>NC_065537.1:17623715-20133715 GCF_932294415.1 Quercus robur
GGTAGCTAGTGTAAGAGGGCATGCAACCAAGGATTAGATGGGACACTCTCAATTGCCCATCATAATGTACGAATATTTCCGAATGCAAGATGAAGTTGAGTTCCTGAGTCCGTACCACACTTAGATCCGGTTGAAATTTTTTAAAGACTGCAGTGAGGAATAATGAATGAGTCAATGGAAAATGTATATGAAAACAACAATAAGAACATACCGAACGTTTAAAAAAAATAAATAAATAAATAAAAAAACCCCTTAAAGTGAAAAGTATGCATGGTATGGTTATGTTAAGGAGTTGGAAAAGAAAGTACCGACCTATCTGATGAGGAGAGGTCGGGCAGGTAAGTTCGCTATTTTGCCAATTCTTGCTCACTCTCACAAACTCCACCGCAGAGTTCTTATTGGAGTCGGGAAGACATGATATCAACCTAATCATAATGTTTCGGGTTTGAAGGTAATACCCGTGCTTCAGGTTCCCCTGAATAGCATATAGGAAGTTAATATCATGACGGGTAAGGCTGAGGCCATATAGTCAATTAAGGCGCCTCACACAACTGACTACCCTATAAAAGTTGGGTAAACATTAGTCGGGGCTAAGCCTGTAAAAACTAAGGGTTCTAAGCAACAAAGGATCTACTAGAAATCTAACTCCGCCCTCTAAGATAGACATTAAAGGAAAAAAGACTACATGGGGTAACCTATGGTCTTCTATGTTTCCCTCGTGACAATACAATATGTTCACATTACGAGGGATATCAAACCTAGCTTTGAAGGATTCTACGTCTGCATCAGTTCTTAAAAGATATGAAAACCCATTTTTTCCTATCAAGTTTACTAAGATATAGACAATAGGAAGAGGACTTACTGAGCAACTTCTTGATGATAAGAATAGTCTTGCAATGAATTTAAGGGCTCGGGAAGAAGGAAGAAATAAGGCTCTGAACTTGAAAAGAACTAAAGAAAAGAATAATGTAAACTGTGTTAGTATTTATAGGAGTAAATGTCATTTAATGCAACTGCCGTAAATTAATTAATACAGACCGTTGTTTCTTTTCATGCGCGTCTCGGCAATTGAAGCGTTAGTTCATCACGACCATTCGATATAATGAATAATGCCACGTGTGCCCTAAAGGTAAGCTGTTATGTCTGCTGTATTGATTGATTGGCGCTTAATCTTCCTGAGACATAACAGTCATTTTTTCAAAAATCCAACTGATCACCAAAGCAATAATCCCCAATCCTATCTCTACTTCATGAAAACAGGATCGTGGGGGGCTATTGTAGGGGACTTGGGCCAAGTAATCGGTATAGGCCCACCAAACTTAAGCCCAAATATGCAAGCCAAAACTAGCCCAGGGGATGGGAGCCGGCCTGAATCTTGTGGGGCTGGGCCTAGCTCAACAATAAGTGTATCAGGATCTGGAGAGCAATGTTTAGTGAACTCGTTAAGTGTTCAGTCACATCTCGGCCCACTACTAACCGTCAAGACAGTACGAAATTAACAAGGAAGTAGAGAAGCTCAGATATTCATTGAGCACTAGAAGTTCTTTTAGGAAGTCCTTGTCGAGCACTATTTGGCATCTGGAACAAGTTTCAAGAGAATCCTCAGAAGATGTGATAATTCCTTGGGATTCTGGGTGATAGTGGGATTGCATGGAATTTGGTGAAACGTTAATGATTTGAACCCCACTTAGAGGATATTATATAAGGGGAGTGAGTGGCTTAAAAAGGGGGTGGAGTGCAAGAAGTAGGTAAGAAGTAAGAAGTGAGAGAGAAGATTGGAGAAGAGTAAACACAAGGAGGGTGGAAAAAAGAACTGAAAGAGATATACAAGAGATGGTAAGAGGAAAAATTTGAGACGGAGAGGGTTTTTTGGGCTAGAAATTGCAAAAGTACTTGTAGTTGGGCTATTTAGGCTTTGCTTAAGGCTAAACCTGTAGGACTGTGAGGAATTCCACCAACAAATAGATTTGGAGCCCAAATTCACCCCTATACTTATCTACGTTAGCAGGGTTGGGGCACCATAGAAACGATACGTTTGATTGCCTTTGGTCTTCAAACTTAATGAAACAGAGTGTTTAGCTTTATCATCTTCAAAAAACTAATATACAATTGTCTTGAAAAATTAAATAGTACTTGTGGACGCACCGTTCTAAGGCATGGATGCTCGAGCCTATGCCATCATTCGAGTGGGTCAAGGAGAAGAATTGGTAGTCACCATCTGTTTAGGTTCAAAGTCCAACATTGACCTCTATACAAAGGTCTAATGAACCAAACTATCAGTTTTGAGTTAGTATACAAGCTTCGGAAGGTATTATGCACCCAAACTTGCCCAATCGAGTGGGTTGTCATCCATTTGTCTTATCATACCATTTTAAATAAGGTGATTATTAAGGGAGCCCTATACTAATCATACATTTATCTGAATCAAATAAAACACACACAAGGAAACATGAAATCACATTGTGAAGCAAAAGGAAACAAAATGAAATCCAAATTCAAATAAAAAATAATTTCAAACAAAATCAGAGCACACAATGACAGGGACATATTTTATATCAAAGTCATATTTAAACCTTGATTATAGTTGAATCTTGATTGAATTATAATGCAACAATCATGAATTGACACAAGTGAGGATAATTAATACTTAAATAGTTCAAATTAACTATCGAATTATTGGAGAAAAGAGAGAAGAAAGCTAGTATTTTAAAATTAAATGTTGACAATATCTCAAGCCATTGTCATTAAAATATCTCGTAAAAAAAATAAAAACTTGTCATTTAATAAGGTGTTGTGATTTCTTTTATTTCTTTTTTTAGGTTTCAAAATTACTTTTTTATATTCTAGGTAAAGAAAACAAAAACTACGAAAACTCATTTTCTTAAAGAGAAAAAAGAAAGTGAAATTCAGTGAATAGTGAGAACAAGTGCACAAATCATACTCACTTTTTTTTTAATCATCATTACCAACTTGCTTGAATAGAGAGCACCAACAAAAAATTTGCAAGAGATTGTGGGCTTTGCATAGACCGAATCTCTCTTTCTCTCTCTCTCTCCTATTGAGTAGTTTAAATTGGTTAGTCTTCAGAAGGGAATTTCACACACATATATACTCTAATTTTAAAATGTATTTAATTCAGACATTCTGTCCAATTTTGTTAAAAATTTTCCGTTAATTTTGCAATTAAATAATCAAAAAATAGTTTTTGAAAAAAATATTATCACTTAAAAATTTATAAAATATTTTATTAATTTAATAGATTTTTTTCATGTGAGAAAAATATTTCTTTTTATGGCAATTTTTTAACGAAATTGGACAAAAGTCTTGAATTGAATAAATTTTAAATTTAGAATACTCAATTGAATGAAAGTAGAGTCAAAGGATTGAAATGAATTTTAGTCAAATTTAGAAAAACCAATTTATATTTTAGCCTAAATATATAATGGCAATTTTGGATTTATCGAGAATTGATAGATAAGCAAAAAACCCATTGGAATTAAAGATCAGTTTATTTTCCACTACATGTTTTGTAGAAGATGCGAAGCCTTGTTTTCCAATAGCTCCGTAGCGAAGCTAAACCAAGCGCGTTAAGGAAAATTTGTAGATTTTGGCAAAAGACACTATAAATTTTAGACACTATAGTTGGAAACATTGTCATTTGGGGTTTATTATGGGACTTGGGCAATGAAATCTCATTGGTCTTTTCCTTTTTCATCTTTTTAAAAGTGGGTGCTGTTAACCATCACATACCATTGGCATATATAAAGAAAGAGGGAAAATATTAACAGATGCCGTTAAGGCAATGGTTAATAATCCATTTAAAAAAAAAAAATTTATAGGAAACGAAAAATTTTTTTTTTTAATATTTTGACAGCTTTTTCTTTTTCCCATGAAAGTGGTGTCAAAACTTTCCTAAAATAGATTGTTAACTATTACCCTAAGAGCATCCGTTAGCATGACCCAAAAAAGAGTAGGTGCTATTAAAGCACTAGCATGGTGGTGCTAAAAATTTAGCACCACCAATTCTAAAAAGTGAGCTACAATGGTGGAGCTAAACTTAAAAAATTTAGCTCCTCATCTACAATGCACAGCTATAAATGGATGTGCATTGTAGCAAGAAGATAAAACAAAAAATAATATTTTATTAAATTTCTCTCTCTTCTCTTATTAAAAAAATATTTTCTCTTTTTCTTTCTTTCTCACTCTCTTTGGCTTCTCTCCTCTCTTTTTTTTCTTTTTTTTTCCTCTCTCTCTCTCTCTCTCTCTTTCTCTCTCTCTAGTGCCTCCCTCATCTTCTCTTTGCTTCGCCAACCAACTCGCCAACGCACAGACCCATCTCGTCGAGACCCCATCTCCCTAAGCCCCATCGCCGCCGAGTTTGTGCTGGATTTGTGTTTGTTTTTGTGTTGGGTTTCTACCGATTTTATGCTGGATTTGTGTTTGTGTGTCGAGTTTGTGCTGATTTAGGGTTGTTAGGTGCTGAGTTTCACACTAGTGGTGGAGGTGGTGCCTGAAGATAGTGATGAAGACAGTGAAGAATAAGGAAAAAAATAATAAATAAATAACTTGTTTAATGTAATAAATATATTATTTTATTGTGTTGTTTATATTATTTTATTATGTTGAAAGCTAAAATAAAATAACTAATGTTGGATGTTTTGTAAAGTGAGAAAGTAAAATAGATAAAGTAACTTTTTGTTGTATCAAATAGCTAAAAAAATAGCTCCACCAATGTGGATGCTCTTAATGATGTTGATTTGTGCTATTTGGTTTCTCTGGTGCTTGTTGCTTTTTTTTTTTTTTTTCTTTTTTTTTTTTTTTGAGTGTGTGATATTTTATTTTATGTTGCTAGATAGTATACAAATGAGTGAATATGCACAAAATTTATAGCACATATTTTTAATTATTATAAAATTAAAACAAAAATCTGTACATGGACTTAGAATTCTAAATGATGCCAATATTGTCTTCAGTGGAGTTTTTTTTTTTTTTTTTTTTTTTTTTTTTTTTGATGGGGTCTTCAGTGGAGTTGTCAAGCTCATAAACGATACTAATAATGATAGAATTTTGTAGGTGTGACTAGTTACCTAACATTTAAATTTATTTTATTATTAACTCCTATATTAAATCAAGTAGTAATAGAATACACACAATCCATTAAAATAGTTACGAGGTCTATATGATGAGTAGGAAAGAGGCTAGGCACCTTACAATATTTGATTACCAACGATTATCCAATACAAATCATTTTAACTATTCTAATTTATTATGTAAGGATGATGGGATAAAGTAAATATAAGTTTAGATTTAGCTGGAGCTGCCTCTAACCGAGTCAAGGTTCAAAGTCAAAAAAGGATACGCTTAATTATATGGAGGGCCCTAGAAGGTTGCTAGTTTCATACCTAACTGATATAATTTGTTATAACAAATTGAGAAACTCTAATTAAATAATTATTACACCACATAGGACTTCTCGTGCCTTCTGTTGAATTCATATTATATTTATTTTACTTTTACATGGTTTTTCATATTATTGGATCACTTCTTTCTCAATAAATTATTATTGGTTAAATTTATTTATGTTAAAAAATCATGCTTTTACATTATTAGATGTAAATGTGCAATTTATATTAAAAATGATTTAATTTAAGATTAAAATTCTTTTATTTGAAAGGTTGCTAAACACTTTTTTTTTTATGCTCGCTTATACTTTATTTTTTTTTTTTACTAAATTTATAAAAATTATGAAAATTCATTTGAAAGTTTTTAAAATTGCTTTGAATATTTATTTTCATTATTTTTTTTTCTATTTCTTTAAATTTAATATATTTATATTATTTTAATTAATTATGGCATTATCACGGTTCAACCTTAATTAGTTTAATCTTAGTTCGATTTCAAAAATCTTGAACTTCTTTCTTTTTTAGTTCATTGAACGACTCAGTTTTGAAAACTATTAATACAATTATGATACAACTCTGTGTTTAAATTTTATTGAAAAATCTAACTAAATTTTACCCTAAATAAAATGGAATAGGACAATATAATTATTGTATACATATGCTCTGCTGGTGTCATAGGTAATATTCTACCTTGCACAATTAGGCTAAATTCATTTACCTCAAGCAGATACTAACACCATACCCAAAAAAACATACTAACACCATTCCAAAAAAAACATACTAACACTAATGATAGGTTTGGTATTTTACAGGGAATGCAAAAGACCAACTTAATTAATCATCCAAATCCAACAGTCAGAGGTTTATCATTTAATAAGATACATAGGCTTATGTTGAATCTTCGTCTCTAGCACGTGGAACGGTCACCCTGGAAAAACGTGTTTTTGCTAAGATTTTTCCTTATATTGAATCTTACCGGACAGACTCAGTCGCAGAGGGAGACTAGGGGCCCCTCATTTCAACTGCCTCTCCAAATTGCCAAAGCTCAATTATTATTTGGTCCCCTTAAAAGAAAACAACAACAAAAACAGTAATGTTATAATAAAAAAGAAAAAACTAAAGTTTAAATTTTTATAATAATAAAAATAAATAAATAAATAAAAAAACAAAATGGTATTGCCAAACCTTTTATGAACTCCATTTTTAATATTTAGTTTCAAAATTAAAATACAAATATATTTCATGAAATGTGAAAGTGATTTATTAAAATTTTCGTGAACAAAAATTATTTGTGTCAATGATATTTTTTATATTTTAGTGTGAAGTGATGCTCAAGATGGCAGAATTGTCAAGATGGACTACTCAATAAATTGCCAACCATATATTTTCATTTCAATGAAGAATACAGCTTTGGCCTCTCTGAAAATGTTTTCTAGCTTCACCACTCACTACAGTTTTGGAGGTGTCATTTCAAGTATGGCTATAAATGAACCAAGCTCTTTATAAAAAAAAAAACCCGTTCATAATTGTTTGTTTATAAACGAGCCAAATAAAGGTGGCAAAATTGGACACGACCTGCGAATCCAACACGACACGACATGAAATTAGCAGGTTATGGGTTGAGACTTAATAGGTTCGTGTCATATTCGGATTGACACAACTAGCCCATTTAATAAACAGATTAGGATAGTGTTCAACATATGGAATCCGTTTGACCTGTTTAATTAAATGGCATTTTACTAATATACCTTTCAAACCTTAAGTCTATAAACTTATTAGTTGTTGTGATTTATTTTCTTTGACAAATTGTGATTGATTATTTGTGATATTGAGATATGCTTTAGTTTTGAATGATTATTTGTGATGCAATTACTTGTTAGTTTTGAATTTTATATTAAAAATATTTATGTGCTTGTTTTTTCATAAATAACTTTTTTCATTTTGATAAAATCTAATAAACAGGTCGACACAATTAACTTGTTTAATAAATGAGTTGTGTTAGGGTTGAGAAGTCTTGACCTATTTAATAAACATATCAAGTTAGTGTTGATCTAAATAGTCGGATACTCATGAGTTGACATGACACGAACCTGACACGCGAACATGAATTGCCACCCCTAGAGCCAAACTTAAGTCTTAATTTTAGGCTTATTTAAAAATGAGCATAGCCCCCCCCCCCCCCCCCCCACACACACACACACACACACACACACACACACACACAAAAAAAAAAAAAAAAAAAAAAAAAAAAAAAAAAAAAAGAAGAATTTATGAACAGGCTTGTGGACGATAGGGCTCAGTAAAAAACAAGCCAAACTTAGGTCAATTTATGAGCTTGGTAATAATAAGATTGACATGAACTTTAAAAATAAACTAGTATCTTACTAAAATTTTAATTAATTGGGAATTGAGGACCACATGCCTAAATCAATAGATTTGATTGTATGCTTAATATAAGCATGATAATATACTTGTATAATGTCTTGAGCTCAAAAGCTTGATATTGAGTTTGACCTCAGTTGGACTAATGAATCATGTTAGGCCAAGCCAAGCTCAAGTTCTTGGACTATTTGACAAATTTAGGCTTTAAATATATAATTTATAGGCTTAGTTCAATTTTAAGAAAAGTTTGAACATTTTATATTTGTTGTCTAGTCAAGTTTAAACATCTAAAACTTAGCTTGAATGCTATTAAAAACTTAACAGAAACTCTAAGATACAAATTGGACTATACAAATTGGACTATATTCTTGGACTATATATATTGTTTGCTTATTGATTATGAATTAAAAAACAAATTGAAATTAACATTTAGAATAATAAACGTAAAAATAGAATTAGTCATGTCAAGACAACATTTCCTAGGGGACCAATCCCTTCACCAAAATAACTTGGGAAAAAGTTTGACAAAAACCATCTTGCTAAGATGTGTAGCTTTATTAGCATTCCTATACACCCAATTAAACTCCAGCCGGTCAAATCTTGCATATAGCAATCTGACTTCAACAACAAAATTAACAGTTCTCTAGTGCACTAATTTGGATCTGTTGGTCACTACCTCAACTCAAATTTTGGAATTACCCTCAATTACCACATTCTAAAGCTACTTTTGACCTGCTAATTCCACTGCCCATAAAAAAGCTTTGGCTTCCACTTGAATAGGGACATTAGTATTCACTTTTTTTTAGAAGGCTAATAAGCTACACTATAAGCCACATTCCATGGGTGCATGTAGGAGCTATGCTTCATACATGATTCTGATATCAAGTTCAACATAACATAAAATGACCATGAATGACAACATTCAGGAGAAAAAGTTGTCTTAAAAAATTTAAAACTTAGAGCTTGCCTTGAACTATGGACAATGATAATGCCTCAAGAGTCAAGATTAAGTTATGTACATTTGATTTGCGAAGCTTAAGGTCAAAGATACAATTATCAAATGACATGCATCCACTATTATCCTTTGGCTCACAAATCAAACTTTAAAATATCTTCTCTCTCAACCATGGAATTTACCCACTATTATATACTATATGATTCTCATATGAAATATTTCCAAATTCATTCATATGTGAATCTTCCAAACCAAAATTTGCACACAAATTAAGACAAATAAATAGCTTTCATTGAAAGCTTTCATTTGTTCCACTATATTTTATGCTATATGATACCATTGTTTCTAGCAATGCTTAGCTTCATTAAAAGTCACACATAACTAAGTATATAATTTGAAGAGCATTACAAACTATGAAAATAAAAAAACCTATTATAAAAGCTCGTAAACTAAACAAATTTCTCTGAAAATGGGTTGAATTTATAATTTTCCTATTTTTTTGGTTTTTTGTTTTTGGATATGATCTTTTCAAAGATAAGTAACAACACTCATATGGTATACAATATTTTAGCTATTGATGAATATTTACTGCTTTTGAGTGCCATCTCCCATATTGGATCTAAGTAAATACTATCTCTCTATATTTACCCATTGAGAAACTAAATATATTTTAAATTTTTAATCGATAAATCTCATCTACCTAACTCTGTAAAAAACTTGTATTAAAGTCTGGTCATTGTTACTAATTGTATAACTAAATTCAGCTATATATTTTTTCATTATAGATCTTATCTCATGCAATATGAAAAATTTCAAGAAATACCACTTTTAACTTAGTGTCTCCAAAAAATAAGTCATGTACATTGGACTTGGAAGAAAAAGAACTACTGGTCTTGCCCAATCATACCCTTATATTCTTACCACAAATAATTGGATTACTGACTTTGTTTATTGTTGAGATGCAACCAAAAATAAAAAAGGCATACGACAACAACAAAATTAATAATAAATAAAATCTCCAAATAGCATTATAATGAAGTACTGTTTCCAAAAGCCATATTTTTCAAATTCGTATGGTTGCTTAGTTATTTTAATCCTCATACGGGATTTAAGTTTCATTTTTACATTTGAATGTTGATTTTTTTAAATTCAATGATTAGTTATGAAGCAAAAGAGTTATTAACCGTAAAAGTTAAAAAAAAAAAAAAAGTGATAAAAGGAATTGACAATGTTTCATAAGTCAATGAATATGAATAGAAAATGGGTTACAAGTTTACTTAAAAATCTGTTTATTATGCATTGGGGGGCTGCCGGTGTGCTGTTAAGAGTTGTTTGCTGATGGTAGCAAGTGGTTAAGGGTTGAGATTTAGAGAAACATTTAAGAGAGAGAGAAAGAGGAGGTTAAGAGCCTACATAGAAGTGTCCAGGTGAAATGTTCTTGTTTAGGTTATTTTTGTGGTCTTCTTGGTTTTTGTATTAGGTGTTAATGTATTATTTATTTTGGCACAAAAATTTTAAAAATTTAGATAGGACACATGGCGCAAAATTGGGAATCCAATTAACACACTTGACCCAAAAAAAAAAAAAGATTCATGGTGCAAAATTGAGAATTCAATTGAAATTAAATAGGATTTTTTCTCAAGTTCACCTATTACCGTTTCTTTTCAGAGTTCTATTAGTATTAGGTTACTGTGATTTCTATTCCGTATAGGCATATAGTATTAGCAGTAGGTTATTTTAATTTATTTATTTTTAAATCATTATTAGGTTGGACCCATAGTTTTATGTTAGAATTATAATAGTTTCAGAGTTTTAGGGAGTGTTTGGTAATATTGTTCTAGTAATATTATTTATATCTTTTGAAAATTTGTATGGATAAAAAAATATATAAAAATACATGTAATATTTATTAAACACTTACAACTGTTATAGTTATACTACCCAACACCACTTATTAGTTAATGCTGTTGAGTTCTGAACTATGTAGCACTAGGTTGTTCCCAATAAATAGAAAAGTGTTTTTGTCTTTTGTGTAGAAGGGCGAATAAGACATTTCAGTTCAATATGCTATCATTATTTTAGTAAAAATTTTGAAAGTTCTGGGCCCCTCCCCCCTCTCCCTCCGCCCCTGTTTGTAATACAATACAAGGTGGGTTTTGTCACCTGAAATGCCAACTGCAATCCTCATGGCTTTTTTGCGAGCATGGTCGCCTTTAACCATTTTTCTATGTTTTTGCTAAGAGTTGAAGTATCCCTTAGACTGCTCGTATTTAATGTCAAGTATTTTGATTATTACTTTGTATGATGGACCTTAACACCTTCCAATGAAGAAGTCTTTTGGCCTTTTCCATAGAAGTCATGAAAGTAAACAATTTTACATAGAATTATCTGAATCAGTCCAATTTTGTGTTTGAGTGGAGCTAAGGTTACTTGAACTGGCGTGAATGTGTACACACACGTGACCAAAAACAAGCCAGCCCAAACTATCTAGACGAGCAATGTTACAATAAATTTCACAAATATTATATTGGTATATTATTATTAATTTTTATACTAATATTACTTTATTATTCATTCTTAACACAACTTGCAATACAAATACCAACAACAATTGACTTACAATTTCTATTGTGGCTAAATTGTCCTTGTTGTCAAACGGGAAACAACTAAAACCATACTTATTTGAAGTTCTCTATGAGGAGAGAAAAATAACATCAACAACGTATAATGAAACCAAGCCCTAATTTTAAAGTAGAATATGCATCTCCATCACCTCATGAAGCATTGAGGACTTTGTTTTTTGGGTATTAAGAAAATTTTTTATCTTTTCTAAATGGAAAATTATCCATTAGAGGAATTCATCATGAAGACCAGAAGATGTATAGTTTAACCCTTCAAGTGTCTCCCTCTTTGTGGTTACTTTTGCTGATGGTTGGTACAAAATTACATTATGGAGCAAGAGGGTGTGTCATATCTGGGAATCTCATAGTATGTGTATGGAGGCAAACCATAACTAGGAGGCCCAACCATGTACTGTATCTTCAGTTCATCTTTTTTCTCTTCTTTCTTCTCTTCTGCAACGCTTACTATGCTTGCATGCCCTACTTTCTTCCTTAGTAACGTTGCAAGTTTAACGGTATCGATCCCCTCGCCTTTTACCTCTATTTGGTCCTTGTCTTGCCCTTTTATAGTTGCTGATTCCACTCCTGCAAGTGTCACATGCATCAACAAATTAATTAACAGCTATAATAAATAGGTTCAAGTGGTGTTAAAATGTAGTGTTACAAATTTTGTAATACAATACAACGTGGGTTTTGTTACCTGAAAGGCCAACTGCAATCCTCATGGCTTTTTTGCGAGCATGGTCGCCTTTCATAATGCGGAAACAACACCTCTGCCCATCCATGGTAACCTGGAGGACCACCGTTTGCTGAAGAAACAAAACAATAATAATCACAAATGAAGCAACTTTGAATTATAGGAAAGTATATTTATTTTTTAATAGCATAGACATCTTACATACCTTCATGGTTTTGGTTTTTTAGAAATGATAATATATGGGGATGGACCAAAAGCCTCACACCTTGTGGGATAGAATAGTATTTGAAGATGGGGGGAGAAAGAGAACTCTTGTTGTTTTGAGGTTTTCTGTGCAAGAGATGATACTGCTATTTATAGGTTTACTATTTATGTTTGTGAAACTCCCTCCTGAATACTTAAATCACAACCCTTACCCCCAACACCCTATAAACATTTATACTTGTAGAGTGACCATCGCATTAAGGATATGCGACGGTAAATAAGACCAAACTTAAACCTAATATTTAATCACAACTTTTCATAGTTTTTATTTTCTTTCCATACTAATAACTAAATTTAAAAATTAAAAAAAATAAATAACAAATTCATAGAGTCCGTTTGGATACAACTTATTTTGTTGAAAATTGAAAACATTGTAATAAAATAATTTTTAAATGTGTGAATAGTACCGTGAGACCCATTTTTAATGAAAAAATTACTGAAAAGTGAAGTTTGTAGGTCTCATGAACAGTGCACGGGATCCATTGGTGTGCACTCCACCGCTTATTTTGCTGTGAACAATACACGGGTTGAAAAGTGAATAGTGAACAGGTTGAAAAGTCAAAAACAACGGCCAAAAAAAAAAAATGCAAAAAAGCAAACGCAGGAATTATAATTCCTATCCAAACACTCACATAGTATTATGTAATTGGTAGAATATAAAATGAAGGGTTATGCTAACGAGTGCACTTGGGGTACTCATTAATAATCCATTTTAGGAAAATTTTGATACCACTTTTATGGGAAATGAAAAAAGTTATCAAAATATTAATTACTTTTTTTTTTCATTTCCCATAAAAATTTTCTTTAAATGGATTATTAACTAGTGCCCTAAGGGTACTCGTTAGCATTTCCCTAAAATGGAATACCAAAAATGAGAGAGAGAGAGAGAGAGAGAGAGAGAATTTTTACTTTCCAAAACAATTTGATTTCAATTTTTAAAATAAACATGATTGTCATTATTATTATTTGAAAATATAACTATTGGTACAATTAAAAACAATTACAATTGTACAATTCAAATTATACTTTAAAAAAAAAAAAAAAAAAAAAAAAAAAAGAGGTTCAAATTAATGGTTTCTCATTATCTCTCTCTCTCTCTCTCTCTCTCTCTCTCTCTCTCTCTCTCTCTCTCTCTCTCTCTCTCTCTATATATATATATATATATATATAATTTAATTGGTTTTAGATTCTTCAATTTTTACATCCAATAATTCATTTGCCACAAAAATTAAAAACTTAGATGAATATGAGGCTAAAAATTGGACTACAATTAAAATTCAATTTAGAATCTAATTAAACTTAGACTATTCGATTTTTACACTTAATAATTCACTTGGTACAAAATTAAAAATTAAATGACACGTGGCAGAAAATTGAGAATCCAATTAAAATCTAATTGGATTTTTTTAAAGTTTTGACTATATATATATATATATATAGCATAGGTCATCATCATCCATGCACCATCGCAAAAGATAGTTTCCTCACTTTATAATTGATTTTGCATTTCTTTAAAAAGTTTTACTGGTTCTCATCTAGGCATACAACTAATATCACTTTATTATTTACCATTAATAATATTTGCTATTTCTTTCTCAAAAAAAAATAATATTTGCTATTTATATTTTTTATACAAAGTATTTTGTAACATTTTTTGAGACTGTAGAATTATTATACTTACTTTTGTTCTAAACTTGTCATTGATTGAACCGGTACTGACAAAATTTAAAATATACAATGGGTGTGATAGAAAATGAAAAACATCCTACTGAATACTATTTTTTATTTTTGAGAAAACACTGAATACTAATTTAAGTAGTCCATGTCTCAACCAAAAAAAAGAAAAGCAAAGAAATATAAAAGTTGTCAATATCGGTTTAATTTCGTTCCATCAATTCGTATTGTAATTGTTTCTCAAAAAAAAAAAAAAAAATTCGTATTGTAATTGATTCTCAAAAAAAAAAATCGTATTGTAATTATATAAATATAAAGATAAAAACAAGGCAAACGAGGGAGATACGTGGCTGATGTGTGAGTTTGTGACTGCTTTCCTACTTGGAGTATTAAATTCATATCAGAATGCGGTCGTTTTCAAGAAACTACTAAATAGACAAAACTAAAAAAAGACCTTAGGATTGAAAGTCCACTGACTCCTTGAGTTGGCTTGACTTGACTTGTAGTCTTCTTAGCAAAACTAAAAAAAGACCTTACAGTTGTATTTATGGTATTATCTTTTCTTCTTCTTCTTCTTCTTCTTCTTTTTATTTTTTACATTAAAGTGAGTGTTACAATTTGATTCGACTTCCTAGTCTGATTTGGTTTTGGATTTTCTTAATGTGAAACGAAATTTAGTCATGCTTTTAGGATTGAAAGATAGATACCAACATGGAATAAATTATTCCACATTTGACTCAAATTCTTAGAGAAGAACTTGTGTGTTTTTTCAAAGAATAGTTTTGTAGTGATTTTAGAATTAGAAGATACCCGCGTGTGTGAGTTTGTTTATTATGTGAATGTGAGAGATATATTGGAGCTTTTTGATTGTGAGTTTGTGTCTATAAGGTTTGTGGGTTAATTTGTTTGTTTGTGAGAGAATTTTAGAGGTTGTGTTCGTAACTGATGTCCGTGAAAGTGAGTTTATTTAATTGCGAAGATTAGTTGAGAGTGGTTGAATCCATATTGTTGATAATGGATTTTCAATGATGCTATATTCATGAATATAAGTTTAGAGTTGGTTTAACCACATTAAATATTATCATATGTATTGTACGGTCACCAGGCCCAAAAGCTGGGCTCAAAGGGTTTGCTTCCCAATATTGCATCTTGACCTTAATTACATGTATGAGCCAATAGATTAATAAGATGGTGAACCCGGTTAAGAGGAGTTGGACTTCCCTAAGCACACCAACCACGTGTAGTTTGCACAACTGCAAGACTGCGAAGATAAGTGAGACACTTTTTGACAAACTGTGTTGGACACCAAGTACTACCTTGAGGGGTACCTATCCTTTCCTATTTTAATGCTACACCGGACCTCCTCATTGGTTAGTGTAGAGAAGGAAAATTTCCGACCTATCACAAGCTGACACGTCACATTATCAAGTCCACAAAATACAGCAAATTACAAAGTATCATGTATTACTGCTAGGTTTTGCCATCACTATTCAGAAGCCAACGGAAATCTGCCAAGTGTCATGCAAAAACCAATCACGCATCAGCATACGTGTAAGCGATGACACAAGCAACCTCGCGCGTGTAAGCGATGACACAAGCAGTCCAGCACGTGTAAGCGATGACATAAGCGGACCAATCAGGCTGTGACATGTGTCACCAATCGGACTCCGCCACGTGTTGCTCACCCACCTCCAAACTCCTATAAATAGAAGCCTTCCTAAGACATTTAAGAGGACCAAGATTCAGAAGTGAAGAAGCTCTGCAAAGATCAAGCCTCAAAGCCTTCAAGAACTTCAAGAACTTTAGCCCCAAAATCGGAGAACATTCGAAGTAGAATCATCCAGATCATCTGCCTAGATCCTAAAGTTTGCGGGAATCAAGCCAAAAGTGTCCGAAAACATCAACAAATCACAAATCAGTAAAACTCTATGGATCTAAGCCTCCAAAACCCCAAAGAACTTCCACCACAAACTTTCGAAGAACACATGAAGAACACACGAAGAACACAAAGAATGCAAAGAACAAAGGATTTCTAACAAGCTCATAGTCAAAGATTCATTGTAATTCCGTTTCAGCAATCTTCGATCCATCCCTCAACCAAATTGAAGATATTTTGTGTTCAAGTCAAAACCACATTACCACAAATCCAATCAATAAGTCTTGCAAGGAGATCGAATCAGAGGATAACTCTTTTGTAACTTCAGAGAATTGTACCACACAATCATCAATACAAATTCGCATTTGTGAAACTATTTTACTTGTTTGATTTATTTCAAACTAGAAATTTAGTCGCTTACAGTTAGCACATTGCTTGGACAGCATAACAGACACGTGTATTTCTCTCTATGTTTCAGGAAAAGGACGGCCCATTACATGTTTTCTTGTACAATAAAAGAAAGGCGAAAAGCACATTTTGGTCCCTACATTTTCGCACGATTCCTACTTTGGTCCCTAAATTTTATTTTTACCGCTTTTAGTCCCTGTTTAGAAAAACGCCTTCTGTTTTAGTCCTTTCCGTCAGTGCTGTTAGGGCATTGACCTACGTGGCAAACGGAATTATTAAAATAATAATAATAAATTTTATTTTGTCATTAAAAAATGCCAAGTCAGCATTTAAATTTAAAAAAATAATTTATTAAATTTAACTAAATAAAAAAATAAAAAACAGAAATAAAAATAAAAAATCACATTAATTAAGATTGAAGTGTGTCTTGAGCAAGAACAACAAGAACACATACACAAACCCAGAAATTAAAAATTCAAAAATTAAAATTTTCAAAATCATCATTTTCTCAACCCAGCAAAATCATCAAATCCTAAAACTCCAAACTACCAAATCAATCCAAAAATACCTCACAACCAATCCAAAAATATTCAGCACCATGGAGAAGCTCAAGAAGCTTGCGTCCAGTGACGCGAACCTCGTGAGCGTCAAGCTCCAAGTCGGCAGCCCTACGGTCCTGCATGATCTGATCCAAATCTCTCTCGTCCTCAAGCGAGTCATCCAGTCCCACCGACTCGTACTGGTCCTGCTCATCCATTCTCCGATAATCACTGCATTTCATTTCACCAAGTCCCACATTTTTCAACAATTTTCGAAAAACGAAGGAAGCAAATATCGAGATCGGATTATGAGTCGAGAGAGTACTTACTCCAAGAAAGTGTCGTGGAAAAGGTCCTCTCCGTCGTCCTCTTCCTCGACCTCTTCCGGCTCGTCTCAGATGATTTCGGGATCCACGACGGCCTCGTCGTCGATGTCGATGTCGTCATCGTCCGTGAAGTTCTCAGAAGTGCGAGGGATCTGATCGGTGTTGAATCCGGCGGAGGTCGGTGATTCCAATGTTGAAACAGGCGCCGGATTCTCTCCGGAGTTCCCTTCGTCTTCTCCTCCACACCATCTCCAAACTTTCATGTGTATGTGATGATTTTGAAAATTTTAATTTTTGAATTTTAATTTTTGGGTTTGTGTATGTGTTCTTGTTGTTCTTGCTCAAAACACACTTCAATCTTAATTAATGTGATTTTTTATTTTTATTTCTGTTTTTTATTTTTTTATTTAGTTAAATTTAATAAATTATTTTTTTAAATTTAAATGCTGACTTGGCATTTTTTAATGACAAAATAAAATTTTTTTATTATTATTTTAATAATTTCGTTTGCCATGTAGGCTAGTGCCCTAACGGCACTGACAGAAAGGACTAAAACAGAAGGCGTTTTTCTAAACAGGGACTAAAAGCGGTAAAAATAAAATTTAGGGACCAAAGTAGAAATCTTGCGAAAATATAGGGACCAAAATGTGCTTTTCGCCTAAAAGAAAACATACACTAGTCATACTAGGTAAGAATAGAGGAATGAGCTAGGGCAAGGAGAGCAGAAAAAAAATGATAGAAATAGACGCCAAACGGAGAGTAAAAGTGTAGTCATGTATTGGTTTCAAAAGGAAAAATACAAAATCTTTGCAGGAGTAAGGATATCAAAATCCTTGATCCTCACCATGGTTTTTCACCCGCTTTCATAATCCTTTGTCTTTGTCCTTTTGATTCATTTTTGTTCTCGTTATTTCCTTGCTTTTATTAGTGGAGAAACATTGTCTTAAGGCTCTGACAAATGGTTTTTAAAATGTACTATGGTTAGTATTTAGTGCTTTTAACATACAATCTCTAAAAATCTCACTTACACATATTGTGTTGTTCTATTTTACTTTTCATGTGAACACATTACCACAAGCTGTACCACAACATTGAGGGGATCGGAAAAGGAACAAACCCTTACATCCCCATTAAGCAAGGAGATAGTGCCCAATGGTCATTGGCTCATCGTTTGGATTAGTCAGTTACATAATAATTATTGTCTATTTTAAATTAGTTATATATGTATGTATTGGGGAACTAATCATTTAAATATCCATTGATTCATTAGGTAAACCTTAATTATAGTCATGTTTTTACTCATTTATGCAGGATATGCCCAATAATTCAACAAGAAAATAAAGGATAGAAGCCAATAGTTGGCACCTAAACTCACTTAGAGCCAACTCTAATTTTAAAAAATAATAATAATAATAAAAAGAAACCCCTAAACTTACTTAGAGCCATCTCTAATTTTTTTTTTTCTTTTTTAAAAATAATAAAAAGAAACCCACTAAAAGTTAGCACTTAGGGTTAATTGGAGTAGGGACCATACCATTGAGGCAATTTCAATAGAAAGTTTATTTATTTATTAAAAAAAAAAATCTTCCCTTGGTAGGAGTGCCATAATTTTCTTATATAAGAGTTCTAAACCCTAATTCTAATTGATGTAGGAAACCCTATTTATTGAATTTCAAAAATAACCCTTACTTTAAATAACAAACCAATATACCTACTTTACTTAAATACTAGAACATAAAAATAACAAATTGTCTTGAAAACATAATTAAATACTACATACGAGCGCACTTTTTGATACCCTATTTTGCAACTTACATTTAATGTCATATGGAGAGTAAAAAGGTGATTTCACATAATAGGTGTAATCATGTTAGACTGTAATTTTGAACATTTGACTTCCAATCAACTCCCAAGAAATAAATCTTGAAGTCATAATAATCATGGACAACCTCATGGCATGACTCAACTCGAACAACAATGGAGGTGACGTCGACAAGGTGGCTATGTTGACGGTACTTAAGCTGCGACTCGCAAGAGTGACAAGTTTGAGTTGTGATTAAGGGTATCAAATGGGTGGGTTTGGATTGGGTTTAAATAGGTTGGGTACAAAAAAGCCATTTACCCATTTAGTACCCTTTTAACCAATTTAGTTGTAACCCAAACCAAACTCAACTCAATTATTATAGGTAAAACCCAATACACCCAATTACCCAATAATCAATGAATATATATGTATAAAATACCCCTAAAACCTCTAAAATGTCCAAAATACCCTTAAATCTAAAAAATTACCAAAATACCCCTAAAACTTGAAAATGACTAAAATATCCCAAAAAACCTAAAAATGACCAAAATAGCCCCTACAACTTAAAAATAACCCACATACTCACTAAAACTTCAAATATTACTAAAATATCTTGAAAACCTCTAATTTGACATAAATATCCCTAAGACATCCAAAATGACCAAAATACCTTTAGAACAAAAAACATTACCAAAATATGCCTAGAACATAAAAAAAATAATGATTAAAATAGTGCTGAAACCTCTATAAAAAAAAAAAAAATCTAAAAAATGACCAAAGTATCCATCGAAACCTCAAAACGACAACCAAAAAAAAAACCATGAAACCTCTAAAATGATCAAAATATCCTAAAATCTCTAAAATGACCAAATTGCCCCTGAAACCTCAAAATAGCCAAAACATACCCATGAAACCTCTTAAAGGACCAAAATTGCCTCGAAACCTTAAAATGACAAAAAAAAAAAAAAAAAAAAAAAAAAAAAAACCCACGAAACCTTTAAAATGAAAAAAATACCCCAAAATATTTAAAATAACAAAAAATACTCTGAAAACTCAAAACAAACAAAAATGCCCCCCCCCCCCCCCCCAAAAAAAAATCTCTAAAATGACAAAAAAAAAAAATATGGGGATCCTCTTGTAATTATAATTGGCGTGGTCTTTGTACTTGTATGAAAATTAATGTTTGGGTTATTTTTGGTCATTTTAGAGGTTTTCAAGGTATTTTGGTTATTAGAGGTTTTGTGATATTTTTGGTCATTTTAGAAGTTTAAGGGTATTTTGGTTCTTTTATAGATTTTGGGGTATTTTGGTTATATTAATGGTTTAGGTGTATTTTGGTCATTTTAAAATTTTTTAGAGTATTTTGGTCGTTTTAGGTGTTTTTGGGTATTTTCGATTATTTTATAGATTTTGGGGTATTTTTGGTCATTTTAGAGATTTCAGGTATTTTGATCATTTGAGAGGTTTTGGGGGTATTTTGGACATTTAAGAAGCTTCTAGGTATTTAGGCTCTTTTTAGAGATTTTGGGTAATTTTAGGTCATATTTGAATGGGTGAGTTTTGGTGGGTAAATGGATTTGGGTAGATTTTGCCACCCCTAGTTGCGATTGACTGTGTGATGGGGCATTGAGAAGGAAGAGATGGTGGCTGAAGGGGTTTATGTGTCCAAGATGTGGGTGATTACTTTGGGTGTCAATGGTGGAGGAATGTTACTACCATGGTTTCAATTATGGTGGTTTAACTAAGACACTTATTGGTGGTGGGAAATCGAAAGTGTTGAAAAAAGAAATTAAAGAACATGAAAAACAAAAGATAAAATCTAGAAGTCAGTGCTTAAAGTTGCTTGGAATCAACATCAAACTAAGAAAAATCACTATGAGACAGCACCTAGAATTAAATGGAGTTGGAAAATACAATTGGCCAAAAATATAATTGACTTGTAAAATTAAATAATACTAAATCAAAATAAGTAGCCCTTTGAGCCTCCTGCACCACTACTACAATACTTCATCAACCTATTTTTGCTTGTAGAACTTGTAGTACTAGTATTTAGAAATCAAATGATATTTTTTGAACCGCTTGAAAAACAATTCTCACAACTTTGCTAACAAATGGAAATAATTAAGGCATGAATCTTGTTAAGGGGTGACTTTAAGACATTTGTTAGTGGATGGTTTTAAGAAAATTTTAATACTACTTTCATATAAAATATAAATTAAAACAAAAATATTTTTAAAAAAAATCAATTAATTTTTTCTTTTCTTTTAAAAAGTTTTAAAAAATATTTCCTAAACTAAAAATCCTTTGGAATTTTCCCAACCCATCAAATACCAATATCAGGTTAGTTAAGAATATTGGTATTAACGTTCTCATCCCATCTTGTGCACAATCCTAATTAGAATGATGGTGATTGACGCCTCACAAAGGAATATAAGAAATTATTGATGATTATCGTAGACCAGAGTAAGCTAATATAGACAAGTTCCAACTATAGCCAAACAAATAGGGATGACAATTTTTGCACGACCCATGGGTACTCGGCTCGGCCCAGCCCGACCCTAATGGGCTTGGTTTTACCCAGTCCGATTAGGAATAGGGTCAGGTATGGGTTTTTTTTTTTTTTTTTTTTTTTAAAAAAAAAAAATCCCGAAGCGGGTCCAGGTCGAGTCTGGGTTTTATAAAAAAATCCGAGACCCGACCCGAAACCCAACCTAAAACCCGACTCGAATAAAAACCTGATACCCTGAAATTACAAAAATACCCCCTATATATATATATATATATATACATACCTATAATCTAACCCTAATCCCTCATATCTTCAGTAGCAACTTAGAACTCATGCCTCCCTCCCTCAGTCCTCACCCTCAGTCCGAGTTCGACATTCCCTTTCCCTCAACTTAGTCCCTTATTTCAGCTCACGTAGTCAGCCAATCACCCCGGCACTCCCTCACCCTCACTCCCACACTCCCTCAGTCACGCCTCCCTCGCCTCCTCACCCTTACTCCAACACTCCCTCAGCACACTACCTCACAGCCCTCACTCACTCTCAATCACTGCCTCACGCACACGCCCTCACTCACGCAATCACGCCATGCCTCACCTTCTCACTCTCACGGCCTCGCTCTTCCTCAAGATCTCAGGTACACCACGATCTTCCTCTGTTGTCCGATTTGTAAAGCTTTTTTATATGATCTCACTCTTTGATGATAAAGAGGAAAAATGTATGATCTATCCAAGTTTTTGTTTTAAAATTTTGGAATTTTTTTTTAGTGTTTCATTAAAATTTGTTTGGAGGTTTTATTGTGTGGTGGTTCATTGAATTTGTTGTGATGATAATAATGTTTATTTGGGTTTTGGGTGGGTGAGGGTTTGGTTTATGGGTTAAGGTGTTTGTGGTGTTATTGGGTTTGTTTTGGTAATTAGGATTGATGATAAGTAATACATTGGGGATGTTGAAATCAGTGAAACTAAGTGTGAAATATGGTAATGAATTTTTGTACACATATCTTTTACCTGATTCAAGTCTCAAAGCATTCTATTCCCTTGTTCTTACCCTTCATATCTGCATAGTTTGTTTAATGGAAGAAATTGTTTATTGTTTTTTGTGTTTGTTGGGAATGTAGAGCCTAAAAAGGAGATGGAAGACACAAACACAGACACAAACAAATCTGGTTCTTCCTCACCAAGCGGCTCTCCCTTGAGAACCTGACATTGTCCCTTGCCAACTATGCGGTCTGCTTCACCATTTTCACGATCACCCTCGCCATTGTCGCCTGGCAGCTTACCCTTGGGATCACTATTAAACAACGAGTAAGTGTTTGAAATTGTAGTTAATCATGTTTAATTATGATTGCGTTGATAGAATTTGTGAATCTATGTAATTATGAATTTGTGCCTATTAATCAATGAGTATGTGTAATAATAAATTTGTGATAATTTGTTTTGATTCTAACTCCCAAACTTTTGAACCAATTAGGAATCTGAAATCCCTGATGGTGGACTTAGTGGGAGAAGACTTAGAGGTAGAGGAACAAGAAGGGACAGAGGAAGAGGGAGAGCAAGAGCATACAAATGAGGACTTGGATACAAGTAAAAAAAAGAAAGACTACCTCAGATGTTTGGGCTCATTTTACAAGGAAGAAAGTTGATGGAAAATTTAAAGCACAATGCCATCATTGTAACAAAATTTACTTGGGTGAGTCTAGCCAAGGTACAACTCATTTGCGTAATTATTTAGCAAGATGTCCACGGATGAAGTTTAAAAATATAAGGGATATGCGACAACAGTCTTAATTAAACAACAAAATAAGGTGGATGGAACTACGAGTTTGAATACTTACCAATTTGATCAAGTTAGAGTGAGGAATAAGCTTGCTTGTATGGTCATCCTACATGAATATCCCCTTTCAATAGTTGATCACATTGGATTTAGAGAATTTGTGGCTGATCTTCAATCTATGTTTAAACTTGTCACAAGAAATACTTTGAAAAGTGACATTCTTAAAATCTATGATAATGAGAGGGAGAAAGCTTTGAAGATGACGGACAAGAATGAAAGTAGGATGGCAATTACAACTGATATGTGGACTTCAAGTAACAAAAAGAGAGGGTTTATCGTCATTACCGATCATTTTATTGATTATACTTGGACATTGCAAAGTCGGGTTTTAAGGTAATATTTTTATCTATAAATTGAATGTTAAAGACTTTACATTTAGAATGTTTATTGAGTTATGTTAAATTGAATATTTATTGAGTTATGTTATAATTATTCATATTATTTTTCTAGGTTTGTTTATGTTCCTTCTCCACACACGAAAGATGTCCTTGCTGAAGTCCTTGTTGATTGTTCTTTAGAGTGGAACATTGATAGGGAGTTGTCCACAATAACTGTTGATAATTGTAGTACTAATAATGCCATGATAAGACTTCTCTTGAATAAACTCGATACTAGTTCTCTTATGTTGGGTGGGTTTATGTTGCATATGAGGTGTGCTGCACATATTTTGAATTTGATTGTTCAAAATGGGTTGTCTCTTATTGGTGATGGTATTGAAAGGATTCGTGATAGTATGATTTATAAAACTGGATTACCAAAATGGAGGCAGAAATTTGAAGAAAATGCACATTAGTTGCGTGTTCAATACACCAAAGAGTTAGTCTTAGATTGTAAAACTCGTTGGAATTCAACTTACTTAATACTTTCTACTACATTGATTTATAAAGATGTTTTCTCACGTTTGGCTAAACGTGAAACATCTTATACTTGTCTGCCACATGATTATGATTGTGAGGTAGCCAAAGATATTTGTGGGAGGTTAGAGTTATTTCATAGTGTGACTGAGTTTTTCTCTGTTCGTAAGTATCCCACAACTAATATGTATTTTGCTTTGGTGTGTGAGTTGAAAATTGCATTGGATGAATGGAGTTTGTCTTCAAGTGAGATGATAAGTACGATGGCATAAAGCATGCTTGCTAAATTTAATTCTTATTAGGCTAATGTTAGTGTTGTTATGGTTGTTGCTGCTATCTTAGATCCAAGATATAAGATGAAGTTATTGGAGTTTTATTATCCTAACATTTATGGTGATAATTCTGATTTGGAGATTAAAAAAATTAAGAATCTTTGTTATGATTTGCTTGATGAGTATGGAGATTTAGATGAGTCTCCTGTAGATAATGAAGGAAGTTCTCATATGCTTGCAAGTACTTCAAATCAAGTGGCACAAATGAAATTTAGGTTGAGTGGGGCAATGTTATGCTTTGATTTTTTTGTGAACAATAGTTCAAGTAGTTCAAAGAAATATGGGAGTTCTAGAATGGAATTTGATCATTTCATTGATGAGGGAGTGTTGAAGAGGAGTGAAGACTTTGATATTTTGGCATGGTGGAAAAGTAATGGTCTCAAGTATCCTATTTTACAAAGGATTTCAAGAGATATTTTAGACATTCCCGTTACAACTGTTACTTTAGAATCTGCCTTTAGCACTAGTGGGAGACTTTTAAGCCCACATCATAGTAGGCTACATCCTAAAACTATAGAGGTAATGATGTGTGCTCAGAATTGGTTATGGAGTGAAATCAACGGTTAGCAATTGTCTAATTTCTATTTATAAAATCAAAATTGTGTTTTTATATTTGCTAGTTACAGTTTGATGAAGTTTATTCCATTTTTTAATTCATTGTTGTTGTAGGTTCTTCAACTATATCTGGAGATTGTACATTTCAATCAATTCCTGATGATGGGGAGTCAAATGAAGATGATGGGAGTTATGTCACAATTGTGGAAGATTAAACATTTTGTATTAATTTAGTAGCTTTTTTTAATTTCTTGGTCTTGTTGGATTAATTTGTTGGTTTGTAATTATTCTAAACTTGTGGGATTTATTTTGTAACTTTTTAATTTCTTGGACTCGTTGGACTTTTGATACTTATTTCTTGGACTTGTTGGATTTATTTTATTTTTATGTTTAGCTGGTGATTTTAGTTATGATTTTGTTGATTAATGATTAAATGGTTATCTTAGCTAGGTGATTTATTGATTTAAAATCTTAGTTATGATTTATTGAATTATGATTATGATATTAGTTATGGTTTATTGATTTATAGATTTATAAGTAACAAGTGATTTATTGATTTATGATTAGTAGCTTATGATTTGGACTGATTTGGCATTTGGGCCATGTTATCTAGGCTTGAATGTAGGCAAAAATAAATTTGGGTTTCAATTCTTTTTTTTTTTTTTTGGTTGGGCTTGGCATTTGGGCCACGTTATCTAGGCTTGAATTAGAATATGCAGGCTTGAATGTAGGCAAAAATAAATTTGGGCTTCAATTTTTTTTTTTTTTTTTTGGTTGGGCCACAAATTGGGCCCGCGGGGCCCGACGAGGGCAGTTCTAGGCCTCGGGAAAAAAACCCGCTTAGTAAACGGGCTGGGTTCGGGCCACAGGTCTTGGCTAGCGGGTTGAGTCTAGGTATGGAAAAACGCAACCCGAACCTAACTCGTTGCCATTCCTACAAACAAATTAGGTCCATCGTGCTTGACTTGTCAAAATTCCCCAGTCTACACGGAAATGGGGATGGACTTCTTTTTAGTGGGACATTCAAAGTTTAAAGCATCCATTGCCATGCATCTAATCCATTTCTCCAAGTTAAAAGCCACGTTTTATGTTCACTTAAAGACCCTTTTGATTGATTGGAAATTGTTTTAATCTTGTCCCTACAGAGCTTTATAGATTTCAACATGATTCTTGATAAATCTCGAGCAATAATGCAATGCTCTTTTTGGGGTCAATCTTTTGGTAAAGAACACAATAAAAACTCACTTCATAAAGTTCTCAAGAAAATATTGTAAACTTTTGTTGTGCCTATTGATATGTATGTATATTTCCTTTTTTTAAAACATTTTCCACTAATAATTTAATTTTTAATTTTTAATTTTAAAACAAAAAGAGACCTCTGTAACTTTTACCCTCGGATAAAAATAATTTTTCAAGTTGAAAGTTCAAATAGTGTGTAAAACACTAATGAATGTTTTGACCCTCAATTTCAAATTTATCCAACACAAGCTTATACCCAAACAATAGATGTGCGGAATAATATATACAAGCAAAAACCTAAACAAATAAACAACTCTACACCATAATTAATCACAACATAGCAGCAATTAAAGGTAGAGAGTAAGGGTTAGAATAATGCAAATACAAGGATAACACTGGCACGTGTTATCAAAGAGGAAACCGAAGAACTCGAAGAAAAACCTCTCTGCCGCCCTCCAAGCAGTAAAATGATCCACTAAAGAATAAAGTTAGGATACACGAATAACAATAGACCCTCCAAGCCTAATCTACCCAATGCACTTAAGCCCTTCAAACTTCTTGCTCTAACAAGGTTAAGCCTAACTGTGTTTTCTTTAGCTTTCCAGATCCTGTAATAAGCCCATTGTATCAACCAAGTAAATTGGTCATCTCTGAACTATTTTTCAAGTACCAAAATACCTCCTCACTTATATGGGTATGGTGAGATAAGGATTTGGCTAATGAACCTCTCAAGGGTATGTCAATGGAGAGGGTGAGAATAGAGGAATTTGGAGAATCAAATGTCTAAGATTGTGGATGAGTCAATCTTGGTTTTCCCTAGGGTTTCTCCCTCAAAATTCTCTCTGGAAGCTCTCAACATTTCATAGGAATAAGGGTATTTATAGTAGAGTATGTGAGGAATGTGAAAAGTCATTTTTTTGCAAAAC
Organism: Quercus robur; assembly: GCF_932294415.1. NCBI lineage: Eukaryota > Viridiplantae > Streptophyta > Magnoliopsida > Fagales > Fagaceae > Quercus > Quercus robur. The sequence continues at coordinate 17,650,912 of NC_065537.1, forward strand.
AGGACATTCTGGCGACTCAATCTTGAGAGTGGGATGAGTCGTGAGTTTGAGTAGCGAGTTAACTGTTAGGTCAGACTGTCAATTTTTGTCCTGTAGTGCTCTAGCTGTCGTGACCCTTTAGCTTCCTGCATCCAGTCGCAAGAAACCTCCAAATGCACACACACTTGAATTTCTTCACACTCTCTCACACATAACTCTTACATAATTTCCACCTAAATACAGGGTATCTAAATGCTAAAATACAAGCAAATTTGACACGGAATAAAGCCAACACAAGTTATTTCGAACCTAGATTCTTTCATTGGAGAAAATTAACATGACAGCAAAAATCAACCAATGAAATAGTATTTAACAGTAGTACTAGATGTTAGGGTGGGTCCAATGGTGAAATTCCTAAGAGTGATTCCATCGGTGCCAAAATATTGGAAAAATTCTAAAGAGACAAGGGAAGTGCAGGAAAAGTAATGATGGTGATTGACGCCTCACAAAGGAATATAAGAAATTATTGATGATTACCGGAGACCAGAGTAAGCTAATATAGACAAGCTCCAACTATATCCAAACAAATTAGGTCCATCATGCTTGACTTGTCCAAATTCCCTAGTCTGCACGGAAATGGGGACTTCTTTTTAGTGGGACATTCGGAGTTTAAAGCATCCATAGCCATGATTCTAATCCATTTCTCCAAGTTAAAAGCCACGTTTTATGTTCACTTAAAGAACCTTTTGATTGATTGGAAATTGTTTTAATCTTGTCTCTGCAGAGATTTGTAGATTTCAACATGCTTCTTGATAAATCTCGAGCAATGATGCTCTTTTTGGGGTCAATCTTTGGTTAAGGACACAATAAAAACTCAAATCATAAAGTTCTCAAGAAAATATTGTAAACTTTTGTTGTGCCTATTGATATGTTTGTATATTTCCTTTTTTAAAAACCTTTTCTACTAATAATTTAATTTACAATTTTTAATTTTAAAACAAAAAGAGACCTCTGTAACTTTTACCCTCGGATAAAAATAATTTTTCAAGTTATTTGAAATTGTTAAGAATATAAAGTGTGAGAAAGACTGAATAGTCTGTATATTGATGTGTGTGAAATAATGTACAATAGAGAGCCTTATATAGGCTAGATATGTGTGCAATACAAGTAAAAGGAGTAAACTACAAGTACAGTATACTGGGCTAAGCCCAATGGGCTAAACTAGTCTAAACTATACACTAACATCCCCCCTCAAACTCGAGGTGGCAAGGAGGAAGCCAACTGGAGTTTGGATATAAGATCTCGAAGACGACCAAGCGGGTGAGTCTTGGTAAAGATATCAGCAGGCTGGTCAGCAGAGGAGATGGAGAATAACTGGACATTTCCTTTCTTCAGATGCTGGCGAGTGATGTGGCAGTCGATCTCAATATACTTAGTGCGTTCATGGAAGACATCATTATGAGCAATGTAGATAGCACTACGATTGTCACAATAAAGAGGAGTGACAGTGGGCTGTGGAGCATCCATGTCAGCCAAGAGCCAGCGAAGCCAAACAAGCTCACAAGTGGTGTCGGCAAGGGCACGATACTCAGCCTCAATACTAGAACGGGAAACCACATCCTGCTTCTTGCTGCGCCATGAGACCAGAGAAGTACCTAACAGGAAACAGAAACCTGTGATAGAGCATCGATCAGTCGGATCACCTGCCCAGTCAGCATCTGAATAAGCATGAAGCTCTAGAGAAGATCGAGAGGAGTAATGCAGACCATGATAAAGTGTGCCTTTGACATATCGGAGAATCCGAAGAACAGCAGCATAGTGGACAGAACGAGGTGCATCCATGAACTTACTAACCATACCCACGGCATGTGAAATATCTGGACGAGTAACAGTGAGATAGATCAAACTGCCAACCAACTGACGATAGCGAGTAGCATCGGATATGGGTTCACCGTCCAAGGGTGTGAGCTTTGCATTGTATTCCAAAGGAGTGGAAACAGTCTTATTATCAGTGACACTGGCTTTGGAGAGAAGATCAGAAGCATATTTAGCCTGGGAAAGATAGTATCCATCAGAGGATGAGGTAATCTCAAGCCCAAGAAAATAGCTGAGAGTGCCCAAATCTTTCATCTCAAAATGCTGACTAAGGAAGTTCTGAAGAGAGCGGATACCTGCAGAATCATCTCCAGTAATAATCATATCATCAACATAAAGAAGAATAAGAGTGATACCAGCAGAGGATCTTCGAACAAAGAGAGCAGTGTCATAAGGACTCGAAGTGACACCCTGCTGAGCAACAACTGAGCTAAACTTTTCAAACCAAGCTCGAGGAGCCTGCTTGAGGCCATAAAGAGCACGGCGAAGGCGGCAAACTTGATTGCCTGAGTGTGGATAGCCAGGGGGTGGTTGCATGTACACTTCTTCATGGAGGTCTCCATTGAGGAAAGCATTCTTCACATCCATTTGATAAAGAGGCCAATGGCGAACAGCAGCCACAGCAATGAGACATCTAACAGATGAAAGACGAGCAACAGGAGCAAATGTTTCCTCATAGTCAATACCATACTCCTGAGTAAAGCCCTTGGCAACTAGGCGAGCCTTGTATCGTTCAACAGATCCATCAGCCTTGGTCTTGATCTTGTAAACCCACCTACAACCTACTACAGACTGACCAGGAGGCAAATCAACCATATCCCACGTGTGATTCTTATGAAGGGCATCTAGTTCTTCATTCATAGCTTGCTGCCAAAGAGGGTCAGTATGAGCCTCACGATAGGTGTGAGGTTCATAGAGAGTGGCAAGAGCAAAAGAGCAATGATAATCAGTGAGATAAGGGGGAGGAATGCTTACCCGAGTGGAACGACGAAGTTCAGGACCAATAGAAGACTCAGGAGAGGGTGGTGCCACAGGATCCAAGACAAGCGGGTCATATGCCGGAGACAGAACCGGAGATGAGTCGTCTGGAGAGGCAGTCGATGCTGAAGAATCCTCCACAAGTTCAGGATAGAGAGGGAGGAAAAGATCAGTAAAAATGGGAGACTCTGAGGAAGAAGATGTAGGAAACTGCTGAAGACTCGTGAAAGGACGATGTTCCCAAAACTCAACATGACGGGAGACACGAAGGCGATGAGAAATGGGATCATACCAGCGAAACCCTTTTTGAGACACACCATAACCAAGGAAACAACAGAGACGAGTACGAGGTTGGAGCTTTGTTCGTTCATGAGGAGGAAGAGAGACAAAGCAAGCACAACCAAAAACCCAAAGAGAGGAGTAGTCAGGAGTTTGACCATAGAGAAGCTCAAATGGTGATTTGTTGTGTGTAGTTGGCGAAGGAATACGATTAATAGTGTGCATAGCAGTGAGTGCGGCCTCACCCCAAAATCGCTCAGGAAGAGAGGCAGAAATGAGAAGGGTGCGGACAACATCAAGAATGTGACGATGTTTTCGTTCTGCACGACCATTTTGTTGAGAGGTGTAAGGACAAAACCGCTGAGGAAGAGTACCATGTCTGTCTAAAAAGAATAGGAAAGATTTATCATTATATTCTTGAGCATTATCTGATCGAAAGACTTTAACGGTGCGATTGAACTGTGTTTCAATCATTTTATGAAATGTTTGGTAAACAGACACAAGTTCAGACCTATGGTGAAGCAGATAAATCCAAGTATACCGAGAAAAATCATCCACAAATATGACAAAATATTTAGATCCCCCCTCAGTGGGAACAGGTGCAGGACCCCAAATATCAGAATGTATAAGATCAAAAGGAGCAGAAGAAAATGAGTCACTTTTATTAAATGGAAATTTTGTTTGTTTGCCAAAATGACAGGAAGTACAATCAAATTTTGAAAACTGAACTGAACCTAAATGACCTTGAGAAGCTAACAATTGAAGACGAGATAAGGATGGATGACCAAGACGAGCATGCCATAGATCAGGTGAGGAGGTGGCAGTGGTAGCAGCTGCAGAAACAACTTGTGAAGGAATCTTCAAGTCATGAACCTCAAACATGCGACCAACCTTACGGCCTGTCCCAAGCACTTGACCCGTCCGGGGATCCTGCACATCCACACCATGATTAGTAAATAGAAGATCTACGCCTAATTCGCAAAGTTGACCAACAGAAAGCAAATTGAGGGATAACTTTGGAATATGAAAAGTGTCACTAAGGGATAAACAAGGAGAAGAGATTGTTCATTTATGACTAACAGGCATAGGAGTTCCATCAACAGTGTAAATGGTGATTGGATGTTCTAAGGGTGCCTTATCAGAAAATTGGGATTCATCAGGAGTCATATGGTTACAACATGCAGTATCAAAAAACCAAGGTTGTTTACCTGAGGTGACAGAAAGGGTAGTGGAAGTGCGGGATAAAACCTGTTGAACAACTGCCTCAATATCAGCCGTAGTAAGTGAGGAAGCCAAAGATGGACCTGTAGGAACCGATGGATCTGAAGGACATACAGCAGCTGCCTGAGGAAGAGAAGCTTTATTCTGCTCTTGCACAAATTTCTGTAGCTTACAACAAACAGAGATGTCATGGCCTTTGGCACGGCAAAACTTGCAGTGAGCACCTTTGGAAGACTGAGAGGTGGGACGCCCGAAGTTTATTCGCGGAGGAGCAGTGAATGCAACAATGAGAAGCTGTGGTGAGGGTGTAGCCAAGACATGATCAGATGATGTCATGTGATAAGTGGGCCGACGATTCTCCTCAAAAATGAGCTCCTTTACTGCAGCATCAAGAGAAGGAGTAGGAGACCGGCTAAGTAGAGAAGCCCTAGTAGGCTCAAAATCCTCACGTAAACCCATCATGAAGTGCATAAATCTACGGCGATCCCGATATTTGACAAAGAGCTCAATGTCCTTAGAACACACCAGTGGAGGATCTGCAGCAGAGAGTTGTTCCCAAATAGTAGAAGTCTGAGAATAAAAATCAGAAATAGGCTGACCTGTCTCTTGGCATATTTGATAAAGCTTTGATTCAATGTGAAACTCCAAGCTTGAATCATTAGTGCAGTTATAACGATCGGCCAAAAATTTCCAAGCAGCCTCAGCAGTTTCAAGACGAGGAAGAAGATTATGAATGGAGGGAATAGAGGTATTGATAAACCAAGATAAGATCTTACTCTGAATACTCTCCCATTCTTCTAGACGTTCTTCATAATCATCTGTTGTAACAGCAGTCTTGGAAGACTCTTCAGCAGTTGTGGCTTTGGACTTAGGGTTTGGTACTGGCTTAGGAATTGAACCAGTCACATATCTCCACAGTTTACGACCCTTGAGAAAGACGGTCATATTCTAAGACCATGCATGATAGCTAGTAAGACCATCCAACATAATGGTGATAGGACGTATGATATCTCGTTCACTTTGTTGAGTCACAATGAAGAAAATGACCAAAAAGTGATATTTAGATACCTCAAATGCAGAAACGGAGCCCAAAATCAGAATCTACGTGAAAAACTGAGCAAGACAGGTCCTGTTGAAAAATTTTGACTTGGTCAACGGTCAACGGTCAAAGTCAACGGTCAAGTCAAAGTCAACGGTCAAGTCTGGTCCAGTCAACGGCTGACGTGTGCTAACGTGGCAGGGTGACGTCACACTAGGGCTGACGTGGCAGTTCGCGAAATGGAGCTGGCGCGTGGGGCGCGTGTAAGCGCGTGTGGCGCGTGGAGGACGTCTAGTCTGGCGCGTGGGGGCGCATGAGTGAGAGTGACGGCACGTGGAGGCGCGTGGCGGCGCGTGGAGCGCGTGCTCGTGAGGCAGAAACTTCAGGCGGCGCGTGGAGGCGCGTGTGAAGTGTTTTCTGGCCTTTCTTGGTTGGGTTTTGCTTGGGATTGTCTGTTATGTCACTCAATGCCTTTGCTTTAACAGTTGGATAAGCAGAACAATGAGATCCGAGATTTGCTGGGACTGTGGGCGTGACGGCGGTGACTCGCTTCTGACAGTGGCTACTGGATGAAGGCGAGGGCAGCGGAAGAACGTCGAAGATGTCCACAGGAACCAGAAAGTCAGAGGATTGGCTCTGATACCATGTTAAGAATATAAAGTGTGAGAAAGACTGAATAATCTGTATATTGATGTGTGTGAAATAATGTACAATAGAGAGCCTTATATAGGCTAGATATGTGTGTAGTACAAGTAAAAGGAGTAAACTACAAGTACAGTATACTGGGCTAAGCCCAATGGGCTAAACTAGTCTAAACTATACACTAACAGAAATCAAGGAAATATCCATCAATCTTTTTCATCACAATAATATAAGTGGGTTGAAGGATTCGAATTTAGATTCTTTCAAGAAATTAACATGACTGGAAAAATCAACCAATGAAATAGTATTTAACAGTAGCACTAGATGTTAGGGTGGGTCCAATGGTGAAATTCCTAAGAGTGATTCCATTGGTGTCAAAATATTGGAAAAGTTTTAAAGAGAAAAGGAAAGCGCAGGAAAAGTCATGATGAACTCTCAGTCTCCTAGCAAACGGTTGAGAAGGTATTGCTGCATGGAATGGAATGTCTCATAGTTTAGTTGGTGAAGTTCTCACACAACTATGTAACACCTTACACCTTCATATGATGAGAATATGAGACTAGCCGGTCAAAAAGGGAAATTAACCCTGATTTTCAAACATTATAATTAATAGGCCACGTTTTCAAACTATATTTTTTATTAGCATCTCGAGACTAAAAGGCTCGATTTTGGACTATAAATCGAGTCTTTGAGGGTTGGTTTTCATGTTCTGATCGAGTTTGAGTTGGCACTTTTTCCACGTAGTGTCCACCTGTAAATCGAGTCTCTAAGACTCGATTTACATCTACAACATTTACTGTACAAATATTTTCAAGTGTCTGGAGACCCAGACCCAGTTCTTCTCCCACTCTCCTTTCTCAAACTTCCAAAGTCCCAAAAAACCCAAGAACAAAATCAAATTAAACTGACCTAGGCTAGCGCGACCCAGGCCGCGCGACTTGGGTCGACGAGCTCGAACCACAAGCGGCGCTAGGCAAGGTTGCTGTGGACCGATTCGGTTATGTTGCTGAGGAAGTAGAGAAAAGCTGGGGTGGCGATTGGTGGTGGTGGCGGTAGTGTTTGAGATTGGGAAAATTGGGGGAGATGTGGTGGAGGACATGGTTGTTGATTTTGTGTTTGTTTGTTGGACCTGAGAATTTGGGAATTGGAAAATAGAGAAAGAGAGAGGAAGAGAAGGTGGGTGTGCTTATAAAACATTATAAAGGGTGCTTATAAATCGAGTCCTAGAGACTCGATTTCCAGGTGGTCGCTACGTGGAAAAAATGTCACATTAGACATGATCAACCCATGAAAATCAAGTATTTGAGACTCAATTTATAGGTCCTAAATCGAATCTCTTAGACTCGAGATGCTAGTAAAAAATATAGTTTGAAAACAGTGTCTACTGAAAGTTCAAATATGTGTATAAACACCCTTGAACGTTTAGACCCCCAAATTACAACTTAACCAATTCAAGCATTATGTCAAACAACTAGTGTGCGGAAACTTAACATAAGCTATAATATGGAATTGGAAAAATTATCTAAGCCAAATTTAAAAACACAACCCACAGCAGTTAATAAAAGGCAAAGATAAAAGAGAAGGAAGATGCAAACACAAAGACAACACACGATGTGTTATCGAAGAGGAAACCGAAGCCCTCAGCGTAAAACCTCTCCGCCGCCCTCCAAGCGGTAAACAATCCACTAGAAAATATAGTTGGGATACATGGACAGCAATAGACCCTCCAAGCCTAATCTACCCAGTGCACCTAAGCCCTCCAAGCTTCTTGCTCCAACGAGGTTGCGCCGAACCTTTTTCTTTTCTAGCTTCCCGGATTTCGCTACTAGACCGTAGCATCAACCATGTAGATTGGTTCATTCCTAACTGCTTCCCAGAAATCCAAACAGCCCTCTCACAGTGATGAATATGGTGAGAACAGGGTTTGGTAAAATGCCTCTCAAGGATTTGACAATGGAGAGGAAGAGAGTTGAGGAATTTGAAGAGACTCTAATGTATAGATCGTGGGTGAATCAATCTTGTTTTTCTTTAGGGTTTCTCTCTTAAAATTCTCTCTGGAAGCTCTCTTACATTTGTGGGTAAATGGGGTATTTATACTGGAGTGAGAGAGGAATGTGAAACGTCAGGTTTTACAAAACAAGGGTGGCTAGCGGCTTGACCTCGCGACTTGACTAAGTCGCGAGATCCAGTCACGAGATAACCGTATGGCCAGTTGTCCTATTTTGTCCTGTAGTACACCAGCTAGCATGACTGTTCACCTTCCGGCATGCTTGGCACGTGTGCTGTGTCTGGAAGCTTGCAGCCGCGAGTCACCCGCGAGGCCAAGCCGCGAGTCTCTGTTTTCTTGCACACTCTTGAGCAAACTTCACTCTATCTCACTCACTACCCTTACAACAAGCCCACCTAAATACAGGGTTACTAAATGCTGAAATACAAGCAAATTTGGCACGGAATAAAGCCAATTAGATGGTTGAATAAATTCAACCTTACATCTACTAATTATATTGTTTGGCAAACAAAGTTAATTTCCCATTTTGGCCTCCCATTCCTGATGCTTGGACACATAAAATAATTCTTCGTCTTCTTAATTAGGTGCTTAAGTACAATATTTTCAGCTTAAGCAAGTTTGTTTAATTGAAAAAAAAAAAAAAAAAAAAAAAAAAAAAAAATGCCATTATGGTCCAATTTGACTGCAAGCAAAAAAATAGAGAAAAAGAAGACGCATTTTCTCGCAGCTCCAATGTAAATGCGTTTTCAAAAACGCCTCACGTCTCTATTGCTGATTTCCACACACAACTGTTTTATTACGTGCCAGCGATGGCATAGCTCAGGTTGGCAGATACAGGCATTTCCGGGGAAAAAATTACCGAATAGCCTTTCTTTCTGAAATGGGTGGTGCTAAGACCACAAACTTTGCCACACTTTGTCACAACTATTTTATGTATTAAACTATGATGGACTGTTTCTCACTTTTATATGAATTTATAACTTTTTCTTGACTACTCATATTTATCCATGTAAGATAGTTTTGACAAAAGTTGTAACTTAATTTGTAATTTTAGATTTATTGATATGGAATTTGGAAAAAGTATGAGCCAGGGTGACGAAAGAGAGAACTTGGTGGGTTGAGAAGGAAGGGGAGCCACCAAGGGCATGAAAGAGAGAAAGTGAGGAGTGGGTTAAAAAAAAATGAAATGAGAGATAATACACATTTTATTATATAACATTTAAAAATTTTATAATCAAAGAAAGTTTTTTTATATATTAATTTAATAATTAAATAATTATAACAGTGGAGAAAGGAAGATTCAAATTATGGTTGTCCGGTTAAAGAAGAGAATGTCATGCCACTAAATAACATGATTCTTAATGGATGAAAGACATTACTAATTAGTATCATATGATCAATCTGGGTAAATAAATAATTATATGTAAAATAAAGTACATATTTCAATTATATAACAAAATAAATAAATAAATAAAATAGATAGAAAGATGAAAGCGACAAAACTACTTAAAAAATTCGTGGAAAAAGCATATTGGTGTATGATTGCATATTTGTAAAAGCTAAAAATCATAATAGATTATTAATATGATTTAAAATAAATAACTAAAATTCAAATTTTGGAATTAGAATGCTAATGAAGTACTACTTTTAAGCTATTTGAAATTTAGTGGGAGAGAGAGAGAGAGAGAGAGAGAGAGAGAGAGAGAGAGAGAGAGAGAGAGAGAGAGAGAGAGAGAGAGAGAGAATATGTCGTAGTTATTATAATCAAACCATATCTTAACCTCTTGACCAATTATAAGCTTTGGGTCAACCGATATTGAGTTACCGAATGAACTTTGTATTAAAATTTTAAATAAAAATTATGTATATTCAATAAAAATATCTATAAAACATGAAAAATAATTGAAATTATTAAAAAAAAAATCAACAAAAATATCTAAACACGTGAAAATAAAAATTGGTAGATCATTTTAAAATAATAAAAAGACAGTTTCATAAAATTTTAAAATAAAAAATATAAGCATGTTACAAAATATACAGTACTAATTATTTAGCACTTTTTGTATTAGTTAACATAAAGAGCTCAACAATTTTTTCTACAAAAGTTTGAAATGATTAAAATTTTTATAAAAACTAGAAAAATCATTTATACTAAATAGTTTTTTTAATTTTTTTTTATATAAAATTTCTTGTATTACATAATGTGTTTTTGCCACATAATTAATTTATCTAATTTTCCCTTTTATTTTTACACTAGCTTATTTGTGCCTCTATCATTGAGAATTTATAAGTAATCTCCCAATTTATTTTAGGATTACATAAATTTTTTCCTTTTCCTTTCTTCTTTAATTTGAGTTGTATGCTTTGAATTTCTACTTCTATCATTTTGTTTTCTCTATTTGCAATTGAATCTCCTCATATTATATCATACTAGTGTTTAACCCATGCAATGCATAGGATAATTTTACATGATAGAAGACAAAACAAAAGAAGTATATGAAAAGAAGTTTATCTCCATCTTGTGATAATGATAAAGACACAGTAGCTATTGATGAGAGTAATTTCTATCTTCAACTTGTGATCATCAAGAAGATGCAATGACCAAAAACCTATTATAATATAGCACATCAAGGGAAATAAATATTAAAACAACCAAAGATTTAAACATACTAAGGACTCATATAAACAAAAACAGAACTTTAACTAAAGTGTTTGATTACCATAGACAATGTGTCTTAAGTTATAGCAAACCCTAAAATGTAAATTGAAAGAAAAAAAGAAAGAAGAAAAAAAGAAGAAGAAGAAGACAAACACTATATGAACCAACTGCACAAACTACCTAAGTAAAATTGATCAATTTTTTTCCTTTAAAATGCATGCATGATAATTTTATAACTCAATAAATATTTTTGGCTGAATTATTATATAAAACAATCACAATATAAGCAATAAAAACCAACAATTTGAGAAAACCCAAGTAAGATATACTAAGTATCCTCTATCATTGTTACATGAAAGCAAGGTTCTTGATGTGTCCTAATTACATAGCATTTTTTATGTGAATGTCTATCTACATATGTGTGTGTGTGTGCGCGTGCGCGCATATGAAAATTATGCCAGATTCATTGCCAAAAGCATAAATCATAATCAATGGTTACTAAAGCAAGCTGCTAACAATATTTTAATATTAATTCACTTGCTACATCATTGCAGCATTTTTACTTTCTTCCTTTAATTGCAAATATAACCAATTATCACCTTTTAAAAAAAATGAAAACTGAATTTGTCACTTCTAAAATATGATTTTAGAGAATCAACATGGTGACACGAATATATGATATAAGACTCATTACAAAATCGTTTGACCGAGCAAGGCGTAGCTCAGATCACGGCGGCCCCAAACACAAACTGCAGCTCCTTCCACTTCTTTAGCTTCATCCACCTCTGCTCCTTCTTCCTCAGCGGGTGGTGTGACTCTTGATGCGATCATGGCGCAGCTTCAGTGCATGGATGCCCGCCTTAATACACTCCCTATTAAGTTGTATCAGGTGAACACCCATGTCGGTCGTATTGCCAAACCGCAGGCTCGCCTTAGTGGCTTTGTGGAGTCCCCCTCTCCTCCTCCCGAGGCATCCAAGGACGATGACGATGACTCCGACAACGATGATGATGATGAGGATGGAGATGCTAGCTCACCCAGCGATGACGAGATGTCTACTTGATATATTTACCATTTGTCACTCGTGACAAAAAGAAGGAATAGTTTTGGATATGAAAGTAGTCATACTTATAGGAAATGGGTTAGTATAGGAGATTTTTGTTAAGGAGAGTGTTCATATTTTGAGGGAGAGTTCATATTTTAGATACATTGTTCATGTACCTTAGATCTTGTGATTATATTGTAATAGCAAACCTTGTACTTGTTGATATATATACATTCGAGGTTGTTATTACATTTCTTTCACCTATCTCTCCATGTGTTGTTGTTGTTGTTGTTGTTGTTGTTGTTGGTTTTTTTTTTTTTTTTTTTTTTTCCTTTATACACATGTTTCTTATATATTGTATGTAATCTTATATTTCTGTTTCACACTAAGATGCCTTGATGAGTTTTGTTTTAAGTATTTCAGAAATACAGGTTGTCAAAATCTATTTGCCATAAACTATTTTCTTGCAAAGTTTTTCAAAAGTTTGTGTTAGAATAGATTTTATTGTATTTAACAAGTGAGTATAAGTTGAGTAATTTATGACTTCTCTCATATGTTCATTTGTTAGATGTGGTTTTGTCACGGATTGCCAAAGGGGGAGATTGTTAGAACATATGTGATTCATGTTAGGAACATATGTCAACATTTTATATAATTGGCTAATCCTTTGACAAAACACACTTTACTTATAATTGGGTAGGTCTAGGATGTGTTTAATGCTTCAAGAAACAAGGTTTCAAGTTCAAGTGATTAAACCATGCAAATTTGTCCAAGTAACAAGTGAAGAAATGTTGTTCATTAAAGCTCGACAGCTAGTATCCATCGAGGCTTTAGGAGATGTTTTAGCTCGAGGCTCGACAGCTTCTCAATAGATAGGGTATCTGTCGAGATTTATGAAGTTTAGTTTTTCAAGCTGATTTTCATCCAATCCGTGAATGTATATTTGGGCTTTCTTTTCTCAAAACCCTAAACATATATAAGGATTATTTTAAAGGCCATAAAAGGTTACACATGTTGCAGAAGAGCATAATTCCACAAGTGTAAAGAAGAGTGTGACCGAAAACCTAGTTTGCCCTAGTTCTTGAAGAAGCTGCTGTATTTGTACACCATAGGGTTTTATGACCAAGCAACTTCATGATCTTCATCGTCTGGATGAACTGAAGAACTTTGTAGCCAACATCCTTCTCAAGTTGATGATCAAGTCACGTACTGGGATCCGTGCAATTGCTTAGTCACGTACTGGGAGCCGTGCATTGAAAATGAGAGATTGTCACTACAGAACAAATCCAATTGGGTATTGGGGTAAGGGTTCAACTGTAAGTTGGTATAAGGTATTGAAATTTTTTTTCTTGTAACCGCTTGTTTTGTTAATAGTGAATTCTCGAGAGTGGTGACCTTAAAATCACCCGGTGGGATTTTTGCCATGTAGGTTTTCTCCATTCGTAAGCAAATCACCGTGTCAATTTAATTTATGCTACATACTTAGTTTAATTGGTGATTTGTTTGTACTGTCACGTATATTGCATGTTAATTTGATTAATTAATAAACTTGACTAATTAATCAATTAATTCATCACAAGGGGTCAATACATTCTTGACCTATCAACACATGTGTGGGCCTTTGATCGTCCTCGGACAAGACTCATAGCCTTAATATGTCCTCAGACCATTTGCTCCCACACATACAATCAAAAAGTTCTTATTTCATTCCAATAAAGTTTTACTTAAAGTTAGAAACGCATAATCTAAGATAGATATAATGAAAAAAAGTTTTTTTTTTTTTTTCCTTTGTTTGAATAAAATAGTCGAAAGCTTTAGAGTTTCAAAGAATAATTTTATCAATAAAACTGATGATACAATTGATTAGTGGTGTGTCCTCGTCCACAAATACCTGCAAAGAGGAGTGAAAGAGACCAAAAAACTATCATTGGTTTGCCAACGAGGGATGAAAGGGATTGCTTAGGAGATTTTCGTAAGGTTCAAGTTCATACCTTTCATAGATTTTTCCGTCATTGTAGCTTGAACTTAAAATTTGAGTTGTATCTAGTTTTGGAGATTAGGACGAGAACTGGGGATCTTGGTGGGGATAGGTACTTAGAATTAAATATGTTTCACTATGAGGAAATTGTAGACTTTGAGATTTTCTCGCTCAAGAGAGCTTGGCCTAAAGCTCCTCATGCGTTTGATGAGCTGCCATGCATGTTATCTCAATTATGCTCATTCTTGCCACACATCATAATTTCACCCATCATTGACCATTCAGACTCTTTTAATTAAACAATTTTATATTTGAAACGAATTTTTTATAAATAAAATAACGTTTATTTATGTGAGTTAAACATATTTGTGTCTAAATGAGTTGACTCACCTTGCACAAATAATGAACCGAGTCATTTCATGCTGGTTGCAAGTCATCAAATTCTTTTCATTAAATAATTTTGTATTTAATTTAAAAATTTTGTATTTAATTTTTTAAAATAAAAAAGGCATTTATTTGTATGGGTTAAATAAAGTTGTGTCAAAATGGGTTAACTCATCTTGACACAAATAATGAACCGAGTCATTAATATTTTGCATTGATTGCAAGTCAACATGAAATTAACCTATTTATTAATAATTTTAAATTGAATCAACCCACCTGATATAAACTCGTTTACACTAAAAACTTACCCACAAAAAGTGTGTATGTTTGACTGCCACTTTATATATTAGAATTTGAATTGTGAAAAGAATATATATATATATATATATATATCCCACTTATAGAAGATTTCTATTTGAGAGAAACGTTTTGTCATAAAAGATATCAAAAGAAAATAAGATTAGGTTTACAACTTGAAAAATAAGAATTGGATGCATAGCAATGTTGGATTTAATGAAAGCTAGAAAAAATGGGTTGTAAGCAAGTTTGTGGCTACTCACAATTATGAACTTCTTACTCCTATTTAGTAAAGAATCTAGTGGTGACCATAATAATGGTTGTGTTGTAGTTGATGTTCCAAATTAGTTAGGTAATAAAAGTAGAAAGTTTCTTGAAGAAGGAGATGCATCAAAATAATAAAATAATATATTTGTAGAGATAAAAAGATAAAAATAAAATAAAATAAAATAAATACCTGTAAAAATCTTTTAATAAAATAGACAATACTTGAAATAATTGTTACTTTTTATATATTATAATCTATTACATAATATTTATGTATTTCCAGGTATTGTGTAGATTTGCGACCAGTTTAAGCTGATATTCAAAACACTAAACCCTCTAACATTTGGTTTCAAATATCATAAATTCATAATACTATAATTAATTTACAACTCCAGCAAATCAATCAAATGAAGCAAATACACCGAAAACACACCAATCCAAATTCGTAACATCGGTTTTTCCAAGAAAAATTGCCATTAAAGTATGAAATAAATAATACTGTGTTTACAATATCTATAAAATATGAAAAATATACATCATGATCATAAAATACAAAACACATGTGGCTTATTAGTTGTAGTTGTTTTTTTTTTTTTTTTTTTTTTAATGGAAAATTGTTTGTTATATGTACCTTTGATTCTCCAAAATTTAACCTTCGGGAAATCCTATCAGTAGATTCCCATTTCACGATATCACCTATGTATCTCCCTTTTGCAAACATATATCAATCAAAATAATCACCGCCTTAAGCATTTTAAGTTGTCCTAATCCAGTCATACAACTACCTTTGGCCCATTGCTAATTTTTGCCTAAGGATTAATAACATAAAATTGAATGTACGAGGGGTCTATTTGCAACTGATTCAGATCCCAAGAGGTCTTTATGTAATTTAACCTTAGGTTTTACTTTTTGACTTTAGTAGTAGGTTTTTTTTTGTTTTTTTTTTTTCAATATCTGGTAAAACTTCTATGCTTGTGGTGATTTAATTTGTAAGATATGTAACAATTAATTAGATTTGTTGGATCATAGGAGAGAACGTATTAGTAGACACTTAACATTGAAATCTTATTGGAATGACACAGAATGTTTGGAAAGAAGAAAAAATCTAGTCCACACCAAATTGTTATTACACATATCATAAAACCTTCTTTGGTATGAGGGCTGCCCTTGAATATAGGATAAGGATTGAAATAGTAAAAAATAAGCCAACCAATATAACTGCAGAAAAGCTTGTCAAGAGTACTATAAACCAGAGACGCAAACTGGTGTTGTGTGTGGGTAGGAAAGCAATGGAATGATCGAATTGCATGAGTGAGTTGCAACTTATAAGGGGGATAGGGACAAAGCGCAGTATTGGCTGATACATAGAATCTGTTTCTTTCTGAAGGTCTTGTTTGTGGAATTGTAAGTGTGACACCATGTGCAAGTTAAGAAGAAAATTAGGCCAACACAATTTGAAGAACTCCACTCGCAGTTTTTCTTCTTTTTTTTTGAGAAGAACATTACTCACAATGATTCTTGTAGAAATTGAACAATATGAACTTCTAGCACATATTTTGTTTCTGATTTATTTATAAGTGAACCTGAATATAGAATTTCATAGTACCTCCCAGTGCAAGGAGATCATAAGAAAGTTATAATGATGTTTAAAGTTCTGGTTTCAGATTGCAAGCATGCTCTTTTATAACTTTTTCTGTAGCTTGTTCTCTTTAGGGATTTTTCGGGTGAAATTTGGAAAACTCTGTTAATGTAATGAAGGGCCGAATGCGTCAAGATAAAACAAAGAAACTAGCGTTTCACTTGTGGACCGTCAATGTTATTCATAGTACTTAAAAAAATTACACTTAGGGTACTGATCACGAGACCCCCAATGTTATTCAATGCCAATAAGTTGACCAAGCACATAGCAACAATTCCTCCAATTATATATATATATATATATATATTGACATGTTCACCTTTTTTTACCAGTTCTTTCTAGCTAATAGGCAATTAGCTATGTTGATTATTATCAACTTTAAACAGGGTGTATTGCCTATAAACATTTAAAAGAATGTCAAGCAAACAAACATTGTTCCACATGATATGAGATAGCTATCTAATTCTATACTTCATTTTGGAAGTTCATAAAGGAATGGAATGGAATGAGTAAATCATAAGGGAATGAATTGGAATAGAATACCAGAATGGAAAAGAAATGAATGGAATAAAATTAAGTAGTTTTTTTTTTTTTTTTTTTTTGGGAAGTTTTAAAATAATGGAATGGAAAGAAATAGAAGATAAGTAACCTTGTTTAAGAGTAACATAGAGAAAAAATGTGAGTTATAGTTAGCTAAATTAGTAAAGTCTCTAATAATTAAATAAGAATTATGGGATTCAATTCTCGCCTACATCAAAAACCGATTGGTGCCTTAGTCTAATAATAAAGAGCTATCATCAGAAGCGAACGTCATGAGTTGAAACTCTCTAAAAAAAATAGAGAAAAAAATGAATGGAATCATTTAATCACAATATTATGATTAGATCTCCATTTTTAAATAAAATGTTGAATATATAAGGGTATTTGAATGGGGGAATGAAAATTTAAAGTTTTGAGGGAATAAAGAGAAATAAGTGTTCTCTCCCACTTAATTTTACAAAAAAATGAATGAACTTTTCATTTCCTCCCTTAAAACTCCCAAATAAGGGAGAGAAAAAAATTAATATTCTAAAATTATTTTTTTGTTCCTTTCTATTCCATTCATTTCCCTCCTCCCAAATGGTCAACACTCAAGTGTCAAACACTCTTCAAGTCTAAACATCTCATCCATCCACCAAGTCAACCTTGTTATATCCTTGAGCAAGACAACATCTAAGTACACAACTTTCTCCAATTCTCTTTAAATTTGTATTCTTTCCAATAACCCTAATCCAATCTATGGAAAAAAAAAATTCCACTATAAAACTTCTGACTTTTCTTCAACCATTCTAAATATTAGCTTTTACAATTTATATTGCAGGCCAGCATCTAAATTGTGTTTTGCCCCAGCTCTTATTTGACCAACATTGCATTATTTCCTTGAGCCTTATACATAGAAGACAACAATTCAACCCTATGTTTTGTGGTTTTGCTCCAGAAAATCACATTTGGTCTTTTTCCATGTTGTCCTTGTCAAAGAAGAACCTACTTTTTTCCCTTGAATTAGCATCAAGTATATAGTCAATTGAACGTTCTAATTCCTCTACTACTAACATCCCCCACTTGAAAGATCCAGATTCCGTAATAGGCTTTAACAATTTCTAGATCAATTTAATTTCTAAAATAAGACACAGAAGATTTTATTTAATGGAATGTATTTAGCATAACAGATGATAATGTACATGCAACTAAATAGAAAAACAATTTGGCAGATATATACACATACTTATCTAAATAAATATGTTTGTACACACACTCAAACATGTGTGTGAGAAAATAAAAGCATCATTTTGTTTTCTACCATTTGTATTGCAATTAACCAAGCCAATCAACCATTGTTAGGAACAGAGAAGTTGAATAGTTGAATTCGAGGACAACTATGCCTCCAAGAACAGAGAAGAGATAAGAACAGAGAATTAGAGAGAGAGAGAAAACATAGAATTGAAGAATTGGGAATTTGGAAATGATTTTTGATACCAGCTTCCTCCTTTCCAGGTCTCTAATACTCTCTCAAAGCCTCACTCTCTCTAACTGCCTAACGGCCAAGCCAGCTGTTAACCAGCTGCCAATATGCTAACAACTAACCGTTATTTAACTAACTCTTATTTGGTACCATCACTAATGTGAATACAGTATATAGCATCAACTAATCAATTACACTTATTATTCTAATACCAGAGTACATACTGGCAGCACCATCATCAGCTACTCCTGCATGCCTCATCAGCTACTCCTGCATGCCTCATCAGCATCTTGTACATGCCCCACACCAGCACCCCACATGCAGCCTCACACGCCCCCTCATGCAACAGCATACACATAGCTAAACATCACCACACACCTCACCTACTTAGTAACATACTAACGTATTCTAACAATACCCTCCCCTTCAAAGCACCTTGCCCACAAGGTGGGGGAACTTCTGTTGCAAAACAAAAAGACTCTCCCAAGTAGCATCATCCTTGCTTTCATCTTGCCACTGTACCAGCACCTGGATGATAATTCTACTTCTCAACTGATGTGACCTGGTAGCTAAAATAGCCACTGGTTCAGGGTTAGGAATCTGATCCACATTCATAGCAAGTAAAGCAGGCCTTGGAACCACCTGAGCACCCAACTTAGCCTTGAGGTTAGACACATGAAACACAGGATGAATTTGAGAACCTGCAGGCAATTCCAGCTTATAAGACACCTCTCCCACCTTCTGCACAACTTGGTAGGGTCCATAAAAACGAGGAGCTAACTTGCCAAACTTCTTGGACTAAACTGAGGACTGCTTGTAAGGTTGCAGTCTAAGATACACCCAATCTCCCACAGTAAAGGACCTATCCACCCGTTTCTTGTCAGCAAACCACTTCATCCTCTCTTGTGCAGCAGTCAAATTGTGCTTGAGTAATGAGAAGAGTTGTTGTCTATCCTGCAAAATTGAATCAACAGCTGCCACCCTTGTAGTGCCTGGAACATAATCCACAAGCTTGGGAGGAGGATATCCATAGAGAGCTTCAAATGGAGTAAGCTTAAGAGAAGAATGGAAGTTAGTGTTGAACTAAAACTCAGCTAAGGGAAGCCAGTTCACCCAAGCTTGAGGTCTGTCAGCAGCAAAGGCCCTCAAATAATGTTCCAAACTTTTGTTCACAACTTCAGTTTGGCCATCAGTTTGAGGGTGATAAGAAGATGACATAGCCAAGTTTATCCCTTGCAGTTTCATCAATTCAGACCAGAATTTAGAGGTGAATACTGGGTCTTTATCACTCACAATGGTAGAAGGCAGCCCATGTAACTTAAAAACAGACTGCATGAATAACTGAGCCACCTTAGCAGCAGTGTAGGGATGAGCCAATGGAATGAAGTGAACATATTTAGTGAATCTGTCCACAACAACAAACACCACTGACTTCTGTTGAGATTTAGGCAGGCCTTCCACAAAATCCATGCTAATGTCAAGCCAAGGCCTATTTGGAATGACCAAGGGCTGTAACAAGCCAGCAGGGAAGCAAGTCTCAGTCTTCAACCTTTGACATACATCACATTCCTTGACCAAAGTCTTCAAGTCCTTGCCCATACCAGACCAATAAAAGTCCTTCTTGAGTCTATGAAAGGACTCCAAATATCCAGAATGACCCCCTAAAGGGCTCTCATGTACTTGCTGCAAGGCAAGGGCCTTTAAGGGCTGATTTGAACTTCCCAAATATAGTCTACCCTTATAAAACAACAATCCATTACAAAATGTAAACCCCACTGAAACATTCTGCCCTGACTCAATAGCCTGAATAGTCTGCTGAATAGCTGGATCAGTGACATAGCTTGCTTTGAGATCATCAAGCCAATTAGGAGTAGGGAATGAGATAATGCATAAAGTACCCACTCCACTGCAGTCAGCATCATCATCCCCAGCAGTTTCTCTTCTTGAAAGTGCATCAGCAACTAGATTTTCCTTACCATGCTTATATTCAACTATAAAGGCATAGCCAAGTAATTTGGTGATCCATTTTTGCTGAGCAGGGGTACCAATCTTCTGTTCCAACAAATATTTCAGACTTTGATGGTCTGTTTTGATTACAAAAGGTCTTCCAAGGAGGTAAGGTCTCCACTTCTTCACAGCTACTACTAAAGCCAACAATTCTTTTTCATAAGTGGAAAGGGCAAGTGCCTTCCCCTTCAAAGCTTGGCTGTGAAAAGCAATGGGCCTTTGATTCTGCATTAGGACAGCTCCAATTCCCAACCCTGAAGCATCACATTCCACAACAAATGGTTTAGTGAAGTCGAGCAAGGCTAGCACAGGTGGACTTGACATAGCATCCTTGAGCAATTGGAAGGCATGTGAAGCTACAAGGGTCCAAATGAAGGAGTCTTTCCTTAACAAAGTAGTTAAAGGAGCTGCAATCAAGCCATACCCTTTCACAAACTTCATATAGTATCCAGTCAAGCCCAAAAACCCCCCTCAAAGCCTTCACATCATGAGGAGTAGGCCATTGCTGCATAGCAGCAGTTTTCCTTGGATCTGTTTTCACCCCTTCACCAGAGATTAGATGTCCTAAATACTCTACCTCCTTACACGCAAACACACACTTTGATTGTTTGGCATACAATTGGTGATTCACCAATGTTTCCAACACCAATTTAAGATGACTAACATGAGCAGCCAAATCCTTACTATACACAAGTATGTCATCAAAAAACACCAAGACAAATTTCCTTAAGTAAGGTTTAAAAACTAAGTTCATAAGTGACTGAAAAGTTGAGGGTGCATTGGTTAAACCAAATGGCATCACTAAGAACTCATAGTGACCCTCATGAGTTCTAAAGGCAGTCTTAGGAATGTCTTCCTCCTTCATTCTAATTTGGTGATATCCGGATCTCAAATCCAATTTAGAAAAAACAGTAGCACCAAATAGTTCATCTAGCAATTCATCAATGACAGGTATGGGATACTTATCTTTAATAGTTTCTTGATTCAAGGCTCTATAATCAATACACATCCTCCAAGAGCCATCAGCCTTCCTAACTAAAAGAACAGGTGAAGCAAATGGACTGCTACTATTTCTAATAAACCCCACAGACAACAACTCCTTAACAATGTTCTCAATTTCATTTTTTTGATAGTAGGGATACCTGTAAGGCCTCTGAGATACAGCTTGAGTCCCTTCCTTCAAAATGATATGGTGTTCATGATCTTTTAAAGGAGGCAGGCCTTCTAGAGTAGCAAAAACAGCCTTATAATCCAGTAACAAGGCTGCCATAGCTTCAGGAATTTGACCTTCTGCAGACATCAATTTAGGCTACAACTGGACTGAAATCTGGAGAATCAGTCCCTTCTTTACAGATTGTTTCAAGAAGTTATCACCCTCTTGCAATTGAGAATCAGTAGCACTCTTCAATCCTTGTAATTGAATATGCTTGTAGCCATAAGTAAAACTCATTATGAGCAATTTAAAATCGCACTGAATTACTCCCAAGGTCCCCAACCATTGAGTGCCCAAAACTAAGTCACATCCCCCCATTGGTAGCACATGTAAGTGTACTAAAAATTCCACCCCTTGCATCAAGATAGGCACTGCCTTACAAACACCCTGAGTTTTAATTACATCCCCATTAGCAACCTTCACTTCTAGAATTTGAGAAGTGTCTACATGGATATGTAGCTGTGAAACCAGAACAGCATCAAAAATTTTGGGTGCTCCCTGAATCAATTAGGATCACAAAGGACCTTTGATTAATCTTTCCCATGACTCTCATCGTACCTGAAGTAGGAGTGCCACTCAATGCATATAAAGTAATCTCTGCATCTTCTTGATCTTGCCAAGCCTGTCCACTCTGATCTGTACATCCCTTTTCCTCCAATTCAGTCAGGTGCACCATAAAGTTTGCATTCTCCTGAGTCAGTTCTACATAATCCAACAGAAATAACGTAGCACTCTTGCACTTGTGGCCAGGAGCCCATTTTTCATCACAATTGTAACACAACCCCTTCTTCTTCCTTTCTTCCATTTGAGCAGGCGAAATCCTCTTAATAGGTAGCCTTGGTTTTGACTCCAACATAGCAGGAGCTTTTGGAGGAGCTCCCAAAATAGAAGGCTTCCCTTGATCCCCTTGAAATTTGGAAAACTTCCTGTAACTCCAATTATACTCTTCCTGAATCTTTGCCAATCCAAAAGCCTCATTCAGAGATTTAGGACTAAGCATTCTTACTGGGAGCCTTATCTCATCTCTTAACCCACTTAAAAAACAGCTTAACTTGTGAGCAGCAGATAATCCCTTAATCCTATTGGATAACACCTCAAATTGGGCTTTATACAATGACACTGAAGCAGTTTGTCTCAGCCTAGTAAGCATTTCCATAGGATCATCATAAGCCGTAGCACCGAATCTGATATGCAATGCTTGAATCAATGACTCCCAATCAACAACGAGACCTACTTCTTCACTATCTTGAAACCAGACTAGAGCCTCACCTTCCATATGAAACGAAGCTAGCATCACTTTCTCTGCAGCTGGTGTATTGTAATACTTGAAATATTGGTTGGCCCTGTAGACCCAACCTGCAGGGTCTTCTCCAGAAAACCTTGGAAATTCCAATCTCACAGAACGAGACATAACCATTGTTGATGAATTAACATTCCTAGGTTCACCATATGTTGGAGACTGAGGCAATCCTCCTTGGTCAGAGCCATTACGCCTCTGCACCAGAATTGCGAGTTGTTGATTCATCTCGTTCATAGTGCGTGTATGCACTTCTTGGATAGTACGCATTTCTTGAATTTCTTTACCATGATGATCACTTGCAGTCCTTAATGAAGCCAGAGCCTCCTGAGTCGCAACGGTAGTTGATCGTGTCTCAGCCATGGCCGAGGAAAGTCTTGCTCTGATACCAAATGTTAGGAACAGAGAAGTTGAATAGTTGAATTCGAGGACAACTATGCCTCCAAGAACAGAGAAGAGATAAGAACAGAGAATTAGAGAGAGAGAGAAAACATAGAATTGAAGAATTGGGAATTTGGAAATGATTTTTGATACCAGCTTCCTCCTTTCCAGGTCTCTAATACTCTCTCAAAGCCTCACTCTCTCTAACTGCCTAACGGCCAAGCCAGCTGTTAACCAGCTGCCAATATGCTAACAACTAACCGTTATTTAACTAACTCTTATTTGGTACCATCACTAATGTGAATACAGTATATAGCATCAACTAATCAATTACACTTATTATTCTAATACCAGAGTACATACTGGCAACACCATCATCAGCTACTCCTGCATGCCTCATTAGCTACTCCTGCATGCCTCATCAGCATCTTGTACACGCCCCACACCAGCACCCCACATGCAGCCTCACACGCCCCCTCATGCAACAGCATACACATAGCTAAACATCACCACACACCTCACCTACTTAGTAACATACTAACATATTCTAACAACCATTCCTCTCTATTGTAATCACACTTCAAGATTACATAGAACTAAACAATTTGTGTTGCAGTCAAGCCTACTAAATTCAGAGGAGGAAAGAAAACAGAACAACCCTAAAGAGGTTTTGATATGGAACTACTTTTCAAAACAGAGGCATAGGTAAACAACTGATTCAGAGAACAAAACCCAATTCATATTCAAGTATTTGATTTTTATGATGACATAAAAAAAATAAATAAATAAATAAAAATTGTCACACCCAACTCTGAATTGGCATGATATTGTACACTTTGGGTTGCTCCTTGCAATTTTTAAGGCCTCATATCAATTTGAGTTCAAGACATTCCTTATAAAGCGGAGGACCTCTTCCTACCTAGGCAATGTGGAACTCAGCCACGATTTTGCTCTCCCTCACCTCACCCCACTTAAGAGGTCTCTCGGCTTTTTGAGTTCCCACAAAAGTTGTATCAAGTTTTAATGATGTATAATAATAAGCTTATACCTCATTTAAAATAGATAAAGCTTTTCAACTTAAGTCAAAATCCACATTGAGATGAGTAATTTGATATGAAATGATAAAATAAAATTTTAAACATAGCATGTTTAATATGATAATGATTGCTATCATCAAATAATATTAAATCTACATCATGAAAAGGAATTCACATCAACTATTTTCTTGAACTAATAATTTTTTCTAATAATTTTATATATCCTTTTTATCCCTTAGGACTCCTTTAATACTAAATTTTCACGACTCTCCCCTCAATTAGTGTATCAAAATGTAACTCTAAATAAATTTTGAAAAAAATAATACCATGTAGTCTATACTTTTCAAGTGCATAACACGTTTTAGATCTAACTACAAATATTTTGGAAAATTAAAAAACTCTGGTTAAGTTTGCTTAAGCTTTTAATTATTAAATTTAGGAAATTTTTTCATATAAATATGTTGTGTGATTGCTTGAATCCAAAGAACAATACTTTATATACAATTTATATGATCAAGACTCAAGTGATTTTTAATAAAATTATTCTAAAAGTTTATAGCCAAGACCATGCAACGCATGGGAATAATGCTAGTATGGCATAAAAGTAGACTCCAATTTGAGATTTAATTGAATTTTCTCTCACCTTATGGTTTGAAAATCTTAAGGACTTTATTTATTCATTTTGACAAACTAAGGCTTAAGCATGAGACACTAGAGAATGATATAAATTGACTAGAGTTCTTTTTTGCTAATCACAATGTAAAATTCATGTCTCTTGCTCTCTCTTCTTTTTCTTTTTTTTTTTCTTTTTCTTTTTTTCACATTATGTATTCTTGGAGAATTATATTGAAATTAAAGAAACATGTCTTCTTCTGTTTTTAAATAATTTTTTTAAAATATTTTAAATAATGTTTTTTCATCCATAAGTAATATCAACATGATAAGTTCATCATTATATTTTTTTTCTACATCATAGCTTGGTTACTGTCATTACTGAAAATGTTCTTGAATAAGTTTCTTATTTGTGCAATTTAATAGTAAAATTATCAAACATTCTGTTTCATTTTTGCTAAACAAAAACCTGCTAGAGTTCCGCATTCTTCGTTGATTCGTATTTTTCAAGAATCATAGATGGAAATGCTTAAACTAAAACCAGATATGTGTCTGAAAACTTGGGAATATAACAATATATTTATATATTTTTTATTTTATTTTATTTTACTGAAGGAGAGCTTCACATACCCAATCATAATGAAAACTTCAAAAGAAAAAAAAAAATTACAATTTTAAATTTTCAAATTCTATTGAATGAGTTGAGACTTACTCGCACATCAAACAGGTTCACGATTAGTTTAGAATAAAAGCCAGAGCTAAAGCAAGAATCCACAAAAACACCCAAACATAAACAAAACATAAACATAAACATATGTATATACATAAACTAACAAACTAAATGAAAAATTAATAATTTAGAGAAACAAATAACAACTAAATGAATAACAATATACTTTAATAACATAAATCTAAATGTTTATATACAAAAATTTAAAAGGAAACAATAAAGTTATTTTATTTTGCACTTTTATCTTTGATTTAAAATACTACTTATTTATATCATTTTTCCCTGATGCGAACCTAAATCAACACGCTTTGAGATCCAATAAATATTACAGGAATACTTGTCCAAGAAAGCTAAAATTCATATTTTTGATAGAAAACCCCAACCCAACATCTATAAATGAAATGCAAACCAAAGGTATAAAGTAACAAACCTCAACCCAATAATTAAAATTGAATCACGAACCGAAGGTATATAGTTTGAACGCCACAAGGAAGAATCCATGATAAATTCACAAGTTCTTTGAAGAACCAATAGAAGAAGCAAAACTCACGTTTGTCTTGATTTTCATTCAAAAAAAATTAATTCCTTGATTACAATGAGTGCATGCTATTTACAAAACATAGCTAAAAATAGGAAAGTAGATAAAATAAAAATTAAAAAAAAAGGAGTAAATAATAAAAGCCTAAAATTAAGTTGATTTGGTCTGAAATTAGCAGTTCCTCCATGCCAAAAAAAAAAAGACTAAAATGGGCAAAAAAATCATGTCAATGGATGGCAAGTCAATCAACCGATTGGCACTCCACAAGTGCTGATTGGGCTGGACCTAAAACTTGTGTCAATCGGCACTGTGGGAATGCTAGTCAGCACTTTCCAAGTGCTAATTGGAACTATTGGAGTGTAGACCCTAGTAAAAAAGAAATTCTTGAAAGCAGAGCCTCTAGAATTTCTTTAATGTAAAGGGAGAGAGGGCTTGCTGAATTTTAGATTTTCTCCACTATTTATAGAGGTGTGTCTGCTTAAAAAATTAAAAATTAAAAATTAAAAAAAAAAAAAAAGCTATGATTGTTTAGAAAATCAGCATACACAAATTAGGCCAGGTTTTATCCCTAAAAAATCTAATCTGATAGGCCTAGACCAAAGCTAATTGTATCTGGGCCTAATTTTCAACCTGTGCCAATTAGCACTTCCTCTTCGTGATGTAAACAGTATTTCTAACGTGAGTATTTCTAATTCTCAATGTAACTAACGTGAGTAATTTTAATTCTTAAAAAAAAAAAAAAAAGTGAGTATTTCTATTTCAGTCTTAAATAAATAAAAAAATTGAAAATTAAAAATGTAAGCGCCACAATCTACAAAACTTCATTCTTTTCAATCAATGTATTTAATACAGTATAACTGAAGGGTAACCATGACAACTTGTATTTTCCTTAATTTCAGATGTCAATTATTATTATTATTAGCATTAGTGTTTACCTTAATTTTGTATCATCTCCTTTAGCTTTCTTAATTTGTCATCCTTTTTTAAAAAATTATAATTATTGTATTGATAAATTTTATTATTTTACTAATTTGGTGCAGAGATAATTCATGTAGCTTTGCTTCATATAAACAATTACTTTGATGTTGATATAAATGGTAGATGGCCTAATAATCTCAAGGTGATGTTCACAAGTGATTGTTTTTTTTTTTTTTTTTTTAAAGAAATGCTAGTGTCAAAGGTGCAAACATATAGGAGCAAGCACGTGCACATACACACAAAGACATAACTAAACATAAATATAAATGGACAAAAAAAAATAAACATAATACTATATGCTTTTGCACGAACTAACAAAATAAATTAAATAAATAATAAATCATAGAAATAAAAAAAAAAACGTATGAAATTAATAAATAAATATCATACATATATATATATATATTGCTAATAAATTAAATTTAAATGTTTATAAAAAAATTCGTTAAGAATAAAAAATTTAATGAACTTTAAAAGATAATTTTAAAATTATTTTATTTTCTATTTTTATCTTTAGTTTTAAAATCTTGCTTGTAATTTACATTTTTTCCCACTAACTTATAAGAATAAATCTTAGGGGTATATCCGTAGAGTTTATCTATGTTACAAATAGTTGGAGAGTTTCCTTGATGGCTAGCATTGTTGGAGTTTAAAGAAAATCCAATTAGATTTTATGGATACTCAATTTTGCGCCACATGACCCATTTAATTTTTAATTTTGTGCCAAGTGAATTATTGAGGGTAAAAATCGAAGAGTCCTAATCCAATTAGATTCTAAATTGGATTTCAATTGGAGTCTAATTTTCCACCATGTATCCATCTAAGTTTTTAATTTTTGTGGCAAGTGAATTATTGGATGCAAAAACTGAAGAGTCTAAAACCAATTAAATTCTAAATCATATATATATATATATATATATAATGAGAAACAATTACATATTTTAGAAATGCATGGTTTTAAAAAAGTTTAAGCAAATACCATGTATAATTTGAACCTCTTCTAAAAAAAATGTATAATTTTAATTGTATTGTGATTGTTTTTAATTTTATCCATGCATATACATGAGGCTATACACTAGTCAATATTCAATATATATATACAAGCAGAGACCTCATGCGGGAGAGTATGAGGTTCTACCAAGTGGCGCATTGTATGTTATTTTTTCATTTAAGCTTCCACCTCATCCAAATTTAACATTTATGCTAGATGCATTTATTTCAATGTATTAATATAATTCAAAGAATTTGTATACATTTACAATTTTAAATGCTTTGGATAGATACAAATGGATCTAAAAAGTCATTGGAAAAATACGAATAAAGAAAATTTTTCAATTTTCTGCATAAGCTAACTTCAATGCAAAATTGCAAGAGTCAGATTCAACGAATTTGGTAAGAAATGTAGAAATTAACACTATAGAACCTATATATAAAGCACAAATCATACAAGAAAGACACCTAGGAATCAACAGTTTATAGGTGATAATCTGAACTGTGATCTAATGACATTCATTGTTTACATGAATTGGAGGAATTCCCCCCCCCCCCCCCCACCCCCAATGAATTTAGTTCGAATTTAGTTTTACTACAAAACTTCAAAGATTAACTATGACTCATCATAATAGTATTCATGAATGGGTCATAAATAACTTCTTAGAAAATTTATCAAAATGCACCGTGCAACGCGTGGGATATTAGCTAGGATATATATATATATATATATATATATACCATAAAGGGGGAAGGGGACACACAGTTGATGGGAAGAGGTGGAAGCACAGTAATATTGTAAAGAAAATAATGTAAGTAACTTGAAAAGTAAATAACTTGAAAGTAAGAACAATAAATAGCTTGAAAGTAAGAACAATTATAAGGCGGTAGAACCAGCCAAGTATATATGAAAATGACTCAAAGTAAATGAGAACAATAGTTCAAAGTAAATGAAAGCAATTTAAAACCGTCCGGTATGGCGGTAATCCGTCCAAGGTGGCGGTAGCAACAAGTAGAATAATGAACATAAAACTGAAAATACTTGTTATTGAAAGTAGAATAAACACTTACAGTAGTAGTGAATACAAGATCTCAACAGTTACAGGTTAATAATTACAAAGCTTGAACTAGTCCTAGTTACAAGGTTTGTAGGATTACAAAGTTTGTAGTGAACAAGGATGAACAAGGTAGTAGTAGTGGAAGTAGGGTGAGTTCTCTCTCTAAGAAGGCTAGTTCTAAGGGAAGAGAAATCAAAACTAAAACTTGACTTGAAAAACCATGAAATTTAAGGGACAACCCCCTTTAAATAAGCAAAATTTCGGAGTGAACAGTGTCATGAACAGTAAAAGTGAACAGTGTCAGTGAACAGTAATCCGTGAACAGTAATCTGTGAACAGTAAAGTGAATAGTGTTTTTTCCACTTTTTGAATTAAAAACTTCTGAACTTTTTGTCTTTTTCTTGGTCCAACATTGTCAGGAGAAGCATGGCAAAAGGGCAAAAGGAAAATCATGCATGCCACCAAGTACGTAGATTCTCATTTCTTTTCTTAAAAGACTTCAAAGGTGACATTTTTTGTTGGCATAAATGAAGCCTTTGTCAAAGCATCTTCTCATCTCTACCATCATGGCTTGTGGCTTTTCAAACTCATTTTGAATATTGTAATAGTTTTGGCCGTTGTGCAAGCTAGACAAATAGTGGCCATTGTGCAGGCTAGACAAATAGGGGAATCAAAATCTTCCGCAAAATCCGGAGTATCATGAATCAGTTCCCGGATTTTTTGCAACATATTTGAAGGACAATAAAATATTTTGGCTTTTGTACAAGCTGGACAAATAAAGTAGCACTAGTTTTGTAACAGTAGTGACCTCATCAATCAGTAGAGGGAGCAATGGATGGATAACCATCAAAAGGATCAAAAGGACCTTGTGAAGAATCACATGCATACTCATGGTAAATAGCATACTGGTTACAAAATCCACAATATAAAATTGGCTTAAATGTTGGAGTTTTACCCGGGATGAGAAGACTCCTTGGATTACAATGATCAACAATTCGCAAATGAGCAATGGCATCAGAATATGGTCTGGGACCAAAGACAGAAATCCTATCTGTGCTTCCCATGAAATGATAATTTTTCCATAAATTCTGAGCAACATTAATAATTTGGTTATTAAAATAATTTCTCCAACATTCTGCAAGACCACGAGGATTATCAAAAGATAATTGAGAATTTCCTTCAAACCATGGTCCTTGGTGAGTGTGACCATTAATGAGAATGAGATGCTTTGAAGGCTGGACGTTCATCCAGTTATCTCTTTCCCATTGTGGCAACGTACTCCAACACCTGATGGAAGCAAAAGGACTGTTAAATTCTTTAATAGCATCCTGAATAATTTGTGGGAGTTGGTTGGCTTGATAATGGCTAGTTAATTTTATAGATCTGATAAAGCCATATTCAAACATTTGTGAAAGCCAGTTAGGGTCCCTGTCATCATCATCATTTGAATCATTAGCAACAATTGCACCATCATCATAATTTATCAAGAGGCCAGGAAATGGGTGTTTCTTTTCATATACTCTGAGAGTACTCCCAAAGTGTTCTTCCTAATCAAGCTGAATAAAGACATTATCACCTTCATCCAATTCATCAGGATCAGGAATAGTGGCTGTGACAAGCTTCTTAAAACATTTGAACCATAGGTCGAAAGACCTAAACATAGCCTTGCTTCTTAGAATACGAGATTGTATATCTGATGACAAGTTGGCAAAAGCACTTCTTATCATAGATTGGGTCTTAAGACTCAATCTAGCATAGTCAGTGCCCATTATAGTCATTTTATCCTTTGAATGGATATCCTCTTTGCCAAAGAGTTGACTAATGTAAGAATCAATTGGAATATTTGGATGGTCAGCAAGATGGCTTCTAAAAGCCTCATTTTCTGAAATAAGAGTATTTCCTAGAACAAGGTTTGAAATAAGGTCATTTTCCGAAGTAAGGATTTTTTCTGAAATAAGGTTAGCATAGCTTATATAAGCTTCATTCTGAACAGTAAGATTAACAAGGTGGATTTCAAGAGCTTGGAGGGTTGTTTCAAACAAGGAACGATTGTTTCTGGTAAAAGCAGCATAGAGATTATCAAGGATATATTTTATGGAATCTAGTAATTCACTATAGACTCCATTATGAAATTGTAAGGATCTAGATAAGACTTCCTGTAAAGCAATTATCATATCACCACTGGAATATGTCATTTCAGCTGGGACATATCCTTGAAGGGATGTTGATCCACTGGGTTTTATCCTAGAGGATGCGCCTTCATGCATTGCAAAAAGTCCAACTGGGATTCTTTTGTTTTGAGAATAGTCCTGTGCAGGAGCTTTTCCCTTGTTTTTCTTTTCCATAATAATCCACTTACTAGTGGTATAAATATGAATATTATTATTATTACTATCCCACTTATTAGTGGTGTTTATCCGCGCATCATTGTCCGATTCCTGCAAAGAATCATTGATAATGTTAGGATAATGGATAGTATTTAACATTTTGGTACTATGACAATTACCTTTAAAATCATCAGTGAAATATTGGTAAGAACTCATCACTAGTTCTTGAATAAGTTCACTCATGGGAGAATCTTTCTTATAAGACAGATTATCAATATCAATTTCAAACTTTGAAGCAAATTTGAATTTTACTTTCTGTCCAAATGGATCAGTAGTAATTCCATCATGTTCAACAAGAAAGGGATACAAAGCATTAATAAATGGTAGACCAAGAATCACTTTATCAGTCATATTTTTGTCAAGAACAGAAGGAATCTTGAAATAAACATTATCATGGCATACATGAGCATTATTCAATTCATACTTAATTTTCATTTGAGAACCATTAGCAGAAACCAATCTTTCAGTAGATTTTTCAAAATATTTTGAAGGAATTAATCCTTCTTGGATACAGTTCATATCTGCACCAGAATCAATCATAGCAATAACAATGAAATGATAATCAGGAGAAACAACAATTTTAACTTTTGTAAACCATTTTGGAGGAAGTATTTTATTAACAAAAGCAAGTTGAGGATCAGTGAGAGTATCAGGAATACCTTTATCAGAAAGAAGAGCCTGTTGACTGGATTCATCTCCATCGTTGTGCTCATTTTGTTTATCTTGTTCATTATCAGATTTATCTTTATCAATTTTTAACATTATCAATTCTTGTTTGAGATTATTGTTATTACTTTTCATGTTTTTAAATTCATGATTTAGTTCATCTATCTCTTGTTTAACAATATTAATTTCATGTTGGAGATCATTAACAGTTAGTTCTTTAGATTTCTTTTTATTAAATCTTTCCAAAGTTTTTTCAAAGCTTATAGTAGATTTTGGTTTTTTACCAGTTTCATCTCTTATCAAAGTTTTCTTAAACCTATCCAAATATTCTTTTTGCAGTTCAGGGTTTTGAATTTGATTTATTAGTTGAATTATTAATTTTTCATCTTCTTCACTCTTGGTGAGAGCATTAACAATTTTTATAACATTGCAACAAGAATCTCTACAACCAATTTCAATATTAGGAGAATCAGAAGAATCATCAGCAGATTGATAGCAAGAATCAGATGAAGAAGAAAAATCATCTTCCAAAGAATCAGACAAGTTGTTTGATTCAAGGATTCTGAATAACTCTTCTTGCCCTTTATCATCAATATTTAGCATGTTAAATTTGTTTTTCAACTTACCGGGTTTTTCTTTACAATCTTTACTGAAGTGTCCAGATTTACCACAGTTAAAACATTTACCTTTACCTGATCTTTGTTTAACATATTTTTTAGAAACATTTTTCTTTTTAGCATAAAAATCATTAGGTTTAACAAAGTTATTTCAGTATTTTTTTTATATTTTTTATGGCTTTTATCATGTTTTTTACCCTTTTGCCTAGAAGGAGCAATAGGAGGCAAATCATATTGTTCACAGAAATTTCACATTTCATATTTAGCTTTTCTTTTATTCTTCAATTGGTGTTTTAGCAATTTTTTATCATTACACATATTGATACCAAGTTTTTAAATAGTACTTAAAATATCACCATAGGTTGAATTATCATAATCAATAGAATCATTTTTACCCATTAATTCTTGTTTTACCTTATGAGCAAAGATAGGAGGCAGACCATCAATAAACTTTTCTTTCCAATAAGGCTTATGACAATCTTTCCAGAGCATCACTCTGGAAGTAAAAACATCTTGATACCATCTGTAATCAGACATAGTTGGACAACTCAAATTATTCAAATAATCAGAAACACGAGATGAAATATTGGATGGAATACCAACAAAATGTTTGAGAATAGTATAGATCAAGGTATTAACACCATCAAGAATACCACAACCAATACTTTCATTAAAAATAGGCAAACCTTCATCATACTTTTTAACAGCATGTTTAATAGACTCTCTGGATTCTTCAGTGATGTGTGAATCCCACCATCCACGAAGAGTACTAGAAAAACCAGTAACAAGTAGATTAACAATTTCAGGTTAATCAAGATCATAATTATTTTGATAAGCAATACCAACCATAGACATGTGAGTCATTTTATTGATGATTTCTTGTTCAGACAAACCATCAATATTCCATTCATAAAGCTTATCAGCAAAAACAGAAAACTGTGTTTGAAAAGATCTCTCTTCAAACTGCATATCAGGAGGAGTGGGTTTTGAATACCAGTTTTTAGTAAAAGACATGGGTTTGGAATTTCCAACAAATCTTTTAATTTCTGGGACATCATCATCAAAGATTCTTTTTGCAGGAACAGAAGAAACAGAAGAAACAGCATTAGAATCTGAATCTGTATTTTCTTCAGAAACAATTTCCTTTTTGGAAATAGTTCGAGCAGTTGAAGTAGAAGTACCCTCAGTTTTAACCTTTAAATCAGAAAGCATTTTTTCAACAATTTCAAGAGTCTTGGACTGAGAAGTTTTAAACATAACATTTTCTCTTTGACTGGGTAAATCAATCAAAGGTTTCTCAGTTTTAATAGAAACAGATTTTTTAGAAACAGGTTTTTCAGAAACAGGTTTTTCAACAATTTTTTCTTCAATGCGGTTAAGCTGTTGACCAATAATATGCAAAGATTGATTAGTAAAATTGTTTTGTTCAATAAGACTAACAATGGGAGTTTGATCATCAGCAATTTTGAAAGGGGAGGCCTTTACTTCTTCTTTTGTCACTTCATCTTTCTTGGTAGTTATCAAAATTGAGTCAAGAGGAGGATGACTAGACCTAATAATGGTTTTATCAATTTTAACAAAATTTGATTTCTTTATCACATTTAAATGTTGTTTTGAAACCTCATCATTTAAAACATAATGGTTTTCAAGAAAATCAAAAAACAAAATATGTTTTTTCAATTGTTTCATCTTTTCCAACCATTTTCTTTTAACACGGTCTTATTTAGACTAAGCAAAATTATTTTGGAAATATTTTCTTTTGGTTCTGTTTTTTGCAAGCATAAATTCATCATACAAAGAAACCAAATCAACTTCAAAGTGTTCATCCAAAATAGTCAAAACTCGTAATTGATTTTGGTAAACAGAAAGATTTTCAATAGGAGGAGAATCAAAGTCAGATGGAGTAACAGAAACAGAGTCTTCTTCTTCATTAACAGCAACATTGTCATAAGGAGAGGAAGATTCAACTTTAGTAGAATAGAAAGGAGTGCTAACTTGTGAATTACTACTGGAAACTCCTTTTAGCTTTAAATCAGAGGTTTTTTCTAAATTCTTTTTCAAAAAATCAGAGGATTTTTCCAAATTCTTTTTCAAAAAATCATTGATCTCTTGATCTCTTTTTGAAATACTTTCAGATCCAGCAAAGGAATGTCTTCCTTCGTTGATTCTCAAAGGTGCATTATTTTGAAAACTTATTTTAACAGTACCATCAAGATATTGTTGGATATGAGTAAGATCAAGTTCATCAAAAACAGGTTTAGCAGGAGGGGTTTTTTGTTCCAACAACCAATCATTAGGAAGTTTAACATCTTGCCATTGAATCATTTTTAGAACTTGAATTTTAGCATAAGGAGTTGAACATTGAATTAACATGGTTTTACCTGAAGGTTCTTTAGGAATCCTAGCACAAGGATTCATTTGAGTACCCATTAATCTATAATAAATGCAATAAATCAAAGCAAAAGGCTTACTTCCTTCTTCCATGTGATAACCAGATGAAGCAATATTCAATGTCAATGCTTTAACAATATTAGGATCATCCAAAGCAAGAGTAAGATCAGGATAATAGTTAAAATAAACAGGACCATCATACATAGAAGCAGTAATCATACCAAGAATGCTATCTTTAAAAATCTTAAATCTAGCATCTCTTAAACACATGAGAACAGAAGCATTAATACCCTTTCGGGTGAGTGGTTTAATAGCAACTTGAACCATACCAATATGCAAATAACTGAATTTTTTAGCAGCAAGGAAGTCACTAATATTCCTTTTGGTAAACAAACAGTATTTTTCATAAACTCTCGAAATAGAGAAAATTTGTTCAACAGTTCTAGCTTTGTAAGCAGAATGAAAAGCACTTTCAACAAAACTAGTTTTATAAATAGTTTTAGTATCAACTTTAGGAATGGTCCAATTACGAAAATCAGGGATCAACTCATTATTATCAATAGTGTGATCTATTTCATTTACAATATCAGGAGGACAACTAGTCCTGGAACTGATAGAGGAGTTGGATCTCCGCAACCTATCCATACTATCCTAGGTTCAACACTCAGTTATCATGTTTTTCTCACAACCGTTGCATTTCGTAACACATACCCTAACCAACCTTATACCTCCCATGCCCTACACGCCCTCTCTTGGCTCAAACGGGCCTTACAGCTAGGTCCTAGGAATTCACTTTACGACTAGGGTGGCGCCAACGACGGTGAGAAGGGAACACAACAACGGAATATCAAGCATTCGGGTAGACACAGACAAGAAACAAAGACACAACAACACTACCACCGGCCAGAAAAGAGTGGCTCTGATACCATAAAGGGGGAAGGGGACGCACAGTTGACGGGAGGAAATGGAAGCACAGTAATATTGTAATAGCTTATATATATAAGCAGAGACCTCATGCGGGAGTGTATGAGGTCTTGCCAAGTAGTGCTCTAATTTTGTATTTAGCTTCTTTTTCTTTTACCACTTTCATTAAGTTTTTTTTTTTTCTTTTAATCAAAAGTTCACATTAACTTATTTTACTGTTTTCCCTATAAAAAAATAATTAAAAAAAAAACTTATTTTATTGTTATCTCATTAGTATTTCATTAATTGCCTAAACTTACACCACACATTTCTCTATTCTTTATGTCTTTTAGCATACCCACTATTTTAGTAATTTAAAAAAAAAAAAAAAAACAAAAACAAAAACAAAAAAAAAAAAAGTAAGGACTAATAGTAATAATTAACTAGATAAAGCCCTAGAGAGAGATAGAGAGACACAAAAATATTGTGGATTGTTAAATAAAACGCAATATTTCACTATATATTACCAAAACAAAAAGACCTGAGACTAACAAAACTTTTGAAAGAGAGAGAAAGAGGAATCTAAGGGGTCACCACCTCCGTTATACAAGACGCTGAAACCCCTACGGGTAATTTTTTTTTTTCTTTTTTAAATTAGTGACTTAAATATGATATAGGTTTAGGTAATTTAGTTAGATAGTTTTGGTTTTGGGTATATAAATGCAGAGAATATTTGGTGCGCAATGTAAAGCAATATTCTACCATGGTTTAATTTTAAATTATCTATAAGACACATGCATACACACTTGCCCACACCATATCTTAATGTTGCACTATCGATGAGTGGAAAACAGTCAGAAAATTGAACATACTTTCATTTCATAGTATGAAATATGTGAACACAACACAAATTAGTTGATTTTCATGGTCCCGTTACTCTTTTGTATTTATTTTTGGTTTCATGATTTTTTTTTTTTTTTAAATCTTACCTTAAGAAGGCAAATATGCAATGAAGCCACTAAACTAATATTTAATATTTCAAAATGTATACGTTTCTTTACTCTAATTTAGTCTACTTTTTCTTTATGATATATGTACAACATGATGCAAAACCATCTTACACAAAATATCACAAAATTATCCGTGCATCGTACGGGCAATTTAATAGTTTAATTAAAGTCTGGATGCATATAATCAATTATGCATAGATGATAGTATTAGAACCCATCAACACCCAATTCCCAAATTATGTTAAGTTTCACACTCATCTATTAAAGAATTATATAATAACAAAACGCAACATTAAGCAAGCATCATTAAAAACCAAAACTGGGTCACCATTATTGCAAACCAAATAAAATGGGTGCTGATCTCTATTAGAGTAAGAAATAATATTGATTATCAAAAACTAACAATTAATATCACACACTTTCCAACAGTTCCAGACCACAATTTGGATCAGAATAACTAAAATCCATAACTAAAACCATGGAGTTCCAAACAGACATTAATTATAGCCCCAAAATTCAAAATTTGCCACTTCACAAAATCGGCCAAATCCTCAACTGGTACAATAACATAAATTCAGTGTTTGAAATCTAAGTTACAAATCAATAAATTAAGGGAAACCCATTTTAGTATATGAGACAAAAATCAAAATCCTGTCCTAAATTTATTAACTTGGAGACAGATACAATCCCCATATATAGAGAGAGATTTCAAAGAAAAAAAAAATCAAGAAACAGAGAGCATTATGGGCATTAAATAAAATCAAGAAACAGAGCATCATTATGGATATTAAATAAAAATCAAGAGTCATACATGATTAGGCGTGTTTCCATAAACTCTGTCAAGCTGGAATTCATGTTGGTCCATTTTCCCATGCCAGTGAAGCCCATTCTTGAGGACAAAAGTGAAGCTTCTCTTAGACCAATATTGTTTTTCGTTAAGAGAAAGTTGTTCATCCTTTTGACATCTCCAAGTTCCGCAGTGTGTAGATCTCTCAATTCACTTCCCTTTCTGATTCCTCTTCTTCAGTTTTGTGTGAAAATAGAGACGCTCCATGTGGGTTTCTTGAAAGACTTCAATCCATGAGTCAGGATCCCCGTAAACTTCACATTCAATGACATAGTTCATTGAATCCTCAAACATTGGCTTTCCATTGACCCTATTGAGAAGATAGTAGAGAACTATTTCTGGGTCTGCGGGACTAAAAACAACACCGGGTGGCAAGTCGTACATGGCTAATAGTTTTATGCACAGATATGGTTAGAATCTTGGTGGTGTGTTAAAGAAAGTGTTCAAAAGGTTTGAGCTTTGAAGTTTGAAAAGCAAGCAATGTTGGGCTTTGTGGAGCCTAGTTGTGTTTGATCCGGATTATCACCTAACCCAAAATAATGTTGTTACATTTTCTAATGGGAGATTTTTCTGAGGCTCAGTCCATGGAGTGAAGGCTTGGGCCATTTTTGTAGCCCATTGTGAATCCTATGTGCAGGATATAAAAACCGTTGTTTTGTAGAATAGGGTTTTTTGATGTCGTTTTTTTTAGAGAGAAAAAACTATACTGCCGCACTCTGTAGTTTTCCCTAAGAATAGTGAAATCCCTGCAACTCCGTGGACGTAGGCAAATTGCCGAACCACGTAAATACTATCTTGTGTGTGATTATTTTTCTTTGGCGTATATTTTTCTCTATTTTTGCATCTCACAGTTTTGGGAATTTTGTACATATTCCCATCAAGCCAGATTTTTTCTCTTTTTGGAAACGAAAGAGCAAGTAATATTGAAGTTAGATAATCAATGGAAGAAGATTAGGGACCTTATGGTTGAGGTTTCCGAATACTTACAGGATTATTATCAGAGATACAAAGAATGCCGGTTTAGTTGGGGAAGTTCTCCAACGGTCTGAACGGTTATGTATTTGGGACAACTAATTATAATATTCAAAATTTAGGATTATCAAAGTCAAACCTATTTTAATTTCAAATTTTAGGATTATTGGTTTAGCGAGGTGGTTCATTGATGTGATGACTTGTTTAGTTAAACTGAGCCTTGAGAGTTGAGAGTGGAGAGGCCAATGGGAATGGAAGAGGTAGAAGAAGATGAACAAATTCGTGATAAAGAGGTATTTTCCAATGGCACATGATATGTCTACCGACTCTTTGTGTATTAATTTTATGACCTATTCATGAATACTGCTATTATTAGTCGTAGTTAATCTTTGAAGTTTTGTAGTAAAACTAAATTCAAACTAAATACATTGGGGGGAAAATTCCTCCAATTCATGCAACCAATAAGTGTCATCAGATCACAGTTCACATTATCACCTACAAACTGTTGATTCCTAGGTGTCATTCTTGTATGATTTGTGCTTTATATATAGATTCTATAGTGTTAATTTCTACATTTCTTATGCCATTAAAGTCTCTTTATCAACACCAACAATTTTTATGTCAAAGAAAGTAGCTTTTCATTGATTTCAAAATTGATATGAGAGATAAAATTAAGGCACATTAACATTTTAATTGAAGAAAAGTTTGATTTTCAAAGATCGTAATTATAATAGAGTGAAAATTGATAGAATGATATCTTAATCAATTAGCTATAAAAACTGCTAGAATTTTCATGATACAATAATAGAAAAATAATGCCATAGTGATGCAATAATATCACAATTTAACCTCCAAATTTCAATTGAGCTGAAAGCAACCAAAATACCAAAAATACTACAAATCCTTACCAAGTTTTTGCATCATATGGAAAACCGAAAATCTCAATTGGCACATAATATGAAAAAATCAGCCTAGACACGTTAGAATGCTACATCAATAAAAATGTATACATAAAATATAAACAAAATATATAAGTTGAACATAATATTTTGCAAATTAACATACCTTTCAGAAAGGGAACCAAAGATATTGTGAGAGAAATTATGGAAATTTAATTTTTAAGTCCAAAAGAAATGGAGATTTATATTGGACAAATGTGAAGACAAATAATCATATTACCAAATTCATTGAATCTGACTCTTGCAATTTTGCATTGAATTTAGTTTATGCAGAAAATTGAAAAGTTTTCTTAATTCATATTTTTCCCATGACTTTTTAGATCCATTTGTATCTATCCAAAGCATTTAAAGTTGTAAATGTATACAAATTATTTGAATTATATTAATACATTTAATAGGCCAAAAATGTATTGACCCCTTTGGTAAATTAATCAATTAATTAGCCAAGTGAATTAATTAGATTCAATTACATGCAATAAGCGTGGCAGCACAAACAAATCACCAACTAATTTAAATGCAGCGGAAAATAAATTTGACACAAGTGATTTTTTTACGAATGGGAAAAACCACCGAGGCAAAACCCCACCGGGTGAATTTAAGGTCACCACTCCCGAGAATCCACTATTATCAAAACAAGTGATTACAAGTAAAAGGAATCTCAGTACCTAATACCAACCTACAATTGAACCATTACCCCAATACCCAATTGGACTTGTAATGTAGAGGCAATCTCTTCGTTCAATACACAAATCACAGTACATGACTAACCAATGATGCACGGATCCTAGTACATGACTAACACACCAACTTGAGAAAGATGCTGGTTGCAAAGTTCTTCAATTCATCCAACAATATATGAAAATCAGGAAGCTCCTTGGTTACAAAACCCTTGGCACAAAGACGCAGTAGCTTCTAGAGAGAATATGATGAACTTGGGCAAATTCTGTCTTTGGTCACAATTTGCATGCACAATGACTTTGTATCAAGTTGCATCACCTTGCATCACCCTTGACGGCCCTTAAAATAATCCTTATATATGTCTAGGGTTGTAAGAAAATAAATCCTACACAAATACACATGTATATGAGTGAAATCAGATCTAGAAATTCTAATTTTGCAATTCTCGATAAATACAGCTTCTGTCAAGCTGCTGTTGGCTTCATCATTAAACCTCGATAAAAATGATTCTGTCAAGCTTTAATGAACAACACTTCTTCACTTGTTTCTTGGACAGATTTGCATGGCTTCAATACTAAACTTGAATTCTTGTTCCTTGAAGTATTAAACTCATCCTAGATCTACCCAATTACAAGTAAAGTATGTTTTGTCAAAGGATTAGCCAATTTACATAACATATGTCTCTAACAATCTCACATATGCCCTAACAATCTCCTCCTTTGGCAATCCGTGACAAAACCACAACAAACAAATGAATCATGAGAGAAGTCTTAAATCACTAAACTTATAATCACTTGTTGAATTACAATCAAATCTAACCCTAACATAAACTCTTAAAAACTTTGCAAGAGGAGAGTTCATGGCATGGTAGATTTTCACAACCTGTCTTTTTGAAACACTTTAAACAAAACTCATCAAGGCATCTTAGTGTGAAACAGAAATAAAGATTGCATACATAAAGAAACATGTATATAAAGAGAAAAAAGAAACAACACATGAAGAGATAGGTGAAAAACAACATACATCATATATATATATATATATATGAAAATAAATACAATGTATGTCATAAATAAATGGTCACAAGACCTGTGTACAAGAGGATAATGTAACTGAAAAGAAAGAAAAGACAAGTACATAAAATCCTCATGACATCTCTCAAAAATCTAACACTCCCCCTAACAAAAATGTCCTATGCTAACTCTCCCCCTAAATACAAGACTACTCTCATCATCCCAAAACTACTCTCCCTTTTTGTCACGAATGACAAAGGGTAAGTCATTAAGAGATTGTCATTTCATCATCACTGGGAGAGCTAGCATCCTCATCCTCATCATCATCATCATCACCATCCTCATCTGCCGAAGCCTTCGGAGAAGGAGATGGAGAAGCAACAAAACCACCAAGGCGAGCCTGTCGTCGTGCAATACAACTGACACGGGTGTTCACCTGACACAATTCATCAGAGAAAGTGTCAAGGTGAGCATCCATGCATTGAAGCTGCACCATGACGGCCTCGAGAGTTATACCACCATCCGAGGAAGAAAGAGCGGAGGTGGAAGGAATAGCAAAGGCTGCAAGATCGATCAACTCCGTCTGTGGCCGCTTCAGTTGAAGTTGGGCCTCACTCCGCCGAACAAAAGCTACGTTAATGGCACCCATAACGGTGTAATAAGGAGAATCAGGAATAAGGATGGAAAAATGGCGAAGGATCCGCATGATAGCCGAAGGAAAAATGATCCCTTCAGTAGGATTCATTATGGCAATGAAGGCATTCAAAATTTTCTCGTCATCATTGTCATCTGACTCATCCTCAGGCTCAATGTCACTCAAGGTAGAAGTAAGAGCCTTGCTTTTTCCAATTGTCTTGAGAGATGTTGGACATTATTGTTTCATGTGTCCAAAACCTTGACATCCGATGCACTTTGGTCCGAAGGGAATAGTGTACTAATCGCCATCCTTAGCATCCTTCTTTCCTCTTTCTTGGCTCTTAAATTGAGAAGAACTGGATTACTTTCGGTCTTTTTCAAATCCTTTTGCATTGGCATTTTTCATAAACTTCTTGAATTGCCTAGTGATGTAGGATTTCATCTTGGAATCTTCATCATCAAAAGACTCATTGGTCTCATTGCTTTTGGCCTTTAGAGCCATGCTCTTACATTTGCTTGCTTTCCCGATTCTAGTCAAACCCAATTAATAGGTTTGCAAGTTGCCGACTAACTTTGTCAAAGGAATTTTATCAATGGCCTTGGAATCTTCAATGGCAGTGATCTTGGCATGGAATCTCTCAGGCAGAGATCTGAGTACCTTTCTTACAACCTTGGGTTCGGGAATAGTTTCCCCAAGATTAAAGGCGGAGTTGACTATGTCCTTTAGCTTGGCATAGAACTCATCAAATGACTCATCCTCCTCCATCTTAATCTCTTTAAAGCTCATAGTAAGCCTTTGAAACTTTGAATCCTTGACAGCCTTAGTCCCTTCATAGGTTATCTGGAGGATAGTCCTTGCTTCCTTAGCAGTTTCAATGGAGGATATCTTCTTGAACTCCTCATTGGTGACCTCACTGAATAGAGCATTCAATGCTTTGCTATTGAAGTTTGCCGCTTTGATCTTGGCATCATCCCAATCAACCGGCGCTTCCTTTGGCTTAGTCCAGCCAATCTCCATAGCTTGCCACACCTTCTCATCTAAAGACTGCAATAAAGCTCTCATGCGTACTTTCCAGTCTGTATAGTTAGTGCCATCAAATAAAGGGGGTATAATTAGAGATTTTCCTCTATCCATGACAAACAGGGGTCAATGGATCACACAGCAAAGATTAACCTTAATCAAAGTGTGTCTACTTTGATACCACTTGATAGGCCAAAAATGTATTGACCGTTTTGATAAATTAATCAATTAATTAGCCAAAATTAGATTCAATTACATGCAATAAGCGTGGCAGCACAAACAAATCACCAACTAAATTAAATGCAGCAGAAAATAAATTTGACACAGATGATTTATTTACAAATGGGGAAAACCACCAAAGCAAAACTCCTACCAAGTGAATTT
The DNA here is from genome assembly GCF_932294415.1 of Quercus robur. Classification (NCBI taxonomy): domain Eukaryota; kingdom Viridiplantae; phylum Streptophyta; class Magnoliopsida; order Fagales; family Fagaceae; genus Quercus; species Quercus robur. The sequence continues at coordinate 17,694,529 of NC_065537.1, forward strand.
AAGGTCACTACTCCCGAGAATCCACTATTATCAAAACAATCAGCTATAAATAAAAGGAATCTCAGTACCTAATACCAACCTACAATTGAACCCTTACCCCAATACCCAATTGGACTTATACTTGTAATGTAGCGGCAATCTCTCCGATCAATGCACGAATCCCAGTACATGACTAACACACCAACTTGAGGAAGTTGTTGGCTGTAAAGTTCTTCAATTCATTCAACAATGAAGATTAGGAAGCTCTTTGATTACAAAACCCTTGGCGCAAAGACGCAGTAGTTTCTAAAAAGAATATGATGAACTCAGGAAAATTCTGTCTCCAATCACAATTTGCATGCATAATGACTTTGCATCAAGGTTCATCATCTTGCATCAATCTTGATGGCCCTTAAAATAATTCTTATATATGTCTAGGGTTATGAAAAAAGAAACCCTACACAAATACACATGGATATGCGTGAAATCAGATCTAGAAATTCTAATTTCGCAATTCTCAATAGATACAGCATCTGTCAAGCTGCTGTCGAGCTTCATCATTAAACCTCAATAGAAATGATTCTGTCAAGCAATCTGATGAACAATGACTTTGCATCAAGGTGCATCACCTTGCATCACCCTTGACAGCCCTTAAAATAATCCTTACATATGTCTAGGGTTATGAAAAAAGAAACCCTACACAAATACACATGGATATGCGTGAAATCAGATCTAGAAATTCTAATTTTGCAATTCTTGACAGATATAGCATCTATCGAGTTGTTGTTGTGCTTCATCATTAAACCTCAATAGAAATGATTCTATCAAGCAATCTGTGAGTTTTAATGAACAGTACTTCTTCAGTTGTTTCTTGGACAGATTTGCATGGCTTCAATACTAAACTTGAACTCTTATTCCTTAAAGTACTAAACTCATCCTAGATCTACCCAATTGTAAGTAAAGTGCGTTTTGTAAAGGATTAACCAATTTACATAACATATGTCTCTAACAATCTCACATATGTCCTAACAACGTTAAAACAAATGTATCTAACATAAATGCTGAATTTGGATGAGGTGGAAGCCTAAATGAAAAAAACGTAATACAATGCGCCACTTGGTAGAACCTTATACTCACCCGTATGAGGTCTCTGCTTATATACATACATACACACACACATATATATATGAGTTAGGTTCAAGTTACACCTAGTGTAACTCTAAGCAATATTACACCACCCAATAACTTGTTATTAAATTTATATTTTAAGAATCCCACCATTGAATTACATGTTTTATATGTGCTTAACATGCATGCCAATTTTCATGCTAATCAGATGTTATTTACCTTTTGATCCATAAACTCATGTTTTATGAATTATTTCAAACTACAAAAAAACTTGAATTTAAACAATTGATTGATAATATGACTATTAATCTTTGATCACCGTGAAATTTTGCAAGAATTGAGAGTATATGAATATAATGTAATCCAACGGTAGATTTATCAAAATTCGCATCTAATAATAAGTTATTAAGTGGTGTAATATCGCTTACACCAGGTGTAACTTAAACCCAACTCTCTCTCTCTCTCTCTCTCTCTCTCTCTCTCTCTCTCTCTCTCTCTCTCTATATATATATATATATATATATTGTGACTAGTGTGTTGCCGCGTATATATGCATGGATAGAATTAAAAACAATCACAATATGATTAAAATTATACATTTTTTTAGAAGAGTTTCAAATTATACATGGTATTAGCTTTCACTTTTTTTAAACCATGCATTTCTGAAATATGTAATTTTTTCTCATTATATATATATATATATATATATGATTTAGAATTTAATTGGTTTTAGACTCTTCAATTTTTGCACCCAATAATTCACTTACTACAAAAATTAAAAACTTAGATAAATACATAGTGGAAAATTAGACTCCAATTGAAATCAAATTTAGAATCTATTTGGATTTGGACTCTTTAATTTTCACTCAATAATTCACTTGGCACAAAATTAAAAAATTAAATGGGATATGTGGCGCAAAATTGAGTATCTAATTAAAATCTAATTGGATTTCCTTTAAGCTCCAACAATGCTAGCCTCAAGGAAACTCTCCAACTATTTGTAATGTAAATAAACTCTATAGATTTACCCCTAAGATTTGTACTTATAAGTTAGTGGGAAAAAAAGGGTAAATTACAAGTGATGGGGAAATGGAAAATTAGTCCAACTCCAGTTCGTCCAAAGGTATCGTCTAGAGCCAATAGAGCAAGTTGGATCAAGAATCACCCTAGAAGAAGAAAAAATGTTCATGGACGATAATATTGCTCTTGATCAATGAAGTCTCCTATGGACGATAAACTCGTCCATGAAGGTCGTCCATGGACGATCATCAGATGTCCAGGGACAACCAAATCGTCATACACTAGACGGACAAATGCGCAACACTTAGAAAACTTTTGACTCTTGTAGCGGTTACTAAACCTGTAGCTATCGCCATGAATCCCTCAAATGAGTTAACTTTCGTTAGCGGTTACAACTTTAGTCGCCATTGAGGAAGTTAACTCCGGACTCATTAGCTTCCACAAATCTTGGGGAGATTATTGGACAAATAACCGTCCCTAGGATCTCTATATAAAAGACCGATCTGAACCAAAGAGAGGTAAGAACATTCAGAGACTTGACTCCCAAAAAGTTGGAATTCCATTCCTGTGAGAGACTAACTTTACCATCGGAGGGGGTTTGGCCGGTCTTCTCCGGTCCCCTTTTTGACAGCGTGTTTACTTTTGTAGGCCTTCCACCGTTCAATAGCCCACCGAAGCCAGAGCATCCACCTTACTGATTCAAAACGATATCAGTTGGCGCCATCTGTGGGAAGCGAGATTGTTTTGCAGTTCTCTTTTCCGTGACAAAAGGTTAGGATGGTCAGGACCAGATCGAGGGCTACTAGCCCAGGTCGTCAAGGAAGCAGAGGCGCTTCAAGCGATCCCCAACGCGATCGCCAATCTACACCAGTCATACAGACATCGTCTGTCCAACATGTGGAGTCTATGGCGGTTGCAATGGCGGAGTTGACTCGCCAAAACCAAGAGTTAAGAATGGAGATCGATCAGAGAAGACAAAAATGTGAGGAACGTGAAGGAGGAGGACAAACACAGGGTCATGGTGATAAAGAAAATACTGAAATTGGAAGTCAGTTAAGAGGCACCACTTCACGGACAGTACCATACTTGAAAGAAGAGATGGACCAAATGAAGAAAGTCATGGAGGAAATGAAAGAGAACATGAGAAGGACGAATCCTATAGAAGATTTGGTCCATAGAACTGACTCTCCCTTTACGGCTTCCATCAACGGTCATCCTCTACCATTAAAGTTCAAGCTGCCTTCTCTGGATTCGTATGGTGGAACGCGTGACCCATTTGATCACATTACTACTTTCAAGACAACGATGCACCTTTAAGGGGTCCCTGATGAAATCATGTGTAGAGCCTTCCCTACCACCCTTAAAGGTCCAGCACGAGTCTGGTTTAGTAAAATACCCCCAAGTTCTGTAGGTTCTTTCGAAGAGTTAAGTAAGTTGTTTGTTAACAATTTCATTGGGGGACAGAGACACAAGCGTTCCTCATCCAGCCTGTTGACCATAGAGCAAGGGGAGAATGAGAGCATGCAGTTATTCATCACTCGCTTCAACAGAGAAGCCCTAAGTGTGGACGAGGTAGACAACAAGCTTCTATTGGCGGCCTTCTATAATGGGATTAATTCTGATCTATTTATTCACAAGCTATATAAGAAGGAGCCTCAAACCATGGCTGAGCTCGTCCATTCGACTCAGAACTTTATGAATGTAGAAGATGCGATCATAGCCAAAAAGAGGAAAAGAGTTAAAAGGATGGAAGCGCACCCAGCACGCCTCAGAACAAGACCCTCGTCCAAAGAAGGGACGGACGGAAGATAAGAAGGAACGAGATAATAAGAAGACGGGTACCTTGGGAAGAAGCCAGAACTACATGACCCTAAACGCTCCACTTGATCAGGTGCTCATGCAAATTAAAGATGACCCTTCTCTAAAATGGCCAGAGAAGATGAAAAGAGATCCCAATAAGCGCAATAAGAGTAAATATTGTCGCTTCCATAGGGACCATGGGCATGACACGGATGAATGTTATGACCTGAAGCAGCAAATTGAGAATCTTATTAGACAAGGAAAGCTGAGGCATTTCATTGCAAGGGATCATAAAGATGAGAAGTTGAAGGGAAAAATGGAGGAATCATCCCAGCCCCCACTAGGAGAGATAAGGATTATCATAGGAGGAAACTTAACGGGGCAATCTTCCAAGTCGAAGAAGACATATCTCAAAGTGGTGCAAAACGTCCAACTCTCTGGACGATCACCAAGGACGAGATCAATGGACAAGCCGGCCATTTCATTCACCGATGAAGATGCCGAGAGGATCCATCACTCGCATGACAATGCAATTGTCATTACTCTGCTTATTGCAGATTATACAACTAGGAGAGTGTTAGTTGACAATGCAAGCTCAACAGATATATTGTACTACCCTGCCTTCCAACAGATGAGGCTTGGACAGGATCAACTCCGTCCAGTGTGCTCACCATTGATAGGGTTCGGAGGAATAAAGGTGCAGCCCGTAGGCACCATTACATGACCAGTAGTGGTAGGGTCATACCCGCAGCAGATAACTAAGAAAGTCAATTTCCTCATGGTGGATTGTTCGTCCTCATACAATGCCATTATTGGAAGACCAACTCTGAACAGTTGGAAGGCGATAACATGTACCTACCATCTATCAGTCAAATTCCCTACAGAGTACGGGATAGGGCAAGCACAAAGAGATCAGTTGGCAGCTAGAGAATGCTATATAGCCATGATGGCTTTGGACGAGCAGGTGCAGACAATGAGTATTGAGGAAAGAAAGGCTGTTGTAGAGCCCACGGAAGTACTGGAAAATGTTCTTTTGCAAGAAGATGATCCCGAGAAATTCACCAAAATTGGAACAGGTATGAAGGAGAAGGCCAGAAAAGACCTCATCTAGTTCCTGAGAAAGAGTATCGATGTTTTTGCATGGAGTCATGACGACATGACGGGAATCGATCCAAGTGTAATCACTCATCGATTGAATGTGTACCCCTTTTCTAAGCCTGTTCGTCAGAAGAAGAGGGTGTTCGCTCCTGAGCGGGATAAGGTAATCAAGGAAGAGGTTCAGAAACTGACCACGGCACAGTTTATTAAGGAAGTCTATTAACCGGATTGGTTAGCCAATGTGGTGATGGTGAAGAAAGCAAATGGCAAGTGAAGAATGTGCGTAGATTTCACTGATTTGAACAAGGCTTGCCCCAAGGATAGTTATCCTTTGCCACACATTGATCAATTGGTGAACTCTACGGCTGGCCATCAGTTGTTGAGCTTCATGGACGCCTTTTCAGGATATAATCAGATAAAGATGGACGAAGTTGATCAGGAAAAGACCTCCTTCATTACCAGCCAATGTTTGTTTTGCTATAAGGTGATGCCCTTTGGTTTAAAAAACGTAGGGGCAACTTATCAAAGGTTGGTTAATCACATGTTCCGTCCACAGATAGGGCGGAATGTAGAAGTCTATGTCGACGACATGCTCGTGAAGAGCATAGACGTGGGAAGCCATTTGGACGATCTATAGGAAACCTTTGAAACACTTAGGCAATATAAGATGAAATTGAACCCAAGTAAGTGTGCATTCGGAGTATCGTCGGGAAAGTTTCTGGGGTTCATGGTTTCGCAAAGAGGAATCGAAGCGAATCCAGACAAGATCCAAGCCATATTGGACATGGAACCACCGAAGAATATCAAGGAAGTCCAATCCCTCACTGGGCGAGTTGCTGCTTTGAACAGGTTTGTTTCGAAAGCCACAGACAAATGTTTACCTTTCTTTAAAGTCCTCAGGAAGGCATTCGAATGGACGGACGAATGTCAAAAGGCCTTCCAAGACCTGAAGGACTATCTCACTACAGCTCCATTATTAAGTCCGTCCGTGCAAGGAAAGGAACTGTATCTGTACTTAGCGGTGTCTCCACATGCTGTAAATTCAGCTCTAATCAGGGAGGAAGGAAAAGTACAAAAACCCATGTACTACACTAGCCGAGCACTCAGAGGAGCAGAAGGAAGGTACCCACTAATAGAGAAGTTGGCTTTTGTACTAATAACAGCTTCTAGAAAGTTAAGACATTACTTCCAAGTTCATGTCATCAATGTCATGACAGACCATCCGCTCAAGAAGGCAATGAACAAGCTGGAAGCTGCAGGACGGCTGATTCAATGGGCAGTGGAACTTAGTGAATTCGATATTCGATACCAACCGAGAAATGCAATAAAGGCCCAAGCCCTAGCAGATTTCATTGCAGAGTTCACTCCAAGTTACGAGAATTTTGGTGAAAGAGAGTACAATAAAAAATGGGTCATCCATGTAGATGGATCGCCTACATTGCATGCTGGAGGTATAGGAGTTGTTTTACAGTCACCAGAAGGAGACAAATTAAAGTACAAGGCTCGTTTGCAATACCAAACCACTAATAATGAAGTGGAGTATGAAGCCCTTTTAAAGGGGTTGGAGTTGGCTAAGTCCGTAAAAGCAGACTCAATACTTGTCTTGGGAGACTCTCAATTGGTCATAGGCCAAGTAAATGGGATATGTGAAGCCAAGGAAGACAGAATGAAGAAATATTTAAAGAAGGTAGTGTGCCTTGTGAAGAAATTCAAAGAAGCTGATTTCATTCAAATCCCAAGGGAAGAGAATGTGGAAGCAGATACTCTGGCAAAGGAAGCCTCTACGAATGAAGTAATGGACGAGTTGGATGTAGTACAATACATGCCGAGTATAGACCTTCTAGAGATGCTGCAGATAGAGGGTGATGAAAATTGGATGACCCCAATAGTGTCATACTTGAAGGACGAAATGCTTCCAGAAGAGAAGGACGTAGCTAGGAAGCTCTGGATCAAATCAGCCAGGTACATACTTATGGACGAAGTGCTATACAAAAGAGGCTTTTCCTAGCCTCTCCTAAGGTGTTTGGCTCCGGACGAGGCAAACTACATGTTGAGGGAGGTTCATGAAAGAGCATGTGGTAACCATTCAAGAACTAGATCACTCATCCATAAAGTCATCTGTAGCGGATTCTATTGGCCAACTATCCAAGCTGATGCTAAGGCATATGTTAAGGTATGTGATCAATGTCAGTGCTTCAGTAACATTCCTAGATAGCCAGCAGAGTATCTTACGCCAATGATGGCCCCTTGGCCTTTCGCGCAATGGGGACTGGATATTTTGGGGCCCTTTCCAATTGGAACTCGGCAAATGAAGTTTTTAGCGGTAGGAATAGATTACTTCACAAAACGAGTGGAAGCTGAACCCTTAGTAAAAATTACACAACAGAATGTCAAGAACTTCGTCTGGAAGAACATTGTATGCAGATTCGGGGTACCTAGGGTACTAGTGTTTGACAATGGACGACAGTTCGACAACACACCTTTCAGGGAATTTTGTGAGCAACTTGGAATCAGAAACCATTACTCCTCACCCTCCCACCCACAGGCCAATAGCCAGGCAGAAGTAGCAAACCGATCCTTGTTGAAGATCATCAAGATTCGGCTTGAAGGGGCAAAGGGAGTATGGCCGGATGAGTTACCGGGTGTTTTGTGGGCTTACAGAATGACAGTGAGAACTCCAACAGGGGAAACTCCTTTTAAACTAGCCTATGGAAGTGAAGCAATTATACCGGCAAAAGTACATATGACCAGCCACAGGGTGAGGAAGTATCAAGCTGAAGAAAATGAAGAACAGCTCCGTCTTAACCTTGACCTTATGGACGAGGTCAGGATGGATGCAGAACAAAGAACAGCGAGGTACAAAAATCTTATGGCAAGACAATATGATGCCATGGTGAAGCCCAGGCGCTTCAACATTGGGGATCTCGTCCTAAAGAGGGTTACCTTGGCAACAAGAAACCTGGCCTACGGGAAACTAGGGCCAAATTGGGAAGGACCTTATAGGGTTATCAACTGCAAGAGGCAAGGATCCTACTATTTGGAAGTTTTGGATGGAGGGAGGCTGGAACACCCTTGGAATGTTGAGCACCTAAGGAAATACCACCAATAAATGCTGATTCTGGACGAAAGTGGCCACGGACGAGATACCTGGACAAGCGGAAGCATTCTCGTGTTTGTTTACTACTACTATGTGTTTTAACTATTTCAATAATCCCCTAGAAAGTACATTAGTGTTTTCACTTTTGTGCTATTCATGGACGAGTTGGTTTGTATTTTTAATTCCCTAAGGCACTAGCTCTCGAGCATGTGCCATGCCTGTGGACGAATGTTTGCATAAGTTTGGATTTTCAGATATATATATGATGTATTTTCAAGTATATTGTATGGGAATCCTTTATTTTTGTATATTCATTCAGAATGATCCACAAAGAAGCAAACAAGCATGGACGAATGAAATCCTTGGACGCAAGGATGTATCGTCCATAAGCTTTCCTTAAAGGAAAAATGAAACAAGGTATATCCGTCCAAAGCTTAAGACGAGATGAAACCTGAGTTAAAGGAAAAATAGAACAAGGTATATCCGTCTAAAGCTTAAGACGAGATGAAACCTGAGAAATGGTCGTCCAAAACATGGACGAACAAAGACTGTGCAAAAGCACAAGCCCATAAATGAATCTAACCAGCGTAACAATCCATTGCATGGTCGAGAAATTGCTGGGAAGTCTTATCAAGGACGGAAATATGATCATCCCTAAATTTGAATAATGAATAAAAGCTAACCAAGAAGAACGTCATTCATAGACGAACTGTACTTGATAGCTAAAAAGATTCAATTTGCTCTATTTCGGTGATGTAATAAGAAATTCACCCCTATACTCAAGACGAGGCAAACTAAATTCCTGGGTGGACGAACCACACAGCCACAAAAATGATATGAATAATGAAAATAAACTTCATACATAAAGCTGGAAATGTATGTATTCAAACACAATGGAAGGTGAAAATAGAAAATATTCATTTGTTCATGAAATTTAAAGAAGGGTGGACGACCCACGTATAAAAAAAACCCTTAAAAGTTGTGAAAACATAACTGATTGTATATAAGACTCGTCCATAATCTTGGACGAGACAATTGTACTTGGATAAACTTGAATAAAAGGAGTAAAGAACAAAGCCCAAAACAACGGGCACTTCCAAATAAAAAGTAAAATAAATTTTCTAAGGAAAATGCAATCACTTGGGTAAGCTAGTCTTGGGGTCGTCTTGGGTCACTTCAGTGTTAGCATCGTCCATTATGTTGACGTCCTCAGAACTCATCTGCAACAAGGAACTTTCATTAGCGAGGGGAAGCTTGAAAGAATCAAAGTCCAAGTCAGGATATGTCTCCTTAGCATCAGCACGAAAGTCCTCATAGCCAGCTGCATAGTGGCTGTTTAGACGATTCTTGTATTCGTCAGACTTCTTGAAGGCTGCTAAGGCCTCTTCACGTGCTTTCTCTAAGGACGAGGCAAACTCAGAGACTTGTCCTTCGAGATGGACGATATCCTTTTCCAGGTTATCAGCTTTAAGCTCTTCCACCTCGTTCTTCAGCTTCGTCTCACTTCCTTGTAGACGATTAAAATCTTCAGTCAACCTAAGGACCTCCCCCTTTTTTAGCAAAACTTCATTGTTCAGCTCCTTAGCTTTGTCCTTGGCCGTCTTAGCCTTTGTAGCAAGCTCCTTAGCCTGGCAGGTTGCTGTATAAAATTTTGACATGGCCTGCATATGGACGAAAGGGAGTTAGACATCCTATTCAAAAAAAAAAATTTACACACAAGGATGAGGGAAAGACTTACCTTAAAAAGGTCATGGATGCCAGAACGTTCAAATTCTTTCACTGACATGTTGTAGCATTCATTAACTTCACGCTCAGTGACGATTCCTTTGAACGTCCTCCATGCATAACGCTCGTCCAGAACCAGATTGGAAGGACGATCAGAGGGCTCCGACGAACTAGGCTTGCGAGAAGCTTTGGTTGGAGGGGGAGGAGGATCAGTCTGGACGGGATGGATTGTTTGGACGAGCTCCACATCCACTAGAAGGTCGTCCAGGTTCACCGTCGAAGGTGTAAATTTGGGGACCTTAGGAAGAGAAGTCTTGCCAGGATTTTGCTTCTTAGGGCCTCGACGACTTGGAAGGTCATCCAGGTCCACAGCACTGGATATCAACTTAGACTTCCTCTTCCCTGCCTGGACGGAAGTCACTTAGACGACTGGTGGTGCAGTTGGGGGTGCAACAACATCCTCGTCCCCACTAGTTACTGTTTTTTCTTTGTTTTCCCTCATTGTAGTTATCCCTGTGATGAGGAAAATCAAATTTAAAAAAAAAAAAAAAAAAAAAAAAGAAAAAGAAGAAGAGAAATGAAGTAAAGTGGACGACGGGTAGTCTCCTCGTGCAGTAGGTACTGGGCCAAGTCCCCAAGCTGTTAGATGACTGAGAGTTACCAAATTGTGGAAAGTTCTCCCAGGGAAGGTGCGAACCTCGTCTATCCGATCCAAGTAAAATTTGTCCAAGCGTGGACGGACAATAGCTGCATCACCAAGAGAAAGAGTTAGACGATTGAAAGATAGGAAACATGTAAAGAAAAACAAAGTAAAATGGAAAGGAAACATACCCTCAGGACGAAGATGACCTAGAGGGCTGGTAAAAAGTAGGAAGGGGGGATTACCCACGTCAGCTGGGTCCCCAGCCCAATTTCCAGAAATAATAAAAAATTCTTTTTTCCAAAGCCAGTCAGACGGACTACGGCCCTTTATTAAACTGTAATAAGTGCCCCTGGACGAGAACTGGTAAAAACCAGTTGATTTCTTTATCTCCGAGGGCTTATAACAGTAAAGGAACTCGTCCACCGTAATTGGACGATTCCCTTCCAATGCCTCACGCCATAGCACTTGCATAGCGACTATCGTCCTCCAACCATTGGGGTTGAGTTGGTTAAGTCCAATACCTAATCTTTGGAAGAGGTCTCTGCAAAATGAATTTAGAGGAAACCTAAGGCCAACTAAAAGGTAAGAAGTGTATACCCCTAAACCAGAGGAAGGAGAACAACACCATTCTCCAGCCTTGGGTAAACGAGGGTTAAGCTCTCTGGGAATCTGGTATCTATCTATAAGATTTTTCAACTTGGCAACGTCTAAGGTGGATGCTACCTCTAGGGCACAACTATAAATGACATCCTCCTCGTCCTCTTCCTCGTCTTGAGGAGGGCTAGATGGCTGTCTGGACGAGCTAGCCCCAGATCCAGAAGCCATCCTACGTTGTAGGTCCTGAAATTCCTCTAAAGGAATGCCAGGAACCCCAGACGAATAATGCTCGTCTAAGGAATCGCTACAGGACGAGCTATCTACACTACTCTCATCACTACCCTCACTCCCAGAAGAACCGTCCTAGTACTCGTCTATCTCCCTCTCTAAACTACTAGACGAAGACATGGTTGAAATGTAGAAAGATTTAAGATGAAAACCTAAAAAGAAAGAGGAAATACCTAATAGAACTAGGAGGAGAGCTAGACGAGGCTCTTGGACGAGATGGCAGAAGGGAAAATGAGAGGAAAGTAAGGGGCATGAAAGAGAATGCACTATTTATAGGCCTCAGCAACAGGGTCAGTGAAACGACGCTTGCCACTCAAAAATTGACATGTGGCAGTTCCTTTGGGAAACGAGTGAAATCTTATTAAAATCACAACAATATCCTAGACAACCCTTTGAACAAAGGGGCAACTGATGGGGAAGTGGAAAATTAGTCCAACTCCAGTTCGTCCAAAGGTATCGTCTAGAGCCAATAGAGCAAATTGGATCAAAAATCACCCCAGAAGAAGAAAAAATGTTCATGGACAATAATATTGCTCTTGATCAATGAAGTCTCCCATGGACGATAAACTCGTCCATGAAGGTCATCCATGGACGATCATCAAATGTCCAGGGACGACCAAATCGTCATACACTAGACGGACGAATGCGCAACACTTAGAAAACTTTCGACTCTTTTTAGCGATTACTAAACCCGTAGCTATCGCCATGAATCCCTCAAATGAGTTAACTTCCGTTAGCGGTTACAACTTTAGTAGCCGTTGAGGAAGTTAACTCCGGACTCATTGCAATCTTGGGGAGGTTATTGGACAAATAACCGTCCCCAAGATCTCTATATAAAGGACTGGTCTGAACCAAAGAGAGGTAAGAACATTCTGAGACTTGACTCCCAAAAAGTTGGAATTCCATTCCTGTGAGAGACTAACTTTGCCATCGGAAGGGGTTTGGCCGGTCTTCTTCGGTCCCCTTTTTGACAGCATGTTTGCTTTTGTAAGCCTTCAACCGTTCAGTAGCCCACCGAAGCCAGAGCATCCACCTTACTGATTCGAAGCGATATCAACAAGTAAGATTTTAAAACTAAAGATAAAAAATAGAAAATAAAATAATTTTAAAATTATCTTTTAAAGTTCACTAAATTTTGTGTTCTTAACGAATTTTTTTATAAACATTTAAATTTAATTTATTAGAAATATATATATATATATTTATTTATTTATTAATTTTGTTGTTTTTTATTTCTATGATTTATTAATTATTTAATTTATTTTGTTAGTTCGTACATCAGCATATATTATGTTTATGTTTATTTTTTTCACCATTTATATTTTTGTTTAGTTGTGTCTTTGTGTGTATGTGCACATGCTCGCTCCTACATATTTGCACCTTTGACACTAACATTTCTTTGTTAAAAAAAATTAACCTATGGACATCACCTTGAGATTATTAGGCCATCTTCCATTTATATCAATATCAAAGTAATTGTTTATATAAAGCAAAGCTACATGAATTATCTTTGCACCAAATTAATAAAATAATAAAATTTATCAATGCAATAATTATAATTTTTTTTTTAAAAAGGACAACAAATTAAGAAAACTAAAGGAGATGATACAAAATTAAGGTAACCACTAATAATAATAATAATAATTGTGGGGCACAATAGTTTGTGGGCTTGGCCCGCTCGCTTGTGGGGAGTCCACAGGCCCCAAACTGAAGGAGGCCAGGGCCCAAGCTCAAAAATAGTAAGCCCAGAGTGGCCCGAAGATACAGCCGAGGACAGTTTAGTCCTCGGCAGACCCAAAGCCTCATTGATGAAAGTGGCATACAAGCAAACTTAAAAGATTAGAAAATATCTCGGGGAAATAGTCCTTAATACCCTTCATTGATATGACATTGCACCTGACAGAACCGGATTCTTAGGCTTTATTGACCATCTCCAACCATTTCGGGATTAAACTGACGGGACAAATATCTGTCCTGGAAAAGTCGACCCTACACGTGGACGAAGGACAACGAACGTAAGCTAGTATAAAAGAAGACGTAAGGTAACGAAGAAGGGGATTCCCATCTCCCTTCCTGGGAAAAACTCCAGGGATAAGAATGCACGGACAATACATGTACACCACCACGAAAAACCCATCGCCGGGTAACCGGAAAAAAAACATTAAGTGCTCCTCGGACATGATCCGAGGAGTCCAATCCATCAAGTTATAAAGCTATGGGGCTTAGAACTCCAGGTTGAAACCTATCCTTATCTAAGTTCCTTAAAATCCGGCTTGGACAAACGCCCCGTGACCAAACGCTAGCCTTTCAAGCCCACTCTCTACAAATTTTATTGTGAGGGATTCTTCACGTGCGAGCCCAACGTCATTGTTGGGCCGTTTGAGAATCGTGTCCCTACAATAATAATAATACTTATTGACATCTAAAATAAGGTAAATACAAGTTGACATGGTTACCCTCCAGTTATTCTGTATTAAATACATTGATTGAAAAGAATAAATTTTTGTAGACTGTGGTTCTCACATGTGCTTTTTTTTAATTTAAGATTGAAATAGAAATAATCAAGTTTTTTTTTTTTTTTTGAGAATTAAAATTACTCACATTAGTTACATTTAGAATTAGAAATACTCACGTTAGAAATACTATTTACATCACCAAGAGGAAATGCTAATTGGCGCAGGTTGTAAATTAGGCCCAGATAAGATGAGCTTAGGTCTAGGCCTATCAAATTCAAATTTTTAGGGATAAAACCTGACCTAATTTGTATATGCTGATTTTCTAAACAATCATAACTTTTTTTTTAAGCAAACACACCTCTATAAATAGAGGAGAAAATCTAAAATTTAGCACCCCTCTCTCCCTTTACATTAAAGAACTTCTGGAGGCTCTATTTTCAAGAATTTCTTCGCCATTATAGTCGGCACTCCAATATTACCAATTGGCATTTGTGAAGTGCCAATTTGCACACCCATAGTGTCAACAGCCACTGGTCTTAAATCCTAATCAGTATGTGTAGAGTGTCAATTGGCTGATTGACTTGCCTTCCATAATCATGATTTGTTTGCCCATTTCTGTCTATTTTTGGCATGGAGGAACTGCTAATTTCAGACCAAATCAACTTAATGTTAGGCTTCTATTATTTAGTAATTTTTTTATCTACTTTCCTATTTTTAGCAATGTTTTATAAATAGCATGCACTCATTGTAATCAAGAAATTAATTTTTTGAATGAAAATTAAGACAAATGTGAGTTTTGCTTCTTCTATTGGTTCTTCAAAGAACTTGTGAATTTATCATGGATTCTTCGTTGTGGCATTCAAATTTTATACCTTCAGTTCGTGATTCAATTATAATCATTGGGTCAAGGTTTGTTACTTTATACCTTTGGTTCGCGTTTCATTTATAGACATTGGATCAGGGTTTTCTATAAAAAATCTGAATTTTAGCTTTCTTGGGCAAATATTCTAATATTATTTGTTGGGTCTCAAAGCATGTCAATTGAGGTTCGGGAAAATGATATAAATAAGTAGAATTTTAATCAAAGATAAAAGTGCAAAATAAAATAACTTTATTGTTTCCTTTTAAATTTTTGTATATAAACATTTAAATTTATGTTATTAAAGTATATTTTTACTCATTTAGTTGTTATTTGTTTCTCTAAATTGTTAATTGTTCATTTAGTTTGTTACTTTATGTATATACATATGTTTATGTTTATGTTTTGTCTATGTTTGGGTGTGTTTGTGGACTCTTGCTTTAGCTCTCGCTTTTATTCTAAACTACTTGTGAACCTGTTTGATTTGCAGGTAAGTCTCAACTCGTTCAATAGATTTTGTAATTTAAAATTGTAATTTTTTTTTCTTTTGAATTTTTCATTATGGTTGGGTATGTGAAGCTCTCCTTTAGTAACATAAAATAAAGTAAAAAATATATAAATATATTGTTACATTCCCGAGTTTTCAAACACATAGTTGGTTTTAGTTTAAGCATTTCCATCTAAGATTCTTGAAAAATACAAATCAACGAAGAGTGCGAAGCTCTAGCTGGTTCTTGTTTAGCAAAAATGAAATAGAATGTTTGATAATTTGACTATTGAATTGCACAAATGAGAAACTTATTCAAGAACATGTTCAATAATGACAGTAACCAAGCTATGATGTAGAAAAAAATATAATGATGAACTTATCATGTTGATATTACTTAAGGATGGAACAATATTATTTAAAATATTTATGAAAAATTATTTAAAAACAGAAGAAGACATGTTTCGTTAAGTTCAATATAATTCTCCAAGAATATTTAATGTGACAAAAAAAAAAAAAAAAAAAAAAAAGAACAAGAGACATGAATGATACATTGTGATTAGCAAAAAAGAACTCTTAGTCAATTTATATTATTCTCTAGTGTCTCGTGCTTAAGTCTTAGTTTGTCAAAATGAATAAATAACATCCTTAAGATTTTCAAACCATAAGGTGAGAGAAAATTCAATTAAATCTCAAACTGGAGTCTACTTTTATGCCATACTAGCATTATTCTTATGCGTTGCACAGTCTTGGCTATAAACTTTTAGAATAATTTTATTAAAAATCACTAGAGTCTTGATCATATAAATTATATATAAAGTATTATTCTTTAGATTCAAGCAATCACACAACATATTTATATGAAAAAACTTCCTAAATTTAATAATTAAAAGCCTAAGCAAACTTAACTAGAGGTTTTTCATTTTCCAGAATATTTGTAGTTACATCTAAAATGTGTTATGCACTTGAAGAGTATAGACTACATCGTATTATTTTTTTCAAAATTTATTTAGAGTTACGTTTTGATACACTAATGGATGGGATCTCCTTAAAAAAGAGTAGAGAGTCGTGAAAATTTAATATTAAAGGAGTCCTAAGGGATAAAAGAGATATATAAAATTGTTAGAAAAAATTATTAGTTCAAGCAAATAGTTGATGTGAATTCCTTTTCATGATGTAGATTTAATATTATTTTATGATAGCAATCATGATCATATTAAACATGCTATGTTTAAAATTTTATGGATATTGATATTTGTAAAAACAAATATAAAAATTAATTACAGTGAAATTAAAAAAAGTTACATTCTCATAATGTTAGACAATTTCTTTCACACACATATAAATCAATAACAACAAAAATAAAAATGAGAAATAGTAACATAAAAATTTTACTACTCAGGAAAATTAATTTAATCTAATAACACACATATAAACATAACACATATCCAAATGGAACCCTTGTTGTAGGAGAGAATACAAAATTTGATAATTCTTGAATAGTAAATAGATAGAGCGTAAATATTTATAAAGGTTATATAATGGATGTTATGGATTTAAAATTGCATTTGTGACTCATAAGCAAATCCTTAAAAAAGAACACAAAAACAAAGCAGAGAAATACATGCCTGTAATAGTTTGGATGGTAGGTTTGATAAAGACTTCTACTATAGATTTCACAAACATCAAATTGCCTAAGTGATAAGAAAAAGAAAAAAAGAAAAAAGGAGAGTTAGATTTCTAAACAATATATAAACTATAAGAGATAGAGAATTATTGATAATGGGGGAGAGAAAAGAAGAAGAAGAAGAAGTTGTGCCTAAGAATATATAAGAATACATGGAAGAATAGAATATATATATATATATATATATCTCTGTGTGTGTGTGTGTGTGTGTGTGTGTGTGTGGAAGGATGAGAATTTGAGGATAGGGTCAAAAGTGAGAAGTCCAATGTTAGAAGAACATACCTTGGAAGGCACTAACAGCGAGCCCTTGGGAGAAATATGAGCAACTCATCACAAATCTAGGGAGACTACAATGCCTGAAGACCCCGAGGACACTCTTATGTACTCAGGAGGGTTGAAGACTAGTTCTAAAGACCATCAAGTATAAACTGAGGAAGAGAAGGAAGATTTGTCAGCAAGCAAAGAAGGGAATAATGTAGATAAAGCATCCATCACCTCTGTATTCAATACTTTGAACCCACTTAGCTGGCCACATTAATGGAGAAATAACCCCTGAACAGTGTCATCATAGCTTATAGCCTGGTGTAGAAGCCTTTTAGTGAAGTCTTAATGGGACAAGTATCAAAGGAAACAAACCTAAGCCCTCTAAGTGGAAGACAAAGATATAACTTGGGAGGCTATTTAAGGTGGAAAGACCTCTGTAGAAAGGAGAGGAACAGATCAGAGAAGAAAAGATAGCAATACAATTAGTGTGATTGTAATTCAAGAACAAGTGTAACCTATACCTCAGACCAAACCTGAGGAACATAATATAAGCCCCCCGAAGCTCATTTTGACCAACTCTCATTTTATACACTTATTATTAATACTAATCCTTCCATTTTTAGTTAATCCAATACAACTTAATAGGGGTATTAAAGGTTGATTATCATCCCACCTCTATAAATTAATTGTGTGAGGAAAAAAGCAAGACTTATACATGCAAGCCAAAGAAGAAAAGGAAAAAAAAAAAATTGTACTAGGATGGTTGGAGGCATCATCTACAAGCTATAGCTAATGTTCAAGTTTGATCTCTCAATCGGTATCATCCCATGTCTCCAGGGGCAATGCTGCGTTGATGGCAAGGGGTTCAAATGAACCCCCTGACTTGAAGAGAAAAAAAAAATTTATATAGTGTATTTTTAAATTTTTATGTTTTGACCCCCTAAAATATAAATTTGAACACTCTGACCCAAAAAAAAGAAGAAGATGAAGATGACAATGTAGAAAAATTCACAACATAGGATTAGAGAAATGTTCGCTTTGCAACAAAGGAGGTCCCTCTATCACGATGGCTTGTAATGGTGGCCATGCTAGTTGTAGACGGCAGAGGAAATGACACTCATGGGCTATGGCTTGTTGGTGATCACCATAGAGAGAGAGAGAAACTAGTTGGTCAACAACAAAATGGAAAGAAAGAAGTATTGAGATAGGTGAGGAAATTAATTGGAATGACACGCTCTACTTTGCTACTAGTTAATTTTTTTTTTTTTTTTTTTTTTTTTTTTTGGTTCAAATATATGCACAAAACAGTGAAACACTATATGACCAACTAAATTAATATTTGTAGATTTTTTTTAGAAGGAAATATGTATAGTAAATATATAATTATAAATTATTAAATTACTAAATAACTATTATAATGTCATCTAATTAACCAAGAATCACTCCTTTTTTTTTCAATTTTTTGATCCTCCAAACTAATTTTTAAACCATTGATAGAAGTATTGAAAGACTTAAGAGAAAATAAGGAGGTATTTCTTAAAACTTTTGATTAGATAATAAGCTTAATATATATTAAAACAGTGTACCGGTATATACATGATTACTTGAATATTCCATTTCATTAGTCAACTCAGAATATTCAATAGAATGGAATTCAAAACCTTGTGATTAATATAATGATAAAGACCAATAAATTGTCAAAATTGACCCCCTAAAAAAATTTTATGGAGCCGCCACTGCATGTCTCCATCTTTTACTTTTTGTGTTCTTCCCTTGGAAACCAATAGTTAGTCATAATCCGAAAATCAATCAAGGATTTATATCAATGAAATATTTAGTTTTGATAGTATTGTAAACATTTCGTTGAAGTCGTGTCCACTGTGTGAATAAACCTCAATATGGTGTAGCATGAGATATTTGTACCGTTTAGTGTGATTTTACCAGTTTCAATTTGGATCTTATAGAGTATTTCATGGTGGCGTTGAAGTGTTATATGAAATCTTAAAAAAAATATGAATTTGACACTTAACTAGACAATGGTTATATTGGTATTATAACCTATTAGGGCTTGATGGAAATCTTAGTGAACCGCCAGTATGCATATTCTCATTGGATCATATCCTTACGGGATGGGAATACCTCTATTAGTCTCAAAGACATAATATTAAGGAGAAATAATATATTATGGAGGATTGTAGCGATGTTTAAAGATTAGTAAATTATTAGAAAGTATCCCTTATATCCATATGGTATACGGCAAGGTGGATTAATTATATAATTTTGTTACTCCTTTACTTTAAGGTGTGGAGAAAGAGCTCATTTGATTTTGGATCTAGACTGCAAGTATTAGCAAGAAAGGTAAGTAATTATACATGATATGCACAAGTTTGTTCAGGAGCAATTCCTGTAAAAGTATTAATTGAAAAAGTTCCCTTACAATTCGTCATTGCCAATAATAGGTACTGTCTCTAAACCTCTTAGGAAGAATGCAGCGGCCTCTAAATAGCACACCAAATATCAGACCACCACAACAAATCACAACCATGCTAATCTCCAATTTCATTTTCCAAATGGATTCCTTAGCTTGGGTAGTGGTTATTGAATTTGAAGACAGTTGAAGACTTTCAAAGTAAAGAGGATCTGACTTTGATCGCCTGCTTTCAATAGCTCCCTTAGCAATTTCAGCCTGCTCTGCATGCAGTGGAGGGAACTGAACTTTAATCCTTGTTTCACTGTCCAATGAACCATTTTTAGTCGAATTTTGATCATATATATATATATATATATATATATAACCGAAGTTTTTGAAGTTCCCACAATTTTCCACGTCATCACAATATTAAAAAAAAAAAAAAAAAAAAAAAAAAAAAAAAAAAACTTTTCTAAAACCCAAAAAAAAACTTTAAACGCAAAAAAAAACTTAAACCCAAAATCAAAGAAGCCCTAAGCCCCTAACACACTCTACCTTCTCCTTCCTCCAAAACGCAGACCACGCTCTACCGTTCCCCCACACGCAAATCGCAGCTCAACGGCTCCACCCTTCTCCAGTTTTGTATTTGTCGGCCACCCATAAACATTCTGTTTCTAAACATTCTATTTTTGAAGCCCCACCGTTTGATTATATCTTCAGCCCTCAAGTATACTCATCCAAAACCTTCTTCTCTCTAACCACTTCACCCCTTCCTAACACAGACCTCTGGGTTTCACCAAGAAAAAAACATGCAATACACAAATAGTGAGAGAGCTGATCTGATCTGCTAGCTTTTTCTTTTTTGTGAGCTTTGCAGAATTGGGATTGAAGGAGCAAAATCAAGATGCCGTGGACGTCCTTTTTTGATTCAAAATCATAAAAGCTTTCTTACTCTCTTTCTCTCTCCAAGTGGTGTGAGGTCAAATATATGCTTTCTCTATTCTATTTTTAAAATTTTAAATACTGTATCTGTATGTTTTTTCTTTTCATATTTCCCTTTTATCTTCAATTTACCCTCTTTGTTTGTTTGTTTATTAGTTTTTCAAGAGATTGCTTTACAACTCTGTGATAATTTGTGTTAAGTAATTTGTGTTAATTTGGAATTATTGCAGGTTATGTGGGTTAATTTACAACTCTGTGTGAATTATTTCTTACTCTCTTCTCTCTCCAAGTGGTGTGAGGTCAAATATTTGCTTTCTCTGTTCTATTTTTAAAATTTTAAATATTGTATCTATATGTTTTTTCTTTTCATATTTCCCTTTTATTTTCAATTTACCCTCTTTGTTTGTTTGTTTATTAGTTTTTCAAGAGATTGCTTTACAACTCTGTGATAATTTGTGTTAAGCAATTTGTGTTAATTTGGAATTCTTGCAAGTTATGTGGGTTAATTTACAACTATGTGTGAATTATTTAATTCTTATGAGTTCCAGTTGGTAGAGCATTGCATTTTAGTTATAAGGGATATAACATTTTTGTTTCTTAGAATGTACTGAATTCCTTGGCAAAAGGATTTGCCTGCATGGCCCCCTACCCATGATTGGTTGCCTAAAAGAACTGTATGTATCATGGTAAGTTTCTTATGAAAGTAGGTGCATTAGATTTTTCTTAACAATGATTTATGAACATTATGTGTCATGTTAAGTTTATGTTGCATGATACTTATTTAAAATATGCAAACTGATGATTGTTGAAGTACTGTTAAGTGCTCACGTCTCTTAATGGTTACTTTTGAAGCAGACATCATATTCAAGGGGAGTCACTATCCAATGTAGAAACAAAAAGAGAGCAAGGCCTTCCTTTGTGTATTTGAGCAATGGAAAATGTAAGTCCTTCAAGTTGTTGCTTTGAAATAGTTGAATTGCTAAATGAATAGATAAGAAATAACTAAATGAAAGGAGTTGCAAAAATTGGTTTGTCTTATAACCCCAGTTATTTCTTTGTGTTTTGGTTGAAGTTTGCATACAGAATGCTATGTATATGCTCTAACTTGATTTCAGTATTATAAAACTAGGAATTAGACAATGCATTGTCTTTTATTTGAGAATGGAAATTGATTTGACATAAATAGCTGTAATAATCTAATACAGGACACTTAGCTTTTGACGTAATTATTGCTTAGATTGTGAAAATAAGTTGGATATGTGGATTTAGATGGAAGTGTTTGGCAGATTGTCACTTGAAGATATAATTTATAAAAAATTATAACACTAATTATTCTTTAATTTTATGCAGGCTTTGAGGTTGATTAAAATGCAAAGACATTCAGTGGTCATTTGCCAATTATTTCACTATAAGGGACATTTGGATCCTCAGAAAAGGGATGCACTTAATAAGGCTGTGTAGGACACTGTCCATGAAGATGTCTCATCTATTGTTTTGAGTTTTGTTATTGCATTTACATAGCTGCCAAATATGTGTTGATGGACTTAATGGTTGTGTCTTTAATTTATTTAACAAGAGATTTGAAATATAGATTAATAACAATTTATAGAACTTAATGTTTTATGTTGAATACATATATGATGTACTCTTCTATATAATGCAGATGTGTTGTATTATATTTTCTACTCTTTTTGAGTCATAGCAAAAGAATTTGACATTGGTAACTATATTCTATTTATTTATTATGAAAATAAGGTTGCGATCATTATTGCAATTTGTTTATTTGTTTATTCACAGTCTATATGTAACTATGAAAATAATTACATTGTCAATGGACTTATGGTAGTGGTATTAATCTTATCGGCATGTTTGTATTTTTATGGAGCTGATATACAGGATTTCTTTATCCCTTATCCCTTATTTGTCTTTATAATTTTTTATTGGGCACAAGCACATTATGTACTAGGTTTGACAATGTTTAATATTTGAATTAGTGAAGATTTTATGTTATGCTTGGGTCTTCTCCATTTAGTTGTATTATTTGATTAGTGAGTCTTGAGACATTCTGATTTAGTGCAGCAAATGATAATTGCAATATTTTTTTTTTCTTTTTAATGAATTACGTGCATCGCACGGGTTAGCGACTAGTTATTATAAAATAGATGATATAGATTGAATTTCATATTTATATATAAAACTCCTTCATAATTCACAAAAGAATGGCATAGCCATAATTAAATAGAAAAATTTATTTTGATATGGAATTTAAAATTGGCCGAAAGCCAAAAATAGGACTCAAAACATGCCCACTACATTGGACGAGACATGGTCATGTTGGGCCCATAACCAGTTCAGTTCATTGGAACAAAGCATTGAAGCTTAGCCCCATAAAAAATTGGACCCAAAAGTCATATTGGTATTGGGCTTATATATTTCTAGAACCGTCTTTTCAGCCCAATCTGCAGCCCTTAACATTTCGATTTAGGGTTTGCAATTTATCCCAACGGAGCTATAAATATGCGCCACAAGAACTGAACTACACGATGAAACCAACCTCTTCACTTCAGTCTTCGTCTCCTCCACCCCAGTTTCCTCTTTCCTCTTGTTTCACACACGGACTCATACACACATATGAACATGTTTGTGTACGTTTTATGCTTTTAAGATTCAGTTTTTGTTGTTTAAGATTTGAAGTGGGGTTACATTCAACAATCAAGTGATGAGAGAAAAAAATAACTGCAACAATATGATTGGATACGCTCCATGATTCATTGGTATTTAAGTCTCTGATGATTATTTACTTTATATTTGCCTTTTTTTTTGGGTTTTCATTTTTGTATAGTACTTTTGCTTGTTTCTGTGTTTTGATTTAGTTCTCTTTATCAATTGGTAGATTATATGTTTCTGGGATATGATGAGTAAACCTTTTGGTCCGTGTTTCTGAATTAACCGTGACTGATAACATTTTAGCACTCTCTGATCTCTCTCTGTTTCTAATTTCTATCTCTTTTGTGTTCTTTCTTTCAAAAAATTTGCCTTTTTAATTAATAGATCTATAACTTTTTTTTTCTATGATATTGGCTGTGATTACATGCCTGAAAGGGCAATATACGCTATTCCGACACAGAACATGAGCAGAAAATTCAATTTTGAAAATAAGAGCTTTTATTTAATTTGTCATTTGGGTTTGTGTGTGTATGTGTTGTATTGTCATGCTGTGATGAATTATGAATAAATTCACATGTCAGACTTCAGAGATTATTACAATCAATGAGAAGTACATTCATCTGTTCTGAGCATAATCTGTGTGTTCTGTTTTATTTCTTTTGGGGCATATGTTTTTTGGCAAAAATATTGGAAGGGGAAAATGTAATTGTTTTTTTGTTTGATGGTATGCATAATTTATTGTTGGATGTTATTAACATTGTTGGGGGCGTAGTGCTTAGAAATCTAAAAACTGCACTAGCGAATGGAAGTTTTGTTCAACACTCTGTGGATGCACTATACTCTGAAGGAAGGTGTATAGTATAAGACTAGTTCAATTGAAAATCAAGATGCCGACATCCTATCATGCACAGGAGACCAGTATCACTATCATATATTCCTTCAGCAGAAATAAGGACAAATTTGTATATAGCATCAGCTCCAAACCTAAAATCAGGTGGAGGTGTGAAGCCAATCCTGTAACTCATATTCAACATTCTGCTATGGTTACTTTTCAGCTCATCCTGTTGTACATAAAAGCACATCTCCCACAAATTGTGGCCTCAAGAAACCCGACGCTACCTTTCCTTTGGTGTTCCTCACCAACATATCAAATCCCATGTCCAGGGAAAACCCATCAGGATAAGACTTACCCTTGCCCCTAATAGTTTCCTCCCCTAGTGCACTAGAATTTCTTACTTCCTCAATTTCAGTATACTCATATCTAAGATCTTTGGGGTTCAAAGGTCTTTCCCAACTCTGAAACCTAATTCTTCCAAAGTATTCTGAATCATTCACATCTTTCTTGCTTCAATTTCCCCCACAGTACTTCTCCAAGTCCTTAATGACAAAACCGCCAGAAATCTCAAACTAAACCCAATCGAGCAATCTCCAACAGAAGTATTAGCCAAAATTCTGCACGCAACACCACAAATCTGGTTATCTTTCTCATCCCAAGCACCCTCAGCAATCAATGTCGCATTAGGACCAGGAAATTCAAATTCCATACCAGTTCTAGGATTAGGAAAACCCATCAACATCTGTACCTTTCTGCTGTGCTGGTCACACCGAACCCCGCGAAAAGCAATCCAATTAGGCAAATGCCCAATACTCCCACCTAAAGGATTGCAATTCACACTACCACAATCAGTCCAATATTCCAATTCATAAACACTAGTCCGTCCATCGAAAATGAAACAAACACCACGGTCCAATTTGCTTAGAGACAAATTAATATCAATATTATTCTTATCTCTCCCACCTCTCTCTCCACTAAAACAACTTACGTTATCAACCAGTTGATACTGATAATTTGGATTCTGAGACAAACCCATTATCACAATCGGTTCAAAGTAATTATCATCACTTTCCATATGCAAGCTCTCTAATGTACCATCAATTAAACTGCCATAAATGGTATTATTCTTTGAATAATTAAGCTTAAGAATAACCTTAGAATAATTATTCCCCGATCCGAACATACAGAGCTTCCCAGAAGATTCTGACCAATACCCATTAACGTAAAACACCGAATCTTCTTCCCAAAACTTAATACTTCCCAAATGCCACCAACGGGAAACAGAGTACTTTAACGGGTCTCGAATGTACAGGGTGGCTTTGCAGATTCCAATGCCGCCAGAGAAAAATGCGAATTCGAAGCAGAGGAAATCGTCAGAGAGGGAGAAGGGGACATTGCCGGGGGATAAATGAGGCTCGGAAACGACGTCATTGCAGTGCTGGGAGTACAGGATTTCGGGTTTTGGAAAAAGGCAGCCGTGGAGCAAAGGAAGGGACTGAGTGTGAATTTCAATTTCCTGGGTTTTGAAGAAGAACAACAACATGAATTTGAGCCCATTGGTGCGGTGAACGTGAAAGAGTTTACAAACAAAGCTTAACAGAAGGAAGGAAAACTGAAAAGATTGAATTACTTTTCACATTGATGTGAACTAAAAATTACAAGAATGAAAGAAAAAGAGAGATTCTGTTTTATTTACGGTTATAATAACAGAGTGCTTGACAGAAAAAACTGGTGTTTAATCTGTTTCTCTAATTGTGAGTGGAGCTGAGATCGTTTGGACATTTGCAATAAGTGGTGGAGGCTTAGAGGATGTTTAGGAGAAAAAAAAAATGGTGTATTTTGTTTTCATTTTCAGTTTTCAGTTGAACCTACCTCTAAAAAACTGGTTTGGCACTGTTATTTGTACTCAGTTTTTATTTTCAGAATCCAAAAATGTGAGTTTGAAAACAAAAAATGAATACACCTTTTTGTTGTTTTCATTTTCACCAAAAATGAATACAATAACATTTTTGTAAAAATAAAAATTAAATAAAAAAAACTCAGAGTTTGTGTTGAATTTTTAATTGAAAAGTGAAAAAAAAAAAAAAAAAAAAATGTAGACAAGAAAATTTGTATCAAACATAAAATGAGTTGAAAATAAAAAATGAGTACAGAATATGAAAAGTGAACGTAAAAGAGTTTACAAACAAAGCTTAACAAAGAGAAGGAAAACTAAAAAGATTGAATTGCTTTTCACATTAAAGTGAATTAAAGATTACAAGAATAAAAGAAAAAAAGAGATTGTTTTATTTACTGTTATAATAACGAAGTTCTTGAGAGAAAATCTGGTGGGAGAAATAGCTACTACTTTAACAACCCATTAAATAAGGTGAATACAAGTATCTAATCTATTTCTCTAATTGTGAGTTAAGCTTACATCGTTTGGATTTTTGCAATAAGTGGTGGAGGCTTAGGAGATGTTTGGTTAGGAGAAAGGAGTGGTGTATTTTGTTTTCATTTTCCCACCACTAAAAAACTGGTTTGGCATTGTTATTTGTACTCAGTTTTCATTTTCAATATTCAAAAATGTGAGTTGGAATGCAAAAAATTAATACACATTTTTCTTGTTTTTATTTTCATTGAAAATGAATAAAATATTTTTGTAAAAAAAAAAAATCAAAGTTTGTGTTGAATTTTTAATTGAAAAGTGAAAAAAAAAATGTAGAGAAGAAAATATTTGTACACATAAAATGAGTTGAAAATAGAATTTGAGTACAAGATTTTAGAAAGAGAAAATGAGTACAGTATATGTAAAGTGAACGTAAAAGAGTTTATAAACAAAGCTTAACTGAGAGAAAGAAAATTGAAAAGATTGAATTACTTTTCATATTCACGCGAATTAAAGATTACAAGAATCAAAGGAAATAAAAAAATAAAAAATAAAAAATAAAAAAAGGACTGTTTTATATACAAATATAATAACAGAGTGCTTGAGAAAAAACATGGTGGGAGAAATAACTACTTTAACAACCCATTAAATTAGGTGAATACAGGTGTCTAATTTATTTCTCTAATTGTGAGTTTTTTTTTTTTTTTTTTTTTTTTTTTTTTGAGGAATAGGTAAGTCAATTTTATTAAGATAAATCAGACTGAAATACATCAATTAAATCCTGTGGTAGATCTTCTAACCACACATCTAAATCAGCAGATAAAACTGCTCTTTTTGCTAGAGAATGGGCTAAACTATTCCCCTCCCTATAGATATGACCGAAACTACATGTTTGGAACCAAGAGCTGGCTTTTTTAATATCTTCAACAACATGACCCCACTGTGTCCTATTCTTTTGTGGGTTATTAATAGCTGTAATGACCCTCAGTGAATCACCCTCCACCATCACTTGACCAAGACAGAGCTCCTGGGCAAATAAGATAGCTCTCCGAGCGGCTAAGGCTTCGACCAAGTCTACTGAGCTAGGGAGTTTGATGTTCTGGCTTAGTGCAGCAATGATCATACCTTCAGCATCCCTCACTACCACCCCCAACCCCGCTCTCGCTGAACTTTCAAAGATGGCGCCGTCGAAATTAAGTTTATACACTCCTAACTCCGGCGGCGACCATTTCTGCCTTGGGCGCTGAACAGAGGTCCGGGATGGATTGTCTTGAACGTCCCAATACTCCTGCAGCAACTCCCAAGCTCGTCTCGCCGTTTCCCCGACAGCCCACACCGGTAGCTTCTCTCTCAATTTATTACGTCTAACCCAAATGCACCATGCAATCATTGAAAACAGAGCAGCAAAATTTGGGCTTGTATTTTCCAGCACAGCAGCGACAAGATCACCAAAACCTCTGAAAATTTTTTATCGTAGGGAACTAAATGTTGGGTCCGATAGCCAAATACTTTTGGCTCCATCACACAACCATAAACAGTGAATGGAATCTTCAGGATGCTCTTTACAGAGGTTGCAGAACTGATCAGGTAAGACATGCCGTGAAAACAAATTCAGCTTGGTAGGCAACGACTCCCTTGAAGCTCTCCACACAAAATGCTTCACTTTGTTAGGTACCTGTAACTTCCATATTCCATTCCAAAATTGCTTGCCATTCTCTGTTTCAGATGAGCTAGGCAGAGTAGCTCTGATTTCTGAGGATAACAGCTGGTAAGCGCTCTTAACCGAGTAGTTCCCATCCTTGGTGAGTGGCCAAATAAGCAAATCCTCCATTGGAAAGTGACTGACCGGAATGCTTTGAATCCTCTCAGCTTCCCAAGGTAAGAAAGATTGCTCGATAAGCTCCTTGTTCCAAACTTTAGTGCCAGGAAGAAATAGATTCTTCACTAAGGACAAAGATGGATTAATATTGGGAGACACAATCTTGCCACTCCCTGGACAATTCAGCCACCGATGATTCCAAATGTTTATGGATGACCCATCTCCGACTCTCCACCGTGCACCCTTGCAAATAACCTCTCTTGCTAGTAAAATACTTTTCCATGCAAAAGAGCTTCGTTGATTGAAGTCTGCTTCCAGAATGCTACTTGATGGGAAGTATTTTGGTTTAAACACCTTGTACAGCAGCGTGCCTTTCTCATGAAAGAGTCTCCATACTTGTTTACCGAGGAGTGCATCATTAAACTGTCTGAGATCCCGAAACCCCATTCCTCCCAAAGACTTTGGAGAACATAGGGTACCCCACTTCACCCACTGCATTCTCCTTTTATTATCTTGGTTGCCCCACCAAAACTTACGGATCATTGCCTCTATATCTTTAATTAATCCCAAGGGTAGTCGAAAAACACTCATTGAGTATGTGGGAATAGATTGGATCACCGCCTTGATCATGATTTCCTTCCCGGCTTGAGAAAGTAGCTTCTCCTTCCATCCTTGCATTTTGGCCCAAATCCGCTCTTTTATTTGATTGAAACAAGCTTTTTTTTGTCTCCCCACAAAGGATGGCAAACCAAGATATTTTTCATAGTGTTTGATAGCCGGCACCCCTAGCAAGACTTGAATTTCTCGTTGAACCTCCTCCGTTGTGTTACGACTAAAGAAGAGAGTGGTTTTAGTCTTGTTCACCACTTGGCCAGAAGCAACCTCATACCAATCAAGTAATTGTTGAATTTTTTGACATTCAATTCTGTTAGCCCTGCAAAATAGTAGGCAATCATCTGCAAAAAAGAGGTGAGTAATTCTCGGGCCCTGTCGGCATAGAGATAAGCCCCTAATGTCCCCATTATCAGCTGCTTTGTTGAGAAGTGCATTTAGCCCTTTCGCACAAAACAAGAAGAGAAAAGGGGACAGGGGGTCACCCTGCCTCAAACCCCTAGAAGGTCGAATAAATCCTTTTGGTTCACCATTTACGAGAACGGAATAGGTCACAGTAGATACACATTGCATGATCAAAGCCACCCAAGAATCTTGGAATCCCATCTTCAACATTATTTTTTCAAGGAAACTCCACTCCACTCTGTCATAAGCCTTACTCATATCGAGTTTCAAGGCCATAAAACCCTCCTTGCCTGAACTGAGATTTTTCATATAGTGCAATGACTCAAAGGCAATTAAAATATTATCAGTAATAAGTCTATCGGCTATGAAAGCACTTTGGGCTTCAGAGACTATAGAATTTAGCAAAGGTTTAAGTTGACATCATAAGTTGACATCATTTGGACTTTTGCAATAAGTGGTGGAGGCTTAGAAGATGTTTGGTTAGAATAAAAAGGTGGTGTATTTTGTTTTCATTTTTAGTTTTCAGTGAGACCTACCATTAAAAAACTGGTTTGGCTTTATTATTTGTGTTCAGTTTTCATTTTTAGTGTCCAAAAAAGTGAGTTTGAATACAAAAAATGAGTACACATTTTTTCCATTTTCATTTGTATTGAAAATAAATTCAATGACAACTAAAATAAAATGAAATAAAATAAAATAAACTCAAAGTTTGTTTTGAATTTTTAATTGAAAAATGAAAAAAAAAAAAAAATAGACAAGAAAATTAGTACTTCACAAAACTTAGTACTTCCCAAATGCCACCAACGGGAAACAGAGTACTTTAATGGGTCTCGAATGTACAAGGTGGCTTTGAACTTGTGAACGCCATGGGAGGTGGTGGTTTGGATATATGAGGGGTCGAAGGAGAGAGACATCCCGGATTCAGAGGTTCGGTTGAAGATTCCAATGCCGCCGGAGAAAAATGCGAATTCGAAGCGGAGGAAATCGTCGGAGAGGGAGAAGGGGACATTGCCGAAGGATAAATGGTGTTAGTGTATTCACCACACCATCAGTTCCTAGAATTTGGATTTTAGTAGAGAATTGAGTTTCAATTAGAGTTTTAAAAATGAACAAAGATAGAAAAGACGTCAGAATTTTGTTTCAACAAGAACATCCATGTGAGTCAATCCACAAATATCACATAATACCTAAAACTAAGAGAAGTAATGGGTTCGGGACACCAAACATCACTGTGAATCAATTCAGCGGGAAAGGTTGATGACATTTCATGTTTGCTCAGTGGGGTTCTGGGCATCTTTGCACTTATACGATATTTACTAGTAGAACAAACAATACCAACTTGAGACAAAGACACAAATTCATGTACATTGTTCAAAGCAGAATGCAAAGTCTTGGAACTAGGATGACCAAATCAATTGTGCCACAATTTGAATTGATTTTGAGTAGTAGAATTACAAACTCTTATGCTTAGGTGAGGTATGTAAGTGGAAAATGCAGTAAAAGAGTTCAAAGAAGCAACTGAAGGAATTGACTAGACTCCATCCTTACTCAGGCCTTTCTAAACGATTCTCCCTAAAGGTAAATCCGGAATTGATAACCGATAACCATTTATTTTGATTGCACAACTTATTAATAGACAAAAGATTAGAAGCTAAATAAGGTAAGCTAAGTAAGTTTTTCAAGAGAAACTTATGAGTATGAAACTCACCATTGCGGCATTGCCTACATGAGTAATAGGAAGTTCAAAACCATTTCCCAGAGTGACTGTCTTAGTACCATTAGTTGGTTGCTGCAGTAGAGTAGACAGATTGGGTGTGAAGTGGTCAGATGCACTTGTGTCAGCAAGCCAGCCAGTACTCCCTTGAGATTGAGAGGAATTTGCAGGCACAGATAGATGCAAGCCACAGATAGGGCGTACTTAGCTCAAAGTCCGTCTAAGACACCTTGCATGCATTTTCAGTGTTAGCAATTTACTGTTAATGCACGTGTAGGGTCTGTTTAGAAACAGCGAATTTAGTTGAAATTAAAAACTTTTTGCTGAAAATGTATTAAAAAAAAAATTAAAAGTTAGCTGAATAATACAATGGAACCCATGAATAGTACAAAAAAATGCAATAAGACTCATGAATATACTAAAAAAAAGCAAAAAACTCAAATAAAATGAAGCAAATCTCATACACACAGCATAGTATATAAACCCCAAATTCTATCATTCAATCATCAAGAATCAAAATCTCTCATCAAGGAACACTAATCATAAGTGTCTTCCTAACATCAAACACAAAGTAAGGGTCATTGGAATAGCAACCCATTTTAGCCTAATAAATTTCTGATCCATACCCAATTTGACCCATACCCAATCGGGCCAAACCCAAACCCTAACCCATTTGACCCGAACAGTTTGACGGTTCTAGTTTAAGGGCACTTTTCTCCAATACACTTTTTTTATATGTTTTTTTTACGCTAACAATGATCTACAAAGCTTACTATTCCCTCGGGTGTGTCTTTTAGTCCCTTGTCCTTTTTTTTTTTCAATGCTACACCCTTGTCCTACACCCAACAACATAACAAGAAGGAATCCCTTAAGTTGGTTTCAAGGTTAGGTTTCTAATAATAAAAAAAGTCATGAATCCTATGAGACCGTATGAATCACCAAAACACCTCCTCATTTCCTTGAGAATTTCTCTCCAACACATTTGTCTAGAGATATTTTCTCGAGTTACATCTAGTTGTAGGCTTCCAAGTGTGTCCCTCCTATTTATGTGCATCATTGCAAACGTTACACTACGTAGTGAAATATTGCCACCACAATCTTTTCGAATTTTATTTCTATCATTTATTTATTAAAAAAATTAATTAATTAATTCTCTTCTAATACAAGTCTACAACCCATAAATTTTTTTATTTTTTTTATTTTATAATTAAAACCCAATTCCATTTCCATCTATTGTTTGTAACATTTGGATCTACATTCACACCCATAACGTAAAGGATCGTCAAGATGAGATTGAAAATCATTTTCAGTTAAGCTATACCCATGGACACACAAGCTTGTTACGAAACAACCCAGAGAAAAAAATTAAGGTAGTGGCAAAACAAACTAGGATGCCATTTAAGAACCTCAAAAGCACGCTACATATACGATAACATTGATCATCAAAATTAATCATGACTAAATTTTTTTTAAAATTATATATAAAAAAATCCGTAAGAAATATGTATTCAAAAAATGATAAAAATGAAATATTTTTATCAGTACAAATTAAGAAATGATAAAAATGAAATACTGTCAAAGTAGTGTTTTTTTACTTTCTATTTAAAAAATTAAATTGAAGTTGCTCCATCTTTTGCTCAATGAGGCATTGAGGCCTTCTGAAATGTTGATCTTATATATCTCACTCCTTCTTTGAAATGCAACAAATAACGTAATTATCCTGTACAATAACAAAAATAATGAGATTTAGGACCCATACGATAATTAATTGAAAAGCGAAAAAAAAAATTGTGATATAACAATTGTCACAAGAAACAGAGCAAGGATGTTAAACAAAGAAGGTAACTTATAAATACAAAATTTTAAATTAAAAGAACATTTAGTAAATTTGGACAATATGAAACATTAATACCAAAAGTGGGTCACCATAATTGTAACCAAATAAAATGGGAGAGCATAAGCATTTAATTAAAGTCGGACTCACACACATTAATAACTTTGAACAATATGCAACATTAAGCAAGAATCATTAAAAACCAAAACTGGGTCACCATTATTGCAAACCAAATAAAATGGGTGCTAATTACTATTAGAGTAACAAGTAATATTGATTATCAAAAAGTAACAATTTATATCACACACATCTGTCCAAAAGTCCCAGTCCACAAATTCGATCACATTAACTAAAAAACATAACCCCCCAGAGTCCACTAACAAGTAAAACCATGTAGTACCAAACAAACATTAGTTAAAGTTAAAACCCCAAAAATCAAAATTGGCCACTTGAAAAAACTGGTCAAAACCTCACTGGTAGAGTCACATAAATTCAGTGACCATCTAAGTTACAAATCAATAAACTAAGGAAAACCCATTTTAGTATATGAGCCATAAATCAAAATCCTATCCTAAATTTAATAACTTAGAGACAGATACAATCCCCATATATATAGACGGAGAGAGAGGTTTCAAAGAAAATCAAGAAACAGAGCATTAGAATGGATATTAAAAAAAATCAGGAAAATCAAGAGTCTTACATGATTAGCAGTGTTTCCATACACTCCGTCGAGCCGGAATTCATGCATGGTCCATCTTCCCATGCCGTTGAAGCCATTCTTGGCGACGAAAGTGAAACTTCTCTTTGAACCATATTGTGTTTCGTTAAGAAAAAGTTGTTCATCCTTTTGACATCTCCAAGTTCCACACTGTGTAGATCTCTCAATTCGCTTCCCTTTCTGATTCTTCTTCTTCAGTTTTGCGTAGAAATAGAGACGCTCCATGTGGGTTTCTTGAAAGACTTTTATCCATGCGTTAGGATCCCCATAAACATCACATTCAGTGACATAATTCATTGAATCCTCAAACATTGGCTCTCCATTGACCCTGTTGAGAAGATAGTAGAGAACAATTTCTGGGTCCGTGGGACCAAAAACAACACCGGGTGGCAAGTCATACATGGCTAAAATCTTGAGCACAGATGTATGATTAGAATCTTGGTGGTGTGTTAAAGAACGTGTTCAAAGGGTTTGAACTTTTTGAAGTTTGAAAAGCAAGCAATTTTTTTTTTTTCTTTTTTGGAAACGAAAGAGCAAATAATACTGAAGCTAAGATAATCAATGGAAGAAGACTAGGATTGAGGTTTCCGAATACTTAAGGGATTATTATATCAGAGATACAGAGAATGGCGGTTTGGGGATGTTTAGGGGTAAATGGGTAATTACAGAAATAAACTTCCAACGGTCAAAATGGTTATGTAAGTGGGACAGCTAAATATAATTTCAAATTTTTAATATTAAATCTGGGGTTAGTTCATTGACGTGATGACTTGTTTAGATAAGTTGAGTCTTGATAGTTGAGAGTTGAAAGTAGAGAGGCCAATAGGAATGGGAGAGGAAGAAGATGAACAAGTTGGTGATAGAGAGGTTATTTTCATTTATTATTTTCCAATGACATATATGACTACCAACTCTTTGTGCACTAATTTTTTGGGTATTAATATTTTTTTGAAAGATGTATGTATTAATTTTAGGGTCATACTTGTTGCACACAATATAAATCATTTTATGATTTTAAAATTCAAAATCATGACTTCAATTCAAAAATAGGATAGGTGTAAAATTATGTATAACAATTTGTGTGTGATAACCACAACCCTTATTTTTATGGTGCATTTGACTCAAGTACTAGGATTAACTCACAATTTATGGTTGAAGAAAGTAATAAACTTTGTTCAGGCATTTTTTCAAGCTTGGTGGTGGCAGCAAAGTTAACTGAGGCCCACAATTGAGTTAAACGTCTCCCATTTTCTTCTTTCTTTTGGGTTAAACAACCACGTATGAATTTTTGCACTTGAAGTACTTCCTATTCACATGATTTTTTTTTTTTTTTTTTTTTTTTTTTTTGAAGGATGATATTCCACTGTTTGACCCCAACCAATAATTTGAGCCCAATTCCTATATGTATCTCATGACTAATAATTTTCTCTTCTAAAACATTTACTATTGAATTTTTCCTCCGCTTTGATTCTTTTGAGACCCTCTTAATGGCAACTTCTGTGTTGAATTCACTTAATAATCCCCTGTAAATGCCTCTAAATCCTCCTTCTTCGGCAAAGTTGCTTTGGAAGTGGAGAAACCAACACTAGCCCATTTCGGCAAAAATTTTATGAAGATGTTGAGAAATGAATTACCCAGTTTTTACAAGTTTGTTCCTTGAATTTGTGTCAATAACAGACTTTGTTTCGATAATCATGGGTATTATTTATGCTTACTTTTCTTGATTACTCTTGCTTCTGTTTAGTTTTGGAGCTCCAACTTTACACAAACATGTTCATACATTCCTAATATATACATGTACAAGTTTTCTTGATGTTTATGATATGAGGATAATGTCAGATTGATGGATCACAGGATCACATGATCCTCTGTTCTTGCGCTGTGCTTACCCAAAACTAATCATGTGTTTGGCCGCTTGTGCTCCATGACCCTCAATTTCAAAAACAATATACATGGCTTCAAGGCTAGGATTAACCCTGCCTTCCCATATTTTCACTCTGTTCTAAAGGTTGTTGGCGGTGCATCATGCACTATTTTGGACAAAAAGGTAGAGTTTGAGCCAATCATGGTTCTTCTAATGTTCACTGTTCTTATTTTACATAATATCTCAAATGGGGCGTAGACAAAAAGAAATAAATGATTATCTGTACATTGATAATGCAACTGTACAATTCTATACAAAAAAATAAAATGCAATTGCTTTTGTGGTCACCAAATAACAACATAGGCTATTGTAGACAAGTGTGCCTCTCTCCCTATGATAAAGTAGAGATCATAGGTACCTCTGGGAAGGAATAAATATGAGGAGAATGCTATTCCATTTGTGTGGCCTACTTTGATAATTAAATTAAAAGAATTTGGGTTGGCCATCCCATCTATGTCCCTGTTTAATTGGCCAATTAATATAAATGTTATCTATAGTACTTGTGGAACTTTCAGGCACACACAAATATGAAGATAATGCTCAGGATTCGTTAAGTTCTTCACTATCCAAGAGAAGGGTATTTCCATTTTGGGTTCAATCCCTTGGATACGGACAAGCTTGATTTCAACATTATCAGATGGATAGAAAGACTCCACATTTTCACTCAAATATTTCTCCCCCTCTTCTGAAGGAACCTTCTGTTCATTCTCGTCTTCATCTCTTGATGATTCCTCATTTGTTGAGGATTTGTTTGGAAAATATTCAGGAAGAATACTTTTTACTGCATCTTGTAAGGTGAAGTAATTACCTGCAGTACAAGAAATTAAGCAATGAATAGTCCTCAAGATGCTGAAACAAGTTGGCAGGTCACCACTAGATAAGATGTGCATGCACCAGGATGAATGTTACAGTTAGAAGACTACATGAAAACTAAGATAAAAAGAAGGAAATGAATCGTACACACATCTCTCAAGTATCATTCTCCTAAACCAATTGTCATCTGCAATTTCACTAAGCTTATTAAATATTCTAAAAACTGAACCAGAACGTGAGCCAGAAAGATGATCCAATCATGATTCAACATTACAAGGGGACATCAATTCTTGAAAATTTTGGACACAACACAGTGGGGATACAACGATTTATTAATACATGTTTTTAGGTATATTTTATTTTTTTAGGTATATTTTATTTTTTTAGGTATATTTTATTTATTTATAGGCATATTTCATGTTTATTTTAAGTTTTTGAAATAAAATATAACTATCCAACTCTTTTATAATCATATCTAAAAACAAAAAGAATTTTTTAAAATTTTTTCCTCCCAACACAATAAGGATAAATGAGTACAAGTATCCCTGGCATGTCTGACATGGACACAAAATGGGAGGTTTTGAAGTGTCAATTGCTTCTTAGCCAATAACATCATAAACACAACTACTAAATCACTTTAAAAACAATATAATTGTATTAAATCCCTTATTCGTTTTTTGCTCAAGTAAATCCCTCATTTGTTAGAGAACTTCATGATTGAGATTTCTTTTTTTTTTTGGCCCCTTTTTGGTGCTGAATAAAAAAGATCAAGGGCAATGATCAGCTGCAGCAACTGTCTACCTGGACAGCACCATGTGGCTCCTTATCCACTAAGAACTAGTGCTTGAGGGGTCTACATGGACCAACAAGGGGCTTGAATCTAGGGCTTGCTTCTTCGATGATTTATTATTGTTTGAGCAAGCCATGTGGATGAGGACAAGATGTTGTGGCTTCCTTCAAAAAGGGGTTTTAGGTGAAAAGTTACTGCAAAGCTATGTGATTGGGGGGCAATTGTTCTTTTTCTTGGAAGTGTTTGTGTAAAACCAAGGGTGGCCTTCTTCATGTGGTCTGCAGCAATGGAGAAAATTCTTATGACGTATATTTTGAGAGGGGTGGCACTCAAGAGTTAATGTCAGTGCCTAGTAGATGAAGTGGAAATACAAGGAAAGATAAGATATTTGTTTAAAGATAGGGTTAGCTAATATTGAAGGCAAGGACTTGTTAATTAAAGAGGTGACAAGAATATGGATAGGATAAAATCGCAGAAAAGAATACTCGCAGTCAACTCCAATTAGTATGTTGAGGATCCATGATCAACCCCAAAAGTTCACATAAAGAATGACCCGGGAAAAATAGTATGGGTAAAGCCCAAAACACAGGTATGGAATTACAGTTAACAGGGGGTATAATTCATATGTATTCACCAAAAACACTCAAATAAGGTGGTTAGTTGTCAGTAAGATATATCAATTTTCTAAACGGCAATTGTGTACTACCTTTTTCTCTGTCAACTAGCCATAAAAGTAGGTAGTCTATTCTATCCTGATGAATAATCCTTTTTTCCTGTTACAATCTATTGCATAAGAAAACTAAAAACACAGAATGAAAAGGCAACGAATTCAGTTCACCACATTTACATACTCCAAACAAATTGTTCTAACAATAGAGCGTTGCTTACCTTCTTCTCCATGGATCTCAACAGGCCGATTTATGTAAGAAATTTTGTCCCAACTATCAATTTGAGGTGCATCTTCTAGATCATCAAAATCCTCACTGACACTCCAAACATACAATCGAACTGGAACTCTACCTAATAATAGCTCCAACAATCATAAGCTTATTCACAGCAAAGATTAGAAAAAATAGGAAAGAAGTAACACCTACAACTACCACTAAAAAAATTAACATGGCTACATATTTTGAAAATCTAACAATTAGATTGCATATTCTCAAAGTTCTTAACATACATATCAAATTTCATGTCAATCGGACGTTATTTACCATTCGATCCATAAGCTTATCTTTTATGCATAATTTTAAACTACAAAAGCTCGAAATTTAAACATTTGATTGCTGACATAATATTGATCTTTGATCTTTTGAAAATTTTGCAAGCATGAAAAATATAAGAAAAAAATGCAATCCAATGGTGAATTTGTCAAAATTCACATCCAATCAAAAAATATTGAGTGGAGTTATAGCTATTAAATACAAACTAGTTTGTAACCAAACTTTGTTCCTAAAAACATAACAAAAGAAAGTTTGTGAAAAAGTAGTTGTAAAAGGCAGACTTTATCAAATAAATTACAACTTTGAAAAAGTGGTTATCACACAATTTTCAAAGTTACTAAACATAAGAATTCACACCATATCAACCATACAGCCAGAAGCTCGTAAAAAGAAAAATAATAATAATAATTTGACAGGTTCCTTAATGGGTTTGAAAGCAAAATGTAATCCAATAACATTGGAGCACATCTCCATGGACATTGAGAAGGAGAGAGCTCAAGCAAAAAGGATTTCTTTAAATTTAATATACGCACAGATAAAATCCTGAAAACCATTTCCTAGGAAAAAGGGTTCCCAAGAAGAACTATGTGCGAGAAATTTAAACCCCAGAAAGAGAAAAAGACTCAAAATAAGGACACCTAAATGAAAATAAAGAACAGAGAAAGCAAACCATGAATTATTGGTGTAGTGGCTCATACAAAGCAAAGGGCACAGAGGCTCAGAGGAAGAACAAAGTCTCATAAAAATTAGACCATCAAGAAAAGTAAAATGAAGATAGTTTTCCTTCATTTCCCATACTTGAGATGTAAACTGGCCTAGTCTAATTGATATTGAGAATAGTATTTAGGTTTTCACATAAGTATGTCAGTGGTTTGGCTTCTTTTGATTTTGTAACTTAAGGAAATTAAGCTAATTTATAGATATCCTCCCTCACTAGCTGTAGTAATGGTCCACTGGTTTGTTTTAAATTTATTCTGATATGAAAGTATATTGCTTGAATAAAATAATATGTTTACGTAGTTTAAAAATTGGGCACCGCCAAAAACTAGCAATATGATCAGTTATCTAACAATTTCAATCTTGCACATTAGATAGACCTAAGAAAATCTTTCAAAGCCATTAACTTATGAACATGATATAAGGTGAGCTCCATATAAACTAATTAGCATCATTACCTGATAGACCTAGAACATAAGGGTATAAAATATGCTATATACAAGAACAACAACAACAAAGCTATAATCACAAAATTTTGGAGTTGGATATGGATCCTCAACAAATTAGTTAAGGTCGGCCACATATATTCTTTTCTTCTGTTCTTATTCTATCTGAAGTTATACTTTCTATTACTTCCTTGATTGCATGTACTTTAATGTTATTTTTGGTCTTCCTCTATTGCATGTACTTTAATGTTATTTTTGGTCTTCCTCTACCTAAGTCTATCTATTACTCATGGAAACATAGAAAATGATTCGTTGACATTTATTTTTTCATTATTTAACATGTTTGTATATCAATTACAGTGAAGCACCGAGACTGGAATGTGCTTTCGGTAGACTTTGCTCACCTGTCTTGACTTGTCCTTGTCCACCGCTATCTGCGTATTCATCTCCAACTGTTCCAAGCTTAAGTTTAGATGATATCCGTACGTAGGCTTCCAAATTACCTGCTATACAATGTCTGTTAACACACTGAAAAGCTCAACAAGCTAATGAAAATGCCGCATTCAGTGCTCACAACACAAAGTAAATGCTTTTTGAGGAAATATAAAAAATAAATAAATAATTTGTGTTTCAAAAAACTAATACAAAATACAATAATCCCAAGAAGTATAATCAATTTTATAATATGAAAAATATTTTTATGCTTATCAGTCAAATAATTTTTGTGTTACAATAAATTTCTTTTTTATTGGAGAAACAATGAACAAATATGGCTTATCTGTTTTACAATGAATAAATAAAATTAACAGAAGCAAATTTAGATTGGGCTTAACTGTTTTTTTTTTTTTTTAATATGATAATTTGATAATTAGGGGTATCTAAATCTTGGGCGTCTCCATTGCAAACACCAGGAAGTGCCAGTCAAGCTACAAGATTCTTAGCGGCTTTTATCTGTTTCTACTTTCGACCTCATTTGGTATAATTTTCTAAAAATCATTTGTTAGAAAAGTATTTTCCTTTGATTTTTTAGAAATGGTCAGACAGCAAACTTATATATGAAATATCTAAACAACTACGGCGTACCTATACTAACAGGTGCATTTCTTAATAGGACAAAGTTTGAAAGGTAATAGATAACCTTGTTAATTTCTGGGTGAGTAGCTGAGGCTCCTGGAACAAGCTTGTCTATGGCAGCCAACATCTTATGGACACCAAGTAACATCATTTGTACTTGGCAGCTTAAGATATATGATCTGTGAATCACTAGCAATGATATGAATTGTACACGATAAAGTAATGGGTGAATTATTGGAATCTAAGCAACTCAAGGTACTAGCTTGAATCATTAGGCAGGGGCAGCTCTATGCATAGGCTCCCAAATTGTGCATCAACAATCAGTTTCAACAGGACTTTTTTATTAAAAAAAATGTGGGTTGTGAGCTCTCTCCACACTCTTAATGCCCCACACCAAAATCACTTTTTGTAAGCCAATCTCCCACACAATGGATTGTCAATATTAGCCATCAAATCTTCCACCACACACCAAAAAATCTCTCTTCACCAAAATCAAAATTGGAAATTAGGTTTCAGCTTTCCTTCACCACGCATCATGTTACCGAAGGTAAACTAAAATTCCTTATTTTAAAAATTAGTACATTTTCATCTATTTTTAATAAATTTTATGCTTGAACCATGATTTTGATTATCTATATAAAACTAGTTATGGTTTGGTTAGAATTAATTGATCTAATAATGTATTAAATTCATATTTACTTGAGCAGGTTGGGGCTTTTGCGTGATTCCATTGTTAAGTGAAACTGCAATAGTATCTTTAATAAAATAAATTCTATTGTTCTATGCATTGAAATTTATTTTAAAATTTTCATATTATAATTTTATATTGTAGTAGTATTTTTTTTATTATAAATTTCTACTAGAAAATAGCAATTTGGATATGAAAAACTTAAAGAAAAATATGAGAGAGAGAGAGAGAGAGAGAGAGAGAAGAATAAAAATAATAATTTGATCTCAAATAACATCTCTAAATAAATTTTTGCTAATAATATAGATGAAAATCTCACAAATGAGCAAGAAATTTATCAAAAGAGTTAGAAGATAATGAAATTATACAATATAAGACATAGCACTGGAAACAATTAGAACAATGTTCAAACATGTAATATAATAATTATTGATGATATAAAGATTAGATATTTTTTATAATGCATGTGTAGAATTTCACCACCAATATTTAATCTAACAATTAGATTATCAACAAAAAAAAAAAAAAAAAAAAAAAAAAAAAAAAAATTACTATAGATAAAAACCTACTTAAAACCAAATACATCACAAGAATATTAAGCGGATTACACACATTTACAATTGAAAAAATGATGTCAGAAAAATTTAAATATTAACACTTAAATAATAATTTTGTATGTAAAAAAGTATGAACAATGGATTTTAAATAAAAATATAGATATATAAATAAATAAATATTGAATAAATATTATTTAATCAATATTTGAATATAAAAATGGTCCTACTTAAAGTTGTTGTTTTTCAGATTATATCAATTCGGTCCTGTCATTAGGATCATGCAAAGGGCACTTCATTGTTCATAGTGTTACATTTCACCTATTGTGTTGATAATGATAAATAAATTTGCCTTCATTTTAGCGTTTATGCATCAATTCAAAGCATCAAGATGTGGGAAAAAATATGTATAATCTCCCAATTATTTAGAAATTAGCAGACATACCATTTAAAACAGAGCGCCAAAGCTCCACCTGATCAGGTTGAGACATGTTCATGACATTCTTGCAGTTTCCATTGATTATATATGCTGCCTGTTCGTCAGAAATAAACATTATTGTTGACAATCATTTTCTTGGTGTACATAACAATTAATTTCAAAAACACGTATATTTCCATTGATAGATTTTTATTTTTAATAAGTTTGGCCTCAAGGAGAGGGGGAAAGGGAGATTTGATTGAACTAGTGACATCCACTTCATGAGGCATGATCCCTAGCGAATGGTGCTACCCTTTGGCATTTCCATTGATATGTTATTACAGTTTCCAATCATTATAAAAATATATATTAAAAAAAATAAAGACTGTTAACAAGAAATGAACAGCTGCATTCCATCAACAAAAATTTTAGCACCTCGGTTTCTGGGTTACAGATTTATTGTTCAATACTCTCACCAAATTTTTCTCCGCAATAGCTAGGTTGTCAAGTAAACCTATTTCACTCTTTCCTATCATTTTTAA
This sequence comes from Quercus robur, assembly GCF_932294415.1. Taxonomy (NCBI): domain Eukaryota; kingdom Viridiplantae; phylum Streptophyta; class Magnoliopsida; order Fagales; family Fagaceae; genus Quercus; species Quercus robur. The sequence goes on from NC_065537.1 coordinate 17,737,167, forward strand.
TAGGGCCTAGGTCTTTGTATGAAAAGGTAGGGGGATTAGGGTGGGAATAATCATAAGATGCATTAGAACTGTAAGGACTGAGTTCTCAAATCTTGTAAAGGAAGATGCACTTGGTCAAAATCATTTCAGTTTCAATTCCAGACATTAATGAAAGGTCAACTTCTGGACCATACAACAAAAGCCTATGTAAAATATTCAACCCAGACCATACTACACCAAAGCAACACATTGGATTTGGCTTGATATTTTGTAATTTGTTATCTCAATAATTAAGAGCAATGAAATGATTTTTACTGACCATAAATCATATTAGTTAATGCGGGATAAGCCTAATCCATGACTGCATGTGGTATTTCAAACAGCAGAACAAACTTAAGGGAAGTTAGAATAGGACAATGGCGAAGAAAATAAGCACCCAAACTAACCCAGGAAAAGATGCTACTCAATGAATATTGATATTGATAGGTGTTCTGCAAGACACCACCCCTCCCCCACCCCTATCCCCAGCAGGTGCCAAAGAAAAGCCCAGTTAGAATTATCCAACCTATCCTCACAACCAAGGTAGAAGATGACAATGTCCCAAGGCTACCCATAGTAGAGCCTTAACTGAACCCCACTCACAGAGACTATATCTACATGAGGATAACTCTTCTTTTTTTTTTGGATTAGTAAAGAGGATAACTCTTATTTTAATTGGAAACAACATATTGTAAAGAACTAAGTATGACACACACACAGAGGCATGCAATACACACAGGTTTATGAAATGAAACTTAAAACAAGCACTCTCAAGACACAATAGGGACAAATTGTGAAGGGAACTGATATCTAAACAAAAATTTCCAACAAAATAGAGCACTATTTTGAAGGGATACACCAGCATGTACAGAAAGGAGCAAACTCTATCAGAACCAAAGAGTTAGAGAGCTTAATTTTATTTCTGCCCACAAACATAAGCACATTTCCCAACCCCCCCCCCCCCCCCCCCCCACCCACCTCAAAAAAAAAAAAAAACAAAAGAAGAAATACCAAGGCCTAAGTTGACATTTTATTACAACCAATAACCTAACAAAAAGCCATCACTCGTAAACCACCATTATAATCTCAAATTACTTTTCTTAGCATGAAGCTAGAGTTCCATGTAAAGCTTGACCCAAAAAAAAAAAAAAAAAAAAACAAAACAAAACAAAACAAAAAACTACTGAGCTTTAGCTCAAACAGCATCTCCTCCCCCCAGAAGAAATGGAGGGTAAGATTGTGGGATCAAAACCGACTGGGTGTGTGTGTAAACTTACCAATCAAAAGAAAAAAAGAACAAAAAGTAAAGTGTATACATTATTACACTGGAACTTAAGAAAATAATGATTATTAAGTAAGTTCAGTCCTCTTCATAATTTAAATGAACTTTGGATTGTATTATCAGACTTCAAAATTCTCTCATGAGCAGCCCAGTCAAGCAGAACAATACCTAACAACCTAGATCAGGCTGGGAAACTATCAATATTGCTTAGGCTAAATATGCAATAAGTACCTCAGACATTTTCTTCTATTTCCCATTAAGTATTGCCCCATCACATCTTCATCAACTATATCCCATTTTCAAACATTTTCTTCTATTTCCCATTATATATGCAAATTTCCATATTTTGATGCCACGGTGAATTACATCAAAATTATTACAATCCAACAAACTTTTCCAACAATTAAAGACTGACCTCTTTCAAAGAATTAATAAAGCTCCATTTTACACTATCTTCACCTTCACACGGGACTAATATATTTGATGGGTATCCTCTAAAATGTACCTGTAGAAAGAAGATCCAAAAATACAAATTTCACATAAAAACTGTTGCATATGGAAATAAATATATATAAAAAATTAAAAATTAAAAGACAAGAAAAAGAACCAGATTATTCCATCATCCAAAACATGTAGTCTGTCAAGAAAATATTCCTTGACTTGTATAAGAAACATAATTAATAGATTTTCCGTTGCTATTATCATATCAAATTCGTCTTGACATGGCAGTCTATATGGTCCAATTTCATCTACTTTAATAAATTTAGGAAACCGATGCATGTAACTTTATTTGTATCAACACATATTTGCATGGTTTTTCCTTAAAATCCTGGAATGAATTTCTCATTTCAAGGTTTTTCTTAAGGTTAAAATGTATAGGGGAAGTGAATGAGTCCCAATACCCAGTGCATGAGGCTCCCCACTTCTGTGGGGTCTGAGAGAGGCAATTGGTAGGAATCCTTGTCCCCATTTTTGGAGAGGGAGACTGATTCCCAGAATTTCATATTGCATAAATATAGAAATATTTGGTTGTTCACAGAAATGGGGAAATCTGGTTCCATATTATATATAGGAAAGCAGCTTCTGAAATAACATTATGTGTCCCATTATCAAATTTATATGAATCCACAACTATTTTTGGTTGTTTTGGACCAAAATTTGTTTCATAATTTACTTTTTCATTCTTAACCTACCAGGGATAATTCAATTTGAAATGACATAAAGCAAATTTAAACAATGACCAGTAAATCAAAGCAGCTACATAGCATCACATAGCAATTGCTCAGACTTCAAAGACAAATTCAGACTCTTTTTCGTCCTTAATGAGCCTTATCTCATATTTCAATGGCAATTCAAACTATGAAAATACCAAAGCCATCAACATACTGTTAGATTCCAAGGTCTTTCTGGTTCAGCACACAGAAGGTCAAAAAGAACTCCTGTTGGTATATACCTACAAAATGGAGACAAATTCAATCAACAAAATTTTTAAACCTGCGAGAAAATGAAAGAAAATACAACATATATAGGATCAAATAAGTATGCTGCTAACACAAGATGCTAGTATCAGCTGTCTCGCATACATATAAGTATATGAAAATCGTGTCAATATATAGAGTAAAAAGAAATATCTTCTGTATATAAGGCAGAGCATACATCTCTATTTTTCTTTTGTTCATTAAATTACACTTTTTTTTTCTTTGTTTTTTTTTTTATCAGTAGGTACACATGCACCCGGTGGATCTTGTACTCTCGACTTCACCCTCCACCTTTCTACTAGAAGTTATAAGGTGAGGAGGTGGCTACATTACACTAGTATATCGTATCAAAAAGTTTTGAGATTCCCAATCTTGATGAACAAATAGTTTTCAGGCTCTATCGTACTCTTATGTAATTTGATAGTCCTAAAAATCATATCAAGTTAGTCCCTTCGTGGTCTTGCCATTACATGGCAAAATTTGACAAAGCCATGCGGAAATCCATTTTAAAGAAAAGGCTATAGAATAACTAAGTTAGTAAATTTATAAGTTTTTGAAGACTACAAAAGAAATTTTCTGTTAAAGAGGCCAAGCCCTAAGATTGTTATCCGTGTTTATTGTATCTAATTCTACTTAGAGTGCAAGTAAAGTAATCCAAGTCTTACTTCAAGTACAAGTAAGGTCATTCGATTGTTAGTTTAGCATTTAGCCACCTATAAATACCAATTAACAGGTTCTTTGTAATAAAACTCAACTCAATTTTTCTTTTTTCTTTTTTCATAATGTAGGAAAATTTTCTAAAAAAGAGTTCTTTTTACTCAGTTAAACCTATCCCCCCCACCCCCCGCCAGAAGTAGTTGTCAGCATTCACCTCGATGTGCTAAACAGGAATGGGCCAGTGGGACCACCCCTGACAGAGTCATGCTGACACCACATAAAGTGACACAACTTATACCGCAACTTTACACGAGTTGTGAATAATATAGGGGTGATGACCACTCAGAACTCACCACGTGAGCAAGTTGTGGCACAAGTTGTGCCACTTGGCAGCAGCCATTACTCCGCCTGATAGGTAAAACCTCGAGTCAAATCACTTTTTACCGTTAGTCCAGACACTCTCCCTTACCGATATACTTTTACCCAAATTAAATAAATAAATATATATATATATATATAAATAAATTAAAATATAAAAAAGTAAAAAGGCAGACCATTTGAGGGGCAAGCCATTGTAGTCGAACCAAACGGTGTCAGGGGAGCCAGGAGGGAGTGCGTTACTGAAATGGGGCTTTATTTGAGGAACCAACAAAGGTAAGTATCCAATTCGAGGAGCCAAGATCTGAAAACCCATTCACATACATACATAATTTTTACTTTTTTGAGCTTTTACAATCAAAAAAAAAAAGTAGTGAATTAAGAAAATTTGTTGTTGAAGAATAGGAATTTACCAGTGCGGGTGGAGGAGTAGGGAGAGTGGTGACTTCGGATTCATGGAGATGAATTTGAAGCGGAATCGCTCCTTCCCATACGTACTTCTGTGCTTCTTCCATATTTTTCCCAATCTCTCTCTCTCTCTCTCTCTCTCAGTTTCCAAGCTCAATTTTGTATTTCTATTTTCTATGCTTCTTTTGTTTTCTCTTTACGTTATTAAAGAAAGAGTGAAATTACACTTTTGCACCTTTATAATTGGGATTTTTTTTTTTTTTTTTGCTTCTTTAAAAAGTTTGAATTTTTAAATTTGATCCTACTTTTAAAAATAATCATTCTTTTTTTTTCATTTTTATGACTGATTTGAACATTAAGTGCTAACCAAAAAAAAAAAAAAGTGCTAACCAAAAAAAAAAATTCTTCTAAAAAAAAAAGAGTGCCAAGTGTCTTTTTTTTTTTTTTCTCAAATATTTTAGTACAAAAAAAATACACAACTTTTGTCATAACTTTCCATATGATTGACTTTGATTAGTAAATAAAAAATGGTAGGTCTATATGAAAGTGACGGAAACTAATCACATTAATAAAAAAAGTTGTAATTGTGAATTTGTTTATGGTATTAGAAGTAATGTTAAAGACACATAAAATGACATAATTTGTGCCACAACTCACCTACGTGGCAACTTATAAGTGGTAGAGATGTGATGTGGGTCTATATGGGGATACACCTCTACCACTCACAACTCATCACATGAACAAATTATAATACAAATTATGTCATTTTATGTGTCCCTACTCTTAGGTTGCGTTTGGATTGGGATGAAAAGTCTGCGTCTGCGTTTACGTTTTTTTTTTTTTTTTTTTTTCACGCGTTTTTGAGCGTTTTGAGGGGTGCGGCTACTGTTCATGCACTGTTCAATGAACAGTAGCCGCAAACTTTGACTTTTCAAATATTTTTGGACCAATCACAACACATCGTGTACTGTTCATGGACCCACAAATTTCACTTTTCAGCAACTTTTTCATTAAAAATGGGTCCCACGATACTATTCACACATTTAAAAATTATTTCGCTACAGTGTTTTTCAGTTTTCAGTTTTAGTTTTCAGTTTTCAGCTGTATCCAAACGGACCCTTAGTGTTAGTCTATTGCATGAATACTTCTCTCTCTAGGCCAAATTGGTCAGGTACATTGAATGGTCAAAATCAAATAAAAATCTAATTCTAGTTGTTATTTTCTTTGTCTGTATGAGTCAAAATTGAAATCAGTATATGCATATGACTTGGCTTTTTTACCTACTTTTTATTAAAGAAATAAAAATCACTTATTTAGTTTTTTTTTAAGATGTAATTTATTAAATCCTAGCTTATTAAAACATCCACAGAATATCCCTCAAAAATAATAACCATACGAAATTTTGAAAAATAAGAAATAGGAGTTACCAAAGTAAGTGGAATCATAAGGAGAGTTTTTCCCTACCCAATTTGTATATACAAGCTTCTTTTTCTTTTCTTTTTTCACGTTATTATAAAGAGTGAAATTACAAATTTGAAATTTAAAATTTGTGTTTTTTTTTATGTTGGTTATTTAAGATTGAAATTTCTCATTTTGATCTATTTTAATTTGATTCTGGTTTTAAAATAGTCGCTTTGTTTATTGTTTTATGTTTGTGGGGGCCTTTTTTGTGACTTTTCAAGCCCAAGTCCCGTGGCCAGATATAAGGCTTTTTGGATCTTGGGATTTCTAGGCCCAAAGGGTTTCACCTTTCAAAAGAAGTTGGGTTTGGTTCCTCCTGAAAAGATCCGTTTGCAGAACCAACCTATGCACAAAGAGCAAATCCAAAAAATAAAAATAAAAATTAATGAAAGAAATAACAATAATGCTTAAGTTGTTATCTAGTCCAAATAACAATAATGCTAATTTCCACAGCCTTAACGTTTTTGGCCGAAGGCCTGTAAAAAAATCACCAAAAAAGATGTCTCAGCTAGCTCTCTAATCTTATTCAAATTTTTGCAATATGTTATGTTATTCTTCAAAGTTGTTGATTTAAAATGAATTTTTTTTTTAAAGGCCTTTTACTTTTAAAAATTGTTTAGACTCTAAAGTTTGCAAAATTGGGAAGCTACACCAATTTTTTTTTTTAATTGTTTTCTTTTCAATTTATTATCCTTATGTCATGTAACATACTTCGAGTATGTTACAATAACTAACAAAATTGCTTTAAACAAAAGTTTATTACTAAAGTCTCAAAATGGTTTTAAAGTTTCTAGAAATTTAAAAAATTGTTTATTATTTTTTGTGTTATTTTAATACAATAAGCTATTTTTTGTTTAATAATAATAATAATTAGATATTACATACTGTGCATGCATTATATGACTGAAATGAGTGAATTTAAGTATTCACACATATACTTGCACTATGTGACTTAAATTGTACGACATAGTTTTGTCATATAATATAACTCATTATAAATATATTAAAATCATTAACATAATTTACTTTAAGTGAAATTATATTGTAAAAATTTTAAGAAAATAAAATACTACACCAATTAAAACTTCATTATAAAAAATTTTGAAAAACTTTCATTATTTATTTTAAATTGTTTTATAATCTAAGTAAATTATATGTCTTATCTGTTATAAATTTCTTTAAAGGTGATCTAAGGTAAGAAATGAATAAAGGGGTTTTAGAATCATTTTCTTTCTTAAGAGAGGTATAAGAAGGGGTGATTCTGTCTTCTCTTTCTTGTAGATTTTCACCAATTATTTTTAAATAAACATTATTATAATTATTCTGTTGAATTATGTTATCTAAATTCTTATAGTCATTACTTAAATTAGTCTTTTTAATAGGGGTAGCCAAATCTTGTGGTCGTTTATTTATAAAGGGAGTAAGTCATAGTATGTCTTGAAAAATAACTCTGGTTGAAAAATAAACTCTGACTAATCTGTCGATGGATGAATAGTTTGAACTTTTCATAAATAGTGACATTTTTTTTTTATAATGCATGCTTTGCTGTAGATGTTCCTTCCTTTCTTCTAACTTCTTTCTATTATCATCATGTCTTCTGCAATTATAAGGTTTTGCCATAGATGCTTCATTCCTATCTTTCTTCTTGCAGTATTCTTTCTATCTTCTTCCTATCTTTAGTTGTCTATCTTCCTTCTATCCTCATTTAATCCGTAGGTGCCTATCATTCTTCTTACTATCATCTTCCTTTTGTCTCATTCTGTCCTCTTGCAATGATGAAATGTGGAATCTTCAGCTGTCTATCTTGCAACGATGAAATGCAGAGATTCTTTTGCATATCTGTTTGTCTTGTTCAAGGGTGTTAATGAACAGTAGTCTGACATGCTGACTTGTGAAGCCCAAGTCCTGTGGCTAAATATAAGGCTTTTTGGATCATGGGGTTTCAAGGCCCAAAGGGTTTCAACAAAAGTTGGGTTCGGTTCCTCCCTGAAAAGGGAGTCCGTTTGCAAAACCAAGCTATGCGCAAAGAGCTAATCCAAAAATAAATCAGTGAAAGAAACAACAATAATGCTTAAGTTGTTATCTAGTCCAAATGACAATACAGATTATCTACGAGAGATGGATCACAAAGTCTTGGAACCAAACTTCCACAACCTTAATGTTTTAGTAGGAGGCCTGTTAAAAAATCACCAAAAAAGATGTCCCATTTAGCTCTCTAGCCTTATTCAATTTCTTGCAAAATGTTACGTTACTCTTCAAAGTCGTTGAATTGAATCAAAACTATATTTAAAACGAAAATGTTTTTTTTTTTTTTTAAGGCCTTTTACTTTTAAAAATTGTTTAGACTCTAAAGTTAGAAAAATTGGGTAGCTACACAAATTTTTTTTTTTTTTTAATTGTTTTCTTTTCATTTTATTATCCTTATGTCAAGTAACATACTAAGAGTATGTTACAATAACTAACAAAATTTCTTCAAGTAAAAGTTTATTACTAAAGTCTCAAAAAGGTTTTAAGGTTTCTAGAAATTTAAAAAATTGTTTATTATTTTTTGTATTATTTTAATACAATAAACTATTTTTTGTTTAATAATAATAATAATAATAATAATGCTGTAATATTTAAATATTACATATTGTGCATGCATTTTATGACTGAAATGAGTGAATTTAAGTATTTCAGACATATACTTGCACAATGTGACTTAAATTGTACAACATAATTTTGTCATATAATATAACTCATTATAAATATATTAAAATCATTAACATAATTTACTTTAATTGAAATTCTATTATAAAAATTTGAAGAAAATAAAATACTACTCCAATTAAAACTCCATTATGACAAAATTATTTTATAAAAAGTTCTGAAAATATTTCATTATTTATTTTAAATTATTTTATAATCCATAAAAAAAAAAATTAATTTTAACAGAACTATCTTACACATAGGTCATGTCAATAAGTAATATATCTTTATATTATATTATTAAAAATATTTTCTTTAATTACACATAATTCTTATCTAATATATGAATAGTAAGGCAGAAACATGGATCATTACAGAATATACCACATTTTTCACAACTTGATTGCAAACATTACTACTAAATATAAAGATTTTACGGTTCTTGGATGCTGGTAACATTTTCTATTGGGAATAATAGAATCTCTTTCCCTTTCCACCCCTTCCCTAAAAGCTTTCAATCTCATGGGTTAACAACCTGAAAACATCAGGTTCCTCTGGCACATAGCATTGTGCAAACCAATTCAATCAACCTAAAGCTCTTAAAACTTCGTTATTTTTCAGAATCAGATGGATAGAAAAAAGTTTCTAATCAATCTACATTCTTTGCAATTGTGAAAAGCAATGTCACCCATTATAAGCCTTCCAAGCCCACCAAAAGTGATGGAATTACTAGGATTCGCATGTACAAACTCCATCACTTTTACCCTTTACAATTCAGCATGACGTTCTTCGGTGCCATTGCTTCTCCTTCTTTCCTTTCTTATGCTGCAAGTTGAATGGACTCCAGCCCTTTCTGCGTTTGGAGCATTCACAAAAGAGCCTGCTGAAGCCACGACTCAAATGCTTCTTCATCTTCATCCATCATTTCAGCATCCAAATCCCATGGGAATCTGCATGACTTGGATCGTTGAGTTTTCTCCAGGCCATCCATGTTTACATGGAAGCTGGGCTGATGAGTGTTGGGCCTACAAGCCATTCCCTGCACAGAACAATTCAAGATTTAAAATACTAAAGATGGAATTGATCATGTAAAGAAACGTTGATCATTTTCCCAGCAATTATATTATGCGCAAAGTGAAGCAACACAAACACCATAACACTTGCAAAACTTTCATGAGTTGTCCAAAGGGTTAGAAATCCCTGGTTTTTTCTTGAAAGGAAAACTACAAGCCAGTATACAGCATTTCATATGCAAATGATAGCTAGCATGTGTTTTTGACATAATTCGCCAAGTTTCGCTACTTTGAAAACGGGGGGTCCTAAGTAACACATACATAAACAATTTGTAAAAGGCCAATTTTGGCTTTTTGCATTCTCTTATATTCTTTCAGAAAACACAATGGATACAAAAATGTACACATAAATGCAGCCTAAAAACTTAGAATAATACATATGCCGCCAATAAATTTGATGCTGCCCTCAGTGGGTACCCACCTAAATGAGTCAAAACAGAAGACCATATATATATATATATATATATCCTTAAATAAAATTCTAAAACTCAAAATAACAAATGGACATGGTTATAGGAATTATATGCACAAAGATGCAAACCACTGACCTGACAGATAGCCCATTCTGATACATCAAAGATTTTGCTCTCAGCATAGACAAAAGCACGTGGTATTTCCACCTAAAAGACAATAAAAAAAAAATTCTAAATGAATACTGCATGCTAATCACATCACTGTAATCAGGAAAGACATTGATAATGATTCAATAAAACAAAGCAAACATGCAGCATGATAAGGTGAATAAAATTTTTTATACATGACGGTATGGTGAACATGAAATTTAAAAGAAAAAAAATACCACTATACCAGAACAAGTGAGCTTGTATTTTGAGCATTTGGAAAATGACAAATACTCTCATGTTAAGATGATACCAGAATTTTATTGTTTAAGGCACACATTACAAATGCCCTCATAATTTAGCACGGTAATGTTAGGTTTACTTATAGGGGTAGTGATGATATGGTGAACTTAACATACATGTACTTCAATATACATACTCAAAAGTATGTATATATGAATTACCTTTGAGGACATTCAAATACCAGAGAGCCTCTGTATTCAACCCATCCATCTCCATCCTTGGCTTGATGATACTGACAACAATCCTGATGCCAAAACAAGTCTCACAACTCATGGCTACAAAAATCAAGTGCAGAAACGGATGATTGGGGAGTGGGGGAGAGAGAGAGAGAGTAACCTGACACCATCTTGCCGTAGCCTTGCTCCTATTGGTGCATACCCATATATGTGAAAGGCCACACTTGGTGCACTGTATACGTCTCGACTCTTCAGAGCGATAGTCCTGATTACCCTGCTCATGGTAGCAGTGGCGTTAAGAAATTTCATTTGAGGTTATCACTCAGTATCAGTGACTTTGGTGCAGACACTAAATCTATTATCTGAGGGGAATATCTTATCTTATGTATTTGGATCAGTTTTGATTAGATTTGATTAGACTAAGACTTTCATTTATAGTTTGAGTTCAACTAGGATTAGTTTTCATGGGATATTATCTTTATCTTTATCTTTATTAAATAAAGATAAAGATAATTCTTGCAACTCATTAAATATGACCTTTCCATCAAAAGTTTGCTTTATTGATGTTACACTGAGAAATCAAAGTGCACAAGATGGTTTCCTACATATCCTTACAAATTTGGCAAATTGGAACAGACAAATTAAATGTACAAATTAAGGAGCATGGATAAATATGTCATTACCATGTTGTGGATTCATCAAGAAGACCCCAAAATTTCTAAGAAAACAGTGACATAATCCTCCAGAAGTAGATGCAATTACATCAATAAGCAATACCACATTATTTACCTGATGTGATGCACTATGGGACCTCTGACACACACTCCTAGTCCTGGACTCTTTTCTCAATTGCTCGTCATAGTCTCTCTTCTTTAGAATCAGAAAGAACCTGTAACATTCAGACCATTATAAATTACAAAGGGAACCACAACCTCCGTAAATTCGCTGAATTTCTATCTCAGATATGCATCAAGTAGCAACAAGAAAACACATAAAACTGTACTTCTTATTGACTTTTACCTCATATGCACATTGGAGTTTCTTAAAGGATTCGCTTGCTTGTGAACTTCCCATATTTTTGTCAGGATGCACAAGCATAGCCTGCAAAAATAATTGTCAAAGGGAAAGCTTATAAAAATACAATTAAAAGAAAAATGCATGGTCAGTGTATAGATATGGTGACCGGCTTTGAACTCCAGAAATATTAAAAGTTAATAATTAATTTGTTCAATTACTAGGATAATACTACTTTTGGCCATAGGAATCGTCAGGCACCTTAACTCTATTAAACATTTCAAATCCACTAACCATCAGATATTTTCTTAAAAAATAGTTGGTTGAGTTGAAGAGGAGGGGACAAACTCTATGCTAAACTGCTTGCCAAATTAGGACTGAAAGATCTACATTAGCAAAATCCTTTGAGAAATGTAATGGGTTAGGCTTGAGAATGTATTTCCTATCTAGATCATATTCTAAACTGCTTGCCTAATGTTTTACTAATTATTATGCTTCTTGTAAGTGATGATGATGCAGAGGCTTAGACAACTGGCAATAAACTCATGGTGGAATCCAAGGTTAATTTTCAGGAACTCAAAAAGTATAGGGTGATTGGGATTGCTTGCACATGGTGAAACAAAAAAAGAAAAAGAAAAATGACAGGGAATTACTTGACAGTGACGAAACCAGATGTATAGTTAGAAAGAAAATAGGATTGGGCATTAACATGAAGAATGTTTGAGTTGGCCATTACCAGTGAATTAAGAGGTTAATCCCTTCTCAACTTCTCAATCAAACATTGTGCATTTGTTCGGCTGAACTCGTCTACATCTTGCTCATATACCAAACTGACCCCACATTCCCACACTTGAAAGGCAAAGTCATCGGTCTCAAATATTACCTTAATCTGACTGCATTCACCATTCCCAACAGTAGCAAACCAATTATCACGAGACAAATACAGTAGCCAAATGCTGTCCTGGTTCCTTTCCGCACAACGCATCGTCCCAAACAAAAGTTTAGAGACATGGTTATTCTGAGAAGTATCACCAAGGGCTATCACACAAGCTCTAACGTCAATTGTTTCCCATATACTAGCTGATACTGATGCACAGAGGGCAAATCCCATCCATTTACAATTACACCAATTCGAAGGCAGCTCTATGCTTATTGAATTCCCCCCGCTTTGATGAGTTAAACAAGACGGAATGTCTAATCCGTGAATAATTATTTGAAATTCAGTTATAGATTCACCCTCATCCTCTTTGCTTTTGGTAGAAGTTTCATTAACAGTTTTTCGACAAAGGAGTCCCTGTACCCAAAACACAACTACGGCTGTAGTTAACTGTAATTTAACAATTCAAGAGAGATAGTAGAGATTACCTGTAGGTAACGGTATAATATTGTAGATGCCACTACACCACTGCTCTCATTGTATGGAAACCACTGGCAGTAAGGTTGTAACAAGCTACTCCGTTTGACTAGTGCTGGTGACGGCTTTAGAGAATAACAAGATTGAGCATCTATATATCTTACAGTTGATGGAAGCCTTGGCAACAGTTTTAGTCTTTTGCATCCGGAAATAATGAGGTTTTCAAGAGACCTCAAATTATCCATGTTGCATGGAAGAAATTTGAGATTACTACAGTAACTTAGATCAAATAAAGTAAGAGCAGTCAAATACTTGATCGATGAGGGTGCTAGTTTCTTAATAGCAGTCCTACCCATATAGAGTTCTGATAGGCTTTTCATAATTCCAGTAAATTTTGGAAGGGAACTGATTTTTGAGCAACCAGATAGTCTAATAGTCGTAAGAGACTGCATTTCAGCAGACATGCTGGGAAGATTGGTAAGAGATTCACAGTACCTCAGATCTAAATACTTAAGCCTGCTAAGTTGTCCAATAGATGGGTGGATCTCAACCAAATTACTGCACCAACAAAGCTTTAGTTCCACAAGTCTTGGAACCCCAGAAAAATCAGGTGTCCTAATAAGGTTTGTGGAAGAACTAAGATCAATGAACTCTAACTTTCCTAAACGCTGTTACAAAAAACAAAGCTTCCATTAAAAATAGAATTTAATTTAATAAGCAAAGAATTCTTTTTAATTAAAACAACTTTATGAATGAAAAGAGGAAGCTCAAATACGCCAGGAGCGTATTGTAGCTACACTCAGAGAAAATAGAAATAATAAATAATAGAAAATCAAGTAAAAGAACAAAATTACCTTTTCTCCTTCCCAAAGATATTCAAACTTGCTCTTGTACAAGCGAAGATGAACAAGCTCCTTTGGTTGGAAACTAGATGGCAAACATTTTAAAGAACTGCAACTCAATGAAAGATACTTCAGGCTATTTGGAGCAAAATCGAGAACATTCGGGGTGTTGAAACCATTAATAATCAGCAATCTAAGATTAGACATCTTCGAAAAAACTTCAGGAAATTCTTCAGATTTGAAATTCCCTTTCCAAAATAAGGCTATGGCTTGAATTGCTTCTGATGCCTAAAAATTTCAAAAGTAAAGGACGTTCACATCAACTCATGCAAAATAGCATAAAGGCCAAATTTTGCCTAACCAACCCAAAAAATGACCCACGTCAACTTATGCATACATTGTGAAAAAATGTATTTTTGCTACGATACTTGTGCAAATATACACAAGCACTATTGTTTTGCATTTCTTTTTCTTTTTTTTTCTTTCTTATATTCTTCTGCTTTGGGGATTTAAACGTTAGAGATCACGGACACACCAAGAAGTATCCAGTCTTGGTATCAACGCCAGAACAGGTCATTGTTTGTAGTAGCGTTTGTGGAAAACGCAGTAATAGATCGCAAGAAAAACACAGCTTTAGACCGGCCTTTTAGTAGTGTAGTCAAAATGACACAAGTTTTATATTGAGTTAAATCCGTAAAGGAAAAAAAAATTCTGAGTTTTCCATATATGTAACCTTTCTAAAAGTTATTTAATTTTTGCTTTACCCTCTTCTCCACTAGGAGGGCCCAACTTTAAATTTAATAAATAGAAAAAAAGTAAAATGTACTACATATTACCATTTGGCATTGTTATTTTGTGTAAAAAAGAGAAAATTAAATGAAAATGCAAGAGAATTGGTATTTGGCTTTGCATTTTTAAGAAAATTACATTTTTATAATAAGAGAAAAGGTGTGTTTTCAAATCTCAGCTCATAAAAATTGCATTTTTATGATGCAATTTTTCATATCAAAAAATACTTTTCACATATTTTACTAGACACTTAATTTCATTTTTTTAAAACACGTTTCCAAAAACACAACTAAAATTTTCAAAAAACTAAGTCAAACGGATGATAAGAGTCCCATTAGTAACTAATAGATTGTAGTACAAAATCTTATTTTAAAATTTTTTTTTCCCTTATTAATCTCTTTAAAACTCATACATTAAAACTAGAAAGGTGCACTTTTACCTTTTAGAAATTCAGGACCAAGAGAAGAAATATTAAGAGATTACAATATTACTTTAAAAGCAATGAAATAAATAAATAAAGAAATAAAGCCTGCGGTTTTATATATATATAAAAAAAAAAAAAAAAATGTTAAGATAGCTTTTTGTTCTAGGTAGTAACCAAGAAATGAAAGATTGGTTGATTACATCAAGAAATATGAATTCAATTTTATAAACAATTACAAAGATTTTTTTTTTTTTCAAAATATAAGAAATATTCATTGACAATATTTTATCATGGTAAATAAATGTTTAATTCTTTATTTTGCTACTAAAATACTTAGATAATCACTTACCTACTGGAATTTTTTTTTAAAGAACTAATTTATTAAACAAAATTATGTCACTATACCTACTTAATCTCATTTTCTGAAATAAAATTATAGCATTGTCATTGTTCTTACCATATCATTCTCCAATACACAAAGTAAGTCCTCATTAAGCCACAATCTACTCTGCTTTCCAAGCTTTCCACCTGATTCTAGACGAATAATTTTTGCACCCATTTCAGCTAGTAGATCATGCATCCCCAAACGGCCATTGCCATCTATGGTTAGAAGAGATTTTTCCAAAAGAACACTTATACCAATTCTTGCATCAAAACCACAATTCTCTAATATCTGTATTACTATATCTTTTGTCTGCCCTCTAAAGAAACATGCAATATCTAAAAAGATCTCCTTCCACATTTCCTCTAGTCCATCGTAACTTATTTTAAGTATATCAAATATTTCTCCTTTAGTATTTTTAAAACTATCCAATGCACTTTTCCATTCATCTATCGTTCTTCCAACCAAAAAGGGGCCCAAAGTAATAAGAGCTAATGGAAGGCCATTAGCATATTCTACAACTTTATGGGAGAGTTGCATATAACCTTCTTTGGGTTGCTCCATTTTGAAGGCTTTCAAACAAAAAAGTTTTGAAGCTTCATCATTATTTAACAATTCAGGCTTATATCTTTTAAGAACTCCATGTTGGACCAACACATGTTCATCTCTAGTTGTTATAATGATCCAACTCCCCAATCCAAACCAGTCCCGCTCTCCTGCCAGTTTTTCTAATTGATCCAATTGGTTGACATCATCTATAACAAGTAGAACTTTTCTATGACATATCCTTTTCTTAATCATGTCAACTCCTTCATAAACATTCCTTATATTTATATTTTTGTCCTCCAAAATGTCTGCAAGAAGTTGTTGTTGTAATCGATGCAAACCGTGTTTTTTTGAATCTTCCCTAACATTAGCAATGAAGCTAGAAGCTTCAAAATGACTATGAAACTCATCATAAACAACTCTAGCAAGAGTTGTCTTTCCTATTCCCCCCATACCATAAACTCCTATCATGCAAACATCATTCTTAAAACCTAAATATGAAGGGATCAATTTTGCCACCTGAGATTCTATTCCTATGAAGTTTTTGCTAATGCTTGAGGACTTTGAACTCAATTTCTCCATCATCTCTTCCACAATGTGTTGGATAAATTCTGATTCATGCCTACAAAGAAAAGAGAAAATATTAACATGTTGGTCCAAACCAATTATAAAATCATCCTTTTCACAATGTTTAGGATAAATTCTGACTCATGCTTGTGAACAAGATAGAAAATAATTACATGATTGTCCAAACACAATTATAAAACCATAGGGAAGGAAGAAAAATATTAGGCAAGAATACTCCTTTCTCAAACGCATGTGAATAGCTCAAGCAACATGGATAGAAGTAGAACTGCTCATATAAGAATTGCATATTATATTAGTTATACTTATTTCAACCGGACAAATTCAGAGCTATAGTTTTCATTATACTTAGTTCAAATATATCCATCAAATTTTTAGGTTGCTTGAGTACAAAAAATAAAAGTAGTGCCAACACAAAGGAAGTTTTTACCTTTTGAGTCAAAGCCCAACAGCCCAAATTATGATTTTTCCCCCCTTGAGAGAAGGTGTTCTTTGAATTTCTATTTAGCCACTAATATCATTATAAACTACTACAAGCTCCACTTCTTCAAAACTATGTAAACTTTTTTTTACCGAATAAAATTATGTAAAAAATTTATTTGTGAATAAAATGGACAAAATGAGCTATGAGGATTTTATTTAACCCAAAACAATGATTGGGCAAAAACTAAATCCTTTAAAAAAGCACTTATATGACCAACGTAAACTTAATCCAATTTGAAATTTGGCAGAAGGTAATTTTGGGTTTTTGAAGCATCACATTCAGTTTTTAAAAGTATTATAAACAAGGAAGCCAAAACTATACTGGTATCGGCCATTAAATCAGTATAGTACTTCTCAAAAATGTACTAAATAAAATTCCATTCTATACTGGCCTACACTAGTTAAATCGGAGATTTTTAGGGTGTTTAGCCAATATAGATATTTTGGACTATATGATAAAAAAAAATTTAAATTAAAAGGAAAAAAAAATATATATATGACTATATGATAAAAAAAAAAATTAAATTAAAAGGAAAAAAAAAATATATATATATATATAAATATTATTTTAGATAATACATTGAGTTAAAGTACTTAGGCCAATATTTTAGCTTATAAAATATTTGGATTTTAAATTATATGTTGATAAACATATATATAAATAAATGCACACATACATTCCACCAAAATAAAAATTTTGTGAACTAAATTGTGAAATAGCCAAACCACAAAGCATAAATTGTAATTTTCCCCAAAAAAAATAACAATAATGAAAATAATAGACAATCTTAATAAATTTATAATTCAAAGAAAGTTATGTCCTCAAATCAAGTAGTTCCTTTTTAATTATTGCCAAGGAGTGTTTCCAAAATCGGAAAGCAGTGGTCACAATTATTTATTTATTTATTTAAAAAGCAGGGGTCACAAACTATTTCTAATAAAACAACAAAATCTTAACTAGTAAGTAATATTCAATCCACGCATATAATGTTACGTTCTATCCATCTATCTATCTATCTATCTACCTACCTACCTACCTATCTATATATATATATATATATATATATATATATATACTTCATGATATATGAAAAAACACTAACCGTTTAAATATCAAAAGAAATATATTTGTTATGAAAATTACCTATCTTGTAGATGCCAACCAGATAGATTGGTCACTTCTCTCAAAGCATCTCTCCATATTTCCACTTTCTTTATGTTTTCTGTGAAACGGTTTTCGTGTTCACTAAAGGCCTCTCCAAAAGTTCCTGTCTGTTTTCGTAAGTTAGATGGATCCACATCATAAAAAACTGGCCAAACCATCAGTCCTGTCTCTCTCATGCATCTAACGATCTTTGTGAGTTCATCCAAGCACCATGTAGAAAATGCATAGTTTCTTGAGAAAATAACGATAGCAAATTTTGATTCTTCTATTGCTTTCAAGAGCTCTGGCGAAATAGGTTTTCCTCTCTCAAGTTCTTCATCATCCCTAAAGGTCAAAATGCCTTTCCGTTGCAAAGCAGCATATAGATGATCAGTAAAACCTCTACGAGTGTCCACACCTCTAAAACTAAGAAACACCTCGTATTTCCATTGTGGTGTTGAAAAAGGAGATGGTGATGACATTGAGGCGCCCTGACTGCTCATGGAAATAGTCAAAAATATACTAGAAAATGTTAAACCATTTTAAATGAAGAGAAAATATTCATGTTGAAGATCCATACTCCATAATTGTAGCTTTTTTCTTTTTTTTTAAGAGGGTGCTGACAACAAACCTTGATTCTTCTTTTTCTTTTACGAGCTCTGGCGAAATAGATTTCCCTCTCTCAATTTCTTCATTGTTCCTAAAAAAACAAACGCCCATCCATCGCCAAACAACAAGTACAAGTTCTACAAAACATTTTCTAAAACTCTGCTGAGGTGTTGAAGAAGAAGAGGATGATGACGACGAGGCTCCTTGAGTACTCATGGAAACCGCTGGAAATATACTTAGTAAATCTTGAATTATAATTTAGATAACAAACAAAAAAGTACATTGAATTAAAACTGAGGAGAAATAAAAATTAATAGGAAAGTAAATTAAGGAAGAAAAAAACAATTTGGTATGGATTTTTCATTTCAAGGAAAAAATTAAAGCAAATAAATAAAAGGGATGAATATGTATGAAAAATGACAACTTACAGGTGTGGGAATTGAAATTACAGTAGTAGTGATTGCAATGCTTGAAACAAAGCTGGATTCAATTCCTATTAGATAATTGCCTCTTCAATAAAGGATTGGACTCTGTTCTTTCTTTCTCCGTGTGCGTTCACAATTTCACATCCCCTGTATTTTGCTAAGACAACAACTCTTTTCTGGGCTAGTCTCAACTCTAAACTCTCAACTACCTTTCCCCATTAATTTCCTAGTGCTGCCACAAGTCATTGATTCCTGACTTTCCTAATTCTTTGCTTTATTTTTTTTTTTATTATTATTTAAATCAATAGATGAGTACATGGTCGTTTCGTGGTAACCAGCTATGTTTCTACGAAGCTCTGTTTAAATAAATAAATTTACTTTTAATTCAGATGTGATGGGTGGTGGGGCTGAACGAAAGATTCCCATTTACAAGGAAGTTTCCTCCTGAGCACGCGCCCCTTACTTTCCTAATTCTTTGCTTTATTTTTTTTATTATTATTATTTAAATCAAAAGATGAGTACACGGTCGTTTCGTGGTAACAAGCTATGATTCTAAAAAGCTCTGTTTAAATAAATAAATTTCCTTTTAATTCAGATGTGGTGGGGAGTGGGGCTGTATGAAAGATTCCCATTTACAAGGAAGTTTCCACATGGTCTTCTCATTAAGATAAGTAACCAGGTTTTTTTTTTTTTTTACAAGGTAGAATTTTTATTCTAACTTAATTTAAGTGTATATATATATATATATATATATATATGTAAAACTTCCTTTTGAAGACTTGAACTCCGCCCTTTCCTTCCATATCCCACAAACACTTATTCTTGTGTAGTAACCATCGCACTAAAAATGCATAGTGATGTGGTAAGCAGCTATAATTGTACGAAGATTTGTTTAAATAAATAAATTTCCTTTTAATTCAGATGTGGTAGGTGGTGGGGTTGTATGAAAGATTTCCATTTGAAAATTAGATTTTTATATTTATTTAGACTATTTTAGTTCGTTTTTCTACTTTTATTAATTTAATACATTTATATATGTACGGATATTGGGCCCAGAAGTTCGTTTTCTGTTTATATATTGGGCCTGTGGCCCAATCCAAGGACAAGGGTTTATCCGAGAAAGAGATATCTTTGTCAGAAGAGGCTGCGTTAGTAAATAGAGAGATCAATCTTGGTCATAACAGTTCAAGGGGTGGGCCGAGGATAAGTACATCCTCGGCTAACCAATGCCAAGGTCCGAAAAGATTGCTTATCGTCCCAGGTAACGTTCCAAAAAGTTCCATGGGTGCGGATATGTATTATAGTGACATCAGACAGGGAGAAATCCTAAAAATATCTTAGGAAAAAGCTGCTGCCTCCACATTAAATGCACTGCAG
Organism: Quercus robur; assembly: GCF_932294415.1. Taxonomy (NCBI): domain Eukaryota; kingdom Viridiplantae; phylum Streptophyta; class Magnoliopsida; order Fagales; family Fagaceae; genus Quercus; species Quercus robur. The sequence continues at coordinate 17,757,623 of NC_065537.1, forward strand.
CTAACTCTCTGACCGCATTAATGTGGAGGTGATACTTGAACAGTAGATTTCAGCCTTACAACTATTGCATGAGGACTTATGGGAAGAGCTAATGGGACAAGTATCAAAACCAATCATCTAGCATGCACGTGGAAAGTGAAGATGAAAAGGAGAGACAGTATAAAAGAAAAAGGAGGACACTGAAAGAAGGGATCGGAAAAGAGAGAGAAAATTATTGTAGCATCAAGAACTGATTTTGTAATCAAATCTGATAAAAATATATAAGAATAGATCTCTTCGGACTTTGTCGAGGACAATTTTCCTCATTATAAACCTGTCCATTTACATCTTTATGTCTGATAAACCTACTTTTTTGTTTGTCTAATTCATTAGAGCCTAGTTTTCCAACTCATTCTCTACAAATTCATTGTTTTGGGTTTTTTGGACCTTAGTCCATCTACCGTTGGGCTAGGAACTCAAATTCGGTCCTTACAATTGGCGCCGTCTGTGGGGAATTACTGGTGTGATAGTGAGTTTGACATTCAACTATGGTAGGTTCAGGTTCAAACCAAGCAGAATCCATGGGGTCTCAACGTCAAGATCACTTCCGTGAACTTAAGTAAAGGAGAGACTGGGAGGGGAGTGTACGTACTACCCATACTAGTAAGAGCCAATTTTCGGGGTGGCAGCCATCTCTCCTAGGAGAAAGATACCAAAGCCATGCAGAAGGAAATTGATCACCTAAAGAGAAGCTTGAGCCATGAACGGCGAAAGCAAGCTCCATCCAATTCTAACTTCTCTTCCGATGATGAAGAGGATGGCAGCTATAGGTGCAGATTAAGGACTCCTCCTAGCGAGTCTTTCTCATATGACGAGGACTATTATCATGAACGCAGAAACAGAAATTCATCCTCGATAGGCCTGGGAAACAACGCTATGAGTAAAACACTCTACCAAATTTCCAAGTCACCTTTCACGCGTTGGATTGAGGGAGGGAGACTTCCTCAGCGGTTCACTCAGCCCACATTCACAATGTACAATAGTGGAATAGACCCTGTGGAGCATGTCAACCACTTCAATCAAAAAATGGCTATACACTCCAAGAACGAGGCCTTGATGTGCAAAGTATTTCCATCCAGTTTAGGGCTTGTGGTGATGAGGTGGTTTGATAGTCTGAGAGCAACTTCCATTGATTCCTTTAAGGAACTCACTCAGGTGTTTGGATCCCGCTTTATTACGTGCAGCAGGGTTCCTCGACCTTTAGCTTCCGTGTTGTCTCTGTCCATGAAAGAAGGAAAAACCCTGAAAACATATTCGGACAGATATTGGGAGATGTTCAACAAGATAGATGGTGATTTTGATGATGTAGCTATCAGCACATTCAAGCTCGGCCTACCTGCTGAGCATGGCTTAAGGAAATCTTTGACTGGGAAGCCTATTATCAGTGTACGCTAGCTCATTGATCAGATTGACAAGTATAAGAGGGTTGAAGAGGACCAACAGTAAGGCAAGGGAAAAGGCAAGGTTATCCCTCAAGAGAGGAGGGATTTCAGGTCGGACCGTTACAACAATAATAGACCCCGGAAGGATTTTGCTGGGAAATTTGAGCTTGCAGCTCCTCAAGCGATTAACGTTGTGTTTAGAGAACCGGTGCATCAGGTTTTGGAGAAGATAAAAAACGAGCCATACTTCAAGTGGTTGAACAGAATGAGTGGAGACCCTTTGAGGCGCAACTAAAGCCTTCATTGCCAATACCACCAAGAGAGGAGACAAACCACCGAGGACTGTAGAATACTATGGAACCATCTAGAGCAACTGGTCAAGGAAGGGAAGTTGCAACAATTTCTGTACCGGCCCCACGGACAAGGAGACCAATCAAGGTCAGGGGCTCTAAGGAATACTCCTTCAAGGCCCCCGCTAGGTACCATCAATGTCATTTTTGCTATGCTTGGGAGAACTGATTCTCACCTTTCCAGGGTAATGTCTGTAACTAGGCTACCACCCGAGGACTCTCACTCTCAGCCGAAGAAAGCTAGGATAGAGGTCTGACCACCATTGAGTTTCTCGGACGAAGACAAAATTGAAACCATCAAACCACATGATGACGCTTTGGTAGTTACCCTCAGAATAGTAGGTATGACGTTAAGAGAGTAATGGTAGATTAGGGCAGTTGTGTAGAAGTCATGTACCTTAACTTGTATAAGGGATTGGACTTAAAGCTTGAAGATCTGACAGTCTATGATTCACCTTTGGTAAGTTTTGATGGGAAAGTTTTTATTCTAAGAGGTCAGATTAGGATGCCCATTCAGGCTGGCTCAGAGGTGGTGGAAGTAAACTTCATTGGGGTAGACGCATACTCACCCTACACAGCTATTGTGGCCAGACCATGGCTCCATAACCTAAGAGCTGTTTCTTCAACTCTGCATTATAAAGTGAAGTACCCATCAGGAGACCAAATTGAAGAGCTAATAGGGGACCAATCAATAGCTAGGCAATGCCTTGTGTCTACAATTTTGCATCAGCCAGCAATTGAGTCCTCAGCTTCTGTTGAGGGTGGCTTATAGTAGTCAAAGTCTCCGGTATTAACCGTGAAGGGGCCAGCCAAGGACGCCAAATGTGAAGATTTAGAGAAATTTACTGTAAGTGGTGATCCGGAGAAGTTTTTTCAGGTTGGAGCTTAGCTACCACCTCAAGAGAAAGAGGAGTTGGTGGAATTCCTCAAGAGGAACGTTGACGTATTCGCTTGGAATGCTTACGAAGCTCCAGGGGTGGATCCAAACTTCATTTGTCATCATTTGAACGTCAACCCGTCCATCGTCCCCAAAAAGCAACCACCTCGACACTCATCTAAGGATCATTCTGATGCCGTCAAAGACGAGGTGATGAAGCTTAAGCAAGCTGGGGCTATTAAAGAAGAGTTCTACCCTGAATGGTTGGCCAATATTGTGGTGGTGAAGAAGAAAAATGGAAAATGACGAGTATGTGTGGACTTCACAGATTTGAACAAAGTATGTCCGAAAGACCCTTTTCTCATGCCTTGAATTGACTAGGTAGTAGATGCCACTGTAGGTCATCCTCAGATGAGCTTTTTGGATGCCTTTCAAGGATACTATCAAATACCTCTAGCTGTGGACGATCAAGAGATGACAGCTTTTGTCACACCTTTGGGAATTACCGTTACAAAGTGATGCCCTTTGGTTTGAAAAATGTAGGTGCTACTTACCAGAGGATCATGACCAAGATGTTTGAGCCATAACTAGGGAAAAACATTGAGATTTATATCGATGATATGGTTGTAAAGAGCAAGGCAGAGTCCGAGCATAACCTCGGGAATATTTTTGCTATCTTGAGAAGACATAAGCTACGACTTAATGCTTCCAAATGTTCTTTTGGTGTCGGATTAGGGAAGTTCCTAGGCTACATGGTCACACATCGTGGAATTAAAGTCAACCCCGACTAGATTAAGGCAATCAACAATCTACGACCACCTCAGAATCCCAAAAAGGTCCATAAGCTTATAGGAATGATCGCTGCCCTAAACCGGTTCATTTCCCGATCAGCAGACAGCTGTAGGCCATTCTTTTAGTTGTTAAACAAGTGGAAGGGGTTCGAATGGACCGAGGAATGTGTATAGGCTTTCCAATAGTTGAAAGAATATCTGTCTCGACCACCCATCATGTCCAAACTCGAGGTGGATGAGGTTTTGTTTGCTTACATCGCAGTAGCCTCCCACGCGATGAGTTTGGTGCTAATACAAGTTGATAATGCTGTACAGAGGCCGATTTATTATGTGAGCAAGTCACTACATGAGGATGAGATTCGTTACTTACCACTGGAGAAGGCCATCATGGTAGTGGTGCATGCCACATGTAAGCTCCCCCACTATTTCCAATCACACACGGTTGTTGTTCTAATCCAACTCTCACTCAGATCTCTACTTCGGAGTGCTGACTATACAAGGAGAATTACAAAGTGGGGTACGATCCTAAAGGCCTTTGATATCAAATACATGCCACCTCTATTAAGGGTCAGGTCCTCACCAACCTGGTGGCCAAGTTTGTTGAAACCTCACTAGAAGAGAAAACAAGGGAACAAAACATGGATGAAAAATCAATTAGTATGATTTCCCTACAAGAACCTCTGTCCTGGAAGGTCTACATTGATGGTACAATGAATCATAGAGGATTTGGAGTGGGGCTAGTGATGGTATCCCCGGAAAGGATCACAATCAGGAAATCCTTGAGATTGGGCTTCTCAGCCACCAACAATGAAGCTCTACTAGTAGGGATGGCCATGATTCAAAAAATGGGTGGAAAAGCAGTGTGTTCTCTGATTTGAGGTTGGTTGTAGGTCAAGTTCAGGGAGAGTTGGAAGCCAGAGATCCCAGGATGCAGGAATACTTGAACCAGGTTAGGCATTTATAGTCTGGGTTTGAGTATTTCAATTTATCACAAATTCCTAGAAATAAAAATACACATGCGGACTCCCTTGCCACACTGGCAACATCCTCGGCACAAAGTTTTACCTTGAGTAATCCTTGTGGAGGACTTATGTAAACCTGTCATGGTAGGAGCGAATATGGTTCATGTTCAACAAATAAGGGTGGGTCCTAGCTAGATGGATTCTATTGTACAACTCCTTAAGGAAGATGTTTTACCCGATGATAAGTCTGAGGCTGACAAGGTACGAAGGAAGGCTCCTCGGTTTTGGTTGTCCGAGGACCAAAAGTTGTATAAGAGGTTTTTTTCTGGCCCATATTTACTATGCGTACACCCTGAGGCGGTTGAGCTACTCCTGGAAGAATTACATGAAGGAATTTGTGGAAGCCACACGAATGGAAGATCTTTGTTTAATAAGGTCCTCACACAAGGTTATTGGTGGACAAATATGCAGAAAGAAGCACAAGACTATGCAAAAAAATGTGACTAATGTCAGAGATTTGCCCCAAACATTCACCAACCTGGCAGAGTCCTTAATCCTTTGTCTAGCCCTTAGCCTTTCGCTCAATGGGGCTTGGATATTATAGGGTCTTTCCTTATGGTAGCAGGGAATAAAAGATATTTATTGATCGTCATGGATTACTTCACCAAGTAGGTTGAAGCGGAACCATTGGCGAATATCAGGGATGTGGATGCCAAAAAATTCGTTTGGAAGAATATTGTCACTTGGTTCGGAATCCCTTGTATCCTCATCTCGGACAACAGATTGTAGTTTGATAGTAAGGCTTTCAGGAGATATTGTTGTGACCTGGGCATAACAAATAGATACTCCACCCCGGCTTATCCACAAGGGAACGGACAGGCCGAGGCTGTCAATAAGGTCATAATGAGTGGGCTTAAAAAGAGATTGGACGACATGAAGGGAAAATGGGTAGAAGAGTTGCCACACGTCCTTTGGACTTACTGGACTACTCCTCATAGGTTCATTGGGGAGACCCCCTTTTCTATGACTTACGAGGCCAAGGCCGTCATTCCTCTGGAGACTGGGTTCCCCACGCTAAGAACGAGCTCTTTCAGTTCGAGCAGCAATGATGGACTATTAGAAAAGAGCTTAGACTTAATAGAAGAGCGGAGAGAAAATGCCATGGCCCAATTGGCCTACTATCAACACAAGTTCAAGCAAGGATATGATGCCAACGTAAAGCTAAGGCCACTAGCACCTTGTGACCTGGTATTAAGAAATGTCTTGGGCACTGCTAAAAACCCAGCATGAGGAAAATTGGGACCTAACTGGGAAGGGCCATATCGTATTACGTTAGTGGCTAGAATAGGCGTGTATTATCTTGAAGATCTAGAGAAAAAGGTTGTACCACGCCCTTGGAATGTATGTAATCTTAGAAGATACTATTATTAATGAAGGCTTTATTCACCCTATTTGGGCTTGTTACATTGCCTGTCGTTGCGTTTTTTACCATCTATCTAAGTATCAAACAGAACATTAGTCATGCTTGGATCCTCGGACCATATACGTTGGGAAAATTGATATCTTTTAATCATTATTCTAAGTATTAAACAGAACCTTAACTATGCCTGGCTCCTTAGATCACATGCTTTGGGAAAATTAATACTCCATAACATCTATCCAAGTATCAAACAAAACCTTGGTCATATCTGGATCCTCAGACCACATACTTTAGGAAAATTGATATCTTTTGATCATTGATACCTGCCATTGTTCTCGACAAGTGACAAGGAAAAACCTTAATTTATCTCAGACCTTGTGGATTACATACATGAGGTAAAATAAGTACTTCTTATTAGTTACTTAAATGTCAAAAATGGTCAGCTACTCCAAACAGCAAAGATATTCATTGTGGTAACTAACTTAAGTGGATATGCATGAGCATCACTTAAAGCATTTACAGGCTTATATGTGCTTGTTTAAGAATTGATTATCCCTTTGATGCCTTAAACTTAATAATAGGTGGTGAGCAGAGTAAGTTTAAACCTGAATGCAGGTTATATTACTGTATATTTTCTCTAAGCTAAATTGAACATGTTTTGCTATTGATCGTGTGATATGTGAAAAGGATGCTGTCACTTATGCAGATCTATAATGCAAGACATACTTCATTATTACCTATTTTCTAAGTGTTGAAGCAAGCAAAGCTTAAGTTTGGATCAGTGTTAATGTCAAATTCATAAAGGAAAGACTTGCAATTTTCATTAATATTGAGCCTCTGAAAAAGGCAAATAGATTACAAAAGCTTGGCAAAAGTTAAAAAAAAAAAAAAAAAAAAAAAAAAAAAAAAAAAAAGAACGACCTATTGCTTCATTTTTATTACAAGTTTGGCCTTGACCTTGGGATCTTCCTTTTAGGGATATGGGGAGAGTGGCCAACACTAGCTCCATGCTCTGAGAAGCTTCTTTTTCCTTAGAAGGATCTTTTGGAGCTACTGGAGGCAGGTCAGCACCTTAGACCATTTCTTTGTTGATATCCCTTGCCTTTGCAGTATCCTCGGCCTACTCTGCCCCCTTGGAGGAAGTATTAGCCGAAGGAGGAGCTTTGGGTGGGCTACCTTGACCTTCACCTGCATCCGAGGACACCGAGGCGGCCTTAGAGCCTAAGGAGCCTGAAGGGCGTATGGCTGGGGGGTAGTAGACATTTTCTGCCTTCCTAAGCACAGAAGAAGCCTCAACCCCAGCTTGGTTGAGGGCTTCATCCCATACTTGGGCACAGTAAGTTCCACATACCCCTGGGCCCTCGGCCCTAAGGACATCCTCTATCTTGGCCACACCAACGTCGTATCCATGTTGCTTAGCCTCATCGCTGGCCTTTTCTGCCTCTTCCTTAGCCTTTTCAGCTTGAGCCTTGGCCGTCCCGACCTCCTCCAACTTCTTCTTCAGGGCAACAATATGCTCCTTGGAGGCGGCTGGCTGGTCCTCGGTGTTTCGTAGAAGTAGCCTCTAGCTCTAGGCTTGCCTCTCCACGGTATCCAGGGCCGGGGTGGCGCTTTTCCTCTCCTTCTCCTCCTCTTACAGCCTGGTTTTTAGCTCTTTATTGCTCTTTTCAGCCACGTGGAAGGCGTTCACGGCTGCAATCCTTCTCCCCTCTTCCTTCTTCATTTTTCGATGGGAGTAGTTCACCATCTCCTCGACCCTAAAGGTGGCTTGGATGGCCTGAAAATGATGGGGGTGCAGTTAAAAAAAAAAAAAAAAAAAAACCTTACCATTGCCAAGTCCCTCTTCAGTCCGAGGAAAACTTCGTGCTGCCTCATAGACCAGAGGTTAGCCATGTCCTTAGGCAATAACAAGGATTGTTCCACCGCATCTGCCACGTATGCAACTGTGCCCTGCTGGAAGTCTCGGATGGAGGCATCATCAAGAAGAGGAGCTCCATCCATGGGGCCCAGACAGGGGCTGCAACTTGGTGGTCAACCCTTTTCTCCCCCTTAGTAGTTGACCTCGTCTGCATCGTTCAAGGCTGCTTGGCCCCCCTCTAGGACTCGGTTTCTCGAGAAGGTTGGTTCTTCCCACCCTCCATCACCTCTTTCCCTTTATCCTCCCTCTTCCTTTTTTGGTCGGCTGGATTAGCTCGAAAAGGTTGGATGGGTGGAGGAGTGGGGAGCTTGGTCTAAAGAGCCTTAATAGGTGCATCACTCCCCAACTGAGAGACTCCGGTAACTCTTGGAAAGTTGACCTTTGCTTCCTTTGGATCCCCATTTCGTCTAATAAAGGAGTAGCTCCTTCGAAACGACTGAATTGAGGTGGGGACGAGTGGCCGAGGACACCAGTTGATGTCACAAGAGACGAGGGCTGGTTAAATACCTCGTAGAGATCGTCTAAGTCTGAGACGTCCACTATCTCCTTTTCCTTTTCTTCTTCTTCCTCATCTTCTTCTTTAATGGTAGCTTGGGAGGAAGTAGCTTCACCAACTGGGTGCTGAGATGGGAGGGCTACTTTGGGAATGCCCTCAGGGATTGGCTAAGTACATCCTCGGCTAACCAATGCCGAGGTCCGAAAAGATTGCTTGTCATCCCGGGTAATGTTCCAGGAAGTTCCATGAGTGCGGATATGTATTACAGTGACATCAAACAGGGAGAAATCCTAAAAATATCTTAGGAGAAAGTTGTTGTCTCCGCATTAAATGCACTGTAGCTAACTCTCTGGCTGCATTAATGTGGAGGTGATGCTTGAACAGTGGATTTCAACCTTACAGCTATTGCATGAGGACATATGGAAAAAGCTGATGGGACAGGTATCAAGACCAATTGTCTGGCATGCACGTGGAAGGTGGAGATGAAAAGGAGAGACAATATAAAAGAAGAAGGAGGGCACTGAAAGAAGGGATTGGAAAAGAGAGAGAAAATTACTGTAGCATCAAGAACTGATTTTGTAATCAAATCTGATAGAAATATATAAGAACAGATCTCCTTGAACTTTGCCGAGGACGATTTTCCTCATTATAAACCTGTCCATTTACATCTTTTTGTCTGATAAACCTACTTTTGTGTTTGTCTAATTCATTAGAGCCCAGTTTTCCAACCCATCCTCTACAAATTCAATGTTTTGAGCTTTTTGGGCCTCAGTCCATCTACCTGCTGGGCTAGGAACTCAAATCCAGTCCTTACAATATATATTTTAAATAATTATTAAATTAATTATTTTTCTACTTTTATATTTCAAAAATCTTGTACATCTCCCTTTTGCGGTTCATTGAACAGTCTTGATAATAGTCTGATAATAAAACCCTCTACTGTTCACAACTCACCACATGGGCGAGTTGTGACACAAATTGTGTCATTTTATGTATCCCTAGCATTACTTGGGTATTAGTCTACTGCATGAACACTTCTCTCTCAAAGAATCTTGTACATCTCCCTTTTGCGGTTCATTGAACAGTCTTGATCATAGTGTGATAATAAAACCCTCTACTGTTCACAACTCACCACATGGGCGAGTTGTGACACAAATTGTGCCATTTTATGTATCCCTAGCATTACTTGGGTATTAGTCTACTGCATGAACACTTCTCTCTTAAAGAATCTTGTACATCTCCCTTTTGCGGTTCATTGAACAGTCTTGATAATAGTCTGATAATAAAACCCTCTACTGTTCACAACTCACCACATGGGCGAGTTGTGACACAAATTGTGTCATTTTATGTATCCCTAGCATTACTTGGGTATTAGTCTACTGCATGAACACTTCTCTCTCAAAGAATCTTGTACATCTCCCTTTTGCGGTTCATTGAACAGTCTTGATCATAGTCTGATAATAAAACCCTCTACTGTTCACAACTCACCACATGGGTGAGTTGTGACACAAATTGTGCCATTTTATGTATCCCTAGCATTACTTGGGTATTAGTCTACTGCATGAACACTTCTCTCTCAAAGAATCTTGTACATCTCCCTTTTGCGGTTCATTGAACAGTCTTGATAATAGTCTGATAATAAAACCCTCTACTGTTCACAACTCACCACATGGGCGAGTTGTGACACAAATTGTGCCATTTTATGTATCCCTAGCATTACTCGGGTATTAGTCTACTGCATGAACACTTCTCTCTCAAAGACCAAATTGGTGTGGGACAATGACATAAAAACCTTTTTTGAAAAATAAAAAAATAAATGCAAATTTGATGAATCAAAATGAAAAATCTTAAACTTAAGTATTAAAATAAAAATAATACAAAATTTAATGGTCAAAATCAAATAAAATCTAATTGTAGTTTAGTTGTTATTTTCTTTGTCAGTTTGAGTCAAAATTGAAATCAGTATATGGGCATATCAACCCACCTCTCAAGTGCGTTGTTTGACTTGGCTTTTTCACCTATTTTTTCTTAAAGAAATAAAAATCACTTATTTAGTTTCTTTTTTTAGATGTAATTTATTAAATCCTAACTTATTAAAACATCTACAGAATATCCCTCAAAAATAATAATCACATAAAATTTTGAAAAATAAGAAATAGTAGTTACCAGAGCATATGAAATCGTAGGGAGAGTTTTTCCCTACCCAATTTGTATATACAAGCTTCATTTTTTTTTTTTTTTTTCACGTTATTATAAAGAGTGAAATTACAAATTTTAAATTTAAAATTTGGGTTTTTTTTTTTTATGTTGGTTATTTAAGATTGAAATTTCTCGTTTTGATCTATTTTAATTTGATTCTGATTTTAAGATAGTTACTTTGTTTATTGTTTTATGTTTGTGGGGGCCTTTTTTTGTGAATTTTAAAGCCCAAATCCCGTGGCTAGATATAAGGCTTTTTGGATCTTGGGGTTTCAAGGCCCAAAGGGTTTCACCTTTCAAAAGAAGTTGGGTTTGGTTCCTCCTGAAAAGTGAATCCGTTTGCAGAGCCAACCTATGCACAAAGAGCAAATCCCCCCCCCCCTCCCCAACAAAAAAAAAAAAAAAAAAAAAAAAAAATGAAAGAAACAACAATAATGCTTAAGTTGTTATCTAGTCCAAATAATAATACATATTATCTAGATTTGTCACAAAGTCTTTGAACCAAATTTCCATAGCCTTAACGTTTTAGGCCGGAGGACTGTAAAAAAATGACCAAAAAAGATGTCTCATCTAGCTCTCTAACCTTATTCAAATTTTTGCAATATGTTATGTTACTCTTCAAAGTTGTTGATTAAAAATGATTTTTTTTTTTTTTTTTTGAAAGGCCTTTTACTTTTAAAAATTGTTTAGACTCTAAAGTTTGCAAAATTGGGAAGCTACACCAATTTTTTAATTAAAAAAATTGTTTTCTTTTCATTTTATTATCCTTATGTCATGTAACATACTTTGAATATGTTACAATAACTAACAAAATTGCTTTAAACAAAAGTTTATTACTAAAGTCTCAAAATGGTTTTAAGGTTTCTAGAAATTTTTTTAAAAAGTTATTATTTTTTGTATCATTTTAATACAATAAACTATTTTTTGGTTAATAATAATAATTATTAGATATTATAGTGTGCATGTATTATATGACCGAAATGAGTGAATTTAAGTATTTCACACATATTATAGTGTGCATGCATTATATGACTTAAATTGTACAGCATAATTTTGTCATATAATATAACTCATCATAAATATATTACAATCATTACCATAATTTACTTTATAAGTGAAATTCTATTATAAAATTCTTAAGTAAATAAATTACTACTCCAACAAAAACTCCATTATAAAAAGTTTTGAAAAACTTTCATTATTTATGTAAATTATTTTATATTCCATAACAATTTTTTTTTTTTAACAGAACTATCTTACACAGGTCATGTCAATAAGTAATATATTTTTTATTTTATTTTACTAATATTTTATTAGAAATATTTTCTTTATTACACATAATTGTTATCTAATATATGATTAGTAAGGCAGAAACATGGATCATTACAGAATACAAATTACACATTTTTCACAACTTGATTGCGGTTTACAATGTTCTTAACGTTACTACTAAATTTAAAAATTTTACAGTTCTTGGATGGTGGTTACATTTTCTATTGAAAATAATAGAATCTCTTCCCTTTCCACCCATTTCCTAAAAGCTTTCAATCTCATGGGTTAACGACCTGAAAACACCAGGTTCCTCTCGCACATAGCATTGCGCAAACCAATTCAATCAACCTATAGCTCTAATAACTAGGTTATTTTTCAGAATCAGATGGATAGAAAAAAGTTTCTAATCAATCTACATTCTTTGCAATTGTGAAAAGCAATGTCACCCATTATGAGCCTTCCAAGCCCACCAAAAGTAATGGAATTACTAGGATTCGCATGTACAAACTCCATCACTTTTACCTTTGATCAGAGCAATCCCCCTGTGATGGGCAAACAAAACTTTTACCCTTTACAATTCAGCATGACGTTCTTCGGTGCCATTGCTTCTCCTTCTTTCCTTTCTTATGATGCAAGTTGAATGGACTCCAGCTCTTTCTGCGTTTGGAGCATTCACAAAAGAGTCCAGAAGCCAGAGCCTGCTGAAGCCACAACTCAAATGCTTCTTCATCTTCATCCATCATTTCAGCATCCAAATCCCACGGGAATCTGCATGACTTGGATCGTTGAGTTTTCTCCAGGCCAACCATGTTTACATGGAAGCTGGGCCGATGAGTGTTGGGCCTACAAGCCATTCCCTGCACAGAACAATTCAAGATTTAAAATACTAAAGATGGAATTGATCATGTAAAGAAACGTTGATCATTTCCCCAGCAGTTTTTATGCCCAAAGTGAAGCAACACAAACACCAAAACACTGGCAAAAATTTCATGAGTTATCCAAAGGGTTAGAAATCCCTGGTTTTTCTTGAAAGGGAAACTACAAGCCAATATGCAGCATTTCATATGTGAATGATAGTCCAGCAAGGTGTTACAGTCTAGGAGACAATATCCATATTTCGGCAAGTTTCGCTACTTTCAAAAATGGGGGGTCCTAAGTAATGCATAAATAAACAATTTGTAAAAGGCCAATTTTGGCTTTTTGCATTCTCTTATAATCTTTCAGAAAACACAATGGATATAAAAATGTACACATAAATGCAGCCTAAAAACTTAGAATAATACATATGCCGCCAATAAATTTGATGCTGCCCTCAGTGGATACCCACCTAAATGAGTCAAAACAGAAAACCATATATATATATATATATATATTTATTGCCCTCTGCATGACCTAATTATCCTCTTGTTTCTCTATTCTTAGCAGATCTGATTAAACTAACTTCAGCAACATCCTTAAATAAAATTCTAAAACTCAAAACAACAAATGGTTATAGGAATTATATGCACAAAGATGCAAACCACTGACCTGACAGATAGCCCATTCTGATACATCAAAGATTTTGCTCTCAGCACAGACAAAAGCACGTGGTATTTCCACCTAAAAGACAATAAAAAAAATTTCTAAATGAATATTGCATGCTAATCACATCACTGTAATCAGGAAAGACATTGATAATGATTCAATCAAACAAAGCAAACATGCATCATGATAAGGTGAATACAATTTTTTATACATGACGGTATGGTGGACATGAAATTTAAAAGAAAAAAAATACCAGAACAAGTGAGCTTTGTATTTTGAGCATTTGGAAAATAACAAATTAATCTCATGTTAGGATGATACCAGAATTTTATAGTTTAAGGCACACATTACAAATGCCCTCATAATTTAGCATGGTAGTGTTAGGTTTAATTATAGAGGTAGTGATGATATGGTGGAACTTAACATACATATACTTCAATATACATACTCAGTATGCATATATGAATTACCTTTTGAGGACATTCAAATACCAACGAGCCTCTGTATTCAACCCATCCATCTCCATCCTTGGCTTGATGATACTGACAGCAATCCTGATGCCAAAACAAGTCTCACAACTCATGGCTACAAAAATGAAGTGCAGAAATGGATGGGTGGGGAGGAGGAGAGAGAGAGAGTAACCTGACACCATCTTGCCTTAGCCTTGCTCCTATTGGTGCATACCCATATATGTGAAAGGCCACACTTGGTGCACTGTATACGTCTCGACTCTTCAGAGCGATAGTCCTGATTACCCTGCTAATGGTAGCAGTGGCGTTAAGAAATTTCATTTGAGGTTATCACTCAGTATCAGTGACCTTGGAGCAGACACTAAATCTATTATCTAGGGGGAATATCTTATCTTGTGTATTTGGATTAGATTTTATTAGACTAAGACTTTCATTTATAGTTTGAGTTCAACTAGGATTAGTTTTCATGGGATATTATCTTCATCTTTATTTCCTGGAAGCTTTATAAAAGGCTCTCATTGGTGATGTTATTATTATCCAGATTATTATTAATAAAATTCCTTCGTGAAATTGCTTCTGTTTGATGGCGATGCCAATCAACCCTTAGGCGATGAAGCCTAGGCTGTCCTGCAGCAGGCTTAACTCTGCCCCATGCATGGAATGAAATGAACTACATATTTATGCTTTCATTTATTAAAGTAAAAACATAACTATAAGGCAGGTTTCCACAAGTAAAGATAATTCTTGCAACTCATTAATTATGACCTTCCCATCTAAAGTTTGCTTTATTGATGTCACACTGAGAAATCAAAGTGCACAAGATGGTTTCCTACATTTCCTTACAAATTTGGCAAAATGGAACAGTCAAATTAAATGTACAAATTAAGGAGCATGGATAAATGTCATTACCATGTTGTGGATTCATCAAGAAGACCCCAAAATTTCTAAGAAAACAGTGACATAATATTCCAGAAGTAGATGCAATTACATCAATAAGAAATACCACATTATTTACCTGATGTGATGTACTATGGGACCTCTGACACACACTCCTAGTCCTGGATTCTTCTTTTCTCAATTGCTCATCATAGTCTCTCTTCTTTATGGAATCAGAAAGAACCTGTAACATTCAGACCATTATAAATTACAAATGGAACCACAACCTCCGTAAATTCGCTGAATTTCTATCTCATATATGCACCAAGTAGCAACAAGAAAACACATAAAACTGTACTTCTTATTGACTTTTACCTCATATGCACATTGGAGTTTCTTAAAGGATTCGCTTGCTTGTGAACTTCCCATATTTTTATCAGGATGCACAAGCATAGCCTGCAAAAATAATTGTAAAAGGGAAAGCTTAAAAAAATACAATTAATAGAAAAATGCACGGTCAGTGTATAGATGTGGTGACTGGCATTCAACTCCAGAAATATTAAAAGTTAATAATTAATTTTTTCAATAACTAGGATAATACTACTTTTGGCCATAGGAATCGTCAAAAACCTTAACTCTATTAAACATTTCAAATCCACTAACCATCAGATATTTTCTTAAAAAATAGTTGGTTGAGTTGAAGAGGAGGGGACAAACTCTATGCTAGTTGAGAGAGAGAGAGAGAGGGGAATGGGTGGGGAGGAGAGAGAGAACATCTGCTTGACAGGAGAAAAGGGAGGGGAGCAAAAGCCACAAAACTACTCCATGCCCTCTTAAAGTAATCCCTCCAAAAGTGGACTGATTGGTGACAAGAGAGGGTTATTGGGTAAATTGTGTGAAAGTTCACATTTGTTAAACCATTTACATAGGGATATAATGATGTAATGGTAATCCTCAACCCTTAAACTCACTTTTCATTCTCTTTACCTTCACTCCAATCACTTGGTGGGGGAGAAGGTGGACTCCTCTGACCTCTCACTTCCCCCTCAGTTCCATTAATCCCACCCTTCTCCATAGTTCCTATTTCTATTACTCTTACGTAGCAGTGAAAGTCCTTGGTCATGCAAGGAACTACCTCAACTTCCAGCTAAATGAGGGCAACTGTCAACTATAGTGGAAGTTCTTTCTAGATCTAGGCCCAATAGAAATGTACAAAAGATGGTCCATCCTTACATTTCCAACTAGTAGCTATGTGGTTGAACTGTTGAAGAGAGAGAGAGAAAGAGATCTTAATTGGGGTTTTTTTTTTTTTTTTTTTTTTTTTATATAAATATTTTTTTTAAATCATGAGAGGAGGCCAAGTTAAAATTTTGCATACCTTCTTCCGGTATTCCTGTTTCAAAATCTTTGCATCTACTGTCTTGTGGCGAGGGAATCCCAGTGCTTCATAATGATCCACGCAATTTAATATTCTTTTCATTTCATCAACTGAACTTGCAAGCTCTTTGACTGCTTTGCTAGAAGCAGACTCTTTGTGCTCATTAGTAACAGATGAAGTTACAGGTGGTGTGCTAGATGACTTACATGAGTGCAAATTTTCAGATTCAGTGGTAGGAATAAAGTACTCACACTCTTCAGAAAATTCATCCCCCAAAACGCTGGCTGATGGTTTCTGTTCTTCAGAGTGTGTGCGTTCACTCATTTTATCACACCATTGAAGCATAAAATTCAGTAAATCACTAGATAAGAATGCAAGGTTTATTGAGAGAAAAACACCATGCCATCCAACTTGAACTTTGACACAGTAACTGGCATATATAGCTGCCACTAAGACCACCAACCGTGCATGATTTAGGGAGAACAAGTAACCTACATTTGTAGGAGAGAGTACTTTCTTAATATAAATAGGAAATTAACAAAAATCTTGCACATAAAATCAAATCAAATTAGGAAAAGAAACCAATCCTTACCTCCAACTACAAACAATGTCCCCATTATCCAAAAGTTGGCATACATCCATAAAACTAGAATAGCGAAGAGCCCCACAATAAAAATTCCAGGAGTATATCCCAAGTACTTAATGGCAACTCCAGCAGCTCCCTGAAATAACCAACCAAAAGTGCCATTATTATCACATTTCATCTGTATGATCAATTAAGTTGATGAAACCCTAGAGATATGTTCTTTACAAGGATCTCTTGATTCATGTTGGAAGCATGTGAACCATATTAACAACCATTGCAAGGCTAATTGGTCTATATTATTTACCATACAAAACTTAATTTCTTCAAATAAAAGATCTCCACAAGTGTGGGGATAACAGAAGTCAAGCATCCAAGAATCGCATTATTGGGGCTTAAGACGATGAGGAAATCTAAAAGGTGTTGGATTAGCTTAATCTGGGGGGTTGTCTAATCACTAATGCCATTGCAATTTGCAAGATATCTCTGATAGCACTAACACCTTAAATCTCCAATACAGTTTCACCATATAATACCACCTGACTTAAAATTGTGCTGTCGCAAAATTCAGTAAATCAAACTAAAAAAGAAGCACAAACCATCTTCATTAATTAGTCACTGGAATAGTAACCCACCCATCACAATATGTGTAAATGAACCCATGACAAACACCACCCCCCCCCCCCCCCCCCCCGGAAAAAGAAAAAAAAAAAGAAAAAGAGAAAATGTAAGCCCAAACATGTTATCAAGCATGAATATCACATACTATAATTAGACCAATCAGTGTTGAATGGACTCACATGTGCTTTTAGTAAAGCCTTCCAGAATATAATATCAACCATGCAAAAAGAAACCAAGTTCCTAGAATATCAAGCACCTCATTTTCCCTCTTAAAACAAGAATTGATTGGTATATTCAAATTATGGAAAAAAATATTCAATATCAAGTCATGTAAGAATCTTATCTAAAGGTCATGGATAGTACCAAATTTAGAGCCATAAAAAATTTGTGCACGCGGAACCACAATGCTACGGATAGGCTTTACCATATAAGCAGTTATGCTCATTGAAACTTGTTATTGACTACAACTTTAAAAACAACAACTCTTTCTACTACTTAAAAAGCTATTGAAACTTGTGGTCGACTAAAGTTTTGAGATTCAACACAATTTACACTAAATGACTAGAAACAAATTCATAAAATTCCCATACTAAGAAGTCCATATTATCACCAATCCATTGATAAAAGAACCAAATCCTTTCCTTTCATAACAACCAAAGGGTAATATTACGGCCACCACGAAATCAAGAACATCATTATGCATTCAAATTACAATTATCTCCACTACTTAAATGCTATTAAATCTTGCGAATCAATAAAGTTTACACTAAATGACTAGAAACAAATCAACAAAATTTCCATACTAAGACCTTCGAATTTGGCTAAAATTTGTCGTATCGAACACGATTCACACTAAATCACTCCAGAAACAAATTAATCAAATTTATATACTAAAAGAATCACATAAACTCAAACAAAACAAAACCAATCAATCAATCACATACCATACTGAGAATCACATAGGCCAAGCAAGACAGAGAAGTGAGACTGAGGAAGAAACTCCACATAATAAACAGCAACGCGGCGGAGCCGAACGCGATCATCGATCGGAACCCTCTCACCACGCAGTTCTTCCATAGCAGCACCGAGCAACGAAGCAGCCTGACGAAGCTAACGCTTCCGCTACACACCTTGGGCCAATGCCGCTCCAAAAACGAGCAAACCCTGTCTTTACAGCAACCGACGGCGACTCGAGCACGCGAGCACGCGTCCTTCTGCGATCGCAGCCATTTCCAACCTTGCTTCACTAAGCCTATATCTTCCATCACCACCGCCACAAAACTAGTAGTAGTAGTAGTGGTACTAGTATTATTATTGTAGTAGCCCTAGAAATTTTCCGGGAAAATCTCTGAGAATCTCCATAGCAGTCTAAAAATGGAAAAAAAAAATTAAAAATTAAAAATCACGGAATTGAGAGTGACTTTTTTTTTTTGAGTAAATTCAATCACGTTTGTTCGTTCAACGCTGATATATGCTTGATAAATACGCTTCTAAAAAAGTAAAAAAAAAAAAAATTAAATTAATTAAAAATTAAAAAAAAAAATAATAAAGTGGTTCTTTTTTGACAGAGACTAATGGCTTTTGTTTTTCAGTCTGTGAAAAAAAAGAAAGAGAAAAAGAATGGTTGAGCAGTGGAGATGACCTGGTTATGGAAGAGAAGTACAAGCACCGACAGAGAGCGTAGCTTTGGCTTTTTTGGGGAACCCTAGAGAAACTTTTGTTTTTTTGTTTTTTGTTTTTGTGTTTCAGGGATGGCTCGTGAAAAAGGTAGAAGAGAGGTTGGGAAAAGTTTCAGAAAGTTTTATTAGCAATTTTTATTTTCTACTTCCTGTACTGTGCTGTGTGTAGTAGGAAGGAGAAATAAATGTAAAAATATAAAGTATAAGGTGTTTCGCGTTAAGTTTTCATGAGAGAGACTCGTATTCGTATATTCTTTAAATTCTGAAATTTATTATATTAAAAAAAGAGCCAATACGACATAAAGTATAAGGTGTTTTGGGGTAGGTCTTAATGAGAGAGACTCGTACGTCATATATTCTTTAAATTTCAAAATTTATTGTAAAAAAAAAAAAAAAAAAAAGCCAAAACAACGTAAGGTATAAGGTGTTTCAAGTTAAGTCTTCCTGAGAGAGACTCGAACGCGTATACTCTTTAAATGACAAAACTAAAAATTAGGACTAAAATAAAAAAAAATTGAAAAATAGAGGATCAGTTTTACATTTTTACTTTACCTATATAAAAATGAGCAGAGTTCTCACTGTCTTTTTTTTTTAAGGCAAAAAAAAAACATTTATATTTAAATTTTTTTTATTAGGGATTCAGGAAAGAGAAAATAATAAAGTATTTTATGTTTGCAAATAAAAAAAAAAAGTCAGGAATTTTGAGTGTAATATTTAATACTTAAGAATTAATTATCATTAATCATTGAGGTCAAATAACTTTAAACAACCTCGAATGTCTAGTAGCACATTTTCTTTCCAAACAAGTAATCTGGCGGAGAAATTTTCCATCTCAAAAACCATTAACCATTCATAAACATATGACACGACACATTCATATTATTTTCACATAAAACAAGATAACGTGGGGTTTTGTGTTAGACTAAAGATTACGTGTCTTTCTCAAAAAAAGAAAAATAAAAAAAGATTGCGTGTTACGTTCAAAACCTTCATGAGATTAAATAAGTGTTAATACTAAATTACAATTTACTTGTAAAACAATATTATAGGAGATTAAATTTTACACTATATATGTAATTTTTTATTTTATGTGGATTTTAGTATTTATTTTTTTGGTAGTTTTTTAATATATATATTTTTCCCGTAAGTGAATAAAATTTGGTTAAGTATATATATATATATATATATATTTTTTTTTTTTTTTCTGGGTGCGGCTGAGAGGAATTAAGAGATATTGACATTTTGCATTATTTAAGGATAAAGTGGTAATACAATGAGGGCGACCAGTGGCTGCATCTATGAGCTCGCATCTACCTTGAGGGCATTTTGGGGATAAAAATAATAATATCAACGTTCCACATCATCCTTAGCTTGGGGTTAAAGCTAGATAAGGTTCTTTATTCCAACAAAAATTCTAGGGAACATGTAATAAATCATAATTATTGCCACAACTGTTCATGTGGTACATTGTTAATGGTAGAGAAAAAAAATAGTAAATTTATGTAAAACTGATATGCAGTCAGTCACAATATATCATGTACATGTAGGGTAGTTATGGCAAAAATCGTAACCTTTTATCAGATGTCCCCAAAGAGATAAAATTGCGACTTTTTATATAATACTAAAATTAGTCGATAATTTAATGTTCTCAAAAATAAAATTTTAGTTTTAATGATTTAATTTATTTTTTTTTGGGTCAAATTTAATGATTTAATTTTAATCCTCCATAAAATGGGGTTGTCTTAAACTTATTGCAAATGAGTAGAAAGTGGAAGATAATTCAGGAGAGGAAAGGAGGTCATGATAAGCATATTTACCTTTTAATGTGTGGATTGGATTGTTGACAAATTGACCATATATGCTGCTGAAAAAGTTGCCAAGCCAAATGAATAATGATGCAGTGGTTCAAGACCAAAAAACTAAAAATAAATAAAACAATGATGCAGTGGTGCCCACCCATGTCCTTTTTCTTTTGGTCGCTGTTTTTATTATCACATTCACATCACATCCATGCTACTTCTTGGTTGTTGTTGGAATTTAAGAATATTAGGAGACTGTCCGGTTGGCATCGTTTTATTATTTTATCTGTTTATTTATTTTTAATAATTTAATACCGGAGCAAGAGGATTTAATTAAATATTTTTGTTAAAAACACCCAAAAATTACCATATTGAGCTACAAGACATTTCATTATTAATAAACTATTTATGAAGATGACATTAATAATGAATACTTAAAAATGGGTTTTGTATATAAGAATTAGGTCATTTTGAATATTAACTATTGGCAGTTTCTTTAAGACATTTTCTTTTTTTACTGTGTGTGTAAAAAATACTTAGTATTCTAAAAAAAAAAGAATCACTGCACACCCTTGGTGTAATGGTCACTCCACAAGTATAAGTGTTTGTGGGATGTAGGGGGCAAGGACCAAGGTTCAAATTTCCAGGAGGGAGTTTCACACACATATACACTTAGATTAAGTTAAAGTAGAATTCTATCTTGTAAAAAAAAAAGGGAGGGGGGGTTTGTATTAGTGTCAAGATATATATATATATATATATATATATTTTAGAGAAAACTTCAACTTATAACGTCCGCTCTTAATAATTTATTTTCACAATAAAATTAAGACATTAATTAATTTTTAGTATAAATTACCGATTGAGATAATTGAAACTCACAGTGTTCGGATAGTTTAATACATATGTTTATTATATATATATATATATATATATAAACATCTGGAATTTTTTTTTGAATTACAAGTGATGACGTCGAAAATTGTCACCAATGGGTCACACCGTACTCGCAACTCGAAGCGAACCTGCACGACAAAAACAATCGACGGAAGTCCTTCAGAGAACACCGGTGTGGTGCCGGCCAAAGGCTCTCCGACGGTCAAGTTAGAATTCTTCTGTTTTGCTTAGAGCGTTAGAGAGGGTCAATTAAAGCGTACCTCGATTTCTGTGGGTATTAGGCCTTTTATAGTGATAAAGGGTTGACTTTTCCTTTTTGGTTTCCACATCTTTTCAATGTGGGACTCTACTCCCCATTCTTCTAAGCGTGGTGAGCAAGGATTCCCATTTCCGGATCTTAGGGTTTTTCTGGGCTATGGACGTTTCGGATCATGGGCCCTTACGATGGGCCTTCAAAGCTGGGACCATCTTTACGCAGGCCCAAGAAACCCAGTCCGTCAGGCCCATTAAGGTAAGCCCATCAGGCCCAATATTTTATCATCTTTAGTTGCCCCCTTCACCCCAATGGTCCGTCACCTTTTGGGTCAAAGGATCAATGGGGTGACGGTCCTTACGTATGGGTATGACGGTCATTTTATAACGGATTCAGGCAAGATAGGACGACGGTTCCAGATGGATCAACCCGTCATAGTAAGATTCATCAAGTTGACGGTGACATGACGGGTACAAATCTGTTGGTACGTACTGACAGGCTGTCAGCATTTATTAAGTATGCCACGTGTCATTCTCTGAATGGTCGTTGTATAGGATCGAAGTGTCGCTTCGTCTTCCGTGCACCTCCTATATATATAAGGCGCCTCACTCTTTCATTTTTCAATTTTCACTCAGAAAACATTTGTCAGAGCGAAGCCGTCAACCTTGTCAGAGTAATCCGTCGAGGACGAATATCTGTTGATTACACCAACCGTCACCTATCCTCTGATAAGTTTGGTAAGTGCTTCTAATTTACTATAGTCAAGTTACATTTCCATCCATGCATTGTTGTTAGGCTTTCCATACCCGTCAACACTTTCAAACCCGTCGGTCTTAGGTTTCATTGTCAATTGTAGGAAATGTCTAGTGCGTCAAGTAACCAGTCGGTGGTTCGTGATGGGACGGAATACGAGGATGTATACCCGTCCGGTCATAAAGACCAAGAGAGCCCCGGCGAAGATAGGAGTCCGTCTGCCTCCTCTTCATCCTCAACAAATGAGGATGTGGAGATAGTTGAAATAGAGGGTTCCGATGACGACGGGGATCAAGCACTGGAGTCCGTTGTAGGCGCTGATGGACTAAGGCAGTTCATCACGTTGCCAGAGTGGACGGTGCATAGGTTTACATCCGTCATCAGGGAGAAACACTTCAGCACCTTCAGGACCAACTTCCAAATCCCAGATTATGTTTCCATCCGTCTACCATATGCGTCGGAGAAGTGTTACTATGAAGGGGTAGACGGTGTCGGAGTGTACGAGCAGGCATTGAAGGCTGGACTTCGATTCCCGCTTTCTACACTTCATAGGGAACTCTTACAGTATCTGGGGTTGTCCGTCACCCAGATATCCCTTAACGCCTGGAGGGTCTTCATAGCCATGGAGATTCTTTACGGTGCAATGTCAAACGGGGAAAAGAAATTGATGGTCCGTGAATTTCTTCACTGTTACCGTCCAGATGAGATTTCTGGATCAAGGGGGATGTATAGTTTTGCTAGTCGGAGCCCCTTGTTGAAGGTGATCTTTGAGACCCCAGACTCAAATAGAGACTGGAAGAGTCGGTACTTCTTCCTGGAGGGTGACAGATGGATGAACCATCCAGGGGAGACGGAGTACATGCCCGTCGACACAACTTGGGCAGTGATAAATCAGACACGTATGCATCCGTCTTAATTTTGTACTGCTTTTCATATCCGTCCAGTTTTATGTGTATATCTTGATCATCTTTCTCTGCAGGTAGACGGCGCCCACAAGTCAGCCTCGAGGAGTTTAGTTTCCTTGAAAAGGTTTGCAGGAAAACTACGCCGGAGGAAAGGACTTGGGCTAAGTTGGTGAACCCGAGGACCATACATTGGTACTGCGACGGTCCTGAGCCCACCCAAGAAGCAATTAGATACGACGAGCGAGTTCATAGACGTAAGCCCGTCGACTTTACTTTGCCATTTACCTGGCCTTATTTTGTTTTAATTTCATCCGTCATTGTTTGCAGAGATGGATGACGCAAAGAGGAGAGCTTTGATCAAGTCCCAAGCCGTTAAGAAGAGGGAATCCGGCGAGGAGGTACCTAAGGTGTCGGCTTCAGTCCCGAAGAGGAAACTGACAACAAAATCCGACCGTCCATTTAAGCAACCAAAGGTCTCTCTTGAACCTGTGGTTGGTTTAATGGCTGAGGGTAACAAGACCGTCACCCCAGCGAAGCAGGGGAAGGGTAAGGGATTGATGACGGTCCCAGACAGTAAGCAAGAGAGACCTCCTTCCCTTCTCCGTGATGACTCCAAGTATGCATTAGAGAAGCTGTCGTCCATCATCACGGCAGAAGACTATGAAGACTTGGGAAACCATTCGACGGAGGCCATGGGGGAGACGGGCCTCTTTGCCGTCGCTCAGGTTGGTTATGTCTGTCAAATAAGTTTTTATTTTTCTTTCTTGTTGTTACTTACATTATGTGACGATCTCTTTTCTATTCGCAGTCCTTGGTCATGATGAAGGGACTACTGGACCGGTGTCTCAACCGTGAGAGTACCTTAGACCGGGTGCGCGCGAAGGCGGAGCAGACGGAGGAAGAGCTCGAACAACTCCATAAATGGAGGTCCAAGATGGAGAAGAAGCTGGAGCTTTCTGAGAAGGCGAGGAAGGAGCTGGAGGAGAAGACGGCCACTGCGCTGACGGCCATAGAGAAAAAAGAGGCGGAGATCAAAGAACTCAAAGAAGAGATCCGTCAGGCGAAAGAGGCAGCCGTCGAGGAGTACCGATGCTCGGAGTCCTGTTTGGGCGAGCTGTCGGACTCCTTCCTTCAAGGCTTCGATGATTCTCTCCGTCAAGTCAAGAAGGCCTATCCAGAGCTGGATTTGTCAATGGTCAAACTTGAGGACCAAGCCCAGACTTCTGCCCTCCCCGTCGCCTCCGAAAATACGGAGGACCTTTTTGGCGACGGTGCTGCTAAAGGAGACGGAGAGTCCGTCCCGTCGAAGGATGTCCAAGTTGCTGAACCAAAGGAAGCTTAACGTCTATGTAATTCATTTTGAGGACAATCCGTCTATTCTTTTTTTTTTTTTCTTTTTTTTTCTTTTTTCACATTTTAAGACAATCCGTCCTTTTTAATTGTATTAAACATTTGCCTTTGGGGCTTTTGGCTTAATGTTCACGTATGCTTTTTATAATTGTTTGGTACTCTGTTTAAAGCTCCGTCTTCCTTCTTGAGGAAGGATTTTCGTGAGAATATTTGTTTCTGTGATACTCCGTCCACATTGCAGACTTGTTATCTTGTGTTGATTGAGCATTTACATCGGTGAGGATTTTCCTTTTCCGTCTGTTTTGAGAGGTTTATTATGAGGACCGTCCACTTTGTGGCGTTGTACATCATTTTTAAATATATCGCGTATTTAATGGACTTGTAGAAAATTTTAACGTAGCTAGTTGTCCGTTCACTTCGCTTACACGCTCTTCTATTATCTCCGTCTGTTTTGTGGACATGTATTTCAACATCTTAGTGATCCGTCCACTTTGGGGACAGTTTTTTTTCATCACCTTAGTGATCCGTCCACTTTTCGGTTTTATATTATCACCTTAGTGATCCGTCCACTTTGTGGACTCATGGTTCATCACCTTAGTGATCCGTCCACTTTGTGGACTCATGTTTAATCACCTTAGTGATCCGTCCACTTTGTGGACTCAGGTTTCATCACCTTAGTGATCCGTCCACTTTGTGGACTCAGGTTTCATCACCTTAGTGATCCGTCCACTTTGTGGACTCATGTTTAATCACCTTAGTGATCCGTCCACTTTGTAGACCGTTTTTTATCACCTTAGTGATCCGTCCACTTTGTAGACAGTTTTTCATCACCTTAGTGATCCGTCCACGTTGTGGACTCATGTTTCATCACCTCAGTGATCCGTTCACTTTGTGGACTCACGTTTCATCACCTTAGTGATCCGTCCACTTTGTGGACTCATGTTTAATCACCTTAGTGATCCGTCCACTTTGTAGACCGTTTTTTATCACCTTAATGATCCGTCCACTTTGTAGACAGTTTTTCATCACCTTAGTGATCCGTCCACGTTGTGGACTCATGTTTCATCACCTTAGTGATCCGTCCACTTTTTGGAAGTGATAATCCTCGTAGGCTTATCCGTCCATCTTGTGGACTTGATTTTGTATCCGTCCATCTTGTGGACTTCAAGTGATCATCCTTTAGAAGGATCCGTCCATCTTATGGACTTTATTTTGCATCCGTACATTTGGTGGACCTCAGTTATTTTGTGGGCAATTGTAATGACATCCAAGTAGAAAATCAAAGTTGATAGAAATGCGTAAAGGAAAAGTGCCTGCCCCCCCGGGCTTAAAAAGGCACGACAATATTGTAGCAAAAATAGTTAAACAGTTAAAAGAAAAGTTAATAATGCCAAAAAGTCTTAAAAGAAAAACTGGTTGTCGTGTCACTATTACTGGAAGTATTTCCTCAAGTGCTCGGCATTCCACGGATGCGGTAGCTTTTCTCCGTCTATTGTCTCCAGGTGGTATGTTCCTTTCCTTTTCCACGACGTAACTCTGTAAGGTCCTTCCCAGTTGGGGCCGAGTTTTCCCTGTGTAGGGTCTCTAGTTGCACCCATGACCCTCCTGAGTACGAGGTCTCCTACTTGGAAGCTTCTTTGTCGGACCCGGGAGTTGAAATGTCTGGACATGCGATCCTGGTATCTAGCGATCCTCTGCTCTGCTGCCGACCTGACCTCATCTATAAGGTCCAGCTGTAGCCTCATGGATTCGTCATTCCTGCCCTCGTCGTGGTTGTGAACCCTGTAGCTTGTGAGCCCAACTTCTGCTGGGATGACTGCCTCGCTCCCGTATGTCAGTCGAAATGGTGTCTCTCCTGTCGGAGTCCTCGCCGTTGTCCTATATGCCCACAGTATGCTCGGCAATTCTTCCGGCCATATGCCCTTTGCCCCCTCGAGCCGAGTCTTGATAATCTTTAGCAGGGATCGGTTCGTGACCTCAACCTGACCGTTAGCCTGAGGATGGGCGGGTGAGGAGTAGTGGTTTTTTATTCCTAGCTGTGTGCAGAAATCCCGGAAGTGGCCGTTGTCGAACTGCCTCCCATTATCTGAGACAAGAACTCTAGGAATACCAAACCTACATACGATGCTCCGCCAGACAAAGCTTCTAATGTTCTTTTCTGTAATGGTGGCCAAGGCTTCCGCCTCTACCCACTTTGTGAAGTAGTCGATACCCACTACCAAGAACTTCAGCTGCCTTACCGCCGTTGGGAAAGGTCCCATGATATCTAGTCCCCACTGAGCGAACGGCCATGGAGCCGTTATAGGGGTTAGCTCCTCAGCTGGTTGTCCGATGAAATTGCTGAACCTTTGGCATTTGTCGCAGCTTTTAACGTAAGACTCGGCATCCTTCTGCATGGTTGACCAGTAATACCCAGCTCGTACCAGTTTGTGCACTAACGAGCGCGATCCGGAATGGTTCCCGCATATTCCTTCGTGTACTTCCCTCATTACGTAGTCTGCCTCTTCAACCCCGAGACATCTTAGATAAGGACGGGAGAAACCTCTCTTGTAAAGAATGTATTTTATCAAGACGAACCTTGCCGCTTGGACTTTTAGCTTTCTCGCTGCCTCCTTCTCGTCCGGCAATATCCCGTCCTTTAAGTATGAAGTTATCTGCGTAGTTCAGTTTCTTTCGGAGCGTATCTCCTGCATGTTGTCGGGGTCTATTAGCGGAAAGATTTGAACAAAGGAAAGTACATTACCCTGTGCCGTCATATGTTCTGCTGAAGCGGCTTTGGCTAGCCGATCGGCGAGCTCATTTTCTCCCCTGGGGATCTGGACGAACATTGCTTTTAGCCCGTCGACTCTCGCCCTTACTTGATCAAGATATCTCTTCAACCTTTCCCCTTTGCATTCATAATCTCCGTTTACTTGATTGGTCACGACTTGAGAGTCGCAATGCACGACAACACTTTCAGCTCCAGCGGCTTTGGCTAGGTCGAGTCCCGCTGCCACCGCTTCGTATTCTGCTTCGTTGTTGGTGATGGGGAAGTCGAGACGGACCATACATTCAATCTTGTCTCCTTCAGGTGACAGCAATATTATGCCGGCTCCTCCGACTCGCTTATTGGATGATCCGTCGGTGTAGATGTTCCACTGGGGGGGTTCTTCTGCCCCCTTGTCCGCGTCATGCGTAAACTCTGCTATGAAGTCGGCTACAGCTTGTCCTTTAATGGCCACACGTGGACGGTACTTGATGTCAAACTCACTCAATTCTATTGCCCACAGCGTCAGTCGACCTGCGGCCTCTGGATTACTTAGTGCCCTTCGCAAGGGCTTGTCGGTCATTACGTTCACGGTATGGGCTTGAAAGTAGGGCTTGAGCTTGCGAGCCGCCGTGACCAACGCAAAAGCGAGTTTCTCCATAGGTTGGTATCTTTCCTCGGCACCGCGGAGCGCCCGGCTGGCGTAGTACACGGGCTTCTGTGCCCTGTCCACCTCTCTGATTAAGGTCGCGCTGACAGCCACCGTGGAGACAGCCAAATAGAGGAAGAGCTCTTCACCTGGTTGCGAGGGGCTCAGTAGAGGTGGTGAAGATAGATAGGTTTTTAACTCCTCGAAGGCTCACTGACACTCGCCCGTCCACTCGAATGACTTTTTCAATGTTCGAAAGAAGGGTAAACACTTGTCCGTCGCCCTCGACACGAATCTATTCAATGCCGCTACCTTGCCGTTAAGGCTCTGTACTTCCTTCACGTTTCTCGGGGGGGCCATCTCCATTATGGCTCGGATTTTGTCTGGGTTAGCTTCAATTCCCCTTTGAGATACCATGAATCCTAGGAATTTGCCTGCCGTTACACCGAATGCGCACTTTCCCGGATTGAGCTTCATGTTGTAGGATCGAAGTGTGCCGAATGTTTCCTTGAGATCTTCCAAGTGGTCTTCCTCCTTCCGGCTCTTCACCAGCATGTCGTCGACATAGACTTGGACATTCCTCCCGATTTGCTGTGCGAACATCTTGTTCATTAGTCTCTGGTATGTTGCCCCTGCATTCTTCAGACCGAATGGCATTACTTTGTAACAGAAGAGTCCTTGACTGGTTACAAACGAAGTCTTCTCCTGATCGTCCTCGTGCATGCGGATCTGGTTATAACCCGAGAAAGCATCCATGAAGCTTAGCAACTGGTGTTGAGCCGTCGAGTCTACTAGGATGTCGACCCTTGGGAGGGGATAGCTATCTTTGGGGCATGCTTTGTTAAGATCGGTGAAGTCCACGCACATCCGCCATTTGCCACTCGTTTTCTTCACCATTACCACATTCGCCAGCCAATCGGGGTAGTAGACTTCCCTGATGAAGCTTGCCTCTTGGAGTTTGCGGACCTCTTCCGCTATTGATTGGTCTCGTTCCGGGGCGAATACTCTCTTCTTTTGTCGGACGGGTGGAAACGAGGGCAACACATTCAACTTATGTACCATGACCGAGGGATCGATTCCTGGCATATCGTCATGGCTCCAGGCGAACACATCCTTATTGCTTCTCAAGAAAGCTACGAGCTCTTGACAGATTGCGGGTTTGGCAAGCGTTCCGATCCTGGTGGTTCGGTCTGGATTGGAACTCTCGAGAGTTATCTCCTCTAGCTTCTCTGTAGGTTCTGCCGTCGTTCGGTGTTCTTCTATGTTCAAGGCCTGGATCTGGTCTTCCACCTCCATCATAGCTACGTAGCATTCTCGTGCGGCAATTTGACTTCCGCGTAGCTCTCCTACCCCATACTCTGTTGGGAACTTGATCATCAGGTGGTAAGTTGATGTTGCCGCCTTCCACGAGTTGAGCGTGGGTCGTCCAATAATAGCATTGTAGGCTGATGAGCAATCGACCACCAAGAATGTTACGTCCTTGGTGATTTGTTGGGGGTAATCTCCTACTGTCACCGATAACGTGACTGCGCCCAAAGGGAATATTCTACTCCCTCTGAAACCAACGAGCGGAGCGTTTGTCAGTATTAGCAGCTCCCTATCAATCCTCATTTGTTGGAACGCCGGATAATACAAGATGTCGGCCGAACTACCGTTGTCGACCAACACTCGGTGGATGTTGTAATCGCCTGCCCGCAAGGTGACGACGAGGGCATCGTCGTGTGGATGGTGTAGGCGTCTTGCATCCTCTTCCGAGAACCCGATAATGGGGCCTTCCCTTCTTGCCATCTTTGGCACTGTACCCGCCAACTAGACATTCTGTACCATCCGAAGGTATGTTTTGCGAGCCTTTTTTGACGATCCGGCCGCACCTGTTCCTCTAATTATCATCCTTATGTCCCCCAATGGGGGCCTTGGTCGCTCGTTTTCTCGACGGGGGTGTTGTTCTTGTGGGGGTTGATCCGTTCTCTCCTTACTGACGAACTTCTTCAGTTTCCCTTGTCGGATAAGGGTTTCGATTTGTTGCTTCAAGTCATAGCAATCGGCCGTGTCGTGACCATGGTCACGGTGGAAGCGGCAATATTTGTCTCTGGACCTTTTGTTGGGATCACTCTTCAGCTTTCCCGGAAACGTCAGGGATCCTTCGTCCTTAATCTGCATTAGGACTTGGTCTATCGGGGCGGTCAACGGAGTGAAACTTGTGAACCTTCCGCCCATTGGTTTTGGACGTCTCTCCTCCCTCCGATCTCCCATCCGTCCTCTCTTCCGCCCCTGGTCCTGTCGGGCGTCCTCTTGTCTGTCTCTTTTCTTGGGTCTGTCTTCTCGGGCTAATAGTGCGTCTTCAGCGTTCATATACTTGGTGGCCCTGTAAAGCACCTCTGACATGGTCTTTGGGTCGTTTTTGTATAGGGAGAACAAAAACTTACCCCCCTTCAGCCCGTTCGTGAACGCTGCCACCAATATCTTGTCGTCGGCTTCGTCGATCGAGAGCGCTTCTTTATTGAAGCGTGATATGTAGGCCCGTAACGTCTCCTCCTCTCTCTGCTTGATATTCATTAAACAAGCCGTGGATTTCTTATACCGATGTCCTCCGATGAAGTGCGTAGTGAACTGAGCGCTCAGCTCCTTGAAGGTGCCGATGGAATTTGGTGTTAGCCGGCTGAACCAAATCCTTGCTGTGCCCTTTAGGGTTGTAGGGAATGCCCTACACATAATTGCGTCTGCCACTCCCTGAAGGTGCATCAGGGTCTTGAAGGTCTCTAGGTGATCGAGAGGGTCCTTGATTCCGTCATAATTGTCCATACTCGGCATGCGGAACTTACTCGGCAGGGGGAAGGAATTGACGGACGCCGTAAATGGCGAGCCAGTCCGGTTGACAAGGTCGTCAAGATCACTGGACACTCGCCCCTTGAGAGCGTTCATCAGTACTTCCATCTGTTCCTTCATCGCCTGCATCTCCGCGATGATGGGTTGTGGAGCTGTATCCGTCACTGAAGGGATGCTAGCGTCCCGTCGCACTTGTTTGCTCGGGGCATTACTCTCCTGTGGTCCGTCATTATTTCTCCTTTCCTCACTGTTCCCTTCTTGATCTTCTCCTTGGCTATTCACCGCCGCACTCTTTTGATTCAGCTGCTCTATCAGGTCGTGGTTTTGTTTGGTGAGGCGCTCCACGGCTGCGGCGAGCGTCTTGACCTGTCTCTCAAGGGCAGTCGTAGGGGCTTCTTCTTGGACGTCATTTGTGGTTGCCATCGAGCGTGTGAGTACCATGTAACTCTTTTGTCTAGGAAATGTTACCGTACCTGGTCGTCTTTCCCACAGACGGCGCCAACTGATGACGTCGAAAATTGTCACCAATGGGTCACACCGTACTCGCGACTCGAAGCGAACCTGCACGACAAAAACAATCGACGGAAGTCCTTCAGAGAGCACCGGTGTGGTGCCGGCCAAAGGCTCTCCGACGGTCAAGTTAGAATTCTTCTGTTTTGCTTAGAGCGTTAGAGAGGGTCAATTAAAGCGTACCTCGATTTCTGTGGGTATTAGGCCTTTTATAGTGATAAAGGGTTGACTTTTCCTTTTTGGTTTCCACATCTTTTCAATGTGGGACTCTACTCCCCATTCTTCTAAGCGTGGTGAGCAAGGATTCCCATTTCCGGATCTTAGGGTTTTTCTGGGCTATGGACGTTTCGGATCATGGGCCCTTACGATGGGCCTTCAAAGCTGGGACCATCTTTACGCAGGCCCAAGAAACCTAGTCCGTCAGGCCCATTAAGGTAAGCCCATCAGACCCAATATTTTATCATCTTCAACAAGCAAAGGGAAATCAAGGCATCCAGCCTGATTACATCACCAAAACAGTAGGGGCACTATTTTACTACGGTGTCCTGTATAATAAATTACATGTGTTTATTATATAGGACACCATTTTACTCCAAGTCACATGTCGTCATTTTGATGATGCGTTTTTTCATTAATTGCAGCATCACACATGATAAGTTTAATGGTTTTAATTGAAACCTTTTTACTTATATCGAAAGAGTAGGTTTTCATTTGAAACTTCTTAAAGTGTAATTTAACTCAACAACTATTAAATCATATTATTTCTCAAAAAAAAAAAAAACTATTAAATCATATTCATTTATTAATTATAGGGTTTGAAATGAAGTTTATTCTTCTTTTTTATTTAAACAACAAACAACAAATATACATGGTAGGGACTAGGGACCATAACCATCTCCAATAGTCTTTTCCAAAATCCTATAACAGGCAAGTATAACATAATAGGGTTCACTTTTAGAGCAATCACACCCATTGGTGTGAAATAGAAACAATTGTCAATTTTACATATTTTTGTTCAAAAACTATCCACATTAGTGAATTTATGATATTGTGAATATACAAAATTGCTACAATAACCACGTAAACTGTAGCTTTTTATTTGATTATTTAAATAATTTTTTCTCTCTCCTCTCTTACCCTTATATTCATTCTCTCACTCTTTCCCTAACTTTCTTCAATCAAAAAAAAAAAAAAAAAAAGGAAGAATAAATCAACTCAAAAAAACTTGAAAACTCATCACAAATCCAATTCAAAATCAATCCAAAACAAAAACACAACGAAAAACTCATTTGAAAAAAATCAAATCAACCCAAAACCCATGCCAAAGCTGTTGTTGCTGCTGCCATGGAAGCTTGGGTGGAGTGCTCGCCGCTACCAAGAGAGAGAAAGTGAAGATTTGGAACTTACCGACCTGAATTGAGTTTGTGATGGTTGGTTCATGGATCTGGTTTGCCTTAGATTTGTCTTTAAATGCCAAAAATGGGACTCAAATTGATATGGGTTTGTGTTAAAGTGAAGTTTTGAGGTTTGTTTTTTGGAGTTTTTTGATGAAAGAAAAAGGGAGGAATAAGAAAAAAAATGATGGGTAGAGAATGAGAGAAATTTCAAAAATGGATGAGAGAGAGAGAGAGAGAGAGAGAGAGAGAGAGAGAGAGTGTGTTTTAATATGGGTAGGTGAAAAAAAAAAGATTATTTAAAGAAAAGAGAGTGTATAATAGATGATCTAATGTGGGTATTTTTGCAAATTGTTCATGTAAAATAGAAACAAGTAGGTTTTTATGCAAAAATAGATAGAAAATTGTAGACATACTAATGCGAATGCTCTTATGTGTATTTTGGTTGCTTTGTATATCTAGATCACTATATGTATGCATTCTCTTACACTTTGTTTGTTCTGAAATAAAATATTTTCTCATTTTCAAGCATTTGTTTGCATCTAAAATGTGGTCAAACTTATAAAAAAAATTTCGTTGACTATAAAATCCTTTGTAAAAAATTGGAAAACATTTTACCTTTAAAAACTTAGTAAAATATTGTACAAAACACCCCCCCCCCCACAACATAATTTGTTGGCTAGATCACTAATGCCACCACTCTGACAGTCTATGCTGCTAGTCTTGTTACCATAACCACTACTCTAGCAATCAAGTCAATAGCACCACCAATCCAATCACTGGACCTCCGGCATTGGCAACTCTAATGCCTAAGCCACCGGTTATGGTGGTTTGTGCGAGAAAATTGTTACATGTTGTACCAAACACCTTAAAATGTGTTTACATGTAAAATATTTTACTTTGAGAGTTGAAACAAAGAGAGCCTAATTTTATTAGACTTAGTGTAACTCTAAATAATGTTACACCATTTTATAATTTTTAATTTGATGCAAATTTTTACAAATCCACCATTGAATAATATTATTTTTGTATATTCTTCATACTTGCAAAATTTAAAAGTGATCAAGAATCAATAGTCCTGTCATCAATCAATTATTTAAATTCAAGTTTTGTAGTTTAAAATAATGCATAAAAAATGAGTTTACTAATCGAACAATAAATAACATCCAATTTGCATGAAAATTAACATGCATGTTAAAAACATGTAAAACATGTAATCCAGTGTTAGAATTTTCAAAATATAAATTCAATAATAAGTTATTAAGTGGTGTAATTCTAAATAATGTTACACCAATCAATAATTTTTTGAGTTAAGAACGATTGAAACTCAATAATTTTTAATTAGATGTGAATTTTGATAGATCCATGGTTGGATGATATTATTTTCATATATCCTACATGTTTGCAAAATTTAGAAAAGATCAAAAATCGACAACCATGTCATCAATTAATTGTTTAAATTCAAGTTTTTGTAGTTTAAAATAATGCATAAAAAATGAGTTATGGATCGAATAGTAAATGACATCCGATTTGCATGAAAATTGGCATACGGGTTAAGAACGTATAGAACATATAATCCAATGGTAGAATTTTCAAAATATAAATTCAACAATAAGTTATTAGGTGATGTAACATTCCTTAGAATTGTACCATGTGTAATTTGAACCTAACTCATATAAAAATGAACCAACAAAGTTATTGTTCTCTTAGCATACTTATACAAATTAAGATTTATTTATTTATATATCGGTAATTGGATAGCTATAAACTTAATAATAGGAGAGGAAGAATTTAATTTATACACTAGATAAAAAATACATACAAGTATATAAAAGTGAATCAAGTAGAAGTCTTGAGAAGGTGGTCCTTGCCATTTTAGTAATATATCATCTTACTTATCAAAAATAAATACAAGACTTGAGGAAAAAAAAAAAAAAAAAAGTCTTGAGAACGGTGAGCACTCACATTACCCCCTCTCTCCGCCCCCCCCCCCCCCCCCCCCCAAACAAAAACAAAAAAACAAAAAAATAGACGTACTGTTGGATTTTTCCCACCCTTTTGAGAAAAGTCTCGTAGGATTGGTCTTTTTCTTGAGCGGTGTACAGTAATAAAGTAATGATCATGACAAGATTAATGTCATTTCCACCAATATTTAATATCAATGTTCAAAATTTATTGCACTCAGCGTATTTCATCAATTTAACATACTACATACTCGACAGTCCTGAGACCACCACAAATAAACTCACCACATCATGAAAAAAAACTCTCCAAATAAAAACTTCTCTCTATTCACCTCCATTTGATTCAATATTGATGAACATAGAAAAGAGAATTGAAGGTTGAAGGCTGGAATAAGAGTATATCAAAAAATTTTGGAATTCCTTGGATATTCTTGATTGGTGCAAGGGTTAATACTTAATAAGATCTAAAAAGTTTATCAATGTCCGGGTTGATTATTTGCAGCGCAAATAATGACACTAAGAAGAAGATGACACTAAAATTACAACACTTCGGCCTCTTAAGTTCTTAGCCTTTTGCACTCATGCTTTAGGCCTGGGCCCATTGCTTGTAGGATTTAGAAAGAAGTTTATGCCAAGATGATTCTTTCTAAAGTATTAGTATTGGTACTAATTGGTCAGGGACGGAGCCAGGTCTTGGTGTTAAAAAAGGCAATTTTATTGTTAATTGCATGCAATGGTTTCAACCTTTGGTTCTATTGCGTAGCCAGCAAAAATTTTCTTTAATTATTATTATTTTTATGTGTGTGTAGAGCCTGTCTTTTGTTGTTTTGGAGAAAAGAATTGTTAGAGTTAGTTTTAGTTGTCGTTTATTTTAGCATATTAATAAGAGTATTTTTATAATCATGTTATAAAACCTAATATAAAATGTGCTAATGTGTGGGGTTGATAAGTTAATGCCATCCTAATCCAATCCTAGAAGCCATTAAATTATTTTTTAGAAACATATTTTCTCTTGTATCTTAATGGTGAATTTCTTTACTTATAATTTCGTTGTTTAACTATATTATATTAACCATTTATTCTTCTCATCATTATTTAATGTGGGATTTCACTACTTAACCAACCACACTACTCATATGTGAATATTCCAATAGAATATTCAGAGTGAGGTAATTTAGCAAGTGAGATGGGAGAAACCTAGGATGGGGTGGTTCAAACTTAACACTAATGGTTCCTCTTTTGATAATCCAAGAAGAACTGGCAGTGGAGTAGTCCTCAGAAATCATCAAGGGCAATGGATTAGTGACTTCTCAAAAGCAATTAGTTTTGCTAATAGCGTTGCAGCAGAACTATGGGCTCTTAGGGGATGTGTGTGCAATCCTGTTTACCTTCTGTTTTAGTTAGATGCAACAGTAGTATTTGCATTGATGTCTAGCACAGCTAAAACCAATTGTGAGCTATCTACTCTTGTTGCTGATTGTAGGGCTTTGTTGAGGTAAATCCCTCAGCATAAAGTACTCCACTGCTTTAGGGAAGCTAATTTTTGTGCTGAACTTGCAAGGAAAGGAGCACAGTTGAACCAGGATTTTGTAGTGTTTGAGCAACCTCCCTAACGTGTTACTGCTTTTATTTCAAGACAATGCTGGCCTGTATGCCATTGGTCCAGCAGGCTCTTAATCTTAGTTTTTGAATTCCATGTTTACTAAAAAAAGGATCTTATATAATCCCAAAATGGTACACTAGTACGTACTAGTATCAAACTATTCAATTCCAATATTGAATCAGGAATGGAATTCAAAACTTTGAGGTCTATTGGTAGTATCTCTCATTGTCAAATAAGGGACTCCCATTGGTGGCTTGTTCTATTGGTAATGAGCAATCAACATGGAGCGAATGCTATAGGTTTCAAATCATATTGTGTGTGTGTGTCTATATTTATATATATATATATATATATAGAGAGAGAGAGAGAGAGAGAGAGAGAGAGAGACATCAGCACCCACTGGAAAATTTTCTTAAACTATCAAACCTGCCCACTTTGTACAAGAGCACCTTTGGCTAAAGGTCTGACATGAAAAGGGTTGGAGAGAACCAAGCTAAAAGACTTTATACAAGACAACATGCCTCAAAAACCTATAAATAGAATTGATTAAATTTTAATTGAATAATTTTTCATGTTGATGTTTAAATGCTCCGGTCATATAATGTAGTAAAGGTGAAAGTTCCGGCACTTGTGTTTCCTGATAACAAGGCTGAATTGTCTTGGTTGTCTGATCCAGAGGATGCATTAGAAGTAATGGTTGCGTCAGGCTTTTTCTGGGCACCACGCACTTTGAGGTCCATGAAATCGGAAATTAAGCCTGGCTTTGTTATATTATTGTCATCCAAATCTAGCTTACCAGTTAACATCTTGACCACAGTTGACATGGATGGCCGGAGTTTTGGAGCATCTTGTGTGCAGAGAAGACCAATCTTTAGAAATTTACAAGCCTCCTCAGCATCAAAATCACCGTCAAGTGCTGTGTCTACCAGTCCAACCAACTCTCGTCGTTCATAAAGTTCCCACGTCTGCAATAGGAGAATACACATGTCATGAACAGTCCCATAAAATATGAAAATGCTTTTCTGCACAATTTCAGATAATCAATCTAGCATATATAAAACTCAGACCATCTTTCTTGATGTCCCTTTGGCAAACTTATTCCTCTAATCTTTAAACATATTCTCAAGAAAAGCCAGTTTGACTTTCAAAGTAAAAGATTTGCATAGTCTATAAACCTATGAGAACTTCTGGCTTTAAGACGGTCTTGACAAATAACCAACTCTAAGTAAAAATTACAGAATTGATCCTTGATGGCTAGTAAAGATTAGAGTAGCAATCACAGACCCAGTCAACAAAGGAAATACAATGAGAATAATTGTCATAAATTTCCTAGATTATAGTCAATGGTCTTGAGACTTGCAATGCTTCTTGAGTCTTAAACTCTCTTAAACCAAGAAGAGAATTATGTGATTTCCACATGATAGAACACAGCTCCTGTTGGTCACATTTTCCAAAAATTCCTGGGGAATTTGTTCTACATCAACAAATTTTTCATACATATTTTATTACATAAGTCCACCAACACAATCACCAAACAAGAAAAAAGGTGGTGTAATGTAGTGTGAAGTGAAATTCTAATCACAATAGCGTATATTGACAATGCATGTACCTTAGAGAACATTAAAAATACAATAATGTTATAGACACAACAAATTTCACAACTTGTTGAGGCAGTAAATGGTGATCAATGCAACATTGGTCTCACTAGAACCACCACTGACATCACTTTTATTACATCAACAAATTTTTCATACATATTTTATTACATAAGTCCACCAACACAATCACCAAACAAGAAAAAAGGTGGTGTAATGTAGTGTGAAGTGAAATTCTAATCACAATAGCGTATATTGACAATGCATGTACCTTAGAGAACATTAAAAATACAATAATGTTATAGACACAACAAATTTCACAACTTGTTGAGGCAGTAAATGGTGATCAATGCAACATTGGTCTCACTAGAACCACCACTGACATCACTTTTATTGTACCAAATTACCAATCGTAACCTAACACCTCAGCAGTTGTGAAAAATGTTGTGAAATTTGTTTTGTCATTAGACTTATGGTTAAAAATATGACACGGGCTCTTACATAGTGCATGTATATACTAAGGGGCTGTTGGACTATACATGTAAGTCAAATTAAATCACAGTTTTATTTCTAAAGAAGTTAATTTCATTTAATTCCAATTAAGTTGGGTTTATCCCATATCATATGAAGTTTGGGATCATTTTTAAGGACTCAAGACTTTGCCTCCAGTTACCTAATCAGCATACACTATCAACTCAGCATGATTATTTTTTACCATGATGTCTTTACACATTTCACTACAACTTAGCAGTTTTTTTTGACAATTTCACAACCAGGGATACATTTCAGTTTCATCTTCTAAAATCATGGAGTGCCTCTGCATTTTTCATTTCAGGAAAAGGAAAACAAATTATTATTTCTTTGAGGGGTGAATAAGACATTCATACCCTTTCTAGGAGATACTGCTCTTCAATAGGTAATCTTGTGTTTGTGTTACATCTCCCGCTGACTATTTCCACAAGGAGGACACCAAAACTGTAAATATCTGCTTTCCGCGTTAATTGTCCCCTTATCGCATATTCAGGTGCTAGATAACCTCTGAAACAACAAATATAAATGTAAATAGAAGAAACCAAGAAAAGAAAAGTCATGAAAGAAGTATCGTATAGAGAGGATGAAAGGGGTGGGGGGTGGCCGGATAGAGACTACATGTGATAATTTTAATGAAAAAATTATGAATGAAGCTTGTCCCATAGGGATGAAGCACGCCTAATTTGAAACATTCCACTACAGATTTGCAACAGCAGCACCATAGAAAGTTCCAAGACTTATACCTTTATCCAATGGCAAGGTAGTTTGTGAGGAAATTGAAGGATAACTTAAGGAATAAACCAGAGCTCACATGGTTACAGAAAGACAATGATAGATACATTTACTGGCCACATGTGGGCACAAAAAGACAGAATATCACTTTCTTAAGGATCCCATCAACAAGGCCTACATGCTTATCAACCAAATTGACAAATGTGACTGTTAAAATATTTATCATTTCAAAAGCTAATGAGTTGCCCAGAAAGTAAATGAGTAAGTCCAGACAAGATGGCTTTCATTTTCATTAATGGGACCTTTGTTGATCCCTCAGAAACCATCCTTTACTTTTAGTTAGAATTTAAAAGAAGGTACAATAACAATGTTTATGTAATGTTTCAAACATTATACTCTCAATAAGAAGTCCTTCCCCTTTAAAAAACACATCTCCAGTTTTAGACAAAACAATAAGTTAGGAAATGAAAATACGTTAAGCAAGGTAAGGAAAATACTGAAACTTACATCGTTCCTGCCACACGTGTGCTAACGTGAGTCACATTCGATGGGATAAGCTTTGCAAGCCCAAAATCTGAAATCTTGGGTGTCAAGTCTTTGTCAAGGAGAATATTGCTTGCTTTGATATCTCTGTGAACAATATGTGGTCGTACCTCTTCGTGAAGGAAGGCAAGCCCGCGTGCAATACCAATGCAAATTTTAGACCTTGTTCGCCAATTAAAGTAGATATTGCTTTGACTTCCACCTGAAAGTGAAAAGTTTCTAGCATATTCAGAAGTGGATCGATTAAAAAAAATATCTATTCAGAGTAAGATTCACATCCAGAAAATTGAATGCTGATTATTTTGGTGAAGTAAAATATATCAAGGAAAACTTAGAAAATATGTATTCTGGAAACTATTCCTGTAAAAGAATTTCCATGATAGATAAATTTCTCCATGGCACAAAGCACAGGCTCAATGGTATAAGACTAGGACTTCAAAAACAAGAAGAATCTTTTTTATTTACCAATGAGAGTTTGTGCGAGGCTATTATTTTCAAGATAGTTGTAGACCAAAATTCTGTGATCTTCTTCCACACAACAGCCATAGAGCTCAACCAAATTGTCATGCTTTATTTCTGAGATCACATTAATCTCTGTCAAGAACTCCTTCACTCCCTGTTTTGATTCAGCTGAAAGAACTTTTATAGCAGCAATCTTCCCATCTTTAAGCCGTCCCTGGAAAATCGCAATAATATTTTTAAGGAGGTGTCAACCATGTGAAGAAGAAAGAAAACAATTAAAAAAAAATGTAATTACCATGCCAAATGCTTATATAAAGTGCATGTTAAAATGGTAAAGATGCAATTACCTTATAGACACAACCAAAACCACCCTCCCCAATTTTATTGACTGGAATAAAATCTTCTGTGGCAGTTCTCAATTCTTTGTAAGTGTAAAGCTTTACATTGTGAATGCTTGAAAATTCTGTTCAGTAAAAGTGAGAGAGAGAAAAAAACTCTAATCAGAATTTATTGTATTTGAAGACTATCTATTCTCAGAAAGTGATTATTTGGAATTAAAACAACACAAATTGTGAATGTCTGATACTTCTGATGTTTTATTATCAATTGTTGAAAAAGTTTCTGGCTTACCATCATCAACATCAAGGCTTCCTTTTCTTGGTGATTTCCTCCTACCGAATAAGAAAGAAAAACAAGTCATAACTGAAAGAGACACCAAGGACGCCTTTCTATGTCAAACTGTGAACAATCTCTTCAAATGAAAACACTTCCAAGACCTGCCAACTCAACCAGTGAACATACACATTACTCTTGATGCATAATCAGGCAAAAAGAAATATCAAACAAATTGAAAAGTATGTAAAATTTTGAGCAACAATTCGGATGACTTCAAGGTAAACAAGTCTCAAAAATCAAACGGGATTTGAAAGTAAAGCGTGCCATGCAAAAAGTCAAAAAGAAATAGCCCCCTTATTTCCTATTTGGCATGAATTCTTAAACTTAGGGAAATTTGAGTAAAGAGGGAAATGGGTAACTATTGGCTTGTGATGGTATTGAAAGGGAGAATTTGCATCTAACATCCCACATACTAATTGAAAGAAAAACTCATTTTTCTAATAATTCAATAGTTACAATGGTGGTGAGGGACTTGAATCCTAAATATCTTCATTAGAAACACTAAGGTGAATTGTCTATGTGAGAATTTAGTTGAAATACACCCATCTTCTTGTGTCACTAAAATGTCCAATTGATTCCTCAAATAAATTTCAATGAATTAAAAGAAAAGACAAATGAAAAATGTCCACATTGCTTAACAAAGGGGAAAAAAAAAATTCTAAAATCTCAGGCTGACCAGGCAAGAAGTGAAATGATCCTGCCCAAAGCAATGTGATCAGAGGTGATGGGATAAATCACATATACTTCACAATTTTAAACCACTGAATGCTTCAAACACAATCAAGATTTTAGAAGTACAGCATAACTGATATTTGAATCATCAGTCCTAATAATTGCATAACATTTTTAACAATCAGCTCAGCAGCCACAATTTTCCTAGAATTCAATTTTTTCTAACAAACTTTGTTCTGCACTTACCATTAGCCAATGGTAATTTGTTTTTACACAATTTTAACATCAAATGGCAAAGTTTTTTAATGTTCTATAAATCATTATATAAACTTATAATCTCTTTTAGACTTCGATAAATTTTTTTTTTTTTTTTAATATGCTTCTGCCTGAGAGTTTCTCAAAACTTCCTTTCCTATTAAAGACAGATATTGACCAACATAACAAATATTTGAATCACAATCAACAAGCCCACTACTCATGATTCCTAGTATGTTTCAATCTATCGATGATAAAGCACATACAAAAACTACTACCAATGCAATATGCATTTATACTGCACGCCTGACAATCAAAATTTTACAGCTCTTAACATAAACATAGTAAAAGATGTAAGAAAAGTAGGACACTCAAGATAGGTAGATGCACCAAAAAGTCATTACAAGAAATGTATTATTATTATTATTATTTTTATAATTACAAGAAATGCATTAATAATCACTCATTATTCAATTATACCCATCTTGGTTTAAAGTTATTATTATAAAATTAACCAAGATTGACTAAAAAATGCCTCAAGTATTAAACTCCAAAATGGGTTTTCTTCTTCTTCTAGCTCTTTCATTCCAAGATGGTCTTGAATTTATTTACCCCTTTAATATGTACTAAATATCAAACTTACTAACATATCAAAATCAAAGGCAACACTGTATCAAAAAAAAAAAAAAATCAAAGGCAACACTAAAACAAAAGCTCATGACAGACAATTTGAGAGAAAGAAAACAGTTTAAATTTGGAAAAGAATCTAACTTTGTAACAAAAATTCAAAATTTTAAAAACCATTTAGCATCCATCTTAGAATTTAGGAACTAGCTTAACAACATGGTCAACCAAGTACAGAATCATTGGAAAAACAGAAAGTAAAAGAAACCCAGATGAGAAACTAACCTCAGGAGCTCGGAGAAAGACCAGGTTGTCTTCTTGACAGAGTTGAGAGAGAGAGAAGGATGAGAGGTGCGTAGGTTAAGGGAGTTTGAACTTGAAAAGTGGGGGCTTGTGAGAGAGCGTAGGATAAGATTAATAATAAAATGATAATACAGAAGTGCTATTTAAGTCTTGAAAAAGTCCATGA
Organism: Quercus robur; assembly: GCF_932294415.1. Lineage (NCBI taxonomy): Eukaryota > Viridiplantae > Streptophyta > Magnoliopsida > Fagales > Fagaceae > Quercus > Quercus robur. Next base: position 17,800,667 of record NC_065537.1, read on the forward strand.
AGTTTTCACCAAAAAAGAAAAAGTCCATGAAGGAACGCGTACTCCTTTTGAATTTTCTCTCTCTCTCTCTCTGTCTCCCAATGAAAGTCATTCGAGGTACAATTATGAATGATAAAAAGAATATAGAGGTTTGTGAAACAGTGAAGATAGAGAGAGAGAGAGAGAGAGAGAGAGAGATGTGAAATAAGCCGTTGACGCCAAGTGGCGCGTAAAAAATTAAAAAATAAAAAAAAAAAAAAACTAAAAAAGTTTGTACTTTTTATTTGTCAAATTATCTGTGCTGCTCTTAATGTCAATGACCCAGTCACCAGCTCTTCAAAAAAATAGAAAAAAACAAAAACATAAAAAATACCAAGTCCAAATTCACAATGCATGTGTTTTTGTGGGGACCTCTCTTATGTTCACATTAAGATAGATATATATATATATATATACACACACATACATATGTGCATCTTGTGTCATCCATCTCATGATGTGTAGGTCTCATATGATTATAGAGTTATGTATGACAAGAAAGCAAGTAGGCAAAAAATTGCCTCATACATGCAATATTTATCATATATTTATATATTTATATTTCTTATTGCTCTTAGGATTCACATACTGTGATAAAAATGATATATATATATATATATATATATTGGATGTATAAGATAAATATTTGTGAGAACGCCAGAATGGGAATTTATGTACCCAATAGAATGACTAGTTTGAAAAGGTGTTTGACACAAAATAAGAACAACATCGATTCTATCAGAGTTGAAGAAGGAAATTGGATCACTGATACGAGCCTAATCAAACAGCACTTCCTAGACAAATTCAAGCATCACTTCATAGTCAAGGAAGCCAACGTCCCGGACCATTTGGAAGAGCTTATCTTAGCAGTCATTTTAGAGGAGGATAATATAGCCCTGTGCAGAATTCCCACCCCTAAGGAAATTAAATTCACCTTGTTCCATATGCCTGATCTAAAGGCACTAGGACCCAATGGCTTCCCCGTCACTTTCTACAAAAGCTACTGGCCTATAGTGGGGGATGACGTCACTAAAGCCGTTACATCGTTCTTCCCTGATGGTTGCCCAAAGAAATAAACAGCTCTCTGATCGTCCTCATTCCAAAGGTACCCAACCTCTTTCAATCATTATAGGCACATAAGTTTATGTAACGTGATTTAGAAAATTATCTCCAAGATCTTAATGTCTAGAATCAGGCCTCTCCTCCCCAGATTCATCTCCCCCTGCCAATCAGCATTTATCCCTGGTCGCTGGATAGCTGAAAATCAAGTTATCGTCCAGGAGTTGATTCACAGTTTCAAGGTTAGGAAAATTAAAGCAGGACAAATGGCCATAAAGATTGATCTCCAAAAGGCATATGACCAGGTGAATTGGGATTTTCTCCAAGTCGTTCTCAATAAACTAGGTTTTGACGAAACTTTCATTGGATGGATAATGGCATGTGTTTCCTCGATGTCTTTTGAGGTGCTCGTCAATGGCGATAAGTCGGAACAATTCAAGCCAAGCAGAGGGCTAAGGCAAGGTGACCCCCTTGTCGTCCCATCTTTTCATAATTGAGCAAGAAATCCTCTTTAGGCTCCTAGAGAAAGAATTTGTTCTTAAAAATATTGATGGGGTTAAAGCTAGTGCACGCGCACCACCCATCACCCACGTAATGTATGCAAATGACATTATTCTCTTCTCCAAAGCAACAAGGAACAATGTCGCTGCCATTGTCAAATGCATTCAAAAGTACTGTAACTAGTCTAGATAGAGCCTCAACAACTCTAAATCCGGGGTGTTTTTCTTCAAGTACTCAACACATCAAAATCGGAGAGCAGTCAAACACATTTTGAAGATGAAAAATTTAAAGAAGGATGCCATCTATTTGGGTTCCCCCCTTTTCTTGTCTAGAGCCTAAGCAAAGGACTTCAAATACATCATAGATAAGGTTGAAACGAAGCTTATGGGCTAGAGAAGCAAATGCCTCTCATGGGCAGGGAGATCAACCCTAATTAACTCAGTGGCACAATCCATCCCAATCTACACCATGTCATCTTTCAGCATCCCCAATAGCATCTGCAACAAGTTAGACTCTTTATCTCGAAGGTTTTGGTAGAAGCCAAAGAAGTTAGAGGGGAGATTCCTAGCTTTCACAACCTGGGACAATCTTTGCAAGCCAAAATGCAAAGGGGTTTTAGGGTTTAAAAAAGCAAAACGGATGAACAATGCTCTGCTAGCTAACCTTGCGTGGATGGTAGCCTCCAAAAGAGACAGCCTCTGTATGTCTATCCTGAGAGCTAAATACAAAGTGAGAAATGACTGGTTGAGAAAAGAACACCCAAGAAGCGCTTCTCCAATTTGGAAAGCCATCGAAGGTGTCAAGAAAACCATTATCAAAGGTGCATGCTACCTTATCGGAGATGGAGCCTCCATTAATGTCTGGCTAAACCCGTGGGTCTCTTGGATCCAAAATTTCATACCAAAACTAGCACAACCTGCCTTTGCTGAGACACCCCTTATGATATCCATGCTCATTGATGGACCATCTCATCGTTGGAAAGAGAGTCTAATCCTCCAGCTCTTTGTGCCATCATCTGCAGAAGCAATTTTATCCATCTCCCTTGCCTCGAGCCGAAGCAAAGACAAACTCATTTGGATGCCTTGCTCAAAAGGAGAATTTGTAGTCAAATCGGCCTATAAAGTCACTAACCAGCATTCCACATAGAGTTCTTTGCCTCACCAATTATGGAAGAGGCTTTGGAAAATCTAAGTGCCTGAGAGGATCAAAATGTTATTGTGGAGGATCGCATCAAACACCATCCTGGTAAAGGAAATTTTAGACCAGAGAATGGGATTAGACAATCAAGTTTGTGCACTTTGTCAAGAAGCTCCTGAAACATCCTGCCATCTATTCTGCCATTGTCCTGTAGCCAGAGCAATATGGTTTACCTCTTGTTAGGGAATGAGAGTACATGACCACAACCTTACCAATAGCGCAGATATCATAAAGTTGGTCCTCAACCCACCTATACCCTCGGCACAGGAAGTAGATAGGGAGCACATCACCACAACTTTGGCGTTCACTCTGGACGAAATTTGGCTCTTGAGAAACCAATTCACCTTCGAAGATAGCAAAATTGACAGTCTTTCATCCAACAATCGCATTGATGTAATTTTTGTTAGTAGGTCGTTCCCTTCTGTTTCTTTTGTATGGGTAAGAAGAGTTTGCAATGCTGCAGCCCACGAAGCTGCCAAGTTTGCGCTTAGAGCCCCTGTTTCTAGTTGTTTCTCTTTGGATAGTCTGCCATTGGGGCTAGTCGATGCTTGTAAGGCAGACTTCCCCCCTTGTTCCTCCCTTGTTTAATTGAAATGACATTGAAGTTTGAAAAAAAAATGGAAAAAAAAAAAAGAATGAATGAATTTATGTTATAGAAACGAGTTTTTTTTACTGCACTAGACCTTTTAGTCTTTGGTTAGTGTTTTGTGTTTACCTTGGTCAATTGGAGTATTATTTTATGTTGTTGTAAAATTAGTTTTTTTTGTACTTGGATGATCAAATGAAGAATACTTTTAGATTTTGGGTTTAGCTCTTTCTCTAAATTTGATTTTTTATATAGGATTTGCTTAAAAAGGAAAAAAGTACGTCTCAAAAAATTCTTAGTTCATATTGGGGTTGAATAATTTTTTTTTTTTGTTTGGGTACATTGGGAGAAATTATAAAATTCACATAGTGAACAAGTGATATAGTCCACCATTCTATTAAAAAACTTCCACTTGTTTAAAATTGTTAATTAAAAAAAAAAATTTAAACATAAATTAATTACTGCCTCAATAATTTTAAATAAGTAGAAATTTTTTTAGTGAAATAGTGAACAAATAACATAGTTCACCAAAACACTATAATTTATCGTACATTGTGGCGAATAAAGTCTGCCGTACAATATGAAAATGTATAATAGGGTATGCACGGATTAATTAAACATTAATTGATAAACATGTGTTTCAAAGAAATCAAAACTTTTGTGGCTGCGCCAGTCAGTGGACTAGACTCTATCATTTCATAAAATAAAATAAAATAAAAAGACTAGACTCTTTTTTTTATTTTATATATATATATATATATATTGAAATTGTCTCTTTTCCCTTAAAAAAGAAAAGAAAAAGAAATTGTCTATTACGTGTTGATCTCATATGATTACGTAGTCATATATGTATGATGAGGAAGGCAAGAAAGTGCCTCACACATGCAATATATAGCATATATTTATATATTTATATTTCTTATTGTTCTTAGGATTCACATATTGTGATAAAAATGATATATATATATACATATATATTGGATATATAATTAAGATAATTAGTGGTGAGAGCGGAAATTTATATACCCGATAAAATTAGTAGTTTGTAAAGGTGTTTGACACAAAATAAAAATGAATTTATGCTTGTTCGTGGGGGTATTTGACATATCATAGAAATGAGTTTTTACTGCCCTAGAGTGGCCTGGACCTTTTAGTCTTTGGCTAGTGTTTTGTGCTTACCTTGGTCAATTGGGGTATTATTTTATGTTGTTGTAAAATTAGTTTATGTTGTACTTGGATGATCAAGTGGAGAATACTTTTAGATTTTGGGTTTAGCTACCTCTTTCTCTGAATTTGATTTTTTTTTATATAGGACTTGCTTAGAAAGGAAGAAAGTACATCTAAAAACAAATACTATCAAGTATCAATGCAGAAATTATATATATATATATATATATTTTATTGGTCTCTCTCAGAAATTCTTGGTTCACATTGGAGTCGAATAAAGTCTGCCTTAAAATATGAAAGTGTATGATAAGGTATGCACGCATGGTTTAATCTTTGATTGATAAACACGTGCTTCAAAGAAATCAAAAACTTTTGTGGCTGCGGTCAATAGACAAGAACTCTTTTATATATATATATATATATATATATATATTTTTTTTTTTTTTTTTTTTTTTCTATATTGAAAAATTGTCTATTTCTTTTTTCTCTGAAAATATTATGATGGATTTGATTTGGCAATAATTGTCAAATTGGCTGATTGCATTAATGGTCATGGGAAACCAAAAAGTGCAAAAGATTGATCTAATTATGGGAAAGAGTGACGGTCTAAAATATGATTTGAATTCAAACAGTGCTAATTTGACTAATCCCTAGCTAGCTACTGCATTTCCACGCAAGTGGTTACCTTGAGTAAATAAATATTTTCACTTCTTGATAAGTTTCAAACCTTCACCTATTGGCTATTTACACCGTATATTTACCGTTTTCTCTTGTTGCCCAACCTTATAAAAAACGTTTCCACACAAAAACCAAAAAAAAAGAAAAAAAGAAAAGAAAAGAAGTAAAAACGTAAAAGATGGAGTGTGGCACATGTTGGGGAGATAAACACTTTGGAGAGATTCATTGAATAATTAATATAATATATAGAAACACATTTTAACCCTAAACCCAATAAGTATGTGCTCAATTATGTTATGTTAACTACTCATTCTTCTCATCATTATTCAATGTGGAACTTCACTACACGTGTAACCTAACAATCTCCTTTTCACGTGTGAGTCTTTGACTTCCTGTGAGTTTCAAGACCTCTTCGTGGGCTATGAACAAGTTATACTCACTTCCCCTTACCTCATGGGCCTTTTCCTTCGCTAATACATCATCTATGGGCCTCCACGTGTCAACCCCGCACATCTTTTATTCTCCATGGGAACCTCACACCTCATCATTGTCTAACACCATTAGCAATAATACTCCTTTGTTAGGCCTTTTCCAAGATCATTTGTGTGGGCTTTATGGGCTTGCTTGGTGCAATATACCGTCCCCACTTCAATTGTGAAAGGGACTCACCTTACTCTATTTGCGAAAGGGTTTCAAGTATACACACTCCATTTTTGCTCAAACTGTAAAAGGAACCTCAACAACTTTGCCAACTTTACCCCACCTCAAGCTCAATTAACATGTACTCAATTATGTTATATTAGTTACTCATTCCTCTTATCATTGTTCAATGTAAGACTTTACTCACATATGTAACCAAAAACACATGATAGAACAGAAGTCGAAGGATAAATTAACATATTTATATTAATATTTATATATGTACAAAATAAACATGTAAACCGTTAATTGGTTAATGCATAGAAGATAAAACAATGTCATAGATGGGTTTTTATGTTTCATATAATATACATATATATATATATATATTTATATATATTAACGGTTTACTGAAAAATTATTTATACATGAAACATATGTAATTAATAGTATTAGTAAATAATATATCAAATTAGAGAATTTGTAAAAATTACTTATCTAATCAATTAAAGTTTCTTTAGTGTTGGATTTTTTTATCTAAAAAGATTGTAAATTCTAATTAGTTTAAACAAACAAATCTTAAAAAAAGAGTTAACTATATAAAACAATAATTGGTTTACACATAAATCATTTATTTTAGTCTATTTATAACATAATTTACAGAATTAACAGTTTACATGTGATAATACTACAAGCGGTTAAGTGTCACACTCAAAATTTCAAAGATTTCATGTTTATAAAATCAACCATATGGGGTTTTTGTGTACTTTTTCCTCTTTTTAATTTGGTTTTTAGAGTTACAAATGGTGTTAAATTATGTTAGTTTAAACTAATTAGAATTTATAGTCTTCTATATATATAATAATAGATAAAGCAGAGAGAAAATTCAATTAAATTTCAAATATGAATTCAATTAGAATCTAATTTTGTGTCATGTGTCTCATCTTTAGAAATTTGTGCCAACTGAGTTAATTTAGTGTAAAAATTAAATTTTAATTAAAATTTAATTTTGTGTCATGTGTCTTGTAGGGGTAAAGGCCCAGAGTCATATATTGAGCCTTGGACTTTGTCCGAGGACGTTGAATGGTTCGAAGAGGAACAAGTGGTTATTAGGAATTCCAATTTAAAGTCCCATGAGAAAGGAACGAATGAGAGTAGGTCCAAGGAGGAACTCCTCCTTGGATGTGATGAATGCAGCTCAGGTTTGTACTTCAGCAATTAGAGTGACCCTCCAAGAAGCTCCAATGATAAGGACGTATCTCATGAACGTACGAGAAAGAAGGAAACCCAAAAATATCTAAGGGAAAGCTATTACCACCACATTAAATGCACTGCAGCTTCTTTTCTAACCACATCTATATGGAGAAGACCTCTGAACAGTGCTGTCTTAGTTACCGCAACTCACAGAAAGCCAAAGAGGGTGTCCAATGAGACAGGTACTTAAGTAAGGGCTTAGATTGTCAACAAGTATAAGATCAAGATTATTCAAAGGGAGCTACATAAGGTGAGAGATCCTCCATGAGAGGAGATCAGAAAAATAGAGAGAGAACACTGTAGTAATCTAAATTGTTCTTGTATTCAATTGTGACCAATTTATATAAGTGTGACCTCCTCGGACGGTGAAGTCGTTCAGCTTTATTTTCTTTGTTCTTGCTTGATCATCTTCCAAACCTATATTAGCCATTATCAAATTTATTAAGGTCTAGTTCTTCGACCCACTCTCTACAAATTTATTGTATTGGGCTCATTGGGCCAAGATCCCTTACATTTTGGGCTTGGGCTGTAAACCGTGTCCCTACATGTCTCATCTAATTTAAATTTTTTAATTTTTGTGTCAAATTAGTTAATTTAGTGTATAGAACAAGGAGTCCAATATAATAAACCATAAAAAAACATAATCATATAACTAAAAAAAAAACTCAAATTTATAAGTCATCTATATATATATATTAATAGGTAAAATTTAGAGAAAGTTGAATTAAAATTTGAAATTATAATTCAATTTTACGCCATGTATTTAAATTTATATGGGGACTACACCATCATTATTTTCTTAAGCACTTAAGTTTGTGTCATATGTTTACTTAAGTTTTTTAAACTTTGTGTCAAGTGAGTTAATGGATGCAAAATACTAAGAATCTAATATTAATGAACTATAAAAAAAAAAAATACTCAATAAAAATCACCACATGTTTTTTCTTATTAAAAATTAGAAAAAATGATCCTAAGTAGTATTAAATTTAGGTAAAAATTTTAATATGTGACTAATTATGTTTACTTAAAAAAATAATTTGACTAACTATCTATATTTTATGACAAAATTTGTGTTTAATTTTAAATGTATCTACAGGTATGCATGAATGCATGTATTACATGCTTTTTAAAAAAATAATAATAATTTGACTAATTATTTATATTTTTATAATAAAAATTTTGTTTAATTTTAAATGCATTCATGCGTTTGCATGGAATTACATGCTAGTTCTAGACAAAACAACTCTTCATTAAAAAATTCTACTTAAATTAAGTAAATTACTTTTACAAATTCTCTGATTGGATATTTTATTTATTAATACTTACAGAAATGTTACATCTTCACAACAAATTCTAGGAGATAAGTTGTTACTGGTTCTAATTTGAATTAATCATCAATGAAATTAATTTTTTTTCGCCCACTAATAATAGTCAATAACAACCTATTACTTTGAATTTGTTATGAAAGTATTATAGGCATAACATTTTTTTAATACTTATTAATTAAATATGTTTCATATAAAATATATCTTGTTGAACTTTGTCGTGCATGATAGTAATTAGTGACTTTTTTTTTTAATTTATTTAATTGTGTGATAGATACTTCTTAGCAAATCTATATATAAACCATATAGATAGGTACTTCCAAATTTGTTTAAATTAGGGGCGTAAAATAATTTATATTAGAATGGTAATTAATAATCAAAATCTAATTCAATTAGGCTCGATCTTTTTCTAAGAAATTTTTAATCAAAATAGATAAGTACTTTAAAAAAAATGATCTATTTTCATTTTTTTTAATACTTATTATGTTAATATGTATCATATATAAATATTTTTACTGGACTTTTTTGTGCATCCCACTGGTTAACGATTGGTATTTATTTTTTTATGATCAATATTTTACGGATATAAATCAATTCCAAATAATTTTATGAAAAATGAAGATTTATACCTCTAAATTTTGTTTAGTGGAGTAAATAAATTATATTTGAATGGTGATTTTTTTTGAGAAGGGATTTGAATGGTGATTAAATTGGTGTTCATTTTTTTTTAGGCTGAATGATTGGTGTTCGTTTCTTTAATGAAAAGAAACAATTAATTCATATAATTTTCTATATTTTTCTATCCTACAAGACATCCTGGATCATTAAAAAATTGGATTTAGCTCTTTAATTATAAGAATTTATTACTTTTTCTTGTCGAGTTTAAATATTGTATACTTCACTATTTTTCTTTTAACAATTTGCATTTAATTTTTTAATTATAAAAATTACTATTATTTATCATTTTTAGTTATTAAATTTTTGCATTGTATCAGTTAAATATATTTCATTTAAGATTCAATAGATTTAAATGTCTAATAGATTTGAATGTTCTACCTCTAGTGGTAGAACTCATTATACAAAGAAAATTAGAATTAATACTATAACTTTATGTTTCAAATATTAAGTGAGGGTAGTTATTGTAGTAAAAAAATAAGAATAAGTTTTGGCTACAATCAAGATTGCTACATATTTTAAAAATCTAACTATTGGATTTCATATTCTTAACCTTCTAACACGCATGTCAAATTTTGTATCAATCGGATGTTATTTACTATTCGATATATAAACTTATTTTTATGTATAATTTTATACTACAAAAATTTAAAATTTAAATATTTGATTGATGATATAGCTATTAATCTTTGATATTCTAGAATCTTTAGAAATATAGAGGATATAAGAAGAAAATGTTATCCAATGATAAATTTGTCAAAACTCACATCCAATAAAAAGATATTGAGTGAAATTATAATCATTGCCTACAATCAAGTTTGTCGTCAAACTTTGTTAAAAAATAAAAGTGTGGGTAGTTATAGGTATAATTATTAAATTAATAGTGTGTAGTCCCATGCATATGCACAATATAATTAAAAACAATTACAATTACATAGTTTAAATTGTACATTTTTTTAAAAAAAGATGTTCAAATTATACATGGTATTATCTTATACCTTTTTAAACCATGCATTTCTAAAATATGTAATAGTTTCTCATTTTATATATATATATATATATATATGATTTAGAATTTAATTGGTTTTAGAATCTTTAATTTTTGCACCCAATAATTCACCTTTCACAAAAATAAAAATTTTAGATGGACACGTGGCAAAAAATTAGACTCAAATTAAAATTCAATTTAGAATCTAATTAGATTTGGACTCTTTGATTTTTATACTTAATAATTCACTTGGCACAAAATTAAAAATTAAATGAGACATGTGGCATAAAATTGAAAATTCAATTAAAATCTAATTGTATTTTTTCTAAACTTTCCCTATATATATATATATATATATATTAGATGATTTAGTTCGCTCTACCTTGCTTGAAGTTAAAAGGGGTTTTGATTAGAATTAAAAAGTGACCTTAGGGTTCTTGGTTAGCAAAACCTAAAATATTTAATAAACATATAGTTGACCTTCATCCAATTAACATGGTGTTATTTAATCATTTTCTTAATTTCTTATAATTGTTAATAATTTATTGAGGTGCCAGCATTGTTCCATATCATATGATTAATAATTCTAATGCTTCATAATTAATGTTTTTAAAATTTTATTAGAACACACACGAAAATAATAATAGTGTTTTAAATCGAATTTATAATACATTACATAACTAGAGTACAACTACAAAAGGGTCAAATCTTTGTAGTTGTAAATTGGGGTTATAAACAGCGAATACTAGACACACACAACCAAGGATAAACATCCCTATTTACTCAATTTTTTTAAAAAAAAATTCTTAAGATAATTAATTATACTAACCTCCTGGCATGTTTTTCAAAAAAAAAAAAAAAAAAACCTCCTGGCATGAACTCAAATGATACATCCTTAAAAACTCATTTCTTTTGTTTTTGTATGCAAGCATAATTTTTTTTTTTTTTTAGGGGTGGTTTTAAATTAAAACCTCACATTTTTAGATGTTTCAAATTAAACTCTACGCTTTCAAAAATACTTAAAATCAAGTCATACACATATTTATGATTATGTTTTTAATGGAAAATTCTTAAAACAAAATGATGTTATTTGATTATTTTCAGCACATATGTCATGTCACATCGTTTTGTTTAAACATTTTTCATTTACGAAATTACTTGTATTGGGATGAATTGAAATGTTTTTAAAAGTGTGTTTATAATTGGAAACTTTTGAAAATGTATGTTTAATTTGAAATCAACTCTAAACTATCAGATTCAGGGTAAAAAAAAGTCGTAAACTATGAGATTTAAAATGCAATTTTTATTTATTTATTTTACTTTAGTGTAAAAATAAAATCCTATTTAAAATCTACAAAAGTGTTTGCGTACGCATAAATATACATCTACTAATTAAGTTTACACGCCAGATGAGCTTAGTCATTGTTCTAAGCTCCATTGTTACTGACATCATTGCAGACACAACTCCATTGTCAATTATAATACTATAGATCGAGGACTTATGTTGCATTGGACTTCCCAAGCCACCAACCCAAGTTTGACACACATACCTCAGTTATGCAAAGATCTAATCATCTGTAGATATCATTCAAGAAGAAAAGGATTATATTTTTCCACAATACTATAAGTTTCAAATGTAGAATGACAGGTTGGAATTCTTAAGCTGACCCAAAAATTAAACAAAGTAACAAACTAAATTTGGGTTGTCATAATGTTGACAGTGGCAATTTATTCAAGATCTATTAGTCCAAGTCAATTAGATAAGCTCGAAGTTTTTAGTAAACATGCATGCAGAAAAGTTTGATGAAGCTGCTTTTGGCTTTTTTTCCAATGGTGCTTAAGAAAAGCAAGGCCTAACATATATATAAATTATAATCTCACAAGTCACAATTTGTCGATAACTAAACGATGTTTTAATCTTTTGTCTTTTTTTGTGAAGAGCCATAGACTATTTTGGTCGCTTTGAAAATGCTATAAACTGCATGCGGTAGCTTTTTAAAAGTGGCTGAAGTTTCTCATCAAACATTGATGGTCTAATAGATCTTGGTCCTAATTAAGTACAAACAAATATGACAATCAGCAACAATGGAATTATTTGGCCAAAAACAAAATAGCTTTTACAGCCTCTTATAATTTAGGGTTGCTATCAATTTGATCCCTCATTTATTAAGAATTACAATTTATGCTATTAAAGATGACAATAGTGTCAATATGGTCCTCTTGTTAAGCTTCGCCATATTTTCGCCATTAATCTGCCCAAAAACAACATCATTATAAATAAATAAAATAAATTAAAATAAAAGAAATGCAAAGAAGAATCCAAAAGTAACAATTTTTTTTAGCCTTTTTCCATCTCAACAAATTATGAATCCCAAAAGGCTCGATGACTGTTAGGTTTTTTTGAGATGACTGTTAGGTGGTAGTGATGAATACTAATTTTTTGTCATATGTAAACTTCACTTGATCGGTCTTTGTTTTGTTTTGTTTTTTTTTTTTTTTTTTTTTTTTTTTTTTTTTTGTTTGTTTGTTTGTGTGTGTGTAAATCTCGTTATTTTATCTCAATCACAATGTATAGTAACTTAAAAAATAAAAATAAAAATCAACATTTCAGTATACCAATCAATGTCATACGTGACTATCAATCCTTAGAAGCCAATAATACTTCTCTCTCTTAACAATATTGTGGTCTACAATTTAATCTTTGCATTTGTGTGGATATGTCTTGATTCGGACTTTGGATGTTAAATTTTCTGGGCTTGTGATCTTGTGTTCTTTTGTTTGTTTTCTGCGTTTGTGTTCTTGTATTTAAAATTTTTTGGATTTGTGTTCTTGTATGCCCAAATTTAAGATGAACTTGATTTGGATTCATGTGTTTTTTTTTTTTTTTTTTTTTAATTTAGCTCTGTTAAATTTTTGGGTTAAAATTGATAAATTTTTTTATTAAAAAAATTCGATGTTAACCTAACATTTATTATTATTATTATAATTATAATGATCACAAAGGCACTTTGTGTGCTAGGTCATGTAGGCACCTTCCGTGAGTGAAATGACAATAAGAACTAATTTTTAAAAAAATAATAATAATATAAGCACCAAAATAGGAGTTTTAAAAAATATGGATCAAAATAAGAATTGGCCTAAAATATAAGGATGAAAAATATATTTTTACCTTTAGTGTGTGTTTGACAAAAATTAAAAAGCCAGCTTAGTGAGCATTTGGATACAGCGTCTGGCGTTTGTAGTCTAGGACCCACGGCTATAGTAGCATCCATTAAATGCCTAAGACTGAAGAATGCGCCTATGAATGGGTCCCGTGCACTATTTATGGGACCCACAAATCTCTTTGACCGACAAAATTTTCATTAGAATGTGTCTGTCAATGGGTTTCATGTACTGTTTACAGGACCTACAAACCTCTTTTTTAGCAAAATTTTCATTAAAAATGAGTCCCATGATACTATTCACACATTTAAAAATTATTTTTCTACAGTATTTTCAATTTTCAACAATAAGCAATATCCAAACGAATCTTTAGTTTATTATTTAGCTTATTTTGCTACTATTCATAGGCCTCATTGCACTTTTTGGTACTATTCATAGGTCTCACTATACTATTTTAGCTAACTTTTATCTTTATCTATAGTATTTTCAACAAAAAATTTTCAGTTTTAGCAAAATAAGCAGATCTCAAACAGACCCTTAGGGTATGTTTGGATACTACTTATTTTGTTAAAAACTGAAAATACTGTAGTAAAATAATTTTTAAATGTATGAATAGTGCCGTGAGACCCATTTTTAATAAAAGTTTTGATGAAAAAAGAGGTTTGTGGGTCCCATGAACAATGCATGAACTTACTGGAAAGCACTGAAACGCGTTTCTCAATGAAAAAAAATGTGAAATGCTAGATGTGGACTACACTGTAGCTATGGGTTCCACCTATGAAAACGCCAAACACCAAAATGCAAGAATAAAAACACTTTCGAAACGGGTATTTAGCATACATTTAGATATACCTTATTTATCTGAAAACAGAAGACTGAAAACAATAAAAAATGTTTTTTCGATTATTATTCATTAATGAATATATTGTTTATATGCCTGATTGCACTGTTAATGTTCCATGAGCAGTAGACCAAGCACTGGACTTTAAAATAAAAAAAAAAAAATCAGCCGAACCCAGACTTGGGAAGCGCAAAACGCGCTTCCCAAACACACCCTAAGGTTTGTGAATCAAAGTTTGAACATTAGACTTGTGAATTTGTTTTTTCCTTTCCAATTGTCAAGGAATAAGCAATTACGTCAAAACAAAAAGTAGAAAAGCCAATGAGGTGACCTTTCTACTTTTTTTTTTAAATGGGAGAATTAAGCTATCAACGCAATAAATTATTACTCTATATATATAAAATAGTTGAGGTGTCAATTTTTCATAGATAAAAAATAATAAAAAATTTATATCATAACCCACCAAAATTAAAATATTAGTATTGTAAAAAAGTAGTAATATTTAGTTATATTCAATAGAATTTCTCAAATTTACGAGCAATAAAAAAAAGACAGCCAAAATATTCTTATCTCATATTGTTCATCTCTACCTTTGTGAAATTTGTACGGCTTTGTACCACGCGGCAGAACGCAAATTAGACGTAGCAATGCGTGTCCATCTGCTGTAGCGTCTGGCACACGTCATGTGCGCGTAGGCATAGGTCACTAGTCTGTACTATTAGAAGGTACCCCCACAAAATTATATCTTCCCTCCTTTTTTATTTTTATTTTTTTTCTTAGCATAAATTAAAGGTTGTTGGCATCACTTTATTAATCTTGTAGGTTTTGATCCTAACTTGAAAGAAGGTTTATGAACATTGTAGAAGGGAATTGGTATTCACTTGTGACAAGAGAGTAAATACCAACCTCCCTTTCCACGTAAAGGCATAAGTTATTAAGAGCATTCGTAGCAATAGAGTTAAAAATTTAGTTATTAGACATCATAAAAAATTACTTTATTTATTTTATCTATATACATGTTACAACAGTGAATTTATTTTAGTTTTCAACATAATAAATTAAAATAAATATAACAATAAAATAATATATCTTACCATCCAAAAAACATTCATAACACCAACCACAACCACCTCTACCATTAGCCATAGCCACAACCACCAGTCCACAGCAGGAAAAAAAAAAAAAAACTCAAATCTCCAATCTCTTTCCTCAACCCAGACCAAACAAAATCACCAATCACAAACAAAATAAAAAATCACCAATCACAGAGTTAGGCTTCGGTGAGGAAGACAATGTCGGCATGGGTCTGATCAATGAAAGAGAAGTGGGCCTGAGGCGGATGGGCCTGATTGACGGAAAAGAAGTGGGTTTGATTGGCGGCTTGGGACGGCTGGTGGGTCAGTGACGTCGAGCTTCGGTGGCGGCGACGTTGAGGATGAGTCGGGCCAGTGGTGGTGAAAGAGTGAGCTTGAGAGAGTGACATTGAGAGAGCAAGCTTGAGGAGAGAGTTTTGAGAGAGAGCTTCAGATAGATGAGAGTGACTGAAGAGAGAGGCTTGGTGTGAGAACAAAAGAATTATTTTAATCCCGGGCTGAATAAATTTTTTTTTTTTTAGCTCTAAGCTACAGTGCATAGTCATAGATAGCTGTGCATTGTAGCAATGAAGTTAAAAAATATAGATATAGCTCCACTGATGTATGGGTTGTTTTTTTTTTTTTTTGGTGGAGCTAAAATAGCTATTTAGCTCCACTGCTGCAAGTGCTTTAAGGGTTCGTTTGAGATCTACTTATTTTGCTGAAACTGAAATTCTTTTTTTTTTTTTCCCTGAAAGTACTATAGATAAAAGTAAAAGTTAGTTGAAATAGTACTGTGAGACCCATGAATAATATCAAAAAGTGCAGTGGGACCCATGAATAGTAGTAAAAATAAGCTAAATAGTAAAATAAGTTGGTAAAAATAATTTTTGTCAAATGGATACTAAGGGTTTGTTTGGATACTGCTTATTTTGTTAAAAACTGAAAACTTTTTGTTGAAAATATTGTAACAAAATAATTTTTTAAGCTAGCTGATAGACAAAACGCAAAACGCAAAACGCTCGTTAGGCAAACTTATTACCATGGGACCCAGGATAGGCAAAACACGCGTTTTTTAAGCTAGCTGAAAACTTATTGCCGTGGGACTCAGGATAGGCAAAATGCAAAATAATTATTACGCAAATGCACGCTAAATGGGCTTTTTGCTTAACGAAAAGTCTTGAAGCAACTTTTATGATTGTGGAAAGTGACTCTAAAGACTGTGTTGACTCACTAGCATCTTTTTGCAAAAATGTTCCCTGGAGAATTAGAGGTATTTGCAGTGAAATTTTCAATTTGATATCGCTTACCTTTGGTTGTCGTGTTATCTAGATCCCTAAGGGGGGCAGATAAAGTAGCCCACTCTTTAGCTAATTGGTCCTTTTTGAACAATGTTTATGGGTCTTTTGATGTAGGTTTTGGCCCTCCTTATTTTGAGCTTATCATTAAGGATAAGGCTCTTGAATCCTCTTTGTAATTTTGTCCTTGTTTGGTGAATAAAATTTCATGTTCATCAAAAAATGAACATGTACCTGCAATCTTTTGAAATTACAATCAACTCCATTTGGTCACGTAACATTCACCACTTCAAATTTATTTTTATCAAAATTTAATTATTTTTGTAAGGAAAAAAAAAAGAAAAAGACTTTCCCTTATGTCAAATTCAATGTCATCTTAAACCAAAGACTTTATAAAGTATAAACTATGAAAATCTACACCATTTGTTCATATTAGTTAAGAACCCTAAAAAAACAGCTTATTTTGTGGGTGGAAAATTTTGAATGGCACCTTTTAAGTTGAATTGACATCATTTTGCTATGGCCCCATGAGTTGTCTTCTTCTCGACATTAAAGAAAGATAATAGCAAAATAATATACAGGGAGGAGAGAACGCTATAGAGAGGGAAATTTTTAGCAATTCTCAAATTGCCACATCGTACTACCAGGTCCATATGGTACTTTTGAAACAACCAATTACAAGGTGCCATGTGTTACTTAGCGAATGTACTTTTATTCAAAGACTAAAAGAAATTTGCCAAACATCATTGAATATAAATTATAAATAACTAGTTTGTAAATCTATGCATAAGTATAGATACACTTAAAAATATACAATAAGATGCATAATATAATTCCTATATATATATAATTTAAATACTATTGATAGTCATTTTTATATTTTATTAACTCTTTAAAAAAAATTGTAAGAATATTATTAGGTATAAAATGTAAATTGTCCATGTTTATTTATTTATTTATTATTGTGAAACACTTTTTTTTTACCATTTATTTATTCTAGACTCTTTGGTTTTGGCTTTTTTTCCAATGGTGCTATTAAGAAAAACAAGGCCTAGCTAACATATATATAAATTATAATCTCACAAGTCACAATTTGTCGACAACTAAACGATGTTTTAATCTTTTGTCATTTTTTTGTGAAGAGCCATAGACTATTTTGGTCGCTTTGAAAATGCTATAAACTGCATGTGGTAGCTTTTTAAAAGTGGCTGAAGTTTCTCATCAGACATTGATGGTCTTATAGATCTTGTGTTTAAATTTTTTTGGATTTGTGTTGTTGTAAGCTCAAATTTAAGATGAACTCTATTTGAATTCGTGTGTGTGTGTTTTTTTTTAGTTCTATTTTTTTGGGTTAAAATTGATAAATTTTTTTATAAGAAAAAAAAAGATGTTTACCTAACATTTTTTATTATTATTATAATGATCACAAAGGCACTTTGTATGCTAGTTGTGCACTCCATATGTCATGTAGGCACCTTCCACGAATAAGATGATGATAGGAACTAATTAAAAAAAATTAAAATATAAGAATCAAAATAAGAGCTTTAAAAATTATGGATCAAAATAAAAATTGGCTGAAAATATAAGGATAAAAAATATATTTTTGCCGTTAATGTACTTCAAAGTTTGAACATTAGATTTGTGAATTTGTTTTTTCCTTTCCAATTGTAAAGGAATAAGCAATAAGGTTAGCTTCCGTCAAAACAAAAATTAAAAAAGCCAAATGACTTGACCTTTCTATCTTTTTTTTTTTTTTTTTTTTTTTTGAAATGGGAGAATTAAGCTATCAACGCAATGAATTATATATATATATATATATATATAAAATGGTTGAAGTGTCAATTTCTCATAGATAAAAAATAAAAATTTATATCATGGCCCACCAAAATTAAAATATTAGTATTGTAAAAAAGTTGTATTATTTAATTATATCCAATAGCATTTCTCAAATTTACGAGCAATAAGAAAAGGACAGCCAAAATATTCTTATCTCCTAATATGGTTTATCTCTCCCTTTGTGAAATTTGTACGGCTTTGTACTGCGGACCACGCGGAAGAACGCAAATTAGACGTAGCAATGCATGTTCATCTCCTGGAGCGTCTAGCACACGTCATGCGCGCGTAGGCGTGCATAGGACACTAATCTGTACCGTTAGAAGGTACCCCACAAAATTATATTATCTTGCCTTCTTCTTCTTATTTATTTATTTTTTCCTTTTCTTTTCTTCCTCCTTAGCATAGCTGCATAAATTAAAGGTTGTTGGCATCACTCTATTAATCATGTGGGTTTTGACCCTAACTTGAAAGAAGGTTTATGAACATGCAATTGTAGAGGGGAATTGGTATTCGCTTGTGATAAGAGAGTAAATACCAACCTTCCTCTCTAGGCAGAGACAAAAGCTATTAAATGGGCTTTATGCTTAGCAAAAAGTCTTGAAGCAACTTTTATGATTGTGGAAAGTGACTCTAAAGACTATGTTTACTTATTAGCATCTTCTTGCAAAAATGTTCCTTGGAGAATTAGAGGGATTGGCAGTGAAATTTTTAATTTGATTTTGCTTACCTCTTGCTGTCGTGTTATCTGGGTCTTTAGGGGGGCAAATAAAGCAACTCACTCTTTAGCTAATTGGTCCTTTTTTAACAATTTTTTTGGGTCTTTTGATGTAGGTTTTGGCCCTTCTTATTTTGAGCTTATCATGAAGGATGAGGCTCTTGAATCCTTTGTGTAATTTTGTCATTGTTTGGTGAATAAAATTTCATGTTCATCAAAAAATGAACATGTACTTGCAATCTTTCAAAATTACAATCAACTCCATTTGGTCATGTAACATTTACCACTTCAAATTTTTTTTTATTTTTATCAAAATTTAATTATTTTTTTAAGGAAAAAAAAAAGACTTTCCCTTATGTCAAATTCAATGTCATGTTAAACCAAATCCTTTATAAAGTATAAACTATGAAAATCTACACCATTTGTTCATATTAGTTAAGAACCACTATGAAACAACTTATTTAGTGGGAGGAAAATTTTGATTGGCAACTTTTAAGTTAAATTGACATTATTTTACTATGGCCCCATGAGTGAATTGTCTTCTTCTCGACATTAAAAAAAAAATAATAGCAAAATAATATACAGGGAGGAGAGAACGCTACAAAGAGGGAAATTTTTAACAATTCTCAAATTACCACGTCATACTACCAAGCCTATGTAGTACTTTTGAAACAACCAATTACAAGGTGCCATGTGTTACTTAGCAGACTTACTTTTATTCAAAGAATAAAAGAAATTTGCCAAACATCATTGAATATAAATTATAAATAATGTGTAAGAGCTAATAATGTGTTGACACATGTTGATATTTTAATTTTAAGAGATATAAGTAATCTAATTAAATATTGCTATATGTTACTTAAAATTAAGACACTCAGAAAATCATCACCGCACACTCTTATTGCGATAGTCACTCCACAAATATAAGTACTTGTAAGGTGTGGAAGGTAAGAGCCGGGATTCAAGTCTCCAGGAGGAAGTATCACACACATATACACATAGATTAGGTTAGAGTAGAATTTCTATCTTGTATTAAAAAAAAAACACTCAAAAAATCAAATGTGGTCATGTGTTTGTTGGAGAACAAGAATTAAAATCATTCAATTTAAATTATGACATGTGTCGCCAATTAAACCAACCAAGTATCATTGAACCTCCTTAACACCCCGGTAAATAGAAGCACTTATTAGCAAAGTTTTGAATTCCGTGCTACTTTGGCTAGAATTTTTTGTTTTGGTGGGTAGACCGGTGCAACTAAGAGCATTCTCATTAGTTCTCTCATAAAAAATGCCATTTTGACACACCAAAAACCTACTTTATCATTTTAGCACATCATTTTACAATTCACCATTTATCACATCTTCTATTCTTCAATTCTATATATTAAAATAATATATTCCAATATTAAGATAATATTAAAAAAACCAACAATATATAAAAATACAAAATAAAAAAACCAACCACCTCCACCACAACCCACAACCCACCCCCGCTGCCAGCAACCATCAACGCCCCACCCACATCCCACCCACCACCGTCTCGCACCAAAAATAACACAGCAAAACACCAAAACCACCACCACAGAAAAACAAAAACAATAATAAAAAACACAACCCAACCGCATCCCACACACCCACCCACTATTGTCGCTAACCCACCCACCCATCGTCAACCCACCCACCCACCCACCTATCACTCCCCACATCCCACCCCACCACTGTCTCACACTAGAACCACCACAGCAGAACACCAAAACCACCACCACAGAAAAACAAAAACAACAACAAAAAACACAAAGATCGGCATCAGGTGGCACGGCGAGGCTAAACGGAAGAGAAAAAAGCCACCCACTGCCGAACCCACCCATCAAATCACTACCAAAAAAAAAAAAAAAAAACCCATAGCAACAGAGATCGGCATTAGGTGGTGCGGTGAGGCTGAACAGAAGAGAGAAAAGCCACCCATTGCCGAACCCACCCATCAAATCACTGCCAAAAAAAAAAAAAAAAAAAACCCACAGCAACAGAGATCGACATCAGGTGGCGCGGCAAGGCTGAATGGAAGAGAGAGAAAAGCCACCCCCTCCTAAACCCACCCATCAAATCATTGCAAAAAAAAAAAAAAAAAAAAAAAACCCCACAGCAACAGAGATCGGCATCAGGTGGCACGGTGAGGCTGAATGGAAGAGAGAGAAAAGCCACCCCCTCCCGAACCCACCCATCAAATCACTGCAAAAAAAAAAAAAACCCATAGCAACAGAGATCGGCATCAGGTGGCGCGGCGAGGCTGAACATATTAGAGAAAAGCAACAACAATGAGAAGAAAAAAGAGTGAAAGAAGAGATGGGTTGATAGGAATGTTTGAGAAAGAATGAGAGAGGAGAGAAAAAAAAAAAAAAGGAATAAAGTGATGAGAGAGGAGAGAGAAAGATGAATAAAAAAATAATAAACGGAAATGACATTTTCATCCATACACTCTCAAAAATGAGAGCGTACTGTAGCATGTCTCATAATTTTGGCACATATAACACACCTGATGATGCTCTGTTTTTGATGTTTGATGTGCCAAATGCTAAATATTATAGCATTTAACACATTTAGTACACCTGATGGTAATGCTCTAACCCTCTTATTTCATTTCACTTCAAATTCTAGCTTGTGCCTAACTAAGCCGTCGTGCTGACTGAAATTTTGCCATTTTGTGTTGATTAAAAAAGCTAGCCTTAGAGTATTAGGGCTGATTGGTTTTTTTTTTTGTCATCACTCATCACTCATCACTCCTCACTCAATTTTCGTCACTCATTACTTAAAATACCCAAATTTTTCCAAATGGCACTCATCACTCAGTTTTGCCGTTACTTTTTGTTTCAAAGAAAAAAAAAAAAAAAAGTCAAGATGTGCGGTTGGGCTTTGTTTCAAAAAAAATAAATAAAAACCAAAAGTCAAACATTGCGGTTGAACAATGAGAGAGTTATGAGTTTAATTATGAAAATACCATTGGGAACTGAGTTTTGGAAACTGAAAACACTTAAAATGTGTTTTTAGTTTCCATAACTCATCACTTAAAAATCAAAAAATTGAGTGATGGAAACAAAAACCAAACACACTTCTTGGTCATGGGTCTCACTATTTTTGAGTTATGAGTGATGGAAACAACAAATCCAAACAGCCCCGTATTATGTGTAAAATTTTCCTTCTATTTTAGCATAAAAGTCTACTTTTTCTATTTTACACAACCAATTTACAAAAACACCCACATCAAATTATTTATAATACACTCTCTTTAATTTAAACTAGCATGTAACTCCATACAAACACATGGATACATTTAAAATTAAACAAAATTTTTATTATAAAAATATAAATAATTAGTCAAATTATTATTTAAAAAAAAAATGTAAAACATGCATTCATGCATACGTATAGATACATTTAAAATTAAACATAATTTTTATCATAAAATATAGCTAATTAGTCAAATGATTTTTTTTAAGTAAATATAATTAGTCACATATTAAAATTTTTACCTAAATTTAATACTATTTATGATATTTTTTTCCTAATTTTTAATAAAATAGAGTGTGTGGTGATTTTTATTTTATTTATTTTTTGAGAAACATGTGGTGATTTTTATTGAATATATGTATTTTTTTTTTTAATTTTATAGTTCATTAATATTAGATTCTTATTATTTTGCACTTATTAACTCACTTGACACAAAGATTAAAAAATTTAAGTAAACACATGGCATATGCTTAAGTGGATAATTATGGTGTAGTCCTCACATAAATTTAGACAGGTGCAAAATTGGATTATAATTTCAAATTCTAATTCAATTTTCTCTAAGTTTTACCTATTAATATATATATATATATATATAGATGACTTATAAATTTGAATTTTTTTTAGTTATATGATTATGTTTTTTTTATAGTTTATTATATTAGACTCTTCATTTTCTACACTAAATTAACTAATTTGGTACAAAATTTAAAATTTTAGATTAGATGAGACACGAGACGCAAAATTAAACTCTAATTGAAATTCAATTTTTTCACTAAATTAACTCAATTAGCACAAAATTCTAAAATTTAGATTAGATGAGACACATGACGCAAAATTATACTCTAGTTGAATTTCAATTTGAAATTTAATTAGATTTTCTTTCTGCTTTACCTATTATTATATATGTAGGGACACATTTTGTAGCCCAAGTCCAAGATGTATGGGATCGTGACCCAATGAGCCTAGTACAATAAATTTGTAGAGAGTGAGTCGAAGAATTAGACCCTAATGAATTTGACAATGGCTAGTATGGATTTAAAAGATGATCAAGCAAGAACAAAAAAAATAGAGCTGAATGAATTCATTGCCCAAAGAGGTATTTTGTCATATAAATCAATAACAATTGGGTACAAGTATAATTTTAATTGCTACAGTATTCTTTTTCTACTTTTCTAATCCCTTCCTCAAGGAAGGTCCCTTACATTATATAGTTCCCTTTGGATCATCTTGATCCTACACTTATTGGCCATCTGAGTCCTTACTTGAGTACCTGTCTCATCAGACACCCTCTTTGGCTTTCTGTGAGTTGTGGTGGCCAAGGTAGCACTGTTTAAAGGTCTTCTCCACATAAATGCGGCCAGAAAAGTAGCTGCAGTGCATTCAATGCAGTGGTAGCAGCTTTCCTTTAGATATTTTTGGGTTTCCCTCATTTTCATATGTTCATGATGCACATCCCTATTAATGGAGCTTTTTGGAAGGTCATCTTGATTGTTGGAATACATATTTGAGTTGTACTTATCGTATCCGAGGAGTTATTCTTCCTCGGACCGACTTCCCATTCGTATCTTACTCGTTAAATCCTGAGCCTGAATCATTCATTACCATTTGTTCCTCCTCGGATTGCTCATGCTCTCGGCTAAGGCCCAAGGCCCAATATATAATTTGGGACCTTAACCTTACAATATATATAGATAATACATTCTAACCTAGTTTATTATTATTTCACACCTATCCATCCACGGCCCCACCACCTTACCACACACTCTAGTAATATTTCTGAACACTCTTTATCTCTCTTTATTTTTCTCCTTCTTCTTCTTTCTTCTTTTTTCTTTTCCTTCTCCTTCTTTCTTCTTTTGCATTTTTTCCTTCTTCGACATCTTCTTCTTCTTCTTCTCATTCTCATTCTTCTTTTTCTATTTGAGTTTGATTATGGGCTGTGATTTTGGGTTAGCAATTTGGGTGTTGATTTTGGGCAGATTTTTCCACTACAGCGGGCTGTGATATTAGGGCTCTCCACTAGACTATTGTTGCTTCTTCTTCTTCGGCACATTCTTGTTATCTTCTTCTTTTGCAATTTGGGTTTAATTATTTAGATGGGTTTGATGAGGTTTTTTTTTTTTTTTTTGAGGAGAGGGCTTGATGAAGTTGGGATCTAGATTTAGATTAAGTCTGAAGAATTTGATAATTTGTTGTTGGATTTAAAGGAAGACATGAGGAGAAAGACGGTAGAGGAAGAGAGAGATCGGATGAGAGAGGAGAGATAATCAAATGAGAGATGAGAGAGAAAAAAGAAAGAAAGATATAGTAACCATGTAAATATAAACAATTACTGTAGTAATTTTGGAAATGAAAAGTGATATAGAAGGACTGATATGGGTAGATTTTGAGCAAAAATTTGTGAAATGATGCACTTATGCAATTGCTCTTATTTGCTAATTTGCTTGACTTCATGTATTTGATCTCAATTGATTATGAAGAATGAGTAGGTTCAAATGTTATGAGTTGCTCAATACTTGACTTGTGATGCAGCGAGAAGGTTAGAGAGGCTAAAGTCTAAACTAAAATAAGGTGAAAAAAGGTGACAGGAGAGAGTTTGAAAATGTTATGTGATAATGAAAAAGTAAAAATAAGAGAAAGAAGAGTAGTGTCAGAGGAAAGATGGGGCAGTGAGTCACGTGGTTTTACGTTTGGGAATTACATTTGCTGTTTCTAATTGCAATGGTTGCTTTAGATGATTGTTTTGTTTTATCATCTCATATTCATGGTGATTTTGGTGTTTTGTAGGGTGTCTTTAATAATTAGGTTATGTCATTATTTACATTATCTATTCATGGACTCACAATGAGACTTGCCATTTTACACTAGTATTATACAAGGGGACATTGATGTTGACTCACATTTTTTGGGTGTGTCTCAAAATAATCCAATATTGGTTTCTAATTCTACACCTAAAGTTGAGATTGTCACTATTAATAGAACAAAACAGGGTAGCAACTTTAGTGTAGACGAAGATAATCTCCTAGTATCAGCATGACTTAATCCTAATATTGACGCCGTGCATGGTAATGAGTAAAAACAAGAAACATTTAATGAAAACAATTTGTCAATACTTCTGTATGCATAGTACCTCTGGCACCACACGTATTCTTATCTCCCTAACAAGTCGATGGGGAGTGATTAATAAAACAAATAGATTTTGTGGGCTAAACTTGAAGCAACACCTCAAAATGGTACAACCGTACAAACTAAGGTATAAATTATATTGCAATAGTGCCAAAATAGACATTTACCAATAGTTTGAAGATACTAATTATGTTCTATTTATTTTAATTTTTTGTTTAATTTGAAAATGCAAAGGCTATGTATAGAAACACATACAAAAAATATTTTCAATTTAAATATTGTTGGCTCATGTTGAAGAGCCAACTAAAGTGAAGTATGCCTAAAGAAAGATCGAGAATAGTGTTACCTCCAACTCTGTATTCAGTACCTATTGCCAAGAGGAATGATGTGACCTTACTTGATGACACTACTGACTTTGAGAGACCAATAGGTAGGAAGGTTGAAAAGGCCAATTGAAAGAAAAAAAGTTAGTAAGAAAGATGTTGGGGAATATTTGGCGAAAAAAATGAAATTTATTGAGGAATCACAGGAACAAAAAAAAGAGAGTGCTCACATCAAAGCGGAAAAGGGCTCACCTGGAAGAGTTGAGGTATAAGGAGAGAATTCGATTGAAGGAGAAAAGAATTCTCATGGACTATAAAAAAACTATTATTGAAAAGGAAAATCTTCATATCCAAAATATGGTAGAGGATGAGAGAATTAAGAAGGTGAATATAAGTGGCTTGTTCAGAGTACAAAAACTTTTTTTTTATGTACAACTCCAAGAGGGAATTCTTGCAAGACGGACTTCAATTAGGTTTGGCACACGTAAATAATGTCTTGGATAG
Source organism: Quercus robur (assembly GCF_932294415.1). NCBI lineage: Eukaryota > Viridiplantae > Streptophyta > Magnoliopsida > Fagales > Fagaceae > Quercus > Quercus robur. The sequence continues at coordinate 17,826,916 of NC_065537.1, forward strand.
ACCTTATTTTATTAGTAGCTTATTTATAGGCATTGATGTATTTTGTTAAGTTAGAAAAGGGTTGATATATTTTGTTATGATAGAAAAATGTTGACACATATAGATGATGTCTTGTTTCGATCTTATTTTGGTAGTATCTTAAAGTCCTTAATGTATTTTGTTACTTTAGAAAAAAAGGTCTAGACTCTTATGCTTGATGTACTATCTTCTTGCTCTTTTCTTCTATAATGAAATTCTAAATGTTTCTAGGATTTTACTCTTATATTATATTTCATGCATTAATTACTTTCTTTCCCCTCACCCCCTCCAAAAATAAAACTATAGAATAAGTGTTGCTTATGTTTCTTCCATCTATAATGATAATTGCTTTTCAATGTTGTCTTGAAAGTTGTCTCCATGAGTTGTTCTTTGTTTCGCAAATTTCTTCTTGATAACTAATATAAGGATGAAATAATTAAACAAGTTGTCATGGATTCGATATCACGACATAAACGTTATCACTAATGTTAAGCGTGCGTTTGGAGTACTTTAAGCATGATTTGCAATTGTTTATGGACTTGCAGAATTTTTTCTATCTTGAAATGTTCTAAGAGATCATGAAAGTATGCATAATTTTCCATAACTCATAGTTATTAGTAATGTACAATACGTGATAAGTATTGTATCGTATGTAAAAAGTGTCATATTAAAGATACGTATTGTAGGTGCTTATGAATCGCATAGTACGATTGTGTGTATCGTATGTATCGCACGTATCATACAAATCAATTGAATTGGATGACGCATAAAATTTTAACTTTTTAACTAAAATTTTAGCCCAAAAGTTTTTCTAGTTTAGTCCAAAACGTTTTTCCACTTGTTTTTAAACAAATTGGGCTACTTTGGCCCAATACAAAATCCTTATGATATTTTTTAATTTATCTTCTTTAATCCTAAAAACTTTGAACCAAAATTAACCCACACGACCACACTTTTTTATTTAGATCTTTTCCTCTGTCTTTCAAGTCTTAACTTTCCCAAAACCTTTTGCCTTCCTCTCTCTCTCTTTCTATGTTTTCATCTTTTTTGCTTTTAGGATCATCAATGATAAAGAGATTTTTCATCCAAGGGATCACAAGCTCCACAAGGACCAGAACCTTGTCCTTTTCTTTTATTCATTTTCCTAACCTAAAGTACCACATGCTAGTGATGCTACTAGAGCAAGATAACAAAAATGTCAAGTATTGCCTCACTTTTCGGTCCATTGTAACTTGTAAGGTTTGTTTTTCTTTTTCCTTGATTCATTTTTTTGATTAATTCTTTGAACCAGAAAAATTATTATAATTATTTATTGTTACTAACCTATTATATTAGTTAATTTAGTTTAATATAGCCAAGTGGCTTATAAAAAAATTTGTTTAGTATAACAGAATGTGTATGCGTATCAGTGTATGTATATATATGTTTATATATAAATATTTTATATTTATATATGTATTTTGTAATGTTAATACCGATACCATGAATTCATGATGATTGATGCTTATTGCTTAGAAATTTGTTGTAATTTGTATACATGAAAAGTTGTTGATTGACTAAATATTCATATGTTCTTATTTGTTTTTAGGTATAGAAAAAAAAGGTGATAAGAGGAAGGGAAATAAGGAAAAAGATCCCACTCAGGATCATTGTGTACGTATTGATGATAATAAAACAAGTAGGCTTAAGCTTAAATGAAATTATTGCTCAAATGAATATTGGAATGGACTTAGAAGAACAAAAAACCACCTAGCATGTACTCATAAGGATGTTAAACCATGCTTGAAGGTGCTAGATGAGGCAAACATTTAAAAAAGAAATGAGCAACTTGATGATGAGTTTGATATTGGCTGTCTTTAAGAAGAAGAATTACAAAAGATTGTTAGTGATAATACAAAAAAGAGAACCATGGATGTGTATTTAAAAAGAAATCAAATCCTAAACAAGTGACTCTACCTTCCTTGATGAAAGATCGTATTGCAACTTGTTTGGCTATTTGTAGATTTTTTATTTTATTTTTTTATTCTCATGCAATACATTTTCATTTAGTAAAGAGCCCTTCATTTAAAAAAAATAATGGACTAAGTTGCTAATTATGGTAAGGGATTGAAACTTCTTAATTATCATGAAATAATGGTGACTTTATTGAAAAAAGAGGTGAAAAATATGCACTTCACATTAGATAGGTATAAAAATGAATGGAAAAGAACAAGTTGTACCTTAATGTCAGATAGATGGATGGATAATAGAAAGAGATCTATTACAAAATTCCTTGTTAAAAATTCAAAGGGAACAATTTTTCTTAAATCTATTGACACCTACAATATTTCCAAGAATGTTGAAAACTTATTTCTATTGCTTGATTCTTTGGTGCAAGAAATCGGAGAGGAGAATGTGGTATAAGTAGTGACAAATAGAGCTTCTACTTATGTTTTTGGACTCCTTGTGCTTCCTATTGTAGTGATTTAATGCTTCATGACGTTGGTAATTAGCTTGTGCATGCAAATACACTAAAAAAAAAAGTAAGAAGATTATTGTTTTTATTTATCATCATATTTGGGTGCTTGATTTGATGAGAAAATATACAAAATGAAGGGAATTGACAAATCAATGTGTCACAAGATTTGCCATGGTTTACTTAACTTTGAAGAGTATATATGAACAAAAGATTGGATTAATATCTATGTTTGCATCTTAGGAATGGGTTGAGTTCCTTGCAAAGAAAAGTGATGGCATTAATGTCCAATTAAATTTCTTGAGTGATTCAAAGTTTTGGCCTACTATTAAATTTTGTTTGAAATGTGCAATCCCTTTAGTAAAAGTTTTAATGCTTGTAGACACCTAGATGGTGATGCAAAACCAGCAATGTGCTACATATATGAAGCTATGGATAGAGCAAAAGAGCAACTATGGAAAAATTTTAATAATGTGCAAAAAAGATATGGACCTATATTGAGAATTATTGAAATTAGATGGGTGCTTCAACTTCATAGGCCTTTACAAGTAGTAGCATATTATCTCAATCCTAAATAAATCTATTATTTGAATTGTTATATATTTTAATCTTAATATTTATTTTTTGTATGTAGTGATTGAAAGGATGTGTCCTACAATTTTGGAGAGGTGTAGGATTGATCTACAATTGGAGAAATTGGAGAAATTTGATAAAGCTCAAAATGTCAATGATGAAATGATTTTGTAAGATGATGAAGACGATAACTTCATTGACTTAGGCTATGCAAATGATTTTGATTAGGCAATGATAAAAATGATGGGGAAAAAAAAAATATTTTGACTAATATAATATGTAATGACTTTGAGCTTTAATGAATTTGGATATGGATGCTACAAATATATTTCCATTTGGTTAGCTTGGTCAAATATTATTGCATAAGTGATAATTAAAGTAGACATTATTTGCATATGTTTCAATTTTATAACAAATATACCATATATGTGTGTGTGTGTGTGTAATTTTTTTTATAAATTTTATATAGTATTTATGTATCTTACAATACATGATACGATACTATATATGGTACATAAAAATGAAAAAAACGAATCACGATATGATTCACGATTTGACAACACTATAACATGATTGTTGAAGATAAGAGAGATGAAAATGAAGCGGTAGACTTCAATTATGAACAAATTGATGAAGTGGATAATCCTCCTATACAAGTGTCACATGAGCATGCAAATGGATTTATGGCGTTCATCAAAAGTCAAGAACGCATTAGAGACCAAGAAATTCATTCTCAACTCCTATCAGACCTTGTTGATCATTTATGACAATTACAAGGCAAGTCGTAAGAGCTTGAGTGTGTGAGTTATATGTGTGAGCTTTTATTGTAATTTGATATGAGTTATTTATGTGAATTTTTTGTGGACTGCATTGGTAGTTTAGTTCAACTAAAACTACAAATTGACAAGGTGAATTTATGTTGCATTTATAATATGTTTGCATTTTGATGAGTTTTAACAGGTTCATAGTTTAGTATATGCTTTATGTAAATATTTTTTGAGAGGTTGAAAGTTTAGTTCAATTGGAGTAGATGTGAGTTTCCATTGCATCTATCATACTATTCAAAGAACATATGAGTTCGTTGAGAAATTTTCAAATGCTCCTAGCATAAGACCCACATGTCAGTGAGAGAAATGTTTCATATGCTAAGCGCACAAAATACATTCATGGTAGTTGAAGGAAAAAAAAATTCTAAAAATATGATTGCCACAACAAACATGGATTTCCAAAAATATGATTGTTCAATTAAAAAAAATCCTTATTAAAAAAAGTTGGGTTTTAAAAAAATATGCTTGCTACATTTAAATGATCAATTGTAAATACCGTTGGAAAGAAAGAATAAAGAAAAGATAAAGAAAGAATAAAAAAAGGAAAAAAGAAAGAAGATATAAATGAAGTGGTAAAATAATAGAATTTTTGATGTTGGGTATACTGTAAAGTAAGGTGTTAAAATAGATAAAATAGTTTTTTGAGTTACTAAAAGTTAACTTTTTTAGCACCACTGTTGTGAATGCTCTAAGCATGTATAAGTGCAACTTAATTGATTTAGTGTTTTTTCATTATGTCACTTTATTTTAACTAGTCCTTCTCTAATGACAAAAATGTAAACTTTTAGCCAAAAAATTTAAAATTAAACAAGAATGAGAGTTATGCTTATATATTAGTATGACTTTATATTTTGTAGTTTAGTATTTATTTTATTTTATTATTTTTTATGTTACAATGTGAAACTTGCTAATTTATTTGTTTATTAATATAATTGTGTTTTGTATATAAAGGATTAATTATAATTATAATATTAATTTGTTTTTCTATGCTATATTATTTTGATTTTGTCTAATATAAGTTGTGAAGATATGTTTAAAATTTTAAATTTATTTAGATTAATATGTTAATTATTACTAGTTTATCTAAAATATAACTTAGTTACGGATCTTTAGGTGTTTGATTTTAAGTTTTCTCAATTGAATTCAACCACATAATTGTATTATTGTTAGAAATATTGGCCAAGCCAAACCCAAATAGGATTTGCCCAATAGTGGACCAAGCACAACCCAATGTCAAAAAATTGTGCTCATTACGAAAGAGTAATATATATCTTAATTTCATACTTTTTGGTTATCTATATATAGGGAAACTTTTTGTGCAAATGATAGAATTTTTATCTAAGTGTGGTGTTGTAGATAATGGCACATAGAGAAATATCTTTCCCTCTTTCTTATCAATTTCATCGAAGCATTCAGGTTGTGGATTGTGTTTTGTTTTTTTTTGTAAAAAAACACTATTGTTCAAGTCTGAATTCATGGAGACATTCTTTTTAAATAGCTATCAATAAAATAAAAATGGTGTCAACATTTTCAATGACAATTACATTAAATCATGTGATTAACTCCATAATGATGAGAGATTTGTTATCGATTGAGATAATTGAACCTGAATTGCGCTTTTTAAGTTTGATTGAAATTTATTTTAGACTTTTTTCTTGAAATTCATTCAATTGAGTTATTCAAGTTTCAAATTTATTCAATTAATATTTTTATAATGTCAAATGTTTAATAAAATTGAACAAAATGCCCGAATTGAATAGATTTTAAACTTTCAAAATTCAAATAAAGTAAAGGTTTATTTATTTTTTTTTTGAGAATAATAAATTTCGGTCAAACTTAAATGATGCAATTTGTGATTTAGTATTTTTTATTATATATATATATATATATGTATATATAATATTAAGTAGTAATAATAATTTAATATTATGCCATATCCAAAACGGTGACGTCCTATAGGCTATTGCAGAGAAAAGAAAAAGAGACCAATCCAGTATCTGGGAAGGAGACAAGAGACACCACGACAGCATGAATACCGTCGCCACTAAGGTTGCTGTAGTTGGAAGTGGAAGTGAGTTTTCAATTCAAAATTCATTCTTCAAAGTTTCCTCTTTTGTCAAAAAAATCCACACTATAATTATTATTATAATATGACATAAAAAAATGTGTGTTACTTCGCAGTTTCAGGATCAGTGTGTGCATCAAGTCTTGCCAAGAATGGCGTTTCTGTCACCTTGTTCGAGTCCGCTAGAGGCCCTGGTGGCCGCATGTCCCAAAGAAGGTACCACTTCTTTCTCCAAACCCCATTATCACAATCACTTTTACTTTGATGATTTATTATTCTCCAAAGTTTAATTCCATCATTTAATCATAGCTCTCTTACAAAGCTGTTATCAATCACAAGAAGTAATTCAAAACACCCATTTATTAATTAGTGGTAACAATCACATTCAGTGACATGACATGTTAGTTTGTAAACTTTTTGTAGTAAATTTTCTTATTATGATTGGTGACAAGTCAGATTGTGAGATGAGTGTGGTAAAATTTGTAATATGCATAGCATCACTCTTCTAGCACTCTCCCTCGCGTGTGCCGAGACCCCCTTAACGAATGAGGCACATGGGAGGTAGAGTAGGCACCATCTTTGAGCTTAGAACCACTAGTCAATTGTCCCAAAAGATTAAACTGTTAGGAAATGGTGAAATTAATCATATGACCATGATGTTCTAATATTAGGAATAACTGAGTTCGTTCAATTAGGTTAACCTTTAAAATATCTAAACGTTTTGGGTTATAATTTTGCCTATATCAAAAACCATTTGGTTGGCTTGATGAAGTATTATGTAAAGGGGGTGTTTAATTTTGCTATGCTTTTAACATTTCCAAATAGAGAAGTTTCTGAAGATGGGAAAGAGCTGGTGTTCGACCATGGAGCTCCATTTTTTACTGTCAACAATGCTGAGGTATTGGGTCTGGTTCGTGAGTGGGAATCAAGAGGTCTTGTTGCTGAGTGGAAACAGAATTTTGGATCTTTTGATTGTAGTTCCAACAAATTTTTTGACATGGAACAGGTTTGCTACTATTTCTTCTCTGTTAGTCCCTAAACTTTATCCCATAAAGGAGCTAATTTAGTTGTGAAGTTTAAGTGATCGCTTTTAGTCTTTCTGTCATCTTAGGATAAAATCTGACATGTTCGGGACTAAAAGCAATCAGTTTATTAGGGATTAAAAGTGATTACTTTAAACCTCATGGCATAAAAATGATCCCATTTCAATTTTTTAGGTACTAAAAGCAATCAATTTAAACTTTAGGAAATAAAATTGCTCATGGGCTAAAGATTAAGGACCGATAGTGTATTCGGGCTTCTCTTCTATGTTATTGTTATCTATGTTCAGTTGTGCTATATGTTTTTTTTTCACCCATCAAAGGTTAGGATATGTTGAAACTGGTTATCATTGCTTGCTATGCTTCTCCCACAAATTATATTTGTGATTAATTGATTGATAAAGATTTTATTTTTGTTTGTTTGGTATGGTAGCTCAATTTGTGCCCTAATTCTGTTAGTTTGGCTTTGTGGGTATTTGTGCTCCTACTTTTAGTTTTGCTTGTGCTGTATACCACAGCCTTTCCCACAGCCTTTCAGCCTGCTTTTAAGTTAGGACATTGATGTTGTCAAGTTAAATATATGGTTTTTCTATCTCACTAGTTCTTTTATTGAATTGGAGTTCTTTAGTTTAAATTGTATAGTTTATTGTGCGCAGATGTGCATAATAGTATATGTACACATAAGTATCACAAAAAGCAAATAGATTAATATGAAATAGATATCTATTTTTTTTGTTTTAGTGAGTAGAAATTGATAGTTGTTGAAGATTACTCTTTCTAAAACAATGTTTCAAGTAACATTTTAATTATATCCTCCCTTTTCATGGATATTCAAACAGAGGTATATGATATCCCAAAGCATTAACTGAGACATATTTTCAGTTAATCTTACCTTTACTAGATTAACCTTTACCATACCTTGACTCTGATGTTTATAAAACTGCATTTTTTACATGAGATTCTTCTTTCTTCTTCACTTCGTGGTAACTCTTAAGTCTTAACCCTATCTATGAGATATCTAACCTCCATCTGAGATTTTAGGGGAAAAAGTTTTTTGTATGTAAACTTAGTGTACTTTTTCCCTTTTCTTTCTTTGAAAGATGTTTGTGTATATAAATAGTTCAGACACATGCAGAAGTTGAATGCATGAAATAACATAAGCCATATATCAATTCCTATCGAGCAACTATTTCTCTGATTATCAATTTTATTTAGGAAGGATTAACCAAAAGATATGTGGGTGTGCCAGGCATGAATTCTATATGTAAAGCATTATGCCAAGAGCCTGGTATGTATTAACTCTACTTCTTCTCTTTTGAAATGTTTATTATTTAGTATCAAATGTACAATAAATATTGCTCATTTCTTGTCTTACTTTTCTTCAGGGGTGGAAAGGAAGTTTGGGGTGGGTGTTGGAAGGATGGAGTGGTTAGAGAGTGAGAATTTATGGTCTTTGACTGGTTTGGATGGACAAAATCTTGGTCACTTTCAGGGGGTGGTTGCTTCAGACAAAAACATAGTTTCTCCAAGGTTTACAAGTGTAACAGGACGACCACCTCCTCTTGGTATGATGTCTCTTTGACACTCCCTTTTTTTTTTTTGGGATAAACGATGTCTCTCTAACACTCGGTTTGCTTTATACAAATGACTTCTAGTTGCGTCCAGGCTTGAGCACCCTTTTTTCTTTCTAGCGCATGCCCGCACATGTGTGTGTTTGTAAAATTCCATTGTGATTAATGATCAAGGTCCTTATAGATTATTAGCAATGATGTTTGATGATTTTGGTGGTCATGAAACATAAAACTTATGGTAGGGTCCTGAACCCCACAACAATACATACTGGTGACTGTAGACACCTCATTTTGTACGCATTGCACCCACAGTGACCATTTAATTTGTAATTTTTCTTGTAAGAAATTTGACTGAAAAGATGAAGGAAGGAGAACCTGTTTGATATAAGCCAGTCCTCGTTAATTTTTTCTAGGAGTTCCATGCTATCTAGTGTTGCTGCCTCATGTTTGGGAAGCTTCTCCTTCGTGGCTACTGGTCTTGCTTTGCAGGGAAGCCTTCAGTAAATCTAATCAGCATGGGTTTTAATCTAATCTTGATCTCACAGATCAGTCTTGGATTCCTTTTATTATGATTTCAAACATTGTGGGTTACATGATAGACTGGAGTTCAGAATTAGACATGACACAGCTACCATGCAAGTGCATGTAATGGGTGTGTTAAGTATGGATGCAGTGGAGTCTGTAGAGATCAGCAAGCTAGATTATTCACAAATTAATTTTCAACATTAAATTAAGGCTAATCATTTTAAAAACTAAGTAGGAAATTCGATCAGTAATCCAAATGGATAAACTGCAATCAAGTAGCGGCATTCACAGAACTCTTTTGGAAGTCAAAAACTTCCACTCGTTAAGGCAAGCTCAATAATTAATTAATGAGGACTGGCTACTTTAAGGATTTTGTGCTAATTTGATTTTTTTTTGGTTTTTGGGGGGGTGGGTGTGGGGGGGGAGGACTCAATGGGTGATCAAAGAAATGATTTTGACATGCGTGAGAAGTTGGAAGAAATATTTTTGGACTAAACACTTTATTCTGTAAACGGGATTTCATGGAATTTTAAGCCCTTAAGTTCCCTACATCTGGTGTTAGTATTCATTAGATAGTTTCAATTAGAGAACTAATCAACTGAGTTTTTGGGCATGTAATCATCTGGAGTGGGCTTGATACAGTTAGGATTTTCATGCAATTCCTTCTCGTACTAAATTGTGAAGCCTCAAAATAAAATTGTAGTAGATAAGCTGGGTTATGCCAAGTAGGGTTAAAAGCTATAAGCTAGCATTAGATAATGAAGCTAAATATTTTGTTGCATTCACAGTAAGTCATTTCCTATAATGATATCATTTGTCAGATAAAATCCTTAAAAACAATGGTGGAAGATAAAATAGAATTGTTTTGTCTAGGTGATGTTGAATTTTTTTGTTTTTGTTTTTCCAACTAAATATTCTGTGATAAGCAGAAAATAAGTTTAATCTTATAAGTTTTTTCTTTCTTTTCTTAGTTCCCACTGTTCTTGTTGGTTTTCATGTTAGACTCTTTGGTAAAGTATAACTGCATAAAAATAACGGCATATTGTGTTGAATTGGCATCTCTCCATGCACAAAGTACTTGGGGGTTTAGGGAGGAAAGGGTTCGAGCTGCGGGTTGGCAGCATATTGTAATTATCTCTTAAAAAAAAAAAAAAAAAAAAAGAAACTGCGTAAGTTCATCCTAACTTGTGTTGCTTACGCAGATTTGAATTTGGTTCCTGAGTTGGCAGCAAAGTTGCAAGATATTCCTGTTATCCCATGTTTTGCTCTCATGCTAGCATTTGCGGAGCCTCTTTCTGCAGTAAGATATTAGTTATGCAACTTTAAGTTCCTTATTCTCTGCATATTTTTCTGATTCATCAACATTTACATGGCTCATTTGATTTGTGCTTCTTTCCTTTTTCCTTTGGGAAATTTAATATTTTGAGAGATTTAGTTGAGGGTGACCATGGTGTCTCATTGAATTTTATTTCATGAATTCAGATACCCATAAAAGGCTTCACAATGATAAATTCTGAAGTACTAAGCTGGGCTCATTGTGACAGTATCAAGCCAGGGCGTTCTGCTGCTAGGTATATGCTTATATGTTACATTCTTAACAGATTCATGGAAATAAATGATCAAGTTTTAGGAGATGTTTTATTGATTTGTTCTACTTTCTTGCACACTTTCTGCACAGTGAACGGTGGGTATTGCATTCAACAATGGAGTATGCAAATAGTGTAATTGCTCAAACGGGTCTTCAAAAGCTCTCAGAAGCAACACTGAAAAAAGTAGCTGAAGAAATTTTCCATGAATTTCAGAGCACTGGACTTAGTCTTTCTCAACCCTTCTTCAAGAAAGCTCATAGATGGTCAGTATATAGATTAGAATTCAAAGGTTGACTGCTGATTGTCAGGTCACAAACATACATACCAATATTAATCATAGGACTGGAAGTTTCAATCTCAGTACATTCTCAATAATGTCATTATTCGTGAATTAGTGTTGTAAAAAGAGTGTCCAGTCCACCAAGTAGTCTCTTTTCCATAAAATTATTATTACCAATAAAAAAAAGTGTCCAGGATCAATTTCAAAATCACACTCTATCTTTAGGCTGAACTGAACCACCCAAAAAATAAACGTGTCTCCTCCTGGAGATTTGTTGTGATAGCAAAATTAAGTCTTTCTTAAATGGTGTATTCATCTTTCTCCAGATATAGAATCTTTTCCTTGTCTTAACTTCTTGTTGAATTTAAGCCCTACAAAGTACTTGGCAGATATTTTCCACCCTGAAACTGCATGTAAAATTTATTGCTGTAATCTCTCAGAACTTGATGGGGTTGCATTTTGATTTGAGAATTCTAGGGAGGGATTTGAATTTCAGTGTAGATTTTAAGTTGCTTGTATATATAAGATTATAAGGTTTGAAATGCTTCCAATCTTCTATGCGTACAATAGTTCTCTATGTGCATGTGGTGCTCTCTCAATTGCTTGTTCCAATCTTCCTTTTCCATTCTTGTGTTTTCTGCTTGTTTTGAAATGAAATTTCCTTCACCTTTGTATAGATTTTGTTAATTTTAATGAAATCTATGGATGAACAAGAGTCTTTTCAGTCTTGTTAGTAGCATTATTGCATATATTGCTCAAAGGATATCATTATAGACAAAACTTCTCACACTCTTACAATCAGTTCTTCCCTTTGGGTTACATCCCTAAACATTAATTTGTTGTAGAAGCCTAATTAAAATAAACCGAGTATCATTTTCAAAATTCAAATCCATCTTAGAAGTCCTACATCCAATTACCACATGAAGAGTGGCATATTGTTCAGAATTTCTTTTGAAACTAGAGAAGTCTTACTAGAAGTAGGTGATGCAATAGATTCAGGACTATTGATATTGTGAGCTGAAGAACCCAAGGGGTAGCACAATCAGTTGGGGGACCATGTCTCATGAATTATATATATTGTGAGCTGATGGTTATCTTTCTGTTGAAATCAGATTTATAGATGAGCATGGCTTGACAATTCTTAAAATTGTGCCTTGGTCTATCCTAGTGTATGTGAAGTATACTTTTTCTTTTCCAATAATCTGAAACCTGAACAGTCATGGTGACATACATGTTCCCTTGGCTTACTAGTGGTTAGAGTTGATAAATTCTCATTTATTTGATAGAACACATTCTAGCCTCCTCACTCCTGGCATTGGATGTCCACTACACTGATAGAAGATAATTTTTTATAAGGATTTGAACATTTTAAACTTAAATTGTGCCAAGAGCCTTGTAGTTCAACTAGCACTTCTTAGTGTTTCCAATGGAGACGTCTAAGGTTCAAATCCCTCTACCCCATTTATTGAATTTTTTTGGTCTTTTTTTGTTTTTGTTTTTTTTTGTTTTTTTTTTCTTAATGGATAACATCAATTGTGGACTACCTAGCAAACAAACAAGACATGCAGTGCTGCCATTAATGTTCAAATTGCATTCCATCTTCACGACTATTTCACTAAAGAAATTTGCTGGAATTGTTCTAGTTAGCTTCCCTTCATGAATCTCCCCATTTGACTATAAATGATATTTTCAGGTAGAACTGAAATTAGTGTGCCTTTATGTGAGGTAAGGGTATCCATTAACTGAAAACTGCCTGACTTGTCTTCTTCCTCTGCAGTTGCGTTTTTAAGAACTTAAAATGCAATTGGACTGTGGCAAACCATAGGCTAGCTCACTTCGGCTTTTCTCCTTAGGTTATTGAGATTTTCAGTTGCTCTTTCTGGAAGAGGCTAGTGCCTGGATTCCAGTTGAGATTTTGGAGGTTAGTTGGGTGTGGTTATTTCTTTAAAAAATTTTCAAATGTAAGGATAGGCTTCAGGTTATTAGATAATTGAACCTATATTCAATAGAGATAAAGAAGGAAATAGTTGAATGTTGTCTGGTTTCCCATAGTTCCCAAAGTAGCATATAATGTTCAACTGCAATTTTCCATGTGTTTACGAACTCAGTACAGTTGATGATTCAGAATTATAATAACACTTTCCCTTTACTGGGAGTATATAGAAAAGAATCTCATATGCCTTGGATCTTTTCAAAACAATTGTTTGCAGATTATCTGTGGCCACATCTAGTTTAGTGACTATAAACTGGCTGGAATTTTTTAGCTTCCCACTTGTCATATTAGGCATTTGATGGTTCTTTTTTTGGGGTTGGATGGAAGGGTTAGACTTGAGTTTGTGACTGTTTTTGGATGATTATCTAGCAAATGACTTGGGAACCATTTCATTTGTATTCTATATCCTTCTATGTTATCTATGTGAAAATTTCTAGTTTTTTGTGTTTGTTGTTATTGTATCATGTTGTGGGCATAAAGATCATTTGAATACATGTAGCTGTGCTGCTGAGTATCTCTGACACTTTTGATACTCTTGTAGGGGGAGCGCATTTCCTGCTACAAGCATAGCTAAAGAGGAGAAATGCCTTTGGGAGAAGAACAAGAGGCTGGCTATTGCTGGAGATTTTTGTGTTAGTCCAAATATTGAAGGTGCCATAGTAAGTGGCATTGCTGCAGCATCCAAACTTACCGAGATGCTTAGCTGTTTATAAGCACAGTATCATCATTTAGCCAAGTAACATGCTTACTGTCATCTGAGTTATTTAAATTTTAGGTGTATTTGCAATTTGGTTTCGGCTTTAGTGGGAAAATAATTTTGAGAAACTTTAATACATGATTATATTTCATGAATTTGGTGTTCATTGTGGTCTGCAGAGAATAATTTTTTTCTGAATTTTTTTTTTTTTTGTTTGTTTGTATAACAAATGTTCTGATATTCATGATTGCAGATTGTAACAATGCACTTATCGTTGCTACATTACTTTAGCCTGTTGTATATGGTTGAGGAACTTAGTAGCTTCTCTCTTTATTTTTTCTTCTCCCTCCCTCTTCACACCCCTAAACCCTTAGTCAACAACACTTGTGCCCTTAGCATGGGCGCACGATTCTAATATCATTTGACCATTAGATATAGAGCTTTCCAACTGCAAGGATTAACTGGGGGAGAAGACAGCTCTGATAATTTGTGTAGTCTTACTCTCTGCGGTTCAGGGTTTAGACCATTAGTTGAACCTTTGCTGACAGCAGAGGCTTCTGCTATGATTGCAGACGAGGCATTGGTGCAAAAGGCGTTCTTAACAGTTTCTGCAAGCCATGCCAGTGTCAATTTAAGCCAGCACTCCTGTAGTTTCTATCATGGAATCTAGTCAGCCAGTGTCAATTTAAGCCAGAACTCCTGTAGTTTCTATCATGGAATCTAGTCAGTTGGTAGGAAAAGAAATTGCAAAAGTGTCAATAATGAGACTATGCACCGAAAATTAATGTGCTAATATTCAAAGATTTTGCTGTTTTGGTACTAACTGGTTCTGTTCTTTTTCTCTTTTTGAAAGTATCACTCTACTTTGTTAAAAAATTCTACACTAAATTTTATATTGTTTGAAACAAAATCTAAAAAGTAACATAGCTTTTCTTCAAATAGACTAGTCTAATTTTCTTTTTTCTTACAATGAAAGCAACCAATCTTGATGGTTCATATTACCAACTCATATATATTTGTAACTTTAGTGGTACTAAAACATGATTGTCCGGCCTACATTTGATTCAAACCATCAGCTCTTTATTTTAATATTTGGAAGAACGAAAAATGGTTCAGATCCAAAAGAAAACTAGTGCTAAGTACCTATGACTATCTTACAAATACAAACTTAGTTATTATGCCCAAATTAGGACAAGCTGCAAGAAGATGTAGCCAATTTTGTTCATGTATTATCTCTACAACATCAGAAATTTGCATTAATAAGAACTTTCAAGATTTATCTTTAGGCATGCATTTGAAAAGGAGAAAAGAGGGAGGGAGGGATGGGGAAGGAAGAAAAGAGAGAAAAGCTTAGGCAACCAAATTTTAACAAGTTATGAATATCATTCTTTTTTTAAAAAGAAAAGAAAAAAAAAAGAGTGAGTTTGGCACTAAGGAATTCTAAATATTAACTTTTATATAAAGATTTTGGAAGTGATTCACTGAATATTTTGAATCTCTAGTACCATTGGAAAGAAAAATGAAACAAATAGACACACATATATAGTTTAATAAGTTTCATATATCTTGAAGAAAAAGGTCGTAACCAGTGCATAAAACTCCCACTTTTATGGGTATAGGAGAATTTGTAAATCTTGAAAGATTTTATTATTATGTAATGTATATAGGCCAAATAATACTCCAGCTTCTCGTCTCTTCATTCCGAATAAAATAGCCCATAGGATTTATTTTCAGTTGGCAATTTTCCTTGCATCTCCCATAGACTATCATTTGATCATATATTTTGTGCCACATGTGAATCGTATCAGTATTCCCCCAGCAGGTCCAAGAAGGGTTTTGTATTATCCCAATTGTGGCATTTTGGAGTGGTGCTACAGTTTTGTTGACAAGGTTAGAATTAGTATCATCATCATCATGGCAAGTAACCTGAAACCTTGAGTCTAGTAAATTTGTTATAACCAGCTTGTGGGCTGTGCCAGATTGTAGTTCTGCAATCAGCTGGAGCATCAGAATTGTTGCAATGGCTAATCTCAAGTTCATCATGACTGCAATTAATTGTCTATCAACAAGCCACTTTGCTTTGTTTTACAGCACTTTCATGGATAATGCAAGTTACTTTTCCTTTGGGTATAGCAAATATAACTTACGCATGGGAGTTTCATGAAAGTGCAATCTCTTTTTGATGCGTTATCTGTCAAGTTGTTTAATAATAGTAATGAAAGTAATAACATATATATATGGTGATGGTAGTGATAGTATACGTACCGATAATAATGATAGTGATTTATAACTCAATTTTCATTTTTGAAAAATCTTTTTGGGTTTAAGTAAGGACGAAATGAAATAGGTGGATGGAATATAGCTCATGTTTTTCCGAATGATGTTGGTATTTACAAGTTCGCATCTCCTAATATAAACCAACTTTTTTTTTTTTTGAGTAATATAAACCAACTTAATTAAATCTTTTTTACCAAAAAAATACTTGATTAAATCTTAATTATAAATCGTTATTTATAAGTTAAATGCAACGTATTTTCATCAAATCTTGTAAAATTTTCTTTTTTTTTTAAAAAAAAAATGCAAAGTAAAATAATTATTAGCGGAGTAAACAAGCATGTGAGTCCTAAACCTATCTTAATGATATATTTGGCTTGAGTCCAATGTCTAGTAACACGGATACAACACATGTTCAAAAATATTTATGTCAATCTCATATCCAATTCAGTGCACTGGAGCACTTTTTTTTGAGAAGGTGCACTGGAGCACTTAAGGGAAGCTTTTTGTTCTATTTTGAACAACTTGGACCATTGATGATGCTGAACTATAAGACTCCTGACATTTTTTTAGTATTTAATAAGAGGGAATGTCAAGAATCTTGTAGCTAGGTGACATGCTCTTCCTTTTAGTATTTCCTTTTAGTATTTAACTAGTTACTAACTCGTGCTATGCACAGGAATCTACTTATTTGTGAGGTAGACTAAAATAATTTTATAAAATCTTAAATTGATTAAGATAGAGAGATAGAATTTCACTTCTTGTTAAGTTTGGACTAAAAAAAAAATTGTTTAAAAAAAATGATAATAATGTGACAAACTCTAGAGAGAGGTCAATAAAAAGTCAAAAGTTTTGGTTATATATATATATATATATATCTCAGGAAAAATGTTAAGAATCTTGTAGTTGAGTGGCATTACTTATTTTCTTTTTATAAAGGAAATTGGGTTTCAAATCCTTATCTTCAAATTAAAAGATAATTTGATTACACCTTGAGGAGATAATAATTTTTTTTTCCTACCTAAAAAATTGATAATAATTAACAAGTAATAGTTATCACAATGAATGGGAATCTTGGGTATTTTGTTCCCTCAAGAATTCATCCCCATCCGATGGGCTCACTCCACGTGTCATCACGACTCATGGGAAAAGATGGGTGAGGATCTATATGCCTCACAAAGAACTGGTTAAAACAGCAGAGGATTTTGATAATGTTTTGCAATATCATATCCACATTTCAGCCACACAAGCACTGCCACGTGTCATATTTGGCAATCACTCCCTGCACTATTATTATCAAGAGGAATACAATATTATCCTAAAGACCAAACCACACAATTGTTGAAGGCAAAAAATGGCAGCATCAGTTATGGCTTCAGTGAGTCTAAAACCATCTCCTTTCACTGTTGAGAAGTCAGCAGTGAGAGGGCTTCCCTCTCTTGCTAGGACTTCTTCACTCAAAGTTCAGGCCAGTGGCGGCAAGAAGATCAAGACTGATACGCCTTATGGTATCATATGTACCATTTGCATGATGAGTTCGATCTTTCCAACAATATGTAGCAATTTCATTACGTAATTAACTAAATATTTACACATGCATGCATGGCATACACACAAGTGTGATCTATATATATGGCTCACCAGCTAGCATGTGATTTTAGTTAGTTATTCTATCTGCTAGTTTCATTGAGTTTTGAAAAATTAATGATAGACATGCATGGTTATGAAATATGTAAGAAAGTTGAAGATTTGTTCTGAAAAATATATAATGTTTATAGGAACTGGGGGTGGCATGAAGTTGAGGAATGGCCTTGATGCATCTGGGAGGAAGCCAAAGGTTGGTGTTTAATCTTTACTGCTTAATTTGTTGGCATATGTTTAAAATTTTCTTTCTTTTTTCACATGAAGTAGCTTTTGTTTTATTGGGTTCTCGCAAATGATCACATGGTTCTCTAATAAGTCATGTACCTTTTAGATTTGTCATTTAATTAAATATCTCTTACTAGTCCAAAAATTGATAAATTATCGATCATCCTAATAAAACTTAAACGCTCCTTAACTAGATAGAATTCAAACTCAGGACAACCTATTTTGGTACTATGCTACTAATGGTCTTAAAAGCTTAAACTATTAGAAAATTGTGAAATTAATCATTTTAAGTATTATTTTAACAACAATAAAAAAAATTTCTTTTAATTTTATTTTAAATATAAACTTTTGGACCTGTATAAACTTATAAAAGTTATGCAGTTGACCTTATATCTAAGTGTATTTAGAAATCAAGATAATTTTCGTCCAAATGGATATAAACTGCATTGACTACCATTTCAGACCTATACATGGGTTTGTATGTGTGAGTGTGTGAGTAATTTGTGAACCGTGTTATCTTGGAAGAACATATTGATCTTTAATTAATTACCTCTTTAATTATCTTACTTTTCTTGACAATACTCCTAAGTCTTAACCTTTGAACTTTATTCAGGGAAAGGGAGTATATCAATTTGTAGACAAGTATGGCGCTAATGTTGATGGGTACAGGTAATATTTCAAGTTCTTTAATTCTTTTGTCATGTATTTTTCTTATTAATTATGGTTCTGGCTGAAAAAGAAAAGTGATTGTACCTTACTTAAAGAGGAATTTATAGAGTTAATTATACTGAAAATCAGTGAAGTTGGATAGATAGCTCACAAATTAGACATCTTTGGGAAGGAATTCTAACAAGAAAAAGTAAGGGAAAAAGGTGAGGTAGATGAATGAGATATAATACTAATAACTGGTCAATTAAGTATTAAGGTCTGTTTGTGAGATTGTTGAAATTAGTCTTCATTTGGGTAAAAATGTTTCTTAGAAAATTTTTTGTATTTAAATGGAATAGTTTTTCATTTCATGCTAGTCCTACTTTGTCATTTGCTGTTGTGTCTTGTGTGTAGGGCTTTTACCAAGCTTTTGAGCAATAGAATTTTCTCACTCATTAATACCCCCCCCCCCCCCCCCCCCCCCACCCCCAAAAAAAAAAAAGAATCATCTCATCTGCTCCACAATTGTCATGGTTTTACCATTAGTCCATAAGAACTAATTGCAAAACATGCCTTGGATGTAGGAGAACATGGGATGTTGAATATTGAAACTGCACCTTATGAGTTAAACCTGTTGACTAGATTAGAACTGTTTAGCATCTTACTGATTGGTTGATAAGAAAATAGAGAGAGAAACAAGAGTTAGCAAGTTGTCATTGAAATAACAAACTTTGATTATTCCCTTTCAAGTTAGTTTTAATCTAATTGAACTAGGAGCTCCTCCTGCAAACTTCACTATAAATTCTGCAGAGTTGCTAGATTCTCTCCCAATGATTCTTAGCAAAGGAATCAATGAGTCAGCAATATGAGAAAAATGTTTTCCTTTGCATTTTGTTGGTTTGGTTCCATCAAGAAAAGAAAGTTGGTTTACTTCACATCTTGTGCTGATAATTATGATAAATTTATCTTTAGGACATTTTTTTGGGGGTGAATAGAAGAATTCTTCAATGCAATTATGTTCCTGATTTCATTCTATGATTGATATGCAGTCCTATCTACGACACCAACGATTGGGCCCCAAGTGGTGATGTCTATGTGGGAGGTAAGAAAATGTAGTACTACTAAATTTTGATTTTGAAGCTTTAATTCAGACTTTGGAAGAATAGTATTACATTGTTTCTTCTCTTTTCATTTCTTTTAAGGGTTTTCTTGTTACTTATTAGTGGGGTAAACTTAGTAGCATGAAACAAATATGAAATTGCAGGTACTACCGGCTTGGCCATATGGGCTGTTACCCTCGCTGCCCTTCTTGCTGGGGGTGCACTCCTTGTCTACAGCACTAGCGCTTTGTCTCAGTAGAATGCATTACTATCATCTGTGCTCTACTATATATAGCCTGTTCCTAGTAATTGTCCCCAAGAACATCAAAGAAATACTAGAGCTCAACCTTATGTGTAATATTTTCCATGAATTTGAATTCATGTTTGTAGCATACTTTAATGTGAATTATTATTGAACTATTCCTCTTCTTGTTGGATATCATGTTAAAGAAGGAATAATGTTCATCAACGTATTAATAAGTTTTCTCACAATATGTAGGTCCCATATAGTTGTGGAATCCACGTATTATGAAAGAGATGATGCATGTCCTATGTATAAAATAATTAATGATTATGTTAAGGCGATTAATACAATGGTCCATTAAACCAAGAACCAGGGGCGACTCCACATTGTGTCCAGGGTGGTCACAGGGCAATCTTGACTTGGAAAAAAAAAATATTATATATAAATTTTATGACTTTTTTATCCTTAAAAAAGATTTGTGACCACGCTAAATTTTTTTAGGCCCAACATAATAAACTTTGGACAAAGTTTGGTAATAAACTTGATTATAGTCTTGTAAACTAAGATTACAACTCGATTCAATATTTTTTTATTGAATGTAAATTTTGACAAATCCACTATTAGATTACATTTTTTTTTCCTTATCTCCTCCATACAAGCAAAATTTCAAGAAGATCAAAGATCAATAGCTATATTATTAATCAAATGTTTAAATTTTAAAGTTTTGTATTCTAAAATTATACATAAAAAAATAAGTTTATAGATTGAATAGTAAATAACTTTTGATTGATATGAATTTTGACTAGTGTTTTAGGAACATAAAAAACATGAAACTAAATGGTTAGATTTTCAAATATGTATACATGTTAATTTGTTTAGTTAGAGTTGTAGTTTTAAGTTATAACTAATTTTGTAGTCAAACTTTGTCTTTAAAGTTTGATCCCTTTAACAATTTATTAGGTTTTTACAAACAAAAAGAAAAAGCTCGAGAAAAGTTTTATTTAACCAAAATTTTGAAAGAAGTGTAACTGCCAAGATTGATAATGTGATAATTATTGAACATGAAAGAGAATGAGATGATGAAAATAAATTTTGGTGAAAATTTATTATTTGCTTCAATATATCACAATTCTTTTCTCTATATCAACTCGATTAGATGACTAAAAAAGAGCTGTGCATGTGTATTATAAGAAATACCCTAATAGTGGACACACAATAATTTGAGTAAAATTGGTCGCCTGTGTTTATCTGGTGAAGTTCGTTTTTATGAGTGATCTACATACTGGTGATGTTCATTTTAATGAGCAGCCTATAAAGTTACCATCATATAAATCGCCTATTTTGTTTCAATCACTGGTAGTAGTTCATTGATAGAAACTTTCATGTAGAACACAATTCTGGAGCACGCATCTTACCAAAGTTTGAACCTACTTTCTGAAGTGACTTTGAATACATCAATAAATGAAAATGGAATAATTTAATTGCTTCTTACCTGTTAGAATATTCAGCATACAAACCCTCCCCTTACCACAACCCCCCACCCCCCCTACAAAAAAAAGACCCTCTTCTTTTCTTTTCTTTTTCTTTTGTCAATAATACAACAATTAGAGATTCCAATTTCAATTTCCTCCAAAATCAGTGTTCTTTTTCATTTTGGAAGTGGATAGATGGGGAAAAATATCAACTGATCAAACCTAACTGGCTTACAGTTGATGCACATAGGGAAAAGACATTCGTTTCAGCCTTTAACCTCCATCACTACCTCTTCCGTCATTCAGTATAGAGAGCATCAGTCATTAGTAGTAGTTGCCCATTCTCATTGTATATCCTCATAAATGTCTTCCTCTTGATGTGGCAATGGCAAGTTCTTCACAAGTGGAGAGCTTACTTGTCCTGTATCTGCCATCTTGGACCGAACAATCTGCAAATGCATTTTCAATTTCATTCCCATAGTCTTTGCAAGTTGCTTATGAAAGTTTGATAAAAAGGAAATTTAAAAAGAGCAAGTTGTCATAATTTCAAGAAAAGGGGTCTATCTTTTCCTCTCAGGGACAAGGATGCATGCACACAAATTGATGCTAAATATCATCATTGTTACTACTAATATTGTTATTTCTAATTATTAATTTGATAATAGGTGGATAACAATTAATATTGTAGAATTATAATATACTAGTAGAGAAACGCATTTCATGTTTAAATATTTTAGTTAGTTGAAGTTTTGGAGAATGCTACATTGCTGCTATTGCTTTCTTTTAATTCAATTTATCCAACTTGACATGGGGACTTTGTTATAACTGCAAAAGTATATATACATATCCAACTAAAGTAAAACAAAAAAGAGAACTGTGGCCATTTTTTTTTTTTATCTAAGACACTTGTTATATAGTTAAGCATACTCAGCCTTCAGAGTCATGTAATAATTAATGTGAACGATTTCTTCAATAATCATTATTTCCCAGCACTGCATACATTGAACTGATTGGTAACAAGGATTTCACATCATGCGCAATAATTATGCATCAAAATGAAAGATCACAAGAATTGCGGAGCTGTTTATTGATTTGAAAATGTCAGATGCTGGAGGGAAAGAGTTGAGTAAACCCTATTGTTGAAGTAAATTAGTTGGGAAGAACGGCTTCATTCAGTGAATTGGGTAAATCAAATCATGTTTAGGCAGAATGGTAAACCCCAGACAAATGAAACAGGTCTATAACCAAAGCAACTGGACATTAAAACAGAAATTGATTAATGTACAGGGAAAGAATAATGCAGCAGACTTAATAAGATTCAGCCAAGTGTAAAGGGCATAAGCATCCAAACCTTTTCTATTTCATCTTGAAGATTGGGGTTGTCTTTCAAGTACTGTAATGCTCGGTCTCTTCCCTGCCCCAACCTTTTTCCAAACGCAAACAACATAAGACAACAATAAACCACGTTAATTATATTTTCTTAGACAAAGCACAAAATTCACTTGTATGAAAGGAAAATAATATTATATGTAATCAAAAGAATTTGAGAAGTTCTTATAAACTTATGATTGTTCATCTAGAACTGGAGGGAAAGTATAGTGGGAAAATTAAAGGTTGAAGTCCAATCACATGCAGATTCGCAAAAGTCCTGTTTCTTACCTCTAAGAACTCAAGGGATGGTGCACAAAAACTGTGATAGGAGACTGTAGTTCTTAGAGAGCTATCTCAAAGCTAGAGTACATACTTGGCCATAAAAAGGGTTATTTCAACACATCCTACTATGTTTAACAAGCAAATGATTGAAATGGTAATTTGTTAATACTAAACTAACAACTAACATGGATCTAATGACCCATCAGTCTGGCATATATTACCACCCAAATGGTGCTTACTTCTTTAGCTGATAACAAACCACTTAGCCTAGTAAATCAAAATCTTCACAAACAGACAGCCAGCAATTCTGGAGACATTTCTAACTCATAACACCTAAGTAAGAACAGAAAACAGTTGTTGGTCTTCCTGTTCACAGAACAAACATTAAATCTGGTATAGCCTCCCATAAGCTGTGGGGTTGTGCCTCCAATAAGCTTTTATGTTTTAACTAGAAATGCATGATACTTAACAAAAGAAAAATAGTATAACAACAAGCCTTAGGGTCCGTTTGGATTGAGCTTATTGTTGCTGAAACTGAAAACTGAAAACTGAAAACACTGTAGTAAAATAATTTTTAAATGTGTGAAAAGTACCGTGGGACCCATTTTTAATATTTTTAATGCGTGAACAGTGCTGCTAAGTACGTGAACAGTACTGCTACAGTGCATAAACAGTAATTTTGTCTCTGCACAGTAAATTTACTGTTCATGCGCTGAAAAAAAAAAAGAAAGGACAGAAACACGGAAATGAAAACGTGAACGTTGGTTTCAGCTGAAACCAAACGCTCACTTAGTACCAAAACTTTGGGGTCGGCTATGGATCCTCACAAATTAATCAGGATAAGCCACATATACACTAATTAGGGTGAGCCACATATATCATTTTCAGCCACAATCTAAAGACATGTTCTTTGTCATCTCCTTAATTGACACGTATTTTATTATTGCTATTACTAATGTTGTCGTAGGCCATACACTACCTTTTCTCATTCCCTCGACTTGAATTAATTCACTTTTCCTCACTAGTCCTTCAATCGTTTTTCTCTGCACATGTCCAAACCATCTCAAGTGACTCTTTCATCTTATCATCAATAGGAGACACCCCTATCTTTAAGTGATTTTCCTCATTATGAATCCTTTTTGTCCTCATATTTCCATTTATCTATCTTAGCATTCTCATTTCAACTAAACTCATTTTATGAACATAAAGCTTCTTAATGGCCCAGTATTAAGTACCAAAGAGTATAGTTGATCTTATATCAGTCTTGTAAAAAAATTCATTTAACTTAATAGGTATTGTATTGTCACAAAATACTCCTAATGTGTTTCTCCACTTCATCCACCTTGCTCTTATCCTATGATTCACCCTCTTCAATCTCCCTAATCTTACAGCAACCAATGATAATAATGGTCAATAAAATGAAGGGTACAGAAACTGATAATAGCAATACAAGGAGGAGATGTTTAATCAACATATAGAGGTCTATGAACAGGGAAAATATCAGATACAGTGTCCTTGCCCCCTCATTTTCACAAGGGATAGAGGATAAGTTCATGGGTTTATTTATTTTTTTAATTTCATTGAAATAGTACTTCACCCCAAATCAAGGATTAAGGCTAAAATGATTTGCAGATTCACAATGGATTTAAAGAGCTATGGTTTAATTCAGGAAAATTTAGGTTGTGATTGCCCTGTTCTAAACTAGCCCTGTCATCACTTTGTAAAGAGAAAATCTTGCTATTATTCTTGAGTTTTTGACTGTAAGAAGTTAAAAAAAAATTTTAGAAAAAAAAACTTTGAAACTTTTCGAAACAGAGAAATGAAAGCCTTGAGAGACAAGCAAATCATTGTGTTATTTAATCATACATAAAGCCCCTTGATATTCAATATTAACAAGATTACGCAGATTATTTGTTTAGGAAGAAAAAAAAAATAGTAATCAGATGCATATTGCATAGTAACGTAAGTTTGTTTACCCTTCAGGAACAGAAAGGACCATATAGAAGAGTATGAAGTAATAACACCAGGAACTACAAATGTAAGTCCAAAGACAAACCTGTGGTCCTCATAGCTATACCAAGAGCCCTTCTTTACCACAACATCCATCATCTCAGCACAGTCCAAAATGCAACCCTGCAAAACTAAGGGATGTCAAGAGGAGTGTGACTTGCACCATTTGGGGGGAACAAAGCTTTCATGTTGCATTACTAACCAAATTGCTCACTCCCTCTCCAAAGATAATTTCAAACTCAGCCTGCTTGTATGGCCTTGACACCTAGAAAAATTAGTTGAAATGAGGATCTCTCTACACATGGGAAAGCATCAATCATACGCACAAAATGGTGGTAGATCTAATAATCAAATGATAGGTACAAATTTTGGCATCAATTGTGAAGTAACAATTGAAACAAAACAGTTGATACACCTTAAATACATAGTCAAGCATCATAACAAAAATTACTCATCAAATTAAAAAGTGAAAGCGGTTTAGATAATATCTTTAAAAGGATGTTTACAACTTCAAGGCAGCAGTGGCTTCACTTGGCAAACCCTAGCTTCAGCAAGAGATTCTAATGCAATCAATTGAAAATTATATAAATATTGGGATACTGTAATTGAATGTCACATCCAGTTCTTCCATTCATAGGTCCTTTCAGTCAGACTGGTGTCAAGTGTCAACATAAAGAACAATATTAAAAGTGGTAAAACAATTCATTTTCTTTATATTAACAGCAACAATCCGTTCATATATGTCAAGTGAACATCTTAGAAACATTATATAAGTTTATAAAGGCATAATAAAAATGAAAACTTCGTTTCAGAGCATTAAACAATCCTTGCACAATCTTGATGCCAATGTAATTTACCTTGCTCTTTTGCACTCTTACACGTACCCGAAGCCCAATTTCTTCATCTCCTTTAACCTAAAGTAGAAAAAGACAGATGCATGATGAGATTTTCACAGAGATAAAACAAAAATTAACAAAGTGATCTCTATCTATGTAGTAATCATCCAAGCAGCTGCTGTGCTTACAGACTTTATCTTCCCAGTAGATCGTATCTCAAGCCGAACAGAGGCAAAGAACTTTAATGCAATTCCTCCACTCGTCACTTCTGGATTTCCATAATACACACCAATCTTACAAAACCCACAAGAATGCAAACATTAGTTACAGCAAGATAGAGAATTTCAGTTTCAATCCAAG
Organism: Quercus robur; assembly: GCF_932294415.1. Lineage (NCBI taxonomy): Eukaryota > Viridiplantae > Streptophyta > Magnoliopsida > Fagales > Fagaceae > Quercus > Quercus robur. Next base: position 17,853,015 of record NC_065537.1, read on the forward strand.
AATATTGTAACAGAAATGGAAGGTACAATGAAAATAATATGTAAGCAAGAGCTAGACTCAATTCTGTCTGTTGGCGATAGGCTCCACCAGGGAAATTAACTACAATCATCCCTCGTGCAGTCTTTAGAAATTAAAAAAAAAAAAATATATATATATATATATATATATATAAAATAAAAAAACCCTAATTAATCAAAAGTACCTTATATCTTATTTGATTCAAAAAAATGAGAGTACAACCAGCTTTCGAGGCATTTCCTGACATTTTACGCAAAGCCTGGCTCATAAGGCGTGCTTGCAAACCCATTTGCTGCATCCCAATCTCACCCTATGATATAGTGAAGCATACAAGTCAGAAATGGGCAACCTTGTCAATTCAAAATCTAAAAGAGCTTGGGGCCAAGACTAACCTATAAATGAGAGAGAGAGAGAGACAGATGACAACTTACTTCAATCTCTGCCCGTGGAGTGAGAGCTGAGACAGAATCAACACAGATAAGATCTATGGCACCAGATCTGCACATACGATCTGCGACTGAGATGACATGACAAACTCAAAAAATCAATATATATCAAGCGTAAAGATAAGAATTTCATAAGCACCAGTCCATATTGAATATGGTCAGCGCATCACATGAATTCTTACACAACAACATAGACCAAGAAAAAATATATTACTCTCAAGTGCCATCTCCCCATGATCGGGTTGGCAAACAATCAAATTTTCTACATCCACTCCCAATGCTTTAGAATATGCTGGATCAAAAGCATGCTCTGCATCAACAAGCATTGCATTCCCTCCCAGCCTCTGCATATTTTCATTGAAAAGCTACATGTTGGTCTCATTACAAACAACATTCTAAGTGAAGCTCTAGTTATTGACAGAAGTAAAGATTAAGAAGTGAAGTCCGGAAAGAAGTAATACCTGCACTTCTGCGATTGCATGGAGTGCCAAGGTGGTTTTTCCACTACTTTCTGGCCCAAATATCTGGAAAGAAATATGGCAGATTATATCAGACCTTTCTGGAGCATAAGTTATCCTATCTGATCAGCAAAATGCTAGAGCAGTTCTTTAGAACAAGAAAGCACATCAAAGACCCACTACAAATTATGATAGGAGTGCAGCAGAATTAAGTAGCATGCTCAATTTTCTTTTTATTGCATACGGTGACCAGATTTTAGATGCATATAATACTATAAGTATCGCATACTCTGCAGATGCTCAAATTGATCAGGACTTCATTGATTCAATTTGAGCAGTCTATTTGCACGATGGCATAAAGGCATAGTCCTAAACATAAAGGCATATAACAGAATTTTGAAAGTGAACGTGTATTGACTAGTCTTATGTATGGTGACAAAATTTATATATAACTAAATGTGCCTACACGATAAGGCACACCCATCATTATTGCGCACAAGTCAATGTTTTAAGATGTGTATTCCATATACTTGTGGCCAAAATTTGAATAAACATGTGCTTATACTTTTCACCCACATGCTCCACTCTCAAACTTTTCCAACTCATAATTTTTTCAGTAATATCCCAACTGCCCAACACATTGCCAATGGTAGGTATTAACAAGTTTTAAATTTCCAGTACCAGTCACTGTGATTCCTCATGAATAAGGAAAAAGTGGTATGGGTTTCACATTGAGAGGTTTCAGAGAAGGCAGGGTGGAAAAGGCAGTTTTTGTCAAAGCTTGAAAGAGGCAAAATACCCTAAACCCAAAGCATTTTTTTAAAAATAATAAAAATGTTAAAAAAAAAGAAAAGGAAAATTAAAGGAGAAACCAGGAGACACACAAATAGAAACACCCCCCCCCCCCCCCCCCGGCGCGAAGACATACAAAGAGTTAATACCTCTACAATTCTCCCTCTGGGAAGGCCACCACCTAAGGCAAAGTCTAATGTCAAACAGCCACTGGGAAAGGTTTCACTGCAATGCACAAAATGTTACAAAATCATGCTCAATAATGCTGCTTCCAGAAGCTAAAACATTGTTCAAAATGAAAAATTTTTGGGGGGGGGGGGGGGTGTTAAATGGGGGCGATAAAGTACATTTTTTTATTATTACAAAGATAAAAATACATACACCAAAGCACCACCAGCACTGCCTAATCTTGTAACACTTCCTTTTCCAAATGAGCTATTTATATCATTCATTGCTGCTTCCAGTGCTTTTTGCTGGAGGAGAAAAAAAAGTAAAAAAATTAGATCTAATCTCTAAGTGACTCAGTAATTCACGATGCCATTTAGCATCCTACAAATACTGCAAGGCTCATGTTCAAACTTTAAAACTACAAGTATTTGTATTAAAAGCAAATAACATAGTCAGGAACTCAAATCAGAACATGTTCAATCATAAAACATAAACTGAAATAAGTACATAGATGAAAAGATTCAAAATCCTTAAAATCAAAGCATAAGATAATAAAACATAGGCCATACTAATTATAATTTCATACTGGTGGAACTATATTACACATACTTGAGTATGCAGGTTGCACACATGTACTTGTGCAAGTGTTGTATTCATTAGTCCTCAAAAGATTTCCCACCATTTTCAAGTGTCTGCTAGCCAAACTCTTTATGTCATCTCATGTCAAGACAGATACGGCAATGTGAAATTAAGGGTCCAGGTAACAGAGTAACTATCTAGAGGATTATGCAAGAGGGTCCTGATAGTGCCCTCATATCCATCTTCCATCCATTTCATGACAATCATACCAAGGACAATATCCCATCTAACATACGGTTTATGTCATGACTCAGTCCTCACATTGTCTGCAGCAGTCAGATCAGTGTGAATGGTTCACAAACTCCAATTTTTGTAAAAACCAAAATATATAATACATCCAACTTGTTAAACATCCTAAGCAGTAACATAAAAGAATAAATCATTGTATCCACCTAATTATATGGAGTTTTACACTAATGCTAATAAATGTCTTCAAGGATGGAAGAATCATGATTTAGGCACTTACAGACAGTCCAAAACTAGAAGCAAGAAGGTAAATCATGCAAGGACTATGCCATTATAGAGAACTGCCTCTGTGATATTGTAGGATGAGACATGAAGAAGATCAATATGATATATACAAAAGTCAGTTTGTTTCTTGTGTTGCAGATTGATTCATATTGCAAATTATGAATGTGGAAAAGGCATAAATTTAGTAACCAAAGGCAATTTACTCTTTAATTCAAGAAAATACTGTGCCATTATAGAAAACTGCCTTGTGTGATGAGTGACTTGCTGTCTAAGACTCAGAATGCATTCATTCAAGGGATACAGATTTTAGATTATGTCTTCATGGAAAATGAGTACTTAGATGTTAGAATTGAAGGGATTCCAGGAATGTTATGTAAGCTAGATTTAGAACAATCCTATGTCCATGTAAATTAGGATTTCTTATTGTACATGCTGAAGAGATGTGGTTTTGGGGAAAAATGGAGGAAGTAGATTGGTCTTTGCTAATCTAAAGATTTTCCATCGTGGTGAATCATGCATTCCTAGCAGTTTTTCGAAAGCACTAGGAGAGGGGATCCTTTGCCCTCACTCCTCTTTGTTTTTGAAATGGACACTCTTACCAGGTTCGTAGCTAAGGCAATAGAAGGAGTTTATTATCAGCTATATCTGTAAGCCAGAAGAGTATTGACCCACCGAATATTTCTGATTTACTTTTTTTTTTTTTTTTTTTTTTAAATTCTGACTCTACTCAACTCCGGTACGTAAGATGTATCCTTCTATGCTTTGACGTCGTTTCTGACCTGAAGATTAATTTGGGTAAATTAGAGATATCACTTGTGATAGAGGTGGTGAATCAAGAAGAGCTAGCACCATTCTTGGATATAAGGCATCTCACCTTCCACTGAAATATTTGGGGTTGCCCTTGGGTGTTGCTCGATCTAAATCAAGATCCATTTGGTATGGCATCTTAGAAACAATGGAAAAGAAACTTAGCAAGTTGGAAGAAGATTTATTTATCAAGAGGAGGGCAGATTACGCTAATTAAGAGTACACTTTCTAGTGATCCCACTTATTTTATGTTTTTGTTCCCTTTACTAGATGGAATTGCAACTCAAATGGATAAAATTCAGAGAGATTTTTTTATAAGATGGTATAGGGGACGAATTAAAATGCCATTTAGCCAATTGAAATATTGTTTGTACTCCTATAAAAAATGGAGGTTTAGGGATTAGGAAGTTGTTGGTTGTTAACCAAGCTTTACCTGGTAAGAGGTTATGGTAGCATGCAGTGGAGAGGGATTTCTGTTGGAAAGATGTAATAGAGCAAAAGTGATGCAGTACAAGCCTTGAAAGAAATTTGTGGGAAAGAAATAAATGAACAAAAACTTAGGAGTTAGCATCAAGCAGGGGAAAAGGGATAGAAAACCTAAGATTCAGCACCTACTGTTGCCTGAAATCAAAACCAAGCCATTGGAAATTCCAATGAGATTTGATTCATCAAATCAAGCATAACAATACTAAACCTTGGGGGCTTTAAATAGGATTCACAAGCTATATTACTAACCTTCTAACTGAGCAAATAAAATAAATAAAGTCCCAAGCCAAATAGAAAAGGAAATAATTCTTAATCAATTACATATTGCAAATAAAAATTAAATCTTAAAATTATAATAATGTCTAATAAATATCAATTGAGCCCAACTGGTAGCAGCCCTCCATCATCTGGCCATGTGACACGGGCTTGCATCTGGTGTTTGCATAAAAATTATGGGCTCTTGGGGAGGGTGGTGCTTGGATGTTGGCAGGAGTGCATATGGAGTAGGCCTATAGAAGAATATCAGAAATGGTTGGACTAATTTTACTAGATATATATCGTTATGAGGTTGGTGATGGCATGATCTTTGGTGTGGGGATGATACCTAGAAAAATAGATTCCTGGAGTTTTTTTCTTTTTGAAGAGCCAAGAATAAAGACACTACTGCAGTAGATTATACAGATTGTTTGAGGGCAGCATTTAATGGAACCCTTCATTTCGGGGTATTTTTGGATGATTTGTATGCTGCCAAGGTAAATCATGGAAGGAAAGATAAGCTGGTTTGGGGTCTTTTGAAGAGTCGGGCCTTTCATGTTAATACTTATAATAAAGCTTTGAGGAAAGGGGGCAACAGCACCAATGAACTTTGGGTCAAACAACATTTCCTAGGGTTTCCAATGGAGATGTCTATAGTTTGAATGCCCCTCCACCGTTTAAAACCAAGCGTTATATATCTGGAATGCACATGATAACAAATAAATTGGATGCCGTAACTATGCAGTCCAAGAATACACCTCTTCTTAAAATGAATAACAATTGTCCCAAAAGCTTAAGCTATTTAGAAATGGTGAATTTAATCACTTAACCACAATTCTAACACTCCCTCTCACGTGTGGGCCTCAGCTTCGCCTTAATAAGTGAGGCCTGTCACATGGGATTTTTAACATTTTAAATGGGAGGTAGAGTTGAGATAGGGATCAAATTCAGCATCTAGTGCTCTGATGCCATGTTAAATGACTGATTATCCCAAAAGGTTAAGCTATTAGGAAATTGAATTTAACCATAATTCTAACAAATACTATAAAAGTTTCCTATCAAATACTATATAACCGCCATTTGGAATAACACAATTTAAAATAAACTCAGCAAAATATTGATTCAGACAAAAAGTTACTGAGAATACACAGAAAGATGGTTAAAGGTAGTGTCTTTTCTACTAAAATACTAAGGTTAGCAAAAACAACAAATGGGTTTTCATCGAAATTCAAAAACAAGAAATGGGTTCGTGTAAAATCAACATCTTCAGTTATAAGAGAACCCCAGATAAATATAAACATAGAATTGCATTAAGGGAATGAAACGCAAATGCAAGAACAGCTAAAGAAGAAGAAAAGGAAAGAGGGGGTGAAGTATACCCTGTCGAGAAAGCGGGGGTCAAAGTCATTAGAGAGAGCCCCATTTACTTTGCCATCAAACTCACTACGAATTTTGACATGTTTAAGCTTGGAGGCAGGGGTGAGGGTGCGTGGACGCCATGGTTTTGAGTTCCAAGGAAGGAATAGAGTTGATGATGATGGCCAAGAGAGAGTGTTGGGTTTTAGATTTTGAGGGAAAACCAAATCCATAATCTTTACTAAACTAAAAAATGTAAAACCTCTCTATCGTTTGCTCTGATTTCAACTTATAAATGTTCTCTCTTGTCATCCTCTACATCTGTCTTTTTTTGGACAGGGAGGGGTTTGTGTTTTTTCATTTTTCCTAAACCCAACCCCTCCTTAACCTACAAATTTTTTTGGCTTTTAAAATTTATTTATTTTTACTCTCTGACGTTATGTTCTAATTCTATACTTCTACTTATGTGCGCTGTGTCTCTTTGGGATTTTTTTTTTTCTCCCACTTAGGCTTTATGGTATATTTGGATTCAGAGGAAAGGTGTTGGAGTAGGGTAGTATAAAGTAGATTTAACTTAAAATTAACTTATTTTCAACCAACTTTTTACTCCACTCTACCCTCCTTCCTTCTCCCTTCCATCCAAATGGGTCCTTAAACATAGTACAAGGTGCAAATCTATGTCACCCAAAAGGCCATGTTGTGTAAAAATGTTGGGCTGAAATTAATCCTATCAATCCCGAGATTTTAAAAAAAAAAATTATTTTATATATATTTATATATATATATATATATATATAGTGGAAAATATGTTTTGTTGTTCAATTATGATCCTGAAAATGAGTTAAAAAAATTTGTGTCGTTTGACTCGCATGAAAAATCATTAATATTTTTTATAATTACAAATAATTATACGTATAAATAAAAACTTAAAAAATGTGAGTTTTTATTGAAGTTTTTCTTTATGAATTCCTAAAAAGTTTTTTTTTTTAAGTGATTTTTTTGTAAATAATTTAAAAAAAAAAAAAAAATTGAGTTTTCAAGAAAGAGTTTCTTTCAAAATAAAAATTTTCAATAAATATCTTTTGAGTTTCTTTTAGTAATAATTTTTTTTTCAAATGTTGGCTTGTTCTAGTAGCCCATTTTTGTTTGATATTTTGAGTCTTTCCTTTTTGTTGTATCTTGGGCTTAGGCCCATCCTTGTTTCGTCTAGGAGCATTAAGTCCATCCTTGTTTTGAACAATTTTGACATTCGGTCAACTCTCAATTGACCAAGGGTGTTTTGGTCATTTTGACTTGAAATGACACTTTGAGTGTTTTGATTTCCAAACGGGTTGAACCACAATGTTCTAGATGTTCCTGATGTCCCCTGGTCAAAAAATAAATTCTTTTGGAATTTTTGGGGTCTAGCACTCAAATCGATGGCAGACAAAATATGGTATCAACAAATGGGAAGAAGAAAAAGAACTTTGTGATCGGGAATTGAATACCAAAATACATAAATATGCGTAAAAGTCAATACAAATGTGCCAAAAAGAGAAACAAATGTGATGTGATAATTAAATTAATAATAACAAAAAAAAAAAACCATTGGTGAAAAAAAAATGGTTGAAACAATAAAAAAAAATCTATCAGAAGAGAAATAAAATTGAAGAGAGAGAAAGAGTTTTGACCTTTTTTGTCATGAACAACAGGAACTGGGGAGAAATGTGGAAATGAAGTAAAAAGAAATTTTTAAGAAAATTAAAAAGGAAGAGTAAGGTTTGAAGTAGATGAAAGGTTAAAAATTTTAAAAGACAATAATTGAGAAAATTTAGAAACGGTAAAATTTAAGAAGATGGATAAAATTTAAAAATTTATAAAGGAATCAAATGAAAATTTTAAAAAGACAATGATTGGAGGAGATGAAAGATTGAATGAAGAAGACAATGGTTGAAGAAAATGAAAGATTGAATAAAGTAAAAATTGCAAAAATAATAAAGAAGAAAGGATGCTAATGACGTAGTTTAAAAAGAGATTTGTAAAATTTATTGTTAAGCTTCCATATTATATATACTATAGATAGATATGTATAGACATTGTTTTTGGTTTTTTATTACTCATTGATTTTATTTTTTAGTTATAAACATCTAAATTATAGTAGATGAATATGTAAAGACAAAGTTATATGTAAAGTTACAATCACCCAAGATGAATGTGTAAAGTCAAATATATTTGTATATTTAATATTGTCAACAAAATTTAGGAATAAAAAATAAATAAGAAAAATAATAATTATATGGCTAATGACGTGGTGGATGAGGTTGTGTAACATGAGTATAGCAACAATAAATGTTACACATCAACTTTTATATATATATATATATATATATTTGACAAATTAAGATTAAGTATGCTTATTAAAATGAAGTCATCTATCTTCTCAAAAAAAAAAAAAAAAATGAAGTCATCTAATAAAGCAAGCACGTGCCTTGCATGTGCCATCAACAATAGTACTCTTAAAAAAGGTCATCAAACACAATAATATTTGTGTGGGCCAAGGAGAGTTAAAGGAAGTTGGGCCTAGGTTGGAATTTGGGAAGGCCCAACTAGATATTCATATGGAGAACCTGGGCTCAAATAATCTAAAGAAAGAGATAGATTGAAGAAGGAATTAGTCCAAGGAAAGAACTGAAGAAGGAATTGGTTCAAGGAAGGAACTGAGGAAAGAATGGATCGAGGAGGATGGAGAGCTGTTGGACCATGCCAAGGATGTTGACTGAGGAAAGTAATGGTAATTAATTCAAACGAAATTTGGAAGAAACTTTCTAACGAAGCTACTGTCCCCTTCACATTAAATGCTCTGCACCAACCAAGCATGCCGCATTAATGGCTAAACGACACTTGAACAGTGTTTCAACAACCTGTTACCTACTTAGCACAACTTCAAAAGGAAGGAAGAAGAAAGATGAGACAAATATCTTGCCTGAAGAATGATCCATTATACAAGTGAACAATTAGGATTGAAGCATTAAAGCTATAAATAGGAAAAGATCCCCCATGTACAAAGATCTGGTCCAGAAAAATAGGAGAGAAAAAGAGAAACCTATTGTAATATTGAATATAGATTCGCCTTGTATTCTCACCTTAGAACAAACATTCCCTAGACATTTCGAGGAAAGAGAAATAAACAAGAAATTCATATCTTATATAACTTTGGCTTTTATTGCTGTTTCCTATAATTCTCTACATTGAAATATTGTTTAGACTCAACTGTTTGTCCAAAAAATTTACCTCTAACAAAGTAATTGTCTCAGACAAAAGCCCAGCCCATTAGCCAGGGTCCTCAGTTTTTAACCCATATATATATATATAATATTAATACAGTAGAAAGATGGACATACTTCAGTCTTTCATTTGACTATAGTTGGAGAAGAGTTTATTAGAACTTATTAGAAAGAATGTAACTTACATTAGGACCATTACATATTGCTATCATGAATATCGGTTGTTTGACTTGAAGTAATATTATGCTGATGGCTGAACTAAGCTGCTCTGTCTCTCTTACTAATATCGTAATGATGGAAGCAACACAAGATTTTCAAGAAGCTAGCCTAAAGACCCAAATATATGACAGATAGTATATCATGAATCGTCTACTTTGACATTAAAGTTTCTTTTTCTAAGATATTTGTTTGCATGGATGGATGCTGATTCTGTTACTTCTTTTTTTGATAAGTAGATTTTCTAATACTTCTGATTTTTTGTTTTTTGTTTTTGATTGATATTACTTTTTTTTTTTTTTTTTGCTAAACTTTTGATTTGGTATTACTGAATTTTAGTATCTAGCTCTTTTTATCCTTGTGTTACTCTTGTATTTACAATGTACTGGGGTTGCTTACCTTTTATTAGTGCTTTTTTATTTCAATTATTATTACATACCCAAAAAGGTCCTTCATGCTTGCCTTCATTTTGCTTTTGAAGACGCATGACTATCACGTGTTGGAAAAATTTACTGTTAGTAAAAATGGAGGAAATTGATTTTGACTTGCAATAGCAAAATTAGATTCTCTACTCTTTTATTTAGTAGTCATACCGGCATCTTTAGTTGTTTAGTTGTTGTAAAGCAAGGTGATTTTTTTTTTTTTAATTCCTTGGAAGGTAAGTGCACAACTCATGCACCCACATGAGATTGAACCTCTGAACTATTGTCATTGTTGTTGCAAAAATTCTGTGAATGTTCTATTATGTTATTTGATTATTGCATACACTATACATTATAACTATTGAATGTTATGTTTTGTATTGGATTCGTATGCACTATACTGTTTTACTGAATTTGCGTCATGATCTTGCTTTAGTGATTGAACAATTTGGAATGATGTTTATTTGAAAATTGGTATTAAATTAAATATGATTTTATCATAGTTTGACCTCAATAAATTAATCGAAGTCCATGTTTGTTGGTTTTATTCAATGACAAATTTGTATGTATTTTATTTATTATATTTTAATATATCTTTTTGGGACTTAATTGTAATTTGGGGTAGATGTACTTGAACTTTGTTGGGAGCCTTTTTTTCATTACCCACGTGATATTTGGGAAGTCAAGACCGAGACTCAACTTTGGGCTTGGAATATGGCCTAAAGGCTATCAGTGAAGTGTCAAAAGCTCATTTTGCTCAAGGTCCAAGTTGCATCCAACAAAGATTATAATAAAGCCCCAAAATACCTCCGGCAAAGATAAGCTAGCACAAAGGATGGCCCACCACAACAAGTGCTTAAATAATAGTCTAGCAATAAATAAAAGAAACGTTCAACGGTAGATGCCTGGAAAATTGATAAATGAATTTGCATAGTAAAAATTATGCATTTCCTCTATAGTTAGTTAATATAAAAGTGGGCCCATTATAACAAGTACATAAGAGGAAAAATGGTCCAGTAGTGAATATAACAGACCTCCAATAGTAATGTTTAATAAGCTAATAAATGTGTTTACATGATAAAAATCATACATTTTCCTTATTATTATATAGTCAACAAGAGGGAAAACTTCCATAGTATCCAAGACATTATGACCTTCATTACAATAGCAATAAATAAGGATTAAAGGCTTCATAATTACAAGTAAAAGAGGAAAAGTTAGGATGGATTGAAGGGAGAGAAAGAGTGTCCATCTAGTGGAGCAAATGTTTAAACAAGTTCTCTATGTGTCATACCATGCCCATAATGATGAATATATGTGTATAGTAAGTGGTGGGAGTGACTTTATGGAAAGTATAAATGAATATATGGAAATATGGAAAAGAGATGAAGTGGTGTTAAGCCATTTTTGGGTATGGTGTAAAGATGGGTTGTTTATGACTATTTTAAGGTGCTGGAATTTTCTAAGAAGATGGAATGTGATGTTTATGGGTAAGTGTATATGAGCATTTATGGACTAAAGGCTAGTTTCTGAACTAAGGGACTAACTTATGGGTTGAAATAGCATGATGGGTGAGGAATTTTATGATAAGATTGTTGTTTTCTGAGATTTGGCTCAAAATATTGAGACTTGCTTTTGGGTGTTTTGCTTATTTGGGTAATGCAGCTAGAGGCTGAGATACTCCTAATCTAGGCATTAAATGTTGGGATTTGAAGATTAATTTCGTCCAATAGGATTAAAGCAAGTATGAGGACTAGAGATCTTATTTGCTGCCACTAGGATCAAAGCTCAAGAGGGTTGGTTGACACTCCAAGCCAAGTGTCAACCATTGATGCCTCTACTGGGAGCTTCTGTTGGACACCCCATTATGCCTTCCAAACCACTTTTCCCTAAGTTCCCCTTTGGGGATTCATGGGCTTGGTTCATGAATCAATTACATACATTTTTAGTAATAAAGTAAACTATTTAGTTGATAATTTCATGAGTTTAGAGGTCTTGATTATGGCTTCCTTGAGTTGTGACCAAAACTTGAGGAAGAAGGGTATTTATTGCCTATTAGCTTTTAGGTGTTGGCCTAGCCTCTAGTACTATTCACGTCAGAGTTGGCAATGGCACAGAGGTTGATGGGTCAGGTGGCCAACTCCTAATTTGGTTTGGGAGTTTAGTTGCTTTTTGAGATGTTCTAGAACGGAAGGCGGAATTGAAAGGAGTTCTCCAGCTGGGTTAGTTTGTACACATGAGCTGTTTTGACTAAGATTTTATGTTAGGCTTAGCCATGAGAGCAAAGTATTTTGGTGGGCCTTTGACTTGTGGTTCTCTCCACTTGGGTCTATCCTTTTACTTTCTCTTTGTGAACCCTACAAAATGGACAAAACTACCACATATTGCCATAGTTTTTATTCCACATAGGCTTTAGTTGTTAGTAAAAATGAAATGTATTCATGAGCTTTAATAAATATTTATGATAAGTTTTGGGTATTAATTTCCATGGGTTTTAAATAACAATTTGAATGGTTTCTCATAATTTTTGCTATAGATTATTTTGTAAATGATATTTTCTTTGGAGCTTTTAAATACCTCCAATATTTCTTGAGAACAATATTTACCGTGGGTTTCAAATAAAATATGGTAACAACCACTATAGTAGAATAATGTGATATTCTTATGGGTTTTTTTTATAGATAATCATAATAAGGTGAATAATTATCATGGGTTTTGGAAATAGATATTAAGAATGTATAAGATAAATAGTGACCATGGGTTCTTATAAAAATTCCATGGGTTTATAATATGGTATAAATAAACAAATGTCATGGGTTTAAGATAATCATAACTTTCCATGGGCTTTTATAAGATGATTGCCATGGGTTGAGAATAGATAATTGCCATAAATTCCATGAGCTCGTAATATTATAATATTAGGTTTAAGAACTTAAAGTATCGTTCATTATTGGACTTTTAAGTTAAATAATTATGATATAGTATTTTGCCAAGTATTAATAACCTTGGGCTTTTGATAAAATAATGCCAAGTAGTTAACTTGGGCTTTTAATAGTGCCAACGTAAATTTGATTTTTGATATTGCCAATAAGAATTGGAGTTTAAATATGGCCAATGAGAACTGAGTTTTGATATTACCAATGAGAATTGGGCTTTTGATGATGTTGTCAATGAGAATTGAGTTTTTGATATTGTCAATAAGAATTGGGCTATTGGTGATGTTGCCAATATGAATTGGGGTTTTGATAAATAAATTGCCATGGGTTTAAATCATGGACTTTGATTATGGATTTGAATTCCATTGATAAAATTGTTTTGCAATGGACTTGAATCATGAGCTTTTCAAATATTACCAAACATAAGTATTCTTGGACTTTAAATAGAATGAGATGTGTGTATTGGGCTCATAAGGTTAGTTTTGGGCTTAACTAAATAATAATAATAAAATTTGATAAGATATGAGTTTTTTGGGTTTTTTGTGATAGTTTATATCATGACCCAATTTAGATAATAAGATATGAAATATTTGTGGTTAACATAATAATAGGGCAAAAAATATTTGTGAAAGCCCAATAACTTATTAGTGATGTTTGAAAATAAATAGGTGGTACTTAAATAAAATTAGGTGTAAAAAAAAATGTACCCTAACAAGCTTCATCTTCTTCTTTGGAAAGCTGCATCCTTATTGATCTCATGACGTCAAGTTGCCTAGCTAGCCCGCGAGATACACATGGTAGAATGTCAAGATCAGAGTGCTAACTGAGCAAGTTGCGACCCTAAGCAACGACAAGGTCGAGAGTTGCATGATTTTTGTACTCTGTGTGCCCCCCCCCCCCCCCCCCCCTCGCTAATTTTTTTTTCCTTAAGGGGTTTAGTCGCATGTTGGGTCTTTGGCGACGTGACTCTTGTGTGCTTGTGTATCTAGAGTCGGGTGTGTGTGTGTGTCCCTTTTTCTTATTTTTATTTTAGGAGTCGCCACCAACCATTGGTTTTGTATTAGGTGTCACCTAGATGTCTAATTTTATTTTAAGTTACCTAATTAACTAAACCAAATTTTAAAGATTCATTAATTAAGGTAAACCAAAAGTTTTTGAACCAAAGATCTCGAACTCGGAAATTTGGTTACATGTGAGGAAGGTGTTAGGCACCCCACAACGTTTATCCAAAGATAGTGCCTCATTTTAATATATTTTAAACATTAACTTTTATGAAAAAAATAGAATACTTGACATTTTAATTTTTTTTAAAAAGGTTTTTGCACACACACACACACATATATACATGTGAGTAAATATTTACATATAACTATCATGTGAATATTAACTCCAACGAAATATATACAATCAAGACATGTGAGATATATACATAAGTAACATGTGAGAAAGCATACAAGTATATTTTACAATAGCATGTGAGTATTTATTTATTATATAACTAGCATGTGAGTACTAAATACTATATATACACAAACAAGTCTCAACATTAAAAAAAAAAAAAAAAAAATAGAGAGGGTTGGAAGAGTAGCACCTTGTTGTCATTCACCATTTTCTCATTTTAATTATGCAAAAAGATGACAAAGAAAATTCATTAGTACCAAGAAATATTAGGGACAATATAAGCTTATAGGGTGTTCAAAGACTCAAGAGAATGAACCTTAAACACAAATCCTTAAACTACTACTATTTTAAGAAAAGGCTAGACAACGTTAACTTTTATTATATTAGAAAAGCACACATTTTTTTAGAAGAGAATTTTTTTGAAAAAGTTGTGGGAAAAGCATGCACCTTTTTTAAAGAAAGCATTTTTTGAAAACATACTTTTGCATATAGAAAAACACTTTTGAAAACATTTTATTTTGAAAAAATTTATTTTATTTTTTAGGTTTTGGGTTTCCCCTCTTTGAAAAACAGATTTTTTTTTAATATTTTGAAAACGTTTTTAGAAAACAGGTTTTTTATTTTGGAAAACAGTTATATATTTTTTGAAAAAAGTTTTTAGAAAACAGATTTTTTATATTGAAAACAGTTTTTTAGAAAACAGATTTTTATTTTGAGAACAGTTTTTAGAAAACAGTTTTTGAAGAAGCAGATTTTTTTCTCAAAAACAAAAAAAGATAGTTTTATATATATATTTTAAAAAAAAAAACAGTTTTGTAAAACAGATTTTTTTTATAAATATTTTCAAAACCCTTTTTTTTTAAGGAGAGGAAAAAGCATTAAAAAAAAGGTTTTTGTTTTGAAATTTTTTAAGAAGAACAAAGGAAAAACATTTTAAAAGGACCTTCTATTTTTTGAAAATGACTTCATTTTTAAAGAAAGAGGTGGGAAAAGATCTTTGAAGAAAAGCATTTTCTTAGAAGTGTGCAGGGGAAATGTTTACCCAAGCATATTTATTTTATGGCAACTTTAATAATGAGAAATGTAAAAGAACAACAATAATAAAGTGCAGAAAATAAATTGCAAGGAAAATAAAGTACAGAAATTTAAATGACATAAAAGTAAAGTGCAGAAAATTAAATGACAAGAAAGTAAAGCGCTGAAATATTGTAAACGTTGATTAAAAATATGTTTTTTATCTCTCTCTCTCTTAAATAGTTTATAATCTCTTTCGAGCCTTATGGATTCTTCATCATTAAGAAATCGGAGTTCTAAGCCATCACATTTTTATGAGACATACCCATATTGTACTCTAAAAAACTTTAAAAAAGACAGTAGAAAATCTTTTTTATTATTTAGGTGTCTATATATAGTGTGTGTATATATATATATATATAGGTCTCTATATATATATATATATGTGTGTGTGTGCAATAAAATAAAGGAAGAGAGGGGACGTGCAAGAAATAAAATGGGATGACATAAAATAAAAGGGAATGGGGATTTCTTGAAAGTAAATGGGTTGAAAGTAAATGGAACAACGTAAAATTAAAGAGGATGGGGATTGTTCGAAAGTAAATGAGACAACATAAAATAAAAGAGTATGGAGGTTGCTTGAAAGTAAATGAGATGACATAAAATAAAAGCATTAATAATAAAATCCCTAGATGCCTAGGTGGGATGAGATTTCTTCCCCCTAAGGGTACTTCCCATACAAAGCCTAAGAGGTGGTCCAATACCCATCTAGGAAAACAAACATAACAATATAAATCAACAACAATAATATGAACATTGAAATAAAAAGATAGATATATACACAATATGTACAAGAGCATAGAAAATAAAGCAAATATGAACAACAAGCAAGATAAAAGAAAGATTTTATACATATGGAGAATGATGATTAGAAGGTAATAAAAAGGGTGGGATGGGTGTAGCTATTAAGAAATTAACCCATCCCTATAGCCTTACCCACAAAAATTACAACAAAAATGGATGGAGATTTTTTGTGTGGGTTTCCTAGAGAGAGAGAGAGAGGAGAGAGAAACATTTTTTTTTTTTGAATTTCTAAAGGTATTTTTCCAAAATTTTCTTATTATTTTCTTAATTTTCCTCACTTTTTTCTCTCTATTTCACTATTTTCTCTACCTATTTCTTCCTATTTTTCTCCATGATTTTTCTCAAAAATTGGGAGGGGGGGGGGGGTATTTATAGCATTAGTGTATCAGGATACACTAGTGCTAGCCGCCCATGGCAAGGGCCGGACAAAATACGGTATCAACACTCTGTTCTCTACATATTGCATGGCCAGTGGATTTCTGCCAGCTCACGCACACAACTGTGAGGTGTGGAAAATGCTTCTAATAAGGGTCTCAAAAAATCCTAGTTGATAAGATAGACATCCAAGAGAGGCCATGGCAATCGTAAGAATAGAGATAACTTTTGCTTTGAGCAAAAACACATTCTATCATTTCTTTTCCATCTCTTGCAATCTTTGATTGAGATTTTGTATTCCCTCATCTCACCCATACACACAAACCTTTCGAGTGAGTGAAGGTTTATGAAAACTTGAGAAGTCACGTTCAAATCCAATTCATTTTGGTGGTGTTTCCATTGGTACTTCAATGGAGGTTCTCTAGTAAGCTAGAGAGAAAAGGGACTCAGAGCAGTCGATTGCTAGCTAGAGCTTGAAGGACTCAAGTACATATAGGCTTTTGGGCTTGGAGGGTTCATAGTATCCTTATGTACTGCAATTATCTTGTCTAGTGGAGATTTTCGACGCATGGTCGGGGAGAGATTTTTCTGCTTGGTGTTACGAGTTTTCCTCTTCCTAAACACTTCTTGGCATTTGGTTTGGTTTGCTTGCTTTCCCTTTATTTCCATTTTATTTCTGTTTTGTTATGCATTGCAGTATAGCTTTAGTTTTATCAAAATTGGTTAAATCACTTACACTTGGACTAATATCATTTGTTTTGTTTAAAAGTGATTAAGCCATAAAAAACATGGTTTAGGGTTCTAAATACTTGCTAGGGTTGCTATAGCATCTCTCATAAGTTTAATCATTTTATAAAATACTATGGACTATTGTGATTTTACAATATCACACGTTATCATGATTTTAGGGATATTCCTTAGGCTTTCCTTTATGTACATATGTCGTAAGACCTAACCATGTTAACTTTGTTTTTTGTTTTCTATTTTTCTCTCATTCACTCTCAAATCTCAATCCCAATATCAACACCACCGCGCATCCTTGGTGCGGTGGTCACTCCACAAGAATAAGTGCTTGTGGGGCGTGAGGGGCAAGGGTCAAGGGCCAAGGTTGAAGTCTCTAGAAAGGAGATTCACACACATATACACTTAGATTATGTTAGAGTAAAATTTCTATTTTGTATAAAATAAAATAAAAATCCCAACATCAACAACACTTCTATATGGTAATAGAGCAAGACCCTTTTCTAATTCCCCAAAAGTCGCCAACTTGCACACGCGCCTCCTATCAATCTCTTTCTATTCTTGTGAAACTTTCCTCTCAATTATCTTCCAATCAACAATGTAGCTCTCCTATGGTGGTCGGTGTCAACATCTTCAAACCAATATTTGTTACTACTGGCATATATTTGTCTTGTGTATACCTATCCCCTCTAGTCATTATTTCTTTGCTGATATCCTCCGGCTATTGGTGTAGCCATTGTTCAATCGTAGTAGTCATCCTTTGGCCACTAACGCAGTCATCCTCTAGCCATAGCAAGCATTATGGTCTCCATTCATTGCCAATTAACCATTGTCATTCCCTGTCACTAGCAATAGTCTCATGCATTCTAGTTCCCATCAAGCTTGGTCTTTACATATCCAAATCAATCAGCCATGCCATATTTTCCTTTACAAGCTTAAATTCCAAATTCAAGGTCTTATCAAATTTCCACCTAGAGTCTAGAAAGCACAGGTGCGGCTCTAGGGCCGCTCTACCTGCACCCAACACGCATCGACACGGTGTGCGACGTTGTTGACCGCGCATCTATGCCACGTTTTTTTTTTTTTTTTTTTTTTTTTGGTTTTCGGATTTGCACCGATTCTAACCGATATGGCCCGATTCTGGCCGAAACGGGCCGCCACCATGTCGTCATTCTCCATTCTTCTGCTTTATGTGCCCTTGTTAAAAAAAAAAAAAAAAAAAAAAAAAAAAAAAAAAAAAAAAAAAAGAAGAAGAAGAAGAAGAAGAAGAGAAGGAAGAAGAGATAAGGTCAACACTGCTTCATGTGCACTAACTGGTGAAGGCAGTAAACTGAGCTCTTGAAACTGTGACAGAGAGAGCAAGGGAGAAAGTTGTGAATTGTGGATAGATTTTTGAATAGGTGTATTGGTAGAAGAGATAAGGACTTGAAAAGTCAAAAAGATAGAAAAGGTTGGAACTTGTGAAAACAATATAATACAGGTTTTGATTATTTGATTTTATCACCTTTACCCATCACATTTTATTATTCTTTAATACTTTGATTTTATCATCTCATTACTTTTTTTTTTTGAAGGAAAATAATTTTTTTTTTTGGTAAATATGGAGTAATTGCATTAAGAAATAACTGAAGTTCCACAAACAGGGGGGCCAAGCCTATTACGGTGCTTGCCCAGGAAATCAAAATTCAAAAGGGGGATAACATTATGGGGAGGGGTAACAAAATAAGTATCACCACCAACACTAGCAGCTCCCATTCGTGCCAAGGCGTTCGCGCAAGCATTGGCCTCCCGGTAACAATGTAGCATCCTAGCATGAGGTAGTTGCTTCAACAGATCCCTGCAATCATCAACAAGGCCAGATAGGTCCCCATTAGTGTTGCTATTACCAGACAAAAGGGTAATGGCTGCTGCTGCATCAAGTTCAATCTCAACTGCCTGCGTCTGCAACTCCAGACAAAGGGTGAGCCCCTCCCTCACAGCCCACATCTCAGCTGCGAGGCTAGAACTAACCACCATGGCCTTTGCAAAACCCCTAATCCACAGCCCATTGCTGTCCCTGAGTAGACCCCCGCATCCAGATGCAGCACCTTCTCCCCCAAAGGAGCCATCCGTATTCAACTTAAGCCACCCACCACTTCGTTTGGACCACCTAACTTGCTTGATTACCTTCCTGTTTGTCTCCTCCCAGTTAGCCACACAATAAAAGAATTCTCTAACTTGCATCTCCACAGCCTGGACAAGGTTGGGGCTTGCTTCTTGCTGTTTGAAAGCCTTGCGGTTGCGTAGCAGCCAAAGGTTCCAAATCCCAAACAGAAAAAAACACTTCCACGGGTAGTCCCTGAGAACTGCCAGATGAGGACTATGGGCATTCACGTGAAGCCAACTCTCAAGGTCACTTGAAAAAGAGGATTGGAGCTGAGAAGGGCATCTAGCTAAGCGCCAAAACTCCTGTGCAACAGGGCACTCCCTAAGCACATGCAGAATGCTTTCGTCATTGTCTAAGCAAAAAGCACAACCTCCTAACCCCTCAATACCTCTATGAGTCAATATACTTTTAACCGGTAGACTTTTGTGGAGGCATTTCCACAAAAAAACTTGGATTTTTGGTAGAGTCTTGACCTTCCAGACCCATTTCCCAAGGAAATCATTTGCACTCAAGTCTTCTCCTATAGCCAACAAATAGGCATTTCTTGGGTCGAATTCACCATTGATGCTCGAAATCCAACTCAGCTGGTCCTCCTTCTCCGAGATTCTTCTAAGCGTGGTTGCATGGATAGCTTTTAGGATAGAAGGACTAAGTGGGACAGATAGCATGTGCAAGTCCCAGCTGCCATTTGAAGTAACATCCTTGATCAATAAGTTGTCCTTTCCTCTGGCCAAAGGCCCTTCAACTAAAGATCTCAATGAACCTACATTTAGCCACTTATCATGCTAGAATTTGAGACTACTATTGCTTCCAATAGTCCATTTTGCTCCTAAGTCGCAAATCTCCTTGCCCTTTTCCACAGCAGCCCACACCCGGGACTGCCTACTTCTCTGGTTCTGCCTCTGGCACTGATATTTCTTATGGAGGACCTCAGCCCAGCCAGCACCTCTACACCTAGTCATTCTCCAATAAAGTTTGGCTGCAAGAGTAAGATTTCTTCCCTTGGTGCCCTGAATGCCCAAACCACCTTTTGCCTTGGGTTTAGCAATCTTAGACTAGCTAATCATATGCATTTTCTTCCCTGAATCACTTTCTCCCTATAGAAAGTCTCTATTGATTTTGTCAATGTGGTTAAGAACCCTGGCCGGTAAGACACATCCTTGCATCACATAGGATGGGATCGCCGAAATAACTAATTGAGACAAGATGACTCTCCCTGCCATAGACAGCATATTGGCTTTCCACCCTTGTAGCTTCGCTTGGACTCTTTCAATAATGAAATTAAAATCCCTAGAAGTTGAACCCGGGTGTTTTAAGGGAAAACCCAAGTATTTACCCAAGTTAGGAGTTGAGTTGAAACCCAAGACCTCACAAAAGTCGGCCCTAGAATCTTGGTTGACATTGGGGGAGAAATAAACCTTGGACTTGTGAAAGCTAACTTTTTGCCCGGACAATTCACAAAAAGAGTCAAGAGCTTCTCTAATATGGCAACAGTTCTTCAAGTCTGCTTTAGCAAATAAGACCAAATCGTCCGCGAAGAACAAATGAGAGAAAGCAGGGCCATTTCTTGAGGCTTTAACTGGGTCCCAAAGATTTGCCTCACACTTTTCTGAAATAAGAAAACCCAACATCTCCATACATAATATAAAAAGGTAGGGAGACATCGGGTCTCCTTGCTTGATACCACGGGAAGGCAAAAACGGATCTAATTTTCCCTCATTAAAAAACACGGAAATGGAAGAAGAGGAGACGCAGCTCATGATGAGTTTGACAAGCTGATGCAGAATCTTGTACAAGTGGAGAATATCTCGAATGAAGTGCCATTCAAGCCTATCAT
Source organism: Quercus robur (assembly GCF_932294415.1). Taxonomy (NCBI): domain Eukaryota; kingdom Viridiplantae; phylum Streptophyta; class Magnoliopsida; order Fagales; family Fagaceae; genus Quercus; species Quercus robur. The sequence goes on from NC_065537.1 coordinate 17,874,126, forward strand.
AGGCTTTTTCCAAGTCTATTTTGATCGCCATGTAACCTACTTTGCCCCTCTTGAGACTCATGGTATGGATGATTTCCTGAGCAATAATCATGTTATCAACCCCCAATCTACCAGGACAAAGGCAGTTTGAAGAGGAGAAATAAGGTGAGGCAGCAACGGTCTAAGCCTCCTTACTATCATCTTTGTGACCACCTTATAAACGGTATTACACAGACTAATTGGCCTGAACAACCCAAGGGAATCAGCTCTTGGGCATTTAGGAATAAGGGTGATAAGAGTTTCATTTAGGTGGACAGGCATAGAGAGTTTATCAAGAATCTCCTTAACTTCTCCGAAAACGGTATCACCCACAATACTCCAGTAGGATTTGAAAAAACCCGCATGTAACCCATCAGGTCCCGGGGCTTTAAAAGGCTTCATACTCCAAAGGGCCTCCTTCACCTCTAAGATATTAATCTCAAATGTCAGCTGTCCCCTATCATCTAGTGGCACACATCGCGGCCACGTGGGGATATCCCAAATAGCTCTAGGCGCACTAGTGGTACTGGATGAGAAAAGGTCTTGATACCCGTTCCTGATTAAGGTGGCAATATCCTCTTCATTGTGCACCCAATTACCAAGGCTATCCTTAAGACAAGAAATCCTGTTCCGCTTTCTTCTGATAATTGCGGAAGTATGGAAAAATTTTGTGTTCCTATCCCCTTGGATAAGCCAATTATACCTAGACTTCACAGACCAAAACTCTTCTTCTTGCTGGAGAATCTCAAAATATTCCTTTCTTAACTAAGCATCAAGAACCAGGAGGTGATCCCTAAGGCAAGTGGCTAAGCTAGCTTGGACACCCCTCAATCTAGCTTCCACCCTTTTCTTCCTATGAAAAAGATTACCAAAAACTTCCTTGTTCCAAATCTTGACATCAGCTGTAAATTTATCCACATTTGGTTTAAGGCGTAAGTCATCAGCCCACGAGTCCTTCACAATATTCGGGAAAAGAGGATGGGACATCCACATTGGTTGAAACCTAAACGGTCTGGTCAGCTTGGAGGTAGGGGTATTATCAAGCTTCAACAAGACAGGACAATGGTCAGAGTGAGTGCGGGCTAAATGATGTATAGTAGCTTCCGGGTAGAGATCACTCCACAGGGGGTTGGCAAAGCCCCTGTTCAATCTCTCTTGAATAAACTGTCCCACATCCCTTTTGTTAACCCAGGTATAATTTGGTCCATGAAAACCCAAATCAACCATACTACAGGAGTCCAGACACTCCTTAAATAATTGGACACGCCTAGGATTAAGGGGGTTTCCTCCAAGTTTATCATGTTTGGAAAGGAGCTCATTAAAATCACCCAACATAAGCCAAGGCAGTTGATGAAGAGATGCAACAGCAGATAAATTATTCCAAAGTAATTTTCTTTCCTCTAGCCTAGGACTTGCATAAATAGAAGAAAGGAGCCAGGTAAAGTTTAAAGAGCGTACCTTGACTACCACATGAATCTCCTGTTCAGTTTTCGCCAAAAGCGTAACCTCCACACCATCAGAGTTCCATAATACCCAGATACCGCCGGAGTAGCCAATAGTGTCAGAATGGATTGCTCTATCAAACGGGAGCCTGTCCGTAATTTCCTTTGCTCTAGTTCCACCAATCCTTGTTTCAGTTATGATCACAATGGAAGGGGAATGGGCATTGATCAAATCAGCCAAAACACTATGAAAACGGGGGTTCAAAGCCCCTCTACAGTTCCAAAATAAGATATCCATAAATGGGGATTGGGGTAGGGGTGCGGACCAATCAAAGGTGGTCTGAGCTTCCAGCCTGCTCAACGACCTCCATCCCATCAATAATGTCTCCCTGGGGACCATCTCCCCTTTTGCACAAAAGATTGCATGATCCAACACTCCCTACATTCTCTCGCTTGAGCAGATGAGAAGATTGAAGCAAGGGAGAGGGGCACATACCGAGACTAGCTTCTTTGATATTAGATTCCCCCTGCACCATACCGCTGCTATCTCGAAGTTCAGAATTTTCCTTTCCACGACTTCTTCCTCCTGGCCTAATTCGTTCAAACTTTGCTCCAGTAATCGTGGCGATAGACCCCTCCAATTGAGGATTCGAGCCTCTGCTGCTGTTGGTCTGTCTGATGGGAAGATCCACCAGGGGTTTTCCCAATCCATCCAAGTTGGATCGGCTAGAGGTAGGCAGCCCATCTTCTGACTCACCGGCGTTAAAGGAAAAATATGGCTCCAAGCCTTCATTTCGTCCTTGTCAAACCATCCCCAAATCATCGTGGGACTTGATTTTACCTCAGCCAGCATTCCCTTTGACAGTACTTGAATTTTTCCGTTGCGAAGAATTGCCCACTGCTGGGCGCTGCTTGCTTCCATGAGCGTTACCTTGAGCTGAGCTCGACACAGAGGACGAAACCACCCCAGCTCTACCAGCGCCCTTCCGACCGTTGCCTAAGCTTTTCCGATTCACTGGAGAATAGACTGGAGTTTCAGCACCAGTCGCACCAATGGGAGAGGGGTACAGATTAGGGGAGTTAAGGGCAAACCGCACCTGGGTTCGTGAGCTAGATGCCGTGTTGGGTTTCAATAAATCACCCTTTTCCAAGAGAGCTTCATCCACATGCTCTCTGACCCCTGCAACGTCTAGTTGCTCTTTCTTTCTTTTACCATCCGCTGACCCATGATTTGACTTGACACCAGTCCTAACAGGGGAGTGTTGGGCTCGAGGGTCATGGGCTTCAGAATGAGAAACAAGACCTGTAGGAGGCCCATTCCTTACTCTTTGACTAAGTCCTCAAGTGCCCCTTGAATTTGCACTTGCTTTCCTGTGCCGAACCAGCATCCACGCACCAAACTCCTCTTTCACATCAACGTCCGTGTTTCCCGCCTCTAGGGAACAATGCTCCCTATTTTCAAACTCCCCCTCACCTACTGACATGTCTACCTCATCAGCTTTTTGCTCAGATGTGACCACCTTCACCGTGTAAGGGCAATTTTCTCACTGGTGGCCTACTCGCCCACAGGAGAAGCAGAGAGAATTGATCCCTTCATACTGGATATCTTGAATCTGCCCTTCCAAAAGGATTTGTCAAACAAGAGGTTTGTTGAGATCAATTTTGACACAAATCCTGGCATAACTACCCCTTGCTTCTGTGGCAGTGTTGGAGTCAATCCGTAACATCGGTCCAATCGCACTTCCAATTTCCTTAAGTACACGGCGTAAAACTCGATGGGAAGCTCGGGAAGCCTAATCCAAACAGCGACCATATTGCACACTGCTAATGTAGGCTTAAAATTTGGCTCCCAAACTCTGATGTTGAGAAAATGCCCACCCACAAACCAAGGTCCTCCCTTGAGGACATTATCATAGTCTTCAACCAATCCAAACCTTATCAGATAAAAATCCTTTTCCAAGTCTACACAGTCCATTCTACTTGCTGGCTTCCACATACTCATCAGTTTGGAGTGGAGGAACTGGAACCCCACTGATCTCCCATGGACTTTCACAATCAGCGCATGTGCCCATTTGGCTCGGACAAGGTTCCTCGTCTCCGGTGTCAAGTTGACAGTCAACAACCCTTTACTAAGTTCCCCAATGACTCTATCAGGCCTGGGAGTTTCCTTCACACCAGGATCAAGTTTAAAGGCTTGCGCAAAAGCCCCTGGAATCTCACCAACCAGCTTGTCCCTATAGGACGGAGGGGGTTCAGAAGCGAAAGCCGTAGTCGAGTCCTTGACTTTCTTGTTACTCCGTTGAAGTTCCGCATCTTCCTCTCGAGACCTTTTGCGCTCAGAGAAGTCACACTCCATTCTTAGTTATAACTTTAAAAATATAAGGTTTTCAAACTTTGAAAACCACCGTGAAGGAAAATAATTTAATATTATAAATATGTTATTGGGCTAAAATTGGGGTTTTGTAAACATTATAATAATATATATAAATATGCTTTTAAATTTATTAATATATGTTTACCATTACTCTTAAATTAGTATATGTTTACCATTATATAAAAAAATGCTTAGCAATATATAGAAAATATATATAAAAATATTTTTAATAATTATTTAATCGCCACACCTGCACCCTACTTTTTAAAAAATTGCTAAGTCCCGAACTCGCATCCAAATCCGAATTCGCACCGTGCTTCATAGCCTAGAGTTACTCAAAACACACACCCAAAAAAAAAAAAAAAACACCCAAACAAACAACCACCCACCTTGAATTTAAGTGGTTGTATGAACTCAATATAGGCTATATCATGATTTTGTAAAATAACATGAGTTATTATGGTTTTGCGATACTACCGAGTTGGAAATATTAGGAGGTGTTTGAGTTACAAGACTCTTGGCTTAGTATATCCATTATTAGAGTATACATATATGCAACTACTATATAAGGACTTTTTGTTATAAACCTAAACTATTAGGCCAAACCATAAAAGTTCCAGTCCTACCATTCTACTTTATCTTTCTTTGTATTAATCTCTATAGTATCAATCACAACAATAATTTAAACAGGTAATATGTTAAATTTATTTCTTTTTAGAGAAAATAATCTCCAACAAACACGGAAACCAAACAATTCCTTAAGAAATCGAGTCAGCGAATCCTGCGGTGAGATCATGGGGATTTAGTCTCCTCTCATTGCTATTGTCTTTTCTTCTTAGTTCTGTGAAGGAAATTGACAGTGATTTAAAATCTATAAACAAGGTCGAACCCTTTAATTGTTTTCTTCTGTTTGGCACTACATGACAAGCCAAATGCCTTAAATGTATATTCAATTTTTAACCAAAAAAAAATTAAAGAATAAAAATCAAAGTAAGAGGAAAATGTTCCAAATGTCACTTCATTCCCATTCCAACATTTTCTTTCTGTTTTCACACATTGGGTTATATTATAAAAATACACACACTCACACATATATTTATAAAATATAAACTAAAATATTTACAAAATGTTTGTCATGTGGTTGGATAGAACCTGCAACTGTGTGCCACAGGTGATGACTAAGTACCAACGCATAAAGACAATGATATTATAGATAAATAAAACCCATTTATGTGCTTATTCAATTCAATTGATAATAAGCCAAAACAATATTATTGAAGCAAATCAAAGTTTTGTTTCTGGATTTAATTTTATCCTATTGAAGATTGTAGGGTAAGGTTGGTAACACCTCTACTAGTTCATACTAATTCCTTGGCTTGGCGACACTATCTTATATGTCGTGCATGAAGCCTCCAAGTCATACATGCATCACTTGTCTAACATATTTTGACTATAATTCCTTCTAATTTTCACCCATCACCCTTTTGTGTGGATTTATATTTTAGGCACTGATCAAATTAATAAACTATACTTTTCATGCATGAATTACCATGTTTGTTTGTGGAGTTTATTATTGCCTCAATGTAATATTAATGTTGCTGTGTCGTTGACCTGGAAATAATCGTATATAATTCTGAATTCATGAACCAAATGCCGACATAATTTCATTTATATTATCCCTATAGATAGACTTTGGATATTACTAAAAACTTATAATAATCAAGAATTAATCATCTTTTTAACGAACCAATTAAACAATTAGGAAATCCTTGATGGATTAAAACCAAAATTTCCATCTTTCTAAGGAGGAGAAGTACCACTAAATTATAAGGTTGTTGATTTTGGAAGAATCCTTAATTCAATAGTTACTACAAGAAATTCATATTTTTATGTAGAAAAAATTAGTGAATGAGGAAAAAATTATTTCTTGATTAGATGGAAGTGAACTACAAATAAACAAATGGACTTCTAGGAAGAGATGGAGGAGATGGAAGTGTACCCCAAACCTTAAAAGATGCAACTCAGGTTGCAAGGATGAAAATAAACTTAGATATACCAAGTTCCATGTTTGAATCAGAACTTTGGTTCTTCCTAGCTAGGGTTTGAGTATATATAGGAGAAGGCCACCTTCTCCAATCTTCTATATTGCACTATGCATTACAAATCAGCTTCCCCAAACCCTTGGCCCTTATGGCTTTAATAAACATGAAATTTCATAATATATATTTAACCCAATAAAGTTAAAATTGATGCCATCAAGAAGTCAATTAATCAAACGGGAGGAGATACGTGATAATTCATAGGAACATACACATGTATTTAATCACATGATTCATTAAATCATTTAAACAAATCACATAATCATTTAATAAATCATGTGACTACAAAAGTACACATAGGTGCTCATTTGAGTTGGCATATATAGTGGGTTGGAGAAACCTTACTCCAAACTGGTTCCAAACCGGTTAAGAGAAAAATACTATCCCTATAGTTGCATAATGCTAACAATGGAAAACTTAAATATATATTAATACTCGCTACAATCTCTTTACAACAATGCTGGAAGCCAAAAATCAGTAATGGCTCCAAATGTTGGGCATGCCCACTTCAGATAAGTAGCTCTCAGAACTTCCTTCTCCTAAGCTTGGTGACCCTTTCATTTTAGGATTGTTATCCGTGCTGCTGAGTTGACTCAGAACAGCCTTTAGTACCTTGTTGTCACAAGAGAAAGGGTCTAAATAAGTACCAATATTGTTTGGTATTCCCTTAAAAGTGGTTTCAGTGTTAATCTTGGTGGTGGGTAGGTTTGGTTCCATGTTGGTCATCTGTGTGAAATATGGGCTGGGTTGGTTTTGGTTGAAAATGGAGAAGCAGGGCACTTGCTCAAACTCATCTGCATGGGTTTTAGGTTGGTCAAAATTGATGTAAGAGTCCATTAATGCTGGGAGAGTTGAAGAGCCCGTGTCATCATAGCAATTTCCCATGCTAGGTTTGGCAGCAACTTCTCTATTTTTGTAGAACACCCTACACAACACCCAATCCTCCTGTGCATACCAACAAAAAATGTGTAACATTAATATGCTGAAGCTTTTAGACTCATGAAAGAAGAGACCAAAATTTAGGAACATAGTTTTATCTTCTTCTTCTTTTTTTTTTTTAAGAACATATCAATTCAATTTTGTGATTCATTGGTGGATGCAAATACATAGTTGAATTTAATTAATTAACTTAAAGATTAAGATACAAGATGTACTTAGATTTTGTCCCAAACCAAACAAAACAAAAAATTGACCCAATTAAATGAAGATTGAAACAAGAGTAGATGGTGATGCATGTTATAATTAATAGGTTTTCAGAATACATTGTCTCATATGGAATGAATGAAGCAGACAAATGAGGAAGAATTGTGGATGTATATACAACAAGTAGTTGGTTGGCCTATATCCCCTAGTTGATTTGTAAAGTCAATTTTATATATTCTTGACTTGGATTTCATTACCGTCAGCTAACTTGTTAATTATATTTATCTCCACTAGCCATTGATTGAAAATCAAAGTTATATGCACTAGACCAAGAACAATAAACTAGCATATAGACTTACATCATATGCTTAAATATAATAATAAGAAGGATTTTCTTAGGTCAGCTACCCATTATGATTTAAATATTTACATACTAATTAATCGGTGCAAATAAGACAAATAAGGTTTCGGAATAGAGAAAAATTTTTCTAATAAAGTCAAGGATTTCAATATTTCATATCAGGAAAAAATGTTTGTAAACTACAACTTGCCCCGTGACTTCTGGAAAAACTAGAAAAAAATTATGTACGAAAAAAGGGTAGACATGTCATTCAGAAGTGATAGTTTGTCAAAAATTTGACCTACAAGTTTTTGCAATTAAAAATTGAAACCGTTAAGGGCACTATCAATTTATTTTATTATAAATTATTTGTAAATTGACATAATAACAGCTTATGTGATTAGAGTCACACATAATATGTAAAAATCGACATCTTAGTTTTTTTAAAATTTATGTAATAAAATTTGTAATTTTATAACATCACTCTTGAAAATCACACTATCATATACATAAACTACTAGGACAATGATTCATTTACCCTGTTATTTTTCTTCTAGTGTGAGACTGACAGTAAACAAAATATGTAATATTAAAACACAAATACATTCATAAGTCTAAAATTAAACTACTCAAGCTTTTTAAAAGTGACCATATACATTTTTTTTTTTCCTTTTCTTTTTTTCGCAAATAAAATAGAGAAAATCAACCAGAGGGAGAACATATTGAAAGGTACCTTGGGAGACGAAATCTTAGGAGGACCAAGTGGTCCTTCAAGCCTGAATTCATGCATGACCCACTCAGTTTTTCTTCCTTTGGGTGCTCTTCCTTGATAGAACACCAAAGTTTTTCTCATCCCAACAAGGGAACCCTTGCGAAAGACTGACCTGTCCTTCCCTGTGGCTTTCCAGTAGCCTGAGGCAGTAGCTCTGTTTGTTCTCAACCCAGTTGCATATTTTCTATCACGCTGAGTGTAGAAGTACCAGTCTTTTCCTCCCACACAAGCCGTTTCTACCAAATCCATAAAAATATATGGTGACATTGTTAATAGACTTGTCATGATACAATCAATTTTCTTTATGACCAAAAGCAACAAGATTATAATCAGTCACTTCCAACAAGTACAGCAAAATCAGTAGATTTCTTTTTCTTTTTTAAACTTTCTAGCAAACTGTGGCTTTCATGTCTCCACCATTAACCACAGTGCTAAAAATTATATATTAATTTCCTTTCAATTCCTAACTGTATATCTCCAGCCCCTTTGAGATAACTTAATTTACTTAAATGAAAGACTTTGTTGTTGTTATTGTTGTATTTGACTTAAATATTAAGGGTCTGTTTGGATACCGCTTATTGCTGAAAACTGAAAACAATGTAGCAAAATAATTTTTAAATGTATAAATAGTATCATGAGACCCAATTAAGTGTTTTTTTTCTTCTAAATAAAGTACTTGTAGGTCTCATGAATAGTACACAGCTGTTCACAGGACCCACGAAAAAACGCTAGACGCAGCTGAAAATTCAGTTTTAACTCTATCCAAAAGTAAGCTAAGTTAGGTAAAAGGGGACTATTCAACCTTTTTTTTTTCTTTTTTCTTTTTTAATTTTAAAAGTTGTACATAAGTTTGATTTCATATCCCTTAAAAAAGTTGAATTTGAAGGCATGTAACACTACAAAATTATTATTATTATTATCATTGTTTGAAGTTATATTAATTATATTCATGTATTAAATTGGCATGGACCAAAAATTCAAATTAATCTGGAGATGTTACTATCAAATGTTCCATCACATAAAAATTTAAAAGGATTACAATAATTAGCACGTTGCAAGGCACAATATGGCACCAACAGTATCATCTGTGGCAATTAGCTAACAATTATCCAATTATTATGCGGTTGAGTAGTCATTATCTACCCCATAAATAGAGAATTATGAACGTAATACTGGTAATAAGCCAAGTCAAAGAAAAGTTGCTTGTCTTACACGCATATGGCATATGTGAGTGATTAAGTTTAATTAATATTATTGTGTAGCTGAAAACATTTGTCACACTGTGACTTAGAAGAAGAACTAAATGTTTGAAAACTAAGGAGATTCCAATAGTTGAGAGATGATAGTGACAAGCCTTATTGGATTTGGTAAGAGCAAGAAAGAAAAATTCACTTCCTTCCAATCCGAATTACAAGTATCTACACGCGTATGGTTGCAATGTATTCTAAAAACAATAAGGGATTTGATGACTTTGTGCTTGTATTATTGTTTCAATCAGTGCCACCACTTTTAGTTGAGACAGTTCCAAGATTGTCAACTTCTTCAAAAAGCTACGAATAGGAAATTTTTTGGTTTATTTTGGAAAAACTAGATAGGGCATTGATGATGATGAGTGAGTTTGCTCTAGAGATATTTGAGATTCTATTGGCCTTCAAAGGAGTGCTCACATATCTACCTAGGAGATTGGTCAAAAAAGACACTGTTTTGAATGACTTTTCTTTGTGCCATGGTAAACTAAACTTAAGTACTTAGTCAATTCTCTAATCATGTAGTTGTATAATTGTATTGATCAAACTACATGGTTAAAACTTATTATCTTTAAAAAAGATAATATTGTTTTTATTGTATTAGATTAATAGACTAATAGATTAATATATACGAAAAATGCAAAAATGAATTATATATTAGAGACATATAATAAGAAATAATCATGTCAAAAAATTAACCATTTTTATAATTGATCAGAAATTTGTAAATTCACTTGCATGTATAAATGTATTTACAATTCTGTAATTTTGAAAAGAAAAAAGAAAAAAGGAGTGGTATGTTTTAGTAGAGAAATTTACAAAGTATTCTTCCTTTGATTTTTATGACAGTTTTGTCAACTTGACAAAGATCCTTGAGCAGCAAAATCTCTAATATTACTTCTTAAGTGAATAAGGTGATCAATATGTCAATATACTTAGAAGAAGTAACTAGCCTAATTTGGAAAATAAAACTCTTGAGTTTGAAAAGGGTACACCAAATAAATGAAGCACAAGCTGTCAGTTTGACCTAGCAAAAACTTAAATATAAAGGAAAAAATAAAACCAACTGAGTAATGTTTAAGGCACTATAAACTGATTTATCAATTTCTAAACATAAGACAAAAGAGTACATAAGAAATTTATTTATTATATATTGTTAATGTGATGATATCAATCAAATTGACCATTATATCAATTTGCAAGGTTTTTGTATTAAAATTGACAATAATTTTAACTTTTGTTTTTCAAACAAATATGGATATTATGGATCATTTGAAAGCCACATGCTCTGAAACTATCAAATTACACCAATTTATTCATCTCCCTGATGAAAATATTAGGATTTCTCATTTTCTCCATGATAGCACAATGTTATGACATTTTCCACTGGTCGAAACATAACTAGTCCTGTGGTCTAATCAGTCATGTAGCTAGTGGTTTTCATGTTGGCTTTGACAATCCATGCAAACTAGATTCCCTAGAAAACACTATTCAGACGGCTGTATGACTTATACATATAAGAGAACATTGTTCATTTACCATCAATCTTTGTTAAAGAAAATATCATGACAAGTTTTGTCATACCAAGCTAGCTAGACAATTAGTCGTGGTTTGCTACAATCTTTTTCGACCACGTATATGGAGCAAGTAGACCACCATATAATGGTGTCTATTTGTGGCCAGTCCGGTTGCTATCAAACTCACCCACAACCAAAGGAGGAAAAATTCCCATCACATTTTCAAGCAAAACAAAAGAGAGCTGGAAATAACAATACCATTTTTCTTTCCTTCCCCAGCTAACCAACAAAATATAAAAATACCCTCTTTCTCTTCCATATATTAAGTGTATATATGCTTATGGTGTATACGCTTAGTATATACAGGAATATCCTTTTTTTTTTTTTTTTTTAAATATACGCAAGGTATTGGATAAGAAACAAGAATATTTTCACATATGACAATGATATGACTTTGCAAAAAAAAGTACAGACAAATCAGACTAAGAAGATGATGAACATGACCATGGTCATAAATATGAAGAAGATGATGAGTAAAATTTGAAGATGGTGTTTACAGGACTCACCAGGAATATCCCAAGGTTCACACCTGTTGAGGTCAACTTCAATCATAAGAGAGGGGTCACAGTTTGTCACCTTCTTCATCAAGTACTCACATACGAGTTCTTCATCTCTTGGATGGAACCTAAATCCTGGTGGCAAATTTGCCTCTACCATGCTTATGTTGCTCATTTTATCACACAGAGAAAGAGAGACAAAGAGGAGAGAGAACCAGTATGTGAAGGAGCTCAAGGTGTGGGAGTTTTTCTCAATTCTGAGATCTTAAACAAGGGGGGCTAGTTGGGGTATAAATAAAGTAACAAAATTTGGGGTGAGTCAACTGGTAATTCCGTGTAAGTATGGTGGGTCAAAATGGCATCACAAATATCTGACATGGCATGAATATATGAGGGAGAGAGAGAGTGTGTGGTAAGGAACTTGCCTACGTGGCATGATGATTTGGATCCAATGAGGATCCAAATAATCACTGCCAGCCTATTGAAATGTACAGTCTAATATATTATTAAAATATTATCTTACTCTTTCGTAATATTTATTATTTTATGTAACAGTTAGACGCAGAACTACGTCTCTCACATGGATGTGAACCTCACAAATGTATGGCTGATAGCTCCTCTTTACATAAAATAAGTGCTCCGTGAGAGGGTCTCATGAGATTTTTCTATTAGAGTTCGAATTTCATAACGACGAGGTGTAAAATCTCTGTTTTATACCATCAAATAAGAAATTATTATATTAACATTTTACTTGAAATTTAATACATCTTACCACACTTAATAACATCTCAATAAATTCTCAATTTGGTTGGATTTATATATAGATATTAGAATTGATTGAATGTAGTTGTGCTTATTTTTAAATATGTGTTAAGATTATGTAGCATATTTGAATTGAAAGGGTAAAACATAGGTTTTACACCACATCCTTACAAAATTTAATCTCTTTCTATTAACAACGAGTTAAGCGACTATAAATCTAAAGATACAATATTTTTCATGAATTTTTTCATAAACTTTTAACATGATCTGCTATGATTTGTATGTACAATAAAAATACGATAAAAATAAAAATAATATTATTTCAATTTGTATCAAATCATATCAGCAATTAATCCTAACATTACACGTGTGGGAGGGGCCTGGAGGAGAAAGTCATGGGGTCCTTTGCTTCTTTGTCTTTTTCTTCGAACTTCTCTGTGAAATTCAACGAGTTTAGATTAGATTAGAAACATTTCAAGAGTTGGAACCTGAATCAGCCAATCTCAAATCTCAAATTCAAGTGGGTCCCACTGTGTGATGACATTCTCTTTAATTGTCCATTTCCACCGGACCTTGAGCTAATGTTACGGGGTCTCACTTCCTGTTTGGTTCAAAATATCACAATTAATGCGTCTTGGGAATTAATCGTAGATAAGCTGGTTTCTACTAAGGACTTTTAAAGTGACCTTAGCTAAGTAATTGAAAGTCAGGTTAAAAAACGTTATATAATAAGGGTTAAAGAAAGTGTAGTCATAATTTTTTTTTTTAACTCATTTTTAAGAGATAGTAAAGAGGATAAAACTAGTTGTATTACACTATTATAAAATAATAAAATATAAAATGGTGAAAAAGATTGATGTTGGGTTAATTTCTGTTTATCCAACCAGAAAAAAAGAATGAAAATATAAAGTTTAGCTTAATTATTTAATTATTTCAGGGTTTAAATAATTGGTTTGAGTACTATATGGCTATTGCTACGAAACTTCGTACCTCGTATTTATAAGAATACAACAATTGCAACGTAGTGACCTTTTCAACCTCGTTTTTAATTAGTCAAGATTGTCAAATGAGAGCATGTGATCTTTGGACCTTTCCAATTTTCACTTGGAAATGTCATGAATTTTACATTCCAATGTAATAATATATTAAGTATGGTAAAAAAATTAAAAAAAAAGTCAGATATTTCTTAATTACATTCATAAAAATGTGTAAGAGGAAAAAAAAAAAAGGGAGAAATATCATTTCATAATTTGGTGTGCAGCTTCAATCATGCTCGGTCACTCTCACCACTCAAAAATCAAAAAGATATCCATACAACCAACCACTTGTTGAATATTAAAACCATGTGCGTGTAAGATTGATGTGCCGAAATTTTTTAGCGTGAGACGAGGTCTTGAGTTTCTTGACCAACGATGAGGGGAGAAAGAAATATATACTCTCAATATGGGGCCATAAAGGATATAAATATTAGTCTAGAGGCCACCTTAGTAAAGACCTTAAATTATATGCAAATAAACCATAAAAAAAATATTATGTGAAAATAATAATGTGGTGGTGCATAAACCTTGATGCTAAATAACTCTAGGTTTTGTGAATCAGCTATATATTGGTTTTCCTCCATCTGATCATTATGGCTTCAGGAATATGCAAATAATTTGTTCTATATACATGATTATGCTAATATTGAAAGGTTAAATTTAATCATTCGACTATTACTTTATAACAATAACAACCAAACCTTAGTCCCAAAATTGTGAAGTCGATTATAAATTCTCAATAGACTAATCATGGTCAAACACATTTATCCTTTTACTTTATCATATTATATCCAAAGTCATACTCTCAGTTACATCATTCATTGACATGTCTTTTTTTTTTTTTTTTTTACTAATATATAAATATTATTTTTCGTCTTCCTTTATTATATATTTTTCCTTTAACTTGAATTATCTTACTCTTTACCACTGATGCATTAAACGCTATTATTTTTCCTTTAACTTGAATCATCATACTCTTTGCCACTCGTGCATTAAACGCTCTTTTATCAAAACATTTTTGGCGACTCTTTCTCATCCTTTCATCAATAGAGGCTACCCTATCTTTAAGCGAATTCCCTTATTTCAAATTCTATTTTTCCTTGAATTCCCACTTATCCACCTTAAAATTCTCATTTAACCTATTCTTCTTTTATGAATTAATATTCAATACCATGGAGTATAAATGGTATTATAGCAGCCTTAATTAAAAATTTATTTTTATAACTTAATAGGTATTATAGGATCGTACAATACTCCTAATGCGCTTCTCTACTTCATCCACATGCTCTTTTCCTATGATTCACTTCATTTTTAATCTCTTTATCGAAAGCTCTCGCTTTTTGGTATGTCTTGACCAACAAGTCTAATAGCTCCGTCTAGTTGCGAAGCCAGACTATTTTCCTAGGGGGGCCACTGTGTAAAAACTAATATATAATTTTATTTTTCATAGAAGTTACCAAGGACTTCCTCTTGAATTTACTTAATGAGCTCATGATATATGCTTAATATTAATCCTTGATGTAAACCTAATTATAGGAAACCTATGTATAATGCATCCACTTATTCTTACACTAGTTATAATTCTATCATACATATCTTTAATCAATATAATATATTTTAGAGGAAACATTTTTTTCCCAAAACTCACCACATAACCTCTCTACAAACCCTATCATATATTTTTTCTAAGTCAATAAAAAACATATAAATATCTTGATTAGATGGATGTTGTATTCCAGGGTGATTTTGCGATGTAATTTTGTCAAGAGTCTTTCTCTATTTAATAAAGCCTCTCTTACCTTTTTCTCAAAAAAAAATATCTTGATTAGATGGGTAAGAAAATAGCTTACATTGTAGATCGCTCAGACATAAAACCAAATTAATTATTTAGTTGTTTCATATCTTAACTTATGTTCAATTACTCTCTCCCAAAGTTTCATAATGTAACTCATAAATTTAATTACATAATAATTTGTACAATTTTAAATATCTCATTTACTTTAAAAAAAAAAAATAGTAGAGTAGTTCTCCTCCAAACACTAAGCAATATTTTGTTAACCCTTAAGATTTTATTGAACACAACATATTTCGGATGATATACATGATAAGCTATAAACCATGGAATAAGTTGGTTTCTAAAAAAATTAAGAAATTTTAGGAATCAGTAATATTCATTAGAATAAGAATATTAGGAGCCCACCGTAGATGTTGAATTAAATGACATTTGGCGAGATACTAGTGTGCCGAAATGTTGCATGAAACAAGGTCCCGACCAACAATGATAAAAGATAATATAAAAACAGTTTTTTTTTTTTACTAGCCTATATAATAACAGTTTGGGGCCATAGAAGATTTATATATATATAAAATGCAACATATGGGAGTGGAAGTGCTATCAGAAAATAGATGTAAAACAAAATAATGTTTGTTAGAGATAACATACTTCAAAGTAATGTATAACCATAAAATAATGGATAACTATGGCGGTATCACCGGCCAACTTGATTGAAAATCAAAATAATTACAGTAACTTACAAACACTTACGATCGGCCACAACTTGGCTCTGATACCAAATGGGGTAAGCTACAAAAGAAAGGTGCCGTTCAGAGGGCACTGGGGGCGGAAGCATAAATAGGTTACAAGTGTAGTTCTAGTACAAGTGTAAACTAGGGGAGAGAAGAGAGCCATTCTGATTACAAAGTATTTCAGAGTACAAAGTAAAAGAGCTCTGGGAGAGAGGAGGTCTGAGTGAGGAAGTTGTAAAACTAAGCCTCTGAGGTATTCCTAGGAATTAAGCCTTGGAATGAAGCCTTTATAGAATTTGATGCTCTTTTCTGGGCTTTTAGGAAGGAAATGCCATTCAGGAGGCAATACTTCCATTGCTAGTGCCAGTGGATCCGTTATATGAGCTAAGTGTGGCTCAATATAAGAGATATGCTGAACAAAAGGTTTCTTGATATAAGAAGCTCTGCCTGTTCTGGGAGGGAGAGTATATGAAGATTGCTTAGACACGATCGGACCAAAGGGTTCTTCAAATTTGTATGGAGCTAAAGTTGCTTTGGGAGGAAGTGTGGCTAAAGCAGAACTGTAACTGTGTTGTCCTTGGGGCCTATGGTAATTTGGTTTCGGGATCGTAGAGACCAAATAACGATTGGCAACAATGGATGGTGACACAGGTGAGACTTTAGGAGAACTGGAAAAGGGTACTAAAGGGCCAGGGTTCTGTGCCTGACTGGTACTCCTAGTGGTTTGCTGTTTAGGCAATTTGGGGGTTTGAGGTTGTACGGGTTTCTTCCCGGTCATTTTGTGCTGGATTCTGCAAAAATTCACGGGTTAGGAAGTCAGGGATACTGTTCTGAGCTCCTGCTATGAATTCAATGTCAAAATCAAAAACTGAAAGAATGGCTTGCCAACGTGCAAAAATCTGTTTTGATGCAATGTTTTGAACATCTTTTTCTAAAACATGTTTTGCAGATTTACAATCAATTCTTATTAAAAACTTTTGATTTAAAAGGTCACTTTGGAACTTTGAAATGCATAGTACTATAGATAAAATCTCCTTTTTAATAGTACTATAATTTAGTTGAGTGGGAGTCCAAATTCCTGAATGAAAACAGACAATTTGTTCAGGGGAAGTGGGACTAGCACGCTGAAGGAGAATGCCACCATAACCAATGTTAGAGGCATCTGTCTGGACTATCTTGAAGGAATTTTCAGAGGGGATTCCAAGGCAAGGGAGTATCTTGACGTATTTCTTGATCTGTTGAACAACCAATGTATGATTAGGTGTCCAAGGAGGAGGATTGGTTCTCAGTCTATCAAAAAGAGGCTTGCATTGTTGCCTAAGGTTTTGATAGAAATCAGAAATGTAATTGAGGGATCCTAAGAACCTTTGGAGCTGGGTCTTTTCAAGGATCTCATCAGGAAACTTTTCAGCAAACTGTATGGCTCTATCTATGGGTTTGATGACACCGTGTCTTATATCAAAGCCTAAGAATCGTACATTTGTTTGGAAAAGCTTAATTTTTGGAGCCGAGACAACAAGACCATTTCTTTTGATGGTTTGGAAGAATGTTCTAAGATGGTTCCAATGTTTGTCTAGGGATTCTGAGAAGATGAGTACATCATCAATGTATACAATGGTATGACTGGAGAATGGATTAAAAATCTCATTCATGATGTTTTGGAATTCAGAAGGTGCATTCTTGAGACCAAAGGGCATTACATTCCATTCGTAATGACCAAAGGGTGTGGTAAAGGCTGTCTTGTACCTATCAGACTCTCTGATTTGTATCTGCCAAAAACCACTCTTCATGTCGAACTTACTGAAAACCACTGCTTTACTAAGCCTGTTAACTAAGTCTCTTTTGTTGGGGATAGGGTACCTAATCCACTCTAAGACTTTGTTAAGGGGCTTGTAATTGATGACAAGTCGAGGAACACCTCTCTCTATCTCAGCATTTTTTTGGACATAAAAGGCTGGACAAGACCATGGTGACCTAGAATTTCTGATAATTCCTTTCTTAAGAAGATCTTCTATTTCTGCCTTGCAAGTATCCATAAGTTCTTGACTCATTTGGATAGGTCTGGCTTTGGTAGGAATGTTCTTTTCATGGAAATCTTTGACATAAGGTAGTGCAACTTCGTGCCTAGGAGTAAGCCCGGTTTTGTGTCCGTTTGCTGCCCAATAAGTCTAGAGTACCGAGGTTGGTGTAAACCTGCGTCAAACAGTAAAGCCCGTTGAGCCGTTAGCAAGGAGTGCGTTAGGCGTTAGGGTGTGAGCGATAGGGTTTGTCAGCACCAATAATAGGGAATAGCGGCGATTAGTAGTAGCAAACGCCACAAAAGGCGTTCGAGCGGCGGTAAGTTGGTAACATATTACTGAAGGCATCCATACACTCCTTGTTTCAGATCTAAGGTTAGATCCAAAAATTGGAAGATAAAGGTAGTCTAGGTTGTAATTGATTTCTTAGGCTTGTAATCCAGAATGATAAATAGGATGTTTAGAAGGAGTGACTCTTCCACTTCCATTAGATCTAGCAGTACAAACCCTCCTGACATTCCACAAGAAGATGGAACAATCAACTCGGAGTCGTACCAGCTTTCAGATCTAGATCAGAAGTTAGGAGATTGGAACATACCCAAAGTTCCCACAACCCAGGTCTATAAGTCATCATCATGGTCCTTAAAAAAGTCTTTTAGAACGGACTACCATGTTAGGACTATAGAATAAGTCTACAGCATTAACAAGGAATATGAAACCTGTTATTTGTTGTTCCCTGCAGCCGTAAAAGCTCACAGGGAAAAAGATCATAAATTCTTCCATATAGGACTTGTCCAAGTTGGAGTAAAACCATTGATCAGAGAAGGGTTGAACAACTCAATCCTTATGGTCCTTAGAGACACCCGCCTCATCAGGTTTAATGATAGTCTCCTAGGAACCATAGAATCTAGTTCACTTCGACTGTTACCTAAACCTCACAGTTGCACTTGACGACCCTCACATTTTGAAGGTCCTCACTCTCAACAACAAAACCCATGGAAACCTTGTGTTACATGGTACCAGACAGATTGCTCTTATATACAGGGTGTATTATAAGTGCATGAGAACCAACATGTCCATTCAAGCATTCGATAAGAGAAAGCCAGGAGAAACTACTCTTATCCAAACCTCGGATGTTAGATCCACTGTTTAGGTACCCAAGACCCTGAAATGGTCTGAAATAACATTCCCAGCACAATGGACTTTAGAAAATGAAAATTATCCTTTACAGGTCCAGAACCCTGTTAGGAATCCAGATCTAGATATCATCCAGCAGCTAGCCAATGGAACGGTTAGACTGAGCTTTGATCAGTCTAGGTTTAGGTCACCCTTAGATTATGATGCACCCAGATCTCCCATAGATCTACACCACAGGTCTAGATCCATTGATCTACGCCAACCCTTTAGGCAGCCAACTATCCTTTTAAAAGATAGACCTGCATCCCAGTATAGTTCGTCTAGAACACGAGCTCCTACGTCTAGAAGAGACTTAGGTCCACAGTTTCAAGGTGTCAAAGACCAATCTCAGGTTAGTACCCCTTGTTACACAGCCAAACAAGACTCAGTTGCTGACCAAGAAGAAGACAGCACTAGTCAGGACAGTCTTAAGCCCCCTTCACCATCAGGATCTGATTTTAAGAATCCTATTTAGCAGAAAACTGAATATGACTATCAGCTCCTAGTATTAACAAAAGATTTCATCCCTGATATGGACATGCTTGAAAAGGAATTTAATTCTGAACAGAACAGAGTTAAAAGAGAAGCCTATCGAGCCAACCATACCAGAGAACAAAAAGTTGAAGTTTTGGAGTAATGGAAGTTATTCATGAAAGAGGTAAAAGCTGATTATCCTTTCTTTGAATACTTTGAGAAACATTTCAAATGGCATAAAAAGAGTGATGTCAAAACCAAACTTACTGCAAAGACCCTTCCACCAACAAAGGCTAGACATTCAGCACAGCAAGAAGAGAAATCAGTCTCTCCTTCACCAGAAGTAAATGTCTTAGAAGCCCATATATCCTCTAGTAGTTCTAATAAACCCTCCTTATATATATATATATATATATATATATAAAATGTCATTTTGAGACCACCTTAAGAAAGACCTTTTGTGGAGATCAAAAAAAGGGAAAAAGAAAAAGAAAGAAAGACCTTTTGTCAGTTTGTGTATGCTAAACCTCTTGAGGTTTGTCAATCAGCTAGTCCATCTGACCAATGTGATTTCAGGAATAATGTGCATATATAAATCAATACTGATTTTTTTAATTATTTACATTTAGTTATGTTTCTTTCTTTCTTTTAAAAAAAAAGAAAAAGAAAAAAGGAGTAATGTGAAAATAATTCTTAAACTATTTGTTAAAAAAAAAAAAAAAAATTGCTCTCTTTTTAGGACACGATATGATTTAAAACTTATGAAATTCACTATATGTTAATTTCCTTACGGTTACATCAAGACACCAATGAAATTTTTGTTTCGGTATAGACATGAATAGAATCGAAATCCTTTATTTGAAGATAAAAAACTTTATCAATTTTTTTTTCTTTTTTAGAATCGAAATTAAACTTTACCAGCTAAATTACTTAGAACCACAAACCATTTCTAAAATTGATACTTTCCTGCATATCATATATGTGCATTCCATAATTAATCCAAGGAAATAGTATATTATGTTAATAAAATAAAAAGAAGGCTCAAAGAAGGATCCAATCTCTCTTAGCGAGGGCTATCTCTCTTAGTGAAAGTAAGGGAATGAATAATACTTTCTAAGTTTAAGGAGTTTAATTATTCTGCCAAAGAAAGAACAAGCGTTTTAATGAATTTGATGGAGTACTTATGTACCCATTTTGTGTGTGTCTCGAGCTTGCATGGAAGGACATAGCAAAGGTGTCAAAATAGTCACAAGTGGGACTTAAAAGAATAACGTAGGCTTTATCACCTTTGATATAGCATGTAGTTTGATGTTTAAAGTGCTAAGAATAGTTTTTTTTATAGTGATTTTAGTACCTTTAATGTGAATGCTCTAAAATAATGTTCATTACAGAATTTAGAGTGAAACAAATCTTAGATTTGGCAAAACAAGCCAAACGGCCAAAAGGACAAAACAATTTGGCGGGGAAATGTTTGTACCATCCTAAATCAATCAAAATCTTAGAGTTTACCATTACCTTCATCATTAAATTATTAAAATTGTAGGGACCGGGTTCGAGCACTTCTCCTGTTGGATGAATGGTCTCAAGCCTAACTAGCCCAATACAATAAATTTGTAGAGAATGGGTTTAAGAACTAGGTTTTAGTTTGGATTATAACAACTAGACATGGTTACAAACAAGCTGAGTAACAAGGATATGGATTAAAGCATGAAATTTGGTCCTCGGGCGTTTCGTCCGAGGAACTTAGTATCCTTCTTCTTCCTTCAGTACTAGGGTACAGAGGTTTCCAAGATCATGCAGACTACTATAGTTTTCTCCTTTTTCTCTCCTCCTGCTCTTTTTTCCACTCTCCCTCATTCTTGGAGGGTCTCTCACATTATATACTTCTTTCCAGTCGATCTTGACCCTTCACTTGTTGATCATGCAGGTCATTACTCGAGTGCTCGTCCCATCAGCCACCTTCCCAAACCCTCTGTGAGTTGCGGCAACCAAGGTCGCACTGTTCAGGGGTCATTTCCTCATTAATGCGGCCAGAACGTTAGTTGGGTGCATTCAATGCGGAGGTGACAGTTTCTCCTTGGATTGCTCCTACACCATACGCCCATGGGTATCCTACTGTACTTGTCCTTCTCCTAGGGGCGCTCTGGGAGGCTACCTTTACCGGCATGCTGTTCTTTCCTCTTGGGATTTGGGATGCCGAGAGCAAGATCGTCCTCGGCAACGTTTCTAGGCCATTTGGGCTTTCTTTGTCCGTCCTTAGCCATTTCTCCCTCCTCGGCACGGGTCTTGGGCCCAGTATAAAGTGGGTCGGGGTTGTCGAATTCTTTGGCCCCACAAAAATCATAATTATTTTATTATTAAATAAATAATATAATTTTTTTATGATTTCAATACACACCAACAGCCAACCCTTCATCTTTCATCTAGATATAAGAAAAAATTTTATTAACTTTTGCTCTATTTTTCGCATCTCATATATGTAATGTTGTGATCAAGGGTCACAAGACACCTATTAAGTTCTTCCTCCTATCCCTCACTTTCTTTTTTTAGTCTAAGAATGGCAAGAAGTTGGGTTTAGGGGTAAAAAAGAAAAGGAAAAAAAAAAAAAAAAAAAAAACTCCAAATTCAAACCATCTAAATAATTTTTACAAACCAAACTATTATCAAACACTATTAAATTTTAGAAATTTCCTTCTAAAACCGTTCTATTTATTTTTGAAAACCCAAATTTTTTCCCAAATTATTCCATTTATCTAATTAATTATGAGTCCGCTTCAACATATCCCATCAAGTCAGGTTAACCTAAATTTGAACATCTAAAATACTTTTATCTAAATATAAGCATTAGTAAGCATTTTAACACTAAATTAAACAATATTTATGATAGTATTTTAACTTATATTGTCCGTTCCATGATAATTTCTCTTTATCATAAAACTAAGGCACTAATCGGTTTTTGTTGTAGGCAGAGTTTAAACCTCAGATTTCTTGTTTGACGACAAGAGATTTTACCAGTTGAACTAACTAGAACCCACAAATTAAATAATATTTAAAGAGAGAAAGAAAGATACATGTTTGTTTTAGAAACTCTTTTTTTGTATAAAATAAAATTAATAATTAAGCTATTATAGTAAATTAAAACATAATCATGACAAGTTTATATACCTAGGGTGTAAAATGAAAACCCTAATGAATCCAAACCTATTTTAAAAACGGACCCATTGCTATTTCATTTTGCCCAAATCCTCTTCTTTCACTAGGATAGGAAGTACTAATGGAGGTGTTTAGGTCTTTGTTTGTGAGTTGTTGGCAAGAATAAAGAAGAAAAAAAAAATAGATTCTCGATTTTAGAGGAAAATTTGGGATTGGTTCAAATCCTAAACAATACAATTTTTGTATCTAATCCTCATAAAATCTTTTAAAATATTATGAAACTAGGCCTATTTTTTATACTTTACCTTACTACCATAGAATTTCAATCTTCCTTGAAAGCCTTTAGGCCCATGGTTAGGCTTGCCTTCTTAAGCCAATAAGGAAAACCAACCCTAAATAAGTTTATTTCCAAGCTCCACTTTAGACCTCAAATCCCCTAAATGAGTGTTTGGTCCTCAAGTCTCCCTCGATTGTCATCACTGAGGATATTGACAATTAACTTGTCATAAGATAACTTATCTACCTTCTCATTGGCCTCTTTTCTTTAACTTGTCGGCTCAGTTGATATTGTTATCCTCAAAATGAGAGCTAGTTGAATTCCACTGACTCCCCCCTCCCCCCCCCCCCCCCACCCTACCCCACCATAATAGCAATTATTTCACCCTACCAAACGTCACATTTAATGCTATTGAATATGTCCTCCATGCCAACAATTTTGGGGGGGACATTGTCCTAATAGCCATCCCCACGACTTAAGCTCATGTGAGTGGGTGGTCACATGTATTAGATACATGGTATCCTTTTTCCTACAATATATGCTACTAGAAGGCAACAATGGGAAGAATTAGCAAGACATAGTCAAGGGAACGTGCCTTGGTGCTTTGGGTGAGATTTTAACACTGTCCATTTTTCAAGCAAAATAATAGGGCAACAAGAATGACATGGATGTTGAATTTTTTTTTGAGTTTATATTAGATTGCTATGCTAGATTTTCCTTTGGAATAAGGTGCTTTTACTTGGTTAAATAATCACAATTCATCCGCAATGTCTAGTTTAGATTAATTTTTGGTCTCACCTAATTCGAAAATGTATCTTTCTAGTTTGATTTAGAGGCTGCTTAAATTTAAAAATGTGGTTGAAATTTGAAGACCTTATAGATAGAATGTGAAATTGGGAGAGGAGCTACCATTAGGGGTGTGCATGGTGTAGTTGGTACAACTTTTGCCCAATTTTGACACTGCACCAATGGGATTAATTTCGCCAACAATGGACACCATCCAACATCACCTGTGGTCAGTTCTCCAGCCTTAGGTGATGCATTTTTTCTCCATTAGGGTGGTTAGTTCTATTGGTTTGGAAATTTTAGACTAAAACAACCACTACAAAATCAAAACCCACATATCAAAATCCACAACAAACCAAAATCTAAGATCTAAACATCAAATCCCACAACAATAACAAGAAAAAAAAAATCAAACTAAGCAAGGTTAGGGTCTTTAGGGATTTGGGGTGTCTATGGTAGGCGGAGAGAGAAAGGGAGAGAGAGAGAGAGAGTATTTCTAAATATTGAGCAAAGTGAGAGAGAGGGGGGGGGGGAGGGATCTATTGATATATATATATATATATAGAGAGAGAGAGAGAGAGAGAGAGAGAGAGAGAGAGAGATGTTGGTTAGGTTGGTTTTGCATCAATTTCAAGATTTCACCTCCGACCATTTTACTACACTGGTGTCGAAGAGAGCTCTGGTCTCCACTCACCAAGTTCAGCTCCTTATATCGGTCCATTTTTCGGTGCAGTTGCATCGGTGCCGATTGGTTTCAACAGTTTGACACAATTTACACACACCTAAGCATGGGATAGAAATACTAAGTTTTTCCATCGATTGGGCAATTTGTATAGGCAAAATATCTGTGTTGGTTGCTTAAATTGGAGACACACTCACTAATGATAGGTTGTAATAAAGGATCAAATTGAGTATTTCTACACTAATCTTTATCAAGAATGGGAAGCTTGGAGACGAAGTTGGAATTCTAATGCCGTAAATAGAGCACCAACAGGAAGAGTTTCTTTAGGTTTTGCATAGTATTGATGGTGACAAAGCAATAGGCTCTATGGGTTCACAATGGCATTTTGTCCAATCCTATTGGAGTGTGGTAAAGATGGACATAGGGTCTGTTTGGATACAGCTTATTTTTGCTGAAACTAAAAACTAAAACTGAAAACACTGTAGCGAAATAATTTTTAAATGTGTAAATAGTATTGTGGAACCAATTTTTAATGAAAAAGTTGCTGAAAAATGTAATTTGTGAGACCCGTGAACAGTGCATGGGTGCACCGTTCACAGTTGACTTGTCAATAATTGCGGGCTAAACACAAAAAAAAGAAAAGAAAAAAGAGAAAACGCATAAAACGCAAAACGCAGCCGTGGACGTGGAATCCAAACACATACATAATGTACTTCTCTAAATTCCATGATAAAGGTATGTTTGGAAAGAGTTTAAATACCACCTTTATGGCTTTAATATCTAAAAAAGTGGGAGCACTTGAAGTGAAGGATTTTAGGCCTATTAGTCTAGTGAGTTGTATTTATAAAATTTTGGTAAAGGTTTTGGCAAAAATTTTAAAGCAATATTGGGAGACTTGTGTCTAACATGCAAAATGTATTTGTTCATGGCAAATAAATACTTGACATTTTCCTCACAATTAATGAATGTTTGGATTGTATCTGGAAATTTGGGAGAATGGGGGATTTATCCAAATTTTTTATAGAAAAGGCTTATGACCGCATCAATTGAAGTTTTTGATTTATTTACCTCAATTGTGTAGCTTTGGGGAAAATGAAGGATATATACACAATAAAATTTAAATGTGGATAGGTAGATAAATTGGTATGGTCCCCTTGGAAAAAGCAAGGCCTTCAACTAAAAAGCTATTACAAAGCATTGAGAGGAGGAGAAGGTAAAGTCTTTCTCTGACATAGCATTTGGAAAGTAAGTGCATTGTCAAGGGTGGCTTTTTGCTCGTGGTGTGTGGCATTAGGAACGACTTTGACAATGGATAATCTAAGGAAGTTAGGGATTATTATTATGGATTTGTGTTTTATGTGTAAAATACATGAAGAGAATGTGTCTCATCTTCTAATATCATGTGGTGGCTCCAAAGTCGTGGTTAATAACTTTTTGCAGATTTGGTGTCTTCTGGTTAAGACCTAATCTGTGATGAAGGTGTTATCTAGTTGGAACCAACGTTTTGGCAAGAGGAGTAATGAGAGGAATCAAAAAGTTGCTTCTTTGTATTTAATGTGGTGCCTTTGAAGAGAAAGGAATGCATGTTATTTTGAGGGGAGGGGGTTAAGCTTGGTGAAGCTGAAGTTCTTATTTTTGAAGGGAAAATTCTTAATTAGTCCCGGAGTATAGTGAAATAGTAGTCCCTCCTCTCACATTCATGATAGACCACATCTTGAATTTAAGAAGCGGACCGCACTATGAATATGAGAGGAGGGAGTACTGTTCTCCGTGTTCCGAGAATACCTAAGAATTATTCTTTTTAAAGACCTTATATGAATCAACTTTGATGTCTTATACTTTTCTTACTGTAAACATTTTAGAATATGCAAAGTTTCTAGAATTCCTAGATATATAAATTCTTTTGTTGCTTTTCTATCATATTTTAATGTTTTGTCTCTTTCTTCTATATTCCACGTCTACTTAGATAGTACCCTTTTACGGTTTCTAAATGTTAATTCTGTACTTTAGGCTAATTTAAATAGTCTAACTTAGTAATATACAACGAACTTTCTTTTCAAAAAAAAAGAAAAAAAAAAAAGAAGAAAAATTCAAACATTAGAATTTAGAACTTTAGATATGCATAACAGAGACGTCCAGGATTTAAATTTCTCCGATTGTCAAAATATATATAAAAAAAAATGAAAAAGAAGTTCACTCTTAAAAAATTAAAGCGGAACCCATGTTATCTAATTGGGATTAGAAGACTCTTCCACAGTGATGGGCCTACCCACCCTCTTCTTATTTGTCCATACATCTATTCAAGGAAGCGTAAGTGCCAATTGCTTTCCTATATGGTTTTGTCTAGCAGCAAGAATGAAATCCCTCCTCCCTCTTGCAGTTAACTAAGATAACATGATCTTACCATGTAAAATTCATAAGATGGTCTTCCTACAGATACCCAACCTCTTCTTATTTCTCAAGATTGTTCTCCCTTCAAGCTT
Organism: Quercus robur; assembly: GCF_932294415.1. Lineage (NCBI taxonomy): Eukaryota > Viridiplantae > Streptophyta > Magnoliopsida > Fagales > Fagaceae > Quercus > Quercus robur. The sequence continues at coordinate 17,901,009 of NC_065537.1, forward strand.
AACTAGGCTTAATGTGCCATTTGCCATGCATGAATTCAAATTATGGTAAAAATTACCACCGCACACCCTTGGTGCAATGGTCACTTCATGAGTATAAATACTTGTGAGGTGTAGGGGGCAAGGGCCAGGGTTCAAGTCTCCAAGAGAGAGCTTCACACACATATACACTTAGATTAGACTAGAGTAGGAATTCTATATTGTATAAAAAAAAAAAAAAAATTATGGTAAAAATTCTTTCATTTAGACATTGGGTCCATTTGGTTAGGCATTTTGAGAGTTTAAAAGAGTATTTTTACAACTCAAAACTCTGTTTTGCAACCACAACTTCTTGTAATATTTTTCCAAACGGTCATTGTAAACGTAAAACACCGTTTTCGAACAGCTTATTCATACGCGTCTATTCTCTTCAAATATACAATAAAATTGAAATGATATAGACAACACATTGGCTAGTAGCGGCCAGATACTGGTGATATGAGAGGAGAACAATAAAGTCAGTGATAAAGATCGAGCAGTAAAGTCGGTCATAAAGATCAAGCAGTCGGCAGGTTTTGCAGCTATAAGGAATAAGAGACATAATAATAACATTAAAGAAATTAAAGGGCTGAAGACTTAATTAGTGGCTTGACGTACTGAAATGGCAAAGTAGAAACTGGTGTGAAACTATTCAACACAAATACAAAGGAAGGATGGCCCTGTGCTTCAGGAATATACAAATAATTTGTTCTATATACATGATTATGCTAATATTGAAAGGTTAAATTTAATCATTGAACTATTATTTTTATAACAATAACATCCAAACCTTAGTCCCAAAATTGTGAAGTCAATTATGAATTCTCAATAGACTAATCATGGTCAAATACATTTATCTTTTTACTTTATCATATTCTATCCAAAGTCATGCTCTCAGTTACTTCATTAATTGACATGTCTTTTTTCTTTTTTACTAATATATCAATATCATTTTCCGTCTTCCTCTATTATTTATTTTTCCTTTAACTTGAATCATCTTACTCTTTGCCACTGGTGCATTAAACACTCTTTTACCAAAACATTTTTGGCGACTCTTTCTCATATTTTCATCAATAGAGGCTACCCTATCTTTAAGCGAATTCCCTTATTTCAAATTCTATTTTTCCTTAAATTCCCACTTATCCACCTTAAAATTCTCGTTTAACCTATTCTTCTTTTATGAATTAATATTAAGTACCATGGATTATAAATGGTCTTATAGCAGTCTTATAAATTTATTTTTATAACTTAATAGGTATTATAGGATCATACAATACTCCTTTGCACTTCTCCACTTTATCCACATGCTCTTTTCCTATGATTCACTTCATTTTTAATCTCTTCATTGAAAGCTTTCGCTTTTTGGTAATGTCATGACCAACAAGTCTAATAGCTTTGTCCAGTGGTGAAGCCAGACTAATTTCTTAAGGGGGCACGGTGTAAAAACTAATATATAATTTTATTTTTCATAGAAGTTACAAGGAGGAGGAGGGCTTTTTTCAAAACCCAGGGGGGCCATGGCCCCCCTCTGCCCACCCTCTCCCTCCGACAGTAGCTCTGTCTTTGTTTCTATTTTTACTAAATTTACATTCTATATATGCTCTGTTTTAGTCCTACTTGACTTAAAGTTTTAGATTTTGCATCATCTCACCAAATTTCTAACTTGATATTAAATTCATGTCTAATTTCATCCACTAAAACTAAATCATCTACAAAAAAGCATACACCAAGGACTTCCTCTTGAATTTACTTAATGAGCTCATTATACATGCTTAAAGCTAATCCTTGATTTAAACCTAGTTACAGGAAACCTATGTGTAATGCATCCACTTATTTTTACTTTAGTTATAATTCTATCATACGTATCCTTAATCAATATAATATATTTAGAGGAAACAATTTCTTTTTCAAAACTCACCACATAACCTCTCTACAGACCCTATCATATATTTTTTTCGAGTCAATAAAAACCATATAAAGATCTCGATGGGTCTCCCTATATTTTTCGATTAGGTGTCTAAGTAAGAAAATAGCTTACACAGTAGATCGCTTAGAAATAAAACCAAATTAATTATTCAATTATTTTGTATCCTAACCTATATTCAATTACTCTATCCCATAGTTTCATAATGTAACTCATAAATTTAATTACATAATAATTTGCACAATAATTTTGAATATCTCATTTACTTAAAAAAATTTTAAAATAGTAGAGTACTTCTCCTCCAACACTAAGCAGTATATTGTTAACCCTTAAGATTTTATTGAACACGACATATATCGGATGATATACATTATAAGCTATAAACCATGGAATAAGTTGGTTTCTAAAACAATTAAGAAATTTTAGGAATCAGTAATATTCATTAGAATAAGAATATTAGGAGCCTACCGTAGATGTTGAATTAAATGACATTTGGCGAGATACTAGTGTGCCGAAATGTTGCATGAAACAAGGTCCGGACCAACAATGATAAAAGATAATATAATAACAGTTTTTTTTCTTTTTTTTTTTACTGGCCTATATAATAACAGTTTGGGGCCATAGAAGATTTATATATATATAAATATATAATGTCATTTTGAGACCACCTTAAGAAAGACCTTTTGCTTTCTCAAAAAGAAAAAAGAAAAAAGAAAGACCTTTTGTGGAGATCAAAAAAAGAGAAAATGAAAAAAAGAAAGACCTTTTGTCAGTTTGTGTATGCTAAACCTCTTGAGGTTTGTCAATCGGCTAGTCCATCTGACCAATGTGATTTCAGGAATAATGTGCATAAACAAATCAATATTGATTTTTTTTTTTTTTTTAAGAAAAGAAAAAGAAAAAGGAGTAATGTGAAAACAATTCCTAAACCATTTGTAAAAAAAAAAAAAAAAAAAAAAAAACTCACTTTGTAGGACACGGTATAATTTAAAACTTATGAAATATGTTAATTTCCTTATGATTATGTCAAAACACTAATGAATTTTTTGTTTTGGTATAGACATGAATAGAATCGAAATCCTTTATTTGAAGACAAAGGATTTTATCAATTTTTTTTTTCTTTTTAAGAATTTACCAGTTAAATTACCTAGAACCACAAACTATTTCTAAAATTGATGCTTTCCTGTATATCATATATGTGCATTCTATAATTAATCCAAGGATATAATATATTTTATTAATAAAATAAAAAGAAGGATCCCGTCTCTATTAGCGAGGGCGATCTCTCTTAGTGAAAGTAAGGGAATGAATAATACTTTCTAAGTTTAAGAAGTTTAACTATTCTACCAAAGAAAGAACAAGCTTTTTAATGAATTTGATGGAGTACTTATGTACCCTTTTTGTGTGTCTCGAGCTTGCATTGAAGGACATAGCAAAGGTGTCAAAATAGTCATGAGTGGGACTTAATAGAATAACGTAGGGTTTATCACCTTTGATATAGCATGTATTTTGGTGTTTAAAGTGCTAAGAATAGTTTTTTTTTATAGTGGTTTAGTACCTTTCATATGAATGCTCTAAAATAATGTTCATTATAGAATTTAGAGTGAAACAAATCTTAGATTTGGCAAAACAAGCCAAACGGCCAAAAGGACAAAAACAGTTTGGCGGGGAAATGTTTGTACCATCCTTAATCGATCAAAATCTTAGAGTTTACCATTACCTTCATCATTAAATTATTAAAATCATAATTATTTTATTATTAAATAATATAATATAATTTTTTTATGATTTCAATACACACCAACAGCCAACCCTTCATCTTTCATCTAGATATATGAAAAAAGTTTATTAACTTTTGCTCTATTTTTCGCATCTCATATATGTAATGTTGTGATCAAGGGTCACAAGACACCTATTAAGTTCTTCCTCCTATCCCTCACTTTCTTTTTTTAGTCTAAGAATGGCAAGAAGTTGGGTTTAGGGGTAAAAAAGAAAAGGAAAAAAAAAAACTTCAAATTCAAACCATCTAAATAATTTTTACAAACCAAACTATTATCAAACACTATTAAATTTTAGAAATTTCCTTCTAAAACAGTTCTATTTATTTTTGAAAACTCAAATTTTTCCCCAAATTATTCCATTTATCTAATTAATTATGAGTCCGCTTCAACATATCACATCAAGTCAAGTTAACCTAAATTTGAACATCTAAAATACTTTTATCTAAATATAAGCATTAGCAAGCATTTTAACACTAGATTAAACAATATTTATGATAGTATTTCAACTTATAGTGTTCGTTCCATGATAATTTCTCTTTATCATAAAACTAAGGCACTAATCGGTTTTTGTTGTAGGCAGAGTTTGAACCTCAGATTTTTTGTTCGACGACAAGAGATTTTACTAATTGAACTAACTAGCTAGAACCCACAAATTAAATAATATTTAAAGAGAGAAAGAAAGATACATGTTTGTTTTAGAAACTCTTTTTTTGTATAAAATAAAATTAATAATTAAGCTATTATAGTAAATTAAAACATAATCATGACAAGTTTATATACCTAGGGTGTAAAATGAAAACCCTAACGAATCCAAACCTATTTTTAAAATGGACCCATTGCTATTTCATTTTGCCCAAATCCTCTTCTTTCACTAGGATAGGAAGTACTAATGGAGGTGTTTAGGTCTTTGTTTGTGAGTTGTTGTGTTGGCAAGGGAAAAAAAAAAAAAAAAAAAGGTTTCTCGATTTTAGAGGAAAATTTGGAATTGGTTCAAATCCTAAACAATACAATTTTTGTATCTAATCCTCATAAAATCTTTTAAAATATTATGAAACTAGGCCTATTTTTTATACTTTACCTTACTACCATAGAATTCCAATCTTCCTTGAAAGCCTTTAGGCCCATGGTCAGGCTTGCCTTCTTAAGCCAATAAGGAAAACCAACCCTAAATAAGTTTATTTCCAAGCTCCACTTTAGACCTCAAATCCCCTAAATGAGTGTTTGGTCCTCAAGTGTCCCTCGATTGTCATCCCAGAGGATATTGACAATTAACTTGTCATAAGATAACTTATCTACCTTCTCAGTGGCCTCTTTTCTTTAACTTGTCGGCTCAGTTGATATTGTTCTCCTCAAAATGAGAGCTAGTTGAATTCCACTGACTTCCCCCCCCCCCCCCCAAAACAAAAATTATTTCACCCTACCAAACATCACATTTAATGCTATTGAATATGTCCTCCATGCCAACAATTTTGGGGGGGACATTGTTCTAATAGCCATCCCCATGATCCAACCTCATGCGAGTGGGTGGTCACATGTATCAAATACATGGTATCCTTTTTCCTACAATATATGCAACTAGAAGGTGACAATGGGAAAGCAAGACATAGTCAAGGGAATGTGCCTTGGTGCTTTGGGTGAGATTTTAACACTATCCATTTTTCAAGCAAAATAATAAGGCAACAAGAACAACATGGATGTTGAATTTTTTTTGAGTTTATATTAGATTGCTATGAAAGATTTTCCTTTGGAATGAGGTGCTTTTACTTGGTTAAATAATCACAATTCATCTGTAATGTCTAGTTTAGATTAATTTTTGGCCTCACCTAATTCGGAAATGTATCTTTCTAGTTTGATTTAGAGGCTGCTTCAATAACCCATATCTGATCACTTCACTATTTTACTTGATAACAATGGAGTTAATAGAAGAAGAAAAAAAATCCTTTCAAATTTAAAAATGTGGTTGAAATTTGAAGACTTTAAAAATGTGCCCAATTTTGGCATTGCACCAATGGGATTAGTTTCACCAACAACGGACACCATCCAACATCACCTGTGGTCAATTCTCCAGCCTTAGGCGATGCATTTTTTCTCCATTGGGGTGGTCAGTTTTATTGGTTTGGAAATTTTAGACTAAAACAACCACTACAAAATCAAAACCCACATATCAAAATCCACAACAAACCAAAACCTAAGATCTAAACATTAAATCCCACAAGAAGAAGAAGAAGAAGAAAAAATCAAACTAAGCAAGGTTAGGGTCTTTAGGGATTTGGGGTGTCTATGGTAGGCGGAGAGAGAAAGGGAGAGAGAGAGTATTTCTGAATATTGAGTAAAGTGAGAGAAGGGGGGGGGGGGAGGGGGGGGGGAGAGGGATCTATTGATATATAGAGAGAGATGTTGGTTAGGTTGGTTTTGCATCAATTTCAAGATTTCACCTCTGACCATTTCACTACACTGGTGTCGAAGAGAGCTTTGGTCTCACTCACCAAGTTCAACTCCATATGTCGGTCCATTTTTCGGTGCAGTTGCATCAGTGCCGATTGTTTTCAACGGTTTGACTCAATTTACACACACCCAAGCATGGGATAGAAATACTAAGTTTTTCCATCGATTGGCCAATTTGTATAGGCAAAATATCTGTGTTGGCTGCTTAAATTGGAGACACACTCACTAATGATAGGTTGTAATAAAGGATCATATTAAGCATTTCTACACTCATCTTTATCAAGAATGGGAAGCTTGGAGACCAAAGTTGGAATTCTAATGCCATAAATAGAGCACCAATAGGAAGAGTTTCTTTAGGTTTTGCATAGTATTGATGGTGACAAAGCAATAGGCTCTATAGGTTCACAATGGCATTTTGTCTGATCCTATTGGAGTGTGGTAAAGATGGACATAATGTACTTCTCTAAATTCCATGATAAATGTATGTTTGGAAAAAGTTTAAATGCCACCTTTATGGATTTAATATCTAAAAAGTGGGAGCACTTGAAGTGAAGGATTTTAGGCCTATTAGTCTAGTGAGTTGTATTTATAAAATTTTGGTAAAAGTTTTGGCAAAAATTTTAAAGCAATATTGGGAGAGTTGTGTCTAACATGCAAAATGTATTTGTTCATGGCAAATAAATACTTGACATTTTCCTCACAATTAATGAATGTTTGAATTGTCTCTTGAAATTTGGGAGAATGGGGAATTATCCAAATTTTTTATAGAAAAGGCTTATGACTGCATCAATTGAAGTTTTTGATTTATTTACCTCAATTGTGTAGCTTTGGGGAAAGTGAAGGAAGTTGATAGAATTTTGTGTGTCCACAATCAAATTTTTATGTTCTAGTGAAAATCAATCCTTGGTTTCTTCACTTGTAGTAAGAGCTCACATCAAGGTGATCCATTACCCCCGATAATGCTCCCGGTGGTTATGGATGCCTTGCGCTGGTTGATAAAAAAAAAGTTGTGTCAAGGGTTTATTTGAACATTTTTTCAATGATAATTTGAGGGGGAAACAATTGTAATATCCCATCCCCATTTACGACACATCATCTTTTGTGAGGTAAACACTACACATCTTTGCTATTTAAGATGCATTCTCATTTGCTTTAAAGTATGGCACCACTTGGGGGAATCGGTATTCGGGCAAGGTCAAGAGACCATGGGCAGTGGGATTACGGAAGCATACTAGAAAAGGATGGAACTTCGCATTTTATCAGCTATGATATTGGAGATAACTCTAAAATTTATTTTTAGCATAGTTTGTGGAATTGTGAGACTACTTGAATGAGACATATCCTAATCTTTTTTTCTAATTGCAAGAGGTAGAGATGCTAGAGTGGTAGATTATAAGGACTAAGGAGTTCATGAATGGCTGCTTTTAAAGGGATCATATATTCATTCAAGAGGCGCATGATTGGGAAGTAGAATCTATAGCACAATTATTGAAAGATATATACACAATAAAATTTAAATGTGGATAGGTAGATAATTTGGTATGGTCCCCTTGGAAAAAGCAAGGCCTCCAACTAAAAAGCTATTACAAAGCATTGAGAGGAGGAGAAGGTAAAGTCTTTCTCTGACATAGCATTTGGAAAGTAAGTGCATTGTCAAGGGTGGCTTTTTGCTTGTGGTGTGTGGCATTAAGAACGACTTTGACAATGGATAATCTTAAGGAAGTTAGGGATTATTATTATGGATTTGTGTTTTATGTGTAAAATACATGAAGAGAATGTGTCTCATCTTTTCTAATATTATGTGGTGGATCCAAAGTCGTGGTTAATAATTTTTTGCATATTTGGTGTCTTCTGGTTAAGACCTAATCTATGATGAAGGTGTTATCTAGTTGGAACGAACATTTTGGCAAGAGTAATGAGAGGATTCAAAAAGTTGCTTCTTTGTATTTAACGTGGTGCCTTTGAAGAGAAAGGAATGCATGTTACTTTGAGGGGAGGGGGTTAAGCTTGGTGAAGCTAAAGTTCATATTTTTGAAGGGAAAATTCTTAATTAGTCCTGGAGTATAATGAAATAGTATTTTCTTTTCTCGCATCCATGGTAGACCCCATCTTGAATTTAATGAACAAACCCCACCATGAATGTGAATAAAGAGAATACCATTCTTCGTATTCTAGGAGTACCTAAAAATTACTCTTTTTGAAGACCTTATATAATCAACTTTGATGTCTTATACTTTACTTACTATAAACTTTTTAGAATATGCAAAGTTTTTAGAATTCCTAGATATATAAATTCTTTTGTTGCTTTTCTATCATATTTTAATGCTGTCTTTTTCTATATTCCATGTCTACTTGGATAGTACCCTTTTACGTTTTTTAGATGTTAATTCTGTATTTTAGGCTGATTTGAACAGTCTAACTTAATAATATACAACAAACTTTCTTTTCAAAAAAAAAAAAAAAAAAAAAGAAGAAGAAAAATTCAAACATTAGAATTTAGAACTCTAGATATGCATAACAGAGACGTCCAGGATTTAAATTTCTCCTTTCTTGATTGTCAAAATATATATAAAATAAAAAAAAATGAAAAAGAAGTTCACTCTTAAAAAATTAAAGCAGAAGACCATGTTATCTAATTGGGATTAGAAGACTCTTCCACAGTGACGGGCCAATCCACCCTCTTCTTGTTTGTCCATTCATCTATTCAAGGAAGCGTACGTACAATTGCTTTCCTATATGGTTTTGTCTAGCAGCAAAAATGAAACCCCTCCTCCCCCTTGCGGATAACTAAGATAACATGATCTTACCATGTAAAATTCATAAGATGGTCTTCCTACAGATACCCAACCTCTTCTTATTTCTCAAGATTGTTCTCCCTTCAAGCTTAACTAGGCTTTAATGTGCCATTTGCTATGCATGAATTCAAATTATTGTAAAAATTACAACCGCACACCCTTGATGCGGTGGTCACTCCATGAGTATAAATATTTGTGGGGTGTGGGGGGTAAGCGCCGGAGTTCAAGTCTCCAAAAGAGAACTTCACACACATATATACTTAGATTAGACTAGAGTAGGAATTCTATCTTGTATAAAAAAAAAAAAATATATATATATATATATATGGTACAAATTCTTTTATTTAGACATTGGGTCCATTTGGTTAGGCATTTTGAGAGTTTAAAAGAGCATTTTTAAAACTCAAAATTCTATTTTGCAACCACAACTCCTCGTAATATTTTTCCAAACGCTTAGTGTAAACGCAAAACATTGTTTTCGAACAGCTTATTCAAACATTAGAATTTAGAACTTTAGATATGCATAACAGAGACGTCCAGGATTTAAATTTCTCCTTTCTTGAATGTCAAAATATATATAAAATAAAAAATAAAAAATAAAAAAGAAGTTCACTCTTAAAAAATTAAAGCACAAGACCATGTTATCTAATTGGGATTAGAAGACTCTTCCACAGTGACGGGCCTACCCACCCTCTTCTTATTTGTCCATACATCTATTCAAGGAAGCGTACGTACAATTGCTTTCCTATATGGTTTTGTCTAGCAGCAAAAATGAAACCCCTCCTCCCCCTTGCGGATAACTAAGATAACATGATCTTACCATGTAAAATTCATAAGATGGTCTTCCTACAGATACCCAACCTCTTCTTATTTCTCAAGATTGTTCTCCCTTCAAGTTTAACTAGGCTTTAATGTGCCATTTGCTAAGTCTCCAAAAGAGAGCTTCACACACATATACACTTAGATTAGACTAGAGTAGGAATTCTATCTTGTATCTAAAAAAAAAAAAAATGGTAAAAATTCTTTCATTTAGACATTGGGTCCATTTGGTTAGGCATTTTGAGAGTTTAAAAGAGCATTTTTAAAACTCAAAACTCTATTTTGCAACCACAACTCCTCGTAATATTTTTCCAAACGGTCAGTGTAAACGCAAAACACCGTTTTCGAACAGCTTATTCAAACATGTCTATTCTCTTCAAATATACAATAAAATTGGAATGATATAGACAACACATTGGCTAGTACTAGTAGCAGCCAGATACTGGTGATATGAGAGGAGAACAATAAAGTCAGTGATAAAGATCGAGCAGTCGGCAGATTTTGCAGCTATAAGGAATAAGACACATAATAATAACATTAAAGAAATTAAAGGGCTGAAGGCTTAATTAGTGGCTTGACATACTGAAATGGAAAAGTAGAAACTGGTGTAACAATTCAACACAAATAAAAAGGAAGGAAGGCCCTGTGGTCCAGAATTTGTTTGCCAACTAGTCAGCAATAATTGGTGTTGAAAAGGAAAGAATTTCAAACCCAAAGGAACCCATTCCTTATCTGCTACTACAGAATCCAGGTCCTTAACTGAAAAACCATGCTAGCTCCCAATAATTTTGATAGAGATAAGAGCATCATCTAGTGTCAAAATGAAAAGGAATTTCAAACCCAAAGGAACCCATTCCTTATCTGCTACTACAGAATCCAGGTCCTTAACTGAAAAACCATGCTAGCTCCCAATAATTTTGATAGAGATAAGAACATCATCTAGTGTCAAAATGAAAAGGAAAGCACTCATGATGTCCTTTCCTGAATTGAAAAAGAAAGCTCAAGAAATACCAAAATACATAGTATTTAACAAAAATAGTTAACATTCCAATACGTTAATTTTCAACATAAATGATCAACCATTGACCAACCCCATGAGGGCAAGTGCCCTTTTATTTTCTCAAACTACTTTTTTAAGTGGAGAAGTTTTCTCATTTCTGTTGGACCTTAGTTTGAAACCCCTTTATAGTGATGGAGATATTTTATAATGTCGTATTGCTCAAAACAAAGTAGATTTATCTGAAAATTACATGGGTGTCCGTATTCAGTGAAGGACAAAGAAAAACTAGCTAGGTGTCCAAAACTACAAGAATTCATTCAAACATGCACACGTGTTATGAGGACTTCTTTAAGGTTTGGCATTTGCTATTACAGCAACCATTACAGGAACGAGTACGACAACGCAGGCTTGTTTCATTTGATGTCAAGTCGTGTAAACTTTGTGCTGAGGCAATCACAACTCACATGGCTTAACCTCCACCTCCAAATTGTAGTAAACTCTGCCGCCACAAATTTCTCCACCAAAGATTGTTTCTATCACTAAAAAGCCCCTTAATCATTTCTCACAACAGTAGGTATAACTTGTACTATTGATGCATAATAAATGTAATGTTAATAGTAAATCTAAGTGAAAGTGATGTTTGCTAGTGTTCTATTTGTTTTGAAAAATATTTGCAAACATAAAATATTTTACATGTAAACATTTTCAGAAAAATATTTCCGGGTGTTTGGTATGACAAGTAAAATTTTTCAAGTAAATTACCAAAACCGATGACTCTACACTAAAGCTGCTAGTGCCAAAGGTTCAATGATCGGACTGCTGGAACTGGCAATCAAAGTGGTGGTTCTAGTGACTGGATTGCACACGATCATCGTCAAAGAGATATCTCCAGTGACTGGACTGCCAACACCAGTTGACAAATCATCGTCTTCAATTACCAGACCTCCGGCATTGGTGATGATGTGGCATCTCCAACCATCAAACCACCAACACCAATCGCCAAAGCAGAGTTTCCGGACATTAGGCAGAGCGGAGACACCAGACCGCCATCACCAGTAGGCAAAACGGAGTCTTCGGCCACCAAACTATTGACCTAGCAACCAGATGAGGGAGAGAAAGCCACTGTATGATTTTGGAAAATGTTTTTTACCAAATTTTCGAAAATAAAACATTTTACAACTTCTTATAAAATATTTTTCAAGTTTGACTATATTTTACCTGCAAACAACCTCTGAAAATGAGAAAACATTTTCCGGAAAATATTTTACATCAAAACAAACAGAGCATATCATCATAGGTGCAATATCGTTAGTGTTCATAAACTGCTCACAAGCTTTCATCTCTACCATTATTTTTGAAAAATCAAGTATTAATGTGACTCATTTTTTAGGATGAGTGAAGATGGAGTTTTTCCAGATGGTTTGAAAAAAAATGTTTGTGATTATAGCATTATCAACTGTTATCTAAGGCATCAACTGGAATATGCACTTGAAATATTTTAAATCCATTGGATCTTTCAAGAGTAATAATACTTCTGTAAATAATACAATCATTCAAGATATGTATAACAACTGAATACATACGAATCTGTCTTTTTCATCCCAGCGTGCTAACAAAGACTTCTTAGGAAGACTGCTTTGTGGGTACAACTGTTGCTAAATGGATAAAGTTCACATATACTTCAACCTTTGACATTTCCAATCACTAAATTCCTAGAACTAATTATTGCAAATACAACACCAAACATTGTAGAGGTTATGATATCTGGCATTCTCCAGTCAACATGTTAAACCGCATCAACAGAGAATATACTATTACACCTGTCCTTCATAGAAAACAATATAGAATAAGCACGGAATACCACCACTATTCTATGTCTACCACTTCAAAGTTACGTACTGGGAAATTATCTCAACTCATAAAATTCATGATTGCATAGCAATATATCATGACAGTGATTACATTGTTCATTAATCTTGCCTAAGAGTCTTAAAATTGAGGAATTATAATTTTTGTTGCCAACTGGCAATTTTTATAGTTGGTGACAACTGACAAGTTATTAATGAAAAATACAAAAATTCCTATAGAGTGAGTTCCTTTAAGTATATGATTTCAGTTGGCGTTTAGGAAAAATCCTATTGTATTTATTGAGTTTCTGAGCAGAACAAACAAGTAAGCGGAGTCATATATCAAAAAACAAGTCAGAGGTGTATTGGCTCTTTTTTAAACACACAAGCAACACATATTTGGTTTAAAATGCAATGTAAAGAAAAATATAGCAGCGGCCCTATATAGATCATAGTGAGAATGCATAGATTGTAGTGAAAATGTAACAAATACAGATTTCACTTCTACAACCACGTTAGAAATGTGTATATAATGCACACACACAAGTACATATACCCATGGCCGCACATACACTGCTATACATGTATGCATTGATATTTTGAAACCAGAAAGAAGCTCTGATATCTAATGCTCTTTCTAGGCTCCTCACAAATAGCATTAACTGTCTGTAATTTTTAGAAATCTTTCTGACAAGAGAAATAAACTGATTCAAATTTGACAAATAATGAAATACTGGGGCTTTACAAATTACTTACAAGATGCTATAATCTGCATGCAAGTTAACTGTTCTCTAAAAGCCTTAAGAATCCTTTTTTTTATAAGTAACAAAATATTTTATTAGAAAAAAACAATGATCAAACAAGTGCAAGAGAGAAAAACAAGGGGGAGAGAGAGAGAAGCAGCACTCCAATCCAACAAAGTACGGAAGAAGAAGGCTTTAATGTCTAGGATATTCCGTTCACATCCCTCAAAATTTTTGGAATTCCGTTCTTGCCAAAGACACCACATAATGCTATGTCACACAACCTTCCAATAAGCAATGTTTCTATGCTTTACGAAAGACCCCTGCCAAGTTGCAAACATATTGATGACTGTCATTGGCATTACCCAATGGAGGCCAACTAAAAGCCTTAAGAATCCTTTTTTTTTTTGGACCAACCTTAAGAATCCTTCTTAACAACTATTTAGGATTACTTTTTCAAGAGCACAGTTAGTGTTTATATTTACAAGGTAGGAAAAAACATGTATGGATTTAGTCTTTTTCATAAAAGCACATTCTGAACAACAATAGTTAGACGAGCATTCCACTACCGATCATAATCACATCAGAATTCTGAAATCAATCCTACAGCAATCACAATTCAGAAGAGGTAAAAACCCCAAGAATCCCCATTCTTTGGACCATATGTGTTTGGCTTTTCAGTACCAGAGTAAAAGAAATTAATTCACGCATTCGTGTTGACCGAACCTCACATTTCACGGTTTTTGAGATTCACTTTTCTTTTGCCAATTTACTGTTAGGAAAGCACTAATAAAGATGGGATCATGGATGATCATTTTTCTTTTAGATTGCAGAGGAGTGGGAGCCAAAAAAAAATTTCAATAGCAGAAAATAATACACGTGCCTGACCTTAATTAGTTCGTTGAGAATCTATGATCGATCGCAAAAATTTGGGACTAGGACTTGGTTGTTGTTGTAAATGACCAAAAATTAGTAAATGGCGACCAAGTGAATGATTGTTGACAGTGTGTGCATGCGTGCATGTGTGTTCTGATATATCATTTACATTTCCATATCCAACCGTTTTTCAATCAGCAATATCAACATGTATGCACTCCCCATCCTTTTTGTATCTGTGCATAAATCACTGCAAACTGTAATCTTTAAATGCTACTATATGTCCTCACAGTGAGCACTGTATAATTGCAGTGTCCAGAAGTACGTTGGTATCTATTGTAAATACCCTTTTGTGATGACAATACATATTGTTTAAAATTTAATAGAATAGATTGTAATACGTAAAAGAATGGATATCAATATCACTATTAATATTCAGGATTCTGAAGTACACTAGAAAACAACTTGAACTTGGATTCTGAACTAGATCTGGACAATCTATAATTCATTTTACTTCAAATATTATGAACAAGTTGAGAGGAACCTGCTGAAGAATAAAGCATACAAAAGGAGGACAAAAGCATTGATCAGATGATATTAACATATAATTGATTAAAGCTCATAGAGAACTATTGAGGCCATAACACAAGACTCATGTCCATTTAGAAGACAAATCAAAGAACAAACAAACATACACAGACAAACAGGGGAAAGTGGAGGTGTTGGGGTGCAAATCTCACCTTTTCTCACATTGCATAATCTTTTTTCTTGATCTCCCTTGCCTAAGGAGTCATATTTGTGTCAAAATCTTTTTTGCAATTATGGCCACGTTCCTTGGGGATACCTCTGGATCAAAAATAGGCAACATGATCACTTCCAATGAACTGCCTTGCTCCTGGAGGAATAGTAATCTATCAAGCAGAAGAAAAGTTTCTAAAAGAGGCCCCAAAGCAGCTCGAAGAGACCAGTAAGGTCCTATGAGTTCCTGCATGATATTCGTAAGGTATACAAATCAGTACTTGTCCAGAGTTGCTTCCACATACATTTTCACCACAGGAAAAGTATTGCAACCTTTGAAAGGGGTATCCTAATGACTATTGGTGCAACCTGCCATTTTATACATGTATCCTACAATTCAAGTAATCAAAGCCCCAATAATTTCAAATAAAGTCCTATGCAAAGGATTCGGAGTTTTACAAGAGGATATTTGTGATTTGTAACTACAATCAAACATCCTATTATGAGAGTTTACATCAATTTCAGGCAAACATGCAGTTTTCATGAAGATGGTAAATCATTGACAGGAAGCTGAGAGAGCAATCTTAATTATAAGCACCAACACGTAATTAGAGCAAAGCTCAATTTTATGGACCCACAGGTAGTTAATCATATTTCATTATTCTGTTAAGGGCTTAAGACGAAAATCTAACATAAGACATAGGCTCTTTCAATTATAACAAATTTATTATTTTTTCTGCAGATTCTTTTTCTTTCCTCCCTTTTTCTTCCATCCTTTTGCACAAGCACCCAAATGGTTTTGAACTCACAACTTCACTCTCCACTCATTCTTATGTGAGAAGGAAGTGCCATTAGAGCCAGAGTCCTTTTTCTCCATATTAAGTAAATATGTAGTAGAAAAGGTGCAAAAGGGAGTGGAACCACATGGATGGTATACAAGAGCATACAAAAGAAATATTAATATTTAAGACTTCAAGAAAATTATAGGAAGAAAAAAAATTAGCAGCAGCTGTCCAATCATAAAGAAATGTAGAGAGGTTGCCTTAGAAGCAGAAGCAGCAGCCAGATATTAAAAGACAAAGGTACAAAGTGGATTTCTCATGGCCCTCCCAATGAATTATTCTTATGCTATGCATACTCAAACATCAATGCAGGTAACTCATGACCACCAATAGTTTGAGCATTCCTCTCCACATGCCCCCCAATAATGCATAAAGGAACAGCCTTTTACATCTCTTGAGCAGAAGCAGCAGCAAGATATTGATGGATGAAGGTACAATGTGGATTCTCATGGCCCTCCCAATGAATTATTTTTATGCTATGCATACTCAACCTTCTATGCAGGTAACTCATGACCACCAATAGTTTGAGCATTCCTCTCTCCAAATGCACCCCATAATGCATAAACAGCCTTTTACATCTCTTTTTTTTTTTTTTTTTTGATAGATAATGAAAGATTTTATTAATAAACAAATAGCCAACCTGAGTACATTGGGGATGTACTGTGGGGGCAAAAATCAATAACCAAAATTACAATGATCAAGCAAAACAGGAAGGGAAAAACAAGAAAAATGTGACAAAGCTACTCTCCAATCAAGGAGAGTATGTAAGAAAAAGGACTTAATCTCTAGCAATGACCGTTCGCATCCCTCCAAGCATCTAGCATTCCTTTCGCTCCAAATATTCCACATCAAACAATGTGGCACAAGTCTCCAAAAATCCTATATTGCAATGTCGCCTGAATTTACCTTGCCAAGACTCAACCAATGATTTCCAAAGTGCGACAACACAATGGTTTCCAAAGTGCTCCTTCCAACAAGCCAACAGTTCAGACACCATTATAAGCATTGCCCACATCACCCCAACCAAACAAAGCACAAGGTGAGTGTAGCATAAAAAGACTCTAAAGCCTCATTTCTAGTCATGGGCATCCAGTGTGGATACCAATACACAAATATAATATGCCAACTTATTTTATTAACACAGACTACATATATTAGCAAACATTACGAGCAAGACGGAAATGGTATAATTTTCAATTAAAGATGACACTCATTATCTTTTTAAGCAGTAATCACAGAAACTATTTATTCTAAACACAATACAAACTACCATGGGATTAGAGTAACGTACTGCAAATGGCTCTGCTTCCTTCCATATTTCATGGAACTTTATATCCTGGGAAGGTTTGAGACCAAGACGACACAATCCAGACTGGCTGAACTTCTCAAAAAGTGCATATTTGTCAACAGATTTAGGCCCTTCACATCTTGTACTCTTACTGGAAGAATGTCCATGAAATAAGACATCTGTGTCCAATGCCAAGCCTGAGTTTTTATCTGCAGCATATTTCAAATTAGTGAACAGGTCCCCATCCTCACAGCAGTAAGCCTAGCTATAAACTTTCAAGCTGACACCCCAGAAAATGCAGCCAAACTCTTTCAATGTCCATTGCTTATACAACTCTTCTGCCAATATCAGTTGTGTTAGGTTAATCAATTGACCATCTTCTCTTCTTGTCTTATGATCTCATTATTTTTTATTATTTTCTTTGTTATTTCTCCCTTTGATGTTCAGGTAAGACTGAGTGTGAGGAAGACAGTGTGCTCTATCTCAACTGGAATTCTGGTAGACCTTCAAAGTCTACATGGAACCATTATTTACCTGTTTCCAGTTCTTTAGGTTCTATGTTACAGCAACTTCCTTTCGTGTTTGAATGCAAGGATGGACACGCAATTTCTTTATGATTCAATGGATACTCCACTTTCCTATGCTGTCGGCGACGCAAAGTCTTTCCTTGACGACCAATAGAAGGATTTGTTATCATGACTTCTGGATAATATTTACAAAGAACCTTCAGGAGAAAAGAACAAGAAAATGTTATTTGCAACAGAGAGGATGCCCAAAGGGGGGGAAATAAAGAAGGGGAAAAAAAAAGTATATACCATTCATAAGAAATTCTGTCTTCAGAAACTAGAAATATAATGGAACAGAGATTCACAAAATAAAGAAGCTGTGGAACCTTTTTTTTAATTCTTTTTCAATGGATGCTTTTAGCACCATGTTGGAAATATCTTCATATAAAAGAGTTCCAAAAAGATAGAATGCATCCAGCACAAAAATGGTGTTCACATAAATGCCAAACACTATCATATGGCTCATCAAAAATCAAGACTGCTATAAGTTTCCTAGTGTAACACAGGTAGAGGTACAGACAGAAACATTAAGTTGAATGGAGAGTATTCCAAATAAACAACAAAAAAGACAAAGACAGGCAATTGAGACTAAAAGCGAACATTGTTTAAATCAATTGAAACAAATTTCAAGTGTTTAAATTTTTTTTTTTTTTTTTTTTGATACTTAATCATTAAAACTACTTTTTTTTTTTCTCTAGATGAGATCATCCACTTGCAAGAATGTTGAACACAATTACTTGCTTTACTGCAAGAAATTTCACGTTCAAATAACATGAGAAAGTTATCAGTATCCCTCCTACAAGAAGAGACATTTAGCAAGTGTAAGAGTGTGTACAAGAAGAGGAAACATTTAGCAAGTGTAAGAGTGTGTACCACGTGTGTGTGTGTGTGTTAATAAATGTGCATGCATGGGCATGCCCACAAAGAGATTTGAGGAAAACAATAAGTCTTGTCAAAATTATCTGAGAGATACTCAAATTATAATGCTTTTACCCAACAAAGTAAATTCAAGAACAAGACTTCAGCGAAATGCTATTAGGAGAATAGTGAATCAATGAATCAAAGTATGTGTTAAGCATTTGGAGTGTATAGGGTAAATTAATTTACCCAAGCACACATCCATATTATTTTTAGGAGAGTAATTACAATGATATTACAATTTTTCCTCTCACTCATACATATAACATTATGCAACAAGCAGAACTCATGATATAGGACCAAGTTAGAAAAGCTTTAAAATAGATTTCAAGAAAGTGGCAATAGTGCATAGATATGAGTTGACTTCAAATATGTTTATTTTAGTAATGGAGAAGAAAAAATGTTGGAAGAGGTTCTTCTTGGATATGAGTTCAACTTCTAATGGTTAAAAATCTGTGGTTTGAGCTTGAGAAGTCCAGCAATCAAACAACAATTTCCAATGTCCACATTCTCATAAAATAAGCCTATATAACTTCCCAAAAAGAGATTTCAAGTTATCAACTTTTGCGCATGAAAAGCTGCCTTTTCATTCAAATGAGAGACATGCTTGAAGTTCAAAGATCTACTAAATTTAAAAATTAAAAAATTAAAAAAAAAAAAATTCCAACTCTAATATTAAGGATCAACTTTGAGACTTGAGTTGTTAAGTTACACTCCTAGCTTTTCTTTTTTCCATTATTGATAATTACACACACACACACACACACCAGGGTGGGTCTTGAACCCACATCTAACCCTCCACATTGCTTTTCTAAGGAGAGGAGAGAGGTGCGATTTGTAATAGAGCTCATTGGCAAGTTTCACTCCTAGACTAACCATTGATTGATCATTTATGTTCCTTAACGTTGCTCAATTACATGAAATAATGTTTTATGTGTATGATACTCACTGCTCATCAATGGTCCCAAAAATATAGATAAATCATGCAAATTAGATTAAAAGTCTCTCTCATAATATTGACTTTCCCTGGCCAACTGAAGTCAACACCGACTTAAGTCCAATAATAATAACAAAACAAAACCTCGGGCCTAAGCCATTCTAATTAGGGTTGGTATATGAATCTTTCATTTCTATTTTACATGCAATATTGTAAAACAAGGAAACCAAGGACCTCACTCACACCTAAGCTCTGATACTATGCGAACAAACCATCAGGGCATCAGTCCACAAACTTTTTCTTTTTGATTGGTAAAGTTACACATACACCCAATGGGTATTCAACCCATGATCTCACCCTCCACCAAGAACTTATAAGGGGGAGGAAATGCTAGTTGAGCTGGAACTCATTGGCGCATCAGTCCTCAAACTCTAACCTGTTAAGAAGTGGACCATGAAATGTATAACAAGCTCATAAACATACCAAGTCCAACAATTCATAAAGACTCCACAAAAGAATTTGCACTAAGAGGTTCCTTTACTTAAGATACAACATATAGATAAGGCCCTGAACACAACATACACCATAGAAAGACAATACCAAACAAAAAAACATGATACAATGGGGCAGTTTCCTATCTAATTTACCCACTTATTTTCTATCTTTATTTCCTATACCTGCTAGTGTGGCTAACAGAATTGAGAGGCTCCAACAGAATTTCTTATGGGGCAGTTTTGGAGATGATCCTAAAATTCATTTGGTTAAATGGGCTACTATTTGTGCTGCTATTTCTTCGGGTGGCTTATGTATAAGGAAGATAAGACTTTTCAATGAAGCTTTACTTGGGAAGTGGCTTTGGAGATTTGGGATTGAGGAAGATGCCCTTTGGAGGCAAGTGATAGAGATGAAATATGGATGTGTGTGGGGGCGCTGGTGTACCAGATCTGTGAATGGCCCTTATGGTGTTGGTTTATGGAAAAATATCAGTCAGGGATGGCCTTCTTTCTCTCGCCATATTCTGTATGATATTGGTGATGGGTTTAGAGTGAAGTTTTGGCAAGACCGGTGGTGTGGAGACATCTCTTGCTATTAGATATATGGACTTGTTCAGATTTTGCAGGAATAAGGATGCCAATGTGGCTGAGCTTATGATATCCACCAATGGTGTCCTCTTTTGGGATGTGAGACTCTTTACGGGTGTGCATGCTCGAGATCTAGAAGCTATATCAGACTTCATGGAAACCATATATGGTTCTCCTATAAGGGGGCTAGGTGAGGATAAAATGTGTTGGATTCCTAGCAAAGATAAGGGTTTCTTGGTTAGTGATTATTATAGAATTTTAGTTGGCACCACTTTCTATGGTTTTCCTTGGAAAAGTATTTGGAAGCAGAAGATTCCCTCTAGAGTAGCTTTCTTTGTATGGACTGCTGCCTTAGGGAAATGCTTGACGATTGATAATTTACGAAAAAGGAAGGTGTAGATTTTGGATTGGTGCTACATGTGTAAGAGAAATGGTGAATCGGTTGACCATCTATTCCTTCATTGTCCTTTTGCTATGGATCTATGGTCTATGGTTTTGGGTCTATTTGGAGTAACTTGGGTTATGCCACACACTGTTTTGGGGCTGCTTCGGTGTTGGCAAGGCAGCTTTGGTCGTCATCGAAATGGTTATATTTGGTCCATCATTCCTCATTGCTTATTGTGGTGTCTTTGGAGGGAGAGAAATAGTAAATGTTTTGAAGATATTGAGAGATCTATTCCGGACCTCAAGCTACTCTTTTTTAGAACTTTAAGGGATTGGTTGTTTGCTTTGCAAAAACAATCATTCCCTTCTTTTATTGATTTCCTAGACTCTTGCAATTTTTGTATTTGATTTCTTATCCCTTGTTCACTTCCTGTGTACTAGGGTGTTCCTTTTTTTATCAATATAACTTATTACTTATCAAAAAAAAAAAGATATCATCTAAAATGTCACAGTGTAGGCCTTGGCTGTCTTACCAGTTATTTTTTACTAAACTTTTGTCCAAAATGTTTCTAATCTTTTAACAAAAACCATAATGATAAATATTCTAAATGCCATTTTAATATACCAATATTAGATTAAGGTTTTAAGAAGTTAGATTAATGATAAAATTAGTAATCACCACATAAAAAGAGGCATAAAATTGCAAGAAATACAAAAGCCAAAATGCACTAAAATCTCATGTCTGATTAGAATACACCATGAGTAGATAAACCATGACCAAATATATTGGTTGTAATCAATTTTGAAGATCTTGCTCAGGTTGTTTGATGCAAGGAGCACCAAAATCATTTAAGATTTATTTTTGAATTTGGTTTTTAATGTTGAGGGTTTTATGGGATTTAATTAGATATTTTCCCTATTGGTGTAATCCCTAAAACCTTATTATACTAGTGCTCTTTGATTGGTGGTGATGCCTAGGGTTTCAGGCAGATTCTAGGGGGTGAAGCCTAGGGTTTATTTTGTTTATCTTTTTGTTCCTATTTTATCTTATTCTCCTACACTATACTGCATCATTGTTCCATTCAATTATTCTTGGTATGTTTTCACAAGAAATATTTCAAACAACTTATCCAGTAAACTGGAAAGAAACAACAAAAATATTCTGGATTTGATAAGAGACATCATTATACATTACAAATACTTTTTTTTGATAGATAATAAGAGTTTTATTGATGAAAAGGAACAATGTGTTTACGATTGTAAATGCATTGCCCTTGAAACAAATACAATCAAATCAAAAGGAAAGTCTAATAGAGATAAGGAAATCAGACAAAGAACTACAATGCATAAGACCCCAAATACGAGACCACTCAAACAAAGTCCTAGCCAGCAAGTTCTTCAACATATCTACGGGTCTTTCAATGTCCTCAAAAGTTCAGGCATTGCGTTCCTTCCAAACTAACCACATAAGGCATGCTGGTACCTTATTACAAACACATAAAAATGCTGCAAGCACAAGCAGAATTTAAAATACATCCTACATGTTCTCGAAAACACAAAGATCCTGACACAATCAGATGAAAAAACATGTCAAAATCCACTAAGATTTTCACGTGTAAACACAGAGATAGAGAAGGATGCCAGGCAGTAAAGCAATTGCACAGGCTAATAATAACAATAATAATCTGACAACAAAACAAAATTGTAAATATTGAATACCATCTGGAAAGCAGCACGAAAACAATGCAACTCAAAATTGTGAAGGCCGGCATCTTTTTCCATACCTCTCCATCTCTCTGCACTCTAATAAGATAAAGCAAGGTCATGATTTTATCTTTACAAGGCCAAAATAAAATATTTACAGGAGCATCAATAATTGTAATTTTACAGTGAAAAGAAAAAGATATGAATTCTGCCAATACAAACCTTAACAGAAAGAAAAAAATACAACCAGGTCTAAGACATAATAAATGTAAGTACACCCTGTAGGGGCAAACATACTGCAAGAAAATTGGAAGTGTTTAGGAGAATATCATAAGGAAGGCATCATATCATTTTAAACTGATTCAAGGGCTAACATAAAGGAAGAGGCACCATGTAATTCTCAAACCACATTCCTTGAAAAGCACACTAATGCAAACAAGGCTGCAGGTTAAATATAATTCAAGGGCTAATAAGGCAATTCACAAAATTCTCAGCCAGTATTGTTTTTAAACAGACTTGAGGGCTAACACAGAGGAAGATGACTCCATATCTATCGTATTTATTCAAACCTCAAAGGGGCATGTGACTTTTACATATGTTTAGGGGGAGTGTCATTTAGATAAACCTCAATGGAGGTGGGTGTAATTTACCCTCTTTTTTTCTTCAGAAAGTTGCTGGTTCAGTAGTTAGGACTAACACAGAGGAAGATGACTCCATATCTATCGTATTTATTCAAACCTCAATGGGGCATGTGACTTTTACATATGTTTAGGGGGAGTATCATTTAGATAAACTGGAGGTGGGTGTAATTTACCCTCTTTTTTTTCTTCAGAAAGTTGCTGGTTCAGTAGTTATAAAGTTTAACAAAACTAGGGGTAGTTTAGTCATTTTCCTATTTGATTCAGAAATTCTTGAGTACTCCTCTTTGTTATTAGGAATACTAGTCTTTCTAGGAAAAGGTTATTTCGGAGTCCTAGTCCTAGGATTAGTATTGGCAATAGCCTATAAAAGAGTCTTCATGTATTCAATTTAACTAAACTAGAGGTAGTTTTGAACTTTCTAGATTTTCTGGAATGGGCTGTAATTGGCCACCCATGATTCTTATTTTATATTCTGAGTCATTGTTCTATTTGATTTAGAAGTTCTTAAGTACTTTCTTTGTTATTAGGAATATTATTCTTTCTAGGAAAAGGTTATTAGGAGTCCTAGTTCTAGGATTAGTAATCACAATAGCCTATTCAAGAGTCTTTATGTATTCAATAAAGGAGAGATAATGAGATAGTTTTAATAAAATTCCAACATCTTATTTTAAGCTTTGAGGTGTGATTGGCTCCTCCTACATTAGTGTTATAGCTTAGAAAATCCTAGGTGTGATTGCCTAATGTTTATCTTTCTTTATATCTCATTCTATTCACTGTTTTAACACCAAATCACCATCAAACACATTCAAGATCCAAACTTTTTATGATCTAAACCTACCAAAACCTTTACACATCAAACCTTATTCAAGTACCCTTTGAAATTTCATCAAGAAATCTAATTTAGTTCTTAATTCCTGAAGATCCTACATCAAAATAGATATCAAGTCCATTAAGGCATCTATCCTGACTCACTACCACTATAGCTTACATGTTGCATAAGCCAAACAACCAGATATTTGAGGTCACTGCGCTTCCACAGCATAGGTTTAAGATGGTATTTTTCCTATCAGTCTTCAGTTGGATGTCCACGCCAAGCGGCTATTATTTTTTCAATTTAACAAATTATTTAGATTTTAGAAGCTAGCTAATGCTTTCAATTTAACATCCGTACATAGATTTTGCTCCTTTGCACTTAAAACACACACACACACACATATATATATATATCAAACACAACTCATAGTAAAGCCTTCCTATACGCCACCCATAACTTTGCAAACTTGATCTAAGCCACAATATCATAAATATAGCTGATTATCTCAATTGAGATAAACTTGTACCTCTTGTAATCTAATTAGGACTGGATCAACAACCCAAATCATGACAAGAGGAGCTTAAACTTCTGGTACCAGGCTTGGGTCAACTCATTAAGATCCATCTCATTTATGTCATCTCTTCACAGGAGCATCCCACATTCACAATAATTAATATATGTGAAATGAAGAGATTTGAGCCTAGCAAACTGACATAGAGCATTTGGAGGTTTAACAGGTTCACATAATCCCTTTGGAAGTTTAACACATTCGCACAAATGATTATGATGTCAGAAGTACTGGTCTGTAATCCAACATGTATTATTTTTCAGATTGTCTTAGAAGTCTGGTTTTAGAAATCTAAAAAGGCAGCAGTCATCAATTGGTGATGAAATTCAGGTACAATGGATAATATTTTTTGTTTTGATAAGTAATGAAAAATTTTATTAAAATATCAAAAAAAAAGTCACTTGCACACAAGAAGTATACACTAGGGACAAGAACAATAAAAAAAAAACAAATTACAAGCATCCATCAAAGAAAAACCGAAATAAAATAGAATGGCTGCCTACTACAGACAACCAATCTGATAAAGTTTTGAAGAAGAGAAGTTTAATGTCAGGAATTGTCCTTTTAGAATCCTCAAAGCTCCAGTTATTTTTTCCCCGCCAAATGCACCACATCAAGCAATGAGGAACAGCTCCAATGTCGCCCAAAGGTACAACGGATAATATGAAAACATGTACCAAGCCACAATAACAAACTAACTCTACATCATCTTATGGCCTCACTCTAGAATGCTGAAAACATGTGACTGGACAGGTCTAATCAAGTTACAATGTCCCAGGGACAACCTGATTTCATACTGCTTTTTGCTTATTTTCTTCCAATGTAAAAAGCGCCCTCAATAAAATTGTTATATTTCTGCTTCATTTTATTTTATTCTTCCTCAATTTGGTGAGAGGCTTTGTTACTGTTGTTGTGATTTAAGGTAGTTTATCTTTTCTTTTTCTTTTTTTACCATAAAAAACAAACCCACATGTACAACAATGCATATGATATTGCTCTAGTCAATGAAAGAAAATAAGAGAAGCAAGATATGCATATACCTGGCAAGCAAGATCACGCGAATTTTTTCCAAGTGAAAAGCCTGCAGACTTAACACCAGCACTCATTGGAAATCCACATTGAGTTTCAGTTTTGTCGATACCCTCTTCCGACAATAAGTTGTAACAACAGCCAATGCTAACAATAGCTTTAACTTCTTTGCAGTCCAAAAAGGTCCTGATCCAAAAAAGAATAGCATTCCTTCTTTCTTAGACACTAAGAAGTAACAAGATACACTCAAATATGACCATGAAAATAGGGGATCAAGGGAAAATTTTTATACAACATAGAGCTCTGTGAATGAAGCAGAGAAGTAGGTCTGAGGTATAATGTGGTTGTAAAAGGAAATTTTGTTGGGCTGCTCCAAGGGTAGCTATGATTTATGGCACAAAATGTTGTAATTACAAATCAACATGTCCATAAAATGAGAACAATTGAGATGAAGATGATAAGATGAATGAAAGATATAGAGATGAAGATGATAAGGTTTTTTTTTTTTTTGATAGGTAAGAATTTCCGTTAAGATGAAGATGATAAGATGAATGAAAGATATAGAATAAGGAATCAAGACACCCCTTATGATGTTTTATTCAGGTGCAACAAAGATCTATAAGAGAACCAGTGCAAAAGAATTAATTGCAACAAGTTAAAGGAACCAAAATAGTTGAGGGGAGGCCAAGAATAACACAGTATTAAGGAAAGACATGATCATCAAAGATGAAACAAAATATAATTAGATTTGCTGAAAGACTACAAAGGATTTATTTATCCACCCATACAGTAGATATTAATGCTTAATTGAATTTTTTGCATGCAACACAGAAAGATTGCGAATGATTGTTTACATCAAGAGGAAATTGTTAAGCGCTAGGTAACGGGGAAAAGCATAACAAGAATGCAATGGTTACATTTAGAGGAGATTCTTGACAATGAATTGCTGGGGTGCAATAAAATGCAATGCTAATTAAAAATAATGCACCAGAAAAATGAACAGGATGGTGACTTGATCTGGGTTCTCAGAATCATACCAATATGGTCAGTTATTTGTCCTCTCCATGGATAGATTTTACCACAGGACCCATACTTTTAAGTCAAACAGTAACACTGGCAGGGGCATCAACTTATGAAGTGACCTTGAGTCAAATCAAAATACAATACTAGGTCGTGATATTGTCCCCATTAATTGTGAAATATGAAAGTTCCTTGTGACCCCACCCCCCTCTCCTCCCAAGACCTTTATCTAATCAAAACCGTAAGTTTGGACAAGCATGGAAAATTATCAAAGCAGTTCTCCCATAATTTCCTCTCCAAAATCTGGTTTTCAACACCAAAGTGCTTGCATAAGAGTGCCAATGAGCTCTAGCTCAACTAGCACCTTCTCCCCTTATAAGTTCTAGGGGGAGGGTTAGGTCACGGGTTCAAGATGTGTGTGTAACTTACCAATAAATAAAAAATGTGCTCCCAAAGAGTTTGCTTTGAATATAGCATACCAGCATCCCCCTTATTTTCAAACTAAGATTTAGAGTCATAGCGCATTTAACAGTCATTAAATCTTATATTCGAATCCCCAAATTCATTTAGGGCAGCTTTGTCCACCTCTAGGAATATGGTGCAAATCAGATATGCATTGAACTTAGAATGTGAAAGGATAGGTTTTAAAACATGTTTTGGCACTCACTTTAGCATTGTCACTGAAAGATCTCCACAAGCATGAAGTCCAGCAAGGACCAAAGAAGTATCATTGTTTGCATTGCATGAAGATTTTAATTTTTCTCCTTCAAGTTGTGCATTATCTTCTTCAAACGGTCTAAGTTGCTCAGCATCATCTTTATGAAGAGACATGCCAGTCAAGGCTTTCAACATGCCAATAGACATTACCCGGCATGTGATTGTCTTAGGCACATTCAAACTCCAGTTTCCAGTTCTGACAACCCATTAAAAAAATGCTGGTCATCAAGAAGTACAAGGCATGCAAATAACATTGCAATTATGATATCTATGGCAGGACCTAGGTTGTCTTCAAATAAGAACTATCTAGAGCTCAATAGACTATTTGACAACATAAGCTAGGTAGCGGCACCAAGGTAGCCATCATAATCACTTCCACAAATGATAGACAATTCCTAGAGTATGAACTACTTATATGGTCAAAGAGATAGTAAGAACACTTGAATTCGTCTAGGCTACAGAAAATATATTCACGATTGCTTGATTTTAAACAAGATCTGATGATGCACAAATCATATCAGACTGTAAATGATAGAAAGTCTTCCTTATTTTGTGTTGAAAAAAAGCCACAATTATATTTAGAGTTATACATTTTAAGTATTAGTCATTAAACCGAATTTCCAGTTCATTGAGGTCCAAATTTCCAGCAGTGCATGTTAACTTAAGGTTCAAATTCCTAGCATGTAACATGCACACCCCTTTACCACCTGGAAGGAGCCATAGACTTCCCAATGTCAAGGGGGGGAAGCAAATAAGAAAACAGAAGTGTATAACAAATAGCATAAACAAAAAGCAAAAAATAAAGGGAATTAAAAGAAGAAAAAGTTGATTCCCGTACTCAGATTTACGCATCTGAGCTGCATAATGCTTCTTAATTCGTTCTGCACGTGCATCTGTGATGCTTCCATGATGAGAACATGCATCAATTGCAACTACAGAGTGTTGGTACTGAAAGGAAAGAACTTGTGCAAGATAACCCTAAAAGAACAATATAATCAGAGATGCCGAAACATAGGAAGTAATCAAAAAAAAATTCAAGTTTTAATCAAATGCAACATAAATAGGATCAACTTTGATCTTTTTAGTATAAGAAGGTACTTCCATAACAATATAATGATGCCTTTTTTAAAATTAGCAACTTTAATATTAAGAAAGTAACTCAACAACCCCAGGTTCTCAATGCTGAAAGTAATGTGATCGTTGATTGGTATTATATGTGCAAGAATAGTGTGGAGTCAGTTGATCATCTTTTACTTCAATGTTCAGTGGCATATGGGACATATGTTCATTTGTGTTTGCCTTATTTGGGGTATCTTGGGTTATGCCGAAGTCTGTGCAGCAGATGGTGAATTGTTGGGAAGGAAAATTTCACCGTCCTAGCAGAGCCAAGATTTGGAAAGCGGTTCTGTTGTGTGTATTATGGACAATTTGGTAAATGACAGTAGAACTTTTGATAGTTGTCGTAGTATAGATTTTTAGGAAATCTTTCTACATGTGCTAGTGGTGAGTTTAGGGTTAGGAGAATTGAGTTTAGGGTTAGGAGAATTTGTGGATCTAGAGTTTAAAATTGTAGAAGATAGGGTTAGAGATTTAAAGGATATTTTGATGAGTTATTTGATGGCTATTTGGTGGAGAAATTACGTGGGGTTTTATGGTTTTGGTTTTGATAGGTAATACTAATGCCTTGATTTGGGTTGTATTGAAGAAGGAAAGAGAGAAACTCATGGTGTTCAATGGCAATACAAACAATACCCATTAATGGTACCACAAGAAAGAGAAGAAAGGATAAAAGAAGGAAAAATATCACAGTAGGGCACACATGCCTTTCACAACCAAAATAATCACTTTTATTATTCAACCTTATCTATTCTTTGAGTATAGATTATAAATCTTACTAAACAAAACCCAAGGCCAGAACTATGACCCACCAACAAACGACAATTACAGAATTGCAAGAATACATTTAAGTCCAGAACCAATCAAATAAAACATAAAATGGAACACCAATAAACCTAATGAAGTACCCCATAAACTTATTCTTGGACTTTGCCTTAATCTTAGGCTTCCAAAAAGTATTATTTCTCTCTACCCAATCAATGATTGCACCATTAATAGTGTCACATGCCCTAATTATATTATAAAAAAATCTTTGTTAAGATCCTTGTACGATTGGATAACTACCTAGGGTAGCATTCCTTCATCTACTTCTTTTAGAGTTCTTAGATCTCTTGAAACTTGTACTATAATAATTTAGAAGTGGCTTTTCGGTTGGTGGAATTGGTTTGGAAAGCACTCATATGGCGTTTGGAATCTAGCTCCGTTGTGCCTAATGTGGTGTATTTGGAGGGAGCGAAATTGGCGTACTTTTGAGGATAGGGACAAATCTGATGACCAGTTGCTCGTTTATTTTAGTGGCTCTCTTTTTGATTGGTCTAAGGCTTGGGGACTCACCTCTAGTGATTCTATCCCTATGTTCCTTAGTTCTCTTCTCTATAATTAATTTGCTCTCTGTTGTCTCCGTTTGTTTTCTTGTTTTTTTTCTTTTTCTTCTCTCTTTTTGTTTGTTTCCTTCTCTGTATTCTCTGTTCTGCCTTGTGTTTTCATGAGGTAGCTTCTTAATATATATCTTTCTTACTTATCAAAAAAAAAAAAAAAAAAAAAATTAGAAGTGGTTCAGTGCACACATTGTGTGCCCGTTTGGATTTAGCGGAAATTTTCCGTTGAATCATGGGCTGCGTTTTCTGATTTTTTTTTTTTTTTTTCTCAGCCACACTATTTGACCAAGTCAACTGTGAACAATGCACTCATGTACTGTTCACGGACCCACAAATTCCACTTTTCAGTAACTTTTTCATTAAAAATGGGTCCCACGATACTATTCACACATTTAAAAATTATTTTGCTACAGTGTTTTCAGTTTCAGTAAAAATAAGCTCAATACAAACGGACCCTGTGTATTTGAACTATCTCCTCTTTTGAGGAAAAATACTTCTCCCTATCAAAAAAATAATACTATCTTCTACATAGTTTCCTGACCAAAATGTCACCCACATTGATTGGCTTTTCAATGAACACGGTATGATTAAGTTTCTTTTTATTGCAATGAGCTTGAGGATTAGTTTTGTTTTTTGTAGTTTTCTGCTTCGCCCAACCACCCACAGGGCGAGGGCAGGGAATGGGATTCCCATAAAAAACCTGTCCCATTTCCATCCCTAAAAAATTTATTCAGTGCATCCAAAATGTTCAAGGTTGGGATTGTCAGAGTAAAACAAGAACGACTTGATCTTATTGTTAGCAACGCAATATTTGTATGCATTAGCGTTCTTTTCTTTCTTTTAATAAGTTATGCATTACCATTCTATATAAAACAAACAATGACTATAAATATACATACTTACACACACTTATTGACAAGCAGTTGTCCATACTTTTCACATGTTTTACCTGTTAATACTTTCTTATATAAAGTAACAATTCATTAAAAAGTGCAAAAAGGCATGAAACCCCAGTTCATGGGACATATATAAGAGAGACATCAAAATAAAAACTTGCTTATGATGTTCACAATATCTACAAATTCAATCAAAGATATAACATTAAAGCCACTCATTGCTGCCATCATCAAAGAAAGATGTTAAGAACAAAAGTTCAATATCATCCCTAAAGATTCGCAATCCTCAAAAGTACATGCATTCCTCTCTCTCCATACACACCACAATAGCAATGTCAATTAGTCATCTGTTTCTTCATTAAATGATTATAACCATCATTGTCTTTTCTTTTTCTTTTTTTCGTTTTATCTACAGAGGTAAAACCACTATCATCAATGCAATTGCCATAACATTTGCCTACTCCCAAGGTCTCAATTAGTCAGACAGACATACAGTCATTGTATCTGCAGTCCATAACTTAGATTTGTAAATGTAGTATTTTAGTATGCTTCCAATCCTGAGTAGTGTAAAAACCCATACTTATCTAAAAATATGCAAAATCAATTAAGTGGCAAAGAAGTCCTTTGTAAACAGAAGAGATGATGTACCAATGGCAATTAACTGGACAAAACATTAAATAGTCAAATCTTCTCAAAAATATCCACAGAGGTACACAACATGCTTATATGCATACATTTTTTTTTATATAAGTAAAAACACACTAGGAGTTGCCAACCAATGCATACATATACATGATTTTATCAGAAGAAACTACTTTCAACATTCAGGATCAACATACAAAAGGCAAACGAATATATGACCAACCACTTGCAAGAAAAGTTGTCTTTATGTCTATGTTAACTAAGATGCAAGGGAACATTCAAAATACAAGTGAGGGCACACCTGGCCAGCACCAACATCAACAATGGTATGACCTCTTGCACTGTCAGCAATCGAATTAACAACAGCAGAAAGAACTTCAACCTATTCAAATAAAATAACAAAGTTATATATCAATAATGTAACCAGGACTCAGCTTCGTGGCTCAAAAATGAGAACAACTGTAAAGGCATAAAAAATGCAATTAAGAAACTGAAAAACTCAGTAACCTACTTCATGTTTTTTCTTCATATTCATGCCTTGAGCAAGAACGCTATTAAGTGAAATTACATGCAGACCAGGTAATACCTGCAAGAAATCAAAAGCTTATTAATGTTGACTGTCTTATTGTCCATCACCACCCCCCCCCCCCCCCCTACCCCTCACCCCCTCTCAAAAGAAAATACAAGAAAAGCAATAAAATCACTTTAAAACATAATGCAAAAAATGGCAAAAGGAATAACCAAATAAGCAAACTTTTATATATAAGTAAAATAATGTATTGAAAATATGCAAAATAAAAGGGCGCAACTGTAGTACACACCAAGTATACAAGAGAAACACTAAATGAATCTAACCTCTAAAATATACGAGGTCAATAAACTCCAACAAATGAGGAAAAGAGAACTACAAAGTAGCAGCCATCCAATCATACAAAGACCCTTGAAAACAAAAGCTTCAATTCCACGATAGAAGCTACACATCCATCAAAGTTCCAAACATTTCACTCCATCCAAATACACCACATTTTTGTGCAAAGGAAGTGGACTTCATATGACACTACTACAATCCTTTCCATAACATATTTTCCAACATGCCAACAATCAACCAAAACTCCAAATAAGGGAAAAGTAAAGTCCACAACTCTTAGGCAACATCAAAATGAAATAGAAAATGATTTGTTGTTTCCCTACCCGACTTACACTTGTAACACCAATCATGGGGTTCTCACCATCTATTAAGAATTCGTCAATCTTGAAAATAAGAAACAATGGATTGCCAGAGCAATTAGCAACTCTTAAATTTTTTTTTATTTATTTATTTTTTTTGATAAGTAATTAGCAACTCTTAAATTGTCTTATGCAATGAGTTTCCAAAGGGGACCATATTTTGGGACATCGCAAAATGGAATAGAGATCAACATAAAGAGGCAAAGCAATTAGCAACTCTTACATTGTCTTGTGCAATGACAAAACTAGAAAGAATTTCTTTTCATGTCCATCGAATCCCTTGCGTACCATTTTATCATAGGTGTCACTTAGATTAGATTTTGCACATAAGACTCCTTGCACTCTATCAATTATAAGTATGTAAATATCACAAAATAAAATTATAGTAAAAACCATTTATATAGGTAAATAAGATTCATACAATTTTGAACCCATGACCTTATCCTCCACTTCCTTTTTACCAGGGAAGAGTACAAAGAAAATTGGCAATCAACAACCATTTGAAAAGTCCAAATTAATAAAATCACTCATGAGTGTTATACTGTTCTCTCGAAGAACATCTAGAACCAACATTCTCTGTTCAATGCAAAATGTAGTGATCATTGCCCAATTGTGATTTTTTGCATCTAGCTGCACCTATCTTAAGATAAATTCTTGATCCTTTGTAACACAACACTGCACCCTAATAATCTGCATAAAAAGTGCCATGGACAGAAAGCTAAAGCCACCATACCGTCTGTAAGTCCGCCTGCTCTCTTGGAAACACAAGAGACCTCAAAGTCACTATAAAATCCTTCAGTGAAGCAGGCCAGTGATCCTACCATAAAAAACAAACACAAACATTCAACCATCAGACCAACATAGCGTTATTAATTGGACCCATAAAGACAAACAATGACCACCACCATGGCAATGCACTATTTCCCACCCCACCATCAAAGACAATCAAAATAATCCACGCAAAACACATGAGGCTCATACAGAATTATTAATTCCAACCTACAACATAGACAATGAAGTAAATTTCCAAACTAAATTACAATTTTGATCCTTTAAAGTTTGCAGCATTCATTTAGGTCCCTTAAGTTTGAGATTTTTCAATTTGATCCCCAAGTTTGATTCTATTTCCCAAATGGTCAACAAGACAACATTGTTTCTCTCTCTTAACGACAAGATTAGCCACAAGCATGGACATAAATACTATTTTAGAAAACAATTCTTCTAGGACCACACCGTTAGCCACAACTTGTTGAAGTAGTCGACTGTAAGTGGTAAACAATCACACTTTTTTTTACACCACTCATTAAAGTTGTGTCCTAGACTTTCTCTTTAGAAAATGAAATCAAAATTCTCAAAACTTAGTTTCTCAAAAAAAAAAAAAAAAAAATTCTCAAAACTTTAGGGACCCACATGGAAAAAACCCAAACTTTAAGGGTAAAAGTGTAAATTAAACTAATTTCTTTTAGAAAAAAGAATGGAGAACCTGGACAACTCCAGAGGGAATGAGGAGAAGATTTTCAATAGGTTCATTGCGTAGACAATCCATCCATTCTTTATCAACAGATTCCCATAGTCTATCCTGTCACAACAACAACAACAACATTAGCATTAATAAATAAATATATATATATTGAAATGGGTTTTGTTTGTTTGTTTGTTTGTTTGTTTGGTTGGCGAGAAAGTGAGAAGGAAAATATTTTGTTGGGGGTGGTGGGAAAAAGTAAAACCTTGAAGAAATTGACGACGTGGGCGTGCATGAAGAAAGTGAAGGGTTTAAGGAAGTGGATGATGGCGTTGATCCAGTGGAGAGTATGTGCAGCTGTGTCGCATGAATACTTGCAATCGCTTGCTGTACTGAATTCCATTGTCAGGGATGACAAGGTCTACTCGATAGTCGATACAGCTATCTCTCTCTCTCTCTCTCACTTTTATTAAGCTTTTGAATTCTGAATGGCAGTGTTAAATTAAATTACGAAGGAAATTAGTACATTGTTGTCCTGAATTCCACTGAACCGATCGACCCAGCCACGCCGAAACCCACCACACGAGCCACCCACGGCACCCAACCGCACCGAAAATCACCACACAAGCCTGGAAGAAGGGGAGACAAGGCTGGGCTGGGCTGGGCGGAGAGAGGCTGGAGGGAGAGATGGCAGGAGCTGTGGTGGGTTGTCTGCGTGAGAGAGTGAGATAGTGAGATAGCGCACGCGTGTGTGGGAATAAAAAATTTGTTTTTTGCTTTTACATCAAGCTTCTTTGACGTAGCAATTTTTTTTTTTTTGGGGTAATTTTACAAAACTTTGACTAAAACTCGTGGAGAGTTGTGAGTGATAGAAAAGTGGTGGTGAGTCCATGTGAATCCATATATTTACCACTCACAACTCACCATATGGTGATTTATGGCTAAAGTTGTGTAAAATAGTGTAATCCTAGTATTGCTCTGTTTTTAGTGTCTTGGTTGCTAACTTTGCTACGAATACTCTCTAACCTTGATGCGAATGCTCTAAGAAATTAAGCTCGGTAAACTGTAATAAAAAAAAAATTGATATCTTGTTTTGTTTGTTTATCTAAAAAATGAATCATTTTCTAAAAAGTATTTTATAAAATTATCTTATTTTCCTATATTTAGTAGCAATCTTAAATGAGTTGAAAAATAATCTCTTAACTTCTCTTATTTAACTTGCTGTAAGATAAGTTTGTTTTCCAAAAAAAATTAAGCTTCTTATGTTTCAATGGAAAACCTTAAGTAAAATTAGTTTATCGTAGTTTCAAAAAAAAAAAAAAAAAAAGTTTTTCGTGTTTTCCAGTTTTTAGTAACATAAAAAAAAAAGAGTCATAGTATGACTGACCCTGTCGCTCTCTCTCGGGAAGAACAAGCTGAGCTTACGCGCAGTAATAAGAAAGTAAAAAACGTCAATCACACAGATTACGGTGAAGGACAGGACGCAATGCCACCGTCTCCTAATAGTCATTGGAGCCGAGCTACTTCTTTTAAAGATAAGCTCATGGGGGAGATTCCTGGTGCTTTTTCTCAGGCTTTTAATCTTGTGGATAGTATGGAAGATGAGTCGGACTCAGATGAAGGAGAGGTGGAAGCTTTGCGAGAAGGGCTTGCTGCGGTGAGCTTCTCAAAGGATTTTAAACGGCAAATCCGAAAGCCATGGGGTTGTGCATTCATAGTCAAGGTTTTTGGCCGCTCAATGGGCTTTACTTTTCTCCACAATAGGCTATTGTCACTTTGGAAACCAACTAGAAGGTTGGAATGTGTAGACCTGGGTCATGGCTTTTTTCTTACCTGGTTCTCTTTGAGAGAAGATTATGATGCCATTCTCAAGAAAGGGCCTTGGTTCATTGGCGAGCATTTTCTCTCCATAAGACCCTGGGAGCCTGATTTTCGACCGGCGACGACAAATGTCTCATCCATAGCTGTATGGATTAGGCTCAATGAGTTGCCTGTTGAATATTACAATGAGGAGGCCCTTGTGCAGATTGGAAAATCCATTGGTACTGTTCTGAGAATTGACACACATACTGCGACGGAAACTCGTGGAAGGTTTGCGAGATTGTGTGTGCAAATTGATGTTACTAAGCCGCTCGTTACAGGTATTTTTATTGGGAAGTTTGAACAATCGGTTTCGTATGAAAGGATTCACAGACTATGCTTTGACTGTGGAAGAGTGGGACATCAAAGGGAAAACTGTCTGTTTACTATCCGGCTAGACATACCTCCACAGACGTCGAAGATGGAGGCTGAAGGCGAGGTGGCAGTGGGCTTATGCAGTTTGCATGTTGCTGACGTGGGGAAAGACAAGGGGGGGCCCACAGGGAGTGTGCTGAATGCAGAGCATGAGGAGGCGTCTGTAGGGGCGTATGGTCCATGGGTGGTTATTGCTCGCAAGAAAACAAGAAATTTCAGAAGTAGTGGAACGTCCTTTCCCCAAGGATTTGTACCATCTCATCAGGTGCAGGGGATGGCTGGGTTTGCGCCTAGGACTGTTGATGGGCCAGTGATATCTGAGCATAACAAGGAAGCCTTGAGGGAGGCTAAAAGGAAGCATCCAATGCCCAAAGTGATTAATGGGGCCCAGTTGGGTAATGTTTTGCAGGGCCTTAGAAATGTGTCTAACCACCAAGCCCAGCACGCATCAGCAGGTGGCCCATTACCGTCTGGGCTCAAGATAGCCGATACTCTTAAAGGAATAGATAAAAGGAGCCCAAAAATATTTAGTAAAGTCTCTGTGAAGGGAAAAAAAGATTTTTTTCCGGGCTAGGTTGCATAAAGCTCAGTCTACAAGCGCCGTTGATGGCTCATCTCCTTCAGTCAGTTTGTTCGAAATCTTGCCAAGAGAAGAGATCCCTGTGTTCAACGCCAATGAAGATTGGCACCAGGGAGAGCCTTCAGATTTTCAATTCTCCGCTAAGTTGCAATTGGAGATGGATGTTGAGCTTCAACAGTGTGGTAATGGCTTTTCGTGTGGAGATCCGAGTGAATCCACCGTGGGTTGTGGTGTTTCTCAATCTGTGGGTAGAGATGGCTTGGAGATGGTTAAGGTTGTTGATGAGAATGAGTGCAAGGATAGGAGAGGCAACTCGATGTGAAATACAAGCTTGGCGCGAAATGGGTCTCTCGGAGTGCAGGCTTGTGATGAAGTTTCTAAGAGTAGGGCAGATGAAGGGATGGAAGATGCAGGCTGGATGGAGTTTGAGGGTGGAGGCGAGGCAAATGCCGCCTTTTAATGCTTGCCAGTTTTCCGATCTCTTTGTCATCATGAATGTGTTAATATGGAATAGCAGGGGGGCTTTGAAGCCCAATTTCCAAGATCATATTAGAGAGTTGTTTCGTATCCACAATCCAGTGATTTTAGTTGTGATGGAGACTCACATTAGTGGGGTGAGAGCTAGGGAGATCACCGATAGGCTTCCTTTTGAGAATGCTATCCATACGGACACCATTGGTCTTGCTGGGGGCCTGTGGATGCTGTGGAATTCGGAAAGGGTGGATGTCACACATCTGGCTAACACTGAGCAAGAGATTCATGCTATTGTAAAGGTACCAAATTCTGACTCTAATTGGTTGTTCTCTACTATTTATGCTAGTCCTAGGAGTGCCGAACGGCACATTTTATGGAATAATTTAAGTAAGATTGCCTATTTACATGATATGCCTTGGGTTATTGCGAGGGATTTCAATGAGCCGCTTACTGGGGAAGATAAGTTTGGTGGTAGGCCAGTGAGTGTGAGCAAATCCTTACTATTCAAAGATTGTTTGGATAAATATAACATGATTGATATTGGTTTTACGGGGGCTCGCTTTACCTGGACAAATAAAAGACCTCTTTAAACTCTCATTCAAGAATGAATAGATAGGTTTTTTGTGAACCCAAGATGGTGCTTATTGTTTCCTAATGCAAAAGTTATACATCTCACTAGATGCCATTCAGACCATTGCCCCGTTTTGCTTGATATGCAACCAAGACCTTTTGTAGGGAGGAAGAGGCCTTTTAGGTTTCAATCTTGTTGGTTGTCTGACCCCTCCTTTCCAAGGGTTGTTTCTCAGGCGTGGCATCCAAATTCTTCGTTGACTGAGGCAATAAAGGTTTTCACTGAAGATGCAGCTAAGTGGAATAGATTGAACTTTGGAAATATTTTTAAAAAAAAGAAGAGCATTATGGCTAGGTTAAATGGCATCCATAAGGTTGTGTCGGTTAGGCCTTCAAATTTTCTCCTTAATTTAGAGAGTGAATTGCAACGGAAGCTTGAAGTGGTGCTTACTCAAGAGGAGGAATTTTGGGCTTTGAAGTCTCGAGTGAATTGGATGATTCAGGGAGACCGAAACACAGCTTTTTACCATGTCTCGACCCTGGTTAGAAGGAAAAGAAATCAGATTCTAGCCATAAAAGACCTAACTGGGGAATGGATTCATGAGGAGATGGGAGTTAGGGAGTTCATCAGAAGGGGTTTTAAGGGAGTGTATACTTCCTCGCATCTGAGTAGCCCTCGGATTAACCCTCTAGTTTCCCATTGGCAAGCCAAGCTATCAGAGGAAGAGAAGATGAGTATTAGTGGGGCTGCTTCGGAGGAGGAGATTAAATCTGCCCTTTGGTCGCTCAAGCCTTTCAAAGCTCCTAGTCCAAATGGGCTGCACGCCGGATTCTTCCAAAGATTCTGGTTGGTTGTGGGTAAATCAGTCTTGGAGGAAATTGGGAAAATTTTTTCGGATAGGAAAATTTTGGAGTTCTTGAATAGGAC
The DNA here is from genome assembly GCF_932294415.1 of Quercus robur. Taxonomy (NCBI): domain Eukaryota; kingdom Viridiplantae; phylum Streptophyta; class Magnoliopsida; order Fagales; family Fagaceae; genus Quercus; species Quercus robur. The sequence continues at coordinate 17,940,011 of NC_065537.1, forward strand.
CCACATTACCCTCATTCCTAAGATTCAAGGTCCTGAAACTTTGGGTAATTATCGTCCTATTAGTTTGTGTAACACTGTTTACAAGGTTGTCACAAAGATTATTATTTCAAGGGTTAGGCCCTTTTTGGATAAGCTCATTTCCCCTCTCCAATCAACTTTCGTACCGGGAAGGAAAAGTGTTGATAATGCAATCATTGTTCAAGAGATCATACATTCTCTTAGCAAAAAGAGAGGAAATGTGGGGTATATGGCCTTGAAGATTGATTTGGAAAAGGCATATGATAAACTTGAGTGGAGTTTCATTAGAGATATGATGATTAGAGCTAACTTTCCAGAGGATCTAGTGGAGCTAATTATGAGCTGTGTATCTTTTGTTTTGACGGAAATTATGGTCAATGGGGAAGCTTTGGAGCCGATATACCCTTCAAGGGGGATTAGGCAAGGCGACCCTCTTTCACCGTACCTCTTCATCTTATGTATGGGGTTTCTTGGTCAGCTTATTCAAGAAAAATGCCATGCCAAGCTTTGGCAGCCGGTTAAGGTGTCCCAAAGTGGATCGGCTTTTTCTCACATGTTTTTTGCGGATGACTTAGTTCTTTTTGCTAGAGCAGATGCAATTAATTGCTCCACAATAAGAGATGTGTTGGATTCTTTTTGCAAGATATTGGGACAAACTGTGAGTGAAGCCAAATCTAGAGTGTTTTTCTCGCCGAACGTGGATAGGGATAACAGGGAATCCTTTTGTGATATTCTTGGGTTCCACTCTACCCCATCACTTGGAAAATATCCCGGTTTCCCAATTAGACACATAGGATCTTCTTCTCAAGACTTCAATTACATTCTTGATAGGGTAAAGAACAAACTAGCGAGATGGAAAGCTAATTTGCTATCTTTAGCTAGCCGTACGGTGCTCATCCAAGCATCCTCCTCTGCCATTCCAGCTTATGTCATGCAATGTGCTCAGTTGCCGATTAGAATCCTTGATGGTATTGACTGGGTAAACCGGAATTTTCTTTGGAGTTCGTTAGAAGCCGCTAAGAAAGTTCATTGGGTTGGCTGGCATAAAGTGGTTAATTCAAAGGATGAAGGGGACCTTGGGCTGCAGGCTTCAAAAGGTAGAAGCAATGCTCTTCTTGCCAAATTAAATTGGCGTTTTCACACGGAAAAGGATGCTTTATGGTCCCAAGTGTTAAGGTAGAAATATTGCAGCAATAGAAGAGTGAATGCTCGAAATTTGAATAGGCTTCCAAGTTCTCTGATTCGGAGAGCGATGAAGAGAGGAATGGACACTTTTAAGAAAGGTGCAATGTGGACGATTGGGAGAGATAGCAATTTAAATTTTTGGCTGGATTGTTGGATGGTTCAAGGGCCTTTGCGTAAACTGATTCAAGGTCCCTTAACCCGAGAGGCCATTCATTTAAGAGTGAGAGACGTGTTGACAGATGCGGGGTGGCAATGGGGTCAGATCCCTTTGAGCTTCCCTATGACTTGAAGTCTTTGATCCAAGTAGTTTCGGTTTTAGCTTTGAGTAGGGGAAGTGATAAGTTGGCATGGGCAGGTAACCCGAGGGGTTCTTTTGATCTAAAGAGTGCTTACTCAATGTCTTTGGCGGATGATAATAATTCTCGGCTCAAATTAAGGTGGGTTTGGAAGCTGGAAACTCTTCCTAAAGTTAAATCTTTCATATGGCGATGTGCCCATAACAGTGTAGGGGTGAAGGGGTGTTTCGTGAGAAGGGGTATGGAGGAAGATGATAGTTGTCCCATTTGTCAAGTGGAGTCCGAATCTATTCTGTATGCTCTTAGGGACTGTGCAAGGGTTAAGGCCGTGTGGATACAGCTGGGGGTTGGGTGGCAAAACCGAGAGTTTTGGAATGATGATTTGCAGGAGTGGTTGAGCTCTAATGGGAAGGATAGCAGCAGCCATGGGGGCTTTCAATGGAGGATTTTATTTCCTATTGCTGTGTGGAGTATCTGGAAGTGCAGAAATCAATTTGTTTTCAACGGGAAAAGCCAAAATCCGAGACTAGCTGCATGCATTCGTGATCAAGTCGTTGAGTTTCTGTTTTATGCAGTCTCACCTAGACAATCTGTGTGCAATGTGATTAAGAGGATTTGTTGGGAGAGGCCTCCAATTGGTTGGAAGAAGCTTAACACTGATGGTTCTAGTTTGGGCAGCAATGGTCGAGCTAGCTATGGTGGCATCGTGAGAAATGAGCATGGGAGGTGGCTAGTTGGGTTCACTAAGCATATTGGTTCAGCAAGTGCCTTTGTAGCTGAAATGTGGGATGGTTTATTTCTGTGCAGCAACCTTAATATTCAATGCCTAATAGTTGAAGTAGATGCCAGAGCTCTTGTTCATGCATTGCTTAATCCTGAGTATGTTAACTTTGTAGTTTCTCCTTTATTGGATGATTGCAGACATCTTTTGAGCCATTTCCATCAGGTTCAGATCAAACATTGTTTCCGGCAAACAAATTGTTGTGCTGACGTTATGGCTAGAATGGGTTCAGCCCATTGTTTAGATTTTTCTGTTTTTCATAGTCCGCCTGTGGACGTTTTGGAAGCCTTTGAGGCTGATTTGAATGGCACGTTTTTTGACAGGATCTGTCCTGATCGTGCTGTAGCTCTTTAGTTTTGTTTAATGAATTGTCATTTTCACCAAAAAAAAAAAAAAAAAAAAAACATCAGAAAAAATAAGTCAATGGAAAATTATTTTTGGTCAATAGAAAAATTATGACTTATTTTTAAAGATCGTTTCCACTAAATTTTTTTGGAAAACAACTCTATCTTACAGCAAACTAAATAAGGAAAGTTAGGAAATTATTTTTCAACTCATTTAAGTTTGCTACCAAACATAGAAAAATGTGATAGATTTATTGAAAATACTTTTTGGAAAATAATTCATTTTCTAGAAAATATTATCGTCGAAATAAACAGAGCATTAGTAGAAAACAATCTCTAAAGATAAGCCATATTTTTTTGTTAACTAAAGATAGTTTTCCTCTGACTCATTTTTTCTGATACTATCAAACGCTGGAAAACATAAAAAACTATTTTCACACAACATTTTCCATCGAAACAAACAAACCGAGAAAAACAGAAGTTTAATATAGCATGATAGGATGGATGAGTGCTAAATTTTTTATTTTTTTGGGAAAAAACATTTTCCTCCTTCCCTTTATATTTGGTGTACTTTAGAATAGTTCATAGTTCTCATTTTATATTTGAAACTAGCCAAATTTTTTTTATATTTTTGGAAAATGAGCAAATATCCACAATTCGCTACTTTTTTAAAAATCTAACGAAATCACAAGTGATTAAAAATGAAATCCAAGAAAATAACAATGCAATCCTCAACTTTTTCTCTTCTTTGTGGTGTATGACTAATAACTTTTTGAAAAGATTTTGTTAGATTTAATTGAAAACGTAATGAATTGGGAGTATTTATTCATTTTTTTGAACATAAAAGAAGAAATTTGTTGGTTTCCTAGATAAAGGAGAGAATTGTAAATTATCCCAAACATAGAGGAGAGAGAACATTTTCCCCAAGATTTTCTACTTTATAAAACCATAAGGTTTAATTTGTTATTTTTATTTTTATTTTGTCTCTATATTTTGGTTGTATTTTCAATTTAGTTCTCAGTTTCTTCATTTTCAAACTTATATTTTTAATCTTACTATCATTTTGGTTCTACTGCCGCTCATTAAAACACCCATTTAGTTAATAGACTGCATTTTTTTTTTTTTTTTTTAATTTATGAACTAATAGACTGCATTAATTGGTAGTTTAAAAATAGTGTTTTATGTATCATGTAATGTATGTGAGATAATGACAGGGACCAAAGTCAAATTAAATTGACTACAACTCACTTTTGGTTTAATGGCAGGGCAGGAAAGGCAAGCAAAATTTTATTTTAATTTATTTTTGGTCATCAATTCTACTTTTCCTTTAAGTACAAGTATTTAATCCGGTGTATTAGTACTTTTATTTCAAAACATATGGTATTTTTGTCATTCAATAAGTAGGGTTTTTTCTGTACCAAATAGAATTAGGGTTTTGTATTTTTTATATAAACAACTCCTAGTGGTTTTTCCTCGCTTAATGCTGGATCCCAAGTTCCTATCCTTAATTTTTCTTGTTGCAAAATTTCTTAATTTGGGCTTGGAGCATACTTAGTTCCCTCAAAAGATGTAAATTCTAAATCTATATCGCTGGAAGTCTCAAGATGCTTATGAAAAAGTCTTATGAAGATTACACATCACTTGTTGAGGATTGGGGCAGCAACAACCACAAGATCATTACTTGGTTTCGCAACACATTAGAGCAATCAATTGGCATGGAATTCAAGAGTTATGAGACATGCAAGGAACTCCAAAATGTGCTCACCTTTTGATACCCTAAGTTAGGAGAAGATATTTGGTATCAAATGATACCATATTAGTCGTATCAAAATCTAATAAATGAGAGACATGTGCCTAAAATAACTAGTCTCAAGCAATAACCCAGACAATGCATTCAAGGACGTAACTATTATTGGACTAGGGGGGCAATGCCCCCCCCCCTAATTTTTTTTAAAAAATATTATTATATTAATTGGTACTAATTTTTGCAATTATGTTCAATAAAATTACACTTTGCCCCCCTTAATAATGCTATCAATTCTTTTGAGAGTAATGTTATAGCCACAAACATTTTTACAAATTATTGAGGTAGCAAATTTTTATTGGTTCGTATACTTGCATCACTTTTTACTTATCAATAACTACTCACCATATTAGTAATTTGTAATTTTTTTTTATAGTTTTAGCATTTGTCCCCTTTTAAAGGACATAAAAAATTAATAGATTAAATCTAAAACAAAATATACAAGCTCAAAAAAATTAGCCTAACAACAAAAATTACCAATAATAAAACTAAAAAAATAAAGCCCAATCAATCTATTTTACCCCGAACAAACAATTTGGCCATTAAAAAAATTTTAAACAAAAATCCTTAGTAGTAAAGCAGTAAACTCAAAGATTGGAGCTGCCGCACACAACTAGCAGCAGAGTTGCCCCTCCTAACTCCAAGTTCTGGTTCCGTCCCTGAATGCATTAATGAATTTTATGTTAGTACGATGTTTCTCTAGGATCAACTAACCCTCTCTAACCCCTCATAGGTTAATCCATCTAAGACCAAGAAATTATATGCTCAACAAAATTAACATTGCCTTACCAATTTGTAATGGAACTATATGAAAATTTTACGTGTGTTCAGAGTCAACTTCTTCACCTTATCATTCTTCTTCCCTCCCTCATTCACTGATTGTGGATTGTTAATAGGGATGATGTAGTTGAGCTCTGTTCTTGCCAAAATGGTGACACCTTAGCTTGTTTGGTCGTAATGTTGATCGTAGAGTCAAGCATGATGCCTGGTTTGATATGAGGTACCAATGCCTAAGCCAAAATTCTTAGTGTTTAATGCTCGTGTTCATGCCTAGATTTATTAGAAAAATTGCATTGAACTTGCATGAGGTTTTTCGTTATTACACTCACCTCCCCTCTAGTTTGAAATAAGACATCCGTCTTTCCTAAAATGCAGACTATTTAAATTGATCTTCCATCATTGAAAAAATGCTTTAAAAAATATTGAATTTCCTATTTTACACTTCACACATCCACGCCCCTTTTAATAGGAAATTTGGGATTTAAAAAAAAAAATTATTTGGGATTTTTTTAGAACATTTTTTTCAACCATTCGAGAGAGGTTAATGCAAATAATTTATATTTTAGAGAAGGTGAGTATAATAATAAAAAATCTTAGGGAACATTAGTGCAATTTTTCTCGAATTTATATTGGGTTCATCATTGGATTCCTTTTACAGTTAGGGTTTGATTTAAAAGATTGTTTAGGTTTGATTTATATTTTTTTTCCCTTTAAAGTTAAACATTTTATTATTGAATTTTGGGTGGGTTTGATTTGGATTTGTAGTAGATAGTGGGTTTTGACCAAGGGTGATACGGTTTTTTTTTTTTTGGTAGGATGTTGTTAAGTTTGTGATATGGGGTTTTTTTTAATCTTGAAATTTATTTTTGATTTAAAAGATAATTTTTTTTTTTTTTAGTTTTAATTGTTGATGGAAATTCAAAGATGAAAGGCCTAAATTGACAACAAACGTGAACTTTAAGGGTGAAGTTGAGCCCAAAAAATAAACTTTAAATAAAAAAATGACAATGGATTCAAACTTAAATGATGTAAGTCAGATTTTAGCCTAAATAACAAGAAATAAATCCAACACCGCGTATTCATCTTAGTTCTTAGTTTTAGGTTCAACATCAACAAACCACATGCCTCCTTTTTTAGGCTTGGAGCTGTGTAATACAGAACACAAAGCACTATTTCTTCCCAATGCTCTGTCCGCCCTTGAACATAATAATGCAACAAATGACATATAAATCCGCAAAATATTTTACCATAAAGAAGGAGAAGAAAAGGATAGCCAACAGAAATAAATTATCTTTTCCTAAATACACCAAGAAATCAATTCCTCATAACAATGAACCTGTAATTCAATTTTCCAAAATTCTGAATAAAAAGCCAAGCTAAGAACATACACAAAATTTGTGCAACATGCATGTAACTTTGCTAAGACCAATTTTTTAGCACTAAAAACTTATTTAGCTTTCTTTATAGGTTACAGCCTTGGTATACATATCATTAAGGATGATCTAGACAGGGACTCCGGTAATGCAATCCTGGCTCTACTTGTCAAACTCCCATATGACACCTCCATCCTCTGCAATAGAAGAGCAAAGGTACATTGCCATTAAGCACCATCCCGGAGCACAAAAGTATGATAGGATAATCATAAAGACTTTCAACAATATATATATTGGTCGCATCAGCACAACAGTGATTAGATATCTGTAATATTTCCAAAAATGTCCAATATGTTGTGTTTAAGAAACAAAAAACTTAACAGTTTCACAACCACGAGAGGGAATAGCTTCCACTGTTTTGTGAAGAAAGCTACTGTCCAAATTGTATGCCAGCTACACATGCCCGTCAATTTAGTATTAGGCATTATGAATGTTGCAGATCACCATCATCATCATTCTAATAGTCGGAATCTGTGTCTCATTTATTTGTTACAATTCAAAAGAATAGATCGCATTCTTTTATCGAAACAATGTGACAGGATCACACTTTCCGGCATTTTCTTCTTCTTTTTTTCCCTACTTCCTTTACTTCTCAATATTTTAACTTTTAAGTTGGCAGTTATGAGCTACCAAGTGTAGCAATACCACATTGGTTGTGTGTGTCTAGTGTTCACTGTTTATAACCTCAGTCTACAACTACAAAGGTTAGGCCCTTTTGTAGTTGTACTCCGGTTATGTAATGTATTATAAACCCGATTTAAAACACTATTATTACTGTTTTCGTATGTGTTCTAATAAGTATTACTGTTTATTAAAAAAAAAAAAAAACAAGGTGCAGCAATACCATTTTACAAGTCTTCAGTAGATGAGTGTCTACCGCTAGAAATGCAGAAAATAAGTTGTTATGACCTGAAAGTAAATGTGAACAGAACTGGAAGACAAGATAGGTTCAATCCAACATTAAAATGCAGGAATTAAGAATCTAAAATCAAGAGCAAACCTTTAACTTTCTTTTTTATCCAGATCTCCAGCAGCATCCCAGCACCAATTCCACCAGCAATACATGACCCATAGAAGGCAATAGCAGATGGTAGGGATCTTCGAGGAAGGAAGTAGCACTCTGGAATCTGCCTAATCTTTTTTGGGAGCCGCTTCTTTATAACAGGCTTAGCACCAGGGTCCTTCTGCATGTCACCACCAACAGCTTTCCAGTCAACCCCCTTGAATGGGTCTTTTGTCTCCTCGGTGGCCATAACTAGTTTCCTTTACCACTAATCTGCAAACCCAAAGCCATAAAGTGTATATTAAGTCAAGAAACTGAACGAGTCAGAAACTCAATAGAAAGAACCAGATATTATGACAGTGACAAAGTTAACACACAAATGGCTAGTTTGCATATGTTGAGGAATTTATAATCAAATTTACTTTTAAAAAAAAAAATTTAAGAATGAAAATATAATTTGATTTACTTTTTTCCTTTTTACCAAAAGAAGCTACCCTGTAAAATTAATCTCCCAATAACTTGCATCACAATAAAAACATAGCATGCCAACCCACAAAATCAGTCAAACCAAATTAATACAGAATAAACACTTGCTTATGGAATGCAAAAGATAAACTGCCAATTTGAAATGTACAAAGGCTCATGCTTGAAAACACTCAAAACAGAGAGACACCCCTCAAGAATAGAGGAAAAAAAATAAGGGGGGGGGGGGGGGAGGGATAAACATCTGATAAAAAAAAATGTTTAGATAAAACTGCCATTAATTTTGGTGACTTAAGATGTGGAAGACAAATCCAATTTTGCTAATCATCATAACATTTCATCACTAATTACCCTCAACTGATTTAGATAAGCAGACAGACAAAAATATCAAAAACCACATAGCAATCGATTGGAGGCTTTATAATTAGATATCCCAGTTAGGACACCTCAAGTCCAATACATACCACCTGTGGCCCCTTTTAGGGGCTGTTCTCAAGATTTTTCTTCCACATGTGTACAAAAAGAACTTTCTATAAACTTTAAAGTTATATAATGGCATAGGGACTAGGGAGTGACTGTTTGTTGATATACTATATTGCCACTATACTGAAAAAGGCAAGCTTGGCGTGAGGTATTTGTGCAATTATATTTGGCTTTTGAAAGACTGTAGGTTAATGGCCCCAGGATACCAAAAGGAAACTTTACATAAAGAAACAGTTTGACAGAATTGATGCAGCGAGTACAACCAAAATTATTTCATATATTTTCCCACATTTCATTTTTGAAAAAATGAAATTTGAACTAGATTTCTTTTTTCAATTTGGAATTTTGGCTTTAATGTTGTTCAAAATTTCATGAGATGATTTTAAGGGATGTAATTGTGGGTTAATGAAATCATTGGAGACTTTTAAAAAGAGGCTCTAGGAATGGTTTGAGGCAGTAGAATTTGAATAAAGTTTTATATTAGAGATGTTTCTCTAAGCCTGGTGGTGATTTCAGCACCCAAGAATGGCTAAACGTGGTCCTCAACTAAATTCATTACCAAAAGCCAGCTCAAATTGCACCCAATTCAAGCAAATAGAAAATTAGAAATTGAAAAAGAACCATATTTTATTTTTCCCACATTTTCTAAGTTAAAAGATAAGATTTTTAATCATTTGAAATCTAAGAAAATGTGTGATTTCCTACATATCTGGAAACTCAAAACATAAACCTAGGTCCCATCCATTTACTTTCATCTAGTACTTTCTAGGAAACCCAACACTAAAAAGAGCTAACTTCATTTAGTTACCTCAAAATCCCACATTTTTTTTCTAAAGAACCAAAGGGAATTCCAGTAGAGCATTTCATCAAACACTTTATGTGCATTCACACAATACATGTGAATCACATAAAGACAGAAGCATATTTGAATTCAAAATAAACCCAGTTGGCTCCTTCACGGCTCTTCCAAAAAAACACAGCACAATCAAATATTCACGCAAACATTAAATGTATAGTGTGGAGAAAGAGCATCAGAGAAATATATATCATATCAGTATTAGATTTTGAAAAAGAGAGAATAAATACTTGAAATTGGGTTAGATTGGGATGATGGAGGTTGGAGAGGCCGGCGGCGTGGTCGGTGGGTCAGTGGCCGGTGGCCGGTGGCAGTTGATGCTTGATTCTCTCTCGGTCTCTCTATCTCACTATCCCTGTCTCTCTTGTCTGTCTCTCTTTTTTTTCTTTTTTTTTTTTAATTTGGAATTAGGTCAAACGGCTTATTTTTCCTTGTTGGGCTGGTTCCTGGGCTGGTATGTTCTTGGAGGAGAGGGGGGCCTTTGGGCCCCAAGTATGATTTTAATACCCAATTTACCTACTTTTTTATTTGGGTCGGGGGCCCTAAGTGGACATATGTTTAATTTTTAAAGGTGTTGTATTTAAGTTTCGTCTCTTTTATATATATATATATATATATATATATATAGTTACATTGGAGATAGAGAATTCGAAACATAAATGTGAATTAAGTTACAAAAATATTGTCTTGTGAATATCAATTTCATATAAGTTTTGTTATTATTTTCTAAAGATAAGCAATTGTGCTTTTAACCTTGCAATAGCATTGCTATTTTACAAGGAAAAAAAAATATCTATCTATGTTTGTTTTTCTGTATAATAAAAAATAAAAAATAAAATCTCCAATTTTAAGTATTTGGTGCAACTGAAAATGTTGGCCAATTTGAAAATAATTTCAAGTTGATTATACAATTTAGGGCATTTTGGCATAAGTCATACATGTATTTTTAGTCCAAATATTTAATACCTCAAACAAAACAAAGTAACTTACCCTCTTTAAACACCCACTAACCCATTGACCCACCTACTCTCGATGACCCATCCCTTTCATCATTGCCTGCATCCACCACCTCACAATCCACACCTCAAGATTGTTACACACAATCCAAAATCTTAAACTTTGTCTATTTCTTTATTTCAACAATTGTTGACATTTGAACAATTAGTATCGATTATCGTTGTACACTATAAAATTGTAGAACTTTGAGTTAGCTTTGCAGCCTAACTTGAATCACCGCAATCCAATATATGAGCTAAAAGCTATGCCCAATATACTATGACGTGGGCAAAAAAAATATTAATTCCGAATTTTGACATTTTTTTAAAAATCTTTTTCCTCCAATTGACTTATTTCCTTAATTGATTAGGCTTCTCCACATCTTGTTAGTCTTTGAGTTTGAGTTGGGCTCAACCTACTTGAGTGATAGTCCATCCTTATCCCTTAGATAAAATCCATTGGCATGTAAAGCCTTTATTACCTATAAAACAAAGAAAATTCATAATTAGTCGCAAAATAATATAAAAGTAAGGCTAAATATATAAATATGAGAGTACTTTATTTTATATATTTCATGCTCATCAATTATTGAACATGGAAAAATGTCAAAATGGAGAAGTGAAAAGCGAAAATCAACTTGAAAGAAGGAGAATAAGAAGAAGCACAGGGAAGTCATCAAATTTGCTCTAAGTACATTATTTATCTTCTCTTTTTTTTTTTTTTTTAGGTAGATATGCTTTCCCCCCTCCTCATTTTTCAAATTTGATTTTTGCAAGTGTTATTTTTGTATTTTTTTTTTTAATGAGATTTGGGGTTATGATTGACTGAGTCTAGTGTTAATTGGATTGTTGTGAGATTGGATTTTGGTATTGTGGATTTTGTGTTCCTTTATAGCCTCTCTTAAATAGTCTCTCTTGTCTCTTGAGTTTTAGCGTTTACTCTCATATAGTATCATTTATAGTCTTTCTTAAATAATCTCTTTTATCTATGTAGACTTGAAAAATTAACCATTGCACCCAATGAGCATGATGTTCACAATGTTTAAAACATTATAAAAATAAAAAACATTCATGTTCTTTTTTCTAAGGAAACCAACAATGCTATTGCTAATTTAATTTAGGTCATAGTGCAAAAACACCCCATGAGATTCAAAAAAATAAAAAATAAAAGATTGAAGGAAAAGATAGTGCATAATATTATCGATGTAAAACAGCTATATCAACCTAAAGTACATAGGAAACTTGTGGTGTAAAATCCTCCATCCACACAATATAGTCCGAAAAATTGATTGCTAATCTAGCTAAACTGTGAACAACTTTATTGCTGTCTCTCTTAGTGTGAGAGTATAACAATTTAGAATAACAACATTAAAAAATCTTTGCATCTTGGATCAGGACATCAAAGGAGGCTAGACTCCTTGTCTCGATAGCCAAGGCTTTCATAGTAATATTAGAATCTCCTTCCACAATAACTCGATCTAAACCAATCTCCAAACCAAGTTCAAGTGCTTGGGCTGCTGCTAGAGCTTCAATATCCACAACTTTGTATGATTGAGGGACCTGTTGTAATAGAGATGCAATAACCAAACCATTAGAGTTGCGTACAACCACTCCAATACCAGACTTGTTAACATTGGCAAAGGTGGCACCATCAAAATTAACTTTTAGCAAGTTAGTGGGGGAGGGCACCAATGGACAAGGGACTAAGGAGGCTGAGGTTACGGGGCGAGTAGCACTACTCTGTGTTCTTCATATCGGTCCCTAGCCACATGTGTAATTCGATTAACACTACAGCTTGGAAGGTGTAAACGAGATTGATTTCTCTGATTCCAAATCGACCACACTATCATGGCAAATAATTCCGGGTTTTTATTGTGTTGCATATCCCAAGAGATAATGGCTCTAAAATCCAAAAATTGGGTTCGGTGTCAAAAGTCCCAAAATTCAGAGGCATCCCACACGGTGTCAAGCTTTTGACAAGTTTGTAGAGCATGCAAAGAAGACTTCGGTGCAGCTAACAACAATTGCAGTGGAGATTGTTTTTAACTGTTCGACAAACCAATTTCTGTTTCGTGGGCAAAAAGTTTCTACAAGCTCACCAAATTAAATTTTTGACTTTATTTGGAGAGTTTAAAGACCAAATACCATTCCAAACTTCTCCATCTTGGTTCGGAGCTTCATCCATTTGATCCCAGTATGTCACTTCTTTCAAGAACCTCTATCCGATTTACATGAGTAGTTTCCATCTTACGAGTAAGACCAAAATAGATAATCAGCTGAAGTTGTGGCTGTTAGAGGGATTTTCTTTATGATCTCCGCTTCCTAAGGTAAAAAAATTCCCTCAATCGTATCCATATCCCATTAGGGATGGCAATGGGGCGGGGCGGGGCCGAAGGATGAGATCTTCGCCCCCGCCCCGTATGGATTTTTCTTGCCCCATCCCCGCCCCGCCCCGCATGACGGGGAAAATTTCTTACCCCATCCCCGCCCCTTAAGGCCCCACAAAGACCCGCGAAGCCCCGCCCTACACCTAAAACTTTATTTCTTGTTAATTTTCCCTACAACTATTATCATTTTTTCAAATAAAATGACATGTTTCAATAATAAAAATATACTTGAAATTAAAAATAAATTTATCCTATCAAATCAAACTAATTTTTAGCAAAAACTAAATAATATTATCTAAATGTTTAACAAGACAATATCACAACAAAAATCTCATAACATGATAAAATAAAATTTTAACAAGCTTAAAGAAAAAGTGTTGTTAAGCAGCCAAATACCCACACAAAATTACAAAAACAATGACACAGACACATATTTAGAGCCACAGACCCGTAACTCATTAAAAAAAATTATATTATGTTCATGATGAAAAGTAAGTTGAGAAAGACCGTATGAATCATGAATGAAATCATCAATTCAATAGTATATAAATTTGTTTCCAATAAAGACAAAAAAAAAAAAAAAAAAGGTTAAAATCGGTACCTTATTTCCAACTTTGCTAGAGAGAAAAAAGAGGTGGAGCCACGTTAGGTAGAATAAAATAAGCTGATGATATTTTTGTTTAAATAGTAGGGTTTTAGGGTACAATAAAATTACAATTTAACCCTTATTAATGCGGGGCAGGGCGGGGCGGGGTGGGGCGGGGTGGGTCTAAAAAGTGTAAACCCATCCCCGCCCCGCCCCGTGGTGTGGGTCTAAAATCTCGCCCCATCCCCGCCCCACCACCTTTGCGGGGCGGGGAAAACCCGCACGGGGCGAAGCGGGGAGGGGCGGGTCAAGCGGGGCGGGGAAAAATTGCCATCCCTATATCCCATTGTCGAGTAGAAGCATCGATGAGGCAAGTCACTGTTGCTTCCTCCATAGTCTCCAAGACTAGTGTGATTACCTGAGTAAGATGTATAATAGGTAACCAATGGTCTTACCATATTTTTACTAATTTCCCATCTCCTGTATGCCACAAGAACCCTATGTATAACATCTCTGCCTTTTAAGATGCTCTTCCATACTTATGAACCCAAAGTTGATTCTTTTGCCTTTATAATAGAGCAAGGGGAAAGAAACGAGCTTTGAATACATGATAGAAGAGGTAGTCAGTGCTATGTAACTACCTCTGAGTTTGTTTTGCTAAGAATGAGTCATTGAAGAGGGTCAAATCTCTGAAGCAGCTCATGCCGCCTACCATCTTGGACTCTGTCGACTCATCCCAACAAAGCTAGTGAATTTTCCTCTTGTCACCACGTTGTCCCCATCAAAACTTTTTTATTAGAACCTCAATTTCTTGGCATAGTACTGGGGGTTTGAAACATCTCATAGCATATGTGTTAGTATTGCCTGGATGATTGATTTGATTAGAACCTCTCACCTTGCTTAAGATAACAGTTTGCTTTCTCAACCTTGCAATTTCTTCTGAACTCTTTCCTTAATATTGTTGAAGCTTGATTTTTTAAGATCTTAAAAAAATTTATGATTTTTTTTACCCTCAATAAAATTTGTGACCACCCTAAATTTTTTTAGACCCAAAATAATTAAACTTTGGACAAAGTTTGGTAACAAACTTAGTTGTAGATTAAGGCTACAACTCCACTCAATATTTTTTTTTGAAAGCGAATTTTGATAAATCTACCATTAGATTATTTTTTTTCTTATATCCTCCGTGCTTGAAAAATTTCAAGAAAATCAAAGATTAATAGCTATATTATTATTAATCAAATGTTTAAATTTTAAGTTTTTGTAGTAAAAAATTATACATAAAAAAAATAAATTTATGGATCAAATAGTAAATAATATCTGATTAATATGAAATTTGGCATATATTTAAGAACATAAAAAAACATACAATTCAAAAGTTAGATTTTAAAAATATATAGCCATGCTAATTTGCTTAGTGAGAGTTGTAGCATTAGGATAAAACTAAGTTTGTAGCCAAACTTTTTTCTTAAAGGAATTTTAGTTCCCTTAACAATATATTTGACCCTTACGGACAAAAAGAAAAAGCCAAGAAAATTTTTATTTAGTTAAAATTTTGAATGAGATGTAGCTTATAACATTAATAATGAGATTATTATGCAAAGATTTCAAAATAAAAAATAAAAAATAAAAAAAATAAAAAAAACTTATAAAAGAAAATTGTAAGACTTTATGTCTTTTTGTGTTTTTTTATTTGTATTTTTTTGGTCATCAATATATGAAGTTCTATTCTTATTAGATTTGTATAATGACCACCTTAAAAACAATTTCTAGAATCGCAAAAAACTGTGCGTAGTTATCAAATTTCATATTCAAACAAAAAAAAAAAAAGAAATTCAAAAATTATATTATGTTAAACTTTTTTATGCAATGTACAATTTATCGACTAGTTATTTAATACAACCCATTCACACTAAATACTTATTTAATTAATGTGTAATTCATTACATAATTCATTTATGGAATATAATTAATTCCAAAATTTGACAAAAAATAAGTTAAGATATTCCCTGTCTTATCCAAAGTGCATTCATTGAACATTTATACAATCACATTTAGATTGAATTCATTTTTAATGAAGTGATATTAAACATTAACAAAAAAAAAAAAAAAATTCAAGTTTTCGATTTGACAGCATATCAAAAGTCTATTTTGATTTGAAAATTGAAGGTGATGTATTATTTTGCTTTCTCTAGACGTAACTTCAAGTACTAAATTGCACAATCTATAATTTGTGGACAAAATTAAACGAGGATATACAATTAAGAGATCAAAATTGAAATTTATTTTAAAAAACAAAATCTATACATAATCAAATGATGATATTTTATATATAGGTTAAATTACAATTTACTCACATGTAATTTGACCAAAATTTAAGTTGTTTATATGTGATTTGAAATTCGACACTTTACCCACCTTGACCGAAATTTAAGTGGTTTACCTATGGTTTGAAATCCCATGATGCAAGTATGCTGCTGGATTCTTTTTTATTTTATTTGATCTTGTATTTTTATGGTTTTTTTTTTTTTTTTTTTTGTGTTTTTGAATAAGAAAGACATAAAAGTGAAGCAAAATTACATATTTAACTATGTTTTTAACAGAAGTGGATTACGGAATTCTAACTGAGCTAACCTCAAATGGATAAAATGTCAAATTTCAAATCACCTCAAGTGAGTACAGTGTCAAATTTCAAACCACATATAGACAATTTAAATTTTGGCCAAACCATATGTGAGTAAGTTGTAATTTGTCATTATATATATATATATATATTTTTTTTTTTTTTTTTGGTTTTGTCACTTTGATTGAAAATTAAGTGGCCTCCCGTGGTTTGAAATCCCATGATGTCAAGTATTCTGCTGGATTCTTTTTGATTTTTATTTGATCTTGTATTTTTATGTATTTTTTGTGTTTTTGGAAGAGAAAGACGTAAAAGTAAAGCAAAATTACATATTTAGCCATATTTTTAATAGAAATGGGTTACGAAACTCTAATTGAGCTAATCTCAAGTGGGTAAAATGTCAAATTTTAAACCATCTCAGGTGGATAAAGTGTCAAATTTCAAACCACATGTAGACAACTTAAATTTTGGCCAAACCTTGTAATTTGTCATATTATATATATATATATATATATATATATAATTGCCTGCATCCACCACTCCATAATCCAAACCTCGAGATTGTGACACACAATCCCAAATCTTAAACTTTGTCTATTTCTTTATTTCAATAATTTTTGACATTCAAACAATTAGTAACGATTATTGTCCTACACTACAAAGTTGTAGTACTTTAAGTTAGCTTTGCAACCTAACTTGAATCACCGCAATCGAATATATGAGCTGAGAGTTATGCCCAATATACTATGACAAGAACAAAACAAAAAAAAAAAAAAACTGAATTTCGACTATTTTTTTTTTAATCTTTTTCCTCCATTTGACTTATTTCCTTAATTGATTAGGCTTCTCCACATCTTGTAAGTCTTTGAGTTTGAGTTGGGTTCAATCTACTTGAGTTAGAGTCCATCCTTATTTCCTAGATAAAACCAATTGGCATGTAAAGCCTTTATTACCTATAAAACAAAGATATGCATAATCAGTCACAAAATAATATAAAAGAAAGGCTAAATATGTAAATATGGGAGTATCTATTTTATATATTTCATGTACATCAATTATTAAACATGGGAAAATGTCAAAATGGAGAATTGGAAAGAAGCACAAGGAAGTCATAAAAATTTGCTCTTAGTACTTTCTTTATTTTCTGATTTTCTCCCTTTAGGTAGATATGCTTTCCCCCTCCTCATTTTTCAAATTTGATTTTTGCAAGTGTTATTTTTGTTATTTTTTTTAAAATGAGATTTGGGTTTATGATTGATTGAGTCTAGTGTTAATTGAATTGTTGTGAGGTTGGATTTTGGTATTGTGGATTTTGTGTTCCTTTATAGCCTCTCTTAAATAGTCTCTCTTGGCTTTTGAGTTTTAGAGTTTACTCTCATACAGTATCATTCATAGTCTCTCTTAAATAATCTCTTTTATCAATATATACATGAAAAATTAATTACTGCACCTAATGAGCATGACATTCACAATGTTTAAAACATTATAAAAATCAATAACATTTTTTTTGGAAGGAAACCAACAATGATATTGCTAATTTAATTTAGGTCATAATGCAAAAACACCCCATGAGATTCAATGTTTTTATTTTAGGGAAAAGATAGTGTAGAATATTATTGATGCAAAACGGCTATATCAGCCTAAAGTGCGTAGGAAACTTGTGATGAAAAATCCTCCATCCACACAATACAGTCCAGAAAATTGACTACTATTCTAGCAAGATTGTGGCAACTTTATTGTCATCTCTCTTAGTGTGAGAGTAAAGCAATTTAGAATAACAACTAGAAAAAATCTTTGCATCTTGGATTAGTACATCAAAGGATACTAAACTCCTTGTCTCGGTAGCCAAGGCTTTGATAGTAACATCAGAATCCCCTTCCACAATAACTCGATCTAAACCAATCTCCAAACCAAGTTCAAGTGCTCGAGCTGTTGCCAGAGATTCAATCTCCACAGCTTTGTATGCTTGAGGGAGTTGTTGTGCTAGAGATGCAATAACCAAACCATGAGAGTTGCGTACAACCACTCCAATACCTGACTTGTTCACATTGGCAAAGGTGTCACCATCAAATTAACTTTTAGTGGGTCAGGTGGGGGAGGGCAACAGTGGACATGGGATTGGGGAGGTTGGATATATCTAACCTTTAGGGTTAGGTGATTTTGTTGAACAATGAAAAAGAAAACAACTATGTTGAAATAAAAAAAGAAAAGAAAATATATTGCATGATGGATAGTGGTGGAATAGATGGAGACTACTAACTTAAGGTGTATACTTATATAGATGGTGGCTACTGACTTTAAAGTTTGTACTCTATTTATTTATTTAGGACACATAGGGTTTATGGGTTTATGGGTTTGTACAACTTCTCACTCCATAAACTCTCTGGTTGATTGAACATTCAGGTCTTTAGTAATAACCCGCGGTATTTATGAAAGAATACCAGAAGATAGGCTCAAGTTTGAGGAGGATAACATCTCCTTGTAGTAATTAGTTACGACTGCAGTAATGCCTGTGTTAATCATGCATTGGTCCCAGGCATCTTTGACTTTCAAAATCAATTTTTTTCGATGTCTATGTTGCATGGTTGTGGAAGTACTTTGTGTTTCTATCTCCCTTGCTTCTCCAAAGAACTCTAGATCTTTGGTACCACATTCTTGCTTCCCATGAGATTCAATTCTTCCTTATAATTCTTTGAGATTTTCAAAATTGTCAAACTGAAATTTGAAATTAACTTTTGTTAGCTCTTATGATAAAAAAAATATCATGTGACCATCATGTGTCATAATCTTTAATTATCAATTGTTTACGCGCACACACACACACACACTTTTGGTTGATCTCATAATATTGTACCACATAATTTATTGAAACCTTGCAATTTTATACATCATGAAACTAATATATAGTTTAATTTAATATTTACACATCATTGTATTCCAAATCTTAGTCCTATCAAAGGGTCCTCTAACATGTTATTCTAGATTCGCACACACTCTAACATGCATCTAGCATTCAACATGACATATCATCCCATTGCAACACATGACATAAGGTCCTACCATTCATCTAATCAGTTCATGCATTATATCTAATTATTTATACACATACACGTGCACACACCTTTGGTTGATCTCATAATATTGTACCACATAAATTTTTTAAGTCTTGCAATTTTACACATCATTAAACTAATATATAGTTTAATTTAATATTTACACATCATTGAATTCTAATTCTTGGTCCCATTAAAGGGTCCTCTAACATGTTATTCTAGACTCGCACTTACTCTAACATGCATCTAACATTTATCATGGCATAAAGTCCTACCATTCATCTAATTAGTTTATGCATTATATCCAAAGGTAGCTACATCAAGAATCAACACATGCATATTCAATCATCAAAGTTTCAAGACATTTAGACAAGTATGTTTAATCACTCAAGCATGACATCAAAACATTCAATCATACTCATCATTCAAAAAAAATGCATGTTCATATTTATATGCATGACTTACCTCACTTATCTCACTGCATCACAACATCTATGCATTAATACATGTTTATGTTCATATGCTTGTTCATGTAATTCTCAAATATGTAAACCCTAATCTTTAATCTAACAATCAAAAGCAAGTAAAGCATGTTATCTTATGATCCTACAGTCTAAGCATGTAAAACTAAGCCAAACAGAAGTTAAACAAGTGATTAAAACTAGCTAAAGCAAATAAAACATGAAGAATCTTAATTTTGGGTTTTTAGGCATAAGCATGCGTGCATATCCCATGTGCATGCGTATGCATGCTATGAGTATGCGTATGCATGCATGAAACGTAAACCCAAAACAACAATGAACAAATAATCAATACGAGAAATTTAATAACCTATCATGCTTATAATATAAAGACTAAACAATCTAAACTAAAACAAATATATTAAAACAATAAAACACAAAAGAAATCAAACAAACAAATAAGAAAATATAAAGTTTAAACCTCTACCTCAACACTAGAACTCTTTAGAGTTTTGATTTGACCGACCCCTTAGTCAATTTAATCAAGAACAAAACCAAAGATTCACAACAATGAGTCATAAATCAACCTTGGGCCTTTGAGTGATATCGTCTTTGGGGAACAAGGGCTCGAGTTGTAAGGGATACAAAATGAGGTGTCTACACACGGCTGTGGAAGTACTTTGTTTTTCTATCTCCCTTGCTCCTCCAAAGAACTCTAGATCTTTGGTTTCACATTCTCAGTTCCATGAGATTCAATTCTTCTTTATAATTCTTTGAGATTTTCATATTCACTAAATTGACATTTGAAATTAACTTTGATTAGCTTTTATGATTGAAAATATAATGTGACCATCATGGCTTATAATCATTTGAAATTAACTTTTGTTGGATTTTGTCAACTCATTCCAACGAAGCCAGTGAATTTTCCTCTTGTCACCATGTTATCTCCACCAAAACTTTTTGATTAGAACCTCACTTTCCTGGCATAGTCCTAGGGGTAGTTTGAAGCATCCCATAGCATATGTTAGGATTGCCTGATGATTAATTTGATTAGAACCTCTCACCCTGCTTGAAATAATAGTTAACTTTCCTAAGATGTAGTTGAAACTTGCTTTTTTTTCCCTTTTTCTTATTAATGAGGGGAGGCCCAAATTTTTTTCATAATGGTTGATCTCTTGAACCCCCATAACTCTTTTAATATGTAGTTTGGTAGCTTCCAGAGTTGATTTATTGAAGATGAGGGTTGTTTTATTTTTATAATTTTTTGGACATAAGAGGACTCATAAGCTAATGGGAGTTTCAAAATATTGCCACACTCTTCTGAATTTGCCCTGCAAAAAAAAAAAAAAAAAAGTCTATCATTTGCCAAAAAAACAAATGTGTTAGTCTAGGCCCCTGTTTGCACAAATAAAATCCCCAGATCTCATCAACTCTAGCCATTTGCTTGATGATGCCATGCAACCCTTTACAACATAGGAGAAAAAGGAAATGAGAAAGAGGGTCTCCTTGCCTTATCCCTCTTGTTGGATAGATCTAGCCTTTGGGTTCTCTATTGACCAGAATAGAATAGGAGACTGTTCTCACACACACCATAATAAGTTTAATCCATATTTCACTGAAACTCATAGTTCTCATAAGATTCTCAAGAAAACTCTATTCAACATGATCATAAGCTTTGCTCATATCTATCTTGAGTGACATGAAACCAAAGCTTCTCAAATTATGCTTTGTCATGTAATGTAGAGTGTTAAAGGCAATAAGAATATTGTCAGTAATTAGGCGGTCTTTGGCAAAAGCAGACTGATGTTCCATGATTATGGAGGGAAAAAAAATTTCAATTTGTTTGCAAGCACTTTTGAAATAATTTTGTACAACACATTACATAGACTAATGATGTGATAATCATAGACATGTAAAGGAAACTTTATTTTAGGGATAAGATTTATGAAAGTGTGGTTTACAAGATAGGATAGAGAACTTGTATTCAGCCAATTCAGTATAAATTAAGTGACATCCTAGACAACAACTTGCCAAAAGTACTGAAAGAACAAAGGTGGCATGCAGTCGAGCCTGGGGCCTTGAGTGTGGGGCCATTTGTTTTAGAGCAACAACAACTTCCCACTCCTACAACTCTTTTTTTTAAGAAGGAATTGGAAAAATTACACTCAATAAAATGAGTAAGAGTAAAATAGTCAAAACCACAACCTGTGCAACAATAGGCCACATCCTAATAAATGAACCTCATAGAATCCTTGTGTATAACTCCTAAAATATAAGTAGTACATCAATTATCTTAATCAATGACCTTGGTGCCAACCTTTTAGTAGCAACAAAATTCTTCCTTTTGCAACCATTTTCAACAATACTAAACCTAATCCTTTTGCGTGTTTAGTTTGGCATGCAAACCTTTTTAAGGATATATCTAACTTTTAGGGTTAGGTGATTTTGTTGAACAATGAAAATGGAGACAGCCATGTTGAAATCAAAAAAGAAAAGAAAAGAAAATATGTTGCACGATGGACAGTGGTTGAATAGATGGAGACTACTGACTGAGGGTTTATATTTACATAGATGGTGGCTATTGACTTTAAAATTTGTACTTTTATTTATTTAGGACATGTAGGGTTTATGAGTTTGTACAACTTCTTACTTCATAAACCCTCTAGTTGATTAAACATTCAAGTCTTTACTAATTACGCACGGTATTTGCGAAAGAATGCCAGTAGATAGGCTCGAGTTGAAGAGGAGAACATCTCTTTGTAGTAATCAGTTAGGACTACTGCAATGCCTATGTTGATTATGCCACTAGTCCCAAGCATCTTTGACTCCCAAAATCAATTTTTTTCGATGTCTGTGTTACATGGCTGTGGAAGTAGTTTGTATTTCTATCTCCCTTGCTTCTCCAATTAACTTTAGATCTTTTGGTTCCACACTCTTGCTTCCATGAGATTCAATTAGTCCTTATAATTCCTTGAGATTTTCATATTTGCCAAACTGACATTTGAAATTAAAGGTCCATTTGGATACCGCTTATTTTGTTGAAAACTGAAAACACTGTAGCAAAATAATTTTTAAATGTGTGAATAGTGCCGTAGGACCCATTTTTAATGAATGTTTTGATGAAAAAAGAAGGTTGTTGGTCCCGTAAACAATGCATGAGACCCATTAGAAAGTACCACAGCCACAGAACATGCTTTAAAAAAAAAAAAAAAAAAAAAAAAAAAAAAAAAAAACGCAGACGCATGCGTTATAATCTAAATCCAAATGGGTACTAACTTTTGTTAGTTCTTATGATTGAAAATATCATGTGACCATCATGTGTCATAATCTTGTGACCATTAATTGTTTATACACACACACACACACACATACTTTTGGTTGATTTCATAATATTGTACCACATAAATTTTTGAAGCCTTGCAATTTTACACATCATTAAACTAATATATAGTTTAATTTAATATTTACACATCATTGTGTTTCAAATCTTAGTCCCATTGAAGGGTTCTCTAATATGTTATTCTAGACTTCCACACACTCTAACATGCATTTAGCATTCAACATGACATATCATCCCATTGCAACACATGGCATGAGGTCCTACCATTCATCTAATCAGTTCATGCATTATATCTAAAGATAGTAACATCAAGAATCAACATATGCATATTCAATCATCAAAGTATCAAGATATTTAGATAAGCATGTTCAATCACTCAAGCATGACATCAGAACATTCAATCATACTCATTATTCAAACAAATGTATGTTCATGTTTATATGCATGACTTACTTCATTGCATCACAACACCTATGCATTAATGCATGTTTATGTTCATATGCATGTTCGTGTGATTCTCAAAGATGTAAACCCTAATCTTTAATCTAATAATCAAAAGCAAGTAAAGCATGTTATCTTATTGATCCTATGGTCTAAGCATGTAAAAACTAAGTCAAACAGAAGTTAAACAAGTGATTAAAACTAGTTAGAGCAAATAAAATATGAAGAACCTTAATTCTGGGTTTCTAGGCACGAGCATGCGTTTGCATGCATGGGGTATGCATCTGCATCCCATGTGCATACGTACGCATGCTACAAGTATGCATATGCATGCATGAAGCATGCACACACACACACACACACACCTAAAAACACAAACCCAAAACAACAAAGAACCAATAATCAATACGAGAAATCTAATAACCTATCATGCTTATAATATAAAGACTAAACAACCTAAACTAAAAACAGATATATTAAAACAATAAAACACAAAAAAAAGTAAACAAACAACACAAACAAGAAAATATAAAGCTTAAACCACTACCTCAACACTAAAACTCTTTAGAGTTTGATTTGACCGACCCTTTAGTCAATTTAATCAAAAACAAAATCAAGAAGATTAGTAAGCTTAAAACTTGAAGGTCAAGACCAAAGTAGGTCTCAGTCGAGCAAAACTTTAACTTAAGAATGTTAAAAAAAAAAAAAAAAAAAAAAAAAAAAAAACCTCTTTGATTCACCATTTTCTAATGAATTTGGCTTGTTTTGGTAAAAGAGCATTTGAGGCCTTTTTATAGTGATCATAGATGGGTGTAAGGCGGCTCCGAGCTGATGTGGGATTCATTCTACACAATTTTATGTCCAAAAATTTTCCTAACATGTATTCTAAAACCCTACATGTATGCCATACACAAGGTATCCATGCGCATGCTTGATGTATGCATGCATACTTAAAGCGTGTGAGCGAATGCTTAAGTATGCGTGCACATACTTAGGGGTTTTCTTGCTTATTTTCTTACCAAAGCATCCTTCAAGCTAAAAATTCACAAGAATGAGCCCTAAATCAAATAAAACATGAAGAACCTTAATTTTGGGTTTCTAGGCACGAGCATGCGTGGGGTATGCATGCACATCCCATGTGCATGTGTACGCATGCTATGAGTATGCGTATGCATGCATAAAGCATGCACACTCACACACACCTAGAAACGCAAACCCAAAACAACAAAGAACCAACAATCAATACGAGAAATCTAATAACCTATCATGCTTATAATATAAAGACTAAACAACCTAAACTAAAAACAGATATATTAAAACAATAAAACACAAAAGAAAGTAAACAAACAACACAAACAAGAAAATATAAAGTTTAAACCACTACCTTAACACTAAAACTCTTTAGAGTTTGATTTGATCGACCCCTTGGTCAATTTAATCAAAAACAAAACCAAGAAGGTTAGTAAGCTTAAAACTCAAAGGTAAAGACCAAAGTAGGTCTCAACCCAACAAAACTTTAACTTAAGAACGTTTAAAAAAAAAAAAAACTTTTTCTTTGATTTACCATTTTCTAATGAATTTTGCTTGTTTCGGTAAAAGAGCCTTTAAGGCCTTTTTATAGTGATCATAAATGGGTGTAAGGTGGCTCCCAGTTGATGTGAGATTCACTCTACATAATTTTATGTCCAAAAACTTTCCTTACATGTATTCTGAAACCCTACATGTATGCCATACACGGGGTATCCGTGCGTGTGCTCGATGTATGTGTGCATACTTAAAGTATGCGTGCGAATGCTTAAGTATGCGTGCACATACTTAGGGGTTTTCCTGCTTATTTTCTTACCAAAGCATCCTTCAAGCTAAAAATTCACAAGAATGAGCCCTAAATCAACCTTGGGCCTTCGAGTGTTGTTGTCTTTGGGGAATGGGGGCTCGAGTTGTAAAGGGTACAAAATAAGGTGTCTGCACACAGCTGTGGAAGTACTTTGTGTTTCTATCTCCCTTGCTCCTCCAAAGAACTCTAGATCTTTGGCTCAACATTCTGGCTTCCAAGAGATTCAATTCTTCCTTATAATTCCTTGAGATTTTCATATTTGCCAATTTGACATTTGAAATTAATTTTCGCTAGCTTTTATGATTGAAAATATAATGTGACAATCATGCATCATAATCATGTGACCATCAATTGTTTATATATATATATATATACACATTTTTTGTTGATTTCATAATATTATACGCCATAAATTTTTGAAGCCTTGTAATTTTACACATCATTAAACTAATATATAGTTTAATTTAATGTTTATTTTATTTTATATTTAATCTCACTATTAGAATGTTGGTAAATCATATTTTCTTTAAATCATAATAAAGTTCTTTAAAAAAATCATAATAATGTCTAATGCTAAAATATATAGTTTCATACAGAACAACAATAATAATAAATGCATTTGGGTAGCTCCACATTGAAGCTAGAGTGGTCACAGGACCACCCTGGCTTGAAAGAAAAATATTATATATAAATTTTAAAATATTTATGATCTTTTTACCCTTAAAAAAATTTGTGACCGCCCTAATTTTTTTTAGGCTCAACGTAATTAAACTTTAAACAAAATTTGACAACAAACTTAGTTATAGATTAAGGCTACAACTCCACTCAATTTTTTTATTGGATATGAATTTTGACAAATTCACCATTAAATTAAATTCTTTTTTTCTTGTATCATCCATGCTTGAGAAATTTTAAGAAAATCTAAAATTATTAGTTATGTCATCAATCAAATGTTTAAATTTCGACTTTTTGTAGTATAAAATTATACATAAAAAAAAAAAGAGTTTTTGGATCAAATAGTTAATAATATCCAATTTGCATGAAATTTGACATATATTTTAAGAACATAAAAAATATATAATTTAGCGGTTAGATTTTTAAAATATGCAGCCATGCTAATTTGTTTAGTGAGAGTTGTAGATTTAAGCTACAATTAATTTTGTAGCCAATCTTTATCCTTAAATGAATTTTGATTCCCTTAACAATATATTTGGTCTTTACAAACAAAAAGAAAAAGCCGAGAAAAATTTTATCTAACTAAATTTTTTTTATATATAAGATAGAAATTCTACTGTAGCCTAATCTAAGTGTATATGTGTGTGAAACTCCCTCCTGGAGACTTGAATCCCGATCCTTGTCCCTCCACACCCCACAAGCACTTATTTTTGTGGAGTGACCATCGCACTAAAGTTATGCGGTGGTATCTAACTAAAATTTTGAAAGAGACAAGGCTTGTAATATTGATAATGAGAATATTATGCAACGATTTCAAAATAAGAAAACTCATAAAAGGAAATTGTAAGACTTTATGTATTTGCAAGTGTTTTCTTATTTTTTTGGTCATCAATATATGAAGTTCTATTTTTATTAGATTTTGTATAGTGACCATCTTGGAAAAAATTCTTGAAATTGCAAAATGTGCATAGTTATCAAATTTCTTATTCAAACAAAAAATAAGAAATTCAAAAATTATATTATATTAAAATTTTTCATGCAATACACAAGTTACTGATAATACAACTCATTCACACTAAATACTTATTTAATTAATGTGTAATCCATTACATAATACATTTATGGAATATAACTAATTCCAAAATTTGACAAAAAAAATATGTTAAGATATTCCCAATCTTATCCAAAGTGCATTCATTGAACATTTATACAATCACATTTAGATTGAATACATTTTTTTATGAAGTGATATTAGACTTTTTATTTTTTAAAACTTCAAGTATTTGATTAAACAGCATATCAAAAGTCTATTTTGATTTGAAAATTGAAGGTAATGTCTTATTTTTCTTTTTTTAGACGTAACTTCATAAAGTACTAAAGTACCCAATCTATAATTTGTGGACAAAATTAAACGAGAATATACAATTAAGAGATCAAGGGTATGTGGTGGTATCTAACTAAAATTTTGAAAGAGACGTGGCTTGTAATATTAATAATGGGAATATTATGTAATAATTTCAAAATAAGAAAACTTATAAAAGGAAATTGTAAGACTTTATGTATTTGCGAGTGCTTTCTTATTTTTTTGGTTGTCAATATATGAAGTTCTATTTTATTAGATTTTGTATAGTGACCTTCCTAAAAAAAAAATCCTGAAGCCGCAAAATGTGCATAGTTATCAAATTTCGTATTCAAACAAAAATTAAGAAATTATATTATATTAAAATTTTTTATGCAATACACAGGGTACTGACTAGTTATTTAATACAACTCATTCACACTAAATACTCATTTAATTAATGTGTAATCTATTGCATAATTTATTTATGGAATATAACTAATTCCAAAATTTGACAAAAAAATATGTTAAGATATTCCCAATCTTATCCAAAGTGCATTCATTGAACATTTATACAATCATATTTAGATTGAATACATTATTTTATGAAGTGATATTAGACATTTTTTTTAAACTTCAAGTATTTGATCAAACAGCATATCAAAAGTCAATTTTGATTTGAAAATTGTAGGTGATGTATTATTTTGCTTTTTCTAGACGTAACTTGAACAAGTACTAAAGTGCACAATATATCATTTGTGGACAAAATTAAACGAGTATATACAATTAAGAGATCAAAATTGAATTTTTTTTTTTTTTTTTATAAAAAATCTATGCATAATCAAATGATGATATTTTATATATAGGTCAAATTACAATTTATCCATATGTGATTTGATCGAAATTTATGTTGTCTACATGTGACTTGAAATTTGACACTTTATATACTTTGACCGAAATTTAAGTGATATACCTGTGATTTGAAATCCTATAATGCAAGTATTCCGTTAGATTCTTTTTTTATTTTTATTTTTTATTTTTTTTTTATCTTATTTGATCTTGTATTTATATATATATATATATATATATATTTTTTTTTTCTTTATGTTTTTGGAGAAGAAAGATATAAAAGTGAAACAAAATTGCATATTTAACTATATTTTTAACAGAAGTGGGTTACAAAATTCTAACTAAGCTAATCTCGGGTAAGTACAGTGTTAAATTTCTAATCACAAGTAGACAATTTAAATTTTAGTCAAACTATACTTTATAATTTGCGGTTATATATTGTAAGGACTCAATTTGTAACGACCCAAATGATACTGGGTTTGCACGTAAAAAATGCCCAAACAATATCATTTGTAGAGCGTGGGTTTGAAAGACTAGGCCTTAGTCACCGGACGGTGGTTAGTCGTGGTGTTCATATAGAATTAAACCGTGTTCACTCGAGGAGTCTTTTTCCTTGAGACGGTCTGGGAGGCTTTGGTTCTTGGCCTTTTTTCCCAGCCCCTTTTCCGGATTGCTTGCTTCTCCTTTTATATTAGCCTGTATCCCTTATCCTACGTCCACGTGTAGGATCGACTTTCCAGGACTAATACTTGTCCCATCAGCCCATACCCAAAGTGGTTGGGGGTGGTTGTAAAAGCTGAAGAGCATGGCTCTGTCAGGTGCAGAGTATTCAATGGCAGTAATGACAGCTTTCCCTTTGTCCTTGGTCGTTATACTCTCCAGCGTCCCCTTCTCTATTGACATAGATATTTTAGATTTTTTTCCAAAACTGTTCCCATACCGTTCTTGCCCTTTCTTTTAGGGGGACCTCGGATATGCCGAGGACATAATTATCCTCGACTATGTCTCAAGACTACTTGGACTTTTATTACACGTCCTCAGCTATACCCCTCCTCGGCTTGAGCCTTGGGCCCCAATGTAAAAATGGGCCAGGACCACAAATTCTTAGGCCCCACAATAGCCCCTCAAAATCCTGCTGTCAGACCTCTTAGTCGGAGAGGAGGGTTCTGGCGATGCCTAGCCTTTATTACAGTTCGTTCAGCTCTAACCTTCATTAGTGTTGGTGTCCCTTCATTTATTTAGTAAATGCACTGGGTTACGAGACATTCATCTAGATTTTCACACTGGGCGCTCCTGCCGTTTCAGTGTACGAGGCACATCTTTAATAGATTTACACTACAAGGCCGATCAAATCTGACGGTTATAGATGATATTGGGGAGTTGAACAGACGTTACCTCATTTGCAGATCTTCTTGGAAATCTGTACGGATTAAATGCCACTGAATTTACCTTCCATATAAGAAGCCAGACGAGAGGGTATTCCCTTCGTGTAAAGACTCTTTAACCTTCCTAAAGCCTCAAACCTCAAGTTGTGCTCAAAGTCTTCCTTATCAGCATAGTCAAAGCTTATAGTGTGACACGTTTGAAGTAGAAGCGGGGATAAAAAGATCACATCCTTCTCAGAAGCGTTATGTCCCTCCGAAGCTTAAGATGGCTCGGTCAGGGCAGGGTTGGGAGAGACTCAAGATGCTTCCCATCCTCCTTCAGCCAAAATCCGAAGCATGTGCTAGTCGCATCAAGCTTTTGATGCGATTGAGTTGGGGTTATCCATTATCAGTACCAGCCGCTCTCTTATGAGCATAACTAATATGGCACTAGCGTGTTAGGGGTCAGGGCTGACGCAGGAACTAAGTATCCCTGCTTCTTCCTCTGTTCCTTCACTGATGCCTCCTTTTGCCTCCCATTCTTCTTCTTTCCCATCACCAGATCCATCCTGGTGCTTTTCCTTCTTCCTCTTCTTCTCCTCATCCATCAAAAGAGGTCCTCCTCTCAATATGATAGCTACTAGAGCAAAATTTAGCAAGACTTCTTATTTTTGTTGCTTTTTTTTTTTTTTTTTTTTTTTTTTTTTTTTTTTAATTCTAGTTCTTGTAATTTGTTTCCTATATAGGCTTGTTTAAGCCCTTCATTGTACGCTGTACTACTTCTTTACATTAATAAAAGTTGCCATTGTTTTATCCTATGTATTTTTTCTTTCCTGCAATGGTTATGCCGTGAATGGACGTACTACCGTATGACTTCTTTTCATTTTTATACTCTGAACGATGTTTAGGGCCGAAATCCCTGTTAATAAAAAAATCTTACTCTGCACTAATTGAAACTATCCAGCATAATAATGCCGATTTGAACAAATGATACTTAGGGCAGAAACCCTTACTAAGAAAAAAGAAAAAGATGCTATTATGAGCTTATTAGAGCTGTTTGGCATAATAATGCCGACTTGAGAAAACGATACTTAGGGCCGAAACCCTTACTAAGAAAAAAGATGTTATTATGAGCTTATTAGAGCTGTCCGGCATAATAATGCCGACCTGAGAAAACGATACTTAGGGCCAAAACCCTTACTAAGAAAAAAGATGTAATTATGAACTTATTGAAGCTATCTTGCACAATAAGACTGACCTGAAAAAGGGTTGTATACCCCAAACTGAACGAGATGATGGCTGAATGCTCAGTGCTGTGTAGGAAGTAATCATCCAAGGATATGTAACCTAAAATGAACAGCCCCTGCGGGTCGCTGAGTAATAAGGCGTTTCGCCATCTTCCTAATGACCTTCATAGCCTTAGTCTTTTCTGGTATTTGGTCCGAGGACTGAGCGACTTAGAATTCTCCTTAAGTAGCTGATTTTTCCATAGGTTTGAGTCGGAGGACCATGCAATACCTTGGTTCTATCCAAAACTTAACTTTTTTAAGTAGTTGGTTTCCCCATAGGTTTGAGTCCAAGGACGATGCAATACCTTGGCTCTGTCCAAAACTTAATTTTTAAGTAGTTGGTTTCCCTATAGGTTTAAGTCCGAGGACCATACAATACCTTGGTTCTGTCCAAAACTTGATTTTTAAGTAGTTGGTTTCCCCATAGGTTTGAGTCCGAGGACCATGCAATACCTTGGTTTTGTCCAAAACTTAGCTTTTTAAGTAGTTGGTTTCCCCATAGGTTTGAGTCCGAGGATCATGCAATACCTTGGTTCTGTCCAAAACTTGATTTTTAAATAGTTGGTTTCCCCATAGGTTTGAGTCCGAGGACCATGCAATACCTTGGTTCTGTCCAAAACTTAGCTTTTTAAGTAGTTGGTTTCCCTATAGGTTTGAGTCCGAGGACCATGCAATACCTTGGTTCTGTCAAAAACTTGATTTTTAAGTAATTGGTTTCCCCATAGGTTTGAGTCCGAGGACCATCCAATACCTTGGTCTGTCCAAAACTTGATTTTTAAGTAGTTGGTTTCCCCATAGGTTTGAGTTCGAGGACCATGCAATACCTTGGTTCTGTCCAAAACTTAGCTTTTTAAGTAGTTGGTTTCCCCATAGGTTTGAGTCCGAGGACCATGCAATACATTGGTTCTGTCCAAAACTTGATTTTTAAGTAGTTGGTTTTCCCATAGGTTTGAGTCCGAGGACCATGCAATACCTTGGTTCTGTCAAAAACTTGATTTTTAAGTAGTTGGTTTCCCCATAGGTTTGAGTCCGAGGACCATGCAATACCTTGATTCTGTCCAAAACTTAGCTTTTTAAGTAGTTGGTTTCCCCATAGGTTTGAGTCCGAGGACCATGCAATACCTTAGTTCTGTCCAAAACTTATCTTTTTAAGTAGTTGGTTTCCTCATAGGTTTGAGTTTGAGGACCATGCAATACCTTGATTCTGTCCAAAACTTAGCTTTTTAAGTAGTTGGTTTCCCCATAGGTTTGAGTCCGAGGACCATGCAATACCTTAGTTCTGTCCAAAACTTAGCTTTTTAAGTAGTTGGTTTCCCCATAGGTTTGAGTCCGAGGACTATGCAATACCTTGGTTCTGTCCAAAACATGATTTTTAAGTAGTTGGTGGAATTAACCCCTCGGCTATGGCGTGGGACCGTGGTTTAGGGGGATTAGCTCCTCGGCCAAGCCCCTAGAACCATCTGCGCTACTGATGCTACGAAGCATAGCCCCTAGTGGAACTTTATTCTAGGACACCACAACTGGCTACTGGAAATGATGTGGGGGATTGTCTCAACCCACCGCCTGTGCCAAGACACAAGCCCTCCCCACAGACGGCGCCAATTGTAAGGACTCAATTTGTAACGACCTAAAATGATACTGGGTTCGTATGTAAAAAAGGCCTAAACAATATCATTTGTATAGCGTGGGTTTGAAAGACTAGGCCTTGGTCACCGGACGGTGGTTAGTCGTGGTGTTCATATAGAATTAAACTGTGTTCGCTCGAGAAGTCTTTCTCCTTGAAGCAGTCTGGGAGGCTCTAGTTCTTGGTCTTTTTTCCCAATCCCTTTTCCGGATTGCTTGCTTCTCCTTTTATATTAGCCTGTATCCCTTATCCTATGTCCACGTGTAGGATCGATTTTTCAGGACTGATACTTGTCCCATCAGCCCATACCCAAAGTGGTTGGGGGTGGTTGTAAAAGCTGAAGAGCATGACTCTGTTAGGTGCAGAGTATTCAATGGCAGTAATGACAGCTTTCCCTTTGTCCTTGGTCGTTATACTCTCCAGCGTTCCCTTCTCTATTAACATAGATATTTTAGATTTTTTTTCAAAACTGTTTCCATACCGTTCTTGCCCTTTCTTTCAGGGGGACCTCGGATATGCCGATGACAGAATTACCCTCGACTATGTCTCAAGACCACTTGGACTTTTATTACACATCCTCGGCTATACCCCTCCTCAGCTAGGACCTTGGGCCCCAATGTAAAAATGGGTCAAGACCACAAATTCCTGGCTCCACATATATATATATATATATATATTTTTTTTTTTAATTTTAATTTTATAATTTTTGGTTTTTGTCACAATGACATAATATATGAGATAGGAATGAGAAATAGAGGCCGAAAGGGAGACGTAAAAACAAGAGAGAATGAGAGCGCCTACAAGCCAACTGGGCCTACTACTAGTCTAGCTTTGAATCTAAACTGTAAAGTAATAAAACGCACGCAAATCAGTGTTATATATGTATGTACCCTTCTTGCTTCACACCATTTCATAAACTCTCTCTCTCTCACGCTCACTCTTCAATCACATTAACGACAAACCTCTTTTCTTCCAAACCCTAGAACAGAGCTACTACACAAAAACCCTAATCTCCCTCTCTCTCTCTCTCAATCTTTCTAGAGATCTTGCTGCATTTTCCGGCGATGTGATTCCGGCGAAACTCATAGCATTTCCGTTTTTTTTTTGAAACACCACAGCTTCACCAACATTGTTTACAGAAAATGGCCTCAGCATGTGTAAACAACATCGGAATGTCGCCGGAGAGCTTCATCGACCTAGCTCCGGCGACCTACGGCTGGCTCAGCCCTCGCATCTCCTTCAGCCGCGACGACGACTCTTCAAAGCTCGCGGCTCCCAAGCCGCAAGCGTCGCCGGCGAAATCGGCGCCTCCCTCTGAGCTACCAGATCTGGAAGCACCGGCCGGAGATTTCGAGTTCAGGCTGGAAGATCCAGTGGCCATGCTCCCCGCCGACGAGCTCTTCTCCGACGGAAAGCTCGTGCCACTACAGCTCTCGTCGGTCAAACCTCAAGTCAACGACGCCACCATTTCCGAGATCAGGTCGCCGGATTCTCCAAAAACCCGCCGGAGACCCGAGATCTCCAGCACCGACCCGTACCTCTTCTCTCCCAAAGCTCCGAGATGTTCTAGCCGTTGGAAAGACCTTCTCGGCCTTAAAAAACTCTACCACAACTCAAACCCCAAACCCGACCCAAAAACGACACCGTCGTCCACCACAAACACCAAATCCCTCAAACACTTCCTCCAACGAAGCTCGAAGTCTACCACCACATCATCATTATCTCTATCTTCCTCATGCGACTTGTCGTTGAGCCTCCCTTTGTTAAAAGACACAGACTCTTCCTCATCCGAGTCGTTATTATCTTCTTCTCGATTCTCGCTTTCCTCCTCTTCCTCCTCCGGCCACGAGCTCGAAGATCTCCCCAGACTCTCCCTCGACTCCGAGAAACAAAACCCGAACCCGAACCCAAACCCGATTTCAATCCACCGCAACCCGCCGAAGATGAGACCGGTAAAACCGAAGCAGACAAGGCAAATGGACAGCAATGGCAAAAACGTGAGAACAGGGAGGAGTTTTACGAAAGAAACCCAATCGACGAGTAGAGGAGTATCGGTCGATAGTCCGAGAATGAACTCGTCTGGGAAGATAGTGTTTCAGAGCTTGGAACGAAGCTCGAGCAGTCCGAGTAGTTTCAACGGTGGGCCCAGGTTTAAGCACAGAGGAATGGAGAGGTCCTATTCGGCAAACGTGAGAGTAACCCCGGTTCTCAATGTGCCGGTTTGTTCGCTCCGTGGCCCGTATTCCTCTAAATCGTTTGGGTTCGGACAGCTTTTCTCGTCGCCGCAGAAACGAGAAACCGGAGGCAACAGCAGAGGCCATTCATATTATCATAGTAGTAATAGCAAGAACCGCACCGATCGAATCTGACAAGAGCAGTAAAATTTTTGTTCTTGTTTATGTTAATGTCTTCTCTCTCTCTCTTTTTTTGAAGCAAATACCGCATGACATTGGTAGTTAATTTTGTTGCTCTAGTTATCAAAAAAAAAAAAAAAAAAAAACTGATTTTAGATCGTGTAAATATGCGGGGATTTTCTTCTGATGTTGTTGTTGTTCGGGTTTTGCTAACTTTAATGTTAAGGAAAAACAAAAAATAGGAACCCAAATCTATGAAGTAGTAGCTGAGTTTCAGGTTCTTGTAGGATGGCTCTTCTTGTTGTTGTTGTTCTTGATCTGAAAGGTTTGGAATCTCTGTTTTTTGCTGTTCATGTCTGAATGTGTTCGTGTTTGTGTTTGTGTTTGCAAGCACGCGCTCTGAGAGCGCGTAGGAGATATAATTATGGGTTTGGGTTAGATTTAGATTTAGAGTTTGGGGGAGATATAAGATTTGTCTTAATGATGTCTTTACACGGAGAGAGCTTAAGCTATGATTAATAAATTAAAATGTGTTATTAGTCGCTTTCCATGAATTTTACTTTGTAGTTTAGCGTGGGACGTTTTGGGAAACGATGCCAAAGTTTTTTAAACAGTTTTGTGATCAGAAGCGCCAGCGAGCTCTGCCGAATTTGTTTATATTTGCACGTCAGTCTGATCCAAAGCTACCCCTCTCTCTATATATTCCAATCTTAATTAGCATAATTAATGCTAGTAGATTAATGTTGTTACTGTTTATCTTGCTTTTTTGCTTTGGGTCGATGTGGACCACGTGTGATTCTAGTGTATAGGATTTAAATATGTAGGACAGGGTTTTATACAGGAGTGTACTTGTTTGTATTGTGCGGATAGTTACACCCCATCTTGACTTTGAGGGGATATGATAAATGAATTGCCATTATTAATGCCGCTGTTACGGGAAAAAAAAATTATTGTGATATAATGAAAAATAGTTGTAGTACACCATTATATATATTCATTTCTTTAAATCCCCACAATTCTTGGATCATATATTCCATTTAGCTCCATACTTGGTGTCATGTAATGTCTCATATTTGAGCTTAGATTATGGGCAAGGCTAGCTGGAATGGATGGGAATTAAGATTACTTTTAACATTCTAGGTGGCCTACAAGGATTGCGAAACCAAAGGCAGAGGCAGAGGCAGAGAGAGAGAGAGAGAGAGAGAGAGAGAGAGAGAGAGGCAGAGAACCCATGTGATATGTGCAAGGGAGTGAGTGAGGGCTAACTGGCTAAACAAAACAAAAATAAGGAAAATGCATTTCGAACTTGTTGGTTGTCCGCTGTCTATTATGAGTCCGTTTGGATTGAGCTTATTGTTGGTAAAAGTGAAAATATTGTAGTAAAATAATTTTTAAATGTGTGAAAAGTATTGTGCGATCCATTTTTAATATTTTTAATACGTGAATAGTGTTGATACAGTATGTGAACAGTATTATTATAGTGCATGAACAGTAATTTTTGTCTCCGCACAATAAATTTACCGTTCATGCGCTAAAAAAAAAAAAAAAAAAAAAAAAATTAAAGACGGAAACGTGAAATGAAATCGTGATCATTGGTTTCAGTTGAAACCAAACGCTCGCTATGTAAGAAAGATAGAGCTTGTCTGGTGATCAGTAATTGGACATGTTAACATATGGAAACGTATTTAAAATGGTCACGTAACACCATACACCATGTCCTATCTAATCTCTAAACCTACATTGGCCTGCGCATGCTGAAAAAACACGCCTGTGATTTGGATGAATGACGTTGGGATAGTGAGAACTGAGAAATTGAGATATACACATCAATTTGATCATTACATAATAGACATAGACAGACCCAAAGCTTAGAATCTTTCTTATGATGGGTTTTGGGCTCTTTTACCTATGATATCAAGAAGACCCTTTCTTTACCTATTGCTTATCCGTTGGATCTAATTAAAATTATTTCATTTTTTTTTAATTTCTTTCTTTTTTAAGTGTGTTGTCCGGATTTTGAGATTTTGAATGATGTGGGTGGTTGACCAGGTCTCATTGGGCCCAATCTGTTTTGTCCCCATTAGAAGATATGTTTTGGGGTTGTGATAACGTGCACACCCACTTGTTGTATATTTGATTATTGTTCTGTCATTGCAGAGGGCAATACTGTCCTTTTGGACCCTATATATATATATTCTAATAACTCATCCTATTATTGCTTCTTTTTTTCATGCACTTCATAAGGGCTATTTTGGTTTCATTCATTTAGCAATGCTTCAACGCATGGTAATAATCTTCAATAAACACTGAATTCTCAGACTGAATTCTCGGTTACTTATTTTGTTTACATTAATGTTGTCAATAATTTCAGCTAAAAAAATGTTGTCAATAATTAAGATGAAGAATTAATGTTTGTAGGGGATGGCGGGACAAGAGCCAATGTTCAAGTTTCTAAAAAAGAATTTTATACACATATATTCTTAGGTTAGGTTTGAATAAAATTTCTATTTTATATTAAAAAAAAAAAAAGAAGAATTAAGGCAAGACTGTCAAGTATGCTAGAGTAGTGAATAAGGACATGTTCCCTGACGCTATTCTTAGACGTGTACTTTTGTACATGTGATTTTTGTAATATGCTGGAGTAGTGAGACATGTTCCTGCCAAACACGTCGCTATTTTTAGATGTACTTTTGAACATATGATTTTTGTAACAATGGATTAGCGCAGCAAATGTAAGTCGCCAAATTATGTGGTTAGAATTTTTTAAGGAAAAAAAAAAAAAGGATCCAGATAAGGGGAGTGAGGTGTATTTAGGATAAAACCAAAGAAGCCTTGTAGACTTGTAGTAAACTAGTAACGATTGTTCTTATATTGGAAAATAAATCTTAAAGTCATAGATTTTCTATCTAAATAGTAAGAAAGTGAGCTATATTACTATAGCACTAAGCTCTAATTTATGGATGTATCTATGTCACTTTATTTCGGATTTACTATTTTTGGTTAGCATCATTTATGTGAAAATTGTAATAAGGATGAAAATAGAAGTACCAACTGTAGGTTTTAATAAACCTTAAAAAGGTTTTCATAAAAACAAATAAATAAATTGAAAAGAAATAAATATATAATTTAACTATTACATCCCTCATCTTTTATTTGTATTTTCTTAGAAAATGGATAAATCAAAATCAATGCATCATTTTCATTTTGCATTCTTTCATTTTTAAGATAAATCAATAAGAAGGAGTTGAATGAAATGAATATTCATTTCTAACCATTGTATTCCTTTCTGCTTATTGCCATATAAGAGAATGTTTAAAAATACCTTTCAATCTATATTATTTGAATCATTTTCCTCTCCTAAACAAGCGACAAGATGAGAGAGAGTAACTGCTCCACCAAGATTCTGAATTAGTTTATTATGACAACTCAGATTCGAAGTATTAAAAGCTGTGTTGTTTAACATTTCTTGATATTTTTAGCAGAAATTTCTAATGTCAAGTCCACTCTCACCAAAGTATCAATTATAAATATATATAAAAAAAAATAGTCATGTTAACGAGTACTTTTAGAGTAATTATTAACAAACCATTTTAAAGAAATTTAAACATAACTTTTAAGAAAAATAGAAAAAAATTGTCAAAATTTTAATTTTTTTTTACATAAAATTTTTCTTAAAATTGTTTATTAACAAATTCCTTAAGAGTGTTCATTAACATTTTTTTTTAAATTAAAAAAAAAAAAAAAACTTGCTATTTGCCTCACATCAATTATCACCCTCATAACTTTACTACATATATTTATTGAACCTAACTTATTTCCTCTATTATGATTGGTGTCGTCGTCAGCTCTGTGTACTCAAATCTATTATCTTGATACGCTGAAAAAGGAATGGAGAGTTAATGTGTTGAATGATGCTGTTTCTATTAAAGGTTTAGCTGTCTTTAAAGTTTAGAGAGATAAATCGATCTGGAAAGTATCATGGAAAATTAATGGAAAAGCACAGATTGTGATTTCTGTACAGAGATCTATATCAAAAAACCCATATATAGAGAGCTTGTATAACGGTCATATTGTTATCTAAACTGTAGCATATGATATCTAATTTTTGGTGCATAAAAGTAAATGAATAAACAAGTAGAGAGGCCTGCAAAGGCTGGAAACTAAGGGTATCAATCAATTAAAGAACGTGCCTATGGGCAGTCTTCTTCTTCTTCTTCTTTTATTTTTTGTGTGCAGCCTTATGAATAGATTCCCCAAACCCCCCCACTAAAGTTCTTATCCTATTGAGAAAGTTTTGATAGGCACAAAAAATTTGATAAAAATTACCCGTGGTAAATAAAAAAAATAATATAAGTGATGAAATCAAATAAGAATCAGCAAAAACGTGTTAAAATAATTGTTGTGAAATTTATTGTGTCTCTATCATTACTCTTTATCTTTTGTTTTATATGCATAGTTGCCCTTGTGTGTTTGTATGTGGGGTTGAGAGTGAAGATGTTGTATATGTTAGCCGACTTGGAAGATATTCCTGTCCTTATATTTGTCCACAATGGCCTCCCATTTAAGATTCACAGCCACTCAGGTCATATATTTTTTATTTTTATATAAACTACTTCGTACACAGTGTGGGGGCATGTGAACTATACTTTGGGTCACATCATCGTATCTAGTCCCAACCAAATGAGCTGGACCTGGTTTGTTGGCTAAAGTTTTTATCACTTATTAGATCATATTTGCAACTAGCAATTACACAAAGACGTGGTAAGTTTTTATCATCATTTTCTACGAGTAAGTAATATTGGTACCAAGCACAATTTTTATCACAATTTATTTATACAGTGAGATATGAGTGGTAGAAGTATATCCCAACATGAACTTATCATCACATTTCTAGTGACATAAATTGTGTCATTTTATGTGACACCTGTATTATTCTTTTTTTACCTACTATTAAATCATCTACTATATCAACAAATGTCAAATTTGTCGTTAAAGTTTTTGTATTTGTGGAATTCCTCATTTGCAAGGGTACATTTGTTTGTCAATAAGTTCAGAAATGCATATTTAAAAAAAAAAATTATGATTGATTCTAGTTAAAAATGATATTAATGGTGGGTTGATATAAACCATTTCAATTATAATTTATTAATTAAGAGCTTTGTAACTCGATTAATTTACATTTCTTATCGTGTTTATGACATCTAGAATTCAAAGTTTTCTTTCCAAGTTGTAATTATCAAATTATAAGAAATAAAAATAAAAATAAAAATTATCATGTCAAGAATTATGAAAAATATTAATTTTTTATTTGTCTTACGAAATGTTTATATGCGTTTATTAATTGACTATTCGTTAGAACTTAAAAGTGATGAAAAAAAATAAAAATAAAAAAGTTTATTTATTAATTAATTATTGCAACTTTAATATAGAGTTCCAAAAGCCCAAAAGGTTACCTTTTTTAGGAGTACCAAACCCACTCATGTAAACCATACTTTTAAGCTCCTCAAATCATCTCTAGCTAACATTGTCACATGCCGTATCATAATAGAATGCATACCTAAAAATAAAAGAAAGGTGTGCTTAAAAAAAAAAAAGGTGTAGAAATAAGTACATAACATTATCCCATCGCTTTTTCCATCTTTTCACTTCTTTTTATACGCTAATTGCTAAATGCCTAACTGTGATGTTTACGGATATCTATCCCTATTCTAATGAAACTGCCAAAAAGGGTTAAGAGAAAGTGAATTAAGATAAGAAGATCAAATCAAATATTATTACCCAAAAGATAACCAAACTGTTCAAGAATCAAAAGAGAGAGAGAGAGCCAACATTTATTGACATATATGGGTAATGGTGGGAATCATGTTTCTGTGAATGGAAGAGACCCTTCATATTGTATGGTAGGTACCTTTTTTTTTTTTTTTTTTTGCTGAATATTGTATGGTAGGTACTTTGCTGAAGTAGTTTTCTGTTTTTTTTTTTTTATTATTATTAATGGGAATGATTGTGTTTGGCCCTTAGCTTGGTCAAAGAAGTTTGTTGAGATTCAAAGCCATGCAAGTTACCATAATTTTCTTTATCAACAGCTAAAGAACCCTGTTACTTGGCTGGCCCTAGGAGTGGGTATTAGTTCATTGGGTAATGTTTATTATATATATATATATATATATATGGGTTCGGTTAATCTATACCTTAGGCATATATTAATAATCTATTTCAATTTTCTATAAAAATTTTCTTAAAATGTTTTATTAATATATACTTTGGGCATATATTAATAATCTATTTCAATTTTCTATAAAAATTTTCTTAAAATGTTTTATTAATATATACTTTAAGAACACACGTTAGTAATTCTCATATATATATATATATATATATATATCCGGATTCACACATTACCCAAAATGCACATAACTTTAAGTCTTGAGTTTAGTGCATTTTGGATAGTGTGTGGATCCACAAATGTGTATATCATTTTCCCTAGTTAATTTAATTTAGTTCAACCCTTTTTTTTTTTATTATTAATGGGAATGATTGTGTTTGGCCCTTAGCTTGGTCAAAGAAGTTTGTTGAGATTCAAAGCCATGCAAGTTACCATAATTTTCTTTATCAACAGCTAAAGAACCCTGTTACTTGGCTGGCCCTAGGAGTGGGTATTAGTTCATTGGGTAATGTTTATTATATATATATATATATATATGGGTTCGGTTAATCTATACCTTAGGCATATATTAATAATCTATTTCAATTTTCTATAAAAATTTTCTTAAAATGTTTTATTAATATATACTTTAAGAACACACGTTAGTAATTCTCATATATATATATATATATATATATATATCCGGATTCACACATTACCCAAAATGCACATAACTTTAAGTCTTGAGTTTAGTGCATTTTGGATAGTGTGTGGATCCACAAATGTGTATATCATTTTCCCTAGTTAATTTAATTTAGTTCAACCACCCCCCCCCCCCCCAACACACACACACACACACACACACACACACACACACACACACACATATATATATATATATATATATATTTGGGGCAAACATCTTGGACATCATAATTGAGAATGTCTGGAAGTGTTAACTGAACTTATGAATCATTGGTAACATTACACATATGCTTCAAATGCTTTGAGGGTGGCTATATCTTGGTCACTTTTTAATTAATTAATTATTTACTTATTTTTTGATAATTTGATACTTGGAGAGAGGAGATTTGAATTTTAGACATTTCATGTCAGAAATACTAAGACTTGCTAATTGTGCTACATTGCTACAAGGCTCTTAGCCTACACCATTTGCATGCATATAGTATCATTTTGGTGGCTAGGTACACTCTAAATGTTGTTGAAAGTTCTATTGGGACTTCGACTCCTGTTCGATTGATCAAACTTGTTATGATTGGTAGAAGTATGTATAATCTGAGAACATTACTCTTTGTTTATTTGATTCTTGGCTCAATTGCAAGATCGATCGATTGAGACTATGAGTTCAATCAGTTGAAGGAATTCTTGATTGGTTGAGATACATAAAATAACTATTTCTACAGTTTTTTAGATGATGAATTTTTTGATTTGTCAAACGGCTAATGCTCTTTGTGAACCTTATGCTCGACCAAAGTGACTCTCCAATAGTGTTTTTGAAAGGGCATAATCTCTTGGCTATAAATAGTGATTTATATTCATTTTTGTAACTACCTCTTTTTACCATTTTCATAGAAATTGAAAAGAATTCTCTTAAGAATACTACTTGAAGTATTTTAGGCTTAGTTTTATCTTAGTAACAAGTTTGCTGCAAAACTTTTAGTATCTTTTGTGGGGGCAAATATTGTTTGAGGATAACTGATTTTTCATGCCTTTAAGCCTTGTTGCCCATTTTCTCATCAATAACTAGTTTGGTTGTGAATTTAATAAAAATAAAATGAGGAAGTTATTGCATCTTTGATTTTTTTTTTCTCTTTTTAAATAAAGATAGAAATTTTATTAATGATAAAAAAAATAAAGGATACAGGCCTGTTGATGCCCACTTTTGACAAAAAGCCCAATGACAGAAGAAACCTAACAGTATGAAGAAAAGTGGGAAGAGAAAATAATAAAACAAAGCCCAGCAGGCCAAAATAGTGGGAATAATGGTCAGCAGGCCCGCAAAAATAATAAATGGTAAAGAAGAAGCAAATGGGTTGAGGAAGCCCAAGGAATGAAGTAGTAAACCCATGAGAATAATAAGAGGTAAAGAAGAAGTTAATGGGCCGAGGAAGCTCAAGAAATAAGTTAGTAAATTCATAGGGTTAGCTTAAAGGCCAATAAGCCCGAAAGCTAATAAGAGGTAAGGATGTGGTAGTTAGGCCAAGGAAGTCCAAAGGATTTAGCAAAAGCCCATGGGAGTAAAAGATGTAAAGAAGAAGTAATTGTGCTGAGGAAGTTTGAGGAATGAATTGGGCTGAGGAAGCTTGAAGAATGAAATGGGCTGGCACGGTAGGAATGTGGTCCAATAAAGCTCAAAAGAGGTAAGGATGTGGAAAGTGGGCTGGCACAACAGGAATTTTGGCCAGTAAAGCCCAACCCGTAAGCCCATAGGTAACAAGGAAATAAAAAAGAGACAATGATATAGCAAGAACAGTGTAGTGGCATGCAGAATCACCAGCTAAGAAGCCTATAGACATAGGAAGGAAGAGGACATAGGCCAGGTAGGAAGGAGAGGGCATGCACCTAAGCAATGCCCAGTCCAAAGAAGAGATGGAAAACAGAGAACGTGAACCCAAAGGCCCATGTATCTTGCACGCTGCAAGAGTTTTAAACACCTATCAGAGTGTATAGCAGGATCAGACAAATGCGGAGGCAATGGCAAAGGCATGAAGAGCAGAAAAGTAGTGGATTCAGACGGAAGTGGAGTGTACACACAGGGCCCAGGCACCACCTACTTGTACCCAGCCAATACATGAGAGGTGGGCCATGGGTCAAGGCTATAAGAGGGTGTAGTCTGACGGTGGGAAGAAATAGGAGCCTATTTTGGGGTTTCCGCTCAAACTTCTTCGAGGAGAAATGTCCTACTAGGATGACGTTCCACCCAAAAGAAGTAAGTATGAGCTGGAACCACTGGATGCATGCCATAGAGGTAGGTGAGGGAGAGGTTTAACCCTTATCTAGACAAGAGTAGTGAAAAAAGAGGGGTAAGAGACAACATAAGACATTTTTGTCTATGAATGAGGCGTGGTGCAGCCAACGTAGTGTAATGGTAGTAGCTGGG
Organism: Quercus robur; assembly: GCF_932294415.1. Classification (NCBI taxonomy): domain Eukaryota; kingdom Viridiplantae; phylum Streptophyta; class Magnoliopsida; order Fagales; family Fagaceae; genus Quercus; species Quercus robur. Next base: position 17,983,957 of record NC_065537.1, read on the forward strand.
CAGTCGGTAGGCCAATGGACAATCTTGAAAGGATGCCCACAACGAGCTAAAAGCAATTGAGGGGTAAAATTGGTAAATCCTGTCATAGTTGTGAACAGTAAATGGGGGGAACAACCACAGTAAGAAATAGAGATAAAGCAAGAAAAAGAGAGAAAATGAAAACATAGGAATCAGAGAAAAGCAGGAGTGACAAGAATAGATGCATGCATCAATAGGCTACCCATTTCTCTTCCTTTTGACAGATCCACTCTCTAAGAAGTTAAGGATTAGGGTTTAAGCCATCTAGGTCATTTTTTCCAAAGTGTGTAATCTCTACGGCAAGAATCTTCTTTGAGGTTACTCAAATTGGAAATTGGTTCCCTTTTTGGACTTATGCTTGTTGAAAAGCTAAAGCCATTTTTCTTTGGCATACGAGCATTACCTTTCGGTTGATGAATGATTAATTTGTTATCTTATTACCAAATTACTTGTCGTAATCTTGTTATTCGAGATTGTATTATTTTGCCATGATCTTGTTATATTCCTTTCTTGTGTTATTCAGACATTATTGTTATTTGTAAAATGTTTTAGCTATCTTGCTATATTGTGTTTCCTGCTGTAATATTTGCAATAGTTATTTCGGCCGTGAGCATGTTGTACATTCAAGACTCCTGCCAAGGCGCGTCTATACTAGAATGACCTGATTTGTGCACAAACTGTCCTAAGGCGTGTTTCACTAAGGCCAGTCCCAACTTTTCTACCTCAAAATCACGGGACATGGTGCAGCAGGAGAAATCAAAGCCCAACAACAAAAAAGGCCCACCATAAGGCCAAATATAGCATCTTTGCTCTTGATTAAAACTAATAGGAGACTTGGATTTTAAAATTTTAAGCCTTCACTTCACAAATCCACTAGCATTTTGAGCACGTAAGTACATGGTGTTAGACTATGTGAAGCCTAATTTGTACTTGATCTGGATTATAATTTGATCTAATATAAAAGTATTACATTTTTTTTAATGAGAGATTTTTTGAGGCTTAGTCCATGGAATAGATGTTTTGAAAACTTTTTGGCTTATTTTTAGCCCATTGTTAATCCTCTGTGTGATATATATATATATAAATACTGTTGTTTCAAATGAGAGTTTGTCGTGTTGTTTTGACTTTTGAGAGAAAAATATATTGTATTGCCGCATCTTCTATTTTTCCTTAAAAATAATGAAATCATTGCAATTCTGTAGAGATAGGCAAATTGTCGAACCACATAATTTCTTGTGTCATGATTATCTTGTATGTATCATTTTTATATCTCTTTTTATATTTGCCTCTCACATATCTAAGAATTCGTGTATATTTCCAACTTATGGTATCTCAATAAACTGGTGGTCACACATTTTAAATGTTACGACTTATGAACCTTAGAATAATGAGCAACAGTTTTGTTGAAATTGATTATGGTGGACGAAATGTGTCGATCCAAGGACTAATGGAAGTTAAGGCTAGCTGTTCCCATGGCCAGTCAGTGCAACGAGTGTCCTACGGTAAAGGAAATTCAGAGGGGCTTGGCCTAGAACAACTAAAGAGGCCTAGAAATATTCTTGGAAAATATAATGTACGGATGGAAAAAGTTGGAAAAGGACCATTTTCCAGTTAAATACTTAAATCCATGTGTCATTTTAAAAAATTCAATGGTCTTTAAAAAAACCCATGTTTTTTTTTTTGCTGAAATGGTCTTAAAAAAAACCCATGTAAAGTGCAAACAATACAAAATTAAATAAATGCCACGTTACACATATTGGACTAAAAAATTTATAAAATTGAAAATGGAGGCGGATATTATCCCAAACAAATTAAACCTTATAGTTACAAAACTAACAAATTGATCTTGAAGTTTGTTACTTTATAAAATCTTAGGGTTTAATGTGTTGCTTTTAAGATTACTAGTTTAGGTTGTATGTGCAAGACACGTGTTAACTAGTATGTTGTATAGTAATATAAGATCAAGTGTAGACCTACCAATAGCTTGCACCCATAATATAAATCCTAATTATTTAGACTAATCCCATATAGTAACAAAACTAACAAATTGAATTTGAAGTTTGTTACTTTTTAAAATCTTAGGGTTTAATGTGTTGCTTTTAAGATTATATGATTTGATTTAGGGTAAAATACAATTTTGGTACATAAACTTTACCAAAAGTTTATTTTCACTTCTAAAATTTAAAAATTTCATTTTTTATCTTTAAACTTTGTAAAGAGTTTTTTATTTATTTATTTTTAGTTTAGAGATAAAAATAGGAAAGAAAAAAGAAATTTATAGTATTCAATAATTTAAAGATGAAAAATAATCTTTTTAAAGTTTAAGAATGAAAACAAACATTTGGTAAAGTTTAAAGGCCAAAATAGTATTTTACCTTTTAATTAATTATTTTTTGAAACTATAAAACTTAATTTGTTATATCTCTAAACTTAAAATTATAGGGTTTGAAATACTTTTTTGAAAAAGGTCCTTTAAAAAAGAATAAACTCAATACATTTCAATGGAGAATATATTCTCGTGAAAAGCCTGCATGCTAGAAACAAGAAAAGTATGCTAGATGAGCTGCAACTGTAATAAAGTTGATGGGATTCATGATCTCAACTCTAAACAACCCATGTGCCTATTAAGCAAAAAACAAAACACCGAAAACAGTTAGTGAGTTTGATAAGAACCAATACAAAAATTGATGTCTCGCCTTTTCCTCTCTAGACCAAAAGCAAAACAATACAGCAAACTGCCGGAAACGAAGTCATACAATTTGTTGATAAACAACACTTCTTCCTTTTGTCTTTGTTTTTGTTTTGTTATGTTTTGCCTTTTGTTTTGTTTTGTTTTTTGCTTTTAAATTTTGCAGAATAACAATCCCTCCTGAATTTTGTGATAACCATATAAAATATACAATGAAAGGGTAAATAGGGATTTTATCAATAAACCAAAGACAAATTAAGAAGTTATTACTTAATAATGAGCATATTAGTCTACTAAAACACAATAACTTAAGGGGTTAAATAAAGATTTCGTCATGCTAATTAGGCTTATCACAAAACTCACAGAAGAATTGTCAGCTTTGCAAAATTTTAGGTCGTTGAAGTTTCCTCATTCCTTAAGAAAGGATGATTTTGTTTTTTGTTTTTGTTTTGAGTAGGTTTGGGATAAATAATAAGCAGCATTCACTCATGGGCTAAATTTGATCACACTACAAGTTGGATTATGTTTCAATGAAATTCTCAGCATTGGACCTTATAAGAATTCGGGTAAAGTAGGATAATGACCCCAAAACAATGAAACAATATTTAGTGTTTTGAATGCATGCATCGTCACAGTCAGAACATTTGAGTCATTCACAATATGAAATTCAGATGTTGTGAGTAGATTATATATATGTATAATCTCTTTCCACTAATCTATTTTCAATCAGCATGTTGTGTTCAATCAAATGTACCCTAATTTCTATTTTCAAAAGTGTGAACCAAAACACAATATTGCTTAAAAAATGACATGTTATTTCTTGTTTATAAACCTATATTTTTTTCCCTTTCTTTGATAGGTAGATAGTTGGCTAGGGGGAAGTGGGGCTCAAAACATAAAAATAGAGTATCATAAAGAATGTCAATATCGTTGGCCCATTTCCCTCTTTTTTTTTCTTTTTTTTTTTTTTTTAATTTTCAAAATTTTTCCATGATAAATAGAAGTCTGATAAACAAAATCTAGAAATTTATTGGACCAACAAGATATATGGTTTATGCTACTCGTTGATATGCAGAAAATGTTTCACCACGTTGCATGCATTAATAGCGTTGAAAACTAAAATTGGATAACAGAGACATCTCAAGTATTCTGAAGAAGAGATGGTAACCACAAAAACTAGTAGATTAAGGGTGTATTTGGATACTATTTATTTTGCTGAAAATTGGAAACTGAAAATATTGTAGCAAAATAATTTTTAAATGTGTGAATATTGTTTTGGGACCCATTTTTAATGAAAGTTTGTGCGAAAAAAAAGGTTTGTGGGTCTTGTGAACAGTGCACGGGACCCACTGGAAAGTACTACCCACCGCTTATTTTGCTGGTCAAGAGGTAGTGGGTCCCGTGCACTGACAAACGTGATGGAGTGCTTATTAGTAAAAAAAAAGAAAAAAAAAAGAGCTGAAAATGTAGACGCCAAAACGCAACCGCTATCCAAACACTGCTTAAGTTAAACTTTAAATGGTGCATCATGAAACCTCTTTGAAATTTTGTACTTAAAATTGAAAATAACTATATATACTTCAATTGGAAAAACAAAATGTTAGATGGGAGTGTTAACCTGGTTGATTTGGTACTTAGCGTGTCCAATACATATTAAAATTAAATAGGATATGTAGGGTCACGTTTTTTAGGCCCAACCCAAGATGCTTGGGACCTTAGACCTGTGAGTCCGGTATAATGAATTTGTAAAGAGTGGGCCAAAAAGCTTGGCTTTAGTGTATGGACAACGGTAATCGCGGCGTTCTTCATGGATCGAGTTTGCCGGACAATGATCGTCACGGTGTTCTTTACGATCAAGTTGAGACGAACTGGGCTCATCTGAGAGGATTGGTCCTCAGCATGGCCTGGGGAACCTTTTTCGGTGCCTCTGGTGTGTTAGGGGTCTCCGCGCCCTGCCTCTTTTGTCTCTCTTTACTCCCTTTTTATAGTAGTTTTCTTCCTCCTGAATGGGGTCCCTGGGGTAGGTACTTGTCCCATCAGCCATTCCCTCCAGTTGTTGGGAGTGGTTGTAAGGACAGAGAAGTATGGCCGTGTCAGGCACAAGGCACTGAATGCAATAATGACAGCCTTTCCCTTAGACACTTCCGTTTTCTCCGTTGTCCTTTTCTGCTTTAGTGTTTTTCCTTCTTTGTGGAACGATATGGAGTGTCATTACCAGTGGCAGGTTGTCTCTTTTATCCTCGACTATATCCATGCCGAGGAGGATTCTCCCCATGGCCAAGGAGGGGCTTTTCCTTCCCATGACCGAAGAGGGGTTTTTCTTTAGGCTGGACCCTTGGCCCAGTGTAGACATCGACATGGGCTTACTGGTCTTTTACCCCCCACAGGATAACTATAAAAAAAAAAACTTCTAGTGTTTGATAAACTTTGTATTATTATTCTAAAATTTTCAATTACGCTTTTACTAGTCATTGTTAAACTTTGGTAAAGAAGATTTTATAGAAAAGCATGAAACCTCCCTTCTCAACCTAATTTGATCCTATTGAGTGGTTATAGACCCAACTTTGATGGTAGACCATGTTTGACCAAATATTAACCAAGTTTTGCAAACTTTGAGTACTAATTTCTCACAATCTGACTGTCTGATTGTTGTTATGCACACTTCACCAACACTAATATCTCACCACATTCTTCCAATCCAATGATTAGATTTTGAATTTGAGTCTGGAGCATCACGGACATGTGTTGTTGTACCAACACACCAGAAAATTGTGATTGGTCACATTCTCCCAATCCAACCATTTGATTGAGTTCAAAATTCATCAATATCAATATTTTATCCCACTCTTTCAAATGGTCAAATTTTAATTTAGATTCTAGTACAAGATGGATGAGTGTCGTTGTATCCACTTATCATGAAATTTTAATCACTGAAAATATTTAATAGTTTTCCAAGAGAGTTATACACTATATAAAAATTATTAAGAATCTAGAAAATGTTCTACAAAATACAACCCAAAACCTACAAAATGAACCCCAATGGATTTGCATGTGACTTTTGACTACCTTGTTTTGCCATTTTAAAACTTGAAACTGATATAAGCATGAAAACTGAGAAAACCTTAAAACCTAATTTGATCAAATCTAGTGCACTTGGAACCAACTTTGAAGTTTGACCAAAGATTGACCTTGACGAAGTTTTGCAAGATTTGACTACTTCGTTTTCACAATTTGACTGTTTGATTATCACTGTATGTTACAAAAAAAAGTATTTCACCACATTCTACCAATCCAATGGTCAGATTTTGGATCTCAGTTTGTTGCATGATGATAGACACATGTCGTTGTACTTGCCCATTGGAAACTTCGATTAACCCCGTTCACACAATCCTAAGCTTAAAATCCACTCTTTCAATATAATGGTAAAACTTTGAATTTGAATTTGGCGCATGATGGACGCATGTCATTGTATCGATTCTCATATATCAATAAAAACTAACAAATAACCAATAATAACTACTAAAGCCCCCAAAAGGACTAAGATACCCCATCAAAGCTAGGAAATGACCGAAATATCCATAAACTTCTAAAGTAACCAAAATACAACATAAAACCTACAAAATGACCAAAGTGCACCTCAAAGCTTCAAAATGAACAAAATACCTTTTACCTCTAAAATGACAAAAATATCCATTAAGTACTTGAAGGATCTTGAAAGATGTTTTTGTGCAGCTTTAAAAATTAAGGAAAATTTCTAGTTTTAAGACAAAATTGAGAAAAAATTCACACTTAAATGAAAATAGCCATGTCCGTTGGAAATACCTTTATTGTGATGGATTTACCTTCCCGTCATTAATACATTCTTTTCTTAATTTTTTTTAAACTATGAACGATCACTGAAACATTCGTAGCAAATAACAATGCAATATATAGTGATGGAAAAATCCTATCAAATACATGAAAAATAAGGGCATGAATTCCCCCTTAAATTTTTTTTATTTTTTATTTTTTTACCATTCATCAATACTACATTCTTTCCTTTTTAAAAATTAACCATTTACAACGGTCAAAATGTTCATCGTAAATACAAACTCAATTAGAAAAAAAAATTTTAAATGTCGTCACAAATGTGAAAAGTAAGGGGGGAATTCTCCCTCCAAAATATTTTACCATTTTTGATGGCTCCATGTTTGTCGCTACCACCCTATTTTATATTTACAATAGAAGAATGTTTGTCACAAATACTACCACCTTAAAAAATATATATTTTGTATTTTCGACACACAAAAGCCGTCAACTGTTTTAATAGTTTAGCCGGTTTTTCTTCAATTGTTGTAAATAAAAATTTATTAGCGATGAACATTTTTGTTCCCTCACAAAAAGTAAGGCGGGAACACTTCCCTCCAAAACAAATCATATTTTCAACAAAAATAATAGGTATTTTTGACAAACTCTTTTTGTCATCACAAATATTATAATATTTGACAAGTAATTATCGACAAAAGAGATTTGCTGCTAAAAAAACTAATTTTTCCAATAACTTTTTGTAGCTGTTGAAAAAGTTTCGTCGCAAATAACATTTTTTTTTTTTTGTAGCGCGCAACTCATGACACATCAAACATGCAATCTTTTGCTTGTGAATTTCTAAACTATGCATGCAAATGAAATATTGTCCAATATCCAAATAACTTACTGTTTTTCATTTGTATGATGATGTATAAAGCAATATATAACTGTTTTTTCTATGCTTGCAACTGTAATAATTATCTTATATATGTTTAATATTCCCCATTTTTCTCACAATATATACATCCCAAAATTGTATAGGATCCACACCATGGGAAAAAAGTCATACATAAATCAGATGCATATGGTTCTTTCTTGACTCTCGTGCAGTTGGCTGCACTCAATTTGTTGTTGCGCTTTAGATGAGTGGTGCTTCATCCTATAGAGGACACAACAAATAAGTTTCTCAAGTTGGGTCGCACTTTGTGAGATTTTGTTTAGGGTAATAATTTTATCTAAATATAATTAGACTTAATCACACCATAGATTGTGGATTAGTCATCAAGATATTTTGTGTCAACCATGTCATTTCTATTTCTATCTATTAACTATATAAAAAGAGCCAATTGGCTCATGGACAGTGGTTGTGGTTTATTCAATTGGTGAGTTACCATTTTTCTTTTTTTCTTTCAAGTACGCAAGCTTGGTTTGAGCTTTTTGTTTTTGTTTTGTTTTTTTTTTTATTTTTTATTTTTTTAAGGATCTTTATATGTTTACTTTCTACCTGTAATATAAGCTTATATTATAGATACACAAAAAGTGGCAAATATTATACACATTTACAAAAAGAAGTAAATATTGTACAAATTTTGCAAATGTGTACAAAATTTGACAATTTTTACATGTCTACAACATAATTTTACATTGTAAGTACAATGTATACATAGAGATATTGTGAAAATATTGTGACACGTGTCAATTTTTTATGGGTCAAAATAAAATATCATACTAAGAGCTAGTATAACTAAAAATAAAGGTATTGTATTGTGAAAATATTGTGACATTTTATTATTATCATAATATTTTCACAGCTACTGAGGTGTAAATTCCTTATAGGTTAAAATAAGGTAATAAAATATTAGACTAAGACCTAACATGGTTGAAAATAGAGGTATTGTGAAAATGTTGTGATATTTTATTGTATTTCTATTAAAGTTCACTTTTTCATGCACAGTTTTCTTAGGTAATTTTTTTTTTGTTTTTATTTTTTTACACATTGTTAAAAAAAAAAAAAAACAGTTTTAAACCAAAAGTAAAAATAAAATTTAGGTCCTCTAAGTTTGGGGTAGTTTCATTCCTCCCTAAACTTTAAAACCAAGCAACTACCCTAATTGATACTCTCTCAGTTAAACCATTTTAAAATCTTATGATTCCTAGCATGTTTTCTTCTACAATGTCTAAAATACTCCCACCAAATTTTAATATCACAAAAATTTTATCCGTGTATTTTGAATTTGGGAAAAACTTAGGTACAGTACTTAAGTGTTGTTCCTTAGATTTTCTTTTTAAAATTCTACTCTATGACTACTTAACTAAAAATACACTTCTATCCCACAAGAAAAATGCCACATGATGAATTTTAAGAGAAGAATTTGAGAAACAGTACCTAAGGTATTATACCTAAACTTTATCATTTGAGTTTTATGTGGTAGTCATACTTGAAAAGTTGGAATGGTGATATAAGGTATTCTATTTGTTACCTAGAAGACGTTGATTTTCCTAGGTTTAAATATTCTAGACTTGAAGTTTTATCTAATGGAAACTTCAATGATACATGCCTTTTGTTATCCTTTATTTATTTTCTTACTTAAAATGGTGTTCATTAAAAACTAAGTAAGTTAAATGTCGTGGCTAGAATCATAAAATGTAAGTTAATAAAAAAGGAAGTATGAATAACAAAATCTTTATTGTGGATAATTGTAAGTATTGAGGAAGACCTTCAATTGTAGTATATGACATCATTTATTACGAAAATTTAAATGTTGTAACAATGTCTTAGCAAAACTCAATTGTTTATTATTGAAAGAAGATGATATTCGTTATCATTCTTAAAGTTTTTTAGTAAATAGGTTCTAAAGAGCTATCATGACAAATAAATAGCTATATATCAAATAGTTACTCTAAATTTAAGTACATGGTTTCATTCTTTTTCAAATAGAAGTTCTATCTTAATTTTCTTGCTCAAGGAGGCAACACGTGCCACCTAAACTATATATATATACATTTTTGGAAATGCTCGTTTGGTCATTTTAATGGTTTTAGCAGTGATGATTGATGCACCCATTCAATCCTGTTTGTTATTGCATACTTTTAGTCTCTTAGTTTTAGTTCGAACCTTTTTTTTTTTGAGTTCTTTTTAATTATTAATATTTGCTTGTACAATTTTTTTTATTTTCCATATTTTAATTCCTTATGTGATTTCAATTAATTTTGATGCAAATAAAATGTAAAAGATACAAAAACATGTAATGCTAGAGATACAAACTATTTTACAAAAAAATTTACAAACTGTTGATGTGGTGAGTGATTATTGGTAAATGAAAAAGAGATATTAATAGTGAGCTTAAATGAAAACCAATAAGAAGTTGGTCACATCAACATTTTGTAAAAATGTTATAAAATAGTTTGTAACTGTAGCATTACTCTTCTTTTTATAGTATACGATTTATTTCCTTTTGTCTAGAATAGGATAGTTGGAGTTGAAGAAAATTATAAAATCTTGATTCAGAAAATATTAAGTTTTCAAAACCTAAATAAGTAAGATGTTATTTCCCTAAACAATCATAGTTAAATGAACTTGGAATTTAAATGGCTAAGTTGGGGAATATTTTTAATTAGTAAATTGAAGGCAAAGTCTTCCTTAAATAATAGGGTAAATGACAAATTACACTCCTAAAAATTGGGGTGTTTGAATTTTACATTCTGAAGTTTCATAATTTGGATTTTACCTCCTGAAATTTGAGAATATTTAGATTTTACATCCTAACATTTCAAAATTTAGATTTTACCTTCTAAAGTTTGGGGGGCATTTGGATTTTACACCCCTAAACTTTGAAACTTCATGGTGTAAAATCCAAACACCCCCAAAATTAGGGAGTAAAATCTAAACACTGCTAAAATTTAAGTAGTAAAATCCAAATTATGAAATATTAGGGTACAAAATCCAAACATTCCAAAACTTTAGGAGGTAAAATCCAAATTTTGAGACTTAAGAGTGTAAAATGCAAATACCTTCAAACTTTAGGGGTATAATTTACAATTTATCCTAAATAATAATGATTAAATTTTAATGGTTTATGTTAACTATAAGTAAAAGTCAAGAGTGCATTTGAATTTGAATCTTGAAGCTAATTTGGTAAGAATTTACGACACAATTAAATTGTTTCCCAAATAGGGGTTATGTTTGAATTATAGTCTAAATCAATTTTTGATCATGCAATTAATTCATGCTTGGTTTACTTTCACATGTGCTCACATGCTTGTATGACTTTTACTTTCCTTTCTTGATTTATTTTATTTCCTTGCACAAATTATGCTTTTTATTAGTGGTAAATGTTAACGGGCACCATATGGTGTCTGTTAAGGATGGTTATTGTGGGATCTATCTAATAAAAAATTGGTATACATTGATGAAATGACTGAAAATTGAAGTGAAGTAACAAGTAAAACTTAAAAAGTTGGCTTTATTGGCTCTACATCCTATAAAAATAGTAAAAAATCTGACAAAATATTGATATTATTGATATAAAGTTGTCTCTTAACAGGCACCGACACTACCCTTTATTATTTTGTGTTCAGTTTGTTTGTTTACATCCTTTAATAGTTAGAATTTTATGGTTTTTAGGGTTATGATTGTCTGAAGAATTAAGGCTTTCTTAGTAGAACCATTTATGTATAATACACTTAATTCAAGTTAACGCCAGCTATGGTTGGTGGTCTTGGGTGTCTAGCACTTTTCCAAGAAACACCCTAGCTTTTTTATGCTCAAATGAAAGATTAAGAACATATCCTAGCTTTGGACTTACTATAGGTTAGTATTTTTGCGCATGGAGTTCAATGTTAGTTCTTAGACCTAACCTAGGAGGCGACTCATTTCTTTGTCTTAACCCATGAGGTTTATGACATACTCTTAGGCTCATGTTTAGGGTAGGCCCATACTAGGCTACCTAATCTTGCCTCACAATGATCCATAAACTTAGAGCCCTTATTAGAAATTATGGAGACCCAAGTAGGGGTGCTCACAATGGTGACTCCACTAGCATTAGAGAGCTAGACACAAGATATTATAAGATAATGGTTAAATGGACTCTTACTTTGAAAGCCTAATTGCACACACATGCAATTTTTAACCCTAATTACGCGATGGTGTCAAATCTCCCGTTCTTTATACACAATGTTCTATAGTCTACACAAGCATTAAAGATCTTCATCCCAAACATTAAATAAATATGTTCATTTAGAGTAATGCTACAGCCACAAACTATTTTACAACATTTTTACAAACTATTGATGTGACAAATTCTTACTAGTTCTAATTTGGGCCCACCATTAATATCATATTTTTATTTATAATAATTATTTGGAAAATGCTAAAGCCACATCAGCAATTTTTAAAAATATTGTAAAATAGTTTGTGTCTAGCATTACTCTTCCATTTATTATAATAAATACTTAATTAAAAAATATTGGCTAGCGCTTTTAGACTATTGCAAGTAACATCAAACTATGAAAGTGTCAACTTGAATTTAATTATTTATAAATTTAAACGAATAACAATTTTTTATAACATAAACATATACTTAAACATAAAATATATTAATGAAATAAAATGATTTTTTATATATGTTCATCCCATATGTGGACATTTTTCTCATTATTTAAAAACATAAAAGAGAAAATATTGAGACATTTTATTTCAACCAAAGTTTAACCTACAAAGTGTGTATGTGTGTGTATAGAGAAATGTTTGACTTTTTTTGTACCTCTCCCTATTGTACTATGTGGCTATATAAATTATGTCACATTTATATTTAAAAACACCAAAAAATTTGTCAATTAAGTGAACCATTTTAGTACTATTTTTGCAACCGTTTGTTTGGCGTTTTTGCTAAACCTTTTTGTTACTTTAAAAAAATTGACTTACATATAAGGAGACAAAAAGGGAGGGAGAAATCTGTGGGACTTTACCAACAGCAAACCCGTCTTTTTTCGAACACATTACTAGAAAAAGTTTTTTGTTTTGTTTTTAAACTTTCTGGTCAAATAAGGTTTAGGCTTTGGTATCTCAATTGACTTGATTTTGAGTTAGGGTAGTGTTTGGGTGTGTTTTTCTATTGAATGACTAGTAGAGATTGATGGGATGGGAGTTATAGTTGAAAATCTTAATGGCAATGACAAGGCAATTAACTATTGACTATTGTCAATTGGCTTTTAGTTTGAGTATTATTGGTTTCTAAAGTAACTTTGGATTTTAAAAGTACGATCTGCACCCCTAGAATTTGTAAATTTGATTGAGTTTTTCTGTTTCTATGACTCATAGCAGATAAAACACTTCCTTTCCACTGTTTCTTTTCTATAATTTAGATACGTCTCTCTACATTGTTAAATTAATTCTCATGTTCTCTACAAATCCAAACTTTTTGTTTGATTCCTATGAATTTTTAAATTTTTTTTTTATATATATCATTTTGCCCGAATATTCCTTGGTATTGGACTTCGGTTGAGTTTTGTATCATAGCTTTTTTTAGGGTGGTAGAATGGCGAGTTAATTTACAAAGCTTTGATTAGATCCATTGCAAAGGGGACAATGTGACATTCCAAAGCCTTTGCTACTGGAATTAAACAAGTTTATGTTTAATTCGAGAAATTAAACATAAACTTGTTTTTTAAACATATGAAGAAAAAAAACATATATTACCTTATTTTATTTGTGCATATTTATCTACTTTGCTTACAAATAAAAGAGAAAATAATGATACTCTTTATGCTGGAATTAAAACTTAAAATAGAACAAGAGTTTAAAGATATTTTAAGAATAATTATATTTTTTTGGATAAAAACATAAAATTGTATATTATTTGTTAAAGCTAACATGTGAAGAAAAAAGTTAAAAAAGAGGAATAATAAAATGAAGGCGAAAAGCACATTTTCGTCCCTACATTTTCACACGATTCCCATTTTGGTCCCTATATTTTATTTTCACTGCTTTTAGTCCCTGTTTAGAAAAACGCATTCTGTTTTAGTCCTTTCTGTCAGTGCCGTTAGGGCACTGACCTATGCGGCCAACGGAATTATTAAAATAATAATAAAAAATTTTATTTTGTCATTAAAAAATGCCAAGTCAGCATTTAAATTTAAAAAAATAATTTATTAATTTTAACTAAATAAAAAAAAAAATAAAAAACAGAAATAAAAATAAAAAATCACATTAATTAAGATTGAAGTGTGTCTTGAACAAGAACAACAAGAACACAAACTCAGATCTAAAAATACAAAATTAAAATCCAAAAATCACCAACCCAGAAAATAACAACAGAAAATTAAACTATAGCATTTGCTTGCCCTTTCTTGTCAACCAAACACAAATACACAGTTATCCTAGCATACCAGAAAAGCTAAATCCTAGAGAGAGATTAAGATTCAGTGACGGTAGGAGAGTTATCCTCACTGGCAACGGTGGCGGAAGCAGCCTCGAGAGACAGAGTCTGCGGTGCAGTTCCAACGTCGACGACAGAAGAAGCGGCGGCGGAGGAGGCACGAGTCTTAACAGTGTCGAGCATTTTGCGGCTGATCTTGCGAGAGTAAACCTGGAGGATCTCGATGTCGTCGTCCTCAGCAGAGGCGGATGCGGCGGCGGTGGAGAAAGCCTCAGTCTCGATGAGGCGCGCGACGGAGGAGGCCTCGTTGCTCGGCAAGGTGCCGTAGCACTTGGAGAGAATGGACTGCTTGGAGAGCGTCTCGACGAGGCACGCCACCATGGTGTCGCGCGTGCGCTGTGTCGGCGGCCATATGCTGAACACTAAGGTGTTGGTATTTGAGAGAGAAAGAGAGAGTCATGGATCTGAAAAGAAAGAAGAAAAACAAAGATACAAACACAAATAGAGCAAGTAATGGATCTGGAAAGAACGAAGAAAAAGAAGTATAAAATGAGAGTGGGAGTGTTGTGCTGGTTTTATTTTAATTTTTTGGGTTTGTGTTTTGTGTCTTGTGTTTGTTTTCATGTTTAATTCCTTGTTCAGGTTTAATTTGATGTTCTTATTTTTTGGGTTTGTGACTTTTGGATTTTAATTTTGTGTTCTTAGATCTGAGTTTGTGTTCTTGTTGTTCTTGCTCAAGACACACTTCGATCTCAATTAATGTAATTTTTAATTTTTATTTCTGTTTTTTATTTTTTTATTTAGTTAAAATTAATAAATTATTTTTTTTAAATTTAAATGTTGACTTGGTATTTTTTAATGACAAAATAAAATTTATTATTATTATTTTAATAATTCTGTTTGCCACGTAGGTTAGTGCCCTAACGGCATTGACGGAAAGGACTAAAATAGAAGGTGTTTTTCTAAATAGGGACTAAAAGCGGTGAAAATAAAATATAGGGACTGTGGGTACTTAAGAATTCTTGGCTTTGGCTTTGGCTTTTTGGCTTGATTGCTTTGCCTTGCCTTGCCTTGAATTCTGTCCCACATTGGAAGGATGACTTCCCTCCTTGTACCTTATAAGGCATGAACCAATGAGAAAGAGTACCACTAGTTTGGTGGTACTCTTTCTAATTGGTTCATCTAGTTTGGTGGTACTCTTTCTAATTGGTTCATGCCTTATAAGGTAGAAGGAGGGAAGTCATCCTTCCAATGTGGGACAAAAAGAATTCAAGGCAAGGCAAGGCAAAGCAATCAAGCCAAGGCAAGGCAAAGCAATCAAGCCAAGGCAAGGCAAAGCAATCAAGCCAAAAAGCCAAAGCCAAAGCCAAGAATTCTTAAGTACCTACAGGGACCAAAGTGGGAATCGTGTAAAAATGTAGGGACGAAAATGTGCTTTTCGCCTAAAATGAATTGGGATAAGAGTTTCAATATTTTCCTAACTCCAACATTTAAATTAAAAAAATAAAGATACATGGTTATGGCATTACTATTTAATAATTTATAAACTATTTAACTCATTAGAATATCATTTATTGTATATGTAGCTACACTTAAGGTTTATTTGTGTATGCTTTATATGTATCTTTGATTATATTCTATTTAAAATATATAATTAATAATTTTTTAGAAGAAAAATATGAAAGTAAACATAGTTCAATATAATTAATTATTAATTGGATTTAGGTTTGCTAGAACTTGGAAGCTTGATATGAGTTTTCCTTGGTATGTCTCTCCTTAGGGTACATGTATATTTTCTGGAGTAATCTAATTACAAAAGGGTACTATATGTATATAAATCAGCAAATATGGTAACTAGAAATTATTGTGGTAATCACAAATGTGTTAGTTACTTTATTGTAGTCGTCAACGCATGTCTAAATAATCAATTTAGAAGAAGAAAAAGAAAGTAATTTTATTTTTACACAATGATCTATAAATGCATTGAAGCTCACCCTTAATGCTTATTAAATTACAAAATTAAAATAAATTTTATTAGCTACAATTTTTAGAAATTGACACAAAAGTTACACCAAATGATGTTCAAATAATATACTAAAGAATAAAATATTTTACATGTAACATCAAATTATAAAAATACCAACTTGCATTTAGCTATTTTTTAATCTTAATAATTATAACAAATATTTGTTCAACATAAACAAGTCCTTAAACATAAACCTATATTTTAAATATATTTAAATTCATCCTATACGTCACTGTTTACATTTTTTTGAGTGTGTTACTGTTTTGTCCTATAGTTTTAATTTTTATCAACTTAGATCTTGGCTGTTAAATTTTTTTTTTCTGTTTTTGCATTTTTGTTTTTTCTTTTTGTAAGAAATTAGGTAGATTTCTAATATATGTGGTTTGTTCATGATAGTTGTAGTATCTCAACAAGTATAGTGGGAAATTGCTGAAATTGTAGTTTATTCACACGTGATTAAGGGAATTTTTTCTTTTTTGAAAGCTAAGGGAATCACAATAATTAGATTGGTTTTTCCCTAATCAAATGGTGGATCAGCCAAATTCATGAATCAAGAGTCAAAATCTCAAGAAAACGTCATTAAGTAGCTTTGTTTGTTTTAACAATGATGTTTTCTAGAAAATTAGTGATTTTCCAAGAAGCATTTAAAAAAAAAAAAAAAACTATCTCATTTTTCAATAAAGTAGCTATGTTTTCCAAAAATATTTTCTGGAAAAATTTATTTAAAAATAAGCCATATTTTATATGTTGACCAAAGATAGTTTTCCTTTGACTTATCTTTTTTTTATTTTAATTTTTTTTAAGCTACCAAGCACTGAAAAATATGGAAATTTATCTTTACATAAGGTTTTTCACCAAAACAAGTGAAGCAAAACTTTGTCTAAAGTCTGATTAGGTTTGACCAATGATCAATGGGAGATAAAGGGGATCAAAACACCAATCTCTACCAAAATGATCAACATCATATGTCAAGCCTAACATTTCATTCCTCAAGGCCCAAAACCATTTCAAAGCACATAAGCAATTCTCTGACCAAAGTGTATGTAGATCTTTTGGTCTAGTATGTTTGGAACTTTCTACCTAAAGTAGTATACGCCTAATTCAATCTTGTCTTTTGTATTTGAGTTTATATTCAAACCTTTGTGTCTATGCCACTTCAGACGTAAACTTTGGGTTCTTTTTAATAATTCATATTTGCTTGTACAATGTCCTTTTCCTCATTTTAATTCCTTTTGAAATTTCAATAAATTTTGTGAATAAAATGCTTTCATTGTGTTTTTGGGTATGATTACACATAGTTGATTGAGATTCAATGTGGGTAATATGAGAATCTTAATGTTGAATGAAATATATTCATGCAAATGTATTGATTTAAATTTTGCTTATGCAGGTTTGGTTTATATATGTTGATCTATGATTAAATGTTGCTTGATCTACATGCTAGTATGTGTATATATATATACATAGACCCATATGTTGATTGATAGATGTGGGTTCCTACTTTGGACAGTGCCCAAGCCCAACGGTCTAGAGGGATCTTGGGCCTCGAAAAGATGGTATTGATGATTAGTGAACTGGGCTTGGCTCACCACAACTTTGTTGAGCCGTTTTACGAGCCAATCTGTGCATAAGACATGAACTCCATAACACAAATACACACACGCATATTGGTTGAGTGAATAACTAAGGAATAACAAATTAACTAAAAGAGTGTAAGTAAAAAATGTTAAGGATCCTCAAAATAGAGTGGGATTATGCTTCATTATATCAAGTATTTGAGTGTGTGTGTGTGTGTTTATTGGTTGAGTGAATAACTAAGGAATAGCAAATAAACTAAACGAGTGCAAGCAAAAAATGTCAAGGATCCTCAAAATAGAGTGAGATTATGCTTCATTATATCAAGTATTTGAGTACATTGGATCCGACTTTGCTGGGATGTATCATAAGGCTTAATAAAGTTCAAAAATCACAGACTTAAATAACACTCTTTGGGCTTCCAAGACTTGTGAAATTTCAATCCCTTCGAATCCAAGTGTATCCTGAAGTATTTTTCTTTAGGATCCCTTACAATACCTCACTCTTCACTTTATTTTAAGCTCACAGCTCTCTTTCTTGTATCTTTTCTAGTATGTTGAGTGCTTCTTGCTGAATGCCCCTCTTGGCTGATGCTTTGCCCCTTTTATAGTGCTACTTGGATGCTCCATTACATCAACCATCAATTATCTTTTATGTGCTAGGTACTAGAACCAATGTCATATCTGAAAGCTTTGGTGGCTGCTCCTTTACCCCTTTTGTTCTTATTTCATTTTTCTGGGTTTTAACAATCTAAAGCTCCTTAGCTGACTTCCTCTTATGAGAGATCCCTTTGGGGTAAGTCCAAATACTTCTCCAAGGCCAAGGTTTCTTATTCTTTCCCCAAGGCCTTAAAAAGGACATTTCAAAGTTTTGAGGCTTTGATGTTGACCTCTCATGACTTGTTTCTTTTCTTAAAATGAGGCGGATCCTTTCTTGATGATAGTGTAGTCGGAAAGGCTCCTGGCCACCATCCTTCTTGGTTCTCCTTCTCTTCTTTGCTCGAGGTCCTAGGTTTCTTCATTAGGTGTTGGTCCCGAAATCACTAGTTGTCCCCATCATCCTTTCCTTGGTTGTGTACATCTGATTTCGACAGATAGCCTTCGTCTTTCGTGCCCACCTTTTATCATAAGCATATCATTCTGAGTTGTTCATGTCCGAGATCCCCTATACTAGTCTTTCCTTTGGGATCCCTCCCTGGGGTTGGCAGATCCTGCGCCATCCTAGCCCAGCTCTTGCCTGCCTCCTCTTTGGGCTTCCTTGGATGCCACCTCTGGCTTAAGTCTCTGGCCCATGCTTCCTTTCGCAGCTCCTTTCTTCCTAAGGTCCAGAACTTATTCTTTTCTCTCCATGGGTTGGGCTTCTCCCTTCTTTATTTCTAAGGACCAAACCTTTCTTTCCTTTTTTCTTACCTTCATCGGCTAGGCCTTTCCCATTTTAAAGGGCTTGGCTCCTTATTACATTTTGAACCTCAACAACAAATGTACTAATTTTCATGAGTAGATTCACATATATACTAGTTCATATATGCTTGAATCTATATGATGATTAGCACATATATTGATTTACATGTTACATGCTATTATACATGTATTTGTGTATGCATATGTGAATGTTCAAATAGTGTGTAAAACATCTATGAACGTTTAGACCTCCAATATACAAATTACCAACAGAAGTTTATAATCAAACAATGTATGTGCGGAATATTAAAATAAGCTAAAACAGAATTGGTAAAACAATCTAAACCAAAATTAATCACAACCACAGTAGTAATTAAAGGCAAAGATTAAGGGAATAGAGATGCAAACACAAAGACAATACAGTGATGTGTTATTGAAGAGGAATCCAAAGTCCTCGGCGAAAAACCTCTTTGCTGCCCTCCAAGCGGTCAATAATCCACTAGAGAATAAAGTTGGGATACATGAATAGCAGAAGACCCTCCAAGCCTAATTTACCCAGTGCACTTAAGCCCTCCAAGCTTCTTGCTCCAACAGGGTTACACCGAACTTTTTTTTTTTAGCTTACCGGATCTCATAATTGCCCATTGTATCAACCAAAATGAATTGGTTCCTTCTGAACTGCTTCCCAAGTACCAAAATGCCTCCTCACTGATATGTGTATGGTGAGATAAGGATTTGGCTAATGTACCTCTCAAGGATGTATCAATGGAGAGGTTGAGAGTAGAGGAATTTGGAGAATCAAAGGATGAAGATTGTGGATGAGTCAATCTTGTTTTTCTTTAGGATTTCTCTCTCAAAATTCTCTCTAGAAGCTCTCTACATTTCGTGGGTATAAGGGTATTTATAGTAGGGTGAGTGAGGAATGCGAACAATCAAGTTTTTAACAAATAGGGCATTCTGGCGACTCAAGTTCGCGATTGGAACGAGTCGCGAGTTTGAGTGGTGAGCTAACTGCCTGGCCAGTCTGGAAGTTTGGTCCTATAGTGCTCCAGCTGGCGTGACTCTTCAGCTCCCCTACATGCTTCACACGTGTGCCACCTTTGGCAACTCGCTAGTCATGAGATCCAGTCGCGAGGCCCTTCTTGAGTGCACACTCTTGAGCTTTTCTTCACACTCTCTCATACACTACCCTCACATGATTCCCACCTAAATACAGGGTTTCTAAATCTTGAATTACAAGCAAATTTGGCACGGAATAAAGCCAACAAAATGATTGAATAAATTCAACCTTACAATATGTATGTTTGGATTAACGTGTTAGTCGATAGATTTGGATTTATATGCTTAGATCTACATACTAATGAAAAATCCTATTTAGATGTACATGTTAATATATAGTGAGATACATGTTTAGATCTATATATTTGGTGTATATACATTAGATTTATAGAATGTTTACTTGATTTGTGTATACCAATGGTTAGATTCACATGCTTTGATTTATCACCATAAACAGTTAATATCCATGCTTACATAATGCTCTGTCTTAGTTCTTTGTTGATTATGTCTTTGTTAAGTGATTTTCTTTCCCATTGGACATACATGAGCTTGTATGCTAGCTTCTTAGTTAGCATTGCAAGTTCATAGTCTCACAATAAATTGGCTTAATCCAAGCTTCTTTTTTTTTCAAAAGATTTTCAAATAAGTTTTAAATATATATATATATATATATTTCAAAAAGTACTTTCAAAAATTGCCTAAACATGTGTTCATTGTTTCAAAAAATAAAAACTCATGAGACATTTTCTTTAAATCCCTTTTAGGGAATTTTTATTTTTTTAAGGATAAAGTTTAGCTACAAAATTGGTTGTAATCTAAGGAAACTTATTATTAATTGTAGCCTAAGGATATCCCTTCTAGAGTCATGAGATTTTTTTATTAAATTCTTTATAGGGAATTTTAAAGCAAAACTCATGAGATTTTTCATTAAATCCTTTCTAGGGAATTTTTCCAAAATCCATGAGATTTTCACTAAAATTACTTGAGGGAATTTACCACCAAAAACCAATGAGATTTTTACTAAAGCCCCTTAAGGAAATTTTAAGTTAAAAACTCATGAGATTTTCACTAAAAAAAATCCTTCTTGACTTCTTGGGGTTTTTTTTTTTTCATAAAAATCTTATGAGATTTTCAATTAAAAAAAAATATTTTAGGGAATTTTCACCAAAAACTTATGAGATTTTTATTATTAAAAAAAAAAAAACCCATCTAGGGAATTTTTCACCAAATATTTTTGAGATTTTCATCAAAAACCCTTTTGAGGGAATTTTTCCTTAACAAGTCATGGGATTAACATTAGAGGCCCTTCAGAAAATATTTTTCAAAATGAAAACCCTTTTTCAAAAATATAAATCCCTTTCCGAAATAAAAACACTTTTCAAAACACAAATCCTTTTCCAAGACAAGCTCCATTTTTCAAATTAAAAACCCTTTTCCCAAGTGGTTTTTAAAAAAGTGATGCTGGGCCCATGATTTAAATTAATTAACCCAATAGACCACAAAAGCAAGCCGACATATCTCCCCTACCCTTTGGGCTGACCTTTTATCCTTGATGACTATTTTACACGAGTAATTACATGGACAATAAATTAATCAAATTTTCTTTGCTTTTAAAGGAGTGGGGTATAATCATGGACCTTTAACATGATGGTCACTTCACGAGTATAAGTGATTGTAGAGTGTGGGAGGATAAGAGTCGGAATTCAAGTTTCTAGGAAGAAGTTTCATATACATACACATTTAGATTAAACTAAAATCTTTGTTAAAAATAAAAAAGAAAAAAAGTGTGAGGTAACCCAATTTAATTTATCATGAAATTTATCTTTCTAGTAAATGAAAAAGCACTAAGAATTGTGGCAGGGATGAGAAAGCAAACCAATCATTTATGAGTGTCAGGAGGAAGCAGTCTCTTACGCGCATATGAAAGTGAGATGGCACATATTTTGTCCATCTGAGCTTATCCTTGAAGAGGATAAGATTCTGTAAACTATTGAAATCCTGAGTGAAGGATCTCAAATCTCAAATGAGGTATCACAGGCAGTCTCATGTTTATTGAAGAAGGAAGAAAACACTAACCCGATTTTGAAAACTTTGTGGAGATGATTATAGGTTTGAGATCAAGCATAGTTTTTTAAGAAGGCTAACAAGACTGCCAATGCATTGGCTAGGATGAGTCATAGACAAGTCGAAGATTTTGTCTTCTACCTGACCCCTCATCAAGCGTTTCATAGTTTTGTTGATTTTGGTTTATCTAGCGTTTCATAGTTTTGTTGATTTTGGTTTATCTATTGTGTGTTTGGCTTCAGTTTAAAAAACCAGTTTATTTTACTATTTAATTTATTTTTGCTATTATTCATGAATCTCATTGTACTTTTTGGTATTATTCATGGATCTCATTGTAATATTTCAGCTAACTTTTACTTTTATTTACAGTACTTTTAGTAAAAAGTTTTTAGTTTCAGGAAAATAAGCGGATTCTAAACAAACACCTGGTAGTTAGTTTTTGTTTCAGACCTATTTCAGTTAACGTTAACTCATAATTTGTGACTTACCAAGAAGAAGAAAAACCCACAATTTATGCTCTGCCTTAATTATTGGAGAGCTTAGGCCATGTTTAGTTCAATAATTTTCATCACTAAATTTTTGTCACTCATCATTCATCACTCAAAATACCCTACCTGTTTAGCACCATCACTCACTTGTCATCACTCAATATTTTTCACACTGTTTGTGGGTTCCATACCTGTCACTCAGTGCAGTATTTTTTTTTTTTTTTTAGTATCACCGAACCCAGTGAAAAAAAGAAAGCCAAATCAGATCACTAAACCTAGTGAAAGAAGAAGAAGAAAAAAAAAAGAAACCCAGATCAGATCACCAAACCCAGTGAAAGGAGAAGAAGAAGAAGAAGAAGAAAAAAAAAAAAAAAAAAAAAAAGACCAGAAGGAAGAAGAAGAAGCCACCTAGTGTGAAAAGGAAAAAGAAAAAAAAAAAAGAAAATGAAGAAACGCAATCCAGTGAAAAAGAAAATGATGGTCAAAAGTTGCGGCTAAAGTCTGACAGTGGGTCCCTCCATAAAGTGTTATTTACGGAAATGCCATTGAGTTATGAGTTATGAAAACAAAGTTATGGTGATGCCAAACGGACTTCTAGCTATGGGTCCCACCATTTTTGAGTTATGAGTTATAGAAACAGAGATATGAGTTATGGAAATTGAAGAACCAAACACCCCCTTAATGTTCCATAGATTTGGTTCCATGAACATTTCAAGACAATTGTCAAAATATGACATGCATGGAAGAGGACCATGAGGTTGAGATCACATGCTAGAGCATTCTCATTAAGAATGCTAAAGGTTATAAATGCTAAATTTTAACATCAATTTGTAAAAAGCACCAAAAAGCAAGTTACAACAAACATGCTAAACTTTTAAAATATATATATATATATATAGCAATTGAGCTGCAGTGAGCTTTCATCTCTAAAAGCTCACTGTAGCCCCAATTTAAAAAATAATAATATTATTATTTTAATGCTTGTGGTGGAAAAGGTGGTTTGTCTAGTTGTTTTTATTATTATTTTAATAAGTAGTTTATATTATTTTAAACGAAATGGTAAAAAAATAGAACTTTTGATGTTGGGTGTATTGTAAAATAAGTTGTTAAAATTGATAAAGTTGCTTTTTGAGATGCTAAATGTTTAAATTTTAAAAATTTTAGTGGAAATGCTTTAACAACATTATATGTGTTTTTACACATTTTTTCATCCACACATACTTCTAAAAAAACTGAAAACTGTTATTTAAACACACGTATCGAATAGGCCCTAAAATTTTTAAAAATTTTAATGGAAATGCTCTCACGATTGAAACTTTACATCTTTTTAGGTAAAAAAAAAAAAATTTTTATCCAATTTATTTTTCTAAGTCTAATAAATGAATGAAAATAAACTCTCACAAACAAGTACAAAGATGTCAAGCTTTAGGCATTGTCCCCAACACTATTACAAATCAGCCTGAACAACTACAGTACACAGATCTCGGCCCTTTAACTATATTTTGGCTTCGTCCCTGCGTCTAATGCATTGCGTTATAGTACTTCATAGGCCCAAACCCTACCTATAGCTAGGATTTGTACAACTTTGTGCCCGTGATCAAGGCCTCTTAACACCAAGCCAATTAATTCACGTGGGCACGTAAGTTACAAATGTCAACAGATTCACATATCTATGTGTGTTTGGAGTGTCTGGGACATTTCCAAGCCCACTTTTAAAGTAGACTATAGTGTAGTTGTATCTTCTGGTTTTGTTAACAGGTCTGCTATTTTATAGGGCATGTGTTTACGTGTGTAGGGTGAATAGGGCTATAAGAGAAGAGAAGAGAAGGAGAGGCTAGGGAACTTCCTAGAAGTCAAGGTGGCCCTTTGAGAGAAAAGAGTACTGTACTATGTAACTAGTACATGTCCTCCCCATGGTTATAAAAATTGGATGGGACAAACAACTTGAAAGGGATGATTCATGCTTGATTCAAGATTTTTAGATCCAACGGTTTAATTGGGTGAAAAATAAAACTCATTTTTAGTGTTTCACTTTGTCATTCCATGAGTCAAATTATTGATGATATTCTACATACTTTAATTAATAATTGAGTCACATCAACATTTATTTAATTATATAAAATACAAGTTTAGGGAACGAAAAATATAGAGAAAGACTAAAAATCACATTAATAGAAGTAATAAACAATAACATAACAATTAAGGGAATAATATAGAGTATGACTATAAGTAAAGTATAGTGAAGGGGAAAAAAAAGATATGGTTGACCCTTCCTAGCTAACGTGAAGATCCATAATCAATCCCAAAATTTTGTTTGTTAATTGTTGTTGTTGTATAAAAAATACATTTCTAGTGACTAATATTAGTCACACAAAAATAACGCGGATTTATATTCTTACTCTTTGTTCTTTAAAATATTTATGTAAGAATACTTTTATGTAATATTAAATTCAAGATTTAGAAAAAAATTAAGCAGAAAATTTTTTACGAAGGTAAATAAAGATAGTTTCAAAGTATGAGAGTATGAAAATTTTTGCATTTTATCTTGGAAATTCTATAGTGAAATCCAAAAATTTGAGAGAAAAAAAAGGAAGATGACTAGAATGCACTACTGAAAAAAAATTGAGAAAAAATTGAAGATGGATAGAATATAATTTAGAAACCTTTATTCTTCTAAGGTGCACAACTGTATTTACCAAGAATTTGAGAAAATTTCTAATAATGAAATGGTTAAAAAAAGAGAATTTATCTAAATTTATAAATTTTAATATGAATATCTTTGTATTTTATCTTGGAAATTCTATAGTAAAATCCAAAAATTTGAGAAAAAAAAAAAGGAAGATGACTAGAATGCACTATGGAAAAAAATTTGAGAAAAAAATGGAAGATGGATAGAATAAAATTTGAGAAACCTTTATTCTTCGAAGGTGCAAAACTTGTTGGGCTTTTGTGGAGTCTAGTTGTTTTTTATCCAGATTATAACCCGACTTGAAATAATATTGTTACGGTTTTTTAATGGGAGATTTTCTGAGGTTTAGTCCATGGAGTGGAGGCATGGGCCGATAGGCCTAAGCCATAGCGTTCACGGACAAGCCTCCTTGGGGGTCCAAGGGTGACACCCTCGGGAAATTTTTTAGCCCATTTTGTAGCCCATTGTGAATCTTGTGCACAAGATATAAAAATTGTTGTTTTGGAGATTAGGGTTTTAAGAAGTTTTTTGAGAGAGAAAACTTTACTGCTGCATCTTGTATTTTTCCCTGAGAATGGTGAAATCCTTGCAACTCTGTGGACGTAGCCTCCTTGGGGGTCCAAGGGCGATGCCCTCGGGAAAATTTTTAACCCGTTTTGTAGCCCATTGTGAATCTTGTGCACAAGATATAAAAATTTTTGTTTTGGAGATTAGGGTTTTATGAAGTTTTTTGAGAGAGAAAACTGTATTGCTGTATCTTGTATTTTTCCCTGAAAATAGTGAAATCTTTGCAACTCTGTGAATGTAGGTAAATTGCTGAACCACGTAAATATTATCTTGTTTGTATTTTTCCCTAAGAATGGTAAAATCCTTGCAACTCTGTGAACGTAAGTAAATTGCTGAATCACGTAAATATTATCTTGTGTGTGATTATTTTTTCTTTGGCGTATATTTTTTTCTCTATTTTTGCATTTCACAGATCTAGGAATTTCGTGTATATTCCCATCACAACTGTATTTACCAAGAATTAGAGAAAAATTCTAATAATGAAATGGTTTAAAAAAGAGAATTTATCTAAATTTATATCTTTTAATACAGTTAGTGAACGTATATTTTGATATGTATATATATATATATATATATATAAAAGCATCTTTCTATTAAAGATGCCCTATTAGTTCTTTTATGATGCATATTCCTTGTATCATTAATCATATGTTTGATAGAGGAAGACGAGTGAGGAATAAAGCAAAGGAGAATGGAAGATGACTAGAATGCACTAAAATTTACCATATTCTCGCCATCTTTCCCTTTACTCTCATCTCCTCTTCCTCCATCTCTCTCGGTTCCAACTATTCTTAATACTTTTTTTTTCTTTTTTTTTCATGGATGATACATAGTAAATCCTTTTGATAATTCAACACACATCCTTCCATCATGAGAGTAAGTTAGATGAAAAAAATTTCATAAGATTGATAAATAATTTTTGTATGAAAAATATATTATTTCTGTATTTTCAAGAATTAGAAAACAAAATGCTTTTCATCGAAATAAAAAGCATTTTATATCGAAATAAATGCATATCGGATTTATACATCTTTCACAATTTATAAATTCATGAACAAGTTGTGAAATGTGAAAGTATGCATATCTAAACTTATTGCTGACACAATAATATTTTAGCGTCCATCATTTCATGTAATACAATTCAAATATGCAAAAAAGAAAACAAAATTGTATTGAGAATCTGAAATGATCAAGTTTTTTTTTTTTTTTTTTTTTTTTTTTTTTTCACTTTCAAATGATTCCAATACCGAACAAGAATTGTCAGTTAAGACTGAAAACTACAGCCTGGTTCTACAGTAAGTGCAGGTATAGACACTGCATAGTACATGAATCTTAGTAACTCACCTTTCACCTCTTGTTTGATTGGTGGTCAAAAGGGTGTGTATTGATTGCAGGAAAAACTCTTGAGGACATCCCAAATAATACCCATCTAATTTCACAACATGTTTAAACGTCAACTTTCACAACATGTTTAAACGTCAACTTTGCATTAGCGCACCTAAATTCACTTGTTTAGTAAGTATTTATGACGGTCTTTACGTAAGTGCTGTAATTAAATCACAAATTGACTTCGAAACATATTGTAAAATTGGGTGTAAATTTAGACCTGTTACTTGATTGATGGGATGCATTTGCTTTGCATTTAGTTATGAGTTTGGAATTTTCTGCTACAATGAAACAGCTTTTCTATTGGTTAGGGGAAAGCTGCAATAGCTGTGTTTTGACCATATTTGGGGAAGAGGGGTTTGGACGGTTGTGTTCAAAGAATGCTGCTGAGGACTGAGGCTGAGACCTGTGCTGAAGAGTTCTCAGGTCAGTGTTATGATTTTGCCTCACCACACTCCATTTTTGCTACTATGCCACAGTCCCACCAGCTCAGCGTGCTTGGAAAATTGATTTGGCTCTTTGTATTTGAGTTAGAGAGAGTACATCAAAAAGCACTTCCTTTTGTCCTTTTTCTTTTTTTTTTTGCAGCATTTTCTCATGTGACTAAAACTTTTGCCATATTAGGCATTTCCTTGTCTTCTTTCTACTCTACTATTCCCCCCCCCCCCCCCCCCCCCTTTTTTTTTTTTTTTTTTTTTTTTTTTTTTTAATTTTTTGCCATCTTTCTTTCATTCATTTAGGTAAGTAAACATTTCGTTGTTTATAAAAAATAAATAAACATTTGGTTGTTTAAGGAAGAAATAAGACCATTGTATGACATATATCTATATATCAAAGGCCAAAGAGATGATTCTTTTATTTTTATTTTTTTATTTTAGAGAGAGAGTTTCAACTTAAGGCGTTTGTTTCTGATGATAGTTCTTTATCATCAGACAAAGACACTAATCAGTTTTTGGTGTAGGCGGGGATTGAACCTCAGATCTCCTATACAATCATCAGAGACTTTACTAGTTGAGCTAACTAGAACCTACCCAACGAGAGGATCCTAATTCCTTTGAAAAAAAAAAAAAAAAAAACTAGAGGATTTTAATAATCTCTATCTTTTACTTACGGTTTAGATTGAGGGGTAGGGAAGGAAGTAGAATATAGTTAGTTGACATTAGTTTAATTTTTTTACCAATTTTACTCTACTCTACTCTATTCTCCTTCAATCCAAACGGATCAGTGTGATTGATTTTATTTATTTATTTATGTAAATGTTTTTAATGTCTCATTTTTTTTTCTAGACCCTTATTTGATAATTGATATAAGAGAAAATCTGTCTTCATCCCATTTTAACTTTCTAATTTTTCAAAATATTTCCTGCAACATGGGAGTCCCAATAACTATATATATATATATATATATATTTTTTTTTTTTTTTAATACCAAAAAATGCAATAACCAAGATTTTTACTAAGCTCGTTCATCCTAATTGGACATGGAAAAATAAATTTCACAAATTTACGGATAAATCCTAATTTTGAAAAAATGTGACCAAGCATGGCAAAGCTTTGACCAAAAACCTGTTTATTTAATCATAGTAAATATAGAGCTGTTTTAATTAAAAGAATATGAAACTCCCTTTAAGCATGGCTATATAGTACACTGTGTTGTCCTCGTGGACTTTACTCATTCTGTCATTTGGTTCAGCTTTTTGGGCCCATAAATGCGTTAAGTTTCGTTTTCCGCGTTGGACTCTCGAAATTGCAATACCGAAACGTGGGCCTCTCACAGGCTGTGGTCACATAGGTGCGTAGAGCCCATAGCATGTGAGAGGCCTATTCCATAGAATGGATATAAGAGATATTCCTGCTAAAAAGGGCTTATGCTTTATTCAGTCAAAGGGTTGTGCTATCATACCATATTAATATATGGCACTAAATCTTAATCGTTCGTTTGAATTATGGAAATTTAACCGTTGAATTTTATGTTTTTTATGTTCT
Source organism: Quercus robur (assembly GCF_932294415.1). Classification (NCBI taxonomy): domain Eukaryota; kingdom Viridiplantae; phylum Streptophyta; class Magnoliopsida; order Fagales; family Fagaceae; genus Quercus; species Quercus robur. The sequence continues at coordinate 18,013,065 of NC_065537.1, forward strand.
TAATATCTATATCAAATTTCATTCAAATTAAATATTATTTACTATTCGATCAATAACTTTATCTTTTTATACATAATTTTAGATCACAAAAATTTAAAATTTTAACATTTGTTTGATGACGTAGCAATTGATCTTTAATTTTTTATTGAAATTTTGCAAGTATGAAAGATATAAGAAGAACATGCAATCCAACAATTAGATTTTCAAAATTCACACTCAATATAAAAATATATGAGGAGTTTGAAGAGTTTCTCTTTGTCGGGGACGTTTTTGCAACAAGGGCCGAAAATGCGAGAATGGCCCAAATCTCCCATTGGGTTCTTTAGAAGTGTTTATTTGTGGAGAATCAAACCCAAAATTCCAAATATATAATGAACAAAAGGCTAATGGTGCTTTGATAAGAGCAAATCAAAATGCTAATAATGAAAGTGCAGAAAAAGCATAAAAGCATAATAGGTATGAAAATTTGATCCATAATCACACAGAAGAAGAAATTGAGGAAGGTCGTGAGGAAGAGAGGGAAGGTTCCCCTGTACCCATATTTCCACCCCTAAGATTCAGAATTGTGAGAATGTCTCTTGGCTTAGTGGGTTTTTGCTCTCAAGTTTCAGCTCTACAGGGAAAACGTGATTTAGCAGGTCTGAAACTTTGATCCACAATCACACAGAAGAGGAAATTGAGGAAGGTCATGAGGAAGAGAGGGAAGGTTTCCCTGTACCCATATTTCCACCCCTAAGGTTCAGAATTGTGAGAATGTCTCTTGGCTAAATGGGTTTTTGCTCTCAAGTTTCAGTTCTATAGGGAAAACGTGGTTTAGCAAGTCTGAAACTTTGACCCACAGTCACATAGAAGAGGAAATTGAGGGAGGTCGTGAGGAAGAGAGGGAAGGTTTCCCTGTACCCATATTTCCACCCTTAAACTTCGGAATTGTGAGATTGTTGACTAGCTGAATGGGCTTTTGCTCTGAAGTTTCAGGTCTTTAGGTAGAACGTGGCCTCCTTTTTTATGAGTTGAAGAGAGAGTTTTATATAGAGTTTGGGGTGTTGCTTTTGACTGGTTTTTGAGTAGTGGAAGAGGCTTTTATCCTTTATGATACTATTTTGATGTTTTGGCTTGGGTTGCTTTTGTTTAGGGAAGAGTTTGGTATGCTTTTAGCATGATTTTGGAAATAAAGTGGGTTTTCTTTAATTGGTTTCCTTTGGTCAAAAATTTCAGACCATTGGGAGGCTTACCTAAGTGAGGGTTAGCAGATGGAGTTGGCCAATGGGAGCCAACTATGTTTAAAGGAAAAAAAAAAAAAGGTTTGGGCAGAAACTTTGGGCCACAGTCACTCAGAGCATAAAAACTGTTTTGGGGTGGAAATTTTGGATACAAGACCTCCTCCATGAGCCTGAGGTACTACCAACGTCCCTTGCCCACTTGGTAGCACGCATGGGCTAGGCTCATGCAAAAGGTCCAAAGGAACCAACCCATACCCTCCAAACCACACTTTCTCAATTTCCCCATAAGTTGCATGGGCTTGGGCCATGCTTAAAAGAATAAAATATAATGTAATACATGAATTGAGCCCACAAGGAAGTCGGGCTTGTTTGAATTGGGCTTGTACGAAATGTGTTGCGAAAATGGGTATCAACACTCTTCATGCTAGTTTGAAGAGAAACTTTGTTTTATTATATGAACAAAGTTTAGCTCCCAACAAGTTTGGAGGAATCTCCTCCAATCCACCATGTTGCAATTTATAAGACTATTTGCATGTGTTCTTTAAAGAAGCCACATGACTCATTAAAAAAAAAATTGTGACTAAAATTATACATAAATAGTCTCTTTAATTGTCATATAGTGAGTTAGAGAAAAATAACTCTAAAACAGTTTAGAACTAAAAAATTTCCTTATTATATTTTACCAAAGGAAAATTTTTTGGCTCCAAAAATGTTTGAAACCCAATGCTTCAATCACTAATAGGAAGGTGATATGTGTTCCATCATGTGTAATGCACATGACTCATTTAGTTAGTTAAATGAGTTATGTGCATTGTATATGATAAGGGCAAATAGAAATAAATAAATAAAAAAAATTATTTTTTACCATTTTGAGAAATGAAAAATAAAAAAGAAATTTGAAAGAGTCGAATTTAAAAACTATTACCAAATGGACATATAGAATATTGTCATGTTATCCAACTGAATTCTTTTACGAGTACAACAAAATCTTATATCATTTTTACAAGAAGCTAAGATGTCAGTTCATCATAAGTTAAAATCAAATGAAATGAAAAAGATTATATCGAGGTCGATCACAACTCAAAATAAGAGTATTATGATAATGTGATTTTTTTTTTTTTTTTGCCTCTCTAAACTCTCTATCCAACCAAGAACCGGCGTTGTGAGGCCTCTATTTCTTGGGTTCCAATTGAGCCTGTATGAACAATGATACGAGAAAACTAGCATACATGCCCTAGCTATAAAGCATACTGTGGACTTAAGTTATGATTTGATTTGGGCCAAAGGTCTCTAACCCCACTTGGAACCCATAGTTTCTCTCTCTCTCTCTTTCTCTCTAAGCTTGAGCTTGATTAATGAAACTCAAAAACTCTACCCAAAAGGTCCAAAACCATTACCAACTCAACCGCAACTTCGATGTCAACGTCTTTGCCAGGTATAAACTTTTATGTAAAAAAAAAATTGGTTAAAATACAAAACTCACCTTTTAAGTTTCTTCAAAATTCATTTCAGTTTTTTAATTTTGCTTTCATTCATTTCAGTCCTCTAAGTTTCAGATTTATTCAATTAATGCCTTTCTGTCAACTTTTGTTAAAATTTTTTGAAAAAAAAAATTGGAAAATAATTTTCAATCATTAATTGAATTTTTTTAATTTAAAAATTTTGAAGAAAAATTTTAAAAATTGGATAATTAACCACAACATATAACAAAAGTTAATGGAAAAGTCTTAATTGAATAAAATTGAAAGTTAGAGGATTGAAATGAATGAACACAAAGTTAGAGGACTGAAATGAATTTTAGTGAAATATAAATGGTGGATTTTTCATTTTAGCCAAAAATATTAAAAAGCTTAATTTCTGTTTGGTTACAAAGAAAATTAGCATTCATTTGTTTATTTTCCGAGCTAACTTATTTATAGTAAGAAAATTAAAAACATATGCAACTTTTAGAATTTTACATCTGTTTTATGGACAAATCAATAAAAATTAAACGATTTATTTATTTAATCATAATGCAGAAAGCAAAAGATTGCACAATATAGAAAGTCTCATCCAATTGCTTCCGCTATTTCGCTTACGATGTTTTTTTTTTTTTTTTTGCTTTAGTTAAAAGTGTTTTGTTTTCCGTTTATTTATTTTAATTTTAATTTATTTATACTTATTAGTGGTGTTATGTGAGTTCTAGTTATCTTAACTGATAAAGTATTAATTGTTGAATAATAATTGTTTTTTTTTTTTGAGGGGGTTGAATAATAATTGTTCTCCCACACTTTATGCATTCTCTGTACATACAATCATCAATTAATATATATATATATATATATATATAAAGGTGAGAATTCATGCGGTAGGGTATGAGATTCTGTCATGGGGTACTTCTATGAAGAGAATTAAAATACTCTTAAGCCACATAAGAGATAAGAACATATTTTAAAAATAGAGACTCTTTATTTCCTTTGGTTCAATGTTTTAAGACTACTTTTTGTTACATTTTTTATTCAATATTTTAAGAGTACTATTTGTTTCATTTGGTTCAATGTTTCAAAGCTTTTCCTCTCTCACACACAAAAAACTCTTTGCATTTCTATTCACTCTTTTAACTTCTACGCCTTTATATGAACATGCCTACAAACCTTCATGCCATTCAATTTCAAATACAAGAGTGCATGAGGTCCTGCCATGTGGCACTCTAATTTTGCATTTAGCATTTTTAACTACTTTTCATTAAGTTTTTTTTTAAACTATTATCTAATAGATCATAGTAACTTCTTTCTACTGTTGCATAAAATATGACTTATTGACAATTAAACCAAATGTTATTCTCTACAAAATAGACTAGCTTTTAAAAATAGACCAAATCTTATGAAAAGCCCAAACCCAGTTATTACCTTACATATTATGACCCAGGTCTGACCTTTCTCACGTGTAGATCAAGACCAAAACTATTATCTACTTACAAACTCTCTTTTTCCTCCCCCACATGTAGATGATACTTCTAGAAAATCTAATTCTCATGAAAGCATGTCTTCATTTTTTTAATTTTAATTCAATACGCTTTTGTAAGGTAAATAATTGACAGGTGCATATTTCTAAAATTATTATTAACAAAAAAAGTCTGATAAATATCATATACTATCTCACAAAATACCATTTACATAATATTTTCTTTAGAAAAATTCAATGATAAGAATGGTAAAAAACATAATCCTATACAAGATATACAAAAAATACAGGTAAAACAATTTTCATAGGAGGATTTATTTTTAAACAATATGAAGACACTAGTAGAAATCAAATGTATTGAATGAGATCCTAAAAAATAGTTTTGTTAATCATTTCAAATTATACTCATCATTTACTTGAAAACAATAAAAATATATTATACATCATACTCATCATTTACATTAGAAAACATACATATTAACTTCAAAGTTCATTGCAGGATGTGAACTTGCTATTGTATTGCAACACTAAGCAACATTAATACAACGATGGGTTGTTATTTCATTTCATGCATGCATTGTGGAAGGAAGGTCAAACCATAATCATGATCATTTTGGTGTGTAAAATGTGAACGAAAACAAATCTCCCTATCCCAAGGTCAGAGGCACTCACATTAGCTACATACTCTCCAAATATTTATAATATATCTATCTCACTATAACTACTATACAATTGCAAACTACTTCAGATATAGGATTCAGATTAGAGTTTTGATGCTGACAATACAACTTTTATGGTATTTGATCAAAATGCTAAGAAAATCCTAAATAAATCTACAAGAGATCTTGCTAAAAAACAAACTGTGGTACAACTTATTTGTTAGTGCATTTTAAATTAAAATTACGTTAAAATTTAAACCAACTGAAGATTAATAAAGGGATGAGTTATTGTGGAATTTTTTTAAAAAAGAGTTAACTTTTATGTAAATTAAATCAAATAAATTTAGAAGAGTTATCTAAAATATGTAGATTATGAGAAGGATTGGAAGACTATATATATGACTATGCTACGGACAAATTTCATATCAAGAGTGAATGAAGATAAATAGTTAAAGTAAAGAGTATTGTGTGACAGAGTGAATTCAATAATTCTCCTAAATACTTGAGAGATTTCGGGCCAAAGAAAGGTGTTTTTTTTGGTGGAGCTTTGAGCTCAATCACTTATGCAGAGTTGGTTTGAGCTACACAATAAACTATTGGGCTGTTATATCTTGGAGGGGACAAGTCAGAAGTGAATTTTTACTACATTGGTTTCTAGGCTTTGCCAATTGTAGAGGGCTTGAATCTCCTTAAAGAGAGTGGGATTTCTGTGTCTCAGTGACTCAGTCTGACATTGTTTGTTTATATTTTTATTTTTATTGTAATTAAAATATCATTTTACTGGTAATTTCTCCAACAATTTTAAGGATAATTCAAAATGGAGCCAACAACTGAGAAGCCAAATGACAATGTTGAAGATCTCAACAAGCCCTTTGGTTTTAAGGGAGCCCATTTCAAACAAAGGAAAGCCAAGGTCTTTTTCTATCTAAGCCCTCTTATGGTAGCCTACGTCCTCACTAAGAAGAATCCAACAAGGTTTCTACTGATGACATGACTGAAGATGAACTCTATGACGATCAAGAAAAAACAGATAAGTATGAACAAGATGAGTATAAATGTCGTCATTATCTTTTAAATTGTCTTGCGGATAATTTCTATGAATATTATAATACTACATACACTTCTACAAAGAAAATTTGGAAAGCTTTACAAAGCAAATATGACACTGAAGAGGTTGGTGCAAAGAAATATGTAGCTAGTCATTTCTTTCGCTATCAAATGGTGGATACCAAATCTGTTGTGGAACAGGTTCAAAACTTTCAAATGATTGTGGCAAAAGTTAGATCCGAATGCATAAAGATTGAGGACAACCTTATTGTGGTTGGTATCATTGACAAGCTACCACCATCATGGAAAGAGTTCCAAATATCAATGTGCCATAAGCAAAAGGAGACGTCCCTAGAATCCTTGATTACCCTCATCCGCATAGAGGAGGAAACTAGAGGACAAGATGCACTTATACAAGAGGGTAATTGACATTCTACCTCCAAGGTAAATTTAATTTCTGCAAGCAATAACCAACCCAAAGATCATTTTCCTAAAAATACACAATTGAGGCCAAGAAAGAAAAATATGAAAAATTAGAGTAGACCTCACAATAGGGGCAACTCTACTCAAATGAATAAGAACCAAGGACCCCCTTCAAATAACTAACAAGTTAATGCATGTTTTGTCTGTGGCAAGAGTGGGCATATTGCTCGATTTTGCAAATTTCGGAAACATGGGTCTGTCCCATAGGCTAATGTTACCGAAGAGCCTTTAGTGGCTATGATTACAGACATTTACATGATCCAATATGTTTAAGGGTGGTGGGCAGACTCTGGTGCCAATAGGCATGTCTGCTATGATAAAAATTGGTTTAAGATATACACTCCTTTTGAAGAAGAAAAAACAATTATGTATGGTGACTCTAGTAAAACCAAGGTACTTGGGAGTGGTGGGGTTGAGCTGAAATTTACCTCTGGACGTGTGCTCACTTTGAAAGATGTGCTATACACGCCGTCCGTGAGGAAAAATTTAATGTCAATCTATTTGTTGAATAAGGCTGGCTTCAAACAAATAATGGAATCTGATCAATATGTAAGAAACTCTAAGAAGGGATTATTTGTGGCAAAGGGTATGCTTGTGATAGAATGTTCAAACTAAATATTGAAAATAATATATCATTTCCTAGTTCTGTTTATATGCTGTCTTCTGTGAATTTTTGGCATGCTTGCTTGTGTCATATAAACTGTAGATATGTGGGTACTATGAGTAACATAGGATTAATCCCAAGACTAACAAAAGATTTTGAAAAATGTGAAGCATCCAGTCAAGCTAAAATTACTAAACGACCTCATAAAAATGTTGAAAGAAATACTAAATTGTTAGAATTAATTCACACAGATTTTTTTTTGAATTTGAAAGAAAATTAACTTGCGGAGGAAACAGGAATTTCATCACCTTTATTGATGATTTCTCCAAATATGCACATGTCTATCTATTAAAAAATAAAAGTGATGCTTTTGAGAAATTTAAAGAATATCTTATGGAAGTTGAGAACCAATTCAGTTAAAAATAAAAATATTTAGAAGTGATAGAGGTCGGGAGTATGAATCTATTAAGTTCAACTCATTTGTTTAGTATTTGGGAATAATCCATGAAACTACGCCTTATACTTACCTACATCTAATGGTGTGGCTGAAAGAAAAAATAGAAATTTGATTAATTTAACAAATGATGTGCTAATTAAGTCAAGCGCTCCTCTAAATCTGTGGGGGGAAGCAATTTTAATAGCCTGTCATGTTTTTCTAACTTCTTTGCCCCCAATTTTTTTTTTTTTTTTTTAATTTTTATTATTATTATTTTTTTATTTAAAAGGAAGTTTTTCCTCATGAAAGATAGCATCACTTGATTCAAAAATCACATTATTTTCAATTTTTAAAAATCCAAGAAAAGCATAGGTGGTAGTTCTAACACCCAATTTAGGTATTTTGGGATCTGTTAACCTTACAAAGGCTAAGCAACCCCAAACTTTAAAATATCCCAAGTTTGGCTTATGCCCCTTCCACAACTCAAAATGTGTGAGTTTAGACTTTTTGTGTGGCACTCTATTTAAAACATGACAGGCTATAAAAATTTCTTCCCCCCACAAATTTAGAGGAGCACCTGACTTAATAAGCATGACATTTGTTAAATTAATCAAAGTTCTATTTTTTCTTTCAACCATACCATTTGATGCAGGTGAGTATGGAGGAGTAGTTTCATGGATTATTCCCAAAGACTGAACAAATGAGTTGAACTCAATAGATTCATACTCTTGACCTCTATCACTTTTAAATCTTTTTATTTTTCTACCGAATTGGTTCTCAACTTCTCTAAGAAATTCTTTAAATTTCTCAAAAGATCACTTTTATTTTTTAATAGATAAACATATGCATATTTGGAGAAATCATTAATAAAGGTGATGAAATACTTGTTCACTCCACGAGTTAATTTTCCTTCAAATTCACAAAGATTAGTGTGAATTAATTCTAACAATTTGGTATTTCTTTCAACATTTTTATGAGTCCGTTTAGTAATTTTAGCTTGACTGTATGCTTCACATTTTTAAAATCTTTTGTCAGTCTTGGGATTAATCCTATGTTACTCATCATTCCCACATATCTATTGTTTATATGACACAAGCGAGCATGCCAAAAATTCACAAAAGACAGCATATAAATAGAACTAGCAGATGATATATTATTTTCAATATTTAGTTTGAAAATTCCATCACAAGCATACCCTTTGCCCACAAATAATCCTTTCTTAGATATTACATATTAATCAGATTCCATTGTTTGTTTGAAGCCAGCCTTATTCAACAAATAGCTTGACATTAGATTTTTCCTCATGGACGGTGTGTATAGCACATCTTTCAAAGTGAGCACATGTCCAGAGGTAAATTTCACCTCAACCTCATCATTCCCAAGTATCTTGGTTTTACTAGAGTCACCAAGCATAATTGTTTTTTCTTCTTCAAAAGGAGTATATATTTTGAACCAATTTTTATCATAGCAGACATGCCTATTGGCCCCAGAGTCTGCTCACCACCCTTCAACATATTGGATCATGTAAATGTTTGTAATCATAGCCACTAAAAGCTCTTCAGTAACATTAGCCTGTGGGACAAACCCATGTTTCCGAAATTTGCAAAATCGAGAAATATGCCCACTTTTGCCACAGATAAAACATGCATTAATTTGTTGGTTATTTGAAGGAGGTCCTTGGTTCTTATTCATTTGACTAGGGTTGCCCCTATTGTGAGGTCTACTCTAATTTTTCATATTTTTCTTTCTTGGCCTCAATTGTGCATTTTTAGGAAAATGATCTTTGGGTTGGTTATTGCTTGTAGAAATTAAATTTACCTTGGTCGTAGAATGTCAATTACCCTCTTGTGTTATAAGTGCATCTTATCCTCTAGCTTCCTCCTCTACGCAGATGCGAGTGATCAAGGATTCTGGGGATGTCTCCTTTTGCTAATGGCGCATTGATTTTTAGAACTCTTTCCATGATGGTGGTAGCTTGTCAGTGATACTAGCCACAATAAGGTTGTCCTCAATATTTATGCCTTCAGATCTAACTTCTGCCACGATCATTTGTAAGTCTTGAACCTGTTCCACAATAGATTTGGTATCCACCATTTGATAGCAAAAGAAACAACTAGCTGCATATTTCTTTGCACCTGCTTCTTCGGTGTCATATTTGCTTTGTAAAGCTTTCTAAATTTTCTTTGCAGAAGTGTATGTATTATAATAATCATAGAAATGATCTGCAAGACAATTTAAAAGATAATGAAAACATTTATACTCATCTTGTTCATACTTATCTATTTTTCTTGATGATCATAAAGTTCATCTTCGGTCATGTCTTTAGTAGAGACCTTGTTTGGATTCTTCTCAGTGAGGACGTAGGCTACCTTAAAAAGGCTTAGATAGAAAAGAACCTTGGCTTTCCATCTTTTGAAATGGGCTCCCTTAAAACGGAAGGGCTTTTTGAGATCTCCGACATTGTCATTTGGCTTCTTAGTTGTTGGCTCCATTTTGAATCTCCTTAAAATTGCTGGAGAAATTACCAATAAAATGATATATTAATTACAATAAAAATATAAATATAAACAAACAATATGGGACTGAGGAACGAAAATCTCGCTCTCTTTAAGGAGATTCAAGCCCTTTGCGGTTGGCAAAGCCTAGAAATCGATGCAGTAGAAATTCATTTTTGATTTGTCCCCTCTAGGATACAGTAGCCCAACAATTCATTGTGTAGCTCGAACCAACTCTCCATAAGTGGTTGAGCTCAAAGCTCCACCAAAAGAAACACCTTTCTTTGGCCCGAAATCTCTCAAGTATTTAGGAGAATTATTGAATTTACTCTCTCACACATTACTCTTTGCTTTAACTATTTATCTTCACTCTTGATATGAAATTAGTCCGTAGCATACCCATATATATAGTCTTCCAATCCTTCTCATAACCTACCTGTTATTTATTATTTTAGATAACTCTTCTAAATTTATTTAATTTAACTTACATACAAGTTAACTCTTTCTTTAACAAATTCCACAATAACTCATTCCTTTATTAATCTTCAGTTCGTTTAAGTTTTAACGTAATTTTAATTTAAAATGCACTAATATTCCTCATTAAGATTTTTATTTTTATTTTTTTATGTATAACTATTGATCATAATATATATATCAAATTCCTCATATGTAGATTGATATGAGAGAAGGAATCCCACATGATTTGAAGAAAATACATTTTCCTACTTCGTTTGAATAAATTCAATCTAAAGAATGTTTTTGAAAATTATACAGTCGCTAAGATTTTTGATGCACCTTTAAATGAAAAAAATGTATGGAAGAAAAAAAAAATACAATCCAATATGCTATATTAATTCTCTTTCTACACTATTCCTAAAGTAACCAAAAAAAAAAAATATAAAAACATTTAAAAAAAACTATCATATCACATTTAGATTGATGTAAATAACATACTGAAATTGAATGCAGATACCTATGCAAAATCTTAGCGACAACAAATCCGCAAGTCCAAACTTTTTTTTTTTTTTTTGAGAAACCAGCTGGTGCTTTATATTAGTTGGACAGAAAACTTTTGTCAAGTATTACAAGATTTTTTGCATTACAATGGATGTCTTCAATCCAAATCTGAGGATCATAAGAGAACTTAGCTAAATGGGCAAGCTTGTCAGCTACAGCATTACCACTGCTTTTTATATGGGAAAAGGAGGCAGCTCGCATCTGCGAAGCTAGAGCTCGAACCTCATCGGTAATGTGACCAAAGGAGGCCCAGCTTGAGTCGGCAGTAGTAAGGTGCTTGAACACCACCTCGCAATCACCCTCAAACACCACATCTTGCATTCCAAGCTCGCCAGCCAAAGTGACTGCTCTTCTCCACGCCATTGCTTCCACATCCTCCACTGAAGGAGGCAGAGGGACCTGTTCAGTAAGAGCCGCCATCACCATGCCTTCATGGTTTCGAATAACCACTCCCAGTCCAGCACGGTTGATGACTTGAAACAGAGCGCCATCACAGTTTGCTTTGAACTGCTGAGGCAGCGGTGGAAGCCAATGAGCCGGGTTCGCTTCGGTCGGAATGTGCAGAGGATGATCGGTGGCTGCCTGGAATTCTTGTAGTCGCTCCAAAGCATCCCGATGAATTTGATTTGTTGGCAACGTTGGGCTGCCCACTCTCGAGGCATTGCGGTTAAACCAAATGCTCCACGCAATGAAAGCCACTGTTTCAGCAAGGTTGTGACTGTTTCGCAGCATCACTCCCTCAAATAGGTCCCTGAAATTGACAAAACTTTCGGACAAGAAGCTTCTACACGGCTCCACTTCCCACCATAATTCCTTTAGCATTTGGCATCCCCATAGTGCATGCACTGTATCCTCAATCTCACTGCCACACCTCTCACAAATTGCATTTGGAATTGGGATTCGCCTGCTTAAATTCAGTTTAGTCGGCAGGGAATTTTTGCAAGCCCTCCAAATGAAGTGCTGAATCTTGCTCGGAACCTTCAATGACCATACCTTCTGCCAGAAATTTTTGTGAGCATTCCTATTTGAAGGACCCGTTGCGGCTGACTTCACTGTGTCATTAAGAAGTTGATAAGCAGATTTTGTTGAGTAGATGCCATTTTTTGTGGCAGCCCAAATCAGTTTATCTTCAACACCAAGGTGGCTTAGAGGCAGACTGAGGATGGTGTTTGCTTCATGAGGGAGGAACTCATCTCTAACCCGATCTTCCAGCCAACATGAGTTGTTTTCATCAATGAGAGCACAAACCCGAGTGTTATTTGGGAAGTTTTTTTGTGGAGATATGATGCAGCTTGAATGTTGGTTTGGGAGCCATTTATCCTTCCGAATGATAACCTGTCTTCCATTGCCAATTCTCCAACGAGCCCCCAAACTCACAACCCGCCTAGCCTTCATGATACTTTGCCAGGCATAGGACCCATTTAGCTTCACTTCCTCATCCATAATTGAACAATTAGGGAAGAATCTAGGTTTAAACACTTTGTAAAAGAGTGAATCAGTGTTGTGAAGGAGCCTCCATACTTGTTTTCCCAACAATGCTAGATTAAAATTCTCCACGTCCTTGAATCCCAATCCTCCTTGACATTTTGGAAGGCAAAGTTTGTCCCATCCAATCCAATGAATTTTCCTTGTTTCCCCCTTGTACCCCCACCAAAATTTGCGGATTAGAGACTCTATATCCTTACACAAAGACTTGGGCAGCAAAAAACAACCCATGGTGTAGGATGGCATGGCTTGGAGGACCGCCTTTATCAAGACTTCCCGACCCCCTTGTGACAACAATTTTTCCTTCCATCCTTGAATCTTATGCCAAATCCGTTCTCGTATGTAGCTGAAGCTTTTCTTTTTTCCTCTTCCAACAAAAGTTGGTAAGCCAAGGTATGACTCAATATGATGGGTGGCCGATACTCCTATCTTGGATTTGATGTGCTCTTGCATGGCGTGATCTGTATTGGGGCTAAAAAACAGTTGGGTTTTTTCTCTATTTATTTGTTGGCCCGATGCTTTCTCATATTGCTGTAGTATCTCCAGAATAGTGCTGCTATCTTTCTGATTAGCTCTACAAAATAGCAAGCTATCATCAGCAAAAAAGAGATGAGACACCTTTGGACCAGCCCTACAAAGAGACACACCCCGAAGTGAGCCGGAACATTCAGATTGCTGGATAAGAGAATGTAAACCTTCTGCACATAAGAGAAACAAATAAGGGGAGAGGGGATCCCCTTGACGGAGTCCTCTATTAGGGGTAAAGTGACCATGGGGTTCACCATTAATCAATACCGAAAATGACACAGTATGCATACAAGAGCTTATAAGAGAAATCCACCTGCTACCAAAACCCAATTTCTCCATAAGTTTTTCTAAAAAGATCCATTCCACTCGGTCATATGCTTTGCTCATATCAAGCTTAAGAGCCATAAAACCCGATTTTCCTTTCCGCTTATTTTTAATATGGTGGAGTGTTTCAAAGGCAACAAGGATATTGTCAGATATCAATCTATTGGACATGAAGGCACTTTGTGACTCAGAAACCAGTTTGGGTAGGAGTGTTTTTAGGCGGTTTGCTATGGTCTTGGAGATGATTTTGTATAGAACATTACAAAGGCTTATTGGTCTAAAATCTTTTGCTTGTTCTGGTGATTTGGTCTTTGGAATGAGGGCTATGTAGGTGTGGTTTAAGTTTTCTGGCATTGTACCCGAATTAAGAACAGAAAGGGCAGCAGCAATTACATCTTGGCTTATAAAATTCCAACAAGATTTGTAAAAAATAGGAGACATACCATCGGGTCCAGGTGCTGTCAGTGGTTTCATTTGTTTCAAGGCTTTCTCCACCTCTACAGCTGTGAAATCTCGGGTCAAGTCTGCATTCATACCAGGGGTTATCTTTGGCTCAATACCTTGGAGAATTGGCTCAAAATCAGATGGGGACGTTGAAGTGAAAATATTTCTGAAATAGTTCACCATTGCTTCTCCAATCATTTTTTCATCTTCAACAACTGAGTTATCCTCCAAGACCAGCTTTGAAATAAAATTTCTTTTATTTCGTTGAGTTGCTCTACTGTGAAAATAGGAGGTATTCATGTCTCCACTTTGCAACCACTCAACCCGTGCCCTTTGGTGCCACATGACATCTTCCTTCACCATGAGATCGTATACTTCCCCTTTTAGAATCCGAACCTGTTCATGGCTGCCCCCTCTCATTGATAAAGCTTCTGCTTGAACCAGCTGCTTCTTCTTTTTTTCCAGCAATTGTCTTATGTTGCCGAAGGACAATCTGCTCCAACACTGAAGGCTTGTACGGCATGCCTCAATTTTTTGTATTACCTTATCCATATGCTCTCCTGGACTTTGTTTCTGCCATGCCTGCTTGATTACCCCTTCACACCCCTCATCCTTCAACCATGCCGCTTCAAAACGAAATGGTCTATTCCGCTTGTAGAACCGCTTGTTCTCATCATCTGAACTCAGCCATAATGGGCAATGATCTGATAAGGAGCCAACTATGTGATGTACTCGGACTGTTGGGAATAATTGGGACCACGAAGGTGTAATATCTAGTCCAAACTTTGTAATATCTAGTTAAGAATCTTCTAGTGTCAATTCATTAGTGATCAACACAAATGATGCAACAAAAGGAAAAAGTGATGAAAGCTCAAAAATTGAACAAATAGGAACGGACCAAACTTCAAACATTGAATATGAAGAAATAGATGATGATAACATTCCCCTGAACAAGCTTTACAAGTGTTTCCATACTGGGAAAAAAAAAAGCATTGAAGAAACAAAAAAAAAAAAAAGATTTTGCAATGAGGCTATTTATTGTGTCACATAATAAAAATCAATAATATGGAATGAATGAATTTGATTTTATCAACTTCTATTGTACAATATTACTCCAAAGTTGTTTTTTTATTGCTCATTACTTGAATAGAACAATTATAATAAATGTGTGTGTGCAATTTATAATTGTTGCTTCTTATGATAAACTAATTACTAACAAAGTTTTATAACAAATATGCTATAATATATGTACAATATTCTCACCAAAAAAAAAAAAAAAAATTAAAACATTATTGCTTGTAAGAGATAATTTATGAAATGAAGAAAATGAGAGTTAAGTATTGATTTAAGAACCTAAAGATTGATATGGTAAGCTTTATGACAAAATGAAGTGGTCCTTCATTTGTGAAAGTCATGAATAGATTTAAATTTACTATGGATTGGATATCTATGGCAAAAGAATGCATTTCAACTCTAGCTTTCATAATATATAAGCTACAACTATTTTTTATATCAATAATGGTCACTACATGATAAGATTAACATTTGTTCTTTTAACATATGAATAAACATATGTCTATTCATTTATTTCTTCTACACTAAAAATTATTTGAGGCTAATTGCCAAGAGACTAATAGCTTAGTTGCATAATTTTGATTTTATTGATAAATAATGACTTTATATTTACAATGTTTTGGTCCTAAGTATCATCTATAAAAGGAAATGTGCAAGATGTTGTTTCCTAGTTACATTCTAAGATGAAAAGGATAACTAATAGCAATACCTTGACAAACTTGCATAAACATAATGTATCAGACAATCCTAGCATCCTGTCATTTATCCAAAATTAAGTTTGCATGCTATGTAATGTAGTAGGAAGACATTATGCACCAATCCGCCCAAATATTGGTAAGCGTACCACGTTATGGTTTACTCCCCAATCCTACCGAAAAAGAGAGGCATAGGTATACAAACCCATTGCAACTATTATCACTCAGGAAATAACTTGTGAAATGAGGAAAATAAGAGGCAAATATTAATTTATTACCTCAAAGATTGACATGGAGTGGTCCTTCGAATTCATGAATAGATTTGGATTTATGAAGGATTGGATAGAATGAATTTTAACTCCAACTTTCTCTCTATGTGATTTACGAATTTACGAAGTATTGAATAGAATGCCTTTTAGTTCCAACTTTCTCTCTATTTGAGTCCACTTGCTAGCTTTGTAAGCAGTTTAGAGTCAAAAACTATCTTTCTATATCAATTACAATTATGTTTATAATAATAATAATAATCACAACGTGACAAGATTCATATTGGTCCCTTTACATATGCATACACATATGTTTATACATTTATTTCTTCTACACTAAAGCATTAGTTGAGGCTAGAAATGCCAAATTTGTAGTACAAATTCATAAATTTGTAAAAGCAGAGACCTCATGCACAAGAACATAAGGTTTTGTCATGTGGCATTTTGTATGAGTAATATTTCATTTAGTCTTTCACCTCACCCTATCTTCTTATCAATGACTACTTTAAGCCATAAATGCAGAAGATTAAGAGATTTGGTTTTACCCTGTAGAGAGGGAAAATTCCCGACCTATCACAGGTTGACACATTATACTACCAAGTCCACAAAATATAGCCAATTACAAAGTGCAACGTATTGTTGCTAGGTTTTGCTATCACTACTCAGAAACTAAAAGAAATTTGCCAAGTGTCATGCAAAAACCAATCACACATTAGTGCGTGTAAGCGATGACATAAGTAGTCCAACACGTGTAAGTGATGACATATGCAACCCAACGCGTGTAAGCGATGACATAAGTGGACCAATTAGGCTGTGACATGTGTCACTAATTAGACTCCACCACGTGTCGCTCACCCACCCCCAAACTCCTATAAATAGAAGCCTTCCTAAGGCATTTAAAGAGACTAAGCCATCTGGAGCACAAGTAGCCTCAAAGAAGATTCAGAAGCACTCAGAAGTACAGAAGCCCTACAGGAATCAAGCCTCAAAACCTTCAAGAACTTCAAACTCAAAATCTAAGAACATTCGAAACAGAATCATCCAAACTATCTGCCTAGATCTCAAAGTTCATTGGAATCAAGCTCAAAAGCCTCCAGAAACCTCAACAAATCACATATTGGTGAAGCTTAACAGATCTAAGCCTCCAAAACCTCGAAGAACTTCCACCACAAACCTTCGAATACGAAGAACATTCGAAGAGGAATTATCCAAATCATATTTCTAGATCTCAAAGTTCATTGGGATCAATCTCAAAAGCCTCTAAAAACCTCAACAAACCACAAATCAGTGAAGCTCTACAGATTCAAGCCTCCAAAGTACCAAAGAACTTCCACAACAAACCTTCAAAGACGAAGAACGCACAAAGAACGCGAAGAACACACGAAGAATACAAAGAACACGAAGAACAAATAATTTCTAACAAGCTCACAGCCAGAGATTCATTGTAATTCCGTTTCAAAGATCTTCGATCAATTCCTCAACCAAATTGAAGGATATCTTGTGTTCAAGTCAAAATCACATTACCACAATTCCAATCAACAAATCTTTCAAGGAGATTGAATCAGAGGATCACTCTTTTGTGATCACAGAGAATTGTACCACATATTCATCAATACAAATTCACATTTGTGAAACTATTTCACTTGTTTGACTTTATTTCGAATTGAGAAATTTAGTCGTCCACACACCCCCTTTTCCAATTTCTTGAACTCTTGAACTTTTAATTTCATTAATTTAAAAAATAAAAGGTTATCTCCATTCACCTCACTCGCTTTATATATTCCAATTTCACAAAATATTAAAAGGCCAAAAGAAAAGTGTAGAGAGAGAGAGAGAGAGAGAGTTTTGAGGAAACAATAATATATAGAGTTTTTTAAACAAGCTTATAATATATTACATTTTGAGGAAACAATAATATATAGAGTTTTTTAAACAAGCTTATAATATATTACATAACCAGAGTACTACTACAAAAGGGCCTAACATTTGTAGTAGTAGCATGGGGTTATAAGAACTGAAACTCTAGCACACACAACCAATGTGGGATAAACATCCCTATATATATATATATATATATATTTTTTTTTTTTTTTTTGGTTGAGGAAATAGTAAAACTTATTAGAACACACAAACACGAAAGTAATATATAGTGTTTTTTAAACAAGCTTATAATACATTACATAACCAGAGTACCACTACAAAAATGGCCTAACTTTTGTAGTAGTAGCATGAGATTATAAGGACTGAAACTCTAGCACACACAACCGATGTGGGATAAACATCCCTATATTTCTTTTTTTGGTTGAGGAAATAGTAAAACTTATTAGAACACACAAATACGAAAGTAATATATAGAGTTTTTTAAACAAGCTTATAATACATTACATAACTAGAGTATCACTACAAAAGGGCCTAACCATACTACAACGACATCTGGAGTTTCTAAAAGGTATGTTTAGGAAAGACATTGAGGTTTTATATGTGTTATTTATATTTTTGGAAAGTGCTTAATCTTTGTAAGTGATTGAGGTGCTCAGAAGTATGTAAAATTAAACTTAAGATATGAAATAGAATAATTTTTTATTTCTTTGTTCAATTGTTGTTATATTTTTAATCTCTCGACATATATATTTAGTTTTGCAAATTAAAAATTATAAACCTTAAATCTCAGATGCCTTCAAAAGTTCATGTGTTTTCTTTTTTTTTTTAAAAAAAATACTCCTAATATTGAAAACATCAAATGTAAGAACCAAATATACATGTATCCTTGATTAAAAAAAAAAAAAAAAAAAAATCAATAGCCATGTATTAACATTTTTAGGGTCTAATTAATTATGGTTACATATATATATATATATATATATGTATTTATATATATTGAAAACATGGTTACTTATATATGGATATATTGTATTATAATTTTTTTCTTTATTATTTTAGTGACATATAATACATTATTGAAATTAAATTTCCAAACATTATAATACATACGAGCAGTATATAATAACTAATAACGAATACACGCATCGCGCGGGACATCTACTAGTGTCCATAATATCAAGCGATATGTTCATATTTAAAATGTGAAATGGATGGTGTGTATGGACAATGTACAATAATGAATATGAATATGAATTTGATATTTTGTTATATATTTTATAGAGTTGCCTCAATTTCTATTTGATACATGACGGATGGGTTGCTATTGAGGTACCACTTTATTTGCAAATGTGATACATTTATACCTAGAAGCTACATTGAGAAATTTTATGATTTGTGTTGGTAATATTTTGAGACTGTTTTCAATAAAAGTGTTGCTTGTTGGCTGGTGTGTTACTATTTGGAAAGTTCGTTGTGCATATTGGTTTTTTGATATTGTTAGGACCCGGATGCTTCTAGAGATGTGAAATATTTTATACAGTTGGTGAAAATGAGGCTGTTGAATATGATGGGGAAATAAGTGGTAATGAAGGACTCAAAATCCTGTGAAATATTTTAGGTAAAGGTGGATTATGGTTTGCATTTGGCCAAGAAGTTCAAAAAATTAAATTTGTTGCTTTTGAGCTTTTCTCATGTTTGAACTAATATGAGTTTTGATGCACTTACAGTGAAGCAATATTGGATCCATCTCTCTAGGTATTCAGTCATTATTGTCGATGAAGCCCATGAGAGAACTGTCCACACTGACGTGTTGCTGGCTTGCTTAAAAATGTACAAAAAGCAAAGGTTAAAAACTTTCAAGAACTTGCATAATAATGATGGCACTCCGCTATATAAAGATAATGGTGCTCAGGCTATCAGTTTTCTCGAGCAGTGCCAAGGCAGCAAGTTCCCTCCATTGAAGTTGATCGTCATGTCTGCAAGCTTGGATATTTGGTTTCTCTGATCACTTTGGTGGTGCAAAAGCTGTTCATATGCAGGGGCGACCAGTTCCTGTGGTCCTGTGGATATGTTTTACACTCATCATGCTGAGCCAGATTATTTAGATGCAGCCTTAATCACCATGTTCCAGGCATTTATATAGCTCTCGTCTTTTGTCTTGATTAGCCCGACTTGTGTATGCGAAGTTATTCACACTTTGTCATTGAGTTTCTTTAATGATTTTAGTTTAATTTGATCTTGACATGGAGTTATTTGCAGTATCAAAATCATTACAATTCTGTACTAATGCTATTTATGATTTACTTAACTTGATAATGTGTACGTTTCTAAATTTACTTAACCAAGTTAAGTTCTAACCCAAGATTGGTATTGAAAAGAATTTTGTGGAAACCAATCTTTTTCCTATCTCGACATGAATTTGGTTGACTGAAAGTATTTATGTACTTTAAATAGTCATTAGACCTTGTAAGATGTTACATAAATTGAGTTCTATGCTAGAAAGCATGGACGTGGCTGGGAGGGTGCCGCACCCGAGTCCTACGCGGCTTGACGTGGAACGTGGCGTCCGATGTGGCTGCCCGCGCGTTGGTGCCACATCTGAGCTTTTTTTTTTTTTTTTTCCTCGGATTCGCGCCGATGCGGCTTGATTCGCGTAGAATCGATTTCGATTTGTGCCGAATCAGCTTTGATTCGTGCCGAACCGGGCTGATTTGGCCAAAATCAAGCTGTATCGGCCATATCGGGTCGTATCGACCGGCGACCGAAACGGCTAATATGGTCAAAATAGGCCAAAATCGGCCTTGAATCTAGTCGAAACAGTCAAAATTCTCACCTCAGAGGCATAGTAATGTGTTTTTTAAGAATATTTTAATAGTAAAAATATATAGAAAATATAAATAAAAATATTTTTAATAATTTTTTAATCGTCGAGTCCTGCAGCACCCGCGTCCTATTTTTTCAAAAATTATCGAGTCCCGCACCCGCACCCGAGTCCCGAAACGCACCCGTGCTTCATAGGTTCTATGGCAGCTCATGTGCATGTATGTGAGTGTTTTTATTCCCCTTCTCTTTTGGATAAGTAATGAGTTTCTATTAAAAAACAAATGAAAAAAGGTTGTGGCCTTAGTCCACAGGAAGTTTACAAGAGATAATTAGAAAGGAAGAGAAAAAAAAAAAAAAAATTAAGACCTAAATTTACAAAGATCCTAAGAAATCCAAAAAAAGCGGAATAAGCAAAATCCCCTAACACTCATCCAATCAAAAAGTGATCTCAGAAATGATAATCTTGGTTTAAGCAAAGAGACTTCAATTCCATAAAAAATTCCTTGCATTGGCCCGTGGGCTTCCTGCATTCCTATTTATAGCCCATCCTCCCACAGAAGCATTACCTTCGTTTTATCCAACCAATCATTGGTAATCCCACTTTGCAGTTATCTTTGATCTCTATGATTCTGAATTTAGTTCCCTAAGTAGAAAATTATTAACTGTCTCAAGAATTAATTTCATTTCCACTGAGTATGCTAGAAAAAAAAAAAAAAAAATCAATCATGGCTCTGTTAATTATTATCCATCTGTACTCACGTGTGTATGTTAATTATTATCCAAATATATATATAAAATTAGGTTCAGATTATATCTGGTGTAATTTTAAATAATATTACATAACTCAATAGTTTTTTAATTGGATGTGTATTTTGATAAATCCACCAGTAGATTACATTATCTTTGTATATTCTCCACACTTGCAAAATTTTAAAGTGATTAAAGATTAATAGTCATGTCATCAATCAATTGTTTAAATTCAAGTTTTTATAATTTAAAATAATATATAAAAGATGAGTTTATGATGAACACCTGTTTTTATCTTCTGTAATTTTGGCAAGAAAACTCTGTGGATTATGCAGTAGGCACAATGTCACAGTATGCCGTGTGGTGATGGGAAGTAGAGTCTAGAAGCATCTCATTTTCATTCCCAGAAGAAACTGAAATTCGTTTGAATGTTCAAATCTTTCCACACCCTTAAATGCTCGATTGCTTTTATATCTCACCTAATTGACCACTTGCAAACGAGTTAAACTCTGATGTTACTGTTGTGTTTTTTTTAGGATAAAGGAAATAATTATACCTATAGTTTAGTGTGGTTTCAAAATATATATATATATATATATATTAAAATATTTTCGCTTTTAAACCATTTTAATTTGTATTTTTAGTGAGCACTAAAAAAAATGAAAATTCAAGTAGATTAATAGTTATGACTAAGGAGGTAACAATTTAGAGTTTTAATTGGAACTTTATAAAGTTTTGGTAAAATTTGAATTCATCTCTAAACTATGGAAAAATTTATGTAATTCACCATTTTTTTTTTAATAATTAAAACAAAGAAATGTTGTGGGCCTCATGGCTTGAAATAGATGGATGGAAAATCAAAATTGATCACATCTGAAATTGAAATGGTGTCTCTTAGTTCCTGTCCTAGTGTGCTAGCTACTGATAAATAATCTCCGACCCTATCCAAATGGACGGCTCTAAAATATTTAGATATTAATTTATAAGTTGAACGTGAATGTGGAATTGAATATTTCCTTTTCTTAATTGCGTGCCTTTGCCGGCTGAGACCTGAAAGTCCCGGAAAGGACAACAGTGAAAGGCATGGCATGGTCTTCGTCTGTTAGCTTGACCTGTAAGAAATTAAGAACATTGCAACCTTAAAGCCCTGTTGATGGTGATATTTTGAAAGTAATATGTTAGATGGACTATAAATGAATTTTTACTCCAAAAAATTTATAAGTTGTTGCGGAAAAAATATGATTGGTGCCACTTAAACATCATAATATAAAAATGAGCGTTTTAATTAATTGGTGACATGTTAGTTTGTAAGATTTATGTTGTAAAATTTGTAATATCTTTAATATTACTAGTTTGATTTTTTTATTTATTTAATAAAGTAACAATGAAATGAAAGGATTACAATTTTTTTTTTCTTTTCTTTTTGGCATTTCTTCCTGTATTTCCATGTCTGATTTTTGAAAGCTCCAAGTTCTTCACATAAAAATTTTAATTTTTTAAAACTTCAAAGAGGGCAAACTAGTTGCATGTCGTTGAAACCAACTTGAATTTACCTACAGCAAGTTCTATCACGGATTAAAACAATCCGACACTGAATAAGTTCTAATTAAATTTTTTGATCAAATTATACTGTCTTATGTTATGTGATTGAGAATGACGATTTTGTACAAAAGAAGATGATTAGAGAAAAGAGCCAGCTTTCTTTTTTTGTAGCGTAGTATTGCACTAAACAAACCAACTATTGTGGAACCAGCAATGATGAAAACTATATCTATAGCATTAGAAAAAATAAAAGTAAATTTTATTATATAACTAATTGTATATCTAATTTAAAAAACGGAAATAAATCCAATGCTCAAATGAAGAAAAAATTGACAATAAAAAATTGATTATATATCTATCTAAAAAACAAAAAATGACATACCAATGCAACATACATAAATACCATTTTTTCCCCCATTTTATAGCCAAACTAAAATGGCCTCTAATTCGGTATTGACTACTTTGCATTATACTCTAATTCGGTATTGACTACTTTGCAATATACTATTAAGTGAGAAGACTATTGAGCATTCTAACTTGCACCTCAAGTACACTTAATAATTTCTTACATTTTAACATTTACAACTTATATTTTCAAGAACATAAAAAAAATTCACCCACATTAAAATAAAATTACAAGAAATAATAATAAATACTTCTCTATATATTATTATTATTATTATTATTATTATTATTTTAAATAATTATTATTGTTATAATATTGCCTATACTTATAATTTTTTTAAAAAAATTTATAAATTCACCCACATTAAAATAAAATTACAAGAAATAATAATAAATACTTCTCTATATATTATTATTATTATTATTATTATTTTAAATAATTATTATTGTTATAATATTGCCTATACTTATAATTTTTTTAAAAAAATTTATAAATAAAAAATAAATAAAAATAGTGTGGAGCACGAGTTAACAATTAGGTGTAGTTTGGATAGGGCGTTTGCCCGTCTGCGTTGTTTTTTTTTTTTTTTTTTTTTTATTCTCCCCGGCCGCAACTGTTGACCCGGTCTGCTGTGAATAGTGCACTTGTGTACTGTTCACGGGTCCCACAAACTCCACTTTTTATCAACTTTTTCATTAAAAATAGGTCCCACAGTACTATTCACACATTTAAAAATTATTTTACTTCAGTGTTTTCAGTTTTCAGTTTCAGCAAAATAAGTTCTATCCAAACAGACCCTTAGTATATAAAAGAAGAGACATCATGTGGGAGGAAAAATTATTTTGTATCAAATGATGCCACTTCATTCATATCAAAATCCAATAAATAATAAACATATGTGCAAAAATAACTACTCACTAACACATGTTTTTCATTTGTTAATGAGGCAGTTATTTTTTGTAGATATGCCTTATACTTATTGGATTTTGATACTTTTAACATGGTATAATTTGATACCAAATACCTCCTCCATGTGGGAGAACATGAGGTTTTGCTAAGTAGCACATCTCTTGAGACTCTCTCATTTAGGCTTCCATCTTATCAAAGTTTGTATTTATATAAAACTTTTAGTTCATTAAATCTGTCAATGGAATAAATACACATTAACTATCTATATGTATGCACTAATTATATATATAAGTATTTTATATATGAAACTATTTTATATGTTTTTTTTAATAAAAATTATATAGGAAAACAAAAACCTCATATTAGAGATCATGCGGTTCTTTCATGTGGTGCTTTGTTAGACTAATTTTTCATTTAGCTTTTCACCTCAAATTCTTTACATATTTTGGATTTAAATAAAATTCTATTAATAGGATATTACTATTTTCACTGAGTGTTTAACCTAACACTATCATATTTCAATAACATATACTTGATATCATAAATTTCGGATGATATTTCCATAAGCCAACTAAACATTAACACGAAATTACAAATTTTTTATGTTAACTCCAAGCCAATGAAGAAACAAAAATTATGATTAAAAATTTCATCAAAAAAAAAAAAAAAAGATTAAACAAACAATCAACTTATTACACCACATTTTTTTTAGAAGATATTACATTGCATAATAACTAATTTCTAATTTATGTAACATTTTCTATATAGTCTAAATTCTTCATCCCCTTAATTTTGTATTACATTATTAATTTAACAAAAACCTCTTTATGTGATTACAACATTACTTCATGTTGTTACTTTAAAATATTTTAAACATTCTATATAAGCTTCTCACATAACAGCTTACAACATTATGGAGACCTCATGTGTGAGAGCATAAAGTTTTGCCAAGTGGCACATTCCTTCCTTAAAACTCTCTCATTTAGGCTTACACTCATTAAAGTTTGCATTGATATCAATTTTTTAGTTTATTAAACGTGTCAATGGAATAATTACATATATTAAATATCTATAAGCGTGCATATAAACTCTCTCATTTAGGCTTCCACTCATCAAAATTTGCATTTATGTCAAATTTTTAGTTTATTAAATGTATCAATGGAGTAAATACACATACTCCCTCCGTCCCACTTTGTTTGTTATCTATTCTATTTTGAGATGTCTCAAAATATTGTCCTGTTTCTAAAAATAAAAGTCATTAATTTACTAATGTTCCTATTATGCCCCTATTTTATTAATAATTCAATTTTTTGATAAATTTATTTAAGGATAGTTTTGGAAACTTATACATTTTAAAAAAGTAGACAAAACAATAAATGATGTTCCCTTAAAAAGTTTGACTTTTCAAACAGGACAAATAAAGTGGGACGGAGGGAGTATTAATTATGTATAATTGTGCACTAGTTTATATGTGTACATATATATATCTATATATAGATGAGTTCTTTTTAATTTTAAATATCTAAACAAAAACCTCATGTGAGAGAACATGTTGTTCTGCCATGTGGTGCTTTATTAGAGTAATTTTTCAATTAGCTTTCCACCTCACATTCTTTACATATTTTGGATTATAATAAAATTCTATTAGTATGATATTATTATTTTCATGGAGTGTTTAACCTACCACTATCATAATTCAATAGCATAAATGTGACATCATAAATTTTCTTTGATATTTCTATAAGACAAGTAAACATTAATATTATATTTAAAAAAATTATGATTAAACAAAAAATCAACTTAGTACATCACATAATAATTAATTTCTAATTTACCCTATAGTCTAAATTCTTCATCCCCTTAATTTTATATTACATCATTAATTTAACAAAAATATCTTCAAGTTATCGCAACATTAATTGATGTTATCACTTAAAAATATTTTGAATATTTTATATAACCTTTTCACATACAAGCTTACAACATTATTTGCGCATTGTGCGGTCCCCCATCACTAGTTTAATTAATAAATGGGAATGAAAAATAACATTAAAATATATCTTTATATGTAACTTAGAATGTAACATATGCATCTTCTCTCCACTATATCTTTTGTAACAAAGTTAATTATGTAGGTTCAGCTCTTAATTAAATTCAAACTAACACATGCTTGTACCATGTATTCAACTTAATTGTCTCTAGTGTACTGTATTGATCAATGCTAATATACACACCACTTTGTACTAAGTATTAGAAATGTCCTATTTAGGAGGAAACTTGGAGCTCACAAGTAGACATTAAAATAGGGGTAATACTAAATTGGGAGCTCACACGTATAAGCATAAAATTTTTCTAGCACACACAAAATTAAACAGCCTTAGCTAGCATTTTCAAAGTCCAAACCCCTAGCATAGACTTTCCATTCACATATGTATACGGGTATCATATGAGCCTCTTTTTCTAACTTGCATGCATTAGCATAGCAAATGGGAAACTCATGGGCATGTTTCACTCCCAAGGGCGTAACCTTCACAAAAAAACCCTCAAAACGTTTACCAAACTCTTCTTCAACCAAAAGGACTAAGAAAAAGGATGAGAAGCTTGAGTTTGATGATGCTCTCATTCACCAACAGGCTCTTTCTGCAGCTTTCCTCTTCCACCAGCATCAGCAGAACGGTTCTCTACCCCTTAACCTTAACAGATCCACTTCTGTGGTGTACCCACCTACAGCTGCTCCTAAAAAGCTTCCAAAGAGTTCAAGTTCTAGGCAGAGGTCACGTACTGATCATTCTCCCATTCAGCCTCTTCAGCTTGTTAACAAGGTTTGACTTTGTTTCTTTTTTGTTTTTAGTGATTCTTGAGTTCATTTGCTGGAGAATATGTGTTTATAATTCTTGTTTTGAGCTATTCAAAGTTGATTCATGAATGGAACAATGAGGATTCTATGGTTTTTGGATGATTAATTGTGTCATAGTTTTATACTTCTTTTACTAAAAAACATAAGTATTCCCAAGTGAAAACAGATTTCGTATAGTCTAGATTTTCATCAATATAGTTTTATTTCTTCTTGTTCTTCTTCCTCCTCCTTTTTGTGAATTGAACTACTATCAATTTTTATTTTTTATTTTTTACAAATAAATGTAAAGCTAGTGGATGATAATTGATCGATAAACCACCACCTAGCTATTATGAACTGGTAAATCGTAAATGTAAGTATTTAAGTATTTTTCTAATATGCTAATACTTGTATAGAGTTTCTTACCGTACAGTATATAAGTTTCTCTTTAAAACATATAGTACATATAGTTGCTTTGAATTTAATTTTCCTTAGAGAAGATAACATTGTTTATGATTATTTGATTAATAGAACAACATGCTTGAAATTAATTATAAAACCTAACATACTTTGCATGGACTTAAAGAGTTGAATATTAATTTTATCATTTTTAACTTTTTATGACATGAGATAGAGTGTAAATGGTCATTTAACCATTATTCTAGTAGGGCAAGACTTATATCCCGTGCTTTGGATGAACTATCGGGCTGACATGTGGCATTTTTAGGATATATGTTATGCCTATTTTGCATCTAGGAACGTAGAGCATTGGATGCAAGCCAAACCCATCCTAACAAAGGATAGGAATTTGATTTTTTATTTTTATTTTTTCACTCAATAGTCTTTGAATGAGTTGGTCAATCTGTAAAATAGCACACGGACCAGTTCAAGGAGCGACCTCTTGGCCTTTGTAAAATATATTGAAAAGATTGTTTTTTAGCCATAGGTAAAGATATCTTATTCTAAAGGATTAATATATACTATGATATTAGATTACATCACGTTTTTATGAGGATTTTAAGCAAAGAGTTCTCATTTGTCATAGGACTACACATTTTATCATGGGCTTGTTAGATTTCAACTCAAACCATTAAATTCAGTGGGTTTGGTCAAACATCAAACGTTCACAAAAGATTTTCATAAATGATGGCTGGAAACATCCATGGATTCCACTGTTGTGGTCTAACATGTAGGTTGAGGAGTCGCAACTAGTTAGTGACCTCAACAATTCGAAGACTCAAAATGGAAAAGTCAAGTCCAATATCTTTGTTGTGTTTTTGCCTTAAGTTACATGACCTTCATGCCACATTGAAGGAAGCTAATTTCTTCTAACTCTAGCCATACGAGACAAGTCTACCTATATTACCACTCTTGCCCATGGTAGGGCAATCCAGAGGCTGAGATTAATCTAAGCAACACATATTCAATAGGTTTAGGGGCACAAAATTGTTCACAATTGTTGTTGTGCTATGTTGTATCAGTATATAATAAAAGTGATGTCAATAGTGAATTCATGTGAAAGTAATGTTACATTCTCTCGACATAATTTACCACCATAGCAAAATTGTGAGAAAAAAAAAGGTTGTCCCTAATCAAGTGTTCTACCAAATGTCAGACTTTTTTTTACCATGCATACTGCAGACAGAAAAGAAAAAGAAAAAGAAAAATAATAAATAATAATAAAAATAAAATTATTTACCGTGCATTAGTTGAACAGCATCAACCCAAGAGGAATAAATTGATCTTGGAGCAATTCTTGGTCTGTCAGTTAAATTTACTATTTTTCATTGATGCTCTAGTGGAATGCAAGTTGGATGAAGCTGTAAATTTTTCTTGGCAATATTTCTTTGTTGCTTAGTTATTACTTTTTACCATCAAAAAATTACCTTTTCAGCAATTTGAATGCTTGTGACATCAAAAATGAATCCGTTTACTACAATATATATATATATATATATATATAAAGACTAATCTTTGGATTACAACCAAATGAAACTAAAAGACAGTACTTAGAAAGTATGCAATTGAATGTAGGCTTCAAGTGTGGACTGAACACGGAGTAGGGTTAATGGGACAAGTTAGGCAGTGTGGAGCGGATGCATTTTACCTGAGTTTGTGGAAAATTGATGTTATCTATTTCTCATAATTGCCTATCATACATGCGTTAATTGATCTTAACCCAAAATGCTGTTCAAACACTTGCATACAATCACTTTGATTTTGTATTTTTTACAGCGCTGTTCATTAGGAGATGGAAAGAATGATGGTTATATATATGTCATCCAGTAAAAGTATATTCTTCCAATTATATATCATCCAACATCTTATTTTGTTAATTTCCATTCCTTAGGATCTAAATACTGATGGCCTGGAAACCATACATTTTGTTCTTGTTCACGGAGGTGGCTTTGGTGCTTGGTGTTGGTATAAAACAATCACACTATTGGAAGAAAGTGGATATAGAGTTGATGCAGTTGACTTAGCAGGTTCTGGAATTCATACATTTGATACAAACCGCATTACGAGTCTTGCACAATACGTAAAGCCACTTACTGATATGCTAGAGAAACTTGGAGATGGAGAAAAGGTTTTTTGCTCTCTCTTTGAATCTATGCTAGAATAATAATGTGAAATTACAGTGCACTAATATTTTTTGACATTCATATATGCTTATAAGGTATTAAAAAAAATTGCCAATGCCTTTGATTAGTTGGTCTTGGTTAGTTGGTTTGTTATTCTCAATTGCAATTTATAAGGATAAGACCCTCATATTGGTGTTATCTTATACAGAGATAACTAATACAGAAAAGGGATGATTAAACAATAATCATTTTTGGTATTCTCACTTTCTTGCACTTTAATTTAGTATATCTATATTTTATTTATTCTCTATCTGTAATTTCATATATATATATATATATATATATTCAGGTGGACAAAATATTCTGGTAAAATTCACCTGCCTTTATAAAAATAAGAAACTTACGAGCTTTATGGGGGAAATAATTGAAACTAAATTCAGCATTGACATATGTTGATCCCTAATATGCTTTGTGGGAGAAATGATTGAAACTAAATTCAGCATTGGCATATGTTTATCCACAATATGTCAATTTTAACATCTTTATGCCATTTTTATCCATATCAGTAGTAGTAATGTTGGTAAATTTTTCCATTTAGATGTACTGGGGCTAAAATTTTTCTTTTAAATGCAGGTGATTTTGGTGGGACATGATTTTGGTGGTGCTTGTATTTCATATGTAATGGAGTTGTTTCCATCTAAAATCTCAAAAGCAATTTTTATAGCTGCAGCAATGTTGAGTAGTGGGCAGAGTTCCCTTGATATGTTTTCCCAACAGGTTGTTCTTCACTCTATAATTTCTTGGACTCAAAAAGTGGGAAAGAAAAGAGAGAATAATACTGAACTCATGTACCTTTGGTTTCATTCATAAATCATAACTGTAACAAGGGAAACCTCATTTTATTTTCCAAGTGACTTCAGGTTTATATGCCTCCTTAATCTGTAAAATGATCCTCTTCATTTGAAATGAATCCATTTCATAGTTCAGATTGAATGTTAAAAATGTAAAGGTGTATCAAGTGTCGCACTATTTAAAATTTAAAATTACATGGCACTCTATACACTATTAGATCCAAGTGATGAAATCTTAACTATGGAATGTACTTCCACCATTTCTAGTGAAATGGAGAGGATATACCTAACCTTAATTATTTTAGATCTGTATATACTTAGATGCCTCATTTTTATGAAATACACTCTTGAATATATTGTTTGTTAAGTTTCAATCCTTGACATTTTTTATTATATCAAATTCGCTGCATAGGATTTAATTAAGTATGAAGGAAGCTCTGAAGTCCAATGTTCCAAAGATTATTTTCTAGCATGAGATTTATGTAACTGGTTTTTTTTCTAAAACTGGTAATCTATGCTATAACAGACAGGTTCAAATGATCTGATGCAACAAGCTCAGATATTTTTGTACACCAACGGGAAAGATCAGCCTCCAACTGCTATAGATCTTGACAAAGATTTGGTGAAAGAATTCTTGTTCAATCAAAGTCCTGCTAAGGTATCTTTATAATATTGTCATTACTGCTTGAATTAAACATTCTTGGACCAGGTCTAATTTAAGAGTGTGATATCAATACAATGCCGGAGATTAAGTTTTAATTCTCCATGTCCAGGATGTTGCATTGTCATTAGTTTCAATGAGGCCAATCCCTTTTGCACCAGTTGTAGAGAAACTCTCACTTTCTGATGTGAATTATGGCTCTGTCCTGCGATTCTATATCGGAACTCATGAAGATTGTGTCATACCAGTTGCTCTGCAGGAGAACATGATAAAGACAAATCCCCCAGAACAGGTTTTTTGGCTCAAAGGTTCTGATCATGCACCTTTCTTCTCAAGACCTCAGTCCCTACACAAAATACTAGTAGAGATATCACAAATTCCATCAAAGCAAGCCTGAATCCTACTGCACCAAAGCCTGGTGTGGTAAATTTCTGGCACAGTGTGGCCTACATATAGTAAGTAGCATGATGCATATCTGATCAAAGTTAACCAACCACGATATATAACACGATCATGTGCTTGAATATGCTATTGTTTTCTTTGTGTAGCTGTAAAATTTATAAATAGTTATACATCTGGCATCTCCCAATCTTTATAGTACATGTATTTCATGTGCTTGTTAGTACAAATGAGCCTGTATGAATTTAAGTTTACAAATTTGTATAGTAACTAAATACGAAGTTTAAAGGAATATGAAGAAAGTTGTTGACAATATCTATTTGTAATTTTAATTCTACGTACGAATATTACTAAATATTAAATGAAGTTACAAATATTACTAAATATTAAATGAAGTATTACTAATGAAATAGATAGATTTAATAGTTTTGAAAGAAAAACATTGCAGTAGAACTCACTCAGTACCATGATAGGGCATACTCTTTTACTTCAAAGTACAACAAATAGCTCTAATAAAAGTGGGACTGCACTCCAATTGGTACACATTTACTTAAGATTGATCCTTGTCCTAACAATTGATGGTAAGTCAAACGCTATGAATTTCTGGGGGCTGTTGGGGTCTTTTGGTGCATGGTCACATCTCAATCACTAAAAGGTTGGCCTTATTGGATCCTGGTTTAGCTTTGAGACTGATTTTAACTTGGTTTGACACTTAAAAGTCTACTTCCATGGTTTATGTTATTTTTCTACATACTGCTGCTCTGTTACAGGAAGTGTGTTTGTATAAATGAATTCCTCAGACAAAATCCCAACATTCCTACAATTACATTGGTGAGTACATGCTAAATATGGTCCTTAGAGTTAGATGACCATAGCACAATCGAAGGAGGAGATTTCAGTGAAGGGGGTTTCTGTAGTTGACTTCTAGTGATATTAGTGGAGATACTTTCCTTAACACACCCCTCAAGATGGAGTGTATGTTCATTACACCCAACACGTGATTGGCCAAGTGATTTGGTGAATAAGTCAGCAGTTATAACAATCAATCTCTATGTGCTTTGTGCACTAATGGAAGACAAGATTTGAGTCTATCAAGATTCAATATGGTAACCTTGTTCTTGCAAGATATGATTAATCTGTAATAAGGTATGCCAGAAGTTGTTTAAACCAAGTGATCTCATGATAAATAGTTACTACTGATCTATAGTCTGCCTTCGATGATGAACCTGAAACAATTGTTTACTTCTTTATCTTCCAAGAAATAAGTGACAGACCA
Organism: Quercus robur; assembly: GCF_932294415.1. Classification (NCBI taxonomy): domain Eukaryota; kingdom Viridiplantae; phylum Streptophyta; class Magnoliopsida; order Fagales; family Fagaceae; genus Quercus; species Quercus robur. The sequence goes on from NC_065537.1 coordinate 18,045,698, forward strand.
AGGAATATGCAGTATCCAATGATCAATCGACAAGTGTCCCTACAAGAAATAGCCTTATTCTGTACTGAGGCTATTTCTGATTTACTCAACTTGATAACGTGTATGTTTATAGATTCTTTCCATGTTCTTTGATGTGATTCTATCACTTAACCAAGTTTAGTTCTAATCCAAGATTGCCATTGAAAAGAATTTTGTGGAAACCAATCTTTTTCCTATCTTGACATGAATTTGGTTGACCGAGTATTTAAGTACTTAAATTTAATTAGTCATCAGACCTTGTAAGATGTTACATAAATTGAGTTCATCTATGGCATCTCATGTGCATGTGTGTGTGTGTTTATTAACTAGAATAGATTACTCGTGATTATCTGAGCTGGCTTTGCATACATAATTAAATCTTGGAGCCAAAACTAATAGGTAAGATTACAAATTGGCAGCAGTGGCAGCTCTACTTGCAGCCAAGAGTACTTCAGTGAAGGTTAATAGCATTCTCTGCAATTTTCTCACAGCCTGCAATTTTATCACATAAAGGAGTGTGAAAGTGTTTACTTGGAACAAATTGGTGGCCATCCCACAACCTGTGCCCTGCCACACACAAAACACATACGCTTAAAAATTATTTACTATGAAATTCTTTAAAAGGGTGTCATAATCAACTTCTTAGGTAATGCAAATAAGATTGTATAACGAATAGAGAGATTCAATTTCCTTTCTGAAGGGCCAAACAGTTGAAATTCCAAATGAATAAGACTCAGCTGAAAGATTTAGAGATAAATCTCTCCAAAAAACCCAAATTATAGGCAGGGAAGATCTTATTTACTTTTCTATTTAAGAGAAACTGCAAACACAAGTACTAGGGGAGGGATCTTGAGGACAAACTTATGCTTATGCAAAGCACCAAAGAGATCACCAAAAAAAAAAAAAAAAAGGAAGATAAACAACTAAGTGAAGTTCAAGGACAATATCATTTGGTTGTTATAACTTTTCCACCCTCAAGAATGGAGCCAATATCATCAAGGACAAAGCCCTAACGATAAAAATGGTTGGGACATTAATACCAAGTTACTTCAAGAATCCTTCAATATGTGAGCAATAATCATACTCATTGTGACAAAAACGTTATTCCCAACAAATCAGATGTGTGAATCTGGTTCCAAAATTTGCCAAATATTTAATAAAAATCTCATAATCCCAACACTTTAATCATCTGAAAAAACAGACAAGACATAGTGACATAGACAAATACTGGCCTTTTGTTATCAAAGAGCAAGATCCTGGCACCAGGACTTTAAACCCGGTATACACTCTCCATCATAAACCATATGATACAACCCAACACAATAAGATTTACTTGAGTAAAATCCACAAATGCTGTGGTCATATGTTAAGCCTATTCTAAATAGGTCTTGGTCAAGATAGAGAAGTGAAATACTTCAAAAAATATCATATATCATCCCAGATATTTTCCCTCAATACTTAATCATCTGCAAAAGTCTAAGTTGTCAGACAACATGGATTCTCCAAGAGGTATATTCTTGGTGCCTCCTAATTAGTAATAACTTCTCATGACTACCAGCAATTACTCCACAAAAAAGGGAATGGCACTAGCACAATATAAGAGCCTTAAACAAGAAATAGACAATATGCTTAAAATAATATAACAAGAAACCCCATGGTTTTGTTGATTAAATGAAATGTATACAACGACCAAGCTAAGTTTCTACCCTCCACCTCTAAAACAAAATCAACTAAAGAATCGCAAAGCGAGTGGAGATAGAATCTGGGTTGTCAGGTTTGAAAGAGTTCTTGAAGGAGAGAATGATGATTCCTTCTCTCTCTTGGGCCACCGGTAAAAGAAGAAGAACTTCTACTACCAGAGGCTTTCAGTTTGGGAGAGAAGAACGCTAGAAAGAAAAGACTCCGTCGTTTGTTTTAGTGTGTTTTTGGTTTTATACATTACCTGCTTATCCGGTAACTAGTTTCCATTAAAAATAAATAAATGGCCAAGATTAAGACATGTAAAACATAGGGTCAAGGTTTAAAGGGTTGTCATACCCCCTCAAAATATAGTGGGTGCGTGGAATGATATTTATCTCTTATCTCTTTTACGTATATTAAAAGAATTCAACAAGTTAGTTATGATTTTTAATTTAATTAGATAATTTTTATTTTTTAAAAATTAAAAATAGAGTTAAAATTATATTTCAAAAAAAAAAAATACCCAATAAAATTTTTTCTCTAAAAATTAGGACTCTTTATTTGAATATATCTTACACACTTAAACTAGCAGTTTACTTATTTTCAAATCCTAAATTTTAGTTTCTTAAAAATTCATTCATGTATAACCTCACTAATAATAGATAAATTCAAATTGAAAAAATTACATTTAACTCAAAATAATAATAAAAGGCTCATTGCACATGTGGAGCCCATGTGATGAAACTAGTATTATCTAAATTTTGTTAAACGTTGAAGTTAATTATCTAAATTTTTATTTTTAGTTTTCAAAAGTTTTATTTTTAGTGCGCTACTGCTAATTTCCTGCCCTATCCAAAAAGACGACTCTAAAAAATTTAGGTATTAATTTATAAGTTGATCTTTCCTATCAAAAAAAAATTTATAAGTTGATCTCACTAAATAAGCAACTCGTACTCTCTTTGTTTAAGGTCAATATTTGAATGTGCGTGTGGAATTGAAATTTCCTTTCTTCATTGGCATGCCTTTGCCGGCTGAGACCTGGAAGTACCAGAAGGACAACTGTGAAAGACATGGCTAATGGCTTGGTCTTTGTCTGTTAGCTTGACCTATAAGTTCTAATTAAATTTTTTGATCAGATTATACTTAGTTTTATGTTATTTGACTGAGCATGACGATTCTGAACAAAAGAAGATGATTAAAGAAAAGAGCCAGCTTTCTTTTTTTGTAGAATAGTATTGTACTAAACAAACTAACTATTGTGGAACCAGCAATGATGAAAACTACATCTATTGCGTAAGAAAACATAAAGTAAATTTTATTATATAACTAATTTTAAAAAACAGAAATAAATCCAACGCTCAAATGAAGAAAAAATTGACAATAAAAAAATTGATTATATATTTATCTAAATAAATAAAAAATGACATACCAGCATACATAAATACCAATTTTTTTTCCCCATTTTGTAGCTAAACTAAAATGGTCTCCAATACGGTATTGACTACTTTACATTATACTATTAAGTAAGAAGACCACTTAGAATTCTAACGCTCAAGTACATTTAATAATTTCTTACATTTTGACATTTACAACTTATATTTTCAAGGAGATAAAAAAATTCATCCACATTAAAATAGGATTACAAAAAATAATAAATACTTATATAAAAGTAAAATAAGATATACTTATACTTATATAACAATAAGAAATAATAACTAGTATATATAAAAGTAAATATTTATAAAAGTAAAAGTATAATAAATACTTATATAACAATAAGAAATAATTAATATTGTTATAATATTGCCTACTTATAATGTTTACAAAATTTATAAATAAAAAAAAAAAAAAAAAATTGTGCAGAGCATGGGTCAACAACTAGTATATATAAAAGTAGAGACCTCATCTGGGAGAGTATGAGGTTCTGTCAAATAGCACATTTCTTGAGGCTTTCTTATTCAGGCTTTCATCTTATCAAAGTTTGCATTTATGTAAAACTTTTAGTTCATTGAATATGTCAATGGAGTAAATACACATTAACTATCTATAGCTATGCACTAATTATATATATATATATATATATAAGTATTTTATATGGTTTTTTAATTATAAAAATTATATAAGAAAGCAAAAACCTCATGTGAGAAACTATGCGGTTTTGTCATGTGGCATCTCAACTTCTTTACATATTTTGGATTATAATAAAATTCTATTAATAGGGTATTACTATTTTCACTGAGTGTTTAACCTACCACTATCATATTTCAATAACATAAACGTGACATCATAAATTTTGGATGATATTTCCATAAGCCAACTAAACATTAACATGAAATTACATTTTTTTTTTTGCTAACTCCAAGCCAATGAAGAAACAAAAATTATGATTAAAAATTTCAGAAAAAAAAAAAAAAGATTAAAAAACAATCAACTTATTACACAACATTTTTTGAGAAGATATTACATCACATAATAACTAATTTCTAATTTATGCAACATTTTCTCTATAGTCTAAATTCTTCATCCCCATATTTTTGTATTACATCATTAATTTAACAAAAACCACTAACACAACATTACTTCATATTATTATTTTAAAATATTTTGAACATTCTATATTAGCTTTTCACATGATAGCTTACAGCATTACCTACACATCACGCGGGGCCATTACTAGTATATATAAAAGCAGAGATTTCATGTGAGAGAGCATAAGGGCCCGTTTGGTAGAGCATTTTAGTAATATGTTTTCAGTTTTTAAACAACATTACATGTATTTTCATACACTTTTCACCCACATGTATTTCAAAAAAATACAAATAACATTATTCAAACTACTCTACCAAACGGGCCCTAAGATTCTGCCAAATGACATATTCCTTAAAACTCTCTCATTTAGGAACTCATCGAAGTTTGCATTTATGTCAAATTTTTAGTTTATTAAATGTGTCAATAGAGTAAATACACATATTAATTATCTATATGTGTGCACTAATTATATATATATATATATATATATGAATTCTTTTTGATTTTATATAACTAAACAAAAATCTCATGTGGGAGAACATGTCGATCTGTCATGTGGTGCTTTGTTAGAATAATTTTTCAATTGGCTTTCCACCTTACCTTCTTTACATATTTTGGATTACAATAAAATTCTATTAGTATGATATTACTATTTTTACGAAGTATTTAATCTACCACTATCATACTTCAATAGGATAAATGTGGCATTATAAATATGAAATTTCCACGAGGGAAAATTATTAGGTACTCTCGAAGTACCATAAATGCGAACTCCCTCCTTTCACATGAATGGTGGGTTTCACCATGAATTTAATTAGTAGGACCCACTATTCATGTGAGAGGAGGGAGTACGCATTTATGGTATTTCGGGAGTACACAATAATTTCCCTTTCATGAGACAACTAAACATTAATATGATATTTTTAAAAACAATTATGCTAACTCCAATGCATTAAAGTAACAAAAATTATGATTAAACAAACAATCAACTTATTACACCACATAATAACTAATTTCTAATTTACTCTATAGTCTAAATTCTTCATCCCTTTAATTTTGTATTACATCATTAATTTAACAAAAACTTCTTCATGTTATCGCAACATTAATTAATGTTATTACTTTAAAATATTTGGAATATAATGTATAATCTTCTCACATATGACCTTACAGCATTATCAGCACATTGCACGGGCCCATTACTAGCTTAATTAACAGATGGGAATGAAAAATTAACATTAAATTATATCTTTATATGAAACTTAGATCGTAACATATGCAACTTCTCTCCACTATCTATAACAAAGTTAGTTATGTAGGTACAGCTTTTAATTAAATTCAAACTAATACATGGTTGTACCATGTATTCAATGGCAAAAAGCACATTTTAGTTCCTACATTTTCAGGCGATTCCCATTTTAGTCCCTAAATTTTATTTTTACCGCTTTTAGTCCCTATCCTGAAAAACGTTTCCGTTTTGATCCCTGCCGTTACTCATTTAACAGAAATATCTTACGTGGCAAACGGTCCAACAGTAAATGCTGACATGTCTATTAAAATAATATTAAAAAAAGCCACTCAGATAAAAATAATATTAAAAAATGCCACGTCAGTAATTTAATTTTTGAAAAAAAGTCAAATCAGATAAAAATAATATAAAAATTTCTAACCTAATTATTTTTTAAAAAAATAAAAGAAATTAGTTAAATTAAATTTTTTTCCTTTTTTTTGGAAGAACATGAAGAACTTGTTCTTCATTTTTCTTCCCCAACTAAGCTTGCCCAGAAAATTAAAAATTAAAAATTAAAAATTTACTTTTCTTTTCTTGCATTTTCTTAGCAACCAAAACCATAAAATCACTCAAATTTACAAAATAAAAAGATATGCCCATAAAAATTTACAAAACACAAACATTCAACAAGATTTTCTTATGCTTTGAAACCAAACACAAAAAACACAAAACTCAAACCCAGATTTTCGGCCTCCATGCACAACCAAACCCAATGAAGCCTGAATAAGATCTTAGAGAAAGCGTAACGAAACCCGACACGACCACCACCACATCAAACAGAACCCAGCCACCACCAAAACCCGGCTACCAACGAAACCCAGCCACCAAACAGACCCAGCAAGCACCGAAACCCACCACCAAATGGATCCAGCAAACACCGAAAAAAACCCACCACCAAAGCCGGCCACCGATTTGAACTCCACAACCAAAATCCACCACTAAATGGATCAAAGCCGGCCACCGATTCAACTCCACAATCGAAACCCACCACTGAAACGCCACCACTAAAACCCAGCAAACACCGAAAAAAACCCACCACCAAAGCTGGCCACCGATTCAACTCCACAACCGAAACCCACCACTGAAACGCCACCACTAAAACCCAGCAAACACCGAAAAAGCCCCACCACCAAAGCCAGCCACCGATTCAACTCCACAATTGAAACCCACCACCAAAACACCACCACTAAAACCCAGCAAACACCGAAAAAAACCCACCACCAAAGCCGGCCACCGATTCAACTCCACAACCGAAACCCACCATCGAAACGCCACCGCTAAAATCCAGCAATCACCGATTCGATCCAACCAAAACTTAGTCAGATGAGAAGAGATAGATGAGCAAAACATGCTGTGAATAGAGAAAGAGGAATGGGAGACATAGAAGAGAGATATAAAGGGAGAGATGGAGAACTGTGAATAGAGAAAGAGGAATGGGAAACATCTCCTGGAATGTTCTTCATCTTCTTCCAAAAAAAAGGAAAAAAATTTAATTAGAAATTTTTATATTTTTTTTATATGACTTGACTTTTTTCAAAAATTAAATTGCTGACGTGGCATTTTTTAATATTATTTTTATCTGACGTGGCTTTTTTTAATATTATTTTAATAGACACGTCAGCATTTACTGTTGGACCGTTTGCTACGTAGGATATTTCTGTTAAATGAGTAACGGCAGGGACCAAAACGGAAGCGTTTTTCAAGATAGGGACTAAAAGCAGTAAAAATAAAATTTAGGGACTAAAATGGGAATCGCCTGAAAATGTAGGGACTAAAATGTGCTTTTCACCATTAATTTTCTCTAGTGTACTGTATTGATCAATGCTAATATACACACCACCTTGTACTTATGTATTAGAAGTTTCCTAGTTAGGTTCATCAAAAAAAAAAAAAAGAAGGAAGTGTCCTATTTAGGAGGAAACTTGGAGCTCACACGTAGACATTAAAATAGGGGTAATCTAAGTTGGGAGCTCACACGTATAAGCATAAAATTCTTCTAGCACACACAAAATTAAATAGCCTTAGCTAGGATTTCCAAAGTCCAAACCCCTAGCATAGACTTTCCATTCAAATAAGTATGAGCCTAGCTTTCTAACTTTGCATGCATAGCAAATGGGAAACTCATGGGCATGTTTCAGTCCCAAGGGGGTAACCTTAGACATGGCAAAACGGGCGGGTCGGGTCGGGTTCGGGTCGGGTCAATCGGGTCACGGGTCAAACGGGTCACGGGTCAAAAACGGGTCATTTTAAGCGGGTTGAAATCGGGTTCGGGTCAATCGGGTTGCGGGTCGGGTCGGGTTGGGTCGGGTTGACCCGTATTTTTCAAATGAAATTTTTTATTTTTTATTTTTATTATTATTTTTTTTTTTTATAAAGAAAACAATATGTATTTGTCATTTGGATAGTTATGCAACGTATTACTTGATGTAAAATGCATTATTTTGCATTCACTACTTATATCAAGAATAAACTCAGTTAAACTTATTAATATTTATTCAATAATTTTAAAATTATACAAATCCTAACATTGCTATCTAAAACAAAACAACACAAAGAGAAGTAAAACAAATATACAAGTTTTATTTTTACACAATATCAACATCCCAAAAAAAATATTACAAATGACTTATTGGATAACTCATTTAATAAAGAATAAAAACATATAAGAAAGTTACAATTTTAAAAATTAATTTTATAATCTATTATCAATTGTGGTTGACACTCTATTTCAATTTGAGATATACATTAAAGTTTGATTGCTTAATTATTTATACCTAGTCTTTTTTATGAAGATCATATCATTGTTAAGCAGCACACACTCTAGGAAATATCATAATTTATTTTGAAAAGCCGTTTATTTTGAACATAAATTGTTAAAAAATAGATCTAAGCATTCATAATTTATGCTAATTTGATACTTTGGCTTTACTATTTTCACACTCGTGAATGTGTCTCACACATATCTACAATTTTAAATCTGTTTTTAACTTTACTGTAACCAGATTATCTTGGCATGTACTTTGCTATTTGATATCTAAAAATCTTTACTCATTACAGAATGCTCAACCATTTATTTTTCAATTAATTTGCATGCAGTTATGTAAATGTATCAATTGTTTCCTTAAAACTTACAATAAACAATTAAACCAATGTTGTCTTAATTTCACTATTTTTTTAACCAAAAAAAAAAAGTTTTAAAAAAATGGTTCGGGTTCGGGTCGGGTCGCGGGTCGGGTCGGGTTGACCCGCACAAAACACGGGTCGGGTCACGGGTCAACCCGTTTTTGCTTCGGGTCAAAAAAATCGGGTTCGGGTCGGGTATTTTTCGGGTCGGGTCGGGTCGGGTCAGAAAATTCTGACCCGTTTTGCCATGTCTAGGTAACCTTCACAAAAAAACCCTCAAAACGTTTACTAAACTCTTCTTCAACCAAAAGGACTAAGAAAAAGAATGAGAAGCTTGAGTTTGATGATGCTCTCATTCACCAACAGGGTCTTGCTGCAGCTTTCCTCTTCCACCAGCATCAGCTGAACGGTTCTCTACCCGTTAACCTTAACAGGTCCACTTCTGTGGTGTACCCATCTACAGCTGCTCCTAAAAAGCTTCCAAAGAGTTCAAGTTCTAGGCAGAGGTCACGTACTGATCATTCTCTCATTCAGCCTCTTCAGCTTGTTAACAAGGTTTGACTTTTGTTTCTTTTTGGTTTTTAGTGATTCTTGAGTTCATTTGCCGGAGAATGTGTTTATAATGCTTGTTTTGAACTATTCAAAGTTGATTCATGACTGGAAAGTTGAGGATCTTATGGTTTTTGGATACTTTTTTACTAAATTGTGTCATAGTTTTATACTTTTTTTACTAAAAAACATAAGTATTCCCATGTGAAAACTGATTTCGTATAGTCTAGATTTTCATCAATATAGTTTTATTTCTTCTTCTTCTTTATTTTTTTTAAAATTTTTTTAATTTTAGTAAAGCTAGTAGATAATAATTGATAAACCACCACCTAGCTATTACGAATTGGTAAATGTAAGTATTTAAATATTTTTTTTCTTGGCGAAAATACACTTTTGGTCCCTATATTTTGAGTCAATTCTCATTTTGGTTCCTAAATTGATTGTGTGCCTACACTTTTGGTCCCCATTGATGTTTCCGATCCTCATTTTGGGTTGGACATGTGTATGAAGGTGGATCAGAAGAACAAGAACGAGTGAAGAACCATTGAATGGAAACCAAAACCGAATAAATACTTGTTTGCAATTTGCTTATCGAGCCAAATGTCCAATGATTTGATTTGCTTGGAGAAGCTCATGTTCTTTGTTGCTTTGCTTAACCAGGTTTTGGTCATTCCCAGCTCCAAATTCGATTACCAATACGATAGGGTATTGGATTTTGATATAATTTTAATTCCTTAATTTTTACTTTATGTGTTTGTTTGCCAAGAATATTTATGGGTTTGAAGGCTAAGGTAGGGGTGTCCACGGGTTGATCTGGGTTGGGTTTGTGCCCAACTTGGACATGACCTAAAAGACTCGGGTGGGAGAAATCATAACCCGCAACTGACCTGTGTGGAGCTTCGGATCAGCCGGATCGGGTCTTGTTGGTTTCAGGTGCATATCAGTCAGTTTCGGGTTTACTACAAGGGGTCAAAATCTGGTCAAATTTTTGTAGAAATCTTGCTGGATCTCGACAGATCTGGCCAGAATTATCGAGACCTGGCCAATATTCCTCCATATCCTTCGATATTTGGCGAAGATCTCGCTATATTGCTCAAGATCTAGCCAAGATCTCATCATATCAGTGGAGTTTTGAGTTTAGGCTTACCAGTTTTCAGTCGAAACACGAGATTTGCGACTGGAAGAGAGAAAGGCAGCAAGCGGGTTGAGTTCTTTGGTTTCTCAGATAGTCAAACCGAGACTTAAACCGATGGTATTGGGTCTTTGCACCACCAACTCGCAACCGACCGAATCATCGCTCAGATCGAGTGGTTATCAGGTCAAAGAGCGTTAGTCCAGTCGAATTCTTCGAGTCCAAGCGAGTGCTGGACGGCCCTAGGCTAAGGTTTGCTTTGCTGGAGCTTGGTTTGGTTGTTGGCTTTATGGGTTTGGTTGCTTTGCTAGAGATATGGGTTTGGGGTTTGGTTATTTGTTGGAGATTGATTATGGGGAAGAATACTAGGGTAGAACACAAAGAACATGAACATGTTCTTCTAAAAAAATAATGAAAGGAATTAAAAAAATAATAAAAAAAGAAAGAAAGAAAGAAAGACATTTAATTTATTTATTTTGTTTTGATGTATTTGGTTATAAAGAGAGTACAAGAAAGACAAAGAAAATGATAAGAAAATAAGGATTAAATTGCTGAAAATATGAATCAAATTTTGGGGAAGAACCTAAAGAAAATTAATTTGTTCTTCCCAAAAAAAAATTGGAATAAAAAAATCGTTTTAATGAAAAGAAAGTAAAATTTATTTTTTATTTATTTTTTAATTAAAATTAAAATTAAATTGAGGAATTAAAATTTTTTTTGTCTTAATTTTTTTAATTTAAATACTGATGTGGCATTTAAAAAATGCCAAATAACTTTTTTAATAATATTTTAATGTTCACGTCAGTGTTATGTTAGCAAGCAGGACACTCCGTTTGCCATGCAGGACTTTTCTGTTAGTGGGTTGACAGTAGGGACCAAAACGGAAACAATTTTCTAATTTTAGGGACTAAGGTAAGTGCAAAATCAATTTAGGAACTAAAATGAGAATTGACCCAAAATGAAAAGACCAAAAGTGTATTTTCGCCTTTTTTCTAATATGCTAATACTTATATGGAATTTTTTAGGTATAGTTTATTAGGTTTCTCATTAAAACATATAGTTGCTTCAAATTTAATTTTCCTTAGAGAAGATAACATTGTTTATGATTATTTGATTAATACAACAACATGCTTGAAATGAATTGAGGAACTCAGGAACCTAATATACTACATGGACTTAAAGAGTTGATCTAAATTTTTTTCATTTTAAACTTTTTATGACATGAGATAGAGTGTAAATGGTCATTTAACCATTATTCTAGTAGGATAAGACTTCTATCCAGTGCTCTGTGCTTTAGATGAAATATTGGCTGACATGTGGGCTTTTTAGGACAAATGTCGTGCCCATTTTACGCCTAGGTACATGGAGCATTGGACGCAAGCCAAACCCATCCCAGCAAAGGATAGGGATTTGAGTTTTCTTTTTTTTTTGGTTGTATTTTTCCACACTCAATAATCTTTGAATGAGTTGGTCAATCTGTGCAATCGCACATGAACCAGTTCAAAGAGTGACCTTTGTAAAATATATTGGAAAGATTCTGTTTTAGCCATAAATAAAGATATCTTATTTTAAAGGATTAATATACACTATAATATTAGTTGCTAACCCATGCGATGCACGGAAAAACTATTGAAAATAAGATTTTAAAAAGAATATTTTATTAATTTCTCTTTTTTAAGTGTGTGTGTTTAACAATTAACAGTTAGTTTGATTCTCAATTTTTTTTTTTAAAAAAAAAAGAATATTTAATAATTTTAGTTTATATTGAATATTTATTTATGGTAGTTTAAAAGATTATTTCAAATCTTCATTTCATTTTATTTTAGTTGGAATAACTTATATAATTACATATAGGAGGTCACCATGTACACTTTTCAACAGGTAGGGTTGGCTCTAGGCATAGGCCAATTAGGCCATTGCCTAGGGCCCCACTACTAGAGAAAGGCCCCAAATTTGGGGGGCAAAATTCGTATAAACATACACAATAATAATTATTATCATCTTACAATGAAATTATTATATCTTTTCAAGAACAAAAAGGAAAACAAAGACCAAACGTTCTATATAGCAGATTTGAAACCTATCACCAAAAAATAGAATTAAACCTATTGGAAATTCATTAATTAGTATCAATGCAAGTAGCTAAAAGGCTCATATTAATAACAAAAAAAACAAATAACCCATCTGAAATATAGAATCAAAATTAAATCAAGATGATTAAATATCGAAACTTCCTTCCACTGAGGCGAAACATTCAACCATAGCAACCCAAAACACCAAAAGTAAATCACCCACATGAACAATTGAAGTGGAGAAAGAGAGCAATATATAGAAAATAATAACAGATTAAGTACGTTTTCAATTGATAGCGAATCGGAGCATGGGGTTGTTATATTAGAGGCTTTGGTTTTATAGTATATATAGGCAATGTTTGGATCCACGTTTAACCACGTTTGCGTCTGCGTTTGTTATAAATTGCTGTGTTTCTGTTTTTTTTTTTTTTTTTTTTTTTTTTTTTTTTTTTTTTCACACGTTCTGTTTTGGAGTATTGCGGTTACTGTTCACGGACCCACAAATTACACTTTTTATCAACTTTTTCATTAAAAATGGGTCCCACGGTACTATTCACACATTTAAAAATTATTTTGCTACAGTGTTTTCAGTTTTCAGTTTTCAGTTTCAGCAAAATAAGTTCTATCCAAACACACCCATAGATTGGATTACATTACATTTTTATGAGGGTTTAAGCAAAGAGTTCTCATTTGTCATAGGACAAAACATTGCATCATGGGCTTGTTAGATTTCAACTCGAACCATCAAATTCAGTGGGTTTGGTCAAACATCAAACGTTCACAAAAGATTTTCATAAATGATGGCTGGAAATATCCATGGATTCCATTGTTGTGGTCTAACTTGTAGGTAGAAGAGTCGCAACTAGTTAGTGACCTCAACAATTCGAAGACTCAAAATGGAAATGTCAAGTCCAATATCTTTGTTGTGCTTTTGCCTTAAGTTGCATGACCTTCATGCCACATTGAAGGAAGCTACCTTCTTCTGACTCTAGCCATACGAGACAAGTCTACTTATATTACCACTCTTGCCCATGGAAGGGCAATCCAAAGGCCGAGATTAATCTAAGCAACACATATTCAATAGGTTTAGGGGCACAGAATTGTTCACAATTGTTGTATCAATATATAATAAAAGTGGTGTCAATGGTGAATCCATGTGAAAGTAATGTTACTTTCTTTTGTCCTAATTTACCACCATAGGAAAATTGTGAAAAAAAAAAAAAAAAAAAAAAAAGGTTGTGTCCCTAATCAAGTGTTCTACCAAATATCAGACATTTTTTTACCATGCATACTGCAGACAGAAGAAAAATAAATAAATAAATAATAAAAATAAAATTATTTGCCGAGATTAGTTGAGCAGCATCAATCCAAGAAGAGTAAAATTGATCTTGGAGCAATTCTTGGTCTGTCAGTTAAATTTACTACTTTCCAATGATGCTCTAGTGGAATGCAAGTTGGATGTAGCTGTAATTTTTTCCTGGCAACGTTTCTTTGTTGCTTAGTTATTACTTTTTACCATCAAAGAATTACCTTTTCAGCAATTTGAATGCTTTTGACATCAAAAATGAATCCGTTTACTACAATATATATAAAGACTAATCTTTGGATTACAACCAAATGAGACTAAGAGACAGTACTTAGAAAGTATGCAATTGAATGTTGTATTCAAGTGTGTACTGAATATGGAGTAGAGTTAATGGGACAAGTTAGGCATTGTGGTGTGGATGCATTTTGCTTGAGTTTGTGGAAAATTGATATTATCTATTTCTTATAATTGCCTATCATACATGCGTTAATTATTACTATCATTGGTTTCTTAACTCAAAATGCTGTTCAAATACTTGCATACAATCACTTAGATCTTGTATATTTTCTTACAGTGCTGATCATTAGGAGATGGAAAGAATGATGGTTATATATATGTCATCCAATAAAAGTATATTCTTCCAATTATATATCATCCAACATCTTATTCTGTTAATTTCCATTCCTTAGGATCTAAATATTGATGGCATGGAAACCTCACATTTTGTTCTTGTTCACGGAGGTGGCTTTGGTGCTTGGTGTTGGTATAAAACAACCTCATTATTGGAAGAAAGTGGATATAGAGTTGATGCAGTTGACTTAGCAGGTTCTGGAATTCATACATTTGATACAAACAGCATTACGAGTCTTGCACAATACGTAAAGCCACTTACTGATATCCTAGAGAAACTTGGAGATGGAGAAAAGGTTTTTTGCTCTCTCTTTGAATCTATGTTAGAATAGTAATGTGAAATTACAGTGAACTATTATTTTTTGGCAATCATATATGCTTATAAGGTATTAAAAAAAATTCCAATGCCTTTGATTAGTTGGTCTTGGCTGGTTTGTTATTCTCAATTGCAATTTACAAGGATAAGACCCTCATATAGTTGTTGTCTTATACAGAGATAGCTAATACAGAAAGGGATGATTAAACAATAATCATTTTTAGTATTCTCACTTTCTTGCACTTTAATTTAGTATAACTATATTTTATTTAATTCTCTGTCAATAATTTCATATATATATATATATATATTTATATTCAGGTGGACAAATATTCTGGTAAAATTCACTTACCTCTATAAAAATAAGAAACTAACAAGCTTTATGGGGGAAATAATTGAAACTAAATTCAGCATTGACATATGTTGATCCCTAATAAGCTTTGTGGGAGAAATGATTGAAACTAAATTCAGCATTGGCATAAATTTATCCACAATATGTCAATTTTAACATCTTTATGCCATTTTTATCCATATCAGTAGTAGTAATGTTGGTAAATTTTTCCATTTAGACGTACTAGAGCTAAAATTTTTCTTTTAAATGCAGGTGATTTTGGCAGGACATGATTTTGGTGGTGCTTGTATTTCATATGTAATGGAGTTGTTTCCATCTAAAATCTCAAAAGCAATTTTTATAGCTGCAGCAATGTTGAGTAGTGGGCAGAGTTCCCTTGATATGTTTTCCCAACAGGTTGTTCTTCACTCTATAATTTCTTGGACTCAAAAAGTGGGAAAAAAAAGAGAGAATAATATTGAACTCATGCACCTTTGGTTTCATTCATAAATCATAACTGTAACAAGGAAACCTCATTTTATTTTCCAAGTGACTTCAAGGTTTACCTTTTTCCTATGTAGTGAGATATATGCCTCCTTAATCTGTAAAATGATCCTCTTCATTTGAAATGGATCCATTTCATAGTTTAGATTAAACATTAAAAATTTAAAGATGTATCTAGTGTCACACCATTTAAAATTTAAAATTACATGGCACTCTATACACCATTAGATCCAAGAAATAAAATCTTAAAGGTAGAATGTACTTCCTCCATTTCCAGTGAAATGGAGAGGATATACTTAACTTTAATTCTTTTAGATCGGAATATACTTGATTTTGATGAATTACATTCTTGAACATATTGTTTGTTATGATTAGTTTCAATCCTTGACATCTTGTTATATCAAATTTGCTGCATAGGATTTAATTTGGGATGAAGGAAGCTCTAAAGTCCAATGTTCCAAATATTATTTCTAGCATGAGATTTATGTAATTCGCTGGTTTCTTAAACTGATAATCTATGCTATTACAGACAGGTTCAAATGATCTGATGCAACAAGCTCAGAAATTTTTGTACACAAATGGGAAAGATCAGCCCCCAACTGCTATAGATCTTGACAAAGAATTGGTGAAAGACTTCTTGTTCAATCAAAGTCCTGCTAAGGTATCTTTATACATTGTCATAACCGCTTGAATTAAACATTCTTGGACCAGTTCTAGTTTAAGAGTGTGATATCAATACAATGCTGAAGATTAAGCTTTTATTTTCCTTGATGTCCAGGATGTTGCATTGTCATTAGTTTCGATGAGGCCAATACCTTTTGGGCCAGTTATAGAGAAACTCTCACTTTCTGATGTGAATTATGGTTCTGTCCGGCGATTCTTTATTGGAACTCATAAAGATTGTGCCATACCAGTTGCTCTACAAGAGAACATGATAAATACAAATCCCCCAGAACAGGTTTTTTGGCTAAAAGGTTCTGATTATGCACCTTTCTTCTCAAGGCCTCAGTCCCTGCACAAAATTCTAGTAGAGATATCACAAATTCCACCAAAGCAGGTCTGAATCCTATTGCACCAAAGCCTGGTGTGGTAAATATCTAGCACTGTGTGACCTGCATATACTAACTCTAATGCATTAAAGTAACAAAAATTATGATTAAACAAACAACCAAATTATTACACCACATAATAACTAATTTCTAATTTACTCTATAGTCTAAATTCTTCATCCCCTT
This sequence comes from Quercus robur, assembly GCF_932294415.1. Taxonomy (NCBI): domain Eukaryota; kingdom Viridiplantae; phylum Streptophyta; class Magnoliopsida; order Fagales; family Fagaceae; genus Quercus; species Quercus robur. Next base: position 18,062,414 of record NC_065537.1, read on the forward strand.
AATTTTGTATTACATCATTAATTTAATAAAAACCTCTCTATGTCATCGCAATATTACTTAATGTTATTACTTTAAAATATTTTGAATATTCTATATAATTTTCTCACATACGAGCTTACAGCATTATCAGTGCATTGTGAGGGCCCATTACAAGTTTAATTAGTAGATGAGAATGAAAAATAACATTAAAGTATATATTTATATGTAACTTAGATTGTAACATGTTAGGTTCTAAATATTTAGAAATAAATGTTTAGGTTCTAATTTTATGTATGTGGGCAAACCGAGTATTAAAACATGTCTAGTTTTAGATTTTTAAGTCTTAGAACAGTATTAGACATTGCTCAAGATGGTTCAAGTCAAAATTCAAGAATAGTCAAGTTGCAAAAAGAAAAATTTAGAATCTGCAAGGCTTGACCGATCGAACATTGATTTCTACAGAATTAAAACCAAGCCCGAAAGCTCGCGAAACATTTAGAATTTGTGTCCAACACTACTAAGGTATAAAAGGAAAACCTTAAATTACGTTTTAGAAGCCCTAAGTAGACTCTTTAGTTACTCCTCTAAGATTTGTGAGGTTTTGTAACCTTCAAACTTAACAAACATCTACCGAAAAAGAAGATCTGTATACAAGAACCAGTGGATATAAGTTGTTGCACACAAGATCAACTACTGCTGATGATCTAAAGCTTTGAGTGTGATCTCAGAGTCACAAACGGGGGTGTTTGTGTGCAACAAATTCATATAAAAGAGTCCATGTATTCAAAATTGCGTGTGGTCACATGAGTAAGTACTACAAGAGGTAGCTTAAGATTTAGGGAAAAATCTGTTGTAAAACTTCCATTCTATATAGTGAAATTGTTGCCTAGATAGTTTAGATTAAATCCTCCTCAAATTTTTTATCTTGAAACTGGACGGTTTCATTGATTTTCCTGGATCATCATATCGAGCATCTTCTTTACTTTTCCGCACCTTAGTGATATGATTGTTTGTATTTAACTTAGATCTGAATAATAAACTTAAGTAACAACTTGGTTAATTAATTATGTTAAACAATCTGAGAGTACAGGGGTTTAAATAATCCAACATAGCATATGCATCTTCTCTCCACTATCTATGTAACAAAGTTAGTTATGTAGGTACAGCTCTTAATTGAATTCAAACTAACAAATGGTTGTACCGTGTATTCAATTTAATTGTCTCATAGTGTACTGTATTGACCAATGCTAATATACATGACACCACCTTGTACTTAAGTATTAGAGTTTGTAAGTGTCCTATTTAGGAGCCAAATGGCCAAATACCACTGTTGGCCGAAATATGTAGCGATCTACTACTATTTTGGAACTAATTGGCAATCTAACATTTTTTTGGAACTCGAGTTTGGCACATTACTTGAATTCCAGGAACTTGAGTTCCATTAAAAATTTCCACTGTGGCAGTGGCTAAGCTGGACTTTTTTAAATTAAAAATGTCACCTCGAACTCAAGCTTGTGGAGCTCGAGTTCCTTCTAGACTTGTACTCAACTGATGAAGTGCTTGATATGAGCAGAATTCTAACAAATTCCTTGCATAAGTCAGACGTTCCTTGGCGCTCTCTGGTAGCTCTGTGTTGAATCGATGCTGTAGTTCTTCAGTGGCAAGAGTCTCAAATCTCAATCATTGTCTAAACCAAAATTTTCGAGCTCAAAAAATCATAAAGTCTGAGCAACTTAAAAAAAATAAAAATAAAAAAAAAAAAAAAAAAAACCCTCAAAATTTGCTTGGGATGGTATTGTTTTCAATTTCTCTCTGCTTAGATTTGCTCTATTGAAATCGCCGATTGAACTCTGTACACGATCTCTAAGATTGGGTTTTTTGGGTTTAGTTCAAAGAGATCAAACCAAGTTGAGGAGAGAGGAAGTGGGGGGAAAGAAGAAGAGAAGCCACCGCAGGTGGTGGTAGTGGCACGCAGCGACAAGAGAATCATTGGCCATAGAGGTCCGAATGGGTTGCTAAATTGTTGAGGTTCTTCAGATCTAGAATTGAGTTGTTGAGTTTTTTTTGTTCATGTTCTTCTTCTAGGTTCATTCCATGTCTATTTTTCTGGGTTCATGTTTTTCTATTAAGTTCAATGAATCTTACATGGTATGCCAATTTTATAAACTTGAGTAACACATTGCAAGGAACTCAAGTTTCATAAACCTGAGTTCCATGTGACATTTTTTAATTAAAATAATCCATGTCAGCGGCATTTTTTATGGAACTTAGGTTTCTTGAGTTCCATGTCAAATTTAAATTTTACAAACTCAAGTTTCAAAAATGTGATAAATTGTTGAATATTTCTCAAACAGTGGTAAAATAGTAATAATTTTGGCAAACATTGGTATTTGGCCATTTTGGCCCTATTTAGGAGGAAACTTGGAGCTCACACGTAGACACTAAAATAGGGGTAATACTAAATTGGAAGTTCACACGTATAAGCATAAAATTCTTCTAGCGCACACAAAATGAAATAGCCTTAGCTATTTAATATGAGCCTCGTTTTCTAACTTACATGCATTGGCATAGCAAATGGGAAACTCATGGGCATGTTTCACTCCCAAGGGGGTAACCTTCACAAAAAAACCCTCAAAACGTTTACCAAACTCTTCTTCAACTAAAAGGACTAAGAAAAAGGATGAGGAGCTTGAGTTTGATGATGCTCTCATTCACCAACAGGCTCTTTCCGCAGCTTTCCTCTTCCACCAGCATCAGCTGAACGGTTCTCTACCCGTTAACCTTAACAGGTCCACTTCTGTGGTGTACCCATCTACAGCTGCTCCTAAAAAGCTTCCAAAGAGTTCAAGTTCTAGGCAGAGGTCACGTACTGATCATTCTCTCATTCAGCCTCTTCAGCTTGTTAACAAGGTTTGACTTTGTTTCTTTTTTGTTTTTAGTGATTCTTGAGTTCATTTGCTGGAGAATATGTGTTTATAATGCTTGTTTTGAGTTATTCAAAGTTGATTCATGACTGGAACAATGAGAATTCTATGGTTTTTGGATGATTAATTGTGTCACAGTTTTATACTTCTTTTACTAAAAAACATAAGTATTCCCAAGTGAAAACTGATTTCGTATAGTCTAGATTTTCATCAATATAGTTTTATTTCTTCTTGTTCTTCTTCCTTCTCCTTTTTGTGAATTGAACTATTATCAAAATTTTTTTAATTATTATTATTTTTTTAGTTTTTACAATTAAATGTAAAGCTAGTTGATGATAATTGATAAACCACCACCTAGCTATTATGAACTGGTAAATGTAAGTATTTAACTATTTTTTCTAATATATATATGCTAATACTTATATAGAGTTTCTTACCGTAGAGTATATAAGTTTCTCCTTTTTTTTTTTTTTTTTTTTTTGGATGAATATATAAGTTTCTCTTTAAAACATATAGTTGCTTTCAATTTAATTTTCCTTGGAGAAGATAACATTGTTTATGATTATTTGATTAATACAACAACATACTTAAAATGAATTGAGAAACCTAATGTACTGCATTGACTTAAAGAGTCGAATCTTAATTTTATCATTTTTAACTTTTTATGACATGAGATAGAGTGTAAATGGTCATTTTACCATTATTCTAGTAGGATAAGACTTATATCCCATGCTCTGGATGAAATATCAGGCTGACATGTGGTATTTTTAAAATATCTGTTGTGCCTATTTTGCATCTAGGTACATAGAACATTGGAAGCAAGCCAAACCTATTCCGACAAAGAATAGGAATTTGAGTTTTTTTTTTTTTTTTTTTTTTTTTTTTTTTTTTGTTGTATTTTTCCACACTCAAAAGTCTTTGAATGAGTTGGCCAATCTGTACAATAGCACACGGACCAGTTCAAAGACCGACCTCTTGGTTTTTGTAAAATATATTGGAAAGATATCTTATTCTAAAGGATTAATATATACTATAATATTAGATTACATCACGTTTTTATGAGGGTTTAAGCAAAGAGTTCTCATTTGTCATAGGACAAAACATTGCGTCACGGGCTTGTTAGATTTCAACTCGAACCATAAAATTCAGTGGGTTTGGTCAAACATCAAACGTTCACAAAAGTTTTTCATAAATGATGGCTGGAAACATCCATGGATTCCATTGTTGTGGCCTAACTTGTATGTTGAAGAGTCGCAACTAGTTAGTGACCTCGACAATTCGAAGACCCAAGAGGGGAAATGTCATGTCCAATATCTTTGTTATGCTTTAGCCTTAAGTTACGTGACCTTCTTGCCACATTGAAGGAAGCTACTTTCTTCTAACTCTGGCCATATGGACAAGTCTACCTATATTACGGATTGAGATCTGATGCAATTCACCCCCTCTTTCTCACAAATTTTTTTTTACTAATTTTACTTTTTTTACCTTCACTTCTTTACTTTTTTATATTTTTTATTAAGTTGTAATTTTTTCCTGGCAACATTTTTTTGTTGCATACCTATTACTTTTTACCATCAAAGAATTACCTTTTCAGCAATTTGAATGCTTTTGACATCAAAAATGAATCCGTAATGAGACTAAAAGACAGTACTTAGAAAGTATGCAATTGGAATGTAGGCTTCAAGTAAGGACTGAATATGGAGTAGGGTTAATGGGACAAGTTAGGCAGTTTGGTGTGGATGCATTTTGCTTGAGTTTGTGGAAATTTGATATTATCTATTTCTTATAATTGCCTATCATACAGGCGTTAATTATAACTATCATTGGTTTCTTAACTCAAAATGCTGTTCAAGTACTAGCATACAATCACTTTGATTTTGTATTTTTTTACAGCACTGTTCATTAGGAGATGGAAAGAATGATGGTTTATATATATGTCATCCAATAAAAGTATATTCTTCCAATTATATATATCACCCAACATCATTTGGTTAATTTCCATTCCTTAGGATCAAAATATTGATGGCCTGGAAACCATACGTTTTGTTCTTGTTCACGGAGGTGGCTTTGGTGCTTGGTGTTGGTATAAAACAATCACACTATTGGAAGAAAGTGGATATAGAGTTGATGCAGTTGACTTAGCAGGTTCTGGAATTCATACATTTGATACAAACAGCATTACGAGCCTTGCACAGTACGTAAAGCCACTTACTGATATCCTAGAGAAACTTGGAGATGGAGAAAAGGTTTTCTGCTCTCTCTCTCTCTCTTTGAATCTATGTTAGAATAATAATGTGAAATTACAGTGCACTATTATTTTTTGACATTCATATATGCTTATAAGGTATATAAACAAATTTTTAAAGAATGGCCGATGCCTTTGATTAGTTGGTCTTGGTTAGTTGGTTTGTTATTCTTAATTGCAATTTACGAGGATAAGACCCTCTTATTGTTGTTATCTTATACTGAGATAACCAATACAGAAAGGGATGATTAAGCAATAATCATTTTTGGTATTCTCACTTTCTTGCACTTTAATTTAGTATAAATATATTTTATTCAATTTTCTATCTATAATTTCATATATATATATATATATATATTCAGGTGGACAAAATATTCTGGTAAAATTCACCTGCCTCTATGAAAATAAGAAACTTTAAAGCTTTATGGGGAAATAATTGAAACTGAATTCAGCATTGACATATGTCGATCCATAATATGCTTTGTGGGAAAAATGATTGAAACTAAATTCCGCATTGGCATTTGTTGATCCACAATATGCCAATTTTAACATCTTTATGCCATTTTTATCCATGTCAGTAGCAGCAATGTTGGTAAATTTTTGCATTTAGATATACTAGAGCTAAAATTTTTCTTTTAACTGCAGGTGATTTTGGTGGGACATGATTTTGGTGGTGCTTGTATTTCATATGTAATGGAGTTGTTTCCATCTAAAATCTCAAAAGCAATTTTTATAGCTGCAGCAATGTTGAGTAGTGGGCAGAGTTTCCTTGATATGTTTTCCCAACAGGTTGTTCTTCACTCTATAATTTCTTGGACTCAAAAAGTAGGAAAGAAAAGAGAGAATAATATTGAACTCTTGCACCTTTGGTTACATTCATAATTCATAACCATAACAAGGGAAACCTCGTTTTATTTTCCAAGTGACTTCAAGGCTTTACCTTTTTCCTATGTAGTGAGATATATGCCTCTCTGTAAAATGATCATCTTCATTTGAAATGGATCAATTTCATAGTTCAAATTAAACATTAAAAATTTAATCATGTATCTAGGGTCACACCACTTAAAATTTTAAATTACATAGCACTCTATACACTATTAGATCCAAGAAATAAAATCTTAAAGGTGGAATGTGCTTCCTCCATTTCCAGTGAAATGGAGAGGATATACTTCAATTCTTTTAGATCTGCATATACTTAGACCCCTCATTTTGATGAATTACACTCTTGAACGTATTGTTTGTTATGATTAGTTTCAATCCTTGACATCTTGTTATATCGGATTTGCTGCATAGGATTTAATTTAGTATGAAGGAAGCTCTGATGTCCAATGTTCCAAATATTATTTTCTAGCATAAGATTTATGTAATTGGCTTATTTCTTAAACTGATTCTCTATGTTATTACAGACAGGTTCAAATGATCTGATGCAGCAAGCTCAGAAATTTCTGTACACAAATGGGAAAGATCAGCCCCCAACTGCTATAGGTCTTGACAAAGAATTGGTGAGAGACTTCTTGTTCAATCAAAGTCCAGCTAAGGTATCTTTTTAACATTGTCATAACCGCTTGAATTAAACATTCTTGGACCAGGTCTAATTTAAGAGTGTGATATCAATACAACGCTGAAGATTAAGTTTTTATTTTCCTTGATGTCCAGGACGTTGCATTGTCATTAGTTTCAATGAGGCCAATACCTTTTGGGCCGGTTATAGAGAAACTTTCACTTTCTGATGCGCATTATGGCTCTATACGGAGATTCTACATTGGAACTCCTGAAGACTGTGCCATACCAGTTGCTCTACAGGAGAACATAATAAATACAAATCCCCCAGAACAGGTTTTTTGGCTCAAAGGTTCTGATCATGCACCTTTCTTCTCAAGGCCTCAGTCCCTAAACAGAATTCTAGTAGAGATATCACAAATTCCACCAAAGCAGGCCTAAATCCTATTGCACCAAAGCCTGGTGTGGTAAATATCTGGCAGTGTGTGACCTGCATATGGTAAGAAGCATGATGAGTATCTGGTTAAAAGTGACCACGAGATATGGCAATGATGTAGTGCATATGCCACTGTTCCCTTTGTGTAGCTGTAAAATATAGATATGGCTATACATTAGGCATCCTCCAATCTTTATAGTACATGTATTGTATGAGCTTGTTAGTTCCAATGAGCATGTATAAATTCTAGTCTTTCAAATCTGTATAACAAAATATGTACAAAAGGAAAATGAAGAAAAGTAGTTGACAATATCTATTTGAAATTTTCATCCTATGTACGAATACTACTAAATAAGTAAATATTAAATGAAGTAAAAATAGATAAATTTAAAACTCTTGAAAGATGAACATTGCAGTAGTATTCACTCTGTACCATGATAGGGCATACTCTTTTACTTCAAAGTAGAACAAATAGCTCTAATTAAAATGGGCCGCACTCCATTTGATAGCTTTAACTTAACCTTGAGCCATATCCTACCAATTTGATGGTGAGGCAAATTCTACAAGTTGCTTGGGGTTGCTGGGGTCTTTTGGTGCATGGTCACATCTCAACCACTAAAAGGTTGGCCTTATTGGAGGAGATTTACGTGAAGGGGATTTCTGAAGTTGACTTGTGTGTGTTTTTAGAGAATCTGCTTGGGATTAGCCAAGTGATTTGAGATGTAGCCTGTAGGCAATCTTGTTAAGTTTGGTTTGCAATTTCTCACATGCTAAATAGCAATTATTAGCAATCAATTTCTATGTGCTTTGTGCACTGCAGGATTTGAGGCTATCCAATTTGTAATGAGGTATGCCAAAAGCTGTTTTAATCAAAGTAATCTCACTACAAAAAGTAGTCATTGATCTATATGAACGAGAAATAGTTGTTTGCTTCTTGATCTTCAAAGAAATAAGTAACGGACCAAGTTATATGCAGTATTCAACGACCGAATGACAATTGTCCCTACGTTTTGCCCAGTCGATATGACAACAATATACAAGTAATTTTGATTGAGGCTGGAAGCTGACATGAAATTCCTTAGCCTATGTCTGCTTGATGCATCATAATACCCGATGTGTGGCATCCTAATGTGGTTTGACCATCAATTGACTTTGTATGTGCACCGCCACATACGCTAAGACTAGCCTAGTAATCTAATGGTTAAGTAAATGAACTAGCTAATTGATCACTTGTCTGAAAAATTCTCTGCAACTGTTTCACCGTCATGGTTATTATCATTAGGTGACAAATGTTGTTCCATTGAAGACTTTTGAGGGCATATCGGCACTGAGATGGGGACATCCCTTAGCAATGGGAGTTAGCAACCTCAAAATCTAAGAAACATTTTGATGTGCCAAGGTCCTTTAAATTTGAAGCAATATTCCAAGAATTTATTGTGTTCCTCAATTTGATCTAAATATTTTCTTGAAATATTTCTCAATTTTGTTAATCAATTTGCGGCCAGTAAGTTTACTGTCATCAATGGCATAAGTTTCAGGGTGTATGGTATCAATGACATTCCATTTTATTCTTGTTCTATATCATTTAAGTGCATTTTGAATACCCCATTACAAGTGTAAATTACACAATATTGAGATCTCCTTCCCCCTAAGCCTAAACAGTATTAGATGGCAGTGAATAAACTGAGAATTAATAAGCCATTGGAATTGGAAATTGGATCAACCAGTTTACTTGTTTCCATCTTGTGTAAATAACCCTAATTCTTTCAGAGTAGAAGTAAAATTTAACTTGCCCATCCAAAACCAATGAACAAAAAGACACACTACTAAGCTTAATCCAAAGAAAAGGGTATAAGTAACCTTGGTCCAGTACATTAGTTTCGATCAGAATTCAACCACTTAGTTGCATTGACCACATAAATAGGGTTAAATAGGAGAGTCAAATTAAAACCAGCTCAATTGGAGAACCTAATGTGCCCATACCTAAGTTTTACACAAAGATAAATAACCTTACCAAGCTTAAACACCCGAATTATGAAGGAAAATTAGTCACAACCAACGCTATGTTTGCTCATTCAAAACAGTAGATCAAATATATATATACATATATCAAAGAGAATTTTAAAGTGCAGATGAAAAAGAAAAAGAAATGTAAGCAGGAATAATGTAACAGCAAGCTTATGAAAGAAAGAAGCAAACTGTGTCGCAGCCTGTTTTAAAACCTCTTAATTTCTGCCCTCTAAACGAAACGCCCAGCCACAATTATTAAATCTAGGCGTCAGATACAAGGGCAAAATTCACATTACAATACAAATCTTGAGAACTAATTTTATCAAAGTAAATGCAATCTCAGCCGAAAGATGGTGATTATTTGTGTACTAATCACTGTAAAATCAGTAATTATCGGAAAATTTTTCATCCTCGATTGCACAATAAACAAAAAAAAAAAAAAAACAAAAAACAAAAAAAAAGAGAAATTGAAAGAGCAAAAAGAGATCAGATGGTAGTGCATGTTGTAGAATCATCAAGTTGTGATATATACAGACTTGTATGGATAACAATCATCACGCCTCCTTTGCATACTTTCTTTACAAAAAAACAAAACAAAAATCAGATTTTTTTTATGGGTTTGTTGAGGAATCAGAAAAAGAGTATGTCAATCACCATGAAGCATCAAATACAGAGATGCTTGTAAGACTGGGGCGACAACTAATATCATCATCTTCCTATTGTTTATGTTCCTACAAAAAAACACACACACACAGACAACAAATAGGAAAAGAACAGCCACAACTCACACTGACGCAATGGAGAGAAACATAGGAGAAGAGCATATTTAAAGGCAAATATTAGGGTTTCAGGTTTGAACTTTCAAGTAAAAGAGACTAACGTGGGGATATGAACTTGTTGGCCCATAAAGTTTGGTGGGCCGATGTAAAAGTTCAATGCTCTCACTAAAAATTTCCCGGCCTGGCCTATACTCAAGTGGTTTTTTTTTTTTAAAATGATGATTTGAGTGTGAAATATATTAGTCTTATAGTTCATATTTATCTAGACCGTTTCCTATATCCCTGGAAAAAAAACCCACCAACTCTATAGGCCTGATTAGTACCTAAAGAGAGTAAAGACACCTTCTAAAAGAATGAATGACAATTCTACAACTTAAGAGAAGAAGGAAAGTTCAATTTTCTTAACGACAGAGAAACTAAGTTATGCTAAGATTATTTAGTATTATTCATCTAAAAAAATTTTATTTACTAATATTTAATTTGTATATTAATCATTATTGTTTATTTATTACTTATATAATATATGAGAAAAGCATATTTAAAGGCGAAATTAGGGCTTCAGGTTTCAACTTTCAGAGACTAACATGGGGATATAATCTTGTTGGCCCATAAAGTTTGGTGGGCCAATGTAAAAGTTCAAAGCTCCCACTAAATATCTGGGCGGGCTAATTTCATCAAATTTTGGTACCAATCAGACCAGCTTGGCTCATACTCATTTTTTTTTAAAATAAATTTTAATGAGTGTGAAATATATAATGTTATATACCTAAAATTTTTTTTACCTAGAGTCTCCCCAAACCCCTGGAAAAAAAAAAAAAAAAAAAAAAAAAAAAAAAAAAAAAACCACAAGCTCTATAGGCATGCTTAGTACTTAGAGAGAACAGAGACACCTTCTAAAAAAAATGGACAACAATTCTACAGCCTAAAAGAAGAAGGAAGTTCTAACTTTCTTAGCGACACAGAAATTAAGGGTATGTTTGGTAACTACTTTTTCTCCTTATTTTCTTTTTCAAAAATAATTTCCTATTTTGAGACTAAAAAACTTGTTTGACAATCCAAAATGGACAGAAAACAAAAATGTTCTCATAACTCAATTTGTGAAGGAAATTGAAAACATACAAAAGACTACTTTCAATTTGTAGTTTTCAAAAGTCAATGAAAACAAATGTCTAATTTAATCAATCTGTCACGTTTAATGAGTTGGTACTAGAATTCAAATTCTAGTAATAACATATTTTCATTATTTTCTTTTATTTTTTTAAGGCAATATTAGCATTTCACTTTCACCTAAAAAAGGTTGCGGGGGACTCTAGGTCTTTTTTTTTTTAAAAAAAAATTATAATTTATGTTGCATTTGTTTTTTTATTTTATATTTTATATATATGTATGTTGCATTTGTTTTTTTATTTTATATTTTATATATGTATATTGCATTTGTTATTTTATAAATTTCTCATATTTCTTATATACTTAAAAAGTAGTTTACCAAGAGTGTTATAGTTCAATTAACATTAGTAATTTTAACGAAGATGCTCAGGATTCACTCTGGAGCTTCTCGCAGCTAGATGGGCTGCTCTCATTGCCAAGGAAATTGGCCTCCACCACGTGATCCTTGAAGGCGATTTTGAGTTTGTGATAAACTCTTTGAAGTCAGGAAACAATCACTGTTCAATGTCTGGCCATTTGATTAATGATGTTTTATTCTATGTAAACTCTTTTCAGAATATTTCTTTCTCTCACTCTTATAGGCAATGTCATGCTGCAACAGATTCCTTATCTAAAAGAGCTAGATTTTCTTCGCCCTTGCTTGTGTGGATGGAGGATTTTCCATCCCACATCACCCCTCTTGTTGTAGCTGATTTTCCAGCCCCTTGATTAATAATACAACCTGATCTGTTTCTCCAAAAAAAAAAAAAAAACTATCGAATTTATCCAAAAAAGAAAAGGTTATATAATAACCATTTGAAGGGGGATTATCAAATCCAATGACCAATCAACGTTGTAAGACTGCATTTTTTAAAATGGCTTTTTGGGTTTAAGTTAATTCATTTAATCCATTTCAAAAAAATAAAACAAAAATCATTTAGTCCATTGTCACAAAAATCATATAAGAAAACCACTATTGGTGATGTTGTCTTCAGCCCGATAAACATGAAAACCACTATTGGTGATGTTATTTACCACAAGTATGGGAAAATGATTTGAACCCATATTCACTTCTATGGAAGAGATCGAACATCATTAAACAACTGTATTCTTGACCTTTGGCTTGGTAAAATAAGTTGCTACCTAATATATAATTGGCAATTTGTTAGGTGGCCATTACCCATATCTTTCAACAATGATGGGATGATATTAATATAAATGAGAGAGCGATTAAAATTTATTAAGTAACATTTATTTTTATCAATTAAAACACAGATAAACATTTATTTTTTTTATTAACATATTTACCACAAATATGGGAAAAGGATTAGAACTCATATTCTCTTCTATGAAAGAGATTGAACAACATTATTGAACAACTGTATTTTTGACCTTTGGCTTGGTAAAATAAGCTACTACCTAATACGTTGTCAATTTGTTAGGTGGCCATTACCGATAACCTTCAACAATGATGGGGTGATATTAATATAAATGAGAGATAGCCATTAATAAAATCCATGAAGTAACAGCTAATAGCAAATCTTATCCACTAATAAATCAAAGTCACATCTGTATGAATATAATACTTAAAAAAATTAAAGAAACAAACATTTCATTATCAAAAGGAGTTAGGATTTATCTCAGAAAAACAGAAAAAGAAAAGGGATATAAGATTTAGACTTCCTCTTCCACACACTGTAGATGAGGTCGAGGCACTGGCTACAACAAGAGCTTTGGTTTTTGCCCAAGAGATTGGTGTTTCTTCAGTGATTTTAGAATGTAATTCCCTTGCAGTCATTAATTTTTTGGAGAGGAAGTAGCGTCTGTTGCTTCAATTAGTCATTTGATAGCGGATTCTAAGATTCCTTCATAAACCTTTTCTAATTTTAGTTGTGCCCATGTTAAGGGACAAGGTAATTCTATAACAAATAACCAATCTAGACATAGTCATCAATATATTAGTGATTTATTGATCTACCTCACCTTAATGCTATAATCTTAGTCGATTTGGCTACTTTTTCTTAATAATATTTAGTTATTTACAACCTTCTTCTCAAAAATAAAAAAAAAAAAAATTTAGAATCTATACTATTAATAAAAAGATTCCCTTATTTTGTCTTTAATTTTTAGCATATTAAAATATTCTCATACAAATTCTAAAATAACATGCCCTTTAGTTTAATTTTTTTATTCCCCTATGAAATAGCAAAAAGGTTAAAACAGTTATACTATCTCACGTAGAAGAAAAAAAAAAAAAAAACCCATCCATTTGTATTCAAATGTCTGATTCCTATTGGTATTTGTTATCTATTTGAATTCAAATATTTCAATTATCTTTATAAAAAAAAATACAAAATTACTTCAAAAAAAAAAAAAAAAAAACCTACCTCATATAAAAAGTAAAAACTACTCATTTTTATTCCGAAATTTCTATGGGTTTTCTTTGAATTCTTTAAAACATTCCAGAATTTTTGTTATCCAAATTCTATGCAATTATCACAAATCCCCATCCATCCACACTAACGTATATCATCTTTCTTTCGTTCAAATCTAATTTTTTTTTTACTTATCACAATTCTTATCTCAATCAATAAATTCAAATGTCCCATTGGATTTCAACTTCTTACGGTTCTCTATCTTATTTTTATTTAAACATTATTTCAAGTTACCTTACCTCCTTAAAAAAAATAAAATAAAATACACATAGTTATTTGTATATCACTTTTAAGCATTATAACACTAAACCAAAAAAAAAAAAAAAAAAAAAAAAAAAAAAAAAAAAAAAAACATTATTACACATGCAAAATGCGTGTGATTAGTCTAGTAAATATATAAGTTTTTACAAATAACCGTAGAGATAAAATTTAGCACGTTTAAAGTGACAATATGATGATAATATCTATAGTATGAGAGCAAACCACCTTTCCTCACCAAACTCTAGAAAAGTACCTTGTAATAATATATATATATATATATATATATAAATGCACAAAGTTATCGCATTTGAAAAATATTTAAAGATTATTCCAAAACTATTTAAGACTACATTATTAATTGTTTTTACAAATCTCAAATATAATATAAAGGCTATAGTTTTGAAATTCCATCACTTTGCACTCGGTTGTTTATTTAAAAGCAATATATTTTTTTATTTATGCATTTTTTTTCCAATATGTTAGGGTCATATTTATTATGTGTTGGTCTATTCTTTGACAAAATGCACTTTACTTATAATTAGATAGATCTAAGACGTGTTTAGAATATCATAAAATGTATAAGAATGGCAACGGGTTGGTTCGGGACGATTTTTTTTATAACCGATCTACCCTAGTTACCCGAACCCACCCCGTTTAATAAACGGGTTTTTTTTTTCTAAACTCCAAACTTGCCCCATCAAGCCCCGTCCCAGCATGCCACTTCTGGGCCAATCTAAAGGCACTTAAACCGAACCCAAAAATGAATAAACCGAACCAAAAAGAAAATATACACCAAAAAATGAATAAAAATAATTACAGCATTTTCTTGACAATTTTCTCTGACAAAATGGCACCAATTGTTTTCCCCTTTCTTCATCAAACAGTGAAGAATTACGGTATGTGTTCTTATTATAGACTTTTATGTTGTTATAGCCAGGTGCAGTTTTAACTTTTAAGTCTTAGCATTTTTATAAACTATTTGTAGCTTTAGCATTTTCCTTAAACAAAATATCATTGAGAAAATTTAAATTATTTTCAATGGACTGTAATCCAATATACATTTGCTCACATCTCTATTTCCTTACTTTTTTTTTTTTTTTTTTTTCTTTGAGAGAACATATATTTCCTTTCTTCTATTATTATATTTCTTACATAAACTCATCAATTGATAGGCTATGATCAAGCCAATCTTATCAACAGAATTAAAGTTTATTATTATTATGGTTAAATTAGATACTAGCTAGAGATTATTCAAGTTATATTACAGGGGTTTCATTTCAATTATTGACAAATGACAATCATATTTAAGAAGCTTGCTAACATGTACAAGCTACATGTACATATCCAAAAAAAAAAAAAAAAAATGTACAAGCTACATGCATGGTGATGTTATTCCTACATATTATTCTTTTGTAACATAATTAGGGTCTGTTTGCTTCAGCGATTTGAAATCGCAGTTTTTTGATATATAACTTTTTAAAAAGTAAAAACCTCACTTTCTTTAATTATCAAATTTTTTTAAAAAAAAAAAAAAAAAAAAAAAAAACGCTCATTATCTTCGAAGTAAGCTTGCTAATTATATCCCTAAATAACCTTTTATTTATGTATTACACAATATCAGATTAGAAATCTTATGTATTATGACAAATTGACAATCCTCCTAAATCCTAAAACCTATTAAAAACACAAAAATAAAAGAGAAAAACAAGAGGGATAATTCATTTATTAGCTTAATTTATCATATATATATATATATATATGAAATTGAAAATCTTTTGTATCATATTTCAAGATACATATATATTGGCTATCTAAAAGCATTTATTTTAAAACATTGGTAAGAATTTATTATCCCTTCATGTTATCAACTTGGTTTAAATGAGTCTTTTGAAATTGGATCATCTTATAATTAATCACGCTTTGTGAATACTTACGAAAACAAAATTGCAGGTAAGAATTCTTTTGTATGGCTTGGCCCAGTACCGATATTGACCATCATGAAACCTGAATTACTAAAAGATGTCTTTTCAAGAACCAATGATTTCCAGAGGCCAATGATGAATCCAGTTGCCAAGTTTATAGCAACCGGACTTCCAGACCATGAGGGTGAGAAATGGGCAAAACACAGAAAGATTATCAACCCCGCATTCAACCTAGAGAAGTTAAAGGTAATTTATTTCTGTCACTTTGTTTTTTTCTTCAAATCTTAAATGTTTTCGTTGGAAATACCAAAAGGTGTCAGTTGAGTTACAAGTTTCTTAGCATTGCAATTACTTGTTTAAATCTACACATTTAAAATTGGCTTATAAGTTATAAATGTTGTATAGAATCATGAATTCCACAGGTACATTCCCAATACCTTTTTCTAGAAGCTTATACTACCTGCAAAGTTTAGTGCCAACTATTCCTTGACTTTCATCCATCAAATTTTTCAACACAACACTCAAATTACACCATTTAACTTAACTTACAAAAGGATAATTATTAGACAAAAGACAAAAAAATGTCTCATATAGTGGCATTAACTAGAGATTTCAAACCAAAGCATGCTTTAAAGCAGTGTATTTTTGCATATTCTATAAGCTCAATAAGTTGAACTTTTTTTTTTCACTTAATTGTATTCCTTGTGTTTGCTATAGCATATGTTACCTAAACTTCATCAAAGTTGTAGCGAGTTGGTTTGTAAGTGGGAGTCAATGGTCTCTAAGGAGGGGTTTTGTGAGCTAGATGTGTGGCCTTACCTAGAAAATTTGCCAAGTGATCTGATCTCTCGAACAGCATTTGGAAGTAGCTATGAAGAAGGAAAAGACATATTCCAACTTCAGAAAGAGCAAGCAAATATTATAGTCAATGCTTTACGGTCTCTTTACATTCCAGGATGGAGGTAAATTTTTTATAATCTTTCCTCTTTAGCTAATGATTATTATTTCAAGAATTCAAGTTGGTCTTTAACAATTAGGTTTATTCTAAATTAATTTCAAAAAACAAAATTGAGCTCATTCACAGGCATAATAATATTGCATGCTAGAAACAAATGCAACGTATGGCAAAGTTCCTTGTAAAATGGTTATAACATTGTTAATTTTAAAACTTTTATTCTCTTACTTTTCAAATATTAAAAAAGAAAAACCAGAGAAGTTTTAAGTATTCGAATTTTCAGTTATAAATCTAATTAAATTTGAACATCCAATACATATCAAATTTATGACTTTCTATATTCACGTTAGCATATTCCAACTATCTGATACTGAACTAAGGCAATATAATGAACATATCCAAGTTTCATTTACTAGCTTCTGGTCATAGTTTCTTTGCAAATTGCAACATTTATTATTCATAGAAAAAATTCCCCAAGACTTCAAAGAACAGCAAGAGACAGGAAATGAGAAAATTTTGAATATGCTAAATTATAAAATTGTGACAACTAATTTGCATTTCTGGGATTATTATGAGTCTTTGTCATGGACATATATTTAGTGCATCTGATTATGTTTTCAATTCACTAAGGAGACTCTGTATAATTTTTTCAAATTAATCAACATGGTTTGGTAACCCTCATGTTCTGAGAGCTTGGGTTTCCACAACAAAAGCAAATTTTTATTTATTTATATTTCTAATGCATATAGTTCTATTGACCTTTTCTAGCCAATTTATTCTCACTTTCTCAACAACTAAGCAAACCCTAAAAAATAGGACAAAATCTGAAATAAATCCTATTTTATCTTCACGTGCTAAAAGAAACTCGTATAGTTGTATTGTTTTGCATAATTTCTAATTAAATTGTTTCCCTTACAAAGGGGGCTTATTGTATTATTTCTCCAAATTAATTTCCATCTTTTCTAATCCTCATATTCTGTAATCTTAGTTTTTAAGCAAAAAAGGGAGAATTTAATTTAATTTATCTAAAGCTTATGGCTATCTTGTCGCTTCCTAGCAGCAGCTTGTGTATTGCTATTCTTCTTTATAACTAGTAGTAACCCTAGAAAATAGAATAAAATTTGACACATCCCAATTTTTCCCGTGTTCACAGCTACTTATTATTGTTTTCAATATAGGTTCGTACCAACTAAGATGAACAATAGGATGAAGAAACTCGACGAGGAAATACAAGCTTCGCTTATGGGTATTGTGAGCAAAAGAGAGAAGGCAATGAAGGCAGCTGAAGCCACTAATGGTGACTTATTGGGTATACTAATGGAATCCAATTTTGAGGAAATTGAAGACCAAGGAAACAAGAACATTGGAATGAGCATTTTTTTTTTTTTTTTTGATAAGTAAGAAGAGAATATTATTAATAAAAGAATAGCAAGAAAAATACAAAGAGTTCAAGGTAGTGAACAAAGGAAAAAAAAGGAACAAAAAGACAGAAGCAACCCCTAATCTATTCTAATAGACGAAAGAAAATCCATAAGGGTAGAACAATCCGAGAAACCCCAACAATGAGACCAATCAAAGAGGGTCCGTTGGCAAAACTCTAATAACCGAACCACAGTTTTTCCCTCATTCTCAAAAGACCGCCGATTCTATTAAGTCCAAATGGTCCACATTAAACAGTCTAGAACCAAATTCCAAATATCAAAACTATGCTTCCCAAGCCAATGATACCAACAAAATAATAAGTCCACAACTAAATCTGGCATGACCCAATCGATCCCAAACAACCAAAGCATATACATCTACAAAGAATGAGCTATTGGACAAAAAAATAACAAGTGATCCACAGATTCCACATTACAATAGCACATACAACAACGATTCGCCAAAGGGTGACTACGAAACATAAGGTTATCCAAGGTTAGAATCTAACCGTGAGCTGTTGTCCACATAAAAAAAGTCACCCTTTTAGGAACCTTAACTTTCCAAATGCCCTTCTAAGGGAAAGTGGAAGGAGTTGCATTTCGAATCTTATGATAAAAAGACCGAATATAAAACTTCCCACTTCCATTAAGATCTCAATAAAGCCTATCACACCCTCCACCTCTAGGAATTCGGATTTGGATGAAATGAAGTAGGGAGTAGGAAGCCGCTAACTCCCAAATCATTGAATTCCCTATAAAATCTTAAACTCCACACTCTGTCATTATCACCCACTAGAGGGCTTAACACTTCAGAAATACAAGCCTCCTTATTGGCTGGACACAAAAATAACTAAGGATAAAGAATTTTAAGAGGAACATCCCCAGTTCACTTATCATGCCAAAAAAGAATACGAGAGCCATCCCCCACCACAAAAGAGAAATCCAAATTGGCCAAGAGACTACTTCTGTTTTGCTTGTTTGGACGATGATCTTATTAAGTAGATGTCCAAATTGGCAAGTGCAGGAGAGAGAAGAAGTTTTCCAAGTTTTTGGCACTGCAAAACCAAATTTCAATGGCTTAAGTCGCCTAAAAGTTGTAAGCATCATTTATGTTTTATTTTGAAGTGTCTTTCTCAACTAAGTTTTCATTTTTTTAATTCTTTATAAATTGTAGGAGGATGACTAGATTCTAGACATTCATTAAAATTTTGCCTAGATGCATGCACATATGCATGTCTGTATGTGTGCATATATAGGCATTCATATCATTTTTCAAGAGGGGTACCATTCCCTTAATCTACCATTATTTATTTATTTTACTATTGTTTTATTGCATAAAATGATTTCTTGATGCCATAAATCTTGCAAACTAAAGTAAAACATCTCAAATTCACAGGTAACAATAATATTGTACGAGGTTCTAAGGTTGTACCCGGCAATAGTTATGCTTGCTCGAAGTATTCACAACAAAACTTGGCAATTTGTCATTACCAGCTGGAGTAATGCTTTGCTTACCAACAGTCCTCGTTCACCAGGACCATGAACTTTGGGGAGATGATGAATCGGAGTTCAGGCCAGAGAGGTTTTCAGAAGGAATTTCAAAGGCAACAAAGAGTCGAGTTTCTTTCTTCCCCTTTGGTTGGGGTCCCCGGATATGCATTGGACAAAACTTTGCAATGATGGAAGAAAAGATGGTTCTGACAACAATTCTACAACGCTTCTCATTTGAGCTCTCCCCATCCTATCGTCATGCTCCTACCCCTGTTATAACTCTCCAACCACAGTATGGTGCTCACCTCATAGTACATACACTGTAGCATCAACTATGAAGAGTATGGTCAAATATGTATGGATCACAATCCATGTGGTACTGGAGAACGTTGGATATTTTATAGACATGTAGCCATTGTTAAATAGTGAAACGGTGAAAATCTGGAACTCCCATTACTGTAATATATCAAGGCTTGTGAAATTAGAGGTATGCATGAGATATATTACTACTTCCAGCCAACCCAATCTCCTAATGTTAAAAATCTCTAACCCAACCCAACCTGTAAGGATGGATTACAGCTGTTTTGTCTGGCCTAATAAAGAAAAACTGAGTTTTTATTTAACTATATCAAATCATTATTCAATAAATTATTATAATTACACAATTAGACCTAGTATTTCAACTTTATCAAAACTAAATCTCAAAATACTAAAATAAATTAAACTAACTTATTTAAACTAAGTCTCAAAATCTAAAAATCAAATTTAAAGTTTCAATCTGATGCATAACATAGTGTAGGTGGAAAGCAAAATTTTGGGTCATTTATTTGTAGTATAGCAAAGATAAAAAAAAAAAAATTAAAAAAATAAGTACATATTTTTCAAATACTAATGGTGTGGATCTAGTCAAGTCAATCAAATTAAAAATTTTGCCAACTCAAACTTGCCCCAACTTAAGCTTCAAAAAAGATTTAAGACCCAACCCAACCCATCAATCTATAGAAAACCAACCCAAGACATCATTTATATATGGATTAACTGCACACCCTACACACAATACAATTTTTTACTTTCATCCTGACTAAGTTCAGGATAAAAACAATTCTTGTCATTTTAACTTGAGGCCATGGACATTCCAAGGAATTACTGACTTCTGGGCCCTAACTTTTCAATTCAAGAGTTTCTCTACTCTAAGTACTCTCCAACCAATAAGCTTAAATAAGTCAGGCTAACAACTAACAAGGCCAGCCAAGTCCACTTAATCAAGAACCATGTCAACCCACAACCACTAACTCCTCCAATATCTCACCCTTTCTATTGTGTATTCCATAATTTTATCCCCAAATCATGAGAAATCCATCAAAGCAAATAAAAAATATTAAAGAAAACTGCATTCCATGAAAATGTCAATTTCTCCAAAATGTCTCACATGGTGTGTAACATGCCTGTAATCAAATCAAACAGCTGGGTTCCCCACCAAAATACCTTGTAACTGGGATTAGATTTGTTGATTTCCCATCTCATTTTGCATCACTCAATCCCCTCAATACTATTGTTGGTAAATTGAGGTAGTGAACAACTAAGGACTCGTCCTTGACCATGGTGAATAAGAACTCGATAGCTATATTGGAAACAATCAGTCCATAAGTGAAGATGCAGCGGGTGTAGAATGAAAAAAACATTTTCCTATGTGGGTACGGTAAGAAAAAATTGATTTGGAAATATTTCTAATGTGACACAATCCTGACCATATGCATAAGAAAGATGGTGAGAATTGCTTGAAGGTTCCCTAACTTTAGACATTCCTAATCCTCTCAAAAGTGTCATTTAGCAAATACTTTTGATGTTACAAATTTTGTGTTCAAGTGTAAGTATATTAAACCATTTTGTAACATTGACCATCCAAAGCAAATATTGTCCAAGAACCTCAGTTCGTAATTTCTAGGGAAAAATCTTGATTCATAATCTTGTATTTACTGTTACAATTTACAACTAAAAAATAATTCAAAGAATGTGAGTGAGAAAGAGGGAAAAAAATAAAAAATAAAAATAGAACACGTACTAAAGATTCCAAGCAACCAACGCTAATGTTGTCCAGCACTTTCAGAGGCCATCTTCTCTGCATGATGCATATAAAATTTTCAGTTGCAAGCATGTTAAGTACCAAGAAAAAAAGTAAAACGACAAAAAAAATGAATTAACCATAAGTATAATAGGATTCAGATTTTAATCCAACAATATTTTCTGTTAGAATTACACTTGTTATTTTTTTATTAGCATAGGAATATGTCCTATGATGAGGGACTGATGGATAAAAACCCTATACTGATTTTTTGCTACTCTCTCTCTCTCCCCCTTGCTTTCTTTTAACCCAAAAATCTTCATATTTACAACTTAACTTGGAATAGGAGTGTCCTGAATGAACCCTAGAATGTGCTAAAACCATCTGGAGATTGTTGTTAGATGAAGGAGGTGTCTTGATGTCAGCAGCTAAAAGATGACATCAATACCAGCACAGTCACCAAATCTGGCAACTGCATCATTTGATGATTTTTCTCTTTCTTTTTTGGACCCCATCTGATGTGAGTTTTAAGTTGATTTTAAATTTTTTTTCCTAATTTCTCACTGGTTGAATTTAATTCTTGTTTTGGTTTGGTGTGTATTACTACATGTTGGTTTGTTGGATGAGGTTATTGTTATAGTTTGAGTTGTTTAGATTCCATATGACTATAGAAATTCATTGTTTAGACTAACTTCGTGAGGATGCAATACATGGATCAACCTCTTGGATATGTTGTTACTAGCGGTGAACACCTTATCTATTGACTGCAAAAGGTTTGATCAATTTAATGCAGTTGTAGTTGGACATGGTTTTTTCCAAGGTTCTACTTCTGATCTTTCTGTTTTTGTTTGTCATTCTTCCGCTGGTACTATTTTTTTGATTGTTTATGTGGATTATATTATTATCTCTAGAAGTTTGGGGTGAACACCACTGATCTGGCACCAATGATCTGACCAGAGTTTGCACTGCCAAAGGAGGATGTTGACGGTGCCTGGGGCAGTGGTCGGAGGCAGTATCTGTTTTCTGATCTTGGCTGGCCGGTCTGCTGGTGGTGGGTTTTGCATTTCAACCGCTGCACCACACCGCTGTGTGTATAATTAAAAAAAGCCTTTCACCACTCTTCACCCTCACTCACCCCAGCCCAGATCTACTTTAGCCTTAGCTCCAATATGCTCTCCCTCTCTCTGATCTGCTCTCTCTTTGACACCACCACACTCACAAGCTCTGACCTGATCTCTCTTTCTCTCTTCTTTGAGATCCTAGGTAAGCTCTTTTTTTTTTATCAGTAATAAGAGTTTTATTGATGATAAAAGAACAATGTGTTTACGATTGTAAACTCACTGCCCTTGAAACAAATACAATCAAATCATAAGGAAAGTCTAATAGAGATAAGGAAATTAGACAAGGAACTACAATGCGTAAGACCCCAAATATGAGACCACTCAAACAAAGTCCTAGCAAGCAGGTTCTTCAATAGATCTATAGGTCTCTCAATGTCCTCAAAAGTTCGGGCATTGCATTCCTTCCATACTAACCACATAAGGCATGCCGGTATCATATTCCAAATATTTGAAGAGTAAGTTCCCAACCAATTCCTCCAAGCAAAAAGAAGAGAAACAATAGTATCCAGCATCACCCACTGAACCCCAAACATAATAAGGACCTCACTCCACAAAGCATATGCAAACTTACAATGTAGCAAAAGGTGATCCACAGTTTCCTCATCACACCTACATAGACAACACCAATTAACAAGGGGCAAGTTCTTCTTAACAAGGTTATCTATTGTAAGAATCCCACCCCTAGCAATAGTCCATAAAAAGAAAGATACCATTTTAGGTACCTTAAAACACCAAATGCTCTGCCAAGGGAAAGAGACAGAAGGGGCTTTCAATAAAGCAATATAAAAGGATCAAACATCAAAAACACCACTACAATTCAACTACCAAATCAAGATATCCTCACCCTCTCCCCTAGTTATCCTGGCAGAGACATGCTCATAGAAAGAATAAAATCTCCGCAACTCCCATTCATTAAAGTTGCGATGGAAAAGGAAGTTCCAACTCCTACCTCCCCCGTCTGGTGCAAAAATAACCATGTCAGAAATAAGAGCTTCCTGAACCATAGCACAGGCAAACAATTCTAGGTATAATTCTTTCAAAGAAATAGGACCACTCCAAGGGTCGTGCTAGAACCGAATACAAGTGCCCTCTCCCACTGCATACACCACATGACTGAAGAAATTGTCTGCACCTTTCCTAATATTCTTCCATAACCCACAACCATGAGTCCCTCTAACCACTCCACTGCACCAACCTCCACTACCCTCTCCATATTTGGTGGCTATTACCTGACGCCATAAATGGGTAGCTTCCTTCCCAAACCGCCAAAGCCACTTCCCAAGTAGAGCTTGGTTAAAAAGCCCAATCTTTGAAATCCCCAAACCCCCTACCTCCACTGGCCAAACAACCTTATCCCAACCAACAAGCGGATATCAAAAAACTTCATTAGATCTCCCCCAAAGGAAATTCCTTTGAATCCTCTCTAGTCTGTCTGCCATATGTTGCAGAATTGTAAACGATAGATAATAAGTTGGGAGACTCGACAAAGTACTCTTCAATAAAATAAGCCTACCTCCTTTTGACAAATACAACCGCTTCCAACCAGAGAGCTTTTTCTCCACCCTTTCTAAAATAGGATTCCAAATTGAAGCATCCTTAAAATGAGCCCCAAGAGGCATTCCCAAATAAGACATGGGCAAGAAACCAACCTTACAACATAAAATATGAGCCAAAGCATCCAAATTCCCAACCTCACCAACTGGCACAATTTCACTCTTGCCAACATTTACTTTTAAGCCTGTAATAGCTTCAAAAAAGATCAACACCATCCGTATATATAATAATTGTTCCCTAGATGCATCACAGAAAAGAATAGTATCATCAACAAACAGAAGATGAGAAATATGCAAACCTCCTCGCGCATTGGGGCTTGCTTGGAACCACCTAAGAAAGTTACCCTCTTCTGTCCTCTTCAATAACCTACTCAGCACCTCCATCACCAACAAGAACAAAAGTGGAGATAAATGATCTCCTTGACGAGACCATGCAAGCTACCAAAAAAACCAGCCGGGGACCCATTTAATAAGCACTGAGAAATGAACTATAGAGATACAAGCCTTCATCCACCTCCCCCACTTCTCCCCAAAACCCATCCTCTCCATAAGGTAAAACAAAGCATTCCAATTTACATGATCATAAGTCTTCTCTATATCCAACTTGATAATCACACCCAAAACACTACTCTTCAATCTACTATCCAAACATTCGTTTGCTATGAGAACAAAGTCAAGAATATCTAATGTGGTAGTTTAGGTTTGATTTGTGTTTTGAATCTTTGATTTTATGGGTTGTTTCAGATCTCTCAAGCTCATTGATCCAGATTGAGTCACCGCTCTAATGAAACCATTGCCGACACTACCGAAGAACCATTCCAACGGTGGTGACGACTGTTGTCATTTTCAGGCCACTGACACTACCAGTGCAGCTCAGAAATCCTTCCCAAAAATGGCTGCACTGGCCAATGAACACCCCTACTAGAAGTGAATTCAGTGATATTGCTGATTTGAAAACATATTTGTGCCAGCAATTCCATTCCAAGGACTTGGGTGTTCTTCATTATTTTCTTGGGATTGAAGTTGCGTTGCATTTATCTTAGGGTATTTCCTTTACTTAAAAGAAACACATTCTTGATCTTTTGTCTGAGATTGGTTTCTTGGGTGCTTGGCTAGTTAATACCCTTATGGACTATACTGTTAATCTTCATGGTGAGCAAGGTAAACTGTTTATTGATTTCAATCAATACCAACAATTGGACCTTATCTTTACATGTCTTGACATATGCTGTTAATTTGGTTAGTTAGTATATGCATGCTCCACGCCAACCTCACTATGAAGTTATTTGTCATATCTTTGATTGCATGAGGATAATCCTGGATAAGGACTATAGTACAAACCCTTTGTTTCTCTGTTTGTGACAAGTTTTAGTGATTCTGACTAGGATAGCAGTCATTTATTTCAGCAATCCACTCCTAGCTATTTTACTTTGTTGAAGGTAATCTTATTACCTAGTCTGGAAAAAAGTGGAGCACCGTTGTCAATTTGGGTGCTAAAGTTGAATATCAACTAGGTGATATTCTTAAGAAGCATCAGCTCATGCCTCCTTTCAGCGACTGTTTCAAGTTGGGCATGTTTGATCTATATCCTCTAGCTTGAGGAGTGTTAGAGTTACTCTAGTTAAATTTAAATTAACTTGTTATTTTATATTAGTATAGGGGTATTCTTGTAATCTTGTCATGTCACTCTAATATAAATATTTACTAAGGTGAGAGATTGATAGATAAAAGCCCTATTTTTTTATTCCTACTCGTCTCTTCATCCTCTCTTAATCTCTAATCTTTCATATTTTACAACTCAATTATTTCTTTACTCATGATCAAATACAAGTGCAAATGTGTATATATATCATTCTTACTTATCAAAAAAAAAAAAAAAATACAAGTGCAAATGCCTTTGTTACTAGTTAATTAGTCTTGCAACTTCAGCCAAAAGGAACAGTCATGTATCTAACTTATTTTCGTATAATCTTCAAACCAGCTTATGCAGTAAAAGTAAACTATATTGACATGCTCTAATTAAACAACACTTTTATTTCTGTAAGGATACAGTGATATCTAAAGACTGAACTCTTTTCAAGCGGGTAGAAGTCATATGTCTATCATGTATAAACAGATAAAATGGATTTAGATTTGAAAGTTTGTTAAAAGGACCCCAACTGTGATTGTGCTGTTGTAAATAGACACCCAAAACATGGCTTATGATTAAATACAGAAACTGGGAACAAAGGTAGATTACTTTGTTTGATTTCAATCCCCACTTCACCAAGTTGGGATAAACATGTTTGTATCCCATACTTTCATGATTATCCGAAATTCTGTCGACCTATAGTTAGAACAACTATTTTGTACACCATTGCTTTTGTCTATAATCTAGTTTATATTTATTGCATTTAGCAAAACAAAAAAAAAATGCACTTAGCCGTCAGAGATTTGTGCTTTTGTCACTAAATAATAGTATTACATTTTCCATTTTTGAACTTTACCATAACAAGTTGACATGAATTTTTGAATGTTGTTGCCTTGATTTCAGCATATTTAAATTAGAAAATGGCTAGGTATTAAAACCAATCTTGCACTTATAAAACCAATGATTTTAGGGGCTACTAGTAGAATTTCTATCTAATCCACTTCAACCTATTCCACCCACCACCAAAAGAAAGAACCCAAAATAAAAATAAAAATAAAATCCAGTTCTTCATTGTACTTTCAAACCACAAATTAGTGTCTTCCATGATCCATGTCAAATTTGTTGTTTAAAACTGGAGGAATTGCCAAAAGTGCCATAAATTTATATTGTTCAGAGCAGAAGGCATTGCAATGTAGTACATTGATTGCTGAGCATATTTATACCACAAAAAAATGAGGAAACAGGTATTGACAGAGCAAGAAACTCACTGACTATTAAAAATTAAGACAAAACATAACAGGTAGTCTAGGAAGAATTATAGATACCGTGTAGCATGCCCGCAGATAGCATTCGATCTATATTATCAACTCGACGCTGTATGGATTTTAAAACTGAATTCAATGATGAGACTCTCTTTCTAACACCAGAAATCTTGGCAGCATGCTGCATAATGAATGGCAAGGGTGCATCTTCTAACAATTGATCAAGTTCTGTCAAAGGATGTGACATTTTTTTAAGTCAATATAATAATCTCAAACATAGCATTCCTTCTTATACAACAAGAAAAAGGCAATGCATAGAAGGTGGATCTAACTATCACATCCATCAAGAAGAATGCAATTCATAATTTCATTCATCTATTGCTAATATCCATAAGAGGAACTTTTTTTTTTTTATTTATTTATAAGTAACAAAAATTTTATTGAAAACAGAATAGACCCAAGTACACTGGGAATGTACTAAGGGTGCAAAACAATCAAGATCCCAAAATACAATGATCCAACAAACCAGAAATAGAGAAACATATAAATGTTTGTAAAGCTAAACTCAACTCAAGTAAAGTATGAAAGAAGAAAGACTTAATCTTGAGAATAGAATGTTCAGATCCTTTAAAACTTCTAGATGGACCCCAAAAGAAACTCTTTGACTCTTTGGCGCAATAGATTACCCATTCATAGTTATTGTATGTGTAAAGAGGGATGGGGAGTCTATTGAACACCTGTGACTCTTTGGCGAGAAAGAAACAGGAATTTTGATGGTGTTGAGCTACTACCTAATTTTGTAGTCAAAGAGTTTCTTTTGAGGTCCTTGTATGATTAGATGACTGCCTAGGGTAGCATCCTCTCAATGTCATTTGTTGACTTTACTGAATTTTTGTATTTGTGATTGTATTCTTTACAAAGGGATAGAATCACATCTCTCAAAAGTGGCTTTCCCTTCTTCATTTTGAATAAAATTATTTACTTGTAATAAAAAGTATCATGGTTCAACCATTGACTAATTAAAACCATCATTCATGGCCATAGTAATTATAACCCGTTATTTGAGAAATATCAGAACAGTGAGTAAAAAGTTCTTTTTATGCGAGTACTGATTTGGTTTTATAAGCATTGCTATTCATGTAGAATAATGTTCTAAGATGATAAAATATGTGAATCCAGATGAAAGCTTCAGCACTAAAAAATAGAAGCAATATCACAAAGAACATGGAAATCAATTCAATTTCAGGATGGGGACCTCTTCAGACCTTGCATGACTGAGCTCACTAAAACCAATCTTAAACTGTCTATTCTTTGAGGCTGTATATTGCTGGTTTTTCTCTATATACCTATTTGAAGTAATACAATTTTATATATTTTGGGCCTACAAGTGGTTAAAGGTCATGGGTCGTAATTAGTCAGTAAACACACTTCGTTGTCTTATAGGCCTTCAAATGTGACCCTTAATGTATTAGGCTTTTCTTGAGTATCTAATTTTTTAGACAACTAAACTAGGAAACAAGACCACATAACTCAATGAATTATTTGGTAAGACCATATTTTTACTTAAATTGATGTGCACTAAGAATAGCAAATAAATCTTTACATAAAATATTCTCCTCTACCTTTGCCATCTCCATTTTAATTTGATATAATTTACTTTGAGTACAAAATCAACACGCATTTAAAATTTATTTTTCCTCTTCCTAACCAGAATACCCTTAGAATAAAAGACATCAAATATGGAGCAAGTGAACTGTGTCCTGAGGATGCAGTAGCCCATACTCTTGCACATGCATTCTACTCTTAAACGGTTGGGCAATTTTCATTCTCTAAGTGATGAATATAAGCAATCTTCTAAGAAAAATTTGATTATTTACAGGCTTATCAGCCTAACTCTACCAGTCTCTTTAAATTTGTTAAGTAATTCATTAGAAGAGAATCAACTAAAGTAAAAAAAGTGAATACATAAATATATATATATACACACACATCAATCAAAATCATAAGCTCAAGATATTAAGAAAACCCAAAAAGGACTGAGAAGAGGTAAGAAAAATATTGAAATGGCCAAAAGAATAGCATCATCAAGATTCCCATCTTTAGCGTTGCCTATGTATAACTCCACACCTTCTGACACCATGTCATTCCCCTCAAGGATGCCTCATGCAAGTATACTTCTTCCAAATCCCCAAAGCACCACTCCAAGCTGAAAACATATATACAACTAAATTTGGCATAAACCCATGCACTCCAAACATGGAGAAGAACAACATCCAAAAGGTACCTAGTAATCACATGATGTTTCAACTGTCTCTACTCTATTTGCACATTGAAACCTTTTTCTTTCCTTGAATTATTTTACTGCTGCTTATACTATTCAGTTCCATCGGCCAAAAAATAAAATAAAATAAATAAAAGACTATTCTGTTCTACTTGTTAGATGAGTCATGCTCTTCATAACACACTGGCTTTGGCTCAAGATAGGAGGCATTTTATATAAATACACTTATGCACCAAACAGCTGCCCGCCTGCCTATAGTCAATGCCAATAAGCAAGAGATTGTTGTAGTAGAGTTTAAGGTTGACTTTGTAATAAAGGGATTACAGGGGAAGATAACAAAATTATTCCTTTTGGATTTGAGCAATGTTGCTGGGTGGCAAAAACAGCTTAGGGCATAAATGAATCTGCTAAGCCAACTTACCCATTATGCCTTATAAGTGTACTCATCCAAAAACATATTGAAAAATGTAAGAAATACAAACTAGAAACGTAACTCCCCAAAAAGGCCACCAGCCCTGCTATACAACCACCTCTTATTCCTATTAAGTCCACTCCATAAGAAGAAGTCCCTAACCTACTAGACCATTCATCCACCCCTCTCCATATTTCTTCTTTATCTCAAGCCTACAATGCCCTTTCCAGAAAATTTTTCAAAAGCCATTACTTTGGAAGAATTTGATCAAACAACTCCTAACCTACTGGAACACAAGTGCCACAACCTATTAAATGAAGATGGCATATGTGAAGATCCACTATACCTATATACCCACACATGCATGCACTCAATGTTAGAATAACGATTATATGATTGAATTCACCATTTCCTAATAACTTAAACTTTTGGGACAAGTAGTAAATTATCATGGTATTAGAGTAAGTGGTCCTAAGTTCAAACCCTGCTCTACCTCCCATTTAAAAAATTAAAAATCCCATGTGTTGGGCCCCTTTTTAAAGGGGTTCAGATATTAGAGATGTCTATAATGTTTCTAAGTAACTCCACCATAAAATTCTTAAAATCCTTTATTAAATGAGTGGTCTTGATTTCACCTCATCATCAATAACTCAAGTAAATGCCAAAACATTGCTAGTAAATGCTTGTTTAAATGTTGATGACATAACAAGACTACTAATTTTTAAGAACTCTGCAATGAAATTATCTTAAGAACTCTAGATGATCCTATATACATATATGTAATATCAGAGTTACCCAGCAACTCTAAACGATCCTCATATATCCAAAGCAAGTTCAGATTGTTCCACTTCACATTGATCTAACAAAAAAGTTGACATCTGGTGTGGACATTATGTGAAACATTTTCACATGAAAGAGTGTGAAAGTGAAACACTATTTTCCCCATTGTATCATAAAAGTCTAGAACAAGTCACACTACAATGGCCGTGAGAGCAACAAACACATACGAATGAAACAAAATAGGCAAAAAAGCATCACAAATTTGACTAAAGCTAACATGACCCAAAAGAAAGTAACCTCGGGTAAGACGATCGATGGAGGAAGAGAGTTGGTCCTGGCTTGTGAGAGTGGCTTGAGCTCTGGAATCGAAGTCGCTAATCACAGTGCCCAGCGTCGAAGATATTCCCTTCGCCACAGCCTCCGATTCAGCTTGTGAATTTTGATTGTCGTTTTGGTTTTGGATAGCGACACAAGTGCTCTCGTCGTCAGTGGTACTATCGCCAACGTAGTTGTTGTTGTTGTTTTTGTTGTCTGAGGATTCCTCCATTTGATTTTTGTTTTTGTAGAAAATGAGGATTGTTATGAGAGCCTCAGATTTCGAAATTGGAATTCGAATATTAAACCATACATTATTGATGCATTTGCATTTGGTGAGAGTGACTCTGTGTTTCTGTTAAATCTCGGCACTTGCACTGTGTCGTTTAGTTCTTTATGATATTTATAAGAATATTTTTTTTTCTTAAAAAAAAAAAAAAATCAAACGTGCTATATCATATTCATATAGTTTTTTAAGAGACATATCATATTAATTTCTAAAAATATACTATTTAAATTTTTTTTTTGTTTATTTACTATAAAAAATTTACCAATAACCTTTTTAGCTTGAAAAAAAAAGCAGAAAAACTCCTTGGGTTTCCAATAAATGCTCCTCCCTCAACTATCCAATTATTTAAAAAATATATTAAAAAAAATTGGATATATATTTTTTTAAATTTCTATTAATAGGAGTGTTTTTTCTCCCAAAACATTTATAAACTAAAATACATTAAAATATTAATGTATATTAAATTGCATTTAATGTTATAAAAATATATGTTATTTATATTAACTTTTTTTTTTAATTGTATTTAAAGATTTTGATGTAAAAGTTCTTTAGAGTTTTAAAGTTTGTGTATGATAGAACTTTGAAGGTTGATTCATTGAAATTATTGTATTCCTTAGATGTTTTGGAGCTTGATTCCAACAAAACTTTTAAACTTATGCGAGAGTCCATCTAAAATAACCTCTGAGATTGGTGAGTACCTTTATTTACAAAAGTCTTGCGAAAGTTTAATGACAGATGGTTGTTTTTGATTAACAACATTTATCATAATTTTTACTATGAGAATTTAAGGTCTTGTTCTTTGGAAGAGACATGATATCTTTTAATTTGCCAAAGTACTTTAATTTTTAAATAACACATGAAAATATTTAATTGAAATGCTTGGGTCGCTTCAAATTAAAACAAAACATTGACACATGTCAACTTGTGACTAGCTCATGGATATTTTTTATAATTTCATTAAGTGATACTTGAAAAGTTTTTAGTGAATGAATAACAACAATGAGACCTACTAAGTATCATGTGTTAGTTTGTAATTGATAGTTTTGAACATACTAGACTACTAAAAAAAATGGACGTCAATATGGAAACGAGATCTAACACTTTTTTTTGTTATTTAGTTAGTAATTTAACCATTAAGTGCTAAGTAATACTCATTAAGACATGTCACTCATATAATGCTGGTGTCACCATATTATTAATGGAAATAAACTGCATGACCGATATAAAAACAACATAAAAAATGAATGGCCAAAATGAAAACTTTGAAACATAAAGAACCAAAAAATTGAATAATAATAAATAAATAAATAAATAACCAAAATCTTTAAGTGTCAAAAGAAAAGTGTACTTAGTTCGATACTATATTATGTATATTACTAATTGAAAATTGGCTGTTTGGTCGCTACCTTACAGGTCAAAACTAGAACTACTAAAATTCAACATTTGAAATAAAATAAAAAAGATCGAACAGTTGGTGTAAAATCAAAGTAAAAGTGTATAATATTATCTCTATTGGTAGCAAGGAAGATGGATGAAATGCCTATTGGTAGAGCAATGAAATACCATTTGAAATGGAAAAAATTGAAAACCTTTCGAAGACATCAATCCTCAGCCAAATTGATTTTGTTTTTCTTTCAATTCTCTCTATTCCTTTTTGTGATAAATATTATCAGGATTCTATAATTACTAATGATAGCAAGGAAGATAGATGGAAAAACAATGGAACAACAAAACAATCCTTAATTACTTGTAAGATGACTTTTTTACCCAATAATCTTTCACTCCATCTTCTCTTTTTCTGATAAATAATAAACGATCCACTCCATCTTCTCTATAATAAACAAAGCTTTAGAAGCAAAAAATGAAGTTGCA
This sequence comes from Quercus robur, assembly GCF_932294415.1. Classification (NCBI taxonomy): domain Eukaryota; kingdom Viridiplantae; phylum Streptophyta; class Magnoliopsida; order Fagales; family Fagaceae; genus Quercus; species Quercus robur. Next base: position 18,095,495 of record NC_065537.1, read on the forward strand.
GAATCAACAGTTCATAATAGAAGTCAGATAAATGAATAAAGCAGAAATTGGTTGAGTGTTTCTCAACTAATCTAAATAAGAAATTAAAACCATTTATATCCAAGGTTCATTTTACAATTTTCTTTTCTCTACTGGGTGGACGTCTTCCACGAGATATTTATGAAGAGATAACAATAATAGACCCTGGCTTTGATAGGACTAAAGGTTGGATGCCTTGGTGAAATGGCTGAAATGAGTAGGGTTGTGAAGTAAGTGCTATGTAGTGGCATCCTGCATCCAGAAATTAGTGTTTTCAGCATCCATTCACATAACACATGATCGGGATTTAAACAATACATCTGAAAATTATCTTCTTCTTTTCTTTTTTTGATAAGTATACATCTGAAAATCATTATTACATGCTCCTTCAGTTAGTATAAGGGTATTATGATTAATATGGAGTAACTAATTATGGCAAGGAAACTATACATGAGCAGAGACCTGAGAGCTAAAGATAAGATATCCATTTCAATTATTATTCCATGATAAACTTGAAAGACAATTGCAAAATGAGAATGATGAATAAGAGGTCAATTTCTACCTATATTTCACTCTGATGTAGAACATCATGTGATGTAAAAATCAATGACACATGACTTTCAGAAGATAATGGCTTTGTTTTTAGGTTGTACTTCTCCTTTAAATAAAGGAGAGTTGGATTAGTAGTTCTATAACTGCCAAAAATAAAGAACCTCTTTTCATATATGAAGGCTCAGCAGCCAGCTCCAAACAATATAAGGACTTATGAAGCATAGTTAGGGAGTGAAACTTCATGTCTCTAGCTTAGAACAGACATTTTTCTCCACAAAGCAGTAGCACACCTTTTCTTCTCAAAGTTGTGTTATCTTAGTCTTCCCAGTAAGTAGATATGAAGTGTTTGAAGAAAATCTCTGATGGTTAAAAAAAAATAAAGCTATGGAACCCTGCTCTCTCTCTCTCTCTCTCTCTCTGCCTAGTTGATGAGAAGGTTCACCTCTGTAGTTGATGAAAATAGAAGAAACTTTGTATACAATCTTGTAAGCCATCTGACACTCCTATTTGAAAATCATGCAAGCAAACATAAAATATGCTTATGGGTACTAACCAATTTCTAAATCATTCCTCTCAAATTATCTTTGTAATAGTTGTTGGTGATGTGAAATAAATGAAAAGAAGATTAAACAAATACAATTGCAAAAAAAAAATAATAATAACAATAATAAGGAACCAAAGAGTTGGTTTGCACAAGATAATATTCAATAAAGAAGCTTGCCATGCCCATGTACTGTTAGACTAAATTTATAGCATAAAATGAGCAATAGAAAGTCTTTACAAAATTAACAGGCTATGATTTACAAAAAAAAAAATTTAATTTGGAGCAAAGCAAATAGAGGATTACCACAGAGCTGAGATCCGCATGCACGAGCTTGTTCACTTCTAAACATTCGAATACAACATCAATCTTCTAAAAGAGGCCTTGTTGCATTGGTCAGTCTATACCCATGATTGGACACAGTCACCGTTCTTAAAACTGAATAACAAATCATTCTCCTACAAAACTCTGGTCCTGTTTGCTTCTTTCTATACTTGTGGTATTCTCACGTAATCTAAATTGGTAAACCATCAAGGTCATACTGCATAACAAGTCTTTCCACTGTACTCTGACTAACAACCTGTTTAACACGCAAGTCCTTCAAAACTTTGGCTGCCAGCTCTGTTTCATTTTCGTGGGCAATCCCTTCTACGATAATGGTATATGTTGTTTCATTAGGCATGTGCCCTTTCTCAATCATCGTCTCAAAAATCTCCAAGGACAGATCTGTTCTTCGACATTTGCAACAGCCAAGTATAAGTGCGTTGAAATTGTCAGTATCAGGCCTATAGTTATTTTCTTCCATTACCCAGAATATCTCCATGGCCTCATCTAGCATTCCCTCCGCACACAATCCTCTGATTAAAGAAGAATAGGTGTAAGAATCTGGTGTAAATCCGTTCTTTGCCATCTCATATAATATCTGAAATGCGGGATATGTGTTCCCTTTCCTACACAAGCATGTGATCACACCTCTGTAGAAATCATGCATGGAGGATTCTTGCTTATTACCCAAGCTTTGAATTATAAAGAATGCCTCTTGCACCATTCCCTCCTCACAAAGCACAGCAATGGCATTGTATGTTCCATCATTAGGACTACAGTGCCGATAAATCATTTTGTCTAGACACTTAAGCACAAGATCTACTTTCCCCTCTTTGCAGAGACGAGCAATAATTGGGTTGTAGCTTGCAGCAGTAGGCCTGAACCGTCTCTTCATCATTTCATCCAAAACCTCAAGAGCATGTTCAGTTCTGCCATGCCGAGCAAGCGAACCAATCAATATATTGTAAGTAACTACTGATGGTGAGCGATCCTCACCATCCATCTCAGCCAGTAACTCATTTGCTTCCTCCCACCGCCCCTCATAGCACAAACTCCTCAACAAAATGTTATAACTCACAACATTTGGATTGAACCCCTTTGAAGGCAAATCCCTGAAGAACCTGATTGCCTCTTCGATCCTACCTTCCTTGCACATACCAGTTAACAAAATATTGTAACTAACCAAATTGGGCTTCCCACCCTTAGCCATTATCTCATCCAATAGCTTTATGGCCTCATTCACTCCTTTTTCCTTATAGGCAGCTTCAAGCAAGAAGGAGTATGTGAATGCATTTGGGACCAGCCCCTTCTTCATCAATCGATCCAAAAGCTGCAAGCTTTGGTACAAGTTTCCATGCATACAAAGTCCTCTAACAAGCGAATTATATGTAACAGTATTGGTCGGGAAGCCATGTTCCTCCATTTTTTCAACCAATTGCATTGCATATCCAACATTGCCTCTTTTACACAAATAGTTCACCAAGTATGTATAGGAAGCCGCATCGGGTATTATACCTGATCCAATCATCATCTCCATCACTCTAATCGCTTTTCTCATCTTATTTACCTTGCACAGATCATACAAGAGCTGAGTTGCTTGAACAACATTAGGCTTTTGGCCCTTCCCTACCTTCTTTTCCAAATGAAGAAATGCATCACTGAGTCTAATTTCCCTACTTTTTGATTCACTCTTCCCAAACCTCCAGTTGGGCAGAGTAAAAACAGTGTCTTTTGGAGAAATAGTTATCTGGGTAGATGCCAAAACTCTAGAAAACCCCTTATTGAGTGAAAAAGAATGGAAATTTGGGGCATGGGAGAAGAACCCACAACCCTTTCTTGTAGTTGTTTCTGGTGATGGGTTTGCAATAGGGGACACTGAATTCAGTAGGCTAGTCATGGCCAAAGAATCAAATGTTGTTTACAACAACTTATACAAGGATTTAAATTTCTATCCTTAGCATAAAGAACAACAATCAACCAAAACAATCAAAATTCTGGGTTGGTCTTAATGGATATATAGAATAAAAATCTCAATCTTTTCAGTATGAACAAGTTAAAAGCATAGAGAAAAGAGAGAGAACCCCATCTGAGACAGATTTTCTATATGAAAGAATCAAGAATCTGAGAAGAACAGAAGAGAAAAAAGGGACCAACGTACACTGGATTTCAGTTGAAGATGTTTCTCTCAAAGCTTGAATCTTCTCGAGAATGGTTGGGGCAAGAGAAAGAGAGAGAGAGTGAGTGAGTCAGTGAAACTGTGAGGCTAGTAATGAGTAAAGCAGTGTTTGTATCATATATTTGCTGTAATGAAAATGTTAAGAAACTTGTTGTGTCTGTCTCATCTCTTCAGTCCCGTCCATACCTCCCTCTCTTTTATTATCCAACCCTTTTTTACGCATTAGTGAACTCCACGCGCCATTGACACGCGTTCATGATATTGGACTAGGACCCCTTTTTTCTTTTTTCTTTTTTTTTTTTAAGATAGAAAAAAATAAATATAAATAAAGGTAATTTCTTTACTGACCGTTAGAATTAGAAATCAAAACGAGACCTAGTTGAGTTCCAATTCCCTTCCACAATTTTACAAACCCTCGTTGAAAGATGTATTCAGGATTGTGGGAGAGAGGCCCGTTGCTGGGCAAAGGAGCATTTGGGTCTGTGTTTCTGGCCAAACCCACATCCAAGTTACGCTCTTTTCCTTCGTTGATGGTAGTGAAGTCAGCGGAGATTTCTGTTTCTGCTACACTTCAGAAGGAGAAACAGGTTTTTGACAATGTTCAGGGCTACCCTTTTGTCATTCACTGCTTTGGTGAAGACTCCACGGTTGAAGATAACGGTGACATGGTTTATAACCTGTTGCTTGAGTACGCTTCTGGTGGAAGCTTGAGAGATTTGATTCACAATTCTGGTGGGTGTGGTTTGCCTGAAAGTGATGTCAAACGCTACACCAAGTGTATTCTAAAAGGGTTTAATCATATTCATGGATGTGGGTATGTACACTGTGATATCAAGCCTGAGAATGTTCTGCTTGTGAATGTGAGTGCTAGTACTACTGATGGTGCTCATTTTGTGGCCAAGATTGCTGATCTTGGGTTGGCCAAGAGGTCATGGCAGAGGAAGAAGATGAGGATGGACTTGAGAGGCACTGCTTTGTATATGGCACCTGAGTGTTTGATTGAGTGTGTGCAAGAGCCTTCCTCTGATATTTGGGCTTTGGGTTGTGTTGTTTGTGAGATGTTGACTGGGAAATCTCCCTGGGATAGGGGAAAAGAGTTTAACAAACGGGATCTGTTCAATCTTATTGCTGACGAGCGCGAATTGCCTGAAATTCCAACTGGGGTTTCAAGTCAAGCCAAGGATTTTCTGAAAGCGTGCCTTGTAAAGAAATATATGTATAGGTTTACTGCTGAGATGTTGATGGATCACCCGTTTCTTGACGGACTTGGTGATGAAGAACTACCGGCTGTTACCTGCGTTTCTGGGACTGATGAGGCCGATTATGAGGTTTTTTGTTTCTCAGAAGATTATGAGTTAAGTTGTTCTTCTGGTGATCTTGCTGCCTGATGATGGTATGGCGTTATGTTTTCCTCCTTCGCAATTTGATGATTTGGGAGAACATTTGGATGGGAGATCAGATGAAAATGTGCCTGTTTTAGGCCAGAAAAGGAAGAGGGTTACATGTTATGATAACCATATATGTGAGAGAGCAGCACGTCGAACTTTGAAGTGCCCTGCTTCTACCATACCTGCTGTTGGAGCTTGACTGTATATTCCATCATACCTGCTGTTGGAGCTTAATTGTATATTCTTACAATATCTGATAGAGTATCCCTCATATACTATCTTAACTAGGCACTGAATTGTTCATTATTACAATTTAGATAGAGTATTCCTTATATGATTAATGTACAAGGCAGTAGACATGCACAAAATTGTACTTATTCTTGAAACATTTTCAAGTATATAATATAACCCAATTTTGCTATAACCAGGTTGTGCTTTTTTCTTACAATTTATTTTCTTGTTTCCCTTTCATTTTGTGTTGTTGTTTGATGGCAAAGAGTTGTGATATTTGACATACTTTGCTAGTTAAACCACTTTTTTTGGAAAGCAACAATTCCAACCACTGCACATTGCATGTTCTGATTTGCAATTTCCTTGTATCAGCAGAAAATTTATCTCACAATGGAATTTGAAAGATGTTTTGTAATTTGTAAAAATAATGGATATATTTCTCTCTATTGCTTTAGTATTGGCAATTTGGATTTGGTGGATTTGTGTTCCAGGTATGATATCTATCTGAATTTGTTTTCATCTATTTTTTTGTCGAGTACTCCTATGAGCGGAGGATTTGTATGGAAATTTTCTTGAATGGCTTTTTCTCGTATGGCAGCAAGTACTCCTATGGCAATTTTCTGGTATGGCTTTTACAAAGAAAATTTTCAAAGGAGTACTTGCTTTTTAATGAATTTCTGTCTTCTTTTCATCTATTTTTTGTTGTGTACTATCCTATCATATTTCTACCATTTCTAGTCAAATGAGTAGTGCTGAACTGGGTTTGGGTTTTGTTTGTATTTAATGTAAAAAAGTTGATCACTTGCTGCCAAAAACTTCATTTTTTGACTCCCTGATAGTTGAGATGGTTTACAAACTTAGCTAGTTATACCTAATTCAGGAAAGCACTAATTCAACCAACTCGCTTTGCATGCACTGTTTTTAATGGATTTTCAAGTAAGATCTCTGTTGTGAGTTGCTATATTGGTAGATTAGGAGCTCCCACATATTAAAATAAAAAAGAAGGAAAGAAAGAAACCAGAGAGATAGAGAGAGTTAGGAGGAACTGTTTTCTCATTCTTAATTCAGAATCCTGTAAAATAGTTCTCTGTTTGTATTTTGTACACTATTTGTTTGTTTTATAAATTTAGATTATTGGTTGCATATAAACTATATTTGAGGAGCATCTCATAGGCCCTCTGTGTCAATGCTGCAGTTGGCAATTTTCTTGTATCAGCAAAGAATTCATCTCATTATATAATTAGAAAGTTGTGTCATAACTTGCAAAAATAATGGGTACAGTACACAGCAAGTAATCAATTTCATCTATTTTTGTCGTGTACTTAGTACTCCTACCATATTTCAGCCATTGCTAGTTCCACGAATTCAATGCTGAACTGGGTTTGGATTTTGTTTGTGTTTAATGTATTAAAGTTGACTGCTTTCTACGAAAAAATTTAGTAAATTATTGTTTAGTTTCTGGGGTTTTTTTTTTTTTTGGGCCTTCATATATGTGATGCATTCTGTTAAGATTAGACAAATGCTTTGGGTTTTGTTTTCCCAAATTGTGGCTACCATGCGTTGCTTTCAAATAAAAGAATGATGCTGGACAGCAGTCTAGTGTGCTTAGGATACAAAGTTTGATGAAAGAAAAAGAGTCTAGAAGGTATAGGGTGCAACCGGAATGATATCAACAATACCACCCATATTTGTGTTGCCATGGATGAGTGTCAGCCATATTCGAAAAGAATTAGCTTATTTCAACTATTGTTGTTGAGCTTTGGTATCCACTGGATCCCTAGTTTCTACCTCTGTCAAACCTTTTTTTTTCCTGAATATACCTTTGTCAAGTAAAATTTTGTGTTTTGTGACATAAGATAATATCGAGAATCTAGTTAAAATTAGTAATTATGGTTTGCAAAATAGGCCTAATGTCCACAGTGGTAATAAGATCATAATTCATTTTGAAAACTTCAACCAATTAGTAGGGTTAGTCGTGGGTCTAATGAGCTCCAGCATTTCCTTTTTGTTACATGTAGATCTCTAGCGTAACTTTTGTGGACGTTACTTTGAAGTTTATCCTAGAATGCCAGATAATGGTGAACTACTTTTTGATGCTACTCACTTGGACAATTTTTGGTAGTTTATCAATTTTGCTATCTCTTGTTTTGTGATTGCATGTTATGCAGATTTAGAGTACACTCACTCATACCGCTCTATGATGCTAATTGAACCAAAAATACCAACACTCTACTTTTGGCATGTCTAGTTGTTGGGAAGACTATATATCTGGAGAAGCACATTTAACTGCTGTTATTGAGTTTTCCAGTAGGCCTCTTCCCATGAAGTTGGCATGAAAGATCTTGGCTTTCTTCAGGTTTGATTGAACATTCATGAACCCTTTAATGCTCTTTGATTTTCAGTGGTAATATGTTGCTCATTTAATATCATAGGTTTGCTCAGATAATTTCACAATACTAATACTCTTACTCTTATACAACTTTATTTGATGCTTCACCTGGACGCTTGGGAGTCAAATGGTACTTTGTAGAAAACCCTTGGCCTAATATTGCTTACAACAGCACTACTGTTGTTACTGCAACTTCAATGTTATTTTGAAAAGCTTCTTTTTTATTTTATTTTTTTTTGTTTTATTTTATCCTTCTGGTCATTCACTCCTATATAGGCTAGTGAGGCGTTTTGAAACTGATTTTTGTGGTTTTTGTACTCATTTTCTTTAAATTAAGATGCATTATATCAAATCTCCATTTCATATCATTGCAGTTTAATGTACTATTTGCCATCATATTAAAAGTTTTGGCACTTGTCCCTCCATTTGTATGTGCAGTATATAATGTCCTAAAATGGATAAGCATGTAGACGCTGACTTCCTGCTACACATGTCATCCAAAAAATCTTCATTGCCTCCAAACTTCTTGATTATATATTTATGAACTTCCATTGCCCCATCCTTCATGTAACATACTTTAACTTCATTTGCATCTTATCAAAATTTCAAGAATAACTTAATATTTTTTAAAACTAAATAGACCTCTTCTGACTTGTATTTATGGCAATAAAAAAAGTTTAATGTTATTGAGACTTAACCTCACTGAGGCTTATCAAGCCTGAGAATGTTTTGTTTGTGAATATGAGTACTAATACTAATACTATTGATAGTGATCATTTTGTGGCAAAGATTATGGATCTTGGGTTGGCCAAAAGGAAAAAGATGAGGTTGGGATTGAGAGGCACTGCATTGTATATGGCACCTGAATGTCTGATTTAGTGTGCAAGAGCCTCCTTCTGATATTTGGGGTTTGGGTTGTGTTGTTTGTGAGATGTCGATTGGGAAATCTCCCTGGGATAGGGTTAGAGTTGGACAGACTGGATTTGTTCAATCTTATTGCTGATGAGCACGAATTGCCTCAAGTTGGAGCTTGATTGTATATTCTTGATTTTACTACCATACCTGCTGTTGCAGCCTAATTGTATATTCTTAAGAGCATCTGACAGAGTTAGTATCAATCTTAGATTAAAAAGGTGGGTTGTCGTCAATGAGCTCACTGGATCCCGAGTTTCTACCTTTGACTAGTTAAACTATGCATTTGGTGAAATAAGATGAAACCAAGAATCTAGTTATAAGTAGTAATTATTGTTTGTGCAATTGTTCTAATGTCCATAGTGATGTTAGGTTCATAATTAATTCTGAAATTTTCACCAAATAAATAGGATTGGCCATGGGCTTAATGAGCTTTTGCAGTAATATACTTAAAATTTTGTCAGTTTATCACACTATCTCTAGGTTTGAAATTTCATATTTTGAAGATTTCTTATCAAAGTACACTCGCTCATATTGCTTTATGATGCTTATGACCTGCTTGTTGTTCTTGAAAAGCATGTTTAACCTGCTCTAATTGAGGTCTCAAGTGGAGTCCACTTTCAATGAAGCTGGGATGAAATATCTTGGCTTTCTTCAACATACTTTGTATCTTCAAATTAGACCGAACATTTATTCAGCTGAGCTCTCATATTATTCAGCCGTTTTGTGGGCAAAAAGTGAATGAGATGGAGCAACAAATGAATTAGGAAATCCTTTTTGTTAGTTTTTAGACCCCTTAAAACCACAATCAAATTAACCTAGGTAATTAGCCAAGTGATTACTTAGTCAAATTAACAAATCTAGGTTAACACAAATATATCATATCAATGTATTGCAGTGGAAAATAAAAACACAACGATATGATAACTCAAGAAAACCAAACCGGTAAAAAACCTGGGGAGGATTTAACCTAGATATCCTCAAGGTAAAAAGCAAATCCACTAGAAAGAATCGAAGTTCATACAATAAGACTTACAAGCCTCCACGCTCGACTTCTTATTGCTACCCACCAGTAGAACTTACTGACACGACCACGTGCAAGCTCCGAATCCACAGACTCCTTCTTTCTTTGGCCTTTGCAAAACACAAACACCCCCGTTTGTGACTTTGAGATCCCACTCAAAGGTTTAGCAACATAAACTCTCTTGTTTGTGACTCCAAGACCACCCTTGAAGGTTTAGATCATCAACACCTTTGATGACAAGAGAAGGCAGCAACTTCTACAATACCGGATCTTAAGATTCTTCAAGGAATAGCACCGGTAGAAGACATAAGAGAGCTTTTTAGGAACAAAACCCTAAATACAAAAGAGGCACACTCTTTTCTCTCTAAAAAGCCTTATAAAAACGTGCTTAGGATTTCCTTTATATACTGGGAGAAGTAGATTAGAAACCCTAATCCTAAATGGGCTTGAACAGCTGTTTGGGCTTAATTAAAATTCTGCAGATACGACTTTCGATCGATCAAGCCTGTCTTTCGATCGATCGAACCAGGCAGAATATGAAATCTTCTTCTTGCAACTTGTATGTTCTTGAATCTTGACTTGAATCACCTTGAGCATTGTCTAATAAAACCTATAGACTCTAAGATCTATATCTAGACAAGTTTATGTTCATGATTTGCCAATTGTTCTAAACATTTAGAACCTAACACTTTTGCTAAAGGAGGAGTTGGCAAAATCGAGTATGAATCTATCATAGTAGATGTTTTTGAGAAATTAAACTGTTGAAGGACAAGTTGATGAGGGTGAGGCGAGGGGCGATAAGTTGGAGATGAAGTTGGGCTTCCAGAGATGTCAAAGGCATTGCTGCTTGACCTAGCAGTGCTAATTGATGCTTCATGGTATTTATTCAATAGGTTGGTTGAACATTTTGTTTTGTCTTTTATTTTTCTTGGTGAAAATTTATAAAATAAATCCTTGATAGGACTAGTGCACAGTTATAACTTGTGGTATGGTGAAAAGAAATCTCTTTACTTGGGATTTTCTTTTTTTAGTATTTGAAATTGCGGCAACTAATTGAAGAATGAAATTCTAGTTTGGAATGGTAAAATTTTTGAATTATTGTGTCTCATTTATAGATAACTTGAGAAAAATTAATTTGGAGTTGACATATGTTTGTTTTAACATAAACATAATAATATATTATAAACATAACTATATGCACCACAATGTGCAAAAAAATAGATGTCCTACTAGAAAGGATGATTTTCATTTAGTTCAACCATGATCCTTCCATAATGGCATTGTATAGGAAGAAAGTATCAATTATTAAATTTGAAAATGTCCAAATTTTATATCATAATGACGTTTTAAATAAAATTGAGTAGGCCCTAGCTTTCTAATAAATTTACTAAATTCTCTAAAAAAAAAAATTGGTGTATAAAACACTAGTAATAGGTGTGTTTGGGTGATTAAATGTTCATCGGGTTGTGAAACTATTGTTTATTACAAGCCGACAATAATGGAGTTGGGTGGCTACAAAAAAATAAATAAATAAATAAATAAAGGATCCTACGTGAGTTTGTTAATCATCTTTTGATCACTTGCAACTTTAATTTTAGCATACTTAGTTTGCTATAAGAAGATCCTAATTTGTTCGCTATCAACCATGATTGTTGCTTTGAAAACAATTTTCTATTATTTATATTATCCTAAACTTTGAAGTTTATCTTTTAGACTTCATCTGCATTAAATTGTTCTACCGCTCAATATCCATAAAATTTGTGGCATACCCATCAAAAATTAGGTTCTTGATGGATTGAATGATAACAATGGCTAGCTCTTTCAAAAAGCATTTGCTATAACAATTTTATTATTACATAAAATTAATTATTTTTCCATTCTTTAATATAATATGATTAAGTTAATTCTTTTGGATTGCATTTTGGTATTACTTATTTATATTGTTTGAAAGTGTTTTTTGTGTGAATGGAGGAAAGATATGGTAAAACTTAGGTTTTTCATCAAGTTTGGGTTTCTGAATGTCATACTTTTGCATATGTTAGTATATTCACTCAGCTTGAGGACCTTTCAAGGATTCTAAGATTTGAGTATTTGTTTAAGGTTAACACTATTCATATAATAAATTTTAATTCTTAAATATCCTTCTTTCACACATGATGGATCAAAAATGGAAAGGAGCAGAGTTGAAAAAAATTAATTCAATTTTGATTACATGTTGAAACATATGTGTAAACACAAATACAATAATATAATGTCAAACATAACTATAAGCACAACCATGAAATGAATTGATACTTTAATTCAATTCTAATATTGTGTTTCCAAAAACGAAAATTCTATTAACATTTATTAATTATAAAGTATCAAATTGAGTAATAAAGTATTAAAAAAAAAAAGATTAAGATTAAGGATTTCTTTTCAAATATCTTACCTCGCTTAGATTTAAAAAAAAAAAAAAAAAAAAACTAAAACTCAAATCAAATAGAACAAACAATAATACATTTGTATACAAATAAAACAAATAGAAATTTGTAAAATAAATTAGAAAAATTTACAATATCGATGTGTATAAAAATGAAAAATGATTACGGTCGCTCGTGTTTGACATAATCTCCTTAAGACATGTTTACATCCTTACAATTGATGGTTTGAGGCTTTTGGTCACTTATCTCTCAAGATATAATGATCACAAAAAATAGAAGAAACATGTCAATCTAAATAATATAGTGAACAAAACCATGTCTCTTTCTCTCAATTTAACTTTATGCAGAAAAATAAATTTTTTGCAAAAGAACTTTCAATTATGAATGAGAGACTGTAGACACCTCATATTGTACTCATTAATAACCATTAGTCCCCTACCTCAATGATGAGCTCGACATACGTCAACCAAGGGTAATTAAAGTGTTCCCAATAATTTAGAGGTAATCATAACTCAAAAGTGCTTAAACTTTGAAAACGATGTTGAAAAATGACCTTTGCTTATATCTTGGCCATAATTTTGAACCTCAAATAATTATTTGTTAGGGTCATATGTTATGTAATTAGCTAATCCTTTGATAAAATATACTTTACTTGTAATTGGGTAGATCTAAGATGGGTTTAATACATCAAGAAATATGTTGTTCAAGCATATCAAGTGTTCATATTAAAAGACATGAAGATTGGTCCAAGAAACAAGTGAAGAAAAGTTGTTCACTAAGTCTCGACAGAGAGCTCGATCGATGCCTGCTATCGAGATTTAATGTGAAGCTCAATAGATAGCTTAACAGCAGCTCGATCTATCGAGATTTACGATTTTCAATTTTCCAGATTTGAAATTTGGCCTAGGCATATGTATTTGTTAAGGGTTTCTTTTCTCACAACTTTAGACATATATAAGGATTATTTTAAGATCCATCACACATGGATACAAAGACCAAGCAATTTATTTTTTCTGTGAGAAGCTACTGCACTTGTACATTATAGGGTTTTGTAACTAAGTGCTTCCTGATCTTCATTATTGATGAAGTGAAGAACTTTGCGGCATCGTTCAAAGTTGCTGGAGTTAGTCACGTACTGGGATCTGTGCAAAGAGTTAATCACAGATTGGAGATTTGTGCATCAAAGGAAAGAAGGCTACTACAAGATCAAGTTTAATTGGGTATTGAAGCGAAGGTTCAACTGTAGATTGGTATTTTGGGATAAGCAAAGGTAGTTGATAAGATTCCTTATACTTGTAACCGCTTGATTGTTGATTAGCGGATTTTTGTGTGTGGTTAAAATAACTCGATGGGGTTTTTGTCTTGCAAGAGGTTTTCCTCATTTGTCAACAAATCACCATGTCAATTTATTTTCCACTGTATTTAGTTAATTTGGTGATTTGTTGGTGCCTTCACAATTTGCATATAATTGAACCTAATTAATCAACTTGGGTAATTGAATTAATTAACCGAGGTCAAATTATCTTAACCCAACATTATTGAATGTTATTATTTTCATTGGAAGGTAGACATCCTGAACTTCAATTTAAATACAAATTTTACCTATTTTGGATTTAAAGTGAGTCAGTTATGGATATTTGAAGTCGGGCCAACAACCCAGTCAAATTGGAGTTCTGCTTACACACACTCATGATCCTGCACGCACACCTTGAGTTCTAGAATTTCTTATTCTTATATTTAGTGCCAAAAACTTCAATCTTTGGGTTGGGCAGCCCCTTACACTCTTAGGAACGTCCAAAAGCCTCTAAAAGGCCCCAAAAACCCTAGTTCACTTGTATAAATACCAACCTTATGTCTCAAATAAAAAACCAAGCTTGAGATAGTTGATTTTACCCTCCATGTGTTATAAAACCCTATTTTCTATACTCTAACCTCACACACAACAGCTTTGCACATTTTCTAAGTATTCAAAACTGTGGGCACCCCAAAAAAGGCTTTTGGTTTACCATATATTGGGTCCTTGGGGACGTGACTCTTTTGTGTGCATGTGTTTCTAGGGTGAGGTGTGTGTGTGAGTCTCTTTTTCTTATTTTATGTTTAGGAGTTGCCACCAACCGTTGGTTTTGTATTAGGTGTGATTAGTCACCTATTTTTCTAATTCTTTTTAGTTACCTAATTAACTAAAAACCAATTCAAGGGTAATTAATTAATTAAGGTAAACCAAAGTCTCGAACCAAAGATCTTGGACTTGGAAGTTCGGTTATAGGTCAGAAAGGTGTTAGACACCTCACACCACCTATCCAAAGGATAATACCCCATTTTAATTTTAATTTCAATGTTAATGTTTTAGAGAAATAATTAGATACTTGGCATTTGGTTTTTGAAAAAGATTTTTTACAAACAATATATATACACACACACACACATGAACATGTTAGTATTTATTTACATATAACATATAATGTGAATATTCATGACAAATAATTATTAACAAGCAAAACATGTGAAGTAAATATACATAACATGTGAGAGTTACTATGTTGCAAAGATAATATATAATATAACATTTGAGTATTATTTATTATATATTCAACATGTGAATATGTACATAAAAAAAATAAAATAGAAGGAAGTAAAAATGTCACCTTTTAGTAAATTTATCCTCCAATTTCTCATTCTCATGCACAAACATAAAGAACCAAAACATTAATGCAAAGGGGAAGGGGGAATATGTTAACTTGATTGGTGTCTATTGGTTCAATGGAAATGAACCATAGACACAAACCTCAAAAAGAATGCAATTCCAAAGGTTTAAAACAAAGCATGGAAAAGATGAGCAATTTCTTTTAGGAAAACTCATGACTCTTGGAAAAGTTTTATTTTGAGACTAATTTTTTTTGGGGAAAAAATGACCTAAAAAAGTATTGTCTTGGTTTTACATGAAAATGAGTTTCCTTTAATGAAACAACATAAAGAAAGTGCTAAAAATTAAAACATTTTTATTAACAAGACTCTAAAGAAACTAAGCTTTTAAAGTTAAAAAACCTTTTGGAAACCTACCTTCTCTTTTTTGAGAAAATGAATCATCAAACTTTTTAAAGAGAACTTACCCAAAACTTGATTTTAAAACATTTGGAAAAAGGGTTGCATTTGGGAAAAGTTTAAAACAAAGTGAAAAACAAGCTTATTTGGAAAAAAGGCTTTTGTTCACTTTTTAGGGTAGAGCACTTAAATTTTAAAAGGGGAAAAGTTTTAGATTAAAACTACTTTGTTCTTTAAGATAAAGTTTCCATGTTCTTTGAAAAGATACCCAAAACATAAATCAAAACCATTTAAATAAGGATTTTTGAGAAAAAGGGCTTCAGAATTATTTTTATTTTTATTTTTTTTTAATGTATAGGAAAAGAACCAAACATGGTTTTGAAAATGGAGAGTTTAAAAAATGCCCCTTTGGAAGGCATTTTTTTTAAGAAATTAAAAAGAAGCTTTCTTTTGAAAATGATTCATTTTAAGAAAAAGGGATGGCCATTGGAGCCTTTTTTTTTAAAAAAAAAAAAAAAAACTTTTGAAATCACATTTTTTAGAGGTTTGCTTACCCAAGCTATTGCCATTTGGTAATCTAGGGTTTATGGTACTAGCTAGAGAGCTAGCACCCTTAAACCCTTTTAACATGAGAAAGGGAATGTGGAAGATAAAGCAAACTCAAGGGTAAAGTGCATAAATTAAAGGAGAACAACATTTAAAGACTTGAATGTATGGGCAAAAATTTGAAGAATTTAAGAGCAAGACATAATGTAAAAGCTTGTATCTAAAGGAATTTAATAGCAAGACAATAATGTAAAAGCTTGTATTTAAAGGAATTTAAGAGTAAGCTATAAAGTAAATGGATTGTTTTAAAATTCTTTTTAAAGAAATTTCTCATAAATAAACCTTAAATCTTGTCACATCCAAGCTTATGGGTTCTCTTCCATGTTGAGAAAAAGGAGCCATAGGGACCTCTACCATTTTCCTAGAAGCATACCCGTATTGTTCTTAGGAACAAGCTTTATAACCCATTTAGGAGAAACCCATCTATGATAAATCACCATCTTCCCACTAAGGTTGGTTATGCACGAGGAAATTCCTCCATAAACCTTCTAGTTAGCAAGATGAGGATTTATATAAAAAAAATGTTTGGTTGTAATAATCTAAGGGATTTAAAGAGAGAAGACAACAATGAAAAAATGGATAGAAAACATTTTTTAGAAGTATAGAGACAGCTTTAAAGAATAAAGAGCAAAGACAATAAATACACAAATAGAGAGATATAAAACAATACGTAAAGAGCAAAAAGGATTAGATGAACAACATAAAAATATCATTTCAATAATATAAAATGATGTATTTTACAGAGAGAAAGGGGGGGGGGGGGGAATGGTGATTAAAAAAAAAGTGGTCACATAAAAAAATGTCCAAGCAAGATTTTATCAAAGAATATAAATTTTGGAAAAGTTTGTAGGGCCAAAAATTCCCTCCAAAATTAACGAAGTTAATTAAAACAAATAGTATATATTTATTTATATATATATATATGTATATATATATTAAGAGGATTCAGAAAGTTAGTTATGACTTCACAAAATGTCAAAAATACCCCTAATCTAATTAGATATTCTTTATTCTTAAAAAAATAAAAAATAGGGTTAAAATTATAATTCAACAAAATAAAATAAAAAACTACCAGAGAAACTTTTTTCCTAAAAGTTAGCACACTCTCTATTTAAATATATCTCACGCTCGTTTAATACAATTTTTTCCTTAAAAACTAGTACATACTAAACCTAACAGCTTACTCTATTTCAAATCCTAAATTTTAGTTTCTTAAAAATCCCTTCCTGTGTAACTTCACTAATAATAGATAAATTAAAATTGAAAAATTACATTAAATTCAAAAAAAAAAAAAAGAAGAGACACATCGCATGTGCGGAGGGCGTGTGATGAGGCTAGTATATATTAAAAAGGTTCAGAAAGTTAATTATGGTTTCAAAAAATGTCAAAAATACTTATAATCTAATTAGATAATCTTTATTCTAAAAAATAAAAAATAGAGTTAAAATTGTAATTCAAAAAACAAATACTAGAGAAACCTTTTCCCTAAAAATTAGCTCACTTTCTATTTAAATGTATCTTACGCATGTTTGATATATTTTTTTCCCCTAAAAAATAGCACATCCTAAATTTTAGTTTCTTTAAAAAAAGTTTTCCTATGTAACCTCACTAACAATAAATAAATTCAAATTGAAAATTTACATTAAACTCAAAAAAGAAAAGAAAAGAGTCTCATCAGTCATCACACATGTAGAGTGCGTGTGATAAGGCTAGTATATATATACTAGCCTTTGAACATACACTCATGCATGTGTTCAAAGGTTATTTTATTTTGGGCAAAAGTTAATAATTTGCGTTCATTATAATTTGAAATTACTACATTTTTCCAATCATAAAATACTTAGAAGTGTGATGAAAAAATTACTTTAATTTTTTTTAAATGAGATTTTTCAACTTTTTTTTTTTTTTTTTTTAAATCCTAAAAGGCAGCCATTTAGTCCTAAAACTTAGCTAGTTATTACACATCCATAACCATAACAAAAATTTCAAATGCTAAAGACTCTCATGTTGTAAACACAGAATTTTTTTTATTCAATTTTTTTAAATAGTAGTTATGTAATTATATTTAATCCTGAAAGATAGGCACTTAGTACATATCCATAACTAAATTTTAGCATGCTTAAAAAAGCATAAAAAAAAAAGAAAAAAAAAAAAACTAAGAAGGGGCTATCAACGTTACCATTCCTTTAATTTAGAAAAATAAATGTATTCTTTTTTTTTAAATACATGTGCAATGAAAGACACAACAAAGAACAGTATTAAATTTCATATAGAAGAGATGTGATTGAAAAAAAAAGCTAAAGTGTAATAGTTTCAATTAATTGAAAACGTAGTGTGTGGGGCCAAGGAATCTGACAACCCTGGCCCACTTTGTACTGGGCCCAAGGCCCGCGCCGAGGAGGGAGAAATAGCCGAGGACGGACAAAGAAAGCCCAAAGGGCCTAGAAGCATTGCCGAGGACAATCCTGTTCTCGGCACCCCAAATCCCAAAAGGAAAGAACAACACATCAGCGAAGGCAGCCTCCCAGGACGCCCCCAGGATACGGATAAGTATAGTAGGATATCCATAGGCGTATGGTGCAGGAGCAATCCAATGGGAAACTGTCACCTCCGCATTGAATGCACCCAACTAACGTTCTGGCCGCATTAATGAGGAAATGACCCTTGAACAACAGTGCAGCCTTGGTTGCTGCAACTCATAGAGGGTTTGGGAAGGTGGCTGATGAGACGAGTACTCAAGTAGTGGCATGTATGATCAATAGGTGGAGGGCCAAGATCGATTGGAAAGAAGTATATAATGTGAGAGACCCTCCAAGAATGGGGGATCGCGGAAAAAGAGCAGAAAGAGAGAAAAAGGAGGAAGCTATGGCAGTTTGCACGATCTTGAAAACCCATGTAACCTAGTACTGAAAGAAGAAGAAGAAGAATACTGAGTTCCTCGGACGAAACGCCCGAGGACAAAATCCCATACTTCAACCCATTTCCTTGTTACTCAGCCCACACCTAACTGTGTCTAATGATCGTGGTTCGGACTAAGACCTAGTTCTTAAACCCACTTCTCTAAAAATTCATTGTATTGGACTAGTTGGGCTTGAGACCTTTCGTCCAATAGGAGGAGCGCTCGAACCCAGTCCCTACATAGTGTTACACAAATTAATAAATTTAGGCATATATAGGTAGGATATTTACAAAAAATGGTATTTAACAACTACTTGATATATTGACTACCACTTCACTCATCCGAATTTATCCAATGTGCATGCTATGCAATCTAACAAAATTGTAGATATGTCACCCTAGAAAAATTACAAAAAAGAAAAAGAAAAAGAAAAAGAGAGTAGGGCTTAAATGTAAGGAAAACAACATAAAAAAAATACTAGTAGAAAGAGAGAGCACCAAGTAGAACACATACACTAAAATAATGAGTCAAACCAAATAACCACAAAAAAATAGACAAATCAATATATAATTCCCACACTTTTAAAAATACTCATTAATTAGAGAAAATATTAAACACCCATCAAACTGACAAAATAAAATAAAAGATAAGATAATGATATGTAAAGGATAAAGATGAAAAAAGTGTGGCCTTATTTTGTAGGTAGTATTTTACGTGGAAGTTAAAAGATTTTTTTCCCCCTTTAGACTCTAAATCATGATAAAATAATAAGTTTTTTTTTTTTTTTTCCTTCTAAACTCTAAGTTAGCATTCAACTATTTTAAAAAAAAAAAAAAAAAAAAAATATCAATTTGAGTTTTAAAAACCTAATTTGAGTTCAAATAGAACTCGTATATGAAAATGTGAATATAAGAAAACCACGTGCATAAATAATTCACAAAATAAAACTCAAAATTTTAAAGCATTAATGATTCACAGCAATCAAAATAAGTTCCAAATCCACAAACAATGCTACAAATATCAATTTGAGTTTTAAAAAACCAATTTGAGTTCAAATAGAACTCATATATGAAAACGTGAATATAAGAAAACCACGAGAATATGACGTTTATCGGGTTTTGATGCTATTGCTTATTATAGGGTGACAACAATGGAGTTGGGTGGCTACAAAAAAGGAAAAAAAAAAAAAAGAAAAAAAGAAAAAAGAAAAGAAAAGACCATTATTTGTTCTCTATCAACCTTGATTGTTGTTTTGATAATTTATTTGTCATTTGTAAGCCTGTTCTTTGTCATTTTTCCTTAACCTATACACGTTCTCATATGCATTAGGCTAATTTGCCATTCCCAAATTCTTTATCCCCAAATACTGAAATTAATAGCAACATATTTGCTCCTGTCAAGAATGCAGTTTTTTTTTTTTTTTTTTACATAACTATACAAATAATTTAAAAATTGTTGAAATTTTTAATGGTTATTGGTCTTCTCTTTGTTTGTGTACTTCATTTTCCTGCCGCTTACAAACTTTATTACAAAATTTTCAAGAAATATTTTGTTTTTGTGCTCATTGCCTCAGGCTTGAGCAATAACTGGATGACCGATGGATAGCAAATCATAAATTGAAATACATTTCTTCAATATTATCGGTGAAAGTTCTCTAAACCGAGCAATTGCTGGAAAAAGGACTTCTGAAAGTAGACCTCAAAAACATCTAATAAATATCATCCAATCCCACTTTATTTTGTAACTTTGTTCACCCGTAGGGGCAGTAGAGAAAAACAGTAAACCAAAGTCTTTACCTTAGGGTATGTAGCTATATTTATTTTCATTATGTAGTAACAACATTACATTGCTTTATCCTCAGTGTTCATAATAACAAGAATTTCTAAACTCAAAATACTGTACAGTGGAAAATGTACTCAAAATACTGTACACTGTTTGCCACAACAACTAATAAAACATTGCTTTACTAGTCTTAGTCTTGGGCACGTCTCAACCATTAGTCTGCTAGCCATGTATACACTGTCAGCAAACCAGTCTGATCCCCAGTAAAAAAGAGGCCCCCAGGACCTATTTGAAGAGTCTGGACTTCTTGTTTTGCAAATAATCCGCCCCTGTCAGTGAATCTAAAACAAAAATCACTAATATTAGTCAAATCCAAGAGGGAAAAGAAGAAAGATTTTCACAGAGGGAAAATTGTACTCACGTTGGCAGTTCATAGAGGTGGACAGATTTATCACTACAAGAGCAACACAGGATTGGTTTAACATCCGGATCAGTCATCCCAGAAAGTGCAAGAATACCCTGTACCAAGAAAAATAATGCCATCCAATTAGTTAACACTTTTGAAAAACTAAGGCTACAGTATCCACAACATGGCATTGCAACAAAATACTACACCTATTGAGTTTCTGACATAACAGTACAATTTTACCATTACCAGACCAATTAATAACACTGTTCAACCACTGTAGCACGCCCTAATTATTTAAGGGGGGAAGCAAATAAGAAAGTAAATGAAACTAATTGTGGTTCAATAACTTACTTGTTCTTCACTGTGAGTATAGATTACTTCCAAGCTGCCATCCTCAGTAGAAGCCCAAACTTTTATCGTGCAATCCAATGAACCAGAGAGCAAATACTTATCCCAGCACATGAGAGACTTCACAACATCATCATGCCCATTCAGTGTCATAATACACTGCCAATTTTCATGATCCCAAACCTGAAACAAAAAATAAGAACAGAAATTAATTCTTTTTTTTTTTCCCTTACATATCTTGAAACAAAATATATGATCCTTGTGCACATATAAAGAAAATGACAACTACAACTTAAAAAAAAAGGATATTTGATCAATTAAAATCATATCAGTATCACATCAGATATATATTGCTAAATTTTATAGAGTGGAACTCAATTAATCAATTTAAGTAACTTAATCAAAATAAATGAGGTAAGTACATCATATTAGTTTTATGCAAGATTTGAAAAGGGGAAAAATCGATCAAGAACAATATGGAATCGCTAAAACAAAAGGTCAGCACCATGACTAAATGAGATACCATCCAATCACAGTCCTTCCAGTATAGCAGAAGAAAGTAAAGCAGAAGAGAGCACCAATGGTCTTAATAATCAAGATCTCTTCAAATACTAACTACTCATAACATAAAAGATAGAACAACAGGTAAAAAAAAAATCTTAAAGAGAAAAAACTAACCCTTATTGTATGGTCATTGGAACCTGAGTACAGCCTGTTGCCTCCTCCAACAACTAAAGATGTTATACCATGTGTGTGGCCTTTAAGGGTTGAAGCAAGTTGAAATGTAAGATTACTTTCACAAGTGCCTTTCCATGCCAAAATAACACCATCCTGCAATCGAAAGTAATAATAAATTAATTTCGGAACAACTTTAATAAGAATATAAATTATGTATGGAACAATGGTGTAAAAAGCAAGTAGGATAAAACAATGCTGAAAAGTGAATGGATTTAAGGACAGCATATAACCCACATGAAACACTCAACACCAAAATCTAGCGAGATCCTGAGCATCAATATGGAATTCTTTTTTTCTTTTAATAAGTAAAAGCGAATGGCTTTAACAGTATTGTCTTAGCCCCGGTTCAAACCGGCAACCTCTAGTGTGTGAGACTAGAATGATAACCACTACACCAACCCCAAGCGTCTGCCTTGGATGGCACCTCACAATATCATAGTACATTGAATAACAACAAATAAGTTCTTACTCAAACAAGTAAAAAAATTCTGAAAGGAACAAAACCCTGAACTCAACATCCCTCAAATTTAATCCACTAGAAAGAATAAAAGCTAGTAAGAGAACACAAGAATTCTAAACTATTAGAAAAGTGGCTTACCTCTACCCCAGCAAAAAGCAAATCATTAACAGATTCCAATGCATTGACTTGCCCAACAGGTCCATTGAGACTGTATTCAGCACCTGATTCAGTATTCCACACCTGCAGCATCATCAACATGCCAAATCGAGGTCACATCATGAACTGACCAAACCCAAAAAAAAACTTCAATGTGGCAAGAAAAAAATTGGAACAAAACATCACTCAGTTTTAAGCTCACCTTCACAACATTTGACAGGCCAACAAAGAGCCATGGGCCCTCACTACAAACAGATCCAACTTTGCTACCGAGGTTAATCACATTAGCACATTGACCAGTATGGCAGTCCCAAAGCCGAATTGTTCCATCACTGCTACCTGAACAAAGCTTGTTGCATCTTAGAGGAAGTGCAATTCCGTTGACTGCCTGTTATCAAAAAACTCATAAATATGGTTTTTCAGAAACAACTTGCTCTATCTAGGATATAATTTCTATAAACCAACAATATCTTTTGGTCTTCTATCAATTGTCATTTATGAATCCCATTGTAAAAATAGCAGTGAAACATATAATGCTCCATGTTCTTATTCAGGAACAAATCAAATTTCTATAATCTAGATATCATGAATGGGCTATATTAGTATTCAAATGATGAAAAACTAATTAGGCTAGCCTAGGCCAAGTTTAACTTTGGCATAAACTGAGTTCAGGTCTCATTATTAAATCAGATTCCAAATTAAAAAAATTCCCACCAAAATCTTAATGGAAATGGAAGCATAAAGTTCATCAAACACAAATAGGTACCTTGTTGTGCCCTTGAAGCTCTGCCAACCTTTTGAACTTATCCCCACGAAACCATGAGTGTAGGTAAGGGCACTGATCACCATAGACACACGTCCCTTGCACCCAGAACTCACAAACCATTTCTGTGGTTTTCTTAGGAACATGCTCCAGAGGCTTTTCTTCAACCACATTCTCCAGATTAGAATCATTTTCAACAACAGAACATTCTGAAGAACTCTCAGAAACGCTTTCTGGCAACTTCTTATTAATATCTTCCAAGTCTGATTCAGACTTTCCAGGAACATTTTTGGAAGACTTGTGGTTAACAACCTTCTCCTGAACATTTTGTGAAATCCTAGGAGCCCTTCGCCAAGTATTCGAAACTAAAGCGTTGCTGGAGTGAGGGTAGTAAGGAGTCTGCCTGGGACGGTGAATGGTGGCCACATCAGGTGTTTCTGAATGGGCAAACCTACATGGGTTTTTAAGGCATCTACCACTGAGCCAAAATTTGCATATCTTGTTGCTGCTGTTGTTTAAATGCCCTCCTCGTCCTGCTCCTAATCGATCAAAAACAGAACTTTCTTTTCCCTGTGGCCCTCTTCTTGCAGTTTTAATCTCCATACTATAAACACCCACAAATAACAGGAATAGGTAACCAATGAATAAAGCCTTCCACAAAGTGAAGCAGCCAAAAACAAAAACCAATCTCTTTCTTCCATGGAAGAAAATCTTCCAAATCAAAAACCCTACTGCAATCAAGAAAATTCTCGCTAACCCATCAAGGATTTTAAAATTCTCTGTTCTGCCAAATCAGAAACCCTACTAAAAATTAAGAAAATCCTTGCTAACGAATCAAGGATTTTAAATTCTCAGTTCTCCCAAATCAGAAACCCTACTAAAGTATCCAGAAAATTCCCAGTTCCACCATTTTTAGGATTCTTGCTATAACAGTAACCCTAGAGAAGCCGAAGAATCTTGAAATTCTGATTTGGCAATAACAGCTTATAGAAAATTCCAAAATCCCTTATCAAATACATAACAAAATACAAACTTCCAAAACCTAATCGCCGATCCATCGGCAAACCCTAGAGAAAGTAAATTACTTTGGTAACATTGTCTAAGGCGGAGAATAGATTCGATCATTACAAAAGTCGGTGCGATCATAGCTAAAGAAATTCTAAATCTAAATCTAATTGCAGTAGCAAACCTGAGAGACTTTGAAAATCGAGCCACCGAGATCTTCGTTCAATCAGAAACAATCTCAAATCGCCGATGGAAAACAGAGGAAATTAGGGTTTGAATTTTGAAAAGTGAGAGAGAGAGAGAGAGAGAGAGAGAATACGAAGAGTACCGAAAAGTAAGAGTGGCGGTGTCTATTTATAATGGAAATAAGGTTGCCCTTCCGACCGTTGTATTAATTCGAAAATCCTAATTTTTTTTTTTGGTTCCTTAAGGCAAGCTTTTTCTTAACATTACTTTATTTAAAATTGAGAAAAAGCTCACGTTTTTATTTGAGGCAACTAATTAAAGTAAAAGTCCAATGTAAAAGTAGGCTATCTAATTAAATTTAAATATATGTGTGTAGAATTTAATAATTTAAAAAATAACAATGTTTTTATTGTATTGTTTAATGTGAGGTTTTTTAATTAAATTTATGATTACGTTAAATTTAATTATTTTTTAAGACGACAACATTTGTTATGTCATACTGTTAGATTTAATCACGTATTTGAATTTATTTCATGATGTAATACATGTACATATTGTAAATTTGTAGTTTAGTGTTACTCATAATTAAAAAAGAGTAATTCTAGAATACAAACTTTTTTACAAAAAAAATTTACAAATTATTGATCTAGTGAGTGATTATTAGTAAATGAAAAAATGATGTTAATAGTGGACTTAAATGAAAACTAATATAAAATTGACCACATCAACAGTTTATAATTAAAGATGTTATAAAGTAGTTTGTAGCTGTAGCATTATTCATTAAAAAACTCTCTCTCTCTCCCTCTCAATTCATTTCAAGTTCAATAATTTATCTTTTCTAAAATTTTCCATTAAGTTGGGATGAGATTAGATTTGTAACAACACCAATTTCACCTAGATTTATAGTTTTAATTAATTAGACACTTTTGATAAAGAACACCAATTCACCAATTTCTAATAATGTCTGAAAGGCACAACCCATATCTCTGCAAATATTTGGCCGGAATAACTTTGTACAATAATACAATTCAAAGAAACACTCATGGTTCACACACACACACAAAAGGGAAGGAAAAAAAAGTTTCTTTTTGTGCCCCAAAGCATTCAATAAACAGAATTTAAAAATAGAGTCAGAGGAAGTTTCTTTGGATGGCTTAGGCATGGCAATGAGGAATTAGAATTGCCACAATTTATAAGAGTCATCCGGTAGTGCTTCTTTGGCACTTAAAGCAATGTAAAGGGTCAAAAGGAGTATGAACCGATGATTTGAGAAAAAAGATGGCTCAAGTCACCGTAGGATGGACAAATTTATTCAAGTTTACCACACCATGTACTTAAAATGTGCAACTATGGAGTTGATTTAATGAAAAGGTTTTGCATGCATTGAATGCCAACACAAGTCATAGAAGTTGGATCAGGAAGCTATTTTTGTCATACAGATGTTATGAAATGCAATGTAGTTTACCATGAAATGGAATGTAGTTTACTATGAAATCCAATGTAAGAAAAGAAAAAAAAAAAAAAAAAAAAGGAATCATCGAATGTGACAAAAGTACGGTTATAAGTGATGTTGGTACTACCCAATGTAATAATGGAACTATCAAATTTGAGACAAAAAAATAGGGTACCACTGAATGTGACAAAAGTAGAGTCAAATATGATGTTAGTGCTGCCTAATGTGACAATGGAACCATCAAATGTGAGAACAAAAATAAAGGAACTATCAAATGTGACAAAAGTACTGTCAAATATGATGTTGGTACTGCAGAATGTGACAATGGAACTGTCAAATGTGAGAAAAAAAAATTAGATGACAAAAGAACTGTCAAATATGATGTTGGAACTGTACAATGTGAGGATGGAACAGTCAAATGTGATAAAAAAAAGGGAACCACCAAATATGACAAAAGTACTGTCAAATGTGATTTTGGAACTGCACAATGTGAGGATGAAACTGTCAAATGTGAGAGAATAAAATAAGGGAACCACCGAATGTGATAAAAAAAAACTATCATATGTGATGTTGGAACTGTACAATATGAGAATGGAACTTGATAATGCTCGAAAATTGGTAGGCTAAATGTTTCGGGATTCAACGGTAGTTGGATGACCTGAAAAGGAAGAAAGAAACTATTGAAGGTGATCGGGGTTAACTAGCTGAGGACTCTCCGATGGTTAAGTTAGTTTTCTCTCTAGAACTCAGGTATTGTAAGTGTTTGAATAGTGAAAAAGGTACCTTGGGCTAATGGGGTTAGGTCCCTTCTATTAAGAGTTCTTGAGTGGGTCTACTTGTTAGGCTCCACTACCATCTTGGGAGATTTGTGGGCTTAGTGGGAGAGTTAGAATAGATTTAAAGGAACTCACCCCCATGTCTCAGAATAGTGGAACGTGGTCTGATTACTTTGTATTTGTAGAAAATCCTTTGAAATTTGCTAAGTGTTGAATGGTTGTCCATGCCTTCTTGTGTCATGGACGACCAAATTACTTTGGACGATCATTGAACCCTTGGACAAAGCTTATTCATTTCTTGTGGTACTTTTTACTTGATTCCCTTTCTTATCTACTGACATGGACGTGGTTTGGTCATGGACAACTACATGGACGAATGGAGTGTGATTCCACTCACCATTAGAATTGTCAAATGTGGAAAAAAAAAAAAAAAAGGGAACTACCGAATGTGACAAAAGAGCTATCACATGTGATGTTGAAATTGCACAATATGAGGATGAAACCATCAAATGTGAAAAGAAAGTAAAGGAACCACCAAATGTGACAAAAGAACTGTCATATGTGATGTTGAAACTACACAATATGAGGATAGAATCGTTAAATGTGAAATTTTGGTAACCTAGTATAGCAGGTTACCTACTAGTGGGTACCATACCCCTTATTTTAGGGGGGGTACAATAGAATTACCCTATATATATGTGTGTGTGTGTGTGTGTGTGTGTGTGTGCGCGCCCGTGTGTATGTGTGTTTTTTTCCTCTAAATAGATAAGTATCTTTAGTAAAAACTTTCTTTATTTTGTAAATACAAAACTTTTATTTTGTTTTAGAGAATTAGAGATATGGATATTATATTTTTTATTTGGGAAAAATACTCACACACCCCCTGAACTTTAGAGTAGTGGCCAAAACACCCTCTCAACTTTTATATTGGCCAATTTACTCCTTAAACATTCCACAACTGCCAAATCAATACATCAGTTAGTCTAACGTTAAAACACCAATGAAAGTGGCACATGACAGTCACGTGAACTCAAAAAAAAAAAAAAAAAATACATAGTCCCAATTTTTATTTATTTTTTTTTTTTTTGAGATATAAAATAGAACGGTCCCAAAAATTTGAATGTGATAGAAAGAAAAAAGATGAACAGACTGGTAGAGAGAGAGAGAGAGAGAGAGAGAGAGAGAGAGAGAGAGAGAGAGAGGCAGTAGAACTAGAGCCACTGTGGCACGGCGTGTCGGCGCCTAGTTCTTTATCCCGCCATCATCTCGCCGTTTGATCTAGAACTTTGCCTTAAATCTTCTTCTAGATTATAAAGAAGCTTCTAATTATTTCCTTCATGGGCCAACAACATGTGAGTTAAGCTATAAAAGACCCCTAGCTAGGTTTATAAAATAAATGTTGATAGGGCAACATTGAAAGATGGGAGGAAATCAAGTTTGGGAGTAATCATAAGAGATTCCAAGAGTGAAGTTGGGCTATGCAAGTCCCTCCCTGCAACTATATGGTTTTGGAGATTGAAGTTATGGTTGGGGAAACTAGAATCTTGCTAGCGAAGGAAATGGAACTTCAGCACGTTATCATCAAGTCAGATTCACTCTCAATTGTTCAAAACATTTTATCAAAGGAAGTTAGTGGGAAATCGGCCATCTTGTCCAAGGAAATCTTAATCTTCTGGATTTCTTCAATAGCTAGAAGATCAAACACCTGAAAAGAGACTATAACAAGGTAACATGGTTACACATGAACTTGCTCGTTTCGCTAGATGTAATGAGACTTGCAAGGTTTGGAAAGGAGTTTCTCCTCCAATGGTGAGATACCTCATCCACCTGAATTGCCTATAAAGCTATAGCCTTTTCATATCTTTGTTGTACTTCAATTTCAGTTATATATACCAAGTTTCTCATAAAAAAAAAAAAAAAAAAAAAAAAAAAAAAAAAAAAAAAATTGTGTCATACATGTTGTGGTTGTGCCCTCTCTCTCTCTCTCATAATGATTTATTGCTATTGTTAAAGTTCCAAACATTGCTCTGAGTAAAATTCTTATACCAAGAGTTTTAGAAATTTAAAAGATGTTTCATTATTTATTTTAATAATCTACCATAATTTTAGTGATTATGCCAAGTGGACCCTTCTCATTTCTATCTTTTATAATTATTTTTTTACCCTTTGTTTCTCTTTATATCATATGGATCATAATGAATTCATTAAAACTATCAACTTAGTTTGCTCAAAATGAAGCTTAAGCAATTTATTTATGTATTTTAAATTATTTTAATAATTTATTATGGAATTTTTTTATAATAAAAACTCTACACAACATACTTCGTTATATAACTTAAAATAAATATTTTTCTTTTGTGTTACTATATATTTTAGTGTTCAATTTTAGTTATATTATTGAAATATTTGATTTTGTTTATATATAATTTTTTTAGTGACCCATGTATCTCACAAGTATAATTTTTTTTCTTATAACAAGTTAACGAATGATTCAAACATTGTGTGTAAAAAGAATTAGGCAGTGCCATGTCTCATAAGACTTACTTTTATATATATATATATAAAAGATATAAGACTCATGACATCATATTAAGGTAAATTTAGTTATTGAAGTTTAACTAAATTGAAATTATATCCGTAATAAAAATACAAAAGCATCCAATAAACAAACCTAGCCAAAAACATTGGAAATGAATAGATAACAAATTTTAACAAACAAAACCCTCATTAAATCTTACATAATGAAATAATATATAATTTAAGGACAAAATTTAAATCTAACACGACTTAAAAGATCAAAATGCCTTTTGAATATTTCATTTTTAGACTAAATTGCGAGTCTACACCCTTAAAAATTGGGATAATTTTGATTTTGATTCCTAAAATTTCAAAATTTGGATTCATACCATTAATGTTACGTATTGTTTGAAATTAAATCATTCCATCAATGTGTTGTAGTGAGGTGTTTGAACACTATTAAAACTATGTTAAATATTATTTTGACTAAATAGCATAACTTTAAGAATAATTTAGGAAAAAAGCACCGGGCAAAAGTTATTTTTATGTAGCATCTTTTTGGAACTCGAGTTTTAGTGTTTTAGTGTTTACTGTTTACACAATCATGTTGTCACATCATTGCACTTATTTATTTGTAATAAAACACTAACTCTCTTATCTTATCGGTTGTTAAGAAAATTAGTTTTCATTAATTGTTAATTGTTTATATAAAGGGCTCATTCTATTTGGTTGGGTATTACTAATTATCAAATTCTATAATAAAAGATTGACACTATTATAAGAAAAATGAAGTAGATTAGTTAAATTATCAATTGATCTTGGATATAAAAACTTAATTAATAGTTTGCTTCTTAAAAACAAGAACAATATATTTTAAATAAAATATTACATATGATTTTTGTTTTAACTTTTAGAATTGAAAATGGTTGTTTAAACTTGTTGCCTTAAGCCCCAAAATATCTCAAGCCAACCCTGAGTACAACTTCTAGACTTTAGACTTACCTTTTTTGTGTTATGTTAACAGTAATTTTTTTAGTCTTAAAAAAGTGCAATAAAATCAAAATTGATTCACCAAAATACTGTAACACATAATCCTAATTTAAAGAAAAAAAAGTTATAATTCTAAAATTAGTTTTTATTTATTTATTTTAAATTTATGAGTTATGAAGGTGTAGTACATAAGCTAAGGTTGCCCTCTAACCATTTTTTATATGCTTGAAAAAATAAAATAAAATAAAAAAATAAAAAAATGAAAAATATCCAAAAAAAGATTAAAAAAATGAAGAGACTTTTTGTGTTCATAATATTTTTACAACAAATATTAGGTAGTAAATTGTTACTAATTTTTATTTGAATTTACAATTGAAATTGTTTTTTTACTACCAATTGTAACCAATAACAACCTGCTACATAATATTTATTATAAAAATATTATGAAAACATTTCTCTTCTTAATAAAAGGGTTTTTTTTTTTTTTTTTTTTTAACAAAGCGGATTTTTTTTTTTGAAAAGTTAAATTTTATTCCGGCTTGCCTTCGGTTTCTAAACCCGTAATAAAAAAAAAAAAAGCATAAATATAAATAAAGTTAATTTCTTTACCGACCGTTAGAATTAGAAATCAAAACAAAACCTAGTTGAGTTCCAATTCCCTTCCACAATTTTACAAACCCTCGTTGAAAGATTGTGAAAAATGTATTCAGGATTGTGGGAGAGAGGCCCGTTGCTCGGCAAAGGAGCATTTGGGTCTGTGTTTCTGGCCAAACCCACATCCAAGTTCCGCTCATTTCCTTCGTTGATGGCAGTGAAGTCAGCAGAGATTTCTGTTTCTGCTACACTTCAGAAGGAGAAACAGGTTTTTGACAATGTTCAGGGCTACCCTTTTGTCATTCACTGCTTTGGTGAAGACTCCACGGTTGAAGATAACGGTGACATGGTTTATAACCTGTTGCTTGAGTACGCTTCTGGTGGAAGCTTGAGAGATTTGATTCACAATTCTGGTGGGTGTGGTTTGCCTGAAAGTGATGTCAAACGCTACACCAAGTGTATTCTAAATGGGCTTAATCATATTCATGGATGTGGGTATGTACACTGTGATATCAAGCCTGAGAATGTTCTGCTTGTGAATGTGAGTGCTAGTGCAACTGATGGTGATCATTTTGTGGCCAAGATTGCTGATCTTGGGTTGGCCAAGAGGTCATGGCAGAGGAAGAAGATGAGGATGGACTTGAGAGGCACTGCTTTGTATACGGCACCTGAGTGTTTGATTGAGTCTGTGCAAGAGCCTCCCTCTGATATTTGGGCTTTGGGTTGTGTTGTTTGTGAGATGTTGACTGGGAAATCTCCTTGGGATAGGGGAAAAGAGTTTAACAAACGGGATCTGTTCAATCTTATTGCTGACGAGCGCGAATTGCCTGAAATTCCAACTGGGGTTTCAAGTCAAGCCAAAGATTTTCTGAAAGCGCGCCTTGTAAAGAAATATATGTATAGGTTTACTGCTGAGATGTTGATGGATCACCCGTTTCTTGACGGACTTGGTGATGAAGAAATACCGGCTGTTACCTGTGTTTCTGGGACTGATGAGGCCGATTATGAGGTTTTTTGTTTCTCAGAAGATTATGAGTTAAGTTGTTCTTCTGGTGATTTGAGCTTGCTGCCTGATGATGGTATGGCGTTATGTTTTACTCCTTCACAATTTGATGATTTGGGAGAACATTTGGATGGGAGATCAGATGAAAATGTGCCTGTTTTAGGCCAGAAAAGGAAGAGGGTTACATGTTATGATAACCATATATGTGAGAGAGCAGCACATCGAACTTTGAAGTGCCCTGCTTCTACCATACCTGCTGTTGGAGCTTAATTGTATATTCTTACAATATCTGATAGAGTATTCCTCATATACTATCTTAACGAGGCACTGAATTGTTCATTATAACAATTTTAGATAGAGTATTCCTTATATGACTAGTGTACAAGGTAGTAGGCACGCACAAAATTGTACTTATTCTTGAAACATTTTCAAGTATATAATATAACCCAATTTTGTTATAACAAGGTTGTGCTTTTTCTTTACAATTTATTTTCTTGTTTCCTTTTCATTTTGTGTTGTTGTTTGACAGCTAAGAGTTGTGGTATTTGACATACTTTGCTAGTTAAACCTCTTTTTTCGGAAAGCAACAATTCCAACCACTGCACATTGCATGTTTTGACTTGTAATTTCCTTGAATCAGCAGGGAATTTTTCTCACAATGGAATTTGAAAGATGTGTTGTAATTTTTAAAAATAATGGGTATTTTTCTCTCTATTGCTTTAGTATTGGCAATTTGGATCTGGTGGATTTGTGTTCCAGGTATGATATTTATCTGAATTTGTTTTCATCTATTTTTTGTCAAGTACTCCTATGAGCGGAGTATTTGTATGGAAATTTTCTTGAATGGCTTTTTCTCATATGGCAGCAAGTACTCCTATGTCAATTTCTGTTATGGCTTTTACAAAGAAAATTTTCAAAGGAGTACTTGCTTTTTAATAGATTTCTGTCTTCTTTTCATCTATTTTTTGTTGTGTACTATCCTATCATATTTCTACCATTTCTAGTCAAATGAGTAATGCTGAACTGGGTTTGGGTTTTGTTTGTATTTAATGTAAAAAAGTTGATTACTTGCTGCCAAAAACTTCATTTTTTGACTCCCTGATAGTTGAGATGGTCTACAAACTAAGCTAGTTATACCTAATTCAGGGAAGCACTAATTCAACCAACGCGCTTTGCATGTGCTGTTTTTTTTATGGATTTTCAAGTAAGATCTCTGTTGTGAGTTGCTATATTGGTAGATTAGGAGCTCCCACATATTAAAATAAAAAAGAAGGAAAGAAAGAAACCAGAGAGATAGAGAGAGTTAGGAGGAACTGTTTTTTCATTCTTAATTCAGAATCCTGTAAAATAGTTCTTTGTTTGTAGTTTGTACACTATTTGTTTGTTTTATAAATTTAGATTATTGGTTGCATATAATTCTATATTTGAGGAGCATCTCATAGGCCCTCTGTGTCAATGCTGCAGTTGGCAATTTTCTTGTATTAGCAGAGGATTCATCTCATTATATAATTTGAAAGTTGTGTCATAACTTGCAAAAATAATGGGTACAGTACACAGCAAGAAATCAATTTCATCTATTTTTGTAGTGAACTCAGTACTCCTATCATATTTCAGCCATTTCTAGTTTCACGGATTCAATGCTGAACTGGGTTTGGATTTTGTTTGTGTTTAATGTATTAAAGTTGACTACTTTCTACGAAAAAATTTAGTAAATTATTGTTTAGTTTCTGGGGTTTTTTTTTTGGGCCTTCATACATGTGATGCATTCTGTTAAGATTAGACAAATGCTTTGGGTTTTGTTTTCCCAAATTGTGGCTACCATGTGTTGCTTTCAAATAAAAGAATGATGCTGGACAGCAGTATAGTGTGCTTAGGATACAAAGTTTGATGAAAGAAAAAGAGTCTAGAAGGTATAGGGTGCAACCGAAATGATATCAACAATACCACCCATATTTGTGTTGCCATGGATGAGTGTTAGCCATATTCGAAAAGAATTAGCTTATTACAACTATTGTTGTTGAGCTTTGGTATCCAATGGATCCCTAGTTTCTACCTCTGTCAAACCTTTTTTTTTTTTCCTGAATATACCTTTGTCAAGTAAAATTTTGTGTTTTGTGACATAAGATAATATCGAGAATCTAGTTAAAATTAGTAATTATGGTTTGAGAAATAGGCCTAATGTCCACAGTGGTAATAAGATCATAATTCATTTTGAAAACTTCAACCAATTAGTAGGGTTAGTCATGGGTCTAATGAGCTCCAGTATTTCCTTTTTTTTATTTGTAGATCTCTAGCATTACTTTTGTGGACGTTACTTTGAAGTTTATCCCAGAATGCCAGATAATGGTGAACTACTTTCCGATGCTACTCTCTTGGACAATTTTTGGTAGTTTATCAATTTTGCTATCTCTTGTTTTGTGATTGCATGTTCTGCAGATTTAGAGTACACTCACTCATACTGCTCTATGATGCTAATTGAACCAAAAATACCAACACTCTACTTTTGGCATGTCTAGTTGTTGGGAAGACTATATATCTGGAGAAGCACATTCAACTGCTGTTATTGAGTTTTCCAGCAGGCCTCTTCCCATGAAGTTGGCATGAAAGATCTTGGCTTTCTTCAGGTTTGATTGAACATTCATGAACCCTTTAATGCTCTCTGATTTTCAGCGGTAATATGTTGCTCATTTAATATCATAGGTTTGCTCAGATAATTTCACAATACTCTTACTCTTGTACAACTTTATTTGATGCTTCACCTGGATGCTTGGGAGTCAAATGGTACTTTGTAGAAAACCCTTGGCCTAATATTGCTTACAACAGCACTACTGTTGTTACTGCAACTTCAATGTTGTTTTGAAAAGCTTCTTTTTATTTTTTTAGTTTTATTTTATCTTTCTGGTCATCCACTCCTATATAGGCTAGTGAGGTGTTTTGAAATTGATTTTTGTGGTTTTTGTACTCATTTTCTTTAGATTAAGATGCATTATATCAAATCTCCATTTCATATCATTGTAGTTTAATGTACTATTTGCCATCATATTAAAAGTTTTGGCACTTGTCCCTCCATTTGTATGTGCAGTATATAATGTCCTAAAATGGATAAGCACAATAAGAATTTTCTCTCCCAAGTAGGAGTTTGTTCTCTTTGGACCGAAAGGTTCCAGTCCTTTCTAGAGAGTTTTGTCTCTCTCTTTTCTCTCTGGATTATGGTGTTCCAGCCCTCTCTCTCTCAACGCATTTTTGGTCTCCGATAGTGTACGCACGAGTTCATCTCGGCTAGCTTGTGAGCTTAGGTTCCATCATCAGTCCTCCAACCCCTTTGTGGGTCTTTACCGTTTTCACCATCGTCAGTCCTCCAACCCCTTTGTAGGTCTTTACCGATTCATCAAGAGTTTTCTCAGTATCTGAAGTGGATCCGATTGTGTTGTGTAGATCTTAGCCCATTGCTGTGGGTCCGATAGTGCTAGAGTGGGTATAGTTTTGTAGCTGGTTGGTTTTCGGTGATTAATCTTATCCCTTTGCAATCTTTGTGAAGATCTTGTGCTGAAGGTGTGGGTGATTGAAGCCGCCAGAGGCATTTTTGTGGGATGAATTTCCGGCAAGTGGGGGTACTCCTAGAGTTGGTGTGATTCGGCCAAGGGGGTTTCCAAGCAATCAGTGAGTATTTTATATGATTTGTGTTTATTTATGTGGTTATTAGAAGTTTGATTTTGGGACTTTCCCTTTGTATTGGGTTTGCTTGATGCTCTGGTTGTACCCCTGTATCCTTTTAA
Organism: Quercus robur; assembly: GCF_932294415.1. NCBI lineage: Eukaryota > Viridiplantae > Streptophyta > Magnoliopsida > Fagales > Fagaceae > Quercus > Quercus robur. The sequence continues at coordinate 18,130,976 of NC_065537.1, forward strand.
TCTTTTTTGGATATGTTTTAATGAGGGTTTTAGGATGGAATTGCCAAGGGCTTGGGAACCCTTGGTCAGTTCGAGCGTTACGCAGTCTGGTGCAACAATGGGACCCCGATTTTGTTTTCTTATCGGAAACAAAACTAAAAAAGAACAGTATGGATAAAAAGAAGGGGAGTGTTGGTTTTATTAATGGGTTAGTTGTTCCTAGTCATGGAAGAAGTGAAGGTTTAGCTCTTCTGTGGAGGAAGGATATTAGTGTTGATGTTCAAAGTTATTCAGACAGGCATATTGATGCCATTGTTACTGAAGGTTCAGGGTTTAAATGGCGAATTACCGGGTTCTATGGAAATCCTGAGGGTCATAGAAGGAAGGAGTCATGGGATTTATTAAGGGTTCTTAATAGAAAATTTCAGCTTCCCTAGATTTGTTTTGGGGATTTTAATGAAATTGTTTCCGCTGCGGAGAAAATGAGGGGAGCTCGAAGATCTTAGAAGCAGATGGATGAGTTTAGGGAAGCAATTAATTGTTGTAGATTCATGGATATTGGGTCCTGTGGTCCGGAGTTCACTTGGTGCAATATGCAAGAGGGAAGACATAGAATGTATCTTCGATTGGATCGTGCTTTAGTTACGCAGGAATGGATTGATTATTTTAGGGACACGAGAGTGCACCATCTTGTGGAAACTACTAGTGACCATTGTGCACTCTTGATCACTGATTCCTTTGCTCCGCAAAGCCCCCGGAAGAGAAAATTTCAGTTTGAAGCTATGTGGACAAGAAGAGAAGATTGTAGAGATGTTATTAAGGAGGCTTGGACTAGAAGTGTGAGAGCTAATAACCCTAGTGATATAGTGGCCGGTCTTAAAAGATGTGCAGATGAATTTTCAAGATGGAACAGACCAGTTTTTGGCCATGTTCCAAGATAGATTCAAAAGAAGAGGAATGTTTTAAATAATCTGGTCTTAAGGGATCAAAATGGAAGGAATGGAAGGGAGGTAAACAAGATCAGAAAGGAGATTAATAAGTTGCTGGACTGTGAGGAAGTTATGTGGCAACAAAGATCAAAAGTTCAGTGGATGGGTCTTGGAGATCGCAATACAAAATACTTCCATTCTAAGGCTTCCGGGAGGAAAAAGAAAAACATAATCACTAGACTGTTGGATGATATGGGGGTCTGGAGAGAGTCTACTTTGGGCGTGGCAGAAGTTGCTGTGTCTTATTTTGAGAAGCTTTATACAACATCTCATCCGGATAGAATTCAGGAGGTTATTGACACTATGGAATTAAAGGTGTCTGTTGAGATGAATCAAGATCTTAATAAGCAATTCACTAAGGAAGAAGTTGAAGTAGCCCTAAAACAGATGCACCAGACTAAATCCCCCGGCCCAGATGGTATGTCTGCTGTCTTTTATCAAAAATTCTGGGATATTGTGGGTAATGATGTTGTGAGTGTGGTTCTTAATGTCTTAAATTCTGATATGTCCATGGCTGATATTAATAAAACTTATATTACTCTTGTCCCAAAAAATAACAATCCTTCTAGAATGATGGAGTTTAGACCTATTAGTCAAAACAATGTTATTTATAAACTTATTGCTAAGGTCCTTGCTAATCGTCTAAAATTGATCCTCCCCCACATAATATTGGAAAATCAAAGTGCTTTTACTGCTGGAAGGCTTATAACAAATAATGTTCTTATTGCTTTTGAGATGATGCATTACTTAGAGCATAAGAAAGAGAGTAAGGATTGTTATATGGCAATTAAATTGGACATGAGTAAGGCTTACAATAAGGTGGAATGGGGCTTCATAGAGCAAGTTATGAGAAAATTGGGTTTTCATGAAAGGTGGATTGGCTTGATAATGAGATGCATAACAACTGTCTACTATTCTGTGCTTATAAATGGGGTAGCTCATGGTAATATTGTGCCATCAAGGGGACTCTGTCAAGGGGATCCTCTGTCATCTTATCTGTTTCTTCTATGTGCAGATGGTTTTTCTTCACTTATTAATAAGGCTGTAAGAAGTCACACTATAAGTGGACTTTCAATTTGTAGAGACTGCCCTATGATATCACACCTCTTTTTTGCGTATAACAGTCTGCTTTTCTGCAAAGTTAGTAGCCAAGAATGCCAACATCTAATTGATATCCTTCGTCTGTATGAGGCTGCTTCGGGTCAGAAAAATCAATACAGACAAATCATCGGTGTTCTTTAGTGCCAATACCCCTGAAGAGAAGAAAATTGAGACTTTGGATATTCTTGGGCCGATGCAGGATTCTCGCCATAGTAAGTATCTCGATCTTCCTTCAATTATTGGCAAATCTAAGATTGAAGTGTTTGCGGATATCAAAGAAAGGGTGGGAAGGAAACTGTCTGGATGGAAGGAAAAAATTCTTTCTATTGGTGGTAGAGAGATTTTGATCAAAGCGGTGGCCCAAGCTATTCCTACGTACACTATGAGCTGTTTTCAGCTTCCTAAGGGTTTGTGTAATGAGATTGAAAGCATGATGAGAAAGTTTTGGTGGGGTCAGAGGGGTCAGGAATCTAAGGTTGCTTGGGTGAGTTAGAGGAAGTTATGCAAGTCAAAGCTTAAAGGTGGTATGGGTTTCAGAAATCTCCAAGCATTCAATCTTGCCATGCTTGCAAAGCAAGGTTGGAGGCTCCTGGAGAACCCAAGCTCATTAGTAGCTCATATGTATAAAACTAAGTATTATCCCCATGGTGATGTTCTTAAAGCTGGTTTGGGGTCTAGCCCATCCTTTACTTGGAGAAGCATAATGCAGGGGCTCAAAGTTGTGAAGAAAGGAACACGTTGGAGAGTTGGCAACGGGAAATTGATTCATATTTGGGAAGATAAGTGGTTGCCCAATCCTACAACATACCTCCTCCTCAAAATTTTGATAATTTCCCCATGGTCTCAACTCTTATTGATTTTGATTCTAGAAGATGGAAAGTGGACCTAGTGAAGTCTCTATTCTTGCCATTTGAAGCAAGGACTATTCTTAATATTCCAATTAGCTATAATCTTCCAAATGATAAAATTATTTGGGTTGGCAATAATAGGGGTGTTTTTACTGTTAAAAGTACGTATTATATTGCACTTAGCTTAGTGGAATCACCCGAGGTGGGAGAATGTTCTTATAATGACCCGAGAGAACTATTGTGGAGGAAGTTATGGCACTTACGTATTCCAACAAAGATTAAAATATTTGCTTGGAGGGCATGTGTGGATGCTCTTCCTAAAATGGTGAATTTGCAAAAAAGAGGTATTGGGGTTAGTGATTTGTGTCCTTGTTGTGGCTTAGAGTCTGAGACTCTTTTTCACTCAATTATTAAATGTGAAGTAGCTTGAAGAGTTTGGGATAATTGGGAGGGTAGTAGTGTGGAAAACTGGCAGGGGCTTATGGACATCTCCGATGTAGCTTTGGATATTTTGAAGAATGGCACTAATTGTGATTTGGAGGTGTTTTTTGGGGCTGCTTAGTCTGTTTGGTATAATAGGAATCAAGTTGCCTATGATTCAAAATGCCAATTGCTGAGTCAGATTTGGAGGTTTGCTAGGAGTTTTCTACAAGATTATAAAGGTGCTTTGTTTGCTTTGAACACGAATCTAGCGAAGGAAAATAGTAGGTGGACCCCTTCATTGCCTGGAGTTTTCAAGATCAATGTTGATGGGGCGACGTTGGAGGATGGGCGAAACTCTAGTGTTGGGGTTGTTATTCGTGACTCTTGTGGTGCAGTTCTTGCGGCTTGTGGTAAATTCCTGCAAGGTTAGTTTTCAGTTAAGGAGGTGGAAGCTCTTGCCATGGAAGTTGGGATTCTACTTGCAAGAGATATGAAGCTTACTCAGATTATTGTTGAATCTGACGCTATTTCCATTGTTAATAGTATTAGTGAGAATTTTATGGAAGGGAGCATTGGCCATCTGTTTCAAGGCATCCTTGCCTTGCTGAGCTCTTTTACCAGTTGGAAGTTCAATCATGTGAATCAAGATTATAACAGAGTTGCTCATGAGTTAGCTCATTTGGCTAGGCGAAGTGAAGACACGCAGGTGTGGAGAGGAGTTCTCCCTAGGGTAGTGCATATTGTTCAAGTTGATTGTACTGTATAGCGCCTGTTGCTCTTCTCTGTGAGCTCTATTGTTTTGCTTTTCTCTGCTTGTTTGTTTGTAATGGCAAGCTTTGTATCCAAAAAAAGAAAAAGAAAAAAGGATAAGCATGTAGACGCTGACTTCCTGCTACACATGTCATCCAAAAAATCTTCATTGCCTCCTGACTTCTTGATTATATATTTATGAACTTCCATTGCCCCATCCTTCGTGTAACATACTTTATCTTCATTTGCATCTTATCAAAATTTCAAGAATAACTTGTATTTTTTAAAACTGAATAGACCTCCTTTGACTTGTATTTATGGCAATAAAAAAAGTTTAATGTTATTGAGACTTATCCTCATTGAGGCTTATCAAGCTTGAGAATGTTTTGTTTGTGAATGTGAGTACTAATACTAATACTACTGATAGTGATCATTTTGTGGCAAAGATTATGGATCTTGGGTTGGCCAAAAGGAAAAAGATGAGGTTGGGATTGAGAGGCACCACATTGTATATGGCACCTGAATGTTTGATTTAGTGTGCAAGAGCCTCCTTATGATATTTGGGGTTTAGGTTGTGTTGTTTGTGAGATGTTGACTGGGAAATCTCCTTGGGATAGGGTTAGAGTTGGACAGACTGGATCTGTTCGATCTTATTGCTGATGAGTACGAATTGCCTCAAGTTGGAGCTTGATTGTATATTCTTGATTCTACTATCATACTTGCTGTTGGAGACTAATTGTATATTCTTGAGAGCATCTAACAGAGTTAGTATCAATCTCAGATTAACAAGGTGGGTTGTCATCAACAAGCTCACTGGATCCCGAGTTTCTACCTTTGACTAGTTAAACTATGCATTTGGTGATATAAGATGAAACCAAGAATCTAGTTATAAGTAGTAATTATTGTTTGTGCAATTGTTCTAATGTCCATAGTGATGTTAGGTTCATAATTAGTTTTGAAATTTTCACCAAATAAATAGGATTGGCCATGGGCTTAATGAGCTTTTGCAGTAATATACTTAAAATTTTGCAGTTTATCACACTATCTCTAGGTTTGAAATTTCATATTTTGAAGATTTCTTATCATAGTACACTCGCTCATATTGCTTTATGATGCTTATGACCTGCTTGTTGTTCTTGAAAAGCATGTTTAACCTGCTCTAATTGAGGTCTCAAGTGGGGTCCACTTTCAATGAAGCTGGGATGAAATATCTTGGCTTTCTTCAACATACTTTGTATCTTCAGATTAGACCGAACATTTATTCAACTGAGCTCTCATATTATTCAGCCGTTTTGTGGGCAAAAAGTGAATGAGATGGAGCAACAAATGAATTAGGAAATCCTTTTGCTAAAGGAGGAGTTGGCAAAATCGAGTAAGAATCTATCATAGTAGATGTTTTTGAGAAATTAAACTGCTGAAGGACAAGTTGACGAGGGTGCGGCGAGGAGCGATAAGTTGGAGATGAAGTTGGGCTTCCAGAGACGTCAAAGTTTTGGTGCAAAGGCATTGCTACTTGACCTAGCAGTGCTGATTGATGTATTATGGTATTTATTCAATAGGTTGGCTGAACATTTTGCTTTGTCTTTTCTTTTATTTTTCTTGGTGAAAATTTATAAAATAAATCCTTGGTAGGACTAGTGCACAGTTATAACTTGTGGTATGGTGAAAAGAAATCTCTTTACTTGGGATTTTCTTTTTTTAGTATTTGAAATTGCTGCAACTAATTGAAGAATGAAATTTTGGTTTGGAATGGTAAATTTTTTGAATTATTGTGTCTCATTTATAGATAACTTGAGAAGAATTAATTTGGAGTTGACATATGTTTGTTTTAACATAAACATAATAATATATTATAAACATAACTATATGCACCACAATGTGCGAAAAATAGATGTCCTACTGGAAAGGATGACTTTCATTTACTTTAACCATGATCCTTCCATAATGGCATTGTATAGGAAGAAAGTATCAATTATTAAATTTGAAAATGTCCAAATTTTATATCATAACTAGTCGCCAACCCGTGCTATGCACGGGAACCTACCTATTTATGTGGTAAACTAAATTGATTTTATAAAATTTTAAATTGATTAAGAAACTACATTATTGCATTAATTGCTCTTGTATAACTTCAATTTGTGTTACAATTTGATAAAGAAGTCATTGTTTGAACGTGCAATGACTTACGAAAAATATTAAAGAATAGTTCATGACTATAAACTTATAACTATTGAAAAGAATCAAAAGATTAAGAGCTTAAAAATTATAAAAATATATATGTGTGTGTGACTACACAACAGACAAATATAAAAGAAAAATTTGTTACACTCAAAATAATAATTCATGGTTATAATTATTGAAATTTTCCAGATAGTTTTGGATATTACAAAAATATAACTCAAAAAGTCAGATGTTAAAACTTCCAAAAGGCCAAAAAATATTAAGGAATCATAAGATTTACATCCTATAAATTATTGAAACAAAACTATATATATATATATGATTTTATAATAGAGAAATATAAAAGAAAAATTGATTACCTTCAAAAGAATAATACATGATATAGTTATTGAAATCTGCTAAACATGTTCAAATATTGCAAAAACTAACACAAAATATATGACTATTCAAAAGAGAAAAATAAGAAGAAGAAAAAAGTACATGAACCTATAAAGTAATAAGTTTTAAATTTTAATGGGTCTAAACTTTAAACAATGAAAAAAATCACATGTTAGATTGTGTTCCTAGCAACCTTGAAAGTAAAAGTAAAGGGAAAAAAAAAAACCATGAAATACCATCAGCCAATAAGTTTTAATGGGTTTAAACTGCAAACAATGAACAAAAATAATCATAAACAATCATAGGTGCAGGGTTTGGTTACCAAGATTAGATGGTTGTAAAACACAACATTTCAACATTGATTTAGGGTTATGCATAAGGCAACATAAATGACAGAAAATTGTTTTTATGTTGTCTGCTATGCCAACCATCTAAATATATTAATTCCAAAAAAAATTAAATAAAATAATTCCTAGAATTATATGAGATAATTAAGAAGAACATCAAGCCCTTGCGTGGATGTTATTTGTGGACGGCTGTCCATCACTGCAATTCATAGACTTTGTTGTTAATAAGACAATCGAGTTCAAAACTAAAAGCAATTAGGTGGCCTTTGTACTACAGGATTTGTTCTCGTTGAAGAATCAACTTGCTTCCTACTATGACTTCAATTTGATATGTGTGTTTTCTTTGTGAAAATTTGAGTGAGTATGAAGGGTTTCGACCTTGGCAGAAGTTTATATTTGTGAAAATTTTTGTTATAGAATTTTAGTTGAAATAGAATTTTCAAGCTTTTGAAACATATATCTAATAGAATTTTATTTAAACTAAACTATTGTAATACTTGATAAGATATAAAACCAAAAATAAAAAGAATCTAAAATAAAAAGAAAAAGAAAAAGAAAATAGTGATGACGTGGAAAATTGAACCAAAAATAAAAAGAATCTAAAATAAAAAGAAAAAGAAAATAGTGATGACGTGGAAAATTATGGGAGCTCCAAAGGTTTCGGTTTTATATATATATATATAGATATATATAGATTAGCCACAAACCTGCGCGTTGCGCATGATAATTATTTTTATGATAGTTTTATTAACTTTTTTTTATACAATTTAAACTAATTTAATAAAGAGTAATGTATTTTGTAATTATATTTTTATTCATTATAAGAATAATCATAAATGTAATATAGAAACAATCATAAATCATAAATTTAATAATTTTTGTCGTACTAAAATGAAAAAAAATACAATTTTTTCTCAAAAATTCAAAAGGCAATTTAACGAAAATATTTATTTTTTAATAAAAGTTATTTATAACATTTTGTGAATCATTAAAAAGAAAATAAAATTTAGAAATTACTCTTTTAGTTTTAAACAATCTTTCTCAAACTTATTTTTTCTGCCTACAATCCAAAACACTGAAAAAAGTAACTAAAAAAATTAATAAAACTTGACTATGATTAATTGGACCAATTAGGAAAAAAAATTGTTATTTATAATCTACTAAGGTTATTTTCTTTGCGGAAATTGTAATTTCGTCCACCCAAAACATATTATCAAATAATCAATTATTAGCAAAATCTAAGAAATAAATTTCTATATATGCATTGTTATAAAATAATAATAATAATAATTAACGTAAAATTGCAAAAGATAAAATTTGTCTCTCATCCAATAACTTTTTTTTAGCCAACCTTTGGTTTTCTCTAAATAAATTGCATTATAGAGTACTTTGTCTACCACAAAGGATTAAAAAATAAACAAAAATGATTAAAGTCTCATAGTTTAACATCTAAATTGAGCACTATAAAAATCATGCTATCAAATTACAGTAGCTACCAAATTAAATTATCCAAATCATGCTATGTATTAGAATAATATTATATTTTTATATTTAATCCTTTATAATGTAATAGGATAACATTTAACAATCAGAGAGAGAGAACTGAATCGCATTAACCTAAAGTAGATTAAAGAATATAAAAAATTATCAACCTAAAGCGAAGATGCAAGAAAAATAAAAAATAAAAATCCACTCAAAAATTGTGTGTGTGTGTGTGTGAGAGAGAGAGAGAGAGAGAGAGAGAGAGAGAGAGCCTTTTTTTTGTAAGGGAAAACTATGCATGGAATGAATGAGATAGTGACAAATTTATAGTAAGAAAGTGTGAATAAGAAGAGACAAAAATAGAGGAAGATGAAGGGAAAGATGAAGAATGATATTAATGTAGAGAGTAGTGGGGAGATGAGAAGGTGAGAGAATGAGAGAAGGAGAAAGGTTAAAGAAGTAGTGGGGAGATGAAAAGGTAAGGGAGGAAGAAAGGTTGGAGAAGTGTAAATATGAAATAAAAAAAATTATAAATAATTATAAGAAAATGGAAAAAAAAAAAAAAAAAAAAGATGATGACGTGGACGTTGACGTGGCTTAACGTGAGCGCAGCAGCATTAAACGCTACGCTTCAGCTTTTAGTAATATATTGATGACGTTTTAAATAAAATTGAGTAGGCCCTAGCTTTCTAATAAATCTACTAAATTCTTTAAAAAAACAAATTGGTGTATAAAACACTAGTAGTAGGTGTCTTTGGGTGATTAAATGTTCATCGGGTTGTGAAACTGTTGTTTATTACAAGCCGACAACAATGGAGTTGGGTGGCTACCAAAAAAAAAAAAAAAATTTGGACCCCACGTGAGTTTGTTAATCATCTTTTGATCACTTGAAACTTTAATTTTAGCATACTTAGTTTGCTATAAGAAGATCCTAATTTGTTTGCTATCAACCATGATTGTTGCTTTGAAAACAATTTTCTATTATTCATATTATCCTAAACTCTGAAGTTTATCTTTTAGACTTCATCTGCATTAAATTGTTCTACCACTCGATATCCCTAAATTTTGAGGCATACCCATCAAAAATTAGGTTCTTGATGGATTGAATGATAACAATGGCCAGCATTTTCAAAAAGCATTTGCTATAACAGTTTTTATTATTACATAAAACTAATTATTTTTCCGTTCTTTAATATAATATGATAAAGTTAATTCTTTAGGATTGCATTGTGGTATAACTTATTTATATTGTTTGAAAGTGTTTTTTGTGTGAATGGAGGAAAGATATGGTAAAACTTAGGTTTTTCATCAAGTTTGGGTTTCTGAATATCATACTTTTGCATATGTTAATATAGTCACCCAGCTTGAGGACCTTTCTAAGGATTCTGAGATTTGAGTATTTGTTTAAGGTTAACACTATTCATATAATAAATTTTAATTCTTAAATTTCCTTCTTTAACACATGATGGATAAAAAATGGAAAGAAGAAAAGTTGAGAAAAATTAATTCAGTTTTGATTACATGTTAAAACATATGTGTAAACACAAATATAATAATATAATGTCAAACATAAGTATAAGCACAACCACGGAATGAATTGATACCTTAATTCAATTCTAATATCGTATTTCCAAAAACAAAAATTCTATTAACATTTATTAATTATAAAGTATCAAATTGAGTAATAAAGTATTTAAAAAAATATTAAGATTAAGGATTTCTTTTCAAATATCTTACCTCCCTTAGATTAAAAAAAAAAAAAAAAAAACTCAAATCAAATAGAACAAACAATAATACATTTGTGTACAAATAAAACAAATAGAAATTTGTAAAATAAATTAGAAAAATTTACAATATTGATGTGTATAAAAATGAAAAATGATTATGGTCAAGGCTCGTGTTTGACATAATCTCCTTAAGACAAGTTTACATCCTTACAATTGATGGTTTGAGGCTTTTGGTCACTTGTCTCTCAAGATATAAAGATCACAAAAAATAGAAGAAACAATATGGTGAACAAAACCATGTCTCTTTCTCTCTGTTTAACTCTATGCAGAAAAATATATTTTCTGCAGAAGAACTTTCATTATGAAGAGAGACTGTAGACACCTCATATTGTACTCATTAATAACCATTAGTCCCTGGCCTCAATGATGAGCTCGACATACGTCAACCAAGGGTAATTAAAGTGTTCCCAATAATTCGGAGGTAATCATAACTCAAAAGTGCTTAAACTTTGAAAACGATGTTGAAAAATGACTTTTGCTTATATCTTGGCCAAAATTTTCAACCACAAATAATTATTTGTTAGGATCATATTTTATGTAATTAGCTAATTCTTTGATAAATGCACTTTACTTGTAATAGGGTAGATCTAAGATGGGTTTAATACATCAAAAAATATGTTGTTCAAGCATATCGAGTGTTCGTATTAAAAGACATGAAGATTAGTCCAAGAAAAAAGTAAAGAAAAATTGTTCACTAAGTCTTGACAGATAGCTTGACTGATGCTTGCTATCGAGACTTAATGTGAAGCTCGATAGATAGCTCAACAGCAGCTTGATCTATCAAGATTTACGATTTTCAGTTTCAAGATCTGAAATTTGGCCCAGGCTTATGTATTTGTTAAGGGTTTCTCTTCTCACAACTCTAGACATATATATGGATTATTTTAAGTAGGATCACACATGGATACAAAGACCAAGAGATTTATTTTTTTCTATGAGAAGTTACTGCACTTGTACGCCATAGGGTTTGTAACCAAGTGCTTCCTGATCTTCATTATTGATGAAGTGAAGAACTTTGCGGCCAATAACATCGTTCAAGGTTGTTGGAGTTAGTCACGTACTGGGATCCGTGCAAAGGGTTAGTCACAGATTGGAGATTTGCGCATCAAAGGAAAGAAGGCTACTACAAGATCAGGTTTAATTGGGTATTGAAGCTAAAGTTCAATTGTAGGTTGGTATTTTGGGATAGACAAAGGTAGTTGGTAAGATTCCTTATACTTGTAACCGCTTGATTGTTGATTAGCGGATTCTTGGGAGTGGTTAAAATCACCCGATGGGGTTTTTGCCTTGTGAAAGGGTTTTCTCATTTGTTAATAAATCACCGTGTCAATTTATTTTCCGCTGTATTTAGTTAATTTGGTGATTTGTTGGTGCCTTCGCAATTTGCATATAATTGAACCTAATTAATCAACTTGGGTAATTGAATTAGTTAACTGGGGTCAAGCTATCTTAACCCAACATTATTGAATGTGATTATTTTCATTGGAAAGTAGACATCCTGGACTTCAATTTGAATACAAATTTTACCTATTTTGGATTTAAAGTGAGTAAGTTATGGATATTTGAAGTCGAGCCAACAACCCAGTCAAATTAGAGTTCTGCTTACACACACTCACGATCCTGCACGCGCACCTTGAGTTCCAGAATTTCTTATTCTTATATTTAGTGCCAAAATCTTCAATCTTTGGGTTGGGCCGCCCCTTACACCCTTAGGAACGTCCAAAAGCCTCTAAAAGGCCCTAAAAACCCTAGTTCACTTGCATAAATACCAACTTTATGCCTCAAATAAAAAACTAAGCTTGAGATAGTTGATTTTACCCTCCATGTGTTATAAAACCCTATTTTCTGTACTCTAACCTCACACACAGCAGCTTTGCACATTTTCTAAGTATTCAGAATTGTGGGCGCCCCAAAAAAGGCTTTTGGTTTACTGTATATTGGGTCCTTGGGGACGTGACTCTTTTGTGTGCATGTGTTTCTAGGGTGAGGTGTGTGTGTGAGTCTCTTTTTCTTATTTTATGTTTAGGAGTTGCCACCAACCATTGGTTTTGTATTAGGTGTGATTAGTCACCTATTTTTCTAATTCTTTTTAGTTACCTAATTAACTAAAAACCAATTCAAGGGTAATTTATTAATTAAGGTAAACCAAAGTCTCGAACCAAAGATCTTGGGCTTGGAAGTTCGGTTACAGGTGGGAAAGGTGTTAGGCACCTCACACCGCCTATCCAAAGGATAGTACCCCATTTTATTTTTAATTTCAATGTTAATATTTTAGAGAAATAATTAGATACTTGGCATTTGGTTTTTGAAACAATATATATACACACACACACATGAACATGTGAGTATTTATTTACATATAACATATAATGTGAATATTCATGACAAATAATTATTAACAAGCAAAACATGTGAAGTAAATATACATATAACATGTGAGAGTTACTAGGCTAAAAAGATAATATATAATATAACATTTAAGTATTATTTATTATATATTCAACATGTGAATATGTACATAAAAAAAATAAAATAGAAGGAAGGAAAAATGTCACCTTTTAGCAAATTTATCCTCCAATTTCTCATTCTCATGCACAAACATAAAGAACCAAAACATTAATGCAAAGGGGAAGGGGAAATATGTTATCTTGATTGGTGTCTATTGGTTCAATGGAAATGAACCAAAGACACAAACCTCAAAAAGAATGCAATTCCAAAATGTTTAAAACAAAGCATACAAAAAAGACCTTAAAACTTACCTTTGGAAAGATGAGCAAATTCTTTTAGGAAAACTCATGACTCTTAGAAAAGTTTTATTTTGGGACTAATTTTTTGTTTGGGAAAAAATAACCTAAAAAAGTATTCTCTTGGTTTTACATGAAAATGAGTTTCCTTTAATGAAACAACATAAAGAAAGTGCTAAAAATGAAAACATTTTTATTAACAATACTCTAAAGAAACTAGGCTTTTAAAGTTAAAAAAACCTTTTGGAAACCTACCTTCTCTTTTTTCAGAAAATGATTCATCAAATTTTTTAAAGAGAACTTACCCAAAACTTGATTTTAAAACATTTGGAAAAAGGGTTTTATTTGGAAAAAGTTTAAAACAAAGGGAAAAACAAGCTTGTTTGGAAAAAAGCCTTTTGTTCACTTTTTAGGGAAGAACACTTAAATTTTAAAAGGGGAAATGTTTTAGATTAAAACTACTTTGTTCTTTAAGAGAAAGTTTCCATGTTCTTTTAAAAGATACCCAAAACATAAATCAAAACCATTTAAATAAGGATTTTTGAGAAAAAGGGTTTCAGATTTTTTTTTTTTTTTTTTTAAATGTAAAGGAAAAGAACCAAAACAAGGTTTTGAAAATGGAGAGTTAAAAAAAATGCCCCTTTGGAAGGCATTTTTTAAGAAATTAAAAAGAAGCTTGCTTTTGAAAATGATTCATTTTAAGAAAAAGGGATGGCCATTGAAGCCTTTTTACCAAAAAAAAAAAAAAAAAACCTGAAATCACATTTTTTAGAGGTTTGCTTACCCAAGCTATTGCTATTTGGTAATCTAGGGTTATGGTACTAGCTAGAGAGCTAGCACCTTTAAACCCTTTTAACATGAGAAAGGGAATATGGAGGATAAAGCAAACTCAAGGGTAAAGTGCATAAATTAAAGGAGAACAACATTTAAAGACTTGAATGTATGGGCAAAAATTTGAAGAATTTAAGAGCAAGACATAATGTAAAAGCTTGTATCTAAAGGAATTTAAGAGCAAGACAATAATGTAAAAGCTTGTATTTAAAGGAATTTAAGAGTAAGAGCAAGCCATAAAGTAAATGGATTGTTTTAAAAAAAATTTTAAAGAAATTTCTCATAAATAAACCTTAAATCTTGTCACATCCAAGCTTATGGGTTCTCTTCCATGTTGGGAAAAAGGAGCCATAGGGACCTCTACCATTTTCCTTGAAGCATACCCGTATTGTTCTTAGGAAAAAGCTTTATGACACATTTAGGAGAAACCCATCTATGATAAATCACCATCTTCCCACTAAGGTTGGCTATGCACGAGGAAATTCCTCCATAAACCTTCTAGTTAGAAAGATGAGGATTTATAAGAAAATGTTTGGTTGTAATAATCTAAGGGATTTAAAGAGAGAAGACAACAATGAAAAAATGGATAGAAAACATTTTTTAGAAGTATAGAGATAGCTTTAAAGAATAAAGAGCAAAGAAAATAAATACACAAATAGAGAGGGAGGGGGGGGGGGGGGGGAATGGTGATTAAAAAAAAAAAGTGGTCTCATAAAAAAATGTCCAAGCAAGATTTTATCAAAGAATATAAATTTTGGAAAAGTTTGTAGGGCCAAAAATTCCCTCCGAAATTAACAAAGTTAATTAAAACAAATAGTGAATATATATATATATATATTAAGAGATTCAGAAAGTTAGTTATGACTACACAAAATGTCAAAAATACCCCTAATCTAATTAGATAATCTTAATTCTTAAAAAAATAAAAAATAGGGTTAAAATTATAATTCAACAAAAAAAAAAAAAAAAAACTACCAGAGAAACTTTTTTCTTAAAAGTTTGCACACTCTTTATTTAAATATATTTCACGCACGTTTGATACAATTTTTTCCTTAAAAACTAGCACATACCTTGAAAAATTACATTAAATTCAAAAAAAAAAACTCATCGCACGTGCGGAGGGCGTGTGGTGAGGCTAGTATATATTAAAAAGGTTCAGAAAGTTAGCTATGGTTTCAAAAAATGTCAAAAATAGTTCTAATCTAATTAGATAATCTTTATTCTTAAAAAAATAAAAAAATAGAGTTAAAATTGTAATTCAAAAAACAAATACTAGAGAAACTTTTTCCCTAAAAATTAGCTCACTTTCTATTTAAATGTATCTTACGCACGTTTGATACTTTTTTTTTCCCAAAAAACTAGCACATCCTAAATTTTAGTTTCTTAAATTTGTTTCCAGTGTAACCTCACTAACAATAAATAAATTCAAATTGAAAATTTATATTAAACTCAAAAAAGAAAAGAAAAGAGTCTCATCACACATGTAGAGTGCATGTGATAAGGCTAGTATATATATACTAGCCTTTGAACATGCACTCATGCACGTGCTCAAAGGTTCTTCTATTTTTTTGGGCAAAAGTTAATAATTTGCATTCATTATAATTTGAAATTACTACATTTTTCCAATCATAAAATACTTAGAGGTGTGATGAAAAAATTACTTCATTTTTTTTTAAATGAGAGTTTTCAACTTTAAAAAAAAAAAAAAATCCTAAAAGGCAGCCATTTAGTCCTAAAAGGTAGCTAGTTATTTCACATCCATAACCGTAACAAAAATTTCAAATGCTAAAGACTCTCATGTTGTAAAAGCAGAATTTTTTTTATTCAATTTTTTTAAATAGTAGTTATGTAATTATATTTAATCCTAAAAGATAGGCACTTAGTACATATCCATAACTAAATTTTAGCATGCTTAAAAAAGCTTTAAAAAAAATAATAAGAAGAAGGGCTGTCAACATTACCATTCCTTTAATTTAGAAAAATAAATGTATTCTCTTTTTTTAAATACATGTGCAATGAAAGACACAACAAAGAACAGTATTAAATTTCATATGGAAGAGATGTGATTGAAAAAAAAAAAAGCTAAAGTGTAACAGCTTCAATTAATTGAAAACGTAGTGTTACACAAATTAATAAATTTAGGCATATATAGGTAGGATATTTACAAAAAATGGTCTTTAACAACTACTTGATAGATTGACCACCACTTCACTCATCCAATGTGCAATCTAACAAAATTGTTTTTAGCATTAATGACTACCAATTAGGGTGATATTTAGGGTGATATTTAGCATTAAACAAATTGGTAGAAAGAGAGAGCACCAATATGATATCACCCGAAGAGAGAGCACCTAAAGACAATTCTAAATATCACCCAAATTCATCCAATGTGCAATCTAACAAAATTGTTGATATGTCACCCTAAAAGAAATACAAAAAAAAAAAAAAAAAAAAATTAGAGAGTAGGGCTTAAATGTAAGGAAAACAACATACAAAAATAATAGTAGAAAGAGAGAGCACCAATTAGAAGTTTAGAACACATACACTAAAATAATGAGTCAAACTAGATAACCACAAAAAAAAAAAAAAAAAAAAAGAGAGAGAGAGAAAAGAAAAGAAAGACAAATCAATATATATCATTCCCACTCTTTTAAAAATACTCATTAATTAGAGAAAATATTAAACATCCATCAAACTGACCAAATAAAATAAAATAAAAGATAAGATAGTGATATGTAAAGGATATTGTTGAAAAAAGCATGGTCCTATTTTGTAGGTAGTATTTTACGTGAAAGTTAAAAGAATTTTTTTTTTTTTTTTTCTAAACTCTAAGTAAGCATTCAACTAAAAAAAAAAAAAAAAACATATATCAATTTGAGTTTTAAAAAACTAATTTGAGTTCAAATAGAACTCATATATGACAATGTGAATATAAGAAAACCACGTGCATTAATGATTCACAAAATAGAACTCAAAATTTTAAAGCATTAATGATTCACAGCAATCAAAATAAGTTCCAGATCCACAAACAATACTACAAATATCAATTTGAGTTCAAATAGAACTCATATATGAAAACGTGAATATATGAAAACCGCGTGAGTATAACGTTTATTGGGTTTTGATACTATTGCTTATTATAGGGTGACAACAATGGAGTTGGGTGGCTACATTAAAAAAAAAATAAAAAAAAAAAAAAAAAAATAAAATAAAATAAAATAAAATTTAGACCCTACGTGAGTTTGTTAAGAATCTTTTGATCGCATGAATCCTTAATTTTGGTAGACTTAGTTGGCAGTAGAAAGACCATTATTTGTTCTCTATCAACCTTGATTGTTGTTTTGATAATTTATTTGTCAGTTGTAAGCCTGTTCTTTGTCATTTTTCCTTAACCTATACACGTTCTCATATGCATTAGGCTAATTTGCCATTCCCAAATTCTTTAATCAAGAATGCAGTTTTTTTTTTTTTTTACCCTCAAAAAAAAAAAAAAATTTAAATAACTATACAAATAATTTAAAAATTGTTGAAATTTTTAATGGTTATTGGTCTTCTCTTTGTTTGTGTACTTCATTTTCCTGCCGCTTATAAACTTTATTACAAAATTTTCAAGAAATATTTTGTTTTTGTGCTCATTGCTTTGCCTCAGGCTTGAGCAATAACTGGATGACCGAATGGATAGCAAATCATAAATTGAAATACATTTCTTCAATGTTATCGGTGAAAGTTCTCTAAACCGAGCAATTGCTGGAAAAAGACTTCTGAAACTCCAAGTAGACCTCAAAAACATCTAATAAATCAAGGAGAAGGAGATATGAATATCATCCAATCCCACTTTATTTTGTAACTTTGTTCACCCGTAGGGGCAGTAGAGAAAAACAGTAAACCAAAGTCTTTACCTTAGGGTATGTAGCTATATTTATTTTCATTATGTAGTAACAACATTACATTGCTTTATCCCCAGTGTTCATAATAACAAGAATTTCTAAACTCAAAATACTGTACAGTGGAAAATGTACTCAAAATACTGTACACCGTTTGCCACAACTAATAAAACACTGCTTTACTAGTCTTAGTCTTGGGGCACGTCTCAACCATTAGTCTGCTAGCCATCTATACACTGTCAGCAAACCAGTCTGATCCCCAGTAAAAAAGAGGCCCCCAGGACCTATTTGAAGAGTCTGGACTTCTTGTTTTGCAAATAATCTGCCCCTGTCAGTGAATCTAAAACAAAAACCACTAATATTAGTCAAATCCAAGAGGGAAAAGAAGAAAGATTTTTCACAAAGGGAAAATTGTACTCACGTTGGCAGTTCATAGAGGTGGACAGATTTATCACTACAAGAGCAACACAGGATTGGTTTAACATCCGGATCGGTCATCCCAGAAAGTGCACGAATACCCTGTACCAAGAAAAATCATGCCATCCAATTAGTTGACACTTTTGAAAAACTAAGGCTACAATCTCCACAACATGGCATTGCAACAAAATACTACACCTATTGAGTGTCTGACATAACAGTACGATTTTCCCATTACCAGACCAATTAATAACACTGCTCAACCACTGTACCACACCCCAATTATTTAAGGGGGGAAGCAAATAAGAAAGTAAATGAAACTAATTGTGGTTCAATAACTTACTTGTTCTTCACTGTGAGTATAGATTACTTCCAAGCTGCCATCCTCAGTAGAAGCCCAAACTTTTATCGTGCAATCCAATGAACCAGAGAGCAAATACTTATCCCAGCACATGAGAGACTTCACAACATCATCATGCCCATTCAGTGTCATAATACACTGCCAATTTTCATGATCCCAAACCTGAAACAAAAAATAAGAACAGAAATTAACTCTTTTTTTTTTTTCCCTTACATATCTCAAAACAAAATATATGATCCTTGTGCACATATAAAGAAAATGACAACTACAACTAAAAAAAAAGGATATTTAATCAATTAAAATCATATCAGTATCACATCAGATATATATTGCTAAATTTTATAGAGTGGAACTCAATTAATCAATTTAAGTAACTGAATCAAAATACATGAGGTAAGTACATCATATTAGTTTTATGCAAGATTTGAAAAGGGGAAAAATCAATCAAGAACAATATAGAATCGCTAAAACAAAAGGTCAGCACCATGTCTAAATGAGATACCATCCAATCACAGTCCTTCCAGTATAGCAGAAGCAAGTAAAGCAGAAGAGAGCACCAATGATCTTAATAATCAAGCTCTCTTCAAATACTAACTACTCATAAAATAAAAGATAGAACAACAGGTAAAAAAAAAATCTTAAAAGAGAAAAAACTAACCCTTATTGTATGGTCCTTGGAACCTGAGTACAGCCTGTTGCCTCCTCCAACAACTAAACATGTTATACCATGTGTGTGGCCTTTAAGACTTGCAGCAAGTTGAAATGTAAGAATACTTTCACAAGTGCCTTTCCATGCCAAAATAACACCGTCCTGCAATCGAAAGTAATAATAAATTAATTTCGGACCAACTTTAATAAGAATATAAATTATGTATGGAACAATGGTGTAAAAAGCAAGTAGGATAAAACAATGCTGAAAAGTGAATGGATTTAAGGACAGCATATAACCCACATGAAAACACTCAACACCAAAATCTAACAAGACCCTGAGCATCAATATGGATTTTTTTTTTCTTTTAATAAGTAAAAGCGAATGGCTTTAACAGTATCGTCTTAGCCCCAGTTCAAACCAGGAACCTCTAGTGTGTGAGACTAGCATGATAACCACTACACCAACCCCAAGTGTCTGCCTTGGATGGCACCTCACAATATCATAGTACATTGAATAACAACAAATAAGTTCTTACTCAAACAAGTAAAAAAATTCTTAAAGGAACAAAACCCTGAACTCAACATCGCTCAAATTTAATCCACTAGAAAGAATTAAAGCTAGTAAGAGAACACAAGAATTCTAAACTATTAGAAAAGTGGCATACCTCTACCCCAGCAAAAAGCAAATCATTAACAGATTCCAATGCATTGACTTGCCCAACAGGTCCATTGAGACTGTATTCAGCACCTGATTCAGTATTCCACACCTGCAGCATCATCAACATACCAAATTGAGATCATATCATGAACTGACCAAACCCAAAAAAAAACTTCAATGTGGCAAGAAAAAAATTGGAACAAAACATCACTCAGTTTTAAGCTCACCTTCACAACATTTGGCAGGCCAACAAAGAGCCATGGGCCCTCACTACAAACAGATCCAACTTCGCTACCAAGGTTAATCACATTAGCACATTGACCAGTATGGCAATGTGCCATGGGCCCTCACTACAAACAGAGAGCCATGGGCCCTCACTACAAACAGATCCAACTTCGCTACCAAGGTTAATCACATTAGCACATTGACCAGTATGGCAATCCCAAAGCCGAATTGTTCCGTCACTGCTACCTGAACAAAGCTTGTTGCATCTTAGAGGAAGTGCAATTCCGTTGACTGCCTGTTATGAAAAAACTCATAAATATGATTTTTCAGAAACAACTTGCTCTATCTAGGATATAATTTCTATAAACCAACAATATCTTTTGGTCTTCTATCAATTGTCATTTATGAATCCCATTGTAAAAGTAGCAGTGAAACATATAATGCTCCATGTTCTTATTCAGGAACAAATCAAATTTCTATAATCTAGATATCATGAATGGGCTATATTAGTATTCAAATGATGAAACAACTAATTAGGCTAGCCTAGGCCAAGTTTAACTTTGACATAAACTGAGTTCAGGTCTCATTATTAAATCAGATTCCAAATTAAAAAAATTCCCACCAAAATCTTAATGGAAATGGAAGCATAAAGTTCATCAAACACAAATAGGTACCTTGTTGTGCCCTTGAAGCTCTGCCAACCTTTTGAACTTATCCCCACGAAACCATGAGTGTAGGTAAGGGCACTGATCACCATAGACACACGTCCCTTGCACCCAGAACTCACAAACCATTTCTGTGGTTTTCTTAGGAACATGCTCCAGAGGCTTTTCTTCAACCACATTCTCCAGATTAGAATCATTTTCAACAACAGAACATTCTGAAGAACTCTCAGAAACGCTTTCTGGCAACTTCTTATTAATATCTTCCAAGTCTGATTCAGACTTTCCAGGAACATTTTCGGAAGACTTGTGGTTAACAACCTTCTCCTGAACATTTTGTGAAAGCCTAGGAGCCCTTCGCCAAGTATTCGAAACTAAAGCGTTGCTGGAGTGAGGGTAGTAAGGAGTCTGCCTGGGATGGTGAATGGTGGCCACATCAGGTGTTTCTGAATGGGCAAACCTACATGGGTTTTTAAGGCATCTACCACTGAGCCAAAATTTGCATATCTTGTTGCTGCTGTTGTTTAAATGCCCTCCTCGTCCTGCTCCTAATCGATCAAAAACAGAACTTTCTTTTCCCTGTGGCCCTCTTCTTGCAGTTTTAATCTCCATACTATAAACACCCACAAATAACAGGAATAGGTAACCAATGAATAAAGCCTTCCACAAAGTGAAGCAGCCAAAAACAAAAACCAATCTCTTTCTTCCATGGAAGAAAATCTTCCAAATCAAAAACCCTACTGCAATCAAGAAAATTCTCGCTAACCCATCAAGGATTTTAAAATTCTCTGTTCTGCCAAATCAGAAACCCTACTAAAAGTTAAGAAAATCCTTGCTAACGAATCAAGGATTTTAAATTCTCAGTTCTCCCAAATCAGAAACCCTACTAAAGTATCCAGAAAATTCCCAGTTCCACCATTTTTAGGATTCTTGCTATAACAGTAACCCTAGAGAAGCCGAAGAATCTTGAAATTCTGATTTGGCAATAACAGCTTATAGAAAATTCCAAAATCCCTTATCAAATACATAACAAAATACAAACTTCCAAAACCTAATCGCCGATCCATCGGCAAACCCTAGAGAAAGTAAATGACTTTGGTAACATTGTCTAAGGCTGAGAATAGATTCGATCATTACAAAAGTCGGTGCGATCATAGCTAAAGAAATTCTAATTCTAAATCTAAATCTAATTGCAATAGCAAACCTGAGAGACTTTGAAAATCGAGCCGCCGAGATCTTCGTTCAATCAGAAACAATCTCAAATCGCCGATGGGAAACAGAGGAAATTAGGGTTTGAATTTTGAAAAGTGAGAGAGAGAGAGAGAGAGAGAGAGAATACGAAGAGTACCGAAAAGTAAGAGTGGCCCTTCCGACCGTTGGTATTAATTCGAAAATCTTTTTTTTTTTTTTTTTTTGGTTCCTTAATAAATAAGGCAAGCTTTTTCTTAACATTACTTTATTTAAAATTAAGAAAAAGCTCACGTTTTTATTTGAGGCAACTAATTAAAGTAAAAGCCCAATGTAAAAGTAGGCTATCTAATTAAATTTAAATATATGTGTGTAGAATTTAATAATTAAAAAAATAACAATGTTTTTATTGTATTGTTTAATGTGACGTTTCTTAATTAAATTTATGATTATGTTAAATTTAATTATTTTTTAAGACGACAACATTTGTTACGTTACACTGTTAGATTCAATCACATGTTTGAATTTATTTCATGATGTAATACATGTACATATTGTAAATTTGTAGTTTAGTGTTACTCATAATTAAAAAAGAGTAATTCTAGAATACAAACTTTTTTACAAAAAAAATTTACAAATTATTGATGTAGTGAGTGATTATTAGTAAATGAAAAAATGATGTTAATAGTGGACTTAGGTGAAAACTAATATGAAATTAACCACATCAACAGTTTATAATTAAAAATGTTATAAAATAGTTTGTAGCTGTAGCATTACTCATTAAAAAACTCTCTCTCTCTCTCTCCCTCTCAATTCATTTCAAGTTCAATAATTTATCTTTTCTAAAATTTTCCATTAAGTTGGGATGAGATTAGATTTGTAACAACACCAATTTCACCTAGATTTATAGTTTTAGTTAATTAATCACTTTTCATAAAGAACACCAATTCACCAATTTCTAATAATGTTTGAAAGGCACAACCCATATCTATGCAAATATTTGGCCGGAATAACTTTGTACAGTAATACAATTCAAAGAAACACTCATAGTTCTTTATTTAGGTTTTAATGTTTGTTTTTAATTTTCTTTATTTCTGGGTTTGTGTTAGATCTGGGTTTGTGTTAGATCTATTTGGGTTTGTGTTTTTAATTTAAATTTTGTTTTTTAATTTATTTTCTTTTTTTGGTTTAAATTTTCTGACATGACTTATATAAAAAATTAAAATGCTGACGTGGCATATAAAAATGCTAAATAATTTTTTTAATAATATTTTAATTGCCACATCAGTGCCACGTTAGGCCACGTCAGCTAATAAGATGTTTTGTTTGCCACCTAAGACTTTGCCGTTAGGGCACTGACGGTAGGGACAAAAACGAGATCGTTTTTTTGATTTTAGGGACTAAAAGCGGTGAAAAAAAAAAAGTTAGGGACCAAAGTGAGAATCTTGTGAAACTGTAGGGACGAAAAAGGGTTTTATCCCATTATTTATTTTATTTTAAATGAAGTGGTAAAAAAATAGAATATTTGATATTGAGTGTATTGTAAAGTGAGATGGTAAAATAGATAACATAGTATTTTAAGATGCTAAAAGTTAAAATTTTTTAGTACCATTACTATGAATGCTCTAACCTAAAAAAAAAAAAAAAAAAAAAAAAAAAGGGCAAGTCGTGTATTAAAAAGACATTATTTTGTTTGTTTTTTTTTAAGTCTTTATTGGTGGATGATTGCATCTTAATGTATTAAGAAGCAAAAATTTTGTATATTTATAATTTGCTAATACTATATAGATGCTTATTTCGAATATTTTTTTTCTTATACTTTGTCCCCTCCTAACTTGAAATCCTGAGTCTGTCCCTGGCTCTAGCTATAGTACATTTGGTTTATTCAACCTTTGCTTTTGTGACCAGCCAAAAAGGTGAGTTTAGTGAGAAAGAAAAATTTTTTACCTTAAAAAAATATTATGCCCACAACATTTTCACAATAAATTTTAAGTAACAAGTTATTATTTACTATTATTGGTAGGAAAAATAATTTTAGTGGTGGGTTCAAATTAAAATCATTAATAACATACAATTGAAGATTTGTTGTAAAAATATTGTTGATGTAACACTTAGTATTTAATACTATTACCACAATTAAAATAAAGGTATTGTGGAAAAAAAAACTATATCCACAACATTTTTTACAACATTTTAATAACAAATTTTAGGTGGTAAATTGTTATTCTAATTTAAACTTACCAATGAAATTACTTTGTTGCCCACCAATAACAACCCATAACAATCTACCACTTATGATTTGTAATGAAAATAGTGTGGACATAACATTTCTCTTGTGATAAA
This sequence comes from Quercus robur, assembly GCF_932294415.1. Lineage (NCBI taxonomy): Eukaryota > Viridiplantae > Streptophyta > Magnoliopsida > Fagales > Fagaceae > Quercus > Quercus robur. Next base: position 18,155,205 of record NC_065537.1, read on the forward strand.
TTTTAAGACATTTTGTTGTCGCCACAATATTTTCACAACTGCTAAGGTGTCAATTCTTTATAAGTTAAAGTAAAATATAACAAAGTTATAAAGGTCTTATGAAAATGTTGTGCCATTCTTTATATTTCTAGAAAAAAAAAATTTTATTAGTCAATTTTTGTTGAGCCAAAATTCACTGTTTCGCATACAATTTTCTTAGGTTAATTTTTTGTATTTTTTTTTCTTTCTACACCAAGTAAAAACACATAGTTTTATACACAAATACGCAAAAAAAAAAAAAAAAAAAAAAAAAAAAAAACACAACAACAACAAAAAACAAAACAAAACAAAACAAAAACAAAAACAAAAACAAAAAAAACAAAACAAAACAAAACAAAAAAAAAAAAAAAACAAAAACTTAGGATTAAAATACTTTTCATCCTTTATGTTTGGGACAATTCATAATTCCTCCTTAAACTTTAAAATCAAACAATTTCCCCCTTAATATTTTGGAAAAAAACAAATATGTCATATTGTTATTATCTCAATTAAACAAATATGTCATATTGCTTCTTAAAATATTCCATTGTGTAATGTCTAAAATACTACCACTAAATTTTAACATGTCAAGAATTTTCTTCACGTATTTTGAGTTTTAGATGGTAGTAATGCTTAGATAGCTGGAATGGTAATATAAGGTATTTTATTTCCTTGTCTTTTGTTATCTTTTTTTTTCCCCTTTTTTTTGCCTAAAATTGGTGTTCATTAAAAACTAATTAAGCTAAAGATTGCACCTAGACTATTTTAGAATGATAAAGAAGAAAGTATGAATGAGAAAATTTTCATTGTGTATGGTTGAAGGTATTTGATAAAGAGTTTCAATTATAGCATATGACATCCTTCATTGCGAAAATTTAAATATGGCGACAGTGTTTTAGCAAAACTCAGTTGCTTATTACTGGAAGATGATGATATTTGTTATCATTCTTAGAAATTTTTAATGAGTGGATATTGCTTTTAACAAATAGGTATCAAAATTATTATACAAATGAGATAGATTTTGTATAACATACATTTTTTATGTATATAGTTTCATACTTCTTCAAATAAAATTTTTAGGCGAAACTACATTATTGATCCTTGAAGTATACCTACTGAGCACTTTTAGTCTTTGAAATTTCAACTGAGTGCTATTGGTCCCTAAAATCTCAAAACGAAGCACGATTGATCACTCCACTAACTTCCTTTAGTTTTTTTGCTTGTGTGTCTAACGAAAATATGAGTTGACATATTTTTAATGATGTGGCAACATTATTTAGGAGTGCAGGCTATATGCAATTGCTTAACACGCAATTCCTGCAATATGTATGAGATGGCACAATAAAAATAAGACATGTCAAAATTGCCTTATAAACAAGTACAAAGCCAGCTTAGCAATTACTATTGAACCAAAACACATTTCATGTTATTCTGTAATTCTCCCATACTGATCAGATCCAGTCGCCGTTGCCAACATCCATACTTCAACTTCACACTATTCGGTTATGGCACTCTCCATGAACTTGGCCTGAATCTTCAAGCTCAAAGACCCAGAAAAGACAAAGCAAAGAAACTTTCATTTTGTTTGCAAATTCAATAAACCACGAAGTACAAGACATATAGGGAATGCACGAGGTGGAGACAAAGTTTCTGGTGATAACGAAAGGCAATGATGAACACCAATTAAGGGAATAATCGGGACCTCACCTCATCTGATGTCCATATTAAAGGTCCCCAATAATATGTACAAGGTATGAATTGGATCAAATCCAGTTCCCCTATAACTCAATGCCCATTCAGCCACATGAGAACAAGTTTGCTCTAGAAATTTAATTTTAAATGGAGAGGAGAGACGTTTAAGATTTTTTAATTAAAAAATGTTGCCACGTCATTATTCGCATGGGAGTGATGCAGTTTGTGAACTCTTAAAAATCTCATATTGGATAATTACCACGAGAGTAAGTGGATGATAAAATATAATTGGGTCACATTGGAACCAAGGATACAACAACAATGGAAGTTACAAGGAGTAAAGCTACAAGTAATAAAAAGTTGAAGAAGATTAGTTCAGTGTAAAAGCATATATCTTGGATGTTTTATTTTTTTTAGTTGGATTTTCCTCCTAATGCAGCAGCATCTAGCACATTTTTGGATTTTTCATAAATTTCAAGATCCTATTACTATCAAAGAAATATTGCTTCTCTAGCTGGAAGATTTTTGGATTTTTCATTGTGTCATCGTCTCCCAATCAAAACAAGCTAATTTTCCATTGCATGGGTCCCTTTGCATAGACTGACTCCAGTCAATACGATCATCAGTGATTCTGTCTAGTTACTATACAGTTTGGATTCATGCTAGCCTCCGTTCTTGCATTTTTGTGGGTTATTAGCAATTACTTGTGGAATAGGTTGGTTTTTTTTTTTTTTTTTTTTTTTTTTTTTTTTTTTTTTTTTTCTATTGAAATTGAACAGTGGTTTGAAATAAGTGGAAAAGAAGACTTTAATTTTTGCTTGAAGTTTATAATAGCTAACCCAAGTTTGGGGTAAGGTGTGATTGGTCAAAAGCAAAGAAAATTGAATTCATTAAGAATGTCAAAAATTATAAAATCAAGATTGTTGGATATACTATTCAAGATTTAATTGAAGTTAAATGTGATGGTGACTCAGTAAACTACAATTTCAAGATTTAATTGATTTATTCAAAACCAGATTTGTTCTGAGATAATGTGACATACTGGTGTCCTCATTCATGAATAGGGGCGCGGAAGGGTCTTTTTGCAAACACTATGAAATGGTAGGGGTGTAAATCCAAAATTTTGAAACTTTAAAAGATAAAATTTAAATTTATCAAATTTAAAAGTGTAAATTGCAATTTAGTCTAGCCAAATTAACAAATCAACTTAAGAATGTAACTTTTTATTTAGTCTGACAAAATTGACAAATCACATAATCTAAGAAGTCCTTCAAAACTAAAATAAACAAAGTTATATTTAAAAAAAAAAAAAAAAAAGCTAAAGTTAATGTTTGACAATAAATCAAAGGGGCAACCTGTGTAAGTATTGTACTCATTACCCCCACCCTCCATTTATTTTTACAAGGACTTTGTAATAAAGTCTCTTGATTGCTTATACGTTCATTCAAGAATAGAATTCACTTAGTTATTGTTTAACCATTTCAGCAATGTCATAGAGACTGAGTATCCCAAAGTGGTAATGAATAAGAAATTATATTCATGTAATCTAATAAGAAATAAGGATCTGGTTCAGGGCACATGATTTGTTGTTGAAATACATTCAATATTATTCGTGAGAGTTCTCTAAATCAAGCAATTGCTGGAAAATGGACTTCTGAACCTCCAAGTAGACCTCAAAAAAATCTAATAAAGGGAAGAGGTGATTTGAATATCATCCAATCCCACTTTATTTTGTAACTTTGTTCACCCGTAAGGGGGAAGTAGACAAAAACAGTAAACCAAAGTCTTTTCCTTAGGTTATGTAGTTATTTATTTTCATTACGTAGTTTACATTGTTTTATCCACAATATTCATAATAACATGAATTTCTAAACTCAAAATATTGTACATTGGAAAATGTACTCAAAATACTGTACATTGTTTGCCATAACTAATAAAAAGCATGCTGTACTTAGTCTTGGGCACGTCTCAGCCATTAGTCTGCTACCCATGTATACACTGTCAGCAAACCAGTCTGATCCCCAGTAAAAAAGAGGCCCCCAGGACCTATTTGAAGAGTCTGGACTTCTTGTTTTGCAAATAATCTGCCCCTGTCAGTGAATCTGAAACAAAAATCACTAATATTAGTCGAATCCAAGAGGGAAGAGAAGAAAGATTTTTCATGAAGGGAAAATTGTACTCACATTGGCAGTTCATAGAGGTGGACAGATTTATCGCTACAAGAGCAATACAAGATTGGTTTCACAATAAATTTAAATATATGTGTGTAGAATTTAATAATTAAAAAAATAACAATGTTTCTATTGTACTGTTTAATGAGAGGTTTCTTAATTAAATTTATGATTATGTTGAATTTAATTATTTTTTAAGACGACAGCATTTGTTATGTCATACTGTTTGATTCAATCATGTATTTAAATTTTTTTTTTAATGATGTAATACACATACATATTGTAAATGTGTAGTTTAGTGTTACTCATAATTAAAATGCAATTGATAGAAGTTGGATCAGGAAGCTATTTGTATCATATAGATGTTATGAAATGCAATGTAGTTTACTATGAAATCCAATGTAAGAATAAAAGAAAAACAAGGGAAAAAAAAAAGGGAATTATCGAATATGACAAAAGTACAGTTATAAGTGATCTTGACACTGCCAAATGTAATAATAGAACTGTCAAATTTGAGACAAAAAAAGGGTACCATTGAATGTGACAAAAGTGGAGTCAGATGTGATATTAGTGCTGCCTAATGTGACAATGGAACCATCAAATGTGATAACAAAAATAAATGAACCATCAAGTGTGACAAAAGTACTATCAAATGTGATGTTGGTACTGCCAAATGTGACAATGAAATTGTAAAATGTGAGGAAAAAAATAAGATGACAAAAGAATTGTTAAATTTGATGTTGGAACTACACAATGTGAGGATGAAACTGTCAAATGTGAGAAAATAAAATAAGGGAACCATTGAATGTGACAAAAGAACTATCATATCTAATGTTGGAATTGTATAAAATGAGAATGGAACTTAATAATGCTCGAAAATTGGTAGGTTGAATGCTTCGGGATTCAACGGTTGTTGGATGACCTGAAAAGGAAGAAAGAAACTATTGGAACTACACAATATGAGTATAGAATTGTTAAATGTGAAGTTTTGGTAACCTAGTATAACAAGTTATTTACTAGTGGATACCGTATCCTCTTTTTGGGGGGGGGGTGGGGGGGGAGAGGAGGGGGAGGGGTACGATACAATTACCCTATATATATATATATATATATATTGTGTGTGTGTGTGTGTGTGTGTGTGTTTCACTAAATAGATAAGTATCTTTAGTAAAAACCTTCTTTATTTTGTAAATACAAAACTTTTATTTTGTTTTAGAGAATTAGAGATATGGATATTATATTTTTTATTTGGGAAAAATGCTCACACACCCCCCTGAACTTTAGAGTAATGGTCAAAACACCCCCTCGACTTTTATATTGGCCAATTTACTCCTTAAACATTCCACGACTGCCAAATCAATACATCAGTTAGTCTAACATTAAAACACTAACGGAAGTGGCACATGACACTCACGTGAACTCAAAAAAAAAAAAAAAAAATACACAGTCCCAATTTTTATTTATTTATTTATTTATTGAGATAAAAAATAGAACAGTCCCAAAAATTTGAACGTGATAGAAAGAAAAAAGATGAACAGACTGGTGGAGAGAGAGAGAGAGAAAGAGAGAGGCAGTAGAACTAGAGTCACTGCGCCACGGCGTGTTAGTGCCTAATTCTTTATCCTTCCATCATCTCGCCATTTGATATGGAACTTCGCAAATCTTCTTCTGGATTATAAAGAAGCTTCTAATTATTTCCTTCATGGGCCAACAACATGTGAGTTAAGCTATAAAAGACCCTTAGCTAGGGTTTATAAAATAAATGTTGATAAGGTAACATTGAAAGATGGGAGGAAATCAAGTCTGGGTGTGATCATAAGAGATTCCAAGAGTGAAGTTGCAACTGGGCTATGCAAGTCACTCCCTGCAACTATATGGTTTTGGAGATTGAAGTTATGGTTAGGGAAACTAAAATCCTGCTAGCGAAGGAAATGGAACTTCAGCAAGTTATCATCAAGTTAGATTCACTCTCAATTGTTCAAAACATTTTATCAAAGGAAGTTAGTGGGGAAATCAGCCATCTTGTCCAAGGAAATCTTAGTCTTCTAGATTTCTTCAATAGCTGGAAGATCATACACCTGAAAAGAGACTATAACAAGGTTACACATGAACTTGCTCTTTTTGCTAGATGCAATGAGACTTGCAAGGTTTGGAAAGGAGTTTCTCCTCCAATGGTGAGACACCTCATCCACCTGAATTGCCTATAAAGCAATAGCCTTTTCATATCTTTGTTGTAATTCAATTTCAGTTATATATACCAAGTTTCTCATAAATAAAAAAATTGTGTCATACATGTTGTGGTTGTGCCCTCTCTCTCTCTCTCTCTCTCTCTCTCTCATGTCATATAATGATTTATAGCTATTGTTAAAGTTCCCAACATTGCTCTAAGTAAAATTCTTATACCAAGAGTTTTAGAAATTTAAAGATGTTTCATTATTTATTTTAATAATCTACCATAATTTTAGTGATTATGCTAAGTGGACGCCTTCTCATTTTTATCTTTTATAATTTTTTTTTTTACCCTTTGTTTCTCTTTATTTCATATGGATCATAATGAATTCATTAAAAGTATCAACTTAGTTTGCTCAAAATGAAGCTTAAGGAATTTATTGTATTTTAAATTATTTTAATAATTTATTATGGATTTTTGTTATAATAAAAACTTTACTCTACACAATATACTTCGATATATAACTTAAAATAAATATTTTTCTTTTGTGTTAGTATATATTTTAGTGTTCAATTTTAGTTATATTATTGAAATATTTGATTTTGTTTATATGTAATTTTTTTGTGACCCATGTATCTCACAAGTATAATTTTTTTTTTCTTATAACAATTTAAGAGCAATCGCATCAGATGGTGCATAATTTCAGTCTATTTTGCAAGAAAAAACACACTTTTTCTATTTTATACACTCATTTTTACAAAACACCCACATTAGTTTATCTATTATACACTCTATTTTATATAAATAATATTTTTTTATTCTACTTTCCCCCAACCCTCAAACTCTCCGCCTCTCTCTTTTCCCCAACCCACAAATTCATTCCTCAAAGTCTCTACCTCTTTCTCATCCTTCAAAGTCTCTGCATCTTTTTTTTTTTTTTTGGACAGTTCGTAAGCTACAAGGAAGAGAGAAGATGATGATGATGATGATGAAGAAGATGAAGATGAAGATGATTGAAACATAAGGAAATCATCGGCTCCACATGCATTCAGAGTGAAAAGAAGGGTTAGGGATTTCAGAGAGATCTCCACCCCTCTTTTCTTCCTCTGAGAGCATAACCTCATTAAAGTCTCTGCATCTCAAATCCCTCATCTCTCTCCTTATTTCTCAGATCCTGCAAGTCTCTGCCACCATTGGGTTTGTATTTGATTTTGATTTTGAGTTTAGGTTATGGGTTTTCAGTGAATAGTTTAATTTTGAATTGATTTTTTGTGGATTTTGGTTTGATTTTGGGTTTCCATTTTTTTAACGAGTTTTAGTGGTGGTGGTTGTTTTAACGGTTGATGGTGGTAGTGGTTGGGTGGTGATGGTTGGACAGTGTGGGGTGGATGGTGCTCTTGTAGGTTCTATGAGACAGTGAGAGATGGTAGGTTCTGGGTTTTGTTTTAACATATCTCTGCCACCAGCAAGCTTCGATCTCCTTTGCAGCACCAATCCACAAGCATCAATAAGTCCATGTGTTTTTGTGCGTCTTTGTGTTGGTTTGTCTATGTGGGTGTGTTTGTGTGTAATAGAGGAAGAAGAAGATGATGAGGGAGAGAAGAAGTCTGAGTTGGTTTTGCAGATGGAGAGAAGAGAGAAAAAAAGGAGCGAAATGGGAAATTAATAAAATAATATGTTACACAACTATAGTAACCATGTATATATGCACGGTTACTGTAGCAAATGTGTAAATATGCACAATTTTTAAAGGACTGGTGTGGAAGATTTATTGGGTTAAATGTATAAAATTGGTTGTTTTTTGTATTTTACAAATGTTTACGATGCTCTAACGAATGATTCAAACATTATGTGTAAAAAGAATTAGGCAATGCCTTGTCTCATAAGACTTATATATATAAAAGATATAAGACTCATGACATCATATTAAGGTAAATTTAGTAATTGAAGTTTAACTAAATTGAAATTATATCCGTAATAAAAATACAAATGCATCCAATAAACAAACCTAGCCAAAAATATTGGAAATAAATAGATAACAAATTTTAACAAAACAAAACCCTCATTAAATCTTATATAATTGAATAATATATATTTTAAGGACAAAATTTAAATCTAACATGACTTAAAAGATCAATATGCCTTATGAATATTTCATTTTTAGACTAAATTGCAAGTCTACACCCTTAAAATTTGGGATAATTTTGATTTTGATTCCTAAAATTTCAAAATTTGGATTCATACCATTAATGAAATGTATTGTTTGAAATTAAGTCATTTCATCAATGTGTTGTAGTGAGGTATTTGAACACTATTAAAACTATGTTAAATATTATTTTGACTAAATAGCATAATTATAAGAATAATTTAGGAAAAAAGTATTGGGCCAAAGTTATTTTTATGTAGCATCTTTTTGGAACTCGAGTTCCAAAAAGATGCTACATAATTAAATAACTCTGATAAGATACTATTTAGCAAAATTTTCCAACATAGCCATGTTTTAGTGTTTACTGTTTACACAATTGTGTTGTCACATCATTTTACTTATTTATTTGTAATAAAACACTAACTCTCTTATCTTATCGGTTGTTAAGAAAATTAGTTTTTGTTAATTGTTTATATAAATGGCTCATTCTATTTGGTTGGGTATTACTTATTATCAAATTCTATAATAAAAGATTGACGCTATTATAAGAAAAATGAAGTAGATTAGTTAAATTATCAATTGATCTTGGATATAAAAACTTAATCAATAGTTTTGCTTCTTAAAGACAAGAACAATATATTTTAAATAAAATATTACATATGATTTTTTTTTTTTTGTTTATCTTTTATAATTGAAAATGGTTGTCTAAACTTGTTGCCTTAAGCCCCAAAATATCTTGAGCCAACCTGAGTACGACTTCTAGACTTTAGGCTTACCTTTTATGTGTTATGTTAACTGTAATTTTTTTAGTCTTAAAAAAGTGTAATAAAATCAAAATTGATTCACCAAAATACTGTAACACATAATCATAATTTAAAGAAAAAAGTTATAATTCTAAAATTAGATTTTATTTGTTTATTTTAAATTTATGAGTTATGAAGGTGTAGTACATAAGCCAAGGTCGCCCTCTAGCCATTTTTTTTTATGCATGAAAAAAAGAAAAAGAAAAACAAAACCTATCTAAAAAAAGATTAAAAAAATGAAGAGACTTTCTATGCCTATAATATTTTCACAATAAATATTAGGTGATAAGTTGTTACTAATTTTTATTTGAATTTAGAATTGAAATTGTTTTTTTACCCACTAATAATAATCAATAACAACTTGCTACATAGTATTTGTTAGGCGAAATGTTGTGAAAACATTTCTCTTAATAAAAGGGTTTTATTTTTTTATTTTTTTAATAACAAAGCGGTTTTTTTGTTTTTTGAAAAGTTAAAAGTGGCTTTTTATTTTTATTTTTATTCCGACTTGACTACGGTTTCTAAACCCGTAATAAAATAAATAAATAAATATAAATAAAGGTAATTTCTTTACCGACCGTTGGAATTAGAAATCAAAAGGAAACCTTGTTGAGTTCCAATTCCCTTCCACAATTTTACAAACCCTTGTTGAAAGATTGTGAAAAATGTATTCAGTATTGTGGGAGAGAGGCCCGTTGCTGGGCAAAGGAGCATTTGGGTCTGTGTTTCTGGCCAAACCCACATCCAAGTTTCCAGGGGCGTAGCCAGGAATTTGAACATGGGGGGGCCAATTCGAAGGCCGAAATCGATGACGATGAGTATCATTACTGTATAGATAGTTTATATTTTTAGGTTGATACAGACTTTTTTTGAAACAAACTCGTCGGATTTCATCTTGTTTGTTGATAGGGAATTCACATATTTGTTTACATGATCCTAGATCACGATCTATCTCTTCAGATTGAATTCTTAAACATTTGGAGGGGTATTCATTAGGCATTGAAATATCAACATTTGTTTCTACAGCCACGGTGTCCTAATTTTTGAATTGCTAACATCTTTTTTCTTAAAGAATGCATCAATTGTTTTTCATTTGCTCATAATTCTTTTAGTTTTAAGAATATGACTCAAAATTAACCAGAAAATAACTTTAAAAAAAATAAAATTTTAATTAGAAATTTTTAAGAAATTTTTACTTAGTTATATGAATGTTATTCATACTCAAGAAAAAAAAATTTCCACTATAATTTAAACAGTCAACCCATTTTTAATACGACTTTAATTAATAATAACCCCTCAAACAAAAACAAAAACAAAAATAATTTAATTAATTTGTCTTTTATAATGTATTGGTTAATTTAATTATATAGCTTTAATTATTGTTGTTTAGCGTAACAATAAATGAAGTCGGCCAACAGCTCAGGAAATTTTTCCAGGGTATTCCTTACACAGTTTAATAAAAAAAGAAATTCATATATTGATGCCAACAACAACCAACAAACACGCAAATTCATATTTGAACGAAGGTTTTCTAAGTTAAAGTTAATACAAATCCGCTTAGAAGATGAAGATGAATCTTTCACAAAAAATAAATCTTAGGTACATGGTTTCTTTATCAAATATTTATCAATAATAACTAGCAAAATAATAAACAATAAATTATAAATTTATTTGAAATATTAATAAAATTATTAATTATTTTTATTTAATTGTTTAATTATTTTTGTTTACTAACCACTAGTAACCTAGCTCACACCTCACTGTTGGTTTTGCACAATGTAAAAAATACAAGTACACTATATCATCCACCTGATTCAACCCACTGTCTGACATGGTTCATTTTTTATTTTTTTATTTTTTTCTTTTAATAATGTGTTGTTCTGGGTGCTGCTTTTAAGTACAGAAATACACAATTACATATTTGCATTACATATATACACTTACACAAAAAGCCAATTTAGCCAAAAGAGAACTAGAGGAAAGGCTAAGTCTAAGTCTAAGTCAGAGCAAAGAAAAAGAGAGACAAGGCAGAGAAGAGATGAGATAAAAGAAAAAGAGAGAGAGCACGGCGCTCTCAGTGAGGCTCAGAGCAGAGATGAGATAAAGAAAAAGAGACAGAACTGAAATACCTTGATGTTGCCTGAGGTTCTTATCCCGATCTCGCCGTCACGGTGTCGTCAATCTCTGATCTGCGAAAGGGAATCTCTGATCTCGCCGTCGACTGCTCTGGGTGTGGCTGTTGCAACGTTGTTGAGTCGCTTTTGCAGAGGACCTGAGGTTTCCGTTGCCGTTGGTTGTTGTCGTTGAGCTGTTCTGGTTTTTTTTTTTTTTTTGATAAATGGTTTTGCTTTACTTGATGAATTTGTTGCTTATGCTCTGGTTTCTTTAGGTTAGGTTGTAATCGCGTATATTGGGTTTTGGTTTCTTATTTTTTATTTTATTTTATTTTTGAGATTCCGTAGGTTTGCTACGCTTTACCTTGTTTTTTTTTTTTCTTTTGATTGGGTTCCTAATATGTTGTTAAAGAGTGATGATGAGCTCTTTTTCCATGGTGGGCTTGTCCTGTTACATTTTTTTTTTTTTTAGATTTTAGTTCAAAATTTTTATTTGGGCTTTTTTTTTTTTTCACTTGAAAGTAGAACAAATGAATTTTTTTTTCTTTCTTTCTGAGGGTGTTAAAGCTGGGGCTGGGTTAGGAGGATAGTTGAGAAGTGGGTAGGGGGGCCGGCTGTCCAATGTTGAGGGGGCCCATTTATTTTTTCTTCATAGTCTAATGAAAAAAAAAAAAAAATTTTTGCAGGGGCCACGGCCCCCCCAAGCCTCTACGTGGCTCCGCCCCTGCAAGTTTCGCTCTTTTCCTTCTTTGATGGCAGTGAAGTCAGCGGAGATTTCTGTTTCTGCTACACTTCAGAAGGAGAAAGAGGTTTTTGACAATGTTCAGGGCTACCCTTTTGTCATTCACTGCTTTGGTGAAGACTCCACGGTTGAAGATAACGGTGACATGGTTTATAACTTGTTGCTTGAGTACGCTTCTGGTGGAAGCTTGAGAGATTTGATTCATAATTCTGGTGGGTGTGGTTTGCCTGAAAGTGATGTCAAACGCTACACCAAGTGTATTCTAAAAGGGCTTAATCATATTCATGGATGTGGGTATGTACACTGTGATATCAAGCCTGAGAATGTTCTGCTTGTGAATGTGAGTGCTAGTGCTACTGATGGTGCTCATTTTGTGGCCAAGATTGCTGATCTTGGGTTGGCCAAGAGGTCATGGCAGAGGAAGAAGATGAGGATGGACTTGAGAGGCACTGCTTTGTATATGGCACCTGAGTGTTTGATTGAGTGTGTGCAAGAGCCTCCCTCTGATATTTGGGCTTTGGGTTGTGTTGTTTGTGAGATGTTGACTGGGAAATCTCCCTGGGATAGGGGAAAAGAGTTTAACAAACGGGATCTGTTCAATCTTATTGCTGACAAGCGCGAATTGCCTGAAATTCCAACTGGGGTTTCAAGTCAAGCCAAAGATTTTCTGAAAGCGTGCCTTGTAAAGAAATATATGTATAGGTTCACTGCTGAGATGTTGATGGATCACCCGTTTCTTGACGGACTTGGTGATGAAGAAATACCGGCTGTTACCTGTGTTTCTGGGACAGATGAGGCCGATTATGAGGTTTTTTGTTTCTCAGAAGATTATGAGTTAAGTTGTTCTTCTGGTGATTTGAGCTTGCTGCCTGATGATGGTATGGCGTTATGTTTTCCTCCTTCGCAATTTGATGATTTGGGAGAACATTTGGATGGGAGATCAGATGAAAATGTGCCTGTTTTAGGCCAGAAAAGGAAGAGGGTTACTTGTTATGATAACCATATATGTGAGAGAGCAGCGCGTCGAACTTTGAAGTGCCCTGCTTCTACCATACCTGCTGTTGGACCTTGGCTGTATGTTCCATCATACCTGCTGTTGGAGCTTAATTGTATATTCTTACAATATCTGATAGAGTATTCCTCATATACTATCTTAACTAGGCACTGAATTCTTCATTATAACAATTTTAGATAGAGTATTCCTTATATGATTAGTGTACAAGGCTGTAGGCACGCACAAAGTTGTACTTATTCTTGAAACATTTTCAACTATATAATATAACCCAATTTTGCTATAACAAGGTTGTGCTTTTTCCTTACAATTTATTTTCTCGTTTCCCTTTCATTTTGTGTTGTTGTTTGACGGCTAAGAGTTGTGGTATTTGACATATTTGCTAGTTAAACCTCTTTTTTCGGAAAGCAACAATTCCAACCACTGCACATTGCATGTTCTGGCTTGTAATTTCCTTGTATCAGCAGGGAATTTATCTCACAATGGAATTTGAAAGATGTTTTGTAATTTGTAAAAATAATGGATATTTTTCTCTCTATTGCTTTAGTATTGGCAATTTGGATCTGGTGGATTTGTGTTTCAGGTATTATATCTATCTGAATTTGTTTTCATCTATTTTTTGTCAAGTACTCCTATGAGCGTAGGATTTTTATGGAAATTTTCTTGAATGCCTTTTTTTTGTATGGCAGCAAGTACTCTTATGGCAATTTTCTTGCGTGGCTTTTATAAAGAAAATTTCCATAGGAGTACTTGCTTTTTAATGGATTTCTGTCTTCTTTTCATCTATTTTTTGTTGTGTACTCCTATCCTATCATATTTCTACGATTTCTAGTAAAATGAGTTAAATGCTGAACTGGGTTTGGGTTTTGTTTGTATTTAATGTAAAAAAGTCTATTACTTGCTGCCAAAAACTTCATTTTTTAGCTCCCTGATAGTTGAGATGGTTTACAAACTTAGCTAGTTATACCTAATTCAAGAAAGCACTAATTCAACCAACACGCTTTGCATGAGCTGTTTTTTATGGATTTTCAAGTAAGATCTCTGTTGTGAGTTGCGATATTGGTTGATTAGGAGCTCCCACATATTAAAATAAAAAAGAAGGAAAGAAAGAAACCAAAGAGATAGAGAGAGTTAGGAGGAAATGTTTTCTCATTCTTAATTCAGAATCCTGTAAAATGGTTCTCTGTTTGTCGTTTGTACACTATTTGTTTGTTTTATAAATTTAGATTATTGGTTGCATATAAACTATATTTGAGGAGCATCTCATAGGCCTTCTGTGTCAATGCTGCAGTTGGCAATTTTCTTGTATCAGCAAAGGATTTATCTCATTATATAATTTGAAAGTTGTGTCATAACTTGCAAAAATAATGGGTACAGTACACACCAAGTAATCAGTTTCATCTATTTTTGTCATGTACTCAGTACTCCTATCATATTTCAGCCATTTCTAGTTCCATGGATTCAATGCTGAACTGGGTTTGGATTTGTTTGTGTTTAATGTATTAAAGTTGACTACTTTTTGCAAAAAAATTCAGTAAATTATTGTTTAGTTTTTGGGGGTTTTTTTGAGAGGCACAACATTTTATATGGCACCTGAATGTTTGATTGAGAGTGTGAAAGAGCCTCCCTCTGATATTTGGGGTTTAGGTTATGTTGTTTGTGAGATGTTGACTAGGAAATCTCCTTGGGATAGGGTTAGAGTTGGACAGACTGGATCTGTTCAATCTTATTGCTGATGAGCACAAATTGCCTCAAGTTGGAGCTTAATTGTATATTCTTGATTCTACTACCATACCTGCTATTGGAGCCTAATTGTATATTCTTAAAGTTTTCGATAGAACTAGTATCAATCTCAGATTAACAAGGTGTGTTGTTGTCAATGAGCCCACTGGATCCCTAGTTTCTACCTTTGACAAGTTAAACTATGCATTGGTGACATAAGATGAAACCAAGAATCTAGTTGTAAGTAGTAATTATGGTTTGTGCAATTTCTCTAATGTCCATAGTGGTGTTAGGTTCATAATTCTTTCTGAAATTTTCACCAAATAAATTTGATTGGCCATGGGTTTAATGAGCTTTTGTAATAATATACTTAATTTTGGCCAGAATGCCAAATGTTGGTGAGCTACTTTCAAATGCTACTCTCTTGGATAATTTTGGCAGTTTATCATGCTATCTTTTGGTCTGAAATTTCATATTTTGCAGATTTCTTATCATAGTACACTCACTCATAATGATTTATGATGGTTATGACCTGTTTCTTGTTCTTGAAATGCATGTTTAACCTGCTCTAATTGAGGTCTCAAGTGGGGTCCACTTTCAATGAAAGTGGGATGAAATATCTTCGCCTTCTTCAACATACTTTGCATCTTTAGATTAGACTGAACATTTATTCATGGCTCTTTGATGCTCTATATTTTTCAGCAGTAAAATATTGCTCATGTATTATTAGGTTTGCTCAGCTAATCACACTATACTGTTGTTCTTATATAATTTTATTTGTTGCTTCACCTAGAAGCTTGGGAGTGAAAATGTTACATGTAGGTGAGTAAAATTTTAGGGATGAGACAGAATTGCAATAAGGACTTCAATGAGGAAACAGTGATGAATTCTTGTGAACCTGACACACCGCCTGCTAAGAAAGAGAAAATGCAGTACCTCCTTGTAGGCTCTGATGGTTAAGTTAATGAACCAGTGGGAAAAGATGAGAAATCCCACAAAGACAAAGTAATAGCGGAAAAATCTCCTGGTACCGTGTTCTTCAGCCTTTTATTCAGAGCAAATCTTTTTGAGTTTTTGTATCCCAGAGAAAGATGAAAGGAGCAAACAAAAAATAAAGAAGCCAAAGAGAAGTGGCTGGTCTGTTCTGTACTGAGAGAGAGTCAAAGCAAGAGCTGTAGTCCCTTTTGCCCAAGATCATGAGATACCACAAAGAAGTGTGAGGGAAGGGTGTGGAGTCCACCTTCATGTGAGAGGAAGGACTCACGCATCCAATGCATGGTATATTTTTCTATCTGGGAGAAGTTTTGGGTAAGTGAGAGACCAAAATCTGATTGATGTGACTTTCCCCCCACTACTTTGTAGAAAAACCTTGGCCTAATCTTGCTTATAAACAATGCTAGTGTTCTCCCTGCAACTTTAGTGTTGTTTAAGAAAAACATTTTATTTATCCTCGTGGTCACACTCTGCATAAAAGAGGCAAGGAAAAATCTTTCTTTTCTCTATTCTGTTTCCTTTTTTAGAAAGGGATACAGATTGTTTGTTTTTATTGTATTTTGTCTAAAACTATGATTCAAATAAGTTATGGATTAGTTGCCCTTATGCCAAATGAGGGGGCTGGGGTAATTCCTTGTGCTACTTTTGACTGTGTCTGATGTTGTGAATTATATTAAGGCAAGTTTTAAAATTAATGTGCACTAGACCTGATTACCTAATTGCAGAGCAATGCACTAACAGTGGGCTTGTATTTAGAATAGAGCAATTTTGCTCTTTTCACATTTGTAGTCTTGTATGACCTACTAATCACATCCTTAGATATTGATAAAACATTGTCTTGAAAAAAAAAAAAAAACTACCAAAGGTAAACAGTTTTGAAGTGACTGTAACAAATTGCATATTGAGTAGGGCTGTAGCAGCTAAGATCCAAGTGGAATTCTTGAGGCATTTTCAAGCTAATTTTTCTCCACCTGACAGAAGGGTAGTGCACAACCTTGTTTCTAAGTCGCAGGGGCTCCCTATCTCTATGCTGACTAGTGAACAGGAGTTCTTGGATAGGCCATTGACAGGGGGAATTTGCTGAGGCAATGTGTCAATAAAGTGAATGGATAGGCCTTAGATCTGATAGCATACCAGTCTTCTTTTATCAGAGCTTTTGGAGCTTAACGAGTAACTCTGTCACTAAAGCTGTTTTATCTTTATTTAATTATACCAGCCTTATTTTATCATTGTTAATTATACCAGCCTTGAAACAGTTAATGATTATAGGCCTATGAGTCTTTGGTAATGTGGCACATAAAAGATCATGTCAAAGATTTTAGATAGCAGACTTAGGCCAGTTTTTTAACTTTATGCTTATCATATTGCAAAAAAAATCCGCAATCCTCTTCCAAAATTGGATCTTGAGCATAGTGTGGTTTGGCCTCATTCTAACTTGGGAGCTTTTGGAGTAAAGAAGGGATATCGTTTAAGTAGAGGTATTCCTTAGACAGGACAAACACAAGCTAATTTTATAGTAATCAAAAACACAAACAATAATACATCTGTATACATATACAACAAATAGAAATCTGTAAAACTAAATAGAAAAACTTACAGACTAGATGTGTATAAAAATAAACAATGATTCTGACCAAGGCTTGTGTTTGACACAATTTCCTTAAGACATATTTTACTCCTCACAATTGATATTTTGAGACTCTTGGACATTTGTCACTCAAGATACAATGACGCACAACAATTAGAAGAAGCCCAACGATCTAAATAATATAGAGAATAAAACTGTGTCTCTTTCTCTCTATTTGACTCTACGCATAAAAATATATTTTATGCGAAAGAACTTACATTTATTAATGAGGGACAACATAAAAATTAACACACTGGTCATGAATAAAATTTTGTACAAAGACTAATTGACACCAAAAAATAATAAAAATAAATTATTATATGGATTGGAGGACTCAGCCCCCACAAACCTAAGCCGAGCCCAATGTCTAACCCATGGGCATATAAAAAATAAAATCATAAAATAACTCTTCCTTTCCTATGTGGGACTCAATTATTCTCTATTTTAAACTATGTTCAAGTGGCCACATTATAAGTCAAATCTCAGTCACTCCTTAATGGTTTTTAACAAGTGACCCCATGATATTATTCACCTCACTTAAGAGTAGGGGTGTGCATGGGTCTGGTTGGGTCGGGTTGAGGGGATTTTTTGACCCAACCTACCATGGTGGGTCAAAAAAAATTCAACCCAACCCAACCCATCACATAAGTCCAACCCAACCCAACCCACATGGGTCGGGTTGAACCCATGGGTTTGACAAATTTTTATTATTATTATTATTAAATTGAGTAAAAAAAAAATTAATATATTAAAAAAACTTAAAGATTAGTATCAATGTAACTCCTTAAAGGTAAACAACACTAATAACTAAACAACAATAGTAATTTATTAGAATTTGTGTGAATTAATTGGCTTTTATATAAGATAGGAAGAACTGGCTATTTAAAAAAATTTTATTAATTATATAATATATTATATATATATATATATTAAATTAGTATTAGTAGGAGGAACTGAGGAAATGCTGCTCTATAACTGGTTTTTTTTTAAAAATTATTAAATATAATATATATATATATAAGTGCCCTATAATTGATTTAAAAAAATTATTAAATATAAAATATATTTTAAATATATATTAAATATGGGTGGGTCAGGTTGGGTTTGGCGGGTTTGTAATTTTATGATCCAAACCCAACCCGACCCACCATAAAATTTTTTTTTATAACCCAACCCAACCCACCAAGCCTAAAAAACCAACCCAACCCGGCGGGTCGGGTTAGGTTGGGTCGGGTTTGGCGGGTCGGTGGGTTTTGTGCACACCCCTACTTAAGAGAATGAGTTCCAATTTGGACCCATCTCAAAGGACATGTTGGTTTCACATATATTTTGGCTCGAAATTGGCCACTCAACTTGCAAACAACCATTCTTCTAACACTAAATCATGGAAGTTCTGAGTGATGATTGGCAGTTAGAGGCCCAGTTCAAGTTTCGAGCAAACACTTCGACCCAAACTACTCATAATTTCATTTTTTTTATATAAAAAAAAAAAAATGTCGATTCCAGCTTGCAATTGATGAATTTGTCTGCACATGTGCGTCAAAATTAAGCCATG
The DNA here is from genome assembly GCF_932294415.1 of Quercus robur. Taxonomy (NCBI): domain Eukaryota; kingdom Viridiplantae; phylum Streptophyta; class Magnoliopsida; order Fagales; family Fagaceae; genus Quercus; species Quercus robur. Next base: position 18,173,970 of record NC_065537.1, read on the forward strand.
AAGAATTTAAAACTCAACATAACAAATACATAATGTCATCTCAACAAATAGAGGAGATACTCTCATTTGCATAAAAAGACTAAAATCCTTTGAAAGTTGTTAGGAAAGAGCCACTAAGGTTATTGCTGATTCTTTTTGTCAATCTCATCATTCTACCCCCTTCAATAGCATAAAATTGACTCAAAGGTAGCCATCAAGTTAGTGTTACTACAAATTCAAAAGCTCACCCAGTTCAATTTCCTAGTCAACACGGCTATTAATGAGAAGGATAAGAGGAAGAAGAGATGGAAGAGAAAGGAGAAGGATAATGAGAATTAAGAAATAAAAAGACTTTAATACCCTTGTTTTAATGGTGAAACTTAGGCTGTGTTTGGTTCGATGTAAATCAAATTCCGAGTGTAAAATGAATGCAGGGGAAAATTAATTCCCGTAAGGAAATTAAAATCCAAGCGGTTGGGTGTGCAATGGAAAATAGTCAGGAAAACGATTTCCAATGTTTGGTAACATTCTGAAAATGCTATTTTCCTACAAAATTTTCACATTTTCTCAACTTCTAAACAAATTTTATATCAGAAAATCCACCACCACCCACACACCAGCAGCCATAGAAAATCCACCAACACCCATAGAAAATCCACCACTATCCACACAAAACCCACCACCACACAACACAAAAACTACCAAAACACCACCACCCACACCACCACCACAACAACAAAAAAATCAGAGATCAAAGAGAGAGAGATTGAGAGATTGAGGGAAAGAGAGATAGATTGGGAAAGAGAGATCAGTCTTCAGCGGCGGCGATGAGATCGGTCTTGGGTGGTGACGACGGTGCATGGCCTGCGGTTGATTGTCAAGATCGGAGCTCAACCTGTACTCGTCGGTGCATGGTTGGCAATCGGAGAGGTGGGTCTTGGGTGTTTGTGGATTGGTGATGAGGGAGGGGTGGATCAGTGATGGCTGGCGATTGGTGATGAGGGAGAGGCACGGCCTAGACAGCAGTGCCATCGATCTCAAATTTAGGTGACCGGCCTCTCTCTCTCTCTGATTGTGGGCGGCTCACTCTCACTCTTTTTCTCTCTCTGACGGTGATCGGCCTCTCTCTCTCTCTCTCTCGGTTCAGGTTTTTTTTTTTTTTTTTTTTTTTTTTTCTCTAGAAATGGTTTGAAGGTAAAATAGATCATAGATCTATTTTACACTTCAACTAGACACATTTTACAATCAATAGAAATGATTTTCCATTTGACCAAATTTTCCATGCGTAACCAAACACACGGTATGGTGTAAAATGATTTTCTAAAATGCTTTTCAGGCGAAACAAAAGTAGCCTTAGAGGTGGGAAATGAACAACTACATGATAGAGCCCACCTTGGGTAATAACTTGTTGGTAGGTAATGCTAAGGATTCGTTTGGTTAGAAGAGTGGAAAAGTGGGAAGATAGAAAATGGTGGGAGAATAGAAAAGTGGGAGGATATAAAATATTTTAATTTATCTCCTTTTTGTTTGGTTGAGAGTGAAAAAATGGAGGGATGGAAAAAGTGAGTTTGTATAAATTTACTTATACACCTTTGTTAAAAAATGATGACCAATTAAAACAAAAAAGTGACACCCAAAAAAAAAAAAAATCATCCAATTTATTATAACATAAAAATCATGTCCCCAAAAAAAAGTCATGTCTAGTTAAACGAAAAAAATAAAAAAATAAAAAACCATCACACCCACAGCTCATGAAATCAAAAAAAAGAAAAAGGGAAAGAAAAATAAAAATAAAAAAGGAAGCGGCAACATGCCCATGGCCCAGGAAAGCAAAAAATATAGGGAAAAAAAAAAAAAAAAAAAGAAGAAGAAAGGAAATGGGCAATTGTCCATATGCAAGTGCACATAGGTATTTTTGTCCATTAAGCAGCATCATTTTCTTTTTTCAGTTTTCTCTCCATTTTGGAGAGAAAACTTTTTGGTGGGCCCAAGGAGAAAACACCTAGGTCCCACCATTTACTTTCCTTCTTCTCCACCCAACCAAACACACTTTAAAAAAGTTTTTCTTCCCATTTTCTCTCTAAAGTTTTCTATCCATTTTGTTTCACATCCAAACAAACACACCCTAAAGGACTTCAACCACAGGTGTATAAAATGTATTAGCTTTTAATAATGTTTTAATGTAAAAGAAATAAATGTATAAACATATGTTTGTTCATTTTCTTGAGAAAGAACATTTGTTTATTCATTTGTGAAGAAGGAAAAATATTATTCTTGTCTTGCATGTTGTGAATATTAATTAAGAATTTACTTTTTTATTTGTTTAGTTTGTTCAGAAGCATAATGCTACATGATAAAAAATAATTATTCCAAAAAAATAAAAAATATCTATAAAGAGTAATAAAACATGAAGTATGAGACCTAGAGTTAGAAATTAATACTCACTAATAAGTTTCTCAAAAAAAATAATAATAATACTCACTAATAACATTTTTTTTTTTTACCTTTAATAACTTTATTTTTATTTTTATTAATTACTTAATTAAATATGACATGTTCATCTTCTAATTAAACCCATATTGTTTAACAAAATTTAAATCCTCCCTTAATTCCTTTCTTCTTCTTCTTCTTGGTTGGACAGACAAATTTCAACTGATCTAAACCATTTAAGATTTTCTTCTTCATCATCAACACCATTTTAATTCCTTTCTTCTTCTTCTTCTTGGTTGGACAGACAAATTTCAACTGATCTAAACCATTTAAATTTTCTTCTTCATCATCAACACCATTTTTTTATAAGGTTGAATGAAGATTTATCCCATATTTTGAGATATTCAATGTATAATATAGGTCCCAACAAAATAATTTATTGTGGTTAACAAATTCTACAACAACTGCAATGAGAGGATTACTCAATGTTGCTAACACAAATAACATTTTTGGAAAAAATAAATCTTTACTTTTAGATTAAAAAAATTATATATTAAAAAAAATTTAGATGTCTACATTTATTAAAAAAAAAAAGAAAGGATTACAAAGAGTTCATATTAAGCCTTTGAAATAGATTTGGTTGGAATATAATTTGAGTTAATAAAATTTTAACAAAATTAAATTATTCTAACAACTGATAAAATAAACTAATTTACTAATTAATGAGAATCTAGTACCACTTAGCCTCCACAATTAATCTTACCCAACTTTTATTATTTGATTTTTATTATAAAGTTTTATTATTAGTTTAAGTGTATGATAAAGATAAATCCTAGCCCAAAATTATTAGGTGATTCTATGTTATATGTGTTTATCAAAAAGAATTCTACCTTATCTTATTTGCATTAAAATTATCCCCAAAAAGTAAGTAATCCCCGAAAGGACTTGATTTGAGAGAGTATTTACTCTCTTGATATCATTCTATTAATATGCATCAAATTTTTCATATCAAATTCTTTAAAAAAAAATCTCAAGTGAAATCACTCTTTCTTTTCTTTAAGCTCTTGATTCTAACTAAACAGCCATATTAGTATACTACTATCACAAAACATAAGAGATAGGTTGGGTTTGTCATCCAGTAACATTCTTTTTCACTTCTCTCTATTTCTCGCATCTATGATCTTGCATGGTAGCCCTAATTGTTTTTGTAGTGCCCTCAAAGATATATACTCTCTTTTCTTCTTTATTTTTTTATTTTTTATTTTTGAAATTATTTTTTTATACTTTCTTTGCCGCAAAAAACTTATGTGGCACACTCTCAGATGGTTAGTAAAAAGTCAGATGCTTCGATTATATATATATATATATATATATATCTCTGTGGACAGTGTGCATCTTCCTTCTTCTTCTCTAAACAATTTCTTGAATAATACACACTTTCATATTGGTTAGCAATTATGTGAGTGAAAAGTGGATGAGATGGATTAGCAGATAGCTCAAAATATCCTACGACTAAAGGAGTTGGCAAGGTGATTATGAATCTATCAGAGTAGATATTTCGAGAAGTGATAAGTTGGAGATGAATTTGGATTTTCAGTTACGTTAGATTTTTGGTGCAAAGGGAAGTGCTACTTGACCTAGCAGTGCTCATTGATGTATCATAGTCTTTTTATTCAATAAGTTGTAAATTGTGGTATAGTGAAATGAAATCTCTTTATTTGGGATTTTCTTCTTTTAGTATTTGAAATCATGGAATGACATTTTGGCTTGTAATGGTAAAATTTTTGAATTACTGTGTGTCATATTATAGATAACAAATTTTAAGCATAGGAGTTTTAAAAAAATTAATTTGGAGTTGAACATATGTTTATGTTTAAACATAAACATAACAGTACAATACAATACAAAACATCACTATAAGCACCACAATGTGCCATATGATGGCCAACGAGAAGGGATGACCTTCATTTAGTGTAACCATAATCCTTCCATGATGGCATGGTATGGGGAGAAGGCATCAATTATTAAATTTGAAAATGAATAAGTTTTATATCAAAATGAAGTTTTAAATGAAATTGAATAGGCCCTAATTTTTAAATAAATTTATGAAATTATCTTTAAAAAAAATTGGTGTATAAACCTCTATTGGTAGGCATCTATGTTCGTGTGATACAATATTTATCAAGTTTTGATACAGTTGTTTATTCTAGGCTGACAACAATGGAGTTGGGTGGCTACCAGAAAAAAGAAAAAAGAAAGTTGCCCCCTACGTGAGTTTTTTAAGCATCTTTTGATCGCTTGTAACCTTAATTTTGGTATACTTAGTTGGCTATATGAAGATCATTGTTTGTTCACTATCAACCATGATTATTATTTTGAGAACTATATCTTTTGTGATTTCTTTTTTAGGCTTAAGCAGCAATTTGGCCGCAAAAAGACATAATCTTTGTGTTAATCGTGATTGGATTAAGCAATATTTTTGATGTCAGGATGACTGAAAAACCATGGAAAATTTTCCTAATCCATTCCTAGGATTTTTTACTGCACAAATGAAATAGTGAAATCTCTTTTAGAAGTTATTAAAGATTTTTCTAATATATTTCTATTTGTGTATGTCACTACCCTATCTATACTATGTGATCTATTCAATCTAAACCATTCCCAAATTCAAAATAAGAAATTATCCTATAGAGTTTAGGGCATTGGCGAGTGGAATGACAATTGTGGCCAACTTTCTCAACACAAATTACTACAGAAGTTTGTATTAATACATTAAACTCTCTTTTTTTTCCTTTTTTTCTTCATACAATATGATTAATTATTTTTATTTTTATTTTTTGGGATTTCATTGTGGTATAACTTATTTATATTTTTTCATAAATGAGCTATCTTTGAAGAAGAAAATGACATCCATATATATATATATATATATATATATACACTAGTTTGCCTTTATTTTTGTATCTTATCCTTTATGTGCAATATCGTTCTCCAAACATCTACTTAGCATATTCACATAATGAAAGTATTTTCCATGTAGATGGAGGAAATATAAGGTAAAATTTAGGGTGTCTCAACATGTTTGGATTTTTGAACATCAAATGTTTGTATATATGTTAGTATATTGACCCAGCTTGAAAACCTTTCCATGGATTCTAAGCATTGAGAAATTTTTTAAAGGTTAAGTGCTATTCCCTTAACAAATTTTGATTCTAAATTTTCCTTGTTTCTCATGAAAGATAAAAAATTATAAGGATCAAAGTTGGAAATAATTAATTCAGAGTTTTTTTTTTTTTTTTTTTTTTTTGAGAATGAAAATTAATTTAGAGTTGATTATATATTTAGACATATGTTTAAACACAAAAACAACAATTAAATGTCAAACATAACTATAAGTGCTACAATAGAATGAATTAACACCTTAAGTGAATTCTACTAATGTTATTTCAAAAAAAAAAAAAAAAAATACATTATTAACATTTATTAATTATAAGATATCAAATTGAATAACAAATTTTTAAAAAAATTTTTAGATTAAGGATTTTTGTTCAGATTTGACCTCGCCTAGAGAAAAAAATGAAGTCCATATAGACTAACGTCGTGTGGCCTAATTTAGCCAAAATGATGTTAACTAATATTTAAGTAACTAAGAATTATTCCCCAACTAAAAATCTATATAAAAACAATAACAAAACCTTAGTCCCAAATTTTTGGGATCGGCTATAGATCCTAAACATATTAGTTAGAGTCAACCATATACATTATTTTTCTCCATTTTATTTGTAGTAATACTCTTTGTTACTTTCTTAACCAATAAGAAAGATATAATTTTAGTTGTATAGTTTAATCTAGGTAAAACTCAATTATTTTAGTTTTAAGAAATTCAAATTTTCACTGAAACTAAAATTTTATAAATTCTATTAAAAAAAGAATATAATTTCATATTTATTTTAATTATTTAATCATATACCATAATTATATAATTTAATATAATAATACTTGCAAACTAGGAACTCTCTCTACTAAATATCTTCATTATATTATGATAGCTTATTTAGTTTCAAGTGAATCACTAATTATTATAATAATTTTGATTATATTTGTAGAATATATAATTTTTGTACATATTAAATTTTTAATTAATCCATGCATAATAATAATAATAATAATAATAATAATAAGAAAAAAGAAGTTATAATTCTAAAATTAGTAGCTTTTAACAAACTCAAATCCGCCATAGATTTTTAGTCACGATAGTCAATCCAAAGGTACGTTCCTTAATAACTGTTTTTCCAAATTTATCTAAAACTTACGGGAAAAAATCCTTTTAATTTTATGACACTAAAAAAGATTAATGAATGAAAAATAAAAGAGTACATAGAAGAAGAAAGAAGAGAAAACAAATTGCATCTGTTTAAATTTTAAAAAATGATATAAGAGATGTGGTGATGGCGACTTCATGAAGTTTTTTGAGGGTGTTCATTAAGAATTTAATTATACAAAATCTAATAAAAAGATAACTTCATATTTTGAAAAAACACATGTGCGCAAACACATAAAGTCTTACAATTTCCTTTTTTGAATTTTCTTATTTTGAAATCGTTACATGATAGTCTCATTATCAATATTGCAATTTATATCTCTTCAAAAGTTTAGTTAAATAAAGTTTTCTTAGACTTTTTCTTTTTATTTGTAAGAACCTAATATATTGTTAAGGAGACCAAAGTTTAAGGTCAAATTTTGGTTATAAACTTAGTTGTAACTTAATACTACAATCTCACTAAACAAATTAACATTGCTATATATTTTGAAAATCTAATAGCTAAATTGCATGTTCTCTATGTTATTAAAACACGTGTTAAATTTCATGCCAATCAGACGTTATTTACTATTCGATCCCTAAACTTATTTTTTATTTATAATTTTAAACTATAAAAATTCGAAATTTAAACATTTAATTGACGACATAACTATTGATCTTTTCTCTTCTTGAAATTTTGCAAGTATGGAAGATATATAAAAAAAATATAATTAAATGGTGGATTTGTTAAAATTCACATTCAATAAAAAAAAAATTGATTGAAGTTGTAGTCTTAGTTTACAATCAAGTTTGTTGTCAAATTTTATCTAAGGTTTATTTATGTTGGACCTAAAAAATATTTAGGGTAATCACAAAGTTTTTTTAAGGATAAAAAAAACCATAATATTTTAAAATTTATACATAATAATAATTATTTTTTATAGTTCAGGTGGTCCTGTGACCGCCTTGGAATGAAGAGCCCGCCTGAGATGAAGAGGAAAATAGAGTGTCTATTTAAATAAGGATAAGAGATAAAGATGAAACTAGAGTTATATTATACATTTTCTATGTATAACAGTTGATATGTGATGTACTTTGCTAGTTAAACCTCTTTTTTGGAAAGCAACAATTCCAACCACTCCACATTACATGACTTGTAATTTCCTTATATCAGTAGGGTATTTGTCTCACAATTGAAAGGTGTGTTGTAATTTGTAAGAATACTGGTTTCTCTCTCTCTCTCTCTCTGGCTTTAGAATTTGGCAATTTGGATCAAGTAGATTTCTGTTCCAGGTATGATATCTATTTGCATTAATTTTTCATCTATTATTTGTAGTGTACTCCTATGAGCAGAGGATTCGTACGGCAATTTCTTGTATGGCTTTCTATAGTATGGCAGCAAGTACTCCAATAGCAACTCGTATGGCAATTTTCTTGTATGAAGAAAATTTCCATATGAGTACTTGCTTTCTAACGGATTGCTGTCTTACTTTTCATCTATTTTTTGTTTTCTACTCCTAATCCTATCATATCTCAACTATTTCTAGTAACATCAGTTAAATGCTGAACTGGGCTCGGGTGTTGTTTGTATTTAATGTCGATTACTTGCTGCCAAAAACTTGATTTTTTTTTACTCCGATATTTGAAAAGGTTTACTAACTTAGCTACTTCTACCTAATTTAGAAAAGCGCCAACCCAACAAATGCACTTTGCAAGCACTGTTTTTTGAGGATTTTCAGGTAAGATCTCCGTTGTGAGTTTCTATATTGGTAAATTAAGAGCTCCCACATATTAAAATAAAAAAGAAGCAAGGGAAGAAACCAGTGATCTAGAGAGTTAGGAGGAAATGTTCTCATTCTTAATTCAGAATCTTGTAAAATAGTTCCCTGTTTGTAGTTTGTACACTATTGTTTGTTTTATAAATTTAGATTATTGGTAGCATATAAACTATATTTGAGGAGCATCTCATAGACCTTCTGTGTCAATGCTGCTGTTAACAAATTTCTTGTATCAGCAGAGGATTCATCTCATTATATAATTTGAAAGTGGCGTTGTACCTTGTAAAAATAATGCTTTAAGTACACAGCAGGTAATTAACTTTTATCTATATTTGTAGTGTACTCCTATCCTATTTCACCCATTTCTAGTTCCATAGGTTCAATGCTGAACTGGGTTTGGCTTTTGTTTGAGTTAATGTATTAAACTTGGTTACTTTCTGCCAAAATTTTTAGTAAATAATTGTTTGGTTTCTGAGGTTTTTTTTTTTTTTTTTTTTTTTTTTGGGCCTTCATATGTGGGGATTAGACAAAAGCTTAAGGTTTTGTTTTCCCAAATTCTGGCTACCATGTGTTGCTTTCATATAAAATCATGATCCTGGACAGCAGTATAGGCACTTATGATGCAAAGTTTGATGAAGAGTCTAGAAGTTACAGGGTATTACTGAATCAATAGCAATAATACCGCCCATATTTCTGTTGCCACGGATGGCTGTCACCCACAATCTGCAGTGCAATCTATTCACTACTGAATGATCTTCTGTTTGAGCTAAGAAAAGAAGGTATAGAAGAATCTTCTTTTCCTTCCAAAGGCTATGGAAAACCATAGGTAGTATCAAAATAGGATTAGGTGAAAAAACTACTTTATATATAACTTCATCTATGTTAATAACTAGCACCCTAACCTTTTTACAAAGCTACTCAATCTCAGATTGACAAGGTGGGTCTCGCATTGTTCAAGATATAGCTTATCTCAACCCTTTTGATGAGCTTTGTTATCCACTGGATCCCTAGTTTCTACATTGGACAAACCTTATTTTATATGCCTTTGACAAGTTAAACTATGTATTTTGTTACATAAGATAATATCTACAATTTAGTTGTAATTAGTAGGTTTGCGTAAAAGATCTAATGTCCACAGTGGTGGTAGGTTCATAATTCATTTTGAAAATTTTACCAAATTAGTAGGGTTGGTCATGTGCTTAATGAGCTCTAGCATTACTTCTGTGGACCTTACTTTGAAGTTTTGGGCAGAATGCCAGATGATGGTGGGCTACTTTCCCATGCTACTCTCTTGGACAATTTTTGGTACTTCCATCATTTTTGCTGTCTCTTATTTTGTGATTGCACTTTCTGGAGATTGGTAGTACAATCACAGAATCACTCATCTCGCTTTAATGCTTTAAGATGCTAACTGAACCAAAAATAGCATTACTCTACTTATGAGTTTTGGCACGTCTTCTTGTTGGGAAGACTTTTTTTTCCAGAAAAGCACATTTAACTTGCTCTTATTGAGGTCCCCAGCGGACCTCTTCCTATGAAGTTGGGATGAAAGATCTTGGCTTTCTTCAGGTTTGATTGAAAATTCATTCCTGAACCCTTTAATGCTCTCTGATTTTCAGCAGTAATATAGTGCTCATTTAATATCTTAGGTTTGCTCAGCTAATTTCACAGTACTCTTATTCCTATACAACTTTATTTGATGCTTCACCTGGAAGCTTGGGAGTCAAATGACACTTTGTAGAACACCCTTGGCCTAATATTGCTTATAACAGCACTAGTGTCCTTACTTCAACTTCAATGTAGTTTTGCAAAGCATTTTTTATTTTTACTTTTAATCCTTGTGGCCATTCTCTCCTGAATGGGCTAGTTAGGTATTTTGAGACTTATTTTTGTGATTTTCAAACTCATTTTCTTTTAGATTAAGATCCATTATATCACATCTCAGTTTCATATCATTGCAGTTTAATGTACTATTACCATCATATTGATAATTTTGGCACTTGTCCCTCCATTTGTATTTGTAGTATATAGTGCCCGTTTGGATTCGAATGAATCCAACGTCTGCGTTTTCTGATTTTTTTTTTTTGCAGCCGCATAATATGACCAAGTCAACTGTGAACAGTGCACAGATATACTGTTCACGGACCCACACATTCCACTTTTCAGCAACTTTTTTATTAAAAATGGGTCCCACAATACTATTCACATATTTAAAAATTATTTTGCAACAGTGTTTTCAGTTTCAGTTTTCAGTTTCAGCAAAAATAAGCTCAATTCAAACGGACCCATAATGTCCTAAAATGGATGAGCATGTTGGGTCTGACTTCTGGTAACACGTCATCCAAAAATCTTCATTGCCTTATGACTTCTTGATCCTATAGCTTGCTTATATGGGTGATTTTACTCTTTAATTTCACTGTAAAAAAGAAAAGAAAAAAGATACTGATACGTAATTATTGACAATGAAGAAATGTATTATGTTATTGATTCTGTTTCTACATTTAGTGCCACAAAGCACTTAAGCATCTCAAGAGAGGTGGATCAAGAAGGAGCTCATCTGATGGTGGAACAATTTTGGACAATAATCCTATGTTAATTCAGACTAACTTAACTTCATTGTTAATAACAGACTAACGCCATTGTTAATCCCAGACTACTTGTAAACTCAAAATTAGGATTCCTTGTAGAAACCTTTGCTGTCATTAGTTTTTTCCATGTTAAAAGACAAGGTAATTATGTAGTTCATAACTTAGCTAGCTAGACATGCAAGATATTTTTGAGGTTTATCGGTGTGAATAGAAGATATTCCACACATCTTAATGATGTAATCTTAGCCGATTTGGCGAATTTGTCTTAACGAGAGTTACAACCTTTTTCTCAAGAAGAATTCCTAACACAATTTAGACTACAATAGTACAAAGGATTGGGGTCTCAATTCTATCTCTTGACTAGGAACAATTCTTGGGTTTCGAAGACCATTTGGTCTATAGCAAAATAATTTTTAAATATGTGAATAGTACTGTGGGACCTATTTTTAATATTTTTTAGTGCGTGAACAGTGATGAATAGTGCGCGAACAGTGATTCTTTTCTCCTAAAAAAGCTGAAACGCGTGAGGAAAAAAAAAAGAGAAAAACGCAGAACACAAAACGCAGATGCAATAATTCCTATCCAAACCGCACCATATCTCTAACCAAAAAAAAAAGAAAAAAAAAAAAAAAAAGATCTATATCTCTAACAGAAACAATTTGTGAAGATAAGACACAACATCATTGTAATTTTAAAAAGAGAGATACTACGTTCGCAACATTTTCACAACAAATCATAGGTGATTAGTTGTTATTAGTTCAAATTTGAACATAACATTAAGATTACTTTTTTGCTCCAACAATAACAACCTGCCACTTAGAATTTGTTGTAAAAATGTTGTAAAAATATTGTGAACATATCATTTTTCTTTTAAAAAATAGGAACTATTTGAATATGTTATTGGAAGTTTAAGGACCGAAAACATAGTTTGTCTATTAAATTGTTTATGTACCAAACATCTCACTGAACATTATTTGGAGTCTACAAAATATACATAATTTATCTTATGGTCATTTAAAAATATATGCATATTTCTACTTACACGTGACAACGTCCATTTCCCTTTAGTTCATTGAATAAAAGCATTGGAGGATGTTATATATACTAACAAATCAGACCAAAAAGTTCATATATAATGATGTAACATCATGGAAAATTCTTGGAATATTAGGCTGTGTATTAGACATATCATTGAGGAAATTGATAATGAATCAAAAATAATGACTTTGAGACGTGTTGACAACACTCTGCTTTTTAGGGGATAAGTGTCCACACTTCAAAGAGCTTGATGTCGAGTTAAGACTAATTTAACTCTAGAATACAACAAATCTATTAACTGCAAAATATATATATATATATATATATATAATTTCATTTTAACAGAATTTTTTACTAAAATATTAATGATCTAGCCTATAAATAATTATCTTTTAAAAATCAATTATTTTGTATTAGATAAAATTTTTTACGGATTATAATCTAATGCATCCCATCTTATGTTAATAAAATAAGAAATTACTGTATGATCCTGATCATACGTGTATCCAAGAGTGTCACATGCCTTGCAAGCATATATATATATATATATATATGCACATATATTTTAGAGCTATGTATCTATAGATTCTCTAAATCATTTTATTTATTGGTATTTGTATTACACCGTATGCCGACAACATATTACAATAGTACACCGTAAGCCTTAAAACACACTTGATTATATCTATATTACAATAGTATATTAATCTTAAAGGGTTTACATTATTTACTATTAGATCTGTGATCAGATCCCTCTATATATACCACCACCTCTTTCTATCCTCTATCTATACTAGCTCTTATAAACCTTTAGATAAATCAAAACATTCATCAATGGGGATTCGAGTAGTCTTTCTCCTCACTTTGGCCTCCCTCTATTTTTCAGGCAAGCAAGCTATTTCAATTTTTATCTCTTTTTTTTTTTCATCATACTTAACATCAATTTAAGTACACTTTCACATAAATTAACCAACTATGATATTCTGTTGACTATAAGATACAATGATTTTAATTAATGCATGCAATACGTGAACTCACACCCCCCCCCCCCCCCCCCCCCTCTTCCCCCTCTTCCCCTCTTTGAATTTTACAAAGATTTCTGTTTATATGTTTTGTACATTTAGGGGCTCACTCAGCTACATTTGCAATCACAAACAACTGCCCATTCACAATCTGGCCAGGAACCTTAACTGGCTCCGGCGGTCCTCAGTTATCTCTCTTAACTGGTTTGGAGTTAGCTTCCGGTGCTTCATCCTCTCTTAACGTCCATCCCCCGTGGTCTGGTCGGTTTTGGGCACGATATCAATGTTCTAAGGACCACTTTGGAAAGTTTAGTTGCAGCAGTGGAGACTGTGGATCAGGTCAAATAGCATGCAATGGTGCTGGTGCAATTCCACCAGCATCCCTAGTGGAATTCACAGTTGCAACAAATGGTGGACGAGATTTCTATGATGTTAGTCTTGTGGATGGCTTTAATTTGCCAATCTCAGTAACCCCCCATGGTGGAAAAGAAGGGTGTAATACCACAAGCTGCAGAGCTAATGTGAACACAGTTTGTCCTCTCGAGTTGGCTGTGAAAGCATCAGATGGTAGTGTAATTGCTTGCAAGAGTGCATGTTTGGCATTCAAACAGCCACAATACTGTTGTACAGGTGATTTTGGTTCGCCAGATACATGCTCGCCATCTAACTATTCAAGGATTTTCAAGGACCAATGTCCACAAGCTTATAGCTATGCTTATGATGATAAATCTAGCACCTTTACTTGCACTGGTGGGGCTGACTATGCCATAACTTTCTGTCCTTGATACATATAATAAGTTAACAGCCGACCCCTTGGAAGAAAAAAAGTTGAAAAGCTTTATAAACAAGGATCCAATAAGTCAAAAAGAAATTCCGGCTGATTGATAAATGTATTGCTATAATTTCTTATCATGTTTTTCAGCTGTCAAAAACATTTCTTGCATGTATGGCAACAAATAATTGTGTTATTTGAATATGTAATTAATTATTTATGGGGTTTGAGCTTTCATACTCACTAGAAAAAGTCATTTAGAAACCGGAGTATACTTCTTAAGTGGTAGAATTTAGGTTCTTTAGCTTTTGATTTAGAATCTTAAAGGACCAAAATACTTACTACTCGCAAAAGGGAAAAATGAAATTGTTCAGGAAGAGAAAGTAATGTCCATGGGTCTACCTTATTAAAATTTGATTGCCTATTGATAAGAGTTAGAAAGGTAGGCTCTACCATGTCTCGACATTATTTGTATCATTCAAAGATATTCTCATCCTTAACAGTTGTGGTAATATTAGGTTCTACAATCAAATTTAAACATGTAGGTACATTAAAATTACATGATAACATTGCTTGTATTTTATTAGTCAATGCAACTATGTGTTTATTTTTAATTAAGATAACTAAAACCTAAGTTTGAGCTTTAGAAAAAAAAAAAAACCATGTATTTAATCTTAAAAACATCGACTATAAAAAAAAAATCTTAAAAACATTGAGTAATATGTCTTCTCAATAAAGCAAAACAAACAAACAAAAAATTGATAAAAGACAATGTAACTATGTGTTTGTTTCTAATTAAGATAACTAAAACCTAAGTTTGGGCTTTAAAAAGAAAACAACAACCAACCACGTGTTTAATCTTAAAAGCATTGTCTTATGTTTGTTTTGCTTTATTGAGAAGACATTACTCAATGTTTTTAAGATTTTTTTTTTATTTGATAAGACAATGTTTTTAAGATGTGATGCCCTGTCATCAAAATGTTGAAATGGGCTTTCTAATTAAATGAGACTAGGTGTGTGTTTGGATACCGCTTATTTTGGTAAAAACTGAAAACTGAAAACAATAAAAAAAAAAAAAAAATTGGTTACTGTTTGTTAATGAAAACATTGTGCATTTTCCTTGATGCATTGTTCATGTCCCATGAACAGTGCACTGGGCCCTAGAAATAAAAAAAAAAAAAAAAAAAAAAGCCAAAAACGCATCTGCATGAAAATGCAGACGCAATCCAAATGAAGCTCTAGGTTTTCAAATTATCAAATTAATTATTCATTTTTGAAAATGAATAATTAATTTATAAATTGAAACTCTCAATTATGTTCTATATTTTCATTCCATACAAATATGCTCATCCTTTATTTGGATTGGAACAATGAGAATTTTAGGTGATTGATTATAGTTTTTATTTAAAAGACCGGCGAAATTACATTTTACCACCTTAAACTATACATCAGATTACACTTTACACCCTAAACTATTCGAATGCACATTTTGTACCATAAACTATCACACTTTACACCCTGACATTACTTTTACTATTAAGTTAAGATAGAAATTAATAACACATAACTCACACATGATTTTTACTTAGATGGCACACTATTTAAAGACCAAAACACCCTTTTCACAAACAATTGAAAACAAAAGCTTTTTATTTTTATTTCTATTTTTTTTTCAGGTCTCTCTCGCCCAACCGCTCATCCCCTCTCTCTCACCCATCAGCTCTTCTCCTCTTTCTCATTGTTCAGTTGCTCCTCTTTCCCAAATCAAACATACAAATTATCTCTATGTCCAAAAAAAAATCATCAACGGTATCAAAACGAAATATGATGTACAAGAAACGCTCCATAACACGGATCAATATGGTTCCGTTTTGGGTAAAAACTTTAGTTGTTGGGCCATGCTTACAAGGTCGAATAGTTGCAAAATCAAGATCACATACGAACTGGGCCACTACGAGTTCAACATGACGAATGGTAGGAACCAATTAACCGAAGAATGAAGATTGAATCGCTACACTATTAAAAGATTACACAAGTCGTATTAACAATCCTAGTGGTTAAGTTGGTTCCCAAACTCATTAAGGCTTTGGTACCTACTTGGTTGACTGGTAATCTACTGAACATTATGTTTTGAATGGTTTTTCTATATCTATAATGCTTCAGCTACTATCTGGCCATTACGGAAATTAAGATGCAAGGCAGCCATGGAAGGTGATATAGTTTCATCAACTACTATGCTTAGAAAGGGCCCCATTTTGTTGGGCATAGAGATAACTTGTATGTATGCAGTGGCGACTCCAGAAATTTTTCTCAGAGTATTCCTTGGGTCGTGGTTTTCTTATCAAATATTTGTCTATAATTCTAGTAAAAGAATAAATAATAAACTATAAGTTCATTTAAAATATTAATAAAATTATTAATTATTGTTGTTTAGTTGTTTCATTAATTTGTTTGTCTTTTATAAACTATAATTTGTTATATTGTTGTTTCATTAATTATAAAATTATTAATTGTTGTTTAGCATAACATAATTTAATTTGTTTGTCTTTTATAATATATTTGTTAATTAAATTATTATTTATTAGTTGCTTCCCCCAATTAATTATTGATTAATTAAATTATTGTTTATTAGTTGCACTAGCACATACCCCATGTGTATTTATTTCCCCCAATTCAAATATCTCACCCCCGGCCCTATGCCTCCATCCACCCCCCACCATGGTTTTAAAAACTGGTATGATAAAGGAACCAAAAAAGAGACTGGTTACCGGTTTTCTGGTCAGACCAAAGTCTGACCGGTGGTCAAACCAGTGACATCATAAATAATTTAATTAATAAATAAAAAATAATAAAATTAAATAAATAAGAATATAGATACTGATATTTACTAAAAAAAGATATAAAATTTTAGAAGTATTTTCATGTTAAATTTAACTCAAATTAAAAGAAAAATAAATTATCATTTTTTTAGAGGAAGAAAAAGAAGTTAACCTAAACAAACTACCCAAAAAAAAAGGGTTATGGTTTTAAAGTTTTATAATCATATATAATTTTCAGTATTTTTAACAAAACCATTATTTAATTTAACAATATTTATCTATGTTAATATAATTTCACATCTAAATATTTCTTCTAAAAAAATAGTATTTATTATAAAAATATATTATGCTTGTCTTGAATATTGCAATAACCTTACCGGTGTACGAAGTGCAAATAATTCAGATTTTTTGCCTTTGATTGACCCCTCAAACCCACATAAGCCATATCACAAACCTATTTCTCATCAAAAAATAAAAGAAAAAAAGAGTAAAGTGGTCTGCCTCACCACCTAAGCATCAACGTGGCCAAAGAATATCCATCCACATTTATACCAAACTTTTTAAAAGGATTGTCCTCTCCTCTCCTTATCTAAAATGTCTAAACAAATTGCTTAAATCTCTCTCTCACTCTGAAGAAGAAGCAGCGGCAGAGCTGCAGTTTCCTCTCTTTCTCTGTTTCCTCCAAAGCCTAGTTCAGCTCCTCGCCCAAATTAAGATATATTTCTTATTTCATAATCATTTTCTCACATATTCTCACATATTCTCTGTTACAATTTTTTTTTTTTTTTTTTTTTTTTCAGATTCTTTGTTACCATTTTTTTTTTATAGATTTAAGTTCAAAGTTTGTTTGGCATAAAAAAAGTTTGAGGGTGTTCCTAATTTTTTTGAGGGTGTTCCTCATTTTTTTTAAGGATAGATAAATAAAAAATTTTAAATTATTACATATAATTTTTTTTTTTCTTCAGAGGTCAGGGTGTTCCTGGGAACACCCTGAACCAAACGTAGCGTCGCCACTGTATGTATGATTTGGGGAAAGGAGCAACTGGACAATGAGAACGAGGAGAAGAGCTGTTGAACGAGAACGACAGAGACCTGAAAAAATAATAATAATAAAAAATAAAAAAATAAAAAATAAACATTTGTTTTTTATTGTGTGTGGAAAGGGTATTTTGGTCTTTAAACAGTGTGCCACCTAAACAAAAATAATGTGCAAGTCATGTGCTATTAATTTCTGTCTAACTTAACAGTAAAAGTAATGTAGGGGTGTAATGTGTGAAAAATGTGATAGTTTAGAGTACAAAGTGTAATATGGTGTATAGTTTAGCTAGAGTGGTAAAGTGTAACTTTTCCTAAAAGACCAATTAAAATCAATTACCCTTTTTTTCTCCAAAAAAAAAAACAATTACAATCATCTGCATTCTATTCCATTTCAAGGATATATTTCAATTAATGATATTTTATTCTTCAGTATTTTCAATCTACAATTTCAATTTCCTATGTAAAGTGATTGTTTTAATATCTTTGGAAATTCTAGGATCCGTTTGATAGAAGAGTTTGAGTAATGTTGTTTGTATTTTTTTGAAGTACGTGTAGGTGAAAAAGTGTGTGCAAATACATGCAATGTTATTTAAAAACGGAAAATGTGTTTAAGATGCTTTACCAAACGAAGCCCTAATTGTCCATTGGGTGAAATTCTCAAGCCTTGTGATTGCATGAAATGACTTTTTTTTTTTTTCAATTTTTACCCTTGAAATTTGTGAAATGACAATATGGTACCAAGGCTTTTGAAAAATTTAAATTTTAGTCTGATTATAAAATGAGGTATTTATAATGATTTTTTAAAATAACATTAGATGATTATATCACGGTCATCCTCTCTCACCATTGCCTTTTCCTGTTAATTATTTAACCATTTCCTTTTATTTCAAAAATTGTTTATTAAATATTTAAAAAGAATATTTATTAATACTCCTTAAATAAGAGTAAATCTACTATCACAACAATTTTTACAGATTTGGTCACAACTCGCTGATGTTACAAGTTGTAAGTAGTGAGAGAAAATAATAGGTCTATGTGGGTTTTTAATTCCATCACTTACAAGTTACCACATGAACAGGCCATGGTAAAATTGTAAAAATAGTCTTGGCACTTACTCACTCTTTAAATAATAAACATCACAATGGTCCGTGGGTAACGTGCTTTTTTCTTGATAATTTGTACTATTTCTCTCAGTGCTTTGTTTTGTTTTGTACTAAGAACTAACGATGATCAAGCTTGTTTTATAAGTTGAATATTTCCAAAAGGTTAATTTGGTTTTTTTACCCACAAAAGTAATTTAGTTAGGCTAACTAATCAGATCTCTTTTCATCTATTATTAAAATTGAAAATATCCATGTTGTGTCATGATAAAAATGACTAATGAGGCACATTTCAAAATTTGGGCAGTTATGATTACGGCTTATTATGCTTTTTAATAACTTCACTTTTCCTCTCTGTCCCATTCACTGAAACCAAGCTCTTTCTCCCAATCTTGACATATGTTATTAGCTGATTGTACATCTTTTAAAATCTTAATAATTCCATTTAATCCAGGACAATGGAAAAAATATTTAAAAAAATTTTTTTTAATAAAAAAAGGAAAAAATAGTTAATTTTAATATTAAAACTTCCGATTTATTAACCTTTATATGTTTACATTTATGGTTCAAGTAAAGTGTACACATTTGTATTAACAATTAATACACAATATGCAATATTGTATATTATTAATACAAATGTGTATAATGGTGTACATATTTATTTAATCTACAATGTAAAGTGTATATTATCATTTGTAAATGTAAAAAATAAAAAAAAAAAATAAAAAAAAAACCTTAATTTTCCTTCCCTTTAACAATAAATCACACAAATTTTGCTTAGACTTTTTAACTTAACTAATTCTTATCTTCTAAATATTCTTATTGAAGGCATTTAAAGTTTAAACACCTAGGTTCCAACTATCAAATTTATAAATAAAAAAAACTAAAATCACACAAATCTCAAATCAAACTTCAAGCAAATTCTCAAGAAAGTACAACGGGCATTCGGGAAATTAAGGCAAATAATTTCTTCATTTTCTCAATGACAATCCTTGTTAACCAATACCTTTGATGCTTTCTAGTGTTTTCTCGTGTCATGTTAAGATAATAAAACAAAAATATAAAATTAAAGCCACACCTTCCCGTGTAACTTCTTATATAAGTTTTCATTTCTCTCTCTCACTCTCTCTTTGCAAGTAGACAAAGAAAACTTTTAATGTATCAAAATAAAGAGTGATGAATGAGTATTTGGCCCCTTTTTAACTCTCAATACAAATACAAATGTAATGAATTGAAGTATTAAACAAAAATTAGTTTCATGCAAAAGTGAGTCCTGGGTAACAACTTACAAATAATTATTTTCCCATCCTACTCAGTACACTCAAATATTCTCTCTTGTTTTTGATGTTTGAAAGGCTGAAATATCATAAATCGAACTAAGCATTCAAAACTGGTTTGGTCTAAGAATGTAGAATGTTTCCCTTAACCAGTTTTTCGTGGGTGTTTTGTAAAAGTGATTGAATAACACAGAAAAAATAGATTCTTATGCTAAAATAAAAGAAAATTTTAGACCGGCTGATGTAAATGCTCTAAGGTTCCAAATTTGTATGCTATACGATCATAAATTGCACAGAATGAGAGGGGATGGGGGGACGGGGTCAATTTTGTAGAAATGAAGACTTTTTTTAACTAATAATTTGTTTTTGCCTGTTAGTGTAACTTGACCCAAGAACAGGTAAAATGCATGTACTGTAGATCCTGTCGATAATCTGATACAAAGGCCTTTCCCTCTGAATTGTACAACGAAGGCCACGAGGCACATACTAGACAGTCTAGACTCCCACCTAGATACCACATGCCCCAAGATTGACATGGGCTCCTAAATGATGCCAGCCTCATCTTCTAACAACCCCTGATGCATAGTGGAATATAACACAGTTTAATGGCAAGCATAACCATTAACAGGTTATATTCTAAAGAAGAAACTCTGTTGAAACATTCAACTTTGAATTGCAAGGAAAATGCTCAAGACTAAACAATAAAATTAATGCTTATTTGATACTATAGCTAGATTCATAAAAACAGATTACTTCTAAAGTTTTGTCCCAAGTTCACAACTCATTGTCTCATAGACATTAACTCAAAGCCACTTACATTAGATAAGTGTGGGACACTTTACTTGTAAGTCATCCAATAGAACTAGCCTCACTTGAAATTTAGCCTATGAACATCATTGTAACTAAAACAATATAATTCACAATCTATGATGGAATTGATCCCCTGAAAAAAAAATATAACCTGATTCCATTGACATTATCAAACAAGATGCATGGACATGTCATTTGAATAATTTAAACCATTATGACTGAAATGATATACAAATTCATTAAAACATACTATGATTTAGAGAAAAAAAAAATCCAAAACATGGTCTGGCTGACTGAAATATATGCAGGTGCACATCCAATAGCAGTAGGCTCATTTGAAATTCATGCTATCAAGATCCTCCTTATTTAGCAGCCAGTTGAAGTATAAACAGAAACTGATCGTCATCTTCTGCAGAAATGCCAATCTTCATCATCTACAAATATGTGAGAACTTGAGTTATTATGATACTTTAACCAAAAAAAAAAAAAAAAAAAAAAGAAAAGAAAGGAAAATAAGGCAATTAATAATTCGCTCATACTGTTGAGTGAGCAACTGGAGTTGCTTCTTGCCTGCTTAGGCATCACACCAATGACATGTAGAGAAGAAAATAAGTCTCTAGTTTTGGCAGTTCAAAAATTAATAAGGAAAAAATGTCCAACATTTGCGTGCACAAGGTGAATATAAAAAATAGCATAATACTCTGAAACTTAAAGTTGGATGCCAAAATAGGACTGAACCATCTACCTTACAGCAAAATCACTGAAGCAAAAAACCTGAGACAAAAAACAAAAAATTTGTAAGCAAAAATCTTCACACTCTGGGTGTAAATTGGATGTGTCCTATGATTGTTACAAAGAAAAAGGATTGGATTGTACTTGTCAGCAACGAAACCAACTGTACAGCTCGAAAGGAAAAAAGATAAAACAGTCTCTTTTTTTGGTGTTTTTTATTAAAGACTCGTAACAGGAAGGATGTTTTGACAGTCATTACCCTTCATTGGAGAATCTTTCCTTATCTTTTTTCTCTTTTTTGTTTCAGAAGCATGACTACCTTGTGCTTCTTGTGCAATTTCTGAGTTAATCATCTTCTTCGTATACCAAACGGACTCCACACATTGGCACCTCAGTGTGTGGGCTAGAGGTCTCAAATTTAACCTCAATCTGACTGCATTGATCACCATTCGGAACAGTAGCAAGCCAATCATCACGAGACAAATACAACAGCCAAATGTGGTCCACACTAAATGACACCTTAAAGAAGATTTCAGAGGCATAATGACCACGACACCTATCACCAAGGCTTATCACATTAGCTCTAAAACCAAATGTCTCACCGGAAACATCAAACTCATCAACAGAATTAGGAGAATATGAAATTTGGAGGCAGAGAACAAATCCCATCCACCTACTATTACACCAATTTGGAGACAGCTTTATGAATACTGATTTGCCTAAGTTTTGATGCGTTAACAAATGCGGAATTTCATTTCTGGGAATAATTATCTGAAATTCAGTTCTAGATCTATCCTCTTTCCTTTTGGTAGGAGTTTCATTTCCAGCTTTTGGACAAATTCCCTGTACCATTAAAAAAAAAAAATGTTAACTTCATTTAACATTGAGAGAGAGGAGGTGTAATATACTACGCATCGGATGCATGAGAGAGAAGACATTACCTGTAAGTAACGGTTCAATATTGTATATGCCACACTGCTTACACTCTCATTATCTGGACGCCACTTGGAGTTTGGAAAAATGCTGGGTTCAAACAGTACTAGTGGTTTAGTTAGTGATGGTTCTAGGGAATAACAATGTTGAGCATTTATATATCTCACGGTTGATGGAAGGTCTGACAATGATTGAAGCATACTGCATTTGCTCAAATCAAGAGCTTCCAGTTTCGAAAGTTGACTAATGCTTGCAGGTAGGTTGACAAAACTGTTTCCACTTAGTGTTAAATACTTCAATGAGGAGAAGCAGCCAATACCATTAAGCCCTGTTCCTTCAAGTTGAGACATCCTACTCAGTTTAAGTTGTTCTAGGGAAAACTCAGGCCTCACAGAAGAGGGAATTTCTCTAATGGCAGTTCCACTCAAATCAAGTTCCTTCAAACACTTCATTTTCCAAAGGTTATCAGGCAGGTTGGCAAGCTGTGAGCATTCAGAAAGAATGAGTATTTCAAGTGACCTCAAACTAGTTATGTTTCTTGGAAGATATTCGAGATTTCTGCAGTATTCTACATTTAGTAAAGTAAGGGCAGTTAAGCGCTCAATTGATGAGGGTATTTTCTCAATAGCAGTACAATCCAAATAAAGTTTTGATAGGCTTTTCATAATCCCCTTAAATTCTGGAATCTTCTTGATATTTGAACAGCCAGAAAGATTAAGAATTATAAGGGACTTCATTTTAGTAGTCATGCTTGGAAGATTGGTAAGAGATTTGCAACTTTTTAGATCTAAAACATTCAGCTTACTAAGTAGTCCAATAGACGGGTGGATCTCAACCAAATTTCTACAGCGTGTGAGATTTAGTTTCTCAAGTCTCGGAACCCCTGAGAAGTCAGGTGTCTGAATAAGGTTATAGGAATCTTGAAGATTGATGCATTTTAGTTTGTCCAAATACTGTTAAAAAAAAAAAAAAAAAAACTACCATTAAACATAGAATTTATTTTAATAAGATAAATAAATTTTAATATAAGGAAATTCAATAATTGAAAGGAGGAAACTCAAAGTCTCAAATAGGCGGGGAGTGCATTGAAGCTACTCCTAAAGAAAAGAAATAATAATAATAGTGATGATAATAAGAGGAAGAAGTAGTAGTAGTACTTTTTACCCAAAAAAAGTAGTAGTAGTAGAAAGGCAGCTTAATGAACAAAATTACCTTGACTCCTCCCCAAAGATATTTAATTTTGCTAGACTGTAAATTAAGTTCAACAAGCTCTTTTGGTTGGAAACTGGATGGCAAACTTTCTGAAGAATACCCAATCCATTGGAGAAATCTTGGGCCATTAGAAACATGATTGAGGCCATTCGGGATGTGCACATTGTGAATTTTAAGCAATCTAAGATTATACATCTTTGAAAAAACTTCAGGAAAGTCTTCAAAATTCCAGTCTCTTTCACATTCATAACTGTTTAGGACTATGGCTTGAATTGTTTTTGTTGCCTGAGAATCAAAAGCAAACAATCAGTGAATTAATTGCACAACAAAAGATAAGAAAACTAGAATTACTCATGTTTATATTGTGTCAAAAGAGATGAAAATAGCTACACCCTGTGTTTTCCAAATGTATAACCTCCTCTTAACCATTGGTGGACCCTTGGGAAATTGCCGTTTTTTTGAGCCTTTGAGAAACAATTTATTTTTTGCATCCCCTCCTCTTTAAGAGTAATTTTTAAGTACTCTCAGAGAATAGTGCTCCCTCCTCTCACATTCATGGTACACATTAAATTCATGTTAGGATCTAGCACAAATGTGAGTGGAATGGGCACCATTTCTTTAGAGTACCTAAAGAATTTTCCCCTCTCTGCCTCCACCAAAAGAAGCCATCAAATGGTGGGACCAACTTCTAATCTAACAATAAAAAACAGAAAAGTGTACTACAAGCCCTATTAGCAGAAAAGTTATTAAGACAGATTTATTAAAAGTTTACATCAGAATGGTGTTTAAAATTCATATATTAAAATTGTTATATATTATTCTTATAGTTATAATTAAAACTAAAAGGTGCCTTTTAGAGCCAAAAAAAAAAAAATCTATATAGGAAATTACAACATTTCTTTTAAAATTATAAGGAAAAAAAACAAAAAGAAATGAAGGCCATAAACGATGTTTTGAAAAAAAAAAAAAAAAAGCCTTTCATTATAGATTGAAAGATTGGTTGATTGAATCACGAAATTGAATTCGAATCTTTAATCAATGACACAATCACATTATGTCTTCAGAGTAAAATATAAGAAATCATCAAAGACAATTTGTTAATATTAGCATCTTAAATGAAAATTTGTATTTTATATTTCATTACCTAAGTACTTAGGTAACTGCTTATCTATTGGATCATTTTAAAAAAAAAAAAAAAATACTAATTTAATGAATGAATTTATGTTATTATAATCATGTAACTGAAATAAAATTCTAGTTTGCTATTATTCTTACCGTGGCATTTGTCAATACATGAAACAAATCCTTACAAAGCCACAATCTGCTACGCTCTCCAGGTTCATCAGGTGATTCTCGACAAATAATTTCTCTACCCATTTCTTGTAGAAGATAGTGCATCCACAATTTTTTATTTTCTATGCTTAGGAGAGATTTATCCATGAGTACACTTATACCAATTCGTGCATCAAAACCACAATTCTCTAATATCTCTATAACGCGATCTTTTCTCTCCCCTTTAAAGTAACACACAATATCCAAAAATATATTTTGCCACATTCTTTCTAGTCCATCGTAACTTACCTTAAGTATGTCAAATATTTCTCTTTTAGGAATTTTTTTAAAATTTTCCAATGCACTTAGCCATTCATCTATTGTTCTTCCAACCAAAAAAGAACCCAAAGTTTCAAGAGCTAAGGGAAGGCCTTTAGTATAGAATACAACATCTTGGGAGAGCTGCATGTAACCTTCTTGGGGTTGCTCATTTTTGAAGGCTTTCAAACAAAAAAGTTTTAAGGCATCATCATGGTTTAGTCCATTAGGCTTATATATTTTATGCACCCCATGTTGGACCAACAAATGTTGATCTCTAGTTGTTATGATGATCCAACTCCCCAATCCAAACCAGCCATGCTCTCCAGCCAACATTTCTAATTGGTGCAATTGATTAACATCATCAAGGACAAGTAGAACTTTCTTATGATGTATCCTTTTCTTGATCATGTCAACTCCCTCATATACATCCCATATATCTATATTTCTTTCCTCCAAAATTTGTGCAAGTAGCTGCTTTTGTAATGGAAGCAAACCACGCTTTTCTGACTCTTCCCTAATATTAGCAACAAAGCTAGAAGCTTCAAAATGACAACGAAATTTATCATAAACAACTCTAGCAAGAGTTGTCTTCCCCAGTCCCCCCATACCAGAAATCCCTATCATGTAAACATCGTCCATAAAACCTAAATATGAAGTCAACAATTCCTCTACTGAAGAATCTATTCCTACCAAGTTGGTGGGAATGCTTGAAAAACCTAAACTCAATTTATGTAATATCACTTCCACAATGTGTTGGATAAATTCTGCTTCATGCCTACAGGAAAGATAGAACAATAATTACGTGATGGTCCAAACCAATCATAAAAGCGTGTGGAAGGAAGAAAATGTTGGCCAATAATACTCCGTGGTCAAATAAATATGAATTCATTAGCTCAAGCAACATGGATAGAACCACCCGTAAAATAATTGTATATACATGTTAAATGGACAGCTGGTAGGGAGTTATAGTTTATGTTATATTCAGTTTAAACAGATCCGTGTTGATAACTTATAGGCAATTGTTATTCTTTCCCAAGAAACAAGTAAGGGTCTTCCCAATTATCGAACCAAAAAGAAAATTGAAAAGGCAGAGAAAGATGGAGAGAAGCAGGACATATTATTAGCAGCAAAAATATCAGTATGGGAAAGCAAGTTAATAGCATTACTTAGGTTAGCATTGATTGACCATAAATTAGAATAATACTTATGTAAACAATTGTTTTGTGAATAAAATGGTTAAAATATGCTTTTAAGGATTTTATTTAACACAAAAAATGTAATTGAGCCATAGCTAAATCATTCTGAAAACAGCTGACATGTTCACCATGAACTTAATCCAGTCTATAACTTGGCTTAGGGTAATTTTGGATCGTTTCTTTCTTTGGTTTTTTTTTTTTTTTTTTTTTGGGAGAAGAAAGGTAATTTTGGATCGTTAAAATTGAGTTACAAAAGTGTTTTAAATGTCTTCAAAAGTGGTGTTCGTTTAACTTAAATTCTCGAAGGGCTAGTCTAGAGGAATCGTTGAATGGTTGTCCATGATTGCCCAATCATATAATTTTGGAGCTAGGCTTTTGTTAGGTTCTAAAAGTTTAGAACAATTGGAAAACTGTGAACACAAACTTGTCTAGATATAGATCTTAGAGTCACAATTAGACAATGCTCAAGGTACTACAAGTCTGAATACAAAAAAAACGAAGTTGCAAGTTCAAGAATTCAAAATATGTCAGGTTTGACCGATCGAGAATCGTATTTGCATAATTTTTTGTTTGGCCCATTAGCCCAAACTTGTCCGTTTGAAGCCCAAATCGTGATCTGCTTGCTGCAGTATTTAAAAGATATTATAAGCTAACCCTAGCTGGGGTTTTTACAGAGAGAAGAGTGCATCTTGTGGCTCCTATTGTAGATCTAGGGTTTTTATACCCAAATCCCTCTCAAGTCTTCTACCGGCAATATATCTCAAGATCCAGTGTTGTAGAAGTTGCTGCCATCACTAGTTATCAAAGGTGCTAGAGATTTAAACCTTCAAGGGTGGTCTTGGAGTCACAAACTGGAGAGTTTGTGTTACTAAACCTTTGAGTGAGATTTCGAAGTCACAAATATGGGTGTTTGTGCACAAATCCAAGAGAGAAAGAGTCCGTGTATTCAGAGCTTGCACATGGTCGTGTCAATAACTTACTATTAGAGATAATAATAGATTTAGGGTTAAATTTTATTATAAAAACTTCAATTCTCTTTTAGTGAATTTTTTTTACCTTGAGGATAATTAGATCAAATCCTCCCTAGGTTTTTACCTTGAAACGGTTCGTTTCATTAGTTTTCCTAAGTGATCATATCTGTGTGTTATTTACTTTTTCGCTACCGTGCATGATATGATTTATCATTGTTTAACCTAGATCTTATAATTAACCTAAGTAATCACTTAGCTAATTAATTAGGTTAAACAATTTGTTTTAAAGGGTCTAAACAAACAAACAGCTTTCTTTTCCTTTGCTAGTCTGGATGGAGTCTATTCCACCAGATATTTTACATTTTGTTGTTGCTGATGTTCCAGTTTCATGAATAAAACCAGTACGTACTATTTCTATAAAATAAAAAATAAAAACGAAAAAAAAAGAAAAAGAAATTAGAGTTAGACTTTGACCAGAGAAGTTAGTGTGTAAACTTATCTTACCAAAGCAAGTCAAAATATATAGAGTAATTATAATTTACCCTTATAGTTTGGTCCTTTCACAATTTAGTACACAAAGTTTCTATTACTACATCTAAATCATTAAAGTTTCCACTAAAATGAATTCTTTTTGGCTTCGTCCTAGAGTTTTTTCACATATATATGTGACACGTGAGTAATTTTATGAGAATGACTTAATGAAAATACCCCTCACAGATACAACATTCCACTCTCCAATTTTTTTCTCCAGAAAATGTTAGAAATCAATGACAAAGGTAAAGTTAAAAAAATTATAATAATTAAAAAATAGAGACATGTCCACCATGAAAATTTAATTTTAAGATAAAATGAAAATTTAAGCCTAACCTAAACCCCCAAACCCTAAAGGTGTTTCTCCTAGAAAACCAACACAATTCTCTCAATCAGCCATGGAAGTCTAAGCCCTATTGAAACTCTCAATCGTGGCTCTCTTCTTCATATTTTGCTGTTTGGTTGTTTGGGTACTTCATTTTGAGGGCCTTTATTTTACATTTTTTCATTGATGTTTGCTTTCTTACTTTAACAATATTTGATTTATTTTACTCACTTTGCTTTCTCTGAATTTCTAAATTATGCTATGTTTTAACTTAGTTTACATGCTATGTTTGCTTTCTTTGAACCTGGACTCACAAAGAAATATCAATTTAGTTATAAGGCTCTTAGCACCTTTGTAGTAAGTGTTTATGAGATAAACATTTAACCAATTAATTAATCTATCATGTATTGTGTAACTTGTGTTTGGTAGAATTTTACTAATACTAATTGTGAATTTTGCTGTTGTATGTGTAGATCAATTATGATACGGCTAGAGTTGTAGTTAGTGACTTAGTTACTACATTAGTGAGCCACCCCCTATGATGGCTATAAAATAAATTAAAAAAAAAAAATTTAATGTCTAAATATATTTAAGAAGTTTTTTTTTTTTTTTTTTTTGTAAATACTCTTAGCTATTATTTTTATTTTACTTGTAGTTTAAATTTGTTGTTGTTGTTGTTGTTGTATAATGTTGGACAATTGTTATATCTTCTGGTTGCAGTGTTTATGAGATAAACATTAGACCAATTAATTAATCTATTATGTATTGTGTAACTTGTGTTTGGTAGAATTTTACTGATACTAATTGTGAATTTTGATGTTGTATGTGTAGTTAGTGACTTAGTTACTACGTACCCGTTTGGATTGCACGTTTTGCGTGTCTGCATTCAGCGTTTTTTTTTTTTTTTTTTTTTTTTCAGCGCATGAACAGTAAAATCACATGAATTTACTGTGTAGAGACAAAAATCACTGTTCACGCACTGTAGCAACATTGTTCACGCATTTAAAAATATTAAAAATTGGTCCAACGGTATTATTCACACATTTAAAAATTATTTTGCTACAGTGTTTTTAGTTTCAGCAAAAATAAGTTCAATCCAAACGGACCCTACATTAGTGAGCCACCCCCTATGATGGCTATAAATAATTTTTAAAAAAAAAAAATTAATGTCTAAATATATTTAAGAATTTTTTTTTTTTTTTTTTTTGTAATTTCTCTTAGCTATTATTTTTATTTTACTTGTAGTTTAAATTTGTTGTTGTTGTTGTATAATGTTGGACAATTGTTATATCTTCTGGTTGCAATTGGAGTATTTTTTAACACATTCACCAAAAAAAAAAAAAAGAATAGATTGGAACGTCAACGCCTTAACGATCTAATCTATGTCCATTTCAACCTAAGATTGCAGCAAAGGTACTAATCATTATTATTTACATGCAAAACTCTAATTGTTAAATTGCTTCCTTCCAATTTCCATTACTTTCAAATTCTAACTTTTAAAACGTGTATAATAAATTTGTGTAGAAATTACTTCAAGCATCGAAACTATGATCCTATTAAAGTTTAAGTGTTTCATGAGAATACCAATTGGGTATTAGAGGATGAGCCAACAAATTGGACAATGGAGGAATTGGAGACATTCCAAAATGAATTAGCAGCTTGTACAATCCAAGACAACCAAAATGATATTGGTTAGTTTGTTACATTAATTGCAAATTCACTTATGTTGGTGCATGTATTTTTATTTTATTTCATTTTTGGCCTTATACAAGAGTTTAAATGTATGTAGATAAACTAAACTTGGAAGAGTTGGTTGAAGATGATGACAATGATGATGGAGATCCTAGTAACCAATATGAAGCTAGGAGCGAGGAGCCTAATGAAAACGAGGATCTAATAACAAGGTTGATGTTGGAGTTTTCAACGAAGTTAGAGCTTCAAGTTTAAGCCCAGATTGTAATCCATGCGAATGGAGTCATTAGACCAACTAGTGAGAGACTGGGAACAATATGCATTAGAGTTTGAGATTTGCCCTTTTTTTTAATATACAGAAGTTTAAGATATGGAACAAGATTTTATTTAGTAAAGACTTTGTTGCAATCTTATGACATTCATTTATTTGGCTTGTTAAATTTATAGAATTTCTAATGCTATTGCTTGTACAACATTGATTTTGAATTATAATGGTGAGTTTAATTTAGGCAAATGTCTATTTTTTAAAATTTACATATTCATGTTATGATTTCCCAAACTTACATAAATTTACATATATATATATATATATGTATGTATGTATATGTATATGTATATATAATTTTGAAATTTTTTTATTTGACCTTGTGGCTCGACTGGTGACCTACTGGTTGAACAAATGACCCAACTTATACACTAGATCAACATCCGCTCTAGGTTTAATAACTAAGGTTCTATGTAATAAGATATTGTATTTTGATTTCTCTGATGACATTGGTGGTTGAAGAAAACTAATGGGGAAAGAAAAGGAGGTTTTACATATGAAATTTTTAAACGAGTGTATGCGCATAGATGTATAGTTTTTCCATATGCATTCATAATTTTCCATGCTTTAATTTGCACTGCATTCTGCTCCTTTTGATTTAAAATAATAAAAATAACAACAACAAAAGGGAAGAATGAAAAATAACAGAAGCACAGACTTCCAAAATACAACAGAATTTTAACTACTATATGTAATATTTCAATCAAGCATTTTATGATACATTCCAATAGCTATTTATATACTTCATTGTATGTAAAAGAATTATTGTCGTTTATAACTTAATATATCAAAAGAAATAAGCTTGTCATGAAAATTACCTATTTTGTAAAGGCCAACCAGCGAGATTAGCCACTTCTCTCAAAGCAGCTCTCCATATTTCAACTTTCTCCATATTTCCCTTAAATTGATCTTTGAGATCATCAAAAGCATTTTGAAAAGGTCCTGTCTGATTTCGTACATCAGATGCATCCACATCATAAAAAACCGGCAGAATTGTCAATCCTGTCTCTTTCATGGATCTAACGATCTTTTCAAGCTCATTTAAGCACCATGTCGAAGATGCATAATTTCTTGAGAAAATGATAATAGCAAATCTAGATTCTTCTATGGCATTCAAGAGCTCTTGTGAAATTGATTTTCCTCTCTCAAGTTTTTCATCGTCCCTAAAGGTGAAAATACCCTTCCTTTTCAAAGCATCATATAGATGGTCTGTAAAACTTCTACGTGTGTCCTCCCCTCTAAAACTGAGAAAGACATCGTATTTCCACCTAGGTGTTGAAGAACAATTTGGTGATGATGTTGACAATCCTTGATGGCTCACAGAATTTGTTGGAATCCGAAGTCTACTACGCTTCTTCTTAAGTACTGGGACAGCCCTGGATAGCTTTTTGCATTTTCTAGAGTTTAATGGTATAAAAAAAAAAATTTTAAAAATCTGTCAAATGAAAACTTTATTTGGTCAATAGAAGAAATATGGCTAATTATTTTCCATTGATTTTTTTTTTTTCCGAAAACAAACAAGAAGCTAAATAAGAAAGTTTAAGAAATTGTTGTTCAGCTTATTTAAGGTTATTATGGAAAATAAAATAATTTAATTAAAATTTAAAAAAAAAAACTCAATTTTATAAAACATTTATGTTTGAAACAAAAAAATAAACGTTAAAAAAATGTATTTCCAAATTCAATTCAAACTGTACTGCACATGGCACGTCGTAGAGAAGGCGATAGAGAAAAAAATCTGTTTCATTGTGTCAGAAAAAATGAGTAAAAAAAAAACCTTATTTGGTCAACAAAAAAAAAATATGGCTTATTTTTCTTTAAAAAAAAAACTCAATTTTTAGAATACAATTACGTCGAAGCCAAACCAAAAAAAAAACGTTAAAAAGTAGTATATTCAAATTCAATTCAAACTGGAGAAAAATATTAGGAAGAAGAAAGCGATTTCATATGTAGATCTTTTTATTTCAGGGAGGAAGTGAAAGGAAAGAAATTAAAGAGCGATAAATGAGAACTTACTCAAAGTCAAAGTCGTCGTCGTCGATACTCATCTTGAAACAAGGCCGGATTCAGTTCCTATTAGATAGTAATTGGTTTGTAGTAAAATGAATGGAAATAAGAGCATCAAAACCCAAACCCAAACCCATTCAAAGGAAAGAGAGCCTAATTGAGAGAGAGAGAGAGCAAATTACCAAGCAAGTTGCTCGACAAAGCACTGTAAAGTATTTAAACACCTTTATAACCAAGCAAGTTTCTCGACAAAGCACTGTTCAGCCTCATTTGCACTTTTTATACTTTATATAAAGGTAATAGAAAAGGCTGTCGGGTGACCTGATCAATAGTTCCAGTCGATCGGACCTGCACACCAGCATATGTCCAAAATCTAACAATTGCAATTCACTCATCATATACAGGTATAAAATGATTTCATGTGCTCATGTCATACGCTCTTACCATTTGAAATGAGCTAAATACATCACTATTTGGACTCTTTGTTAAGCTTATGATTTTTTTTAATAAGTAAACCATTCTTTTAATGAAAGCACAGAATTAACCACTGAAAAAGAAAGAGGAAGATATTGATATCTCTAGCCACGAGCATTGTGGCTCAATGGCACTACCCAGTTGTCAACCCCACTGGTAGAACCTGTATTCAAATGCTCTCCACCCACTATTATAAAATTAATCTAAATTAAATTTAAAAATAATAAATAAATAAATAAAAGATGACAATATATTTAAATTTTGAGTTAATAAAGTTTTAAAAAAATTAAATTATTCTAACAATTGATAAGATAAACTAATTTACTAATTAATGAGAATCTAGTACCACTTAGCCTCCACAATTTATCTTACCCAACTTTTATTATTTGATTTTTATTATAAAGTTTTTTTTATTAGTTTAAGTGTATGATAAAGGTAAATCCTAGCCCAAAATTATTAGGTGATTCTATGTTATATGTGTTTATCAAAAAGAATTCTACCTTATCTTATTTGCATTAAAATTATCCCCAAAAAGTAAGTAATCCCCGAAAGGACTTGATTTGAGAGAGTATTTACTCTCTTGATATCATTCTATTAATATGCATCAAATCTTTCATATCAAATTCTTAAAAAATAAAAATCTCGAGTGAAATTACTCTTTCTTTTCTTTAAGCTCTTGATTCTAACTAAACAGCCATATTAGTATACTACTATCACAAAACATAAGAGATAGGTTGGGTTTGTCATCCAGTAACGTTCTTTTTCACTTCTCTCTATTTTTCGCATCTATGATCTCACATGGTAGCCCTGATTGTTTTTGTAGTGCCCTCAAAGATATATACTCTCTTTTCTTCTTTATTTTTTATTTTTTATTTTTGAAATTATTTTTTTATACTTTTTTTGCCGCAAAAAACTTATGTGGCACACTCTCAGATGGTCAGTAAAAAGTCAGATGCTTCGATTATATATATATATATATATATATATATCTGTGGACAGTGTGCATCTTCCTTCTTCTTCTCTAAAGGAGGTGTTTGCAACAATTTCTTGAATAATACACACTTTCATATTGGTTAGCAATTATGTGAGTGAAAAGTGGATGACATGGATTAGCAAATAGCTCAAAAAATCCTACGATTAAAGGAGTTGGCAAGGTGATTATGAATCTATCAAAGTAGATATTTCGAGAAGCGATAAGTTGGAGATGAATTTGGATTTTCAGTTACGTTAGATTTTTGGTGCAAAGGGAAGTGCTACTTGACCTAGCGGTGCTCATTGATGTATCATAGTCTTTTTTTTCAATAAGTTGTAAATTGTGGTATAGTGAAATGAAATCTCTTTACTTGAGATTTTCTTCTTTTAGTATTTGAAATCATGGAAACTAATTGAAGAACGACATTTTGGTTTGTAATGGTAAAATTTTTGAATTACTATGTGTCATATTATAGATAACAAATTTTAAGCATTGGAGTTAAAAAAAAAAAAAAAAAAAATTGGAATTGAACATATGTTTATGCTTAAACATAAACATAACAATACAATACAATACAAAACATCACTATAAAAACCACAATACAAAACATCACTATAAGCACCACAATGTGCCACATGATGGCCAACGAGAAGGGATGACCTTCATTTAGTGTAACCATAATCCTTAATGATGGCATTGTATGGGGAGAAGGTATCAATTATTAAATTTGAAAATGAATAAGTTTTATATCAAAATGAAGTTTTAAATGAAATTGAATAGGCCCTAATTTTTAAATAAATTTATGAAATTCTCTTAAAAAAAAATTGGTGTGTAAACCTCTATTGGTAGGCATCTGTGTTTATGTGATACAATATTTATCAGGTTTTGATACGGTTGTTTATTCTAGGCCGACAACAATGGAGTTGGGTGGCTACCAAAAAAAAGAAAAAAGAAATTTGCCCCCTATGTGAGTTTGTTAAGCATCTTTTGATCGCTTGTAACCTTAATTTTGGTATACTTAGTTGGCTATATGAAGATCAATGTTTGTTCACTATCAACCATGATTATTATTTTGAAAACTATATCTTTTGTGATTTCTTTGTTAGGCTTGAGCTGCAATTTGGCCTCAAAAAGACAATCTTTGTGTTAATCGTGATTGGATTAAGCAATATTTTTGATGTCAGGATGACTAAAAACCCATGAAATTTTTCCTAATCCATTCCTAGGATTTTTTACTGCACAAATGAAAATCTCTTTTAGAAGGTATTAAAGATTTTTCTAATATATTTCTATCTGTGTATGTCACTATTCTATCTATACTATGTGATCTATTAAATCTAAACCATTCCCAAATTCAAAATAGGAAATTATCCTATAGGGTTTAGGGCATTGGCGAGTGGAATGACAATTGTGGCCAACTTTCTCAACACAAATTACTACAGAAGTTTGTATTAATACATTAAACTATTTTTTTTTCCTTTTTTTTCATACAATATGATTAAGTTAATTTTTTTTTTTTTTGGGGGATTTCATTGTGGTATAACTTATTTATATTTTTTTCATAAATGAGCTATCTTTGAAGAAGAAAATGACATCCATTTGTTTTATTTATATATATATATATATATATATATATATACTAGTTTACCTTTATTTTTGTATCTTATCCTTTATGTGCAATATCGTTCTCCAAACATCTACTTAGCATATTCACATAATGAAAGTATTTTCCATGTAGATGGACGAAATATAAGGTAAAATTTAGGGTGTCTCAACATGTTTGGATTTTTGAACATCAAATGTTTGTATATATGTTAGTATATTGACCTAGCTTGAAAACCTTTCCATGGATTCTAAGCATTGAGAAATTTTTTAAAGGTTAAGTACTATTCCCATAACAAATTTTGATTCTAAATTTTCCTTGTTTCTCATGAAAGATAAAAAATTATAAGGATCAAAGTTGGAAAAAATTAATTCAGAGTTGATTATATATTTAGACATATGTTTAAACACAAATATAACAATTAAATGTCAAACATAACTATAAGTGCTACAATAGAATGAATTAACACCATAAGTCAATTCTACTAATGTTATTTAAAAAAAAAAAAAAAACACATTATTAGCATTTATTAATTATAAGATATCAAATTGAATAACAAAATTTTTAAAAAATTTTGAGATTAAGGATTTTTGTTCATATTTGACCTCACGTAGAGAAAAAATGAAGTCCATATAGACTAACGTCGTGTGGCCTAATTTAGCCAAAATGATGTTACCTAATATTTAAAAAACTAAGAATTATTCTCCAACTAAAAATCTATATAAAAACAATAACAAAACCTTAGTCCCAAATTTTTGGGATCGGCTATAGATCCTAAACATATTAGTTAGAGTCAACCATATACATTATTTTTCTCCATTTTATTTGTAGTAATACTCTTTTTTACTTTCTTAACCAATAAGAAAGATATAGTTTTAGTTGTATAGTTTAATCTAGATAAAACTCAATTATTTTAGTTTTAAGAAATTTAAATTTTCACTGAAACTAAAATTATATAAATTCTATTAAAAAAAGAATATAATTTCATATTTATTTTAATTATTTAATCATATACCATAATTATATAATTTAATATAATAATACTTGCAAACTAGGAACTCTCTCTACTAAATATCTTCATTATATTATGATAGCTTATTTAGTTTCAAGTGAATCACTCATTATTATGATAATTTTGATCATATTTGTAGAATATAAAATTTTTGTACATATTAAATTTTTAATTAATCCATGCATAATAATAATAATTATAATAAAAAGAAGTTATAATTCTAAAATTAGTAGCTTTTAACAAACTCAAATCCGCCATAGATTTTTAGTCATGATAGTCAATCCAAAGGTATGTTCCTTAATAACTGTTTTTCCAAATTTATCTAAAACTTAGGGGAAAAAATCCTTTTAATTTTATGACACTAAAAATGATGAATGAATGAAAAATAAAAGAGGACATAGAAGAAGAAAGAAGAGAAAACAAATTGCGTCCGTTTAAATTTTAAAAAATGATATAAGAGATGAGGTGGTGGCGACTTTAGGAAGTTTCTTGAGGGTGTTCATTAAGAAATTTAAATTATACAAAATCTAATAAAAAGATAACTTCATATTTTGAAAAAACACACGCCCGCAAACACATAAAGTCTTACAATTTCCTTTTTCGAATTTTCTTATTTTAAAATCGTTACATGATAGTCTCATTATCAATGTTACAATCTATATCTCTTCAAAAGTTTAGTTAAATAAAGTTTTCTTAGACTTTTTCTTTTTATTTGTAAGAACCTAATATATTGTTAAGGGGACCAAAGTTTAAGGTCAAAGTTTGGTTATAAACTTAGTTGTAGCTTAAGGCTACAATCTCACTAAACAAATTAACATTGCTATATATTTTGAAAATCTAACAGCTGAATTGCATGTTCTCTATGTTCTTAAAACACGTGTCAAATTTCATGTCAATCGGACGTTATTTACTATTCAATTCCTAAACTTATTTTTTATTTATAATTTTAAATTATAAAAATTCAAAATTTAAACATTTGATTGACGACATAGCTATTGATCTTTTCTCTTCTTGAAATTTTCCAAGTACGGAAGATATATAAGAAAATGTAGGGACACGATTTTGGAGCCCAAACCCCTATTTTGTGAGTCTTGGTCCAAAGAGCCCAACACAATGAATTTTTTGTAGAGCATGGATCAAAGAACTAGGTTTTAGTAAGTTAAATGGAGTATTGCATGGAATAAAGTAACACACGAACAAGAACAAAAGCCATTATATTGAAAGACCATGCGATCTCATAGAGCTAAACACTAAATTTGTATATACGAATCAATGCAGTGGGATTCCTTTGCATGCTACCGTTCTCTCTCCTCCTTTTTTTTCCGTCCCCCTCTTATGGGGGCTTTTACACATTATATAGGCATTTTCCTGTCATCTGGGCTTTACGCTTGTCGACCATCCAAACCTCCACTTGAGTATTTGTCCCATCAGACACCTTTTTCAGCTCTTTGTGAGTTGCGGTAGCCAAGGCAACACTGTTCAGGGGTCTTCTCCACATTAATGCGGCCAGGAAAGTAGCTGTAGTGCATTCAATGTGGCGGTAGCAGCTTTTGCTTAGATATTTTGTGTTTCCTTCCTTTTCACGTGTTTAGGGGATGGGCTTTAGTGCCTGGGATGTCCTTTCGCTCCGGACTTTCAGTGTCCAAGGAGAAATTCCTCGTCGGACTTGTTTTCTTTGTTTCCAGCAATGTTTAACGTGAGTTGCTTAAACCACGTTAACTCCTCGGATGGGCTGTGTCCTCGGACGGGTCCAAGGCCCAACCTATTATTTTGGGCCATAGTCCCCACAGAAAATATAATTAAATTATGGATTTGTTAAAATTTACATTCAATAAAAAAAAATATTGATTGAAGTTGTAGTCTTAGTTTACAATCAAGTTTGTTGCCAAATTTTGTCTAAAGTGTATTTATGTTGGACCTAAAAAATATTTAGGGTAATCACAAAGTTTTTTTAAGGATAAAAAAAACCATAATTTTTTAAAATTTATACATAATAATAATTATTTTTTATAGGTCAGGTGGTACTGTGACCGCCTTGGAATGAAGAGCCCGCCTGAGATGAAGAGGAAAATAGAGTATGTCTATTTAAATAAGGATAAGAGATAAAGATGAAACTAGAGTTATACATTTTCTATGTATAACAGTTGCACTTTTTTTTTTTTTTTTTTTTTTTTACAATTTATGTCTTGTTTCTCTTTCATTTTGTGTTGTTTTTTGGCGCCTAACAGTTGAGAATCTTGAGATATTTGATGTACTTTGCTAGTTAAACCTCTTTTTTGGAAAGCAACAATTCCCACCACTCCACATTGCATGACTTGTAATTTCCTTATATCAGTAGGGTATTTGTCTCACAATTGAAAGGTGTGTTGTAATTTGTAAGAATAATGCTCTCTCTCTCTCTCTCTCTCTCTCTCTCTCTCTCTCTCTAGCTTTAGAATTTGGCAATTTGGATCAAGTAGATTTGTGTTCCAGGTATGATATCTATTTGCATTAATTTTTCATCTATTATTTGTAGTGTACTCCTATGAGCAGAGGATTCGTACGGCAATTTCTTGTATGGCTTTCTATAGTATGGCAGCAAGTACTCCAATAGCAACTCGTATGGCAATTTTCTTGTATGAAGAAAATTTCCATATGAGTACTTGCTTTTTAACGGATTGCTGTCTTACTTTTCATCTATTTTTTGTTTTCTATTCCTAATCCTATCATATCTCAACTATTTCTAGTAACATCAGTTAAATGCTGAACTGGGCTCTGGTGTTGTTTGTATTTAATGTCGATTACTTGCTGCCAAAAACTTGATTTTTTTTTTTTACTCCCTGATATTTGAAAAGTTTTACTAACTTAGCTAGTTCTACCTAATTTAGAAAAGCGTCAACCCAACAAATGCACTTTGCAAGCACTGTTTTTTAAGGATTTTCAGGTAAGATCTCTGTTGTGAGTTGCTAAAGTGGTAAATTAGGAGCTCCCGCATATTAAAATAAAAAAGAAGCAAGGGAAGAAACTTGTAAAATAGTTCCTTGTTTGTAGTTTGTACACTATTATTTGTTTTATAAATTTAGATTATTGGTAGCATATAAACTATATTTGAGGAGCATCTCATAGACCTTCTGTGTCAATGCTGCTGTTAACAATTTTCTTGTATCAGCTCAGGATTCATCTCATTATATAATTTGAAAGTGGTTTTGTACCTTGTAAAAATAATGCTTTAAGTACACAGCAAGTAATTAACTTTCATCTATATTTGTAGTGTACTCCTATCCTATTTCACCCATTTCTAGTTCCATAGGTTCAATGCTGTACTGGGTTTGGCTTTTCTTTGAGTTAATGTATTAAACTTGGTTACTTTCTGCCAAAAATTTTAGTAAATAATTGTTTGGTTTCTGAGGTTTTCTTATTTTTTATTTTTTGGGCCTTCATATGTGGGGATTAGACAAAAGCTTAAGGTTTTGTTTTCCCAAATTCTGGCTACCATGTGTTGCTTTCATATAAAATCATGATCCTGGACAGCAGTAGAGGCACTTAGGATGCAAAATTTGATGAAGAGTCTAGAAGTTACAGGGTATTACTGAATCAATAGCAACAATACCGCCCATATTTCTGTTGCCACGGATGGCTGTCACCCACAATCTGCAGTGCAATCTATTCACT
This sequence comes from Quercus robur, assembly GCF_932294415.1. Taxonomy (NCBI): domain Eukaryota; kingdom Viridiplantae; phylum Streptophyta; class Magnoliopsida; order Fagales; family Fagaceae; genus Quercus; species Quercus robur. Next base: position 18,214,151 of record NC_065537.1, read on the forward strand.
ACTGAATGATCTTCTGTTTGAGCTAAGAAAAGAAGGTATAGAAGAATCTTCTTTTCCTTCCAAAGGTTATGGAAAACCATAGGTAGTATCAATCTAGGATTAGGTGAAAAAACTACTTTATAACTTCATCTATGTTAATAACTAGCACCCTAACCTTTTTACAAAGCTACTCAATCTCAGATTAACAAGGTGGGTCTCCCATTGTTCAAGATATAGCTTATCTCAACCCTTTTGATGAGCTTTGTTATCCACTGGATCCCTAGTTTCTACATTGGACAAACCTTATTTTATATGCCTTCGACAAGTTAAACTATGTATTTTGTAACATAAGATAATATCTACAATTTAGTTGTAATTAGTAGGTTTGCGTAATAGGTCTAATGTCCACAGTGGTGGTAGGTTCATAATTCATTTTGAAAATTTTACCAAATTAGTAGGGTTGGTCATGTGCTTAATGAGCTCTAGCATTACTTCTGTGGACCTTACTTTGAAGTTTTGGGCAGAATGCCAGATGATGGTGGGCTACTTTCCAATGCTACTCTCTTGGACAATTTTTGGTACTTCCATCATTTTTGCTGTCTCTTATTTTGTGATTGCACGTTCTGGAGATTGGTAGTTCAATCACAGAATCACTCATATCGTTTTAATGCTTTAAGATGCTATTACCATCATATTGATAATTTTGGTACCTGTCCCTCCATTTGTATTTGTAGTATATAATGTCCTAAAATGGATGAGCATGTTGGGTCTGACTTCTGGTAACACATGTCATCCAAAAATCTTCATTGCCTCGTGACTTCTTGATCCTATAGCTTGCATGGGTGATTTTACTCTTTCACTGTAAAAAGGAAAAGAAAAAAGACTGATACGTAATTATTGACAATGAAGAAATGTATTATGTTATTGATTCTGTTTCTACATTTAGTGCCACAAAGCACTTAAGTATCTCAAGAGAGGTGGACCAAGAAGGAGCTCATCTGATTGTGGAACAATTTTGGACAATAATCCTATGTTAAATCAGACTAACTTAACTTCATTGTTAATCCCAGACTATTTGTAAAATCAAAATTAGGATTCCTTCACAACTTAGCTAGCTAGACATGCAAGATATTTTTGAGGTTTATCGGTGTGAATAGAGGATATTCCACACATCTTAATGATGTAATCTTAGCCGATTTGGCGAATTTGACTGAATGAGAGTTACAACCTTTTTCTCAACAAGAATTCTTAACACAATTTAGCCTACGATAATACAAAGGATTCGGGTCTCAATTCTACCTCTTGACTACGAAACAATTCTTGCGTTTCGAAGACCATTTGATCTATATGTCTAACCAAAAAAAAAAAAAGAACTATATCTCTAATAGAAATAATTTGCGAAGATAAGACACAACATCGTTGTAATTTTAAAAAGAGAGATGTTACATTCACAATATTTTCACAACAAATTATGAGTGGTTAACTGTTTATTAGTTCAAATTTAAACCTAACATTAAGATTACTTTTTTGCCCCAATAATAACAACTTGTCACTTAGGATTTGTTGTAAAAATGTTGTAAAAATATTATGAACATATCATTTCTCTTTTAAAAAATAAGAACTATTTGAACATGTTATTGGAAGTTTAAGGACCGAAAACATAGTTTGTCTATTAAATTTTTGTTGTACCAAACATCTCACTGAACATTATTTGGAGTCTACAAAATATACATAATTTATCTTATGGTCATTTAAAAATATATGCATATTTCTACTTACACGTGACAACGTACATGTCCCTTTAGTTCATTGAATAAAAGCATTGGAGGATGTTATATATACTAACAAATCAGACCAAGAAGTTCATATATAATGATGTAACATCATGGAAAATTCTTGGTATATTAGGCTGTGTATTAGACATATCATTGAGGAAATTGATAATGAATCAAAAATAATGACTTTGAGACGTGTTGACAACACTCTGTTTTTTAGGGGATAAGTGTCCACACTTGAAAGAGCTTGTTGTCGAGTTAAGACTAATTTACCTCTAGAATACAACAAATCTATTAACTGCAAAAAAAAAAAAAGAATATATATATATATATAATTTCATTTTAACAGAATTTCTTACTAAAATTGTGAATGATCTAGCCTATAAATAATTATATTTTAAAAATCAATTATTTTGTATTAGATAAAATATTTTACGGATTATGATCTAATAATGCATCCCATCTTATGTTAATAAAATAAGAAATTACTATATGATCCTTATCATACGTGTATCCAAGAGTGTCACATGTCTTGCAAGCATATATATGCATATATATTTTAGAGCTATGTATCTATAGATTCTCTAAATCATTTTCTTTATTGGTATTTGTATTACACCGTATGCCGACAACATATTACAATAGTACACCGTAAGCCTTAAAACACACTCGATTATATCTACATTACAATAGTATCTTAATATTAAAGGGTTTACATTATTTACTATTAGATCTGTGATCAGATCCCCCTATATATACCACCACCTCTTTCTATCCTCTATCTATACTAGCTCTTATAAACCTTTAGATAAATCAAAACATTCATCAATGGGGATTCGAGTAGTCTTTCTCCTCACTTTGGCCTCCCTCTACTTTTCAGGCAAGCTATTTCAATTTTTATATCTTTTTTTTTTTTTTTCATCATACTTTACATCAATTTAAGTACATTTTCACATAAATTAACCAACTATGATATTCTGTTGACTATAAGATACAATTATTTTAATTAATGCATGCAATACGTGAACTCACCCCCTCCCCCCCCTCCCCTCTTTGAATTTTACAAAGATTTCTGTTTATATGTTTTGTACATAGGGGCTCACTCAGCTACATTTGCAATCACAAACAACTGCCCATTCAAAGTCTGGCCAGGAACCTTAACTGGCTCCGGCGGTCCTCAATTATCTCTATTAACCGGTTTGGAGTTAGCATCCGGTGCTTCATCCTCTCTTAATGTCCATCCCCCATGGTCTGGTCGGTTTTGGGCACGATATCAATGTTCTAAGGACCACTTTGGAAAGTTTAGTTGCAGCAGTGGAGACTGTGGATCAGGTCAAATAGCATGCAATGGTGCTGGTGCAATTCCACCAGCTTCCCTAGTGGAATTCACAGTTGCAACAAATGGTGGACGAGATTTCTATGATGTTAGTCTTGTGGATGGCTTTAATTTGCCAATCTCAGTAACCCCCCATGGTGGAAAAGAAGGGTGTAATACCACAAGCTGCAGAGCTAATGTGAACACAGTTTGTCCTCTCGAGTTGGCTGTGAAAGCATCAGATGGTAGTGTAATTGCTTGCAAGAGTGCATGTTTGGCATTCAAACAGCCACAATACTGTTGTACAGGTGATTTTGGTTCGCCAGATACATGCTCGCCATCTAACTATTCAAGGATTTTCAAAAAACAATGTCCACAAGCTTATAGCTATGCTTATGATGATAAATCTAGCACCTTTACTTGCACAGGTGGGGCTGACTATGCCATAACTTTCTGTCCTTAATACATATAATAAGTTAACAGCCGACCCCTTGGAAGAAAAAAAGTTGTAAGGCTTTATAAACAAGGATCCAATAAGTCAAAACGAAATTCTGGCTGATTGATAAATGTATTGTTATAATTTCTTATCATGTTTTCAGCTGTCAAAAACATTTCTTGCATATATGGCAACAAATAATTGTGTTATTTGAATATGTAATTAATTATTGGTGGGGGTTTGAGCTTTCATACTCACTAGAAAAAGTCATCTAGAAACCGGAGTATACTTCTTAAGTGGAAGAATTTAGGTTCTTTAGCTTTTGATTTAGAATCTTAAAGGACCAAAAGACTTATTACTAGCAAAAGGGAAAAAATAAATTGTTCAAGAAGAGAAAGTAATGTCCATGCGTCTACCTTGTTAAAAGTTGATTGCCTATTGATAAGAATTAGAAAGGTAGGCTCTACGTCTACCATGTCTCTATATTATTTGTATCATTCGAAGATATTCTCATCCTTAACAGTTATGGTAATATTAGGATCTACAATCAAATTTAAACACATAGGTACGTTAAGGTGGTGTTTGAGTACTAATGAAACCAAACGCGTTTGCGTCTGTGTTTCCTTCTTCTTTTTTTTTTTTTTTTTTTTTTTTTGCGCGTTGGGAAGCGCGTTTTAGCGGGAAAGCAGTCTGTCAGTGGGCCCCGTGTACTGTTCACGAGACCCACAAACTTCTTTATTCAGCAACTTTTTCATTAAAAATGAATCCCACAATACTATTCACACATTTAAAAACAATTTTGCTACAGTGTTTTTAGTTTTCAGCAAAATAAACAGTATCTAAACGAATCCTAAAATTAAACGATAACATTGCTTGTATTTTATTAGTCAGTGCAACTATGCATTTGTTTTTAACTAAGTAAACCTAAATTTGGTCTTTTTTTTAAAAGAAAAAGAAAAAAAAAAAAAAAACATTGAGTAATGTCTTCTCAATAAAGCAACCTAAAAAATACATTGAGTAATGGTTTCTCATTAAAATTAAACGATAATATTACAACCTAAATTTGGCCTTTATAAAAAAACAATCAACCATGTATTTAATCTTAAAAACATTATCTTATCAAAAAAGAAAAAAAAATCTTAAAAACATTGAGTAATGTCTTCTCAATAAAGCAAAACAAACAAACAAAAAATTGAGTGGCGAGACTACATAATAAATCAAGCAAAAAAGAACATGTGATGCCCTGTCATTAAAATGTTGAAATGAGCTTTCTAATTTTCTGCCAATTGGGATTAAAAAAAAACCACTCAACACTTTAACTTGTGGTCAAAGTGCCAATCGACAGTTTGATAGTACATTTCATTTTTAACTATATATTTTATTTTAGTATTTTGTTAAACATTTTTAAGGGATAATTACATTATTTTTATCCTAATTAAATTAACCCAACATTTGAGTAGAGGGGTCCTAATTAAATGAGACTAGGTTTTCAAATTATCAAATTAATTATTCATTTGTGAAAAGGAATAATTAATTTATAAATTTAAATTCTCAATTATGTTCTAAATTTTCATTCCATTCATATATGCTCATCCTTTATTTTGATTGGACCGATGAGAATTTTAGGTGTTTGATTATAATTTCTATTTAAAAGACCAATTAAAATCAATTACCCTTTTAAAAAAAAAAATCAATTAAAATTGTCTGCATTCTAGTCCATTTCAAGGATATTTTTCAATTAATGATATTTTATTCTTTAGTATTTTCAATCTAGAGTTTCGATTTCCTATATGAAAAGTGATTGTTTTAATATCTTTGGAAATTCTAATTGTCCATTGGGTGAAATTCTCAAGCCTTGTGATTGCATGAAATGACATTTTTTTTTTCAATTTTTACCCTTGAAATTTGTGAAATGACAATATTACCCCCTAGACCAAGGTTTTTCAAAAATTTAAATTTTAGTCTGATTATAAAATGAGGTATTTATAATGATTTTTTAAAATAATATTAGATGATTATATCACGGTCATCCTCTCTCACCATTGCCTTTTCCTGTTAATTATTTCACCATTGTCTTTTATTTCAAAAATTGTATATTAAATATTTAAAAAGAGTATTTATTAATACTCCTTAAATAAGAGTAAGTCTACTATCACAACAATTTTTACAAATTTGGTCACAACTCGTTGATGTTACAAGTTGGAAGTAGTGGGAGAAAATAATAGGTCTATGTAGGTTCATTATTCCATTACTCACAAGTTACCATATGAACAAATCGTGGTAAAATTGTAAAAATAGTCGTGGCACTAACTCACTCTTTAAATAATAAACATTCACCTTTTTCCGTGGGTATCGTGCTTTTTTCTTGATAATTTGTACTATTTCTCTCAGTGCTTCGTTTTGTACTAAGAACTAACGATGATCAAGCTTGTTTTATAAGTTGAATATTTCCAAAAGGTTAATTTGGTTTTTTTACCCACAAAAGTAATTTAGTTAGGCTAACTAATCAGATCTCTTTTAATCTATGGTTGAAATTGACAATATCTATGTTGTGTCTTGATAAAAATGAGTAATGAGGCACATTTCAAAATTTGGGCATTTACGGCTTATTATGCTTTTTAATAACTTCACTTTTCCAGTTTCCTTTCTGTCCCATTCACTAAAGCCAAGCTCTTTCTCCCAATCTTGACATATGTTATTAGCTGATTGCACATCTTTTAAAATCTTAATAATTCCATTTAATCTCCTGCTGAATGACTTGGTTGTTGTTTTGTCTCTGGGATACGCAACTGCCCACTTGGGAGTGGCTTTTGCTCGTTTGGGTGGTATGCACACTCCCCTCTCGATTCCTTTCATTCTCCTGATTTTGTTCATATTCATGGCCAGGAAAATTACCTTGTCGCTGGGATCCTATGGGTTCTGTCCGTTGGGGACCTACTTGGCATGGGTTTTCTTGGTATGGACCTGATCCTACCATGTCTAACTGTTGCACTCACTAACACACAAGTTCTTCCCACAGACGGCGCCAATTGTAGGGACTGAGTTTAAGCACTATTCTTAAGAGATAAGTGAATTCAAGCCCAACAAGCCCAATACAATAAATTTGTAGAGAGTGGGTAGAAAAATTGGGTTTTAATGAGTGTAACAACAGTTGAAGATGATTTAAAGAATAAATAAGTAAAACAAATATGGACTTGAGCAAGCAATTCAATCCTCGGTACTAGTCCGAGGAGCTTCAACTTATTATTTCTTGAGTGACAGTGACAATGGTTACAAAATTAGTTTAGATTGCTACAATGTTTTCTCTGGTAAAATCTCCGATGCCTTTTCTCAAAGCTCCTTCTTCCTTATATACTACTTTCCTCTTTCATCTCCACCATACACATGTAGGTTAGATCTGCTGTTGTTGGTCTTTGTCACATCAACCTCCTCCCAAAGCTCTTAGGTAGTAGCTGTGAGTCTGAAAAGCCACTGCTCATGTATCATTTCCACGTTAACGCGGCCAGAGTGTTAGTTGTGGAGCATTTAATGGGGAGGCAGCAGCTTTTCTTGGAATTGCTCTACTACCATGCTCTAGTGTGCTTATTTGTTGTACTTATCCTTTTCCTTGGTGTGCTTTGGAAGGTTGTCTTTGCCGGTAAATCACTTTTCTTCTATCTCGGGTTTGGCTAGCCGAGGACAGAGTTGTCCTCGGCACGGTTTCCTAGGTTGCCATGATCACCACTGTCTTCTTCATATGCAATTATAGGCCTCGGCATGGGCCTCAGGCCCAGTACAAAAGGTGGATGTATATCACTGGGCTCTATGACCCCACAATAAGCTTATAGATTATATAGTAAATTATATCTAATTGACACAAAATTTGACATGTGTATTAAGCGCATAAAGAACATACAATTCAACAGTAAGATTGTCAAATATATAGTAATGTTTATTTTATTGAGTAAGGTTGTAACTTTAGGCTACAATCAATTTTGTAGCTAAACTTTGTCTAGAGAGTAATAGCAAAATGTGTGTGTGTGTGTGTGGGGGGGGGGGGGGAGAGAGAGAGAGAGAGAGAGAGAGAGGGGGGGTACCTCTAATAGTAGAGAACAAAAACAAAATTACAATTGTGAAACAAATTTCTCATTGAAAACTCCTATGCTTGTTGGTTATAAGAGAGTTAATGAGAGAATATATTTATATCTAAAAACATCGAGGGGGAGAAGGAAATGAAATTTATTCACTAAAAAAGAAGGGATGAAGAAGATAACAGGTTTGGGCAGATGATGAAACATTATACATGTAAATAATTGAAGTAAATGTAATTGCTAAAATAATTATGTGATATAAAAGAAAAATCACTTCCTATTAGTACCCAAAGCATATATATATATATATATATAAATACACACGCGCGCGCGCTTGCGTGCACGTGCACACACACACCTTTGTGTAAAAAAAAAATAACATCAAAAACTAAAAGTTAGGAGAATGATGTTTAAAATCTATTGTTACATGTCCAATTTTAATTTCATGTGTCAAAAAAAGGTAAAAAAATAAAATGACTTTCAGGCTTCTTTTCTAATTGTGATGTATTTAATTATGGTTCCAAAATAAGTTTTTTTTTTATATTAATTTTAAATCTCAATACATAATAGTTAATAGATAATTAGATTACACATATATTACTCAATTAAAGTACTTTTTCAACAAATTACTATTTTATTACTCAATTAAAGTATATTTCTCAATTAAAGTGTGTGTGTATCAATGTTATGAATACCGTTTCGGTTTACCCATTGGACGGAATATTTCGGTACCGGCCTATTTTGGCATACCATTTCAAGGTGTTTCGAAGTTACGTTATTTTATAATAAAATATATATTATTAATTAAAAAAAACCTATATAAATTATAAAGAGTTTTAAAGAAGTTATAAGTACATATTTCAACTAATATGTAATCTTTAAGCCCAAATAATAATAAGTATTAGTTCAATCATTTATAATATATAATAAGAGTAATAATATGAAAAAAAAAAAAAAACACTAAAACTTAATGTTAATATTAGTAGTTGGAACAGTGGAAAAGGGTTAAGGCTGAAACATTCATTTTTATTGTTGATCATGTGGGGCTCACAAAAATAAAACAAAGAAAAAATTCAAATTTTAAAACACAAGTGACAAGAGGAGAGCATGTGGGCCTGACAAATAGTCACATACATTACTTGTACAGCACACAAATAAAAAAGGAAAGGCAGAATAGCAACAAGATCGAAACCCTCCAAAAGAAAAAATCAAAAGGAGGAGAAGAGAAGAAGAAGGGTCTAAAACCCAGAAGAAGAAAAAAAAAAAAAAAAAAAAAAAGAAAGAAAGAAAGAAAGAAGAAGAAGAAGAAGGTAGGATTTTTTTTTTAAGCCAAAATTTGGTACCGGCCGATATTTGTATTTCGGCCTAAATTGGTCGGAATGGCTGGAACACCCTGGAATAGGCCGAAATTTGACCCGAGGTGGAATAAGGGGTATTATGGTACCGGTTTGTATGCCGGTACAAAATATTCCAGCCGTTCCGGCTGGAACGGAACAGAATTAATAACAATAGTGTGTATGTATATATATATATGTAATTGTGATTGTTTTTAAATATACTCGTGCATGTGCATGTGATTACACACTAGTTTATATAAAAGAAGATGAGTAAAAGAATACTAAAAAGAAAATGTATAGTTGTAAATTGCAAATTATCTAAGTCATGACACGTAATAGAATAACATTATATAGGATAACACCTATCAATTAAAGAAAAGAAAAAGAGAAAAGATAGCAAATTAAAATACAACCAAATCGCATCAAGCTAAAGTAGAGTTCAACACAAAAATTCATCAACCTAAAATAGAGATGCAATAAAGAATTAATAATCCACCAAAACAAGAAGGAAAAATATGGATTAAATGGAAGAGAGAATAAAAAAAATTAAAGTAAATAAAATAGAAGAATAATAGTCAAAATAAAAGAAAGATGAAGGAATTGTAACATTAAGATATAGAGTAATGGGGAGATAAAAAGGTAAAAATAAGAGGCAAAATGTTGGAAGAAGTGTAATTGTAAGGTGAGAAATTAATAAAGAGAAAACCATAGGGGATGATGTGGCTCATTTGGAGCGTAGTAACAATAAATGCTACGCTTCAGATTTTAGAAATAATATATAGATATAGACTAGATGATGTCTCACGCGAAACATGGATACTTTTTAATTTCATTTGAAATAATTTTTACATTTTTTAATACCTATCTATAATACTAATTCTGTGTACAATATTTATGTTTTTCCACAATATTGTTTAATGTTTTGCAGCTCAATCATTTAATTCATATTTTATAATTTTTTTTGTCCTAAAATTGGTTTCTAATATTAAGTGGAATTTTTTTACTAATCTAGATTTCTAAGGTTGGAACTGCCTAGTTTTTTTTACATTAATAGAATATTATAACATACTAGCCTCATCTCACGTGCTTTGCATGTGTGATGAGGCTCTTTTTATTATTATTATTTTTTGGTTTAGTGTCATAATATTTAAAAATTAGATAAAGATAGTGTCCTAATTTTTAGGATCTTTCCCTATTGAGTTTATATATATATAGAAAAGTACTATATCCACAACATTTTCACAACAAATCACAAGTGGTTAATTGTTAATCACAAGTAGTTCAAATTTGAATTTAGCATTGAGATTACTTTTTTAACCCAACAATAACATCCTGTCACTTAAGATTTGTTGTAAAATTGTTGTGGACATATCATTTCTCATATATATATATAGAATTCTAATTAGTTATTTGTGCGTGAGAAAGGAAAAAGCCTAAAAAAACTTAGGAACTTTTAAAAAAAATAGTAAATTACTCTTTCCACCCATTTGTGTTTTTAAATTTAAAATTATTTAACTAAAAAATAAGGGTATTTTAATGAATTTAAGAATTTGTGTAAGGATATTTTAGTACACAAAATGATGAAACCCAACAGAGAATCCTATTATTAATAGTATAAATTATAATATTTACCACAAAATATATACTTTATTTTCAAAAATGATTAAATGATTTTAAAATCTAATGATGAGAATTTAAAGCATAAAGTACGTTTATATCTTAAAAGTATAGAAATTCAAGCAACCTTTCAAATAATTTCTCAATTAGTCCTTTCTCACAACCAAATATCAAAACCTCGATGTCAAACACCCAGTAATTTAAAAATAAGATTATTTGGTTAAATCTCAAAAAAAAGATTTAATTGCCTTCAGTAAGAAATTTTATTTTAAAAAAAAAGATTTAATCTTATTTTTTTTAATTAGAAAAGTCTTTTTGGTACTAAACAAAGTTCAAAAGTGTTATTATGGTTCATTTGTTTAAACACAGTAATTTATTATGGTTCATTTGTTTTTATGTGTAGTTTTGTATTTGAGATGACTTGCCAATTGTGCATTCTTAAGAACTTTTTCTATCCACATGTTTTTGTAGAAGCGCAAAGGCAGATAAGAATCATGAAATGAAATGATATCAGAGAAAGTATGCATAGCCTAGGTGCAACTATCAGCTCCCATTCTCTCTAAAGGAAATTGGACTGCATTAAAATCTCCACCCACCACCCATGGCAGATTCCACCAACTTAAAATGCCAGCCAATTCCTCCCACATCAAGTGCCGCATCCTATCTAAGTTTGGACCATAAACACTGGTAAAAGCTCACTCAAGCTATTCACCTACATTTCTAAATCTACAAGACACCAAATACTGACCGACCACTTCTTCCACTTTTTCTACCACCTACGATCCCACATAATCAACATTCCACTTGAGGCACCTTCAGAGCCCAAATATAACCAATCTACATAAGGACAGCCCCAAATACCAATCCTCTTGTAATCCACTCCAATTTTATCTTCTGCAAAAAAACAATATCCACCCTCTATGTGCGCAACAACTTTTTAATTTGAAGTCTTTTATCTTTCTCATTCAAATCTCATACATCCCATGATAAAATCTTCAAATTCATTGGGAAATAGTCAAAACCCTTACCGTTTTCTGATGATTCACCATAATTATTGGAGCAGAATAAACACTTCAAATCCCTTATCCCTTTGCCTCCTGCCTTCATCCCATTTTTCTGTTTATTAGCTTCAAAAGCCCTCTCCTGTATCACACCTTCAATAGCTGACAAAAACTTCTATGCTTATACTTCTAATCCTTTGAGAGAAGTCCTCAAAAAATCATCAAAACTGTTAAATCTGCTCTAGAACCATTCAGAAGTATGTCCATTAGTTCTATCAGCTTCTAACTCTTCTGGCCTGTCAGAAGAACTTACTGTGTCCCCCAATGGCTTAGAAAATGGCATAGGTTCTAAAGGTCCATCTGATTGGGTAGTCTCGATAGCTACATCATACCCTTCAGAAAAAGAATCTGAAGCCCAGTCTTCTACAATAACTCTGTCCCATATCTCCTGCCCATCAATCAACTCTGTATCAGTTACCAGCACCAGGGACAACTGCAACTTCTCATCAGAAAGGTCAGTGGCAGAACCAGGTGGGAGGGAAATTTGGATCGGGACTACAACCCTTCTCCCATCTCGCAGTTCAAGGACCCACTTCTCTGAATTTCCCCATTTTTTTGATCGTGTCACCGCTGTGCTCAAATAAGATCCTTTGGAGTTCCTATTGAATGGCCTCATTATTTTCGGTGGGTTCCAACCCAACATGTGCCACCACGATCTCATTTGAAGCATCGGAAAGTGTCGGGTTTGATCGATGCGGTTGTGTTGGATCGTTGTTCCTCATACTTGAGTTGTTTTGCATCATAAGGTACTGTGATCTGTGAATGAAGGTGGTTAGGAAAGGCTGATGAGTTAGTTTTAGTGAATGAAGGTGTGGGTTGAGACTTAAGAGGAGTTGGGCTTAAAGGATGTGAGTTTTGTGTAAGATAAGGAGTTGGGTTTTGTGTGTGGGTTTGGTTTTGGGTGATGTTGGGTTTTGAAAATGATATGGGCTTGAGGTTAAGAATATTAGAATGTTTGGGCTTCCAAACCAATTTTTTCTTTAAGTTTTCTTGGGCTGAAGACCAGAATCTTCACCTGTATTGGCCCATAAAACCTTCCAAATCCCATCTGAGCCTTGTTCAATATGGATATGAACATCCAAAATAGCCCCTTTTTGAACAGATGGCTTAAATAGTTAAATCTCGCCTCAACACTCTCAGATTCCTTCCCAGCATCAGTTTCATTTTAACAGAACTTCTTACCAAAATTGTGTATGATATAGGCCCATAAAACAATTATCTTTTAAAAATCAATTATTTTGTATTAGATAAAATCTTTTACGGGTTATGATCTAATTCATCCCATCTTATGTGAATAAAATAAAAATCATTATCTGATCTTTTTTTTTTTTTGATGAGAAATCATTATCTGATCTTGATCGCACGTGTACATGCCACACTGCCGCTTATCCAAGAGTGTCACACACCTCACATGCACATGCATATTATAGAGCTACGTATTTATAGATTCTCTAAATCTTTTTTTTTTTTTTTTTTTGGATTCGATTCTCTAAATCATTTTATTTGTTGGTATTTATATCAGACTGTGTACCGATAACGTATTTTGTAAACTTGACAAACCTTAAAACACAAACACACTTGATTTTTTATATATTACAATGGTATATTAATATTAAAGGGTTTACATTATTTACTATTAGGGAAAAAAAGAAATTATTTAAGAAAAACTAATGTCCATCCGTCTACCTTGTTAAAATTTGATTGCCTATTGATAAGAATTAGAAAGGTAAGCTCTACAATATCTCGAATGGATTCAAATCCTCTAGAATTCCTATTGTACTCTATTAATAGATTTCTTTAAATTTATTTGGTAGAGTATCCTAGGAACTCTAGAGGATCTGAATCCGTAATGAAACTCTAGAGAATCTTAATATTAGGTTCTAAAATAGAAATTAAACATGTAGGTTCATTAAAATTAAATGATAATATTGTTTGTATTTTATTAGTCAATGCAAATATGCATTTATTTTTAATTAACATAACTAAAACCTAAGTTTGGCCTATTTAAAAAAAAAAAAAAAAAAACAAACAAACAAACAAACAAACAAACAACAACCATGTATATAATCTTAAAAACATTGAGTTAATGTCTTCTCAAAAAAAAAAAAAAAAAAAAAAAAAAAGTGACGAGACTACATGATAAATCAAGCAAAAAAGAACATGTGATGCCCTGTCATCAAAATGTTGAAATGGGCTTTCTAATTTTCTGCCAATCGGGATTAAATAAATTAAAAAAATCATTCAACACTTTAACTTGTGGTCAAAATGCCAATCGACATTTTGATAGTTTGACATTTCATTTTTAACTATTTTATTTTAGTATTTATTAAATATTTTTAAGGTATAATTTAATTATTTTTATCCTAATTAAATTAAGCCATCATATGAGTAGGGTGAAAAGGAATAATTAATTTATAAATTTAAATTCTCAATTATGTTCTAAATTCTCATTCCATGCATATATGTTCATCCTTTATTTGATTGGACCAATGATAATTTTAGGTGATTGATTATTTTTTCTATTTAAAAGACCAATTAAAATAAATTACCCTTTAATCGTCTGCGTTCTAGTCCTTTTCAGGGATATTTTTCAGTTAACAATGTTTTATTCTTTAGTATTTTTCAGTTAACAATGCATATATGTTCATCACATGCTTGTTTTTATATCTTTGGAAATTCTAATTGTCCTTTGGGTGAAGTTCTCAAGCCTTGTGATTGCATGAAATGACATTTTTTTTCAATTTTTACCCTTTTTTTTTTTTTGGTGAAAATGATAATATATTAGAAACTACGAAACAAAAACAACATGTTCAACAGAGCAAGCCCTGTTACGATACAGCCCTACAAAATCAGAAAACAAAATAGAATCAATTGAGGGCGGGGGGGTTACAAAACGAGTACAAACAGAGGGGGAATTAGCTCCTATCCTAGCTAATGCATCAACGCAACAGTTGGCCTCCCTATAGCAATGAGACACCTTAGCTTGAGGCATCCGTAGCAGCATCTCCCTGCAATCATCAACAAGACCGGAGAGGTCCCCGTTAGTAGAACAATTGCTTGAAACCAAAGAAATTGCTGCTGATGCATCAAGCTCAACTTCTACAGCCTGTAAATGCATCTCCATACACAAAGATAAACCCTCCCTAAGCGCCCATAGCTCCGCTACTATACTAGAAGAGACAATAATGGACTTGGCAAACCCCATAATCCATTGTCCCTCACTTCCCCTAATAAGACCACCACATCCTGCGAGCCCATTGTCAGCGGAAAAGGACCCATCAGTATTTAATTTAACCCAGCCCAGGGCTAGCCGAATCCATTTCACCTCCTTAGTTATCATGGTTCTATCTTTCTTTGGGTTAGCCACACAATAAACAAACTCCCTAGTTTGGTTCTCAACCTGCAATAACAGACCCGGGTTAGCTGCCATCTACTTGAATGTTTTTCGGTTACGTTGAAGCCAGATATTCCAAATACCAAATAAGAAGAAAAGTCCCCAGGGGTAATCTCTATCTTCTGCATGAGTAGAGCAGACTGCATTGTCACGAATCCATGTTACCAGGTCAGCTGAGAAAGAAAGCCGTAGCGGAGAGGGGCAGAGGACTTCGTTCCAAAAATTTTGGGCAGTGGGACACTCTCTTAGCACGTGAAGAATGTCCTCATCACCCTCTAAACAGAATTCACACCCTCCCAGTCCCTCAATTCCTCTATGAGCGAGAACACTCTTGATTGGCAGGCTATTATGCAAGCATTTCCAAAGGAAAATCTGGATTTTGGGTGGCGTGGGGAGTTTCCAAATCCATTTCCCATGAAAGTCAAGGGTGTGAGGGTCCAAACCCGTGGCAAGCATGTAAGCATTCTTAGTATCAAATTCTCCATTCATGCTTGAAATCCAGCACTTATGATCCCTTCTTTCTGCCACTCTTCTTAGAGGGGTGGCCAAAATAGCTTGCCGAACCAGATCATTGAAATCATAGGAAAGAATACTAAGGTTCCACCTCCCATTAGAAATAACATCCTTGACAAGAATATTTTCCTTTCCCCTTTGTAAGGGACCTTCCACCAAAGATCGGACAGTGCCCATACTAAGCCATTTATTGTGCCAAAAGCGCAAAGTACTACTGCTTCCAATAACCTATTTCTATCCTTTCTCACAGATAGTCGCACCCTTTCTTACTGCACTCCAAATTCTGGATTTCGCTCCTTTGCTCATACCGGGCCTCTGTTGATATTTCTTTTTTAAGACCTCTGCCCATTTGGCATCACCGGCATTATCCATCCTCCAACAAAGTTTGGCAGTCATGACTAAATTTCTTCCTTTGGCTTCATGGATACCGAGTCCCCTTTTAGATTTTGGCTTGGTGACGATCATCCAATTGACCATGTGCATTCGCTTGGCTTCTTCAGTCGAACCCCATAGGAAGTTTCTATTAATCCTATCAACCCCGTTCAGCACTCTGCTTGGCAACATACACCCTTGCATTACATAGGAGGGAATGGCTGCAATAACCGATTGGGATAAAACAACCCGACCAGCCATAGAGAGCAGCTTAGACTTCCAACCCGATAGCTTATTCTGAATCCGATCAAGAACAAAGTTAAAATCTTGAGAAGTCGACCTAGGCAATTTTAGAGGAAAGCCTAGGTACTTCCCAAGATTAGGGGTGGAATTCATGCCCAAGATCTCACACATCTCTTCCCAGAAGTTAGGATCAACATTGGGGGAAAAGTAAACCTTAGACTTTTGAAGGCTCACTTTTTGACCCGAAAGCTCACAAAAGGAGTCCAAAGTATCTCTCACATTACAACAATTTTTCCTATCATCTTTAGCAAACAAAACTAGATCGTCCGCAAAGAACAGGTGAGAGAAGGATAGGCCATTTCTAGAGGCTTTCATCGGATCCCACAGATTAGCCTCACACTTCTCACTGATTAGGACTCCCAACATCTCCATACACATTATGAACAAGTAGGGAGACAATGGATCACCTTGGCAGATCCCCCTAAAAGGCAAAAAGGAGTCAAGCTTGCCCCCATTGAAAAGAACAGAGATGGAGGTAGACGATATACAACTCATGATTAACTTGACAAGATTCGAGGGAAACTTGTAGAGATTCAGAATGTCCCTAATAAAATGCCACTCCAACCTATCATAAGCTTTCTCAAGATCGATCTTCAAAACCATATAGCCCGCTTTCCCTTTCTTGGAGCTCATGGTGTGAATGAGCTCTTGGGCAATAATCATGTTATCAAGTCCCATTCTACCAGGAACAAAGGCAGTTTGGAGGGGAGAGATGAGGCTGGGGAGCAGGATCCTTAATCTCATCACGCGATGATTTTAGTGACGACCTTATAGATGGTATTACACAAACAAATGGGTCTAAAGGCTCCAAGGTAGTCCGCTTCTTGATACTTCGGTATAAGAGTAATGAAAGTTTCGTTAAGGTGGGGAGGCATAGTACCAGTCTGGAAAATCCTACTGACTTCATCAAAGAAAGCCCTGCTCACGTTATGCCAAAAGGACTGGAAAAACCCTACATGGAGTCCGTCAGGTCCCGGAGCTTTAAGAGGTTTAAGGCTAAATAACCCTTCTTTATCTTCCAAAAAATTCAAATCAACTGCAAGCCGATTCCTATCTTCTATAGAAATGTGGCAAGTCCAAAACGGAAATTCCCAAACCTTTCTGGGAGAGCTCACAACACTAGTTTGGAACAAATTGATAAAACCCTCCCGGACCAGCACAGCCACATCAGCTTCATTATGCACCTAATTTCCTTGACCATCTAATAAGCAAGTGATTCTATTTCTCTTTCTCCTCACCAAAGTGGAGGAATGGAAAAACCTGGTGTTTCTATCACCTTGAATTAACCAGTTATACCGAGACTTTACTGACCAGAATTCTTCCTCTTGGGCTAGGATCTCAAAATACTCCTTCCGAAGTTGGTTTTCCAAATTCAACAAAAAATCATTGGGGCCATTTGCAATATTATTCTGAATGCCCCTCGGCCGAGCCTCCACTCTATTCTTCCTGTGGAAAATATTACCAAAAATCTCCTTATTCCAAATCTTCACATTATCAGTAAAACTATCAACATTGGCTTTGAAAGCCCTATCAATAACCCAAGAGTCGTCAACCACCTTAGGGAAAAGAGGATGAGACATCCAGACCGGTTGGAAACGAAAGGGCCTGAGGAACATGGAGGATGGGGAGTTATCCAAAGATAGTAGGACAGGACAATGATCAGAATGAATGCGGGCCAAATGGTGTATAGCAGCCTCAAGGTAAATTTCTCGCCAATCAATGCTAGCAAAGCCTCTATCCAATCTCTCCTGGATATAATGGCCCGTTTCCCTTTTATTAACCCAAGTGAATCTGGGTCCATAAAATCCACGATCAACCATACCACAAGAGTCAAGACACTCCTTAAAAGACAAGACTCGACTAGGGATTAAGGGGTTGCCTCCAAGTTTATCTTGACAGGACAACATTTCATTAAAATCCCCCAGCATGAGCCAGGGCAAGCTATGGAGGGGAGCAACAGCAGATAAATTATTCCATAATAATTTTCTTTCAGCTAATCTAGGGCTAGCATAAATAGAGGAAAGGACCCAGTGAGTGTTAGATGCACGTACCTTAACCACTACGTGGATTTCCTGCTCAGTTTTAGCTAGTTGGGTAATCTCCACCACATCTGAATTCCACAGGAGCTAAATACCTCCAGAATAACCAGTAGTATCAAAATGAATCGCTCCATCAAATGGGAGCCTATCAGTAATGTCCTTAGCCCTATCACCACCCATCCTAGTTTCCGTTATAATCACAATGGAAGGAGAGTGAGTGTTAATAAGACTAGTCAACGCCAAGTGAAAACGAGGGTTCAAAGCCCCCCTACAATTCCAAAGAAGAATATTCATTGAGACAGAGGATATTGGGGATGAGACCGGTTCAGGAACGATCTGCGTATCTAACACACTCAGAAGTTTCCATCCCATCTCTCTCAACATCTTCCTGGACAAGTTGTCCCCTTCTGCCATTATTATCAGATGCTGTAGGAACCCCAGCTGCATCTCCCTGGAGCTGATCAGCAAGCTGAAATGCTTGGTCGTTGGGCACATCCGAATCAGAGTTTTTGATACCTCATTTCCCCAGCACCTCACACTTGCTGTTTTGGACGTCCACATTTTCTTTTCCACAACTAGCTCCTCTCGGTCTACGTCTTTCAAGCTTTGCTCCAGCAAAAGCGGCGACAGTGCTCTCCAGTCGAATACTCTTGCTTCCGCTCTTGTTGGCTTGTCCAACGGGAATATCCACCAAGGGTTGGGCCACTCCATCCAGGCCGGATCTGTTAGTGGAAGATACCCAATCTTTATGCTCAGAGGCGTTAAAGGAAAGATGTGACTCCAGGCCTTCATCTCCTCTTGGTCAAACCATCCCAAAATCATGGTGGGGCTTGCTCTGATCTGAGCTAGCATTCCTGTTGAAAGCGGCAGGATTTTTCCTTGTCTCAAGATGGCCCACTGAAACTTGCGATCTGCTTCCATGTCGATTTACGGATCCCTTTGCTTTCGCACTACCCTTTCGTGATTTTTGGCCACTCTCAGTCAGCGTGTTTGAACCCAAGTCAAGCTGCCCACTGCACTCGTTCGATGACGCAAAAGCCGTCGCACTACCACCAGGATAGCTAACAGGGGAGGCTTGGTTACAGGCTGGACTGCCAAACTGAAAAGAAAAAGGGACGGGAATCCCCTTACCCAAGACTTTACCCTCAGTTTTGTCTGCAGTGTCTACTGAGTGGTCTTTTCTCCCTTTCCTTCCTTTCCCATCCGTAGACCCCGAAGCCCCAGCCAAATCACTTCGAGAGTCAGGGCGTGGCGCTCGAGAGGGATGGGTCTCAAGATTACCTGAAGATTTAGAGCCATGCACTGGAACAGGTTTTTGGTGATTGTCACGTGACCTTGGCGACCTGGTCCAAGGTTTTTTACGCTGGACTAACATCCACGGTCCAAAATTTTGAATATCAGAACCCTTGCCACTATCCACGTTGTGGGCCCCATCTCATTCATTACCAACTAAATCGTTCGCTGTTGACGTAGCCTCAGTTGTAGTTGGAGGGATGCATGGCTCAGCCCTAACCGTGTACGGGCATCCTTCCTACTGATGCCCAACTCGCCCACAAGAAAAGCAAAGGGTATTGATGCCCTCATATTGGATTTCCTGAACCCAGCCTTCAAGCAGGATTTTTCGCACCAGAGGCTTGTTCAGATCCACCTGGACACAAATACGGGCATATTGACCTTGCACCTCCGTTGCCGTGTTTGAGTCTATCCTGAGGACTGGACCAATGGTGTTACCCACCTCTCTAAGAACACTCAACTCATAGTATTCGATAGGCAATTCGGGGAGTCTAATCCAAACCGCAAACATATTAAACACCGCATTTGCAGGCCTAAAGTTGGGCTCCCACACTATAATAGTCAAGAAATGCTCTCCAACGAACCAGGGTCCGCCTTTGATTACATTATTATAGTCTTCCACAAGACCAAACCTTATAAGGAAAAAGTCTTTCCCCAAATCAACACAATCAAGCCTACCCGTTGGCTTCCACAGATTCATCACCTTAGCATGTAAGTAATGAAATCCCACAGATCTGCCAAAAACCTTGACAATAAGTGCATGTGCCCATTTGGCACGAATGTGTTTCCTAGTATCACTAGACAGATTGACCGCGAGCAAACCTTTGTTAACATCCTCAACATCCATGTTTGGTTGTGCATCCCCTTCCTATGCTGAAAAGAGGTTAAAAGCCTGTGCAAAGGCTCCAGGAATCTCCCCCACGAGCTTATCTCTGTAAGACGACGGGGCTCCAAAGGCCGGCGACCCCTCTGACTCTTTAATCTTCTTCGTACTACGCTTGAGCTCAGCATCTTCTTCTCTGGATCTTTCTCATTTAGAGAACTCACAGTCCATCCTTTAGGTTTTCTACCTTTAATTTTTACCCTTGAAATTTGTGAAATGACAATATTAATTACCCCTAGACCAAGGTTTTTGAGAAATTTAAATCATAGTCTGATCATAAAATGAGATATTTATAATTATTATTTTTAAATAATATTAAATGATTATATCACGGTCATCCTCTCTCACCATTGCCTTTTCCTGTTAATTATTTCACCATATCTTTTTATTTTGAAAATTGTATATTAAATATTTAAATAATAAACCTTCACTGTGGGTAACTGGGTAACTTGCTTTTTCCTTGATAATTTTATTCTCTTCTTTGTTGACTTATTTAAATAATCGGTTGTGGATGAGTAGGGGTAACTTGTATTATATATATTCATCAAAAAAATATGTATTATATATATACTAATTTGTTTGACTTTTTTTTTTTTTTTAATTCGTAACAACTATTCTTACCCCTAAGGCTAGTAGACCTTCACCCTGCCCACATAAAACTAATGGGTCCCAATGTACGTTATTCTTGAGCTAGTGTTAGCAGTGTGCGTTGATATTCATTATTGGTAGACTTCCAAAAACCTTTTTCTTTTCTGTCAAAAAAAAAAAAAAAACCTTTTTCTTTTAGTGTGATTGAGATGAAAAATTAAAATTATTTTACTATTCAGTTTATTTTTTATACTATTTATAGGCTTTACTGCACTTTTTAATACTATTCATGGACCCCACTATACTATTTCAACTAATTTTTACTTTTATTTATAGTATTTTCAGCAATAAATTTTTAATTTTAGTAAAATAAATGGTATTCAAATAAACTCTTAATGATCTTTAACATGGATCATAGAAGTTGTAAATGGAAACTGACATGATTGGCCAATGTGAAAAGTTATTATAATATTCGGCAATTCACTCTAACTACGATCAAATTAGTGTAATCAATAACAATAACAGAGCTTCTTAAAAATGATTTTTCTCTCCACGGGTCTCTCGAGAGAGAGTCCATGAAGACGAAAACCTTGTCCCTTGTCTTTGACTGGGGCTCTCTTTTCCCATCTCGGTGGAAACCCAGTTTTTTCTTCTTTTTCTTTTTCCTTCAACACCCAATCTTCTCACCTTTTTCACATCCTTCCCTTTCATTGTGCCATACACATGGACGACCTCGCTGGACAATGTGAACGCCTCTCCCTCAACACAAGGGAGAGCAGTACAGTCACCCTCAGCCCCACCGTGGAAGACAACAACAAAGTTCTTGTAGCACATCTCTTCACGAAACACAGAGTTAGCATAGAAGCTCTGTCACGCACGCTCTGGAGTATGTGGCGTTCAATCCAGAATTTTGAAATCCGTGATTTAGGCTCCAATACCGCTCTACTACTCTTTGAAAATGAAGCTGACTCTCTAAAGATTCTATCACAGGGACCATGGTCCTTTGATAAATACTTGATGGGTTTATACAAATCCAAGGAAGATGAATCGGTGGACGATGCAACTTTCGACGACGCTTCTTTCTGGGTTCAAATACACAACTTGCCTCTTCGTCGTATGATTAAAGCCAATGCTGAAGCCATAGGGCGAACACTGGGCAGAGTGGAACAGGTTGATACATCACCCAACGGCGAATGTCGAGGACGCTATCTCAGGGTCAGAGTCCATATAGATATTAACCAACCACTTTGCAGGGGCCGAATGGTCAACCTTGGTGACTTGCAACCCCACTGGGTGTCTTTTCAGTACGAGCGCCTACCTATTTTCTGCTACTAGTGTGGCCTACTCAATCATGATGAGAAAGATTGTACACTATGAACAGGTAATGATGGTACCATGAACAGAGACGACCAACAATATGGACCCTAGCTACGTGCCGTACTGACCAACATCCAACAACCACAAATTGTTAACAACAAAACCATACCAGCCACCACTCCTACAAATGGCCCATCCCGTAGCCTACACCCAAAACCTTCCCCTCCCACTGCCAAAGCCACCACACTCCCACCACCGGCACCGTCAGCCAACTCTATGCCACCATGCCAACCCACTTTGGAAACAACCATAAATTCACCCGCAAACTCAGCAACGGTCTCCCAACCAATGCCTACTGTTACAGATATTTTGGCTGACACAAATCTATTCAATGCGCATTTAATAGACATTGACAATAATTTAAATTTCTTTCCCACAATATCTCAACCAGCTGCCTCACCAAAAAATATCCTTGACCTAGGGACCCCACCTTTTAATGAGATCCCTGATTTCCCTCCTCCTACTGATACCCGCTCTCTTCCCTCCCCACAAACCAATGCAACCTGCCATACTATTACCTCGCCAAATACCTCAAGCACTACACGTGGTACATGGAAAAGACTTGAGCATGCTAAGCACGTGATGGACACTAGTGATATTACGTTACCCACTATTGGACCAAAAAGAAAAGTGGAGGCTTTGCATGGCATGCATGGCACATCTCAAGACAAGAAACAAAAGTTGAATGATGAAACAACTATGGACCAACTTACGGTTTACACCATGGGATCGGCGGTGCCTGCTAAGCAGGACCGCCGGGTCCAATGAGTATTTTAAGCTGGAACTGTCGGAGGCTTGGGAACCCCCGCACAGTTAATGCTCTCAAGAGAGCATGGACCAAAGAAGCTCCCATTTGTGTCTTCTTAATGGAGACAAAACTCACTACTGAACAATTGAATGCAAAGAAACAATACTAGGATTACAATCAGGGGCTAGTGGTCTTAAGCAATGGCTAGAGTGGTGGTCTGGCCTTATTATGGAAGCCAAGTACTCAAGTTCATGCGCAAAACTTTTCTCGTTGGTCTATTGATGCCTACGTTCTTTGTGCTAAAACAGGTTCAAAGTGGAGACTGACAGGATTTTACGGGCACTCGGACACAAGCAAACGTGAGGAAACTTGGACTCTTCTTGAGTCTCTCAACCGATCAAATAACCTCCCTTGGCTCTATCTCGGTGACTTCAACGAGATCTTGTATCGCTCTGAAAAACATGGTGGCAGCCCACGTCCTTTCAGGCAAATGGAACGCTTTCATAGAGCCATTAATACATGTGAACTCAGAGACCTTGGTTTCTTTGGCTCTCCATTCACCTGGTCCAGAAACCACCCAACTGAAGGGCGAATTCACATCCGCTTGGATCGTGCCTTAGCCAACTCAGCCTGGAACTCGTCTTTTTAAGATGCCACTGTCCACCATTTAGCTATGTCCACCTTGGATCACTCCATGCTCTCTATCCATCTTCCCAGTTCTAGATGCTACCGCCGCTTTACTAAGCCTTTGTTCCGTTTTAAGGCAATGTGGCTGCGAAGCCCAAGTTACGCCAATGTCGTTTAGGAAGCTTGGCTTGAAGGTCTATACAAACCCAACGGAGCCCAAATCACCAGTTGTCTTGATAGCTACAGTAAGCTTTCAACGTTGAATAAAACTGATTTTGGCCATGTTGGGAGACAGGTTGATAGACTGACTAAGAAGTTACAAGCCTTAGAGAGACAACCTATCAGCAATGAGGATGAGATTCATGAGGTCCGTAAAGCTTTGAACTATTGGCTTCATGCAGAGAACACAATGTGGCATCAGCGATCGAGAAGCATGTGGATTACTAATGGTGACCGGAACACAAATTTTTTCCACCAAAAAGCTTCAAATCTCAAACAACGAAATCTCATCCAAGGCCTCAGTGACTCAGTTGGGAACTGGCAAGAGGATGACGACGCAGTAGAGGCCATCATTTTGGATTATTTTACCTCAATCTTCCGGTCAAATGGCACAACTGATATGGCCGCCCTCCTTGATGCTATCCAACCGGTTGTCACTGAAGCTATGAATGAATACCTGACATGTGAGTTCAGTCCAGATGAGGTCCAAAGAGCACTCAAACAGATGCATCCAAAAAAATCCCCTAGTCCTGATGGTATGCCCCCTCTCTTTTATCAACATTTTTGGTCTTTAACCGGTGAGTGTCACAAAAACTGTGTTGGATTTTCTAAACTTGGGTATTATTCCACCAAAATTCAACGAAACACATATTGTCCTCATCCCAAAAATAAAAAATACCACAAAGATAACCCAATACAGACCCATAAGTCTTAGTAATGTCATCTCTAGGCTCACCTCAAAGGTCATTACAAACCGCCTAAAACGCTTCCTCCCTTCTATCATTAGTGAGAATCAGAGTGCCTTCAAGTCTGACCGCCTCATTACAGATAATGTTTTAATGGCCTTTGAAACCATGCATTACCTAAACCAAAAAAGAAGTGACTGTATTAGGGAGATGGCTTTAAAACTTGACATGAGTAAGGCCTTTGACCGTGTAGAATGGGACTGCCTTAAACAAATCATGCTAAAAATGGGTTTCAATAATAAATGGGTGGCTCTTATGATGCAATGTGTTAGCTCTGTTACATATTCCATAAAGATTAATGGCACACCCCGAGGTCATATAACCCCCACTAGGGGTTTAAGACAAGGGGACCCCATATCTCCTTTTTTGTTCCTTTTCTATGCAGAAGGACTATCAACTATGATTCGTAAATCTGTGGACAATGGCCTACTCCAAGGTGTTGCTACCTGCCCTCAAGGCCCTCATATATCCCACTTATTCTTTGCGGATGACAGTATCATCTTCTACCAAGCCACCATTGATCAGTGCAATCACCTGGACCACATTCTCACTACATACGAACATGCCTCAGGACAGCAGTTGAATCGAGAAAAGACCTCCCTTTTCTTCAGTAGAAACACTACACATGACATCCAAGAGGACATTAAAAATCGCTTTGGGGCAGAAGTTATTAGGCAACATTAAACCTACCTAGGTCTCCCATCCCTTGTTGGACGATCAAAGGTGAACACCTTTCATGCCTTAAAGGAGAGACTCAATACAAAACTCTCGGGATGGAAGGAAAAACTTCTTTCACAAGCCGGGAGGGAAATTCTTATCAAGGCAGTGGCACAAGCAATCCCCATCTATACTATGAGTGTTTTCAAGCTTCCTGACACTCTTTGTGATGATATGACTCGCATGGTTCGCAGCTTTTGGTGGGGTCAGTCCAGTGGAAAGAACAAAATGGCTTGGTTAAGTTGGGAAAAAATGTGCTCTCCCAAGGAAAAAGGTGGTTTAGGCTTTCGTGGCCTCAAAGCCTTCAACTTGGCCCTTTTAGCAAAACAAGGGTGGCGCTTACAAAATAATCATGGCTCTCTTGTCCACCGTGTCTTCCAAACCCGCTACTTCCCAGGCACAGACTTCCTTCATGCTGAACTAGGTTGTAAACCTTCCTACACATGGCCTAGTATCATGGCCGCCCAAACCGTTGTGAAAGCTAGATGTAAATGGCAGATCGGAGATGGTGCGTCAGTGGGCATCTGGACGGATAGATGGCTTCCTAAACCCACAAACTTCCAGATCATATCCACACCACGTTTCCTCCCTTCGAACTCAACAGTATCCAACCTCATGCACCCTGTGACTGGAGAATGGAATACCTCCCTACTGCAGCAGCTTTTCCTCCCTGATGATGTCAACGCCATCTTGAGTATCCCACTAGGAAGTCTTAAGCCGAGAGACCGATTAATATGGGCTTACACACCACGAGGAGTCTTCACAGTGAACAGTGCCTATAAGCTTGCTCTCTCAATGAATACAAGCTTGGCCATGGCCGAACCATCTGATGGAGACACCCACAAGTTGTTCTGGCGCACCATTTGGGGACTTCATGTTCCAAACAAAGTCAAGACTTTTACCTGGAAAGCTTGTCGCAATATCCTCCCCACAAAAGACAATGTTTGCCATAGACACATACTTACTGATCCCACTTGTGAAGCATGCAACTTAGCTGAAGAAACTAGTGGACACCTCTTCTAGGTGTTCACAAAGGCAAAAGAAACGTGGAGCATATCGGGTATTCCTTTTGACAAAACCAGTGTCTCACATAGGACATTTGTTGACTTCATCTGGTACCTGATCTTCATACAACACTTCGGCCATGAACTACTTGAACTCATTGTTATGATCTCATGGTTCATGTGGTTCAACCAAAACAAAGCTAGAGTGGGCAATCCAAGGCAGCAACCTAAAGAGATCCTCTCTCAAGCTCGTTTCATGCTAGATGAATTTCAGCTTGCTCATCACCATACCAACATGATCAAGGAAGCCATGGACAACTGCTGGGTTCCACCAGCCTACCCGTGGTACAAAATAAACACTAATGCTGCTATTTTTTCACAAGCTGGAACGGTTGGCATCGGCGTTGTGATCCGTGACCATTTGGGTTTGGTGATTGTTGCTTTAAGTAAAAAACTACCATTGCCACTGGGTCCACTAGAAGCCGAAGTAAAAGCCATGGACAAAGCTACCCTCTTTGCAGCAGATATTGGTATCAGGGATGCTATCTTTGAAAGTGACTCACATGTTGTGTACCTTTCCCTCATGGGCTCCACTACCACTCATGCTTCAATTGTCAACATCGTTGCCAGCACCCACCACAAGATGCATGGATTCCGTACCTTTAAATTTTCACATGTAAAAAGACAGGGTAATAGACCAGCACATCTCCTAGCAAGTTTTGCTAAAGGAATTGATTCTTATGTAACTTGGTTAGAGGAAACTCCCTCCTTCATTGAGTCCTCTATATTACATGACGCTATGTATCTGTCTTTACCATAATAAAATTACATATTTCTTATCAAAAAAAAAAAAAAAAACAGAGCTTCTTAGGATTCGTTGACAATAATCTTTCTAGGAATTGATAAATTATCTTCCCAACAATTTATAAAACTTAAAAAACAAAGGAGAATATTAATGAATGTCCTTAAGACATTGGTTAATAATTCATTTTAAAAAAATTATGAGGAAAGAAAAAAAAACAATTAATATTTTTACAATTTTTTTTCATTTCCCATAAAAGTGATGTCAAAACTTTCTTAAAATAAATTTTTAACTCGAGCATTCGTTAGCATGACCCATATTAAATTATGGTAGAATTTCTATCTTGTATTAATATATATATATATATATATATACATATGTAAGGACACAATTTTTAACGACCCAAGGATGGCGCTAGGTTCGTATGTAATGGGCCCGAACAATATGATTTGTAGAGAGTGGACTTGAAAGGCATGACCTTGGACGCAGGGCAATGGTCTGGTCCTGATTTTATGAGAGCACATACAAAGGTAGGTTTGGCCTGAATAGCTGAGCTTTACATCAATATAGCTTGAAGGATTTGACTCCTCGGACTTAGTCCGAGGAGCGTCTCATTCTCACCATTCTTCTCTTTTGTAGGATCCCCCCCCCCCTTGTCTCAGCTCTCTTTCCCTTTTATACTAGTATCTCCTTCCCGCTCTTCACCTACGTGTCAGTTTTTCCTTATTTGGGGTAGTTACTCGTCTTATCAATCCATACGTCAGAGTGGTTGGGAAAAGCTGGATAGCATGGTATGAGTATGGGCTTGTTAAGCGCTGGGCTCTGCATTCTGGTGTTGGCAACTTTCTCGTTTGTACTGCTCTTGTACTGAGTTTGTCCTTTTCTTCAGAAATTTTTGTGAGATGTTGGACGTGAGGTCATCCTCGGCCACATCCTTGGGCCTTCAAGGAGCTTTCATCGCGCGTCCTCAGCAGCAGGGCTTATCGGACTGGGTTTTGGGCCCTTAACACCAAGTGGGCTGGGACCTCAAATTTCGGACCCCACAATAGCCCCTCAAAATCCTGCTGCCCGACTTTATTGTTAGGTAGGAGGGTTTTGGTAACCTCAGGCCCAAACCATGACTTGCCCTGCTCCGCATTTCATCGATATCGAGGTTGCTGTACTGGCTTGGGGAGCGCGCCAAGGCGTGAGACATCCCTCTAGATTTTCTCAGGCGGCATCCTTGACGTTTCAGTGTTCAAGGCCCGCCATTAATGTGCTTCCTTCACGAGGTTATTCAAACCTCGCGGTTGCAGATGGCGTCGGAAATTGTGCCAGGACTATCTTGTCTATAGCACTTATGGGAAACTTGCGCGGATTGAATGCCACTGGCCCGCTCCCTATATAAATAGGGTAGGGGATTACTCCTCGTGCATATAAACCTTTCTGCACTCTTCAAAATCATAACCTTTTATCCATAACCAGTTCCCACATCCAGTGTCGTCTTCCCTTAGTGCAATATGTTTGAGGCTTGGATGGAGGTGGAGGAACTTCACCCGCCACAAAGGCACCGGACCCTTCCAAAACTTAAGGTGGTGTGGTCTGGGCAGGGGAGACACAGATTTAAGGTAACCTCCCGCTTGGATAAGGTAGGAACGATACCTCCACCTCTTTCAGTCAAAATCCGAAGCAGGTTCTGGTCACATTAGATTTTTGGTGTGTCAGAAGAAAGATTTTCCGCCATCAGCTCCGTCTGCTTTATCGCAGGCATGATTTTGTGGAGGCCCATCAACTTCCGGCTGCCTGCACCTTTTCTTCAACGGTGCTGGCCTTAAGTTGGGTTTCCTGCACCTTTTCTTCAACTGCGCTAGCCCGAAGTCGGGCTCCCAGCGCCTTTTCTTCAACGGTGCAGGCCCTGAGTTGGGCTCTTTGGCTGCCTAAGTTATAGGCATGTAAAAGTATTGAGGAATGGCTTCCTTAGACGAAATTTTGAAGCGGCAGCACGTCTCTTCTCTGCACTTCCTCTTCGGCTTTTTCTTTATTCCTTTGTATCTTTTCTTTTCGCTTTTTGTAGTTAGCTTCAGTGTGAGCTTATTTAAGCTCTTTCGTTGTACACTGTACTGTTTCTTTGTCTTAATAAAAGATGAATTTATTTACTTGTTTTAAATATTTTTCCTTTCTGCAACAACTATTTTGTGAATGGGTGTGCTCTATGTGTGTTTTTCTTCAATGATACTTAGAGCAGGAAACCTTGAAACATAATCCAACAAATTCTAATTTACCAACATTACCAGGCATAATAATGATAATTCCCAGTAAATTAAACTCATGAAACTAACCGAAATAACAGCTGAATACTCTATAATGCGTGCGAGGAGACCGTCCGAGAACGATAAACTCTAAACGATTCATTCGAGGGGGTAGCCAAGCAGTGAGGGATTCTAACTGCGTTTTGACAACGTATGGCACTATATTGCAGTTGCACCAATTCCCCTAGTACCGAGAATCCGAGGGTAGGCTGGGGAATCCATGCAGCTTTGGGATTAGCCCACTTATCAATGGGGAACCCTTTCACGGGGTAGATTCTAAGGGCCATATAACGTCCAAGTTGTGTCCAAACCCCGTATTGTCTCTTCTAAGTAGTTGGTTTCCCCATAGGCTTGAGTCCGAGGACCATGCAAGGCCTTGATTCTATCCAAAACTTGTAGTTTTGCTTATAAGTAGTTGGTTTCCCCATAGGCTCGAGTCCGAGGACCATGCAAGGCCTTGGTTCTGTCAAAAACTTGTAGTTTTGCTTATAAGTAGTTGGTTTCCCCATAGGCTTGAGTCCGAGGACCATGCAAGGCCTTGGTTCTGTCCAAAACTTGTAGTTTTGCTTATAAGTAGTTGGTTTCCCCATAGGTTTGAGTCCGAGGACCATGCAAGGCCTTGGTTCTGTCCAAAACTTGTAGCTTTGCCTTTAAGTAGTTGGTTTCCCCATAGGCTCGAGTCCGAGGACCATGCAAGGCCTTGGTTCTGTCCAAAACTTGTAGTTTTGCTTATAAGTAGTTGGTTTCCCCATAGGCTTGAGTCCGAGGACCCTGCAAGGCCTTGGTTCTGTCCAAAACTTGTAGCTTTGCCTATAAGTAGTTGGTTTCCCCATAGGCTTGAGTCCGAGGACCATGCAAGGCCTTGGTTCTGTCCAAAACTTGTAGCTTTGCCTTTAAGTAGTTGGTTTCCCCATAGGCTTGAGTCCGAGGACCATGCAAGGCCTTGGTTCTGTCCAAAACTTGTAGTTTTGCTTATAAGTAGTTGGTTTCCCCATAGGCTTGAGTCCGAGGACCATGCAAGGCCTTGGTTCTGTCCAAAACTTGTAGTTTTGCTTATAAGTAGTTGGTTTCCCCATAGGTTTGAGTTCGAGGACCATGCAAGGCCTTGGTTCTATCCAAAACTTGTAGTTTTGCTTATAAGTAGTTGGTTTCCCCATAGGTTTGAGTTCGAGGACCATGCAAAGCCTTGGTTCTGTCCAAAACTTGTAATTTTTCTTTTGAGTACTTGGTTTCCCCATAGGCTTGAGTCCGAGGACCATACAAGGCCTTGGTTCTGTCCAAAACTTGTAATTTTTCTTTTGAGTACTTGGTTTCCCCATAGGCTTGAGTCCGAGGACCATACAAGGCCTTGGTTCTGTCCAAAACTTGTAATTTTTCTTTTGAGTACTTGGTTTTTTTTCTGTATTTATTTATTTTTCGATGGTTAGCCCCTAGACAAGGGCGGGGAGAGTTAGCTTGAGGCCGAAAGCCCCTAGGGCTGCCCGTGCCATTGGCCCTGCAAGGCGTAGCCCCTAGCTGAAGTTTATGTCGGAGCAAAAACTGCATGTCGCTGAAGATGGAGGAAACTTCGTGAACTTCTGCCTGATAGAGGCTTGACTCCACCGCCATCTGCGCCAACACGCAAGCCTCCCCACAGACGGCGCCAATTGTAAGGACACAATTTTTAACGACCCAAGGATGGCGCTAGGTTCGTATGTAATGGGCCCGAACAATATGATTTGTAGAGAGTGGACTTAAAAGGCATGACCTTGGACGCAGGGCAATGGTCTGGTCCTGATTTTATGAGAGCACATACAAAGGTAGGTTTGGCCTGAATAGCTGAGCTTTACATCAATATAGCTTGAAGGATTTGACTCCTCGAACTTAGTCCGAGGAGCGTCTCATTCTCACCATTCTTCTCTTTTGTAGGATCCCCCACCCCCCTTGTCTCAGCTCTCTTTCCCTTTTATACTAGTATCTCCTTCCCACTCTTCACCTACGTGTCAGTTTTTCCTTATTTGGGGTAGTTACTCGTCTTATCAATCCATACGTCAGAGTCGTTGGAAAAAGCTGGATAGCATGGTATGAGTATGAGCTTATCAAGCGCTGGGCTCTGCATTATGGTGTTGGCAGCTTTCTCGTTTGTACTGCTCTTGTACTGAGTTTGTCCTTTTCTTCAGACGTTTTTGTGAGATGTTGGACGTGAGGTCGTCCTTGGCCACATCCTTGGGCCTTCAAGGAGCTTTCATCGCGCGTCCTCAGCAGCAGGGCTTATCGGACTGGGCTTTGGGCCCTTAACACCAAGTGGGCTGGGACCTCAGATTTCGAGCCCCACAGTATATATGTTAAAGGATGCCTTAAGTGTATTTATTAGTAAACCATTTTAAGAAAATTTAAATAGGAAAAAATGAAAAAGAAATTAATGTTTTAATAGTTTTTTCTATTTTTCATAAATGTT
The DNA here is from genome assembly GCF_932294415.1 of Quercus robur. Lineage (NCBI taxonomy): Eukaryota > Viridiplantae > Streptophyta > Magnoliopsida > Fagales > Fagaceae > Quercus > Quercus robur. The sequence goes on from NC_065537.1 coordinate 18,246,091, forward strand.
TTGTCAATTTTTTTTTTTAAAATTGTAAAATGATTAAAGGACACTCATTAGCATTTACCGTGTATAATAAATGCAACTTGCAAAATGTAATTCTACTTTTTTTTTCATTCTCGAAAAATAATTCTACTTTTTTTGCGGCATTTTGGCTTTATTTGGCGACGATACATAACAAAACACCATAAAATCAAACAATAAATCTCAACTGCTTTTGCAATTTACGTAAGGAAAATGCTAACGAGGTGCCCTTAGGGCACTAGTTAAGAATTCAGTTAAAAAAAGTTTTTATGAGAAAAAAAAAAAAAAACAATTAATGTTTTGACAGTTTTTTTTATTTCCCGTAAAAATGATGTCAAAATTTTCCTAAGATAGATTGGTGAAGAGTGCCCTAGGGCACTCGTTAGTATGACCCTTCACGTAAAGCCTAATTGAATTTTCTTCAAATTAAAAGACAAAATTATTTTAGCCAAGAAACTCATTCCTAAGACTCTCTGCATTATAAAAACAGCAAAATCAGATATAACTCTAAATAATATAACAGTGTTGTTAAAGTGTTTTTTTTTTTTTTTTTTTTGGGAAAGGACAATGTTGTCAAAGGTAATAAACTAAAATAACAAAATTTAAGCTTAAAGGAAAAAAGAAAAATGACAATTCATTAAACTTGTTAATGTAAATTGTAATTTTTTTCCCCTAAAAGAGTTTAAATCGTTTTTGGATCATGAGATTATGTTGTTGTTTGGTATTTGTTAATTATTAATATATGTATGTACATTGAACATAGTTGTTTGGTATTTGTTAATTATGTCTGATTTTGGTGTATTCTCTTTTTTATCGCCATCTATGGTGGCTTAATGGAGGAAATTAAATAGAGAACAAAAGACAAGTTTGGATTAATTAGAGGTAATCTAGGCCTCCTTAAAAGATAACTCTTTAGAGGATAATTCTGGTGCCTTTATTTAATTCTATAGTGGGGGATTTATACAAATCAAACCAACAATACAAATGAAATTTAAGCGACATTAACCACAAAATAAGGGATACTGTCCTCCTAGGACTCTGCTCCAGAGTCAGCAAAATAACAAACTAACTTTAATAGTATAACCTTTAGGATATGACTTGTGTCTAATGACCAATAGATACTGGATATATTAGAATACAGACACGTGTCCAAGCCTTCACTTAAAAAAATACGAACACGTGTACAAGCCTTCGCTTAAAAAATATTGGTTGTCCCATCTTCCTCGTAACAGGTTCCAATGCAAAACCACCAAAAAGACCACAGATAAGGGGCAAGGAGGAGGCGTGATTCACAGCCAACTCGCCACGCATCACCTATCCCAGTTCTTGTCCTTGGCTAGCTTTGCTGCTTTCCGTAATGAGTGAGGGTGAGAGTGTGAGAGAAGGGTGATATACAGTGTTCTCATTATTGAGAGAGAGAGAGAGAGAGAGAGAGTTCTTTAAAATAAGCGATTATCCTTCGTCGGAAAAGGAGAAACACTGAGCCATCTCTCTCTTCTTTGTTTTCTTTCTTTATTTTTATTTGGAAAATAAGATTCGTGTTTATCAGAGTTAGCCCATCTTTGTTTCTTGATTTCTCACAAATTTTTAATCGATCTATGAGTTTTTTATTTTGCTTTCTTTGCACTTCGTTTCTGTTTCTAATTGGATTCTGTCCTAAATTCTAATTAAAATTTTTGTATATTTATTAATAATATTTGATGATTTTAGTTCTAAACAATGATTCGGCCAAAAAATATTATAATGAAAAGAAAATTAGTTTGTACTAGTGCTACGATTTGGTAACACGAGTCGAACCAAAAAAATGTTAAATATTTGTTGAATATATATATATATATATATATGTGTGTGTGTAATGTGCAGTGCAAAGTTGTGTTCGTGCTATTATTATTATTATTTTTTTTTGGTCAACCATGGAAATATCATAAAACTAGGAATTAATCAGTCTGTTACCACGCAAGTTAGCTTTGTCAAAAGCTAAAAATTCTTTCCATCACAGGCGGTGGGTACAAAAAGACAACAAAAGATGCTAAGCTACTTGCACCTAGCTTGGCTATTGCATCAGCACATTGGTTGGCCTCCGTATAGATGTGGGTTATCTGCTTGTTGGGAATCTCTCTTACAAGGTTCCTGTAATCAGTCAGAAGTGGTTCCATTAACAAATTAGTAGAATTATTGTTCATGAGCAAGACAACACTTAATGCATCCAATTCAATGATGAGGTTGTTCGGCCTCATTTCCTTTGCTAAAAGGAGACCATCTTTGAGTGCCCACAGCTCTGCCGTACAGCTATTGGTGCAACCAAGGGGCCTAGCATAGCCTTTTAACCATTGCCCATCATGGTCCCTGATCACATCGCCCCCCCCCCCCCCTGCAAATCTAGGATTACCAAGGGCAGACCCATCAGAATTAAGTTTCGCCCAACCCACTGGAGGCTTCTCCTAACCCATGGCAACTATAGATTTGGCTTTAGGCAGCTTGGCGTTCAACCCAATGGAGAAGAACTCTAACACTATCCTTGAGCGTTCGTGCTATTATTGGAATTAGGGCTGTCCAACGGGTTCAGGACCCGTTCAAACCGCCCGAATCCGACCGACCCGAAGCCCAACGGGTCGGCCTGAAGCCCTTGGCAGGTCGAGTTTGGTTCCTTCTCTCAGGAAACCCGAATATTTGGTTCGGGTTGCGGGTTAAGGGTTTAAAAACCTGTACAAACCGACCCGACCGAAGTTTTAAAAGAAAAAAAAAAATTCTGATCCAGGGCAGATCACGTGAACTGAGGAGTGGACTGATAATTGACAAGACTAAGCACTGTTGTTTCTGCCTCATTGAGAACCACACGGCACCTGTGCACCACAAATTTCTTTCCACTCAAAAAGTAAACATCAAATCACCAGCTGCCCAAAGTAACTAAGTCTTCAGAACGGCTAATTGCTAAAAGCCTAAAACTAAACTCTAAGTCTCAAAAGCCTAAAATTGGAACTAAAACTCTAAACTTTCCCTTCATTCTTCAGTCCGGCCTTCTCTGAGTTCTCTCTCTCTCTCTCTGTAAGTCTCAAAAGCCTAAAACTAAAAGCCTAAAATTGGAACTAAAAATCTAAAAGCCTAAACTTTCCAAAAGCCTAAACTTTCCCTTCATTCTTCACTTCAGAGTCCGGCCTTCTCTCTCTCACTCTCCAAGTCTCTTCACTCTTCTTTAGTCTTCGGCCTCATTAACTCTCTTCCGTCTTCACTTTCCTCTAATTCTCTTCAGGCTTCACTCTCTCTCTCTCTCTCTCTCTCTATCTCTCTCTACCAGCCGGTCCAGCCCCAAATGGCTAGTCGGCTACCCTTCAAATCAAACTCAGATTTGATCTTTCCCATGCCTCTGTTCATGAATCATAGTTTAGGGTTTCAAGACTCAACTTGGCTACACTTCTCAAAATCAAAATCAAAATCAGATTTTCCCTCATATCTCTCTCTTATAAATTGGACTTTTCCCGAGTGTTCTACATTCTCTCTGCTCTCTAGTCTCTCTAGTCTCTAGTGATTTCAAAATCTCTTATTTTTATTTTGAAACAAACAAATCCCTTTACTCCTTAACACTCAGCCTCTCAGACTTGGCTTCCTAGTCTCAGATCAGGTAAAGTTTCTTCCTTCCTATTTCATCCCTCTTTTTCTGTATTTTGTGCTTGTGATTCGGCAAATAAAGAGGAAAGCTTGATGATTTTCAGTCCTTTGTATGGTATAATCCGTTCTTCACGAGTTGATTAACTTGCCACAACAACTTGATGCTAGAAATTGCTAAGCTTTATTTTATTTTATTTGTTAATGTTGTGATCTGCTACTTAATTGCATTGAAACTCTTGTTTGCAATTAGATTGTTAAATGCATTATAAGGAATCTAATTTTCATTTCACCTTGTACAAATATGTGTTCTTTAATGTTGTGATCTGCTACTGAGTGTTATTTTCATTCGGCAAATATGTGTTATTTCCTCTTTTTTTGCCCAATCTGGGTTTATCATTTTGTTAGTGCTCTGTGTGTGATTTGTTAGTGCTCCCTGGGTTTATCATTTTCTTGCTTTGACTCATTATGGTAGTGCTCTGAGTGTGATTTGTATCTGCCCTATTTTATTCCTTGTTTTGTTTGTTTTTTTTTTAATGATCAATATACTTGTATCTTCACTGTAAAAAAAGAATATGAACCCCTATTTTAACAAGATGAAATCCAAACACATTTTTATTTTCTTATCTGCCTGTTTTATTCTTTGTTTTGTTTCGTTTTCTATGATCAATGTACTTGCATCTTCACTGTATAAAAAAGAAGAAGATGAGCCTCTATTTTAAAAAGACGAAATCCACATTCTTATTTTCTTATGTGATTGTATTTTATTACTCGTTTGATTCATTTTGCTTTCTTAACTTAAAATTTTGAAATGTTAATTTTATACAGGAGTTGAAATCCTAGGTTTTTTGCTTCCTTTTCAAGGTTAAATCCCTGATAGCTGAGAGTTCTTTGAGGTATCCTTTCTTTCTCTTTTAACTTCTTGTTATTGTTTGTGTGTTACTTTTATGGTTGTTTGCTAATCTATAAATTTGATGTTTATAGGTTATGGAACCCTCAAGTGATGCATCCCCTTCCCAAGCAACACCTACTGCCACAACTGAACCTGTTGCCCAAGCTGCCCAAGTTGTACCTACTGCCCATGCTGAGGTTCCCCCACTTCCACCTAAAGGTAAAGGCAATGTCTGTACTAATAGGAAAAAGTCTATTGCCTGGAACCATTTTGAAAAAGTAGATATTGGTGAGGGTCATTTTAAGGCTGTTTGTAATTACTGTCAAAAAACTTATCTAGCTGATAGTAAGGGGCATGGTACTGCTAATTTGTTGAATCATACACCAATCTGTGTTAAAAACCCTAATAGAAAGATACTTAGTGGGCAACAAACCTTAATGTTTGAACCTAAAATGGATGGGGAGGAAGGGTTTCAGCTTGTACCGATAGCCTTTACTGTTGAGGCTTCTAGAAAGGCACTTGCTGAAATGGTTATAATAGATGAGTTGCCTTTTAGGTTTGTTGAAGGGTATGGGTTTCAAAGATATGCAACAACCTTACAACCTAAGTTACGAATTAGGGATATCCCATCTCGTCAAACTATAGCTAGGGATGTGATTAGCATTTATGGTGTTGAGAGAGAGAAACTAAGGGGGGCTTTGAAGGGTCGTAGGGTGTGTCTTACTACGGACACATGGACGAGTATTCAAAATCTGTGTTATATGTCCCTTACAGGTCATTTTATTGATGATGATTGGAAGTTACATAAGAGAATTTTGAATTTTTGTCAAGTTGAAGACCATAAGGGAGAGACTATAGGTAGAAAGATTGAGTTGTGTTTGTGTGAGTGGGGTATTAATGGCATATTCACTTTAACAGTGGACAATGCTAGCTCAAATGGTGCTACTATTAAGTTTTTGGAGAATGTAACTAAAGATTGGGAGGGGACTGTTTTAGAACATGAGTTCTTACACATGAGGTGTTATGCACATATCCTAAATTTGATTGTGAGGGATGGTATGAGAGAAATTGATGCATCCATTGCAAAGGTGCGTGAAGCTGTGAGGTATGTGAAGTCCTCACCAAATAGGAATCAAACTTTTGTGGGTTTTGTGGAGAGATTAGGTATTGAGTCTAAGTCTCTTCTTTGTCTAGATATACCAACTAGGTGGAACTCTACCTACCTCATGTTAGAAACCGCACAAAAATTTGAAAAAGTGTTCATACGTATGGACTTTGAGGATGATAGTTATTCTTCATACTTTATGAACAAGGAGAATAGTGGTGGTATGGGATCTCCTAGTAGTATTGATTTTCAAAATTGTAGGATATTTGTGGGGTTTTTGAAGCTTTTTTACAATGCTACAAAAAAGTTTTCAGGTTCTTTGTATGTTACTGCCAACACCTTTTTTGATGAGATGTTTGTCATTCAAGAGAATATTTCCAATTTAAGTAAATCACAAAACCACCTCTTGAAAAACATGGCAACTAAAATGGAATCTAAGTTTGATAAGTATTGGGGGAAAGGGGATAAAATGAATCATCTCTTGTATGTGGCTGTGATTCTTGATCCAAGAAAGAAGTTGAGATTTTTGAAGTTCTGTTTTTCTGAAATTTATGGAAATGAAGTGGCTGATGTGATGGTTGAATTGGTGAGGGGTGCCTTGGTCAAGTTGTATGATTTTTATTCTCGTGTTGATTCATCAAATGTACAAGTAGCAAGTGAGAGGGAGAGGACACACATAGAAGGTGAGTCAATAGGTTGTAGTGATCCATATGTGATGGTTAATTCTAGGTTTGAACGGTTTTTGGAGGCTGAGCAGTCCATAGGGTGTAGCAATGAGATTGACAAATATTTGGCTGAAAATTGTGAAAGTAGAAGAGGGGATGTGAAATTTGAGATATTAGGGTGGTGGAAGGCTAATTCAGATAGATATCAAGTGCTGTCCAAATTGGCTAGGGATGTGCTGGCTGTACCTGTTTCTACTGTTGCTTCTGAGTCAGCGTTTAGTACCGGAGGACGCATACTTGATCCATTTCGGAGTTCACTCTCCCCACTTATGGTTCAAAATCTGGTTTGTGCACAAGACTGGCTTCAAGCCTTGGTTCCAATTTCTTTTCGCAAATCAAAAGATGAGGTAGAGGTCTTGGAAGATGAATTTCATGATTTAGGTAATATGTTAACTTCCAAACTTTGTCTATTAAGTGCTATTAAATGTGTCTTATGCAAATGAAATTTAATCTAATAGTCTTCATTTCTTTCTCTTTTCTAGTTATACGTCAAGCAGCAACATGTGGTGGAAGTTCAAGCTCAAGCAAAGGTATCTCAATTAACATTGATGACTAATCAAAAACTGGGTAAGTTTCTGCCCTTATGTTATTTCTATTGAGTTTGGTTCTGCTTTCTCTATTGTTTTTTGTTATAACTATTCTGTATTTTTTGGTCTTATCCCTATATTTTTTATTGATAAATATCTTTTTGCCCATTTTCTTGTAGGAGGAAGGACACACATTTTGTATAGGAGGCAGATTTTTGGATGCAATTTGGAAGTTTTTTTGGACAGTGCTTTTCTAACTGATAATTGATAAATTAACTCTTGCTTATAGGAAAGAAAACTTATTAAGTTTAATAGGCTTTCTTTTCTATAAGTCATGGACTAAACTCTATATAGTAGTTGCTCTTTAAATGTTTTTGAAAAGCTATTTTTTGAAAGTTTGTAACTAATTATAGCTAGCTACTGCTTTACACACTTTCTGCCTTCTTTAACTCTATGGAAATATTGCAAGAGATGCTCTTATTATCTTTTGTTACCACACTTGTGATGTGGTTGTGATTGAATTATTTGTTAAAATTTGTTTGCTGGTTTGCTGGTTTGTTGCCCTACTTGTGGTGTGGCTGTGATTGAATTATTTGTCAAAATTTGTTTGCTGGCTTGTGTTAGTTGTGTTACATAACTTACATGTATGAGTGGTTGGCACAACTTGGTAGGTTTAATAGGCTGCCCAGGTTTACATGTAAGTTATGTATTGTGAAGTTTTAACAGGGGGTTTACATGTTAATGCCTATAAAATTTTGGGCCTCCTCTTGTGCTTTTGCTGCCCAGGTCCTATAATGTTATAGGCATTTTGAAAAATTTTCTTTGTATTGTGAAGTTTTAACAGGTGGTTAGAAAGTAATATCATGTGTTTTTTATGTGCTTGTAAATTGCAATTACCCAGGTTGTTGTGTTATATATTTACTGTATTTTTTTGTCATTAGATGTGAGCTAGAAAATTAAATTTGGACTGAAGGGCTGGAGGCCCAAAGGTTACAAAGTTGTGTAATGGGCCAATTTGAAATAAAGGAGGTGAAAAAAGGCCCATTTGATATATATATATATATATATATATGATTTAATGATATAAATCTTTGTTAAAAGTAGTAAGCCCATTAATTTGGGCCCAAAAGGCCTGTCAAAAGTTGAATTAAAAAAAAAATTATGCAAATTCACAATTTTAGCCCAATTTTGGCCCAAACCCGCCTAACCGACCAAACCGACCCGTTCAACTGTTGACCCGAACCGTCGGGTCTGACCCATTATTGGGTCGGTTTCGGGTCAAATTTTTTATAACCCGATCCAGTCGGATCGAGTTCGAGTCAGGCCCAAACCCGAGCCGACCCGAGCCATGGACAGCCCTAATTGGAATTACATAATGTGCATTTGTTTGTATTTATAAATGCTTTGTTTGTCACATCACATGCAAGGATATATAAAGCTCATTTTATTTCGTCTCTTATAGTTGAATCGGTCACATTCAATAGGACCTTGAGTTACGCCGAAGGATACACTTTAAAAAACTGGACCTATAGTGGCGTTTTCTATAAACGCTGCTATAGGCATATCTATAGCTATGTTCGAGGAATCTTATAGTGGCTTTTGAAAAAAAAAAAAAGGTTTATAGCAGTGTTTCCAAGGGCCTATAGTGGCATTTGTCAAACGCCACTATAGGCACTTTTTATTTTTAATTTTTTTTTCCTTTTTATTTTATTTTTTAAAGAGCCAGAGGAGAAAAAAAGACCTATAGTGGCGTTTGACAAACGCCACTACAGGCACTTTTTATTTTAGTTTTTTTTTTAAAAAAAAAGAGCTAGAGGAAAAAAGACCTATAGTGGCGTTTCACAAACACCACTACAGGCACTTTTTATTTTAGTTTTTTTTTTTTCCTTCCCTGGTTGGTTTTTTTTTTTTTTTTTTTTTTTTTTTTAAGAGTCAAAGGAGAAAAAAGACCTATAGTGGCGTTTGTGCACCACCCAAAAAAAAACAACGTTAAGAAGAATCCGGCCAAAAATAATAATAATGGACCTATTGTGGCGTTTACCAAACGACACTATAGGTCCAAAAAGTGCATATTCTACAATATTCTTTAAAAAAAAAAAAAAAAAAAAAAAAAAAAAAACTTGAATTGGTTTCAGCATAAACAAAAACTATGGAATATGCCATAGAATATTCTATGGTATATTTCAAAATATTTAGTTGTAAATATATATATATATATATATTATATGAAAGATGGTACGTTTATAATATTTTCACAACAAATCATAGGTGGCTAGTTGTTATTGGTTCAAATTTGAACCTAATACTAAGATTACTTTTTTTCCTTAACAATAACAACCAGTAACAACCTGCAACTTAAAATTTATTATAAAAATATTATGAAAATATTGTGATATATCATATTTATATATATATATATATATATATATTTATATAAACGCATATACATACTTATCATTTCTCTTTATATATATAAAGTGCATATTCTACAATTTTCTGTAAATGTAAAAATAAAAATAAAATAAAATAAAATAAAAAACCGAATGGGTTCAAGCTTAAACAAATACTATGGCATACTCTAGGAAGATGCCATAGAATATTCCTAGAATATTTTATGACTTATTTCAAAATATTTAGTTTTGTTTGTGTGTGTGTGTGTATATATATATATATATTGTGTGAGAGATATTACGTTCGTAATATTTTCACAACAAATCATAGGTAGTTAGTTGTTATTGGTTCAAATTTGAACCTAACACTAAGATTATTTTTTTGCCTTAACAATAATAACCAGTAACAACCTGCCACTTAAAATTTGTTGTAAAAATTTTGTGAAAATATTGTTGACATATCATTTCTCTTTATTTATATATATATATATATATATTTTATGTATGAGAGATGTTCCGTCCATAATATTTGCACAATATTTTCACAACAAATCATATGTGGTTAGTTGTTATTGGTTCAAATTTGAATCAATACTAAGATTACTTTTTTACCCTAATAATAATAATTAGTAACAACCTGCCGCTTAAAATTTGTTGTAAAAATATTATAAAAATGTTATGATATATCATATTTTTATATATACACACATATACATACTTATCATTTCTCCTTTTATATATATATATATATATATATATATATTTAAAAAAACAATAAAACCCCCACCTACCCCCACTCTCCTATATCTCTCCCTTATCTCCACGCGGACCACGCCAAGCCTCAGACTTCCATTCTCTTTTGATTTTTTTTTGTTTTTTTCCTTTCTTTCTTTTTCTCCCTTAAATCCACTCCTCCATCTCTCTTCTTTTCTTTTTCTTTCACTCTTCTTTCACTTCACGCCTGAATTGATTATTTTCTCTTCCTCTCTATTTTGATTTTATTTCTTTTGTTTTATTTGTGGTGGTGTTAATGTTTGTGGCTTTTGGATTTGGGTGTTGCAGCTTATTGATTTTGTTCAAATTTATAAATGGTGTTTGAAGCCATTGGTTGTATAGTTGCAGGTAAGCATTTTTTTTAGAAAAAAAAAATTATGATTGTTTTGGTCTCTTTATTTTCTGATAATAGTTTTGGTCTATTCCATGTTTGCTGTCAACTTTGCTTTGTGGGTCTTTGAGATTTCTGATTAATTTTTGTTAATTCTTTGGCTTTTTATTATTGATAGATCTATCTCAAGTGTGATAATATCTTTGTTAATAGAAACAAGAAAGTAGTGAAAAATTCAAAATCAATTTGATGATTTCTTTTTGCAGGTTGGTCTGTGGCGGCTGAATGTGTTGGGGTGGAGTTCTTATTTTATTTTTTTAATTTTTGCATGTGAGCATGTTGTTTGATTTTGAATTTTTTTTAGGTGGATTTGTGCTTCATTTTGAATTTACTAGGATAGCTATAGTGTTTGTACTTGGAGTTGCTTTTTTTTTTTTTTTTTTAATTTTTGGATGTGAGCATGATGTGTTTGAATTTAATTTTTTTAGGTGGGTTTGTGTTTCATTTTGAATTTGCTTGGATAGCTATAGTGTTTGTATTTTGTTTTGTTTTGTATCTTTTAATTTAATTAAAATTGTAATATTAATTTAATTACAATCTTAATTCAATTAAAAAAAAACTTTTTCACGTCAAAAAAAAAATTCTTTTGATTACCAAAAATTATTTTTTGGTAATCAGTTTTTTTTTTTTTTTTTTTGGGTGGTTTTTTGGCTATAGTGGCGTTTCACTATAGGCAGCAAAATCAAGAGCTTGAGCGTTGGACTGGAAAGCCAGTCCCATATGGAAACCGAAACCTATATCTTTTTGATAACTGGGTAAGAATCCATCAACTACACTGATTATATTGTCATTCTTGACTATCATTAACTAATTTTGACTTAACAAATGGTCTTTTTCATGAATTCATCGGTTGGATTTGATTTATAAATCGAAAAACTTGAATTTGTTTGGATTTGAATTAGTAAAATTTTCAATAAGTAATCCATTGATTCCATTCTAACCCCCAAAATTAATTGTTGAAAATTTATTTATTTAAAATTTACGTATTTATTTTGAATTTAGAGATTTTTTTGTAAATTTGTTATTTTGATTTATTTTGATAATGTTAGAATATTATATTTAATTGTTTTAATTTCTTCATTAATCTAATTATAAGTTTAATTAGTTGAATAAAACCTCTCTTTTTTTTGTTGAGTATTTTTTATTACACTTAACAAAATTACCTCAACTCATCCTAAGCTGGTCTTTATGATTCTATTTATTTATTTATTTTTAATAGGATTAATAGGGGTTGAGTTGATTAGGGATTTGCATCGAATTAGGTTGAATAATATCCTAAATCTAATCCAACCAAACTCATGCACACTAATATTAAACCTTTTTTTTTAACAAAGATACTAATAATACTGGTTCTGTTTCTTTTTTAAAATAACGGTTCTATAAAATGTGTTTAGAACGGTGATAAGCTCTCATTCATGAAAGAGGTGGGGGAGATCTTAGAGCTTGATGGCAAATCTGTTGTGAATATCCTAGTAATTACAGAAGTGGCAGCAGAAATTTTAACAATGAAAAATGGGTTGAAGTTGACATGGCCATCTGAATTATTTGTGCATATTCCTCCAGAGCTCTCGCATAATTATGCGAGAGCTCTGGGGGAACATGCACAGCTAATTCAGATTATGCAAGAGCTCTGGGAGAACATGCACAACTAATCGTCAAGGTAATTTCGCTTGCCTTTGTCATGGAGAATTGCGTCCATATAACTGTCGTAATTAGCATCTTGCTTGGAGATTTGAGGCGAGAGAGCTTAAATCTGTGACCCTAATGGTATCTACTGCTACACCTGCAAGTAATAAGATGCTTTTCAAACATTTCTTTCAGCTAGAATAAAGTCCCAAAATTTGTTGGGAATATGTGTGGCAGGTTTTTCCTATTTTCATGAGGAACAGTGAGTTGTACTCTTTAATGTTTTGCAGGTTGTATTATGGTTGCGTTATGTACAATTTGAAGCTTTAGAGTTATTGCACTAATTCATGTAAAATATTATGTCTATTTTAGCATAAAAACTTAATATTCTATTTATTTTAGCAAAAAAACTTTTTATTTTTTATTTTTATTTTACACAACCACTTTTCCAAAACACCAATATCAGTTAATCTATTTTAGAAGAGATTTCAATAAAATATTCATTCTTCATTCATTTTTTATTATTATCTCTAATGATCATACTTTTTGAATTTAAACTTATTTTTCAAGCAACCACCAAAACCAATGGCTTAGGTAGCGAAGCTGTTGGCGCTAGAGGTCCAATGACCAGATCACTAGAATAGTTGCTCCGATAACCACTGCCGGAGTGGTGTCTCCGGTGATTGGACTATTAGTATCGGTGGTTGAAATGATATTTTTGATTATCGGACTTCCGGTATCAGTCGTCAAAACAGTGTCTCTGGTAACCAGAATGGTGGTTCAAGTGACTAGATTGCAATATGGTAAATTTAAATATAATGGTCATATTTTTTAATTTAATTATTTTAATATAAACATTTAAGAAAATTCCTAATAAACTAATAAGATTAGTTAGTAAAAGCTAAAAAAATTTGGTTCTTTTGTAAATAAACATAGACATTAGGGTATTTGTAAAAGAGGAAACTTCCTAGAATTTGACTAACCCACGTGATTGGCTAGCTTTTCAAACTCTTTCCTTCATTTCATTTGTACTTGGCTTGGAATACCACAAAGAGTCTGATAAATTAACAAGGACTCTTCTTTTCTTAAAAAACATTTCATTTGTACTTGGCTTGGAATACCACAAAGAGTCTGATAAATTAACAAGGACTCTTCTTTTCTTAAAAAATAGGTTCATTCGGATGCAATCCCAAGACTTTTCTTTCCTTTTCCGCTGCCATTCTCTTCTTCATTTCCAAACCCAAGTCTATCTCTATATCCTCCTCCACAGCCGTCTATCTCTATATCCTCCTCCACAGCCATATCCACTCCATTACACACCAACCCATTGCACAAACCAACCTAGCCAAAATCCTTCCACAACTAGATGCTCAGAAACCAAAAACTGAAGCAACCCAATCTACTAATAGGCCTAATCGGTGATGATTCTTAGTTCACCACATACCAACGAGCCTACATCATCTTCACTTGTGGTGGTCAACTTGTATCGGCAGTAGAGGTGGCAAAATCAATCCAAACACATTTGTCCACCCAAACCCGTTCACTTAAATGAGATCTAAACTCACCCAATTATTAATTTAGTTAAATGAGTATAACCCAATTAATAGTAATGTTTATTAGCTTTTAATTGGGTACTCAATTAGACCTAATTATGATCCAAGTATCATTTCTACAAATTACCCAACTTTAAACTACCCCAAAACCACTAAAAATAACCAAAATATCCCTTAAACCTTAAAAAATGATCAAAATAACCTAAAAATTACCAAAATACTCCTAAAACCTAAAAAAGACCAAAATAAGGAGTTGGGCTTAAAGGATGTGAGTATTGTGTAAGATAAGGAGTTGGGTTTTGTGTGTGGGTTTGGGTTTGGGTGATGTTGGGTTTTGAAGAAGATATGGGCTTGGGGTTAAGAGTGTTAGAATGTTTGGGCTTCCAAACCATTTTTTTCTTTAAGTTTTCTTGGGCTGAAGACCAGAATCTTCAGCTATATTAGCCCATAAAACCTTCCGAATCCCATCTGAGCCTTGTTCAATACGCAGATGGCTTAAATAGTTAAATCTCGCCCCAACACTCTTAGATTCCTTCCCAGTATCTGTTTCATTTTAACAGAATTTCTTACCAAAATTGTGTATGATATAGGCCCATAAAACAACTATCTTTTAAAAAATCAATTATTTTGTATTAGATAAATTTTTTTTTTTTTTGATACAAGATATAAATTTTATTCCAGTCTAATCTAAGTGTATATGTGTGTGAAGCTCCCTCCTGAAAACTTGAACCCCGGCTCTTTCCCCCAACACCCTATAAGCACTTATACTTGTAGAGTGACCCGTACTAAGGGTGTACGGTGGTGATAAAAACTTTTATAAATTATGATCTAATGCATCCCATTTTATGTTAATAAAATAAAAAATCACTATCTGATCTTGATTGCACGTGTACGTGCCACTTATCCAAGAGCATCGCACACCTCGCATGCATATATATGCATATAATAGAGCTATGTGTCTATAGATTCTAAAATCATTTTATTTATTGGTATTTGTATCAGACTATATACCGATAACATATTTTGTAAACTTGACAAACCTTAAAACACAAACACATTTGATCATTTATATATTACAATGGTATATTAATATTAAAGGGTTTACATAATTTACTATTAGGGAAAGAAGAAATTGTTTAAGAGAAACTAATGTCCATGCATCTGCCTTGTTAAAATTTGATTGCCTATTGATAAGAATTAGAAAGGTAGGCTCTATCATATCTCGAATGGATTTAGATCCTCTAAAATTCCTAGGGTACTCTACTAATAGATTTCTTTAAATTTATTTGGTAGGGTATCTTATGAACTCTAGAGAATCCGAATCCGTAATGAAACTCTACAAGATCTTAATATTAGGTTCTACAATCGAATTTAAATATGTAGGCACATTAAAATTAAATGATAATATTGTTTGTATTTTATTATTCAATGCAATTATGCGTTTATTTTTAATTAAGATAACTAAAACATAAGTTTGGCTTTTTAAAACAAAAAAAAAAAAAAAAAAAAAGAAGGCGGCAAAAAGACTATTTTAGTCCCTACATTTTGGTGTCACAATCTGATCCCTACATTTTCGTAACAATTAATTTGGTCCTTGATATTTTTAATTTGCAGTCAATTTGGTTTCTACCGTTAACTTACTAACGGAAATTACTTATGTAGCAAACAATGTGTGCAGTTGGCAAGCTTGATGCTGAAATGGATTAAAAAATAATATTAAAATTTTTTTTATTAACATTAAAAAAATGCCTACTCATCATTTTAATAATTACAAAATGCTACGTCAGAAAAAACAAAAGAAACCCCACAATTCTAAAAACAAAATGAATCTAAAACTGATGATTTTCTTTCATTTTCTTGCAATCCAAACACACATCCAAAATCTGCGAACACTCCAACAGTCCATCAATACACACAAGCTTAGACTTCACAAACTCATAGTGCATACATTCTCTTATTCTCTCATCCACAACAACTCAATAATTACAGGATACAAACCCACCTACAATTCACAAAGCTGAAACTTAAAAATACAAAGAAATTCCACAGAAGCTTAAGAAATTTAGTTGTTTACACGCACCATCTTAAACCCATAAATTAAACCCAATAAAAAACCCCAATCACGGCAATGGAGAACCCAAGAAATCACGGCACTTGAAGTGGAATAAATAAGATTCACCTTCGATCGTGGCTATGGGGGGTCAACGGTGAAGGAGTGAAGATGGGTGTTCTTGCCTTGGGTTACTTGCAGTGAGAACAAAGAAGAGAGAGAGTGAGGTCGAGAGAAAGAGTGAGGAGGTTACTTTGATGGTGGCTTATGGCCATGAGAGGTGGAGCTTGGTGTTCGTGAGAGGTGAAGCTTAGTGTCTGTGGTCATAGAGGCAAAGAGAAAGCAAAGAGAGAGAGACAGAGAAGGGATAGTGGCTAGGAAAAAACAAAGAGAGCCACGACCTGGAGTGGCAGTGTTGGTAAGGAGTGAACTTAAAAGAGTTTTGCAAATATTTGGATCTTTGTGTGTGATTGGATTGCAAAATGAAAGAAAATCCCCAGTTTTAGTTTTTTAGATTCATTTTATTTTTAGAGTTGTGTTTTTTTTTTTTTTTTTTTTTTTTTTTTTTTTTTTTTTTTTTTCTGATGATGTGGAATTTTGAAGTTATTAAAATGTTGAGTTGGTATTTTTTTAATGTTAGTAAAAAATTTTAATATTATTTTTTAATCCATGTCCGCGTCTAACTTGCCAACTATGCACACCATTTGCCACATAAGCAATTTTCGTTAGTGAGTTAACAATAGGGATCGAATTGACTATAATTTAGATATAACAGAGACCAAATTGATTGTTACGAAAATGTAAGGACTAAATTAACTATAACGTTAAAATGTAGAAACTAAAATGGTGTTTTTACCAAAAAAAAAAAAAAAAAAAAAAAAAAGTAACGAGACTACATGATAAATCAAGCAAAAAAGATCATGTGATGCCCTGTCATCAAAATGTTGAAATGGGCTTTCTAATTTTCTGCCAATCGGGATTAAATAAATAAAAAAATCATTCAACACTTTAACTTGTGGTCAAAATACCAATCGGCATTTTGATAGTTTGACATTTCATTTTTAACTATTTTATTTTAGTATTTATTAAATATTTTAAGAGATAATTACATTATTTTTATCCTAATTAAAGTAACCCAACATATGAGTAGGGTGATCCCATTTAAAAGAGAGTAGGTTTTTAAATTATCAAATTAATTAGGCAAAAAGTCACTTTTAGTCCCTACATTTTCAGTAATTCCCATTTTAGTTCTTATATTTTATTTTTACCACTTTTAGTCCCTATCCTGAAAAACGCTTCTCATTTTGATCCCTGCCATTACATCAGAAACAGAAAAAACTGACGTAACAAACGGCAGGAATAAATAATAGTAAATTAATGTTCACGTGGCCTAAATTAATAATAAAAAATATTTGTTGGCATTAAAAAATGCCACGTTAGTATTTAAATTAAAAAAAATTAATTTTTTAATTTAAAATTTTTTTTTTTGGTTGAAAGACTATTCATATAAAAACCAACAAAACAACTACACAGAAACGGCTGCCATACTAGCAGCAACTAGTCCAGCATAATACAAGCCATTAATGTCCTTGGCAACTAAAGTTTCCAGTTCAGTAGTAAAAGGACACTCAAAAACAACAAAATCTTCCTTCATAACACTACCCCATTTTGCCAACCAATCCGCAAACTTGTTGGCTTCTCTAAACACGTGGGGCACCCTTACTTGAGGAAGCTTGGCCAGCAAATACCTGCAGTAAGGAGTAACAAAATTTATTAATTTTTACTAAATAAAAAAAATTAAAAACAGAATTAAAAACTAAAAATTACATGAATTAAAATTTAAGTTTGTCTTGAACAAGAATACATACCCAAATCTAAGAACACAAACCCAATAATTAAAATTCAAAAATTAAAAATCTGAAAATCACCATTTTCTCAAACCCAGCAATATCATCGAATCCTAAAGCCTTATGGTATCAAATCAATCCAAAAATACAACCCAACCAATCCAAACAAAAAATATCTCAAACTCAGAACAACCCCTCTTTGAAGACATAGCTGACCTCCCTTCCACGGATACAGCCAAGTTGCAGAGAATCAACGGCACGCGACTCGCTGACTCGCCGGTTTTAGCCATTGCTAAAAGACTCGGCACGGCTCCGAGTTGCACTAGCTTGACTCGGTTACTTTGAACTAGAGTCAAGTGGTACAGTGCCAGTGCTGAGTCGTGCCGAGTTTGCTCGCTTTCTGATCTCAGCGCGTGCATCAATGGCGGCAGAGCTCCTAACACTCCGATTGCCATTTTGTTGTCGTCCTCCAACGCTAAGCTGAAGAGAGCGCCAGCGGTGTGTTCCTGCGACTCGCTGAATCCGCCTTTCAACGCGTCGATCAAGAGCGGAACGAATCCTGACCGCACGATCTGCACCTTGTTGCGCTTTTCCAAAGAGAGGTTCACCAACAAAGTGATGGCGTTGACTTGTACGGCGGCGTTTTTGGATTGAATCAACGACCGGACGGCGGAGAGTAGCCGAGGAGTACGGAGCAAAACCCTAAGGTCTTCTCTAGTCCTCGTGAGCTTCCTCAGCGAAACCACAGCTTTGATTTATTTGAAGAGAGGGGTCGTTCTGAGTTTGAGATTTTTTTTGTTTGGATTGGTTGTGTTGTATTTTTGGATTGATTTGATAGCATGAGGCTTTAGGGTTTGAAGATATTGCTGGGTTTGAGAAAATAGTGATTTTGAGATTTTTAATTTTTGGGTTTTTGTTCTTAAATTTGGATTTGTGTTCTTGTTCAAGACATACTTAGAGTTTCATTCATGTAATTTTTAGTATTTAATTCTGTTTTTAATTTTTTTTTATTTAGTTTAAATTAATAAATTAATTTTTTTTAATTTAAATACTTACATTGCATTTTTAAATGTCAAAAAATATTTTTTATTATTAATTTAGATCACGTGGACATTAATTTGCTATTATTTATTCTTGCCATTTGCCACGTTAACTTTCTCCGTTTCTGATGTAACGACAAGGACCAAATCGAGAAGCGTTTTTCATGATAGGAACTAAAAACGGTAAAAATAAAATGTAGGAACTAAAATGAGAATTGCCTGAAAATGTAGGGACTAAAAATGGTTTTTCGCCAATTAATTATTCATTTGTGAAAAGGAATAATTAATTTATAAATTTAAATTCTCAATTATGTTCTAAATTCTCATTCCATGCATATATGTTCATCCTTTATTTGATTGGACCGATGAGAATTTTAGGTGTTTGATTATTTTTTCTATTTAAAAGACTAATTAAAATCAATTACCCTTTAATCATTTGCATTCTAGTCCATTTCAAGGATATTTTTCAATTAATAATATTTTATTCTTCAGTATTTTCAATATAGAGTTTCGTTTTCCTATATGAAAAGTGATTGCATGAAATGACATTTTTTTTTCAATTGTTACCCCTGAAATTTTTGAAATGACAATATTACCCCCTAGACCAAGGTTTTTGAGAAATTTAAATCTTTTAGTCTGATTATAAAATGAAATATTTATAATTATTTTTAAATAATATTAAATGATTATTTCCCGGTCATCCTCTCTCACCATTGCCTTTTCCTGTTAATTATTTCACCATTGCTTTTTATTTTGAAAATTGTATATTATGTATTTAAATAATAAACATTCACTGTGGGTAACTGTAACTTGTTTTTTCCTTGATAATTTTATCCTCTTCTTTGTTGATTGATGGGGGCAATGCAGTCTGTTCAGAAGCTTTGTATCATTTCTCTCAGTTCTTTGTTTTGTTTTGTTATAAGTTGAATGTTTAAAAAAAAAAAGCTTTTTAAGTTTGGAGGGTTGCTTGCTTGGTTGTTGTGGGTAAGGTTAATTGAGTAGTAATTGGTTTTTTACCCACAAAAGTAATTTACTAGTTTGGCTAACTAATCAGATCTCTTTTCATCTATAATTGAAATTGAAAATATCTATATTCTGTCTTGATAAAAATGAGGCACATCCCAAGATTTGGGCGCTTATGGATTACAGCTTCTTTTTTTTCTTTTTTTCTTTTTTTTTTGAATTCTATGATTAGGTTTTTTTTTTTTTTTTTTTTTGATGGGAAAATTCTATGATTAGTTGATTACAGCTAATTGTGTCAGACTTGTCCAAATATCTAAGCAAGAAAGCTCCTAGGGATTATGTACATAATAATAATAAGGGAACGCTTTTTTAATAACCTCGTTTTTCCGCTGTCCCATTCACTGAAGCCATGCTGCAATCTTGACATATGTTATTAATTTGCTGATAGCACGTCTTTTAAAATCTTAATAATTCTATTCAGCAAAAAAAAAAAAAAAAAATCTTAATAATTCTATCTAACCCGACACTGGAAAAGTTACCGGTCGTTCAAGAACATGGGTATAGGAAATATCTTTAAAAATTTTACATAAAAGAAAAAGAAAAACTTTTTTTTTTTAATTTCCTTTTATAAAAGTAATATTAAAAATTTTAAAAAATAATTTATTAAACTCTTAGGTGAGTTGTTTAACAACTCTACCAAACAGGACTTTATATATTTACCTTCGTAGTTGAAGGTTTTTTTTTTTTTTTTTTTTTTTTTTTTTTTTTTTTTTTGAGGAACAAAACAGCCTAACAATTTTATTAAATTGCTAGTAAATTAGCCAAAACAAAAGTGCCAACAAAAGGAGGAACATTTTTTAGCCAAACTAATACAGGAGAGGTGAACTTAGCTTTCTTTGCTCAGACGTATTACAACATTAACGTGCCTATAAATATATTTAAAAAAAAAAAAAAAAAAAAAAAACCAACTCTGTAAAGAATTTACATAAAAAAGAATGTCCCTAGCCAGGTGCCCATATGCAAATCGAAGTTTATCAGTAGACTTAGGGAAGTTGATGACCATTTCATAATCACCTTCGAAAGTTGATTAACCAATAGCGATTTCATGAACAAACTAATGGCCTGTTTGGATGTTTAAAAAATGAGGAGAGTAGAGTAGAGAGAGGAAATAATTCAACTACCTTGTTTGAAAGTTTTTGAAGAAAATAAAGGGAGGGGTTTCAACTATCTCTAATCCCTCATTTTTAATTCCCTCAAATTAAAGAAATTTGGAAGGAAAGTAGAGTAGATAAATTATTGACCATATAAATTCTCCAATTTACCCTTTCTAAATTAACAAAATTATTATATAAATAATCTTTATTTGTTTTTTGAGAAAATAAATAATTTAATGCTAAATTTTTAGAAATTCAGGACCAGAAAAGCCACCAAAACAAACACTTCTCTCTTTCAAAAAGTGTAACTATAAGTTTTATTTTCTAACAAACAAAACGACAAACAAAATACACAATACTCAAATTTCAGTTCCTTTCCCTTTTCCTCCATTTTCAGAGCACCTAAGCAGAAATTAAAGCCACAAAATGACAAAGATAACACGAATTAAGGCTTTGCTTTAACGAAATGAATAAAGTTTTCCAGTACCGACAACGACTTCGCAAGCGAAAACAGAGATCTTAGGAGAAGAGCGAGGTTCAAGGAAGTAATCGAGAGGGACAATGAATCGATGGTTTTGGAGCCGGAGCTCCGGCACCAAGTACCAGGTTCCGACGATGTGGTTCGGCGAGGAGTTCACTTCGGCCATTGAAGCCACCGTTTGGACGAAGAATGATCTTGTGGCTAAAAATAGCGAAATGGTGCGAGAGAATAGAGAGTGAGAACGAAAGAGCTGGAGTGGGTTTATAAGAGCATCTCCAGCAGCCTCTCTAAATTTTTGCCTAATTTTTACCTGTTTGGAGAATGAACAGTGACATTTAGCTTTTAACTACCCACTTTTTCAAATACATTTTCCAACAGACTCTCTATCTTTTACTCTATCCAATTTAAATATTATTTTTTCATTCATTTTTTAATCTCTTTTATTTATTCTTTAATCTACTTTTTTTTCATACACGTTTCTCAGTACTACTAAATCCTCCACCATTCATTTTTCACAGAGAAAATATCTCCTTCCTTTGGCCTTTCTTCTCTAGTAGATTCTTCTTCTTCAGCCAAGCATATACTCATGTGTTGGTTGTAAAAATTCTTCTATCTATCAATTGCTAAAATCATTTAGATCAACAACGACCTTTCACCCAAAGTCTCTCAGATCGATCTGGTAGTTTTGGAGCTTCGGTTGCCGGTTTTTCTGGGTTCCAATGGTAGATCAAGAAGGTTTTCAAAGACATAGGTGCATGCTTTTGGGTCGACTTGCTAAGACTCTGTGCATGCGGCCGGATTTGGTTAGATCGGCTTCTCTATATATAGTTTTTTTGTTCTAATTTTTGTTTGGGGTTGAAGGAATTGCAGTTTGCTGGATCGTTTTTGTGAGAGAAAGTTGTGTTGATTTTGTGAGAGAGAGTTGCTTCCCCTTTGTTTTCTGATGAGAAGAGAGACTGAAGAATGAAAGAGAAAGGGAGGAAAGAGGAAAAATAATAATCTTTTATTCAATCGGTGATTATTTTAATTGAGGAAAATGTTTGGAGTTGCTACAGTGATTGCTACAGTGCTCTCCATGCCTGGAGAGCTACTGTAGCAAATCTAAAAAAAAAATTGGAGTTGAAGAGCCTGTTGGAGTGCTTGTTTTGCGTGAACAGTGTCTGTTGCTCTCCAAAATTTGGCTTTACCGAGTTTGTTGGAGATGCTCTAAGTGAGGGTGGCGCATGCGTCACCAACATTTTTGATAATGAGTGTGAGAGAGGGACATGTGGAGCGAATCTGAGGGTTTTGGGTTTGGATAAGATTTATGTGAACCGTTGGATATTGATTGAAGCCTTTTTCTATGGTGAAAATTGGTGGTAGGTTTCTGAATGTTACCGTTCCATTTTCAAATAGGGATAAATTTGTTTATTTAAATCATTTTCTTTACTCTCCTTCCTCATTTTTAAAACATCCAAATAAGAGGAAGGGCTAATTACTCCCTTCCTCCTTATTAATTTTAAAAACATCCAAACAAGGAGGATAATCATTCCTCTCTACTCTCCTCCCTCTTTTAACTTCCAAACAGGCCAGTTGCACGCTGAGCCGTTAACAGTGCCAAGACAGACACAGACAAGGGCTTTGGAATTTTTTTTGCAAGAGAAGCCATAACTTCACCCTTTGAATTTTGGACCACTACACTCTACACCTATACTGGCTTCATCAAACTCCTAAAAAATGACTCCATCAAAATTAGTCTTAAAATAAGAGCAAAACATTTGGGTAGCTTAAACAATCTTATCCAAATGAACCACACACAAATGAACACATTTGCCTAAACAATGCACAATATACAATATTGCATATTATTCATGCAAATGTGTACCCATGATATACATATTTATTTATTTGACAATGTAAAGCGTACATTATCATTTGTGTAAGAACTAAAAATGTAAAGGCTCAAGCCCACTTAAAATAATGTTGCCTGAATCTTCAAATCAAGCCCAAATAATGAATTTTTAATAGAGCAGGATTCTAAACCAAGTGCAACACTGAGATTGTTCCAAGTCTAAAGCTAACAGAGCTTAAGTTAACAGAGCTTAAGTGAGAAATAGAAGTAAATAAATCAAGATTCCATGAAAATACTTCCTCGGGCAGGTTTGAGGATGGGTCTTATATTGATAAGTAAGGATGATATTTCTTTACAGGGTATTTCTTTGTTCTCTCACTTGTTCATTTTTTCTTGGAAAACGTTCATCCCCTTTTTTTGGGGGTTCCTTTCCGTATATAGCTCATTCCCTTGCATTTCAACCCTCTACTTGTACGTCTCAGGGGATTATTTAGGATATTTGTCCCATTAGGACCCTTTTAGAGGTGGTAGAGGGAGTTGTTAATTGTGAAATTACTGTTTAGGGGTCATTTCCTTATTAATGCAGTTGGTTAGGTTGGTGCAGAGTATTGAATGTAGAAGTGAGAGGTGTAATCTTTAGGAAACTTCCTCCCACCACCATTGCAAATCTTGTACCCTCTCATTGCTATCCATTCCCTTATCTTAGGGCCTTTAAGGGAGGCCAGCTGTCCTTTGGCTCTCCTATCCTCCTCGGGTAGGTGCAATCCTCAAAGTTTGCCTACCTGTCTTTGCCTAGATTGGGCAGATTCGTCCTTGGATTGGACCCCTCGATAACACCCCCCCCCCCCTCTCAAAAAAAAAAACAATTTGTAAATGTAAAAAACATAATTTTCCTTCCATTTAACAATAAATCACACATATTTTGATTAGAGACTTTTAGTTTAACTAATTGGTATCTTCTAGATATTTTTATTGAAAGCATTTAAAGTTTAGATTCTCAACTCTCAACTATTGAATTAAAAAAAAAATAAAAAAAATAAATCTTAAATAAAAATTCAGCAAACTCTAAGGGAAGTACAACAGGCGTTAAGGAAAATAAGTTCTTCATTTTTTCAAAGAGTATAATGAAAATACTTATTAATCAGTACCTTTGATGTTTTTTTTTAGTGTTTTCCCATGTTTTTTTTTTTAAATAAAGAAAATGTTAGAATCATAACTTTTATCATAATTTTTGACACAATTTGTTCACGTAACAAATTATGAATGATGGAATAAGAGTGGTGGTTCTACAACTTCACTACTCATAACTCATCACGTGCACAGATTATGACAAAAATTGTGATCTTATTATTTTTAAAATAATAAAACAAAAATATCAAATTAAAGCAAATTTGATTTGATATTTTTGTGGAAAGTGGTACGCTTGTAATAAAACCCCTCTCCTGTACAAAGGCTACACCTTCCCGGTGTAACTTCTTCTCTACAAGTTTTCATTTCTCTCTCTCTCTCACTATCTCTCTGCAAGTAGTCAGAAATCTTTAATGTCTTATTATTATCAAAATGAAGAGTGGGAAGTGGATGTTGATGAAGAAGAAGAAGAAGAAGAAGAGGAAGAAGAGAAATGGGTGAAGAATTATTCGTCTAATCACCAAATACTGTTGGTGGGTGAGGGAGATTTCTCTTTCTCTTTGAGCTTAGCTCGCTCTTTTGGCTCTGCTTCCAACATTCTCGCTTCCTCTCTCGACCCTTATGGTATGTGTTCATGTTGCATGAATCTATGTCTATGCACATGCTCACGTTGTTCTTTTATGTAAATGTCAAAAAAGAAAAAGAAAAAAAAAATCTTGGTCTTTTATTAATAAAAGGCCTTGTTACTTGTTTTTTTTCTTGTGTTTGTAATCTTTGGGAAACTGGGTTTCTGTTTTTCACTTCTCTGTTTCCATTTCAAGCTTCCATTTTTTTTTTGTTAAGAAAAGTAAAAGAGAATAGGTTTATATGATATGTTATGATTGTATATATGTCATTTTAATTTATGTCATTGCATTTATGTTTGGGAGGAAATTTGCTGCTACTCACTCGTTTATTTTGGTGAAATTGATATTCTGATAATTTATGGAACCTAATAATTAAAGCAGAATGTTGTACGTTTGAGTCTCCACTTGGTGATTTAATTGCAAAATTCCTTACTTTTTAATTTTTATATTCTTTTAATAGTATCCAAACAAAGTATCGGGGTTAATGTTCAATGACAAGGTTTAGGTGAGTTTATTTTAGTGTTACAAGGAAAAGTTGGTCATACCATATATGTAAGTGTTGCAATTTTTTAAGTTGCTCATACCATCTTAGCTTTTGGCCAAGTTATGATTTTGTTAATGCTTCTCTGTTGAATTAGATGTCTTGATGGAAAACTACGAGGATGCGAAATGGAATTTGGAAAATTTAGAGAAGCTGGGAGCATCCCTCTTACATGGAGTGGATGCAACTAAATTGAAGCTTCATAGTGATCTTAGGGGGCGGAAATTCGATAGGATTATCTTTAACTTTCCTCATGCAGGGTACCATGGAAATGAAGCCCACACACGTGTGATTAAGTAAGTTGTTGTATAGTAATTTTGTGTCTTAATTAAAATTCTTGTCCCTTTCTGGAAAATGTAATTGTTGATATATTAACTTCATGTTTGGCAATGAAGTCATTTTAATTATTGCAAGTTTATTAGGATTATGAACAAGTAATGCTATAAATCCATTTGCTTTTAACTACCTGTTAAAGTTCATTTTGATAAATCTCATTTGCATAGGCATGGAAATTAGTAATAGGCCTTGGCATATATATCAAAATTGAAATCCTCTATTTGCTGTTCTGAATTTAACCATTGTGTAATGAGCACATTCTCTGGGTGTTTGGAAACCCGTTGGTATGAGAGTTATGCGGGTGCCACAACTTGTTGCACAATTTGTACCACAACTCGTTCACGTGGCAAGTTGTGAGTAGTGGTGAGGTGATGGTGGGTCCATGTAAGGAGACCTCTCCACCACTCACAACTTGCCACGTGGGCGAGTTGTGGCACAAGTTGTGTAACAAGTTGTGACACCAACATAACTCTTGGTATGGGAATGTATAGCTTTTAAATGAAAAATGTTGAATGTTATTAACATGTTTGTTGACATTACATTTTTTGAAAAGTTGTGAAGCAATTTAAATGATTCTTACAAGATCCACATTGCTGAGTCATCTTGAAGTAGAACGTTGGTATTTGGAAGTCCTTCATTGGGCATGTTGGCGTGCATTAATCAAACTGATGTCAAAATATGTGAAACATTGCTGCATTAAGAGTTATTTGTAATTGTTTGACAATAATGCTTATGTCCAAGGGCTCTCTGGAATTTTCTATTTATTTCAGGGATCTAATACTATGTTTTAATTTCATAATCTGGTGCCTACAGGATGCATAGAAATCTTGTTCATGGCTTCTTTAGTAGCGCAAGAGGCATGCTTCAAGCAGATGGTGAAATTCATGTGAACCACAAAACTACTGCTCCATTCTGCCACTGGAATATAAGGGAACTTGCTTCGAAGAACTGGTTAGTTTTGATTGGGTGTGTTGATTTCAAGAAAGAAGACTACCCAGGTTATAACAACAAAAGAGGGGATGGTTCAAGATGTGATGAATCATTTCCTTTGGGTGAGTGCAGTACGTTTGAATTCAGATTGTCTCCTACGGCTAGAGGGATAGCACCCTCAAGTTCATTTTAACATTGCTGTATGGTTGTAGTAGGACATGAAAGATCTCAGTCATTTCATGAGATTCCTGTCCAAATGCAGCAGTGGTCACCTTCACTTAATTTCACTTCTCGAGTAGGTCACTTAACAATTATGGAACGAATTTCACAGAATCTGAGTTTGCCATTAACAAGTAGCGCGGGAAATCCATTCTCTAGGATGATTGATGGGTACTTAAGCAATCCCACAGAAACATTTGGAGGAATCAATTGTGATTTAAGCTACTCCAGTCATGAGCGTAGTCCTGATTTTGGGAGAGACTTTGCAGCAATGCCTGGAAGAACCCTGAATGGTGACCCTATATGCTTTGCATGAGCATTGTATTAGCATTTTGAGGTCAATGCAGCTGAAAATGTTGTTGAGTCATGATCACCAGTTGAATGCAAGTGATGCACAGCAATTACAGTACTGGTGACTACCATATGTTTTGTATTTGTGTTGGTTTTTTTAAGTATGTTAGTGAAGCCGTAGTGAATCACTAGTGATTAGGACTTTTGAAGCTGTGTATATATCAGCCAAGTTAAAGTTGGGAGCTGATCTTTTGCTAGAATATAAATTAACTTACATTCTGGTTAAATGTTATAATTTAACTTTCCTATGCAGAATGGGTTGTGCTTATTTACTTAAGCCCAAACAAGTTGCCTTTGAAAGCAGCCATGCTACTTGTTGCAATTATTAATTTTTAAACCCTGACGAAGTTTCAAGTCCAAGTTATTACTTTGTTAAATTATGAAAGGTTCTATTAACAGATGTTTTTAAGATAATTGTTAATAAATTATTTTAAGTAAGTTTTAATATAATCTTAATGAGGAATATAAAAAGCCATTAAAAAAATTAATTTCTTTTTTCTTTTCTCATTATAAACTTTTAAAAATATTTATTAAACCAATGCGCTTAAGATATTCATTGAGGGCTTGACCTCACCAATATGTTGAGGGAAAACTAATGGCATAAAAATTCCGAAGTAAAAACCATGGGAAGGGCTTGACCTTACCAACCCTAAGGCAAAACAGATTCAGCACCAACTGAATGAAGTTTTTCAAATCAAATTAGCAATTCCAATTAAAAATTACTAATGTTATCCAATCAAGCTCCAAATCCATGAACTTTTTCAATTATGGAGTGTTCCTTGCGAATCTTCTGTCCACAACTTCTAGTACCCTCTTGAATCACACTTGATCTTTATATGTATCAAACGGAACATTGGTAGTGGCTTTAGAGGGCGGATGCCACAGCAACCTCAAGCACTACTTTCTCAAGCTCTCCAAAACTCTTTTTCATGTAGTTCAAGTTTTTCTTTTATACCACAGCCCATAGTCTTAGTTCGTACCTAAAAGTTTCACATGTTTGGCTATTCCTTCTTTTTTGCTAAAGTTTGGCTATTCCTTCTATGGTTGAAAATGGGGGAATATTTATATTCAAATGAGGCACATCCCAAGATGGGCATTTATAATTATGGCTAATTGTCGCAGACTTGTCCAAATATCTAAGCAAGCGAATGAAGGGAAAGTTCCTAGGGATTATGTTCACAAGGGAGTGCCTTTTAACCTCGTTTAGTCGTTTTTCCTCTGAACCATTCACCGAAGCCAAGGAGCAAACTTGACACATGTCCCAAGCTTATTTAAATGTTAATGGTTGATTGCACTTCCTTTTATAATCCTAAATTCCCAATGATTCCTTATAACGACCTGCAAACCTGACACGATATAACATGTAATTAGTAAGTTATGAATTGAGATTTAATGGATTAATATCATATTTCAATTGACACAACTGACCCGTTTAATAAATGGATTGAGTTAGTGTTTAACCCATAGAACTTGTTTGACCCATTTAATTAAATGACATTTTATCAATATATCTTTCAAACTCTAGGTATATAAACTTATTAGTTGTTGTGGTTTATTTTCTTTGACACATTATGATTGATTATTTGTAATATTGAGATATGCTTTAATTTTGAATAATTATTTGTGATGCAGTTACTTGTTAATTCTAAATTTTATATTAAAAAATATAATTTTTTTTTTCGTTTTGATAAAATCTAATAAATAGATCGACATGATTGACCTGTTTAATAAATGAATCATGTTAGGATTGAGGAATCTTAACCCATTTAATAAACATGTATGGTTAGTGTTGACATATATAGTTGGATACTTATAAGTTGACACGACACAAATTGCCACCCTTACTTAAATGTAGTTTAGTTCTTAACTTTTTGGTATTGTATTAATACAGTCTTTACCATTTAAGTAATCGATATAAAATTTGTGTGGCTAGAATACAAAATTATTTTTATGCCACTTAGGTTGCCATGTGGATTAAAAAAAGAAAAAGAAAAAAGGGAAGGAATTAGTTCAGTGTTTCACCAACCCATCCACTTAGTAGTTAGCACTTAGCATAATGAAAGCCCCAATCTCTCTCTCTCTCTACTTTCTTTGCATGTAGGGCTTAGTCATTCTATTAAAAACACCGTAGGGCTTTGATTCATTTATTTTTGTTTTCTTATAACTGAGAAAAGCCATTGACAACACTTGCCTTAGAACAGATAAATAATAGTAATTGTTTGATTTAGGGTGCATTTGTATAAGCTGTTGAAAAATTGTGTTTTGAGTTTAAAATAAATGTGTGTAAAAAAGTTATGAGGAGCTATAGTTGTAAAACAGAATTTCAGATTTTAAAAACGTTATTTTAATTTCTCAAAATGTCTAACCAAACGAATTCTTATCTGCGAATAGCTGCGTTGTGACAGCTATTGGGATATTTGGTTATTATTGATTTTCTTAATATTCGATTTTTTTCTTTTTTCATTTTGGTGATAGAGAAATGGAAGGTTATGGTTCGTATTTAAGATCGTTGTATGCTGATATGGGCATTGAAGGTAGGCTAGGTTTAAGGGGTCTAATTGAGGATTTCTGTAACCACAATGGTGGGATGATAAGATGTGTGGGTCCAAGAAAAGATTCGGACAATGATGAGCCCACTGGGGCTTTGTTCAAGGGGAGAAGACCAAAAATCCTTTAAAAGATTCGGTCTAGGCTCGAGACTAAAGGGCATAGTTGCCAAAAATATGAATTATGTCGAATATGAATTTTTATTTTTTATTATGTACCGTATTATATTGTATATCATAAGATATATAAATACTTAATAAAATTATATATATAATGTATATTTATTCATTATAAATTTGGAATATATTTGATTAATAACTAAATAAATCATTACTTATATAATAGTATTTAACACAACTAAGTAAATAAATTAAATTAACATATGTTTATAAGATACACATATATATTGATTATACTCATAAGTGATAGTACATGATGTATAAGCCAAAATAATAATTTCTTTTTATCATGTTGCCTAATTAACTCCATCAAAGTTAATGTTATCGTCATGTTCTTCATCTTGGAAAATTATTTTTTTCATTGGCATTTTCTTCTTCATCATCAATATTTACTATCTCTTTTATTGTTCTTTTATTCTAATAATTTTTTCTTTATATTTCTTTCTAGCATTTTAGCTTCTTAGACTTATAAAAATATATAACATCAAAAAAAAAAAAATTATATTTTCATTTAATACATTGTTCGTAGCTTAGAAAACAAATTTGCAAATATGAAAGTGAAGTGTTAAGTGTGTAGTCCATATTTTATAGGAGAAAGAGAAGAGGGAAAAAAAAACTCACGGACATGTTATTTTATTAGACTCAATTAAGTATTCCAATAATTGTGTATTAAAAAAAAGTCTAACAACTTTTTTAAATCGAATAAAACCACAATTTTTAACCCCCCCCCCCCCCAAAAAAAAAAAAAAAAAAAACTCATTTTAAACTCCTATACCTATGTATTTTATGATTCAATGATACGATATGATACGATACACACCTATGTATCATGCGATTCATTAGTACTTATGATATGCATTTACAATATGGAACTTTTTGTACATGATGATATGATATGATATTGATAACTATGGTAGAGGGATTAAAAAGGTTGAGGCGGAGGTTTAAGCAATTTTTTTTTTTTTTTTCAAGTTTGAAGTTGAGTCCACATGGTAGTACACATGGCATCCAAGGTGGCATAAATAAAAATTATTATTCTAGCTAGTAGTCACATCAACATTTTTCATTTATCACTTAATAACAGAGATTATTTTGACACAATACCAAAATGTTAAAAACTAAATCGATATATTTGAAATGTTATGGGCTAAATTAACACATAATGTAAACATTAGAGACCAAATATGTAATTTACCCATTTTTTATAGGAAAAAAATTGTCTCAAATTAGACACACATAATTAGAAGTTTCAAATTAAACTTCCAAAATGTTTCAATTTAAATTATACATTTTTTTTTCTGGAAATAAATTATACACTCATTAGTCATTAGTAATGATGTTATTAACCAAAAATATCTTTAACAAAATGACATTGTGTTATTATTTCATCACATAGGAGGGAAGGCTAAGTGCACTAGAAATGGGATTGTTATTAGGAACTTGAGATGCATGTCCTTGCAACACTTATGGTTTGTTTGGATTGAGGGAGAGTTGGGAAGAGTAGATTTTGGCCCAAAATTAGCCTATTTTCAACCAATTCTACTCCACTCCCCTCCTTTTCCCCTCAATCCCCTAGTTTTGCAAGTGAGTTGAGCATCAAGGATGCAATGCTTGAGTGGAGACCGACTCATATCGTCATAGACAAGGTTGGCCAATATTTTATTATTATTATTATAGTATTTCAAATGAATGAAGCTTCATAATAATAGACTAGCTGAATTCTATGATCATATATAAGATTACATGCATAAATGAAAAGATGTAATTCTCATAATTTTTTTAATGAATAGAAAAAGAGGCTCATAATAAGTTTAGCCATTGCCTTGCACCATTTTAATCCTTGCATTCCATTTTGGTATAAAACTGTTTGAGTACTATCCACAAATCTCGGACTCAAAGGTGTGATAGGTCATAAAGACTTCCTACTATTAGGTCACCTCCTTAGGTGGTCCCTATCCCAACATGTTGATTACCTAAAGCGTATTTCACGCATGGTTGGAGCAAGTGCCAAAAAATTTTGGCCCATTTGTATACAATGATAGTCATCAATTAGTATAAAATTTTGGTACAATTTTTTAAGTGTTGCATTTTAAGTTCTCCAATAAAATATAACAATGTGGCTATATTGACCAATAAATCCAACACTTTTCTTATTACTTGGTTTAATACAACTATGTGGTTGAATCAATTATGAAATTTAAGATACAACACTTGAAAACTATACCTAAAATATACACATAATACAAATATATGCCTTTTACCAATAAAGGAGTGGAAATAAAAAACATGTATATGTTGCATAAAATTTGGGTATATTGTCTTAGGTGCAATACATTAGATTTCGTAATTAAATTCAAACATATGAACCAATAAAACATTAATAGTGTTGTCTTTTCTAAGGAAATTCACCAAAATATTTAAATATAATTAGAGAACCTAATGTACATTCTATTGAACCTAATGTTGTTTTACCTAGGAGTAGTAAAATTGGACACGACCTGCAAACCCGACACGACATGACATGAAATTAGCAGGTTATATGTTGAGGCTTAATGAGTTCGTGTTATATTCGGGTTGACATGACTGACCTGTTTAATAAACGGGTTGGGTTAGTGTTTAACATATAGAACCCGTTTGACCCATCTGACTCGTTTAATTAAATAACATTTTACCAATATACCTTTCAAACTCTAGGTATATAAACTTATTAGTTGTTATAATTTATTTTCTTTGACATATTATGATTGATTATTTTGTGATGTTGGGATATGCTTTAGTTTTGAATAATTATTTGTGATGTAGTTACTCGCTAGTTCTAATTTTTATATTAAAAACATTTATTTGTTTGTTTTTTCATAAATTTTATTTTTAATTTTGATAAAATTTGATAAACATGTCGACATGACTAACCCGTTTAATAAATGAGTTGTATTAGGGTTGAGGTATCTTGACTTGTTTAATAAACATGTTTGGTTAGTGTTGACTTATATAGTTGAATACTCATGAGTTGATACTATACGAATCCGACACGTGAACACGAATTGTTATCCCTAATTTTACCCATATGTTATATTTTTCTAATATTCTTGGGTAGAACATATGTTCAGTATTTTAGATGTAATTTATTGATCTCCTAATTAATTAAAACGTAGTAGTATATAACTACATTTAATTTAATTGTTATTTTTCTAAAAAAAGAAGAATTTAATTTTTATTTAAAATGATAAAATTATCTGTGTTTTAATGTTTAATGGTCAATACAATTAGTAGTTTGAATTTAAATTAGGGAACTTACTATTTACCTTGGAAACACAAGAAACTTGAAATTTCAAATTAAGCATTTAAGCTGCAAGCCTGCAGGTTTCTAACTTTACCAAAAATAAAGATTATCAAAAAAAAAAAAAAATATAGATATATATATATATATATATATATTTACCAAAAATAAAAGTATAAAATTACTTCTACCTGATGGTGGCACACTCGTAATAAAACCCCAACTGCAGGGCACTTCTCTTGAAAATAAACACCTCTCACTTACAAAAAGGCCATGCCCGTTCACAGTGTCCCTTCCTCTACAAGTTTTCATCTCTCTCTCTCTCTGCAAACAGACAAAGAAAGCTGCAATGTCAAATCATCAAAATGAAGAGAAGCAAGTGGGTGTTGATGAAGAAGAAGAAGAGAAATGGGTGAAGCATTATTCATCGAATCACCAAATACTGTTGGTGGGTGAGGGAGATTTCTCTTTCTCTTTAAGCTTGGCCAACTCTTTTGGCTCTGCTTCCAATATTCTCGCTTCCTCTCTCGACCCTTATGGTATATCTCTCTCTCTCTGTGTATATCATTTTTGTTCATGCTGTACATATCAATGTCTATGCATGTGTTCAGTGTTTTTGTGTTTATGAACGTAGTTTTTTTATGTAAAAAAATGTCAAATTTTTTTACTTGTTCTTCTAACTAAAGGGTTTGTTACCCTTTTTTTTTTTTTTTTGGGGGGGGGGGGGTGTAATCTTTGGATGGTTGGGTTTGTTTGACACTTTTCTGTTTACATTTCAAGCTGTCATTTTTTTGTTAAGAAAGGGTAAGAGAAATGTTTTTGGGGATATGTGATGGTTCTATATCTGTCAGTTTAGTATATGTTGTTGCATTTACTTGTTTATTTTGGTGAATTTGATATACTAATAGTTTATGGAACTTAATAATTAAGCAGGATGTGCTACTTTTGAATCTCCACTTGGCAGTTGAGTACGAGGTTTTAATAGCAAGATTTCTTATGTATTAACTGCCAGGGTTCAAATCTCCCTTTTCCCAACTATCAAATTATAAATATATAAAACTATGTTCTTCTCATGATGTTTAGTTATGTGTATATATATATATATATATATATATAAAAGCACATTGGAGTTTATGATCAGTGGCAGGGATTAAGTGAGTTTATATCACAGTTAGAAGCACTTTTTTTTTTTTCTTGATAAATTTAGAAAGAAAATTTGTTCATGCCATTTATCACATTTATGTAAGTGTTGCAATTTTAACTTGGACTTGACAGTTATGTTAAAGATAGATGTTTCAATTCTTCCTTTTTTATCTTTTGGCCAAGTTATGATATTTGATAAATTACTGATTGTTCCAAAAGCTAAAGCATATACAAAATGATGAGAATAACTTTTAATTAATATCCTAACACTTCCTCTTACGTGTTGGCCCAACTGCCCCTTGATAAGTGGGTCTAACTTGTGAGATTATTCAACATTTTACATTGGAGGTAGAGTTATTAAGTGAATATTCTAATAATATTGTCAATGCTTCTATGCTGAATTAGATGTGTTGATCAAGATATACAAGGAAGCAAAATTGAATTTGGAAAATTTAGAAAAGCTCGGGGCATCCCTCTTACATGGAGTGGATGCAACTAAAATGAAGCTTCATAGTGAACTGAGATGGCGGAAATTCGATAGGATTATCTTTAACTTTCCTCATGCAGGGTTTCATGGAAAGGAAGATCATGCACATGTGGTTAAGTAAGTTTGTATTTTGTAATTTGTTTTGATTTTGTCTCCTAATATCCTTGTCCCTTCCTGAATGATATAATTGTTGATATGGAAACCTCATGTGTTGGAATTGAATTCATTGTAGTTGTTGTATGTTTAATAGGGGATTACAAATGAGCAATGTCGTAAATCCATTTTATTTTAACTACCTTTTCAACTTTATTCAGATAAACCTCATTTGCATAGGCATTATAAATAGTAATAGACATTGGTGTCATTTCTATATCAAAATTGAAAACCCCAATTTTTGTTTTTGGGAATAGGTAGCTATGAAATGAAAAATGAATTGTGAACTTGGTTTTGGGCTCTGGAATGTTATTCACATATGACATTCCATTTTTGCAAAGTTATGAAGCAAGTCAAATGATTCTTGGTTCTTAAAAGAACCACACTGCTGAGTCTTCTTGATGTAGGGTGTTGGTATCTGGAAGAGTCCTTCATTGGGCATCTTAGTTCGCATGAAGTGGAGAGATGTTAAAAGATGAGTCATTGCCTCATAAGAGTTATTTGTATTTTCTCCATGCTTATGTCCAAGGGCTCTTTGTGGAAATTTTCAGTTCATTGCAGAGATCTAATACTGTTGTAATTTGTTACCTACAGGATGCATAGAAATCTTGTGCACGGCTTCTTCCATAATGCAATAGGGATGCTTCGAGCAGATGGTGAAATTCATGTGAACCACAAAACTACAGCTCCATTCTGCCACTGGAATATAATGGAACTTGGTTTAAAGAACTGGTTGGTATTGATTGAGTGTGTTGATTTCAAGAAAGAAGACTACCCAGGTTATCACAACAAAAGAGGGGATGGTTTGAGATGTGATGAACCATTTCCTTTGGGTGAGTGCAGCACCTTTAAGTTCAGATTGTCCCCTACAGCTAAAAGGTTGCATACCGGGATAACAAGTATGGTTGCATCAATGCATGAAAGACCTCAGCAATTTCAGAGGATTCCAAAGCAAATGCAGCAGCGGTCGTCTTCAATAAAATTCAGTTCTCGAGCAGGTCACTTAACAAATATGGAGCAAACTTCACAGCATGTGAGTTTTCCATTAACAAGCAGCACTGGAAATTCATTCTCTGGGATGAATGATGGGCACTTGATCAATCCTACAGTAACATTTGGAGGAAACAATCATGATTTAAGACACTCCTTTCACACTCCTAGGCCTGCTATTCAGGGGAATTTTATTCAAATGCAGCAGTGGTCACCTTCAATTAGATTCAGTTCTCGAGCAGGTCACTTAACAAATATGGAACAAACTTCACAGCATGTGAGTTTTCCATTAACAAGCAGCACTGGAAATTCATTCTCTGGGATGAATGATGGGCACTTGATCAATCCTACAGTAACATTTGGAGGAACCAATCATGATTTAAGACACTCCTTTCACACTCCTAGGCCTGCTATTCAGGGGAATCCTCTTCAAATGCAGCAGTGGTTGCCTTCAATCAAATTCAGTTCTCGATTAGGTCACTTAACAAATATGGAACAAACTTCACAGCATGTGAGTTTTCCATTAACAAGCAGCACTGGAAATTCATTCTCTGGGATGAATGATGGGCACTTGATCAATCCTACAGTAACATTTGGTGGAACCAATCATGATTTAAGGCACTCCTTTCACACTCGTAGGCTTGCTATTCAGGGGAATCCTATTCAAATGCAGCAGTGGTCACCTTCAATTAAATTCAGTTCTCGAGCAGGTCACTTAACAAATATGGAACAAACTTCACAGCATGTGAGATTTCCATTACCAAGCAACACTGGAAATTCATTCTCTAGGATGACTGATGGGCACTCGATTAATTCTACAGAAGCATTTGGAGGAACCAATAATGATTTAAGACACTCCTATCATGCGCCTAGGCCTAATTTTGTGAGAGACTTTGCAGCAATGCCAGGAAGAACCTTGAGTGGTGACATGTATGCTTTGCGTGAGCATCATCGTATCAGCATTTTGAGGTCGATGCGGCTGAATAGGTTGTTGGGTCATGATCACCAGTTGAATGAAAGTGATGAACAGCAATTGGAGTACAGGTGACTACCGTAGGTTTAGTTTTTGTGTTGGTTATTTGAAGTATATTTGTGAAGAAGTGGTGATTAGGACTTTTGAAGCTCTGTGATTGTATATTCTGCCAAGTTTTACTTTGAAAGCTGATCTTTTTCCAGCATCCAAACTTACATTCTGGTTAGATGTTATGGTTTAAACCTTTCTAGGAAAAATGGGTTGTGCTTAGTTACTTAAGCTGGAACAAGTTGCCTTTGGAATGGAGTTGCCAGCTTTAGAAAATGAGAGCACTGCCTATGCATTAGACCCCAAAGTTACTTTCATTGGTCATTGTTAGTGTTTTTATGTTTGTTGGGCTTCCCATTCACCCGAACTCTATGTTTGGAGGATGGGAGAGTAAAGGAGAGGAGAGTAGAGGAAAAATTGTCCAGAATAAACTATAAAGTTAAACAGTAATTAAAAAAAATGAAACAAACTAGTCAGAAAACTCAAAATACCTAGCTGCTGCACTCCAAGTTTACAAAGTATAACAGTGATTTTCCATGACAATGCTTTGCTTGCCATTATTTTAAAGAAAACCAAAACCTCTATAATAGCTATTCACAAAAATTAAAACCATTAGAAAAGGAAATCAAGGAAGACCATTGTCCATTTCAGGGGGTATAATTTCTGGCTCATGATGTGCCCCAAGCTTTAGGATAACGGAATAAAATCCGCTATAATTTTTAGAGTAATTCTGTGGATTATATAAACTATATCAATTTATTGAGAAATTAGTATGTTGAAACTTACATTTAGGAGAAAACAATTCCTATTTGAAACTTGAAAGATAGAGAATGGGAAGGGGGGTATGAAAATGAAGGACAGATGAAAGTTTTCTCCTATTATTATTTTTTGAAATGGTTAGAAATCTCTTAAGTTTCAAACCAATTGGGTCATTGGCATTTTACATTATTTTGGTTGAAGAGAAATTAGGAAGAAAGGAAAATGGTGTTGGTGGGAATTTTTATTTTCTACTCAAGTCCACCAAAGTTCTTAGAAAAACATTGAGAGAAATGTACTTTTTCATGTAGTTCACTATTTTTCTCCTTTTAGATATAATCTTTTATTATTATTATTATTACTATTATTATTATTTTAAATGTGTATTTTTTGGAAACTTGTAACACGAAGTCTACAAGGAGTATGATTGGGAGAAAAATTCTATCTTTTTATATGTTGTCATTGTATTTAATCAAGTTAATCACATTTGTTTTATATAAAATGGATAGGAAAATGAATAAAATGTAATGTGTTCATCTCTATTAATTTACTTGATAATGTAATTTTATTTTTTTTTATACAAGAGCAGAAAAAATTAATTTTCAAATACTAATAAAAAATGATTTCTTATATAAAAAGAGTGTAATAGTGAAGTGATATAAATTACCTTTTTTATCATTTCAATTTTCTTCTCATTAAATGAATATATATTCAACTCAACCAGATTCTCAAAAAAAAAAAAAAAAAACTCAACCAAATCCACATTATGGAAAACTGAAAATTTTTCAATTGTTCACTTTTCCATCATTTCTATATTTTCTATTCTTCTATTCTTATACTTTTCTCTTCTGTCAACCAAACACATTAACTGTGCAAACTTTTTTTTTTTTTTTCCTAGTTTCACAAATGACAAAAGCAGTTGGTTTCCATTTTTAGAGATGTCTATTATCAATGTTTTAATTTACCTGTTTGTAAAAGAGGAAAACAAAAAAAAACCATTTTTTGTTAATACATGGAAAGTTTTGAATTAGATTGACACACGTATACAGACAAAAATTAAAAGTAAATATTCCTGATGAAAATTTCATTTTCGTTGAATCTTGTCATATTCTTTGAGAGTTCTGTTCTATTTTGGATGCTTGAACCAATATACTTACTAGAAGCCCATATATGGATTTATAAATGAAACAGGTAATTGTATTTTAAAGAAAATCTTCTATATTTCATTTTAAGTTTCCACAATAAATTTTGAGTAATACTACTGTAGGGACACAATTTTTAACGATCCAAGGATGACGTTGGGCTCGTGTGTAAAGGGCCCGAATAATATGATTTGTAGAGAGTGGGTTTGGAAAGGCCTGCCTTTGGGCGCTGGGTTTCTGTCTGGTCCCGGTTTCATGAGCGATCATACAAAGATGAGTTTGGACTGTATAGCTGAGCCTTGCATCAATGTAGTTTGAAAGGTTTGACTCCTCGAAATTAGTCCGAGGAGCATTACATTCTCACCATTCCTCCTTTTTCTTCCTCCTTTCTCCGGGGGCCTTCCCCCCTCCCCCCCTTTTTCTCCTCCTTTTTTCCCTTTTATACTAGTATTCGATTTCCCTTCTTCATCTACGTGTCAGTTTCTCCTTGTTTGGGACAGTTACTCGTCTTATCAATCTTCACGTCAGAGTGGTTGGGAAAAGCTGGATAGCATGGTATGGGGTATGGGTTTGTCAGGTGCTGGGCTCCACGTTATGGTGTTGGCAGCTTTCTAGCTTGTACTGCTCTTGTACTGAGTTTGTCCTTTTCTTCAGGCGTTTTGTGAGGCGTTGAGCGTGAGGTTGTCCTCGGCTATATTATTGGGCCATCAAGGGGTTCTCCTCATACCTCTTCGGCAGTAGGGCTCCTCGGCTTGGACTTTGGGCCATAAATGTGAAGTGGGCCGGGATTCCAAATTTCAGGCCCCACAATAGCCCCTCGAAATCCTGCTTCCCGACTTTTTAGTTGGGAAGGAGGGTTTTGGTGATGCTGAGCCCACCTCGTGACTTGTTCAAGTTCCGTGCCTTACTGCTGCTTGTGTCCTTCCATTTGCATGGGAGATGTGCCGAATTAAGAGGCATTACTTTATTCTTCATCCGCGCAGTGCCCTTTGTCATTTCAGTATTCGAGGCGCGCCTTCACGAGGACCTTTAAATCTTGTGGTGGAGGATGGTGTTGGAAATTGTGCCAGAGCTGCCTTGTTTGCAGCGTTTCTTGGGAATCTGCTCAAATTAAATTAAATGACACCTCATTACCCTTTATATAAGTAGGACAGGTGGTTGTTCTCCTAGCATATAAACCCTTCTGCTTTCTTCAGAATTATAACCCTTTCTCCATAACCAGTTCCCACCTCCAGTGTCGTCTTCCCTTAGTGCCATATGTTTGAGGCTTGGGCGGAGGTGGAGGAACTTCACCCGCCACAGAGGCACCGGACCCTTCCAAGACTTAAAGTGATGTGGTCTGGGTAGGGGAGGCACAGATTTAAGGTGTCCTCCCGCTTGGATATGGTGGGAACGGTACCCTCCCTTCTTTCAGTCAAAATCCGAAGCAGGTTCTGGTCACACCAGATTTTAGGTGTGTCAGAAGAAAGGTTTTCCGCCATCAGCGCCGTTTGCGATACCGCAGGCGTGGTTCCATGAAGGCCCATCAACTTCCGGCTGCCTGTACCTTTTCTTCAACGGTGCTGGCCTCAAGTTGGGTTCCCTGCACCTTTTTCTCAGCTCCGCTAGCCCGAAGTCGGGCTCTCTACGCCTTTTCTTCAACGGTGCAGGCCCCAAGTTGGGCTCTTTGGCTGCCTGAGATATAGGCATGTAAAAGTGTTGAGGAATGATTTTTCTTGAACAACGTCTTGAAACAGCAGCCAACCTCTCCTCTGTACTACTTCCTCAGCTTTCTCTTTATTCTCTTGTATCTTTCTTTTCGCTTATGTAGTTAGCTTTAATATAAGATTATTCCAGCTTTTCATTGTACGCTGTACTATTTCTTTGTCTTAATAAAAAAGGAATTTATTTACTTGTTTTGAATATTTTTCTTTTTTGCAACAACTACTTTGTGAATGGGTGTGCTCCATGTGTGTTTTTCTTCAATGATACTTAGAGCAGGAAACCTTGAAACACAATCCGACTAATTCTAATTTACCGACATTACCAGGCATAATAACGATAATTCACAGTAAATTAAACTCAGGAAACTAACAGAGATAACAGCTGAATATTCCGTAATACGTGCGAGGAGACCGTCCGAGAACGATAAATTCTAAATAATTCATCCGAGGGGGTAACCGAGCAGTGAGGGACTCTAACTGCGTTTTGACAACGTATGGCACTATATTGCAGTCGCACCAATTCCTCTGGTACCGAGGATCCGAGGGTAGGCTGGGGAATCCATGCAGCCTTGGGATTAGCCCACTTATCAATGGGGAACTCTTTCGCGGGGTAGATTCTAAGGGTCATATAACGTCCAGGTTGTGTCCAATCCCCGTATTGTCTCTTCTAAGTACTTGGTTTCCCCATAGGCTTGAGTCCGAGGACCATGCAAGGCCTTGGTTCTGTCCAAAACTTGTAATTTTTCTTTTGAGTACTTGGTTTCCCCATAGGCTTGAGTCCGAAGACCATGCAAGGCCTTGGTTCTGTCCAAAACTTGTAGTTTTTTCTGTGTACTTGGTTTCCCCATAGGCTTGAGTCCAAGGACCATGCAAGGCCTTGGTTCCGTCCAAAACTTGTAGTTTTTTTTTTGAGTACTTGGTTTCCCCATAGGCTTGAGTCCGAGGACCATGCAAGGCCTTGGTTCTGTCCAAAACTTGCAGTTTTTTCTGTGTACTTGGTTTCCCCATAGGCTTGAGTCCGAGGACCATGCAAGGCCTTGGTTCTGTCCAAAACTTGCAGTTTTTTTTGTGTACTTGGTTTCCCCATAGACTTGAGTCCGAGGACCATGCAAGGCCTTGGTTCTGTCCAAAACTTGTAGTTTTTTTTTGAGTACTTGGTTTCCCCATAGGCTTGAGTCTGAGGACCATGCAAGGCCTTGGTTCTGTCCAAAACTTATAGTTTTTTTTTTTGAGTACTTTTTTCTCTGCATTTATTTGTTTTTCGAAGGTCAGCCCCTAGACTATGGCGGGGAGAGTCGGCTTGAGGCCGGAATCCCCTAGAGCCGCCCGCGCCGTTGGCACTGCAGGGCGTAGCCCCTAGCAGAAGTTTATGTCGGAGCAACAACTGCATGTCGCCGGAGATGGAGGAAACCCCGCAAACCTCTACTTGCTAAAGAGTTGACTCCACCGACACCTGGGCCGATGCACAAGCCTTCCCACAGACGGCGCCAATTGTAGGGACACAATTTTTAACGACCCAAGGATGACGTTGGGCTCGTGTGTAAATGGCCCGAACAATATGATTTGTAGAGAGTGGGTTTGGAAAGGCCTGCCTTTGGGCGCTGGGTTTCGGTCTGGTCCCGGTTTCATGAGCGATCATACAAAGATGGGTTTGGACTGTATAGCTGAGCCTTGCATCAACGTAGTTTGAAAGGTTTGACTCCTCGGAATTAGTCTGAGGAGCATTACATTCTCACCATTCCTCTTTTTCTTCCTCCTTTCTCCGGGGGCCTTCCCCCCTCCCCCCCTTTTTCTCCTCCTTTTTTCCCTTTTATACTAGTATTCGATTTCCCTTCTTCATCTACGTGTCAGTTTCTCCTTGTTTGGGGCAGTTACTCGTCCTATCAATCTTCACGTCAGAGTGGTTGGGAAAAGCTGGATAACATGGTATGGGGTATGGGTTTGTCAGGTGCTGGGCTCCACGTTATGGTGTTGGCAGCTTTCTAGCTTGTACTGCTCTTGTACTGAGTTTGTCCTTTTCTTCAGGCGTTTTGTGAGGCGTTGAGCGTGAGGTTATCCTCGGCTATATTATTGGGCCATCAAGGGGTTCTCCTCATACCTCCTCGGCAGTAGGGCTCCTCGGCTTGGGTTTTAGGCCATAAATGTGAAGTGGGCCGGGATTCCAAATTTCAAGCCCCACAACTACAATTACAAATTATTTTACAACATTTTTACAAAATGTTGATGTTGACCAACCTCTTATTGGTTTTCATATAAGCTGATCATTAACATCATTTTTTCATTTATCAATAATTACTCACCACATCAACAGTCTGTAAAATTTTTTGTAAAATAGTTTGTATTTCTATAAATGAAACAGGCAATTGTATTTTAAAAAGAATCTTCTATATTTCATTTTAAGCTTCTACAATAAATTTTGAGTAATGCTATACTCACAAATTATTTTACAACATTTTTATAAAATGTTGATGTGACCAACCTCTTATTAGTTTTCATCTAGATCCACCATTAATATCACTTTTTTATTTATCAATAATTACACATTATATCAACTGTTTGTAAAATATTTTATAAAATAGTTTGTATCTCTAGAATTATTCATAAATTTTATTTGTTATACTTAGTGTAAATTAAGTTACGTTATTTTATTGATCGGTTTCATGAATCGACCAGTGGATGTCATCTATTTATTAAACCAATTACTTTATTCTAGAGTCAAGCTTAAGTCATTGTATAATGAGTTGCAAGCATTGTAGTTATGATTTTTTTTAGTACTCACAGCACTCATATAAAACTTATTTTGGAAAACAGAAAATAAATTTTATATAAAGAGTTATACATTTTCTAAATCATTAGATTTAAGTAGATTTAATAGTAAAAAAAATACACTCATTATTACTGATATTCTAATTAGGATCTCATTTATTATTTCTTATTTATGAGATTCACTTACCCATCTCTAAACCAAAAAAAAAAAAAAAATTATACATTTCTCTCACTCTCTCTCCTTCACTGCCATATGTTTCCATTACTAGGACATTATCAGGTCAACTTTTGTCCAAAACAGGAGGAATCTAAGATCCTGCTAGAAGAGAACCAATGAAGTCTATAATAGAATATATGTCCCTACGGCCCAAAACATGAGAACGTACAAACAAGGTTCTAATAAAGACAATTCTAGCTATCGTAAAAAACGCATCTACACTTTCAAAAGCACAATGATTTCTCTCCCCCCACAAAGTTCACAAAAAGCATAATGAAGCTCAGTTCCAAACAAATGAAGAATATTTACCATATCAATTCCACCATCTCGAAACCAGCTTAACAACGCTATTTGATATTACATTACCCATTGAACCCAAAAGCATAATAGATAAATTTTTACAAATAATTAATTTTAATCATGACTTCTGATTTACGATACAATCCTTTGTTAATTAATCAAGCAAAAAATTTCATAGCACATAGCCATTGCATTTTCTCAATACAATTAATTAGTTAATGATTTTCGTACAAAAACCACATGAACAAAGGTTAAGCATAGGATAATATGCACTTGTCAGGACAAACAAATATAAGGAATGAAATGAATATGAATTGAGTTCTCAAGACTTCTAGAATAAGTCACCGATTTCTTGGCTTTTTTTCTTTTTTTTTGCTGGCAACTTGGCCGTAGAGGTGAAACCCTATGGGCAATGGATGTGGAAGAGCAATGGAGGAGAGAGAGAACAAAGAGAAACTTACGGTGGAGAGAGAGAGAGAGAGAGAGAGAGAGAGAGAGAGAGAGAGGCGTGTGTGTGTATATATATATATATATAGTGTTATTTAAAAGTTTTAAATTAATGTAACGCGTATACTATTAAGTATAACAAATAATATCTTAATTGTTGAA
This sequence comes from Quercus robur, assembly GCF_932294415.1. NCBI lineage: Eukaryota > Viridiplantae > Streptophyta > Magnoliopsida > Fagales > Fagaceae > Quercus > Quercus robur. The sequence goes on from NC_065537.1 coordinate 18,290,479, forward strand.
ATTGATTCGTTTTACGTTTCATATTAAACATAGAAGATTTTTTTTAATAAAAAAATACAATTAGCTTTCATTTATAAATTCATATATGAGCAAGTATAAGTGGTTGTGAAGTGTGAGGGGCAAAGGCCGAAGTTTAAGTCTCTAGGAGGGAGCTTCACACATATATGCACTTAGATTAAACTAGAGTAGAATTTTTATCTTGTAAATATAAAAAAAAGCATCCAAAATAGAACAAATCTCACAAATAATAAGACAAGGTTCAATGAAAATTATTAGACGACGAAAAATGAGCACTCTATGGTGTTGGGTCCCTTATGATGATCGATCCCTAATATGGCCTTAACTTGGCCTAATTTTGTGTCAATCTTAATAAATTGGATTGTATTTGACTTTGTGAGCCTGAGTTTATCAATCTTGTTGACTGGCCTCATGAACTCGATGGGTTATATCGATGGGTTTCTGGCAAAACTTCATGAGCCTAAGTTTAGCTGATTTTGTGGACTGAATTTTGTCAGTATTATGGCTAAAATAATGGATTTTGGGCTTTGTCTATTTTTTAAGATAAGTATGATCAAAACCCAAAGATGTGCAAAAAATGTCCTACCTATAAAGTATGAAGTTTTAAGAAATTTTAAATTTTATTTAGTAAATAACTTAGGATTGAATGACAATTGGAATTTGAAACTCCTTATCCCCGCTTTATTAGATAGGTCGACTTGGAGGCTTAATTAGAGGTCCATTTTCCAGCAATTGCTCAGTTTAAAGAATTTTCGTTGATACTATATTGAAGAAATGTATTTCAACAACAAATCATTTTCGGATTTTCCCATTACATGAATATAATTTCTTATTCAACAACACTCTTTTCTATAATTTTATTGTCACTTCGTATCATGCTTTAAGACAAAATTTTCACGCTTCACAATTGAACGAGAACTATAGAAAATTAATCCACACTTCCTACACTTGTCTATACTTAAGTGCTCTTACTTTAGATTCTTAAAATAAATTCAATCTCAAGAACCATGTGTAGAATCTAAGTTAAGGCACCTAAGAAACTCTACCTAAGTTTTAGCCATCAAATAATTCCTACCCATAGGTCACATAATAGTGCAAGAGTTCTGGTTGTAACCCGTGACATCATATGTATAATATGGCACACTAGGTTGATAATAACATGGCACACCAGCTTGATAAGTTGGCCAAATCATTGATTGTATTCCAGATTCACTGGGTTTGGTCTCTTGCTTTGGTTTTTCCTCAGTACTGACTGGCGAGACACTCGTTAACTCAGCAAATCCAACTTTCTTCCTCAGCAAAGATGTCAAGTTGACTGAATCAATGTCATCCCCAACAACAACAATCTGACTACTGTCCTCACCTTGTAAAGAGACTGATTCCACACCTTAAGAACCCAAAACAAAAACAATATGATCATTAGTTTTAAATTCCTAATCTATTTTAACAATGATCAGAATAAAAGACAAAAAAAAAAAAAAAAAAAAAGTATACCTTGTAGAGCAACTGCAATCTGCATGGCCTTGGCCCGAGCATTCTTTTTGCCATTATTTAAGGTGACTCTGATCACTACCTTTTGCTGCAATAAAGTATAGAAGTGTCAATTAATGACATAAAATGCTTGGAAGTACATAAGAAACAGAACTTTTAAATAATTGTCGAGCATGGTATTCATCATTACCTTCATTTTCTTGGTCAGAGAGTTCAAATTCTTATCAGGGAGCTGCAGGGTGCTCTGTTTAGCTAGCTAAGTCTGGGTGTTGTTGCTTAATGTCACAAAAAAAATGAAAAAGGAAGGGATATATGCCAGAGTTCAAAATCTTATCTGTGAGCAAAGTATGTTTAGGTAGCTAATTATTCTGGGAGTCGTAGCTTAATATATATAGGTGTAAAGTTTAAGTTCACACTTACACTCGGAACAACCTTTTGTTTGTCCTGTCCAGAAAGTTTGGTCTACTACTTTTTTTGGTCTACTAGATGCGGCTTGCACGCGGTTTCTTTATGAAAGCCAATGAATTTTATGGTTTGCTTGACGTATAGTTAACGAGGTCAAATCCAATATAAGGACCGTCACAATTTGTGTGGACTGAAGTTTGAACTGGATCACTTCAAATTCTAAGATGATAAGTTGTCACATCACCTGATAATCCATTTACCTTTTTTTTTTTTTTTTTTTTTTTTTTTTTTTTTTTCATTTTAGAGGAATAATAACGTAGATTTATACATTTCAATAAGTTTCTCATATTTTTCTCATCAATCAATATATATATTAATAGGTAAATTTCAAATTACAATCCAATTTTGCATCATGTGTCCTAAACTAATTATTTTTAAAGAGAGTTTATTTTCTAATTTTAGAATCAAATGTGAGACCACATTATAAATATTAATTCATATGAGTTATTGAGTAAAAAAATCAAAGAGTCTCAAGTGAATGAATTGTTAAAAAAAAGTACTTCACAATAACAAAAATTAAGAAGTAATTAAAAAAATAAAATGGACAATTTACATTTTATACCTAATAATATTCTTACAAGACATTTTAAAAAGTTAACAAAATATTAGAATAACTATTAATAGTATTTAAATTATATATATAAGAATTATACTATCCATCTTTTTGTATATTTTTAAGTGGATTCATGCATATACATGAGGTTACAAGCTAGTATCTATCAAAGCAGAGACCTTGTGTGGGAGTGCATGAAGTCTTGCCGTGAGACTCTAATTTTGCATTTAGTCTTTTTAACATCTTTTTATTAAGTCTTTTTTATTGTTATCTAATAGATTATAATAACTTTTTTTTACTGTTATATAAAAATATGAGCTGCTCTTGACAATTAAACCAAATGTTATTCTCTACAAAATGGGTTACCTTTTAAAAACAAACCAACCTTATGAAAAGCCCAAGCCCAGTTATTACTTTACATATTATGATCTAGGTATCTCATCCTTCCTACGTGTAGATGAAAGCCAAAATCCTTAACCACTTACAAACTCTCTTTTGCCTCTCCCACGTGTAAATGATACTGCTAGTAAATCTCATTCTCATGAAAGCATGTCTATGCAAATTACGCAGGAAAATTCTCTTTGTTGTTGACCAATGCAAAATATATATATATATATATATAAATCTTGAGATTCCTGAGGTTGATGAAATAATTGATTGATGCATATTTTAAAATTATTAATAACAATTTTTTTTTGATAAATAGCATATATTATCTCACAAAATGTCATTTACATAATATTTTCTTTTAAAAAAAATTTAACGATAGGAATGGTCAAAAACATGATTCTATACAAGAAAGATAAAAAATACATGCAAAACAATTTTCATAGGAGGATTTATCTTTAAAGAATATGAAGACAATAGAAGAGATCAAATGCATTGAATGGGATCCTACGAAACAAGTTTATTAATCATTTCAAATTATACTCATCATTTACTTGAAAAAATAATAATATATCATACTATTTACATTTTAAAAAATTCATATTAACTTCAAAGTTCATTGTAGGATGTGAAATGCTATGGTATTGCAACAAGCAACGTTGATACAACAATGGGTTGGTCTTTTATTTCATGCGTACTTTATGGAAAGAAGTTCAAACTACAATCAGGATCATTTTGGTGTGCAAAATGTGAAACACATAAAAAAAATCTCCCTATTCCAAGGTTAAAGGCACTCACATTAACTACATACTCTTCAAATATTTATAACATATTCATCTCACTATAAGTAGTATATATACAATTGCAAACTACTTTAGATACATGATTCAAGTTGAAGTTTTTGATGCAACTAACAAAATAACTTTTGTGATATTTGATTGAGATGCTAAAAAAATCCTAAATAATTTTGCAAGAAATCTTTCTGAAAAACAAACTAAGGTACAACTTATTTAAATTATTGTAAAACTTTTGATCATAATATATATAAAAATATATTCCTCATATGAAAATTGATACTGGAGAAGAAATCCCACATGACCTTAAGAAAATTTTAGGAAGAAAATACATTTTCCTACTTCATTTGAATGAATTCAATCTAAAAGATGGTTTTGAAAATTACACAGTTGCTAAGATTTTTTATGCACCTTCAAATGACAAAAAGGTATGGAAGATTAAAAAAAAAAAAAAAAAAATACACAATCCAATATGCTATATTAACTCTTTTGCTACACTATTCCTTATAAAGTAACAAAAAAAAAATATAAAATCATTTACAAAAAATTGTCACATCACTGAAGTTTAATATTAATGCAGATACCTATGCAAAATCTTAGCGACAATAAATCCACGAGTCAAAACTTTGTAAGATCCAGTCAGGAATCTTCCAATGTCAATTCATTAGTGATTAATACAAATGATGCAACAAAATTAAAAAAGTGATGAAATCTCAAAATTGAACAAATAGGGATAGACCAAACTTCAAATGTTGAAGATGAAGAAATAGATAATGATAATATACCCCTCAACAAGATTTACAAGCATTGTCATATGATAAAAATAAAGCATTGAAGAAACAAAAAAACAAGATTTCACAGTAAAACTCTTTATTATGTCACATAATAAAGCATTTAATGGTTGCTTATAATAAATAATAATATGAAAATTTGACCTCTACTTTTTTTTTTTCAAGGTGTTGAAATGTGATTCATGGGAGTAATTTAAAAGCAGAGTTATCAAACACGTGTTAAAGACAAAACATCTTTTTTATGCAATCAAGATTCACGAAGTAGCTTAATTATAAGATGGATCCAAATGGGAGAAGTGGATGAAACTTTTTCACCTTTTTTGTGGAGGTGGGTGGATAAACCCATTTTTAGTTTAGACAAAAACTTAGACTACCTTTTATCTGTCCAGTAAAAGTTGTAGAAAAATGTCCTACAAATAGTTGGGTATCGTGCTTAGTCTGCAGTTCTCTTTTTATGAAAAGGGTCTGGTTAATGTATGCTCTTAGGGCATACACTAAGCTTTCTATTTTTGGAAACATTTTCTCGGGAATTGAAAAAACTGTCATAACCTTTTCAATTCTCGAGAAATTTTTTTTCTAAAAATGGAAATTAATGTGTGCCCTAAGGGCACACATTAGTAAAATCTTTATGAAAATTGAAAAGCCAATGAGTAGTTTGTGGTCTTTTTTGGATTACCTATAGGGACATGGGCTTTCTTCGGTTCTTCCTCTTTAGTTGACACGGTCGCGATTGTGTCTAAATATGAGAATTATTGTCGTTTTATATAAAGATTATCTCATTTTTGAACTCTATTTACAAAAAAAAAAAAAAAAAAAAAAAACTCATGTTTTTATTTTATGATAATAAACACTCGTCATAGAGCAAATATTATAAATTAAAATTCTATTTAACATCATAATTTATCCTAGTGATCAACCTTCTATTCCTACGAAGAAAAGTTGAAAGTTGAATCCCTTTTAACCTTATACCTCAGGTAACTGACAATTGAGATTACCAAGAAAGAGCTGGTATTCACCTTTAGGACCTTTAAAGTGTGGTAAAGCATTCTATCATGGAAAGATTGCACTAAAATAAATAAAAAGAAACTTTTCCTTCAAGGGTCCCTTATGTCGATAGTGGTCGTGGTTTATATTTTCAGTTGACTCATTTTCTGCACCCCAAACTTTTATGCTATACCAAATATATATATATATATATATATACACACACTGTTTTAAAAACCGGACCGGACCGGCCGGTCCGACCGGTTCAACCGAGAACCGGAGGCCAATCTGGTCCGGTTAAAACCTCAATAACCGGTCAAAAACCGGTCAATAACCGGAAAACCGGCCAAAAACCGGTCAAAAACCGGGGTTGAACCGGAAATTAAAAAAAAAACGGTTCTTTGATCGGTTCGGTTTTTAAAACCATGGATACACACGCTAGCCTCTGAGTAGAGGTTCTTTTATTTTGTTGGGTAAGGTTAATAATTTACATTTATTATAATTTGAAATTACTACATTTTTTTAATAACCAAAAAAAAAAAAAAAAATCTTAGGGATGTGATGAGTATTATGCATTTGCAGGTAAAATAATTTTTCATCAATATTGAGTTAAAATCTATATATATATATATATATATTATATTATATATTATAAGTACTGAATTCAGTCTCATATTTGTGGACATATCCAAACTTTTTTTTTTTTTAGTGAAGTATAGAAAAAGAATAATTCATTTTTAAATGTTTCATTTATCCAAACTTTTATTTACACATCTTTCCTTAATTGTTTATTATATTTTTTTAAGAGAAAATTTTGATTTATTGATGGGAGTTATCTACTTATCTTCAATCCTAAAATTTAGCCACTTACTACACATTCATATCAATAGTTAAAAAGAGCTTAAATTCAGGATTTAGCAATTACATTTAAAAACAAGAAACTCTATGTAACATTTTTGATAGAATAACATTTTTGATGGAAGTAAAAATGGATGTGGGTTTTTTCTTTTTGAGAAAAATGGACATGGCTATGTTATGTGTTTATGATAGTCCTATACTTTAGTAACTTAGTACAGATACAGATTCATAACAAAACAAAGTACAAAATTTTAATAGTTTTTATTTATTTTGTTGAGGTAAAAGACTTAGGTATTTTATTATTATTTATTTTCGTAAAGGAAAGGCTCCAAGATCCAAGTTTTTTTTTTATATTTTAGTGTTGTTTTTTAAAAATTTTATTTATGGCAGTTATAAATTTTCATTTAATCCTAAAATGTAGTTTTTTAATATTCAAATGTAATCGGTTGTAAAAGGAAAGAAAGAAAAATGAATAAATTAAAGCATTTTTTAGGAGTAAAACATGAGAAGTGAAATTTAAATATAATCGGTTGTAAAAGGAAAAAAAAAAAAAAAAAAAGAATTTGGTCACGGAAAAAGTGGAAAACGTTATTGGCATATTAAAAGCACTTTTTTAGGAGTAAAACATGGAAAGTGGAATTCAACTTGCAGTTTATTTATTTATTTATTTTTTAAAACATGTTTATCTTGTTAGTTGAAAAACTTATAAAAGAATAGATTGAGGGTATTTTGGATATTAAAATTGAGGATTTCAAACCGTGGAAACCTCTTAAATAGTAGTATAGATAGATTATCAATTGGTCTATAGTGAGAGAGAGGAGTTGAAGGGAGATAACTGACCATTGGAAGAGTTCTTTGTGGTGATCAATTGAGTATATAATGTTCTTGGAAAGGTTTTCTACTCTTAAAAGACCAAAAAAAAAAAAAAAAAAATCTACACTAGAGAGTTTATTTCTTTTTTTTCTTTTTTTTTTTTTGGAGAGAGAGTTTATTTCTTTATTTTTTATTGATTATAGAACAAATTTTCTATTGACTTACTTTTTTGTGGTACTAAATATTAAAAAATGAAAAAAAAAAAATGCTTTACAGAGATTTAAGTTCTTTTGCACCTTAGCATCTTCATGAGCTAGAAAATTTGTTCTTACCCACTTATGATAATAGGAACGATATTGTTCTAAAATGTTTAGGGAATATTACTTGTGATCATTATCATTTAAATGGCAGTTTATAATTTACAAATTGATTAAATGAGAAAAAAAAATATTTTGATTATATAAATTAACTTGATTTAAATATTTTCATCATATGTGATTAACATAAGTTATCATGGTATATATTTTCATTTAGGTCTATCTTCTCATTTTGATTGTAATTGTTAAAATTATTTCACTTAAATGGTAATTTTCTTAGTCTTGTTATGGAGGATGAAACTAATGGAAAGTGCTATGTCCACAATATTTTTACAATGTTTTCACAACAAATCATAGGTGGTAAATTGTTATTGATTTTAATTTGAATCTAAAACTTAAATTACTTTTTTGTCCATCCATAACAGTTAATAATAACATGTCATTAAAGATTTGTTGTGAAAAAGTTGTGAACATAACATTTCTTTAAAACCATGTTGTGATGCATAAATTGGGAGCAACTATGTAATACTAGCACTAATTGTGACTATAGAATTGAAATGCTCAAGGAGGGTTGGTAAAAGCATAGTCACTCTTTCATAAAGCAAAGGGCTTTGGCTTTAAGAAGAGTTTATGATCTTGAAGGCTAGCACCCAAGCTCTTGCAAAATGGGCAAGTAACCCTAGGTTTTTTGGATGTCCGAATAGCTCTAATTTATCATGTGCTTTTATTTCAAGCCTTGTGTTATGTATTTTTTTTTGAGAAGATTTTTTTTTTTTAGTTTAATATTGGCAACGTAAAAATGAAATAATATTTTTTTCTATGGTACTCTTCTGGTACAACTTATTTTTTATTTTATTTTATTTTATTTTTCCGTTTTTAGAAATAAACTATTTTAAAAACCTTCATTAGAAAAAAGAAGAAGAAGTTGTTTTAGAAATTAAAAAGTACGGTTTCAAAAAGGATATCAATCAAACTAGTGCGTAGGAAAACGTCCAATAATTGAGTCATGTCGTGATGGACGTCGTTCTAATCCAAAGATAAGTTTGATAATGGAGAAGTTTCTACTAGTTTTCCTATTCTACATCATCCAATGCTTTCGCTTTTTAGTGCTAATCGCTATTACGTCCACTACCAAAAAAAAGAAAAGAAAAAGAAAAAGGAAAAGAAGCTTTTGCTTTAGTACGGTCATTTGACATAAATCTTAAGTTGTAACATTTGACTTAATTTTCCGTAAGGTTGGCAGATTAATTATGATGGATGTACTAGTTGTGTTAGTAGCATTGCTCTTAGTTAGACTACGAATAATACTTTTTTTTTTTTTTTTTTTGAGAAAGACTAAGAATAATACTTAAAAGAGAAATGTTGTGTCTATCAATATTTTCACAACAAATATTTTGTAGCTTATTGTTACTGGTAGATAAAAAAAAAAAAATAATTTCAGTAGTATGTTCAAATTAGAACTAGTAATAATTTATTTCATAAAATTTGTTATGAAAACATTGAAATCATTTTTAAAAAATAGAATTTCAATTCACGTGGTAGAATGTATAAGGTGAGTGTGTACTACGGAATATATGACGTGTTGTGATATTATTACCCAGTTCTAATTTTGTGTTGTAAAACAATTCATGCATATAGTGGTAAAGTTCCTTTTTGAGAGAAAAAGTGGGGGGGGGGGGTTAATTAATGATGGACTATTTACAATTTGATTCAATTAAAAATACTTTAAAATAAAAGATAAAATAGAATAATCATAGATGAACATTTTTTTTTCTTTCCTCCTTTTGTTATGGAAAAAATTTCATAACTATTTGATTTATTATAGCAATAAACTTACATTCTTTTGAGAGTATCCAAAAAACAAAACGTTAGATTCAATTTTGAATATATTTTCCATTCCTTTTGTGATGGAAATTATATATATGCCAATAAAATTCTTGTGTATTCCAGTTGCATTCTCACCCCTTGTCAATAATACATTTTTGAAGCCTTTTTAGTAAGTCAAATCGAGATTATCTATTGACAAAAATTCAATTGTTGTCACTCTTGTTTTGCTTCATGCTAAATCACAAGAGCTAATTTCAAATAGGATGGCATTTATATTGATAAATATGTTTTGTTTCCCTCTATACTTAGTACTCCATCTTATATATATATATTAGAAATAATCAAATAATTGCAACATGTTGCTAAGCACTTTGTACATGTGAAGATGTCAATTCAACTATAAAGCCCTTGGTTAGCATATAATCTTTTTTAGATCGTAACAAAATTGTTCAACACATCAAACCATAAGGCATATGCTCATTGCCTACTATGTGCATCTCTAATGTCGGGAAGAAAGCAAGAAGGGGACCTCTACAATGCTCAAAATCTTTTATGAAAATCTTTTCCGCAGTTCTCTTTTATGAAAATTGAAAAGCCAATGAATAGTTTGTGGTCTTTTTTGGACTACCTTTAGAGACATGGGCTTTCTTCGGTTCTTCCTCTTTAGTTGACGCGGTCATGACTGTGTCTATATATGAGAATTATTGTCGTTTTATATAAAGATTATCTAATTTTTGAACTTTATTTACCAAAAAAAAAAAAAAAAAACTAACTCATGTTTTTATTTGATGACAATAAGCAATCATCTAGAGTGAATATCATAAATTAAAATTCTATTTAAGCATCATAATTTATCTTAGTGATCAACCTTCTATTCCCATGAAGAAAAGTTGAAAGTTGAAAGTTGAAACCCTTTAAACCTTTATACCTCAGGAAATGACAATTGAGATTACCTTGAAAGAGCTGGTATTCACCTTTAGGGCCTTTAAAGTGTAGTAAAGCATTCTATCATGGAAAGATTGCATTAAATAAATAAAAAGAAACTTTTCCTTCAAGGGGTCCCTTATGTCGATAGTGGTCGTGGTTTCATTGGTTTCATTTTCCGCACACCAGACTTTTATGCTATACCAAATATATATATATATATATATATATATATATAGACACACACGCTAGCCTTTGAGTAAAGGCTCTCTTATTTTGTTGGGTAAGGTTAATAATTTGCATTCATTATAAGTTGAAAGTACTACATTTTTCAATCACAAAAAAAAAAAAAAAAAAATCTAAGGATGTGATAAGTATTATGCATTTGCATGTGAAATACTTTTTCACCAATATTGAGTTAAAATCCATATATATATATATATATATATATATATTTTATATTATCAGTATTGAATTCAGTCTCATATTTGTGGGTATATCTAAACTTTTTTTTTTTTAGTGAAGTATAGAAAAAGAATAATTCATTTTTAAATGTTTCATTTATCCAAACTTTTATTTACACATCTTTCCTTAATTGTTTATTATATTTTTTTAAGAGAAAATTTTGATTTATTGATGGGAGTTATCTACTTATCTTCAATCCTAAAATTTAGCGACTTACTACATATTCATATCAACAGTTAAAAAGAGCTTAAATTCAGGATTTAACAATTACCTTTAAAACCGAGAAACTCTATGTAACATTTTTGATAGAATAACATTTTTGATGGAAGTAAGAATGGATGTGGGTTTTTTTTTTTTTTTTTTGGTTGAGAAAAATGGACATGGCTGTGTTTTGTGTTTATGATAGTCCTAAAATGTAGTCACTTAGTACATATTCATAACAAAACAAAGTACAAAATTTTAATAGTTTTTATTTATTTTGTTGCAGTAAAAGACTTAGGTTTTTCATTATTATTTATTTTTCTTAAAGGAAAAGGCTCCAAGATCCAAGTTTCTTTATTTTTTAGTGTTGCTTTTTAAAAAAAAAAAAAAAATTTATTTATGGTAGTTATAAATTTTCATTTAATCCTAAAATGTAGTTTTTTAATATTCAAATGTAATTGGTTGCAAAAGAAAAGGAAAAAAAAAAAACTGAATAAATTAAAGCATTTTTTAGGAGTAAAACATGTGAAGTGAAATTTAAATAGTGGTTGTAAAAGGGAAAAAAAAAAAAATTGGTAATTGAAAAAGTGGAAAACGCTATTGACATATTAAAAGCACTTTTTAGGAGTAAAACATGGAAAGTGGAATTCAAATTTATCATGTTAGTTGAAAAACGTTTTTTTTTTATATTTTTTATTATTATTTATTTTAAACATATTTATCATGTTAGTTGAAAAACTTGTAAGAGAATAGATTGAGGGTATTTTGGATATTAAAATTGAGGATTCTAAATAGTGAAAGCCCCTTAAATAGTAGTATAGATAGATTATCAATTGGTCTGTAATGAGAGAGAGGAGTTGAAGGGAGATAACTTACCATTGGAAGAGTTCTTTGTGGTGATCAATTGAGTATATAATGTCCTTGGAAAGGTTTTCTACTCTTAAAAGAACAAAAAAAAAAAAAAAAAAAAAAAAGAACTACTCTAGCTAGAGTGTTTATTTCTTTATTGTTTATTGATTATAGAACAAATTTTCTATTGACTTACTTTTTTGTGGTACTAAATATTAAAAAATGAAAAAAAAAAAGCTTTACAGAGATTTAAGTTCTTTTCACCTTAGCATCTTCATGAGCTAGAAAATTTGTTCTTACCCACTTATGATAACAGAAACGATATTGTTCTAAAATGTTTAGAGAATATTACTTGTGATCAATATCATTTAAATGGTAGTTTATAATTTAAAAATTGACTAAATGAGAAAAAAAAATATTTTGATTATATAAATTAACTTGATTTAAATATTTTCATCATATGTGATTAACATAAGTTATCATGGTATATATTTTCTTTTAGGTCTATCTTCTCATTTTGATTGTAATTGTTAAAATTATTTGACTTAAATGGTAATTGTCTTAGTCTTGTAATGGAGGATGAAACTAATGGAAAGTGCTATATCCACAATATTTTTACAATACTTTCACAACAAATCAAAGGTGGTAAATTGTTGTTGGTTTTAATTTGAATCTAATTAAAATTTAAATTACTTTTTTGTCCACACTCATAACAGTTAATAATAACATGTTACTAAAAATTTGTTGTGAAAAAGTTGTGAACATAACATTTCTTTAAAACTATAGTGTGATGCATAAATTGAGAGCAACTATGTAATACTGGCATTAATAGTGACTCTAGAATTGAAATGCTCAAGGAGGGTTGGTAAAAGCATAGTCACTCTTTCATAAAGCAAAGGGCTTTGGCTTTAAGAAGAGTTTATGATCTTGAAGGCTAGCAACCCAAGCTCTTGCAAAATGGGCAAGTAACCCTAGGTTTTTTGGATGTCCGAATAGCTCTAATTTATCATGCGCTTTTATTTCAAGCCTTGTATTATGTTTTTTATTTTTTTTTTTGAGAAGAATATTTGTTTTTTAGTTTAATATTAGCAATGTAAAAATAAAATAATATTTTTTTTCTATGGTACTCATTTGGTACAACTTATTTTGTTTTATTTTATTTTTCCATTTTTTGAAATAAACTATAGAGCAGACATGAAAGGAAAGGGCAAGGCACTAGCAGTGCAACCCAAAGAAAAAGAAATCCAAAAGGCTTCAATGAAGACTTTGGATAAGTATGAAGGCGTCTTGATAGAGACAATATCCCTTCAGGATACGTTGCTAGCAGAGGCAATGTATTCATGTGGTGGAAAAAGTGAAATTCTACAAGAAGTGCTTCGCACTGATCTCACTTTTCCGGATGGAGAATTTACAGATCTTCCTTTTCATATTAAATTACTTCTTGATAATTTACAAGCAGCCTTCACCCTCAAACAGAAACCCTTATTCCAAAAGACCCTTAAGGTTTTGGAATTACATCTTGTTAGTGCCAGTTCATTTATTTGTCAACTCCCTGGCAAGGAGGATGGAGATTCAAGCTCCACAAAGATAGAATCACAGTCTCTAAAAAGATGTCTTATGGGAACAAGCTTTTCAAAGCTCCACCCTAAGATTCAACAAAAAATGAGACTTACCATTAGAACCTTACCCCTTGAAATCCAACAGAATGTACTAACTCATAGAGCCTTAACTAGTTCTTATGACAGATGAATGTATCTCTTTAGAGTTTTAGTTTCTACAGCATTTATTAGGACATAAATGACAGATGATGTATTGCTATCTCATAAAGCCACATGGTATGAAAACTTTGGAGAAATAGAAAGAGTTTACGATGGACAACATCCCTACCCGAGATTGCTTATCAATACTGAGACAGAGGATCCCGTGATTTGTGATCCTTCATGATTATCTGAAATGCTAGAAGCAAGGTTTATCAACAAGTTAATCCTCACTTCTGCCACTCAAATTAGTTTATTTCTTAAAGTCATCAAAGAAGCAGCTGCACAGATTGGAGGACTTAATTATATGAAACTTACTATCCGGAGTACTCTCCCAACTTGGGACACTAGTTACTACATGGAAGCCCAGCCAGCATACATTTTGGTTCTCATCAATGATTTCACTTGTTTTAGAAATTAAAAAGTATGGTTTCAAAAAGGATATCAGTCAAACGAGTACGTAGGAAAACGTCCAATAATTGGGTCATGTCGTGATGCACGTCGTTCCAATCCAAAGAAAAATTTTATAATAGAGAAGTTTCTACTAGTTTTCCTATTCTACATCATATGCATCCAATGCTTTCGCTTTAAAAAAAAAAAAAAAAAATAGCTTTTGCTTTACTACGGTCATTTGTCATAAATCTTAAGTTGTAACATTTGACTTAATTTTCCATAAGGTTGGCAGATTAATTATGATGGAGGTACTAGTTGTGTTAGTAGCATTGCTTTTGGTTAGACTAAGAATAATACTTTTTTTTTTTTTTTTTTTTGAGAAAGACTAAGAATAATACTTAAAAGAGAAATGTTGTGTTTGTCAATATTTTCACAACAAATTTTTTGTAACTTATTGTTACTGGTAGATAAAAAATGTAATTTCAGTGGTGTGTTCAAATTAGAACTAGTAATAATTTATTTCATAAAATTTGTTATGAAAATATTGTAAACGTAAACTTTTCTACTTAAATTTATAGGAGTCATTCCCCAGTTTCTCAAATTTTTACTACGGTGTTGGAGTTTTGGAGTTTAGCGCAATTTCTGTAATTGATAAATATGATAATATTATTATAAAGTATAAAAGTATGTTATTTTTTGTCAAAAAAGACAAACAAATGAAAATTAAAAAAGAATTTAAAAAAAAAGAAAATTAAAAAAAGAAAAAGAAAAATGGATTATCATGTGATGTGACAATTTATCATAGTAGAACTCTATTACAATCTAACTTGAAAAAATAAAATAAAAAGCTCGAAAAAATTGTAAAGTTACTATTCAATATGACATGAGTTACTTTCTTCTTCGGTAAAAAGGATTAAAAAAAATAAAAGGTGTAGAAAGTGTAAAATATAGCTCTTCTTATAAATGTTATTTAATTAATACTGGATTCATTCCATGGTTAAACTGGATTCAGTTCAAAATTTTGTTTGATCTTGATCAAACTTCAGAGTCCACAGATGATGACAATCTTTATATTTGAATTTGACCTCGTCAACTATAAGTCAAGCAAACCGCGTGCAAGTTTCATAAAGTAGTAGACCATACTTTCTGGACAGGACAAACCATTAGTGTAACTGTGAACTTAACTTACGCGGTAACGCCTATATATATATATATTAAGCTACGACACCCAGAATAATTAGCTACCTAAACAAAGTTTGCTCCCAGACAAGACTCTGAACTCTCTGGCGAAGATAATATATCCCTTTCTTTTTGTTTCTTTCTGACATTAAGCAGCAACACCCAGACTTAGCTAGCTAAACAAAGCACCCTGCAGCTCCCTGTTAGGAAAATGAAGGTAATGATGAATACCATGCTGAACAATTATTTACAATTTCTGCTCCTTATGTACTTCCAAGCATTTTTATGCCATTAATTGACACTTCTAAACTTTATTGCAGCAAAAGGTAGTGATCCAGATCACCTTAAATAATGGCAAAAAGAATGCTCGGTCCAAGGCCATGCAGATTGCAGTTGGTCTACAAGGTACTCATTTTTTTTTTTTAATTTTTTTTTTATCTTTTATTCTGATCATTGTTAAAATTGATTAGGAATTTAAAACTAATGATTAGATCGTTTTTCTTTTGGGTTCTTAAGGTGTGGAATCAGTCTCTCTACAAGGTGAGGACAGCAGCCAGATTGTTGTTGTTGGAGACAACATCGATTCAGTCATCTTGACATCTTTGCTGAGGAAGAAAGTTGGATTTGCTGAGTTAAGAAGTGTCTCGCCAGTCAGTACTGAGGGGGAGAAAGCAAAGCAAGAGACCAATCTAAGCGAATCTGGAATACAATCAATGGTTTGGCCAACTTATCCAGCTGGTGTAACATATTATTATCAACCTAGTGCACCATATTATGCATATGAAGTAGCGGGTTACAACCAGAACTCCTGCAATATTATGTGACCTATGTGTAAGAATTATTTGATGGCTAAAACTTAGGTAAAGTTTCTTAGGTGTTATAACTTATGTTCTACATATGGTTCTTGAGATTGAATTTGATTTGAGAATCAAAAGTAAGAGCACTTAAGTATAGAAAAGTGTGGATTGATTATTTATGGTTCTCATTCAATGGAAAAGAGAAAATTTTGTCTTAAAGCATGATATGAAGTGATAATAAAATTATAAAGAAAGAGTGCTGTATAAGAGACTATTTTCATGTAATGGGCATGTGGTTTTTTGTTGAAATATATTTCTTCATTATAGCATTAATGAAAATTCTCTAAATTGAGCAATTGGTGGAAAATGGATGTCTAATTAAACTTCCAAGTCAAGCTCAAAATTCCCCTCAAAAAAAAAAAAAAAAAAAAAAGTCAACCTCAAAATATCTAATAAAGTGGGGATAAGGAGTTCCAAATTCCAATTGTCGTTCAATCCCAAGTTATTTACTAAGTAAAATTAAAGATCTCTTAAAACTTCATACTTCATAGGTGGGACATTTTTTGCACATATTTGGGGTTTTGAAAGTACTTATCTTAAAAAATCGACAAAGCCCAAAATCCATTATTTTAGCCACAAAATTTACAAAATTCAGTCCACAAAATCAGCTAAACTCAGGCTTATGAAGTTTAGCCGAAAACCTATCGAGTTCATGAGGCCTGTCAACAAGATTGGTCAACTCAGGCCCAAAAAGTTAAATACAATCCAATTTCTCAAGATTGACACAAAACTAGACCAAGTTAAGGCCATATTAGGGATTTATCATCCTAAGAGACCCAACACCATAGAGTGCTTATTTTTCATCGAACTGATGAAATTTATATTTTCATTGAATCCTGTCATATTATTTGTGAGATTTGTTCTATTTTGGATGCTTGAACCAACATACAACTGGCCCATATATGGATTTGTAAATGAAAGCTAATTGTATTTTAAAGAAAATCTTCTATGTTTAATTTGAAACGTAACGTACCCATCACTACCGATATTGACATAAGGGACCCTTGAGGGAAACGTTCCTCACTATTTATTTTAGTGCAATTTTTCTATGATAGAATACTCTACTAGTATAATTCAAAGGCTTAAAAGGTGAGGTCCACCTCTTTCTAGGTAATCTCATTTGTCATTTGCCTGGGCTATAAGGGTTAAAGGGTTACTTTCAACCTTTAACTTTTCTTCATGGGAATAGAAAGTTCATCCTAGTGTGAATTATGATGTTAAAATAAAATTTAATTTATGGTGTTTGCTTTATGATGATTACTCATTGTATATCAAATAAAAAAATCAATTGATTTTTTTTTTCGGTTGTTGCTGTTATAGGTGGGGTTTGAAAATTAAATAATCCTTATATAAAATGACTATAATTCTCATATTTAAACACAATCGTGACTAGGTCAACTAAAGGGGACGAACCAAAAAAAGCCCATGCCCCTATAGGTAGTCCAAAAACACAACAATACATTCATTAGCTTTTCATAAAATAGAACCGCGTGCTTGCCAGCCTTGCCTTCTAAAAGAAAACAACACCCAACTATTTGAAGGGCATTTTAATTCTAGTTTTACTGGACAGATAAAAGGAAGTCTAAATTTTTTCCTAGACTAAAATTAGGCTAAATATCCCACGTCCACAAAAAAGTTGAAAAAGTTTCATACACTTCTCCATTTGGATCCATCTCATAAGCTACTTCGTGAATCTTGATTGCATATGAAAGTAGTTTTAGTCCATAACACGTATGTGTTTGATAACTCTACTTCTCACTTACTCCCATGAATCACTTTCAAGACCTAGAAAAAAAAAGTAGAAGTCAAATTCCCTCCCCCCCCCCCCCCCCCCCCCCCCCCCAATATCTTTAACTATAAAAATAATGGAGGGAATCTACATATAAAAAGTTCTCATCGGATTTGTATCCTCTTTTAAATTAAATTCTAAAACTTTTATTTTTTTTCAATTAAATTTATAAACTTATAAAGCCATTTCTATTTGAAGCATTTGCTTATATCTGTTTATTCTAGATAGTAATGGAATAGAGAAAAATAAGATAATGTTGATAAAACTATGGGTTCCACTAAGGTAACCAATTTTGATTTTTTTGGCAATCTCTTTCTCACTCGAAGAAAAACTCTCTCTCTAAACAAAGATTACTTTCTTTGTTAACTTTTTCTAGTTAAAAAAATTTGCATACTTACTAATGGGCAATGGCTACGCGCTAATTATCTGCTCGTAGGGCTTTTAGTAGTACAACTTTTTCTCCTAATGGAAAGATTATACGTATTTTTTAATGGAAAACATTTTTTGATAAACATTTTCTAGAAAACATATTTATTTTCTTGTATTTAGTCACAACTTGGAAAATGGGTTCGAAATTTTTTTGATAAATAGCATATACTATCTCACAAAATGCCATTTACATAATATTGTCTTTAAAAAAAATTCAACGATAGGAATGGTCAAAACCATGATTCTATACAAGAAAGATAAAAAATACATGCAAAACAAATTTCATAGGAGGATTTATCTTTATATATATATATATATATTGCTAATCTTATCTTTAAAAAATATGAAGACAATAGAAGAGATCAAATGCATTGAATGGGATCCTACGAAACAAGTTTATTAATCATTTCAAATCATACTCATCATTTACTTGAAAAAATAATAATACATCATACTATATATTTACATTTAAAAAAATTCATATTAACTTCAAAGTTCATTGTAGGATGTGAAATGCTATGGTATTGTAACAAGCAACATTGATACAACGACGGGTTGGTATTACATTTTATGTATACTTTATGGAAAGAAGGTGAAACCACAGTCAGGATCATTTTGGTGTACAAAATGTGAAATACATAAAAAAAAAAAAAACCTCCCTATTCCAAGGTTAATGGCACTCACATTAACGCAATTTTTTTAAAACAATTTGAAACAATTCTATTTTACTGAATTAAATTATCCATCTCTTAAAGGGAATAAAAAAAATTATATTTAAAATCCTTCAAAGATATTCAACTTTACTTAAAAAATTAATCATAACTCTTAATATTTTTCATGGCTTATTATTCTATTTTATTAACTTTTTATTTAATTTGTAAATATATACTTGAAAATCATTGAATTTTCCTCACACATATAGATATATTAGTCAATTTTGCTAGTTTTATAAGTTTAATAATTAATTATTAAAGTAATTATGATGTTATCACGGTTTGATTTTGGTTGAATCTCGGTCTAACCTTAAAAACCTTGAATCTCTCCCTTTATCGGTTCTTTGATTGATATCCATTTTGAAACCATACTTTCTTTTTTATTACTAAAACACCAATTTTCTTTTTCTAAATGAAGGTTTTTTAAATAGTTTATTTCAAAAAACTAAAAAGAAAAAAAATTTGTACCAAATTAGACAAAAGCCACTTCACAGTTATTAGAAAAAAAAATTTATTTTATTTATTGGTTGCTTATAATAAATAATAATATGAAAATTTGACCTCTACTCTTTTTTTTTTTTTTTTTTTTTTTTTCAAGGTGTTGAAAAGTGATTCATGGGAGTAATTTAAAAGCAGAGTTATCAAACGCATGTTATAGACAAAACTTCTTTTTTATGCAATCAAGATTCACGAAGTAGCAGCTTAATTATAAAATGGATCCAAATGGGAGAAGTGTATGAAACTTTTTCACCTTTTTTGTGGAGCTGGGTGGATAAACCCATTTTTAGTCTGGACAAAAATTTAGACCTACCTTTTATCTGTCCAGTAAAAGTTGTAGAAAAATGTCCTACAAATAGTTGGTTATTGTGCTTTTAGAAGGCAAGTCTGCAGTTCTCTTTTATGAAAATTTAAAAGCCAATGAATAGTTTGTGGTGTTTTTTTGACTACCTATAGGACATGGGCTTTCTTCGGTTCTTCTTCTTTAGTTGACGCGGTCACGACTGTGTCTAAATATGAGAATTATTGTCGTTTTATATAATGATTATCAAATTTTTGAACTCAATTTACACCCAAAAAAAAAAAAAAAAAAAAAAAAACTCATGTTAATATTTGATGACAATAAGCAATCTATTAGGAGTGCTTTGGGTATTGGTGCTGTTGGTGTGTGGAGTGCTGATGGCTGGTGTGGGGAGTGCTGATGTGGCCAAGGGCTACTGTGCTTGGATCAGAGGTTGCTACTACCATGTATATGGGTTTAAGTCTTGAGTAGTTAATTAAGGGATAGTTGTAATTGGTATTATTCTGTTAGTTACAGCTATTGAGGGATGGGGTAGTTAGTTAGTAGCAGTTATAGGAAGTGCCAATGTATCCCAATTCTGTTAGGCTTGGGGTATAAAGGAATGTAGGTTCTGAATGTGGGAATCAATGAGAAAACTAATGCAATTTCCTGTGCCTTTCCTTCTTAATTCCTATTTCTTTTCTCTCTAATCTCTCTCTGTTCTATTCTTCTTTCAAATCCCCTGTTTCTTCTTATTTGGATAGGAATAAGGTGATTCCTATCACAATCATCACAGGGCAAATATCATAAATTGAAATTCTATTCAAGTATCATAATTTATCCTAGTGATCAACCTTCTATTCCTATGACGAAAGTTGAAAGTTGAAATTTGAAAGTTGAAAGCGTTCTATCATGGAAAGATTGCACTAAAATAAATAAAAAGAAACTTTTCCTTCAAGGGGTCCCTTATGTCGATTGTGGTCGTGGCTTACATCTTCAGTTGACTCATTTTCCGCACACCACACTTTTATGCTATTACAAATATATATATATATATATAGACACACACTAGCCTTTGAGTAGAGACTCTTTTATTTTGTTGGATAAAGTTAATAATTTGCATTCATTATAATTTGAAATTACTATATTTTTCAATTATAATATATATATATATAGTGATGAGTATTATGCATTTGCAGGTGAAATAATTTTTCATCAATATTGAGTTAAAATCCATATATATTTTTTATATTATCAGTACTGAATTCAGTCTCATATTTGTGGGCATATCCGAACTTTTTTTTTTATTTTTTATTTTTAGTGAATTATAGAAAAAGAATACTTCATTCTTTAATGTTTCATTTATCCAAACTTTTATTTACACATCTTTCCATAATTGTTTATTATATTTTTTTAAGAGAAAATTTTGATTTATTGATGGGACTTACCTACTTATCTTCAATCCTAAAATTTAGCCACTTACTACACATTCATATCGATATTTAAAAAGAGCTTAAATTCAGGATTTAACAATTACCTTTAAAACCAAGAAACTCTACGTAACATTTTTGATTGAGGTAAAAATGGATGTGGGTTTTTTTTTTTGAGAAAAATGGACATGGTTGTGTTATGTGTTTATGATAGTCCAAAAATGTAGTCACTTAGTACAGATTCATAACAAAACAAGGTACAAAATTTTAATAGTTTTTATTTATTTTGTTGCGGTAAAAGGCTTAGGTTTTTTATTATTATTTATTTTTCTTAAAGGAAAGGCTCCAAGATCCAAGTTTCTTTATTTATTTTTTAATTTTATTTGTGGCAGTTATAATTTTTTTTTAAATCCTAAAATGTAGTTTTTTAATATTCAAATGTAATCGGTCATAAAAGGGAAAAAAAAAAAAACTGAATAAATTAAAGCATTTTTTAGGAACAAAACATGAGAAGTGAAATTTAAATATAATCGGTTGTAAAAGGAAAAAAAAAAAAAGAATTTGGTAATTGAAAAAGTGGAAAATGTTATTGGCATATTAAAAGCACTTTTTTAGGAGTAAAACATGAAAAGTGGAAGTCAACTGGCAGATTTTTTTTTTTTTTTTTTACATATTTATTCTGTTAGTTGAAAAACTTGTAAAAGAATAGATTGAGGGCATTTTGGGTATTAAATTGAGGATTTCAAATAGGAGAAACCCCTTAAATAGTAGTATAGATAAATTATTAATTGGTTCGTACGTAGTGAGAGAGAGGAGTTGAAGGGAGATAACTTACCATTGGAAGAGTTCTTTGTGGTCATCAATTGAGTATATAATGTTCTTGGAAAGGTTTTCAACTCTTAAAAGACAAAAAAAAAAAAAAAAAAAAAAAAAAATTCTACTCTAGAGAGTTTATTTCTTTATTGTTTATTGATTATAGAACAAATTTTCTATTGACATACTTTTTTGTGGCACTAAATATTAAAAAATGAAAAAAAAAAATGCTTTACAAAGATTTAAGTTCTTTTGCACCTTAGCATCATCATGAGCTAGAAAATTTGTTCTTACCCACTTATGATAAGAGAAACGATATTGTTCTAAAATGTTTAGAGAATATTACTTGTGATCAATATCATTTAACTAATAGTTTATAATTTACAAATTGACTAAATGAGAAAAAAAAATTTAATTATATAAACTAACTTGATTTAAATATTTTCATCATATATGATTAACATAAGTTATCATGGTATATATTTTCATTTAGGTCTATCTTCTCATTTCGATTGTAATTGTTAAAATTATTTGACTTAAATGGTAATTGTCTTAGTCTTGTTTTGGAGGAAGAAACTAAAGGAAAGTGCTATATCCATAATATTTTTATAATACTTTCACAATAAATTATATGTGGTAAGTTGTTATTGGTTTTAATTTGAATTTAAAACTTAAATTACTTTTTTGTCCACCCATAACAGTTAATAATAATATACCACTAAAGATTTGTTGTGAAAAAGTTGTATTGTGATACATAAATTGGGAGCAACTATGTAACACTAGCATTAATAGTGACTCTAGAATTGAAATTCTCAAGGAGGGTCGGTAAAAGCATAGTCACTCTTTCATAAAGCAAGGGCTTTGGCTTTAATAAGAGTTTATGATCTTGAAGGCTAGCAACCGAAGCTCTTGCAAAATGGGCAAGTAACCCTAGGTTTTTTGGATGTCCGAATAGCCCCAATTTATCATGTGCTTTTATTTCAAGCCTTGTATTATGTATTTTTTTTTTCAAAAGAATATTTGTTTTTTAGTTTAATATTAGCAACGTAAAAATAAGATAATATTTTTTTCTATGGTACTCATTTGGTACAACTTATTTAATTTAATTTTTCTATTTTTTGAAATAAACTATAAAGCAGACATGAAAGGAAAGGGCAAGGCACCAGTGGTGCAACCCAAAGAAAAAGAATTCTGAGAGGCTTCAATGAAGACTTTGGATAAGCATGAAGGCGTGTCGATAGAGACAATATCCGTTCAGGATACGTTGCTAGCAGAGGCAATGTATTCATGTGGTGGAAAAAGTGAATTCTGCAAGAAGCACTGATCTCACTTTTCCGGACAGAGAATTTACATACCTTCCTTGTCATATTAAATTACTTCTTGATAATTTATAAGCAACCTTCACCCTTAGACATAAACCCTTATTCCAAAAGACACTTAAGGCTTTGGAATTGCATCTTGTTAGCACCAGTGCATTTATTGAAGCACTTGGTTGTCAACTCCCTGGCAAGGAGGATGGAGATTCAAGCTCCACAAAGACAGAATCACAGTCTCTAAAAAGATATCTTAAGGGAACAAGCCTTTTTAAGCTCCACCCTAATATTCAGCAAAAAACGAGACTAGTCATTAGAACCTTACCCTCGAAATCTGAAAGTTCAAAAACGTGTACAAAACACCTTTGAACGTTTAGACCCCCAAATTACAACTTAACCAATACAAGCAATATGTCAAACAACTAGTGTGCGGAAACTTAACACATGCTATAATACGAAATTGGTTAAAGACTATCTAAGCCATAACAAAATAAAACCACAACAGATAATAAAAAGGCAAAGATAGAGAGGAAGGAAGATGCAAACACAAAGACAACACGCGATGTGTTATCGAAGAGGAAACCGAAGTCCTCGGCGAAAAACCTCTCCGCCGCCCTCCAAGCGGTAATCAATCCACTAGAAAATACAGTTGGGATACAAGGACAGCAATAGACCCTCCAAGCCTAATCTACCCAGTGCACCTAAGCCCTCCAAGCTTCTTGCTCCAACGAGGTTGCGTCGAACCTTTTTCTTTTCTAGCTTCCCGGATTCCACTACTAGACCGTAGCATCAACCAATGAAGATTGGTTCCTTCCTAACTGCTTCCCAGAAATCCAAACAACTGTCTCACAGTGATGATGATGGTGAGAACCAGGTTTGGTATAATGCCTCTCAAGGATTTGACAATGGAGAGGAAGAGAGTAGAGGAATTTGAAGAAACTCTAAGGTATAGATTGTGGGTGAAACAATCTTGTTTTTCTTTAGGGTTTCTCTCTCAAAATTCTCTCTGGAAGCTCTCTTTCAATCGTGGGTAAAAGGGGTATTTATACTGGAGTGGGAGAGGAATGTGAAACGTCAGGTTTTACAAAACAGGGGTAGCTCGCGGCTTGACCTTGTGGCTTGACTAAGTCGCGAGATCCAGTCGCGAGTTAACCGTATGTCCAGTTGTCCTGTTTTGTCCTGTAGTGCTCCAGTTAGCATGACTGTTCATCTTCCAGCATGCTTGGCACGTGTGCTACTTCTGGCGGCTTGCAGCCGCGAGACACCCGCGAGTCCCAGCCGCGACACTCTGTTTTCTTGCACACTCTTGAGCAATCTTCACTCTATCTCACTCACTACCCTTACAACAAACCCACCTAAATACAGGGTTACTAAATGCTGAATTACAAGCAAATTTGGCACGGAATAAAGCCAATTAGATGGTTGAATAAATTCAACCTTACAAAATCCAACAGAATATACTAACTCATAGAGCCTTAATCAGTTCTTATGATAGATGGATGTATCTCTTTAGAGTTTTAGTCTCTACAGCATTTATCAGAATAGACATTACAGACGATGTATGGCTATCTCACAAAGCCACATGATATGAAAACTTTGGGGAAACAGAAAGAGTTTACGATGGACAACATCCCTACCTATGATTGCTTTTCAATACTGAGATAGAGGATCTAGTGATTTGTGATCCTTCATGGTTATCTGAAATGCTAGAAGCAGGGTTTATCAGCAAGTTAATCCTCACTTCTGCCACTCAGATTAGTTTATTTCCTAAAGTCATCCAAGAAGCAGTTAAATAGATTGGAGGATTTAATTAATTATTTGAAGCTTACTATATGAAGTACTCTCCCAGCTTGGGACACTAGTTACTACATGGAAGCCTAGCCAGCACACATTTTGGTTCTCATAAGTGATTTCAATTGTTTTAGAAAATAATAATTATGGTTTCAAAAAGGATATCAATCAAACGAGTACGTATGAAAACGTCCAATAATTGGGTCATGTCGTGATGCACGTTGTTCCAATCCAAAGATAAATTTGATAATAGAGAAGTTTCTACTAGTTTTCTTATTCTACATCATCCATTGCTTTACGTCCACTAAAAAAAAAAAGCGTATGCTTTACTACGGTCATTTGTCATAAATCTTAAGTTGTAACATTTGACTTAATTTTCCATAAGGTTGGCAGATTAATTGTGATGGATGTACTAGTTGTGTTAGTAGCATTGCTCTTAGTTAGACTAAGAATAATACTTTTTTTTTTTTTTTTGAGAAAGACTAAGAATAATACTTAAAAGAGAAATATTGTGTCTATCAATATTTTCAAAACAATTTTTTTGTAATTTGTTGTTACGGATAGATAAAAAAAATAATTTCAGTAGTGTGTTCAAATTATAACTAGTAATAATTTATTTCATCAAATTTGTTATCAAAACATTGTAAACGTAACACGTTTTTACTTAAATTTGTAGGAGTCATTCACCAGTTTCTCAAATTTTTATTACAGTGTTGGAGTTTAGTGCAATTTCAGTAATTGATAAATATAATAATATTATTATAACGTATACAAGTATGTTATTATTTGTCTGAAAAGACAAACAAATGAAAATTAGAAAAAGAAAAAGAAAATGGATTATCATGTGATGTGACAATTTATCATAGTAGAACTCTATCACAATCCAACTTGAAAAAATCTCGAAAAAATTGTAATGTTACTATTCAATATTCCATGAGTTTTTTTCTTCTTTGGTAAAAAGGATTAAAAAAAAAAAGGTGTATAAAATGTAAAATATAGCTCTTCTTATAAACGTATTTTAATTTATACTGGATTCATTTCAAAATTTTGTTTGATCTTGATTAAACTTCAGAGTCCACAAATGATGACAGTCCTTATATTTGAATTTGACCTCGTCAACTATAAGTCAAGCAAACCGCGTGCAAGTTTCATAAAGTAGTACACCATAGCTTCTGGACAGGACAAACACTTGGTATAACTGTGAACTTACGCGGTTACATGTTTTTAGTGAAGTATAGAAAAAGAATACTTCATTTTTAAGTGTTTCATTTATCCAAACTTTTATTTACACATCTTTCCTTAATTGTTTATTATATTTTTTTAAGAGAAAATTTTGATTTATTGATGGGAGTTATCTACTTATCTTCAATCCTAAAATTTTGCCACTAACTACACATTCATATCAATAGTTAAAAAGAGCTTAAATTCAGGATTTCACAATTACCTTTAAAACCAAGAAACTCTATGTAACATTTTTGATGGAATAACATTTTTGATGGAAGTAAAAATGGATGTGGGTTTTTTTTTTTTTTGAGAAAAATGGACATGGCTGTGTTATGTGTTTATGATAGTCCTAAAATGTAGTCACTTAGTACAGATTCATAACAAAACAAAGTACAAAATTTTAATATTTTTTATTTATTTTGTTGCGGAAAAAGGCTTAGGTTTTTTTTTATTATTTATTTTTCTTAAAGGAAAGGCTCCAAGATCCAAGTTTCTTTATTTTTTAGTGTTGTTGTTGTTGTTGTTTTTTTTTTTTTTTTTTTTTAAAATTTTATTTATGGCAGTTATAAATTTTCATTTAATCCCAAAATGTAGTTTTTTAATATTCAAATGTAATCGGTTGTAAAATGAAAGAAAAAAAAATTGAATAAAGTAAAAACATGAGAAGTGAAATTTAAATATAATCGGTTGTAAAAGGAAAAAAAAGAAAAGAAAAGAACTTGGTAATTGAAAAAGTGGAAAACATTATTGGCATATTAAAAGCACTTTTTTAGACCACTGCACACCCTTGGTGCGATGGTTACTCTACAAGTATAAATGCTTGTGGGGTGTGAGGGGTAAGGGCTGGGGTTTAAGTCTCTATGAGAGAGCTTCACATACGTATACACTTAGATTAGGTTAGAGTAGAAATTCTATCTTGTATAAAATAAAAATAAAAGCAATTTTTTAGGTGTAAAACATGGAAAGTGGAATTCAACAGGCAGTGTTTTTTTTTTTTTTTAGATTTATCCTATTAGTTGAAAAACTTGTAAAAGAATAGATTGAGGGTATTTTGGGTATTAAAATTGAGGATTCCAAACAGTGGAAGCCTCTTAAATAGTAGTATAGATAGATTATCAATTGGTCCATAGTGAGAGAGAGGGGTTGAAGGGAGATAACTTACCATTGGAAGAGTTCTTCGTGGTGATCAATAGAGTATATAATGTTCTTGGAAAGGTTTTCTACTCTTAAAAGACCAAAAAAAAAAAAAAACTACTCTAGAGAGTTTATTTATTTATTGTTTATTGATTATAGAACAAATTCTCTATTGACTTACTTTTTTGTGGTACTAAATATTAAAAAATGAAAAAAAAAAATGCTTTCCAAAGATTTAAGTTCTTTTGCACCTTAGCATCTTCATGAGCTAGAAAATTTGTTCTTACCTAGTTATCATAATAGAAACGATATTGTTCTAAAATGTTTAGAGAATATTACTTGTGATCAATATCTTTTAAATGGTAGTTTATAATTTACAAATCGACTAAATGAGAAAAAAAATATTTTGATTATATAAATTAACTTGATTTAAATATTTTCTTCATATGTGATTAACATAAGTTATCGTGGTATTTATTTTCATTTAGGTCTATCTTCTCACTTTGAATGTAATTGTTAAAATTATTTGACTTATATGGTAATTGTCTTAGTCTTGTTTTGGAGGATGAAACTAATGGAAAGTGCTATATCCATAATATTTATACAATACTTTCACAACAGATCATAGGTGATAAATTGATATTGTTTTTAATTTGAATCTAAAACTTAAATTACTTTTGTGTCCACCCATAACAGTTAATAATAAAATGTCACTAAAGATTTGTTGTGAAAAAGTTGTGAACATAACATTTCTCTAAAACTATATTGTGATGCATAAATTGGGAGCAACTATGTTACACAAGCATTAATAGTGACTCTAGAATTGAAATGCTCAGGGAGGGTTGGTAAAAGCATAGTCACTCTTTCATAAAGCTAAGGGCTTTGGCTTTAAGAAGAGTTTATGATCTTGAAGGCTAGCAACCCAAGCTCTTGCAAAATGGGCAAGTAACCCTAGGTTTTTTGGATGTCCAAATAGCTCTAATTTATCATGTGCTTTTATTTCAAGCCCTGTATTATGTATTTTTTTTTTCTGAGATGAATATTTGTTATTTAGTTTAATATTAGCAACATAAAAATAAAATAATATTTTTTTCTACGGTACTCATTTGGTACAACTTATTTTATTATTTTCGTTTTTTGAAATAAACTATAGAGCAAACATGAAAGGAAAGGGCAAGGCACCAGCAGTGCAACCCAAAGAAAAAGAAATCCGAAAGGCTTCAATGAAGACTTTGGATTAGCATGAAGGCGTCTCGATAGAGACAATATCCCTTCAGGATACGTTGCTAGCAGAGGCAATGTATTCATGTGGTGGAAAAAGTGAAATTCTGCAAAAAGTGCTCCACATTGATCTCATTTTTCAGAGCGGAGAATTTACAAACCTTCCTTTTCATATTAAATTACTTCTTCATAATTTACAAGCAGCCTTCATCCTCAGACATAAACCCTTATTCCAAAAGACCCTTAAGGCTTTGGAATTACATCTTGTTAGCACCAGTGCATTTATTGAAGCACTTGGTTGTCAACTCCCTGGCAAAGAGGATGGAGATTCGAGCACCACAAAGACAGAATCACAGTCTCTAAAAAGATATCTTCTGGGAACAAGCTTTTCAAAGTTCCACCCTAATATTCAACAAAAAATGAGACTTGCCATTAGAACCTTACCCCTTGAAATCCAACAGAATATACTAACTCATAGAGCCTTAACCAGTTCTTATGACAGATGGTTGTATCTCTTTAGAGTTTTAGTCTCTATAGCATTTATCAGGACAGACATGACAGACGGTGTATGGCTATCTCATAAAGCCACATGGTCTGAAAGCTTTGGAGAAACAGAAAGAGTTTACGATGGACAACATCCCTACCCGGGATTGCTTGTCAATATTGAGACAGAGGATCCAGTGATTTGTGATCCTTCTTGGTTATCTGAAATGCTAGAAGCAGGGTTTATCAGCAAGTTAATTCTCACTTCTGCCACTCAGATTAGTTTATTTCCTTAAGTCATCCAAGAAGTAGCTACACAGATTAGAGGACTTAATTATATGAAGCCTACTATTTGAAGTACTCTCCTAGCTTGGGACACTAGTTACTACATGGAAGCCTAGCCAACACACATTTTGGTTCTCATCAGTGATTTCAGTTGTTTTAGAAAATAAAAAGTATGGTTTCAAAAGGGATATCAATCAAACGAGTACGTAGGAAAACGTCCAATAATTGGGTCATGTTGTGATGCACGTCGTTCCAATCCAAAGATAAATTTGATAATAGAGAAGTTTCTACTAGTTTTCCTATTCTACATCATCCAATGCTTTCGCTTTTTAGTGCTAATTGCTATTACGTCCACTAAAAAAAAAAGCGTTTGCTTTACAACGGTCATTTGTCATAAATCTTAAGTTGTAACATTTGACTTAATTTTCCATAAGGTTGGCAGATTAATTATGATGGATGTACTAGTTGTGTTAGTAGCATTGCTCTTAGTTAGACTAAGAATAATACTTTTTTTTTTTTTTTTTTTTGAGAAAGACTAAGAATAATACTTAAAAGAGAAATGTTGTGTCTATCAATATTTTCACAACAAATTTTTTGTAGTTTATTGTTACTGGTAGATAAAAAAAATAATTTCAGTAGTGTGTTCAAATTAGAACTAATAATAATTTATTTCATCAAATTTGTTATCAAAATAATGTAAACGTAACACTTTTCTACTTAAATTTATAGGAGTCATTCTCCAGTTTCTCAAATTTTTATTACGGTGTTGGAGTTTAGTGCAATTTCAGTAATTGATAAATATAATAATATTATTGTAATGTATAAAAGTATGTTATTATTTGTCTGAAAAGACAAACAAATGAAAATTAGAAAAAGAAAAAGAAAAAGAAAATGGATTATCATGTGATGTGACAATTTATCATAGTAGAACTCTATCACAATCTAACTTGAAAAAATAAAATAAGAAGCTCGAAAAAATTGTAATGTTACTATTCAATATGACATGAGTTTTTTTCTTCTTTGGTAAAAAGGATTAAAAAAAGAAAAAAGGTGTATAACGTGTAAAATATAGCTCTTCTTATAAATGTTATTTAATTTATACTGGATGCATTCCATGGTTAAACTGGATTCATTTC
The DNA here is from genome assembly GCF_932294415.1 of Quercus robur. Classification (NCBI taxonomy): domain Eukaryota; kingdom Viridiplantae; phylum Streptophyta; class Magnoliopsida; order Fagales; family Fagaceae; genus Quercus; species Quercus robur. The sequence continues at coordinate 18,320,941 of NC_065537.1, forward strand.
AAAATTTTGTTTGATCTTGATCAAACTTCGGAGTCCACAAATGATGACAGTCCTTATATTTGAATTTGACCTCGTCAACTATAAGTCAAGCAAACCGCGTGCAAGTTTCATAAAGTAGTACACCATACCTTCTGGACAGGACAAACACTTTGTGTAACTGCGAACTTACGCGGTTACGCCTATATATATTATGCTACGACACCCAGAATAATTAGCTACCTAAACACACTTCGCTCCCAGATAAGATTTTGAACTCTCTGGCGAAGATATAATATCCCTTTCTTTTCGTTTCTTTCTGACATTAAGCAGCAACACCCAGACTTAACTAGCTAAACCAAGCACCCTGCAGCTCCCTGATAGGAATTTGAACTCTCTCACCAAGATAATGAAGGTAACGATGAATACCATGGTGAACAATTATTTTCAAGCTCTGTTCCTTATGTACTTCAAAGCATTTCTATGTCATTAATTGACACTTCTAAACTTTATTGCAGCAAAAGATAGTGATCCGGATCACCTTAAACAATGGCAAAAAGAATGCTCGGTCCAAGGCCATGCAGATTGCAGTTGGTCTACAAGGTACTCATTTTTTTTTTTTTTTAATCTTTTATTCTGATCATTAATTGTTAAAATTGATTAGGAATTTAAAACTAATGATTAGATTGTTTTTCTTTTGGGTTCTTAAGGTGTGGAATCAGTCTCTCTACAAGGTGAGGACAGCAGTCAGATTGTTGTTGTCGGAGACAACATTGATTCAGTCATCTTGACATCTTTGCTGAGGAAGAAAGTTGGATTTGCTGAGTTAACGAGTGTCTCGCCAGTCAGTACTGAGGGGGAAAAACCAAAGCAAGAGACCAAACCCAGTGAATCTGGAATACAATCAATGGTTTGGCCAACTTATCAAGCTGGTGTGCCATACTATTATCAACCCGGTGCACCATATTATGCGTATGAAGTCGTGGGTTATAACTAGAACTCTTGTAATATTATGTGACCGAGTGCTGTATAAGAGATTATTTTCATGTAATGGGCATGTGGTTTTTGTTTAAAAAAATTTCTTCAATATAGTATTAACGAAAATTCTCTAAAATGAACAATTGCTGGAAAATGGACCTTTAATTAAGCCTCCAAGTCAATCTCAAAATATCTAATAAAACAGGGATGAGGAGTTCCAAATTCCAATTGTCATTCAATCCCAAGTTATTTACTAAGTAAAATTAAATATCTCTTAAAACTTCACACTTTATAGGTACCACATTTTTTGCACATATTTGGGGTTTTGATCATACTTATCTTAAAAAATCGAAAAAGCCCAAAATCCGTTATTTTAGCCACAAAATTGACAAAATTCAGTCCACAAAATTAGCTAAACTCAGGCTCATTTAGACAAAAACCCATCAATATAACCCATCAAGGGTCCGTTTGGATACAGCTGAAAACTGAAAACTGAAACTGAAAACTGAAAAACACTGTAGCGAAATAATTTTTAAATGTGTGAATAGTATCGTGGGACCCATTTTTAATGAAAAAGTTGCTGAAAAGTGAAATTTGTGGGTCCGTGAACAGTACACGATGTGCTGTGATTGGTCCAAAAAAATTTGAAAAGTCAAAGTTTGCGGCTACTGTTCATTGAACAGTGCATGAACAGTAGCCGCAACACCCAAAACGCGTGAAAAAAAAAAAAAAAAAAATAGACAAAACGCAAACGCAGGGAACTTTCAGTCGAATCCAAACGCACTCCAAGTTCATGAGGTCAGTCAACAGAATTGGTCAACTCGGGTCCACAAAGTCAAATACAATCCAATTTCTCAAGATTGACAAAAAAACTAGGCCAAGTTAAGGCCATATTAGGGATTCATCATCATAAGGGACCCAACACCATAAAGTTCTTATTTTTTGTCGTTTGATGAAATTTTCATTTTCATTTTCATTGAATCCTGCAATATTATTTGTGAGATTTGTTCTATTTTGGATGCTTGAACCAACATACTACAAGCCCATGTATGGATATATAAATGAAAGCTAATTTTATTTTAAAGAAATTTTTTTTTTTTGTTTAATTTTAAACGTAACATACCCACCACTACCGATATTGACATAAAAGGACCCTTGAGGGAAACGTTCCTCACTATTTATTTTAGTGCAATTATTCTATGATAGAATACTTAACTAGTATAATATAAAGGCTCAAAAGGTGAGATCCAGCTCTTCTTAGGGAATCTCAATGGTCATTTGCTTGGGCTATAAAGGTTAAAGGGTTACTTTCAACCTCTAACTTTTCTTCATGGGAATAGAAAGTTCATCCTAGTATGAATTATGATACTAAAATAAAATCTCCATTTATGTTTTTCGCTTTATGATTGTTGTTCATTGTATATCAAATAAAAAAAAATTTAGTTTTTGTTTGTTTGTGTAGGCGGGGTTTGAAAATTAGATAATCCTTACATTGAATGACTATAATCCTCATATTTAGTGTGTGTTTGCCTAGCACTGTGTCTGTGTTGAAGCTGCATTTGCGTTTTTTTGGCTAGTCTAATGCCATTGTTCATGGACCAGCCAAAGCACAAAAACGCATGACCAGACTAGTGTTTTGCCTTTTAAAAAATATTTTGCTATAGTAATTTCATCAATAAGTTTTTAGTTTTCTACAAATAAGCAGTATCTAAATAGACCTTTAGACATAGTCACGATTGGGTCAATTAAAGATGTAGGTCCAAAGAAAGTCCATGCCCCTATGGGTAGTCCAAAAAATACGACAGTCCATTCATCGGTTTTCGTAAAAGAGAACCGTGTGCTTGCCTTTTAAAAGAAAACAATACCGAACCATTTGTAGGGCATTTTAATACTAGTTTTACTGGACAGATAAAAGGTAGTCTAATTTTTTGTCTGGACTAAAATTAGGCTAAATATCTCACCTCCACAAAAAAAAGTCGAAAAAGTTTCATACACTTCCCCATTTGGATCCATCTTATATAAGCTACTTCTTGAATCTTAATTGCATAAGAAAGTAGTTTTTGTCTATAACACGTACGTGTTTGATAAATCTACTTTTAAATTACTACCATGAATCACTTTCAAGACCGATAAAAAGAATGGAGGGAATCTACATATAAAAAGCTCTCATAGGATTTGTATCCTCTTTTAAATTAAATTCTAAAGCTTTATTTTTGTCAATTAAATTTATAAACTTATAAAGCCATTTCTATTTGAAGCATTTGCTTATATCTGTTTATTCTAGATAATAATGGAATAGAGAAAAATGAGATAATGTTGATAAAACCATGGGTTCCACTAAGGTAACCAATTTTGATATTTTTGGCAATCTCTTTCTCACTCGAAGAAAAACGTTCTCTCTCTAAACAAAGATCACTTTCTTTTTAACTTTTCTAGTTAAAAAAATTGCATACTAACTAATGGGCAATGGCTACGTGCTAATTATCTATTCGTAGGGTTTTTAGTAGTACAACTTTTTCTCCTAATGGAAACATTATAAACTATAAATATATTTTTTTCTTTACTTTTAAGGACAATTGCAGATTTCATTGTCTAGAGTAAGAGATCCTTATTGTGCTTGTCATCTATTAAAATAAGATATATATATATGTGGGGCCCGGCCCAAAAATGATGGGCTATTCCAAGCTCAGGCCCGTCCGAGGAGCGTCCTGACCAACGAAAAGTCTCATATGAAGCGCTATTCAGCCCCAATAGCGTCAAGGAAACCTGTCCGAGGAGTAATTCCTCCTCGGACATCGTGGAGCCCAGACGAGAAACTTGCCCCAGCCATTTCAGCTCGTCCTCCCAACATATAAAACGAATTAAATTCAAAATATCTCACGGAAGGCTACCACCACATTAATTGCGCACCAACCACCCTCTTGGCCGCATTAATGAGGAAAAGACTCCTGAACAGTACCGCCTTGGCCTCTGCAACTCACAAAGGGTCTGATGAGGGCGTCTGATGGGACAGGTGCTCAAGTGGATGCCTGGATGATTAACAGGTGTAAGACTGAGATGAAAAGAAGAAGAATATATAATGTAGTTAAGTCCCTCAAAGAAGGGGACGAGAGAACGGTATCAGGAACAAAAAAAGAAATAAAATGAGACTTGAGAAAGATCCATTCTGGTGTTTTTCTATTTTCCTTTTGCAAACCACTGCCCATGCATAAGACCGAACCAGTTCACTGAGGCCAAGTTCTTTGACCCATCCTCTACAAATAATTATTGTGGGTTGCGCTTTGGGCCGGGGCCTAATCAACACTAGTTGGGCCAGGAAAATCGTGTAACCACAATATATATATATATATATATTTTTTTTTTTATACTTTTCTTATATTGACTTATATAAATTTAGTTATGTAAAATTATGTTTATCATTTAAGTTGGTTATTGTGCATTTGACAACTAATAATTAGAAGTTAGTTTTTTGCTTAAATTATCTATAATTTATGGGTCCCACATTACCTTTTGTTTTAGCTTTATTTCAAATAATTTAACTTTCATTCCTTTGGAAATAAGTTAGCTTTTAGTTTTTTGTCTCATATTATGCAAATAAGCTACCAAAAATAAGCAAAAAAATCATTTAAATGGTAGCTACTTGTGATCTAAACTATTATTGAACAAAAATTCCTAATTTAAACTCTTTTTAAATTGATCTAAAATCTTTAGAGAATATTATTTGTGATTAATATCATGTAAATGGTAGTTTATAATTTACAAATTGACTAGATGGGAAAAAAAATATTTTGATTATATAAACTAACTTAATTTAAATATATTCATTATATGTGATTATGATAAGTTATCATGGTATATATTTTCATTTAGGTCTATCTTCTCATTTTGATTGTAGCTGTTAAATTTATTTGACTTAAATGATAATTGTCTTAGTCTTGTGACGGAGGATGAAACTAAAGGAAAGTGCTACATCCATAATATTTTCACAACAAATTGTAGTTGGTAAGTTGTTATTGGTTTTAATTTAAGTTTACAACTTAATTAGATTACTTTTTTGCCCATTCATAACAGTTAATAATAACTTGCCACTTAAAATTTGTTGTGAAAAAAGTTGTAAATATAGTATTTCTCTTAAACTAAATTGTGATGCAGAAATTCGGAGCAATTATGTAACACTAGCAATAGTGACTCAAGAATTGAAATGCTCAAGGAGGGTTGGTAAAAGCATAGTCACTCTTTCATAAAGCAGGGGCTTTGGCTTTAAGAAGAGTTTATGATCTAAAAGGCTAGCAACCCAAGCTCTTGCAAAATGGGCAAGTAACCCTAGGTTTTTTGGATGTCCGAAAAGCTCTAATTTATCATATGCTTTTATTTCAGGCCTTGTTGTATTATGTATACTTTTTTTGACAAGAATATTTGTTTTTTAGTTTATGAAGTTTTCCTATTATCAGCAGCCAAAAAAAAAACTATTTTTATTTTTTATTTTTTTTATCTGTTGTACTCATTTGGCAGAGCATTTTTTTTTCCAGTTCTTTGAAATAAATTATTTAAAAAAACTTCATTTAGAAAATAAAAAGAAGAAGTTGTTCTAGAAATAAAAAAGTTTGGTTTCAAAAAGGATATAAATCAAACGAGTAAGAACTTCCTAGCAGGAAAGTAGAAAGTAGGAACACGTCCAATAATTAGGTCATGTCATGATGCTCGTCATAATTCCATTACAAAGATAAATTTAATAATAGAGAAGTTTCTACTAATTTTCTTTATTTCATCACGTGCTTTTGCTTTAGGTCTAATCGCTTTTATATTAAAAAAGAAAAAGTGCTTTTCCTTTTACTTTCCATAAGGTTGGTAGATTAATTATTATGGATGTATAATAAAAGTAGTTATGTTAGTAGCACTGCTCTTAGTTAGACTAAGAATGATACTTAAAAAGAGAAATGTTGTGTCTAACAATATATTCACAATAATTTTTTTTTAGCTAATTGTTATTAATAAATAAAAAAAGTAATTTCAGTAGTAGATTCAAATTGAAACAAATAATAATTTATCACAAAAAATTTGTTTTGAAAACATTGTAGATGTAACACTTTTCTACCTAAAGTTATAGGAGTCATTCACCAATTCCTCAAATGTTTATTAGGGTGTTAGAGTTCAATGCAATTTCAGTAATTAATAAATATGATAAAATTAATAATTGTAATGTATAAAAGTATGTTATTATTTTTCTAAAAAGACAAACAAATGAAAATTAAAAAAAGAAAAAGAAAATGGATTATCATTTGATGTGACAACTTATCATAGTAGAACTCTATCACAATCTAACTTGAAAAAAAAAATTGTAATGTTACTATTCAATATGACATGAGTTAATTTTTTTTCTTTGGTAAAAAGGAAAAAACAAAAAAAGGTGCAGAAAGTGTGAAATATAGCTCTTCTTATACATGTTATTATTTATACCAGATTCAGTCCATGGTTAAACTGGATTCGTTTCAAAATTTTGTTTGATCTTGATCAAACTTCACTGTCCATAAATGATGGCAGTCCTTATGTGGCATACCATTTAATTATTTGGGTTTCTTAAAGAAACCGCGTGTAAGCTTTATTAAGTAGTTGACCATACTTTCTGGACATGATAAACAATTAGTGTAACAGTGAACTTAAACTTACGCCTATATATATATTAAGCTACGACACTAGCTACCTAAACACACTTTGCTCCCAGATAAGATTTTGAACTCTCTGGCGAAGGTAATATATCCTTTTCTTTTTGTTTCTTTCTGACATTTAGCAACAACTCCCAGAATTAGCTAGCTAAACAAAGCACCCTGCACCTTCCTGATAAGAATTTGAACTCTCTCACCAGGAAAATGAAGGTAATGATGAATGCCATGCTGAACAATTATTTACAAGTTCTGTTCCTTATGTACTCCTAAGCATTTTTATGTCATTAATTGACACTTCCAACTTTATTGCAGCGAAAGATAGTGATCAGGGTCACCTTAAATAATGGTAAAAAGAATGCTCGGTCCAAGGCCATGCAGATTGCAGCTGGTCTACAAGGTACTCATTTTTATTTCTTTTATCTGATCATTGTTAAAATTGATTAGGAATTTAAAACTAATGAGCAGATTGTTTTTTCTTAAGGTGTGGAATCAGTCTCTCTACAAGGTGAGGACAGCAGTCAGATTGTTGTTGTCGGGGACAACATTGATTCAGTCATCTTGACATCTTTGCTGAGGAAGAAAGTTGGATTTGCTGAATTAACGAGTGTCTCACCAATCAGTACAGAGGGGGAAAAACCAAAGCAAGAGACCAAACCCAGTGAATTTGGAATACAACCAATGGTTTGGCTAACTTATCCAGCTGGTGTGCCATCTTATTATCAACCTGGTGTGCCATATTTTGCATATGATGTCGCGGGTTACAACTAGAACTCTTGCACTATTATGTGACCTATGTGTTAGAATTATTTGATGGCTAAAACTTAGGTAGAGTTTCTTAGGTGCCTTAACTTTCATTCTGCACATGGTTCTTGAGATTGAGTTTGATTTAAGAATCTAAAGTAAGAGCACTTAAGTACAGACAAGTGTAGGAAGTGCGGATTGATTATTTTTGGTTCTCATTCAATGGAAAGGATAAAATATTGTCTTAAAGCATGATATGAAGTGATAATAAAATTATAGAGAAAGAGTGCTGTTACTGCTGTATAAGAGATTATTTTCATGTAATGGGCACGTGGTTTTTTTTTGAAATAAATTTCTTCAAAATAGCATTAACGAAAATTCTCTAAACCGAGCGATTGGTGGAAAATGGACCTCTAATTAAACCTCCAAGTCGACCTCAAAATATCTAATAAAGCGGGGATAAGAGATTTGGGGTTCCAGTTAACTTAATTGGTAAAATTTCTGATGGTTGGATAAGAAATTTGGAGTTAATTTTCCGCCTATACCAAAAATCAATTAGTGTCTTGGTTTGATGATAAAAAGTATCATCAGGAGTAGATGTTATAGGTTGAAACTCTCTCTCTCTCTCAAAAAAAAAAGGGAGGGGGGGGGGGAATAAGGAGATCCAATTGTCATTCAACCCCAAGTTATTTACTAAATAAAATTAAAGATCTCTTAAAACTTCTTTATAGGTTGGACATTTTTTTGCACAATGGATTTTGATCATACTTATCTCGAGAAATAGACAAAGCCCAAAATCCATTATTATAGCCGTAAAATTGACATAATTCTGTCCACAAAACTAGCTAAACTCAACTCACGAAGCCAGTCAACAAAATTATTAACTCAGGCTCACAAATTTCAATAGAAGACAATTTCTCAAGATTGACACGAAACTAAGCCATGTTAAGGCCATATTATGGATTCATCATCATAAAAGATCCAACACCACAGAGTGCTTATTTTTCATCATTTAATAACTTATAATAAAATATCCTTGACGAAATTGTCATTTACATTGAGGTGCAGTTTGGATAGAGCGTTGCGCGTCTACGTTTCAAGTTTTCTGCGTTTTTTTATTTTTTTTTATTCTCCCCAGCAGCAATTGTTGACCCGGTCCTCTGTGAACAGTGCACTTGTGCACTGTTCACGGGTCCCACAAACTCCACTTTTTATCAATTTTTTCATTAAAAATGGATCCCACAGTACTATTCACACATTTAAAAATTATTTTGCTACAGTGTTTTCAGTTTTCAGTTTTCAGTTTCAGCAAAATAAGTTCTATCCAAACAGACCCTGAATCCTGTCAATGTAAATGAAAGGTGATTGTATTTAAAGGAAAATCTTCTATGTTTCATTTGAAACAAAAAAAGAGTCAATTTCAACAACTAAGATATTATTTATATACTTAATAGTATAAATGGTGTAATGTTATTTTTAAATTTTTAAATGATATAATACTAAATACATATTTATATATATAATATCTAATATGAACTATAAAATTAATTGGTTTCATATTCTGGCATATACTAGTGGATCTAATCTATTTATTAAACCAATATGTTTTTTCAAGAGTCGAGCTAAAGACATTGTATAAGGAGTTGCAAGCATTGTAGTTGCAATGTTTTTTTTTTTTTTTTTTTTTTTTTTTTTTTTTTTTTTTTTAAAGTACTCACAACACTAATATAAAACCTAGGATGCACGGACGCAGCGCCAGAGGAGCCCCACTCGCGTCCGACGAGGCGACAGGCGAGGGACGCTACTGACCACGCGTCGGGCCGCGTCTGCCACGTGTTTTTTTTTCCCCCCTGACTCACGTCGATGTGACTCGAACACAGGCCGATTCGAGTTGAATCAGGTTGATTCGCGCCGACTCGGGCCGTATCGGGTGAAACCACAGAAATGGCCAGTTCAAGCTGAAACCGCCGAAACAAGTGGATTTGATACGCCGCTCGCCGTCTTCACCGGCTTAACCCCTTTCTTCTTCTTCTTCTTCTTCTTCTTTTTTGCTTCTTCGTCTTCTTCTTCCAGCGTTGCTTTTTTTTTTTTAAGTTTTGTTTTGTTTTGCTTTTTTTTGAAAAGAATCGTTAAAATGCGTTTGGTCAGAGGCTTTATTTTGTTTTTTTGTGCCTCTCACGTGAGCCACATCTCCCTTCTTTTTCTTCTTCTTTTTTCTTTTTTTTTTTTTTTTTTTTTTTTTTTTTGGTACAGTGGCTCACTGAACCACTAGCCTTTGGTACGTGAGCGACTTTGGTCAGAGAGGCTTTTTCTTTTTCTTTTTTTTTTGTACAGTACAGTACATTATTATTATTATTATTATATTATGAGTTTTCTATTATTATTATATATAAAAATGCTTAGCAATATAAAAAATATATAAATAAAAATATTTTTAATAATTTTTTAATTGCCGAATCTCGTCACATCCGCACCCACCTTTTTCAAAAATTGCCGAGTCTCGCACCCACACCCGAGTTCCGAAATGTACCCATGCTTCATAGTATAAAACTTATGTTGGAAAAGTCTGGTGTGCGGAAAATTAATCAACTGAAAATGTAACATACCCACCTCGACCACTATCGAATTAAGGGACCCTTCAGGGAAAAGTTTCTTTCTATTTATTTCAATACAGTCTTTCTATGATTGATTACTTTACTAGCATAATTTAAAGGCTCAGAAGGTGAATTCCAGCTCTTTCTAGGTAACCTCAATTGTCATTTGCCTGTGTTATGAAGGTTAAGGGGTTTCAAATTTCAACTTTCAACTTTCAACTTTTCTTCATGCCAATAGAAAGTTCATCCTACTATGAATTCTGATGCTCAAATAAAAATTCAATTTATGGTATTCACGTTATGATGATTGCTCATTATCATTAAATAAGAACATCAGTTTATTTTTTTGGATAAATCGGGTTCAAAAATTAGATAATCTATACATAAAACGACAACAATCCTCATATGTAGACATGAGTCGTGACTGGGTCAACTAAAGAGAAAGAACCTAAGAAAGCCAATGCCCCTATGGGTAATCCAAGAAAGCACAAACCATTCATTGGCTTTTCATAAAGAGAACCGTGTGCTTGCCTTCTAAAAGCACAATACCCAACTTTTTGTGGGGCATTCCTTTACAACTTTTACTGGACAGATAAAAAGGTAGTCTAAATTTTTGTTTAGACTAAAATTGGTTTAAATTTTCATATACTTCCCCTCTTTGGATCCTATCCTACAAGCTATTGTGAATCTTGATTGCATAAAAAAATAGTTTTGTCTATAACATGTTTGATAACTCGACTTTTAAATTACTCCGATGAATCATTTTTCAAGACCTTGAAAACAAAGTAGAAGTCAAAATTTTGTTATTCTTACTACAAAAAGAGAAAAATTTTAAGGGAATCTACATAAAAAGATCTCCTAAGATTTATATCCTCTTTTAAATTAAATTTCAAATTTTTAATTTTTGTTAATTGAAATCCTAAACTTATACATCCTTTTTAGTTTGAAGCACTTGTTTATATCTTGACATTAAAGGAATAGAGAAAAATGAGTCCTAGTTGATAAAACTATTGATTCCACTTTGGGAACCAAATTTATTTTTTCTAGCAATCACTTTCTTACTCTAAGCAAAACTTCCTCTTTCCAAACAAAGATTAGAATCTTTGTAACTTTGTTAACTTTTTTAGTTTCAAAAATTGCATACTTACTACTAGTTATGTGCTAACTATTTATTCATAGAGTTTTTAGTTGTACATTTTTTTCCTTTGAAGAGAAGGTTATAAGTATTCTTTATAGGAAAACATTTTCAATAAGCATTTTCTGAAAAACTTTATTAGTTTTCTCGTATTAAGTTATGACTTGGAAAATGAGTTAGAATTTTTTTTTTTTTTTTTTTGTTTAGATCTCATGAAAATCATTAATATTTATTGTAATTTTAAACAATTATATATATATATATATATATTTATTTATATATATTTCATTCACACACACACACAAAAAAAAAAAAAAAAAATTCAAATGAGAAAGTATTATCAAAATTTTAGGCCATTTTTGAGCTTCAATAAGGAAAAAGTACCCTAAATTTGGGATTTATGTAAATTAAGTGGAAAAGCTACTTATTTGAATAAAAAATGTCTTTTTTTTTTTTTTTTTTTTTTTTTTTTGGAGAACGACAAAGTTAATGGTTAGTTGACATTGTTCGATATATGGGGTATCAATGGCTAGTTAATGATGGATAATAGTTGTACGTAGCAATGGATAGGAGTTGAAGTGAGATAAAAGAGTTCTTTGGCGTGATCTATTAAGTATGTAATGTTCTTGAAAATGTTTTCTACTCTTAGGAGGCAATTTTTTTTTTTTTTTTTTTTGGGTAAACTGGTGTTGAGGGGAAAATTTCTGATGTCCCCAAATAGAATATGAGGTAGCCAAGCCGAAACTCAACGATGAGCTCTTGAAGTAAAGCCCAAAGGCTATCGGTGTGGTGTAAGTCCGCTCAAGTAAGAGATAGAGGTTGCACCCTAATAAGAAAACAACAATAAAGCCCAATAAACATGTTAGTATTGTTAGTTTGTTATATTATTAGTTTTTTTATGGTGTCATAGTTCAAATCAGTCCTCTAGCAATACGGTATTATCTCCAGCGGTAGGGGTGAAATTACACTTACAGTCCAATAGTCAATGATTAAATAAATTTAGGAAAATGTTCACTCCTAGGGGTCCTTGTGTGTCTTGGTCAAGGGAATTTATAGTACTTTCAGCCATTATTACATCAATTGTGAGGGAAAAATTCAGTTGTTAAAAATACATTATATTCTTCATCATAGTAATAAACAATGATTAAAGGCTTCATAGTTATAAATAAAAGAAGAAAAATAGGATGGAATGAAGGGAGAGAAAGATCCCCAACTCAGTGCAGCAAGTATAAAACTAAGATTTTGGTGAGTGTATAATTATAAGGCATGAATGAGGTGAATGTGGGCTATTTTGAGTGAGTGAGATGGGATTAACACTGAGATTGAAGCTTTTTGTGAGTAATGGGCCGTTTGTGCCTAGTTGGAGGACATTTTTGAGTTGTGGTTGTGTAGAGGAGTGAGGAGAAAATCTGAAATTAGACGAGTGTAGGCTGAAGATGATGAGTGGTGAGCTTAAGGAAAGCTAAACCACGAGCAAAGTAGTAAACAAACCAAGGGTTTCAAAGGGAGTGGCTATCCTAGTTAGTTATGGGACGTTTATGGAGTAGGAAGGTGTAAGCAAGGTGGTGAACATTGGTGTTATGGTGACTATAGGCTGAGAAAGGTTGTGAGTGAGCTCAAGAGAGCTTAGGGAAGTTTAAAGAAAGCAAATAGGGATTGAATTTCTACAGAGTGTAGTCAATGATAGAAATTTTCTAGAGAGGCTTCCTCCTCCCCCCCCAATGGGCTAAGATGTGTGTCTTTTTATAATGAAGTTTGAGAGAAGCATTGATTGACAAGAATCCAAAAATGCATGACTAATCAGGGGTGACGAATCAAGGTTAAGCTTCTTGAGAATTTTTGGTCAGCAGCAAGAGATTCACTTTAGGGGCTGCCTTACTTCTTTGGGTAATGATGAGATTTTAGATCTTTTTGCATTAAGTGCCAAGATTTTTGGGGATGGGCTTAATTATTGTGTATCAAGAGTGAATCCTAATGTTGCAAATTGAGATTTGGTCCCCCAAGAAGTAAGATTTCAACACCCCAGCCAGGTGTCAAGTTCTAATCTACTTCAGGGAGTTCCGCTAGAGATCCCTTTATGACCTCCAAACCACATGTTCCCAAATCTTCCCCTTTAGGATTCATGGGCTTGGTACATGAATCATGTCTTGATCGTTTTTAACATTTATAGCATCAATTTGTTGAAATTTGGATAATTTGGTTTTAGCTCCCCTTCCGCTGGAGGTGCAGTCTTGAGAAAGATCATGGAGTCTCTTTATCCTTTTGACTTCAGCTGATATGACAGCCTTTGGGCACTATTCATGTCAGGCAGAGGGTGGTAGAAAATTGATAGGATAGCCCTTAGTCCATTCTCAAAGACTTGGTTCCCTTGTATGAGTCTCTAGTTGCCTTTTGGTTAGTTGCTTATGTTTTTTGCTTGGGTTTGCTCACATGGGCTGGGTTGTTGCACATGTTGTCATGGGCTTTCATTCCTCATGGATTTTATTAGTAAATATTTTTGGGTTTTTCATAAATACTTGCAATGGGCCTTTCAGCAATTAGTTGTAATGTTTGAAACAATAGGACAAGTTTCAAAAAACTTTTGTAAATACTATTTACTTTGATGAATTCCATGTTACAATAATGTTCATGGTTTCTAATAATCGCATCATAACTTAAATGATGAGCTTGTGGGTTTGAATGTTTACCATGAGTGTCGAAGGCGTATATTATGGATGTTGCGATGCAAATGATGTCCATGTATTTCATGGGTTTATAACAATAAATATATGTCATGGGTCTAATAATCATAACTTTCCATGGGCTTTTATAAGATGATTGTCATGAGTTTTGAGAATAGATAATTCATAAATTCCATAAGCTTGTAATATTGTAATAATATGTTTAAGAATTTAAAGTATTGTTTATTATCGGATTTTTAAGTGAAGTAATTATGACATAGTATTTTGCCGAATATTTAATAACCTTGGGCTTTTAATAGAATAGTGCCAACTAGTTAGCTTGGGCTTTTAATAGTGCCAATGCAAGTTGGGTTTTTGATATTGCTAATGAGGATTCGGTTTTGATATTGCCAATGAAAATTGGGCTTTGAATAGTGCCAACGTAAGTTGGGCTTTTGATGTTGCCAATGAGAATTGGGCTTTGATGTTGCCAATGAAAATTGGGTTTTAAATAATGCCAACATAAGTTGGGCTTTTGATATTGCCAATGAGAATTGGACTTTGACGTTACCAATGAAAATTGGGCTTTGATGTTACCAATGAGAATTGGGCTTTGGATAAATAAATTGCCATGGGTTTAAATCATGGGCTTTGATCATGGATTTGAATTCCATTGGTAAAATTGTTTTGCCATGGACTTGAATCATGGATTTCTCAAATATTACCAAGTATAAGTATTCTTGGGCTTTAAATAGAATATGATAATAAAATTGGATAAAATATGAGTTTTGGGGCTTTTTGTGATAGTTTATATGATAACCCAATTTAGATAATGAGATATGAAACATTTGTGATTAACATAATAATAGAGCAAAAAATATTCGGGAAAACCCAATAACCTTATTAGTGATATTTGAAAATAAATAGGTGGTACCCAAATAAAATTAAGTGTAAAAAAAAGTACCCTAACAACTGGCTATTGATACCCTATTTTTTTGCCATTTAACATGATTTTTTTAACCATTTTGTTAGTTGGCAAGTTTCAAAACTATTTTGTAAACTAGCATTTTGAGGCTCTGAAACTCGAGTTTGATGAAGGAATGTGAGTCTTGGACTTGAGTTTCCAAAGATGGCAAAGTTGATGTGGATAAAATTCATACGGAACTCAAGTCTCTAAGACTCAAGTTCCAAAAAGGAAAAAAATTTCTCAAAGAATGAGAAAAGAAGAGAAGTTCATGCCTCCCATTCACATGTCTTGCCATTAAATTTGATGTCCTATCAAAACAAATTCACCAAAGCAACAACAAATCAACAGCTAGAGGTTTGTACTGATTCCTACCTCAGCTTTCTTGGTCCCCCAGCCAAATAATATGATTCATTTTTATCTTTTTCTATATGACAAGTGACAACACATGCTTCATGATTCAACTTTCTTTAGTCCGCCTTAGCTTTGCTTGAACTTGAGTCTTTGAGATTTGAGATGCTACTTAACAAAATAGTTTGCAAAACATGTCATCTAACAAAATTGTTAGCAAAATCATGCTAAATGCCAACAAAATCCTATATCTTTTTTGGTGTATAGTTAGTGGCTTTTGTCTAGTTGGGGATTTACACTAGTATGATACTCATTGGTACAACTTATTTTTCCAGTTTTTTTTTTATATAAATAAATTATTTTAAAAAACCTTTATTTAGAAAAAAAAATTGCTTTATTAATAAAAAAGTATGGTTTCAAAAATGGATATAAATCAAAACGAGTAGGAAGTAGGAACACATTTAATAATTGGGTCATGTCATGATGTTTGTCGTTCCATTGTTCCAATGCAAAGATAAATTTAATAATAGAGAAGTTTCTATTAGTTTTCCTCCATCATCAAGTGCTTTTGCTTTAGGGTTAATCACTTTTACATTAAAAATAAAAGGTGCTTTTGATTTAGAACGGACATTTTCCATAAAATCTTGTAACTTTTGACTTTAATTTTCCATAAAGGTAGGCAGATTAGTTAACCAATAAGTTTTTTTTTTGGCTGAAGTTAAACAATAAGTTAGGGAAAAACAAAATTTGTTACAAACATTTTTAGTGATTAATTATGATGGATGTATAATAAAATTAATTGTGTTAGTATTGCTCTTCGTTAGGCAAAGGATGATACTTAAAAGGTACTGGTTAACTAGTACTTTTTAGTGCATTTGTTATAAAAAACTAAAAAAAGAAAAAAAGAAAAAGAAAAAAAAAAAAGAAAAACAATTACTTTTTTCGTTTCTCATAAATTGTTTCTAAAAATATTTCCAAACCAATGCGCTTAGGGCGTTCGTTAACTTTTCCTTACTTAAATTATTATTAATTTTTTTTGAGAATCAATGATACTTAAAATTATAGGAGTCATTCACTAATAGGGCACCTCAAATGTTTATTACGATGTAATAGTTCAATAAAACTTAAGTTATTAACAAATATGATAAAATTTTTGTCATGTATAAGAGCACTAGCATTTAAGTGTTTTAATCACTAAAATTTTAGTATTTAACACACCCAATACTAAAAACACACCTATATCAAATGTCCCAAATGGTTTTTTTTAGCTTATATTGTTATTTTAGCAATTATTATTATTTTTTTATCATTTTTGTCCGTATGCTTCTACTATTAGAAGCATACGGACCAAATGCTAAATGTAAAATCTCATTTTTTATTCATTTGTTTCTCTCTCTTTCAGTTTTGTTTCTCTTTTCTCTTTCCTCTCTCTCACTCAACCCCTATCTCTTCTGTCAAACCGATTCAACCATAGTTGTGCCCACAGTTTCTGCTCCACATAAACCACTCAATGCCATTGCCATTGTGAGGGTGGCTTCGTTTTCATCTCCTTTTCATTTCAAATCTGTCTCTCTCCTATTTCTCTCTGTTAGTTTTTAGACCTCTGAAAATACTTTTGTTTAATATAATTTAATAGCCAAATTATTACTTAGGTCAATTAGGTAGATCTAGGCTAAATATTCATCAAACATATCAAGCACAATGGAAAAATAAATAACAAAAGATATGGTGACTCAGGAAAACCAATGAAAAAATCTAGTTTTAAGGTAAAAAATCTGGGGGGAATGATCCTAAGAGAACAATCAACTATACCAAGTCATAACAAGAGAGAAGCTCCCAAGTCATTACAAAATGTGTCTTAGGGTTTCATTTAAATACTATGTAAATTGGATTTGAAACCCTAATCACTTACTGGGCTTAATAGGCTGATGGGCCGAAAAATAAATTCTATTGATTCAAATCTCAATTGTTTGAACCATAATCTCGATTAGTTGGACCACAGTCTCGATCGGTCGAGCCTAGCATGTTTCGAATTCTTGAACCTGCAGCTTCCTTGTTCTTGTATTAAAACTTGTAGCACCTTGAGCATTGTTTAATATACCCTATGGAATCTAAGATCTATACTAGACAAGTTTGTGCTCATGGTTTGCAAATTGTTCTAAATCTGAACCTAGCACTCTTTACGCCACACTCTTTGCAGGGTTGTGTAAATGGTGTTAGTGGTGGCGAAGATGTGGTTGATATTGCTAGGTGGTGATGGTTGGTTTTGTGGGTCATTAGATTTTTGGTGGGTTGGTGTTGGCGAAGAGGTTTTTGGGTTGATTTTTGGTTGGTTGATTAGATTCATCTAAATTTTTTGCTTTTTTGTTTTGTCTTTTAGGGGGTTTGGGTTTGAAATTTTTGTTCCAGTGGTGGTAGTGGGTTCCTATGGTGGTTGTTGCTTTTGAGGGTGGTGATGTTTTTTTTTTTGTCTTTGTTTTTTGTTTTAATAGAAGGTAAGAGTTTTTTTTTTAAGTAATTTTAATGAGTGATATGCTAAAGAAAGAGATGTGATGTAGGTTATATTATAAATGCTATGCTAAAAGTATAAAGTAACTTTTTGGTATGTTAAAATAGATTTTCTTTTGAACACCTTATGTTAATGCTCTAATAAGAGCATTAGCATCATGTGCTAAACCCTACATTTTTAGCATTTTGCACACCAAACACTAGAAAATAAGTTGCTTGAGATGTTCTAAATGCCAAAAATTTGCAACATTTTTGACCTTACCATTCTACAAATAGAACAGTATGGACACAAATGCTAAAACTAAAAACATTTTTTATTCATTTCTCTCTCTCTCTCTCTCTCTCTCTCTCTCTCTCTGTGAAACCAATCCCAACCTCTCTTTACCACCACCTTTGCATGCTGCCTCGTCGTCTTGCCTTCTCGCTGCTTTGTCATTGTCGATCTGAGTGGTCTAAGTCGCGGGTTGGTTGATTTTCTTTTTCCTTCGGTGGTGGTGAGTTTCAGATGGTGTTTTCAATTTTTCCCCCCTCCAATGATGGTGAGTTTCAAATGGCAGTGATTTTGATTGGTTTTCATGGTGGTGGGTAGTGGTGAGTTTTAGAGAGAGAGAGTTAGTGAAGAGGAAGAGAGAAATTAATAAAGAAAAGAATAGAACATGAAATTAGAACATGTGATGTAGAATGTTTTTATTCAAATGCTATATTAAAGTAGTAAAAGTAAGATTTGGTATATGAATGTAGGATTTTTTTACATCAGCTGATGCTCTAAGAGCACTAGCATCAATTGTGCTATGCTAAATGCTATTTTGACACACTAAAACTCTTTTTTTACTTGATCATTTTATAATACACTCTACATCACATGTTCTATTTTAAGATTTTAGACACATGAAAAAAATCTTAAAAATACTCATTTGAATATATATATATATATAAATATATAAAAGTTACAAATCAGCTTTTTTGAAAGAGAATAGTGGAATGAGAGAGAAGAAAGATGTCTTATAAAGGAGACGTGACATGAGGAGTGAGAAAAGACCATTAAAAAATTTATAGTATTTTGATTGTACTATGCCATTTATAGAACATCATTGTAATTCCATGCCATTTCTTTTGGCATTTGGCACATCTTATGAAGCATGGATTTTGGTGTGCCAAATGCTAAAAATTCAGTATTTGGCACACTTGAAGTCAATGCTCTAAGTATGTTATTATTTGTCTAAAATGACAAACAAATGAAAATTTAAAAGAAAATTTTTTTTTTCATGTGATGTGACAACTTTTCATTTTAGACATTATATTACTTCTACCCTATCAAAATCTAACTTGTAAAATTAAAATAAAAAGCTCTAAAAAATTGTAACTTTACTATTCAATATGAAATGAGTTACGTTCTTCTCTGTTAAAAAAAAAAAAAAAAAAAGTAGAAAGTGTAAAATTTAGTAAGGGTGGCAAAATTTGACATGACATGAAATTAGAGAAAAAAGGGCTCTACACATTAAAGGAAGGTCACTCCTTATAAGCACATTCTCATATGCTTCCCTAGGCGATTTGGGATTCCATGGATTGCAGAACCCCCTTTTGAGTCACTACGAGCAGGTTATGAGCTAAGACTTAATGGATTTATATTTGGGTTGGCTGGACTGATTCATTTAATAAACATGTTAACTTGTTTGACTCATTTAATTAAATGAAATTTTATCAATGTACCACTCAAACTCAAGGTATATAAACTCATTAGTTGTTGTGGTTTTTTTTTTTTTTTTGACATATTTTGATTAATTATTTGTGATATTAAGATATGATTTAATTTTGAATGATTATTTGTGATACATTTAATCGTTATTTATGAATTTTATATTTAAAAATTTTATTTATTTTTCGGTTTTTCATAGTTTAGATTAATTTGGTTAATACTATTTTTTTTTTTTCACTTTGATAAAATTTATTAAAAAAGTTGACACAACTAACCCGTTTAATACATAGATCATGTCAAAGTTGAGGGATCTTACCCATTTAATAAATATATCGGATTTGTGTTAACCTATATAATCATTCCAAAATGGCGTGCATTTATTAAATAAAATTCAATCCTTTTGTTTGATCTTGACCGTAATCCTTCAGAATTTAAAGTATAATGGATCCAGTTCACACTTTACAGTCCACAATCAATGATGACAGTCCTTATATTTTAAATATGCCCCCGTCAACTAAGTCTACCAAACCATTCTTTGGGTTTCAAAAAGAAACCGTGTTTAAGCCGCAAAAAGTAGTAGACCAAACTTTCTGGGGAGCTAAACTGGACAGGACAAAAAAAAAGGTTGTTTTAAGTGTAACTGTGAACTTAAACTTACGCCTATATATATTATCCCTATCAGCTTGTTTGTGGCATTAAGCTACGACACCCAGAATTAGATAGCTAAACACACTTTGCTCCCAGATAAGATTTTGAACTCTCTGACGTAGGGAATACATCCCTTTGTGTTTGTTTGTGACATTAAGCAACAACACCCAGAACTAGCTAGCTAAACAAAACACCCTGCAGCTCTCTAATAAGAATTTGAACTCTCTGACCAAGAAAATGAAGGTAATGATGCTGAACAGTTATTTAGAAATTCTGTTCCTTATGTACTTCCAATCATTTTTATGTCATTAATTGACACTTCTAAACTTTATTCAGCAAAAGGTAGTGATCCGGATCACCTTAAATAATGGCAAAAAGAATGCTCGGTCCAAGGCCATGCAGATTGCAGTTGGTCTACAAGGTACTCATTTTTATATCTTTTATCTGATCGTTGTTAAAACTGATTAGGAATTTAAAACTAACGATGAGATTGTTTCCCTTTTGGGTGCTTAAGGTGTGGAATCAGTCGCTCTACAAGGTGAGGATAACAGTCAGATTGTTGTTGTTGGGGACAACATTGATTCAGTCAACTTGACATCTTTGCTGAGGAAGAAAGTTGGATCTGCTGAGTTAACGAGTGTCTCCCCAGTCAGTACTGAGGGGGAAAAACAAAAGCAAGTGACCAATCCTAGTGAATCTGGAATACAATCAATGGTTTGGCCAACTTATCAAGCTGGTGTGCCATATTATTATCAACCTAGTGTGCCATATCATTATGTATACGATGCAATGGATTACAACCAGAACTTTTGCTCTATTTTGTGACCCATGCATAGGAATTATTTGGTGGCTAAAACTTAGGTAGAGTTTCTTAGGTGCCGTATCTTAGAGAAAAGTGTGGGAAGTGTGTATTGATTTTCTATAGTTTTCTTTCAGTTGAAAATTGAAAATTTTGTCTTAAATCACGATATGAAGTGACAATAAAATTATAGAGAGAGTGTTGTTGAATAAGAAATTATGTACATGTAATGGGCAAATGGTTTGTTGTAGAAATACATTTCTTTATATTGCATCAATGAAAATTCTCTTAACTGAGCAATTGCTTGAAAATGGACTAATGAAGTCTCTAAGTTGACCTCAAAACATCTATTAAAGAGATCTCTGCAAGTTATTTATTAAATGAAATGAATGATCTCTGCAGAACTTCATACTTTATAGGTAGGACACTTGTTGCACATCTTTGGGCTATTATCATACTTATCTAAAAAAAAAAAGACAAAACCCAAAATCCGTTATTTTAGCTATAAAATTGAAAAAATTCAGCCCACAAAATCAGCTAAACTCTGGCTCATATAGTTCAGGCTAAAACCCATCGATATAACTCATCAAGTTCATGTGGCCAGTCAACAAGATTGATCAACTCAGGCTCACAAGGTCTATTACAATCCTATTTCTCAAGATTGACACGAAACTAGGCCAAGTTATGGCCATTTGAGGGATCCATCATCATAAGGGACCCAGATGCAAGTCAACACTACTCCACCTTTTTCTTAGATCATAGCTAAATGTGGGGCAAAGGGCCCAATAAAATTGGACACCTCAACCCTTGGATCTAAAAATCCAAGCATTTTATGAATAAAAGGGGAGCAAACATTCAATAGAAGAGGCAAAAAAGAAGGGACCCAGGTTCCTTCACTTAGAGAGAGAAAAAAAAAATCACCCAATTTTACTCAGAAAATTCCAAATTTCCAATACTCACGCCCTCAAATTCAGCGAGTCCTAAATCTATTCCATTTCATTTAGCAACACTAATAAGTGTCACTCCTCTTAGTTCCTCATCAATTTGAACCAGAAATATGAAAATCACCCAAGACACAGAAACACAATCTTGGACCCTTTGGTTTGTGCTAACTCAACTACATCTATCCCTAGCACTCAATCGTATTCTTCTTTACTTTTATACTTCTATATAGATTATCATATCTTTCTTGTTTTGCATTGTATTTGTAAAACACAGTTAGTTTTAGCTTGAAGTTGCAAAAGCTATGAGTCACAAGTCCAACCAAAAAGGTTATATGAAGCTGTCCCTACATTACCAAAGGCTATAGCTAAACAGCCCACCAATGGTTTCTAGATGCCGTACACCAAACCTTGAAGCTACACAAGTAATGTGTACCTTGGTTGACTCTCAAACACCCTCTTTGTTAGTTACTATTATTGTATTACTGCTTTCCTTGACTATTACTCTTCTCATACAATAAATTTCTCCTTTAATATTTCAACGACCTCAATCTTCTAAGCTTGTCACAAGCATTTTGCCATAACTCTTCTATACAAATTTTCACTACATTACTTAGCCATGATTATTGTTTACTAATACAAATTGTATTTTCAATAGTGACAAATTAGAAGCCTTCTTGAAGAACCCGGCAATGACAGAATACCAAACTTAACTACCTTAAAGAACCTAGGTCTAGTCGCTAACTTATCTTAACATAATGCGTGACAATGCAACAGAAAGAACCACAACATTAGGCCATCAACCACTAGAATGTAGCTGAGCTTAGTCATGTGAGTTTGCAGTTCAAATGGGGGGCACAAAGTTAAGGCACCTTTTGAGGAAAAATATTAAAGGTCAATTAATTATATTATAAGAGTTTAAAGGTTTTATACCTTTATATATATATATATATATATATATATCAATCGGTAAAGTTTATGATTTTTTTAAATATATATTTTTAAGTAACACATCAATTTATAAAGTGAAATTTATAGTATCCTGTCATGAATATCCTTGAAAATAAAATTGATGGGAAATTACCACAAAAAAAATAATAAAGGAAAGAGCCTAAGGTTTATAGGAAGTGCTAGATTTTTAATTTTGTAAGAGTCTCAAACATATGAAAATTTTTCAATTTGAAATTTTGTCCATAAGTAAATTGTTTTTTCATAAATAAATATGGCAACCATTGAACATAGATCATAGAAAGAGAAAGTTTCGCTTTGATAAAACTTTGCACTTCCCTTTTAATTTGCATATTTTTGGCTTAATAAGTTGATGTTAATTATTTCTTAGATAGGTCATATTCTTTCAATTTTTTAATTTTCAAATTTATTATTTTGGTGCATTTCAGTATCATATATATTTTAAGTTTAACTGTAAGATGATGTTAATAATTGTGTTATGTACTAACTCAAAAAGTTTGTAAAACTGCATACATAGGTTACACGCATCAAAATGATTTTGGATGGAAAAAATAATTCTTGACAATTTGGGATAGAACTTTACTGTTCCTACATCTATCTGTTTCCAGCCCACATGTAAAACACCAGCTTGGATCAAGACATTGGAGTATTAATCTGTCTTCTCAAAGCCGCAACTGACATAAGTATAGTTTGCCTCATTCCTTTTATTCATTTTCTATTTTATTAGGCTAAAGCCTATTTTGCCATTTTGTTTCTAAAGTAAGGATTGTGTTAAACAATTGATGAGGTTTCACAAGATGGCCTAGAGAAGCTAGGTTCTATCTGTGTATAGAAAATACTTGAAGCCTAAACAAGCTGCAGTTGCATTGCTTTTTTCAAGTTAAACCTCTTTTACTGCTTTTTATCAGGATAAAGTTCTTTTACAATAATATTTTAATGATGTGCGGTGCATTTTGTTATTAGTTTCCTATAATATTTTAATAATTTTCCTTATAAAACAATTGTAATTTTTAAAGTTCTATTTTATAATAAAAGTGGTGTAGTAATTTGATCATATAATATGTTTTTACAAATTTAAAAATTGCAGGATATAGTGACTAATATAAATAGGCATGCTTTATGCCTATTCATGAATGTAGATATCATTTTGATAAAATAAAAATACAAATATCATTCCATTATTATTTAGTATTATTGATTGTGTTATTAATTTTTTTTTTCTTTTGTTAAACTTTGCTTGAACTGATACAGAAGTAATTAAATTTGAGCAAGAATATCATAATTTGAATCAATTGTTTTTCCTGTAAGTCTTAGAAAAATGATAATATAATTTCATTATACTTAAATAATTAGTGCACTAAAAATAATTAATATAACAAAAATAAATGTATTTATCCAATTAGATAATTAATGCATAGCTATAGATAATTCATACATGCATTTACTCATTTGGCTAATTTAGTGAATTAATACTTTGATATAAATGCAAATTTTGTTAAGGTGAAATCTTAAATAACTAAAATCTCAAGAAATGAAGCACATGTATACCCTCATGCTCTTTCACATGATGTATTATATACATATATATATATATATATATATATTTTGAAGTATTGTATAAATTAAAAAAAGAGAAGTGTTATGTTTACAACATTTTTACAACAAATTATAGGTGGTAAGTTATTTTGGTTCTAATTTGAATCTATCATTGAAATTATTTTTTTCACCAATAACAAACAATTTGCTACTTATGATTTTTTGTAAAAGTATTGTAAAAATATTGAGGACCTAACATTTCTCTTTGAAAAAGAAAAAAAAAGTTCCAAGAAAATCAATCAAACGAGTAGAAAAAGGGGTTGAACACGTCCAATAATTGGTCATGCCGTGTTGCACGTTTTTCCAATCGATTGATTCGATTCTACTGTTTTCCTATATAAATCAAGTGCTTTTGCTTTAGGAACTAGTCATTTACATCAAAAAAGTGCTATTGTTTTAGAATGGTCATTTGTCTTGAATGCTTGTAACTTTTGACTTAATTTTCCATAAGGTTGGCAGATTAGTTACCCAGGAAGTTGGGGAGGCATAAAATTTGTTTCAACATTTTACATGATTAATTTTGATGATGTCTAACAAAAGTAGTTGTGTTGGTATTATTGCTTTTACATGATTAATTTTGATGATGTTTAATAAAAGTAGTTGTGTTGGCCTGTTTGAAAGTTTAGAGAGGAAGGAGAGTAGAAGGGAGTAGAGGAGAGGAGAGTAGTGGAGAGGAGAGTAGAGGGGAATGATTATTCTTTACCTTGTTTGGATGTTTTTAAAATTAGTAAGGGGGAATGGAGTAATTAACCCTTCCTCTTGTTTGGATGTTTTAAAAATTAGGATGGAAAAGAGAGGAAATGATTTAAATAGACAAATTTACCCTATTTGAAAATGGACTTGCAATATTGGTCTATGATTAATTTATTAGATTAAATAATTATTTAATCAACATTCTCATTCCATCAAATACCACTAATAAAAGTAAAAAAAATTAAAAATGAAATACCACTAAATATTTAATAATAATTGTCATATAGATTTCACCCAAGTGATAATAGATTAACAATTACCAAAAAATTAAAAAAAAAAATTGAAATGAGTTAGTTTTGTCGCTTCAATTGGTTTTCATTTCCGGATTCAGAAATGTAATAGAAGAAAATTAGTTTTTTTTTTTTTTTGGATTTGTGTAATAGAAGAAAATTGGTTTTCATAATATAAGTACATTAGGAATTCAAGTGTGGTTCACGTAGATTTGGAACTACGAGAATAGCAGTATCAGTTAACCAAAAAAAAAAAAAAAAAGAAGAGCAGTATTAGCGTTGAAATCGGGTCCACTCAAGCCTCGATTAGATCAGATTCGAAAGCAAGCTGAAGATCATCGATCTCTGGCTTTGGCATACGCGCACTATGCTCGAAAGCTCAAGCTTGAAAGCACGAAGCTCGTTAGGAACTTCACAGAACTGTCAAGGAACTACAGCGGCCTCCATTGACGAATCAGTGTTGCGGCAATTTTGATGAACTTGCAGAGAGCAGCGGTATTATTTTTATTTTTATTTTATTTATTTATTTATTTATTTTTGTTGTTGTTGTTGTAAACGTATGTATTTTCAAAACATTAGTCAGTGAAACGGTGAGATTCAATTGTTTTTTTTCATTCACCTTAAAAATTTTCTCAGGAAACAAACAAAAGTTATTTATATAATCAGTTTGTAATTTTGTTAATTTAGAAAGAGTAAATTAGGGAATTTATTTGGTCAATAATTTACTTACTCTACTCTCCCTCCAAATCTCTCCAATTTGGAGGAATTAAAAATGAGGGGTTAGAGGTAGTTGGAACCCCTCCAAACCCCTCCAAATCCCTCCCCCTCATTCCTTAAAAAACTTCCAAACAAGGTAATTAAATTACTCTCCCTCCCTCTACTCTACTCCCCCTCCTTTTTTTTACTTCCAAACAGGCCATATAAGCTATCTAAAACATCACCCTGCTCCTCCCTGATAAAAATTTGAACGCTCTGACGAAGAAAATGAAGGTAGTGGTGAATACAATGCTCAGCAATGATTTAGAAGTTCTGTTCCTTATTGTACTTCCAAATTCAAATCATGTCATGTAAGGTAATACTAATTGCCACTTATTAACTTCATTGTAGCAAAAGGTAGTGATCCGGGTGAACTTGAATAATGGCAAAAAGAATGCTCGGACCAAGGCCTTGCAGATTGCAGTTGGTGTACAAGGTAATCATTTTTTTTTTCTTTCAATTGTTAACATTGAACCAAATTTACATTCTCTTTACGTACTTGTTTACCCTCCCAATTACTTCAATTAAGCTCAACAAAGTTTCACTTAGGAATTTAAAATTAATGATCTTTTTTTTTGGTGCTTAAGGTGTTGAATCAGTATCTTTACAAGGTGAGGATAGCAGTCAAATTGTTGTTGTTGGGAATGACATTGATTCAGTCCACTTGACATCTTTGCTGAGGAAGAAAGTTGGATCTGCTGAATTAATGAGTCTATCACCAATCAGTTATGAGGGGAACAAACACAACGGAATACAATCAATGGTTTGGCAATCTTATCAAGCTAGTGTGCCATATTATTACACGTATGACGTCCCAGATAACAACCAAGACTCTTGTACTATTATGTGACCACGTGTTTGAATTTTGTCAATGGCTACAGCATAGGTAGAGTTTCTTAGATGCTGTATCTTAGATTCTACAAACGATTCATGCCGTTGAATTTAATTCAAAAATCACAAGTAGAGCACCACGTGTAAGAAGTGTGAAATGACTTTCTATAGTCTATCTCTTTAATAGAAGAGAAAAATTTTGTAAAAGAAAGTGTAATTGACTAAGAAATTATATTCATGTAATCTACTAAGAAATAAGGATCTAGTTCAAGGCATATGGTTTATTGTTAAAATATATTTCTTCAACATTATTTGCGAAAGTTCTCTAAACTGAGCAATGGCTAGAAAATGGAATTCTAAACCTCCTAGTAGACCTCAAAAACATCTAATAAAGTGGGGAGAAGGAGATCTGAATATCATCAAATCCCACTATTTTGTAAGTTTGTTCCCCCGTAGGAGCAGTAGACAATAACTGCTAAGACAGTGAATTCAAGATGGAAAAACCTCACCCTTGCCTTAGGGTATATAGCTATTTATTTTCATTATGTAATAATAACACTACATTGTTTAATCCCCAATGTTCATAATAACATGAATTTCTAAACTAAAAATACTGTACATTGGAAAATGTACTAAAAATACTGTACATTGGAAAATGTACTTAAAATACTCTACATTGTTTGCTATAACTAATAAAAACCATGCTTTTACTAGTCTTGGGCACGTCTCAGCCATTAGTCTGCTAGCCATGTATACACTGTCAGCAAACCAGTCTGATCCCCAGTAAAAAAGAGGCCCCTAGGACCTATTTGAAGAGTCTGGATTTCTTGTTTCGCAAACAGTCTGCCCCTGTCAGTGAATCTAAAACAAAAATCACTAATATTAGTCAAATCCAAGAGGGAAAAGAAGAAATATTTTTGACAAAGGGAGAACTGTACTCACGTTGGCAGTTCATAGAGGTGGACAGATTTATCGCTACAAGAGCAATACAAGATTGGTTTAACATCCGGATCAATCATCCCAGAAAGTGCAAGGATACCCTGTACCATGAAAAATCATGCCATACAGATTCCAATTAGTTGACACTTTTGAAAAATTAAGGCTACAGCATCAACATGGCATTGCAACAAAATAATACACCTATTGAGTTTCTGCTCAACGACTGTAGCACAACTCAATTACTTAAGAAGGGAAGCAAATAACAAAGTAAATTAAACTATTTGTGGTTCAATAACTTACGTGTTCTTCACTGTGAGTATAGATTACTTCCAAACTGCCATCCTCAGTAGAAGCCCAAACTTTTATCGTGCAATCCAATGAACAAGAGAACAAATACTTATCCCAGCACATGAGAGACTTCACAACATCATCATGCCCATTCTTTTTTTTTTTTTTTTGGTTAAATCATCATGCCCATTCAATGTCATAATACACTGCCAATTTTCATGATCCCAAACCTGAACAAAATATAAGAACAGAAATTAATTACTATTATTTTTCTGACAAATCAAAACAAAATATATGGTCCTTTTGCATATATAAAGAAAATGACAACTACAAAAAAAAAAAAAAAAAAAAAAAAGGATATTTAATAGATTCAAATCATATCAGTACCACATAAGATATATATTGCTAAGTTTTACAGAGTAGAACTTAATCAATTTAACATCAATAATTTAGTCACTAAAACAAGGATATGTTATTGTTGCCTGCAATATACATGAGGGAGAGTACATCATTTGGTTCGATGCAAGATTTGAAAAGGGGAAATTTCAAAAAAGAACAATACAGAATCACTAAAACAAAAGGTCAGCACCAGGTCTAAATGAGATACTATCCAACCACAGTCCTTCCAATATAGAAG
Organism: Quercus robur; assembly: GCF_932294415.1. Classification (NCBI taxonomy): domain Eukaryota; kingdom Viridiplantae; phylum Streptophyta; class Magnoliopsida; order Fagales; family Fagaceae; genus Quercus; species Quercus robur. The sequence continues at coordinate 18,349,594 of NC_065537.1, forward strand.
AAGCAAGTAAAGAGAAGAAAGAACCAACGATCTTAAATAATCAAGCTCTCTTCAAATACTAACTACTCACAACGTAAGAGATACAACAAAAGGGGGAAAAAATTATTAAAGAGAAAAAACTAACCCTTATTGTGTGGTCCTTGGAACCTGAGTACAGCCTGTTGCCTCCTCCAACAACTAAAGATGTTATACCATGCGTGTGGCCTTCAAGGGTTGCGGCAAGTTGAAATGTAATGTTAGTTTCATAAGTGCCTTTCCATGTCAAAATAACACCATCCTGCAATCAAAAGTAATACTACATTAATTCCGGACCAACTTTAATTAGAATATAAGTGATGTACACACATGAAACACTCAACACCAAAATCTAGTGAGACATCAAGCATTAACATTGGTCATTCCCCACCACCCCCCTTTTAATAAGTAAAAGCAAACAGCTTTGACAGTAGTGTCTTAGCCCCCAGTCCAAACTGGGAAACTCTAGTGTGTGAGACAAGCAGGATAACCAACTGCACCAGCCCCAAGCATCTGCTATGGATATGACACACAATATCAAAGTACATGGAATATAAAGAGATAAGTTCTTACTCAAACAACTAAAAAAAATTCTGAGAAGGGAGACACCCTGAACTCAACATTACCCAAATCTAATCAAATAGAAAGAATAAAAGCTAGTTAGCTAGTTAGAGAATGCAAGAATTCTAAACTGTCAGCAAAGTAGCTTACCTCTACCCCAGCAAAAAGCAAATTGTAAACAGATTCCAATGCATTGACTTGCCCAACAGGTCCATTGAGACTGTATTCAGCACCTGATTCAGTATTCCACACCTGCAACATCACCAACATGCAAAATCAAGATCACATCTTGAACTGAAAAAATCCGAAAAAAATAAAAATAAAACAAAATTCACAAAATTACTCGGTTTTAAGCTCACCTTCACAACATTTGGCATGCCAACAAAGAGCCAAGGGCCTTCACTACAAACAGAACCAACTTCACCACCAATGTTAATCACATTAGCACATTGACCAGTATGGCAGTCCCAAAGCCGAATTGTTCCATCACTGCTACCTGAACAAAGCTGGTTGCATCTTATAGGAAGTGCAATTCCATTGAGTGCCTGTTATCAGAGAACTCATAAATATGGTTTTCCAAACACAACTTGCTCTATCTATAGGATAAAAGTTCTATAAACCAACATTGTCTTTTGGTCTTCCATCAATTGTCATTTATGAATCCCATTGCAAAAATAGCAGTGAAGCATATAATCCTCCATGTTCTTATTCAGGAACAAATCAAATTTCTATAATCTAGATACCATGAATGGACTATATTAGTATTCAAATGATGAAACAACTAATTAGGCTAGCCTAGGCCAAAGTTAAACTTTCGCATAAACTGTATTCAGGTCTCATTATTAAATTAGAGTCCAAATATAAAAATTTACACAAAAATTTTAATGGAAATGGAAGAATACAGTTCATCAAACACAAATAGGTACCTTGTTGTGCCCTTGAAGCTCTGCCAACCTTTTGAACTTATCCCCACAAAACCATGAGTGTAGGTAAGGGCACTGATCACCATAGACACACGTCCCTTGCACCCAGAACTCACAAACCCTTTCTGCGGTTTTCTTAGGAACATGCTCCAGAGGCTTTTCTTCAACCACATTCTCCAGATTAGAATCATTTTCAAGAACAAAACATTCTGAAGAACTCTCAGAAACGCTTTCTGGCGACTTCTTTTTAACATCATCCAAGTCTGATTCAGACTTCCCAGGAACATTTTCGGAAGACTTGTGGTTAACAACCTTCTCCTGAACATTTTGTGAATTCCTAGGTGCCCTACGCCAAGTATTTGAAACTAAAGCGTTGCTGAAGCGAGGGTAGTAAGGAGTCTGCCTGTGACGGTGAATGGTGGCCACATCAGGTGTTTCTGAATGGGCAAATCTACATGGGTTTTTAAGGCATCTACCACTGAGCCAAAATTTGCATATCTTGTTGTTTAAATGCCCTCCTCGTCCTGCTCCTAATCAATCAAAAACAGAACTTTCTTTTCTTTGTGGCCCTCTTCTTGCAGTTTTAACCTCCATACTATAAACACCCACAAATAATAGAAATAGGAAACCAATGAATAAAGCGTTCCACAAAGCGAAGCAGCCAAAAACAAAAACCTCTCTCTTTCTTCCATTGAAGAATATCCAATTCCAAATAAAAAAACCCTACTGAAATCAAAAAAATCCTTGCTAACCCAGTAAGGATTTTAAATTCTCTGTTCTGCCGAATCAGAAACCCTACTAAAAAAACATGAAAATCCTTGATAACCCATGAAGGATTTCAAATTCTCTGTTCTGCCAAATCAGAAACCCTACTAAAAAATAAAGAAAATTCCCTGTTCTGCCGAATCAATTCCAAAATCCAATTATTCCAAAATCCCTTATCAAATACATAACAAAATACAAACTTCCAAAACCTAATCTCCGATCCATCGGTAAACCCTTGAGAAATTAACGAACGTGAAAGTAAATTACTTTGGTAACATTATCTAAGGCTGAGAATAGATTCGATCATTACAAAAGTCGGTGCGATCATAGCTAAAGAAATTCTAATTCTAAATCTAAATCTAAATCTAATTGCAATAGCAAACCTGAGAGACTTTGATAATCGAGCCGCCGAGATCTTCGTTCAATCAGAAACAATCTCAAATCGCCGATGGGAAACAAAGGAAATTACGGTTTGAATTTTGAAAAGTGAGAGAGAGAGAGAGAGAGAGAGAGAGAGAGAATACGAAGATTACTGAAAAGTAAGAGTGGTGGTGTCTATTTATGGTGGAAATAAGGCTGCCCTTCCGACCGTTGGTATTAATTTGAAAACCCTTCTTTTTTTTTTTGGTTCCTTAATAAATAAGGCAAGCTTTCTGATTCGTGGCAACTAGTCTCAAATGTGTCTTTTGTTAGAGTAGGCTATCTAATTAAATTCAAATTTATGTGGGTAGTTTTGGCTGAATTAGAGAATTTAATAATTAAAAAAAAGTAACAAGGAATAGGGCTTAAGTTTTTTTCTCCACTAATTAGGAAATTTTGGGTGAGTTTGGTTCAGCTTTTTGAAAAAGTGCATAATGAAAAAGTGGAGTTTTGTAAAAGTGCATAATGAAAAAGTGGAGTTTCAAAAAGCTGAGTGTTTGGTAAAAACTATTAAAAAGTGCATAATGAAAAAGCTGAATGTTTGGCTAGCACTTATAAAAGTGGCTTTTTGAGGGGTAAATGACTAAAAAGGACAATGTATATATAAGGGAATTTATTTCATACTTTTTTTTTTTTTTTTTTATGTGAGTTTGTTTCATACTTAAATCAATTACTTCATCATACTTAAATCAATTTTTCTCTTTCTAAAAAAATTATTTTTTTCTTACCAATATTAGCTAATAATAACCTACCACTTAAGATTTATTGTGAAAGTATTGTGATAAAAATTGATAGTAATTTTAATTTTAACATACTATTAAAATTATTTTTTTCTCTTTCTAAAAAAATTATTTTTTTCTCACCAATATTAGCTAATAATAGCCTACCTTAAAATTTATTGTAAAAATATTATGAAAATATTATGATATAATTTCTTTTTTCTCCCTTTTTTTTCTCTCCACACACGTGGCTCTACTTCCTTTTTTCTTTTTTTCTTTTTTTTTCTCCTCTTTTTTTCTCATCCACCCACATAACAACACTCTTTTCTTTTCCTTTTTCCTTCTTTCCTCTACCATCTTCAGTCCAGAACATTCCCAGCTCTCTTTCTTTTCTTTTCTTTTTTTCTTTTTTTTGCCTCTTAGCACTTCGGTCCAGAACACAACTCTGCTTCTTCTTCTTCTTCTTTTTTTTTTTTTTTTTCCTCTTAGCACTTCGGTCCAGAACACAGCTCTGCTTCTTCTTCTTCTTCTTCTTCTTCTTCTTTTTTTTCCTCTTAGCACTTCAAATCGGAACACATCGGAACCATCAGAACCAACGCCAGAACTCATCCTTTATTCTTTTTTTTTCACACTCCAGAGAAGAAGAAGATGATGATGATGATGATGAAGATGAAGATGATTGAAACATAAGGATTTTGGGATTTTGGGTTTTTTTTTTCTATGGATTTTGGGTTGATTTTGAGTTGGGTTTGGGATGGATTTTTCAGATTTGAGTTGATTTTAAGTTGTTTTTGTGTTGATTTTGAGTTATTTTTGGTTTGGTTTTGTTGATTCTGTGTTCGGAATATCAAAGGTTGAAATGGGTTTTGTTGATTGTGGGGGTAGACCGGTGAAGAAGCAGAGGAAGATGAAGAGGAAGAAGACGAAGAAAAAAGACATAGATGAGAGATGAGGGCGTGAGAGAACTGATGGGTATTTCGGTATTTTTGGGTTTGCAACGGTAATATACAAAACGCGCATAGCGCGTTTTCATTTATGGACCCCTGAGGGTCCATAATCCCTTCCGCGTTTGTTCTCAGTTTTTTCTCAATGCTCAAAACGCAACTTTTATAAAAAAGTTGCGTTTTGAGTTTACCAAACGCGAAAGTTGGTTGAGCTTTTTTCAAAACGCACTTTTTGGGCTCAAAAAGCCTAAACAAACGGGCACTTTCTTCTCACAAAAGGTGAGCATTTTCTTACCTCATTTTCTTGCCTACCCTTACAGCCACAATTCCTTCAATAACCAAACACTACCACCTTTTGTGGTGGCTACTGTTTCTTACTCAATGGACTTAAAAGTCATAGACAAGTTGAAAAGTATAAACTTAACAGAGGAAGAAGGGGAAGTTATTAAAGTTAGGCCTAGACAATGTGAACAGATCCTTGAGGAGTATTCCCTCAGTCTTTTGGGGAAATTCCATACAACTTGACCTTTCAACCAACGGGCAGCGAAGAATTTTCTAAGATCGGCATGGAAGTTTGGACTGGAATTAAAAATTGTTGAGGTAGGCAACAGGTTGTTCCAATTCAAATTTTCCATGGAAAGCCAACTGCAATGGGTGGTAAACAATGGACCGTGGAGTTTCGATAACCATCTACTCTTACTCCGAAGGTGGGAAAGAGGCATGATAGCAAATTCAGTGACTTTCACACATCTGCCAATATGGGTGCAAGTATGGGGACTACCCTTCGACCTATTCAGTGAAGAGGTGGGAACTGATATTGGCAAAGGATTGGATCCTATGGTAGAAGTAGACTCAAAAGCGATAGCCTCGGATCAGTCTTGGTTCCTCCAAATCCGTGTAGAGATCCCATTGGATAAACCCATCCATAGAGGTAGCAAAGTTCAAGGCCTGGAAGGTGATACGGTATGGATAGCCTTCAAATATGAGGGATTGATTGGTCTATGCTTTAACTATGGGAGGTTAAGCCATGAAGCGAAACATTGTAAAGAACCAAAGGATGTGGATGGGAATGGGTGCCAGTATGGAGATTGGCTTAAAGGAGGCTTTCAGAAAGAGACTAACGGAGAGAAGAATGATCACTGCAGCCCACCTTGACGGACTACGGAGACAAACTCGGGAGCAAGGTCCATGGCGTTTACAAAATCAAGCTAGTCACCGGCAGTATAGAGCCACAAAAACCGAAAGAGAAATCTCGTGAGTCCAAGGACCGTTATGGAAATGATTATGCCACATGTGAGTACCACGAACGTAACTGATATAGGAGTATCCAATCCCATTATTGGTGGCTCTGAGACCGCAACTACCACAATGCACGTGCACACTAATTGTGGAGAATTAAAGTCCCACACAACACAAATTGATATGGGAATATCTCATCCCATTAGTGCTAGTTTTGCAATGGCAACTCCCACCAAACACGTGCACACCACTGATGGAAAGTCAATACCCCGCACGGCACCTATTGAGGGCAATTTGGTTAGTGTACCCATTATTTACATAAAGGAGAAAGAGCCAAGCCCTAGGGATGTATCAGAAAAACCAAAACAACAAACACAAGAAATAAATGCACCCCACAAGCCTAAGCCAAAAGTATAGGACACCAAAAAACGAGCAACGTGGGAAAAGATTGAACGAAATACAATCTCTATGGTTGAAGACTCAAATGGTGGGGAGGGTGTTGGACAGAAACAAAGACACAAAGGAAATAATGAAGATGACACAGCTAAAATCATTAGGGCAATTAAAAGACAAAAGCCTTTGGAGGACAGCACCGATTTACTTTCAACGGTGGTGGCTATTAGTTAGCCCCACCGAGCACAATAACGATCCTAAGATGGAATTATCGGAGGCTTGGGAACCAATAGACAGTGAAGATGCTCTCTCTTTTAGTGAGGGAAAAAGCTCCCAAAATATTGTTTCTTATGGAGACAAAAAAAAAACGGTGGAAAAGATGAGAGGTATCCAAGCAGACTTACCGTACAATGTAATGCTAGTAGTCCCTTGCTTGGGAAGAAGGGGTGGTTTAGCGATGCTATAGAAACAAGAAGAAGTGAATTTGCATATCCAAACTTATACCCAGAACCATATTGACGCTCTAGTACTCACAAACCCAACAAAGCCATGGAGAATTATAGGTTTCTATGGTAGACCGGAGGAACATCTCAGGCATGAGACTTAGGGTTTATTGAGGCACTTGCAGACTAGAAACTCCTACCCATGGGTGTGTATTGGGGATTACAATGAAATCTTGGTGTCGGAGGAGAAGCAAGGCAGACTACCGAAAGCCTAACACTTTATGCAAGAGTTTAAAAGTGTGCTTCTTCACTGTGGTTTAATTGATCTAGGCTTCATGGGAACCGGTTTACATGGAATAATGGTAGAGCGGGAGACGCATATGTACAACTAAGGTTGGACCAGGCTTGTACGACGTTAGAGTGGCGAGAAATCTTCCCTCAAGCATAGGTATGTCACCTTACAGCTTCTTATTCGGACCACATACCCATACCACTAACAACACAGGGGTGGTAACCACCAAGAATGAAACGAGTGCCACATCGGTTCAAGGAGAAATGGGTAGCCCATCCGGAGTGTGAAACAATTATAAGAGTAGCTTGGACTAATATGGTCTCCATGGGTAGCCCGATGTATAATCTGTTTGAAAATATCAAAATTTGCCGTGTAGCATTGGTAGGGTGGAGCAGAAGTGTGTTTGGGAACTTAAGGGCAATTTTGGACGAAATACATAGGGAGTTGGAAGAGCTAATGGGGCTGAATAATGTGGAGAATGCCGAAGCCATCAAAAAAGTAAAAGAGGAGATCAATACAAGACTATACAATGATGAACTCCATTGGCATCAACGGTCCAGGTCCATTTGGTTACAAGCGGGAGACAAAAACACCAATTTTTTTCATTAAAGAGCAAGTCAACAGTGGAGGAAAAATCATATTGGTGGAGTTCATGATGAAGATGGGGTGTGGAGGCAATCGGATGAGGGAATAGTCACAGTGGTAGAGAAGTCTTTCCAAGACTTGTTCACTACAACAAATCCTTTAAACATGGATAGGGTTCTTAATGTAGTAGATAGAGTGGTCACCCTAGATATGAACCACATGTCGCTTCAACCTTACATACTTGAGGAGGTTAGAAGTGCTTTATTTCAGATGCACCCCTCAAAATCACCTAAAGCGGATGGTATGTCTCCTTTCTTTTTCCAAAAATATTGGGATATTGTTGGCCCAGATGTGATAGAAGCTATATTATCAATACTCCATTTAGGTCACTATTTACGGAAAATGAATTTTACCCATATTGTTTTGGTTCCCAAAAAAAATAAAAAGAAGCACAAAATATGTCTGATTTCCGTCCTATTAGTTTGGAAAATGTGGTATCTAGAATTGTATCAAAGGTAATTCTAAACCGACTAAAAACTATTCTACCAAATGTGATATCTGATGCCTAAAGTGCTTTTGTTCCTAACTGGCTTATTACTGATAATACTATTGTATCTTTTGAAGTGTTACACAAGATGCGAAATAAAAGGAGGGGGAAAAGGGGGTAAATGGCAGTAAAGTTGGATATTAGCAAAGCCTATGATCGAGTAGAATGGGCTTTCCTTTGGAAGGTGCTCAAACTAGGATTGGATGAAAAATGGGTGAAGTTGGCAATGGAAACAGTATGCACAGCTACCTACTCGATCCTCATTAATGGAGAGCCAATGGGTTTTATCACCCCCACAAGGGGTATAAAACAAGGTGATCCATTGTCTCCCTATCTAGTCTTGTTTTGTGTTGAAGGCTTGTCTACTATGCTTAGAAAGGCAGAGGAAGCTAGACATTTGCAGAGTGTTCTATCTAGCAATGGTGGGGTCCGCCTATCCCACCTTTGTTTGTTGATGATAGTCTCATCTTTTGCCAAGCAACAATGGAGGAATGCCTTTTGATAGGGAAGCAGAAAATCAGTCAAACTCCAGTTCATCCAAAGGTATCGTCCAAAGCCAATAGAGCAAGTTGGACCAAGAATCACCCCAGAAGAAGGAAAAATGTTCATAGACAATAATACTACTCTTCATCAGTGAAGTCTCCCATGGACGATAAACTCGTCCATGAAGGTCGTCCATGGACGATCATTAGATGTCCATGGACGACCAAACCGTCCTACACCAGACGGACGAATACGCAACACTTGGAAAACTTTCGACTCTCTGTAGCGGTTGCTAAATCCGTAACTATCGCCATGAATCAACCAAATAAGTTAACTTCCGTTAGCGGTTATAATTTTAGTAGCCGTTGAGGAAGTTAACTCCGGACTCGTTGGCTTCCACAAATCTTGGGGAGGTTATTGGACAAATAACCGTCCCTAGGATCTCTATATAAAGGAGCGTTCTGAACCCAAGAGAGGGAAGAATTTTTCTGAGACTTGACTCCCAAATACTAGGAACTTCATTCCTGTGAGACTGACTTTGCCATCGGAGGGGGTTTGGCCGGTCTTCTCCGGTCCCCTCTTTGACTGCGCTTGCTTTTTGTAGGCCTTCAACCGCTTCAGTAGCCCACTGAAGCCAGATCATCCACCTTACTGATTCGGAGCGATATCACCATCGATTATTAGCCATCTTGGAGCAATATGAGGCAACTTCGGGGCAAGCTATAAACAGACAGAAAACATCAGTGTTCTTTAGCAGAAATACAAGAGTAGATGTAAAGTACAACATAAGGAATTTGATGGGGGCTAGAATAGTGGAGGATTGTGAAAAATATCTTGGATTATCGATGGCAAGTCGGAAGTCTAAAGTGAATACTTTCAAAGACTTGCTGGAAAAAATCACAAGAAAGGCAATGGGATGGAAAGAAAAGTTTATTTCAAAGGTAGGAAGGGAAGTCCTAATCAAGACGGTAGCGTAAGCAATACCGACATACTCCATGAGCATCTTTTAAATTCCAAAGTCTTTATGTGAAACTATAAACTCCTCCATGGCCAAATATTGGCGGGGGCAAATAAAGGAGGAGAAAAAGATACATTAGATAAATTGGAAAAAATTATGCTCACCAAAAGTAAAGGGGGGAATGGAGTTTAGAGACATCCAAGCTTTCAACATGGCATTGCTAGCAAAACAAGTGTGGCAGTTGTTACATCAAACTCACTCTTTCTTCTACCGGGTCTACAAAGCAAGGTATTTCCCAAATTGCTCTTTTTGGAGGCTTAGTTGGGGCACAATCCTTCCTATGTTTGGTGTAGCTTACTGGCTGCAAGAGACATTATAAGGGCAGGGTCACAATGGAAGGTGGGGGACGGTAAAAAAATTAGAGTGGCAGTGGATAATTGGCTGACACACAAGTCGGTATTTACTGGGGAAGACTAGACCAATATGCTAGTCAGTGAGCTCATTGATGACAACACGAGCTAGTGGAACAGACAGAAGGTGCATGAATTATTTGCATCCAGTACCCAGTGTGAGATTTTGGCTATACCCTTGAATGCCTTACACAGAAGGGACGAGTTAGAGTAGAAGGAAAACAGGGTAAGGAGGTTCTCAGTTAAAGCTGCGTACCAAGTGGCTCTCTACCTTTTGCATCATGATGTTGCTAAACACTCAAATGCTCGAATAGATGGCAAGGTGTGGAAGACAATTTGGGCTTTAAAGGTGCCACTGAAAGTTAGGAACTTTATTTGGAGAGTGAGTTCAAACATTCTCCCCACTATGGATAATCTACACTGCCAAAGGGTGAAGGTGCTGTCAACAGCCTAAATCAACCTCGCACTTGCTATGGGAATGTCCAATGGCACGAAATGTGTGAGCAATATCGAAAGGAAAGGTGCAGAAATGTAGCAACTAGGTGCATAACTTCTTCCAATTATTTCAAATGTTGAAGGGTAAACTAACGAAAATAGAGCTGGAGAGGTGGGCCACGACGTCATGGGCAATCTGGAATGCTTGAAACAAATACTACTTTGAGAAGGTGCAGATGCAACCAAGGTCTATTATGGATAACACCATGGGAACTCTAGAGGATTATCAACGTCTTGTAGCATCCCAGAACACCATAGCGGTTTACCATAAGAACCTTGGCTGTCTTTCTCTAAAAGGTAGCTTTAATATGGTAGTTGAGACTAGGGGTGTCCAACAGCAACTGATACCCGACCCACCCAGCCAACCCGTCCAATCCGGCTGACTTGATGTTAGTGACGGTCGGCGACGGGTCTCCGCCTCTAGAATTTGAAAACTGCAGGTCGGTTGGCGGGTTTTCTCCCCAAAACCCGAAGAAACTCGACCGAACCGATAAAAGAGCAATTTTCGGCAAAATTTTTTAGATCCGTCGAGATCTCAACTAGATCCATGGAATCTCCATCGGATTTGGCGAGATCTCGCCAAATCTGGTGAGATTTCGCCAAATCCGACGATAACCCAACGAAAATCCAGAGAAAATATCACTGATTTTTTACCCATTTCGCCGTTAACTGGTCGGATTTTGGCCGATTTTGAGATCTCCAACTCTGACCGAACCGACTGCCATCCGTTGAAGGTGAGATCCACTCGATTTGATCAGCCACTCTGGTCGGTGACGGGTTGAAATTTTGGCCATCCGATCTGGTTGGGTCAGTTCCGGGTTAGGCACAAACCTGACCCGGACCGACCCATGGATAGGCCTAGTTGAGACCACTACGTGGGGTAGGGAGATATGGAATAGACTTGGGACTTGATTGTAGGTGGGCACATGAGTCAATGATAAAAACTCCCTGTAATATTGTTTGTTTTCTTAAGTTAATAATATATACTTGTATCGTTATCTCAAAAAAAAAAAAGTAACAATGTTTTTATTGTATGTTTAATGTAAGGTTTTTTAATTAAGTGTCCGTTTGACAAAAATTATTTTTGCTAACTTATTTTATTATTCAATTTATTTTTGCTACTATTCATGGATCCCACTGCACTATACTATTCCAGTTAACTTTTTACTTTATCTATAATACTTTTAGCAAAAATTTTCAGTTTTAGCAAAATAAGCAGATCCCAAACGAATCCTAAAGCTATGATTATGATGAATTTAATTATTTTTTAAGGATTTAACATTGTTTATGTCTTACTGTTTGATTTGATCATTTATCTTTTCAAACTTTTCCCATTAAAAAAAGTCCAAAAATTATCTTTTGCCAATTGCCATGCATAACTTATTTTACCCAAAGGTTTGGCTTATCTTTGATACTTTTTTAACTGGACATCTTTTGTTATTTTAAATATATAATGGCAAGTAGTAGTGGATTTCAATTTCCACTTTTTATTTAGTTTGTGAGTGATGTGGCAGTTTCTCATTAAAATAAAATGAGATTCCAATTAAAAAAATACTGGAGGTAAGCCAAACCTTTTATCCAAACATGTTTAAGGCATTCATTAATATTTCCCTTATAAATATACTAAAGCCAAGTTATAAGCTCTGGATTAAACTGATATGGCAATTGAGCCACAACAAGAATGCTCTCCAAATTCATATTTTTGACTCACAAATAGAGCTACCAAATTAATGAACTTTGTCGCTAGTAAGAAAACTGTTGAGCACAAGAGAAACTTCCTCATCTTACTTTTTTATTTCTTTTGGAAAATGAACCTGGCCATCAGTCTAGTTAGTCATGCAGAAAAGAACACAGCTTAAGAGTACATCATAATGTATCTTCGTTGAAACTTGCTACTTCTTATAAATTAAGAATATTAACACACAATATTGATATGCAATTCTCTCTCTCTCTCTCTCTCTCTCTCTCTCTCTCTCCAATTTAGTTTTGTCAATCTCCCAATTCGGTATCATGTCGAAGCACCTAGTTGATACAAGTAAGTTTCAAAGAATTTCCGAATTAGACAATAAAATATTTAGTATCTGAATGTATAGTTGTAAATTATCGTTTCATATTTTGTATCAATCAGCTTCCATTATATCAATCTTCCCACCCTTTAGCTCTGACATTGAAAGTGAGACTAGTTCAGAATCTAACAAATCGTCTCCACGATTATCTTGTTCCATAGACACAATCTTCCTACCAACCAGGTCTCCAATTCAATCACCTCCACGAATCTCTTATCAAGCTGGAATACAATCAATGGTTTGGTCTACTTATCCAGTTGGTGTGCTATATATTATTTTCAACCTGGTGTGCCATATCATTATGCATACGATGCTGCAGCAATTAACCAAGCCTCTTGCACTATCATGTCCCTTATGTGTTGGAATTATTTGATGGCTAAAACTTAGATAGAGTGTCTTAAGTGTTATAACTTAGATTCTACAAATGGTCTTTGCAATCGAATTTTATTTAAGAATCTAAGTAAAAGCACTTAAGTATAGCAATGTGTAGGAAGTGTGGATTGATTTTCTATAGTTTCTCTCATTCAATAGAAAAGATATATTTTTTTCTTAAAGCATGATATGAAGTGACAATAAAATTATAGAGAAACAGTGTTATTGAATAAGAAATTAGATTCAGGTAATGTAAAAAAAAAAAAAAAAAAAAAAAAAAAAAAAAAAAAAAAAAAAAACATGGATCGAGTTCTAGGCATATGGTTTGTTGTTGAAATAAATATCTTCAATAATCTCAACCCTTGAAATAAATATCTTCAATGGCATCCATGGAAATTCTCTGAAATGAGCAATTGCTAGAAAATGGACTTCTAATTAAACCTCCAAGTCGACCTCAAAACATCTAATAAAGAGAAGATAAGAAGATTCAATCATTATTCCATCTCAAGTTACCTACTAAATGAAATGAAACATCTCTTAAAACTTTATACTTTATAGGCTGTGTTACACATAATATGGCCCAAGTGGCCCAAATCAATTGTTGGCTCATATACTTGTAGAATAAGCATCTTAATCCTAGGTTAGTTAAGTATTATCTAATATATAAACCCTACATTAAGTTCATTGTAACACACTAACACAAATGCTTAATATCAATATGTAGTCATTCAAGAGTTTTTTTATTTATTTTATTGACGTAAGCTATTAGGCCGAATCACGTAAAAATTTGTCTGTGTCTCCTCTTTCATTCTCCCACTTATCACACACAATCACACAACAATTTTAACAAATAGAACACTTATGGCACATCTTTGAGCTATGAAATTACTTATCTTAGCCATAAAATTGACAGAAGTCAGCCCAAAAAATCAGTTAACTCAGGCTCATGAAGTTCAGCCTAACACCCACTGATATAACCATTAGGCCAGTCAACAAGAGTGATCAACTCCGCCCACAAAGTCCAGTGCAATCCAATTTCTCAAGATTGACATGAAACTAGGCCAAGTTAAGGCGATTTGAACCCATCACTATAGTGATTATTTTCATCATCTAGCAAATTAACATTCTGAAAGATTTGTTTCTTTTAAAAGAAGGCCTAGTTACTCAAAGATTAGACAAAATATTAGAAGTACAACCCGAAACTAGGCCAGTTTAGGCCATCTGAGGGACCCATCACCATAGAGTAATTATTTTCCAAATTCGACAAATATAGCAGGTTCTAGGGGCTACATTATCCTTAAATATATGAACCAAATAGGGTCAAGTCAACCAATTTACCCCAAATGGCAAAGGGCCAAACTAACTCAACTGTTATTTTCGTCAGCGCAAAAATTTATAAAGATGACTTTTTGCCTAACTTATGCATGCGATATATCTCAATCTGAAGATAACTATGATGAGTTGTTTGTTCCAAGACATTAACAATTGATCATACTTCATAATAGTATCATCTTTCTTTGCATAATCCATGACTGAAACATAACAGTTTTTTGTATAGACACCCAAAAAAATTAGTTTTGAATTGTACCAAGGCATAGACAATTGATCGTACTTCATAAAAGTATCAACTTTTTACGTAATCCATGGCTAAAACGTAATAGATTTTTGCACAAAGACACCCAAAAAAATCAGTTTTGGACCCAAAAAATGCATTTTGTTCAATTTGTTCTAACTTTGTGAGTTTATTGCTTTTTCGGCCTCTATTTTGCCCAAGTAAGGTGTCTTTGGAAAGGTTCTATGTCTAATTTCTAAAGATATCCACTCTATTGTCTCAATCTTCCAATTTGGCAAGTTGGAGACTTTGGAAGATGGCTCCAGAATCAAGTTTATGCATAAAGTTTTCATTTTAATATTTTTGGTAAATTATTTTTATTTAAGTAAGTTTTTGCCATCCAAGCATACCAAATCGAAGCTTGCCATAAGACCTTTCCAACAACTCATTTGGGTCAATTGGTGGTCATTTGACTATAGTTCAATCAAAATTAAACATAATGACACTCTTCACAAGCGGCCAAGTTGTTTCCTAAAATAAAAATAAAAAAAAACAAAAGTCTTTTAACTAAAGATTCAATGTTATTGAGATTTTTTTTTTTTTTTTGAACTACGTTTGTAAACTGTCATTTTAAGGGGAATTTTATAATCTTTCATATGAGTATAAATCTATCACGATTAGATGGTAGGAATTTTGGTTAAACCCAGGTTAAGCCTCAATTAGGGTTGGTCAAACTTAGCCAAATTGTTTTAAATGGTAGATTAGGTCAAAATAAGATGGAATTTGGTGACAGGTTGAATATCGGGCTAATTTTATTGTTGACTAGTTTGGTCAAATTTTGTCAAAGTGAGTCCAACTAAGGTAATTTTAAGATTTGGGGTCTCCGAACCATTAAATTAATTTATCAAACATTCAATTGGGACAAATTAATTAATTAATTTAATGTAATTCCTTCTTTTTTTTTTTTTTTTAAATGTCAAAAGTACAATTTTTTGCTTTTTAGTATTCAAATTGGTATTTTGGCAAGCAAATCAAGGCTCGATAGAATACGTCTATATTTTATAACCATATTGTTTTACGTATCATATATATTTTAAGTTTAACTGTCAGACAATATTAGTAATTGTGTTATGTGTGTTAGGGTACTTTTTTTTTTTTTTTACACCTAATTTTATTTGAGTACCACCTATTTATTTTCAAACATCACTAATAAGTTATTGGGTTTTCCCAAATATTTTTTGCTCTATTATTATGTTAACCACAAATGTTTCATATCTCATTATCTAAATTGGGTTATGATATAAAATATCACAAAGAAAGCCCAAAAACTCATATTTTATCCAATTTTATTATCATTATTTAGCTAAGCCCAAAACCGGCCCTATGAACCCAATAAACATATCCTATTCTATTTAAAGCCCAAGAATACTTATGCTTGACAATATTTGAAAAGCTCATGATTCAAATCCATGGCAAAACAATTTTATCAATGGAATTCAAATCCATAATCAAAGCCCATGATTTAAACCCAAGGCAATTTATTTATCCAAAACTCAATTCACATTAACAATATCAAAACCCAATTCTCATTGGCAATATCAAAGCTTAGTTCTCGCTGGCAATATTTAAAACCCAATTTTTATTGACAACATCAAAGCTCAATTCTCATTGACAATATCAAAACCCAGTTCTTGCTGACAATATTTAAAACCCAATTCTCATTGGCAACATCAAAGCCCAATTCTCATTGGTAATATCAAAGCCCAATTTTCGCTAGCAATATTTAAAACCCAATTCTCATTGTTAATATCAAAGCCCAGTTTTTCCTAGCAATATTTAAAACCCAATTTTCATTGGCAACATCAAAGCTCAATTTTTATTAACAATATCAAAGCCTAATTTTCATTGGTAATATCAAATGCCCAACTTACATTGGTGCTATTAAAAGCCTAAGCTAACTACTTGGCACTATTCTATAAAAAGCCCAAGGTTCTTAATGATTGACAAAATACTATATCATAATTATTTCACTTAAAAGTCCAATAATGAACAATACTCTAGATTCTTAAACATATTACTGTAATATTACAAGTTCATGGAATTTATGAATTATCTATTCTCAAAACCCATGGCAATCATCTTATAAAAGCCCATGAAAAGTTATGATTATTAGACCCATGACATTTATCTATTTCATATTATAAACTCATGTTCACTATCTATCTTACATCACAACATTCATAATATTTATTCCCAAAACTCATGGTAATTATTCATCCTACAAGTCCATTATTATGATTATCTATAGAGAAACCCATGAGAACATCACATTATTCCATTATAGTGGTTGTTACCATATTTATTTAAAACCCATGGTAAATATAATTCTCAAGAACAATATTGAAGGTCACTATTTAAAATAGCCCCAAAGAAAATATCATTTACAAAGTAATCCATAGTAAAAATTACGAGAAACTATACAAGTTGTTATTTAAAGCCCATGGGAATTAATACCCAAAATCAATCATAAATATTTATTAAAAGCTCATGGATTCATTTTATTTCTACTAACAACTAAAGCCCATGAGGAGTAAAAAACTCATGGTAAAGTATGTCTTTAATGCCCATTTTGTAGGCCCAAGAATCTCATGAAGTAGGGAACAAGTCCAAGCAAAGAAAGGGCCATGTGGCCCAACTAAAATTGCTAAAATGGAGCAAAGTTCTAGCCGAAAAAGGTCCCTAGCAAGAGGCTTGAAAGTGGGCAACTAGCCCTTGTTCATCCCTAACCAAAATACAATTAGAGACCCCTACAAGAGAACCAAGCCTTTGAGGATGAACTAGGGGCTATCCCATTAGTTTTCTGTCACCCTCTACCTGACGAAAACAGTGCCCGAGGGCTGTCATATCAGCTGAAGTCTGAAGGATGATGGAATTCCATCATCTTCCTTAAGATTGTACCTCCAGTGGAAGGAGAGCTAAAACCAAGTTATCCAAACCTCAACAAATTGATGCTATAAATGTTAAAAACGTTTAAAACATGATTTATGTGCCAAGCCCATGAATCGTAAAGGGGAAAATTTGGGAACATGTGGTTTGGAGGGTATAAAGGGATCTCCAGCGAAACCCCCTAAAGTGGACTTAGAGTTTGACATCTGGCTTGAGGTGTTGAATCTTACTTCTTGGGGGACCAAATCTCAGTTGCAGCATTAAGATTCATTCCTGATACATGCCTTAATCCCATTGATTAGGCTTAGTCCCAGAAATCCTGGCATTTAATGCAAAGCACTCTAAAATCTCATCATTCCCAAAGAGGCAAGGCAGCCCCTAAAGTAAATCTCCTACTTTTGACCAAAAATCCCAAGAAGATTAACCTTGATTCACTACCTCTGAGTAGTTCTACATTTTTGGATTCTTGTTAATTAATGTTTCTCTAAAGCATCATTATAAAAAGATGAACACCTCAACCCACTAGAGGACAACTACCCTCTCTGAAACTCTTGGTTTGTTTACTATTTTGCTCGTCGTTTAGCTTTCCTCAAGCTCACCACTCATCATCTTTAACCCACACTCATCTAATCTCAAATACTCTTTTCCCCCTTTCACACAATCACAGCCCATAAATGTCTCTCAACTAGTCATAAACAGCCCACCACTCACAAAAAGCTTTAACCTCAGTGCTAATCCCATTCCACTCACTTAAAACAGCCCACATTACCTCATTCATGCCTTATGCACACATACTCACCAAAGTCTTAGTTTAATACTTGCCGCATTGAGCTAGGATCTTTCTCTCCCTTTATTTCATCCTATTTTTCCTCTTTTATTTGTAACTATGAAGCCTTTAATCCTTGTTTAGTATTATTATGATGAAGGTCATAATGTTTTGGAAATTATGGAAGTTTTCCCTTATGTTGACTTAATAATAATAAGGAAAACATATGATTTTTACCATGTAAACACACTTATTAACCTGGAATTACCCCACCACTGGAGATAATACCGTACCGCTAGAAGACTAATTTGAACTATGATGCTGTAAAAAGACTAATAATATAATAAACTAACAACAATATCGTGTTTATTGTGTTTTATTGTTGTCTTCTTGTTAAAGTGCAGCCTCTATCTCTTACTTGGGCAGACTTACACAACACCAAAAGCCTTTGCGCTTTATTTCAAAGGCCCATTGTTGAGTTTCGACTTGGCTACCCCATATTCTATTTGGGAACATCAAAATTTTCCCCTCAACAATGTGTAAACTCAAAAAAGTTTGTATAATTGCATATAGAGGTTACACATATCTTGAGATAAGAGAAAATAATTCTTGCCAATTTGGAATAGAACTTGACTATTCCTATACCCACATGCAACTTATCGCATTCAAAAAAAGACACCTGCTTGATCAATACATTGGAGTATTACTTTGGCTTCTGAAAGCAACAACTGACATAAGTATAGTTTGCCTTCCTCTTATTCAATTTCTTTTTTATTTCTTAGCTTTTTTTTTTTTTTTTTTTGAGAAACTTTTTATTTCTTAGCCTAAAGCTTGTTTATCCATTTTGTTTCTAAATTAGGGATTGTGCTAAACAATTGATGTGGCTCCACAAAATGGCCATGAAAAGCTAGGTTTGATTATTTTTGAGTTAAAGCTCTTTCACTACTTTATCGGGTTAAAATTCTTTCACAATAACATTTCAATGATGTGCTGTACATTTTGTTATTAGTTTCCTTCAATATTTTAATTATTCTCATTGTAAAAAATTGTAATATTTAGTGTTCTATTTTATAATAAATGTGGTATAATAATTTTGATCATACAATATGTGTTTACAAATTTGAAAATTACACGATACAATGACTAATATAGATAGGCATGCTCCATGCCTATTCAAGAATGCAAATATCGTTTTGATAAAATAAAAATAAAAATGTCCTTCCATTATTATATATATATATATATATATATTCTTGATTGTGTGTTATTAAATTTATTTTTTCTTTTGTTAGACTTTATTTCAAATGCTGAAATAATTAAGTTTGAGCAAGAATACCACAATTCAAATCAATTGTTTCTCCTATAAATCTTAGAAAAATGATAAAGAATTTCATTATACTTAAATAATTAGTGCACTAAAAATAATTAATATAGCAAAATAAATGTATTTATTCTATTAGATAATTAATGCATAACTATAGATAATTCATATATATGAAGGAAAATTATTGTGTACTCTCGGAGTACCATAAATGCGTATTCCATCTTCTCACATAAATAGTGAGTCTCATTAATTAAATTCATGGTGAGACCTACCATTCACGTGAGAAGGGGAGAGTACGCATTTATAATACTCTGAGAGTACCTATATATAATAAATATATGCATTTACTCATTTAACTAATTCAATGAATTAATTTTTTGATATAAATGCAATCTTTTGTTAAGGTAAAAACTTAAATTAATAAAATCTCAAAAAATGCATCACATGGTAGAAGCTCATGTTCTCTCACAGGATATCTTTACTTATATATATTGAAGTGTTGTTCAAATAAATGAAAAAGAGTAAGGTTCCAAATCGGAAAATCAATCAAACGAGTAGGAACTAGGTTGAACACGTCCAATAATTGGTGTTTCAATCGTTTCAACTGTTTTCCTATATAATCAAGTGTTTTTGCTTTAGGAAGTAGTCTTTTACATTAAAAATTAAAAAAGAAAAAAAAAGAAAAAAAAAAAGGTGCTTTTGCTTTAGTACGGTCATTTGTCTTGAAAGCTTGTAACTTTTGACTTAATTTTTCATAAGGTTGGCAGATTAGTTACCCAAGAAGTTGTTACAACATTTTACATGATTAATTTTGATGATATCTAATAAAAGTAAATTTGTTGGTAGTATTGCTTCTCAAAAAAAAAAAAAAAAAAAGGGTTAGGCTAAGGACGATTTTTTATTTTTTGGTAAATAACTATGGACGATACACAAAATTATAGGAGTCTTCAATGGTATCTCAAATGTCTATTATGGTTTCTCTGGTCAATGTAACTTCAATTGTTAACAAATATTATAAAATTCTTGTCATATAAGAGTTTGTTATTATTTTCCCAGAATAACAACTGAAAAAATTAAAATTAAAAAAGAAAAAAGAGAAAATGGGTTATCATGTAAAATGATAAAATTTATTTTCCGATGTTGCCTAATACTGTTCAAGGTGATACAGTCACCTTTTGATTAGAAATAAAAAATGTATTAGGGAAGTGTAAAATTTACCCTTATCATATATACTTATTATTTACAATGAATCCATTTTATAGTTTTTTTTTTTTTTGAGAGAGAGTTATTGAACCCTAGATATCTTATACAACCATTAGAGACTTTACCAATAGAGTTAACTGGAACCCACTTTTATAGTTTAAATTATATATTACATACTTAAGGGTATATGTAGTGTCAAAATAAGGTATATCGAGGAAATAAAATAAAATTACAATTTTTATATTTGATCATAATAAAATAAAATTTCAAGTGAAATAATTATCCTGTTATGCTTCTACCCAACAAGAGGCATGAATTGGAATGGAAGATAATCCGCCGTTTCTGAATTCATGTCTATTGGCAAATGCAATCATGCAAATAGAAATTTCTTGTAATCCTAAAAGTTTCTTTATCCTCGTTACTTTTTGTATTTTTATTAGGTAATATATGCTTTTGATGATAACTTTTTATTGTTAAACCAAAACACCAATCAATTTTTTTGAAATAGACGAAGATAGACCCCAAATATTTTATTTAACTATTAAAAATTTTAATAATTAAATTGACTAGAATCCACACTTTTTGGACATATTTGTTTTTAAAATAAAATTGTCATCTTTATTAAAAAAATTATTTATATTTGACCGGGGTCAACTACGAGTAAAAAGCCTACGCTGCCCGCGTCATTTGGGTTTCATAAAGAAACCGTGTGAATGTGAAAGCCACTTATAGTAGTAGGACCCAAAACTTTATGGAGAGCTAGAGAGGACAAACAAAATGTTGGTAATCTCAGTCACTAGTGGAAACTTAATCCTATATATATATGTCCCTCCCGTTCAGCTTGTTTGTCATATCAAGCTTCGACACCCAGAAATTATAAGCTATCTAAAACATCACCCTGCTCCTCCCTGATAAGAATTTGATCTCTCTGACGAAGAAAATGAAGGTAATGTTGAATACCATGCTCAACAATGGTTTAGAAGTTCTGTTCCTTATTGAACTTCCAAATTCCAATCATGTTATGTAATGTAATACTAACTGCCACTTATTAACTTTATTGCAGCAAAAGGTAGTGATCCGGGTGAACTTAAATAATGGCAAAAAGAATGCTCGGACCAAGGCCCTGCAGATTGCAGTTGGCGTACAAGGTAATCATTTTTTTCTTTCAATTTTTAACATTGAACCAAATTTACATGCTCTTTACGTACTTGTTTACTTTCTTAATTACTTCAATTAAGCTCAACAGAGTTTCATTTAGGAATTTAAAATTAATTATCTTTCTTTTTGGTGCTTAAGGTGTTGAATCAGTATCTTTACAAGGTGAGGATAGCAGTCAAATTGTTGTTGTTGGGAATGACATTGATTCAGTCCACTTGATATCTTTGCTGAGGAAGAAAGTTGGATCTGCTGAGTTAATGAGTCTCTCACCAATCAGTTCTGAGGGGGAAAAACAACAAGAGCCCAAACACAATGGAATACAATCAATGGTTTGGCCAGCTTATCAAGCTAGTGTGCCATATTATTATACGTATGACGTCCCAAATAACAACCAAGACTCTTGTACTATTATGTGACCACGTGTATGAATTTTGGTACTGGCTAAAACTTAGGTATAGTTTCTTAGATGTTGTAACTTAAATTCTACATATGATTCTTGCCATTGAATTTAATTCAAGAATCTCAAGTAGAGCACTACGTGTTAGAAGTGTGGAATGACTTTCTATGGTCTATCTCTTTAATAGAAAGAAAAAATTTGTAAAAGAAAGTGTAATTGACTAAGAAATTATATTCATGTGATCTAATAAGAAATAAGGATCTAGTTCAAGGCATATGGTTTGTTGTTGAAATACATTTCTTCAGTGTTATTTGCAAAAGTTCTCTAAACTGAGCAATGGCTAGAAAATGGAATTCTGAACCTCTTAGTAGACCTCAAAAACATCTAATAAAGTGAGTAGAAGGAGATCTGAATATCATCAAATCCCACTTTATTTTATAACTTTGTTCACCTGTAGGGGCAGTAGACAAAAACTACTAAGACAGTAAATTCAAGATGGAAAAACCTCACCCTTGCCTTAGGGTATATAATGAAATAACAGCACTACATTGTTTTATCCTCAATGTTCATAATAACATGAATTTCTAAACTCAAAATACTGTACATTGGAAAATTTATTCAAAATACGCATTACTGTACATTGGAAATGTACTCAAAATACTGTACATTGTTTTCCATAACTAATAAAAACCATGCTTTTACTAGTCTTGGGCACGTCTCAGCCATTAGTCTGCTAGCCATGTATACACTATCAGCAAACCAGTCTGATCCCCAGTAAAAAAGAGGCCCGCAGGACCTATTTGAAGGGTCTGGACTTCTTGTTTTGCAAATAATCTGCCCGTCAGTGAATCTGAAACATAAATCACTAATATTAGTCAAATCCAAGAGGGAAAAGAAGATTTTTCACAGAGGGAAAATTGTACTCACAACATTGAAAGTGATTCTAGTTCAGAACCTAACCAGCCATCTCCACGATTCTTTTGTTCCATAGACACAATCTTCCCACCAGCCAGGTCTCCAAGTCAATCGCCTCCACGAATCTCTTTTTCCATAGAGACATTCTTCCCCCCTAGCCAGGTCTCCAAGTCAATCAGATAGTTCCGAAAATTATGAAGAAATGTGAGTTGTAAAGGCTGAGGTAAAGGTTCAGGCACAAGATGGTAATGCTGATGACAGAGCTGCTGAAGCTGGTGATAAAGCAGCTGGTAAACGACCTGTAGTATATTTATAATAGGCAAAACTGCAGGTAGCATAAGTTAGCTCAGAAGGATAGAGTCTGTACACGTGTCAGTGATCTAGAATGATTGAATCAGAGTTTGTTAATCCATTCCACATTATACGGAGGTAGTTATGGTATAAATAAGCAATAATAGAATTTCTCATTTCCATTGGAATCGTTTCTATTCTCTAAGTTTTCTTCTTCATTTCCTATCTTGCATTGCTTTACTTCTCACGAGTAAGCATGATGACCGAAAAGTATTGAAATTCCAGTCATGCACGCTTTTATTTCATACCAATTAACACTTCTAAACTTTATTGCAACAAAAGATAGTGATCGAGCTCACCTCAATTTTATGTCTTTTATCTGATCATTGTAAAAATTGTTTAGGAATTCATCATCATGAAGGGACCCAACACCATAGAGTGCTTATTTTTTCGTTGTCTAATAACTTATAAATAAATATTCCTAATGAAATTTTCATTTTCATTGAATCTTGTCATATTATTTGTGAGATTTGTTCTATTTTGGATGCTTGAACCAACATACTACTAGCCCATGTATGGATTTATAAATCAAAACTAATTGTATTTTAAAGAAAATCTTCTATGTTTAATTTGAAACGTAACATACCTACCACTACCGATATTGGTACATAAGAGACCCTTGAGGGAAACGTTTCTCACTATTTATTTTAGTGCAATTTTTCTATGATAGAATACTTTACTAGTATAGTTTAAAGGCTTCAAAGGTTAGATTCAGCTCTTTCTAGATAATCTCAATGGTCATTTGCCTAGGCTATAAAGGTTAGAGGGTTACTTTCAACCTTTAACTTTTCTTCATGGGAATAGAAAGTTCATCCTTGTATGAATTATGATGCTAAAATAAAATTTTCAATTTATAGTGTTTCGCTTTTATAATGATTGCTTATTGTATATTAAATAAAAAACAATTTTTTTTTTTTTTTTTTTCTGTATAAGCGGAGTTTGAAAATTAGATAATTCTTACATAAAATTACGATAATTCTCATATTTAAACACAGTTTTGACTGGGTCAACTAAAGAGGAAGAACTAAAGAAAGCCCATGCCCCTATGGGTAGTCCAAAAAACACGACAATCCATTCATTGGCTTTTCATAAAAGAGAACCGCGTGCTTGCCTTCCAAAAGAAAACAATACCCAACTATATATATATATATATATATATATAACTATAAATATTTTTTTTCTTTACTTTTAAGGACAATTGCAGATTTCATTGTCTAGAGTAAGAGATCCTTATTGTGCTTGTCATCAATTAAAGTAAGATATATTTTTTCATTTTATACTTTTCTTATATTGACTTATATAAGTTTAGTTATGTAAAATGATGTTAATAATTTAAGTTGATTATTGTGCATTTGGCAACTAATAATTAAAAGCTAGTTTTTTGCTTAAATTATCTATAATTTATGGGTTCCACATTACTTTTTGTTTTAGCTTTATTTCAAATAATTTAATTTTCATTCATTTGGAAATAAGTTAGCTTTTAGATTTTTTTTTTTTTTTTTTGGGTCTCATATTATGCAAATAAGCTACCAAAAATAAGCAAAAAAATCATTTAAATGGTAGCTACTTGTGATTTAAACTATTATTGAACAAAAAATCCTAATTTAAACTCTTTTTAGATTGATCTAAAATGTTTAGAGAATATTATTTGTGATCAATATCATTTAAATGGTACTTTATAATTTACAAATTGACTAGATGAGAAAAAAAATATTTTGATTATATGAACTAACTTGATTTAAATATATTCATCATATGTGATTAAGATAACTTATCATGATATATATTTTCATTTAGGTCTATCTTCTCATTTTGATTGTAGCTGTTAAATTTATTTGACTTAAATGATAATTGTCTTAGTCTTGTGATGGAGGATGAAATTAAAGGAAAGTGCTACATCCACAATATTTTCACAACAAGTTATAATTGGTAATTTGTTATTGGTTTTAATTTGAATCTACAACTTAAATTACTTTTTTACCTACCCATAATAGTTAATAATAATCTACCACTTAAGATTTGTTGTGAAAAAGTTGTGAACATAGCATTTCTCTTAAACTAAATTGTGATGTAGAAATTGGGAGCAACTATGTAACACTTGTTGGAAAAACTGGTTTTGCATCTCATACAAAACCCACAATGGAAGTAATAAAAGGATCTACTTCATTCATGTGAGATAACATGGAATATTTAGAATTTTAGAAACAAAGAATAGAAAGGCATACCTTGATGCAGTGAAATTCAAAACAAAAGAAGGTCGAACTTGGGAAGACCTTTAATCTTCATCCCAATTCCAAATATGTCCAAGATGTGTAGTCTCTCAATCAGTTATGTACACACTTGTTCAAGAGAGAATGTGTTTTGAGAAAACTGTATATTTCTCTTTTAATCGTACGTACATTTTTTAACTGTCAAAAGCAGTTACTTTATTTAATAACTCTTATTAAATAAACAATTGATTATCTAATGGGGCTAGCCTTTTGGACCAGCCTAATTGGGCTTTAGTGTGTGGCTTGGGATGAGACCAAAGGGACAAATGAAGCTTTAGCTCCAATGGACTTCGGGCTTATCTGTCAACTCTTGACAAGTCCAAAGTTACCATTAATTATATTTAATACCACTATATAAATATAATTGCACTCTAAGCTTTATTAATAAAACTAGTATGTAGCCCCGTGCTACCGCACGGGAATCGATATATTATTAATCATGAATTTATTTATGTTTAAAAGGCTCAGTTAAGTCTAAATTCATATTATTAACCAAAAAATTTCATTAACAAAACTTAGCAGTATATATATTTTACACAGAAAGATGAACCTTGGTGACAATGTTTATCCAAAAGATCCATTCACGCTTTTGAATCTTCAATCTCTATTGGTGATTGAAATTTTTGCAGCTTAAAAAATTTAAAATTTAAAAAAAAAAAAAAAAAAAAAAACCCCTCAGAGTTGTACTCATTTTGTAGTTTTACGATGGGTCATTTTGTAACATGATAGGCATTTGTGTGAAGAAAAAACCTCTGAAGTTCCATGGCTGATAACAAAAATTCTCTCCAATCTCTTTTTATAGAGAGATGGGTTTGTGCGTGGTTTTATATATCCTTCATAGTTGTATTATCACGAAGCAAGCAAGTCCAATGGATTTAGATTGGTACTACCAATTTCCAAAGCATGAGTGTTTAATGTGTTATTAATTTCATCTCATTGGCTTCTGCACATGACAGCAAAATTAAAAATAATTAGATTGTACACGTGTATAGTAAAATTGGACTGCAATTTCAGATTCTAATTAAACAATTGGAATGATAATATATGATAGTAACAACAATAGGAAAATTCAAATAAAATTTCGAATTAAATTATAATAATTTGAATAAAAAATTCCAGTAGAAAGACAGGGTGAAGTGATCCACTCCAAGAAGGCGACCAAACTTGCGTAAATATAGAATAATAAATCTCTCTCCGGAAAATTTACATTGTTCATAACCTTTACCTTCACTGAACATTTTAAAAATGTAGTGACTCACATCTGCCATCCAGACATCTACAGCCGAGTCCTCTCCAATTCACATGAGATTCCATTGATCACTAAGTTCCTTTGTAGCCTACAAAAAGTATCATACATCGGTTCACAGCAGTGCTTTCTTCATTGTTATAGGTGCCCAACCTGAACAAAAAGCCAAATATAAGGATAGTGAATTTTAGGCATAATGTGCATCTAATCACATATTAGCAATTTATAACAAATGTAAAGATGCAAACTTTGTAAGTGAATAGTAAACAAAACTCAGTGTCAAAACCAAGAAGTGCTTTCTTCATTGTTATAGGTGCCCAACCTAAACAAAAAGCCAAATATAAGGATAGTGAATTTTAGGCATAATGTGCATCTAATCACATATTAGCAATTTATAACAAATGTAAAGATGCAAACTTTGTAAGTGAATAGTAAACAAAACTCAGTGTCAGAACCAAGAAGAAAGCACTTTAATCCGAAACTCAGTGCAAATGTAAAGATGCAAACTTTGTAAGCAATTTATAACAAAGATGCAAACTCTGGCTTTGCTATCTTTTTGGAAATTATGCAATGTACCCAAACCAAGTTCTTATCACCGATATTAATCTCTTTAGTTTTCACGTTTGACTACAAAATCAAGAAAAAACTTAATTAGCATAGTAACTCACTTGACCCAATACATAGAAGTGGTTTTAATAAGAATGAGCCCACATACATTTAGCCACATGATGCAAAATTCAACTTCAATTTCATATTCTAGACACATGGCACAAAATTAGAGTTTTAATTTGGAATTCAATTTCACACTCTCTCTGCTTCACCTATTCTTTTATATATAGATTAAATCCCAAGACTTTATTATCTAAATAGTTAATTCATTCATGAAAATATTCGTAATAATATAAAGTCATAATATATAACTACCACTTTGAAAATTACTACTTCTTGATCCTTGAGTATCCGGTTTAATTCTTTAAGTTATTCATATATATTTATGAAATCAAATTTCATAAAATATAAACTTTAGTAACTCTTTACTAAAGTGGTTAGACCTAACACTCTGAATAACCAAACTTATTAAACTTATCTCAAGGGAATATTTTATATCTCTACAAAGAGACTATGAATTCCATTTTGAGAATATGTGTTCCTTTAGCACTACATGTGGCTGCCCAACATACTAAGGTTTTGACTATTGAATTAGATCTCACTTCTAATATATCAAAGCAACCTACATTTCATGATCGGGTTCACTATCCTCTCAGGATTGAGAGTTTATGTAAATGAAAGTCGTGAGATTTATTATTTAGTTGACAATCGTTAATAGAATAATTAATCTTACAGTGGTCCAGTTCAATATGTCTTATACACTTAAGTCACATCAACATATATCAACTAGAAGTCTCCACTTCTATGATCAAGACAAACCATCTTAGTTGACACGTTATGGTCTTCACAGATGAAATGCCCAATTTCATCACCGACTATGAATTAAGGTTTGAGTTTATAAAGAACTTGTGATTTATATCTTCTTTGACTAAATCACATACTATGCATCTCAAGGACTATATAATAATGTGCAAATATTCATATTACCATTATTTTAGATAATAAAACAACTTAATTATTTATAACATAATGTCATACATTATATCACACAGCATTGTATAATAGGATTTTAGGGTACTAACCCTAACAACACTAGCAATAGTGACTCGAGAATTGAAATGCTCAAGGAGGGTTGGTAAAAGCATAGTCACACTTTCATAAAGCAGGGGCTTTGGCTTTAAGAAGAGTTTATGATCTTAAAGGCTAGCAACCCAAGCTTTTGCAAAATGGGCAAGTAACCCTAGGTTTTTCGGATGTCCAAAAAGCTGTAATTTATCATATGCTTTTATTTCAGGCCTTGTTGTATTATGTATAATTTTTTTGAGAAGAATATTTGTCTTTTAGTTTATGAAGTTTTCCTATTATCAGCAGGAAAAAAATAACCTATTTTTTTTATCTATTGTACTCATTTGGCACAACTTATATATTTTTTTTTTTTTCAGTTCTTTGAAATAAACCATTTAAAAAGACCTCCATTTAGAAAAAAAAAAAAGAAGAAGCTGTTCTAAAAATAAAAAAGTTTGGTTTCGAAAAGGATATGAATTAAACGAGTAAGAACTTCCTAGCAGGAGAGTAGGAAGCTGGAACACGTCCAATAATTGAGTCATGTCATGATACTCGTCATTCCATTACAAAGATAGATTTAATAATAGAGAAGTTTCTACTAATTTTCTTTATATCATCACGTGCTTTTGCTTTAGGTCTAATCGCTTTTACATTAAAAAAGAGAAAGTGCTTTTTCTTTAATTTTCCATAAGGTTGGCAGATTAATTATGACAGATGTGTAGCAAAAGTAGTTGCGTTAGTAGCATTGCTTTTAGTTAGACAAAGAATAATACTTAAAAGAGAAATGTTGTGTCTAACAATATTTTCATAACAAATTTTTTTTAGCTAATTGTTACTAGTAGATAAAAAAAGTAATTTAAGTGTGGATTCAAATTAAAGCAAATAATAATTTATCACATAAAATTCGTTGTGAAAACATTGTAGACGTAACACTTTTTCTACTTAAAATTAATAAGAGTCATTCACCAGTTCCACAAATGTTTATTACGGTGTTAGAGTTCAATGCAATTTCAGTAATTAATAAATATTATAAAATTATTGTAATGTATAAAAGTATGTTATTATTTGTCTAAAAAGACAAACAAATGAAAATTTAAAAAAAAAAAAAAATGGATTATCATGTGATGTGACAACTTATCATAGTAGAACTCTATCACAATCTAACTTGAAAAAAAAAAAAAAAAAAAAAATTGTAATGTTACTATTCAATATGACATGAGTTACTTTTTTTTCTTTGGTAAAAAGGAAAAAACAAAAAAAAAGGTGCAGAAAATGTAAAATAGCGCTCTTCTTATACATGTTATTATTTATACCGGATTCAGTCCATGGTTAAACTGGATTCATTTCAAAATTTTGTTTGATCTTGATCAAACTTCACAGTCCACAAATGATGGCAGTCCATATATTTGAATTTGACCTCGTCAACTATAAGTCAGGCATACCATTCAATTATTTGGGTTTCATAATGAAACCGCGTGTAAGCTTCATTAAGTAGTTGACCATACTTTCTGGACATGATAAACAATTAGTGTAA
Source organism: Quercus robur (assembly GCF_932294415.1). Classification (NCBI taxonomy): domain Eukaryota; kingdom Viridiplantae; phylum Streptophyta; class Magnoliopsida; order Fagales; family Fagaceae; genus Quercus; species Quercus robur. The sequence goes on from NC_065537.1 coordinate 18,379,560, forward strand.
CTGTGAACTTAAACTTACGCCTATATATATTAAGCTACGACACTAACTGCCTAAACACACTTTGCTCCCAGATAAGATTTTGAACTCTCTGGCGAAGATAATATATCCTTTTCTTTTTGTTTCTTTCTGACATTAAGCAACAACAACCAGAATTAGCTAGCTAAACAAAGCACCCTGCAGCTCCCTGATAAGAATTTGAACTCTCTCACCAGGAAAATGAAGGTAATAATGAATACCATGCTGAACAATTATTTACAAGTTCTGTTCCTTATGTACTCCTAAGCATTTTTATGTTATTAATTGACACTTCTAAACTTTATTGCAGCAAAAGGTAGTGATCAGGGTCACCTTAAATAATGGCAAAAAAAAGGCTCGGTCCAAGGCCATGCAGATTGCAGTTGGTCTACAAGGTACTCATTTTTATGTCTTTTATCTGATCATTGAATTGATTAGGAATTTAAAACTGATGATCAAATTGTTTTTCTTTTGGGTTCTTAAGGCGTGGAATCTGTGTCTCTACAAGGTGAGGACAGCAGTCAGATTGTTGTTGTTGGGGATGACATTGATTCAGTCAACTTGACATCTTTGCTGAGGAAGAAAGTTGGATTTGCTGAGTTGACGAGTGTCTCGCCAGTCAGTACTGAGGGGGAAAAACCAAAGCAAGAGACCAAACCCAGTGAATCTGGAATACAATCATTGGTTTGGCCAACCTATCAAGCTGGTGTACCATATTATTATCAACCCAGTGCGCCATATTATGCATATGAAGTCGCGGGTTACAACCAGAACTCTTGCATTATTATGTGACCTGTAGGAATTATTTGATGGCTAAAACTTGGGTAAAATTTCTTAGGTGCTGTAACTTGATTCTACGTATATATGATTCTTGAGATTGAATTTGATTTAAGAATCAAAAGTAAGAGCACTTAAAGTATAGAAATCTAGGAAGTGTGGATTGATTATAAATGGTTCTCATTCAGTGGGAAAGAGAAAATTTTGTTTTAAAGCATGATATGAAGTGATAATAAAATTATAGAGAGAGTGCTGTATAAGAGATTATTTTCATGTAATGGGCATGTGGTTTTTTGTTGAAATAAATTTCTTCAATATAGCATTAACAAAAATTCTCTAAACTGAGCAATTGGTGGAAAATGGACCTCTAATTAAACCTCCAAGTCAACCTCAAAATATCTAATAAAGCGGAGATAAGAGATCTGGGGTTCTAATTAACTCAACTGGTAAAGTCTCTGATGGTTGAATAAGAGATTTAGGGTTCAATCCCCACCTACACCAAAAACTAATTAGTGTCTTCGTTTAATGATAATAAGCATTATCAGGAATAAAAGCTATAGATTGAAACTCTCTAAAAAAAAAAAAAAAAAAAAAAAAAAAAAAAAACCAACCAATTAAGCCATGTTAAGGCCATATTAGGGATTCATCATCATAAAAGACCCAACACCATATAATACTGTAAATAAAGATAAAAGTTAGCTAAAATAGTATAGTGAGACTCATAAATAATACCAAAAAGTGCAGTGAGGCTTATAAATAGTAGCAAAAAAAAAAAAAAAAAAAAAAAAAAAAAAACTGAATAGTAAAATAGGCTGACTTTTTAAGTTAAAGCCCTAATAACTTATAAATAAAATATCCTTGATGAAGTTGTCATTTTCATTGAATCCAGTCAAATTCTTTGTCAGATTCGTTCTATTTTGGATGCTTGAACAAACATACTAATAGCCCATATATGGATTTATAAATGAAAGGTAATTGTGTTAGAAGTATTGGTTAAATGATTTAGGGTCTGTTTGGGAACAACTTATTTAACTGAAACTGAAAATTTTCTGCTAAAAGTACTGTAAATAAAGGTAAAAACTAGCCGAAATAGTATAGTGAGATCCATAAATAATATCAAAAAGTGTCGTGAGATCCATAAATAGTAGCAAAAATAAGTTAAATAGTAAATAAGCTGACTTTAAACTCTAATCTCAAATGTAACCTAAATTTACCATATCCTAATAACTTAAGATTTTAGGACAATCGATAATTTAACATGATATCAGAGCATGAGATCCTGAGTTCGATCCTTGTTTCCTCCACTCTACCTCCCATTTAAATTTTCACATGTTGGGTCTCACTTATTAAAAGGTAGTTTTGGCCTACGTGTAAGGGGAATGTTAGAAGTATTAGTTAAATGATTAAATTTACCATATTCTAATAGTTTAAACTTTTGGGACAATCGGTAATTTAACAAATTGTATTTAAAAGAAAGTCTTCTATGGTTCATTCCAAACAAAAAAGGAGTCAATTTCAACAATAAAGATATCATTTGTATACTTAAGAGTATAAATGGTGTTATGTTATTTTAAAATTTTTAAATGATATAACACTAAATACATATTTATATATTTAATATCTAATATGAACTATAAAATTAATTGGTTTCATATTCTGGCATCTACTAGTGGATCTAATCTATTTATTAAACCAATATGTTTTTTTCTAGAGTCGAGCTTAAGACATTGTATGATGAGTTGCAGGCATTGTAGTTGTAATGTTTTTTTTTAAGTACTCACAACACTAATATAAAACATATGTTGGAAAATAGAAAATAATTTTTCAAGAGATATTTATATATATTATTTGATATTTGGTATAGCATAATAGTCTGGTGTTCGGAAAATTAATCAACTGAAAATGTAATATACCCACCACGACCACTATCGAATTAAGGGACCCTTCAGCGAAAACTGGAAAAGTTTCATTCTATTTATTTCAATGCAATCTTTCTATGATTGAATACTTTACTAGCATAATTTAAAGATTCAGAAGGTGAATCCCAGCTCTTTCTAGGTAACCTCAATTGTCATTTGCCTGAGTTAAAAAGGTTAAGGGGTTTCAAACTTTCAACTTATCTTCATGCCAATAGAAAGTTCATCCTACTGTGAATTCTGATGCTCAAATAAAAATTCAATTTATGGTACTCACTTTATGATGACTGCTCATTATCATCAAATAAGAACATCAGTTGATTTTTTATATAAACCGGGTTCAAAAATTAGATAATCCATACATAAAATGACAACAATTCTCATATGTAGACATGAGCCGTAACTGGGTCAACTAAAGAGAAGAACCTTAAGAAAGCCCATGCCCCTGTGGGTAGTCCAAGAAAGACCACAAAGCATTCATTGGCTTTTCATAAAGAGAACCGTGTGTTTGCCATCTAGAAGCACAATACCCAACTTTTTGGAGGGCATTCCTCCACAACGTTTACTGGACAGATAAAAGGTAGTCTAAATTTTTGTTTAGACTAAAATTGGTTTATACCACTACCTCCACAAAAAAGTTGAAAATTTTTTATACACTTCCCCCCTATGGATCCTATCCTATAAGCTATTGTGAATCTTGATTGCATAAAAAAATAGTTTTGTCTATAACGTGTTTGATAACTCTACTTTTAAATTATTCCGAAGAATCATTTTTCAAGACCTGAAAACAAAGTAGAAGTCAAAAGTTTGTTAATCTCAAACTTATAAATCCTTTTTAGTTTGAAGAACTTGTTTATATCTTGACATTAAAGGAATAGAGAAAAATGAGTCTCTATTGATAAAACTATGGGTTCCACTTTGGTAATCAAATTTATTTTTTCTGCCAATCACTTTCTTACTCTAAGCAAAACTTCGTCTTTCCAAACAAAGATTAGTATCTTTGTTAACTTTTCTAGTTTCAAAAATTGCATACTTACTACTAGTTGTGTGCTAACTATTTATTCATAGAGTTTTTAGTGGTACATTTTTTTCCCTTGAAGGGAAGATTATAAGTATTCTTTATCGGAAAAAATTTTCAATTAACATTTTTTGAAAACTTCATTAGTTTTCCCGTATTTAGTTATGACTTGGAAAATGAGTTAGAAAATATTTTTTGTTGTTTAGATCATATGAAAATCATTAATATTTATTGTAATTTTAAACAATTATATATATATATATATATATAAACTTTCATTCACACACAAAAGAAAATTTCAAATGAGAAAATATTTTCAAAATTTTAGGCCATTTTCGAGCTTCAATAAGGAAAAAAAACCCTAAATTTGGGATTTATGTAGTAAATTAAGTGTGAAAGCTAATTATTTGAATAAAAAATGTCTTCTTTTTTTTCTTCTTTTTTTTTTGAGTGACAAAGTTAATGGTCAGTTGACACTATTCAATATATGGGGTATCCATGGCTAGCTAATGATGGATAATAGTTGGTATGTAGCGACGGAGAGGAGTTAAGGAGAGATAAAATAGTTCTTTGTGGTGATCTATTGAGTATGTAATGTTTTTGAAAATGTTTTCTACTCTTAGAAGGCAATTTTTTTTTTTTTTTTTTGTAAACTGTCTATTGATACCCCATTTTTTTGCCATTTAACACGATTATCTTAAAAATTTTGTTAGTTGGCAGGTTTCAAAACTATTTTGTAAACTAGCATCTTGAGACTCTAAAACTCGAGTCCAATGAAGGAACTTGAGTCTTGGACTTGAATTCCAAGAGGTGGCAAAGCTGATGTGGATAAGAAATCCATGCGGAACTTGAGTCACTAAGACTCAAGTTCCAAAAAGGAAAAAAAAAATTCTCAAAGGATGACAAAAGAAGAGAAGTTCATGCCTCTCATTCACATGCCCCACAATTAAATTTGATGTTCTATCAAAACAAATTCACCAAAGCAACAACAAATTAGTAGCTAGAGGTTTGTACTGATTCTTGCTTCAGCTTTCTTGGTCCCATAGCTAAATGAAATTAATGATTCACTTCTATCTTTTTCTAGATGACAAGTGACAACTAGGGGTGGCAAAATCAACCCAAACCCATCCAATTATTAATTGGGTTAAATGGGTATTAACCCAATTAAACCCAATTAACATTAATATTTATTGGGTTTTAATTGGGTACCTAATTAGACCCAATTATGATCCAACTATCATTTCTACAAATTACCCAACTCTAAAATGCCCTAAAACCACTAAAATTACCAAAATACCCCATCAACTTAAAAAATGACCAAAATAACACCTAAACCTAAAAATGACCAAAATACCCCTAAAACCAAAAAAAAAAAAAACCAAAATACCCCTTAAACCTAAAAAATGACCAAAATACCACCAAAACCTAAAACTTACCAAAATAACCCCAAAACCTACAAAATGACCAAAATATCCCTCGAAACCTAAAAATTACCAAAATACCCATAAAACCTAAAATTACCAAAATTCCCATCAAAACCCAAAAAATGACCAAAATACCCACGAACCTAAAAAATTACCAAAATACCCCCAAAACCCAAAAAATGACCAAAATACCCCCAAAACCTAAAAATTACCAAAATAACCCCAAAACCTACAAAATGACCAAAATACCCCCGAAACCCAAAAAAAGACCAAAATACCCCCCAAAACCTAAAAATTACCAAAAATACCTCTAAAACCCAAAAAATAACCAAAATACCCCCGAAACGTAAAAATGACCAAAATACCCCTGAAATCCAAAAAATGACCAAAATACCCCGAAACCTAAAAATTACCAAAATCCCTCTAAAACCTAAAAAATGGCCAAAATAACCCCAAAGCCTAAAAAATAACCAAAATACCCCCGAAACATAAAAAATGACCAAAATAATCCCGAAGCCTAAAAATTGATCAAAATAATCTAGAAACCTAAAAATGTCCAAAATAGCCCCCTAAAACTATAAAATGACCAAAATACCCCCTTAAACCTAAAAAAATTACCAGAATACCCATGAAACCTAAAAAATGACCAAAATACCCTCAAACCTATAAAGTGACGAAAATACCCCTAAACTTTTGAAATGACCCAAATAAACCCAAAACCTCTAAAATGGCCACAAACAACCTGAAACCTCTAAAATTACCAAAAATACCCTAAAACCGCTAAAACGACCAAAATAATAAAACGACCAAAATACCCCTCAAAATATCTAAAATGACCAACATACCACTAATCCTATAAGATGAAGAAAATACACCCGAAGCCTCTAAAATTACCAAAATAGGGGTTTGGGGTATTTTGGATGTTTCGAGGGTATTTTCGTTAATTAAAGGTTCTAAGAGTATTTCAGTCATTTTGTAAGTTTTGAGGGAATGTCACTAATTTTTTAGGTTTTAGGGGTGTTTCGTTAACTTTTAGATTTTGGGGTCATTTTTTGTAATTTTCTAGGTTTTGGAGGTCGTTTAATAACTTTTTAGGTTTTGGGGATATTTCAATCATTCTTTAGGTTTCCGAGGTATCTTAGTCATTTTTAGGTTTAGGGGGTATTTTAGTAATTTTTTAGATTTAGGGTGTATTTTTATCGACTTATGGGTTTAAGGGGCATTTTTGTCATTTTATAGGTTTTGGGGTATTTTGGTCATTTTTTAGGTTTTGAGGATATTTTGGTCATTTTAAGGTTTAGGGGTTATTTTGGTCATATTTAGGTTTCAGGGGTACTTTGGTCATTTTTTAGGTTTCAGGGGGTATTTTAGTTAATTTTTAGGTTTCAAGGGTATTTTGATCATTTTTGGTTTCTAGGTTATTTTGGTCAATTTTTAGGCTTCGGGGTTATTTTGGCCATTTTTAAGGTTTCGACGTTATTTTGGTTAATTTCTAGGCTTCGAGATTATTTTGGTAATTTTTTAGGTTTCGGGGGTATTTTGGACATTTTTTGGGTTTTGGGGGTATTTTGTTCATTTTTAAGTTTCGGGGGCATTTTGGTCATTTTTTATGTTTCGGGGGGTATTTTGGTAATTTTTTTTTGTTTTGGGGGTATTTTGGTCATTTTATGGGTTTTGGGAGGTATTTTGCTAATTTTTAGGTTTCAGGGGTATTTTGGTCATTTTTTAGATTCTTAGGGGTATTTGGTCATTTTGTAGGTTTTGTGATTATTTTGGTAATTTTTAGGTTTCAAGGGTACTTTGGTCATTTTTTTAGGTTTCAGAGGGTATTTCAGTTAATTTTTAGATTTCGAAGGTATTTCGATCATTTTTTTGGTTTCGAAGGTATTTTGATCATTTTTTGGTTCCTAGGTTATTTTGGTCAATTTTTAGGCTTCGAGGTTATTTTGGCCATTTTTAAGGTTTCAACATTATTTTGGTTAATTTTTAGACTTCGAGATTATTTTGGTAATTTTTTAGGTTTCAGGGGTAATTTGGACATTTTTTGGGTTTTGAGGGTATTTTGTTCATTTTTAGGTTTCGGGGGTATTTTGGTCATTTTTTATGTTTCGGGGGGTATTTTGGTAATTTTTTTGGCGGTATTTTGGTCATTTTATGGGTTTTTGGTAATTTTTAGGTTTCAGAGGTATTTTGGTCATTTTTTGGGTTCTTGGGGGTATTTGGTCATTTTGTAGGTTTTGTGATTATTTTGGTAATTTTTAGGTTTCAGGGGCATTTTGGTCATTCTTTGGGGATCTGGGGGTATTTTGGTCATTTTGTAGGTTTCGTATTATGTTGGTAATTTTTAGGTTTTGGGGGGTATTTTGGTCGTTTTTTAGGTTTTAGGGGTATTTTGGTCATTTTTTGGGTTTCGGGGTTATTTTGGTCATTTTTTTGGGTTTTGGTGGTATTTTGGTAATTTTTTGGTTTTGGGGGTATTTTGGTCATTTTTGAAAATTTTAGAGTACTTTGATCATTTTCACTTTAGTGGCATTTTGGTAATTTTGATAGTTGGGTAATTGGGTGAGTTGGAGTTTACCCATAATAATCGGGTTGGGTTGGATTTGGGTTAGAAGTAATTAGTTAAATGGGTTTTAATGGGTAAATGAGTTTTATATACCCAATCAAATTATACCCACCCCAAACCCACCCATTTGCCACCCCTAGTTTCTAACAACACATGCTTCATGATTTAGCTTTCTTCAGTCGCCTTAGCTTTGCTTGAACTTGAATCTTTGAGATTTGAGATACTACTTAATAAAATAGTTTGCAAAATATGTCAATTAACAAAATTGCTAGCAAAATCATGCTAAATGCCAACAAAATCCTATATTTTTTTGGTGTATAGTACTGCTTTTGTCTAGTTGGGGATTTACACTAGTATGACACTCATTGGTACAACTTATTTTTTCAGTTTTTTTTTAATATAAATAAACTATTTAAAAAAAAAACTTTATTTAAAAAAAAAAAGTTTGCTTTATTAATAAAAAAGTATGGTTTCAAAAATGGATATCAATCAAAGCGAGTAGGGAAGTAGGAACACGTCCAATAATTGGGTCATGTCATGATGCACACAGTTCCATTGTTCCAATGCAAAGATAAATTTAATAATAGGGAAGTTTCTATTAGTTTTCCTATATCATCAAGTGCTTTTGCTTTAGGGCTAATCGCTTTTACATTAAAAAAAGAAAAGTGCTTTTGATTTAGTACGGGCATCTCACATTTTCCATAAAATCTTGTAACTTTTGACTTTAATTTTCCATAAAGGTTGGCAGATTAGTTAACCAATAAGGTTTTTTTTTTTTTTTGGTTTTTGAATTTAACCAATAAGTTAGGGAAAAACAAAATTTGTCACAAACATTTTTAGTGATTAATTATGATGGATGTATAATAAGAGTAATTGTGCTAGTATTGCTCTTAGTTAGGTAAAGGATGATACTTAAATGGTACAAGTTAACTAATACTTTTAGAGCATTTGTTATAAAAAAAAAAAAAAATCAAAAAAGCAATTATTTTTTTCTTATCCCATTAATTATTTCTAAAAATATTCCCAAACCAATGCACTTAGGGCGTTCCTTAACTTTTCCTTAATTGAAATTATTACTATTATTATTATTATTATTATTTTTTTTTTTTTTGAGAATCAATGATACTTAAAATTATAGGAGTCATTCACTGATAGGGTACCTTAAATGTTTATTACGGTGATTTTTTTTTTTTTACAAGATAGAATTCTACTCTAACCTAATCTAAGTATATACGTGTGTGAAGCTCCCTCTTGGAGACTTGAGCCCGGCCTTTACCCCTCACACCCCACAAGCACTTATACTTGTGGAGTAACCAATCGCACAAAGGACGTGCAGTGGTTACGGTGTTATAGTTCAATAAAACTTTAGTTATTATCAAATATGATATAATTATTGTCATGTATAAGAGCACTAGCATTTAAGTGTGTTAATCACTAAAATTTTAGTATTTAACACACCAAATACTAAAAACAAACCTATATTAGATGTCCCAAATGTTTTTTTAGCATATATTATTATTTTAGCATTTATTAATTTTTTTTAGCATTTTTGTTTGTATGCTTCTACTATTAGAAGCGTATGGACCAAATGCTAAATGTAAAAACTCAATTTTTTTTTATTCATTTGTTTCTCTCCCTTTCAGTTCAATTTCTCTTTTCTCTTTTCTCTTTCCTCTCTCTCACTCAACCCCTCTCTCTTCTATCAAACCAATTCAACCATAGTTGTGCCCATGGTTTCTGCTCCGCGTAAAGCCACTCAACGCCATTGTCATCGTGATGGTGGCTTAGTTTTCATCTCCTTTTTGTTTGAAATTTGTCTTTCTCCCATTTCTCTCTATTAGTTTTTAGACCCCTGAAAACACTTGTGTTTAACCAAATTTAATAGCCAAATTATTACTTAGGTCAATTAGGTAGATCTAGGCTAAATATTCATCAAACATATCATGCACAACGAAAAACTAAATAACACAAGATATGGTGACTCAGGAAAACTAATGAAATAATCTAGTTTTAAGGTAAAAAACCTGGGGGGAACGATCCCAAGAAAACAATCAACTATATCAAATAGTTTATAGTAAAAAAATATACCATTCATAGTAAACTTAACTAAGATTATCCAATCTAGTTTTGAAACCCCCAGACTTCTTTGATGTGGATTTGCTCCAACATGAACTTCCAGTGCACTCTTTAGATCTCCATCATAAACCTCCAGTCTATAACTCCAAGACCACCCTTGAAGGTTTAGATCCAGCACCTTTGATGATTGGTATATATGCAGCAACTTTGGTTCTACTAGTTCTTATGATGTGTAGATTGATTTCCGGTAGTGACTTTAAAAGGAGTAAGCACAAAACCTTTTAGATCTCAAAAGAGAAGCTCCCAAGTCTTAACAAAATATGTCTTAGGGTTTCATTTATATACTATGTGAATTAGATCTAAAACCCTGATCACTTACTGGGCTTAATGGGCTAATGGGTCGAAAAATAAATTCTAGAGATTCAAATCTCAATCGATCAAACCACAGTCTTGATTAGTTGAACCACAGTCTCAATCAGTCGAGCCTAGCATGTTTCGAATTCCTAAACCTGCAACTTCCTTGTTCTTGTATTCTAACTTGCAGCACCTTGAGCATTGTTTAATATACCCTATAGAATGTAAAATCTATACTAGACAAGTTTGTGCTCATGGTTTGCAAACTGTTCTAAATCTGAACCTAGCACTCTTTATGCCACACTCTTTGTAGGGTTGTGTAAATGGTGTTAGTGGTGGTGAAGAGATGGTTGATATTGCTAGGTTGTGTATATGGGCGTTATTTATGGTGGTGATGGTTGGTTTCGTGGGTCATCATATTTTTGGTGGGTTGGTGTCGGCAAAGAGGTTTTTGGGTTGATTTTTGGTTGGTTGATTAGATTCATCTCAATTTTTTGCTTTTTTGCTTCGTCTTTTAGGGGGTTTGGGTTGATTTTAGGTTTTTATTTTGGTATTTTAGGAAGGTGGTGGTGGTGGTTGGCGAGCTATGGGTGGTGGTGGATTGATTTTGAGTTGGATTGCTCTGGTTTTGGGTGAGTTTCAATAGGTTTTGTTTTGAAATTTTTGTTCCAGTGGTGATAGTGGGTTCCTATGGTGGCTGTTACTTCTGAGGGTGATGATATTTTTTTGTTTTTGTTTTTTGTTTTATAAAAGGTAGGAGTTTTTTAAATTTATTTTAATGAGTGATTTGCTAAAGAAAGAGATGTGATGTAGGTTATATTATAAATGCTATGCTAAAAGTATAAAGTAACTTTTTGGTATGTTAAAATAGATTTTCTTTTGAACACCTTATGTTAATGCTCTAATAAGAGCATTAGCATATGAGCTAAATGCTACATTTTTAGCATTTAGCACACTTAACACCAGAAAATAAGTTGCTTGAGATGTTCTAAATGCCAAAAATTTGTAGCATTTGTGACCTTACCATTCTACGAATAGAACAGTATGGACACAAATGCTAAAACTAAAAACATTTTTTATTCATCTCTCTCTCTCTCTCTCTCTCTCTCTCTCTCTCTCTCTCTCTCTCTCTCTGTGAAACCAATCCCAACCTCTCGCTACCACCACCTCTGCTCATCACCTTTGCATGCCACCTCGTCATTCTTACATATCAAAAAAATAATAATAAGAAATAATGATCTAGTTCAAGGCATATGGTTTGTTGGTGAAATACATTTCTTCAGTATTATTTGCGAAAGTTCTCTAAACTGAGCAATGGCTAGAAAATGGAATTCTGAACCTCCTAGTAGACCTCAAGAACATCTAATTAAGTGAGGAGAAGGACATCTGAATATCATCAAATCCCACTATTTTGTAAGTTTGTTCACCCGTAGGGGCAGTAGACAATAACTGCTAAGACAGTAAATTAAGATGGAAAAACCTCACCCTTGCCTTAGGGTATATAGCTATTTATTTTCATTATGTAATAATAACACTACATTCTTTCCAAAAAAAAAAAAAAAAAAAAACACTACATTGTTTAATCCCCAATGTTCATAATAACATGAATTTCTAAACTCAAAATACTGTACATTGGAAAATTTACTCAAAATGCACAATACTGTACATTGGAAAATGTACTTAAAATACTGTACATTGTTTGCTATAACTAATAAAAACCACGCTTTTACTAGTCTTGGGCACGTCTCAGCCATTAGTCTGCTAGCCATGTATACACTGTCAGCAAACCAGTCTGATCCCCAGTAAAAAAGAGGCCCCTAGGACCTATTTGAAGAGTCTGGACTTCTTGTTTTGCAAATAATCTGCCCCTGTCAGTGAATCTAAAACAATAATCACTAATATTAGTCAAATCCAAGAGGGAAAAGAAGAAAGATTTTTCACAAAGGGAAAATTGTACTCACATTGGCAGTTCATAGAGGTGGACAGATTTATCGCTACAAGAGCAATACAAGATTGGTTTAACATCGAGATCAGTCATCCCAGAAAGTGCAAGGATGCCCTGTACCATGAAAAATCATGCCATCCAATTAGTTGACACTTTTGAAAAATTAAGGCTACAACATCAACAACATGGCATTGCAACAAAATAATACACCTATTGAGTTTCTGCTCAACGACTGTAGCACAACTCAATTACTTAAGAAGGGAAGCAAATAAGAAAGTAAATGAAACTAATTGTGGTTCAATAACTTACATGTTCTTCACTGTGAGTATAGATTACTTCCAAGCTGCCATCCTCAGTAGAAGCCCAAACTTTTATCATGCAATCCAATGAACCAGAGAACAAATACTTATCCCAGCACATGAGAGACTTCACAACGTCATCATGCCCATTCAATGTCATAATACACTGCCAATTTTCATGATCCCAAACCTGAAACAAAATATAAGAACAGAAATGAATTATTATTATTTTTCTGACAAATCAAAACAAAATATATGGTCCTTGCACACATATAAAGAAAATGACAACTACAAAAAAAAAAAAAAAAAAAAAAAGGGATAGTTAATAGATTCAAATCATATCAGTACCACATAAGATATATACTGCTCAGTTTTACAGAGTAGAACTTAATCAATTTAACGTAAATAATTTAGTCACTAAAACAAGGATATGTTATTGTTGCCTGCAAAATACATGAGGGAGAGTACATCATTTGGTTCGATGCAAGATTTGAAAAGGGGAAATTTCAAACAAGAACAATACAGAATCACTAAAACAAAAGGTCAGCACCAGGTCTAAATGAGATACTATCCAACCACAGTCCTTCCAGTATAGATGAAGCAAGTAATGAGAAGAAAGAACCAACGATCTTAAATAATCAAGCTCTCTTCAAATACTAACTACTCACAACATAAAAGATACAACAGCAGGGGGAAAAAATTCTTGAAGAGAAAAACTAACCCTTATTGTGTGGTCCTTGGAACCTGAGTACAGCCTGTTGCCTCCTCCAACAACTAAAGATGTTATACCATGCGTGTGGCCTTGGTTGCAGCAAGTTGAAATGTAATGTTAGTTTCATAAGTGCCTTTCCATGCCAAAATAACACCATACTGCAATCAAAAGTAATACTAAATTAATTTTGGACCAACTTTAATTAGAATATAAGTGATGTACACACAAGAAACACTCAACACCAAAATCTAGTGAGACCTCGAGCATTAACATTGGTCATTCCCCACCACCCCCCTTTTAATAAGTAAAAGCAAACGGCTTTGACAGTAGAGTCTTAGCCCCCAGTTTAAACTGGGAAACTCTAGCTAGTGGGTGAGACAAGCATGACAACCAACTGACCAACCCCAAGCATCTGCTATGGATATGACTCACAATATCAAAGTACCTTAAATATAAAGAGATAAGTTCTTGCTCAAACAACTAAAAAAAAATTCTGAAAAGGGAAACACCCTGAACTTAACATTACCCAAATTTAATCAAATAGAAAGAATAAAAGCTAGTAAGAGAACACAAGAATTCTAAACTATTAGTAAAGTAGCTTACCACTACCCCAGCAAAAAGCAAATCATTAATAGATTCCAATGCATTGACTTGCCCAACAGGTCCATTGAGACTGTATTCAGCACCTGATTCAGTATTCCACACCTGCAGCATCATCAACATGCTATATTGAGGTCACATCATGAACTGACCAAACCCAAAAAGAAAACATCAATGTGGCAACAAAAAAATTGGAACAAAACATTACTCGGTTTTAAGCTCACCTTCACAACATTTGGCATGCCAACAAAGAGCCATGGGCCTTCACTACAAACAGATCCAACTTTGCCACCAAGGTTAATCACATTAGCACATTGACCAGCACGGCAGTCCCAAATCAACCAGCTTTCAGTTTCAATTTGGTATTTTACCCACCTAGACTCAAATTTTACACAAACATTATTTTTTGGTAAGTAAAAATTTTACATTCCATACATAGAAAAGAATTTTCGAATGCTAAACATGGATACAGTCAAAGGCTAATGACTGCATATATATTATAGAACATATTAAATGCATCAATAGGAAGTCCCCTACCATCTACATCATTTCTATTTTTCCAGTTTGTTAGTTATCTTAAGTCAAACAATCTCTTAAGTAGAAGAATAAGATTTAATTATACTTTAAGCTATAACCTTAATTTACAAAGAGGCATTTAAATAATTTCCCTAATTCCATTTCTGCATGACAGTGACTCAAGTTGCTTAATTGCACATTCCCTAAAGCACACAAGTTGAAAGTTGAAAAACTAAGCAAATTCTCAAAAATGAAACAATTTTTTTTTTGATAAAAACAATGAAGCAATTAAAATGTTATAGAGAATCATTTGAGCATAACTGAAAAGTAGTGCCATGGAAACAAATTACATGGAAAAAAATAGAGCTCACCACACCTTCAGTAAACGCAGATCTTTCTGAATCTCTAGGGTGATGGTTTGTGCAGGCAAGTCAAACCTATGTACATTTTACCAAAAAAAGAATGTAATCATTGTTAGCAGGAGAAAAAAAAAAAAAAAAAAAACAAATCTTATCAGTTGAGACCCAAAAAAAACTAAATTCCTCCACCCATTTACACCTAAGACTATTTGAGGAGAGAGTTAGTGATTAACTTGAAAGCAAAAGCATTAAAGTTAATAAAATTCAAAGCTTTCCTCTCTTTCCTTTTCTCAGCAACCAATCAAACATAAGAAAATATAATGAAAAGCTAAAATAGAAACTCCTCGTTAAGACACAGACATACCAACCTTTCCCAGCAATATCTTTGAGCTGCTTCAGCTAATGTCTACACTCTATGCCATACCAACTAAAACACAGACAGACCAACCAAAAGCATCAACTAATGTCTACAGACTCTACACTCTATGCCATTGCCTTTATATATAGACTCAATAATTAGCACAGACAAGAAATTTAGAAGTCACAGCATCTACAATCAAACATGGAACATATGAAAAACTAATATGTAAGAACAAAGATCTCAAGAGTTCAGTATGGCCAGACTAACACTTAGAAACTAACCAAGGCCAAGGAGCAGTTTCGTCGGACCAGACCTTGAGATCTAGTCAGAACATTAAGACCTGACATCTTCAACTGTTCAACATCACCTGGGCAAAGTCCATTCAAAAGATTAATCAGTCATTTGAAGCATAAGCCCTTACCAATCTTGAGGACTCCTCATTAGCCATCAATTGCTGATTGGAAAAAAGGAGTCCTCTCCCCCTTAAAAAGCTCTGATAGTAGTGAGTGCCAAAACTTGCCCTAGATGATATTGAAGATGACAATGCCTGCAAATATGACATCCCCCACTGCAGATTCACTAATTTCCAATGAAGCCATGGATGAAGAAGAAGGCTGAGTGGCGGTCCTATTGCTGTCTTGGCACCTCATTCTCATCTCAACAAGGAAATCAGGAGTTATAGTTGGGTCTGGCTGCCCTGTCCCCTTGAAGTCAGAGAGGTGTTTCTATATGAATTCATAGCCAATCTTCCCAATTTTCTGTGCACCCTCAGATGATCAAAGAGGGAAAGAATGTTGTCTAGCCTGTGATGTCATGTATAGTAGTTTACATCAGAGGACTCCAATAAAAAGAGTTATCAATATAGAGCTGTTCTTGATTGTCAGTTTAACAGAAATTAGAATAAGAAAAGTATTTCATTTTATTTATTTTTGAATTTTTTGACATTTTAGACTTGAAAAACCATAACTAAAAAGTGCCTGAAACAACTAGTTGGTTAGTTTTGATTTCCCTTGCTTCAAACCCAGAAAAGAAGTAAATACATTTATACTAAGACAAATTGAATGTTTTACTCTCTTTGATTGCTACAAAACAGGAAAATATTGTAAAATGCAAATTTAAAATGTTACCTTTGTGTTCCCATATAATTTCCAAAGTATATGAATCTTTTTTTCACACTATTACTAATTCAAAAAAATTAAATCCCTCTAGGACCCAATGATACGATGTGGCTATCATACAACACAATAGTTTACAAGCATGTTCCAGCTAAATTCCTAAGAAGAAAAAGAAATGGGAAATCAAGGAAAAAACAAATATGCAACAAACCTTTTGTCTTTGTTTCACATCAAACATCCAGCTGCTGCACACGCAATGAAAGGTGGCCAACTAACTGCATTTGGGCCCAAGCACATCATCAAACTTCCCAAGAGTTGTTCTTTACTGTCAGTTCATCAGAATTTGGAATAAGAAAAGTATTTCTCTTTTCTTTCTTTCTTTTTCTTCTTCTTTTCCTTTTTTAAGTTTTCGACCTAAAAAACCATAATCAAAAAGTGCTTGAAACAAATAGTTGGCTAATTAAAGGTGACTCACAATCTGTGGAAACCAAAACAGAAAAAACCACTAGGAACATATTCTCAATTCATTAACTTTCTAATCTTTCCCCACAACTAATATTTACTTTATAGACTCCTCTCGACATAAAAAAATGTAAAGAGATACCAACTCTTTTAAAGTCTGTTTCCTACATTTTACCCAAGTTTCATTCAAGAATCATTGTCCACAAACAATCATCAAATCCTAAACCTTAAAGTTTTGCTAAAGGACTCTGGATATTAACAAAAATATCTTTAAAGAGAGAGAGAATAGGAAGATTAAGGATCAAGAACAGACCAGCATAATGCCATCTCTTGTGGCAATAGAAACAATATCAGCGCATGAAACTACCCCTAGACAAGCCTTTTCAAGCTCCTCCTTGATGAAATCAATTTTATTGAAAACCCTCAAGGTCTGAAATGGTTTTTGTTAAAATTGCTGTCATCAAAAAGGACTGAAGCACCATAGCCCTGATCAAGAAAATCCCACAAAAAATTAAGACCAACAAATTAGTACCTAAAAATAAATGGCAAGAAATTAGACACCAAAAATAAGAACATACAATTTTTTATCATCATCTAGTCATGGAATGTCAGCCAGTGATCTAAATTATGAATGAATGCTGTCCCTCCATCCTGTTAGAGAGATAGAAAGGGCCACCAGCCTGTACATAAGAGCACTCCAACAAAAAGAATTACTAAGAGCTGTTCTTTATTGTTAGTTTAACTGAATTTGGGATAAGAAAAGTATTTCATTTTTTTTTAATTTTTTGAAATTTTAGACCTGAAAAACCATAACCAAAAATTCCCTGAAACAACTAGTAAAGGTGTATGTAACAATTTGTGGAAACCAATACAGCAAAAAACACTAGGAACATATATTCAATTTATTAAGTTTCTAAGCTTTCCCCACAATCAATATGTAACTTTAGAATCTTATCTAATTGAAAATATAGAGGACATTAGTCTACTCCTCCAAGCATCCTAGGTAGCACTAGGGTAATTAACACCGCTCTTCAATAAATAAATAAATAAATAATTACTCTTCATGCAATCCAACCAACAAGATCTTTAATCTGTATAAGGAAGGTAATATTACAAGGATGTAATAATAATAATAATAAATGAAATATGTAATAGAATATAACCCGATTATTTGAAGCTACAACTAAGCAGTGAAGTTGCCCCTTTTAAAAAAAAAAAAAAAATACCCAGACCACAAGATTTAGTTAGAATTGCAATGGAGTAGAGAAATTTCTTCTCACACTAGAGCATAAAGCAGGGTCATTAAATGAAGTCTGACATAAATAAAGCATTAAAATGTGGTGGTTACATAGTAGTAGCCTATATATTCGCTGGTATGGCTATACCTTAAACATAAAAGGTTTTTTTTTTTTTTTTTTTTTTTTTTTTTTAAGGAAGCATAGAAGCTTATGCACCCAGTAACACTAGTAATAAGCCTCACATTAACACAAGTACAACCATTCCAAACTCGCATAAAGGAAATTAAAAATGAAGAATCTTCTTACCAATATAAAGACAGTTTTAAGGAAGCAAAAAATTTATGAAATAGATATTTTCAAATATATTAGTATATAAAAATATACCTAGTATTTGTATCCATTAGATTCTTCTTCAATGAGTTCATCCACGAGCATTCTTCTAGGATCTTTGTAACTTGTTATGTCTTCCTCCATAAACAATATTCACTAGCCATTTCGGTTTTCCACTTGAGAACACAAGATAACCCAAACCCAATCCAAACATGAATCCACAGCCATACCCCAACAATACAACTTTCCAATGAAACCCATTTTCAAATTCAAAATCATCTTCTTGAAGGGTTGATGATGGTGATGGTTGTTGTCCCTCATCATTGCCACAAGCTTTTGTCATTGGAAATCCACATAACCCACGGTTCCCATAGTAAGAATCATTCATAAAGGTATTGAATTGTTTACCTTGGGGTATATGTCCAAAAAGATAATTTTCTGATAGGTTTAAAAATGCTAGCATTGTGAGATCTACCAATTGAATAGGAATTTCACCTGTGAGCTTGTTTGAGGAGAGATCTAGCCATTCAAGATTGGTTAAATTTCCCAACGATTGAGGCATAGAACCTGTAAGATTATTGTGTGAAAAATTAAGCCCCTTCAATGATCGAAGCTCTCCAATTACCTTTGGAATTTCTCCTTTGAAATTATTGTTGGAGAAATCAATGGTTGTGAATAGACTTTGGATTTTTACCAAATCAATGAAAAACCCTTTCATCACCACTGTCACGGAATCTTGATAATAATCATCACCCATATATTTCAATTCACCTTTGTCCGCACTCACATTCATCATGGCTTTTAAATACTTGAAAAGGTTTGTCGGCAAATGCCCATGGAACTCATTGTGAGAGAGATCTATGATTCGCAAATTTGGGAATGGGAATTTGGTCTTGGGGTTTCCTAAGGCACCATGAAAGTTGTTTGATCGCAAGATAAGAACCCGCAACTTTGGAAGAGTTTCCAACCAACGAGGGAAGGTGCTATTAATCTTGTTGTTACCAAAATCTAGAACTTCCAAATTTCTACAACGGACCAATGATTGTGGCAATGACCCTTCAAATTGGTTGCCATTGAGTTTAAGACTTCTCAAGCGACATCCCTTTGCAAATTTCATTGGGAGGGTGCCGTTAAGATTGTTATTTTGTAAATTCAGATCCATGAGATTGTCACTAAAGTTTCCAAAACATGGAGGAATCATGTTACTCAAGTGATTATAAGACAAATCAAGGTACTTAATAGAACTGAGATTGCAAATCAAGGAAGAGATTTGTCCAGTTATTTTATTCCTTGTGACTGAAAAGAAAGATATGCCTAGTGGAGGTATTGGAAGTGGTCCTTGAAGCAAGTTAGAACGAAAATCAAGATATTCCAAGTTCTTCCACGGAAGGTGTCCTACACTTGTCAAGAAGTTGTATGAAAGATTCAAATTGAACAATGAATCCTTCCCCACCTCCAAAAACCACTTCGGAATATTGCCTTTGATTTGGTTTTTGGAAAGGTCTAAGTATCCTATATTTTCTGCAGTTCGTAAAAAGTGTGGAATTTCAGTTATGTTGGAAGAAGACAACTGTAAAAAGGAAATGTTGGGCAAGATATTGGTGGCGAGGGTGAAGGAGCTTGGTGATAGATGAGGGTTATTTGACATATCAAGATATTCAAGACTTTTGAGTTTTGAGAATATTTTTGACTCCACATTGCCACTTAAATTATTGAAGGAAACACTTAGTTGATAAAGGCTCACCAATTTAGAGATTGACAATGGAAGGGGACCATGTAGTTTGTTATTATTCAACTGAAGAAAAACCAATGAGTTATGCAGGAATTCACCAATATGCCCAGTCAGTTGGTTATATTGTAGAAATAAGTACTGCAAAGATGGTATGTCATACACCCAAGATGGTATAGTGCCGTTCAATAAGTTATAAGACAAAGAGAGAAATACCAATTTGGAAGGAATTTGACTTACTAACTGACTATTGGAAGACCTGTTTGAAGAAGAAACTTTTGTCCAGTTTGTTGAAAGATTTGGAAGTTGACCTATGAAATTGTTGCCTGAGAGACCTAAATAAGTAAGTCCTGCATTGTTTAGGAGGGACCATGGAAACTGACCACCAAAGTTATTATATGAGAGGCCCAAAGAAGTTATTTGTGTGAGGTTTGAAAGAAATGTTGGATACGGTGAACCTATGAAACTGCAATTACGAAGGTACAATTCTTTTAAGGACTTGAGATTGCTGATAGAATTAGGTATGTCAATTGGGAATCCAGTACTAGAGAGACCCAAGGACTTGAGAGGAGTACTCCAGTTATACGTTGGAAGGGAACCGGTGAGATTGTAGTTGTAACCTACCTCAAGCAGCTGGAGGTTTGGGAGGTGGAATATATTATCTGGGAATCTCCCTTTCAATCCACATTTAGAAAGACTAAGAGATGTCAAAGAGGAAGACAAATTCATGAAAGAATTAGGTGAAACAGAAGACATGTTAACCTTATCCAAAACAAGTTCAGTCAGATGGGTTAGGTTTTGAACAAGCCTTTTCAAACTAGGCGTTTCTATTCTCAAGCCATAATTCCAAGAGAAATCATAATTCCAAGAGAGATCAAGTGAAACCAGTTTAGATAAGTGGGAGATTTCGGAAGGGACATTACCAGTGAACTGGGAGAAAGTGAGGTTGAGATGCGTCATGTTCACAAAACCACCAAACTTAGATGAAATTGCGGAGTCATTGAAATAGTTGAAAGCAAGGTTGAGCCGCTGGAGATGGCGAAGAGAGAAAAGGGTGGTATTGGGATGGATGGGGCCTTCAAGGCCACTGCAACTGAGGTCGAGACCAATGACATGAGCTGTCATCGTATCACAGGTGACCCCATCCCACCCACAACAATCTGTACCCATTTTCCACGAATTCTTCGGAGGATAATAAGGATCGTCACAACCATAAACACCGATAGAAAAAGAGTTTCTGAAATGGAGCAAAGCAGAGGATTGGTGTGAATGGCAAAGAGGCGTTGATGAATTAAAAGAGAGAGAAGAGGAACAATTATTAGGTTGAGAAAGCAAGAGGAAGCAAATGAGTAAGAGTAATACCCGCTCCATATTTGCTCTGCTCTGGCCTCTGGCTGGTTTTAGAAATCAGATTCAGAAGGAATGATAGGATATATTTTGGGAGTTCTTTTAGGAAGAGATAGGAAATGGGATGGCATAGATACATATATTTATAGGTATGACGAGAGACCATAACTACGATTATCAGGCACATCACATGTAAACAATTCTAATCCCTAGTCTTAGCTTTATTTTATGGGTTGGGCCAGTGACTTGGAAAATTAAGGTCTTGTGGGTCACTTTTTTCTTCTTCTTTTTTATGGAAATCTTGTGGGTCACTTTAGTATTAACCAGCGTGCAGTTGCTTTGGAAATCTTATTTTAATGAACTTTTAGTAACATTATTTTAATGAACTTTAAGTATGAATTATTGGATGGACTAGCGTAGACTTCAGCAGTCGAGTTGGATTTGGGTGTGTTTGGATACCATTTATTTATTGAAAATTAAAAATTTATTGTTGAAAATATTATAGCAAAATAATTTTTAAAGGTATAAATAGTGCTACAGGACCCAAATTTACCTAAAAATCTGTGTTTTGTTGAGTTTGGTGGAAAAGTGAACAATACCTATATAGCATAATTCTTTGATGCAGATTCATTGATTAATAAAACTAACTTTTTATTTGAAAAAAAAAAAATTCAAAGTCAAAAAATCAGGTATTCCGAGTGAGATTTATAAAAACTCCTTATAAACAAGTATCATAATAATCCTCCAGGGCCCTGGCCTAATTGTTTAACTAAATTATTTTAATTTAGGCACATGCCAAATGCACAAGTAAAAAAAAGACCAATCAAGATCTTAGAGGGTTTGGGAATTTCTAATCACTGCTCAGTTCTCATTTATAATGATTATGGTTTTGAAATTCCTAATCATTGCTTATATATTGTGCAGCTAAAAATGTTCTTGACCTCTTGGTTTCCCACATTTTTATTTTACTATGATTTAATTTGGCCTAGAAGGGGTTTCCAATGCATTACCTGAAATATAAGTACTTCTGAAAACGTCCTTAAGGAATACTGTATTGATCTTAATTCCTATAAGGTACACTCATGACCAACATTGTGAAATCGTGTTTTAAAATTCTTATTTTACAATTTAACTAAAATCATTTTTTTTTAAAATTAAAATTTCAATTCATGTGATAGACTGTGTAAGGTAAGTGTGTATTATAGAGTATATGACATTGTGATATCATTACCTGGGTCTAATTTGGTGTTATAAGATTTCAATTCATGTATACAGTTGTGGAGCCAACATCATACTCAGTTTCTTTTTAGGGAAAAAGTAGAGGGATTTAATTAATGACTGATCATTTACAATTTGATTAAATTTAAAATAAAAGATAAATAAATAAATATATATATATATATATATATATATACTAATAGCTAAAGCTAAGAGAAAATCCAATTAGATTTCAAATTGGAATTCAATTAGAGTCGAATTTTATACCATATGTCTCATCTAATCTAAGCCTTTAAATTTTTGTGCTAAGTGAGTTAATATAATGTAGAAAATGAGGAGTTCAAAATAAACAAACCCAAGTAATATATACATATATATATATATATATAACCAAATCATATCATATCATATCATATCATATACTATATAATAAAAGTTGGGCTTAGAAGCCGTGGTTGCGCCAAGTGACTTCACTAAATTACAAAAAAATTATTAGATTTAAAAAAAATAAATATTTTTTTGTCCTTATCTTCTTCTCCTATAATTTCTAAGTTGATAAAATTTTAATTTGATTGCAATTCAAATTCTTCATCTAATCCTTTTATTATTAAATTATCTATAATTTTTAAGTTACTAAAAATCTTAATATTACAATCCAAATTCTTACTATTTATTTTTATTTAGATTATATTACTATACAAGTATACAGTTCATTCGGGAAAAAAAAAAAAAAAAAAAAAAAAAAAAAAACCAAGTCCTTTATCTATTCATAATGATTTACCAAACTATTTTTTGGATAAATTAAAAAAAAAAAAATTGTAAATAATGTACATACATCAACGTTTCCTTATTTCTATTCATTTGAACTTTTTCTATTCTACTTTTTTATGGGATAGCAACAAGAAACATTGATTAAAAAACTTATTTCCAATAGGATTTAAATTCTATATCAAGTGGAACTCTACCTATATATATCTGGAGTGAAGTTTGCTCCCATATGTGAATGCCTAAATCCTATGACAATTGACAATGAAGGTAAGCATTCTTTCTTCATTATTATTTTTTTCATTTTGTTTAAGCTATTTTTTTAACTTCAAAAAAATTAATAAAAACTTCTCTCACGCGTCCTTAAATTCATGTAATCAGCTTATTTGTTCTCTTCTACAATAATTGGTTTAGGATTTCGTTACATACTTACACTTTCATCTCTCAAAGTGATAGAGGAAATTGCAAAAATTTTGTTAGATTTTTTATTTTAAAAAAAAATATTTTATTGTCTTTATCTTCTTCTCCTATAATTTCTAAGTTGATAAAATTTTAATTTAATTACAATTCAAATTCTTCATCTAATCCTTTTATTATTAATTTATCTATAATTTCTAAGTTACTAAAAATCTTAATATTACAATCCAAATTCTTTACTATTTATTTTTACTTAAATTATATTACTACACAAGTATAAAGAAAAAAAAAAGCAACAACCCAAGTCTGTTATCTATTCATAATGATTTACCAAAATATTTTTTGGATAAAGTAAAAAAAAAAAAAAATGTAAATAATGTACATACATCAACGTTTCCTTATTTCTATTCATTTGAACTTTTTCCATTCCACTTTTTTATGGGATAGCAATAAAACACATTGATTAAAAAACTTATTTCCAATAGGATTTAAATTCTATATCAAGTGGAACTCTACTTACATATATCTGGAGTGAAGTTTACTCCCATATGTGAATGCCTAAATCCTATGACAATTGACAATGCAGGTAAGAATTCTTTCTTCATTATTATTTTTTTCATTTTGTTTAAGCTATTTTTTTAACTTTAAAAAAATTAATAAAAACTTCTCTCACGATTAGTTAAAATCATGAATTCGGCTCATTTGTTCTCTTCTACAATAATTGGTTTAGGATTTCGTCAAATACTTACACTTTCATCTCTCAAAGTGATAGAGGAAATAAACAGGTACATTCTTTGTTCTTTTTCTACATTTATATCTTAATTTATGATTTGTATTAGTTTCTTAATTTTAGAATATGAATAATTTTGATTATTTTTTTAGTTGTGTTATATTCTTCTAAAAATAATCGTGTTATGTTTATATGTGCATAATGTATATACATGGCTTGAGAATGTCTCCCTAATAATTTGAAACTAGGTTCTTGAATAAACATTTTTTTTGCATTTAATTTTCTTATTCTTTGTAAGGCATTGATTTTATTGCATGTGTTTTTGGATAAAGTTTATTATAGTTATTTTGTTTTTTTTTTTTTTTTTTTGAGGTTTTGATATGATATTTCACTATGATTATCAATATCTATTTTAAGAGTTTTAATCGGTAACATATATTCTTCCATGAATATAAATTAAAGAGAAATTTTTTTCGAATAAAATAAATAGTAAAATTAAGAACCAAGTTGGTTGAATATTTGAAACTCACCTTGAAAAGTAAAATTTGTAACTTATTTGTTGGGTTAAGATAATTAAACATTTTTATTATTTTAAAATAACATTTTCAAAATTATATATAAGAAAAAAAATATCTTATTCATGATATAAACATATTTACCGATATATATACCGATATATATATATATATATATATATAACTTATTAAAAGAGTACAGTAAATATGTTTGTATTTAGAATGCATAAGATGATTTAATTTTTTTCGTATATTATTTTTTGCTAATATCATGAAACAATATTTCTAAGCTTCGCTTTAAACTGACATGGATTTGAATTTTTCATTAATTTTTTTGTAAAATTTTCTTTATTTTAAATTTTTAGTAATTTAGATTGTTCTTAATTATTGAATTGAGGTTTCCACTTAAATTTGATTTCAATTATTGTTTTGGATAGTTTTTAATTATTAAATTTAAGGTTTTTCTATTTAAATATACGTTGGTGATTAATTAAGCCTTAAAGCTCAATATATATATATATATGATTTTTTTTTAATACTAAGTATTTTAACACACACAAGGAGAAGGGATATGGTCTTAAAGAAACTGACAGTAGTATATATCCAAAATGGTCTAACTCTTAGATACACAATACGGACTTTATAATACTTAAAAGTAATATATATGCATTTTATAATACATTAATTTCACACAATATGCATTCATTATATTACTTAAAAGTAAAATATTCATTTATTTTTATTATCTATTCTATTATCAAATTTTAAGTAGATTAGTAAAAAAAACTATTTAAATATGAATTTTGATTAAGCCGTGCATCACACGGGCATAATGTAACACCCCAACCTAATTTCATAATTAATTTTATGGGTTTATGTGCATGTCATTATCTTAATTACTTTTAAGTGCATGATGCTTTGATATTGTGGTATTATATAACATATATGCTCTTTTAATGTGATGGATATAACTTTATAAAGGTAAGGATATATATATATATATATATATATATGTGTGTGTGTGTGTATGTATGTATGTATGTATGTATATGCAAAGTGATATTATTTTTGTAGAAAAGTGTGAGTATGAATGCAAGAAATTATTTTTGTAGAAAAGTGAGTGTGAATGCAAGAAAGTTGAAAAGGTGAGTTATCCTTTCTTTCCTTTGCAATATACGTAAATCACCCAAGATATTTTGCTTGACTTCTTGACTACACCAAAAGGTTCATCTCTTATTCTTCTTTCCCTATTCCTTTTCTTTGTCTTATTTCTTTGCTCTTTCCTTGTACTTACACGGCAACACTTCATTTTCTTCTTTGACTTTCTCAAAGAAAGAAGACTAAAGAAACTCTTTTGCTCCCATTTCCCACGGGTCAATGCAAATCAGAAATTTGCACCTTACTTTACTCTTTTTCTCTTAAGGAAAGAGCTAGGAAGCTCTCTTGATTCTTTCTCTCAAAAGCCACGGTCAACACCACAAAAGAAATATGAAGCTTCATCTCATTTCTTCTTCTTACTCTCTTAAAGAAACTAGAAAACTCAAGGTATTTGGTAAGTCATGAGGTTATTTTAAAGTATATTATGCATTAAAAGATTTTTTATTAGAGATATGGCATATAATCATTATTCTGACAAAGATATGTTCGTGAGCTTTCGAAACCTTATATATATAATCTAAGCATATTGATGCTATTACTGATTCCACGAACATGATGTTTAAAGAAAAGAATGGAAATATTATTATTATGAAAGGTTATGCAAAATAAGAAATTTCAGTATGATATAAAATATGAAATGTTTTCAGGTTATGTCCTCTGGTAATCTGAACTCAGCCAGTAGGGGTTAATTATTGGCTTTCCATGAAAAAATGTTATATGTTTGGCCATTTAAAGTAGAGGAAATGGGGATACCCGTAACTCTAGGCCATTTAAAGTAGAGGAAATGGGGCTGCCCATAACTCTAATCTGAACAAGGCCTTCTCCTCAATGTATATGGACGGCGGGGAGAAATAAAACCTTGAGGAGATGTGCCATCAGGCCTCTCAAAGAGGACAATATCATGCACACAAGGTCACCCAAATGTGATAAGGCCTTCTTTGTACAGGCTTATCAGATATAGACTAACCAATATGTTATGAACAGCTATGTTATGTTATTAATCATGAGAGAATTATTTTGTTAAAATGCATTGTGAAAAGTAAAAGCTCTTATGGCAAGAAGAAGTTTCTGATGAAAAGAAAAGTTGTTCATTAAAGATAAAAGTTTCTAAAGTTCTGTTGTGCTATAAAGATAAAACTTCTGATGAAAGTACAAGTTATGTTTAAAAGTTATCAGATACCTGTTCTTTATGAAATGTTAAGTTTATGACTATGAAAGTTATAATATTTTTTGGGAAAATGTTTATGAAGAAAGATTTTCTTATTGGGTCAAGACGTTTCTAGTTTAATACAAAGTTGCCAATTATCTGATTAAAGTTAAAATGATTATTTTGTAATGAAAATATACATATGGTGACTTTGTAGGAAATGAAATAAGCATAATCCGAAAGTTTTTGGTAATATTAACCTGATAAGAAAAAGGAGAACAATTATTTTCTATGAAGAGCGTATAAGCTATTATTATGAATAGTATAAAATACTATGCATGAAAAGATGTTCTCTTGTTTGAATATTCATAGAATGAAATGATTTGATTTACATGCATCCTTATTGAATTCTCATATATCTTACCTTTACTGAGCTGTGTAGCTCACCCCTTCCACTCTTTCAGTTAGCTGGTTTTATTTTGGAGCAGAGGGAGCCTTAGTCGAGTTTGGAAGGAGCTGGTTTTAGTTTTATATGTATAGATCCTAAATTAGCAATTTGATGTTTAGCTTTGTAGTATTGTGTATTTTAGGATCTAATGAAAAGTTGTGTTTCTTAAAGTATTAAGAGATGTATTATGTGAAAGTGTGGAAATTAAATGATTGGTGGATTATGTTATATTTTGAGTACAATGTAGATGCTGACTATCAAGTGAAAAATTATATCAAGAAGTAAAGAAACAAGAATGAAAAGAAAAAGGGAAGCTTTTGTAAAAGTTTTCAAAAAGTTAAGTTGATTCTTGTTAATATCATGTTTAGACTTGATATTAGCATGCCGGTCATGGTCCCAAATCCGGGTACCGGGTTTGGGGCATGACACATAATACTAGTCTTAGAGAAAATTTGATTAGAATCAAAATTAGATTTTTCCTTTGTTATCTTTTCATATAAATTAAATTATTTAGATTTTTTCTATTATTTTTTTTCTGAATTAATGAGTATATATATATATATATATTTTTATATTATTTCTATTTAGATATTTTGTATATGAAGATCTTGAATGAAACAAACTGTAATTGAACTAAACGATCTCATGTACTTAGTCCCATTCAATTTAGGAGATATAGATACTATTGAACCAATTTATTCTTTTATTTTGTGCTGTATTTAGTAGAATTTCACAAACAATAATAGTGAATTCATATTGTATATGTAGTGTCCAATAGTGATTTTCAAAAGTATACATATAACAGCAGTGTAATTAAAAACTTGGAATAACCAATATCATTAAAATTGCAATGAAAAATCATTTTAGTACCTTCAAATATCCTGGTCAAACTAATGTCCTATATATTTAATAACCTAACTTAACATCAATAACACTACTATAATTTATAATTCATATGCATAAGCATGGGTTACATACTAGTTAGAATAATAATAGATGATTATTTCTTTCTTTCCCTTTGTAATGGAAAAAAGTGTCATAAATGTCTAGTTTAGTAGAGCTATAAACTTACATTCTTTTGAGAGTATCCAAAAAATAGAACTCGGATTCAATTTTCAAGATATTTTCCATTCTTTTTGCTAAGGAACCTATATTAATGCCAATAAAATTCTTGTGTATTCCAATTGCATTCTCATCTCTTGTCAATGACACATTTCTTAAGGTTTATTAGTAAGTCGAATCTAGATCAGCTATTGACAAAAATTTAATTGTTGTCACTTTTATTTTGCTTCATGCTAAATCATAAGAGCTACTTAGTACTCCATCTTTTATATCTGTTAAATTATCAAATGTCCCAAAAGTTTAAGCTAGTAGGAAATGGTGAATTTATTCATTTAACCATAAGTCTAACACTCCCCCTCACTTGTGGGCCTAAACTTCCCCTTAAAAAGTGAGGGCCCAACAAGTGGGAATTTAACATTTTAAATGGGAGGTAGAGTGAAGTCAGGAATCGAACTTAAGATCTCCTGCTCTAATACCATCAGAGAATGCACGGAGTACAAGAGGAGATTGAGCTGAGTAGAAAAGGCCATGGAAAAGAGTACCCTTCAAGTATCGAAGAATGCGCAAAACAGCAGTATAGTGAGTTGATCGTGGAGTAGATAGATACTGAGTTCGATCCCTGACATCACTCTACCTCCCATTTAAAATGTTAAATTCCCACTTGTTGGGCCCCCACTTATTAAGGAGAAGTTTAGGCCCACAAGTGAGGGGGAGTGTTAGACTTATGGTTAAATGAATAAATTCACAATTTCCTACTAGCTTAAGCTTTTGGGATATTTGGTAATTTAACGTGATTTGGTTGAAAATCTCAAGCTGGTCTCCCACCCACCTTGAGTTTGAGGGGGGCTGTTAACGTCTATTATGTTATGGGATTTAGGCCTAGCTAGTTTACTTGTATAGCACACTTGTACTACACTTTACTTGTACCGCACACATAAGCTTACTTGTACTACACATATATGCCTCCTATATAAAGGCACTCTTGTATATTCTTTGACTATGAAATACAATACAATCATTCGGTATTTCTAACAATATCTAATTAGCCTGAAATGCCAATTCTATAACCAGCATATAATCTTTTTTAGACCATAGCAAAATTGTTCAATGCTTGATGCAAAATTGCTCGTTGCCTACTCTATGCATCTCTGACGTGAGCAAGAAAGCAAGGAAGGACTGCGAAAGTGCTCAAAATCTTTTTTTCTTTTTTGTTTTCATTATGTAAAACTCATATTTCTTGTTACTTGGTGAGAGTGCAAATAGTTTACTTTCATAATTACCCTTAAGGTATTATTATTTGTTACATAATGGACGACCTTTTTCCAAACATGATACATCCAGATGTAACATTTTAATTACAACTAATTGGGGGAGTTGGCTTGAGGGTAACAACTAAGATAAGTTTAATTAGTAGCTTTATCTCTTAAAGTTTGTATAAGAGAAAATGATATCATTCATTTTTTAAGTCATTGATATGCTAGATTCTTTCAACTTTGAAAATGTGTGACACTATCAGGAGTCTTTTTTTTTTTTTTTTTTTTTTTTTTTTTTTTTAGGAAACACCATTAAAAGAATTTAATCATATTAGTGTTTTAACAAGTCTTTGATCATTGTTTGGAACTACCAAAGACTTCGAAAATTCAAGTCTCGAAATTGTTTTTTCTTTGTTTGCTATAGTTTTTGAATTTTGGACTATATAAGAATTGTTTGATGCAAATTGCGGAGCTATAGACAAAATGTGTGGGAACTAATTAACTTGTGATAATCATGTTATCTAAATAAGTTTTATGTCATTCATATGTTAGATTCCTTCAATTTTGAAAACATGTGACACTATTACAAGTAATTTTTTGTTGTTGCGGGAAACACCATTAGAAGACATTAGAAGACTTTAATCATGTTAGCATTTCAAGTTTCAACAAGTCTTTGATCATTGTTTGGAACATCCAAATACTTTGAAAATTCGTGTCTCGAAATTTTTTTTTTCTTTTTTTGCTAAAGTCTTGGAATTTTGGACTATATAAGAATTGTTTAGTGCAAATTGCAGATTTATAGACAAATTTTGTAGAAACCAATTAACATGTAGCATTCATGTTATCTGAATAAGTTTTATGTCATTCATATGCTAGATTCATTTAACCTTGAAAACATATGACATCATTAGAAGTTGCTTCTTCTTCTTCTTCTTCTTTTTTTTTTTTTTTTAAAAAAAAAAAAATTAAGGGAAACACCATTAGAAAGTCAGAAATAGAAATAATGATCCTAATGTTATTTCTATTTCTTAATCTTTGATACCCTTATTACTAAAATTTTAAAGATACTTAAATTGTACTACATTTTTTTAGTGTAATAAAGTGTATTGCAAAACAATGATAAACGGGTAACAAAAATGTGATTGGTGCAACTTAAACAATATAATACATGAATTTTTGGATTGCTCTTTCGTAACATGGACTAGCTTTTTCTAAATATGTATGCATACATTTGTAATATTTTAATAATTTACTAGGGGAAGGAGACTTATGGGGAAGACAAAGTTTTCCAAAATAACAAGTAAGAAAAGTTTAATTAGTAGCTTTATCTCTAAAAATTTTTTGTAGGAGAAAACAATTGCAGCTCTTTTTAAGTCATTGATATGCCAGATACCTTTAATCATGAAAACAAATGACACCATTAGAAGTCTTTAATCTTGTTAGCATCTCACCAAGTCTTTGGTCATTGTTCAAAACTTCCAAAGTCTTTTGGTGATTGTTTGAAATTTTCAAAAACTTAAAAAGTTATTATCTTAAAATTTTATACTATATAACTATATAACTCCAAATTACATCCTCCAACTTTAACTTATTTTCGAATTAGTCATTTAAGTTTTTTTTTTTTTTTTTCAATGTTGAACTTAAATATGTTTTTAGTTTAGCCATTTCATCAATGTTGTCTAATCTTGCTATTAGTTTAATATCATCCAATGTGGATTGGATGGAAGGAATACAATGAAAACAAATGAAAGTTAAAGGACTGAAATGAAAAATAGTGAAACTTAAAGAAGCAAATTAAAAACAAGTCAAAGTTAGAGGTGCAATTTGTAATTAATCTTCGTTTAATAAGTGTTAATAAATAAAAAGCCAATTAGAGACCTTTTAGAGTAGAATATACACTTTAATTATAAAAAATAAAAAATAAAAAAAAAATCAATTAGATATAACTATTAATAAAGCACTATCTTTTCAATAGGTTGCTTTATTGGAGAAGATAGTGTATTCTAATTAGATATAACTATTAATGGAGACATCACGGATTTCAATCTTCCATCTTCTGTTATTGAATTAAAAAAACAAACAAACTTCAAAATGTGTGGTACAATTAGAGAAGACTTTAATCCTAATAATGTTGCAATGAGTCTTCAGTCAGTGTTTGTAAAATAAATTTAGACTTGGAAAGTAACGGCCACATGGTCCCACTATTGACTAGCATGACATTTGAGCTATATAATTGTTTGATGATATACAACTACTCTATTCAAGTCATTGATTCTCTATGTTTCAACCAAAAAAAAAAAGAGAGTCATTGATTATCTAAATTCATTCAAACTTAAAAACCAATGTTATGGGGGAATATACTTCAAAACCTATGCCAAGATTTTTGTAGCTCAATTAGTTGACACCTCCTAGTATCTCCATGATTCAAAGCCTCTCTCCTTTGTTATAACTATCAAATTATCCAAAAGACTTCAAAACATGTGATAATGTTAGAAGACTTTAATCCTAATTACTTTGAATGAATCTTTGGTTAGTGAATTCAATTTTGACTTGGAAAGTATGTAATGGAATAATAGTTCAGCTATTGACTAGCATGACTTTTGGACTATATAACTACTAGTGTAGCCCCATGTATATGTACCGATACAACTAAAAACAATCACAATTATACATTTTTTTGAGAAAAGATTCAAATAATGCATAATATTAGTTTACACTTTTTTTAAATCATACATTTCTAAATTATGTAATGGTTTATATATATGTGTGTGTGTGTGTGTGTGTGTGTGTGTGTGTGATTTAGATTTTAATTGGATTTAGATTCTTTAGTTTTTTCATTAAATAAATTAAAAAAATAAATGGACACGTGTCGAAAAATTAGACTCCAATTGAAATCCAATTTAGAATCTAATTGGATTTGGAATCTTTTATTTTTATACTCAATAATTTACCTGGCAGTTGGCACAAAATTAAAAATTAAATGGGATACGTGGTGCAAAATTGAGAATCTAATTGAACCAAAAAGCTTTACTGAGATCTGTATATTATTTTTTACACGCAATGAATTTCTTAATATTACGCTATTGACTTATTTTATTTGTTTCACACCGGCATGTCTTTTTTTATTTTATTATTATGTTAAATACACTAGCATGTCATTGGTGAATTGCTAACGTTCCTATATAAAAGTATTGGCTATATATAGTTCTTCTTTCTTATAACAATTAAATGTTATATGAATTTTTCCTTTAAAAAAAAGTTATATGAATTACATGTTTCTCCCAAAGTAAATAGTAATGTTTAAAAAACACAAATGTAATTCAATTTATTTATATAACAAATAAGAGAGAGGAAGGGCAAAATTGTAGATTAAATCATATTTACATTTAACTTAGTTTTTTTAGATATAAAAATAAGTAAGTTAGTTATTAATATAAAAATAAAACGGGAATTATCATTTCTATTATACTTATCTCCCTTACCCTACACCAGGGTTAGATGAACTTTTTGGATTCAAGTTTTAGGATTTTTTTTTTTTTGAACTTTTTGGATTCAGGTTTTAGTTTTTTTAATTTTTTTTAAGAGTTTCAACTTATAAAGTCTGCTCCTGAAGAGAGCTCTTTTATCATTTGACTAAGACACCAGTCGGTTTTTGGTGTAGGCAGGGATTGAACCCTGTGAGAGTGCCTTTTTTTGTGACACTCAGGCCCAAGGATCCTGGGCCTAATAAGAGGTTTGGTGAACCGGGCCTTGACTCATCGTAGCTAACAAGCCGCTTAAGAGTCAAGTGATGCACAGGGGATGCTTCCTACAATACAAGTAAAATGACAAGCAAGGATATTCATATGGAGAGACAAAACAAACAAGGTAAATTCGGAAAAGAAAAACAGGATCAACAAAGAGGTGCAAAATAATGTTAAAGGGATCCTTGAATTACTAAGACATATTTCATTAATATGTTCTCTGCTATGGTTACAGAAGGCTCACTAGGACATGATACAAGGTTCAATCAAGCTCAAAAGTTACAGTCCTGAATGGCTATTTCAACCTTCAAAACTTGCAAAGTTTGATTCTCTTTGAATCCGAGTATGTGCAATAGTGGCTTTTACAGGATACCGGGAAGCAATATTCACTTTTTCCTTAGTGTTTTCTTTCTCTTCACCACAACTTTACTGATAGTTCTTTTCTCTAAAAAAATCTCTTTCTTCTCTCTTTTTCGCTACCCTTTTCTTCGCAACCTACCCCTTCCTTTTATAATGAAGTTCTGGTCTTCCCGGGGAACCATTGGTTCCCCTGTTTTGCCTTCTTGTGAACAGAGCCTGTACTGTGCCTATCACTCGGTAAGTCCCATTTCCCGTTTTTCCTCATTCTTTCCTTCTTTCAACTTTGATTCTATTGAAAGTCCTTGGTTGGCTACCTTCTTCGGGATGTGCTGAGGTATGCCCTTCTCGGCCTCACCGTTTGGCAGTTCCACTTTTCCCTTTTTTTCCCATCTGGGCGGAATCCTATTCTGCCAACTTGAAAGCCGCCTGTTACCATTCTCTTTTTCGTGTTTCTCTATTCTGGTTCCCCGAGACTCTTTCTGCTTGTGCCATGAGAGGTCGCTGGGTTTTTTTTGGCGCTTGTGTTCTTTTGCTTTGTTTCTTATTTTCTTTTTCTGTCCTTTTCTTTCGAGCTATCCTAGTCTTCTTTTGACTGTGTGCCTGGAAGGATCCGTGCCTCTTGATGGTTGCTGAGGATCTTGACTACTTAACCTCTTGCCGTGGGTTTCTTTTTCTTCTCGATGCTTCTTCATCTGGACTTCAAGCCTCCTAGGCCTCTTTATTCCTTCGTGGTCCCCTTGCACCTGCTTCTTTAGACTCAGCTTGTTCTTGTTCTTTTCGGCCTGGCTCACTCTTTTGGGCCTCCCTTACTATGATCCTTTTTAGACCTTGTGAGAGTGCTTTTTCTCGGGATACTCAGGCCCAAGGATCCCGGACCTGAATGAAAAGAAAGGATTTGGTGGACTGGGCCTTGACTCACCGCAGCTAAATGGCTGTTTAAGAATCAAGTGAATGCAGAGAATACTCCTGACATCATACAAAAAAGATGACAAACAAGGATATCGAGGAGTGTCAAAATTAACAACGCAAGTTCAGAAGGAAAGATTAAGCAGGATTAGCAAGACAATAAAAAGTACTGTGGGGATCCTGGGAACAATATTTCATTAAAGCATTATCTATTTGATTACAGCAAGCTTACTAGGACGTGATACAAGGTCCAATCAAGCTCAAAAATTGCAGCCTTGAATGGCTATTTCAGCCTTCAAAACTTGCGAAGTTTGATTCTCGTTGGATCCGAGTATGTGCCATAGTTGCTTTTACAGGATATCGGGAAGCAGTATTTGTTTTTCCCTTGGTATTTTCTTTCTGCCTAAACTTTCTGATAATTGTTCTAGAGAATCTCTTCCTTCTATTGTGTTTCTTTCTTTTTTTCTCGCTGCCCTTCTTCACAACCCATCCTCTCCTTTTATAGTGGAGTTTTCTGGGCGTCTTGGGGAACCGTTGGTTCCCCTGTTTTGGTCTTTTGTGAACAGAGTATGTTCTGTCCTCATCATCTCGGTAAGTCCCCTTTTCCGTTTTCTCTCATTCTTTCCTTCTCTTGGTTCTGATTCCTTCGAAAGTTTCTGGTTGGCCATCCTCTTTGGGATGTGCTGAGGTATGCCCTTCTCGGCATCCTCACTTCTGGTGTCTTTTACTTCTCCGTTTCTTTCCTATTTGGGCGGAATCCTGTTCTGCTCTTTTGAAATCGTTTTGTTAACATTCTTCTTCCTTGTTTTGGTTCC
Organism: Quercus robur; assembly: GCF_932294415.1. NCBI lineage: Eukaryota > Viridiplantae > Streptophyta > Magnoliopsida > Fagales > Fagaceae > Quercus > Quercus robur. The sequence continues at coordinate 18,415,256 of NC_065537.1, forward strand.
CCGACGCCTTTTCTGTCTGTGCCATGAAGGGTCGCTTGCGTCCTTTTGTTTTTTTCTCGTTTTTCTTTCTATCGATCTGTCCTGGTCTTCTTTTTTCTTCGCGCTTATTGATGGTGCCCGAGGATCCTTGCGCCTTATATTTTGTTGTGATGTTCTCTCTTTTTCTTTTTTGGTTGCTTTTCCTTTTCTGGGCTTCGGGATCCTCAGGGCCTTTTGTATAATCCCTTTGGACTTGGTCTTTTTTCTTCTGGGCTTAACTCACTCTTTCTTGGGCTTGGCTTATCTTTTCTTGGGCTTATTTTATTGTGATTTTTTAGGCCTCAACAGACCTCAACATTTAGCCCCCCAAGCTCGTGGGTTGCCTGAAGCCCACGCGTGAGTAATTCAGGTTTTCTAAGATTTTCGTAGGATTCCACTTTTTTTTTTTTTAACTTCTCCTGGGTTCCCTTCTTTCTTACTTAGGATCCCGGCCTTTTTCTGCTGCTTTTGGTCACCTTAGTTTTTTTTTTTGTGTTGCGTTCCCTTATTTTTTGCAGTTTCCTCTTTGCACGAGACGTGGCAGTTGAGTATTTGAGGTAAAATTCCTCTACCCACTTTTCTCGTTTCTCGTTACTTTTTATTAATAACCGCTGATTAATCCCTTCTTCAAAATTAAATTTTTGGCAACTGGCGCGTCTTTCCATACACTGTCTTCTCCAACTACTCTTTGCGCCTTTATTGTAGCCGTTTCACCTTATCACTTTGCTTCTCTGAGTCTTACATTCTTGGGTCTCTCTTTCTTTTTCTTTTCTTCTCTGTTATTCCGGTCTTCCCCCTTTTCGCACTTTCAATTTCTTCTCTTCTCATTATTCGTGTTGTTCCAAGGGTTTCTTCTTCTTCCCGAAAAAGGAGAGAGCGTACCCCCAGTCCTTCTGAGGGCGAAGGTTCTTCTGGTTCTGCTCCGAGTGATTCTCGTGAGGTTACTGAACGTCCGACCTTCCCTTTACGGGATCCCTGGTATTCTCCCAGTCCGTTTTTTCCTCATGTATCTCATGGCGAGGCTCCTCCATCTCCTCATGCTTGGATGTTTTCTGGCCAAGCGGGTTTTGCCGGTTCCACCCAGGTTGCAGACCCTAGAGAGATTTTTGACCTTTAGATTAGACAAGGAATTCGAGAGGCAGTGCCTATCTTCTTTGATTTTGTTCTGGGAAAAATCCAAGGCTGGCCCATCTGGGTAGACAAGGAGCTGTCTGATGCGGAGTTTGTGGGTCGCCTGGAGCACGCTGGTATCCTAAAGGCAGTGGCTATTTCCAGAAACCTTAACGGTTTCAAAGACGCCAAAGGGCTCAGGCATCTAGTACGTCGTCGGTGCCCTTCCCTTCATACTTTTTTCTTTTCTGTTGGTGAATTGACGATTACCCTGGAGGATGTGGTTAATAACTTCCTCCTCCTGGTGTTTGGTGATGAGAGTCCCTTTGATATCAACCTTTCTGGAGAGGATCTTGTGGTGGAAGATAAATTGTTTGGCCATTTTGGTGGTCGTGCTGCCTCTCCTGGTGGTAAGCCGGCTAGAATGGGGAGATGGGTGATGACCCTTTCTCGTGAAAAGAATAAGGAAGTGAGGTGGGCTGGTTTTCTGGCATTTTGGCTTAGCAAGTTCTTGTTCAGCGAGTTCCCTGGGTACAGGGTTAAGTCTTCCTTTTTTCCGTTAGCGATCAAGTTGGCTCGAGGTACCCAATATCCTTTGGCCCCTCTGTTTTGGGTCATGTTTATTCTCAATTGGACCAGCTTCATGGAGATGAGACCGAGGGTGATTCTTGTTATGTGATTACCTCGTCTCTTAATTGTGCTATCCTTCAGATTTTTATGTGGGACCGTTCTGTAGCTACTTTGGCCAAGTGCAGGAATTTGAAATTTGTGAAGGATAAATTCCAAGGATCCCCTAACATAGTGAAGGGTCTTTGTGGCAATTTGACTGATACTTTTCCTATTATTTTTCGTTGGATTAGCTTGAAAGGTGGTGGCCTCAATCTTGTGGAGTTATTTGATCAAGCAAGGAACTTACATTGGAGATCCCCTCGTGAGTTTGGCCCTGGCTTTGCATGTGATTCTGTATTGTCTCCTTTTTTATCTTCTACAGGTAATAATTTTGACTTGTGCCGTGGTGATGAGGGCAGTCTGGCTTATCTTGCTTGCATTAGCCCCTCTTGACTTCCTGTGCCCTCTTTGAGTGGCCCAAAATATACCCATTATTCAGCACACCGGGTGCTCCGGCAGTTTGGTTTTGACCAAGATGTTCCTCCAGTTTTTAAGGACGTAATGCCATCCCTTCATTCTTCGGATCCTTTCTTGAGGCTATAGGCTTTTTCTTATTGGTCACGGAGGAGCCCCCAATTTGCAATGCCTAACTCCCAGAGAGGAGTTTTTGCTTCTAGTGGCTATACTAGTTATTGGAGAAGAATACAGAAGTCTTTCATTGACTATGTTGGCTCTGGTTTAGTTCGAGAAACCCCGAATCTTGGTATTGCTTCTGCTCCGACATCTAATAGGCGTTTATCCCTTCCTACTGCTGGGATTGTTTCTGCTGCCTTAAGCAGCAAGACTGGGTTCGTATAGTGGCATGCCTCCAGGGGAGGTTAGGTGACTTATGCACAAGATTTTTCTGAGACTTGGTTGGGTTGTAGTCTCGTTATTGGCACTTCCTCTAGAGTACCTATCAAGAAAGGTGCAATGGAGACAATAGGTGCTACTACCGCTTCGGGTAAAGGTAAGGATGTCAAGCTGGAAAAAATGAAAGCAGTTGATGTTGAGGAAAGCACGGAGGGTGTGAAGATAGGTCCTGAGACGAAAAGAAGAAAAATTGGGAAATCTCAAACACACTTGGTATCCCAGGAAGGCAAGGATGTTGGGCAACCTTTGGCTTCAAGGACCCGGAAGAAGACCAAGGTAGAGTCTTCTTTTTCCCAGGTTCTTGTGACTGCTTCAGTCCATGGTTCTTTAGAATCCTCTGGTTTTGTATCCCAGCCCCCCTTAGGACCCTCTGGGCATACTCGTAGTAAGCAAAAGACTTCCAGAGAATCTGTAGAGAGAGAGAGAAGGGCAAGACTTTTTTCCTTCTTCTCTCTTTTTCACTTGTTCATATTATTGCAATTATTTCCTCTTTGCTAACGAGTGGTGGTTTCCTTTGCAGTCCAAACGCAAGTCTGATTACAAGAAGGGCAAAAGCCAATCTTCTGGTGACGACGTGGTATGTGTTTTCTTTGTTCATGTTTTCTCCCTTTTGCTCTGGCACTGTGTTGTTAGCATTACATCGTTATTTTCACTTAGCACTACTTCTCCCTCTTTTTCTTTTTTTTTTTTTTTTTTTTTTTTTTTTTTTTTTTTTCAGGTGGAGGTGTCTCCTCCTATGACCGGCAAAATTCTGGAAGAAGAAGCTGTTACAGCCCTTTCTATTGCATTTTCTATTGTGGGGGAGGAGCCCCCTAGTGGTGGCCTGGCTGAGGAGACCGAACAACCGATGCAGGGTTCCCAAGATTCTCAGGATCCCGAAGCCTCTAAGATCCCTGCATCTCAAAGTTCCCATCTTGAGCACACTCCTAGTCCCATCAGAACTGTGTTTCCTCAAACATTGTCAGATAAAGGGACTTTGGGAGACACTCCTTTATCCAAACAAACAGGTGAGCCATGTTTCCCTTAAAATAGCGTTTCATCTCTATTTTTCTCTTCCCCTTTTTTTTTGAGTTCCTTCTTTTCTTTCTCCTTTTAGGTCAAGTCAGTGTGAGGTCTGCTCCCAGTGTTGCCTCTTTCTTGGAATCAGAAAGGTCAGAAGATGAGTGCAAGCTGCTTCCACTGTGTTTCCTTTTTCTTTCTTTCTTTCCCTACCCTCTTTTCTTTTCCTTCTTCCATGGCGAAGCCCCCTGCATCTCTTCCTTCCTTTAGCCATTTTGCCACTGGTTCTTCACCCTTTCTTCAACTTGTTTTATGTTCTTTCCCAGAATCTTCGAGGAAATCAGGGGATCAGGAAGAAGAGGCTCTGCCTCAAGAAGCCGGTACTGGTTTGTTCTTCTTTTTTTTTTTTTTTTTTTAAGACTAAATTTGTTCTTCCTTTTCCTTTTCTTTTATGAATATTGATACAGGCTTTAAAGATTCTTAGCCTGTTATCCCTGTAGGAATTGTGAGATTCGTTCAAATTGCTGATCTTCAGTCAAAGCAAAAGGCTGCAAGTCCTCCAGTCTCTACAGGTGGTGACACAGTGATGGGGGACGCCTCAGGAGTGGCTGCCTCAGATCTTGATTCAAGGCTTTCCTCCTTCCTAGCTCGCTTTGACCTCTTGGAGTTTAACAGCCTTCCTGCCAACCACTTCTATTCTTTTGGGTCTTCTTATGGCAGCTTCTTGTGTTTCTCTGTTCCTGTTGAAGGTCTGCCGCTGTTAGAGGGTCTGCTCAAGAGTCACGGGGATTTCATTAGTGGCTTCAGGGGGGCATTTTTCTAGGTAATATTTTGATGGAGTTGTTATGTGCTGTGCTGGTTTCACTGAGGAATTCTTCTGTGGACTCTTTGTCTGAAGAAAAGCTTTTGGAATGGAGAGGGGTGGTCCAAGACCTTCTGGAGGCCAAGTCCAATTTATCTTTTTTGTTGGATCACTTGCACCTGTTGGCTCATATGCTGTTTCAGAGGCAATCCTCCAAGAGCATAGACGTTAAGATAGCTACTGCTGAGGAAACTTTGGCTCGTGCTCACAAGGTTTTACAAGATTTGAAGGTCAAGCGGTAGAGGATTCTTTCTGCTTCAACTGTGCTTGTCATTCCTCCGGATGGCTCCTTGTTGGCCGGCCTCATTCCTTAGCTTACTTTAGATTTATATAAACAATTTGGGGTTGTATAAGTTTTTTTTTTGAACACTGCTCTCCCTTTTTTTTTTTTTTGTGTTTCAAAACTGCTTCTAATTTCTTAGTATGTGAATCTGCCTTTCTCTTTGATTTATTGCCTTCTTTTTTCTTCTTTTTTGATATATGACTTTTCTCTTTTCTTTCCTAAGTCCTGGACCATGGTTCCTACAGGCTTTACTGTAAGTTCTGGTCCAGGTACCCGGTGGTCTATTATGCAAGTACTGAACTGGGTACACTGGTATCTTTTCCCTTGTATATATGTATTTTTTTGGAGATACAGTCCCAATTCATGAACTTTGACAGGTTCCCCTTTTTTGCCAAGTGCTAGGCTAGGTACCTTGGGTATTTTACTTTTGCCTATGATCCTAGACCTATGCACTTGGAACTGTCTGTGGGGTACTTGAAATCATCTGTGAGGTGAATCCTGGGCCATATGTAAAAGGGTATTACATACCTTTTTCTCTTCTTTTTTTTTTTTTACTCAGGTATCCTTCCTTAAATCTATCCAAACTTAGACTTTGCAGTGTTAAAAGAAAGACTCAAATATTGAAGAAAAAGGAACTTCATTAAAATATGGTCATCTTTTAAGGAACAAAGAAAATCATTTAGTGTAGTATTGACCACAGAATGTCAATCTATCATAGGTTCCTGAACAAAATCATTTAGACCAGAATTCATGACAAAAGCTGAAGGAAATAAAAAGAAAAAAAAAACACTTAGTGGGTTGTGAAGCTGGTAAAAGGATCCTGATGTGCCGGGATCCCTTCATCCTTATGCATAGTATTGTTTCAGCCATTTCTCATTTATGGGTTCTGTCAGGACTGTTCCATCTTCCTTGGTAAGGTAATAATACCCACTTTCATGGGCTGCACTAATGATGTAGGGTTCTTCCTACTTTGGGGTGAACTTGGAGGGCCTTGGTAGGTTCCTCCTTACGTGCTCCACCATCCTTAGTACCAAATGCCCTTCAGTGAACATTCTTGGGTGTACCGCTTGTGCATATGCTCTAGTCATTCTTTGCTGGTACCTCTGGTTTCTTTTCTTAGCTAGCTCTCTTTCTTCTTCTACCCTTTCCAGATCTGCCAACCTCCTTTCATTGTTTATGTTCTCACTCCCTTCTTGGCTTTCTTCCAGAACTACCATTGGTGTAGGAATGACTAACTCCACGGGGCTGATAGCTTATGTTCCACAGACTAAGGAAAATGGGGAGAATCATGTGGCTGTCTTTACAGAGCTCCTACATACCCAGAGTACATCTGCCAGATGATCACTCCATTTCCCTCCATACTCATGCTTCATCTTCTTAAGGATCTTCAACATTACCCCTATTGGTAGCTTCAGCTTGGCCGTTTCCTTGTGGGTAGTATAGGGTAGACCTCCCATGCTTGATGTGATATGCTTCAGTTAACCCCTTCATGTCTTTGTTTATGAATGGTGTTCCATTGTCACTAATCAATCTTCTGGGGATCCCGAACCTTGTAATGATATGGTTTCGAATGAAATTTGCTACGGCTGTTCCAGTGGCTTTTTTCAAAGGGATGGCCTCTACCCATTTTGTAAAGTACTCGGTGGCTGCCAGGATCCATATGTAACCATTGGATGGAGGGTTTATAGGCCCTATGAGATCAAGCCCCCAAGTGTGAAAAGGCCACGGTGTCGTCATATCCTGTAGAACATTTGGGTGAGTGTGAATTGCATCTCCCAGGACTTGGCAGGCATGGCATGTTTTGACTAGCTCCTCAGAGTCCCTTTTCATCGTTGGCTAGTAATATCCCAACAACAGTAATTGCCTATACAGTCTTCTTTTCCCTGGGTGACTTCCATAATCTCCAGAATGAACTTCTCTGACTACTTCTCTAGCTTCCTTTGGCCCCAGGCACCTTAGAGGATCCCCACTGTATCCCTTTTTGAATAAGATGTCGTTTTGCAGGAAATATCTGTCCGCTAGTTTCTTGAGTTTGTGGGCTAGTGTTCTGTCAGTTGGCAGGATCCCCTAAGCCAAGTATCCTATGAAAGGAACCCGCCAATCTTCTGCAACAAATACAGCGTATCTTTCTTCTTTATCTATTGCCAAACGACACTCCTGACATTTTTCCTGTATAATTGCTGCCTCCTTGTCCATATTTGGCCAATAATACCCCATGCGTTACATCCTTCTATATAGGCTGACCTTTTCTGCAACTCCACAAGCTTGGGTATGTAATTCTTCTAGCTTCAGCTTTCCTTCCTTCTCTGTGATACATCTGGACAATATTCCACCTAACAGCCTTCTATACAATTCCCCTTATATCTGAGTGTAATCCATTAGTTCTTTGATGTCCCCTCTGGGCCCTGCCTCTTTCATCTTTTCTTTGACTTTGCTCCTCCAATCCCACTATTTGGACTCTCCGGGGTACATCCCTTGGAGGATTCTTACAATAGAATGTTCCTGTCTTCCTATTTTTATCAGCGAGTCTCTCCCATTAAATGGTATTTGGGATCCCAGAGTGGCGAGCGCATCAGTAAACCTGTTTTCACTTCTTTAAATGTACTATATGCTAAAGGTCTGAAATTCCAGCTCTAGCCTTTGTACCCAAGTTCTGTAGGCTGTTAAGCTTTGTTCCTGTAACGTGAAGTCACCTTTCACTTGGAAGACTACAAGATTGGAATCTCCCAACACTCTCATATGTTTCACTCCTATGCTGAGTGCTATAGTCAGCCCGGTTAAGTATGCCTCATATTCAGCTGCATTATTAGAGCACGAGAAACCAAGCTTGAAAGACAAGGGTATGATGTCCCCATTTTCACAGCTTAGTACAATTCCTACCCCATTTGAAGTTGTTGTAGCCGACCTGTCAAACCTCATGGTCCATTTCTTTCCTGGGATCTCTGTTACTGCTACCTCACCAGGGATTTCTTCGCCTAGCGAGCCTTCCTCCTTTCCTGGGAACTGAGCTAGCAAATCTGCTATGGCCTGGCTTTTGACAGCCTTGGGAATTCTGATACCTATATCATATTGAGAGAGCAAAACTAGCCATTGTGCTATTCTTCCCGTGAGAAAGGGCTGGTGCAGGAGTGCTTTTATGGATAGGACTTGGTCATCAAAAGGATTTGGTGAGCTAAGAAGTACCTCTTTAGCATTTGGGACGCGTAGATGATTACTAGGCAGGCTTTCTCTATTCTAGGATACCTGGTCTCGGTATCCTTGAGTGTTCTACTTACATAGTAAATAGGCTGCTCATCCCCCTGGTCGTCTTCTTGTGCCAATAAAGCTCCTATTGCCTGGGAATTTGATGCTAAGTATAACAGCAGAGGTTGCCCACGTACTGGTGCCTGGAGGGTGGGCAAATGATTCATGATGCCCTTGAATTCTTTGGAAAGCCTCCTGCTGCTCCGCTCCCCAGGTAAATTCAGTCTCCTTTTTCAACAGTTTGGATAGACCTGTTGTAACTAAGGCCAAACTAGGCACAAATCTCCTAATATAGGAGACCTTTCCTAGGAAGCTTTTGAGTTCCCTAACAATAATCGGTCTTCTTATTGTGGCGATAGCTGTGGCCTTGGCCGGATCCACACTTATGCCTTTGTGATGTACCAGAAACCCAAGGAACTTTCCAGTAGACACTCCGAAGGCGCATTTCATAGGGTTCATACGTAACTTGTACTTCCTGCATCTTTCAAAGACTTGCTCAAGTACTTGGAAATGTCCTGTTCTGGTCTTTGATTTGACCACAATATCATCTACATAATCTTCCATCTCCTCATGTATCATGTCATGAAAAATGGCTGTCATGGTTCGCTGATACGTAGCCCCTGCATTTTTGAGGCCAAAGGGCATACAGTGTAGTAGAAGTTCCCAATTGGAGTTCTGAATGTCGTCTTCTCTGCATCTTTGGTAGGCATGCGGATTTGGTTGTACCCACTGTACCCATCCATAAATGAGAACATTGATCTTCCTGTAGCTGAATCTACAAGGAGGTCGATATTGGGCAAGGAGAATTCATCTTTAGGGCACGCCTTATTTAAGTTGCGAAAGTCCACACAGCAACGGATCTGACCATTTTTCTTCTTTACGGGTACAATGTTGGAAAGCCATTTTGGGTGTTAGATGGGTTTGATAAAACCAGCTGTTAGCAACTTTTTGACCTCTTGAACTATTTGAGCTTCTACCTCTATGTGGAAGACCCTAGCCGGTTGAACTACTGGCCTCATTCTTGGGTCCACATTAAGAGAATGGACTACCAATCCTGGGTCTAAACCAGGCATCTCATCATAGGTCCATGCGAATACATCTCTGTATTTTTGAAGTAAGGTTACCAGTTGTTCCCTTTCTTGTGCCACCAATTGACTGCTAATGAAGATAGGCTTTCGGGATCCCGGTTCAATTCCCAATCTATTTCCTTTAATTCTTCCTCAGGTTGAATATGGGCCTCCTTAACTGGTTCTTCTGGAATTTCTTCTTGGGCCATCATGTAACTTGGTGGTCCAGGACCTTTCTGCATAATGCATTCAGGTCCCGCGCACCTTAACAAACGGTAGATTAGCCTCCCTCCGGGTTCCCGTAACACCACACATTCTCAGGATCCTGAAGAGCTGGGCTCCCTCTTTTGTCTTTTTCTTTCCAGAAGGTCCCTCAGGTCACGGGTCCCCCCCCCCTCCTTCTTCTTCTTCTAGGATGGGTGCCCCTGGGGTCCCCGGGGCGGGGCTCTCATCATCTGGCTCCAATTCATCATAGAACATTGTTTCTGCAAAGTTCACTTCTCCCTGGCTGAAAGGATTATGGTTGGCAGGGATCCTTATGGGCCTCCCATTCAGTCTCCCCTTAATGCATCGATGAAATGTAGATGGAATAAGGCGATGTTTATGAAGCCACAGGCGTCCCAACAACACATGGTAAGAAACTTCTGCATTAATCACATGAAACCTTGTCAGGGCTACTATTGGCCCTAACCTTAAGGCTAGCTGCACGTATCCTTCTGTTGATTCCACCGATCCTCTAAATCCTGTTATTTCCATGGGAGCCCCTAGGATCCTTCTGTCAACTAAGCCCACAGCTTCCAAGGTACTCAAGGCTATAAGATTGAGCAACGCCCCCGTGTCCACTAGTGCTCTTCTGATTTGGACGCCGTTTATGGTAGCCATTAGATAAAGGGGTCTACGGTGGTCTGGGTGCTCAATCTCCATGTCTTCATCGGTGAAGGTTATTGCATTGGTTGTCTCTAGGAAAGCTCGACTAGCATGTGACTCTGCTGTAAAGCATTCCATTCCTGAATCTGCTGCTATGCTTATGAGAGACTCTGTGGCCACCCTTCTTGCTTCTGGTCCAAATCCCAATTGGTTGAATAGTGACTTGAACTTGGGATTCTTCTAGAGGGTCCTGATTGTGCTCGGGTGGAAGGATCCTTCGGATTCTCCTGCTTTTGCCGGGTTCCCATGTATTACTACTGCTACCACCCCTTTCCTTTTGTGGTTAGGCAAGGGGTTTCTTTGCACCTCTAGCTCTTTTTGAGTGAGTTCCAAGGTTCCTTCCCTCAACTTTTTGTGGAAGAGCCTGTAAAGGGTCCAGCAATCCTTGGTGGAATGCTTGATATAATTATGGATTCTGCAAAAGAAAGGGTTCTTCCTTTCTTCTTCAGTTGGTGGCCTGGACACAATGAATGGCCTAACAATCCCATCTCCGATCTATTTGTCTAAGACATGGCTTAACTCTTCAGTTGTACATGGGATCACCGGTGGCTCCTCGAACACCTTCCCATCTGGCCTCTTCCTTTTTTCTCCTACTGATGTTGTCATAGCTTGGGACACAGGCAGCCTTTTTGTTCTCATAGTTTGTGTCGTCCTTCTGGTTCTCTGTAACAGGTCAGCAAACTGCGTGATACACAGATTTTCAAGGTTGAGCCTATAATCAAAAAGTATGTTGGCTACACAGGTTTCCACGAGCTCCTTTTCTTCGTGGTCCCCATAGCAGTCTAGGGACACATCTTCAAATCTTTTAATGAATTGGACGAGATCCTCTCCAACTCTTTACCTTACCATTTGAAGGTTCTAGAAAGTGATCTTGTCTTCACCAGGATAATATTTGGCGCAGAATTTTTCCATCATCTCATCCAAGGTTTTGATGGACCCCGGTCTCAGCGTGGTGTACCAAGTGTATACCCTATCCACTAAGGATTTGGCAAATTCCCTTAGACACAATTCTCTGTCTCCTGCATAGGGGCCCATAGTGTGAATGAACTTACTCACATGTTCCACAGCACTTCCACTTCTTCCATCAAAAGGATGGAACTTTGGGGGTTCATACCCTTTAGGATATGGTTTGCCAAGAAGTTCTGGAGGGAACGGGGGATCCCGAGAGAATTGCTTGGGGATCCCCAAGAGTTTTTCCCTTTCTTACTCCAGGAGGAAATTGACATCTGTCAGTGTTAAGTACTGAGGGTTGGCTCTTCCTCCCACTGCTGACCCTCCTTCTGGCTACGTCCCATCTTGGTGACCAGTAGGGGGAATTTTGTCCCTGATTTCCTGTGTCCTGCCTTCTTTGAGAAGACGAACTTCTTGCTCCAGATCCTTCAACATTGCTGTCATCCTGGCCATGAGGTCTGGTTCCTGCCTTATGTGTCTTTGTCCTGACACAACCTCCTGTTCTACCAGGGGTATCTCGCCTCTTTGCTTGGAAGCTACCTCGTTCTCTCCCACGGGCTCAGAGGTCGTAGGCGGCATATTAGTTCCTTTGCTGTTTCTTTGTCTTGGAGGCATACTCTGTAAAGGGATTGCTTCTTCCCTCTTCTTTGCCCAGTCCCCAGTGGAGTCGCCAAAATGTGAGCGTACCTTTTTTTTGTGACACTCAAGCCCAAGGATCCCGGGCCTAATAAGAGGTTTGGTGAACCGGGCATTGACTCACCGCATCTAACAAGCCGTTTAAGAGTCAAGTGATGCACAGGGGATGCTTCCTACAATACAAGTAAAATGACAAACAAGGATATTCGTATGGAGAGACAAAACAAACAAAGTAAATTCGGAAAAGAAAAACAGGATCAACAAAGAGGTGCAAAATAATGTTAAAGGGATCCTTGAATTACTGAGACATATTTCATTAATATGTTCTCTGTTACGGTTACAGAAGGCTCACTAGGACATGATACAAGGTTCAATCAAGTTCAAAAGTTGCAGTCTTGAATGACTATTTCAGCTTTCAAAACTTGCAAAGTTTAATTCTCTTTGAATCCGAGTATGTGCAATAGTGGCTTTTACAGGATACTGGGAAGCAATATTCACTTTTCCCTTAGTGTTTTCTTTCTCTTCACCACAACTTTACTGATAGTTCTTTTCTCTAAAAAAAATCTCTTTCTTCTCTCTTTTTCGCTGCCCTTTTCTTCGCAACCTACCCCTTCCTTTTATAATGAAGTTCTGGTCTTCCCGGGGAACCATTGGTTCCCCTGTTTTGCCTTCTTGTGAATAGAGCCTGTTCCGTGCCTATCACTCAGTAATTCCCATTTCCTGTTTTTCTCATTCTTTCCTTCTTTCAGCTTTGATTCTTTTGAAAGTCCTTAGTTGGCTACCTTCTTCGTGATGTGCTGAGGTATGCCCTTCTCTGCCTCACCGTTTGGCAATTCCACTTTTCCATTTTTTTCCCATCTAGGCGGAATCCTACTCTGCCAACTTGAAAGCCGCCTGTTACCATTCTCTTTTTCGTGTTTCTCTGTTCTGGTTCCCCGAGACTCTTTCTGCTTGTGCCATGAGAGGTCGCTGGGTTTTTTTTGGCGCTTGTGTTCTTTTGCTTTGTTTCTTATTTTCTTTTTCTGTCATTTTCTTTCGAGCTGTCCTAGTCTTCTTTTGACTATGTGCCTGGAAGGATCCGCGCCTCTTGATGGTTGCTGAGGATTTTGACTACTTAACCTCTTGCCGTGGGTTTCTTTTTCTTCTCGATGCTTCTTCATCTGGGCTTCAAGCCTCCTGGGCCTCTTTATTCCTTCATGGTCCCCTTGCACCTGCTTCTTTGGACTCAGCTTGTTCTTTTTCTTTTGGGCCTAGCTCACTCTTTTGGGCCTCCCTTACTATGATCCTTTTTAGACCTCAACAAACCCCAAATCTCTTATTCAACCATCAGAAATTTTACTAGTTGAGCTAACTAGAGCCCACATATTCAAGTATTAGTTCATTGATTCAACTCAGCGGGAGACCATAACCACGATTATCAGCCACAAGTCACAATTCTAGTCCCTAGTGTTAATATATTTTATGGGTTAGGTGCTTTAATTTTCTTTACCTTCTCATTATCTTAAAAGACTTTAATCCTGTAAGTCTTTGGCCAATGAGATGGAAAATCAAGGTCTTGTGTCTCCTCAAAATGAGAAAATTAAGGTCTTGTGTGTCATTCTATTAACTATAGCGTGAATTGTGATCAGTGGAAATGTTGTCAATTGTCAAAGACTTGGAAAATTAATCTCTTGTGAATTACTTTTTTTTTGACTGGATGGCCTACTCTATTTTATTTATTTATAAGGACTAGTTTTGAAAGTGAAAAAAAAAAAAAAAAAATAGATTATCCAGCTTAGATTTTAAAAATTAAAAACTCCTTAGAAACAAGTATCATAATAAAAATTATGATACCTTTAGTGGATATATTTTTAATTTTTTTTATTACTATCAGCTTATAAAAATTATTGTTTAATTTCTTAGTTCTCATTTGCTATAGAATAGAGTCAAAAGGCTTGTCCATGTTTCTACCTGAAAGTTCAAATAGTGTGTAAAACACCTATAAACATTTAAACCCCCAATTTATAAATTACCAACACAAGCTTATAATCAAACAATATATGTGCAGAATATGAAAATAAGCCAAATCAGAATTGGTAAAACAATCTAAACCGAAATTAATCACAACCACAGCAGTAATTAAAAGGCAAAGATTAAGGGAAGAGAGATGCAAATACAAAGACAACACAACAATGTGTTATCAAAGAGGAAATCGAAGTCCTCGGCGAAAAACTTCTCCGCTGCCCTCCAAGCGGTCAATAATCCACTAGAGAATAAAGTTGGGATACATGAATAGTAGAAGAACCTCCAAACCTAATCTACCTAGTGCACCTAAGCCCTTGAAACTTCTTACTCCAACAGGGTTACACCGAACCTTGTCTTCTCTAGCTTACCGGATCCCACAATTGCCCATTGCATCAACCAAAATGAATCGGTCCCTTCTGAACTGCTTCCCAAGTACCAAAATACCTTTTCATAGATATGGGTATGGTGAGACAAGGATTTGGCTAATTTACCTCTCAAGAATATATCAATGGAGAGGGTGAGAGTAGAGGAATTTAGAGAATCAAAGGATGAAGATTGTAGATGAGTCAATCTTATTTTTCTTTAGGGTTTCTCTCTCAAAATTCTCTCTGGAAGCTCTCAACATTTCGTGGGTATAAGGGTATTTATAGTAGGATATGTATGGAATGCAAAGAGTTAGTTACAACCAAATAGAGTGTTTTGGAAACTCGAGCTCGCGATTGGAACGAGTCGCGAGTTTGAGTCGGGAGATATCTGCCTGGCCAAACTGGAAGTTTTGTCCTGTAGTGCAACAGTTGGCGTGACCCTTCAGCTCCCTTGCATGCTTCACACATGTGCCACTTCTGGCGACTCACCAGTCACGAGGCCCTTCTTGATTGCACACTCTTGAACTTTTCTTCACACTCTCTCACATTATCCTTGCATGATTCCCACCTAAATACAGGATTTCTAAATACTGAATTATAAGCAAATTTGGCACGAAATAAAGCCAACTAATGATTGAATAAATTTAACCTTACAATCTCCCCCTTTGTCTATTCCATGACAAAACCCTAAAACAAACTCTAGACTTAACATGTGAGTTAGGAACAGTTGAACAAAACTCACTCACACCTAACTCTAGAATCTATGAAGCTTTTGAACCATACGGACAAGTATTTCCTGTAAACAACAACACAATACGATCATTGTAAGTAGAAAACTTGAAATGCATATGGAGCAAGCACAATGAGATCAAGCAAAGATGAATGAAGCAATAAAGCATGACTTGACCAAAAACAAACAATCACTATAAATAGTGACCAGAATGATCATTCATACAAGGAATGAATATCCGAACATGCAAGCTAATAAGCTTATTGCAAAGTATCATTTGCATATCCAACACTCAACCGATACAACAACACAAGGTAATTGCATCAAGGGTAAAAAATCCAACTAGAGCATAAGAGTGATGTACTTAAAGAAATGCATAATATTAACAATAAGTTCTGAGCTACAAAGCATGGGTACAAAACAAAATATTTTAAATAGCTAAGCATAATCATGAACTATGAGCAAAGCAAAAACATAGTTAATATAACACAAAGCTCTTTCTCTCTTTCTCCCCCTATCATGAATCATAAGAGCTGTGATAAACTTGGAACATATATACCTGTAACCTGAAACACTTGCACAAAACACATTAGACCCTTAAGGTAAAGCAAATAATAAACAGACAAGTATAAAACAGACAAGTATAATATAACAAGTAAATTGCGATCAAGTAAACATAATGTGAAACATATGAGCAACTTGATCATACACCAAAACAATCATAAAGAAATGACTACAATGATCACATAGCAAAGCAAATGATCATTCGAACATGCATTCAATGAAGCACAATAGCATAAGGATATATGCATGTCTAACACAAACATGATGCAATGAGAATAACAAAGCAAATATACTAAACATAACTCAAAGCACCATAAAGAAAACAAGAAAACAAACATAAAGAAAAACAAACAAAACAAAATTTTCTTATTAACTTAATGTCTTCTCCCCCTTAATATATGCATCTCTCCTATCGAATATCTCTCCCTCTACTCATATGCACAAGAAATAGAATTTCTCCCCCTAAGAATATGCACAAGAGTCATATAGAGATGACAAAACTCTCTAGTATACTACTTTAGAGTATACTCTCCCCCTTTTTGACACGAATAGACAAAGGGGTCAAGGAAAAAAGAAGGCAAGAGATAAAGATATGAACAAGGATAAAGATACGTGAAGGGTGCAAGATGAATGAGAAAATGAAGCTCAAACCTAAGACAAAATAAAATGCTACAAAACATAAGGTAAATATGACATGCTAAGATGAAGAAACCAGGTATAGACCAATGCATGACAAGGGTAGCAAAGGTGTGTGCAAGAGGTGGCTATGTGCAATGCATGACCAACGTATGGAAAATACACATGTGGGGAAAGCTATGTTAAATACACAACCAATGAACCAAACATGTTCCTAATGAGGAAACATGAGAAACCTCAAAGTTTGGTACTCATCGGAGTCCAAACAAGTGAGAAAATGCCTAAGAGGCATTTTATCAAACACCTAACGTGCACACTATGAACAATAATGTGAAACAATGCATGAACATCATGAAATCCACCATTAATACATGTTATTTTTGCCATAAGGGGCCAACATCCAAAACAAATCATCAAAAGAAATCAATCCCACACAAAAATTTAACAAAAAAAAAAAAGTTTTCCCAACATCTATGATGAAAATCCCAACTAAGAGGACAAAACTCTCCAAAACATAATCTAAGGATCCAAAACAATGAAAAGAGTTTAAAATTACCTTAGAGACGTTAATGGAATGAAAAACCATTCAAATTGATTGGGTTTTGATGTAAAAATATTGAAAGAGGGGTTTAAGAGAGGATGTGAGAGGTTAAAACATGTTTCCCACGAAAGGCTCTTTAAAAAGCTGTTTCTAGGCGTTTCACGATTGGACGAGTCACCCACGAAAGGCTCTTTAAAAAGCTATTTCTAGGCGTTTCGCGATTGGAGAAGTCGCGAAAATTTTCGCGAGTCGTCACGAGCGAGTCACGAGATGAGTCGTGAAAGCTTCTAGATGAACTCACGACTTGAGTTACACAATTGGCGAGTCGCGAGATGAGTCACGAAAATTTTTGCGAGTCGTGAGTGAGTTGCGAAAAACTCTAACACCTGTTTTTCAACACAAAACATGTTTAAAACAATGAAAAACAAAGTAAACACGAAACATGAACATAAAGAGTGATAAAAATCACTTCCAAATACATATAAAATGATAAAAAACTTTTTGGTTTGATCCATATATAAATGAGCACACACATCACATTTAAATAAGTACAATCGAACAAATGAATAAGGCATTCATTGAACATTAGGCATGTGTGTTGTGTGTATGTATTAAGTGTGGAATAGTTCTTAGTTTAGAATGAAACTTCAATGATCAATTCAATCAAGTCATACACAACTAGTACTAAGTCAAGTGGTCTATCTCAATTATAGAAATGAACATATATGATCTCGTACAAAAATGATTACAACTCTTTGAAACTTTTCATTTGGCTTCTTACAATTCATAATATTTGATCATTTTGAATTAATATAACTCATTTTGAGATCAATGCCTGAAATTTTTGATATTTCAATTTGATGAACAAGCCTTTAGCTTTTTAGGCATCATATATTTTCATAAAAGTCGCTTTCCCTTTTTCTTGGTCAAATACTAGTATGTGCGACGACTTTTGCAGCTCATTATCTCTCTTTATTTTGAGATTACATTGGTTGAGCTCTTTAAGCAAAAAAAAAAAAAAAAAAAAAAAAAAAAAAAAAAAAATTCTAGGAAGAATATAGGCACAAGTCTATGCATGTATCAAAACCAACATGACTATTGACTAATCATTCATGACAAGCTTGAAGATCGATTTACAACAATCATACATAGATGTCAAGATTTTTCCCATAAAGATAGATATGCATACATAACAAGCTAAGCTTCTAAATGTACTCAGCCATTTGTACGGAGGTACTAGGCCAAACACACATGTAATATGTGCTTAAACATATACGATCAAACTTTTTGAATTTTTCACTTTTTATGTGGTTTTAGATTTGTTACTTATACAAAACTAAAACATAAAAGTAAGATAAAAAAACAAAACAATGCAGGTAAAGAAATGCAAGATGCACAAAATGCATGAAGATATAACATACAATGCATAAAGGGTCCTACAAAGATCGAAAGAATTAGATTAAGGACCAAAAAAGGAAAAGCTCAACCATAGGAACCCTTCCTCATCCAAATGGAATGATTGATTGGAATGAGTGTCTCATGAGAAGTGAGACCGGAGATGCACATAGACAAGGAGTTAAGAGCATTAAACACTTTCTTTAACAACATGCTATTTTCACTTAAATCTGGTTCCCTTTTTAGCACAATTTCCATGAAGCTCAAGTTTTTTTTTTTTTTTTTATTCTTTTAAGAGCATGAAACTTAGAACAATGAGGTCTTAGATGACCAGAAGCACCACAATGGTGACACACAATGTGTTTAGGTCCACTAGGCTTTTTGGAAAGAGATCTAATAACATGGTTTTGTTCTCTCTTCAACTTATGACATTGAGGTCTTATATGACTAATCATACTACAATGGTGGCAAGTTGGAACAAACTTAGATCCATCCGAAACCTTAGGTTGAGACCTAAACGGAGGCTTTGACTTAACAACCTTTCTCTCCACTTTTTGATTTCTTTTATGTGGAGGAATGTACACCGATTTGTCCTTTGAGGTAGAACATACACTAGGCACAAAATCGGGTACCACAACATGATTGCAAAAAATATTTTCATTCTTTTTAGAAATAGGTTCAGCAATCAAATACTTGGCATGCATCTTAAGAGATTCATTTTCACATTTTAACTCGTCAACAATTTTATTAGACAAAACAAGTTTAGCATCCAAGTCCATATTCAAACATTCAAACTCTTGCAGCTTTTCAAGAGAATTTTCAGCAAGTTTCTTATATTTTTCTACCAATTTGTTGAATTCATTGAGCTTAGCAATCAAATCATCATTTTCACAAAATAACTTGCTTAAATCCTTATTAAACTTCTTAGCCTTTTTTTTGAAAAGTTTGATGTTAGGAATATCAATAACATCCATAGATTCAAATAACATAGCATCACAATCATGAGGATTATCACTCATAGATGCATTTTCACAAACACATGGCATGCTACATTCATCATCAACCAAAACATGCATAGAGGCATAAAAAGTACTATCCATGGCAAATAAACACAAGGGGTCAAGGATCACACTTAGGTATTTAAACCACAATAAGTGTACCCGCTCTGATACCGATTGAAAGTTCAAATAGTGTGTAAAACACCTATAAACGTTTAGACCCCTAATTTACAAATTACCAACACAAACTTATAATCAAACAATATATATGCAGAATATGAAAATAAGCCAAATCAGAATTGGTAAAACAATCTAAACCGAAATTAATCATAACCACAACAGTAATTAAAAGGCAAAGACTAAGGGAAGAGAGATGCAAACACAAAGACAACACAATGATATTTTATCGAAGAGGAAACCGAAGTCCTCGGCGAAAAGCCTCTCTACCACCCTCCAAGCGGTCAATAATCCACTAGAGAAAAAAGTTGGGATACATGAATAGCAGAAGACCCTCCAAGCCTAATCTACCCAGTGTACCTAAGCCCTCCAAGCTTCTTGCTTCAATAGGGTTACTCTAAATCTTGTCTTCTCTAGCTTACCAGATTCCGCAATCACCTATTGCATCAACCAAAATGAATTGGTCCCTTCTGAACTGCTTCCCAAGTACCAAAATACCTTCTCACAGATATGAGTATGGTGAGATAAGGATTTGACTAATGTACCTCTTAAGGACGTATCAATGGAGAGGGTGAGAGTCAAGGAATTTAGAGAATCAAAGGATGAAGATTGTGGATGAGTCAATCTTGTTTTTTTTTAGGGTTTCTCTCTCAAAATTCTCTTTGAAAGCTCTCAACATTTCGTGGGTATAAGGGTATTTATAGTAGGGTGTGCGTATGGAATGCGAAGAGTCAGTTACAACCAAATAGGGTGTTTTGGCGACTCAAGCTCAAGATTGGAATGAGTCGCAAGTTTGAGTCGCAAGCTAACTGCCTGGCCAAATTGGAAGTTTTGTCCTGTAGTGCAACAGTTGGCATGACCCTTCAGCTCTCCTATATGCTTCACATGTGTGCCACTTCTGGCGACTTACCAATTGCAAGCCAGTCATGAGATCCAGCCACGAGACCCTTCTTGATTGTACACTCTTGAGCTTTTCTTCACACTCTCTCACACACTACCCTTACATGATTCCCACCTAAATACAGGGTTTCTAAACGCTGAATTACAAGCAAATTTGGCATGGAATAAAGCCAACTAATGATTGAATAAATTCAACCTTACACTACCCAAAGTCCTCTTTTTTAAAGTCATTGATCTACTTCCAGATTCCTTCATCCTTTGGAAACGTGTTTTAGCATTACAAGACTTTAACCAAACTGAATTTTAGATTATAATTTGTTGTAGTTTAACTTGAAAAGACTTGGGAAGTCATATTTTTCTGCAAGGTCTATTATTACCTACCCTGAATTTTGGACTATAGAATTGTTTGTTCAAATTGCTGAGTTGTTGCAGATTAAATGTGTAGCAAGCAATCATTAAACTCGTAGTAATATATTAACAAGAACTGTTTAATGTCATCTATTTCTTTTTGTTCAAAGCATTTTTATTTTTAACAAAAACAAAATTGATAATTACATGAAGAATTTTTTAATAAAAATTATATATATATTACAATTATATCATCTAATTTTATTTTATTTTGTTTGTTTTATTTTATTATTATTTCATTTCATTTTTATCTAGTCATTTCGTCAATTAGGTGTCCAATTTTAACTTTATTTTTTTATTTATATTTTTCACTTTTCAAAATGATGTTGTTTTGACAAATGGATATCAGATTTTAAGAGTCTTATAGTTCAATTGGCTGACCATCTCCTAGTATTTTTAAGACATCCAAAGTTCAAATCCCCTCACTCGAGTGACTATCTTTTGCTTATGCTAAGTAGATATATTAACTATCAACAACATATTAAGTTTCTTATTAATCGCTAAGATGTTTATTCTATGTAAAACTCTATTACCTAAGCTTTAATAAATTTAATATATTACACCTGAACTTCATTTATTAAAAATTAAAAAATAAAATGAAATAAAATTTAATACTTATTTTTTGATCATCTATTATAGTTTGTGTTTTAAATAATTTAGTTTTGATGAAACTCTATTACCAAAATATTAAGTTGCTTATTAATTGTTAAGATATTTATTCCACGTAAAACTCTATTACCTAAGTTTTAATAAATTTAATATTCTATTACACCTAAAGTTCGTTTATTAAAAATAAAAAGATGAAATAAAATAAAATTTAATACTTATTTTTTGATAATCGATTATAGTTTTGCGTTTTAATGTAGCAAATTACATGTTACATGTGGTGCTCAAGCCGAGTGACTAAAGATATATTGCATGTAAAATTAAAGAGTTTTTTTTTTTCTTTTTTCATGTGACTAACTATTTATGAAGATAGTTAATTTACTCGTGATTACTAATTATTAAAACGGTTTTGATAGTATTAGTAAAATGTTTTTCTTTTTTACATAAAATTTTAATTAATGTCACGAGAATTCTACTAGTATGCATAAAATTAAATAGTACTATGGTGGGGAGAGAGAGAGAGAGAGAGAGAGAGAGAGAGAGAATAAGTATTTAGGGGATAAGAAAACAAATATGCAAGATAATCAATAAATAAGATATTATACATTAAATAATTTAAATGAATATGTAAATTTTATGCAAGAAATGGTGGGACGAGCAAAATCTATCCCATCCATTTACCTATTTGTGATAGGAAAAATTTGCATAGAATAGTACACATAAAACTGATCAAACAAGGTTGAGATTGTCAAAGTAAGAGCTAATGAAAAATTAAATTATTGACTTTATCTCTCAAAATTAGTATCAAAGAAAATATATACATATATATATATATATATATATTTATATTTATATATCACTGCTATTTTTTGAGTCTTTTATTGCCAAATTCGTTCAATTTTGAAAACGTGTGGTGCAAAGGTATAAAATCATGAAAAGTTTTCACTATGTCTTTTGTAATAATTGTTTGGAATTCCAAAGACTTGGAAGGTTTTTTTCATTTTTTTTTTTTTTTTTTTTTTTGTTCGTTTTGTTTTGTTTTGTTTGTTTGTTTGTTTTGTTTTTTTTTTTTTTTTTTTTCTAGAAGAAAAGACTTGGAACGTTAAGTGTTATAGTCTTCCTTCTATTAACCAGTGTCCAATTGGGACTATTAAAATAGTTTGTTTCAAATTGCAAAGTTGCAAATTGAAGATGTAGAAATCATGTTAACTAGGTCCCTGTATTGACCCAACAATCATGTTATCAATTTATCATGTTCATATAGCATTCATATTATCATATAGCAATCGTGTTATACAGATCTCTATTTCTTTTCTTTTTACTCAAATAATTATTTTTTTAAAAACTCGTTTATAATTACATATATACTCAAATTTACTCAATAGTATCCCGTACAAGGATCAAGGATAGAGAAAGTTGAACAAAAATTATGAAATCATGAAAAAGAGTCACCAAAGTATACACAATGTGTACATTTAGAGACTGGAAGCACAATTAGTGTAGAAACACTAATGCTTGTTTTGACCTCTAATTTTAAATTACGGCTTAATTGCTTTTACTCTAACTTAACTAAGTGTAGAACAAGAGTAAAAGATGCGCAATAAACCGAAACACTGCTCTAATGCATAAGCAAGTACAATAAGCGATAAATGTAAAACTTAAAGAGGAGGGAAGAGAGATGCAAACATAAGATAACACCAAGACATGTTATCGAAGAGAAAACCGAAGTACTCAGTGAAAAACCTCTTCGCGGCCCTTCAAGCTGAAATCGATCCATAAGTGAATAAGTTGGAGTACACAAATATCAAAAAGACCCTCTAAGCCTAATCTACCCAATGTACTTGAACCCTCCAAGCTCCAGCTACCAACAGACTTCTCGGAGTCTTGTCTTCACTAGTTATCCAGATCCTGCAATTCCACCCGATTGTATCTTCCACTCAATGACTTCTTCCAATGTTTCCCATAAGTACCAAAATTTCTCTCAACACTCAAAATGGGTGAGATAAGTGTTTGGGCTAAAAACCTCTCAAGGATATGTAGATGGAGATGTAGGAGTAAATGGAAACTCTAGAGAAATGATATAGAGGATTGTAGGTAAACAATCTCTAACTCTCACGTGTTTCTACATCTACAATCACACATTGAACTTAAAGAGAAGCATATATGAAAAAATAAAGATGTCAAGAGTTCATGATGGTCAAGACTGTCGCTTAGGAACTAACTATAGGCAAGAAGCAGTTCCATCAGACCTGACCTGGATATCTAGTCAAAACATTAAGCCCTAACATCTTCATCTTCTCCCAAACAAAGTCCACTCGGAAGGTTGATCCGTCATCTGAAGCATAAGCCCTTACCAGTCTTGCGGTCTTCTCATTAGCCAAAAACTTATGATAAGCAAAAAGGAGTCCTCTCCCCTTTAATGATTGGCTATGAATTTAAGTACACTCATTTCCAATGATTCCATGGGTTGAAAAGAAGGCTAAACTAATCATGATGTGTACAAAGGTGTAAGGATTTTTGTGTGAATGTAAGGGTGAGTTTTACTGCAATTTTGACATTCTATATTTCTCTAATTCATTTTAGGACTTATGCCCCTCATTTCAGGTTATTCCCTATTTTGAAGATTTTTTTCGGGTGCTCTTAAAAGGCCTGCTTAGTATAGGGAAGGCTTGCTAAACTCACGTGATTGTTAATCACTTGCTTACCATTAGCTCATTGAAGGCCAAAAATTTGTAAGAGGGACAAGCTGACTTTGAGGATTTAGGACAATCATCATTTAATGCTTGATTGAATTTGAATCCTTTTATTGGGTGTGAGGATAAGTGTGGGATAATAACTTTGGTTCAGCAGATATACCAGAATTCCCATGCATACTTGGGTGTGCACACAGCATTGTCTATGGGCTCTAGGGTCCTTCAAGTGTTCCAAGCCCCAAGAGAGGAACCTTAGATGAGCCCAACGTCAATACAAAATGACTATTCTACCCACCATTCCATACCTCCTGATCACCCCCTTTGTTGAACTTCTTCCTTGCTCCTTGTGAGCTTGGTTCACTTATTGGCAAAGAAAACATGTTGTTGCTTCAAAGGGTTTATTTTTGAACGCTAATTATTGTTACACATTGTGACTCACACACAACAATTGAAATCATATTTTGAATTTCAGTTATAATTGTGAAATGATAATTTTGACACAATTTCAAATATATGTCTGTGTGTAAGTATTACTACTCATTTATGAATTCGGTGATCTTTACTTTATCTTTCTTCACTTGGCTTAGTGGTGCCCAATTGGGCTTCATCCATAGGCCCAAAACAGTACAATTTTGTTTTGGTTTGGTTGGCTATAGAAGGCCACAGGCTAGCATCAAAATGGGACCCCTCAGATCAAATTTGCAATGAATTTACGTGGGCCATTCGTTTTAATTAAGGGTTAAGGCCACAGGCTACACTCCCAATTTGTGTTCTAGCTTGGTCATTTCCAATAAGCCACAGATTGGCATGAAAGGGGGCTACTTTTGGGCTTTATATTTGTGAAGAATTTTGTGGCCTCAAGCCCATTTCATGTTATTTGACCAAAATACCCTTAACAAAGATCAAACTTGCTCCATCAATACCAAGAAAATCACCAACCATAAGTCAATAAACATGAGAAAGACAAGAAATCAATCATTAATTCAATTTCATAAATAAAACTCATGTGCTAGCAAAACATCCACTAGTGAGATCATTTCTATTATATCTTAATATATTAAGAAAATAGGGGTAGGTTTTCCAATTAGCTCAATTGGTAAAGTCTCTAATGATTGAATAAAAGATCTAGGATTCAATTCTCACCTATACCAAAAACCAACTGGTGTCTTGGTCTAATGATAAAGAACTCTCATCAAGAGTGGATGTATAGATTGTAATTCTCTATATAAAAAAAGGGAAAATTAGTTACTTGTTATCTAAATTCTCTAAACCACCCCTAATATTTAGCTAATAATATTTCAAGCAAATAAATAAGGGGGTGTAAAATTCATTTAGAAATTTTGTGTAAAAATTAAAGTACAAAGCTCACCTCCTTTTTCTAAAATTTAGGTTACCTCTTCAAATTTTAAATTTTGAAATAATCACAACCACTAGGTAAATACAAACTTTCCACCACACAAACACACATTCTCCCATTTGAATTCAAATTCCCTTTTTCCCTGATTTCAATTTAAGCATTAATTGCTCTTTTAACTTCTTATTCTTATCTTCTTCTTTTTCCACTCTTTTTTTTTTTTTTTTTGAAATAAAAATTTTAAAATGCTTAGGATTCTCTTTTATTCCTTATTAAAAAAAAAAAAGAACTAAATTACAAAGTTAGTCCCTATTCTTTACATCATAGCTTAATTTGGTCCCAAACCTTTTAATTGTGTCAATTTGATCCCTAACCTTTTAGTGTCGTGTCAATTTAGTCTCTGTCATTATCTTTTGGATGGAAATTACTAATATGGCAAATGGCCCAAATAAAAAAATAAAAAAAAAATTTTGCCACATCAACAGACACCTATACCACCATGTCATTTAAAAAAAAATCAAATTAAATCCAAAACACGTGACAACCAAAATCCCTAACTCATCATTATCTCTTCTCCCAAGGTAATTTGCAAGATAACATTGGTGAGGGAAAGAATATAATAAGTTGACATGCGTTAGAAACAATACTGCAAACTAGCATCTTGAGTTTCAAAGGCTCAATTTCAATCTAGATATCGAGTCTCAAATACTTGAATTCCACTTGTTGATCTGGTTATTTTTTGCCACATAGATCTCGAGTCTTAAAGACTCGAGTTTGTAAAAAGCAAATCTGAGTCCCCAAGACTCGATTTCTATAGTGAAACGAATCAAAACAAATTAGATCAGGCAGGAACAGAGAAACAGAGAACAGAGGAACAAATCAAGAAGGAAGAAGAAGAAGAAGAAAAACAGAGGAAGAAAAACAGAGGACCAAATCAGGCAGGAAGAAGAAGACTTAGCTTTGAAAGGAAGACTCGGATTGGATGGAAGAGGAAAAGAACTAAGGAAGAAGAAGAAACAGGCAAAGACGAAAAGCTGATTTGAAAAGAAAAATGGTGGAACACAAGTTTCTAAAACTCGAGTTCCACGTGGAAAAAATTCCACGTCAAATACTATCGCTTGCATCTCGAGTTTTAGAAACTTGAGTTCTACTTGATCTCGGGTTTTTAAAACTCGAGATGCTAGTTTTCCAGTTTGTTTTGCAACATGACAACTAATGATATTCTTAGAAAATTAATGCTAAATGGAAAGAAAATTCCTCTTCTCCCTCTCTCTCTCTTGTTAGTCAAACCGACCACCCATCTCCATCTCTTCTCCCTTATCCTTAAGATTTGAAGTTGCAGACAGCAGTAAGGACGACGACGCTTCTATCATCTGGTGGCACCAGGTCCCTCAATTTGGCAAAAGCACAAACCTATAGACAACCATAACCTCAAGACGCAACAAGAAAATGCATTGACTGGTGCTCCCTCTTAATACTAACTTTAGCCGTAGCATCGGATCTGGTTATTGGGGCCTTTAAAAGCAGATTGTTTAAAGCTGAAACAACCCAAGCCTTTCTCAAGGTATTGCTGATGGTATTCCTCTACTTGGTAGTGTTTCTTGGCAGGTAGTATCTTAGTTACAATCTTCCTGTTCAAGAGCTTCTGTTGTCATTCCAAAGACTCTCGTTGCATTTTCTTGCTTCAGTTTATAGAAGTATATACCATATCTATACTGTGTCCCCACATCATTTTCCTGCACACCAAGGAGTTTATTGTTAGCATCTGTAAAGTGATAAGGCCGTGAGACAAATGTGTGTACAACAAGGTCAAATAAACAAAGCATCTGTTTTAAATATGGAAGTAGTGTGACTTTTTATACTTAGCATAGGGGCATGCGAAATTGAGAGACCATAAAAGTAATAATCTTAGAGATTTTGGATGGTGAGTTTGGAGACTAAGAAGAGAGAAGGGGAGAAGAGACGGAGATGAGTTAGAGATTTTGATTTTAGGAATTTTGATTGTCAAGTGTTTTAGTATTTCAGATTTAACTTGGTCTATTTTTTAATGACGTGGCGGTACAGGTGTCAGTTGATGTGGCAAAAAAATAATATTTTCTCAACAGCAGCTCGACAAATAGGCATTTGTCAAGGTTTATGAAACTCAGTTTTCCAAGACTATTTTTCATCCAATCTATGATTATATGTTTGGACTTTCTTTTCTTAGAACCCTAGACATATAAAAGGATTATTTTAAGGGTCGTCAAAGTGGACGTAAGTTGCACAAGTGTTGAGCAAAGTTTGTTCAAATAAAGTGTAACCGGAGACAGAATTTGCCTTAGTTCATCTTTCTTGTGAAGAAGTTGCTGTGTTTGTACACCATAGGGTTTTGTGACCAAGCATCTTCTTGATCTTCATTTTTTGGATGAACTGAAGAACTTTGCAGCCAACAACCTTCTCTAGTTAGTGATTGTAGTTGTGTACTGGGGTCCACGCAATTGATTAGTCACGTACTGAGAACCGTGCATTACAAGGAGAGATTGTCACTACAGAACAAGTCCAAGTGGTATTGGGGTAAGGGTTCAACTATAGGTTGGTATAAGGTATTGAGATTCTTTTACTTGTAACCGCTTGTTGTGACAATAGTGGATTCTCGGGAGTGGTGACCTTAAAATCACCCGATGGGGTTTTTGCTATGTTGGTTTTCCCCATTCGTAAACAAATTACCGTATCAATTTATTTTCCACTGCATACTTAGTTTAATTGGTGATTTGTTTGTGCTACCATGCATTTGCATGCTAATTTGATTAATTATTAAACTTGGCTAATTAATCAGTTAATTCATCACAAGGAGTCAATACATTTTTGGCCTATCACCTAGCATTCATCTATTATGGCCTTAAGCACATATTATGAAAGGCATAAACATCATAAGGCAGATCCAAACAAGCATGTCAAGGTATCTAAGCATAAAAAGCATGGGATTCAATCAAGCATATATGTTCATCAACAAAATCTTACTTAACAACCAAATCATTGCATGTTCATGTGATAATGCATGACTTACCTCACTACATCACAACACTTATGCATTAATGCATGATAATGGCAAATGCATGTTCATGGTATTCAAAAATAAAAACGCACTAACCATAAAAAAGATAAAACAAACAAAACAAGGCAAAAGAAACATAGACTAAAAGATAGGCAAAACATATTAAATAAAGGCTAAAATATGTGAATAAAACAAAGGAAACATCATACAAAAAAATGAATTAGGGTTTTTAGACTTGAGTATGTGTGCGTATACATAGAGCATGTGTGCGCATCCCAATTGTATGCATACATATACTAAGAGTATGCATACGCTCCTAAACCTAGAAAACTAGAACAAAAAATAGAGAAAACACAACAGAAACAAGGAAACTAACAACCTGGCATGCTTCTAACACAAACACGAGATAAACCTAAACTAAATAAACATATTGAGCATTTAACACATATATATAAACACAAAAACAAAGGAAAATCAAAGAAAAGTGACGAGCCAAAGTTAAAAACTTTACCTCAACACTAGAACTCTCTAGAGATGGTTTTGACCATTCTCGTCAATCAATCTATTCACAACCAAATCAAAGAAGAGTTAGTAAACTTAGAACTCAAAGATCAAGACCAAAAAGGTCCCGATTTGACTTAAGGATGTTTTGTGAAAAATTCTCTCTTTGATTCAATAGTTTCTAGTGAATCTAATGTGTTTTACCACTGAGATCCATCCTCCTTGAAAAAGTACCTTATATGGCTTTATATAGTCGAAAAATAGGCTCCTAGACAATATGAGATTCGTGCCAAACCAAGTTTAAATATAGAAAACTTGTCTTACATAGTTTTGGGAACCCTACAAATGCATGGAGTATACGCACGCAGAGCTTGAGCATGCATGCGCATACGTATGCATACACATGCCCAAAGGTTTTCGTGGCCTTTCTTTTCTAAAAATAGTTTTTTTGTTCCAAAAATAAGTCATATTTTCCATAAACACTTTCCTCAAGTCAATTTTAATTTGATTGGGCCCTAAACCAACCTTGGGCTTTAGAACTCTAACAACATTGGGGAATGGGGGCCTAAGTCATTAGAGGTACAAAATGCGGTATCTACAAATGCCCCTCTTTTGATTCGTGAGCTCTGCTAACAGAATCAAAAGAATAAGAGACAAAACATTTTGTTTCAACATACGACTTGGGCCCAACCCATGCACATGACAAACAACACACATACATGGTGCGGGGTTCAACTCCACAGAGTGGCATGGGATTTGTATGTCTGAAATCGCACGAGTGTTACTCAAGAAACAAGCAGCGACAGGTTCACTACCCAAGAACCTGGTTTGCCAATTGCAAGCAAAAGGCAAGTGACTCACTATCCTAGAGTCGCCAAAAAAGAAAAACAAACATGGCCAACAACGTCAACCATCAACCAAACAAACAAGGTGCTCTTACAAGCTAAAATGATACATCTCTATGGTGTTCGTCTAGGGGTCTTGCCTTAAATTTCTCCTAGTGGCTCTCGCCTCTAGGTAGTTTTTGTCTCTATCTCAATCTCTTCTATTCTGGGTAGCTATTTCCTTGTAGCACTTATAGTTATGTTTGACATTTTATTGTTGTATTTTTGTGTAAACACATGTTTAAACATATAACTACCCTAACTTTATTTTTCTAAACTATGGTTCTTATAATTTTTTATCTATCATATGGGAAAGAAGTAAGTTTATGAATCAAAATTTACAATATCTTTCCTCCATTCATATGAAAAACACTTTCATTATGTGAATGTGATAAGTAGATACCTAGAGAATAATATTGCACATAAAGGATAAATAATAATATAAAAAATGAAGGTAAACAGGTAAATATAAAACAAAAATAGAAGTAATTTTTTCTAAAAAAATAGATTATTTGTAACGATATAAATAAGTTATACCACAATGCAATCCCAAGTGAATTAACTTAATCAAAATGCATTAAGGAAAAAAAATAATTAGCTTAGTGTAAAATTACTCACTACTATAGTAGATGTAATTAGACGCATTGGCAATTGTTACCAATCCAAAGCCCAACACCTAGAGTTTGGAGCATTCGCAATTATTCTTAATGTAGTTCTCAACACCGAAATGCTAAAGGAAAGAACTCAGTATTGATGATTTGTGGAATAATAAAACAGCCTACTACATACAAAGATTTCACCACATAAGTGAAAAATGATAGAAACTAACCTACAATTGACAAATAAACCTACATGAGTATAGTTACCAACGCAATAATTATGGTTGATAGCGAACAAATAAAGATCTTCATATGGCCAACTAAGTCAGCCAAAATTAAGTTCCAACGTTGGTCCATGTGGATTTTATTTTATTCTATAAGCGGGGTAAGATATATGAACAGAAATCCTTATTCTTAACTTCTTTTTTGATTCTATTCAATATTTTGTTACTCAATTTAATACTTTATAATAAATAAATGTTAATAAAAAAATTTAGAAACGATAATAGAATGGAATTAAGGCCTTAAGTCATTTCCTTGTAGTGCTTATAGTTAATTTTGACATTTTATTGTTGCATTTTTGTGTAAACATATGTTTAAACATATAATCAACTAAGATAAAATAATAAAAAAAAAATTAAAAAAAAAAGGAAGAAAAGATAGGAAAAAAATAAAACCCTAGGACCAAAAGTTAAGTGGTAGGGGTTTCAAAAAAAAAGAAAGTAGGCTTTAGCCACAAATTTATTCGTCACTAAAGGAGACCTTCCACTAACGAACCTATTTTCGTCACCAAATATATGCTCAGCATACTTATAGCGATGAAATTATTCATCACCAAAATGTTATACAATTAACAATGAAAACTTTCATCGCTTTAGAGCAAATAACTTTTGTGCCCAAATTTTAAATTGGAGTCTAAATTTGAGTAAAACTAATAACAATGAAAAAACAATTTTTTTTTTTTTTTTAATAAATGGTGACGAAATCTATATTTCATCTTTGTATGTTACCTTTTGGTGACAAAAAAAAAAATCCTCACTAAATTTCGTCATCAAAGATACATTTTGTTGTAGTGCTACCTAATCCACTCAATCAAGGCATACTTCCCACAAGATGCCCATTGCAGGCGCATACACCTACACCTGCGACTCCATTGGGGATAAAGAAGTTTGACTCCAATGTGTTCCATCTCCCGAATCTAACAAATGATTTTCTAATATGGTTTTGCACACACTTTCACTTTGTTCTTTGTCCCTTTTTCCATGGTTGGAGATGAGTGGGAAAGTAGAGGTTCCATTTGGGTCAAAACTTTCTGAAGTTCACCCCACCAATTCACAATGTGTGTCCATGCCTATGATGAGCTTTGAGTACATTAATGGTTTATCCACCAATCCATATGTGGTCTATTTAGGCCCTAGGTTGAAGCATGACCCACATAGTTGTGAGTGACCTATTGATCTATCCTTTTAGTTTTAAGGAGCTTACCCACTCATAAAGAGATCCTAGATCCTATCAAAAGAGGGTACCATTTTATATCTTCTATTTGTTCAATCATATATCTTGTGATTACTTAATTCTAAAGGACAAATAAAGATTAAAATTGGAAGGATGACCTAGAAGTTATGGCATATCCTAAGACTTTAAGATGAAAGAAAAGAAGTATCTCACATTAAAGAAATTGTGGATTTTTTTAATATAAATAAAATCATTTTCTTTATTTGCTTTCTTTCAATTAATTTTTTCATAATTTTCTTGTTTGACCAGGAATTTTCTTTTATATTAAAATGCTTACATGGCTTTTTTAATATTTAATTATTTGATTTTATATTATTATTTTAGCAACATATGTGTCAATAATGTAAATTGTTTGTCATATATTTATTTTCTACTGGTGGGTTAACGGGAGAGATCAAAATGAATGCAATTTAAAAATATTGATGATCAAATTGATCACTATCAAAATGTACGAATATAATGTTTTCACTTTGTTTAATCAAAAAAAAAAAAAAAAAAAAAAAACAGAGAAATTTCGTTGTCTGGCTTCGTGGAAAAGGACAAAGTTTTGAGGAGTACTCAAACACAGATCAAAAATCAGAGTCAACTTTCGATTAAAAAAAAAAAAAAATCAACTTCCTCCCAAGAAAACATGTGGAGTGATCCCGTCCGTCAGTGTCAAACTCATGTGTTTCTGCAGTGAAGTGTTGTCGTTTCTCTTCTTCTTATAAAACTCACTTCCCGCTTCCTTGCAAAAAATTAACAAAAAGTTCAAGATTTTTCCTTGGCAAAGTTCCAACAAAAACTATACAAGAAAAGCAAAAGAGGCATTAAAAGTTTCAAACCATATATGATATATATATATATATATATATCCAATGCCTCCAAAGCTACCCATTAGCCTTCCCACTCCCCTAAGCCGTAAGTTCATTAAAGAAGCCTGCAATTCAGGTGATTTGCAACGTGCACGCCACATGTTCGATCAAATTCCCCAACCAGACCTCCGTACGTGGACCATCTTGATTTCAGCTTACACGCAACATGGGTTTCCTAAGGAATCTATAAAGCTTTACAATCTAGTGCGAGCACAGGAAATTATACCTGATAGACTAGTACTTTTGTCGGCTGCTAAGGCTTGTGCCACTCTGGGTGACATTGTGAAAGCCAAAGAGGTTCATGATGATGCGGTTCAATTTGGGTTTCATTCTGATACTTTGTTGGGCAATGCGTTGATTGATATGTATGCTAAATGTAAGTGTGTTGAAGATGCGAGACGGGTTTTTGATGGTATGCGGGTGAAAGACGTGATTTCGTGGACCTCGTTGTCGTCTTGTTATGTTACTTATGGTCTACCTAGACAAGGTTTGGAGGAGTTTCGTGAGATGATGTTAAATGGGGTGAAACCCAATGTGGTGACTGTGTCTTCAATTCTACCGGCTTGCTCTGAACTCAAAACTTTGAATTCAGGAAGAGAGATTCATGGCTTTGTAGTAAAGAATGAAATGGGAGAGAATTTATTTGTTTGTAGTGCGCTTGTTAGCATGTATGCTAGTTGTTTAAGCATTAGGCACGCCCAATTGGTATTTGATAACATGTCTCGGCGAGATGTTGTGTTGTGGAATGTAATTCTAACAGCATACTTCTCAAATAAAGAATGTGAGACGGGTCTTGAATTATTTTATCAGATGAGAAACGAAGATGTCAAATTGAATGATGCTTCATGGAATGCTGTCATTTGTGGGTGTGTGCAAAATGGGAAAACTGAACTGGCGCTGGAGATGCTTGGTCAGATGCAAGATTTGGGTTTCAAACCTAATCAGATCACTATTACTAGTGTCTTGCCAGCTTGCACGAGTTTGGAAAGCTTAAGGACTGGCAAAGAAATTCATGGTTATATCTATAGACATTTGTTTATTAAGGACTTAACGACCACAACAGCTCTGGTTTTAATGTATGCTAAATGTGGTGACTTAGAACTTTCACTAAGGGTCTTCAATATGATGCCAAAAAAGGATACTGTTGCTTGGAACACAATTATCATTGCTAACTCTATGCATGGGAAAGGAGAAGAAGCCTTGTTGCTCTTTGAGAAAATGTTGGACTCAGGAGCGAAGCCCAATTCTGTTACTTTTACTGGAGTATTGTCTGGTTGTAGTCATTCACAACTTGTTGACAAAGGCCTCTTGATTTTTGATTCAATGAGTAGGGATTACTCAACAGAACCTGATGTGGATCACTACTCCTGCATGGTTGATGTACTTAGCCGTGCTGGTCGGCTAGAACAGGCATATGAGTTTATACAAAGAATGCCTATAGAACCAACTGCTGCTGCTTGGGGAGCATTGCTTAGTGCGTGTAGAGTACATAGAAACATGGAGTTAGCAAAAATTGCAGCGAAGAAGCTTTTTGAGATTGAACCTCATAACCCTGGAAACTATGTATTGTTATCCAATATATTCTCCACTGCCAATTTATGGGAAGAAGCCTCAGAAATTAGAAAATTGATGAGTGACAGAGGAATAATAAAAGAACCAGGTTGTAGTTGGGTTTAGCTGAGGAATAGTGCTTGCTGCTTTATTGTTGGTGATAACAAAAATGAACACACTGATGTACGAAATTTTGGGACAATTTGGTTTAAAAAATGAGATTGGCTGGAAATGTGCCCAACATTGATGTTGTTCTACAAGATGTGGATCCAAAGGATAGAGAGAATTCTTTATAATCACTCTGAGATGCTCGCTGTTGCCTTTTGGGATTCTTAACTGGAATGGACAATCATCAATGAGTTTATTAAGAATTTACATGTGCAGATGTCATAATGCCATTAAATTCATGCGAGATTGTAGGTGTGCAAATCGTTGTAAGAGATACCACAAGTTTCACAACAGGTATGTGAATTGTTTTTGAAGATATTTGGTGTTTTTTCAAATCCACCTTATACGATGAAGTGCTAAATAAAGCTATGCAGGTGGTGTAGATGCTGAGGATTGGAATCAATTTCTGGTTGCATCATATTAAAGAGATGGTTGTGGGAGAGAATTAGGAACTTTGCTCTATCTTGATTTGAATATTTTCAATTGCGAAATGGCAAATGGAATATCGGTATATAGATGTTGAGTTCAAAACTTCAAATTTGGGTATGACATCATGAGTGACTAAGGTTTAAAAGAAAATAGTTTTCGTTAAACTTCCTTGACTTACTCCTTGGTAGAACGATTAATCTAAACTTGCAGCAGCAAGAGTATTCAGATTGTAAGGTAAGTGGGAGCCTGTTGTATAATAAACTGCTAGAATGACATGCTAAACCAAACCTTCGTTTAATAAGATATGAATGGGTTGCGCTTCTTTGTGTCACTTGATTGCAGTTAAGTACTTCAGTAATTCAAATGCAATCTGTATTTGTAGGTGACACAACAGAGTAATAATTATTTTCAATTTCAGCCTCTTTTTTGTTCAATTTAGGATTGAACTTTCTCTGATTTTAGATATTAATTGATAACTTTCCATCAGTATAATTGAATATTTTTCTCTTTGCTCACATGGATTTTGCTTTAAGAATTTTTTAATGGTGTAGGTAAAGAATGAGGTCTCTTCGTTATTAATTTTAAGCAAAATCAACTGTTCATTCAATTTGCAGATTTAAAAAAGATTGTAAAAAGCTGCTAGTGGTTTTGCTTTTGCTAAGCTTGTATCCTGTTTCTCCGGGGAGGATTTGTTACAGCAATGTTAATTTTATGGTCTAAATTTGTGAGGAAGATTGGAGGACCTACTAAGATTGGTTATGTGGTGGAGTTTTGGGTTTCAAAGCCAATGATTAGGTCTCAGAACAATGTGGAATCTAGGATTTGTTGGTTGATCAGGTTTGAGAAAATACCAATTATAAGCAAAAACAATTGAGCACTTGGTCAGGCCATAAAAGACAAACTAATGGAAATAGACAAAGGGGAGGAAAATCAGAATGTTTTGCAAAGTTTAGGGTTGAAAATAGAAATTCTGAAAGTCTAGGTACAAAAAGTGAACTTATGTGATAGTTTAAGGACAAAAATGAAATTTTACTCTAAAATGAAAGTGTTTGAGTGGAGGGTGTGTCGAAATTATCAATACCCCTGGTGTGTCCAATTTGTCAATTGGACAATGAAACTCTAGTCCTCTCAGTTGCCCAAATGCCATGGTTGTGTGCCAATTAGGAAGTTAACTTCTATGACTACTCAATTTGATGATTTATAGAAAATAAAACACATTATGGCTTTTGGATCCTCAAAGGAGTAGGAATTTTTTTATGCACAACCTGGACTTTCGGGAAAAATTGAAACAGCCTTATACATGAGTAGGGGTGGCAATTGAGTGAGTTAGGTAGATTTCAGGTCAGGTCATAAATGAGTTGGGTACATCATTATCCAATTACCCATTTATAACTTGTATGAATATAAATTAAATGGGTTTGGTTTACTTCCAGTATATTTTTAAATAAAATATATTTGTTTTGTTCTAATGAGATTAACTGAAATCTCCTTTTTTTTTTTTTTTTAACTCATAATAACAAATTTCAATTGCAGAATTTACACCTTCTATATATGGAGTTGTTCGAATATGTAAATAAATCACAAACATGATCCAAGTAATAAATTCCCAAGCTTCCTTTTTAGTTTGCCACACAAACATCTCTTTTTCTAAGTTTAACCATGCACTATCATCTTATCCAAAAAAAAAACCATGCACTATCTTTGATGTAAAAATAAATAAATAAATAAAGTTTAACCATGCACAAAAATTAGAATAACACTTTCAAATGAAAATAATAACAAATACACACGGTCATTTTCTTTCAACTAAACAGAAATTAAGTGAAGCCAAAGGAAAGGAAGAAATAAGAAAACCTTGGCAATTCTTCAAATGCAGTTGCAGAGTAGAAGTTAGGACTATTAAAAAGCTGTATAAAAAGAAAAATGTAAGGGATGTAAAACCTCTTCCTATACAAGATATAGAAGTAACGCTTTGAATACCCAAAATGATACAATAGAAATGTGGAGAGATCCCTTTCAAATTCGATAGTATTCATAAAAATAAAAAATAAAAAAACAAGGAGGAGCTGTATATCAATGAATTCCTATACCCTTGTGTTAATATGTATTGTTAGTGAGATATGTTCAAGTTACACCCGGTGTAACTCTAATGAGTTACATATTTTTTAAACTGTTAAATTTAAGTAAATCCAACGGTTAAAAAAAGACACATTATTACAAATATTCTTATTAAGATCTCATTAATTGCCCTTATTTATTACATTCTAAACCTATCTCTAAATCCAAAAACATTTGATGTCTGGCACTTTCTATCTACGTTTCTCTCTATGTCAAAAGCAAGTTGCTCCAACTATTTTTGTCACCTTCCTCTCTTTCGTTGTCAAAAGCATACGAGGATTATGCTACTGTCTACTCTGCCCAAATGACTTCTTGCACATCCTTAGGGTTGTGATTTGACAAGGGAAATAAGATTATTTTTAATTAAAGCAACTCGATCTGGATAACTCCAAGCTTCCCCCAGATATAAACGGATACAAATCTAGTATTCAAGAAAAAGAAAAAAAAAAAAAATGACGACACAAATCATTGGAGTTTAGTGGCCTTTATAATTGTACATGAGATTTCTCTATACTTGTTACGTTTCTTGCTTTTAAATTAAAGAGGGAAGGAAAATGCAAGAAGAATGGATTCTTTTAGGTTCGTGAATAGTTTATCTAGCTTTTTGTTGAAATTTTTTTGTTGAAAGTATGTTAAAATATATTTATACTTTGAAAAAAATGAGAAAATATGAGAAAAAAATAAGATTTTAAAAAGATATATATAAAAACTAAAAGCCGAAGCTAATAGTCTAATACCAAACCGGCTTTACATGTCAATGTTGTTGTTTTTTTTTCGTTTTGAAGATATTTTAGTCCCAGCGTGATCTCCACTATAACATTATTGGAATAACTATATTTCCAAAAAATTCCAAATATATATGTAATACAAATTTAGTCCTATTGTTTACTTTATATTCGGAAAGAATAATTTAATCAATCAGTATACAATAACAAGTTGGAATTTGTAGAATAAAAAAAAAAATGAATCAGGTTCAACTACTATTCACCGCTTAACAGTTATAATATCAATGTGGACATGATTGTAGATTTTTTAAGCTCCAGGTTGTGCCCTGAGAGGGTCTCTCTCTGATGGTTGCCGGCAACCTATGGAGGTGGAGCAATGGTGGAGGAGACAGAGAGAGAGAGAAACGGAGAGAGAGAAACATAGAGAGAGAGAGAGTCAAACGTCAAACGTTTTTGGGTTTAGAGATAAGTTTAGAATGTAATAAATGATGGCAATTAATGAGATCCTAATAAGAATATTTGTAATAATGTGGGTCTTTTTTTAACCGTTGAATTTACTTAAATTCAACGGTTTAAAAAAATATGTAACTTTTTAGAGTTATATCATGTATAACTTGAACATATCTCATATATATATATATATATTTATGTATGAGTCTTGGAGAAATCTTGATTGCTCCAAATCCACATCCATACACTATACGTTTCTTCATCAAATGTTTATCTATATGTCTTTAGTAATAGAAAGGTCAACAAAAACACCTAAACCATCTAACCAGATCAAAAATTAGAGAAAAAAAAAAAGAGTCAAAATGGTTGTTATTATGGTATGAGTCCTAGAGAAATCTTGATTACTCCAAATTCACATACACACATGATTTGTTTCTTCATGTATGGAGAAAATGGGCATTTGCCCCTTTCGCCAAAAATTTTCAGTAAAATATCCCATATCTAAAACTATTTGGGGAAATGCCCCTGTTTTGAAACTCGATTTTTGGACAATCAAGTTATAGCGAACTGAAAATAAAAATAAAAAAATTCTGGAACTCGAGTTCCAAAAAGTTTTTTTTTTTTTTTTTTCTAAAGTCTACGTTCGCTATAACTCAATGTTCCAAAAATCGAGTTTTACATTTGAAACTTGATTTTTAGAAAACTGAGTTTCAAAACAGGGGCATTTCCTTAATTAGTTTCAGACATATGGCATTTTGCTATAAAGTTTGTGAGAAATGGGTAAAAGCCCATTTTGGCCCTTCATGTATAGGAATGGTGGTGCGTGATAGTCAAGGATGGGTGATGGCTGCTTTGTTTGTGAAACTGGAGGGTTTGTAATATGCAGAGGTCATTGAGGCATTGGCTTTGGGTGTGCTATTAGGTTTGCAATTAAGACTAGCGTTAGTTCTGTTATAATTGAGATAGACTCGTTTCCGGTGGTTAAAGCTATACAAGACACTGCTGAAACTACTTCTCATATCAGACACATCATAGATGACGTGAAACATTTGTCAATGGCCTTAAGAAGCTATAAATTTCATCACGCAAAGAGGGAGGCAAACTAGGTTGCTCACACACTAGCCCACAATTCATTTTGATACAGAGACGGTCTAGCTTGAAGAGACTCCTCCTTACATTTCTATTTTAATCCAATATGATATTGTGTAATTGCTAGTTTTCTTTTATTGAAAGCTTTATTAATCTCCTTCTCAAAAAAAAAAAAAAAAAAAAAAAGTCAAAAGGGTTGTTGTTAAGGTATGAGTTTTAAAAAGAAATCTCAATTACTCTACATTCACGGCCAAAATGGGCAAATGCCCTTTTCGTGCAAAAATATCAGTGTTTTGCCCCCTTTCCCAAGCTAATTAGAGAAATGTCCCTTTTTTGAAACTTGATTTTCTCAAAATCAAGTTTCAATGTAAAACTCGATTTGTAGAATATCGAGTATGGGACGATCAAACTAAAAAAAAAAAAAAAAAAAAAAAAACAAACAAACAAAAAATTGCATGGAACTCGAGTTCATGGAGCTTGAGTTCCATTAAAAACACCCCTATAGGCCTCCATGAAACGCAGCTATAGGTAAAATTATAAAATAAAAAAAAAAAGATCATGGAACTTGAATTCATGGAGCTCAAGTTCCATAAAAAACGCCACTATAGGTACGATCAAACTAAAGAAAAAAACTTGCATGTTTGAAAACGCCACTATAGGGCTTTAAAAAATTGCATGGAACTCGAGTTCTAGGATTTTTTTTTTTTTTTTTTAATTTTTAATTTGTTATAACTCGATTGTCCAAAAATCGAGTTTTAAATTGAAACTCGATTTTAAGAAAATCAAGTTTTAAAAAAGGGGCATTTTCTTAATTAGTTTGGAAAATGAGGCAAAACGCTGATTTTTTTGCACGAAAAGGGCATTTGCCCATTTTGGCTCCATATTCACATTCACACATGATTTGTTGTTTCATCAAAAGTTGACCTTATATGGGGAAAAATGCCCTAAAACCCCCTACACTTTGAGGTAGTAATCATCATACCCCCTAAATTGTTTTTAGCCAATTTACTCCTTGAATGTGCTAAATCAATACTTCTATTAAGTTTTACCATTTAAATGAACTGACATTAATCATTCGTAAAGTTTCGATTTTATTCAATTATCCCAAAAAAAAAAAAAAGTTTAGAGTATTCTACTAACAAATTATGTTCATAAAATTGCATTAGCATATCATTAAATCAGCTTAGTCATGAACTAAATATTATTCGCTTGACCTGTTGTTTCCTTTGTTTCTTCTAATTGTCAGTTTTAATGAAAGGTCCTTTTGATTTTAAAAAATTTCAGAGGACCAACATTCAAAATGACATCCCTATCACAAAGGCCCCACCTTTCACACCCCCACATAAAAGACCAAACAACTAGCAATAAGAACAGCACACCACATCGCCCTAATTTCATCGGACAAGCAATTGGAAAATTTTCGGAAAAAGCAAAAAAAGTAGAGGAGAGAGAGAGAGAGAGAGGTTGAATTATGCTTAAGTAGTCTTCACCATATCAGAGCAAGCTAGGTGGATGTAATAGACATCCTCTTCCCGTCTCTCCTTAGTTTCTCTCTCTCATGACTAAACTCTAGTTTCTCACTCTCATTGGTTTGGGTTTGGTTAATCTTGCCCATGTGCGTGTACATCTGAGACATTAGTTTTTTAAAACTGTAAACTTAACAAAAGTATCAATCTGGCAGATGTGTAAAGTTAAGGCCTGAAGGGAGTAAATTTATTAAAATAAAAGTTCAAGAAGTGTCAGAGCATGTTTTCCAATAATCTTACTGTCTCTAAACCTTTTTTCGATGCTAGGAAATACATGCAACACATTCGTTTCGAGGAAATCGTCACTATTGTAATTTAGTGCTAGAAAGGTCAATAAAAACTCCTAGACTATCTAAGTGGACCAAAAACTAAGATTAAAAGGTAAAAAAATTGTTTTTTTATCTTAATGTACGAATCTTGGAGAAATCTTGATCGCTCCACATCCACATTCTCTGTTATATCTATATGCCTTTAGTAATTGAAAGGTCAACAAAAACATGTAGACCATGTAACCATACCAAAAACTAGGATTAAAGGTCAAAAGGGTGGTTGTTAAGGTACAAGTCTTAGAGAAATCTCGATTACTCCAAATTCACATCCACACATGATTTGCTTTTTCATCAAAAGTTGATCTTATCTTCTATATCTATATAGTCGACAAAAACACCTAGAATAGCTAAGTGGGCCAAAATTTGAGATTGACATTACTATTATTTAACACATGAATTGAATTACTTACCTTTAAGGATGAACGTTCAATTGAAGGGCAAACTTTGTTAATATCATAAGTAATTTTGTCTTTATGATACAAATAAATTTATTAGTTTGTACGAAATATTAATTTCTAGAAAAAAAAAATTAGCTGCAAGTCATATTTTAATGTAGGAGAGACAAACGTATAACATATGTTTCTTCATTTTTTTTTTAAGAACAAAATTAATCTTACCATGTTGTGAGCATTACTTTCGAATTTAGTTTTTCTTGTTTTATTAGTTTAGTTTCGAGCACAATGTGTTGGGTATGTATAGTATATTGTAAAAAATTAATTTATTTTGTGATTATATAAACAAGAGCAACATACACAAATCATCATAAATAATAACACAACAAATTAAATAGGCAATAACAATAAATAGAAGAAATCTATAAAAATTATTAAGTAACTCGTAGACCGAAAGGATGATGCAAAACTTATAAAGACTGTTGTTTGACACAATTTTTTTAAGATAGATTTTGCCCTCTCACAAAATTAATGGTTCTTTGAGACCCACAGATGTTTTCCTCCTATAATCCAATGATCCATTACAAGTAGAAGAAGCATTATTATCTCCATGCACATCAAGCAAAACTGTATTTCTTTCTTTCTCTTTGACTCTATGCATATTTATACACAACATATATAAATATATATATATATATATATATATATGTATATTTTTTTTATGGGATAAAGTTTATAATTAAAAATTATGAATAAGAGACTGCATATATATGTTTTGGTTAACGAACATATTGTTTAGGAAAAATTGTTGTGCACAAATTTAATGGCACAAAAAATAAAATAAAGTGATAAAAAGTTATTACTTGGACAACAAAGCTTAACCCACACATGTCTAAGTTGAACTTAATATTTTATTCATAAAATAATCCTTTTAACGAACATATTTTATCAAGAATTTCCACCACTTAAAACCTTATTTAAGTTGAGTTAAACGGATCTAACCCTTAAATGTGCAGCACAAGCTTTAAACTCACACACATCACTCTTTTTTCTAAATGTGGTAACTTACTTGATTTTCTTTTGATAGATGAATTCACATACACAAGGGTATGGGAAAATTTCTATAATTAATCCTTAATTTTATGTTGGATTTTGTTAATGGATATACCTAAGGTCATTTGTTTGGGTTTGACTTACCTCCAGTACTTTTTTAACTAGAGGTTTCTTTTTGTTTCAAATATGCAATACCAAGTGGTAGTGGATTTTAATCTCCACATTTTATTTAGTTAGTAGGTGATATGACAATTTCTTATTAAAACAAAAGGAGATTCCAGTTTAAAAAGTACTGGATGAAAGCCAAATCCCATTTGTTTAAGAAATACTTTTAAAAATTTTTTAGGCAAAAACACCATTTTGGTCCCTACATTTTGATGTCACGGTTAATTTTGTCCCTATATTTTCGTAACAATCAATTTGGTCCTTGATATTTTCAAATTGCAATCAATTCGGTCCTTACTGTTAATTCACTAACGAAAATTGCTAATGTGGCAAACGGTGTGCACGGTTGGCAAGCTTGACGCTGACAGGGCTTAAAAAATAATATTAAAAATTTTTAACTAACGTTAAAAAAAATACCAACTCACCTTTTTAATAACTTCAAAATTCCACATGAAAAAAAAAAAAAAGCCACAACTCTGAAAATAAAATGAATCTAAAAAACTAAAACTGGGGATTTTCTATCATTTTGCAATCCAATCACACACAAAGATCCAAATATTTGCAAAACCCTTTCAAGTTCACTCCTCACCAACACTGCCACTCCAGGTAGTGGCTCTCTTTGTTTTCTCTTTGCCTTGCTCATTCTCCCTCTTAGATCTATCCAAACAACTATGACCAGAGACACCAAGCTCCATCTCTCACGGACACCAAGCTCCACCTCTCATGGCCATAAGCCACCATTGAAGTAACCTCCTTACTCTTTCTCTTGATCTCGCTCTCTCTCTTCTTTGTTCTCACCACGAGTAACTCAAGGCAAGAACTCCCATCTTCACCCCTTCACCGTTGACCCCCACTTCCATGATCGTAGGTGAATCTTATTTATTCAACTTCAAACACCGTGATTTCTTGGGTTCTCCACTGTTGTGATTGGGGTTTTTTATTGGGTTTAATTTATGGGTTTAAGATGGTGTGTGTAAACAACTAAATTTCTTGAGCTTGTTGCAGAATTTCTTTGTATTTTTGAGTTTCAGCTTCATGAATTGTAGGTGGGTTTGTATCTTGTAATTATTGAGTTGTCGAGGATGAGTGAATTTGGGAAGGGTAAAACTTAGGTACAGTACCTTAGGTTCTCTACTTAAAATTTTAAAATCTCTCCAATTTAACGTCCCAAATAAACGGCATTAAAACTATTTTTTTTTCCTTCTTCCTTCTTTTTCCTATACTACAATTGCAAGAGAACCACAGCTTCAAATCTCCAGTGCCTCTAATTGATGAAGCTAAAATGAAGATAATAAGGGAATTCCGAATTCCAATCCAAAACTCAGAAGCTAAAATGCAGAACCAAACAGGTAAGATCAAAAATCAAAAAATAAAAGCCAGATCTATTGGGTTTCAAACAAAAAAGGGACCCTTCTCCCTCATTTTCCTACTAACCAAACAGGAAATATCAAAAAATAAAAGCCAGATCTACTGGGTTTCAAACCAAAACACATACTCTTTTCAGCTATACCCAAAACTTCCACACTCTTAAGGAAATATATACACACACACCGAGAGAGAAAGAAAGAATCATAGATCAGAAAGAATCATAGATCAAAAATGAAGAAAGGAAACAGATACACCCACACCGAGAGAGAGAGAAAGAATCATAGA
Organism: Quercus robur; assembly: GCF_932294415.1. Classification (NCBI taxonomy): domain Eukaryota; kingdom Viridiplantae; phylum Streptophyta; class Magnoliopsida; order Fagales; family Fagaceae; genus Quercus; species Quercus robur. Next base: position 18,459,279 of record NC_065537.1, read on the forward strand.
TCAAAAAAGAAGAAAGGAAACAAGTACACCCACACAGAGAGAGAAAGAAAGAATCATAGATCAAAAAAGAAGAAAGGAAACATACACACACACATTGAGAGTGAAAGAAGAGATATGAGATTTTCTTTTTTCCTTTATTTGGGTTTTGGGTTTCGAAGAGAAGGGTCGTTTGCTTGAGGTGTTAAATTGGACAGATGTCAAAATTTTAAGTAGGGAACCTAAGGTACTGTACTTAAGTTTTGCCCATATGGGAATGTATGCACTGTGAGTTTGTGAAATCTAAGCTTGTGTGTATTGATGGACTGGTGGGGTGTTTGCAGATTTTGGATGTGTGTTTTGATTGCAAGAAAATGAAAGAAAATCATCAATTTTAGATTCATTTTGTTTTCAGAGTTGTGGGGTTTTTTTTTTTTTTTTTTTTTTTTTTTTTTTTAACGTAACATTTTGTAATTATTAAAATGATGAGTAGGCATTTTTAAATGTTAATAAAAAATTTTAATATTGTTTAATAATCCATGTAAGCGTCAAGCTTGCCAACTGTGCACACCGTTTGCCACATAAGTAATTTCCATTAGTGAGTTAACAGTAAAGACCAAATTGATTGCAATTTGAAAATATCAGGGATTAAATTGATTGTTGCGAAAATATAGGGACCATATTGACTGTGACACCAAAATGTAAGGACCAAATTGGTGTTTTTGCCAAATTTTTATTAATAAGGAAAAAAGCAGCTAATTTTTTTTACAGTTTTTTATTATATATTTCCCAGAAAAGTACTATCAGAACTTTTTCATTAACAAATGCTTTAAGAATACCCATTAATCGGTCCATTTTATGTTTAACCTAACTTAATTAGATGAGTAATGCTATAATCACAAACTAGTTTACAACATTTTTACAAATTGTTGATGTGTCTAACTTCTTATTGGTTTTCATTTAGGTCAACCATGAATATCACTTTTTTATTTACCAATAACTATTTACTACATTAACAATTTCAAAAGAAATTTGTAAAAAAATTTTGTATCTCCAGCATTACTTTAATTAGATTCAATTTTTCTCTAAAAAAATTTAATTCAATTTTCAACCCAACATTTATTAAGATAAATGGGTAAATGTTAGAACTGGAATGAATTTGGAACAAAGAAACAGAAAATTTAAACAAGTTTAGGGTTTTTTTAATATTATTTATTGTTATTTATTTTTAAACAAGTTTAAGTTTTAAATTTTTAATTAGCCTCTTTTTTTGTTTCACAAATCCAACCTTTAAACAACTGGGCCCTTTTGACCGTTTTGCCCATAAAAGAAGTGGGAAGATCACAATAAATAGACCAAGCCAAACGGGGGGATGTTTATGTAATTTCATCCCTTTCTTGAAAAAATTGAACACCTACCTTTTGTTTCCGTGCAAGGGTTTCATTTTTCATAACCACTTTCCCTCGCAAAACCTCTGAACTCTGTACCTGCGTTTTAGTGTTCATTGACTCTTTCAAGTTTCAACCAAAAAAAAAAAAAAAAAAAACACAACAAAACCCCAAAATCATGTTGCAATCCCCACTTCTCGTACTACGTAAGTTTCGTTCTCACATTTTCTGTTTTTCCTATATTATTGTTATTATTAAATTTCATATCTTTTTTTTTTTGGTTTTGGTTTTTTAATAATGTGACGCTGTTGTTTGTGTTTTTAATCTTTAAAAAAAAAAATTCTGTCGAAGAATATGTACGTTAAATAAGAATACATGTGAACGACTCTGATTAGTCTGAACGTCAAAAGTTTATATTTTTGTATTCAATTTAGTCAGATGCTTTAGGCCACTAGTTTATTCAAACAAAGTTTGTGATATGGTCTTTTGTCTTAGAAAATGTAGTACCCTTTGTTAGATTTTGGTTGTCTTCAATGCTAAACAAATTAGTGGGCTTTGAACCTAAGTATTGTAGTTTGAGTTTTTATCCAACTTCAAGTAGCCTTGATTAGGTTGGTGTGCTTAGGTTTATTTACACTCCAGTTTTTCCAAAATAATCAAAGCTTGTATTAGCTTAATTTCCCTGATTATGTTTTTTTTTTTTGGGTGGTATCTTGTACAATTAAACAATCAACATATGCTTGGCTTGAGAACTAATAATAATTGTCTAGTCCATTAAGACTAATCTTGTTGGCCAATGAAAGGACCCACCATTTTCGGAATGTGATTCATGATTATCAGATGAGAGGTAAGGGAGAGATGAGAAAATGTAATTAAACCACTTTCTAGCTACTTGAATTATAAGACTTCCCTAATTCCTAGAATTGAATGAAGCGACCTGGTTCAAAATCTTTTTTGGTTTTGCCATCTGCAATGTGAATGTCATCTGTAAGTGATTGTATGGTTAATTCTTCTTTTATGCCCAGTATCTCAATAACTTCATGGTGTATGTTGATATCTTTTATTTATTATTTTTTATTTATTTATTTATTTTTTTAAGTGTAATGTTAAACTATAGCTGGTCACATCCATAACTGAGCTCAGCTGTGTTGTTAAAGTTTGGCTCATTTAGCAATTCACCTTGATACTGGTCATAAACATATTTGAGCTGAGCCACCTGTTAAAGTTTGACACTTTAGCAATCGGCTTGTTCATCAAGCTTGTCCTTGGATTTTAACTACATGCTGTTTTGTTACTTAAATTTTGTATTTGGGAAAGCTGTGTTATTGGTCTGCTCTTGATAGTGCTTAATCTTCTACCTTATTGTTTATCATGATTGTATGAACTTCAGATTATAATTCTTTATGGTACTCTTTTGTCCACCTCCTGCGTATTTGTATGTCTCATTTTGCCAATAAGATTTCTATTACTTATAAAAATAAAAACAAAGGAATTTATTTTTTGAAGTTTTGTTGTACATGTATATTTCTTAGATTCAGTATGTGAAGAGCTTATGCCTTATGGTCTCTTGATGTTTACTAATGGGTTTTAGTTATTTGGAAGACCTGTCATCATAATTTTATTAATTTGTTTGTTCTATTTGGATTGTGCAGAAGATTCTTTGAAACGAGAGTCGGGAAGTAAGGTACAACATGCCAATATTCAAGCATCAAAGGTATGATGCATGTTTATTCAGGTTATGTGTTGAATGACTTGAATCTTTATGATAAAATGTTCTATATATATGCCAGTTTAGTTATAATTCTTTACCCATGAAATATGGGGTGCAAACCTCCATAAGTATCTGGAAAATTAGGTCTAGTATCTTAATTTGTATGTTTTTGGATGAATAATTGAAAACCTTGAAGATGAGTTTATACATTTTCTATGATGTTTAGGCTATGGTGTTCTGATACAGGGCAGTTATGATAATCTGCCTATTTATGCATATATGGTGGTAGAGATTTTGGAAATTTTGTGGTTTAAGGGCTTTGGTGTCTCGGATAAATTTTTTATAGTTAGGAAAAGATTGGATTAAAAAGGCCAAGAGAGCAATTCTTGAAAGCAAGACTGTTCGTGAAATTCCCTAGTAAGCAGCAAATAGCAGAGCTTTAAGGCTTGTTTTGATTAGGGAAAATGTATAGGGTTTTGGATTCTTATTAGAATAAGGATAAGTGTTTGATTTGGGATTAAAGCGGAGAAAGGAGACTGTAAATTTGAATCGATCTAGGGGCTGTGAAGTGTGAACTGTACATATGAACAGTAACAGGAAAGAGGGAAAGAATAATAAAAAGGGCACAGAGACAAGAAGAATTAGACTTGGCACTTATGCCTTCCATAGACCATAATAACCAGTTCTCATGAATCAGTCTCTAATTTTTCTTGAGTATGATGGCATAAACTTGTCTTTCTAAATAGGATTAGGATCCTTAGTTTGACTAATAAATTAAATGCCACATATTCATTATACAAAAAGAACAATAAGGGTGTAATCCTACGTAGTTCCTTAAAAAAAAGGTAATAAGGGTGTAATTCTAATACACAAGAGAAGCACTCTAATATAATATTTTACCTGATATTAAATTACTTAAACAAGTCACTTGACTCACCAAATAGGCCATGTGACAAACAGTATGTGGATGGTCTTTTGAGTTGCCATGTAGTGGGATAAAGGAATTTTCATCTAAATTGGTTTGGAGGCAAACTTTTTCCAATTTAAAATATCTATGAACTTCTACAAGTTCAAAGAAGAGAATGAACTAGTGACTGACACCCATTCACAGTGAGACCTTAACAACAAAAGTATCAGCCTTAGTATTTATAGCACAATCTCCTTGAAAGTGTGCACAGTCCTTCCAAAAACACGATTTTTGACAAAGGAATTTCCTTCCAAGTCTAACCTCTATGTTATGAAGTAGTCTCATTCAATAAAATTATTATTACTTTTAAAGAAACACTCTTTTGTTTATGGAAACGCTCCTTACAAAATGCAAAGAGCTCAACCACCACCTTTGCATGACCCACATAAACCCCAAACAAACAAAAGGCAAGGGACCACATTTCCCTAGACATCTCACTAGTCACAATGAAGGAATAAATGATCCAGTTTCTCCCCTTTGATTTACACATATAACATTCATCTGTAATTCAAGTTCAATGATAAGAACTTTCCTCATGTAGCTGCTGTAGTGAAAATGCTTCTATTGGTAGAACTCTGAATTTCCATATACTTTTCTAAGGAAAAACTCTTCCTTCTCCCAACCTTAAGGCCTTATAATATATTTTGTCCTTATAACCATGTCTTTGAGCATATCATATTGACCTTATCCTATGGAAGAATGTTGGTAATATATAATTCATTGAGAAAACTAAGTGTTCTAATTCTCAGTTTTGAACTGTGTTAACAAATTTGCTAAGAAAACTATCATTTGACCAGTTCATATACTATGCCCGCCTCACACCTCTATCCCTCCATCACATCTCTATCCCTCACAATGTGAAAAAGTTAAGGATAGGCGTCCTTTAGCGAAATATCACTGCACAAATGATCATGCCAGAATGGAATTTTGATTCCAAAGCCTACCTCTAACCCAATAATTTCTGAAAACTTCCATAAACTCCTCTAATAGTCTTCCATAATTCATCATGTCCTCTAACTACATCAGAACACCACCCTCCCCAAGAAAAGTAAGATCTACATACCAATGAAAGAATCATAGCCCACAAGTTTGGCCTTATAATTGCATTGCTTAATCAATGTTGCATTCATTCTTGACAGGCTGTTGCTGACATAGTCCGCACAACCTTAGGCCCACGATCCATGTTGAAGATGCTACTTGATGCTGGTGGAGGTAATCTTCTTGTTCATTTTAGAGTAGCATATGTTATGTACATATTTAGATTATGGAATTTTATGTAATTAGATGAAATTGTTGCTTAATGTGCTCTTGTAATTTAAGTATGCCTTGCTGTTAGGGGCAGCATATTGTTTTTGATAAGCTGCAATATTCATTCAAAAAAGAAAAACAAATGGGCAATCTACCTCACAAATAGAGTCTAAAGCTCTTGGTAGGTTGTCCTTATCAAAACAGGAAGACTAAAGGGATCTAAGAGAGAGCTTTGCAGCAGCATGAGCAGCTGCATTGCAGTCACTTTTGACCCAGCAAAAGCAACAAATTAAAAATAAAGAATTTAAACTAAACACTATCGATCACATTACTAATGGACCAATCTGGGGAAATGTCTGCTGAAACTAGTGGATCGAGACAGTTCTTGGCATCTTTCTCAATGATAATATAGCTCCATCCTTGCTCTCGAGCAAGTTGGACTCCCCATAGTACTGCACAAGTTTCTGCTAAGATAGGGGGGCTCTTTCTAAATGTTTTTGGCAATATCTTTATAACTGTACCTCTGCAGTCCCTGGCTGCTAAAGCTGAGTGGGATTCCGCAATGGCTGCATCTACATTGATCTTGATGCGTCCAGGTGGAGGAGTTTTTCACAGGTACTGCAATTGATTGGGTGGAGGGGTGGGCTTTGGGGCAAACACTGTGGAGTATTCGATGAACTTGTGTTGGCCCTGAGATATAGATTTCTGGATATCAATTTGTTCACCTTGGAATAAAGCTTGATTTCTGCAGTACCATATTTCATCCACGATGTAGGCCATTTAGGCATACAAGCCAAAGATCTTCCTTGGTTAAAGGAGTGTTTGTTTTGGGGGGGGGGGGGGTGTTCAGAACAATATTGGCTATGCCTCCACAGGTTGTGATGTTATGTCAGTCCAATTTGAATTCCCAACAGCTAGCATACCATATTGCTTTTGCCACAGGGCAGTGGAGGAATAGGTGACAGCATCATTCTTCTTCTTGGCTGCACAGGACACAAGTAGGGTCGATATGTTCTACCCTTTTAGGCATGTTATCTTTGGTTGGGAGTGTGTTGACACTTTCTCCAAAGCAGCATCTTGACCCTTTCAGGTGCTCTTGAGTTTCCATAGCCTTTTCCACTGTACTTCTGCATTTGTGGGTCTGCTTGATTGGTCAGTAACTAACTCAAAAGCTGTGTACAGAGAAATTTCCCTTGGGATTAGGGGACCAAATGAGCCTGTCTGGCTTGGCTCGGACAGGTAAAGGGATTGAGAGAATTGCTTGGGCTAACACAGGTTCAAAGTTTGCTTGAACAATCCTGGTATTCCACTTGTGGCAATCATGGCTAATGAGTCGAGCTACAATGAGAGGGGATTGGACTGTGAGCTTGGATTTGGGCTTAGGGATGAAGCCTTGGATCCATGGTACCTTGGAAGATCTAGCTTCGTTATTGTGTTTTGTAACCTCTTCAGGACCTCACAAAATTAAAAGGAAAAGGGGATAAAAAAAAGGAGTTTTGGGGTTGGGGTTGGCTGCCTTGTAGTGTTAAAAAATAGTAAAGCATCATTGCTTATGTTTTCTTTGATATTTTTCATATTAGAATACAGAGGTAAATTTAGCTCATTTTTTACAGGAATTGTAGTCACTAATGATGGAAATGCTATTCTACGTGAATTGGATCTTGCACACCCAGCAGCAAAGGCATGTTCTAGTTCTCCTTTTTACTGGATTTTAATGTACTGTGATATTTCACAAATTACGTTCTCCTTTATTCTTTTGCTTGCAGTTTGGCTTTTGCCTAAAATTTCTAATTTGAGCTGAATTATATATTTCAACCTCATGTCATTTCTATTACTATTTAGCCCTTTTAATTTTTTTTTTTCCTTTGTGATTCTAAAATGTCTTTTTGATTGGTAGTTAGTACCCAATGGGTCTTGAACCCACAACCTCATCCTCTACCTTGCTCTTACAAGGGTAGGAGGTGCTATTTGAGTTAGAACTTATTGACTTGTGATTCTAACATATGTGTCTTTTTGATTGGTGGTGATAGTCAATGATTGAACTTAGCCGCACCCAAGACGAAGAAGTAGGAGATGGGACAACATCTGTCATTGTCCTTGGTAAGGTTTTAACTTGGAACAAAAAAATCATATTCGTTAATCTTTCTGAATCTAATATCAATGGATAAATAAAAGATGTGATTATTTCACATTTTTAGCTTCACATGTTGGTTTATGACTCTCGAGTGAGAGGTTTAGTACATGATTTTTACTTGTAGAGAATTTCTACTTATTCTTAATGCTGCAGGTGACATTATATTTGTAGTGTTGTGTATTTATAATGAATCTCCGTTGTTTTATTTTTGAAATTAAAATTTGTTGAAGCTGGTGAGATGCTCCATGTTGCTAAAGCCTTCATTGACAAGGATTATCATCCCACAATCATTTGCCGAGGTAGTGTTAAAAGTTGTACATAGCTTTTTCCCCTCTCTTTTCTCTTTCCATTCTGAATCATAACTTTGCTTCTGCTATATGCAAACATTTTCTTGGGTTTTAGCCTACAACAAAGCTTTGGAGGATGCTATTGCCGTGCTTGACAAAATTGCAATGTCCATTGACTTGAAGGATCGTAAGTTCAGTACTAATCTATTTATAACTAATTTCTTAAATTTCTGTATATTTACATGGGTATGTCAAAACTAATCATTGCATTAGAATTGCCAATTTTCCTAAAAGTTGGAGCCATCAAGAAGTGTGCCAACAATGTTTGTCCATACTTATAATTGTCATTACAAAGAATTGATAGTGTTGAATACTTTATTTTTTTATATTTGTTTTAAAAGTTTAGAGGAGAGTCCTTGAGATGGTTTGGTCATGTTTATAGGAGAGCGAGCGAGTAATGAACCATAAAAAGAAAAAAATAGTGAGTTAATTCAAGTCGAGGGAGCAAAAAAAGGCCAAAATTAACTTTAGTAGAAGTAATTAAATAGGGCATGTCAATTAGGGTAATAACAGAGAGCTTGTGTATGCATTTGATGCACTAGAGCTTTTCTCTTCTTAATCTTAGAAAAGAATGTCAATTCTTTGATGCCTTAACAAACGCTAATCGCAAATTCTTTTGAATTTTGATTTTTTTTTTCCCATTAAGTAGATGATGAAGGTACACTCTGATGTCACTCTAACCAGTGGAACCAAATTTTAATTGTATTTTCGCTAATACCAATTTTCAATGTGTACAATCCAAGTTAGCCATATGTAATTTATAACAAGGGTCAATATTGCTTTTTTTTTTTTTGGGTTAAATCCCCTCTAAATTTATATACCTGGTTTTTAATTTTGTAAGGGCATTTAATGTACATTTTCTAGATGTTTCTTTTCAAACTTAGTCTCTTGTGTTTTCAGACTGGTATTCTTTACATTTTTCATTATGGTCCTACAATGTTTTCAAAATGCATGTTTCTTTATATAAGTTGCAAATTCGTGGGTTCCAATAAGCTCAACTGGTAAAGTCTTTGATGGTTGAATAAGAGATCTGAGGTTCAATTCCCGTCTACACCAAAAACTGATTGGTGTTTTGATTTGATGATGAAGAGCCATCATTAGGAGTAGATGTTATAAGTTGAAACTCTCTCTCAAAAAAAAAAAAAAAGTTGCAAATTCAAAATTTCAGATGTAGATTGTAGAGTTCTTTCCCACCAAAAAAGGGGAAAAACAGGGGGTGCATTATGGATCATTTGTCTTGTTTTACTAGGCAAAGCTAGTCAATATTGATATCTTGCAACTAAAGCCAATATAAGGGTGAATAAGACCAGAAAATTGCTAGTGCAGATGATTAGTTGAAGATATGATCCTTTCCTAGCTATGGCTGCAATTATTTGGGTTGAGTATCTATAAATCCTAGGATTTATATTTTATTTATGGTCTTGATACATATATCTATGTTCATATGTGAGGTTTTACGAAGCCATAAGTACTTTCTCTCTTGAAAAAAAATGTCTATGCCAGCTGGAGGCTCTTAGGTTTCATACTTTGGTACTTTTGCAAATGGGTTAACATATGCTTCTTTCAACTTGAGTGAGCCCTCTACAACTTGTGGAGGATGCTAACTCCACCTTGAGGTCAAACACGTGAGTGCGCGCATGCGTGTGTGTTTATATTATTCTAGTTATCAAGGGGGTCATGGAATTACAATCTTTTTGGCCAGGCCAATTTGGAAGACATAGAAACAGTGCAATATGGCAGGCTGTTCCTCATTGTCTGATGTGTGTGAAAGAAATGTTAGAACCTTTGTGGGTTGTGAATGGACTAGGTTCAACTTGGAAATACACCTCAGAATGTTGTCTGAGTGGATGATGGCTTTGGGGACATATATTTCTTAGATTTTATGGACTTTTGAACTCAGAATTTAGTTGTATTATGCATCTGGTATACTTCCTGTATACTTTGATGATTTTTTTGAAATAATAAAACTTGATTACTTATTTAAAAAATAATTCTTATACAAAGGCCTTGGGTTTCACCCATGTTAGATTCCTAGAATGGACCTTGGTATTGAAATTAAGGTTCTGGGTATGTTGGCCATGCAAACCTAGGACACAGCTACCAGGTACCTTGACACTGTCCTTTTTTAGCCTGTTAAAGTATATCTTTTCTTGAGCACAAATGTTCAATGTGAAAAGATAGCACGTAGTCTGTGGGATATCTTTATGAAAGTCATTGCTTGTAATGTTAGCTTCCTGTGTTATACAACTGATTTTATGAAATATTACAGGTGCAATGATGTTGGGGCTAATTAAGAGCTGTATAGGAACAAAGTTCACTAGTCAATTTGGCGATTTAATTGCTGTAAGTATTTTCTTCATATAATAGTTTTATGAAGGCTTTGTTAAAACAGATTTTTATTATTTCCTTAAGATTTTTGCAACTTCTATAATCAAAAATCTGGTTAGGCTGTTGAATTTACCTATGAAGCTTATAAAGGCCAGCTTCTCAAGGGCCAAGGAAATACCTCTAAGGGTTGCCCCAGAGATGTTGCTCATCCTTTGATTCAAATCTAGGAGTTGGACCTCATGTTTATACATCAGTTTATGCATGGCATTACTGATTTTATTTCCCTTGCTTGGTACGATTTGAACCTCAAATGTAGCAAAAACCAGCTCCACCCTTTTTCTACTTAATCCAAGGCCTTGGCATTTTCCAATGACTCAAATTTCACTTCCTAATTTAAACTTGTTAAAATTATGTGGTTAAATAATTAAATTTACCATCCTCTAATAACTTAAGCTTTTGAAATAATTGGTAATTTAACATGATATCAGAACAAGAGTTTCTAAGTTCGATCCTTGTTTCCTCCACAGTACTTGTGGTAAAATGATTAAATTTACCATCTCCTAATAGCTTAAGCTTTTGGGAGAATTGGCAATTTAAAAAAAACTCTTCTATAAGAATTTCAGGTTATGAACAGTCTTACTAATGTTCAAGAAACCGTGGCCTCAAGTCTTTTAGTTAGTTCTTTTTAAAATTGCCCTGTTGTTTCAAAGGAAAATGGCAACACTACTTTCATTGTGATTAGCATCTTTTTGTGTGTGTGCGCGCTATGGTTCCATCATAATTTCCTCACTACGTGAGCACACTTAGGAACAGTTATAGTTGAAAAATCTTTCTCTGGCTTTTCCTTGTGTGTGTGCGTATGTTTTATTTTTGGGGGGCGGGGGGGGGGGGGGTGTGGGGGGTTAGAGAGGACCAATTGCTAGGAGCCTTACACACTAGAAAACCTTGTTATTATTTTCTTTGGTATATTAAGTACATATACTAAGTACATATACGTTTTTCTCTCTAAATTTCAGGATTTAGCACTTGATGCAACAACAACTGTTGGTGTGGACCTTGGCCAAGGTTTGCGAGAGGTGGATATTAAGAAGTACATAAAGGTTGAGAAGGTTCCAGGTGGCCAGTTGGAAGATTCAAAGGTTCTTAAGGGAGTTATGATTAATAAGGATGTAATCGTCCCTGGCAAAATGAGAAGAAAGATTGTCAACCCACGTATTATACTTCTTGATTGTCCCCTTGAGTACAAGAAAGGTGAGAACCAAACAAATGCTGAGTTAGTCAGAGAAGAAGATTGGAGCATCCTGTTGAAAATGGAAGAAGAATACATTGAGAGCCTTTGCGTGCAGATACTGAAGTTTAAACCAGATTTGGTAATAACAGAGAAGGGACTCAGCGATTTGGCCTGCCACTATCTGAGCAAGGCTGGTGTCAGTGCATTCAGGAGGTTGAGGAAGACAGATAATAACAGAATTGCCAGGGCATGTGGAGCTGTTATTGTTAACAGACCAGATGAATTGCAAGAATCTGATGTTGGTACTGGTGCTGGGCTATTTGAGGTTAAGAAAATTGGGGATGAGTTTTTTGCATATATTGTTGACTGCAAAGATCCAAAAGCATGTACTGTGCTCTTAAGGGGTGCTAGTAAGGATCTCCTAAATGAAGTTGAAAGAAATTTGCAAGTATGTCTAAGATTTGATTTCCAAATATATTTATGAAATGTGTTTTAAGCTTGGCTTATTTATTATTTATATTCATGTTTCTTTACAGGATGCTATGGCTGTTGCAAGAAACATAATCAAGAACCCAAAACTTGTTCCTGGTGGTGGTGCTGCAGAGTTAACCGTATCGGCTGCATTGAAGCAGAAAAGTTCATCTATTGAAGGGATAGAGAAGGTAAAACTCTAGATTGCTATAGTTTTCTCTTTCTTGGGTAAATATTTTTTTGAATTCAAAACACTTGGAACATGGGCTGCGGTATTACATGATTCTGAAACGATTTTCATATTCTTATCTATATGCTTGATTGTAAAATAGTGGCCTTATGAAGCTGCTGCTGTTGCTTTTGAGGCTATTCCACGAACTTTGGCACAAAATTGTGGGGTCAATGTGATTAGGACAATGACTGCCCTGCAAGGAAAGGTAAGAATCTTTCTCTTGTGTGGACGTGTATATATTCTGTTGATACTTGATACTATCATTTCTAGATGTTGACCAACCTGTTCTTTATATGACAAAAATTATTATAGCATGCAAATGGTGAGAATGCATGGATAGGCATTGATGGGAACACTGGTGTCATCTCAGATATGAAAGAGCGAAAGGTAATTTTATATTCATTACCTTGTCCTTTTCATGTTCTTTAATTGAAGTAGTTATGCCATCATTACAAATTTCTCCAAGAATTTCTCAATTTATACAGACAATTACTCCCCATTTATATTCATGTGTATTAGAAATTATGTAGCATAGTTTAATAATAACAATGCATCCCTCTCACCTCCCCCTCCCTTATGCAGTACCATTCCCTAAACACTTGGATTTCTCCTATTTATACCCGATTTGTACAATTAACTTGTAGGGTTCTTTTTTTTCTAGAGTCTCGAAATTTTTATTATGTGTTTGGATCCATGTCCACGTCTACTGCGTTTGCGTTTTCAGTTTTTTTTTTAAGCCATAAAGTTTGACTTTTCCACTCATGTACTGTCACGCATTTCAGATTTTCTCCCATAGAGTGCACTGTTCATGGGACCCACAAGCACTTTATTAAAAAAAATATATATTAAAAATGGTCCCACGATATTATTTACATATTTAAAAATTATTTTGTTACAGTGTTTTCAGTTTTCAGCAAAATAAGTTGTATCTAAATGAACCCTTAATGTCAAAGATGCTGTTACTCACTTGTTGACTTTTCAGATCTGGGACGCCTACAATGTGAAGGAACAGACCTTCAAAACAGCCATAGAAGCTGCTTGCATGCTTTTGAGAATTGATGACATTGTAAGTGGGATTAAGAAGAAGCAGGCCCCCGGTGCAGGCCAAGCTCCAAAGCCTAAAGTTGAGACAGAAGGAGATGCAGATAATGAGCAAATACTTCCTGACTGAAGATATTTACACAATTGAACTAACAATCTTTGCTACCATTCATTAGGAAAGGAACACCCTCCCACACACCCAGCAAAAAAGAAGACTGAATTGGATTCAGGTTTTGATGGAGCTGGTTCTCATGTCAGCTCCATATGGAAATTTTATGCTTTTGATTCATACATATTAGGTCAAATCCTAACCCTGTCAACTGCTGTTTTGGACTACTGTAGTTGTGATATCATTTATTAATTAGTATTAGTACATTCATTGATTGATATTTCTTAGATAAATGAGATCTGTATGGTTTTTTTTTACCCTTCATTGCAATTATTAGGATACTGCTACTACAGTACTACTGAGTTCTACTTTTCATGTGTGAGGCTGTCATCAAAATTGCAACTAGACCAGAGAAGTTTAGATGTTTACAGTACGTTTCCCAGAATTTATGGTTCTGTCTATTTTATTCTCCCTAAGCATTTGTGCTTCACATTGTGGTCCTAATCCAAATTTCACTTTTTATAGTTTTGGTACTAACCTTTTGTGAGATGATCCTAGTTTAGATGTATATTCTGCCTGCCTAATTTTTCATTAGCAGTATAAATCTCTTACCGGATGGTTTACCTGATACCAAAGGCACTGACAGATGTGATCTTCGGGTAAGTACGTCCAGATATATGATGATTCTAGTTACCATTTCATTTCCAGATATATGATGATTCTAGTTACCATTTCATTTCCAATGCAAAAGTTAGATCGACTTCTGCTGCAATGTGGATGATGTTCTAAGCCAGGAATAGTCTCTGAGTGAAACATTCTTGAGAGAACTGCTTTAAACTCTTTACCAAGCAACACTAGTGCCCTTTTTGTTTTACTTCTGCTGCAGTTTAATAAAAGGCAAATACTAAAAGAAAGTAACCATTCTAATTTTTTGACTAGAATTTGGCAATTAAAAGCCATGGTCAGAGTTTGAATAGAATTTGGCAAATTGAAAGCCGTGGTCGGACCTTATTGAAGGTTTCTATATAGCTATCTGTTTACCCATTTGGCAACCTTCTTTGACAAATGACAATGGGAGTGAGATGGCGGCTGATCCTATAACCAAGGGGTTGACTCTTGATAAATTCAAAGAGCATGTAGTGAAAATGAGACTCGTGAAAACCTAGGTGGATACTACATGGATCATTTGCATATGATAGAAGGACCAGGGTATAACTAGTTGAACGTGAATATGTAACTTCTGCTTAGGAGACATAATTCGAAAGGTCACTAGCGACAGTTGAAAGTGCATGAATGTAAAGTTAATATGCATCATCCCAGCTGAGCTCGTTTTATTAGAAGTCACTGATAACCTCGTTCCACGAAAACCTTCAGAAATACTAGCTTAAGGCTTTGTTTGGATGGGGGAGTGGAAAAGTGGGAGGATTGAAAATTGTGGGGGGATGGAAAAGTGGGAAGATGGAAAATATTTAGTTTTCCCTCTTATGTGTTTGGTTGGAGGGGTGGAAAAGTGGGAGGGTGGAAAACTCTTTTGTTTGGTTGGAGAGAAAAATGGAAGGATGGAAAATATAATTTATATAAATTGACTATTATACCCTTGTTACATAATATATTAGAAGTAAATTTATTTGTACTCATTAAATAATATAAAATTTACCACATCATATATATAAATTTATATTTACATTTTTATTATTATAATGTAAAAATTACATTATAATCTTTTTTTCTTTTTTCCAGATTTCAGCATTTTTTTTCTTTTTTTTTTTTCACACGTTTCAGCCAAACATTACACCCTTTACAAAGAATTGGCTGGGCATTAACATGGACAATGGCAGGCAACAAGTAGGCAAGTGTCTTCCCTGACCCTGTTTCAGCAACACCAATTAGATCACGGCACCTTAGAGCCATTGGCCATCCTTGAGCTTGAATAGGACAAAGCCAACTTTTGTAATCTCTTCAATAATATAATCCGTTGTCAACCATCATACAAACATTATCTCACCAATGTCAAAAAAAGAAAAAATAACTTGCAAGTTGAGGATAAGTCAATGACCCACAACTAGATATGTAGGATTCGCACTACAGTTTAGATATTACATTGTCAATTAAAATCATTAGAATTCTAACCCCACAGTGGTAAAAATATCTAAGACTATGAAAGAAGATTTCTAAAATATATAAACCTTGAGAACTATTGCAAAATCATTTTAAAGAAATGAATTTACACATGTATTCTTTACATAAATCATACAAAGCAAAAAATTTTAACATCAGAGTGTATTCTATAAGGCAGCGGATAGGTGTCAATCATAATTATAACAAGAATTAACATATTACTCAAGCACAGTATGGTCCCAACACTGCTCCTTCCAGGTTGCCATACTAGCCTCTTGAATTTCTTCTTAGCATCAATCCAACACACCTAGCAAGTCCAAAATGCAGATCTGAACCAAGAAAAAATATAAAACTTTGGAACAAAATTATATTAATTTCATTCATCCATAGCACAATACAAGTTAAAATATTACATTATCTTCTAGTGTCTTAACTGAAATACAAATTCATCAAATATTGCTAATTATGTAATATACTACATTCAACCCACAAAAGTTAGCAAATCAAAATTCAGCTACTACCAAAAGTGAGTTGACACTGCATTCAACCCACAACAGTCAACTACTATCAAAAGTTAGCAAATCAAATTTACACTACATTCAACCCAAAAAAGTTAGCTACTACCAACAGTCAAGTGACAATTATCCAATCACTAAGGTTCCTTAGGATACATCATCTTCAACAATATTTGTCGACGTAACTCAGTAGTTGGAACACCAAAAAATGCTCTCATTTTGGTTGGATCCTTAATTAGGAAGAGCATAGCATCAAGTTGGTGTTCCGTCGGTATTCCTATTTTCACCAATTCAGAAAAAACTTCATCCTCAGAGTAACAACGTGGACGTCCTCTCTCCATGATAGCAAGTCCCTCTTTAGCAATCTCATGTCCTTGCATCATAATCGCAAGTCCCTCCTTAGCAATTTCATTTCCTTGCCTTATACTTGCTGCTACATTATCAATTCCGGATTGAAAAATTTCCATCTGCTTTTCAAGCATTTCAACCATTTCAGGTGTTTTCTTCGCCTTCTTGGACGATGTCTCACATGAGTAGGAAGGAGAGACCATTGGAGAATATGAATCTACATTTGGCATGCTAAACTCACCAAAGCAATCAATATTCTCTTCCAAATTTACGCTATCCTCTCTGTCCTTTTCCCATCGACGAACTTTCTCCTTTGCACTTATAGAACCTTCACCATTTGCCCTATCCTTGGCAAACAAATCAAACAGCTTCTCATAATGGTGAATTGGAGTTCTTTTCCATTTTTTAGCATTTGGGTTTGCCTATAAAAATACAATATACACTTATTAGTATTATTATTATTATTACAACAAAATACCAACACAATGTATCAACTTGCTCTAAAAAACATTTTACAATATCAAAATAAATATAACTAACCTCTATTAAAGGTTCCCACACTTCATCTTCAGCCTCAAAAAGTTCAGTAATAGGATTCCATGCAAATCCACTCATGTTCTTGAAAAGGTCATAACATGAATGGAAAGTACCTTTCAATGTTTTGATGCGATTCTTGATATTACCTTTCTCAACTGTATAACCGAACGATTCTGAACACTTTTTACACATATTTGAGAAAGCATGAGAAGTCCATATTCCATTAGGCCTATTTCCATTGTTTTGTTCCTCCAACATGACGTTAAGTAAGAAACCATCCATGTCATCAGTCCATCTCATGTTAGTCGCTTTAGACTCACTATCAGTTGTCTTCTTCAATGTCTTAGGCATTTTTAAAGACTGCATGTTAAACATATTAGTATTTACAAGATTACATACAACTATTACAAAGAAATTAATAAGATTCACATATAAATACTTCAAACAAACCAACAAAACAAAATACGACATAACATAATGTTGCTATAAGTAAACTAGTAATTGAACATTTATCTAAAACATTAATAAAGTACACATAATAATTGTACAAAAGCAACTATTGGTAAATGTTCAGCAATAGTCATTCCATTCGAAACTATTCCATAAAGAAAAATACACATAAGCAAGTCAAATCTCATAACATAATGAGTAAAATTATTGATCATGCGATACATAGTCATTCCACATTCTAGTTGCTATACTAGTTCGTAATATTGCTCCTCTTCTAGCATCTGCATCACTATCATTTCTATTGTTTCTAGCTTCATTATGTATGTCATCATTCGAAATCTCTTGATCAACTTCTGCAATCAACCTTTCATCCGGATCAACTCCCATAAGATAGTTGTGCAATATACAACAAGCCAAGATAATCTCAGTAACTGTATCAACTGGAAAAAAAGGTTCTGTCATTCCAGATATAATAGGAAATCGTTTCTTCAACACACCAAATGTCCTTTCAATGACATTGCGCAAAGAGGAATGTCGATGATTAAATAGTTCCTCAACATTTTCTGGGCCACGTGCTGAATACTCTTTTAAATGATAACGTACACCCCTATATGGCGCCATAAGTCCACTTCTCAGCATAAAGCCCGCATCTACTAGATAATATTTTCCTATTAAGAAAATAATTTATATAAGTAATTCACTATATATAAGTAATTCTCTATATTTTTTATGAATATGCTTTGTATTTATAACTTAACATTACCTCTAGGGATTATAAGTTTGTCTTCCCTACTTAAAGCGTTTTTAATTATCCTCGAGTCAGAGGCAGTCCCTTCCCATCCCGGTAAAACGTATGTAAATCTCATGTCAAAATCACATGCTGCCAATACATTTTGAGTTGTGTACTCTTTCCTCCCTCGATATCTAGGCGCATCTTTTGCTGACACTTTTACACGAATATGTGTCCCATCAATAGCCCCTACACAATCCTGGAATTAAAGCAATCTATTAAATCAAGAAATTTTTATTCATATTAAAGCAATCCATATAGTTGCTTAAAAATATGTTTACCTTAAAGTATGGGTAAAATCTATGACTATTTCGTATCTGTTGGGGAACCTCTGCTCCATTAGGTTGTAGAAGGAACTGATCTTCTAAGTAGATGACTGCTCTCAACACATTGTGAAAATGACGGCTTACGGTCTCATTAGAACGACGGAAGAAAAAGGAAACCGTACGGATTCTCTCATTATGTGCTAAAATGTAAAGAAACTTGGCTACTTGCTCTTCAATAGAAGCATTCCTAGTGTCTTTAAGACGGCCAGTTCCTCGAAGAATTTCACACAACTTAGCAAAGGCATAAGGCCCCATTCGAATTATGTCTCTACATTTCCTACTGCATCTAAGTTCACTTAGTAATTCTTGCCTAACATTTTCTCTTTCCGCACTACTTTCGGTAAGAACTCTATCCACATAACGTGGACTACAATATATGCCCATCATCCATATTCCATGCACCACATGTACAAGAAGTTGCAAAATTGCTACATCTCGTCTTCTCTGCCAATCAGTCAAAAGTTGCAAACCAAATTTGTTCAATTCATGAATATTCCTTAATTGATCTTGACAATTTTCCTCCCAACTCTTACTCAAATCTTCCGGTGGACTATTATCCCAATTAGTTGAATTATCCATCTACCAAATATCCATCACAAGTAAAAAATAATCAATACATTGGTCATAATAATTACTAATTAAAGCACCTTACTCTTGTTGTTTTGTTTTTATCATCCCAAACATAACTACCAAAGAAACACTATATATATATATATAAAAAAAAAAAAAAAAAAAAAAACTAATACACATAACTAATCATGTAAGAAATTATGTCAAGCTCAAGTTCTTAATCTGAGACAAATTATTGGTAGGTAATGTTAATTGCTACTTTCTAAAATCTAGGGATCAAATTGGATATTAGTGTAAACTTTTAGAACTACATATGGTTTTATCCCTTAAAAAATGTATTATTTTTTTATTCTTTTTTAGCATATACCATAATCACGACCAATTTCATAGCCATATTATATAATTTCCATCCAAAGAGAGAATGTTAGGCTTGCAAAGCCCATGATGTATCAACCATTCATAAGCAATAGGAATATGACAAAGATGTTGCCTAGAGTTTGTGTGTTTGTGTGTGTGTGAGAGAGAGAGAGCAAGAACAGTAAGGATGAAATGGACAAATGAGAATGTTGAGACCGATAATTGGATAGAATAGAAAGGATAGAATAAAATCTATTGCATTTGTAGGGTTATAGTTAGCATTAAGTGGTAAAAGTTACACGGTCATTGATGCTGTGATAAGGCTATGCAGAGTGTATTCTTAGGCTGTAAATCAAGAGTTCTGTGATGGAAATCCAGAGAAAGATAAAAACTGTGGAGAGGGGTAAGTTTGCTGTTATCATTACACACAAACTTGGATGGAAATTAACATGGATTCTAACAATCACAACTAATACCAACAGGATTCAGCAAACTTGGATGAAAATTAACATGGATTCAGCAAAACACAACCACTAATAAATGAAATCCTTAACACCAACAGACTCAAGCACAATCACAACTAATACCAAACAATAAAATCCACCAACTATGAACACACACAAAGGCAGGAACACATGTAAACTAAAATGCTATGCTCTGTAAAATGTAAACTATAATGCCCTATAATTCATTAAATACTAATAATTGAAAGAATAATTGATAATAGAAGTTACCAGTGGAGTAGTGGACTGAACTGACTGAAAATTTTAAGGCGAATAACAAGCACAGATACAGAGCCTCGGCCACTGACCACCGAAGTCCGAAGCAGAGGCACAGAGAAGGCGAGAAGCAGAGGAGGCAGTGAGTGAGAGTGAAAGGCACCGAAGTCCGAAGTAGAAGAAAACAAACAATCAATACACGGATTCTTTATATATTAAAGGGAAAAGAATTTAAAATATATATATATATTGGAGAAAGATTCCGGGAAGAACGAAAAAAAAAAAAAAAAAAAAAAAAAAAAAACAAATAGCGTCAAAAATGGAGAAGATCATACCTGTCACGGCTGGAGAGGTATGATCTTAAGACCCTTTGGAAAGATTCCGAGAAGAACGAATGAAAATACCTGTCACGAATGAAAAAAAAAAAAAATATATATATATATATATATATATTGGAGAAAGATTCCGAGAAGAACGAAAAAAAAAAAAAAAATCAAATAGCAAAAAAAATGGAGAAGATCATACCTGTCACGGCTGGAGAGGAAATCACCCTTGGTTGGAGAAAAAAACAAAATGAAACTAATGAGTGCATGATACATAAACGAATGAAAAAAAAAAAAAAAAAAAAAAATTGAATGTCATACGAAACCAAAAAATCAACAAGAAAATGAGGAGTATAATGAGGATGAGAAACAATAGATCACGTTGAAAAAAGAAAAGAAAACAGAGGAGTACCTGGACCGCTGGACGGTTTGAAGCTGAGATGAGAAGATGAGAGAAAGTGGGTTTGTGGGCAAAAGTCTTCAGCTGGGTAGGTGAGGGTATGAATGAGGGTAGGTGGGTGGGTATTTTGGTAAAATAACTTCTCATGCAGTTTTCCCTCACTGATTTTCCTCCCGTTTTGGGAGGAAGAATTTTGTGGGCCCGGGAGAGAAAAGCTTCTCCCGGTTTTCCACCCTCTCTGATTTTTCCCTCATTCCAAACAGTGGAAAATTAACTTTTCCACCCCATTTTCCCTCCCCATTTTCCATCCTCCCTATATTCCACCCATCCAAACACAGCCTAAAGGAAGTACATAACGAAAATTTTAATGTAAGTCAACACATATATAAATAACTGTGTATGACTGAAGTTATTAGTAACAAATGGGCCTGGGCTAAAACTCCCTTTGCCACAGCCATATTGCCGGGAGACTGATTTTGATGTTGTAGAAGCTGCAAGAAAACAAACATGTTGCTTTTTATATGGAGAAAGAAACTAAACATGTTAACTTCTAAATAAAAACCTTAAATCCATGATGGGTCCTTTGAATCTATAAGATGATAGGGTTCTGAAATCTAACTAAGAACAATAGACAAAGTCTGTATTTTATAAATCTGAAAACTAAATTGTATTGGAGGCTACAATATGTTTAAATAGTATAAAGAAAACCTAGGGTGGCTAAGAAATGCCTAGAAACCCTAATTCGTGCTAATCATGTATTTAGGTGGCAAAATAGTAATTTTTGCCAAAATAGCAAAACTGAGATAATTACAAAAATTGAAAATAATGTCTCTAAACGAAAAGTTATGATATATATATATATATATATATTACTAAAAATAGTAAAAACACTGTTTTTGAGACCTTAATGAAGGAATTCACCTAAAGTAGGGTGATACTTGAAACTCAAGTCTTGATCAGAATATTGTTTCCTTTCAACCTGGCAAATTTCATGCAATTCCAACATTGTCACCTTGATGGCCTCTATTGACACCCCCCTTGATCTTGCGTCGTAATTTCCATCACCCTTGCTGCTATAGGAAAGCCTATGTTGTCTGTGCTACATCATATGTCGTGAACTTGAAAGATACCGAATTGGAAGTCATCTAGAGTATGTTACAAAAGTAGCATATAATAAAGGGTGCGGTCTTTGTAGGGTGACAAAAATATGTACACAAGTTAGCTGAGTCAAGCACTAACGCCTATATATGGATTTAATATCATAGATGAAAGTTGGCATGGGGCAAAACCATGGGACCATTATTATTGTCGACTAGAGCTAACACCATTAGTTATGGTGCAATCAAGTGGGAGATGTGAATATACAATTGTGATAGGTGATTACACCATAACATGGTACACCTTCACATTACATGTGCAATATCTTCTTATAATTTGGTGGATAGTGTTGCTTCACGAGAGGTGAGATTTATTTCTGTAGATATATATTAGTTGAAATGGTATTTAGATAATAATGTAACTCTTGGAATTGATATATCTGTTCACAACAGATATGTCTCTTCCCAAGAGGTATATGATCACGTATAAATACTCCTAGACAATCATTTGAACATGTTACACAATGTTTACAATTTTTTGTTGCTGTGATTTCCAATCTAACGACATTGCCATCCACATCACATCTGAGACCAACAAGATGTCGCTAATACTCATTAACTTCCCTCAAATCTGAGTTATGGAGGTTTCAGCTATACATAACGGTCGTGGTTGAAATTCCCATGCCTATTCCAGCTAACACTAGACTAAACAAAAGCATCCATAGATTTAATGCAGCGACCATCACTTGCAGAGAATAGATATATTTTATTTCTGATTCTTTATTTCCGACCCTTTATATTGTTTATTCCAGCTCCGAAGATTGCACCAAAGATTCCAACCATGATTGCCACATCATGGATCGGTTTTAGGTCTTCTATTTCAAATCTTTTCCCCATAGGCCTTCATTTGCTTTTGTGATTTATCTAGGATGAGTCGACCCAAATTTGTGTAGTCAGGCCTACGTTCCCCAAAGAACCCACAAGAGGAAGTCACAAAATCTGATTGTGGTTGAACATTTATGTGGCATTTTTTAGATTTTATACTTCTTGTATATCATCGCAATAATTTTAAAGAATGCAACATTTTTTTTTCCTTCTAATGGTTAATATAACCAATTATGATTGGTGCATGATAAAAGTGATGGTAATCTATTCAAAATATTTAAAAACTTAAAGAATAAAAAAAAAAGGTTTATGGTCACTTGCGAGAAAGTGATGGTCTCCGATCGCAATAGACTCATTGAGTATACACCGTGTAAATTTTTTTTTAAAAAAAATACTGTGTGCCTATCATTATTTAACACATCATCCTTCTATTTTTCTCACCAAAATTTCCCGTATCACAGTTTTTACAAGTTCTACAATTCTACCCAACCATGAACTATTCAACATTGTATATGTTCCACTTAAATCCTTGTATTGTTTTGTGTTGTGGGACCATCTAGACACACGAACAAAGCTTGCCACTTCTCGAACTCATGCATCACTTTCATAGATGGGACAAATTAGAAAAAACTATTAGAGCAAAAATACATATATTCATAGAGTAATGATTCAGACAATAACTTCCAAAATAATTTTTTGCAAGTGCAACAGAAAAACATGGCAAGCTGGGAGTGCAAAACTCAAGCCACGCAGCAAATATAAGTTACACTTGCGAGCTTCTCCTTGATGGAATCTGCCACGTACTGCTTTCATAACCTTACATAAATCACAACATGCAATAATAAAAGGCCATGAAGCAACCATTCAGTATTCACAACACACAAACCAAAGGATTCATAAAATTAAGAGAGAATGGCAAAGAGCAAGGATGATATCGAGTATGGGACTTCACAGGCAAAGCTTAATGAAGATGAAGTTTTAAGGGTGGCTTACAAGCATGGCACCCCTCTTTAAGGTGGGAAGATAGCAGATTCTGAAACTGTTGATCTCTTTTCCAGTGCCCAAAATATTCCTAATAAGGGAACTCATGATGATGATGATGATCATCCTCAATATTCTACCAACCAAACTCAGCAACACCGTGGAGAAGATGTCACGGATCCCTCTACCAACACCACCATCAAACCTAGCGGAAACATGTCCAAAAATACACCACCGGTACTTCATCATAAATGAAGATCTCTTAACAGTTTTATCGAGCCACTTATGTAACAATCTATTTGTCTCATTTGTTACATGACTTATTTAGTTTAATAACTATCGTTTGTTACATGACTAATTTAGAAAACGAGATCTATAAGGGTTTTTTTTTTTTTTTTAATGCAATTATTAGGATACTGCTACTGCAGTACTACTGAGGGCTACTTTTCACGTCTGAAATTGTCATAAAAAATTACAACCAGACCAGAGAAGTTTAGATCTTCATAGTAGATTTCCCAGGATTTCTGGTTCTGTCTATTTATGCTCCCTAAGAGTTTGTGCTTCACATTATGGTCCTAATTCAAGTTTCAATTTTTCTAGTTTTGGAACTAACTTTTTCAATTTTTGTGTATTCTGCCTTCCTGATTTTCCACTAGCAGTATACATCTCTTATGGGATAGTTTACTCGATACCAAAGGCACCTACAAATATGATCTTTGGGTAAGTACATTCAGATATATGATGATTCTGGCAGTACTGTTTCATTTCCAAAGCAAAAGTTAGATTGACTTCGGCTGCAATTTGGGTGATGATCTAAGCCAGGAATAGCCGCTGAGTGAAGCATTCTTGAGATAACTAATAGTCTAATACTGCTTTAAACTCTTTACCAAGCATGTCTACTGTCCTTTTCGTTTTACTTCTGCTGCAGTTTACTAAAAAGCAAATACTAAAAGAAACCCAAACTACTTTTCCCTTTGATTGCACCATTCTAATAATTTGACTAGAATTTGGCAAATTGCAAGCCCTGGTCAAACAGACCTTATTGAAATCTTCTATATAGGTATTTGTTTATCCATTTGGCAACTTTTCTTACAATGGACCATCTTTAGTAAGTTTTGATACATCGAACAATCATATTTTTTCTACTTTTCCTTGATAAAATTCCTCTTTCATCGAAGTAATAGAAAAATTTTAATATTACCTTCCGTTCTGCTTTAAAACTGGAAAGTATGGATATGGACAACTAAGATGTTGCTCCTACTGATTCTCCCAAAAAAAAAAAAAAAAAAAAAAAATACACAAATCGAAAAGAAACAAAAAAAACAAAACAGATGTTGGCTATATATATATTTATATTATTTTAATACCACCTTGTTCTGCTTTAATCGCGGTACTTAATATCTCCTTCTCTGCACATTTTCTATATGTTTTTTTATTTTTTATTTTTTGCTGGGATTTTTTTGTACGATGCACACACATGTATATAGATATTTAATCGTTGTTGTTTAGACAATGTTTGTACGAGGACAGACATGAAGAATTGAGCAATCAGTTGTCGAAAGTACGACTTAAAAGTTAATATCAAAGTTCATCAAGTACTGAACTATTTCTCTGCCTTTTGTTTTCAGTTAGTCACAAGTTCTTTCGATTTCATGTGGCAAGAAAATTATCAAAAGTATCTTCTTTATTCTAGAGTTCTTTTAGAACTAACCTGAGCAAGCAAATGCATCAAAATTACGACTATTCAATTTCCATCATGTATTTGTTGCTACTAACAGCGTTTTCAAGAAAACAACCAAGGGTAGGGGAAATTTAGTTGTCTACCTACACCATGCAAGAGGGGGGCCATTGCCACAAAACCACACCCCCCCACCCCCTCTCTTGCCCTTATTTATATATATATATTTGTCTCTCCTCCTCTAAAATATTTAGATATTAACCTACAAGAAAATAACTAAATAAATAAAATTCATGCCTCTTTAACTACAAAACCAAAATTAAAAAATAAATAAATATGGACAAAACAAAAATTGCACATAAAATAAGAAACACTTATTTGTATGTTATACTTTGTTGATGTGTTTTATAATATGAAATGTTTAAAAAATACTTATTTTGTAGGTAGTATTTTGTTGAATATGAAATAGATGTTAGTTTTTATTTTCATAAATTTTTTTTTGGTTTTAAGCTTTGGCCCCCCTAAGTATGAATCCTGGTTCTGTCGCTGCTAAGAGGTAAATATTTGCCTTAAACTCCCACCCCCTCCCTAAAAACACCCCCTCCCTAAAAAAGAAAAAAGAAGCATTTCTTTCATAAATTAGAGAAAGGGATGATCAAAATGTAGAAAAGAGTAAAGTTAGTAAAAATTGTGGTGTATAAAGAGGTATTCAACAACTTCCCAAAAAAAAAAAAAAACTATTTTCTGTGTTTTGTTTTGCCTAAGACAATACAAACTATACATATTGAAATGCTGAATGCAATTGGCGTCCTTCCTTCAACTAAGTTACCATTTTTAAACCAATACATATTACTTTTCTTACTCTAAACCGATTTATAGTGCTTTTCTCACGGCACAATTGTGCAAAGCAACCCCAGGAATAATAAAGAAATTATGTATTGTAAACGAATAAATTTGAATGTTTATGTTTATATTTACATTTATGTTTATACTTTTTTTAATTTAAATATTGTATTAAAAATAAGCGGTTCTTAATTTTTTTTTTTTTTTTTACATTCCAAACTCTAACCATGATTTTCTAGAATTGATTAAGCATATTATGAAAAAAATAAAATAAAATAATTTAAGTATTGAAAAATAAATTTCCATTAAACATAAACTGAATTAAAATATATTATATTTATATAAACATATATAAAAGGCTAAATTTTTTAATAAAAAATTAAAACTATAAGCATATCTGTAGGATCATCAATTTTGATTGGAAATGTTTATTTGACTAGACTAGAAGCATCATCTTCAAGGGGGTTTATGTTATAGCTTTTCTTCTTTCTAAAATGTTTTCATATCATTCAGGTGTTCTTGGTTGAAGCATTTAGAGTTGACCACAGGTTGTTTCAGGCACTTGTCCAAATATAAAGCCGCATCACGTATGGAATTTTTGGTAAGCTTTAGCATAGCAAATTGGGTATCACATATCATAGTGAATCACATTAATGAGATAATACTCAATTTGCTACACCGATAATACTGCCACTAATACTCCATTATTTAAGTGGATAGAATTTTATATTCACTATCCATGACACCAATTCCATGCTGAGTTTGAATAATAATACGTAAATAATATTTAAAATTAATGATAATGTACGTAGTTATGTTAGTTATATCAACAATTTTATTCATTCACCACTTAACGACAGAGGTTATTTTGATATAACACCATAATATTAGGGACTAAATTGTTAGATTTGAAATGTTAGGACCCAAAATGGTAATTAAATCATATTTATATATATATATATATATTTATATTTATATATATATATATATATAATTAATGTATATGTTATGTTTCATTTTAGGTCGAATGGAGAGATAAAATTTCAAAAATGATACTTGAAATTGCGACACTTATTTCTAAGTATGTCATGAGCCAATGTAAAAGTTAAGATTTTATCTTAGCGGTCAAAATTAGTACCGGTTTGACTGTTCAAATGCTGATTTGGTATGATTTTAATAAATATACGATGCGGGGCGTGGTGGTTTTAGGAACATTTTCTATGGTGGTTATTAAGAAACATAAATTATACAAAATTTAATAAAAAGAGAACTTTATATATTGAAACATACACACACAAATACATAAAGTCTAACAATTTTCTTCTACAAATTTTCTTATTTTGAAATATTTGCATGATAGTTTCATTATCAATACTACAAGTTACATATCTATCAAAATTTTAGTTAGATAAAAAATTTCTTGGGCTTTTTTTTTTTTTTGTAAGGACCTAATATATTATTAACGGGACAGGTGTTTATGGACAAAGTTTGGTTTCCAACTTAGTTGTAGCCTAATGCTAACTAAACAAATTAACATGGCTATATATTTTGAAAATATAATTGTTATTAGGCTATCAGTATTTTAATATTTTGAAGTACGGTTATTTTTGTAATAAAGTAATTGGGGTTTCCTATGCCAATTAGAATTAGGGTTTAGTTCTCCTTATATATGCTAACTTTTGTACTCTTTTTGGACTTAGTTGATATTTTGATGAATGAAAAACAAAAAAAAACAAAAAAAAAAAGTAGTCTTTTGGTCTGGTATTGACTTTAGTTCTATCTTAAGTGCCAACCCCTATTTGTTTTTTTGCGTAGTGTTGACTCTAACCTAGTTTTAGGTGCTAACTCCTATGTCATATCATTTTATTTTTGATAATGTTGAAAAATCCTCAGTAAGCCACACAATCCTCACGTGTCCTAGACAAAACCTGCACAACAAAGAAGAAGAGAAAATCCTACAGAGAGTACCGGTGTGGTACCAGCCAAAGACCCTCTGAAGGTTAAATTAGAGAATTTTTATAACTCTAGAGTGCTAGAGCCGGAGTAAAATTATGCGTACCTTGCTTTTTGAGAGTTTTGGGTTTTTATAGTAGTGTAGAACCGACTTTTATTTCTTGGCAAAGAAGATGTTTCCTTGTGAGGAACATCCTCATAAATACATGTATTTTGTGAGATTCTTCCCATATAGAGATTTCGTTAATTATGGTTAATCGTAGGGGCAAGACATTTCCATTTAGGGTTTCTTGGAGACCACTTAGGCCATGTAGATGCCACATGGCTTTTCTATCCGTCCCCCTCATGTCCATTTAGTTGGAATCCGTCCACCATGGAGGATCTGTCTATGTCCCTCTTTCTCCGTCCGAGGCGTATCCTATTATGTTTGTCGTTTAATCTGTACTTATCAGTCCACTTATTTAATACCGTCGCTTTTGGTTAATCTCGGAGAACGGATCCGTCGACTTCAATTTTATCCTCTCCAATTTTCATATCTTTTAATTTTGTTTGGGTTGTCCTGCATTAATAGTACGGTATTAAGTACTCTCTTTTAAGCCACTAGTATAACTATGTAATGCATAGATTAATAATAAATTATATGTAAATAAAAAATATATATTAAATCACCATCTTAATAATCAATAAGCCCTTTGAAATTAATATAAAAATCCTAATGCCTGCTTTCTTTTTTTTCTTTTTTTTTTTTGTTTATGAATGAAAAAAAAATATTTTCCTAGTAAATTTTCATTTACTGCTCCCAATCTCTTTCTATGGACCTTCTCGTGGACTTTCTGATGGATCAAACAACATGAAATTTTTTTCCCAGTCTTTTCTTCAATTTTCCTAACAAAGTTATTCTTTTCCAGATTAGATTGTTAGAACAATTGATTAATAGAATCAACAAAAGAGAGTTTTACTAATAAAGCTTATTTCCTAAGCCTCCAATGTATAATTTATCTGTTTACTTACCAGATTGTGTACTAAAATTGGATGGCAATGGATACATAACGATATTCAATGGCGGGGCCAAAATTTTTTTTTCAAAGAGGGCTATATATCTATACTATTAATAATATGATTTCCTGTTTGGGTTTCATTATTTTCCATACTAAAATATCTTAACACAAATTCTTCACTCTAAAAAATAACTCTATTTTTTAGTTATATAATTTTAAATTACACAAACCAGTTAAAAGAGTAATTTACTATTTTTTTTTTAAGTTCCTAAGTTTTAGGCTTTCAAAAAATTTTCAACTCCCATGTACATAAATATCTTAAAAATTAGAACAATGTCTTTATCTCACTTTTAAACATTATTTCACCAAATCTAAAATAAAGAACATAAAGTGTCTCATTGCACGCACAAAGCATGGGTATTTGTTTATTTATTTATTGCTTATACACGGAAGATTTGTAATTTTCATTTAACATAAGATATTTTGTTATGTAAAATATATATATATATATATATATTTACATCAAGTAAGTCTTTACATATTTGCAAAAACAAAAATGTAAGTCTTGACATGTCTAAAAATATGAAATTCAATTTAATAAAAATATAATATAATTGAATTACGTATGGTATACATTAAATATGCTTTAATTTAATGAGCTATATATGACATAAGAGAAATTAGAGGCAATAAAAAATGCATTAGTCTACTACATAAATGCATTACATATTTTTAGTAAAAATCTAGGGTGGTCGTTATTGAAATTTATGGCCAAAATTATTATTATTATTATTATTATTATTATTATTATTATTATTATTAACAAAAATACATAAAACTATTGAATACTCCCGGAGTACCATAAATGCATACTCTCCCCTCTCACATAAATTGTGGGTCCCACCAAAAATTTAATAATAAGACTCACAATTATGTGAGAGAGGAGAGTATGCATTTCTGGTACTCTAAGAGTATCTAATAATTACTCCAAAAATACAAAAAAGATTGAGGATTTTTGAAAAGTCAAAGGGTATGGCCCCATACCCCCCCCCCCCTCCTTCTCTCTGCCCCTATGATATTATTATATTTTTTTAATATACTTTAAAAAATTCCACGTAAGTATTTTAATTGAAAAAATATATATTAATTTATGTATTTAAAAAATAGAAAAACAAAAATGAAAGTCCAAGATGATCAATAACCAAAATTTCCCCCAAGTATGGCCAATAACCAAAATTTACTTACCAGAGATTGTGTACTAAAATCAGATGGCAATGGATACATAACGATATTCAATGGTGGGGCTAGAAATTTTTTTTAAGAGGGGGCATTATATCTGTACTATTAATAATAGGATTCCCTATTTGGGTTTTACCATTTTACGTACTAAAATATCTTAACATAAATTCTTAAACTCTAAAAAATAACTCTATTTTTTAGTTAAATAATTTTAAATTTAAAAACACAAACCGGTTAAAAGAGTAATTTACTATTTTTTTTTAAAAGTTCCTATGTTTTAGGCTTTCAAACTTGTATCAACTCTCACATACAAAAATATCTTAAAAATTAGAACACTATTTTTATCTCACTTTTAAACATTATTTCACTAAATCTAAAATAAATAAAAAATAAAAAAGATACATATGATGAGTCTAGTACACATACATACATACATACATACATACATACATATATATATATATATATATATGTATACACATATATACTTATTTATTTATTACGTATGGTATACTTTAAATATACTTTAATTCTTTTTTTTTTTTTTTGAGAAAGAACACTGTAATTTTATTGATGAATAGCCGAATTGACTTGAATTACAGAAAGAAGGTGTGGAGAAACATCCTTCATCCACACCGTAAACTCGCTAACATGTCTCGCATGTCTAGCAATATTATGGGCCAACTTGTTAGCTTGTCTTTGCACAAACTAAAATTCCACTACATCCATCTGATCTGCCACTTCTTTAGCTTCACTCAGTAGATGACCATACTCGTTCAGGGGAGAATTCTTGCTCAACAGTTCGTCAATGGTAGTCTTTGAGTCACCCTCCAGGATGATTGAATGGAACCCAAGATCCTTGGCGAGTTGTATGGCCTTTTTTGCTGCTAAAACCTCTACTGCAGCAATAGAAAACGAGAGATGGAAGCTTTCTGTCATCGACGCACACACCCTGCCCTTTATATCACGGATAATGACTCCCACTTCGGCACGTTGATCCTCCCTAAACACAGCTCCGTCAAAATTGACTTTGAGTTTTGACAACGGTGGAGGCTTCCATGTAGGCAGGGCCGGCTCAAGGCCTAGGCAAGTTAGGCCTAGGCCTAAGGCCCCACCAAAAAAAAAAAAAAAAATTCCTTAGGAAAAAAAGGCCCCATTATTTATAGTTAAAGGTCCAAATTTTTATAAAATCATATATATTTTCTAAAGGTTGTACATTTTATTTATTTATTAGTGATATACAAATTTTACTATTGGTTTACAAATTGTCATGTTATTAATCACAAAAAATGTGATATAAACATTCATTAGTTAAATTGACGAAGTTTATCAATGAGAGACAATATTACATTATATTTTGAACATTTTATAGTGTTTTTAATTAGCGCATTTTTCTTTTTCATTTCTATTAAGACTCTCAAAGTACGAGACCAATAGAACCTTAACTCAATTGAAACCCTAAAATATTTCAAAAAGATGTTGCAAATGTGTTAAATCATCAATTATAGATTAATCTCCCCTAATAGTTTGAGACTTTGATTTTTGTAAATTAATATCCTACAAAACCATACACCAAATAATATTTATCTCTCTCTCTCTTAAAATCAAAATATAAAATTAAAAATTAGATTACAACTTTATTTAACTATGCATCGTCTTATATCCAAAATAAAGTATTTTTTTCAATCACAATATATTTTTATTTCTTTTTATTAATATTTATAATTCAATTATGATATTCAATTCTCTATATGAAATTAATATTAGTCTAGTTGGTATTATTTATGTATTTAATGTATCAAATTAACTTTAATTTGATTAGTATTAAATAATTTTGTTTAATTAATATTTACATGTTAAAGGTCCCGCATTAATTTTTCGCCTTAAGCCCCAAATTATGTTGGGCCGCCCCTGCATGTAGGCCGAGAAATAGAGTGAGACATCAGCTTAGGGGGACGAGGTTGGCTGGAACGAATAAATGCTGATCTTGCTTTCTGCACCTCATAATGCACCTGTTGCACCGATACATGTGTCCCTCTTGTTCTCATTGTGTTTCGTCTGTTCCATATTGCCCAGGCTGTTGTGGCAAACAAGTTCAGGTCCTTCCCTGTTTCAACGATAGTTTCCACCAAATCTTTGAAACAAGAGAAGCGTGGGCTGGGGTCCGAATTCTCCCACAGACTGGTCTGTGTCCAAACCCGAGAAATTGAAGGGCATGTCCATAGTGCATGGAGCACATCCTCGGGTTCACTATGGCAGTGATCACAGCCATCATCAGTTAGGACCATTCATCGTCTGAGATTTTGTTTTGTTGGGATAGAGTTCCTGGTGGCCCTCCACAGAAAGTTTCGGACCTTGGGCTGAACTTGCATTCCCCAAACTTTCCTCCATAATCTGTTATCATCCGATTGGTATTCTCCATTGTCCAAAGTCCTTGAATTATAGAGGAATCTATAACCCAATTTTACAGTATAAGACCCGATTGGAGTGAAAGGCCACATCAATACATCTTCCACCAATATACCACACAACAGGATTGAATTAATCAGCTTTTTATCTCTTTGACTGAACAGTAAGTTCAATGTGTCTTGCTTCTACCCCAGATTAAAATCATCCAATAGAGAGGTTACTGTTGCTTCCTCCCAACCCGACACCATTGGAGACGAAATGAACGGCAAGAAAGTTGAAGGCAGCCACGGATCAGTCCAAATACTGATTGAGGACCCATCACCAACCCTCCATCTCATACCCTCCTTCAATACTTCTCTTCCTTTTAAGATACTTCTCCACGCATAAGAACTAACTTGTGATTCCGAAACCTCCATGAATGAGCAATTGGGAAAGAACTTTGGCTTGAACACCCTATAGAGTAGAGAATTTTTATTTTGAAGCAACCTCCATGCTTGGTTAGCTAAGAGTGCATCATTGATTAATGCTAGGTCTTTGAAACCTATCCCCCCTTCACTTTTAGGCTTACACAACTCTTCCGATCTCACCCAATTTATCTTCCTTCGGTCTCCTCTTTGTCCCCACCAAAACCTCCTAATGAGCCCCTCTAGTTCATTGCACAAACCAATAGGCAGTTTGAAGCAATGCATGGAATATGTAGGGATGGCTTGGGCAACCGCTTTTATAAGATTTCCCTACCCGCTTGAGAGAGTAGTTGTTCTTCCCACCCTTGTAATTTCCTCCAAACTCTCTCATTTATGTAATTGAAGCTTGCTTTCTTGTTCTTCCCCACTAATGATGGCAAACCTAGGTACTTCTCATAGCTCCTTATTTCCTCCACTCCCAAGGTATTTTTGATCATCATTCTCCTTTCATCCGAGGTTGAGCGGCTAAAAAAGATTGTGGTTTTTGTTTTATTTATTTGTTGCTCGGAACTTGATTCATAAACTTACAAAATCTCCAAAATCTTTTGGCACTCCTCCAAATTAGACCTGCAAAAAAGCAAGCTATCGTCTGCAAATAAAAGGTGGGTTAGTGGAGGGCTTCTCCTAGATAGGGAAAAGCCATGAATGTCTCCTCTAGCAGCTGATTTGGTAAGTAAACCATGCAGCCCCTTCGTACATAATAGGAAGAGAAAAGGGGATAGGGGGTCCTCTTGTCTAATCCCTCTAGTTGGCCTTATGTATCCATGAGGAGCACCATTGATAAGGATAGAATAAGAGACAGTTGACACACATAACATCATAAGGGTTATCCATCTTTCATTGAAACCCAATATTTTCATCACACACTCCAAGAAAGGCCATTCAACTCTATCATAGGCCTTACTCATATCAAGCTTTATGGCCATATAACCCTCTTTAGTGGATTTGTGGTCTTGCATGCTGTGAAGGGATTCAAATGCAATTAAAATGTTATTAGAAATAAGGCGGTCTTTTGTGAATGCACTTTGGTGTTCCGTGATAATGTGGGGTAAGATTTTTTTCAATCTGTTTGCCTACACCTTAGAAAAAATCTTGTACAACACATTACACAAACTAATGGGGCGAAATTGGGAGACTAGTTCCGGATTTTTAACTTTGGGAATCAAGGTGATGAAGGTGTCATTTAGGTGTTCAGGTAGGCTGAATTTAAGAAAGATAAAACAGAAGTAGTGATATCCTTACCCACTAACTCCCAATAATGTTGGTAGAACAAAGGTGGCATGCCATTGGGGCCAGGTGCTTTGAGTGGTGCCATTTGATTGAGGGCTTTCTTGACTTCTTCTTCAGTAAATTCAACTAGCAAATCCTTGTTCATCTCTTTGGTTACTATGCATTGAACTGTCTCTAAGGCTAAATCGGGTGGCATGATTGTGTTGAAGAGAATAACTCACTATAAAAATCCAACAACTCCTTAGCCACTTCCTTAGGATCCGAACACCATTGACCCCTTTCATTCTTTATCCCTTCAATCTTATTCCTCCTATATCTTTGAGTGACCCTTCTATGGAAGTATTTTGAGTTTTTGTCCCCATGGATCGCCCAAAGTGCACGTGATCTTTGAAACCACATCTGTGTCTCCTTGTCTAATAAATTATTTACCTCATTCCTCAAGCTCCATGCCCGAAAATTAATTCCAGTTGTGAGTGCCTCCAATTTGGCTTGTGCTAGGAGCTTTTGCTAGGAGCCTTCAATTTCAATTCTTTTCTAACACTCCCCAAGTTAGTACTACTCCACGTCTTTAATGCTTTTCCATAGCTTTCAATTTTTGGAAAAATACCTAAAGTGATGTCCCTACTATCTTGCTTACTCCACACTTGTTTCATCGTATCCGAGCAGCCCTTTTTAGCCAACCACATTTCCTCAAAGCGAAAAAGCTTTTCTGGATTTGTAGGTTCCACCATCTTTGGTTCAATGAGTAAAGGGCAGTGATCTGATGTGCTGCAACTTAAATGATGTACCATTGTTCCTCCATATCTTAATAGCCACTCATTATTCACCAAACCTCTATCCAGTCTCTCCCACAAAGTTTGTCCATTACTGAAATGTTTTTTCCAAGTAAATGGATTACCTTTGAACCCCAAATCAATAAACCCACATACATCCATAGTGTCCCTAAACAGCTGCATTTGTGAATGACTTCGGTTTAAGCCTCCTTGCTTCTCTGCCCCTTTAGCTATTTCATTGAAATCCCCAGCACAAAGCCAAGGAAGGTTGTACTGTAAATGCAATTGCCTAAGGAGTTCCCACGATTCGTGGCATTTATGGGTTATAGGTTCTCCGTAAAAACCGATGAATCTCCATACTCCCTCAGTCCCTTCTCCTATAATATAGTCAATGTGATTTTTAGATGATGTATCCACCCTCAACTTCACTGAATCCTTCCAAAATACCACAAGCTCTCCACCTCTATTGACTCTTGGTACACTAAACACGTGATCAAAATTCAATCTACGTTTCACAACTTTTAGCCTAGCTTCATCCGTCCATGTTTTGGCTATGAACATGACGGAGGGATCTTTTGCCCGGATATAATCTCCAAGCTCTCTCTCTCTCTGTCACCTGGTTCCCAAGCCCGCAACAGTTCCACACTAGTAGACTCATGGCTCTTGGCGGGGCTGCACTGCAGCCTCCACCAATGTGTTTGAGGTGTCATCATAGTCAGAAAGGACCTGAACATGTTTGTTGGGCCGGGGGGGGGGGGGGGGGGGGGTAAGGTTCGTCTAGTGTGTTGAAGCTTGATTTCCTCTTCTTCTTTGGTTCAAGTTGGCTTGCATGTACTCCATTACTGCCTTGTCTCATCACATGTTTCCATGTTCTGAGGCTGTTATGTTACCCTACAAGTTCAGTCGTTGATTGATAGGCTACTGCTTCATCCTGGTCGTCCAATCCATGAGGTAAAACTCCTTGAGTTGAGGTGGCTAGGTTTGTATCATTAATTGCAACCGAGCATTGATTCCTTGAAGAGGGAATTGAGTGTGAATTGAATTGAGATACCCCCCCCCCCCACCCCCCATTTATTTCCATGACAACTGGATTCCCATGTCCCTCATTTAACATTACCAACTTTGGACACGCTGACTTATCTTTCTGAATCAAAACTGGTTTTTGTGTTGTGGGAGCATTATTAGCAGGCATTAATTCCTCATTAACTTTTGGATTAAAGCTGTCTCTCAACTGAAATCCCATCTCAATGGTAACCTCTTCCTTAATCATTGCAGCATTTATTTCCACCAATTTGGAGTTATTACCCCCCTCCAACTCCTCGGTTCCCTCTTAGGTGCCGCTGTTCCAGGTTGTGGAGTAGCAGGGGCTGCCCTTGCCGCCATGTGTGCTGCCCTCTCAGCATTTTTCTCCCTCGTTTTACCCTTTTTTTCCTCATAATACCCCGGCACGTAGATGACGTCTCTACCAGAGGACTTATATGGCGGAGCTCAAAGGAACGGCCCAAATTATTACTAGTCCATCTTTAGAGTTCCATTACTTTGAATCCAGAGATCACACTCTCTGTCATCATGATCCAACCTCCCACACCAATAACATATGCTCAGCAAGCGCTCATATCTGAATTTAATCCAATGTTTACTTCCGTTAGGTAAAGTAATCACCCTGCCTCAACATAAAGGGCTAGTTATGTTCACCAGCACTCGTACCCGGAATAAACTACCCCCATCATCATCTGTTGCATCTGACTTCAAAATATCTCCCACTGTTTCACAAAGTTTCTCCGCCACCTTTCTTGTTTGAAAACTGAAAGGAATGTCATGAACCTGTACCCAAAAAGGAACTTTGTCGAAGGCAAGGTCCTTAGCAGGAGTGTCATTCATATAACGTTGCATTACTATCAAATGTTTATCGAAACTCCATGGTTGGCTCTTCAGAATTTTGTCCACCTCTGCCAGATTATTAAACAAAAATAGGACCAAGTTGTTTCCTTGGTTTCGTATCTTGAAACCACCATCAGTTCTCCACAGTTGCTTGAAAGTCCTTGCAACTGCCTCCATTTGGAGAAAACGGGAAGTAAGGAATTTTGTTGCAATGGTGAATTCCCCCCTCTGGTGATCTTCAAGAAGGATGAACTCAATCTGTTCTTTCTCTGACAAAGACATGTTGTTCCAGCTCTCTGTTAGTTGCTCCATTACTAAGCCAAAACAATTACTTACACCAATGCGAAGGAAAGTATCGAAGATGCTGTTTCCCCCACACCCCACAAGAAAAAAACCACTAGATTTAAGAGTATACTTGAAATTTATGTCCAAAATATTATTATTATTATTATTATTACTATTATTATTATTATTACCAAAAATACAAGAGAGAGTGAGGATTTTTGAAAAGTCAAAGGGGTATGGCCCCATTACCCCCCCCCCCCCCCCAAAAACACCTCCCTTCTCTCCACCCCTAATGATATTATTAATTTTAAATTAAAAAAAAAAAACACTAAAAAAATTCCACGTAAGTATTTTAATTGAAAAAAATATATATGAATTTATGTATTTAAAGGATAGAAAATAAAAAATGAAAGATCAGTCCAATTTTTCTTACACTTTCTTGCTAACCAAACACAAAACTCAAACTAAGATTTGGACTAGATCTAAGAAAACTCAGCAATTATCAGTCACTCTCGTATGTGTTGCTCATACAAAAACACAAGCAATAAAATTTAACATTAAAAAAAATTATAAATCTCAAACACGAAAATCAACTAGTAACTAAATCAAATTTACCAAAATTGGACCCAGATATGAACAAACACACACAAGCAAACCTGGGTCCAGATCTAAACAAAATCACAAGCAATTTGAACAAAGCATATCTGTCCAACTAGGTTCATCTTTACCCAGGGAAAAAAAGTTGTCTTCTTTCTCTCTTAGGCAAAAGCATAGATGGCTTCCCTCCAACATATTTTTCTCAAACAAACCCTTTGTAAAAGCTATTTATTCTAAAATGGATGACATCCCACTACTGTTGGGTTCAAATCATTGATCTGCTTGGTGAGCTCCAAACCGTGTAGAGATCAAGATTGAAAGGGTGAGAACAGAGAAGGGAAGTGAGTAAGGACTTTGGCTATGGAGGCCGATCTATGCTTCGGCCATAGAGGGTTTAGTTGTAGATCATAAAGTGAGAGCTTGGGTTTGCAAGTGAGGAAGAGAGATAGTGAGATAAAGAAAGAGAATTAGGTGATGAGAGGAGGAAAACGAGACCTTTGCGTTTTCTGTTTGAGTATTTGTTCAAATACAGGTTTAAGTTTTATGTTTGATTGGCAAGAAAGTACAAGAAAATACAAAAAATTTGGAATTGATCTTTTTTTTTTTTTTTTTTTTTTTTGGTAAACTGGAATAACATTAAACTAAGAAGAAAGAACAGCCAAGGCTGTACACGGTCTTGGGTGATAAACTCCCAACATATCAGCATTCAAAAGAGATAAAAGAGTAGAAGGAGGGGTTACAAAAAACATCTCCACATCACATCTAGCAGAACCCATACGAGCCAAGGCATCCGCACAACAATTAGCCTCCCTAAAGCAGTGCACAATCTGAACCTGAGGCAGCTGCAGCAGCAAGTCCCTACAATCATCCACAAGAATAGAGAAGTCTCCATTAGTGCAAGCATTATTTGAAATTAAAGACACTGCTGCAATGGCATCAAGCTCAACAACCACGGCTTGGGCCTGCATATCCAAACAGAGCAGCAAGCCTTCCCTCAAGGCCCATAATTCAGCTGCCAAGCAAGAAGTGGCTGCACAAGTTTTAGCAAAACCACCAATGCATTGGCCCCTAGAATCACGGATAATCCCCCCACCACCAGCTAAACCAGACGAGCCAAGAAAGGAGCCATCGATATTAAGCTTCCACCAGCCATCAGGGGGTTTCAGCCACTTAACCAACCTTGGGACTTTGGTTTTTCTCTTCCTCGGATCAGCAATGCAGTAAAAAAATTCCCTGGTTTGCATCTCCACCTTCTGCACATCATTGGAAATCATGCAATGTGAGCCAAAAACCTTCCTATTTCGCTGCAGCCAAAGATACCAGATACCCAGCAGGAAGAACAAACACCAAGGGTAGTCCTTATCACTAGTCAACAGCGTGCTATTCGAGTTTATGCGTAACCAATCTAGGAAGTTACCTTCAAAAGACTGCCATAAGGTAGAGGGGCAGTTAGCTTGTCTCCAAAATCCTTGGGCCACAGGACAATCCCGCAAAACATGCACAATGGTTTCATCAGGGTCCAAGCAGCTACTACAACCCCCTAGGCCATCAATCCCCCTATGACCAAGAACTGCATTG
This sequence comes from Quercus robur, assembly GCF_932294415.1. Lineage (NCBI taxonomy): Eukaryota > Viridiplantae > Streptophyta > Magnoliopsida > Fagales > Fagaceae > Quercus > Quercus robur. The sequence goes on from NC_065537.1 coordinate 18,498,806, forward strand.
ACTGGCAGACTATGATGATAGCACTTCCAAAGAAAGAATTTAATTTTGGGCAGAATACAAAGCTTCCAAAGCCACTTACCATTGAAATCCTGGACTCTTAAATCTTCATTAATTGCTAAAAGATAAGCACTTTTAGTTTCAAATTCCCCATTAGCACTCGAAACCCAGCACCGTTGGTCGCCTCTCCTAGCAGATCTTCGAATTGGAGTGGCCTTAATGGCCTTTAGCACATCATCAGGCAGAACAAACGAAATGTTATCAAAAGACCAGGTGCCATTGAGCATCACATCAGTAACTTTAATCTCTTGTTCCCCTCTATTAAGAGGACCCTCAATCAGGGAGCGAATATTCCCTTCATTAAGCCATCTATCATGCCAAAAATTCAGCATACTGTTATTCCCAATGATCCATTTAGATCCCTTATCAAATAGGGGCTTACCCTTTTTAATGGCTGCCCAAACACACGACTGGTTCCCTTTCCTGTTATGAGTCCTTAATCTGTATTTCATCTTCAGGACTTTAGCCCACCCTGCATTCTCGGAAGTCTCCATCCTCCAACACAGCTTCGCAGCCAAAGTGAGATTTCTCCCCTTCGCACTTTGGACACCCAATCCCCCTCGATTCTTGGGTTTCGTAACTTTCTCCCAGCCTATCATATGCATTTTTTTCTTCTCCTCTGTTGATCCCCAGATAAAGTTTCGGTTAAGTCTATCAAGTCCATTTAGAACTCTAGAAGGCAAAAAACAGCCTTGCATCACATACGAAGGAATCGCTGAAGTAACTGATTGAGTAAGAACAACCCTCCCTGCCATAGACAGCAGACTTGCTTTCCACCCCTGAAGCTTAGTCTGGACTCTCTCCACAACAAAGTCAAAATCATGTGACGTAGACCCAGGGTGTTTAAGGGGGAAGCCTAAATATTTACCGAGGTTGGGAGTAGATCTCATACCAAGCACCTCACACATCTCTTCCCGCTCCTCATGCCTCACATTTGGGGAAAAATAAATCTTTGACTTAGCCAAGCTTACCTTCTGCCCAGAGAGCTCACAAAACGTGTCAAGAGTTTCCTTCACATTACAGCAGTTTTTCATATCCGCCTTAGCAAAAAGAACTAGATCATCTGCAAAAAACAGGTGGGAGAAGGCCGGACCATTTCTGGAAGCTTTAACAGGATCCCAAAGATTTTCTTCACATTTCAAATCAATCAAGAAACCAAGCATCTCCATGCAAATAATAAATAAATATGGGGACAGCGGGTCACCCTGACGAATACCCCGAGAAGGCAAAAAGGAATCCAATTTCCCACCATTGAGCAACACAGAAATGGAAGAGGTGGAAACACAGCTAAGAATCAACTTTGTGAGGGAATTAGGAAAATTGTACAAATGAAGCATATCCCTTACAAAGTGCCACTCTAATCGATCATAGGCTTTCTCAAGGTCTATTTTGATGGCCATGTAACCCATTTGCCCTCTCTTCCCACTGATGGTGTGAATGATTTCTTGGGCAATAATCATGTTGTCCAAACCCAATCTACCAGGCACAAAGGCCGTTTGGAGAGGAGAAATGAGGTTGGGCAGTAAGGAACGCAATCTCTTCACTATGATCTTCGTTACAATTTTGTAAACCGTGTTGCAAAGACTAATGGGCCTAAAAGCCGCCAAGCAATCCGCCCCAGGTCTCTTAGGAATTAAAGAGATCAAGGTTTCGTTAAGGTGACCTGGCATAACCGAAGTAGCAAAGATTTCTTTTACTTCCTTAATAACATTGTCCCCTACGACATTCCAACAGGCTTGGAAAAAGCCAGCATGCAATCCGTCAGGCCCTGGGGCCTTTAGGGGCTTTAAGCTCCATAACCCTTCCTTAATTTCTTTGCTGGTTGGTTCAACTTCCAGCTCAGTAACATCTTCCTGGGTGAGGCCTTTTGACCAGCGGGGGATGACCCAAGGCTTCCAAGGAACACTGACACTATCGGATGAGAAGAGACCAATAAACCCAGACCTAACAAGCTCGGCAATCTCCTGATGATCATGGACCCAATTACCCTGGTTATCCTGAAGAGAGGAAATTCTATTTCTCTTCCGTCTGACAAGAGTCGAGATGTGGAAGAACTTGGTGTTTCTATCACCTTGGATTAGCCAATTATACCTAGATTTCACCGACCAAAATTCTTCCTCTTGCTTGAGGATATCCAAAAATTCTCTTTGCAGTTGATTCTCAAATCTGAGCAAAGCCTCACTAGGTCCATTAGCAATGTTGGCCTGCACCCCGCACAGCCTGGCTACAACCCTGTTCTTCTTATGAAAGATATTGCCAAAAACTTCTTTATTCCAGGATATGACATCCCTAGTAAACTTCTCTACATTGGGTTTAAGGCTCAAATCCTCAGCCCATGTAGCAGTGACAAATTCAGGAAAAGCCGGATGAGACAACCACATGGGCTGGAAGCGGAATGGTCTAATTAACCTTGTGCCCTCGGGGGCCTCCAAACTCAGCAAAACAGGGCAATGGTCTGAATGGGTACAGGCCAGGTGATTAACTGAGGCTTCAGGGTACAAACCCCTCCAATCACAATTGGCGAAAGCCCTATCCAGCCTCTCTTGGATGTAATGACCCGTCTCTCTTTTATTAACCCAAGTGAACTGAGGCCCATGAAAGCCCAAATCCACCATCCCACAATTATCTAAGCAATCTTTAAAAAGCTGGACTCTCCTAGAATTTAGTGGGTTTCCCCCTTGTTTATCATTACAAGACAGAAGCTCATTAAAATCCCCCACCATAAGCCAGGGAAGTTGATGCATACTAGCAATAGAAGTAAGATTATTCCATAACAATTTACGTTCAGCTAATCTAGGACTTGCATAAATGGAAGATAAAATCCAGGTAAGATTTGAGTCAAGTACCTTAACTGTGACATGTATCTCCTGTTCTGTCTTAGCAAGCTGCGTAACCTCCACCACGTCTGACTTCCATAACACCCAGATGCCTCCTGAGTATCCAATGGTATCAGCATGTAACGCTCCGTCAAAAGGGAGTCTATCCGTAATGGCTTTTGCCCTCTCTCCACCCACTCTTGTTTCCGTAACAACCACAATTGCAGGGGAGTGCCTATCCAGTAAATCCGACAAAACACTGTGAAAACGGGGATTCAAAGCTCCCCTACAATTCCAAAAAATGATATTCATTGGGGAATTTGAAAGGATCACGGACTCTGCTTCATGCAGATTCAAAGTCTCCGACCTGAGCAGACACCTCCATCCCATCTCCCTCAGCCGTTTCCTGGGCAATTCTACCCCTTCCACCACAGCCAGCATGTGCTCCAGGATCCCCAATACTTGCTCCCGAGAGCTAACCAACAGATTGAAGAATTGAGGGACGACCTTGACCACTGCCATGGAAATCTCGTTTCCCCAACACCTCACTGCCCCTGCTTCTGCAATCCACATTTTCCTTTCCATGAAGTCTTCCACCTGACTTAATTCGTTCAAGCTTCGCTCCAGAGATAGCGGCGACAGAGCTCTCCACCCGAAAATCCTTGCCTCTGCTCTGGTTGGTTTGTCCGATGGAAATATCCACCAAGGGTGGTCCCACTCCATCCATGCCGGATCTGTCAAGGGCAGAGAGCCCTCTCGGATGCTTACTGGTGTCACCAGGAAGATGAACTTCCAAGCTTCCATCTCTTCTTTGCTGTACCAGCCCCAAATCATCGTTGGACTGGCTTTGATTTGCGCCAACATCCTTGGCGACAAAACTAGCACTTTTCCTTGCCTGAAGATTCCCCATTTGCACTTTTGATCTACTTCCATGTTGCCTTCCACTTCGTTTAGCCTCTGCCGAATCAGAATTTCTGATTTTTTCCTTAGAACCCTTCCCCACTAAAGGCTCTTTCCCATCCAAATTAATTTTTTGGGGAGAGCTTCCACTGCCAAACTCAAAAGGGGGCAAGGGAGGTTGAGTGACAACACAGTCTTGCTGGTTGGGGAGCTGAGAAGACCCCACGGACCTACCAGCTGATGGGACAACTCCCTGCCTGCTGCCCACAGACCCCACAACGTCCCTTCCATCTCTCCTCGAGCTACCCACTCCTCTTTGAGCCATCCCATGCACAGACCTATCAGGCGGAGCCTTTGAGGATTGCGCATAGACCCTTGATGTCATAGCATGGTTTGAAGATGGGCTATTGTCCTGGCCATGATATCCAGCGCGACTTCCCTTATTATTGGGCCTAACATTACGTTTCCTAACAAGCATCCAAGGCCCAAACTCACTCTTACCCTCCTCATCAGCCTTTCCCGCCTCCTGCGAAACCTGGTCACCTTCACCTGCGCTAACATTTTCCACATTTAAAGACTCCGCCTCCCCATGAGCTTCCATAGTCGGAGCTTTAATCATCTGAGGACACCCCTCCTTGCGATGTCCTACCCTACCGCATGCGAAGCACAGAGAGCGCACTCCTTCATATTGAATCTCCTGAACCAACCCCTCCAAAAGGATTTGGTTTATCAATGGCTTGCCAAGATCGATCTGGACACAGATTCTAGCATACCGTCCTCTCGCCTCGGACGCAGTGTTTGAGTCAATCCTTAAGACCGGACCGATTGCATTTCCAATCTCCTTCAGGGCGGCCAGCTCATAATACTCAAAGGGAAGCTCAGGTAGTCTGATCCAGACAGCCACAAGACTGCACGACGCCTTGGTTGGTTTGAAATTAGGTTCCCATCTCCGTAAAGATAGGAAATTTTCTCCGATAAACCAGGGCCCGCCATTAAGAACATTGTTATAATCTTCCACAAGACCAAACCTCATGAGGAAGTAATCCTTGCCCAAGTCTACACAATCCAACCTACCCGCCGGTTTCCAGAGACTCATAACTCTGTTTCGAAGGAAATGGAAACCCACAGTGCGTCCAACAACTTTAACTATGAGAGCAAAAGCCCACTTCGACCTGATCTGCTTCCTCATTTCTGAGGAAAGCGTCACTGCTAATAACCCATTGTGGAGACCCTCAACATCCATCCTTGGCTTGTTCGAGACAGTCTCCTCAGAGTTGAGGTTAAAAGCCTGAGCAAAAGCTCCAGGCATCTCCCCTACGAGTTTATCCTTATAGGAGACGTTAGTCCCAAAGGCAGAGCCCATGGTTGCCTCCTTTACCTTCTTAGTGCTGCGCTGAAGCTCAGCTTCCTCCTCTAAAGACCTCTCTCTCACAGAAAACTCACACTCCATTGGTAGACGGAATTGATCTTTTCATTTTAGTTTTTCTATCTTTTTAATTCTGAAATTATTTTTTCTCCTTTTTTTTTAACTTAATTGCTTACATGTCACTTTTTAATAATATTTTATACGCCATGTAGGCGTGAAGTGTGCCAATTATGCATTTGTCATTAGATTATTGACGGTAGAGGCCAAATTGACTGCAAGTTCAAAATAATATGGTCTAAATTGATTGCTACCAAAATATAGGGACCAAATTAAATATGACCCTGAAAATACAAGAGAGAGAGAGGATTTTTGAAAAGTCAAGGGGTATGGCCCTATACCCCCCTCCTATTATTAAATTTTTTTAATAAACTTTAAAAAATTCCACGTAAGTATTTAAATTGAAAAAAATAATAATTTATGTATTTAAAAAATAGAAAAACAAAAATGAAAGTCCAAGATGATCAATAACCAAAATTTCCCCCAAGTATGGCCAATAACCAAAATTTACTTACCAGATATTGTGTTCTAAAATTGGATGGCAATGTATACATAACGATATTCAATGGCGAGGCCAGAAATTTTTTTAAGAGGGGACTATATATCTATACTATTAGTAACATGATTCTTTATTTGGGTTTCATCATTTTGCATACTAATATATCTTAACATAAATTTTTAAACTCTCAAAAATAACTCTATTTTTAGTTAAATAATTTTAAATTTAAAAACACAAACTGGTTAAAAGAGTAATTTTCTTTTTTTTTTAAAGTTCCTAAGTTTTAGACTTTCAAACTTTTATCAACTTTCACGTACATAAATATCTTAAAAATTTGGAACTAAGGAAAACTCTTAAGGTCGAATGGACTTTCTTGAGCAAGAGAGTGGGCCTGTGCAAAATCGATAGAGAGAGAAAGAAGATTTGAGTTGAGAGAGAGTGGGTATGAGCAAAGCCGATTGAGAAAGAGGGTTTGACTTGCACGAAACAGTGAGAAGGCCTGAGATCCAGCCATGGAAGCCTGGTGGTGGCAAGAAAGCTGTTTGAGCTTGTCCATGGAGGATGCAGAGAGAGAGAGAGAGAGAGAGAGAGGATTTAAATTTGAGAAAGTTAGATGGGGAATTATTAATATTAAGCACACCATTTCTAAGGGTACAACGCTATTATCAAGTTGGTTTGGTTGTTTTGGTTTGGTATCTAGGTATTATTTTCTGGCTTTATGCATATTTGATTCCGTGTTTGTTTAGTAAGAAAAGAAAACAAATAGAAAATTAAAATAATCCTGTAATTTTATTTTTTAAACTCTTTTTTATGTTATTTAATTACATGGTCTAGAGGCTTTCAAAAAAAAAAATGTTGAGGTGTTATTTTTTAATGTTGATTAAAACTTTTTAATATTAATTTATTTTCCATGTTAACATCAATTGTGCCAACTGTGCACACTATTTGTCATGTAAGCATTTTCCGTTTGTGAGTTAACTGTAGGGATCAAATTGACTGCAAATTGAAAATAACAGGGACCAAATTGATTATTACCAAAATGTAGGGATCAAATTGATTGTGACTCCAAAATGTTAGGACTAAAATGGTGTTTTTGCAAAAATTAAATCTTATACCATTTAAGTTGAATAATATTGTATTTAATATTTAATATAGAGTTTATTCATTTTTAAGAGAAACCATTCTCTCTCGTAATTTAAATAAAATTGATAATAAAATAAACAAGAATAAAACTGAACATATTTTCATTATTTTTTAAATAAAACTAAACATATTTATATTTGTTTCCAAGTGATGCAAAATAATAAAGAAAACATCTCTAACAAACTTTTATTAATCAACCCATAACAATAATCAACCCCTCTATAAAGATTTATAAGAATAAAATTTTTCCTCCTCCTTTTAGGAAAAGAAATAATAAGTCTACTTCTACTTGAGAAAGGAAAAATAATTTAATTAGGAAAAGAAAAACAATTAAAATCATAATTCAACTAAAAAAAGATTTAAATTGAACTTGTAAAAGCAAATAAATTCTAATTCTACTGAAAAATAAAACCAAGGCTGTGAAAAGGACTCAATTAATCAAAGGATTGGGTTGCGTACTCACACCAAAATTATTCATATTTCATGGTTCCATAGGCAATTAAGTAAAACTCAATTCTGGACTACAGTCAGTCACAAAACCCTGAAATTCTTATAGACTCTAAATTCTTATAGACTCGGCATAGACAACAATGGAGAAGGATGGAGTTGAAGAAGCCTTTGATCGGTTCTCCAACTTGCCTGTACCCATCATTCATCGTATCATGTCTTTCCTTCCAACAACTAAAGATGTGACTCGTGTTGCCGTCTTGTCCAAGACACTTAATTCTGTATGTCACTCGTACCCGATCTTAGATTTCGATCAACGTTCATGGAAAAAAATCATGGGTTTTGATTCATTCTTGGATTTCATGCAAAAATCTCTACAACATCGTCGCGAATCGAATATTGACATAGAAATATTTAAGCTATGCGTTATCGACCATGATGGCAAATCAGATCAACGGATTGATGAGTCAATTCGTTTTGCCATAGAGCATAATGTCAAAGAGTTGGATCTTAGATTTGGAGATTATTGGATACGTTCCCGCTATAAGTGTTATGGTCAGCTCTATACATTGCCAAAAACAATAACTACTAAATCCATTGTTGTGTTGAACTTGGTAGGCCTCGCTTTCAAGTTTGAGGATTTGATCCCAAGTTTGAATCTGGTTGAGCACTTGTCAATTGAGCTCTGCAGTGTATCAAGCAATTTTACAATTTCAAGCTCCAAGCTTAAGACTTTAGAGCTCCAGAATTGCAAAGGATTAAAGACTATTGTGGTTGATGCAGTCAATCTGCAATATTTTTCACATTCGACCTTTACTGGCTCTAGTGAAATCAGTCTTGGCGATTGTAAGAGTTTGAAATATGTAAAATTAGATAACACAGCCATTACAGATGACTGGCTCAAAAACCATCTTTCTAAACTACTTCTACTAGAAAGTTTGATACTGAAAAGCTGCAAAATTCTTGGAGAGATTGATATATGTCATCAAAAGCTCAAGCACTTGGCCTTGCTAAACTGTGACAAATTGGTAAAGGCCAAGATTGAGGCTCCAAATCTAGTTTCATTTTATTTTTATAACAAAAGCAGATTTCCAGTGATAACTTTGCAATGTTCGAGTCAAATTTATGCAGATCTCATATTGTTTGGAATTTCTCCCACAAATGATGAGCAGTTCATGAATTTCAAGAACTTTTTGGGTTCTTTTAGCCATTGCAAATCGTTGTCGTTAACTTTACCGGACATGGTATTTCCACTTTAGAACTTTTTTTTTTTTTTTTTTTTTGATGAGCACTTTAGAACTTCATTCACTATGCATATTATCTTGTTATTCTATTCTATAATCTATAATTTATAGATTTTATATGTTAGTACTACATCATAGATACTCCACGCAAATAAATTTCCTCTGTTTTTGATGTCTTTAGGAATTAAGTTTACTCGAGGAGTTGAGGAATGCCTTACGATCTCCACTGTTGTCTCTCAAGCATCTACGTGTTCAATTGTTTTCATCATCCAGAAGCTTACCAGAGTTGCTGGACATCTTGCTTTGTCTTTCACCTTATCTGGAGACCATGTGTATTACTTCGAAATATAAAGAAAATTTCGAAGAAGTTGTTTTCCCTCTTCTATTTTTTTGTAGTTTTCTTGGTCCATCATTAATTGTATTAATGTATTTTTCCCTTGTCAGTTGAATTTGCAATTCCAAAATAAAACAGCAGGAGTTGAAGAAGACAATTCAGACTTCCAGTGGAATTCTAGTTGGAAACATCATTTGAAAAAAGTGATAATTTACAAATTTGTGGCTAATAATGATGTCCAAGAGACTGTGGTAAACTTCTTCCTCGAGAATGACATAAAGGTGGAAACAATATCTGACCTGAAAGGGGAGAAATATTTGTGGTGAGTCTTCTTTCTATCATTTTGGAAAGACAATAGCTGAATTTTGCTGATGGCTGATGTGTATCACCAGTCGAACGCTATATGATTTAGCCATGTACAAGTTTGATGCACTTAGAACTCTTGATTAAGTTTCTTGAGATTCTGGAAGTGACCAAAAGAGATTTTAATAGAATGTGTCTTCTTCTCAAAAAAAAAGGGAGGTATCTTAATCTTTTCCATTTGAAGTGTCCTCGGGTTGCTGGTTTTATATGACTTGTTTAACAATGTTCTCATAGTTCTCAATTTGTTCAATTCCAATTGAAGTTTGTCCTTGTGACAGTCTTGTGGTTCACTGGTGCTAAGGCAAAATATTGATGTATTTTGAAACATGGATGGCAATATATATATATATTTTTTTTCCTTCTTTTTTTTTCCTAAGTTTTCTTGGTCCTGCTTCATTAATCGTATTAATGTATTCGGCTCTTGTCAATTGCATATGCAGTTCCAAAATAAAGCAACATTAGTTGAAGAAGAGGAGTCAGACTTTCGGTGGCATTATTGTTGGAGACACCATTTGAGAAAAGTGATAATTGACAAATTTGAAGTTAAACTTCTTCGAGAATGACATAATGGTGGAAACAATTTCTGACCTTTAATGTAACTTAGGAAATATTTGTAGTGAGTTTTCTCTCTATTTATTTTGGAAAGAGAAATGCTGAATAATTCTGGTTTTATATTCCTCATGTTAACAAATAATAAAAACTGGGTACCAGTTAATTTATGATGACAATTTAATTTTCTGCTCTTTCTTTTCTTTATACAAGTGTTGTTTCTTTTTATGTTTTGTCATGTTGGGTTTTAATAATAGAACTCCATAGCCAAATAATTTAAAAATATTTTGGGGGTTGCAGTGGCAGTCCCTTGAAGTCTATGGAGCTTTAGTTAATCATGACATGTTGATGGCTGATGTGATTTAGCCATGTAGATGTGTCCTAATCTTTTCCATTTGTTTTGTCCTTGGGTTGCTGATTTTGTTCGACTTGTTTAACAATGTTCTCATAGTTTAATTTGTTCAACTCCAATTGAAGTTTGTCTGACTTTTCCATGATGGGTAGCTTGGGTTTCAATCTCTCTCCTCCACTTAGAACATAAGAATTTATGCTGTTCAAATGACAATCACTTCAGTCTAGCACTCGATACCCAAAACTTCAGCTCTTCTAAGATAGTGTCTGATGTTTAAAACCAAGCTCACAAGTGCTTGTTTATATTAGTTTTTAGTTATGAGCACATACAAACACTATGTTAAGATATTAAAAGTGGGGGAAAAGCTTTTTAGAACACAACATGGAATTCATCAATCAACTGCTCAAGTTAATATATACAAGTTATTCTCTTATTAAGTTAGTGTTAACACGGTTGTCATTTTAAGATTTAGAGTTCTAATCTCAAATTTAGTGTCCTAATTTCATTGTTGATTAAGTTAATGGCGACAGAACTTGTGAACCATGGTCACAGAAAAAGATTCTCTGTGATATCTTTTTTCATTTTTTTTTCTTTTACAAAATTAAAAAAGAAAAATATGTGTTACAACAAATTAATTACAACTGTTTAAATGAATTTGCAACATGCTTCTTAAAATTCATTCATTTATTGTCATTTCATGATTCATGTTATGGACATTAGAAAGTTATTTTCCACCGGCCTATTCAGATAGCTTAGTAGAGATTTTAATGGGGTCGTCCATGCCCTTGCATAATGTGCTTTTCTTTTTGCTCACTGTTCTTTAGTTTTTAATAATTTTTCCCTTTCTTTTTTGACAAAATTTGGTTACAAACTGTTGATGCTCATTTTGGAAAAGCCCAATAGCAAGAAGAAGCCCAACAATATGGCAGAAAAGAGTTAGTAAATTGAGAGAAAAACCATTAAGCCTGAATGACAGGAATAATGAATCATAAGCCCATAAAATGATAAATGGGCCTCAAAGAAAGCAAACGGGCCTAAAGGAGCCCAGAGAAGGATGTAGTAAACCTATAGGCAATAGAAAGTAAGAATGGGCCAAAATAGGCCCAAAGTAATGTAGTAAGTGAGTAAGGGGTTGATGGAGAGCCCATGAACCCCAAAGGTAAAGGATATAGTAATTGGGCCAAGGAAGCCCAAAAGAGTTAGCAAAAAGCCATGGAAATGCAGAATTGGAATGGACCGAGGATGCCCAAGGAAAGAAAATGGGCCAAAGATGTCCAAGGAGGAAGAAATGGGCCGAGGAATCCCGTAAGCAATGAAATGGGTTAAGGAAGCCCAAGTAGCATGAATGCAGACCCAATGACAATGTTGGGTCACTGTAATCAAGTGAAAGAAGAGCATACAACAGACCCAAAAGAGGCCCAGCAAGCACGGATCAAATAACACCACAGCAGGAATAGCAGAATGGCATGACAGGAATACTAGCAAGCTTACGAAAGGAGCAAAGAGTGGGCTAAAGAGAGAAAAGCCCACAATCAAGCAAAGCCCAGCCCTTGAAGGAAGTAAGCCATAAAGAATGGCGGATCAGAAAACAGTTCACGCCACAAGAGGTTAAGAATGAGCGGCAGAATGCACAGACGAGCCTCCAAACCATGGCAAACGCATGAGCAGCAAACAAGCTTTGGACATACACGAAAGTGGACCACGCACAAGGCTTAGGCACCACCAACCTGTACCCAGCCAATACAGGAGTGGTGGGTTATGGGTCAGAGTTAAGAAAGGGTATTGTCTGGCGGTGGGGAGAAGGGGGAGCCTATTTTAGGGTTCCCGCTCAAACTCTTTTGGGGAAAATGTCCTACTAGGATGACATACCACCTAAAAGAAGGAAGGATGAGTTGGAACCACAAGGTGCATGCCATGAAGGATAGTAAGAGAGAATACCCACCTTGTTGCGGATAGGAATGCCATGGTGAGCAAGCAAACAAAATAGATTTCTTTGTCTGGTAATGGGGAGTGGCACGATCAGCACAGGTAAGTGGTGATGGCTGGGCAGCTAACAAACCAGTGGGTGGTCTGAAGGGACACCCACACCAAGACAAAAGTGGTTAAGGGGTAAAATGGTAAAAAAAAAACGTGTCATGGTAGGCAATATATAAAGGGCCTTCGCCGTGCATAGTAGCATCATCGAAACAACAACAATCATTAGGAGAGAATCACAGCATCACAACACAACTATCACCATAACACTACACGAGCAATCACTAAGAGAGAAAAGAGTGGAAAAGAATCAGAGTAACAGAGTCGAGAAAAAGAGAAAAAAAGTTAGGAAGAAGAAATAGAGAGAATAGGATGGCAGGCATGCACCAACAGGCTAATCTCTTCTCTCCCCCTAAAACCCTACCCTCTGTTAAGGATAAAGGATTCGTTTGGGCATAAGCCATTCAGGCCCGTTCCCTTAAAGTGGATAATTTCTATAGCAGGATCCTCCTGCGAGATTACCCACATTGAGGAAGTGGTTTCCTCCTTAGTCTTAGTCCCGTAACACAATTGAACACGACAGACTAATCTTTTCCTTCTTTTATTTCATTAATTATCATTACTATTTCCCCTTTTATCTTTGCCATTCCACTTATGATGCGTTTTCCTGCTGTTGTGTTGTTCTTTTCTTTATTCTGATTGAGAATCCTTTGCTTATTTTATCTAACAGCAAGCGTATTCTTTTATTATTGTTCTATTGTATTTGTCTATCATAACTCTTTTGCAACAGCTTCGTCTGCAATGGGCATGTGACTAAAGTTCCAGCAAAAGGGCATAGTTTGCACACAAGTCGGTCTGAGGTGAGTTGCAATTAGACCAGTCCTGACTCTCCTACCCGGAACATTTGGGCCTTAGTGTGGTAGGAGGCAACCCGACCCATAATCACAAAAAAGGCCCACCACACAAACTTAGTTGTAACCTAAGACTATAACTTCACTCAATATTCTTTTATTATATGTGAATTTTAACATATCCACCATTGAATTATATTTTCTTCTTATATTTTTTAAGCTTGCAAAATTTCCAAAAGATCAAAGATTAATAGTTATGTTATCAATCAAATGTTTAAATTTTAAGTTTTGTAGTATAAAATTATGCATAAAGAATAAATTTATGAATTGAATAATAAATAACATCCAATTGACACGAAATTTGATATGTGTGTTAACAACATAAAGAACAGGCAATCCAACTGTTGATTTTTCAAAATATGTAGCTATGTTAATTTTTTAAACTATAAGTTATAACATTAGATTACAACTAAGTTTGTAACCAAACTTTGTCCTTCATTTTTTACAAAATCAAATTTTAGGTTTGAATTGCTATCATATCTAAAAAATTAAAATTAAAATTAAAAAATTCCTAATTTGACTAAGAAGTTTACAATTGAATTCATGCTATTTTACCTATCAAAAAAAGAAGGAAAAAAAAAATCTTCTCATCCCCTTTGTGTTTGGGATGAGTGAAAATTAGATTTTTTTTTACTTGGAACAAAGTTTGTTCATAAACTTGATTGTAGCCTAAGAGTACAAGTTCACTCATATATTTTTATTATTAGAAATAAATTTTGACAAATTCACCATTGACTATATTTTCTTCTTACATCCTTTATACTTGCACAAATTTTAAAAGATCAATAGCTATGTCATCCATCAAATGTTTAAATTTCAAATTTTTGTAATCTAAAATTATATATAAGCAATAAGTTTATGGATTGAATAGTAAATAACATCTAATTGACACTAAATTTGACATGTGTGTTAAGAACATAAATAACATACAATCAAGCGGTTAGATTTTCAAAATATATAACCATACTAATTTATTTTAGTAGAAATTGTAGTCTTAACCTACAACTAAGTTTATAACCAAACTTTATATTGAATCAAGTTTGGAACTAAGTTTGTAACCAAATTTTATATTGTAACCAAGTTTGTAACTAAGTTTGTAGCCTTAGGAATATTTATATATAAATATATATATATATATATATTAATAGGCACAACTTAGAGAAAATTAAATTAGAATTGCATTGAGTACAAATGATATCAATATAATTTTCTTTTTGTTGTTGTCACAACAACACTTGTTGTAACCAACAGCATTGATTAATACCTCCCCAGACACTAAATCCTTACGGGTTAAGGAGGAGGGAGCAAGTTCAAGCTATAAAGCAACATATCTAAGTATTTCCAATTAAGTTATAAAAAAACAAACAAACAAACAAACAATCTTTGGTGTAATAGAAATCTTTTGGGGTAAGTATGACTTGAAAACTTGATAATTTTTTTAATATTACTATTATTTTATAACTAAGTGGATGAGACCTAGTGTTAGTTTCAAGCCCATCAAAAATAGATACTTTATCAAGTAAGTGGGGACGTCTTTATAAGTGTCTAAACTACTTACCGCCCTACTAAAAGAAGTTTAGAAAGTGTTTAAAGTTTAAACTATTTTGGATATAAGAAGGCTCAAATGCAAAAGCACTTTGGGTTAGTTACAAAAACATTCTCTGGGCTTTTAATTCTTCCTTATAACACCATGAGGTTTCCGTATCTGTCAAACCGATCCCTAGGACTAACCTCCATTAGCTTTTATAGGTGGAAAAATTACACAACTATCACGTGATTGGTAATGTGAATTAGTTGGTGAGTCTTTTTAATGTATTCATGTGATGGTTATGTCATTTTTCCAACCATAAGGCATAAGAGCTAATGAAAGTTAAACTCATGGATCAATTTGGTAGATATGGAAACCCTAGGGAGTTATATAGAAGAATTGAAACCCCAATGGATGTTTCTGTAACAAATCCGAACCTAATGAGATGTTTTTGCATTTTGGTTAGATAAGAATACTTCTTTTTAGATGGGTTTGGAATTAAGAGTGATGGGCCCTCCACTAATATCTTTCTTCACTTAAAAAAAAACATGGGCTAATTATAATATTCAACGCTAGTGTTGCACAAGAGAAAGAGAAAGCTATTGTTTGGATTGAACAATGCTCATCTTTTCTCTTCCCAATAGTATGCCTTGATTATGAATAAAGTTTACTATCGTTTCCTCTATTTAAAAAAAAAAAAGATTATCACTATTGTATTGTAGCCAAAAAGTTCTGTATTATAAGTGCATATCATGCTTATGAATAGTACAATACATAATCATATGGCTTTAAATTGTGTTTTTACTAAAATTTGGGTTCTGAGTTGTTCTACTTGTTAAACGAAATTATTGGGTTGTTGTTGTTTAATATAGTAAAGTGACTCATAAAAGATTAGTTTGATATAACTATAACTATATATACACACACACACTATTGTACTTTTTTTTTTGTTGAGAAAATATACACACTACTATACTAATTAAGGGGCTTCTCCTATTTGGATTCCTATTTTTAGATGCCCAAAATACCATTCAATTCATCTTACTTAAGAAGTTTAAATAATAGGATTAGAGATGTAAAAATGCTAATTTTAAAAAATCCTAAATTTTAGATAAGTTTTAAAAAACAATTTTTTAATCCCACATCTGTCTCTCTCTCTTCCATGTTTCTTTGTCAAATTCAAATTTCAAAATAAAACAACATCTTTTAAGAAGGATTAATACCTTTAAAGTATTATGAAAAATCATCTGAAAGATTAACTCAGGCTAATGGAGAAAAGCTCATAATTAATTACAAAATACCTAATGTTCATATATGTAACGATAGAGTATGTTTTGAAACTGTTTTTGTTTTAATTAAAGAACTTTCTTTTAAAATTATTTTAGGAAATCCCTTTATGGCCTTACTTTATCCCTTCTTAACAACAGACGAAGGAATTAAAACTAATGTGTTAGGAAAAGACATACATTTTAAATTCATTTTACCACCTATCCTAAAAGAAATCTATTCACTAGATAATATTTCCATAATAAAAGAAATTGATAAAGAAAGAATTTACAAGAAAAACAGACATTTGTTATCTTTAAAGTCAAAAATAATATATGAAAGAATTGCTGATCAATTGACAGATCCCATATTAAATCATAAAATAAAAGTATTCAGACTATAGATTGAGGCAAAAATTTGTTCTAATATCCCTACTGCCTTTTGGTATAGGCATCGACATATGGTAAAATTACCTTATGAAAAAGACTTTAATGAAAGACAGATACCTACTAAAGCTAAACCAATACAAATGAACAATGAATTATTAGAATACTGTAAAAAAGAAATTGAAGATCTTTTAATTAAAGGTCTAATTAGAAAAAGCAAGTCTCCTTGGAGCTGTGCTGCTTTTTATGTTAATAAACAGGCAGAATTGGAAAGAGGAGTTCCAAGATTAGTTATAAATTATAAACCATTAAATAAAGCATTACAATGGATAAGATATCCTATTCCTAATAAAAAAGATTTACTTGACAGACTTCATGAAGCAACCATATTTTCTAAATTTGATATGAAAAGTGGATTTTGGTAGATACAGATAGATGAGAAAGACAGATATAAAATTGCCTTTACAGTTCCTTTTGGTCATTATGAGTGGAATGTCATGCATTTTGGTTTAAAAAATGCACCTAGTGAATTTCAAAATATAATGAATGATATATTTACACCTTTTACAGATTTTTCAATTGTTTATATAGATGATGTCTTAATTTTTTCTAAATCAATCGATGACCATTGTAAACATTTAGATATATTTGTTGAAGTAATTAAACATAATGGATTAGTTGTATCAGCCACTAAGATAAATTTGTTTAAAGATAAAATCCAATTTTTAGGTCATAATATTTACAAGGGAACCTTAAGCCCCATTGACAGAGCTATTCAATTTGCAAATAAATTCCCAGATGAAATAAAAGATAAAAACTAGTTACAAAGATTTCTTGGCAGCCTAAATTATGTTTTAGATTACTTTCAAGGATTAAGAAAGATATGCAGACCCTTGTATAAAAGGCTAGAGAAGAATCCTCCTCCATGGACAGAAAAACATACTATGATAATTAGACAGATAAAAAAATATGTTAAGCAACTCCTTTGTATTGTTATTCCTTCCCCCAATACTTTTAAAATTGTTGAGACAGATGCTTCTGACATAGGTTATGGTGGAATTCTAAAACATGTAGTAAAAAATGATACCAAAGAACAGGTTGTTAGATTCCATTTTGGCTCCTGGTCAGCTACCCAGCAGAATTACAGCACTATTAAGAAAGAAATTTTATCTATTATATTATGTGTTTCAAATTTTCAAAATGATATTTTTAATCAAAAGTTTTTAATTCAAGTTGATTGTAAAAGTGCTAAAGAAGTTTTACAGAAAGATGTTCAAAATCTTATTTCCAAACAGAGTTTTGCCAGATGGCAGGCTATTTTAAGTGTTTTTTATTTTGATATTGAATATATTAAAGGAGAAACTAATTCGATTCCTAATTTCCTAACTCGTGAATTTCTACAGGGAAGATGAGTTCCCCTACAGATAAGAGCAACTCCCCAAAACCCAGAACTAGACAGTCTTATGCTGCTCCTCCGATTCCCCCTATCAGATTTCTCCCTTGTCCCTCTTTTACTTCACCTACTTTCTCTTCGAACAGACCCCAAGAAAGATCCCCATTCACATGTAGCCCAAACCCCTTTGAACCACTCTCCCCAAACCCCACTCCAACAACCAAACAGACTTATGCCTCGCCCTCAACTCAACACCATTTATCATAGTTGCATCCTCTTTTTCCCCTTTAGCCTTTCCCTCTAACCAACCAAAGTACAGATCCTCTACGTCTCAAGAAGCCCAAGCCCCAAAAGAAGACCACAGTGTTGAACTTTCAAAAGATTCTTGGAATTTTATTCTGTGGATTGAACCAGAATATCAGCACATAACAGATACCCTCTCCCTAGTCAGACAGCTCATACCCCCAGGATGGAAACACCCTAAGATAGAAACTTTAAAGACCCAGAAATTTTATGAGTTTATTTTAGTTGATACAGACTCAATCCTGGTAACACATATGCCTTGCTCTCAAGACCCAAATAGAATTGGCTACTCTAAAGTAGTCATAAAACAAATCCTCACCCCTTCCCAATGGAGAGCACAACCCTAGATCACTAAGAACTTTTTCCAACCCTTTGACCCTCAGTTTTATAATTATTATGATTATATGGAAGCTTAGGATAGGTTCCTTCTACTCCAAAATAATATTTACAGACATACTTGGTTTTTCCGTTTTGATATGTATAGAAAGAAAGACATTATGATACAAAGATGATTCATTGACTAGTGGAATTCCTATAGTCCTAAAGCTATGATTCTCCCTCCTGGTCTCTTAAAAGCCTATGAGGCTTTCAAGAAAGAGCCAGACATACCGCATCTTAAGAATTTCCCACATCTTTTGCAGTTCTTTTACAAGTTTCCAGATCTCCCATGGATCATTAGATGGGAATACAAGATAGAAAGACATCCCCAGTATCTTTTCCCCATGTTTACTAGAAAATTTAAATTAAAATGGTGGAATAAGTTTAATTTTAATCATATTTGCCAAGAATTACAGAAAAAGACCTCCTCCTCCCAAACAGAAAGTTCTAATTTCCTTTTAGAAAAAAGTCAAGTCCAGTGTCAGCTTGCCTCCATCTCAGACAGAAAACAGCTTAAGAAACAGCTCTTTGAAGCTGCATCACAAATTTCAGATGATGAAGATGATACAATAATGGAATCCTCCTCTCCAAATTACAAGACTCACCCAGAAGCATTTCAAGATTCTCAAGATCCCTATGACATATGACAGACAAAACAAAATGACAGCTCGCTCAGACAGACCCTTCAAAGATAATTATGACAGATTACTATTTACCAGCATGCGACAGACAATCTAGACAGATCCAGAAAAATCAGACAGACATTCCTGACAGAACACTATTCACCCGCACGCGTCTGACGGATTCCTAGACAAATTTATCAGAAGCTACTTTATAATATTCTACATGTTTCAATTTTCCAATGACAGATTAACTTGAGTTAACTAACTCAAGTTACTTTTGAAGACTTACTGTGGTTCACTTCATCTATAAATAGACAGACTTTGAAGACAAAAGACAAATCCAAATTCTCTAAGGTTCTAGTTCTCAAGTTTAGCTAACTATTTATTTTAATTCAAAGATTAAAAAAAAAAAATTACAATTTCTCTTACGAAATTTAAAACTATAACCTCTTATTCATATCCTATGAGGTAATTCATTTAGTACTCCTTTTTTTTTTAATCGTTTTATTACTTATATAATTTGATTTTTGCATATGATTTTGATTTATTTGTTTAGGGGAAAAAAAGAAAAAGAGCCTCTAAGCACTTATGTTAGTGCGTGCTTAGAGGCTAGTGTGTGTGATAAGGTTTTCTAAGGGTGATTTTGACTCCTCTCCCATTGTAACTATCCCATGTAACTATTGAACTTTTCTTTTTAATGAGATTTTTATTTTTTATTTTTTACAACAATCATATTCTACCAATTGGATAGTCCATTTTTATATATATATTAAAAAAAAAAGATAGTCCATGAAAAACAATTATGAAATTTGTTATTTACCCAAACTTATTCATACCCTATACCTTATTTGTTTCCACACGAGGCATGACAAGTACAAATGATTTGCCCTCAAAATTCATATTCCCCTCTCTCTCTCTCCTCTCCCTCTCCCATTTATAACCAAATTCTTGAAAAACCCAGTTCTTCTTTCTTGAAACTTTAAACCCATTACAAAAACAAAGCAAAAAGTTAAAAAAATGAGATCATCATCGTCTAAACATGGTCATGGGGCATCAGAGAACAATCGCAGTATCAGTGGTCACATGTACACTCTTCATCAGCGTCTCTACCATGCTCTCAATCTTGGTACCAGGTGCTCAACCCCCTTCAATTTTCTTTTTTGCTTTCTTCTTTCCTTTTTTAGAATACCCATTTTAAGCTTTCTTTTGCAAATGGGTCAGTGTTTGTTTCCTATTCTCAAAGCTTCAAGAATTCTGATATGTAAAAGAAACTGTTAATAGTTGAACAAAATTACACTGTTTGAATTGTAAAGAATAAAGAAAAGAAAGAAATCTATGGAAATTACATTGTTAATCTTTATGAATGTTTGAATTTCATTAATTTGTTGCAAAATTGAGTGATTGGCTCAGATGGGTATCTGTTATTTCCAAAGTTGTAGTCTTTAGAGGCTTCAAGGAGTCTGTAACTGTAAACAATATTTTGCTTTGGTTTATGAGCTCAAAGGAATATGATAACAAATGAGGTTGAAGTATGGCACAAGTATTTGTTGTGGGGTTTACTGATATGTTTCTATTGTAGTTCACCAATTGATAGTCTGTGTTAGAGATAATGGGTCATGTTCTGAATGTGGAAGTAACTATGGTCTCTAGCCTAGATGCCTCATGGGCAGAGCGGAGCGGAGTTTGGAGGCACTACACTGCTCACTCCTGTGGATGTAGGCACAGTGCCAAATCATGTAAATATCTGTGTTAATTTTCTCTCTTTTGTTCACTGACATTGCTAAGATATGAAATCTGCAACAGTTAGTTTATGATACTGGGCTTGACTTTCATGGTTATAGATGGTCATTTTACCATCTCGGGTTTGGTTGATTTTTTCATTTCCAGTTTTTCAATTTATAATTTTTTTTCCCCTTTCAAAATATCTATGTAATTCTGAATGACATTCTTGATGACATTTGTCTACTTCTGCAATCCTTTGTGCATTGGCAGATCTTATGATGACAAGACGAGGAAATGGATGTGCACAGATATTGAGGTGCAAAGACATGTGGTTCGCTCAATTGCTGCATTTCTTGATTCTATTTCTGGAGATACACTACACCATCCACTTGTAAAGGTATTCACATTTATCCACATTTAAAACATTTGATGGTAAACACGGTGTTTTGTTTGAATCTCTGTGCTTATGGATAATTCATAGTAATTGTTTTTACCTTTTGATTAATTTTGAGTATTGAAATCTTGTTTTAGTATTTTGTATTCTATAACTATATAATGGTAAACTAAAGCATAAGCTCTCACATTATCACAATTTTGAAGCTGTTGAAAATGTACACTTTGTATTTACTTCAATGGTGCTGCATATGCATGTATGAAGTCTTTATGTTGTTCTTATACCCTTTTGTTTATTTATTTTTTATTAGTAAAGAATCTATTATGGTAAATGTCTTATTTTATCAACACAAAAAAAAAAAGTATGGTAAATGTTTTAAAATTATCCCTAACAGTTTGTTTGGCATTACAATTTTATAATCCCTGATGTATACTTCCTGTATACTCAGGTGACACTTCTTTTTAAAATTTTAATATATTTTTCTTTACTTATAAAAATAAAAATAAAATATAATTCAATAAACAAAATGGATGCAGAAATATGGTATATGGACATTAACAAATTTATTTGTAACTAGAAAATATATCTTGGCTTTTTTTAGGAAGGTTGATAGTGTGTTTCCAAAAAAAGTCAACAGAGAAAAAATGAAGATAGAAGAAAAAAGAAGACAAAGAAAGAGAAAGACATATATGATATCTATAAACACGACATGACTCATTTAAATATAATAAAAATGAAAGTCTCACTGCTCACTCATGTTGTTGTTGTTAAGGAGTATGATATATATGAACACGATATGACTCATTTATCAAGGTCTCAAAAGCCAGGTCACCACAAATTTATTCTTATTTGATATGATGGGCTTGGGGTTTCTGCCAGATAATTTAAGTTATTCTTAAAGTATTTACATTCATATTTTGTGGTCCAATTCCAGGATTCAGTTGCTGATATGGTTGGGGCATTGGTATGGATTCTTCATTTTAAAAATGGAGCCATACTAAATATAGCAGCAAAAGTGGTAGTAAAGTTGGTTAATGTTTTACCCAGTTCAGTAATGCAGCCTTATTTGTTAGATCTT
The DNA here is from genome assembly GCF_932294415.1 of Quercus robur. Lineage (NCBI taxonomy): Eukaryota > Viridiplantae > Streptophyta > Magnoliopsida > Fagales > Fagaceae > Quercus > Quercus robur. The sequence goes on from NC_065537.1 coordinate 18,520,889, forward strand.
GTTCATCCTCTCTCATCCTTGTTATCTTTACAACAAGTAGAAGTGGCTGTATCATGTGCTACTGCTTTGAACCTGATTCTGTCAAACCAGAGTTCTAAAAGCGAGAAAGCAATTTGGGGGATTTTGAAAAAAACAGAAACTGTTGCTCATATTGTAAGCAACATACATGATTTTTCTGGACGCATAATACCAAGTGAATATTTCCAAGAGATGGCTTCACTTTTGAGTACAATATTGAGGCGGTGGCCTCCATCTAGGTATCCTGTTTGGAGTGATGTTAAATTGATGAAAGCTTTAGAGTCTATACACACAACACCAGATTCGTCTATTAAAGTTGCAGTTTTGAAGTTGTATTCTGCTTTAGGTAATGATACTTGTAATTTTAAATTTCATCCTTTTCCATTTATTAGTTTTGAAATTTGTAGTTTTGAAATTTTCATATTCTATTTACCAGCTTTATGTGGTAGTGCTGCCATGTATCTTATAGAAAATGGAGAAGCACTATTGCAGATGATGGTGCAATGCATGGACAGATCACACCCTCATTCTGTTCGGGTGGAGGGATTTAGACTTGCCCAATGTTTAGTGGTAATATCTGTAATTTTTTCTTCTTGCAAGACATGTTACTGAGATACTTACATCTTTATGATGTACACTTATTTTGTTTCATTTTTTGGTCAGAGAAATGAAGAAACGTGTTTGAAAGTGATGAGCTTTTGTTGTGAGCCTTTTGTTAAAGCCATAATGTGTGGGATCAGCCAACAGAGATCTCTTTCTGGAAAGGCTGCTGACGATCAAGTTTCTTTATTAGTGGAGGCATGCTGTTTGGCTCTGATAACTCGTTGGGCAGGGGAACATCACATTTATTTTTGGAAACAAGGGATTGACGGAGTCCTTCTTGGTCTTCTCTCAAAAGATTTTCACAAGAACTCATATCAAGAATTTGTGTCATTGGAACAGCAAATTTCCATAGCGCAGGAGATTCTCAGTGCCAATTATCTTCTTGTTTTGAGGGGATATGTCTGGGATATTCTTGGATGGCTTGCAACACACTGTGGGGAAGATTTCAATCCCAAAATATTTAGAAATGAACTCTATCTCGACATCCTTATTACATGTGCATGGTAATTTCCCCACATTAAAATTCATTAATTTTACTCAGATTAGATTTTTGCCCTTAATTTATGATGCCTTCTTTTCTCCTTGTCTTTTGGGATGAAGATATTGTTTAACGTTTGGTGTTTTACCATTTGTTTATTCACCTCTATTGTTTGGGACTTTGGATGCTTATTAATTTTTCTGATTTCTGTTCTTTTTGCTTCTTAATAGCTTGGCATTTGTGGATGCTATTTACAAATGGCGCCAAGTATGCCAAAACAATGATGTTGATACTTTCAAAAGTGAGTCTGCGTCAAGGGCAGTTCTGATGATGATTTATTCTCCCAGCAAGTACATTGCCTCAAAAGCCAGAGTTATACTATCTGAAATATTAAAGCCAAATGGCAAGGAGTATTTGATACATATATTACGTACCCTAAATTATACAGCCTCTCAGAGGAACATTGGAATGCCAAATATACTTAAACTTGTCATTAACTTGATAGGTTTGACTTGTTATTGTGGTCTGCCACAATATCGGAGGCGTCTTATCAAAAGTAAAGGGATAGAGACACTAATGGTCCTTGTAAAATGCCGCTTGGACAATGACATCCACATAAAAAGGCAGAGCTTTGCTCTTCATTTGCATAATAAATTCCATGATAGGAGTTGTTGCTGGGTTTGTACAGAAGAGTGGGAAGGTGGGGACGTTCCTTTGCTCTATAGTTTGTGGGGGCTAGCTGAGTTGCTGCACAATTCTGGTTCCATAAGAAATAACCTCAACATATTTGCTGATGAGATGACATATACTGAAACTGAACTAGTTAGCAAACTCCAGGAGATATGCATTCACACATCTTCTCCTGGACTCAGATGGTATGCTGCTTATGTCCTTAGTTACTTTGGAGTGTATGGTTTTCCAAGTAAACTGGGGAAAAGGATTGGGAAAGCACTTAATGAGAAGGAATATGCAGATATGCAACTCATTCTTACAAAGGGACAGTCTTTGAGTGTCCATGGTGTTGTTTTTGCAGTTCGATGTTCAGCTCTGCTGCCTCCTAAAGGACTGCCTATTAATGAGAAAATGTGTGATGGTTCTTCAATAAAAGACTTTACAGAGAAGGTGCATGGAGAGTTCCAAAAAGAAATTCGTTTATCTGCTCATGTTGATCACGATGCACTGATGAAGTTGTTGGAATATGTTTACTTGGGATATGCACAAGGGGGAGAGGAACTTGTGAAGAAGTTGAAAACTCTTGCTAAACGTTGTAATCTACAGCCTCTATTACAACTGCTTTGTAGAAAACATCTGAAGTGGTGCACTCCCTTCCCTAGCTCTGATCTTTCTCTGGCTCTTGGTCCAGCTGGATTTCAGTTCTCGTATGATTTTCTCACTGATCTTTTGGTTGGGGACATCTTGATTTTGCTCCTTAACAGCATTTCTTTTTATCTGGGTAACCCTGGCACTAACTGAATTTTACAAGGAGTTTGATGCTGGACAATATCAAACGGGGGATAAAGGGGAAAATTGAACAAGAGGGAAAATGATAAACCCTAAGAATCAGCACTTAGGGGCTTGCCTGGAATCAAAACCATTGAAAGAAAATTTAGGCATCAGCACCTAAAAGTGTTTGACATCAGCACCAAGGAAGGGGCAAACACATTCTCAACTCATATAATTCTTATTCAAATTCTAATGTCCATCACAATTACAAGAGCGTTAGTTTAATAGGGTTTTAGGGATTACACTATTATGAAAAATATCTAATTATATGCTATAAAATCCTCAACATTAAAGCCTAATTCAAAATTCAAAATAAAAGCAAAAATAATTTCAAATTCAAAATTAAAATCATAAATGATTTTGCTGCTCCCTGCATCAGAGTTTAGTTGAGGTCAACCCTCAGGTGGCCTACATATACTGTTTTGCCTCCTTGTTTTTCAATTAAAAAGCTCTCTGGATTGACAATGCAACTGTGGAACATCTGCCTGATGGATAACTGAATGCGGCTGAATATTTTGGCTGTAGTGATTGACTACCAGTTGTGTTCAGTTACCATATTGAATCATTTATAATGTGCAGTTTCTTTCATATCCTAGTGAAGTGAATCATTAGTATTTAGTAGGCTCTTGTTGATTAATAAGATATTTAATTGAATTTTTCCATTGCCACTATTTCATTTTTCTAAAAAGTAGGGGTTCTAATTAACTTTATTCTAATTTCAGGGACATCATCTTGGAAGCTAAAGTAACTGAACTGATGTGCTGGACATGCAGTTTTTGCTCTCTATCAGAGCCACATATACATGTTCACAAAGTTATATTGTCTTCAAGCTGTGATTATATGCGGGCTTTGTTTCAGTCAGGAATGAAGGAGAGGTGAATAGATGTTCATACTCTTTTTTTTTTTTTTTTTGGTGGATAAATGATGTTCATATTCTGTTAATTTATAGTCTTTCAAGGAAGGGAGTTAATGAAAATCCCTCTGCAGATTTTTACTAATGTTATTTTTCATATTCTGGTTGTGATGCGGATTATTAGTTTGTGTCAGGTATTATCTTGTTAGGGTACTTTAAGTATGTTAAGTATGTGTAACTTTTCTTTTTCTTTTTTCCTTTCCTTTGATGTTGAGGGTGTGGGGATGGGAAGGTGGGGGCAGCGGGTACTGTGTTTTTCTTGTATTTGATTTGATGTTGTTGTGTTTTGGAACATCCCTTAATGAATAAATACATGTGATTGATTCTTTTTTTTTATTTTAACACTAAGTGACAACAGATACTTCTCTTTTCTTAAGTTTTGTTATTCCTTTTCTATCTCTGTTCCTATTATTGGTCCCCTCCCTCAAGACATATTTTATGTGTGCAGCCATTTGGGAACCTTTAAGGTCCCTGTTAGTTGGGAAGCATTGGTGAAATTAGTGAACTGGTTCTATTCTAATGCGCTGTCAAGTCCTCCCTCTGGATGTTTATGGGATTATATGGAAACTGAAGAAAAGTTGTACAAGCTGCGACCATATGTAGAGCTTTGTTGGCTTGCTGAGTTCTGGTTTTTGGAAGATCTTAAGGAAGACTGTTCAAATGTCATTGTTTCTTGTCTTGATTCTGCCAGACCCTTGTCTATTAAAATAATCCAAATTGCTGCTGAATTTTCACTGTGGAAGTTGGCTGAAGTTGCAGCTAATTACATTGCTCCATTTTATCGCCAACTACGTGATGCTGGTGAACTTGAAGCATTGGATGATATGCTAGTCGACATGGTTCGTGTTGCTTCTGTTAGACTTTCTCAAGAGGGTGGTAGTAACTCTAGGTGATCTTGTCTGCTTTCAGATAATTTAAGGATTGGAGTGTTGACAGCAGTGTGGTTTGATGCTATTGAGAGCCTAAAATGTGAAGGGATGTCAGGTATGCTTTATATATATGTGTGTGTGTGTGTGTGTGTGTTGTTTTATTGATTATTATTACAGGCAGGTTCCTCTATGGTCAATATAAGGCTTGGCCTTTTTGGTGTAGGCCTTATATATATATATATATATGGTTTAACCTCTCAAATGTTCATATTTTCTTCTTGGTAGAATTCATCCCATAATTCTTAATTATGTAATCCTCATTTATTTGCCACCTAAAGCCATTATTAATTATAGAATTCATCCCATAACTATGTAATCCTCATTTATTAATTATCTATCAAAAAGGCCATTACTGAAAATTTCCCCATTCCTCCACCTCCTATCTTTGGAGGGCATAATCTGCAACTCTGGGGTGCAATAAAGCAAGCCAGTGCGGAGTATATGAGACTTCCTTCTTTAACTTTTGTATAGTTTGCTCCGGGGTACGCATTTTGATGTGCAAAGTAGTGGTTGTTGTTGTTGTTGTTGTGTTTTTTTTTTTTTTTTTTTTTTTCTTTTAAATAGTTGTGGTTGATGCATCTTTTTATTTCAAGAATGTGGGAATCAAGTTCTTCAATTTATGTATCTCTATAAGATTGCAAAAGTTATGATCAACTCAGTTTTTAAAAATTGTTTGTAAAGTTGCTAAGCATTACCCATTTATATTAGGAGATTTCTACACTGGTGCCTAAACAAACTATTGATTTAGGAGTTGTGAGTTTCTCTCTCATACTTCAATTTAATCAGCTGTGTATGTCATTATTGTCAAACCTTTACTTGTAGCAGAATTGCTACTGTGCTGGCCTCTTTTGTCTGTTTTTACACATTCATTGCAAGTTGGTTCTTTTTTTCTTTTTGGGTGGTTGTGAAGGATTGGGATTGTCTAACTCATGTTTTTTTGTCTAAAAGATGATAATCTGAGAAGAAAATGTTGAGAAAAACTTCCAGATTTTGTTAAAGTTGTGGATTTCTTTGGTTTCAGAAAAATAGGATACATTATTTTGTTTTGATGTTTTCAGGGCATGTTGGCATTCAATGGTGTTTGTCTTCCTTTTTTTTTTTTTTCTTTTTTTTTTTGGCGGCCTTGCTGGAAACTGTTGATCATATGGTACCTGAATACACACACTCTTAATTTCTGTTATCCTTAAACACTACGAAATTATTTATTGTACTGGGGCGAGGAACTATTCATCCCATTTAGCCATTTTGATGCGGGAAAGTCTACCAGAAAGTCAGAAAAAAACTATTTTAATTTTAGTTTTATTTCTTTTTGGACATCAATTTTATTTATAGTTTAGGCCCTTCTATTAATTAGGTTAATTACTATTTTTATTATAAGTCTAGGGTATTTTTGTAAAAAGGCAATTAGGATTTTCCTACGCCAGTTAGAATTAGGTTTTAGTGTTCCTATATGAGTGAAGTATCATACTTCTATCAAAGAGAGACAATTTTAATGTATAAAATATTTATGTTGAAATTGTCTCCATGGTCTAGTGCCTACTCCAAGTGGTTTTATATTCGCTTGGTGTTAACTCCAATCAAGCCAAGGTTCTGAATCCTAGGTCTATCCTTTATTTTTCTGTCTTTTGATTTTGTGTTGAATTGTTCTGGCTTGTCCTGCATCACATTACCTGTTTGATCTTGGTTTCTCCCTTTCTTCTCAGTACTTCAACAAAGTCCTAACTCCTGGGTTACAGTTACAGAGAAACTTATTCTCTCCCTTTTCTATGTTTAACCATGCAGATCTTCCCATTGAACTTGAACAAGATGGAAGAGAATTTCTGGAATCAGATAAAAATTCTCAATCACCACATCAGATTTGTTTTCATCATCTGCCATCAGATTGAAGCTCTCAATCTCTAAATCAGTTGAGTAGTTTTTTCAATTTTACTTCTTCAGTGAGATTTCTTAGAAAAAAACCTATGATTTTTTTGTTTATAACTTGATCGATGTCCTCCAAACTGGCACTTCCTCATGACGAATCTTCACCATCAGTGTTGAAAATATTACTCAAGATATGAATGAGAAGACGTGTTTTTTTTACTTTCCTTATGATTGTCTAGATTAAACTAAGGATAGGATTCATATGAAGCTATTCAATATGTTGCTCATTTGTACCATGGAATGGGAGGCTGGTTTGTCTCCTCTCCTTTTTCTTTGCTGCAAGACCTATAATTCCTCTTACTTCCCTGACCATACATGCTTTATAACAAGTAAATAAAGGTAGGCAAAATCCCCATGTACTTGGGTCTCTTTATTCATTAATAAAGTTATGTCATTTATCAAAAACTAAAAAAAGGGAGGAAAAATACCAAAATAAACAGGACTGTTATACTATTTGCACCCCTTTTGGTTCCAAGAAGTTACCTTTTCTTTTATTTCATGATAGAGTTACTTCTAGTTATTGTTTTTATTAACATGCTAATATAAAACTGTAACTAGAAGGAACTAACATTTCTATTGGGCTATTTGCTTGCAATCATTGGTGTTTTGGACTATGTAAATTCTACGTCAATCAACAATTCTGTTGACTTTTCAATAGAAGAACCCAATTAGACTAATATAGCTCTTTCAATATTTGTATGAATCAAATTATCAAGCGTTAAAATTTTTTAAGAAAATATTTCTTCATATCCCGCAATAATTGTTATTCATATGTTATCCGTTTTTAACAACTTTGCTACATTTTCTATAACTATACTAGTTTTTCTATAGAATTATTTTAGTATTAGATTTAATTCTGTTAATTTTTTTTCTTATAATGCTCTGGGTTCTTTAGGTATTTCAGATACATTATAGTTGTTGGGGATAGATTGTATACATAGAGACATATATATATATATATATATATATAAATGCATGCATATGAACATTCACACCAAATCTTTAACTTAAAGCCAGATTTATGGTTCAGGATTTTAAATTTCTATACCAGAAACAAGAAAAGAACAAATCTTGTAGAATCATAGGGTCACGGAGATTCTAAGTTCTGTATGCCTACTGATTTTGTTAAGTTTCATAAAGCATACTTCATGGCTTTTAAAATTCATTTTGTAACCTGAAATTAGACTCCTTTTGCAGTTTTGATGCACTACTGTGTGAGTGTCTCTCTTTTTAACTCTACACACACACAGATACATGTGCACACGCACAAACGCAAGTGTTCATTTTAGTAAATCTGTCTCATGTTTTTTGTCTTATGCAATATGCTTTGGACCATTGGAATAAATTTTTTCCGCTGTTCAGGTAGACAATCTCCAACATCAAAAGCTATGGATTGAAATATATTGAATCAAAATGGATGGCATAAATTTTTTAGGCACTCCTACCTTTCTTTTCGGCATGATTAAGTATTTGTTTATTTTCAGAAGTTGCAGTGTTTGATATAAACATTTTGTGGGCAGGTAATAACAAAGATCCCTTTCTTGCACATAAACAGCTGGGTTAACTAATAGAAGTGGACTCCATCATCTCAACTGCAGCCAAAAATCCGCAAAGGATTGGAATGTTTCAAATGGACCCTAGACATTGTATAAATGGATAGCTTCTGAAGTTAAAAAGGTTATACTTGCGACAAATTCAAGATGAGTGTACAGCAGTGCTTTAGGCATCAAAATAGATGAGTAATATGAATATACAGTGGCTGATAGTATAATGTATAGCAGCACTTTGGAGAGAGAAATGCCCAAAGTTTTGAGGGTTGTGAAAAATCTGTTCTTGATGTGAAAGCTTTCATTCCCCAATCTTTTATTAAGTGGGTGAATGCTTCTGGTCTCTTTTCTCTTGCCAATATGCTTGAGATGCTTGATAGTTGTATTTTTAGTACTTAACGCTGGTGTACCTTTTGTATACATCTTGTGTACATGGACTACACCCCTTCGCAATTAATCAATGAAATATTTACCTATAAAAAAAAAAAAATAAATAAATAAACTGTATACGAAGATCTTTTCACCACAGTTCAGTGATGTTCTCACTTGATTGATTGGGTGTGAATTGTAGTTGCTGCAACTGGCTAGCTAAGCTAATGCCAATACAGCTTTTGTGACTTATACTGCTTGCTGCTATAAAAACATGGGCCACAAATTATGTTACAATCTTTCCCTATAATGTGGTTGACATTATTACAAACATCCTAGGAAAACGAAACAATAGAAAGTGCAAACATCCATCTTGTTCATTCAAGCAAGGAGATCAAGCTCCTGGGGAGTCACAAGTGAATTCAGAAGGTCTGGATGCACGACACCAAATCTACGAAGCACTTGATTATCTGCGAAATTCAAAGCCTTCTGCATTCCTTTCACACAAGCATCTCCTTTATACATAGGATTGTGTTCTCCACTGCATGGTTGGCACCCGGTGAAGTGAGTAACAAATGGCCTTCTCCAGGTACTATTATTTAGGCCTGCATCTTCAAGATACTGCTCTGTCAGTGCACCATGGCACTCACTATCCACCTCTGCATGTTGCCGCCTCAACCTGTGCGCCCGTCTCTCCATCTTCATGTACCTGCTGGTCAAATTGTCTAGCTTATCCACTATTGCCAACCAGTATGCACTCAGAGCATACTTATTCTCCAGGTATATCTTGTCTGCCCATTTTTCATGCTGTTTCAGAATAAGATATATCAATGCTGCTTGATCATCTGACCCAGGAAACATCTTGTCTTTTAAGATTGATTTCTGGACCTGGCCCCACTTATAAAAGTCAGGGCTCTGTGGGCCCATGCTGGTCCACACATGCATGAAGTCCATGGACCATTGGCAATTCCTGATCAAAAACACCCCTGCATTGAGACCTGTCCAGCTTTTCTTCTCATAGATCTCACGTGGCCAACCATCCACAATCAGGTTGTGGTTTTTGTACTTTTCTAATGGGACCGTGAACTCCATGTCAGTGAACACTGCATCGGAGTCAATCCACCAGATCCACTCGGCCTCCGGGTGAGCCATCATGGCAGCTTTGATGACCGGGTACTTGGCCCAATAGCTATTCAATTTAGGATGAAGCAAAAGGTTGTTGTATAAGATGTCATAGCCATGAAGTCTGCAGTAATCAACTTTGTTCTTGAACATCCTCAAAAGCAAATGATCTCCAACCGGGTTTTTACATGGGGACGGTTGTGATCCAGTCAACATCAGGATTCTCCTGTGCGCACCAGCATTGAACGAGGGGTGATGCCTTAGCCACTCTTTTCTTTTCTTGTCCCAGTCTTTCATGGGTGTCTCCATATTGTAGCTGAGATTAGGGTCATCATAGAAAGTAGTATCAGGAGGGTCATGGCACTGGTTAAGGCCCTGAGAGTTTGTGAACCTTGTTTTGGATATGATGTTTTCAAGACTAAGGTCAGGGTCTAACATGGACAATAGGGACCAAACCAGAGTAAGAAGCAAGGATACACCACAAAAATAGACAAACCCATTAATGATTAAAATTGAGGGTTTGTTTTGGGCTGCACGTTTTGAAGTTGGAGATCTTTGAGATTGAAACGGATGTGGTACCCCCATTATCAAGAAAAGTTTCTTTGCTCTATGCGGGAGTGTGGTTGTTTTACTACTAGTAATAGAAGAGAATAGAGATAGCTTTTTTGTGCTTTTTGATTCTGATTTTCTGGGAAATTGAGCCTAGTAGAAGAGAGAGCTTGTCAATTCTAAAGAGAGATTGAAAAATTCTTGATTTATCCTGAAGTTAAGCAGAAAATACGGGCGAAGAAAGATGCTTTGATTGGCGTAACTGGTATCAAAAGTTGTCTATTATGAAGACTTATACGCACAAGTTTGAATAATTAGGTGGCATTCCATTTTGTTCAGCTCAAATCCGCATCGCGTGTCTTCTTGACTTTTGCGCTTATCTACTACATGACTTCTATAGCCAATTAGACAACTTTGGGGCCTCCTCACGTTTTTAATAGATTACATTTTTAATCTTTGTAAATAAAAAATATTATAATTGAATAAGTATTACTATTCATAAGCTGGTAAAAGATGATATATAAAGAAAAATTATATTTTTGAAAATATATTAATTTTAAAATCTATTACAACTATTTTAAAAATGAATAAATATTCCTCAATTTGAAAAATAGCTATTACAACCAAGTTATTACAACTTTTTTTAAAAAAAAATGAATAAGTATTCTTTTTAAATAATAGCTATACAACTAAGCTTTTCATATGTAACAACTTATGAATATTACTATTTTTAATGTAATCTTCATTCAGTGTATCAAATGTGTTCTTAGTAAATACTAATCTTCTATCCATATTTGTGTTCTATTTTATGATCCACTAATTAATTTTTGCCATATATTCATTTGACTTTCCTTATAAAATAACCAAAGTTAAAAATGGAAAAAAAAAATCAATACTATTTTTTTTCGACTTTAACATTTTTTTGGAAAATAAATCACTTTCTAAAAAATCTTTTCTAAAAATCTTATCTCATTTTTCTATGTTTGGTAGATACCTTAAAATAAGTTACATAAGATAGAATTGTTAAAACAACTTTAACAACTCTATCTCATATCAAGCTAAATAAAGGAAATTAAAAAATAGTTTTCATTTGAACCATTTCTTTTTATACTACCAAATATAGTAAAATACAAAAAATTATCTTCATATAAAGCTTAATATTGAAATAAACAATGCGTTAAATTAGGAAGTTGTCATTGAAAGAATATTATTTTTTGGGAGATGCTACGTCTACAACATTTTTACAACAAATCACAGGTGGTTAGTTGTTATTGGTTCAAATTTGAAATTAACACTAAGATTACTTTTTTGCCCTAATAATAACAACCAGTAACAACCTGTCACTTAAGATTTGTTGTAAAAATGTTGTAGACATATCATTTCTCATTATGTTTGTTTTGTTTTAATACTGATATCACGTTTATTATGTACCAATCAAATAAAAATACAGCAACAATCAAAAACAATAATAAATTGTGAATAATATTAACTAATGCCATCACTTATTTTTAACATAAGAAGATTCAATTTAGCAGATTATTGGTGGATTTGAAATGGTGTACTCGTTGAGATCCGCAATGACTTTTTTGTCTTTTGATTTATTTTTTTTTCTTTTGTTTGATGAGATCCACAATGACTTTGTAGCAAGGATTATATATCTTTTTTCCCCAAAAGAGTGTGAAGCATGGACCTTGATTTACGTAATCTGAGTGAGCATTTATTATGGCCCTTGTTTTAAGTAATTTTGATATAGTATTCTGAACCCTGCACATGCTGCTTTTAATCGATGTGCTTACCGTTAATGAATTTATTACTTGACTCGTGATTCGAGCAACTAGTGAAGTGATGCCAATCTACTCTTCTTTCTTCTTTTCTTTTCTTTTTCTTTTTCTTTTTTCTTTTTAAGAAAAAACCAAATTTTGAACAAAAGATGAGGTTTGGAAGTTCATTTTCATACTTTTCCAAGTGAACTTTTGTTTAAAATTTTAGGAAAAATATACCTGAAACTTGAACTTTTTTTTTAGTCAATTTAGTATATAAATTTTGATCCTATATAGTAAATAGACACCTTAACTTTTTCTTTCACATATTTAGAGTGCGTTTAGGAAGCGCGTTTTGCGCTTCCTAGACGCACATTTGCGTTTCAGAATTTTTTTTTTTTTTTTTCCTAGTCGTAACTTTTTGACTTTTCTTCTATGAATAGTGTTTTAGTGCACTATTCATGGGTCTCACAAACTATACTTTTCAGCAACTTTTTCATTAAAAATGAGTCTCACGGTACTACTTACACATTTAAAAATTATTTTACTACAGTATTTTTCATTTTTCAGTTTTCAGCTGTATCCAAATGGACCCTTAGTATATAAACTTTTATATTGTAGTAAAAAGACCCCCTTAACTTTTTTTTTGTGTGTGGCCAATTTAAACTCTCTTTTTTCACCAAATCATTAAAAAGTAATGAAAATGAAGGGGTTTTATTGGAACATCATAAAAGTTCTTTTTATTGGCTAAAATAAAAGTTAAGGGGTTTATTTTTTACTGTGCTAAAATTTACGTTCTAAATTAGTTAAAATAAAAATTCAAGTGGTGTAAGTGAAATTACTCAAACGTCTATAGGATGTCAGAGTATTTTACCCCAAAATTTATGAAGATTTTTGTCCGGCTTTAATGCCAAAGTCAAACGTCAAATAGTCAGTTTTTAATGTAACCTAAAAAATTTGTACTAAACCGTCCAAGAACGAAGAGGAAGAAACTCTACTGTAAAGCAATATTTTCTTCTACTTTTACATCAAAAATGTAAGACAACAAAAATAGTAAAATCCATTGTTTATTGGTTATAATTGCAAAGAAAACGATTTACTTAATTTTCTAATATCTTATGCAAAAAAAAAAAAAAAAAATTGTTATCGATGTCAAGATCTATTGCTAATTTGAGGTTTGGATAGACTTCATTTAAGAATGCCGCCGACCCTAGAATTAATAAGAAAACTAGTGCTTCAAATTAGTGAATAAATTGAAACAAAACAAGTGCTTCAACAAATTAGAGTTTTCAATGGAGCCGGTGAACCACACGGGGAAGGAAGGAAGAGATTAGCAGCATTCCAGCCAGCATACTTTTTTCCTAGCCAAGAATTTGTACATTCTTGAGTTGCCAACCATTCATAAGTTTTTCCTCATTTTTGGATAGCCCAAAAAAAAGCCAAAGATCAATAATCAATGTCAGGTGAAGCTAGAACCTAAAAGGCTATTGGGTTTCGATCTATGCCGTTCATGAGTAGGTTTTTTTTTTTTTTTTTTAAATCAAAAAATAAAGAGTGGATTTTGTTTTTCTTTACCAAAAAAATACACTTGGTGAGATAAGGATCAATGATACTTTTGAAACACATTATGTTAACACTTGGTTTTTATTTTTCCCCCCATCAAAGTCTCAATAAAATTTTTAGATATTAACAAATGCAAGGATTTTTAATGAGTTATATTACAGAAATTTAGGGTACAGATCCTATAGACAAATGCTCTAAGCTTTTTATCACACCAAAAGATATAAATATGGCTGTAAACAAGCCAAGTCAAATATTAAATGTTCAAACTTGTTCATTTCATTTTTTTGGAACATGAGCCGAGCTTGAACTTATTATCATACAAGATTTTATATTCAAGCTTGGCTCATTTTCTTGTCAAGTAAGCTTGAGCTTATTCACAAGCTACTTAATTAACTTATTTTTTTCCTATATGGTGTAAAATCATGACTAAAATGTTTTACCTTTACATAATTTTATAAATTTTGACTATGAATAGACTATTTATATCATTAATTAGTAGGTTACAAATAATAATTTAATATCGTATGAATCTATTGACAAACTTATACAATCCAATTTCAATTCTATATAAATACAATTTTAGACAAGTATACATATAAAAATATAATATTATATATAGTTAAATTGAGCTCTCATGTTCACGAGCTTGTTCATGTATACATTATTTTGTTTGAGCTTAGCTTGTTTAATAATCGAGCCTAAACTTAGTGCTTGAACTTGGCTTATTTTCTAAACAAACGAACATAAACAAACTTTTTTTTTTCGAGCCAAGCTCAAGCTAATTGTTCATAAACAACTTAGTTTATTTACAGCCCTAGATAGAGAAATGTTATTTCATTCTAACCAACTTGATGCTTTAAAATTTTTATATTGGTCTAACTAGGAAGAAAACCTTTTGGTGGTTTTTATTTTATTCAGCATGGTCATGACCTTTTGGATGGTTAATATATATTATGTTTCCTTTTTTTTTTTTTTTTTTGAGATCCAAACGATAGAATTGCATTAATACGGTAAAGAAATACATACAAAGGTGGGCCCAGGGAGGTGCCCAAAACAGAAATGGCTACAGTAAATTATGGAAACATAACACATGCAAGCACAGTGAAACAAAACGTAGAAGCCTAGTCTTGTCCCTGAGTGTCCATGAACCTCTGATACTCTTCAAGCAGTCCACAGGGTTTGCTAACTTAACTGGTCTAATATATATATATATATATATATATATATAGTAAATCCTACTCTTTTAAATGAGTATATGAAATATTCGGCAACAAAACAATTGACAACATTCAAATTAACAGAAAAATAAGGTGTCCAATTCATTTGAGTAATTTATAAAAACTGCTTACCATTAGGGAACTTGGTTCATTTTTCAAAGTAATAAGCATGGTCTCCACATAAGGTGAAAGACAAAGCAAGCTGTCCAGCAACTCTGGTAATAAGCCTCTTGATAGTGATATCAATTCAACTTGTAGATGCTTGAGATCTAACAATGGAGGAAGTAAGCTATTCCTCAACTCTTGGGGGAAAATTAATTTCTGAAGATATCACAAACAGAAAAGAATGTTATTTGCAAGGAGTATAAAAGATGAATAACTAGTATATTAATTATAGATATAATAGAACAGAATTAACAAACATAATATGCATAATGAATGAAATTCTAAAAACGAAATACCTCATCATCTGAAATTAACGATAACGTTTAGAAATGGCCAAAATATATAACCCAAAAGTTCTTCAAATTCATGTCCCACTCATCACTTGTGGGAGAATCTACACACAATGAAAGCTTTGAATGAGCTCAACTCGAACATAGCAAGGTAATCACTGGAAAGAAAGTTCCTGGATGTATCTTATAATCGAATGCAATTAGCTTTGGAGCCTCAATCTCAGCCTTCACAAGTTCGTCACAGTTAAGCAACGTAAAGCTCTTAAGCTGTTGATGACATATCTTAATTTCTTTCAGAAATCCGCTGCTGATTGACAGATTTTCAAGTAAAAGTAGTTTGGAGACAAGATCTTCAAGCCAGTCATCTGTAATGGTTTTGTTATGTAAAACTAAATTCTTCAAACTCTTACCATCAAGGTATCGACAATATTGATTTCAGAAGAGCTAGTTGTGTTGAAAAGTGAGAAAGATTGCAAGTTGAATGCATCAATCATAATATTCTCTAATCCTTCACAACCCCAGAGCTTTATAGTTTTAAGCTTGGCACTTGAAACAGGGCCGGCTCTACTATAGAAAACGATGCGGTTGCCTTAGGCTCCAAGTAGAAAAAAGACCCCCAAAATTTTAACCAATGGAGTAATTTTATTTTTATTGTAAAAGTATTAATTAAGCTCAAATATTAGCCAATAAATAAAATAGTATTTTTTTTGCCAATTTGATGGGTACTCTTGTGCAAATCTTGTGGGTGGATGGGTTTTCTTGAGTTAAACCGGTGGTGGTGACTGATGGGTTGTGATATAAGATTATTTTTTTCATTTTAGGTCACACCAAACACTTGAAAATGTTTTCAACTGAAAACATTTTACAACGAAACAAAAAGTGTAGAATTACATCTCTAGCCTTTTCAATGCAATGTTTTCTTCTTGGATACTATGGAGCTTATTTGCCAAAATAAAACTGCAATATACCTTTCCAAACCAACCACATTTTATAAACATCATTAAAGTGGTTAGTGTAGGTGTAAAAGTCATATAAGCTACAACTAAATGAGTAATTCATTTTGAGAATTTGGTGCAAATAGTCCCTCTTTTACACCCTCCAATGCCAAAATTTCTCTAACCAATAAATAAGACATGCAACACACGATCATTCCCTTTAAATACCTAAAATGAAACTACCTAAAATCTTGTAGCTCAACGGGCACCTCCTACATCAATCCTTACACCATCAAGGATTTTCCAACTCCATTAGCTAACAGGTTTTCAAAATTCTTGGTCTAATGGTTGAGAGCCTTGTAGCTCAATCGCCATCGTCCAAAGTTCCAATCCTTCTACCTCATCTACCAAAATATCAAGGGACAAAAAAATCAACTAATGAAAAACCTAACACCCACAATTGAAGAGTTGAGCCTCCTGTCTAGGGTGGTAAATTTCCCTCTCCCCACTCCATTTCACACTGCACGGGTTTTCCTCACTCCACAAAAGTGATAGGACGAGGATAGGGCAAGATTGTTTCCCCACACCCTGGGGTTGACCAGGGCTAAGTTTAGGCTTTTTAGCCCACCCTATTCTGCTCTATTAATGATATAAAAAAAACTTAGTTTGTATTTCTAAATATTTAAATGCATGAATATTAAGAGTTTTTTTTTTGTGATATTTCTTATTAAATACTTTGGATAATATTATTCAATCCTTACTAAAAATTAGTTTGATTTGATATAATAAATTTAATTGTAATTTCAAATATATTTATATTAATGAAACAACTTTTATAATAATAAAAAAAATGTTAATAGGTGTGAGGCAAGGTGTGACAGAATAGCAGAAAGTAAAATGTTGAGGGAAGGGGCAGAAAAGACGAGGTAAGAAAAAGCCAAGCGAGACAGGGGTGAAAGCTCCATCATTTGACCCGACCCTCCCCCTTTGCAAACTAAATCGTGATATGGCCAACTCACATGGAATAAATTATAATTTACCCTAATTTACCCTAATTTACCCAGCTTTGAAAACAAAGCCAACACAACTTTACATGCTTTTTCTTGAAAACTAAAGCATATTGCATCACCCACATTTGTCTTCTATGCCTATGAGAGAATTACCAATGCCCTCTCAAAGTGATCATCTCACCTCTTCCTCGAGAAATAATCTCCCAAGCCTCTAAAATACTTTATTAAGATCAAACTATTAAATGACACGATTGGAGGGGACTACCACAAGAAACCAGAAAGCCCAAGTATGACTTGGAGCCCAATGATCCCTTTTTGGGCCTGGGCCTATGGACGTACCCATGATTTGTTGGACATAATGCTGAGCACTTGGGCCAAACAAGATCCCATTCTGCCAAGACATAAAAAGGAACCAACCCAGCACCTCTTGTTGAAACTGCTCAAGCGGAACCAACGTCCATCTGACCGAAGGAACATGCTCAACATACCAATAGAGAGCTTCAAGACTTTGGCAACCGAGCTCCGACCAAACTCGATAAATGTGTCCAAAAAAAAAAAGGTCCACCTGCTAACTTATCCCCTCAGTCACTTGACTCACTTGAATGGGATGATTAAGGTGTCAAAATTCCCCACTTCATGGGGAACTACCCATCAAACCTACCAAGGTATGCATTGCAAACCTTTAGCCATTTCTGTTTGTCTTTGCATAAATGAAAAGAGAATTAAGAGATAAACCAACAATGAGTGTAAAGTCATTTACATAGTTAGCCATTTAAGAGATATCAACTCCAAAATTTAGTCAATAAATGCTCACTGGTGAACATCCGAAAAAATCCTGAATACCATTTCCAGCAATTTTGACTTGTAAGAAAGATGATCTTCCAGCTCTGTCTCCTCCTTTGACATATGTCTTCATTGAGGCTGCAAAACAAGATAAGCATTAGATTGCAACACATTTCTTGTTCCAGTAAAGTTAGTCTGTATTATTCATCATAAAACCAAGGAACTTTCTTAGCTTATCCAACAAAGTTATGTGCAAAGAGATCATGGTGAAGAAAGAAATGCTAACAAACCACAATGTTCCTTGAAGATAAAAACAAAGGTTGAAGAAATTGACAAGCAGAATCCTACTAGATTATACTGTAACAAGTAACTAGAATTCTAAAACAACACTTAGGAGCAGTTAAAGATCACAGGTGAAAACTGAAAACAGCATTTAAGAGCAGAGTACAACTGAAACTGGCAGCCAATAAAACATAGTTAGAAAAAAATGAATGCATGAAATATAGAATGTCTGAAAACTGTACGAATTTACTGTGTGATTCCTGGAGTCATTTTCTCACAGACAATGAGACAATATACTTTTTGTGGTGCCACTCCTAGAATTTTCGTTTTCAAAAGTATAAATAAATAAACAAAGCATTTGGTTATAATGTATTGTCTCAAGCTTTAATTGTATACCTAAGAGTGAAAATTGGCTAATAATTTCATGAACTCCTCCCTCATACTCTGTTGGATCACCTCCATCTGTCTATCACAATCAGCGCGCTCTACCTCCACCTGTTTAAGCCTCTCAGCACGCTCTGCTGCCAACTGCCTCCGCAGCTCCTGAACCTGGGCATTGAGCTCATCATTCCGCCTTCGTGTCTCAGCTGATATGCGAGTCAGTGCATCAAGCTCAGCACGTAAGTGCTCCACGGAAGTAGAAGGCCTTGCCATATATTCCTGCTCATAGACATGGCCTGATCTTGAACCTACAATTGACTGGAATATTTCATCCTGCTCATCAACAGGTAAAGCTCGGTTTTCAGCAACTTCCATCTCATTGATCCTGCAACTGAACTCCTCCTGTACTAGAGACATGAATGCATACTTCTTGAGAACTGAAATACAAAAATATGTTAACTCAAGATAATGCTATACATGCAAAAGGTAAATGTAATATACATACATATATGCATTTGGAGGTCTCATCAATCCATTTCCCTTTCGGACAATGGGTCAACAACCATAGTTCAGGATTGGCGGGCTCCTGCTGAGTCTCTAGAGCCTGCTGTGTTGTAAAACAAATGCAATCACATTAGTATCTCTTGACAACAATGATGAGCAAAAACAATTATACAATTTCTACAGTTTATAATTACAAAATCTGAAAATTTTCATAGCTAAATTGTGCAAATGCTTTGCTGCAACATCGTTTTTGGGATACCTGCTTACTCTTGTCCTCTGCATCTCTTTTACTAATAGTCTGAAATAAACATATTTCGTTACATATAGCGATCAAAAAACTCAAAACCTTTTATGTAATAATATATTGCATTTTATTTTTTACCTTTAATTTCTCTGATCCAAGAAACGAGATTAGATGTTGCCATTCCTCAATATCAATCTCCTTGGGCTTATGTTGAAGGCACTCATTTTCATCTTTGCATATTGCTGATAAGATACCCTTCAAGCCACTATGTCTAGCCGTAATGCTAAAAAACAAGAGTGAACTTCATGTTTATAGCATCAACAAAAATAGACCAAAAAATCACATACCATGCTGCCATACTCTCTATATGCAGCACATACCACTAAAAATAATAATACTAACAACATGAATTAATATAATTTTCCCGTTTGAGTAAATTTAAGGTTGTAGAATGACTGAATACCACTTCCTATCTAGCACAAATACAAATACGATACATGGTACAACATGATACGTAATATGGTAACACGGCATTTCTTGAAAAACCAGAATGCAATACGGAGAGGATATAACAATTAATTAATTAATTAATATTTATTTTTAGGAATATATCGTTTATATTTGGAATAACTTATGTTTATTTTGGATTTAAAAATATGTAACAACAATGAAATGTTTAGAAATATATCTAAAATTAATTTAAAGACAATAAAATATTGTTACAAAAAAAAGAGTTCGTTCAAATAAACTAAACACTCATAAAAAGAGTTCAAATAAACAACATTCAACATCAAAATAGAACAACTGAATTAAAAAATGATTATTTTTTTCTTTGTGAGTGTGTACTTGACATGTTTGTTTCTGTGTCGGATACATGTCGTGTTAGATATGTGTCTGACAATAGTGTCCAACACTAGTACGTTGGCAATTTTGCCGTGTCCGTGCTTCCTAGACTATTTCTCCAATATGAACAAGATTGACATAAAGAAAGAGAGGTTGAGGGCATTTTTTTAATCTCTAACAATGACATCAGAATTATTACAAAATCAATAGAACTACATATTTTATCAACAAAGATAAAACCAGTTGAGACAACCAATCACACAATGTCAACAGAAAATTCACTTCCTATCACATTTTTACATTCAAATTTATGAATAACGGCCCTACTGCATTGTAATCTCAACTGATTCTGACCTTCCTTCTAGTTCCCTGTTGGTCAACTTGCTCATAGTTGCATCAAACTATTACACCTTAACCCGTTTTCACAGCAATACAATAAAAGTCTCGGATTCACCTGCAAGTTCAGGTAACATTAGTAGATTAATCTACGAAAAAAAAAAACCCATTATATTAAAATTGTTCATGAAACCATTTATCTATGTGCTATTAATTATTTCATGAATCTCAAAGTTTCAGCTACCAAAACAAACATATAATTCAATAACAATATAACACACTAATTTATGTCATTATTACTCCACAACCAATTCAATAGTCACCAAAAATAGAAATACAAACAAATATAAAAGAAAAATCACCAAAAAAAAAATTTTCTAGAAATTTTTAAAAAGAAATAGAAAAACAAAAGGTTTCTGAGAAGTTGTAGGATTGTGAATTTTCTGTTATTCTATTCCAGGGAAACAAACAGAAAATAGGGTGCATGGAATTCGAAACTGTTACCAGCTATTCGAACTCGGATGGAAGAAAGAATGGAATTAGGGTTTAAGAGAGAGAGAAAGAGAAGCGCGGGAAAGGGAAGAGTCACGATAGCCAAACAATAAGAGTTGGAGTCGGCGGAATAAAATTTGAGACTTCAATATTATATATAGGGCTTTTTTATTAATATTTAAATATAAATTAAAATAATATTTTTTCAGATTTTATACTATAATAATAATAAAACTTTTTATTTAAAATATAAAATTATTACTTAAGATTTTGTATTTAGATTTTACCGATTGAGATTCTATAACAGTTTTTCATAAGCAAATTGATATTTTTATAGTTTACATTTATTATAAATTAAATATATTGATAAATAAAATAAACACTATTTATTATACAAAATTAATACTTTATGACAGGAAGAAAATAAATTTTAAACCAATGTAATTTTATCAAAAAACACTATTGTAACACGTAAATTATAGAATCGCGAATAATCCCAACCTACCTAAGGAAAGATGGATTGAGCACATAATGCGATAAATCAATACTAACCAAACAGGATTAATTTCATGTTGAGAATTAAATGTCATGGTTCAAATAAATAAAAAATAACAAAAAAGGATGAAAATGTATTATTAAAAAAAAAAAGTTTTTACCTTAGGCAATGCAATCAGGAACAAACTCAGGATTTTAAGCTAGCGGAAGCTAGAGTATAAAGAAAAAAAAAATCCAAATAAGCATCCATATGGTATTAAAAAATTATAAATACATAAAATCGCTGTTTTTAAATACATTAAGATGCAATCTAATGATGTACGAAAATCAATAGGCTGGAATGCTTATGACTACAATGATGGCTTTAGGACCTGAAAGGAAAGAAAAGACTGTTAAGGGTGACCAGTGTGACCTGGTCAAGGACCCTCCGACAATTAAGTTAGTTTTCTCACTAGAGCACAAAGGTGGGAAATTGTGAATAGTTGAACTTACCTCAGGTGAATGGGACTTTCTCCTCTTATAGAGAGTTAGAAGTGGGTCGACTTGTTTGGATCCACCACCATCATGGGTGATGTGTGTGGTTAATGGAAAAAATGGAGATAATGGGGTACATGGGGCGAATTACAGGGAATCCTCTCCACGTTTTAGGAGTAGTGCATCATGGTCTAATTATATAGAACCTTTTGAGAAGTTCTCATAGAATTCACTAAGTGTCATCTAGTCGTCCATGCCCTTGTGTCATGGACGACTATCCTGAGATTGAATGGTCTTGTTATCAATGGACAGGTACTATTCATGCACATGGCATCATTGTTGGGCTTCTCTCTTCTTAAGGTTTTCTGGACGTGGTTAGGTCATGGACGACTACCTTGGATGAGCATACCTTAGATTGATCTCCATCACAATCATTTACCAACAAAGAAAAAAACAAAAACAAAATAATGTTTTTTTTTTAAATACTAGATTCGCTAGGATTTTTTTTTTTTTTTTTTTTTTTTTTTTTTTTTTAAGTTTAAGCATTCATAGTAGTGGTGTTAAAAATTTTAACTTTTAGCACCTCAAAAAGCTACTTTATCTATTTTACCATCTTACTTTACAATACACCCAATATCAAATGTTCTATTTTTTTTATTACTTCATTTAAAATAATATAAACAACTCATTAAAATAATAAATGAAGAAAGAGAATTTAAATATTTTAATTTAAGGAAGAGATATAATCTTAATAAAATATTTTATTTTATTTTTAACAACTTACTACCGTCAACTGGTTTTATAGTTTACTGTAGTTGCAAAAAAATTAGCTTTAGTTTCTCCAATAACACATGATTTTTTGGTTCTTTGATGGTAAATAGTTTTTTTGCTAAAATACAATCACCATTATAAATGTTTTTATTGTTTTTGTTAAGTTTTTGGGTTGGATAGTTGCTATTTTGGTTAAGCTAGTTAGGCTAATTAGGGAGAATGGGAACTAAGATTTTGGATAGAGGGCCCAACTACAAAAATAAAAAAATAAAATATATATATATATAATAACTATAAATAAATAATTTGGACCCAAGGGGGCTCGGGCCCCCACCTGGGTCTGTCCCTGAATGCAATACATGGTGAAAGAAAGTTGGAATCTAATTTTCAATTTCGAAAACGAGAAAAAGAGGGAGAGAGAGAAAGATTTCTTGATGAGCAGTCCTCTAAGAGATTAGGTGGCAAATGTCATTTATTTGTCGAGAAAATAGTAATAAACATTAAAATTTCAAGCTGCTAAGGGAAAGTGGTTGTCAATAATGTCTTCTTTTTTTTGGAAATATTTTGGTTTCAATTGAATTGAATTTTTATTAGCTCACAATTTTGGGGCTTTGTTAGACTGGGAGAAAGATTGTATAACACGTCTATGTTCTTTTTTTTGTTAAAAAAAAATTTTAAAAAAAAATAATCAATTATATGCTAACTAGAAGCCTTTGTTTTGTTGGCCTTTTCTAAATGGGGGTCTTAGGCCAAGGCTTAAAGCCAACTCTGGTTTGTCTTCTTTTTTGAGCAACAAGTTTCAACTTTCAATTCATTGTAACGAATGTGGTTCATGCAATAGAATCGTGATTGGAGTTTTATATATATTTCAAATAGGGGAAGGGAATTTGAAGCTAAAGTCTCCATAGAAAACATCATAAGATGGTAGCTGATTTATTGATTATTGATGTTGCGATTATAGTTTTAGTGGTTTGAGAAAGCTATAAAAATATTGATGAATTATTTTACGAAAATAGATTCATATGCATCCTAGATTCTTTCTTAAATAACAAAAGACAATTTTTTCTCAAAACTTTTTTATATGACAAGTTACAATTTTTTTTTTTATTTAGAATATGACAACTTATAATTGATAGACAAGAAAAGTGATTATAATGGTTAGTGAGTCTATATAACAATAATATAGACTTATTTTATATAATCTCATGTAAATTTTGTTGTTATTTAATAAAAAATCTAGGATGCATACGAATCTACTCACGTAAATTGTTTCATCATATTTTCTATTAATCAAAATATGACTTGTATTTTATTTTTATTTTTCTTAATTCTAAGACGATGGCTTTTAATTTCACTCATATTGTTCTAATTTCAAAGGCAACTTTTTTAGAATGTTTGACACAATTTCGGCCAATTAATTTTTGCAACATACTTTACTAGATTGTCGCTAGTGTTGCCAACAGATTCAAAAACATACCCTATCTTATATCGGATAGTCAAAGCACTTTTATTCTAAGACGCTTTATCACAAATAACCTATTGTTTATTAGGTGCAAGGCTTTGATTTAGTGGCGAGAGTGAGAGAAACAATTGTTTTTATCTAGTAAAGAACAAGGATAAAGTCTCTGATGATTGTATAAAAGATTTGAGATTCAATTTCCGCTTATACCAAAAACTGATTGGTGTCTTGGTCTGATGATAAAAAACTATCATCAGGAACAGACGTCATAGGTTGAAACTCTCTAAAAAAAAAGGGTATATGCATAATAGTGCTCTAATTTTCAATTATTCATTTCATTGCACTTCCTCTTCTTCTTGGCTAAATTGTGACAGTTAGTTTTCTTTTGTATGGAATTTTGATACCTAGCACAAATAATTGTTAGTTGCAAATTAATTTTCAACATTGTTGGCATTTAAGGTGATTTACAAATAAGAGAAATAGGTGGCTCTTGTCATGGAATATATTTTATCAGTAATATATTCGACCATGTTAAATGGTAAGCATAAAGGGTATATTAAACCTATTAAACAGCTGAGACAGGTTGATCCGCTATCAAACTATATATTCCTTATTTTCTTATTATTTCAGAGGGTCACACTGCATTGATCAATCAAGCTAATAATAGAGCTAACTCAACACATTTTGTGCCAGATGCAACAATTTTAAGTGAAGCCTTTTATGAAAAGTTATTAATTTTTTCCAATATCTCATGGTATTACTTTTTTTTTTTTTTTTTTTTTTTTTTTTTGGAGAAACTCTCAATGGTATTACTTGTTGAACACTTCTTTGTAAAAAAGCCATCTATTTTTTTTTTTTTTTTAACAATTTTAGCCTTGATTGAATTGGTTTCTTTGTACTAATACCACTAAAATCATGCAAAAATCAAGAAGTATTAACCATGTCATGTTAAATGTCTTCATGCAGAATATGGCCACATTTCTATATAAAAAAAATTTCTTATGCGTAGATATTTTAAATATAAAATAGGGGAAAAAGCATTTTTTTTCCCCCTTTATATTTGAAATAGACCAATTTTTCCCTCTATGTTTGGTGAATGAGTAAATACCCTCAATTTGTTACTTTCTCAATTAAATCTAAAGAAATTGTTTAAAGAAATTATTAGTTGTACATCGCAGGGAAGAGAAAAAGTTGAAAATTATATTATTATTTTTTTAGATTGTATTTGTTATGATTGTAATTTCATTGGATTTAACTGAAAAATTAACGGATTTGAGGTATTTCTATTTCCCAAACATAGAGGGGGAAATTGGTTGGTTTGAAAAATAAGAGGAAAAATTGTGAACCACCCTAAACATAGAAGGGGAAAAATGTTTTTTCCCCAATAAAATAACAAGTTTTAAAAACTTGTAAATTCTAAATAATGAAATTTCTATTAAATATCTCAATTCAATTTCAAATAGATTCTTTTCAAAACCTTACTCAAATTCACGGTCCACAAAAATAGGGTTGACTCGACACATTTTAGGGCTAGACGCAAATATAAAATTTATCATTATTTAATAATTTACAAGCAATATATAAATTAAAAATTAACAAAAGTGTATGAAGAGGTCTTGAGCCATGCAGGCCTACATCCCAACTTGGGCTTCAGGACAAGATAGGCTAAACACGACCACAACTAAAAAAACAATAAAGAAAAGGTAGAAAGGCTGCCATGAAAACACTAATCCATTCATTGGTTGGCCATTAAAGATTTAATCTTGAAGTCTACTAAAGTTATTGAGGACTACTAACAAGCTAATACTTGCACGCGGATCTGGCTTTTGTCCAATGGCCAGTGCCACTAGACACGTTGAATTGCAGACACGTGTCCATATCCTAACAGATCCAGTGGCCACTAGCCACTGGACAAAAGCTAAATCCCTTGCATGCAAACGACAAACACAACATCAAATCAAAATGAAATTTCAAATCAAAATTCTCAGTCTTTAACTCTTATTATAATCTTATAAACATGTCTTCCATATTTAAAGCTATTTAGTTTCAGGGGACCACTTTGCCGACCACAACTCTCTCCACACTTCAAAATTGAAGTCTTTTCGTTTCAGAGTTCAGTTCCAAAACTTTCTCTAATCTATCACTCTCACTTTCTCTGATCTTTCTCAAATCCCCAACCCTATCCTCCTTGCTGCCGCCATCGCCAAGTTAGGCCCCATCACCGCCACCAACCATAGCCTCCTTCCCGATGTCGCCCAATTAGCTCTATGCCGCCATCGCTAATTCAAAGTTATCATTGCACTCGCCATCCTCTACTTGAAATTGTAGTCTTGAAACTTTTATTTGTGCAGTTTAATGGTAGGTCCGTAGAAAATTTTAATTAAAAAAAAAAAAAAATTGTACTGATGGATGTGTTGGTGGTGGGAAAAGGAGTGGTGATGGTGCTGCCGGTTTAGTCTTCTCTTTTTTTTTTTTTTTTGGTCTCATAGATTTGGGGTTTTTGGTTTGGATTTTATATTCTCTATTCTGGTTTTTTAAGAAGACTCTTCTAGGTTTTATTTTTGAAAAGATTGTTTTGGGTTTTGAAATCTATGTTGTTGTGCTTGAGACCCGAAATTACCCGACCGACTCCGACTCGCTCAACTGATGACCCGTGCCATCAAGTTCAACCCAAACATTCGGTCGGCCGTGGATCTATTTTCCGTTCACCCAATTCAATCGGGTCGGATGCGGGTTAGACCCCAATCTGATCCGACCCGTGGACAATCCTATTTAAAACTGTATTTTCACATAAAGAGAGATATTGTGTTGCACTCAAAAACCTCAATGGGGTTCAGGGTTAGGTGTGATGAGACCAGAACTGTCTGACTTACTACTACAAAACTAAAAAGCATCTTTGGCTGACTGAAACTGTGAACTTCCATAACAGCCCCAATGTAACTGCTGTAGCAATGCATTGACCAAGGCAATTGACAAAAACAGTGAGTGCCCATGTCATAGATGCATTATACAAGATAGTACAACCCAGAACCACTAGACGGGTCTCTTTGAAGATGGTTTAAAGTAACACCACAATATATGCTTTATTCTGGTTATTACATACTAACAGATGGCTTCAATATCTTTGTCAAAACATAACTTTGCATACCAGTAATAAGCACAAACTAGAACAATAACACTGTGGAAGAGCAAATATAAAAGCAATTTATTGACTAAAGTGCAAAACCCAAACCACAACTTAAACGGCTGACCTAGTACGGTCAGACCAATAAGGTAGACGAACGTAAAACTAGCCTGTAAAAGATTTATACAACTTGAGAAAGTACTAAAAAAAAAAAAACAGGAGAACAAACAGAATACAAAAACAGGTTTGAAGGAAGACCAAGAGAAAGTATGAATCATTACAGGTTTTGTTTTCCAATTCAGAAAGATCCCATAATCAACCAATCACCCATTATCACAGGCTGTCTTCAGCACAGAAACCTACTCCAACCATCAGCTCCATACTCGAGCACCATTTCCAACCAGGAATAGCATGCACCCTCTTACATATTGATGTGAACATAAAACAAATCCCACATCCTTGTTTATAATAGTAAAGGAAGATGGGACATCGACCTGTACCTAAACCTGTACATAGTAACTTCCTACAACTCTAATATCACCTGGACCACAACAGAGCATAAAAATAAGCTCTCCTGTCAATTTAAAAAAAAAAAAAAAAAAAAATAGAAAGCGTGAGTGAGAAAATATCAGCAGAGAGTTGACATAAAACACCAAGGGCCTGCTTACTAGTTTTCTGAAAGCACCAGTATGGAATGATGTGGTAAAAACAATTAAACACTAGCCATAAGGGACTACACTCTCACAAGCAGATGGTCTTCATGCTTCCACCTGATGCACTGCTGCCATGTGAAAAATGTGTTGCATGGAAACATGAGAGAAAAAGATCTCTGGACCCATGCATGACTATCCTTTTTTAAGATTAAGTCCCCCATTGGCTCTACTAGATATCCAAGCAGCTTCCATCAACTCAACACTGACTCAGAATTCATGTGACCACCAGTACTTCCCCCACCATTACTGTTAAATCCACCTATAGGCATAGAGCGCTGTGCGAATTCCCACAGTAGCTTTTTTTGGTGCTCATCAGTGTGAGGAAGACTTGCACGCAACAGCTCAACTGGCATTTCCTTACTAATAGCTCTTGCTGCATCTGACCCAATAGCAGCCATAGGGGTTTGTGCTTGCATAAGCCAGGAATCATATTTATTTATGCAGTACTTAGTGAGAAGGGCAAAGAATTCATCAAATGAAGCTTGCCAAAGTGACCGATTAGTTATATTATAGTTGCTAGCAGCACGAGGATCAGTTAAGAGTTCAGTTGCCCTCTCAAGAACAGATTTTAGAATCAGGGAAGCCCCATCTCCAGCTAAGCTTCCAAGAGGACGGAGTGGGGGCTGCTCAGAGGAACAAACTACTGCTGCTAGACAGGCACTGATTGCACTAAGATCCATGCTACGTACACACAGTGAAACAACCTTTGCAAGATTATTTGCTGTTTCTGCTGCTGCTGGATCAGATGGAAGGCCACCAAATAAGAACCTTAAATGACGGAAAATTGCCATGCAGACTATTCGCAAGAGCTCACCACCTGGAAGGAGAAGCTGAAGATACCTTGCAAGGAGCTTACGCCCCTTGGGAAGAGAAACCAATCGTAAGAACACAAAATCATCCTTATGAGCAAGCCCAACAGTATTGCCATCTTTGCTAAGTGGATCAACCAGTTGAAGCGATGCTGCCAGCCCTTCCAGCAGGACTTGCCGCCTCCGTCTCAACTGGGCTCCACCGTCTTGAAGCTGATTGAACTGTAAGAAACGGTCAATATCATCTACATCAAGAAGAAGACAAAGGCCATCCTCAATTGTGACTCTAGCTGCAAGCATCGGCTCTTGCTCCAGGGGCTTCTCCAAAGCTTTTTGCTCAGTGCCACCAGCAACAGATGAATTTGGAGGGTCAACTTCAAGAAGTGGGCGAGGCCTACGAATTGAAGAAAATGGAACTCTCCCAAGAGCATCAACTTGGAGAAAAGCATGTGGCTCGGCATTAGCACGGGCTCGAGGAGGAAGATCCCTCAGTTGATTTGGGCAGAAATGATGTCTAAGCTTTGCCCCAGCAGATTTTCTAGCAAGACAAGCCTGGTGATAATAGTCATCTACATATGGATCATTACTGTGTGTTGCCGCAAGCTGCATTCTAAGGATACTCTCTATCTCATCAGATGTCATATACTTTGATCTAAACTGCGGCCACCCAATATCACTCTTATGGCTACTGGTATCAAAACCCTGTTGGGAAAACCGGAGATTCTGTCTCCCTTTCTGAGCTGATTTCGGTCTTTGATCTCTTAGATCAGACATTCCAAGCATTGCTTCAAACTTGCTCATTAAGGGCGGGCCTGGAGAAAGATGGGGATTAAATAGGTGTGATTGAAACCCCGATAAATGGCCAAATGATGGCTGAACAGGGTGGTGCATCCTATGCTGCTGTGGCTGTGGTTGTGCCATTACTTGTGGTGGCATTAACCCATTCTGATGAGG
This sequence comes from Quercus robur, assembly GCF_932294415.1. Classification (NCBI taxonomy): domain Eukaryota; kingdom Viridiplantae; phylum Streptophyta; class Magnoliopsida; order Fagales; family Fagaceae; genus Quercus; species Quercus robur. The sequence goes on from NC_065537.1 coordinate 18,550,447, forward strand.
TAACCGTTGTTGCAACAAATTGTTCACGAGGCTGGAATGGTCTCCAGGATAAAAGTTGGACTGGTTAACCCATTGATTTGGTGGTCGGCTACTCATAGAGGGACCATGACTAAACTGAGACATATTTCCACCAAAATTTGAACCATGGTGTAAACCAGTCAACTGAAGCTGAGAATTAGAGAAGGGAGACAAATTTGACGAAGATAATGCCATCTCAGGTCCACCAGCAAGATATGGCATATTCGGGTGGCCTGAGGGGTGGTTTGGTGAAGCCTGAGGAGACATGCCACCAGGGGGAGGAAATGACGTAAAAGAAGATTTTGGCACTAGAATTGGCTCGCTGGAGAAATGTTGGTGGTGTTGGTGGTGCTGCTGTTGTTGCTGCTCAGGGTATGAAGATGTTCTGTACAAAGACTTCGATTCTGCAAGGCGTCCAGATGGCTGCGACGACCATCGTTTGCCGTCCTGAGTGTTTTCGGGGTCAAATACTTGTGGATCCAACCAGTAAGGAAAATCATCCCCTTGTGCCCATTCAGCAACAGATGAACCTGAAAAGAAAGGCCACACACGGAAAAAAGAAAATTCAATTGACAAAGCCACTTGGAAGAAAAAAGTCATATTGTCACATAGAAGAAACTTTAATTTTTGCCAAAAGGAGAGGAAACAGGTCCCATTCTTCTGATTTAAAAGCTCGAGTACCCACCAATTGGCTCAACCAATAATTTTTAGCCCCTTGAAATGGTCAGCAAAGATGGATGGGATGGAGTTAAGTCGTGTTAATAGATATATTTTTAAAATTGGTAAGTTACAATCAAACCCAATGGGTCTTGAACCCATGGCCTCACCCTCCATCCCATTATTATGGGAGGAGGAAGTGCCAATTGAGCTAAGCTCATTGGAAAAAGTTAAATAGATTACAAAGTGCGATGAGCTACATCTTAGTGTGGTTAATCTGTTTCAATAAGATATCAGCCAAAATGTTTAACCGCCAGCAATAAGCAGAATAATTGTTCAGGGTTCATTTTCAAGCAGCAGTGAGATTGCACCAATAGTTTTGTTCCAGCATACAGCCAGTTCATCAATCCTAGATCCAACTGTTTGGTACAACAAAAATAATAATAACCAACCTTAGTCCAAAAATTTTTGGATCGGCTATGGATTCTCAACAAACCAATCCAGTAGCCACACATATTCACACTTTGTTACCTCCAGATCTAACTGTTGGTAAAAACAAATTTGGTTTGATATCAATTTTATAAGAAGTTGACTAAACCTAATGTTAGTTGGACATTTGAGTGGAAGCTTTGAATGTTAATATTACATAGTAGGACACGAGCCAAACGTGCATTGTCATTATAGCATGCTAATAATGTACAAATACATTTTTTTATATTGCATGCAGCAGACATAAGTAAACATTTCTCTCATACAATCATGATGGCTTTGCTCTAATGGAAAAAAATAAAAATAAATAACAAATTGTTAATAATAGCCATAAACTTTTTTTTTTTTTTAAATCCTACTAATTCAGAATGTAAAAGCGTCAATGTCACAAAATGAACATAAGACGTGGACACAATTACATACATACTTGACTCACAAAGCCATTGTCCCTATTTGGGAATGGGTACAGATTCCACTTCATCTAGGGCACATGCTTTGGAAACTTTGCTTATTTGCTTTGGCTTTAGACAATTTGGAAAGAGCAGATAAATAAATAAAAAGACAATAAAGCAAGTGGAAGTGAATGCAGAAACATCAGTGTAAGTCTATCTCCCTGAGAGCTTTATGGGTTTTTTGCATCTCTATTTAGAGAGCACTTCATCATTGGCTTTCTTAGGAATTCACAGGCTAACTAGGAGCTTTTAAAAAAAATTTACTGTTTTGCATGAGGAGCTATTCATTGGCACTATTAATGTATTCCCCGCTATTTTTTTATTGGCAAATTACACACCCAGTGGTTCTTGAACCCATCTCACCCTCCATCTTGCTATTATAAAGGGAGGAAAGACCATTTGAGCTAGGGCTCATTGGCATGTTTCCTGCTCTTTTCAGCTCTAGTCCAATTATTACCATCTAAATCATGTTTCTATATTTAAAATATGGTACATATTGGTCCCAAAACTGAGAAAAGAAAAAAACCAATTCTGGGCAGCATATTTCTCATATTCACATACATGCAAAATGGGTAAGCTGAAACCATACATTTTCAGTCAAAGTGCAACTTTCCAGCCAAATTCTTTTGAAGGCCTTTATTTCAAATCATGCTATGTATGTGCAGAACACGAACACTGGACTAGATAAAGAACAAGTTACAACAAAATTTCTTAACAAGGAAAGCCATTAACACAGTACTAGGTATCAGTCATTGAAGGATGTTAGCAAATGTGGATGGCAACAGCAAAAGTAGCAACAGAGCCAGCAGTGCTGACAGAAGCAGCAGTGACATGGTGGCAGCATGGTACTGGCAAGAAGTAAAGATATCTCAATCAAGACTAAACCCTTGCAGCCTCCAGCCTACTGGTACAGCCCATACTTGGGCAGGCTTTGAATAGATATCTCAAGGTTGCCAAGGCTGGTAGAAACTTCAGGCTTTAGGTCAGACATTGGTATAACAAATAAAGCATTAAAGCCTAGACCACCTTTGTTTACTTTTATTTGTATGCCCCCACCCTAATCACCGCTTCGTTTCAACCAACTTTTTTTCTTGCTGCAAGCATAGCCTTGCCCCTTAATTACCCCCCAACACCCCCCCCCCCCCCCCCCACAAACAAAAAAAGGAAAAAAAATACACACACTAAGATGCACTAAATCAACTGACATGGTTGAGATGCCAACTTGCCAATCCGACTCGGACTTCACTTGATCTACTATAATTTTAATTTTCTTTTGTACCTTTATTTTAAATACATAAAACATTTTTCTCTTAGAGCCCTTACATATATTCAACAATTACCTCCAGTTTGTCATAAAAATAATGTATGTTTTTTATATCACTTACCATGCTAACTACAGGTTTTTATACAATTACCTTCAATTGTATCACAGGTTTTTATTAGACTACAATCATCACTTAACATGCTAACTACAGAATGATCCTACCAATGTAAGAATTATCTCCCAATAGTATTCCTGTTTCTATCCGCCAGGGTGCAGCATAGTGATGGGAGGCTTGGGATGAGCTGTAGACCCAAGCATCCTTGGTTCTAGCAGGTGGGATTATGTATCCATGCTTTATTCCCCAAGAGTGGGTCCAAACTCCAAAGGGCCCTACGGTGGTGAGGTTCCACGTAATTCAAATATAAATATATATATATATATATATATTGATAGTCTTCCGGTTTTGATAAGTAAACTACCAATAGTCTTCAATAACAAAATAGTTAGGACCTGTCAGATTTACTTGATATAATTTAATACTTTCCACTTGAGTCAGGGAAGTTTCATTTTCATTATTACTTCCCAGCCTTCTTGGACTAGAACTTCCCGATATGTATTGGAATTGTTTGGTGAAAATGCATTTTCCCATTTAAAGAAAATCCCAAGTTGACAACAATATGACCAAACATTACAGGGGGATAGAGGACATCAACCAGCAAATGATTGATACCAACCAATAGTTCACAATGCTTCCACCAAAGTTCACCACACGCATGAAAATGGGAGCAAAATGCATTGACCACTATTTTTAACAAGCAAATATCCAAATACATTATCAACAAACTCCCAAAATTTTTACGGTTCAAATGATAGCCTAGGATAGTGGCATCCTTTGTGATTCCCTGTGTCAAAGGTTCAAACCCCAACCCCCCAAACTATTTACCTATCAAGAAGAAGGATAAACTCCCACAATTTTTTTTCTGATATGTAAAACTTCCACAAATTAACTCTAACCCTAAGCAACTGAATCTATATTATTGTATAACTCAAGTATAATGTTGTGACTTCAACTTGTAAGTCCTCCAAGTTCCAAGTGCATTTAATGATATTCAGCAAAACCAGAGGTTAAATGCTTTACCCAGAGTTCTGTGTTCCATCTAATGGCACAGACCAACAATAAATTATATCAAGGATCTCCCTAATTATATTTGTACCTATCCAGCTACCAATAAACGCTACCTTATTCATATAATGGTAATTGCAACGTTATAAGAACAAAAAGTTACATAGATTGAAAGAAGTCAGAAGAAGGTGAGAACAAATAAGAAGTTCCTATGACTTATGCCCAATTATATTACTCAAAAAGAGAGAAAAAGATGTGAGGATTCCTAAATAACCAAGTTTGACAAAAAATTCAAATTTTACCAGTAGTTAACAACATAAGATTCTGCAACTATTGAGCTCACCTTCTCTGGATCCCCTATCACCAATAACTCCTGTGCTTCTTGGTCCACTAACAGCCTTGTTCAACTGAAGCATAGAAGAAACTAGGGTCATACATACCAAGACTCATCATATAACAATGCAGGGTAAAAGATAAACCAAATTATAAGAAGGCAATATTATCATCATTTTGAACATAATACAAAATTACCCTATAGACACAAACATCCCACCACTAAGTTTACATGTAAACCAAATGCTAAAAGAATAAAAATCAACTCATACTTTTTTCTTAAAACTAAGTTACATATAAACCAAATGCTAAAAGAAAACTAAGTTACATGTAAACCAAATCCTAAAAGAATATAAATCAACTCTACTTTTTTCTTAAAAGTAACCATTTCCGATGTATTCTTTGCAACATGTTACAGTCAGGATACAGTCTTAATATTACATACACCACTATGGTATACATAACATTCTAACCCATATATTCATTACCACAATGGAACTGGAGGTAATGGGGGAAAGCAACTGGTATGGGAGTTTTTATTGGTGACTTACACATGCACATGGTCTTTAACTCTCAGACCCATAACCTTACCCTCCACATAGCTTACATAGGGAGGAGGTGCCATTTAAACTAGAGCTCATTGGCGCAAGCGGTATGCAGTAGATCCTAAGCACCCCCCCCCCCCTTTTTGTTAAAAATAACACGAGTGACTTGAACTTAACCTCAACCTCTTCACACCCTCTTCCAAGCTCTTACATGAGAAGGAGGTGCTATTTGAGCTAGAGCTCACTGGAAAGGTGGAAGTTGACAAAGAATGGGGATTTGACATCTGCTCGTTTTATCATAAGTTGCGAGATTCTTCTTCCGTTGTCTTTCCTTGGAAAGGTATTTGGAAGGTTAAGGTACCCCAATGTGTTTCTTTCTTTGTTGAATGGTGCATTAGGTTTTGTCGTTGTGGCGAGACAATGGACCATTTGATGCTACATTGTGAGAAGGCTCATTGGTTGTGGAGCTTTGTCTTCAGAACTTTTGGGATTTCATGGTTCTATCAAGATCGGTTTTAGACTTTTTGGTTGGTGGAATTGGCTGGTGAAGCACACGTCTAACATTTGGAACTTAGTTCCGCTGTGTATGATGTGGTGTATTTGGAGGGGGTATTAGGGCTGTCCACGGGTCGGTCTGGGTGGGGTTTGTGCCCAACCCGCAACCGACCCGATCAGATCGGGTGGAGAAGTTTCATACCCGCCGCAGACCGCAAAAAGCCACCAGTCGAGTCAGATTGGGCTCGGGTGGGTGGCGGTCGGCTTTGATTTCGATCGAAATATAAAGATCAAACACGTAAGTTTGATTCCTGAAGAAAAAAATCAACAGATCTACAACCCAAAGAGAAGATCTACAAACCCAAAGAACAAATCCACAAATCCAAAGAACAAAAATCCAAAGAACATCCACAAATCCAAAGAACAAAAACCCAAAGAACAAATCCACAAATCCATAGATAACCGAACCTAAGAGATGAAATAGAAAGATTGAATCTAAGAGATGGAGGTGAAGACGAGCTAGGACGTTGCGGACGAAGAGCGAAGGTCGACGACGAAGAGCTTAGATCAACGTCGAAGAGGCAGAGATCGACAATGGAGAGGCAAAGATCGACGATGAGCAGGATTGGCGAAGGGTAAACATCGGCAAAGAGCAAAGATCATGAGACTGAGAGGAGAGAGTGAGTAAGAACTAAGAGTGAGAGGATGATTTTGGAAAGTAAAGACTCAGACCTTTAAACCCATTTATATGGTGGTCAGGTCAGGTGGCTCGGGTATTGGAGGAAGAGACCCACACCCAATCCGCCAGAATCGGTTTTGAAAAGTAAGGACCCACTGCCGACCGCCAGAGTAGTCGGATCGGGCGGCAAACGGTTGGGTCCAGTCGGTTTGGCTAGGTGGGTCGGATCTGCGGGTTGTCTAGACAGCCCTAGGGAGCATAATCAGTGGACTTTTGAGGACTTGGACAGATCCAATGACCAATTGCTTGCTTCATTTAGTGGTTCTGTTTTTGACTGGTCTAGGGCTTGGGGACTCACATCTAGCGATTCTCTCCTTTTGTTCCTTAGTTCTCTTCTTCTTTGTAATTAATTTCCTTCTTCATTCTTTTTCTTTTCTCATTTTTGTAACCTTTGATTTGCTTTGAGCCCTTTTTGCATAAAGCAGCTCTTTTTTTTTAGTTGAGTTGACATAAAGCAGCTTTTTGAATATATATCTTTCTTACTCATTAAAAAAGAAAAAAAAAAGTGGTCCAAGGACCCAAGGATATGTGTGTAAAAGACATGTTGGAGGATTAAGAAAACCAATAAAGAAAAATGTCCCGCTTAGCTATGGAAATTATTTGACAGGATAATCTACAAGTGAAGTCTTTTTTTATTTTTCTGAGGAAAAATCCAAAAAAAAAAAAAAAAAAAAGGTTCACAAGCATAACCATAACCATAACTACAGATCATGAAATGTAATCAGTTTTAGGAGTCTGCCTTAGACTTAAAAAATATATCATCCAATTCCTAATCTGCTTGCTCTCACCTAAAAGAGCTTCGCTAGAAATTAAATATCCAACCTACTAGTTGACTTATTAGCAAAAGAAGATAAGGGATTCTGTATCTCAAATTGCAAAAGGTGAGACAGGCATCCTATATTCAGAGAAACCTGCAAAGGTTCCACGAGACTAATCTCCAGGCAGAGGCAGTCTCTGACAGTTTCAAACTCAGCTTTTTCCAAATAGATACACAGTAATATAAATCTTTAAGCCACTTCATATCATAAGTTTATAAATATAAAAAGTTACACTCTTCAGTACCAGCATGACCATTATCAATATCCAGTAATCTCACCTTTGAGAAAGTACTAGCAAGATCATCAATATCAGACAGAGATCGTAAATCCTCACCCTGCAAATCAGGACAGATGAGTCAGTTCCCTTGAATTTTTGCACTTAAAACAATAGTTATTAAAAATTACATATCTAATTACTAGACCACTAATGCAAATGGTTCAAGGCCAAAAGAGTAAACCAAAAAAATCAATTTTTTGCAATACACGAGATTGTGCTTCTTTCAAGAACTGGTTAATCATATAAAGACGCATGTATAACTAAACACCTCATCAGAGAAAGATGAATATTAAAACTACTCTAAAATAGTTTCTACCTCAATCCAGTGCATGTTCACCAAAATGCATGTTAGAAGCTCAAATGTTGCCATTGTTATTCACATAAAACTAACATGTTTTTTGGTTGAGATGAAAGGAGAGGGAAAGAGGGAATAGGAAAAGGCATGGAAGTAAGGGTATTTCCCTAATTTAATCAGAATAAAATAGAAGGAAACAAAATGTTGGACCCCCTCTCTTCCAATATCCACCAAAACCATTTCCCAAATCTCCATAACCATTTCCCTAGCAATGCTTGATTAAAACACACAAGCCTCCTGACCCCTAAACCACCAACCTCAATAGGTGAACAAACCTTATTCCATGCCACCAAAGCCCCCCACAAGAAATTCCTCCGAATTCTTTCTAGTCTATCAGCCACAGAATTAAGTGATAAAAAGAGATTAGTAGTATGTTGGAAGACTTGACAAGGTACTCTTCAACAAAGTGAGTCTACCTCCCTTTCATAAGTGAAGTCTCTTCCACTTGGAGGGTTTCTGAATTTCCATTCCATCTTCTCCAAAATGGGATTCCAAATGGAAGTTGCCTTAAAGGAGCAATCTAAGATCTTCCTACCTCCAACAAAAGAATTTTGAGCCTTACAAATGAGTTTGTCTAATATCACCCTCAATCTAGTAGCCAACACCTTAGACAACAACTTATACACGCTTCCCACTAAGCTGATAGGCTGCCAGAAATCTTTGATGTTTAAAGGATTATGTTTCTTGGGGATTATGGCTAGGAAAGAGGCATTTAGAGACTTCTCAAAAACACAATGTCAGTGGAAATGCTCAAAAAAAGAGTCATAACATCCCCTTCCACCACCCTCCAACTTTTTTGAAAGAAAGCCATAGTGAACCCATCTAGATCAGGAGCTTTATCACCCTCCATCTCCCTCAACATCTGAATGACCTCATCTTTAGAAAACTCTCTTTCAGGCGTATGCCTCTCTTCTTCCTCATTAGATGTAAAATCCAACCCATCTACAGTAAGGCACCAAGTTTCCGTCTCCTCATATAATTCTTGATAAAATTGGCTTGTATAATTCTTGATAAAATTGCTCCACCTGAATATGCACTTTCCGCGTCCTCATAAAACAAATTATCCAAATCAATGCCTCTAACATGATTAGCCCTTCTACAGGAGTTAGCTAATCTATGAAAGAAATGAGTATTGTTATCTCCCACTTTCAACCACAATGCATGGGACTTTTGTCTCCAAGAAATCTACTCCAAAGATGCCAACCGATCAATTTCAATTTAAGCCGAGTTCTATGGGTTTTTTCCTTATGCGAGAGACCCTATGACTCTTCTCTAGCATCCAAACCCAATAACTCAGTCAATAAGCTCTTATTCCAAAAAGCCAAATCCCCAATTTCTTCTTTATTCCACTTCTTCAGATCTTCTTTAAGTGCCTTTAATTTTTTAGCAAGAATAAAACTTGGTGAGCCTGTGAAGTGATAACCATTCCACCACTGTTAAAATCTCCCCACAAAAGCCTCTGCTGTAAACCACATATTTTCCAATTTGAACACTAAACCACCCCCCCCCCCCCAACTAATACCATGGTTTTTAACAAACCAGATCAGCTGGTTCAACTGGGAACCAGACCCATTTTTCAGTTCTTTGACTAGTCTGGTTTTTAAAACCAGGACTAAAACCACCAACTACCACCAGAAGAGGACAAAATCTGAAACAACACGTGGAAGAACCCTCTGAATGACATCTATAAAATGATCTTCCCAATCGACTACTACCAAATTCCAATCAGTTCTGGACGTAGATGGTGGATCAGAATCCCTAAACCATGTATAGAATGCCCCTTCCAAAGGTAAGTCAACCAAATTATTATTCTCAATGAAATTTAAGAATGCACACATGGTTGAGCTATAAGAGTCACAGCCAAGTCGCTCACCCAAATATCTTATTATGTTAAAATCCCCAATCAAACACCAATGCATGACCCACCTAGAGCACACCCTTTCAAGCTCCTCCCACAATGCGCCCCTGTGACTATCCTCATTAGGACCATACACTCCCACGCAAGCCCATTCAAAACCATCCACTACACCCTTCAATAACACTAACTGAAAATCGGCCTACAACAACATCAACCTTCTCAAAATCCCTTCTGTCCCAAACAAACAAAACACCCCCTCCTGTGTGATCAGCATCTAAAACAGCCCACACAACAAAAAGGCTACACCATAAGCTCCTAAGTCCTAACAATAGCAAGATTCAAAGAATCCAGTTTAGTTTCTTGGAAGCAAACAATATCACACTTCCACTCTGTGTAAATTCTTTACAACAACCCTATAAAGGGGATTATTCAACCCCTTAACATTCCATGATAATAATCTCAAACTCGTGCATAATCACTAACTGAACCCAACACACTGGTAGAGCCTCTTCCCCTACTACCTCAAGTGTAATGCCCATCATAATTAACTACAGAGATCAGCCCTTTTAGCTCCCTAATCCCCTTTTTCCCCGAATTAACAGGTCGCCAAGGAATACCAGATTTTTCTAAATCAACCCATTCTTGCTCAAGCAGCCAAAAAGAGCTAACTATTTTGCCTCCTGCTTCACAATTGGAAAACCCACAAATTTACAAAAACCTTTCATTTTCCAGGACACCCATTCCGAAGGCTCTAACTCAGCCTCCACAAGTTTCACCCTCTTCAACATCCTCTACCAATACAACCTCCATATTTTCCTTAGGATCCCACTGGTAAAAGGTGCACAATCCAAAGTCCCATACTCCTCCTCACAAGAGTGCTCAACATTATCACAGTCACTATTGTCCACTAGAAGAAACAGTAACTCAGAATCCTGTTGAATAGGCCCAAAGCGACGGTCACAATAGCAGTGGCAAAAAAAAAATTCTTCAGGCTATACTTATCTGATCATTCATTGTAGACATGTTCAAGTCAAAATCCCCACTGGTTCTTATTTCCCATTCATTCATAGCATACATTTACCAATATTCCAAATAATGAAATTTGAAGCTAATACAGAAGAAATCATACAGTGATTCCCAAAATATTGAATGAAGTATAGCAAATTAATTTGAGAAAAATGCATATCATAGATTAATAAGCAAACTCTAATGCCAAGAGGCAAGCCTTCTATTGCACTAATCACCTCAATGAACATCTATTGCACTAATCACCTCAATGAACACACAGATCTTTGAAGATTGACATGCATCTAGGCAAAACAGCCTCACATGAGCAGAGAGAGGCACTTAGGCTTAATCTGGTGCAGCACAAAGGCTTCATGGCTTCATCAGTGCCTCGCTCAGCATGGGCTCTTAAAAAATCTAGCCAGCTATAAATAACTATGGTCTTATTCAAATAATATTTGTATGAGCAAAACTTCTAAATTCTTTCACCCCACCAACAAAAAGAAGAGAGAACAAATCATCCTAAGAAAGTAATATTACATATAAAAAAAGCTAAGAATATAGTATTAAAAACACTTTGTTATAGAAAGTAGAGGACAAAACCTCCGGTAAACAGGATGCATCCACAAAGTTCACTAAAGAATTACAACATAGAGGAACACTATTTTAGATGTCAAACTCCCACACAAAAAATATCATAGATGGCCTTTGCAATGAAGAATTACGATTTTTTTATAGATAATAACTACCATTGACATGGAGAAAATACTATGTACACAAGGTGTACACTTGAATTACATAAAAGAGAGAATATATAACCTACAAGTAAATTTGCATCACTATTTTCCAAAGTGTGGGATTACTAGAAAAATGATCTCAAAAACAGGAATTTCAACTCAACAAATGAGACTTCCAACTCCAATAAAGGTGAGTGTTCCTTTTCTTCCATGTTGCCACATTAAGCCTATGGAATCCAAATTCCTTTCAAAAGAATTTCCAGGTTTACCAAATCAATTCCTTCATACAAGAAGCGACCCCACAACACCCTTAAGCATCACTCAATTGAAGGGGGAAAAAACGGATGTAAACTCTAAACCAAATAAATATCAAAACAAACTTACATTCCAAATGAACAGTTTCCAAGGTAACATTCAATCATCCAATACCATAAATAGAAGGTAACAAGAGAGAGAATATTCAAGGGGAGAGAGGTAAAGAAAAAAAAATTATTTCACCTCTTCTCGATCATACAGAAATTCCTCCTCCTCTATACCAGCCACAGGCAACATATCCTCTTCTTCTTCCAACCCGCCTAACTCAACTTCCTCAACAACATCTTTGCCAAAAAATGCATACTGTGATGCATCAAATAATGTACCTCCTGCATCACAGACAAATTCAAGTAAAAGACACATCAATTCTCCAAACTCTCGTTCAAAAAAATAACCTCCAAATATAAGAAAGAAATTTACAAATGCAATTAATTATTCACAATGATAGAACAATACACAAACCACATATGCGTATACAGTAGGGAAATCAGAAATTCTTTTAACCAATTTTTTCAATACAAACATGTTCCAATTTTCCCAAAACATAACAAAAATGTTTTGCTAACAAACACAGAAAAACACAAAACTGTTAAAACCCAAAACCCGCTGTCACATTCACTTAACAACAAAAATAAAATTCAAGTTGACCATGAATTAACAGTTTATACAAACAACATATGGCGTAACACAAAACATAGCCAGAAACTCAAAAACCCACCAAACTGAACCTTAAACTGACATTTGACTTGAACTATATTTTAAGATCCTCATTTAAAACATACCCAAATAATTAAACAACCAAACAGACAATTAATCTAAGCCAAACCAGATCTAATAAAAACCCAAGATAACAAAAAAAAAAAAAAAAAAGGCAGAACTTGAAACTGAAAAACATGAAAGCAAAACCTGAAGGATTGTTGTCTCCATGTTGATTAAGATCTTGAGGGTTGGGGGGCTCTTCAATACCACCCCCAATACCAAACCCATCCATACCCACAAAATTTTCTTTCTTTCTTTCTTTCTTTCTTTCTTTTTTTTTTTCTTTTGAACTATAAATCAAAACCCAGAAACTGAAAAACCCTGAGAACAACTAAATCTACAAATGAAAGGAATTAAAGTAAGAATTTTTCTAGGAATCTGAAAACGGTATAAATGGAAACCCTTCACAGTGAAAAAAAAAAATATGGGTTTTTTTTTGCTTAACGCTAACAAGGCAGAAGAGAAGATCTGCGAAGTGAAATTGAGTACTACAGTTATTTGTGAGAGAGAGAGAGAGAGGGGAACCCTAGAGAGATAACGATAGTGATATTATTGATAGGAGAATAAAGAATAGAAGTTGGACGGTGGAGAGGAGAGAGATTGAGAGAGAGAAAGAGGGAGATGAAATATTGTTGCCAAAAAAAAAAAGGGTGCAGTTGTTGTTGTTGTTAATTTGTTTCTTGTTGTGAGTAGTGATAGGGTTTACAAACTTTTTTTTTTTTTTTCTATTTAGGATTGTTGATAGAGAAATGCTACGTCACACTATTTTTCAAGATATATTTTAAGTGACAAGTTATTATTAATAGATAAATAAATAATTTCAGTTATGGGTTCAAATTAGAATCAGTAACAATTTATTACCTAGAATTTATTGAAAAAATTGTTGTGAACTTAGCATGGATCTAGATAAATCTCATGCAATACTCTGCGAATCTACCATGTTTTGCATATGATTCAAGGCTTTTTGAAAGACCGAGATGAAAAATTAAAACTTAATTTTACATCTCAACCATTAGAAAATTAAAGAGTTACTCTTTTTATATCATTGGATAGAAGTTTTCATCATCCCATGCATACCTAGCCTAGGGTATTGCATACGATCTAGAGATAAGTTTATCATTCACCTCACTTTTATCGCACACTAATTATAATCATAATAAAAGTCTTGTGTTCAAAATTCTTACCCATCATTTTGGGCAACCTCAATAGATTTTTCCTAGTAATTACTTTGTGTATGTGGGCATTCAATTACTTTGTGTATGTGGGCATTCAAGATTACACGTAGGTGGCAAAATAGAAGTGTTTAAAAATAATTGTGTCCTGGCGTCCTGCACTTCTTCGGGTGTTGGTCGCTTTTTTGTGCAACAAGTTTAAAAGGAACAAAAAAGAAGTTGAAAAGAAGAGGAGAGGACTCTCCTTCTTCTTCTTTTTTTCTTTTTTGTTTTAAATTTTTTGACTTGTATATTTGTTTATTTGGTTGGCTTTTTTTAGTTTCTCTTTTTTCTTTTTCTTTTTTTCATCCTTTGGGTTCTTTTACTGCCTTTTTCTCTTTTTTAAAAAAAATGGGTTCTTTTTTTTAATATTTTATTGAAGGGTTGTATTTATTAATTTGGTTTTGTCAAAAGGAGACGTGTCAAAGAAAAAGAGACCACAATGGGATTAGAAGGGTATCTTAGGAGGATGATGTAAGGTTTTTCTTCATCAAATGGTTTTCTTTCATGGGATTGGAGGAGGAAAAGAAGGTATATGCTTTTGGGATTTTTAGTATTCTTCATTTTAATTTTTTTTAGTCAATTTTAATCTTTAGAAAGAAAAGCTTAAGAAATTTTTTTTCATACGGTCATAAAGATTAGACCTTGTTAACATGTCTAACTACTAATTTTTTCAGGGTTCGGGTTGACTTGCTTGAGTATGTGTCAGTGTGAGGCATAGTAAGGGCATTTTCAAGTCAACTTGAAAATCAATTTCAAATTGACCAAGATTTTTAGTTAGGCCAAACATTAAAAATTGGGAATATATTATACGTTGAAACGAACTTGAACCCAATAGCCAGCATGTTACACCACACGGGATATGGCTTAATGGTAGGAGTTCTTGTTCTACACCTAGAGAGAAGCGATTCAAGCGATAATTAGGCACGTGTCATACACATGATATTATCCATTGTTGTCACGTGGCGTGGGTCAATGAGCCCACACCGGAGACTTCCTTTTTTTTCATTCAGCAAAAATAAAAATAAAAAACAAATAGCCTGCATGTTACCAAAAAAAAAAAAAAAATGGTATGATTTGAACCAAAGTTAAATCAAACTGGAATGTAACCCAACTTGACTCGCTCATCATGGCTTTAATATAAAGTTTTGGAGTAATTATTTTATACTTCCCTTCCTTGAAGGGAAATGACACTATCCTAAATTTGAAGGGAAAAAACACTTTCTCTCTTGAGAAACAATTGACCAAATTTTGTTAAATTAATATTAAAAATGTTCCAAATTTTTATTATTATTATTACATAAAATTTGAGTTTAGAAGTCATGGTTGCACCAAATGACTACTCTCACTAATTAGTAAATTAATTTTGTATTATTTATTAGGATATATTTCCTCAAATTAAATGATAAATTTAACAATTGTTTAATTTAGGTAAAATAGTATCATTCAAATTTCAACAAATTTAAATTCTATTCAAACTAAAATTTTAATATAAAAAATTTCTAAACTTAGATCTCACACAACAGCTCACGTTTTCTTTCTCAAAAAGAAAATCCACGTTTTGACTAAAGATAAAACTTTATCATCTAAGTTTTACAAATTTAAAATCTACTCCAGCTAAAAGTTGGGCTTAGAAGCCGTAGTTGCAACTAGTAGCTACTCTCACTAATTAGTAAATTAATTTTATATTATTTATTATGATATATTTCCTCAAATTGAAGAATAAATTTAACAATTGTTTAATTTAGGTAAAATTGTATCATCTAACTTTCAACAAATTTAAATTCTATTCAAACTAAAATTCTTTTATAAAAAATTTCTAAACGTAGATCTCACGCAACAACTGACGTTTTCTTTCTCAAAAAGAAAATCCACGTTTTGACTAAGGATAAAACTTTATCATCTGAGTTTAACAAATTTAAATTCTACCCCAACTAAAAGTCTATTATCAACATTTTAAGAACAATTAATTAGTAAATTAATTTTATATTATTTTCATTTTGACTAAGAATAAAACTTTAGCATCTAGGTTTCTTCTTCAACTAAAAGTCTATTATCAACATTTTAAGAATAATTAATTAGTAAATTAAATTTATATTATTTGATAGGATATATTTCCTAAAATTAAAGGATAATATTTAATAACAGTTTAATTTAAACAAAACTTTATCATATAAATTTCAAAAAATTAAAATTATATTCAAACTAAAAGTCTATTATCAAAATTTTCTAAACTTAAATCCCACACAACTCACATTTTTGTTTTTGTTTTTTTTCTCAAGTTGCATCTTATTAAATTAATATTTTATTAGGATATTAAGCTACAAGGCTCTTGACTAAAAGATTTTATTCAAACTTTATAAAAATTTTCTAAACTTAAAAAATCTCACGCAACTCATGTTTTTGTTTTTTGTTTTTTTCTCAAGTTGCATCTTATTATATCAATATTTTATTAAGATATTAAGTTACAAGGCTTAACTAAGTGGTTCTATTCAAACTAAAAGTCTATTACCAAAATTTTCTAAACTTAAATCGCATACAACTCACGTTTTTGTTTTTTTCCTCAAGTTTTATCTTATTAAATTAATATTTTAGTAGGATATTAAGCTACAAGGCTCTTGACTAAGGAATTCTATTCGAACTAAAAATCTATTATCAAATTTTTCTAAACTTAAATCCCACATAATCCACATTTTTGTTTTTATTTTTTTTCCTCAATTTGCATCTTATTAAATTAATGTTTTATTACAATATATATATTCAACCATGATTTTTCAATACCATCTCTCTTAACCAATATGCTAGAGGAATTTTACTATAAATAGCAAAACAGTGGACAACCATTTAAGTTCTTGGTTCTCTTATGTAAGATTTTAATTTTTTTTATTCTCAATTTTTGAACTCTTTTGTGCATGTTTTGATTTTGGGTTTGGGTTATTGTATTTAATTTATGAGTGTGTTGATTTTTTTAATTAGACTATCACTAGGAAAAAATCGGTATTGAGAACTATTTTATTTATCATTGTTTGTGCTAGTTAGAGCATAAATTAAACATAACCTAAATAGGAATGATCAAACTCATACATTAACACAAAGTACAAAGATAATTTTAAAATATAAAAAATAGATAAACACTAACAAAGTCTAAACTCTAAAAAATTAGAACTTAAAGTAACTTTTTATTAAAATTATTTACCTATTTTATAATTTATAATTACTATTTATTTAATAATTTAGTTTTAATTAATTTTTAAAAAATTTAAGTTACATATAAATCTTCATCAAGTCATGACTCGTGCATCGCACAAGAATAATACTAGTTTTAGATGAAAATTCAAATAATATTACTTGTCAACATGACAACTAATGAAAATTCTTTAAAAATTACTTTTAAGTAATATGACTAGGACTATCATGAAGCTCAGTTTTTTGTTAAATCATAATTTAAAATTATGATAGATTAATAAAATTAATTAAAATAAATAACACAATTGCGTTTCTTTTTTAAAAAAAAATTCAAAATTTAGAAATAGCATTCACATGTATTGAAACTTTGGCAATAGGGTGATATCTTAGTAGAATTTCCTTCTTCTATTTTTTTTTTTTTTTTTTTTTTTTGGGCCAATCAAGATATTCAGGAAGCACTCGGTTATTCTCATGGGTATTTGTAGTCCTCATATACCGTACATTGTGAGAAATATTTTAGATGACCCTAATATGCTTGCTAGAAATTTTAAACCCTCACATATACCTCGTAAGGTCTTAGAAACCATATAAATCCATTGGGATTAAAATATAATTAACTTAGTGATAGTGTTCGTGGAAAGGAGAGATGTTTGGCATCTTCCCCGACAAGGGTGAGAATAGCCTTCAAGCTTACCTGTTACCTACATATCCGGATAATTACATTAGTGATAGAACTTTGTCTCTGCTGTATAATTCATGCCTATGAGATATCCACCACAACAGGTTCATATATATATTATAGACTGTTCTATAAAAATATAATAAATAAAAAATGCTTCAAATTGGTTTATCCTCATGCTTGTGGCCTCAATGAACATTGAAGTGGATTGTCCTTGTGTGTTTGGTCTTGATGAAAGTTAAAATGGGTTATCCTTGTGCATGGGTGAAATTCTTGTGCTAGCTCTATAGAGCAAGTCTCTTATTGATATGTGGGACTTACAGGTGTAGAATCAACATCCTTAGGAGAGACCTGTTCCATGGCAAGGAGACATGAGATACTTCAACGTGTATACAATCTCAATCTTAGGGCCGACTCAACAACTTTGGGGCCTTAGACGAAAATTTTAAGTGGGGCCTTTTTTATATTTAAATATTAATCAAATAATATATATTGAATTTTTTTATTTAAAATCTATTTTTCTTGCTTTTTGATATGCAAAATTGCTAATTATGTTTTTGTATTTAAGTTCTTCTAGCATTTCTTTTTCAATTGATAATATAACTAATTCACTTAATCTTTCTTGTGACATAGTAGACCTTAAATAAGATTTTATTAATTTTAATTTTGAATTTTTGAACAATTTATAATTAAAAATGATAATTTAACTAAAAATAAAATTTAAAGTATAGAAAAATAGAACCTAGTTATTGCAATTTTTCTAAAGTCATGGCCACTTTAAAGCATAAACCTACACAAATAAAAATTAATTTCTTACATGATTCAATAAATTAGTGTCACTATAATATAAATGAGTTGATATGATACACATCAAATTATTGATTGGTATGATTATTTATAATAATTGATAAAGTAAAAAAACGTGTTGTCCTATGACAGTGGGCTGTGCAGCTTATGCAACCTGTGCAGTGTGCAGTGTGCAACTGTGCAGTGTGTAGTGTGCAACTGTGCAGCCTGTGCTCGCACTGCATAGTTGCACACTGCATAGGCTGCAATGGGGCCTTTTTAATGCATTTTATTGACCAATAAAAGTACTTAAAATTTTTTTAATTAAAATATATAGATAAATATATTATATATATAATTTTTTTTTTACAAGTAGGGGCCTTCTTTTATTTGGGAGTCTTAGGCGATTGCATCAATTGCATCACCTATTGAGCCAGTCCTGCTCAATCTCAATAAAAGTCCACACTCATTGAACCGAAGTTGTGGGAGTGGCTAGCCTCTGGACTAGTTATGGTCTTGGAACAAGTATTAGCATTGCATTATTTTATTCATTTTACATAAAAAATTATTTGCTAAGTTACAAATCACATCAAGGCAAATATGAAAAAGTCTCGGGACAAAAGATCAACTCAAATAAGACTACCCTTTTTTCAATAAGATTGTGTATGATATCACAAAAGAGCTATTAAAAAATCTTCTTGGAGTTTTGAAGATTAAAGAGTACAAAAAATATTTGGGTTGCCTGCAATGGAAGGGAGGAGAAAAATGGTGAGTCTAAATTATATAAAGGATAGGGTTTGGGGGAAATTGCAAGGATGGAAGGAAAAGCTCTTTTTCACAATTCGAAAATGAAGTTTTGTTGAAGGCCATGGTTCAAGCTATTCCTACTTTTGCTATGAGTTGCTTCAAACTGCCTATAGGTCTATTTCAAGATATTGAGATGCTTATTCGAAAATTTTGGTAAGATCAAAGGGGTGAAAGAACGAAGATTCATTGGAAGAAATGGAAAGTCTTATGCCAACCAAAATTGGAAGGGGGATTAGGCTTTAAAGACTTATGCAAGTCCAATGAAGCAATGCTGGCCAAGCAAGTTTGGCATCTAATTCACGACACAGATTCCTTATTTTATAGAGTATTCCAGGCAAAATACTTTCCAAATATTTTCATTTTTGAAGCAAAGTCTGCCTCAAGTTCGTTTGCATGGAAAAATATTTTGCACTCTAGAAAAATTATTGCAAAAGAGGCTCGTTTGAGAATTGGAGATGGTAAGTCCATTGGTATTTTTCTTGATTATTGGCTTTTAAATTCTGCAGAAGGTAGAGTGGTTTCTCCCCCAAATTTACTGTCACCCGAAGCCAATGTTGACACTCTCATTGATTCTCTCATGGGTTGGTGGAATTCTCATCTCATTGATCTATGTTTTTATCCCCCCGTAGCTCAACATATCAAATCTTTGCCCCTACGTTCCACTCCACAACCTGACATCCTCATCTGGCCGAAGGAAAATTCTGGAAATTACACGGTGAAATCCGGATACAGGCCACTCATGGAGTCCTTTACTCTTGAATCAGACAAACCAATAATTTCTACTGCTCAGAAGAAATTTTGGAAGCAAATATGGAAACTAAAAACTCCAGGTAAGATAAAGCACTTCCTGTGGAAATCATATACCAACTCTTTGCCCATTAGAGAGAATCTGGTGAGGAGGACCATCCTTCATGATCCCATTTGTCAGTTATGTTCCAATGAACTCGAATCGGTATTACATGCTTTGTGGAGTTGTGAGAAAGTGCAACATGTATGGAATACAGATTTTGGTTGGGTAGACAGAGCAAAAGCTGCTTCGGGCCCTTTCTCAGATTTGGTTCAACTAGTTCAGGAAAAACCTTAGGCAGTCCCCCTCTTCGCAGTGATAGCTTGGTCTCTATGGTACCATAGAAACAAGATTGCAAGCTTTGCAAAGGAGTATCTTTGGGGCTTTAAGCCAGTAAATCCCACAATGGCAGATGAGTTATGCATAAAAAATGGTGTCCCCTTCCCTCAAATTCTATCAAGACAAACTTTGACGGCGCTATGTTTGACGAATCAAATGAAGTTGGTCTTAAGAGTAATCATTCATAACTCTGCAGGTGAAGTCATGGCTACCTTGTTAGAAAATATAAAAAGGCCACCATCAGTTGTGACATTGGAGTTACTGGCAGCTAGGAAAGTTGCAATTTTTGTCCACGAATCAGGATTCCATCAGCCTTCTTTTGAAGGAGATTCTAAGATTGCGATTAACTCTTTACAGAGTAAAGCGATATGTCTTATGTAAGCTTATTACAAACCTTTTCCTTCTCTCATGTTGTTAGGGAAGGAGGGTCATCAAATAGCTCATGGCTCATAGTCCGACCAGAAACCCGACGGCCCATGAGGCTAATGGGTGGCCCAACCCGTTTTTTATTGAGACCCATGGGTAGCCCACTAGCTGAGTGGGTCAGGCCGTGGGCTAGTTTTTATGCCCATGGGTACCCGGTGGGCTAGCCCAGAAGCCCAGCTGATTAGCCCAGCCCGTTGCCCAGCCCAATAACTCATAATTCATAACAAAAATATATAGGAGGTGTATGAATGATTGATCTTGAAATATTATAGAAGAATTCCTTAAGAGAACTCCCTCAACCACTAAGATACTTAAAGTAATTGTGTTAAATTTAGTTTACTAAATATTTTTTTTTTTAGTAGTCTAGCAAATTTGAATTAACCATTTGACATTTTTTTTTATTAAAGATAAAAATAAAAAACTATTCAAAGCCTTAATAAAAATTTTAAATAGGTTTCTGTCAACAAAATAAAAAATTATATAGATTTGACTATAAAAAAAAAATTGTAATTAAGTATTAAATTCTTTGATTCTTTCCTTTATAAAAATAGATTGATTATTCCCTTATAAAAATTGATTCTTTCCTTATAAAAATAATAAAATAATATGCTAACACAAGCCCATGGCTAACCCATTTGGTCCAACCTGATAGCCCAGCTCGCTAAAGACAAAATGGGCATTGCCCATGGACAAGGTCATAGGTTGGAGTTTTCTCTTTTAGCCCAACCCGACCCAGCCCGTTAACTAGTTGATAGCCCATAATGCCCAGCCCACTGTGCCCATGGGCTAAGTAAAAATGGGCTGGCCCGACCCGACCCGGCCCATTGACGACCCTAACGCCTTAGCCTAGAAAGCAAGGCTTCTATTTCACCCAATTTAATTTCTAATGCGTCCGCTGATTTACCAATTATTTGAATAATATGGAAGCAATTATTTTTTTCTCAAAAAAAGAAAAAATCCTTTATATTGGCCCAAAATTAAATTTTGCCTTGTAAGTTTCAATTTAATCATTTTAGTCATCCAACTTTATTGTTATTCAATGTAATCCACTTGTTTAAATCTATCAAATTGTATTGTTAGCATGCTAAAATGATGTCATTTAACTATTTTGTGAGCTTCTTAGATAATAAAAAAATTAAATAAACAAATATAAAATTATTTTTTAGGGATAATTTAGAGCTTTTAGCCGTTTGGAACTATTTATTGATTATGTTATTCCACAACCAAAACTTTTATTTATTAATTAAGTACATTATTCGACAGTATCACTATTACTATTCTCTTAAAATAATTAAAATTTTGGCATTATCCACTTGAAATTATCTAATGTTCAAACTAATGCAATTTAATCTTTCAATTAAATTGTAATTAATTGTTTAAATTTCTTATACAGTCATAATAAAATCTTACAACATGTTCACAACTAATCAAGTTGTTAACCCAGCCTAGCTAAATAAAATAAATAATAATGTTGTTTTGATTTGTAGTGAGTTCCAATATGATCTTTATTATTTTAGTTTTAACTAAAGTGGGTTGACAACTAATGTTATGAAAATGTCGTAAGATTTTGAGTCTATGATAATTATGTTGTTTTTTTATTTTTTTTAAAAACCTATGATCTAAGCATTGTTTTGCACACACAAAAATCACAAATTAATCATTGATTGCACAATCACAACTTGTGATGTAAATTTTGAGGTCAAGGTCATTTATGAAATTTTAACCCATATAAAATTATCATTTTATCCTTAGTGCTAAAAAGTTTCTATTTTTAATTTTTTATTAGTCGCTAACCCGTGCGATGCACGGAAAATTTATAATGCTAAAAGGTTAGCACATCAAATGCTTTTATGTCAATTTTGCAAGAAAAATAATTTGAGTGCTAATTCAAAAAAATTTATTATCTCACAAAGACATATACCTAATTCTTAATTTGGGTAGGCCAACCAAGGTTGAAAGTAAAATATATATACATAGTGTGATTGTCATGTAAATATAATTGATATAAAATATAGTTATTACTCCAATGTCACCAATCACAACAATACAAAGAAAAGTATATAGCTTGCAAATTCAAGAATACTATATTTTCCTATAGAAACTGGTAATAGAAATAGAAATAGCTATCATCTGAAGCTTAGATAACACATTACCAACGTAAATCCCTACAATATGTTATATATGTAAAGCTTTTATATATATATATATATATATATATATTTTATCAAACTATTTACAATTACATACTAAACTTAGGCAAGAAAAAGAAAAAGTAAAGAGAAGTTCATAAGCAAAATAAAAATCACCAAGAAATTATTAGCTCGTGAATCCCCACTCTTGATCACTTTCTCTCTAAAGTCTATAGTCTAAACCTCTCACACTAAATATCGAATATATGTTTTGTTATGAATCGAAGTAGTTTATAATAT
This sequence comes from Quercus robur, assembly GCF_932294415.1. Classification (NCBI taxonomy): domain Eukaryota; kingdom Viridiplantae; phylum Streptophyta; class Magnoliopsida; order Fagales; family Fagaceae; genus Quercus; species Quercus robur. The sequence goes on from NC_065537.1 coordinate 18,573,336, forward strand.
ATTCTTTATAGAAAGCTTCAAGTATCTTCCCAACCAAATTGAAAGCATAAAAGTTAAATAAGGAATAGGAAGGGAACCTGAGTCTCACGATTCTTTGCTGCCACAATAGCCAAAGAGCTCGCTCAAACAGTGACTTTTATATGAGTGGTGTCTCCCTTTGTTAATCTTTTAGTGTGTCATGTTTTGTGGAGGAAGAACGTTGTATATAGGAAAACTAATTAGGCTAAACACCATTAGAGAGTGTTAAGCCGCTAAGATAATTGCTAGGGTTTTGAGATAGGAAGAGAAAAGTCCTAAATGTTTGTCTCTCTTAACTCCAATTATTAGCCTAGGCCTCACCAGTTATATTATTGCTAAGGTTTATTGAACAAAAATAATTTTATATAAATAAAATAATAATTTTATTTATTGTGCTGACGGAGAAAATTGTGAGAGTTTCAGAGGTTTCGGTTTTATATATATAGATTATGAAGGATTGTGATAGTTACAAAATGAATATTTACACATCAACTATCACAAAAATATGCCATTTTAACATATATAAAAGTTAATTTATTATTTTAGCACACCTTTTACAGTTCACCTTGCATCATATCTTATATTCTTCAATTCAATACATTAAAATAATATATTCAACGCATTAAAATAATAGTAACTCAATCTTAGCTCAATACAAAACACAACCCAGTGGTAGTGGCCACCAACCAACAACCACCACATTCTCCACAAACCAAAACACAAAAAAGCCAACAACCACCACTGACAAATAGACCCACCACCTGAAGAACCTAGCAACCACCACCCACAACCTAGCCACCATGATCCACAACCAAGGTTGTCAAAATCGGGATTCTACATAGGATTGTTAAAGGAAGATGGAGTCGTAGATCGTAGGATTGGATCGTGAATCCTAAGATCCTATATATTTTCATATTTAAAGCAAAAAACGCATTTATAATGACTTTGTATGTTGAATAATCACGTAAATTATAAATCCATCCATAAAAAAAAAACTAAGATTTGCATCATATGATGTAATTTTCATGTCATACATCGCTAAGTCTATACTAACGAAACAAATATATTTAAGTTTTGACCCAATGTTTCTAAAAAGTTTAATATATGTTTAATTAGCAACCAAATACCAAAATATTTATCAAAACATATGGAAAATATTTTCCAAGTTCAAAGTTCCAAGTTCGAAATCCAAAATAAGTTAGCAAATGAAAACTAGCTAACTACGATATGAAATTCAAAAGCAAGATGAATATTAAGGTGAAGTAAACATTTAATTATTCCCATTCTAAGGTTCTAATAACCACCGTCCTAAATTCCTAATCATCATCATCCATTTCATCATCTATGTAGACATTATATATTTGTATACTAGAACTGCAAAAGACATCAAGATACAATTTCACACTCAACTATTCAAGTTATACCACTCAACAACAATTAAAGAGCAAGCTCAAAAAAAATCAATCAATCAATATACAAATACAAGCATAGCTGATAAAATTATATTATAAAAATTATTTTAGTAATATTAGAACACAAATTAGCATATTGATCAAACAAATTTAACGACATTATAGCTTAAAAGGCAACAAAGCTAATTCAAATTCTTCATTAGAAATGATGAAGCATTCCTTCATTTTGATTATAAGTGAACTAGAAATTAGAAAACATTTGCTTAGGTTAACATAATTTTTAAAAATAAAAAAATAAAAAAGTCATACCATCACAACATGAAAAATAAAAACCTTCAAAGCTTCATCAAAACCAAAAATTTATCCCATAAAAAAAAACCAAAAATTTATGTTTTTGGTAGGATCAGTAGAATCCCATACAATCCTGCATATGATTCTACCATTTTTACGATCCTAGTATGATCCTAAATGTTTTAGTGAGGTGAGATCGTAAAATTGTGCGATCCTACGATCCAGATCGCGATTTTGACAACCATGTCCACAGCCACCATCGATGGAGACTCACACCTAAAGAAACCCAACAACCACCATTCACAGCCCAAAAAATTCGATCCACAATCCAGCCACCAAGATCCACCCCACAACCACCACAAACAAAGATCCATTCCTAAAAAACCTAGCAACCACCATTCATAGTCTAGAGAAGCCAATCTACAACCAATCACCACCGATAAAGAGACCCACAACCAAAAGAAACCGAGCAACCATCGGCACCACCACAATCTACCACCACCATCGAAGATAGAGGGGGACAAGAGAGGAGAGGTGCCTGCAAAAGAGATAAGAAAGGAGAGAGGAGATATAAATGTGTGAGAGAGAAAAGAGATTTGATATTTTCTTAGTGAGGTGGATGCATGGCGTGGTGTAGGGAGGTGGTTGGCTTGGTGAGGTGGAGGCATGAGAGAGGAAGAGAGGAGATGCTAGGTGAGAGTGAGAGGAAGAGGAAGAGAGTCTAATTTTCTCAAAGCAAATGGTAGAGAAAAGTGTAAAGTAGGTGAGAGGAGAGAGAGATAACTAGAATAAAAAATTAATTTTTCTTTTTAGCATTTGTGTCCGTACCCTTCTAAATTCAAAATGAAACTATTCATCCATGCCAAAAATTTTGGCATTTAAAACATCTCATGTGAGAAGTTTTTTACAGTCTGATGTGTCAAATGTCAAATATTTGACATTTGACACATCTGATGCTAAGAGCATTAACATTAGATGTTGTATAAATATGATATTTTCACACACCAAAACACTTATTTTATTATTTTAACACACCATTTTACAGTTCACTTTACATCACATATTATATTTTTCAATTCTATACATTAAAATAATATATAAAAATATTAAAATAACATTAAAAAAAACCATCAATATAAAAAATACAAAATAAAAACCCACTCCATACACAAACACAACTAGTAACAAACCCACCACCATACACAGCACAGCCCGCCATCACTACCCATAGGTACAACCCACCACCACCAACAAAAATCCACCAACCGCCACCACCACCCAATACTACTATAAAAAAAATCCCCAAAATCAACACAAAACTATCCCAAAAAAAAAAATGAAGAGATGAATCAACTTCATTTATACAACCCAATATACAGAGAGAAATGAGAGAAAAGAGCTTGAAAAAGAACCAACTCACCCATAGTCACAATCACATGGAATCCACGAAAAAAAAAAAAAAAAAAAAAAAAAAAAAAAAAACAGAGGGAGATCAGAATGAGAGATCTCAACGGCGACAGCCAATCTTAATGGCAACGGCTTAGGTGGAGAAAAAAAAAAAAAGACAGAGAGGGAGAGTGACAGGGAAAAAAAAAAGAGATAGAGAAGGCGCAAAGAAAGTAACAGAAAAAAAAGAAAAAAGGGGAAAAAAAGAAAGAAAAAGGGAGAGGTGGAGGTTCTGGAGAAGAAAGAAGAAGAAAAAAAGGAAGATAAGTGAGAAGATGAAGTGATAGGAGGAGAAAAAAAGAAGAAAAAGAAAGAGAGAGAAGAAAGAAAGTCATAAATGAAGAGAGAGAAAAGGAATAAAAAACTATTTTTTTAGCATATTTGTCCATACCGTTCCAAAGATGGAACAGTACTATTCATATGTGCTAAGTATTATGACATATAGAACATCTCATGTGAGGGATTTTTTGGTGTTTGGTGTGCCAAATGCCAAATATTTGGCATTTGACACACCTAATGAGAATGCTCTTAATGCTCTTATTAGTAGTAGGAGTACCTTAACGAGTGGCATTGTGAACACGCTAAGGAAACTAAAGACAAATCTCACTTGCATAAATACCCTTTAAATTGAGAATGGCCTAACTCCCTAGCTAATAACATTATAAAATTCAACCTTAGCCCAATATGCTAAGTAATAACTAATGTGATCCCAATAATGCTATGCTACTTATGGAGAAAATATTTCACAACTATCGTAGTGATAAGCTGTGAATGATAGATAATAAAGTGAAAAATATAATAAATATGACAAAGTTTATAGTTTGAAGAAAAACCCTTTAAACTTTTCCTATATCTTTTTATTAAATGTGAATTTTGACAAATTCACCATTAGATTGCATTTTATTATTATATTCTCTATGCTTGCAAAATTTTAAAAATATTAAAGATCAATAGCTAATTAGCTATGTTATCAATCAGGGATGCTATCTTCGAAAGTGACTCGCATGCTGTCTAACTTACACTCACGAGCTCCACTCCCACCCACGCTTCAATTGTCAACATCATTGCCAACACTCACCACAAGATGCATGGATTCAGTACTTTTAATTTTTCACATGTTAAAAGACAGGGTAATAGACCAACGCATCTCCTAGCAAGTTTTGCTAAAGGAATTGATTCTTATGTAACTTGGTTAGAGGAAACTCCCTCCTTTATTGAGTCCTCTACATTAAATGACGCTATGTATTTGTCTTCACTTCAATAAAATTGACGTATTTCTTATCCAAAAAAAAAAAAAAAGTTTAAATTTTAAGTTTTTATTGTCTTAAATTATGCATAAAAAATAAATTTATGATTCAAAGAGTAAATAATATCCGATTTAAATAGGGGCGGCAAAATCAACCCAAACCCATTTTCCCACCCAAACTCACCCAATTATTAATTGGGTTAAATGGGTATTAACCCAATTAAACCCAATTAACATTAATGTTTATTAGGTTCTAATTGGGTACCCAATTAGACCCAATTATGATCCAACTATTATTTTTACAAATCACCCAACTCTAAAATGCACCAAAACCACTAAAATGATCAAAATACCCCCTTAATCTAAAAAATGACCAAAATAACATCTAAACCTAAAAATGACCAAAATACCCCTAAAACCTAAAAAAGGACCAAAATACCCCCTTAAACCTAAAAACGACCAAAATACCCCTAAAACCTAAAAAATGACCAAAATACCCCTTAAACCTAAAAAATGACCAAAGTACTCAAAAAAAAAAAAACCAAAACAACCCAAAACCTACAAAATGACCAAAAATATCATCGAAACCCAAAAAATGACCAAAATACCCTCGAACCCCAAAAAATGACTAAAATACCCTCGAAACCTAAAAATTACCCAAAAAACCCCAAAACCCAAAAAACAACCAAAATACCCCCAAAACCTAAAAATGACCAAAATAACCCCAAAACCCATAAAATGACCAAAATACCCCCGAAACCCAAAAAAAGACCAAAATACCCCCCAAAACCTAAAAATTACCAAAAATACCCCCCAAAACCTAAAAAATTACCAAAATACCCTCGAAACCTAAAAATTACCAAAATACTCCTGAAATCCAAAAAATGACCAAAATACCTCCAAAACCTAAAAATTACCAAAATCCCTCTGAAACCTAAAAAATGGCCAAAATAACCCCAAAGCCTAAAAAATGACCAAAATAACCCCAAAACCTAAAAAATTACCAAAATACCCTCGAAACCTAAAAAATGACAAAAATACCCTTGAAACCTAAAAAATGGCCAAAATAACCCCAAAGCCTAAAAATTGATCAAAATAGTCTAGAAACCTAAAAATGACCAAAATACCCCCTAAAACTATAAAATGACCAAAATACCCCCTAAACCTAAAAAATTACCTGAATACCCATGAAACCTAAAAAATGACCAAAATATCCTCAAACCTATAAAGTGACGAAAATACCCCTAAACCTTTGAAATGACCCAAATAAACCCAAAACCTCTAAAATGGCCACAAATAACCTGAAACCTCTAAAATTACCAAAAATACCCTGAAACCCCTAAAACGACCAAAATACCTCTAAACGTATAAAACGACCAAAATACCCCTCAAAATATCTAAAATGACCAACATACCACTAATCCTATAAGATGAACAAAATACACCCGAAGCCTCTAAAATTACCAAAATAGGGGTTTGGGGTATTTTGGATGTTTCAAGGGTATTTTCGTTAAATTAAAGGTTCTAAGAGTATTTCAGTCATTTTGTAGGTTTTGAGGGAATGTCACTAATTTTTTAGGTTTTAGGGGTGTTTTGTTAACTTTAAGATTTTAGGGCCATTTTTTGTAATTTTCTAGGTTTTGGAGGTCATTTAATAACTTTTTAGGTTTTGGGAATATTTCAATCATTCTTTAGGTTTTCGAGGTATCTTAGTCATTTTTAGGTTTAGGGGGTATTTTGGCCATTTTTTATGTTTAGGGAGTATTTTGGTCATTTTTTAGTTTTAGGGGGGATTTGGGTAATTTTTTTTAGGTTTAGGGTGTATTTTTATCGAATTATAGGTTTGAGGGGCATTTTTGTCATTTTATAGGTTTCGGGGTATTTTGGTCATTTTTTAGGTTTTGAGGATATTTTGGTCATTTTAAGGTTTAGGGGTTATTTTGGTCATATTTAGGTTTTAGGGGTACTTTGGTCATTTTTAAGGTTTCAAGGGGTATTTTAGTTAATTTTTAGGTTTCAAGGATATTTCGATCTTTTTTAGGTTTTGAGAGTATTTTGATCATTTTTTGGTTTCTAGGTTATTTTGGTCAATTTTTAGGCTTTGAAGTGATTTTGGCCATTTTTAAGGTTTCAAGGGTATTTTGGTCATTTTTAGGTTTCAGAGTTATTTTGGTTAATTTTTAGGCTTCAAGATTATTTTGGTAATTTTTTAGGTTTTGAGGGTATTTTGGACATTTTTTTTGGGTTTTGGGGGTATTTTGGTCATTTTTAGGTTTCGGGGGTATTTTGGTCATTTTTTGGGCTTTAGGGGTATTTTGTCATTTTTTATGTTTCGAGGGTATTTTAGTAATTTTTTTGTTTCGGGGGTATTTTGGTCATTTTATGGATTTTGGAGGTATTTTGGTAATTTTTAGGTTTCAGGGATATTTTGGTCATTTTTTGGATTCCTGGGGGTATTTGGTCATTTTGTACGTTTTGTGATTATTTTGGTAATTTTTAGGTTTTAGGGATATTTTGGTCATTTTTTGGGTTCTGGGGGTACTTTGATCATTTTGTAGGTTTCGTGATTATTTTGGTAATTTTTAGGTTTTAAGGGTATTTTGGTAATTTTTTAGGTTTTAGGGATATTTTGGTCATTTTTTGGGTTTTGGTGGTATTTTGGTAATTTTTGGTTTCGGGGGTATTTTGGTTATTTTTTGGGTTTCAAGGGTATTTTGGTCTTTTTTTGGGTTTCGGGGGGTATTTTGGCCATTTTTTAGGTTTCAGGGGGTATTTTAGTAAATTTTAGGTTTCGAGGGTATGTTGGTCATTTTTTGGGTTTTGGGGGTATTTTGGTAATTTTTTTGGGTTTCAGGGATATTTTGGTAATTTTTTGGGTTTCAGGGGTATTTTGGTAATTTTTTGGGTTTCGGGTTTATTTTGGTTATTTTTTGGGTTTCGAGGATGTTTTAGTAATTTTTAGGTTTCAGGGGTATTTTGGTCATCTTTTAGGTTTCGGGGGTATTTTGGTCATTTTTTTGGATTTTGGGGGTATTTTGGTCATTTTTTTTTGAAGATTTTAGAGTACTTTGGTCATTTTTATTTTAGTGGCATTTTGGTAATTTTGATAATTGGGTAATTGGGTGGGTTGGGGTTTACCCATAATAATTGGGTTGGGTTAGATTTGGATTAGAAGCAATTAGTTAAATGAGTTTTAATGGGTAAATGAGTTTTATATACCCAACCCAATTATACCCACCCCAAATCCACCCATTTGCCACCCTTAGATTTAAACGAAATTTATGAAATTTAACAGGTGTATTAAGAACTTAAAAAATATAATATTCACTTTTTAGAATTTAAAAAAAAAAATGCGATCATGTTAATTGTTCAGTGGAAAATTGAGGATTTCTCCCCCAAACTTTGACAACTTTACAAAAACCGGACACCTCAAAACTTATACGGAGGAATCGCAGGGTTTAAACCGTAGAAAAGGGTCATTTCGCAGGGTTTAAACCGTAGACAATTTGCAACCCCAAATCCAAGAGCGTGGCCCTCCTTTCCCTCTATTTTTCCAGAGAGATAGATAGATAGATAAACCTCTCTCCTCTCTCTCTCTCTCTCTCTGTAGCAAAACAATGGCGAGAGCAGCGTGCCTTCACCTTGTTCCGGCACTGGTGAATCCATTGAAGTCATCATCTCTGTCAAGAAACCACTCTCTCCTCCTTCTAGCAGAGAGGTGTCACTCTCTTCAGCGGCGGCAATTCTCTTCCTCAGCCTCCAAAATAAGCATGAGCCTTAGAGCCGGCATCGTTGGCCTCCCCAATGTCGGCAAATCCACTCTCTTCAACGCCGTCGTAAGCCCCTTCTCGCTCTCTCTCTCTACAATCAACATGTATATATGCATGTGTTCAGTGATGGAGTCAGGGTTTTAGTCCAAGAATTTAGTACAGACAATGGAAATGTTACAAAATGCAATGGAAATGTTAGCTCTAGTTAGTTTCAGTTTACTCAATTGGTTTCAACAATTTTTGATAATTTGAAATCTTATTAGCTAACCCATAAGAGAAAAAAGAAGATTTTTGGTAATTTGAAATTGTTGCTAGAAAATTTCTCTGCATATTTTGATTTATTGATGTAGTCTTAGATCTAAGACAAACCAATGTTCACGACATTCTAAATTTATAATGTCAGGACTAGAGTTATGTTTTGATGGGGTTTTGCTGTAACAAACTAACGTATGCACGGAGCTAATGAAGTCGTTCTTATGGTCACTTTATATGACTTCTTGCTTTCTTTTTGATAAGTAAGAATAGTTTTATTGAAAAAAAAAAAGACTACTTCGTGCAAAAAGCGCACAAAGTAGCCAAAAGAATTATTATGTACAAAACAATAGTGACTATAAAAACTAGAATGGAATGTCTAAGTTGTGAAACCACAAGCATGAGACCAATCAAGCAAAGTGCCTACAAATGAGGCTAGGAGCTGATCCCTCGTATTCTCCGTATCCTCAAATGTATGACATAACGGGCCCAATTTCCAAATATCAGGCAAATCTTTTCCCATCCAGCTCCTCCACCCAAACAAAAGATCAATCACTCTCTCTGGTAAGACCCAAGAGATCGCAAAAGATCTAAAAACAAATCTCCACAACTGTTGGGCCTTCCAGCTTTTACATTGTACACTTTAGCTACTTGTTTGTTCTTGTATTGTTACTTTATTGATCAAGTTGCTTGATGATTAATATTGAAGTTCTGGGTATTATCTATGTTCATAATCGGTGTTTTGAGGAATACATAATATTACCATATAGTTATTTTTTATGTGTAGGTTGAGAATGGAAAGGCTCAAGCTGCTAATTTCCCTTTTTGCACAATAGAGCCAAATGTAGGGATTGTTGCAGTTCCAGATCAGCGGCTTCAAGTACTTTCTGATCTTAGCAAATCTAAACGAGCGGTCCCAGCATCCATAGAGTTTGTGGATATTGCTGGGCTTGTCAAGGGTGCCAGTCAAGGCGAGGTGACATACTTTGTCTTTTACCAGTTCTAGTTTGCTTTTGGTGTCATCCAATATTCTATGTTGATTTTTTCTTTTTTGGTATGACCATTTTCTGTCTTTTATATTTTACTGCAATTAGCTTGTTATGCATCAACTCATTCTTTTTAAAATTTCTCATTCCAGGGTTTGGGTAATAAATTTTTATCACACATTCGTGAAGTGGACTCCATACTTCAGGTTTTTGCCTTTTATAACACATTCATATTCATTTATGGATTTATCATCTTTGTTTTCCTCTACTTATAATAAAAGAGTTATCTTTGTTTTCCTCAGCATTTTTTTATTTAACGAATTTGTCATGTTGCATAACATCAATTTTTGCAATAATTTGATGTAGGAACAAAGTTCTGGAATTACAATACAGGATAACATCAATTTTTCTGAACTTTATCTTCTTTTAGCATAATTTCACCTTGGACAATCTTTTGCCTAAGCTGCTCGACTTTTTATTTGTTATTTGTTATTTATGTTGATATTGATAGTGTTTACGCTCTGCTACCACGAGTCATCTTTGCTATTGAAGTCATATACTTAAATTTTTTTTCTTAAACTATGGGCCATAAGATCTTTAGTGATGCTTAAAGCAGGTATCATGTGCTTAAAGGAGGGGTGCAAGTTCTATTTGGTTCAAATGGCTGTGATCTTTACAGAAATAAACATAAAAGTTAGTAGAAGGATGTTTTCTTCTATGATAGCTGACTTGGTTAAATCATTTTGGCCTTCCCGGGAGTCATGTCACCTTTTGAAAAAGAAAAACGCCAGTAGTAGGCTAGTAGCTATCCAATCATGAAGTGTCTTCAAATAGTAGTAGCTTTTTCTCTGAAGTTGTTTTCCCACAATCTTCAAAACTACAAATATTATGTTCTCTCCAAATATACCACTTGATGCATAAAGGAGGCATTCTATATGTTTGTTCATGGTGCCTACCGAACCTTCCTTTCCAAAAGTAAATAAATCCACCACCTGTTTAGGCATGATCCAATGCAACCCAATATCTGTAGGATCCTATCAAGTTTGCTGTTGCCGCCGCCTCTGCTGCTGCTGCTGCCAAGGAGGAAGAGAAGAAGGAAGAGCCTGCTGAAGAGTCGGATGATGACATGGGTTTTAGTTTATTTGACTAAAACACGATAATGGTGTTTATTTCCTGATGGTTTTACATTAGAAAGTTTTTTTTTTTTTTTTTTTTTGGGAGAATTTTTAAGTTAATATGCCATTTTACTTAGACTTGCAAAATATTTCCTCCAGTTGAGGGAAATTATTAATTTGGATGTCGTTTTGCAGTTTTTTTTTTTTTTAAAAACCTATTAAAAAAAAAAAAAACTCTCTCCCTTTTGTTGAAATCCTCAACTATTTAGTGATGTAGGCCAATTAAAAAAAAAAAAAGAAAAGAAAAAGGGAACAACATGACAGCCCTAGGCTTCACCACCTAAGGCTGCTTGGAATTACCACCAAGATAGAGAGAAAAAAAATATCAATTCCATATTATTCATCAAATTCAATAATGAAATAATGTTTCCTCTAGGGCCTTTGAACAGGGTCCCAAATTTCATTGAATAAGGAAGGGAAATCAAACCTAATTAAGGTAACAACTGAATCCTTTAAAAACCCTCAAAATAAAATAAATTTCAAATCTCATAATTAGGACCAATGGAATCAATCAACATTAATTTGGTGTCCGCACAATGTCAAGTGGGTGATGAATCCAGCAATGTAAATTTATCCTACTTCTAGATTTTAAAATAAGACATTAATGATGTTGTCCCGGAAAATTCCTAGGAGGCTTTGGTATGACTGTTAAAGAAGGAGGAAAGAGGGGGCCAGAGGGGGATGGGACTGATGTTGGGATGGAATGGCCTTTCTATCTTTAGAATGGATTTTCAAAGAGGAAAAACACAAGATTATTTGCTTCTGCAAGAAAGAAAAAGAGACATGAAGAGCCTGGCATATTGCATCAAGAAAGGGGGAAAAAAAGAGAAAAATAAAATGCCTGGCTTTGGACTTGTCTAATCAATTTGAAGCTTGTGACATATCTTAGAAGAACGTTTCTCAAAATCTTTTGCTACTTAGATGTCATATGATACAAATGGGTGTTGATACTTGGAGGTAAAGGCCGGTGCCGATGAAACTTTCTGCGTAGTGGGAAAAAGACAATTGGTTTGAACTTGGTTTTGACTACATAGGCATGAGTATAGTTGTAATTGGTGCAGTGTGATTGGCTTTTTGCCTTTTTTTTTTTTTTTGCACTGCACTGACCTCATTGATGAGACATTTTCTAAGCCACTCCATTTAAGGCACTGTGCCTACAGGTTGATGTTATCAGCTTGGGTCAAACGGTCAGTGTGGTCTGGTTGGTTGTGCCAATTAGGTATTGGGCTGGTTTGTTTTACACATGTAAAACCTTCCAAATCAAAATTAAAACCTGAAAAAACTATAATTTTGAACAAAACAACCCATCAATCCTCCTAATCACAATCTTTCAATCCAAAATCCCTAAAAATTCTTTAATTTCCTCAACAACCCTTTACCCACATAAGCTAATAGGCCCAATCAAACACCAACTCACTATTGTAATTTGAAATAGGCAAAATCCAAATACACTGCCAGTGTTGCTTCAATTCTCTACATATGGGTCATTCGAAACCACCACTAGCACCAATTATGCCTAACTAAAACACCCACACAACTCAGTAGTCAGCTTAACACCACAACCTAGCTCTGCCTCACCAGAACCAAAACCTGCAAGACTACCAACAAATCACAACTAAACAGAAAAAACCCCCAAAATTTTCTATGTAGAAATTAGGAACCCTCATGCCAATGAGCTCTAGCTCAATTGACACTTCCTCCCCTTGCAAGTGCTAGGTGAAGTGTGAGGTCGTGGGTTCAAGACCCACTAGATGCGTGTGTAACTTATCAATAAAAAAAAAAAAAAAAGGAAAGAAAGTAGAAACCCTTACCTGTGTGAACTTGAGGGAAATGAGATGGAATGATGTATATCTAGATTGAGGGACAAAGGTGGTGAGGAGAGATGAGGTCTAGGTGGAGGTAGTAGATTTGGCTGGAGCAAGCAACAATAGTGGTGAGGAGAGACAAGATTTGGGGCTGTGGTTGCAAAGTTAAATGTCAGATTGAAATTGCAAGGCATGGTGGAAGCTAGGGGATGCAGTTGGGTCAGGTTATCAGGTGACAGATGCCTAGACTCTATATTTGACCGATATAGATTGGATTTGACAGTTCCTGACCCACTTCTGGCCAAAGTAATAGATAAAACTGACTGCGCCTTATTGGGATGGGTCAAATCGATCAGTTTTGTCAGGTTGGGTGGATCCATGAACAGCCCTAGGATGGATATTCTATTTTTCAGTGGACTAGGGTGTCACTCTTTTATCTTGTTGTTAACTATTAGTCAATTATTTTTACTCATCGAAAATTTTCATGTTAGAAATCGGTGCAAGCAATGTTTTGAGAATATCCCAACTTTGTTAAGGGTAAGGTGGTGCTATTAGTACACTTGTAATTTAATTTATTAAGATGGTGCTTTTTGTTACTACATATCTGTTTTATGTTATAAATGGCCTAATGATTATTCTTTCAGGTTGTACGCTGTTTTGAGGATAATGACATTGTTCATGTGAATGGGAAAGTCAATCCAAAATCTGATATCGAAGTTATAAACTTAGAGCTTGTTTTCTCAGATTTGGACCAGGTATTGCTAATTATAGCTTGTTCTACATGTGCCTCTTTGACGTAAAATCAGGAGCTATCTCATCAAACTTACTAAAATCATTTTGTGGACAGTATCATGTTGAATTTGATCTCAATTTCTTGTTTCCTGGTATTACTATGATTTGACTGGTACCAGCTACAATGTATATACACAGTTTGGTTAAATGATATGCTTCCTTGTTTTACACATCATGTTTTTTTGGTTTCTTCTTCCTTTTTCCCCCTTAGAAATATTATTCGTTTGCATGATTTTACTGTTATGGTCATACGGTTTTCATTTCATGCAGGAGATCTCCAAGATTCCTCAATATTTGTGGAACTTGAACTAATTGCAGCTTATAAGTGGTCCTGCCTTTGTTTTGACATTTCTTACTAGCTGTCCAAAGCTTGTAGATTATGGAAAAAAAGATAGCTGTCACAAAGACCTATAATTATATAGGAATTGTTAAACTTATTTTCTTATTGCCTCTTTTGGGAAGGCCAAACACTTGTTTATAAAATGCACCTACAGTTCAGGCAACTTGGCTTGGTCTATTTTACCGTTACATTAAGGTAAAATTAAGCAGCATTTGTACTTCCACATTGGTTCCCCCTTTTTAATAGGTGTTGAACGATGATGCTTTTATTCCTAATGGCCCCCCTTTTTTAAAACTCCCTGCATGTATGGATCTCTCGTAATCTTGTATGGATCCTAGTGATGCGTCTTCTTGTTATATTGTGCCATCCTAGGTAAAGCCTCATCATAGTGGTATTGAAGTCCTCAGTACAAAACCCAGTTTATAGCTAACACTAACTGACAACACAGAGAGAGAGAGAGAGCCTGAGAGAGCAGCAGCTTCAAAAGTTATAAGCATTGGGGATGATCTGATACACCCTATCCAACTTTTTAGCCGCCATGTCATCGGCCTCCCTCTTGTTATTCCAAGTGAACAAGCTACCAATAAAAAGATAGCCTGTTAGTCAGCCTTACAAAGACACTTTTTGAAGTCTTCATCTTAACAGTTATAGTTATGACCTATTTTTTCACTAGGATCTCTAATACTATAAAAATCCCTGGTAAGAACCCACGGCATAGTTCCAACTTGTCACTTGAAGGTAATGATATCCAATCATAACTTCTTCCTATGTGTAAACCTCCCTTCATAACTTCTTCCTGATCAGACACTCATTTTTTCAATTTTCTAATTATTAGCTCCTTTCCAACAAACCCAAATCCTCCCCAAGTCACTCCACACATAATTGTCAGCCATTTCCCAACTTGGAATAATACTTTCCTTCACTATTAATATTTACCTGGTTAACCTTAGTTTGAATTAAACACAGCAGGCATATGTTACAACTTTTCACTAAAAGTACTAATAAAGCCTTTTATGTCAGTGCCCATCCCATAAATCTTCTTTACTTGGTTGCAGTTCATAGATGAAATTGTCAGAGAAATTTTTGTTCAGATAACTAATAGTTTAAGTCAGTTCATTTTAATGGATTGAACATTGTTTCTAATAGTTTTCCTATTACCACATAACTGTTTTCTGATATCAAACGTTTCATTTTCTGATGCATTGCTTGGTGCAACAACTCCAGGGTTTGTATACTTAGATGGGGTATTAATCCCTCAATTGCCTTTTGCCTTCAAGAACATTGCTTGAAAGTTTTTTCTTTTATTTAGTGAACAGACATTCCTTGTTCTGATCATCTTTATGGGCTCTTAGTTGTCATTAATCATATGTTAATAGCTCAGAAGGGTGAGGTGAACTGATAGAACTAAATTGTATCCTTTACAAGAAGTGCAGATTGAGAAAAGAATGGAGAAACTCAAGAAAGGCAAGGCGAAGGATTCACAATCTAAAGTAAAGGTAAGATGATCTTCCATTCTTCCAAGTTAAAATACAAGTATTAGTAGCTTGTTATCATTTTCAACCTTTCCTAACCCCCACCAAATTCTTTTCCTTTCTCGCCTTCTGTATTTTGAAATATGTTAACCTAAAGTGTTTCAATTTTTTTTTCCTAGGAAGAAGCAGAGAAGTCTGCCTTGGAAAAGATTCAGCAGGCACTTATGGATGGAAAACCAGCACGATCAGTAACTTTGACAGAGTTTGAAAAGGATGCTATAAAGCATCTTTGCTTGTTAACAATGAAACCAATCATCTATGTTGCCAATGTTGCTGAGACTGAGCTAGCTGAGCCTGAAAATAATCCTCATGTCAAAGAAGTGATGAATGTTGCATCAGAATTACAATCTGGACTGGTGTCAATCTCAGCACAGGTCTGTTGGCTACTTCTGAACAGAAACCTTTACAATTTTAACTTGTAATAGTTCTCTCAGCTTGGGCATCTGAGCATGTGGGTGGGCTTGTGCATGCATGAGCTAGGGTATGGGGATTGAATGCATCTTCTGCTAATGTTTCATTTGTTTTGTATTAAAAAAAATTTCAAATGTAAAATGTTTTCAACTGAAAACATTTTTGTTTTTGGTGTTTGGGGGTGTTCTTGAAAATGCTTTGAAAATCATTTTTGGTGTTTGTTTTGTTGTAAAATAAAAAACTTTTCTGTGATCTCACAACCCACCAAATCTAAGCACAAACCACCAAATTGACACATACGTGACCAAATCCATCTCATCAACCACTCAAAAAATGGGGAAGCCAAAAAAAGATCTGTTGTGAACCCAAATCGGGAAGCATGAAAAATCAAGATCAACATTGGTGTTGGCACTAACCTAGATCAGCTTGGGCGTTTGCATTGTGATGGGCGGTAGATTGATTGATTGGCGGTGCGTTTGTGTTCTCAGTGGGTGGCAGATCGAAGGAAGCTTCACCATGTGGGGCGGGCTCTCGATTGTGGCTGACCCATGGAACTTGATCATGGCCAGTGCAGCCACCGATGGCTTCCTCTCCATGTGGCAGGGACTCAGCTCGTTCAGATTGGAAAGAGAGAAGGTTGGGGGCGGGGGGTGGATTTTGTTGCAAGACAGCCAGGGTTGGGGTGGGGGGTGTGTGCAAGCTCAATAATTTGGAAAATATTTTAGTGGAAAAATTTTGGTAAAATATTCTACAAATTTTTACAAAGGACTTTCCTGTCAATGGAAATCATTTTCAGATTTGAGCAGATTTTGCAATAAAACAGACACCTGAAAATGCAGATTTTACAATAAAACAAACACCTGAAATGAGAAAGATGTTTTTTCGGAAAACATTTTACTACCAACAAAAGGAGTGTGAGATAAAATGTTTGTCTTTTTAATTGTTTTGATAAACCCTGTGCTGATCTTGGTCTTCCTTATCTTAACTATGACATCAGGCAAGTAAACTAATGACTTTTTTACTTGCAGGTTGAGTCAGAGCTTACTGAACTTCCATATGAAGAAAGGATAGAGTATTTAAAATCTCTTGGTGTCAGTGAAAGTGGTCTTGGAAACCTAATTAGGGCAACTTATAGCCTTTTAGGGATGCGTACATACTTCACTTCTGGCGAGAAGGTACGAAGATAAGTTTGGGAAGAGTTTTTTGAATGTTATTCATTTTATATATTAAAAATTTCTTTTTTAATAATTGTTTTGTGCAGGAAACAAAAGCATGGACCATACTTTCAGGTTAGCTTTTGTTCTGCTGGATGTCAAAATGTTGTACAATGATGATAAATTCCTTTTAGTGGCCCTTGAATTACTCCAAACAAGCACGAACATTTGTCTCAAGAATTGGTCAGATATGAAAGAGAACTTATCAAAAGAGAATTACTATGACCAATAGTTCTCTCAGAGATTTTTTTTCCCTTTTGGTGGCTTTCTTTCTTCATATGGGAGACATCCTATATTTTTGGATAAGTAATAATGATTTTCATTAATAAAATGCAAAAGGGTGCTACCATAGTACACAAGATGCATGCAAGAGTATAGACCAGAGAGTAAAACTTAGATACAATACCTTAAGGTGCAATGCATTAGGTTCCCTAATTAAATTCAACCATATATTTGTATTGAATTTAATTGTCCTTGAAAATGATAACATTGTTTGTGTTTTATTGGATAATGCAACCAAGTATTTGAATTTAATTGGAGAACCTAATGTAATGTAGTACTATACCTAAGTTTTTCCCTAAACCAAATGTATAAAGTACGGGAAAAAAAAGGTAATTTCTAAAGTTCAGCATGTCTAGAAATCAAGAAAACTTGTGGAGAGGCCTTAGTCCACTCATGGAGAGGCCTTAGGACTAGATGCTTCAATCTCTTTACCTTTTTTTTTTTTATCTTCTCTCAAACGTGTTTTTCATGATCTAAGGAAAAAACTAGCCATATTCACAATATACTCCAAAAGTATTAGTTACATTTTGGCATGACCATTGGTGTGGGGAATCACCACTAGCTGTCAGTTATCTAGATTTGTTTCGATTTTGTAGAAATAAGAAGGCAAGTGTGGCTGAGCTTTTGAAGTTCACTAATGGGGTCCTTTTTTGGGATGGAAGCTTCTTTAGGGATTGTCATGTTCAGGATTTGGAGGCTGTGTCAAGCTTCATGGTTACTATATATGGCTCATTAGTAAGGGGGTTTGGGGAGGACAAAATGTGTTGGAAAACAAATAGAAGTAAGGGATTTAAGGTTAAAGATTATTATAGTCTTCTAGTGGGTGCTATTGATAGTTGTTGGCCATGGAAAAGCATTTGGCAACAGAAGATCCCTGCTAGAGTAGCTTTCTTTGTCTGGACTGCTGCTTTGGGAAAATGCTTGACAGTTGACAATTTGAGAAAAAGGAAGATTTGGATATTGGATTGGTGTTATATGAGTAAGTGTAATGGTGAATCAGTTGACCATCTTTTTCTTCATTGTCTGGTTCTTAGGGATTTGTGGTCTATGGTTTTGGTCTATTTGGAGTAAGTTGGGTTATGCCACAATCAGTTATCAGACTTCTAGCTTGCTGGCTAGGCCGGTTTGGTTGTCATCGAAATGGGAATATATGGAGAATCATTCCCCATTGCTTAATGTGGTGTCTTTGGAAGGAGAGAAATAGTAGATGTTTTGAAGATATTGAGAGATCCATACCCAACCTTAAGCTTTTTTTCTTTAGAACTTTATTGGATTGGCTGTCTGTTTTGCAAAACCAATCATTCTCTTCTCTTCTCATTTTTCTTGATTCTTGTAATTTTTATTCTTGATTGTTGACCCCGTACACTCCCTGTGTACTAGGGTGTCATTTTTTATTTATTTTTATTTTTTATTTTTATTTTTTTATATCAATAAAGTTTATTACTTATAAAAAAAAATTGCTTATATAGTCCAAATTGACCAAGTACCTTTTTGATGTGGGACTTAGCACAAGCCCACACAATGCCTTCATAGTTCAAATCCACACAATCCGGGATATCACAATACGCTGTACCTTCTCTCCAAATATGATACATCAAACATATAGGAATGACTGTCAAAATTTCAATTCCTTCTTGTTTACCCAACCTTCCTTTCCAACACTCCAAAAGCCTAATCATCATTCTCAGCGTCACCCTTTTAATCCCAAACAAACAGAACTCTAAGTCCCACCGTTCACGAGCAATGGTACATTGTAAAAGTAAATGATCCATTGAAATCCCCATCTGCCTTGCACATACTCTTTTTATTTTATTTTATTTATTTATTTATTTATTTATTTTAAATATAACTTCAGGTTTTATTAGAAAAATAAAAGGGAATAACACAAAGGATGAGTCAAAGCCCTTTCCAAAGAAAACAGATTGCAACGCAAGAAAGTCAATAAAATTGACGAAAGACATAGGTGGGATGCTGGCTAGAGTATGCATCCAATCAAAACCAGTTCATGATCACTATCTCTTGTAAGAGTCTTTCAATTGCCACTGTTCATATGAGAAAAGCCACTCTTGGTGAAGCTTTAGTTCTCCATATGCTTCTCCAAGGAAACGATTTTTTGCACACCCCCCCCCAGCGGTCTTTCAAATTCAAAGCTTTATAATAAGTTTTGACTTGAAAACCCCAGCTTGTTTATGGAAGCCAAATCATCTTATCCTCTTCCATTGAGTTAATACAAACAATGTATAGATCCTATAAAATCCAAACCATAGACTCAAGCTTCCAATGATGTCAAGATCAGAGTAAAAGTGGGTTTAAATGAATGCCACCATTTGTCCATTCTAAATAATCTGGCACCTTTGCATCTCTATCCCTTGCTATGTTATAAAATTCAGGTTATGCATCCTTAAGAAAAGTGTCTCTACACCAAAGTCCTATGTTGCGATTGGATAAACTGGAGATGGCTTAAACAATGTATATTGAACTCTTTATTCATATCTTTGCTGTCGTGGTCAGATTGTCGTCTGATTTTCGTTCTTTATTTATTTAGGAATGACTGCACCTCAAGCTGCTGGAGTTATCCACTCAGACTTTGAGAAAGGTTTCATTCGAGCTGAGACTGTAAGTATCAGAAGTAGAAGTTTTAACTACCTATGTTTAAATATGTTTCAGTTTGTTGCTTTTTTTTTTTTTTTTTTTGGTTAAAAAAAAAAAAGAATTGTATGAAATAATAATATATGGTCAACTTAAACAAGCATGAAAATTCTTTGGCATCTCTCTTAAAAATTTAACACTTAAATTTCAGTAATTTTCCAAGGGGAAATTTAGTGGCCACAGAATCTTGATTCTAGAAATATCATATCTTTTTTGTTTTAGTGACATGGAACTTATCTTCTGAGTCAAATACAATCAGCTGCAGAACTTTAGGTATATAGTGATTCAGATTGCAGAGGACCATGAAAAGAAGAGAGAATTAAACTTTATTGACCATTAGTATGATTTCAGGGATGGATTTCTCTACTTTATAAAAATCAAGAGACTTTAGAGTAAGGTAATAACTGCAGGATTATAAACACTTTAGTCTTTTCAATTTGACCCAGCAGCTAGGTAGCCGGTGTTTGGCTTTCATTTAAGGGGTGTGGTTACTAGTTTTGGCCAAATTCAGTGGCTCTTGACTGGTCCAAGTCTTAGCTCTTGCTTGCTTGCCTAAGGTCATTTTCTTTACATATGATGTATTCTTGTAATTGACAGAATGAGCAGTTCTTTTGGTTCCTTGTAGTGCTTTAATGTGGTGTGATGCCAAGACCCTACCTAGTGTGATTTTCAGTTCTTTCTAAAAGAAGAGAAAAAGTTATTCTATTCTTGCTGTGATGTAGCCTCTCACAAACAGTCCAGCCCCAAATTCAAGCAAAAGCTTAGCCTTTTCTCACTTATTATAGAATCTTAACCTTGTAACTTACACCAACCTCAAAGATCATTATTTTCCTTATGTTTTTATGCTGATTTAAAGATCATGCATTGGATTTTTCTGTCAGACTTGATGTCCATAGCTTTTGTTTCATGGCTGCGCTATAGTGTTTTTAGCCTGTCACTCTCATTTGTGATACAAACAAGTTTGTTTGACTGGAAACTATTGCGTTATGTTTTTGTTGATATTTTTTCTTCGACATGTACAAGAGGTACAAAACTGGTAACAAGATCATTATGTATCCAAAAAAAACTAGAAACAAGTTCATATAGAAAATTGTACAAAGTGCTATGCCACTGCCACCCACACAGACTTGCATTGTTATTACCTAGAAGAGTGCTAGTACAGACATTGGGTAAACACAATGTTCTATCATGTCTTTAGTAGGAAAGTTGTCCCATTCCACAAAAATATCTTCATGAAATGAAATTATACACAGCTATGTCTATGGAGGTACTGTAGTTTGAATGGAAAGAAATCTTACTCTTTCAGATTAATACTAAAGCTATTCACTTTAACTGAGCAATATTTGATTACTACATCTTCATATTATAGATCTACTAAAAGTGTGTTGCAAACTGCACATATATTTCTTTCTTATTTTTCTTACAATAGCTATGATAAAAAAAATAATAATAATATATCAATTTTTTCTCAGTTAACCAGTAGGCACTCTAGAATTTGACTGCTTATCCATGGGCAAATGGAATATTTCAATTGTTTATTGAAGTATCTGCAAATGTTCTAGGGTCAAAAACTATCATCCTTTCCTGGCATATTATTTTTGCCCAATATCTGGTAATATGTGTAATGATGACCTGACTGATTTATCAGGTGGCTTATGATGATTTTGTTGCTGCTGGTTCACTTGCTGCTGCAAGGGAGAAAGGACTTGTGAGTTGGTTGCTTTAATATGAACATTTACCTTTTTTGTTGGTTAATAAATTCATAAGACAAGACAAAAAGAAAACTTCTTTCTGAGGTTCTGATACTCATCGTGTTTAGTATTGCATAAATTGGATATCATCTGTAAATGATGGGTTTTATTTGGAGTCTGTTGATTCACAATTCAAAATGAATTACTAGCTAATGAATAGAATTAAAAGACACATGAAACTGCATTAGCTTCAGTACTGTACAAAATCACATGCTAACATGTGAGAATGAGATCATCCAAGGATCAATAGTTTTTGGCTGAGAGCTATACTTGGGGGAGAGATATATCTTCTGTTTGATCAAGTTTATATATATCTGCCTAGGAAAATATTACAGAATTTCCATATCTGGGAAAAGTTAGAAATTAGACAAGTTTGTGAAAACATTTTGTGTTGATATTTTCATATGTTTGGACTAGTTGTGAATTCCAGTGTGTTCAACAAGTAATCTACCTAGGAGGAAAAGTGAATTTTGTAATGAATCCAGTAGTCATGTTAATATTATGAAAGATCTATGACCCCTATAGTTGTTAAATGTGTTGGGAATGTACACGAATTCCCAGATCTATGAGATGAAAAAAATAGAAAGAAAAAATTACTCACACAAAAGGCAATCAAACTTGACACAAGAAATTAAGTGGTTCGGCAATTTGCCTACGTCCACGGAGTTGCAGTGGTTTCACTATTTTTAGGGAAATTATATAAAATGTGGCATTACAATTTTCTCCAACTCAACACCCCAAACCCTAATTTGAAAAAACGGTATATACAATAGATTCACAATGGGCTAAAAATGGGCCAAAAAGTTTCTGGCTTGGGCCTATAAGCCCAGGTTCCCATTCTATGGACTAAGCCTCAGAAAATCTCCCATTAAAAATCGTAATACTTTTTTATCAGATCGGGTTATAATCCGGATCAAACATAAATTAGGTTCCACATGGCCCAACACTTTTATATCGGGGGGCAGTGGATGATTTCTTCGGAATTGTTATTGCTACTTCTATGCACCAACTGAATAAACAATTTTGTCTCCTCACTTATTGACCCATTGTTGGTACTAGATGTGTGCATTAGTAGATGGAATAGAAGTTATTGTTAAAACAGAAACCCAAGGATTATGTTCAGAACTTGAAAGTCAGAAAACAAATTTTTCTGACTTGAAGATGCTTGTGTGGAAGGCTGCATTGAGACTTTAGTCTTCTGTAGATTTTGTTGATTATTTATATTTAAATATTTCTCTTTCCTTTTCTCTCTTCTTGGCATTAAAGTTGCCGTTGTAAAACTTCAATAATTTAGAAGGTGCCGGCTTGCCTGGTTGCTAAAGCCTCTAGTTTTTCTGTTGTTGTATCAAAGAGTCAGGATTGAGTCTTGTCTTCACCCTAGTTGCCAAAGCTCTCTTTTTTTGGTGGGGGAGGGGATGGTTGTTGTGGATGAGACCAGCCTTTGGACCAAAAATAGAGAGCTTCAATGATTTCTTGTTGTTTTCACTGCTGGGTTATTGTTCCTCTCGTACTCATCACTGTCTCCAATTTCCAGGTGATTGGAGATAGAAATCTGTTCCTTCAGCCTTCCAATTCAGAGATCTTCCTCGAACATTTTATAATAAAAAGATGACTTTATACCTACCAACATTAAAAAAAAAAAAAAATTCATTGATTGAAACATGCATGACATATGGTATGTATGTACGGTGAGTATGTGAGGGTTACCGGTAACAAGGGCTTTGCAATTTGTAGAACATGGCATGCACACACACACATTAGAAGATAGAAAAAAAGAACTCTCCAATACCATACTGATTAGCTGTGTTATTTTGATATTGCAGTTGCGATCTGAGGGTAAAGATTACATTGTACAAGAAGGAGATGTAATGCTGTTTCGTTTCAATGTATAACGACTGTATTATTGTGGCTGAAATTATTTGGTTATTCCTCAACCCAACAAGCTGGCCAGTGATCCAGGTTATGGTTCATTAAAAATTTTGGTGGCCCGAGAATTCATACAATGATCAAAGTGCTGACCAATATGGTGGATTATTCTTTCACTTGTATGCAAGAAACTCGATAGTAGTTCTTGTAGAGTAAATATTTGAGTTGATTTTATTTCAAGGTTACGCAATTAGGAAATTGAACATATTAGAGAAAAAGAAAAGGAAACTAGAAAAAGGAAAATCAAAGTGAAGTCAGTGTATCTTTGGTTTTTATCAACCTTGAGGGGCATAATTAGTTTCTATTACAATAATTTCTTCTGTGAGAATAAATTCGAACCTCTTTCTTCTGTTTGTGAGAATTCCTTTTGATTTCTGGTGTACTTTGAAGCTGTATTGCATTTTTTTTCTCATTGCTTCTTGTTCTTCCACTTGCAGTTGTGCTCATTCTTTTGGGAAGATTCTAAGTGATTTGACAATATACCCCAATAATTACATAATTGTCTATGATTAAGCATGCTATAGGGACACTAATCACACTCAATAATACAATGATCTAGCTGGCTCGTCCCAGACCAAATGTGAACGTGTTGCTAAAATTTGACAAAAGCGTGGAATTACCTATTGGACTATGATTGCAAGTTTGCAACCAATCATTTGAGGAAGGACTATGCTTTACTCTCCTTGAAGAAACTATGTTTTTTGACCGTAAACCGCAAACCAAAAGATTATTAGAATTAGATAAGAGGATTCTAATATTGAACAAGTTGAAGATCAGATTTCATTTTCTTTACTGATTGGATATGGTTTGTGTTTGATGTTGTTTTCTCATGGGTCAGGGGTCTTATCTTTGCCCTGTTTTAACTCTTCATTGATGTGATTGATGATGCATTTTCTTCTAAGCAAGTGAGAATCCTAGCTGTTTTCACTTGGAAGCAAAGTTGATACAAACCTCATTTGATTTTCCTAAAAGCATACCATGTCCTAGCAGTCTCTGCTGGTGGAGGGGTCCCCTTGTGCTTATTTATTTGATAATGATGGAACAGGTTTTCACACTGATGCAAAGGGGTCCCCGGAGATTTGGAAGTATTTTCCATCACACTTCATAACACAACTTGGTGGGCTACATGAGTTTGATGTATCAAATTCCAATCACTTCCTGACCTTCACTGTCCTTTGAAAAAGCTGCATGTTCTTCCTAATTAATCTATCCAATCAATCCTTAGCCTTAGGCATTAGTCCTTTTGATTTTGATTTTTTATTTTGGGTGAATACTGGAATTCATAAATAAAAGTCAGGTGCAAATAATCTTAGGATAACAAACACTTTGGCCTACACCAAAAGGGCAGGTACAATACAATACAAAACAAAACTATCATTTGAACTACTTGCTTTCGCTAATAGACCTAACGCAATGATTTCTTTTGATTGGTTTTAAAATGAGAAGACACAAAGATTTTTTCTGTGTGTTAAGTAATTTGAAGGAGGGAGAGTGGCCAAGGCCTATTAAATATAATGCAATGGTCTTAAAAATTAATCTTAAAATTATTTCAAATAAATAAAAAGCAAGACATGTGTAATGTATATAATGTAAATTCTATCGTGGGTTTCAGTTAGCTTAATTGGTAAAGTTTCCGATGGTTGTAAAAGAGAATTGGGATTCAATTTCTGTCTACACCAAAAACTGATTAGTGTCTTGGTCTAATAATAAATAGCTATTATTAGGAGTGGACGCCATAAGTTAAAACTCTCAAAAAAATAATGTAAATTCTATAAGATGATTGTGTGAAATAAAATTAAAGATTAATATAATGTCGCTTCACTTTTAAAATATTAAATTCTTATGGTCAATTGTAACGTCTAACAATCAATGCAATTGCCAATGACCTTAGATTAGGTGGCACATTATTATTATTTTTTTCAATGAAAAATTCTAGGGTTTGATTCTCCACCCCTAACTTAATACAGGCGGATTAAAATAAAATTATAGCAGAAGTTCACCTACTTGGTTGAGTTCATACTAAGTGTGTCAAGTCACATTTATATATATATATATATAGAGAGAGAGAGAGAGATAAGTTTAAGTTTAAGTTGCATCTAGTGTAACATTTTGTTGAGAGGAATACTAAGAATATTACAAATTAACGTGTCAATTTTTAAGCACAATATTAAAAAAAAAGTTGTTAAATAGTTTATTTATTATATTGTTAATGTAACACCAATTACCCTCATTACCATGTCAATTTGTAGTTTTTTTTTTTTTTTTTTTGTAAAATTGGTAATAACTTTAACACATTCTTTTTGTTAATATTACATCTTTTTTTTTTTTGAAAAATTAATATTACAGCATTTAATTTTAATTCTTTTATTGAGTTAATATTTCAAAAATTACACTGTTGTATTACACATTCTATTTATACTTAACATACATGTCAATTTTTATTTAATTTGAATGTTATTTACTTTCTGACTCATAAACACATATTTTATATTCTATATGTAATTTTAAAATAAGTAAAACTTGAAATTAAAAATTTATATATGGGATCATTATAAATTTAAAAATTGGTCATAATAGAATGTTTGGACACTTAAATTTTCCAATCAAATAACTCATTGGAAAATATTAATCAGCTGCCAAATTCACAACATGGGAATCCTATGGTCCATCACAAACTGCCATTGCCTTTTATATTCATGATCTAAGAGTTCAAATAAATGACAGAAGCTTCTTTAAATGGTTCTGAAACTTTTATTCTTATTCTTACTTTCACCAAAAAAAACTTTTATTCTTATACCACACTGTGCTCCTACTGGTTCTTATGACAAATTTTTTTCCAATTTTTTTTTTTCTAGATTTTTGTTTGTGTCAGGTTATTGCTCCCTCTCCTTTCCTTTTTTAATCATACACTTTATGTCCATCTCTCGCTCCAATTAAATGATCTTATTCTGCTCCTTCATAGAAAGGGAAAACATACTACTTGTAAAAATGGGCAATATTCTACCAATCTATCCGATCATAACCAAACAAAATAAGGAGAATTGTTACGATCATAACATTTTTATAATACTTTCACAGTAAATCTTAGATGGTAAATTGCTACTACTTCTAATTTGAATCCCCATTAAAATGACTTTATTACCTATTAATATCAACCTGTAACAACTAACCATTTAAGATTTATTGTGAACCACCGCACACCCTTGGTGCGATGGTCACTCTACAAGTTTAAGTGCTTGTTGGGTGTGGGGGGCAACGGCCGGGGTTCAATTCTCCAGGAATGAGTTTAACACACATATACACTTAGATTAAGTTAGAGTAGAAATTCTATCTTGTATAAAAAAAATAGAAAATAAAAATTATTATGAAAGTACTATAAAAATGTTGTAAACTTAGTATTTCTCCAAAATAAAAGCTCCACACTAATCTCAGTTATCATGTCTATTTTAGCATTGTAAAGATTTATACCTCCATCTTAGAATGAGGATGCCGTTAATTTATATCCTATCATTTGACAAAAAATATAAATAAAAACCAGTAACTACGATTCCAGACCAGCAAAAAAAAAAAAAAAACCTTCTTGTTAGTAAGGTATTTGGATAAGTCTTAGTAGTAGTATTTAGGTAGTGTGAATCCTCTTAATGCCAATAATAACAATTTGTACAAATCTTATCCATCCAGAAGAAAATGGACAAACTCTTGAATTTTGATTGATAGGACAATAACACAAACAGAAAGTGCTGTGGCTGAGCTTGGTTCCCGGGTCTCTCCAAACTTAGCAAGAACCGTTGTCGTCAGTTGTCACGTTTACTCATCTCAGCACATTTGGCATCAAGTCGCATCGGTATGACAGTGTTGCTTTTGTCATGCATGATAAATTGATAATAAGGTTATAACCAAGCAATTATAATGCCCAATATCACTTCATGTTGATTAGCTAGCTTTATTATCATAGTCTATTTCAAATATTAATCCAGCCA
This sequence comes from Quercus robur, assembly GCF_932294415.1. Classification (NCBI taxonomy): domain Eukaryota; kingdom Viridiplantae; phylum Streptophyta; class Magnoliopsida; order Fagales; family Fagaceae; genus Quercus; species Quercus robur. The sequence continues at coordinate 18,600,614 of NC_065537.1, forward strand.
TGAGCCAATAAAACTTTTACAACGTTGGTTCCAGTTAACTCAATTGATAAAATTTTGTTAACTAAAAGATTTGGAAGGATTGCCTACATCTAAAACCAATTGGTGTCTTAGCATGACGATAAAGAATAATCATAATGTAAACCTTATTTATATATTTAATTCATTCCAAGGAACTACAAATTTTACTATATAATGTTTATAAACAATGTGTTACCAACAAAAAAAAAATAATTAAGGTATTATTATATTCAAGGATGGAGCCACTCTCTGACTTTGGGGGGTGGGGGGAGGGGTTGCAATGGCTCCCAACTTAAAAAAAAATATACGGTACTAATTTTAGCAATTTTATTATATAAAAAATTACACTTTACCCCTTTTTAACAATATTACTGATTATTTTAAGAGTAAAGTTATAGCCATAAACTTTTCTATAACATTTTTATAAATTGTTGAGGTAGCGAGTTTTTATTGGTTTGTATTTAGATCCAAAACTTATACCAGTTTTTTAATTACCAATAACCAGTTACCATATCAGCAATTTATTTAAAAGTTTTAAACTTTAGCATTCTTCTCCTTTTGAAGACCATAAAAAAAATATGTATAGATCTAAAATCTAAAACGAAATATATAAGCTCAAAAAAACTAGCTCAGCAACAAAAATTACCAATAGTAAAGGCAAAAAAAAAAAAAAAAAAAAAAAGCCCAATCAATCAAGGACAAAGTTTAGTTACAAAATTGGTTGAAGCCTAAACTTACCCAATAAAATAAATATTACTATATATTTTGAAAATATAACCGTTGAATTACATGTTCTTTATGCTTATAATACACATGTCAAATTTTGTGTCAATAAGATATTATTTACTATATGATTTATAAACTTATATTTTATGCATAATTTTAAACTACAAAAACTTGCAATTTAAACAATTTATTGATGACATAACTATTAATCTTGAATTTTCTAGAAAGTTTGCAAGCATAGAGGATATAAGAAGAATATATAATCTATCGGTGGATTTGTCAAAATTCATCTCCAATAAAAAGACATTAAGTAATGTTGTAATCTTAGGCTACGATCAATTTTGTAGTTAAATTTTGTCCATCAATCAATTTATTTTTACCCAGGAATAGACGCAGACATCAATGTCAAAGAGACAACGACACACCCCAAAAAAAAAAAAAAAAAATCTCAGCGATTAAGTAGTAATAGAGCCGGTGACTGAAATCGCTATTCACAACCAGCAACAGAGCCATCCCCTAACTCCAAGTCCTGACTCCGTCATTGATTATATTTGGTTGTCAAATTAGTTTGTAAAAATAATGTAATAAGTTTGTAATATTTTTAGTATTTTCCAAGTGATAATTTCAATCCCAATATTAGCATATACCGATAAGCGAATAGTAATTTACTGGATTTTGTACGAATTGCCAACGATATAAGCCAGCCACAACTCAAGCTAGAAGCCTAGAACTAACAACTAGAAACTAACTGAGCTGTAGATGCTCTTGTTAAAAATGGTTGCAGATAAGCAGAAAATTTTGTAATCCTTCGTAATAAGTCATAACCCACTTATGGATGAATATTTTATTTGAGAATTAGATACTCAGTTACTTCAAGTCTTCAACTATTAATGTATCTTACCATTGAATATGGGATCTAAGCTTTCATTTTATCCTACAAAAAAAAATTAATTAGTGTTTTGATTTAATGATAAAAATCAATCATGATGGAGTGAACACCATAGATACGATATACTATCGTATTAATAAAAAATATAAAAGGTTAAAGTTTGACTACAAACATAGTTAGCTAATGGCAATAATTCTTACTAAAAAAATTAACATGACTATATATTTTGAAATCTAACCGTTAGATTACATGTTCTTTATGTTTTTGATGCAGATGTCAAATTTTGTGTCAATCGAATATTTATTATTCGATCTATACACTTTTTTTTATGCATAATTTTTTATTATAAAAACTTGAAATTTAAACATTTAATTGTTAACATAACTATTGATTTTTGATCTTTTAGAGATTTTGCAAGCATATATGATATAAAAAGAAAATGTAATCCAATTGTAGTTATTGATTACAATCAAGTTTGTAGTCAAATTTTGTTCAAACATAAAATAAAATAAAGAATTAGATACCTTTTATATAAGTTCTACCGGCTTACTTTAGTTCTGGCCCTTTGAAGGAATATATGAATTTCCCGTTTACCCAAAAAATAAAGAAAGAAATAATAAAGCCAAGCTAGAGCTAAGCTAATAGTTGGTACTTGGTACATGGGCAGCAAGTCAAAATCAACCTTCTTAACAAAATAAAATTAAAAAAAAAAAAAAAAAACCTTCTTAATAAAATCAAGCCTGAGCTGATCATTAATAAGTTGGTTACCTAGTTATACTTTAATTTGCTTCTTGGTGTCAATAAAAGTTTCCGAATAATTTTTGAATTTTTGAGAGGTGATAGGATTTTGGCGGAACTAGGAATTTGTCCTTAAAGGAATCGAAAAAAAAAATGATGATTAAGTAAATTTTTCTTTATATACATATATTCCTACCATGTATAATAACTAATAAGTATAAAATAGTATTGTAAACACAACTCAAAATATAAATTAAGAATTTAATTGCATTAGTATAATTTCATGAAGTTAAATTAGTTTAAGTAATTGATATATACAACTCATCACAAATATGATTATACTTCTATTCAAATGAATATGAGGAAGTGAGTTCTAGTTAGTTCAACTGGTGAAATCTTTGATAGTTGAATAAGAGATATATGATTCAATTCCTGACTATACCAAAAACCGATTGATATCTTAGTTTGATGATAAAAACCTATCATTAGAAGCAGACGCTATAAGTTGAAACTCTAAAAAAAAAATATATATATATATATATATATGAGTAAACTTAAATTTTCATATAAAAATCATATAATTTAACATTAATATTACATATATATATCTTAATTAATTAAGATTTGAAGACCATAAATATATATACTTAATGATTAAAAAAAAGTCTTGGAACCATATATGTATATAACAATGTCTATTTAAGATTTTTAAAAATATCTCTACCCTTAAGTGGCTCTGCCATTGCTCAAATAAGAAAGTCTGTAGTATACTTGATCAATTTGGACAACAAACTAAGGTTGGAGTTATAACTCAGTCATATTGCCACACTCTATAATGTCGGATGTCTAGGGTTTGAATCCCCCTCCCACTATTTACTACCAAAAAAAAAAAAAAAAAAACACTAAGTAACAAACCAAACTATTTAATTACAAGAAATGATACGTTTATAACATTTTTACAACAAATTATATGTGACAAGTTGTTATTGTTTTAATTTGAATCCACAACTTAAATTAATTTTTTGTCCATCCGTAATAGGCAATAACAACTTGCCACTTATGATTTGTTGTGAAAGTATTGTGAATATGTTGTGGACATATCATTTTCTTTAATTATACTACCTAAGTTCCAAAAGTCCCTTATCAAAAAAATAAAAATAAAAATAATACTACCTAACCTAAGTCATTAATAGTTCCAAAAGCTTAACTCAAATAATTAGGAAACATATGGGAGTAATTACTCAAATCTATTAAATTGGATTTAGTTATGGATCATCTAAATTGACTAATCGGGAATGGCAATTTATATATATATATATATATATATATTTTATTACATCATTTAATTTTAATATTTTTATTTAGCTAATGTTTTGAAAATTGCATTGTTGTATTACACATTCTATTCATACTTAACATGCATACCAAATTTTATTTAATTTGGATGTAATTTACTTTCTGACCCATTAAAAAATATTTTATATTCTATATGTAATTTGAAAATAAATTAAATTTGAAATTAAAAAAATTTATATATGAGATCGTTATAATTTAAAAATTGGTCATAATAGAAATTTTGGACACTTAATCATTGGAAAATATTAATAAGCTGCCAAAAGTACAAGGAAAAAAAATACATTAGCAAAGATAATTAGGGAAAATAAGATGTCATACATGGAGCCTAAAATTAGTCATATACATGTTAGATTATCAATTAAGAGTCCGTTGATTAAAGCAGTTAATAAAGTCCATTGAGAACTTCCAATTATACCAATTTAGGATTTGTTATAAATCATCGTAATCTTTCCAATGTCTTGCTAAATACCGGGGCGACACGATGAAATTTGAGAACTAAGGAATCTAAATTAAGGCTTTTAAAATTTTTAAATATTACTTAAATAATATTTTTTACTTAAAATTTATTTCTTTAAAACAAGAAAATACTAATTTAATTTTTGTGTAAAGTAACACAATACAAGTAAAAGAAACCGTATCTATTTGATCAATCAACCAAATACTAAAAAAATTATAATGAAATTATATTTTTGATATCTCTAAATAATTTTAATTATAAATTTATTTGGTGCTTTTCTTTTCTAATTTTTTTTATTACAATTACTATATATATACACATACCCACACACATAGAGCAACATAGAAATCAAGGAGATAACATAAATAAACATTTTGTTTCTTCCCATTCAAATAACTTAATATTTTTATATTTATGTTTATGTTTTACTTTTTTTAACAAATAATTATTAAATTTATTTTTCAAACTATAATTAATATTTATTATTAAAGATTAAAATATATTCAATTACAAGACAAATTTAACACATTTTTAATTAGTTTCGAATGACTATCAAAACTACATGGAAAAAAATACGTTAGCAAATATAATTAGGAAAAATAGGATGTCATACAAGGAACCTAAAATTAGTCATATACATATTAGATTATCAATTTAGAGTCCGTTGATTAAAACAGTTGACAAAGTCAGCAGAATACTTCCAATCTATGCTAATTTGAGATTTGCTATAAATCATCGTACTATTTTCAATGTCTTGCTAAATATAGGGCTACTTGATGAAATTTGAGGACTAATGAATCTAAATTGACACTTTTTAAAATTTTAAATATTACTTAAATAATTTTTTTTTACTTAATTTTTTTAAAACACAAAATTACTAATTTAATTTTGTGTAAAATAATTATAAATAATTTTAATTATAAATAATTTTAATTATAAATTTATTTGGTGCTTGCTTTTTCTAAAATTTGTTTTTGTTACATTTACTATATATACACACACACATAGAGCAACATAAAAATCAAGGAGGTAATATAAATAAACAGTTTGTTTCATTCAATTCAATTAACGTATATATTTATGTTTATGTTTTACTTTTTTAAACAAATAATTATTTAATTTCTTTTTCAAACTATAATTAATATTTATTATTAAAGATTAATATATAATCAATTACAAGACAAATTTAACACATTTTTAGTTAGTCTTGAATGACTATCAAAAGTACATGGAAAAAAAAAACACGTTAGCAAATATAATTAGGAAAAATAGGATGTTGTACAAGGAACCTAAAATCAGTCATATACATATTAGATTATCAATTTAGAGTCTGTTGATTAAAGCAGTTGACAAAGTCTGCAGAGAAATTTAATTTGTACTAATTTGGGATTTACTATAAATTATCGTACTCTTTCAAATGTCTTGCTAAATATAGGGGCGACTCGATAAAATTTGAGGACTAAAGAATCTAAATTGAAGTTTTTAAAATTTTTAAATATTACTTAAATAATATTTTTTTACTTAAAATTTATTTTTTAAAAACACGAAATTACTAATTTAATTTTTACGTAAAGTAATACAATACAACTAAAAGAAACCATATCTACTAAATTAATCAACCAAATAATAGAAAATTATAATGAAATTATATTTTTGATATTTCTAAAGAATTTTAATTATAAATTTATTTGATCCTTCTTCTTTTTTTTTTTTTTTTTTTTTTTTTTTTTTTTGGGTTACATTTACTATACATACACTGAGCAACATAGAAATCAATGAGGTAATATAAATAAACAGTTTGTTTCATTCAATCAAAATAAATTATTATGTTTATGTTTATATTTTAATTTTTAAACAAATAATTTTTAAACTTTTTTTCAAACTATAATTGATATTACTTATTAAAGTTTAACATATAATCAATTACAAGACAAATTTAACACAGTTCTATTTAGTTTCGAATGAGTGTCAAAAATATAAGGAAAAAAAAAATATGTTAGCAAAGATAATTAGGAAAATAGGATGTCATACAAGGATCCTAAAATCAATCATATACATATTAGATTATCAAGAGTCCATTGATTAAAGAAGTTGACAAAGACAACAACTAAAATTACGAAGAGCTTCCAATCCATACTAATTTGGGATATGTTATAAATTATCGTACTCTTTCCAATGGTTTGCTAAATACAGGGTTGACTCGATGAAATTCGAAGACAAAGGAATCTAAATTGAGACTTTTTATATTTTTAAATATTACTTAAATAATATTTTTTTTACTTAAATTTTTTTTTTAAATTCAAAATTACTAATTTAATTTTTGTTTAAAGTGACACAATACAACTAAAAGAAATTGTATCTATTACATTAATCAACAAAATACTAGAAAATTATAATAAAATTATATTTTCGATATCTCTAAATAATATTAATTATAAATTTATTTGATGCACACAAGATCCTGATTAAGTTTATCTAAAAAAAATGGCATAGTAGCGTAAACTTTCACATCATTGTCTCACGGATACCATGGATGGAAATTACGATTCCAGCACAGCTGAATCTAAAGGAACTGGTATACCTACACCGGTTTGAGTGTAACCCTATTCTTCTTGTCATGATCGCAGTTGCTAAGCTTTGAAAGAAACAAGTAGAGAGATATAGAGAGAAGGAGCATATTGTAAAAGCTATTTAGCGTAGGCTAGAGATATGCTAAAATATAATTGTGTTAAAAAAATTGAAGGGAATTGCAAATAATGGGTATTAATTTGAAGGGTTTGAATAGCTGATGGAATTGCTAGGAAAGTGAAAGAGTCAAGAGAGGGAGGCTGAACTAAAGTGAGACTTTACGGTATTTTACTCAATTGGAGAGAGAGAGAGAGAGAGAGAGAGAGAGAGAGAGAGAGAGAGAGAGAGAGAGAGAGAGAGAGAGAGAGAGAGAGAGAGAGAGAGAGAGAGAGAGAGAGGTGCAAGTTGAAAAAAATAAAAATAAAAAGGAGAAATCTCATGTTTTTCTGCATAAGATCTTTAGTTATATATATTTTAAGTAATATTACACCACTCAATATTTTATAATAGGATGTAAATTTTGAAAAATCTACCATTGGATTACACTATCTTCATATATGCAAAATTTCGAGGTGATCGAATATCAATAACCATGTTATCAGTCAATTGTTTAAATTTGAGTTTTTGTAATTTAAAATAATGCATAAAAATGAGTTTATGGATGAAATGGTAAATAACATCCGATTAGCATGAAAATTGGCATATATCTTAAGAACATATAGAACATGCAATCCAACGGTAAGATTTCTAAAATATGAAGTCGATAACAAGTTATTGGATAGTATAACATGTTATTGGATAGTATAACATTGCAATCCAACGGTAAGATTTCCAAAATATGAAATCAATAACAAGTTATTGGGTAGTGTAACTCTAAGCAATGTTATACCACTCAATATTTTTTAATTGGATATGAATTTTGACAAATCAACTATTGGATTACATTATCTTTGTATATTCTCCATGTTTGCAAAGTTTCAAAGTAATCAATAATCAATAACCATGTCATCATTCAATTGTTTAAATTCAAGTTTTTGTAGTTTACAATATTGCATAAAATATGAGTTTATAGATCGAATAGTAAATAATATCTGATTGGTATAAAAATTAGCACGCATATTAAAAACACATAGAATATGCAATCCAATGGTGAGATTTTCAAAATATGAATTCAATAACAAGTTATTGGGTGGTGTAACATTACTTAGAGTTACACCAGGTATAACTTGAATCCAACCCATTTATACATATATACACACACTTTTCTCTCTTCAAATTTTTTCTACCTTCTTTTTAAAGATAATTTAGACAAAAGACATAGGGGACGGAGAGGGAGGGAGTGAAAATTTTTCTACATTTTAAATTTCTTCTCTATTCTTTGTTTTCCATCTTATAATACAAATATCTAATGCTTCTAACATATATTGAGTGATAAAATATATATCTACATTTTGATTCACTTTTTAAAGGTAATTAAATTTTTTTTTTTGTTGAACCAAGTTTTTATTGATATCTCATATCACAAGCTATTGCAAAATCTACTATAACATTTTAAAACTCATTCCTTACTCCATATTTCCTTGGAAATTGATCACTTATTTTCCCAACCTGACTATCAAGGCTTCCCAACGTGCATGTATGTGTACATGTACTATTTCATAAAATAAAATAAAATGTAAAAATTTGTTCTAATATATATATTTATATGTTTCAGTTGTGTTAAATTCTTTGATTCATGGACTAATTCTATTGTAGTCTTTAAAAATTTTATACACTCTTCTACTAGGTTAAGATATTTGCGATAAGGTATATGGTAGATATTATTGGAACCAGTCAACTTCATTCTAAAAGTGCATCTAACCAATGGTCCTACGAAACATATTGTTTTTTTGTCTATGCAGCGAAAAAGAAGAAGAAGAAGAAGAAGAAAGGTTTTTCTGTTTTTAAATCTTTGGAAACCCCTATGCAATGTCAATTTTCATTTGCCTTCACAAACCACTTTTAAACCATCACATTCTTTTTACTGTTGGAGCTTGATTTGTGCTTTTTCTTAGTGTTGGTCCTTTTCCCCATCAAGAGCTCTTATTGCTTTGTTATGCCAGGCTTGTCAGCCAAAGTTAGCCACAGCAATTGGTCAACCTTATCCATAGCATTCTTAATTCAAAAGAAAATGACGAATGAAGAGTAAAAAAAAAATCATTTGTTGCATCACTTTCTCCCTATCCCTAACTTTCCACAAAATCCAAATGCTCATTAAATTTTCATTATTCTGATGATTTGTATCTTTTAACCTTGAGTTGCATCAATTAATATTCATCTTGCTTAGTACTATATATAGTTTTTCTCAATCTTATGTGTATGTGCCGCTCGACCTGGAATTACAGCACTCTCATTTTCAGCTCTTTTAGTCACCCGTTAGCTCTAAAACAATTTCTCTTCTTGTTTTTGCATCACCTTTGTGTTGATTCTTTAAATTTACTTAAAAGTATAATTAGTTATTAGTTGTATTTTAAAAACATAATTAAAAAAATAAATACATATGAATAAGCCAAAATATATATATATATATATATATATCAAAAGCGCTGCATCCAAACATTTTATAATTTAGCTTTTGGGGGTTTTAGTTAATTCATTTGGTAAAATTTTAGATGGTTGAATAAGAGATTTGAAATTTAATCTCCACCTACACTAAAAACCAATTGGTATCTTGGTTTGATGATAAATAGCACAATAATTAGAAGTAGACGCTATATGTTAAAATTTTATAAATAAATAAAAAATCTAGCTTTTGGTTTATTTTATGATTTATAATTTCTTTTTTTAAAAAGCTTTAAAATGTTGCATATAGACTAAGAAACTTAAAAATTCAAGTATCTTGTAACTTAACTAAAACATCATAGTATTTTTAACAAAAATGTTCAAATTCAAATCCACTCACTCGTTATAATTATCAAATTGATATTAAAAAAAATTTAATAAAAAAAGGGAAACCAAACATACACTTGAGCCTACTCTTATCCAATAGTTTTTTACACGTTGGATATGACATGATCTTATCCATTACATAAATATATTAAAATGTGAAAAGGGAATTAGGGACTCCCCATGCCTAGGTTGTATTGTATTTGTATGTATGTATATATTTACAGACATGCCTTTTTTGCGCAATCGGCGCAAACCGCTGTCGTCGACTATGGTTTTTCCTAAATTTACAAAACTCTTATTGGATACCAAAACCAAAATTGAGGAGAACCCATGTGGAAGGGTTTGGCTTTGTGACAAAATCTCCACGTGCATAGAATTTTTCACTGGACCATTGAAGACGAAGCATTTCGTCAAGCTTCCATACTTGTGGGACACCATTCTCTCGTGGCCTTTTCTCACTGATAGTACATACTCTGATATACAAATACAAGTTGCACCCTTTACTATATATATACTTTTTATTATCTCATCGATCTTCATCACAGAATGATGTGTTTTCAAGAATTATTTCCCTCAAATCCGTGACTACAAGATAGACTGAGCAAATCTTTTGTATATACTGCAGGATATATAGAACTAGCTAGACTATATATGTCATGTCATTATAACAAATTCAAAAGTTGAATTTCAAATCACATAACATAAATTTCTACTATGTGGTAAAACTTTTTCCCTGTTTTAGATAAGAATAACTTATCGTTAAAAGTCGCCAAAAAAGTCTTTGTGATTTAAACAAAGTTGTTGTCAAAGCATGGAAAGGCAGAGCAAGTAGAGGATTCTTATAAGTTCTCATTAACGTGGTACAGCTGGGTTACATTAAAAACTTTAAATTAGGTTTTACTGTAAGAACCGAAAAAAACAATCTAGAATGAAGACTGTTTCCGGCATATTTTAGCTTTGAAAAAGCCAGCCTTGAATTTATTTTCTCTGAAATATAGCTGTGTCAATTGACTGAGTACATCTTGTGGCTATTAAGTCAAGTTCTTAATTGCTTGTAAGTTAAAAACTGATAGTGTCCTTGCAATATAGTTATTACAAGATCTAGTACAATACAAATTCCAGTATCTAATACAATGAACCAAATATTTTCCAAAGTGATGCAAGAAATGTCATTTTCACATGTGTACTGTTTTATAGCTAAACATGTGGTTCTAATTTGGTTGATTGGTAAAATTTCTCATCATCATCGAATTAAAGGATTAGATTCAAATTTCACTTACATTAAAAATAAAGTTATTGATGTTTTGACTTGACGGTGAAAAATAATCATAATAAAATATTATAGGTCATATATTTTCGAATCTTATTGTGTTTATACAAAGTAATGAATGATATAAATGAAAGAGACGGCATTTTTTTATTATTATTATTTATTTACAAGATAAAATTTTTACTATAGATGTGTAACTTCCTCTTGGAGATTTGAATCTCGGCTCCCTCCCAAGCTAAACTTCTTATATACTTACCCAAAAAATAGGAAGTTACCCAAAACGAAACTGCCTCTTAATTGAGTTATTAATGTTTATATTGTCACTCTACCAAACCCTTTGCAATCTTGGTTTGCTAAACTTCTTATATACTTACCCAAAAAATAGGAAGTTACCCAAAACGAAACTGCCTCTTAATTGAGTTATTAATGTTTATATTGTCACTCTACCAAACCATTTGCAATCTTGGTTTCTCTCCTGTGACTGGGTCAAGTGATGAGTCAAGCAGGCACCGATTGGACTCACCAATCCGAGCCTTAATTGACTTGGGAGATAGAAAAAACAATGGGCTCGTACTATGGGTGCCTGACTAGTTACAGTAGCTTATGTATGTCAGTTTGTGCGTGACTGCGTGTAAAAGCCCCCACCATGAATTTATCAAATTAAAAAGATGACTTGTTTTTGTCACTTAAACAATTGTCCGGTTGTAAAATAGACCCCACAATTTTTCTAGCACCGGAAAACAACGACCTTGCACCCACTCTCTCTTACCCTTTTAAGTACTCCACACTTTGTGAGTGTAAATTAAGTCTCCTCCTCTCTAATTCTCTCTCTCTCTCTCTATCTCTCTCTCTCTCTCTCTCTCTCTAAAAAAAAAATGAAGAAGATCAATATGATACTTAGGAAGTGCAAGAGCTTGTCAAGGCAACTAGGGAGATCTTCATCATATAGTAGCCTAAGGTCCAAATCCTCAAGAGATGAATTATGGGGTGGTGGTGGTGGTGGTGACCACATGCAAGATCATGATCATGAGCACCATGAAACTATATTCGTGGGAAGCACAAGAAAGAGGTACGTTATTAGCTCCAAGTATTTAAGCCATCCTCTTATAAATGCTCTAATAGACAAGACCAATAAGCAAAAAGCAGGAGAGGAGAACAATAATATTTTGGTGGTTAAGTGTGAAGTTGTTTTATTTGACCATCTTTTGTGGATGTTAGAGAATGCGGACCCAAATCTTAGCTCTGAGTCCTTGGAAGAATTGGCTGAGCTCTATCTTTCTTGATGAGGCCCATGCAACTATAGCCTATATCTCAAGGTCCGGTCTGGTCAGAAAGAAAGAAAGCTTAATGGATATTCATGTTAGGTTGTGACTGCATCTGAGAACTTGTAATGGTTCAAATTTTCATTCTTCCATGGTGCAATTATATGTCATTCTTATTATTGATATCTGTCCTAACTCGATCTTTGGAATCGATGGACCCACTGCTTGATGAATGAATATCATGAAATGGGTTATTCATCATTGTATTAATGGTTTTTTTTTTGGTTGTTGATAGGAATTGTATTAATGGTTTTTTGTTTTGGTTTTATTTCATTATATTCTTTATCCTTACTTTTAAATTAATAATAAAGTTTACTTAAGCAGCTAAATTTTCATGTCTCACCATATTGGTAATGCATTTTTAATTTTGTTGAACAAGTTGGTGTATTAGACACACTACCTTTCTCTTTGAATCAACTACAAATTTTAGAGGCAGTCCTCTTTTATCAAATCCATCTATACCTCTAAGTTGAAAACCCTAGATCTCTCTCTTATCAATGAGAGAGAGAGGGGAAAGAGAAAACATAGTGATGGGATAATCACAAATGAGTGGCACACTTGATCCTTAATCAAGCTTTATGAAGTGGAAATGAGTTATTCGAATTTTTTCTTACCTTCTGTTGGTAGCACAATAGCATATATTCACTTATCCAGAAAAAGGTATAATAATAGAATATATGCTAGAGGATTTGAAGCATAGAAGGTCTCCGGCTGGCTCTTCCAAAGTCCAAACGCCAACCCTAGAAGCATGGTATATTAGTGTGTGTGGAAGGTTTGTACAATAACCATGATATTATCATTAAAGAGAAAATATTTTGGTAGCAATGATATTTATTACTTTGAACTTCCAATCAATTTGGTCATTATCGTTAAATCACTTTTATTTTTGTGTGCATTTTCATGCGCTTTCTCCAAATACCAAAAAAAAAAAAAAAAAAAAATCAAATTTATTAATCTCCAATTCTGGAAGACACAAATATCAATTCAGAAACTAAAACAAATCCTTATTTGAATCTAGAATTACTACTATTTGAAAATAGTAGGCACCAAATTAAGAGCAAATTAAAAATAGCATGGACCAATTTGATTGCAACCAAAATATAGGGACCAAATTAACTAGAAAATGAAAATAAAAAAGACTGAATTGAATGCAACTAAAATGACCATGCAGACATCAAATTGACAGTAACCCTAATATATAAGAATGAAAATGGTATTTTGCCTACTATTAATTTATTATTATTGAGCTCTTATGGGCTTGTATTGGTTATGTTTCTTTATTATACGGGCGGGCCATGATGGGCTCTTAATACGTGTTTTTGTGAGTTTATAAGGTTTACTGTTCTGAAATGTGTAGGTGATGGGATCTTAATGCGTTTTGAGTTTAAGGTTTACTGTTCCGAAATTAGGCCCATAAAGAGAAAAAGTATGAACTTTCGTATTCATTTAAAATGATTCAATTTCGACATTTTGAAGTTGTTGTATGATAGGATAGCTTCACTATCAATGTTATTAACTACATCTTTTTCAATATAGACAATTAAGCAATCATTAAACTACTGATCTCCCTTTCAATTACCAACATTTTCCCTAAATAAGTAACAACTTAAACAATATGCATTACCTTTTTGAAAAAATGCATCACATAAATCCAACATATTTGGCTAAAAGACTAAAGCAAGTACTAACAGATTAGCCATTTGAAAAAAAAAAAATGCATTTTTTAATAATAAAAAAATAGCGATTTTAAAATATGCCATTTAAAAACACAATTTAAAAAACACAACTTAAACGTTTGATTTGGGCTTTTAGGCTAATTTGTTTATTTGGGCAATTTTTGAAAATGCTATGTTCACAATATTTTTGCAACACTTACACAACAAAGCCTAAGTGGTAAGTTTTTACTAGTTATAATTTGAACATACTACTGAAATTATTTTTTTATCCACTAGTAACAACTTGCTACTTAGGAATTATTGCGAAAATGTTATGAAAATGTTGTGAACATATAGCATTTCTCGCAATTTTTGGTTAAACATTCAACAGGCCAAAATTTCAGAAAAGTTGAATTTAAATTTTAACAGGCTCAAATTTTTATTTGAGGTGTTCAAATCTTTTTAGGGTGGTCAAGCTTTTTTTTTACTAGGTGGTCAACAACCCATATTTATTTAAAATTCAATTTTTTTTAAGGTATATTAAAAAAAAATTCAAGTCAGGATGGTCACGTCACCCCTATTACATATAAAACAAAAGTTCAAACAGGATTTATCAAAGAATATAAGTTTTGAAAAAAATTGTGGGTAAGTCATTGGAAAACAAATAATACATCCAAAATTAACAATGTCAATTGTAAAAGAAAATAATGCAAATAAAAAAATAAGGATGATAAATAAATAAATATATATATATATATATATAAATATTACATAAACCCCACACTCACGTGCAAAAGAGGTGGGGGTGTCTTCAAAAATTATGGCAGCAAAGAGTGGGTAAGATGCTTAAAATGTGGGACGTGTTTATCAAGAAAGAAGAAGAGAGTGGGTCTGTAGCAAATAGTCTCTTGCTATGTTCAAACAACTTAGCTATTAGCTACAACCCGCAACACGTCACATAGACAAAGGAAAACAAAAATGGAAAACGTGAAAGAAGGATTGCCATATGTCTTTTGCAGTTTCAACTTCTCTATAAATTGAGATGACCAAAACATTTGAAATGGTGGGCACGAAGAAGGATTCAAGAAGTCAAAAGAGAGTAGAGAGTCAAGAAGGTTTTAGCTAGTACACAGCAGACCAGACTAGACAAATTACACGGAGAGAAGTTAGGGAAAAAAAAAAAAGTTTTACCAAGTTAATAAGCGGACATAAGTCACAGAGGGCTTCACGAAGATAAAAAAATAAATAAAGAGAAGTTGAAAAAAGGCTTGTGCTTTCCAATTTACCGAAGCAATAGGTTTGTATTGTATGGGGCTTCACAAGTCCTATTGTTCTGTAGCCCTCTCTCTCCTCTTTCCAAAACTGAACTTTTGTAGATTCGGATTTCATGAAGAGTTACTAACTCCATACATGGAATCTGGAATCCTTGACTCCCTCAGCAGATCTTATTAGAAAATTACCAAGTAAATTTTTTTGCCAAACTTCTATCCAATGACTTCTATCCAATAATTTTTTTGCCAAACTTATTAAACAAATCAATGGAGTCCTTGATTCTACTACAATTAATTTTATAGAATTTTTTACGCCACCACATCAAACAATTAAATAAAGTCCTTGACTCTACCATTTCAAATAATTCAATGGAGACCACTGCACACCTTGGTGCGATAGTCATTTCACAAGTATTAAGTACTTGTAGAGTGTAAGGGGCAAGAGCCGAGATTCAAGACTTCAGGAGTGAGCTTTACACAGATATACACTTAAATTAAGTTAGAGTAGAATGTTTATCTTATAAAAAAAAAAAAAAAAAAAAATTCAATGGAGTCCTTGATTCCATCAATTTAAACAATGGAGTCCTTGACTCCATTATTTAAACAAATCAATAGAGTTCTTGACTCTACCAATTTAAACAATTTGGAGTTCTTGACTCCACCAATTTAAAATAATATGTTTCAATGGAGTCCTTGACTCCCTAAATTATTTTAAATAGAGTGGAGTTTCTAATTCCTTCAAATTAATTTAATGGAGTATATAATTCCAATATGATTAATTCACTTGGATTCCTAATTCCTCAACCAAAATTTGAGTTTCTAATTCCCAAAATAAAATGATCAAAAAATTGGTTTGAGAGAAATTTCCAATTCCAAGTCTCGAAATATTATCGTAAAAATAAAATTGCTTCAAAGGAATTTTCAATCCCTCAATTAAATTTAGGAACTTCCATCAAAATATCATTATTTGTTAAAATTCCTACAAAGAGCCAAATGAAAGAAAGGACATTTTTTTAGACATTCAATTTCTCAATAAAGAGTGCCGTTTGTTCAATTTCCACAAGAACATGGGTCCTTAATTCATCCTTGAGATTAAAATAAATTTTCATCCAAAAACAAAATTAAGTCAATGCTTAAATAAATACCAAGCATTTGACTTAAATGTCCATAATTTAAAGTGGACAAAATCATATTTGAGGATTTTAAATCTAAAACCTCAACTTAAGAACTACAAATTAGCTTGATCCCCACCAAGGGTATATATGCAACCTAAATGCATTATTGGGTGTAGTCACAAATAAATAAAAATACATATCCCCTCAAACAGAAAATAAACTTATGTGCGAAGACGACATGGTTGGAATCTAAGGGATTTCCCTTGAAACAAAGTGTTATGATTAAGAGATACATTATCTGGAATGGGCACTACTCACATCAATAAAACTCATATGCCCAAATGCCTATAGGTGAAATTATGTTTGATGGATTTTATTTCAACACAAATATTTTTGTCAAACAACAAATGTAATAGGAGAGAACCTATGGTGCCCAATGTCTCATTCACTGATACAAAGGTTAGGCTAAAGCACATGTTCATAATCCAATTTGGCATATTTGCTAAGTTTCTCACAAAAAAACAAATCGGTTATCTCATAAATTTTTGTATTGTGAACTCTTGGAGTATACTTCAAAACTGAGATAAAAACCAATTATATTTCAAATTGGATTTTAATTTTGATATAATTTTATGCCATATGTCTAGTCTAATTACCTTAATTTTGCTACCAACATAGGGAGCCGTACATTCATTTTTCTTGGCTCAGTTGCCAACCGTGGGAACACTAATTGTTGTGATTGAAGGACATCATTTCATTATAACAAGGTGGCCGATCACTGAAGAACTTAAATTTGACTGAGAATGCCCAAGACTCAGAGAGAATGAGGCTTATAATTTTACACTTAATCCAGTATCCCTTAACCATACACGAAAGTTCTAAAAAACAAATACCCAAAAGTGGAAGAAATACTCTAAACACCTTTCCAAAAAATAGAGGGAAGCAATCTTTGCAAAAAATTTAATCAAAATCCTTTGTGTGTCCTGATCATTTACGATACAAAAGGATTTTACAGTTTTTTTTCTCCAAAACCCCAATTTGTGTCTTGTACAAGTTTATGTTTATGTTTATATATATATATATATAAAGTCAAAGATAAAAGAAAATCCAATTAGACTATAAAATTGAAGTCCAATTTTATGCTATATGTCAAATCAATTTCTTACTTTTGGTGCAATTATTTATGTTTTATCACTCATTGGAACAATCAAGGATTTTGTTAGTTTTATATTAAAGGTGAAACCACTTTTATATATATATATATATATATATATAAAAGAGTTTTATGTCATATTGAACTTTTAGTTTTAACTTTTATATACTTTGAGACAACTCATTTATTTTATTTTGTTTTTTGTTTTTTAATTTAAAGAACCTTATCATTTGAAAGAGGGTGTATTGTTTTGAATTTGAATAAATATAATTCAACTATAATTTCTTTTAAAAGTAAACTATAAATTGGCAAGAATATGATCAAATGAGAAATAACAATGAAGTAATACTAATAAACTACACCATATTGCTAGAGCTATAACTATGTGATATCAAATCTAAGATGCTGACGACACAATAGACGAGTAAGTTGATACCAAGTGTCGCTATACTTTAAATGGGTTTCAATTTTTGCTAACATTCCATCTCATTTGTAAAATTTTGAATGTATAATACTTTCAACCTATTCAAAATTATTTTAAGTTCATTTAAATTAATTATTCTAAAACTATTTTTAGCACAATAGCATATATTCACCCATCGAGAAAAAGGTATAATAATATAATAGATCCTAGAGGATGTAGCTCTTCCAAACACCAACCCTAGAAGCATGGTATGTATATTAGTGTTCGTGTGTGTGTTGGGGGGGGGGGGGTGGTGGTGGAGCTTTGTCCCTACATTTTAGGGTCATTGTCAATTTTTTAAATACATTTTGGTAGTAGTCAATTTAGTCCTAGTTATTTACAATTTCTAATCGATTTGGACTCTTCCGTTAAATCACAACTTTTCTTGCGCTTTCTTGACAAGCAAACACAAATCAAATTTACTAATCTCTAACTCCAGTAGACACAAATATCAACTCAGCAGCTAAAACAAACCCATATTTGGACCTAGAATAACTGTATTAAAACTAATATGGACCAAATCAACTATAAATTGAAAATAACAAAGACCAATTTGATTGCTACCAAAATGTAAGGATCAAATTGATTGAAGATTGAAAATAGCATGGGTTAAATTGACTGTTACCAAAATGTAAAAACCAAATTGATAGTAGGGACAAAAAATGGTATTTGTGCTTATTATGAATTTATTATGGGTAAACTGCATATTTGGCCCCTAAACTTTAAGCTATATGTCAATTTGGTCCATAACCTTTCAAATGTGTCAATTTGGTCCCCAACTTTTTGATTTTGTATCAAAATGGTCCCTAACGTTAATTAATGGATGGAAATGTTGACATAGCTAATGGTCAAAACAAAAGAATTAATCTGCTATTGCCACCTATACTAACATGTCAACATAACCTTAAATTTTTTTTTTTTTTTTTTTGTTATAATTTTTAAACAATCAGATAAGTGAGTGATAGTGAGGAAAATTTTGGGATCAAAATCCCTAACTCATGACTATTGAAAAATTCGTTAGGGATTTTAGCCAAGGACCCAAGCCATGAAGGCAACACTCCAGAAAAGGAGTTCAATCCAAAGTAGGCAACTTCCAACTGGCCCAATAAGCCAACTTGTAGGGCAAAGAGCCATGAAAATTGCTGTTTTTGAAAGATAAATGAGGGAAGAATGATAGGTTTCCCACTTGTGGAGCAATGGTTCCTATAATACCCATGTGAGAAAGGTTCAAGGTAGTTACTCTAAGGTGTTTGGCACCGCAAGAGAACACAATCCAGTTGCAATCAGAGGTAGAGGTAGACCAATTGCTTGAAAAGGTTTTGTTAGGGCCATCGGTAATATAGGCTTCGAGAGAAAGAAGAGCTAATTAGTCTGTGGTGATGTTGGTTTTTACTATCATAGTTAAGCTAGCCATAAAATTAGTGCAATAGATACAACACAAAAAATAAGAAAAAGACAGGAATCTCCATGAGTTTCTATCTGTAAGTAGGTTGAGATGTGAGGCTAGATATATGTACAAAACAAGTGTGGCTGAAAGATGTGAATTTATATAAATGGAGAAATCAACTTTTTAATCCCAAATTTTTCTTCACAAGCTTTGTTAATAACTTATCTGATTGTTTTTACTAAAAAATTTAATTTAAGTTAAGGTTATTTGACATGTTAGTATAGGTGGCAATTAATGTGGCAAAAAACTAATTTTTTTTTGTTTTGGCCGTTCGCCATGTTAGCATTTTTCATCCATTACTTAATTCCATGGACCATTTGACACAACATCAAAATATTAAGGACCAAATTGACACATTTAAAATGTTAATGACCATATTACATATAATGTAAAGGTTAGGGACTAAATATGTAATTTATCCATTTAGTATTATTATTGAGCTCTTATGTGCTAATATTGGTTATGTTTCTTTAATCTTTAGGCAAAAACGCCAACTTGGTCTTTACATTTTGGTAACAGTTAATTTGGTCCATGTTATTTTTAACTTGTAATAAATTTGATCCTTACTATTAACTCACTAATGGAAAATGTTTACGTGGCAAACAGTTTGCATGGTTAGCACACATGTGACTAATAAAATAGTTTAAAAAAATATTTAATTGTTATTAAAAAAAGCCACATCAACAAATTCTTGTCAAAAATGATCATATCATTAAATCATTGACCTGTGTTTTATGTTGTAAAATGCAAAAACCATGTCACTATGAAAGATTGGAACCTTAATTATTTAATAAGATTGTAAGTGTTTTAAGAACTAGGATTACTCAACAAAAATTAACGTTGCTTTGCACCTGTGGTTAGAAATTTGTTCATGTGTAGAAATCGAACCTTTATGATTAAAGTTATGAGATACCAAAGCAAATACAACATCAAAATTAAAACCTTATATCTTCTTGATTTACCTTTTTCTCACCACCCAAACATAAAATTTACCATAAAACTAAAATCCATCGCAACCCAAAGCAAACACAACAACCCAAATCCTTCACAACCCAAATCCACTCATGGTGCTATCGAACTGCTCGTGGGTACGAATTTGATTGCAGTGGTGCTCGTGCTCTGTTGCTATCGCAAACCCATACAACAAAACCCCCATCACTCTTAATCGTAACCTTCCAAGCAAAACTGAAGCAATCCCTACTTACCTCCATTGCTTAAAGGGAGAGCACAGATGAGAGAAAACAAAAATAGGAGAAAAGGAGAAAGAAATTAACTGAGAAATTTTGTGGTGTGGGTTGAAGATTGAAGGGTAGAAAAGATTAGACCTGCGTTGTTTTGTATGATTTGATTTTTGGGGATTTGGGTTGGAAAGAGATAGTTGATTTACAGACCTATCTTGTTGAGGAAGGGCCAACCAAAATAAGCAAACTGAGAGATGGCCATGGAGGTGGTGACCAACAGGTCACAAAAGTTCAAGAATTTTTTTCCTGTCTCTAGGTTGTTGTGTTTGGTTACCAAGAAAGTTCAAGAAAGTTGAAAAAAAATTAATTCTTTAAATTCATCCAAAAATTTAATTTAATTTTTCTGACATGGATTTTTTATTGTTAAAATTGCTTATGTGGCTTTTTTAGTAACAATCAAATATTATTTTAGTAGCCACATGTGTGCTAACCGTGCAAACTGTTTACTATGTAGAGTGTAGACATTTTTCATCAGTGAGTTGTAAGGACCAAATTGACTGTAAGTTGAAAATAACAATAATAAAATTGATTGCTACCAAAATGTAGAGACCAAATTGACTATAATCTCAAAATATAGGGACTAAAATGGTGTTTTTGCCTAATCTTTATTATTTGGGGTGGGCCATGACGGGCTCTTAATATATGTTTTTATATGAGTTTAAGGTTTACTGTGCAGAAGTTTATGGGCGATGGGATCTTAATGTGTTTTATGAGTTTTTTTTTTTTTTTTTTTTTTTTTGAAAACTATAGTAAACCCACTTGTAGTTAGGTCCATTTTCACTTTACCTACCTGTGGTTTCAAACTTAACACTTTACCCACCTGAACTTCAATCTGTTTTCTCTTTGTTACCCATCTCACCCTCAGACATTAGAGAAACATCTTTTTTAATACAAATCTAAACATAATACGGATAAAAAACACGAACCATTGAAACTCTTCCCCATGAGCCCTAGAAACATGAGAAACCCCATCTGAACAAAGACGTAGAGCTTCATGAAGTGGGTGAAAAGTTGGGTTTTTTAAGCCTCTTGGTGGTTCTATTGCAGTGAAATTTTGGATTTAATATATTCATTGTCCATAATTTTAGTTTCACTAGCTTTTTTTCAAGTGGGTTTTAAATATTTTTTTGAATGATTCATTTCACTGTAAAGGCTCTGATAATGGGATTTGTTTCAAGGACTAGATTGCCATGGCTTTTGGTGGTCTTATTGATGTAGTGATTTTTGTTCACTTGTGGTGGGGGTAGTGTTTGGATTTTGAGAAAATGGGTTGTGCTAACTCCAAAATTTATAAAAAAAAGCTCTGCGTCTCTGTAAAGAACGGAAGAGATTCATCAAGCAGGCCATTGATTCAAGGTATGCTCTAGCAGCTTCTCACGTCTCTTACACAAAGTCCAAAAGGTAGGAAAAAAACTGATTAAAAAATCCAAATCCACAATTGAAATTCTACGGAAGATTGATTTTTTGGGTTCTGGGTATTCATTGAATTTCCATAATTATTGTCTTTCCATTTCTGGGTAGTATCAAAAAATCACCAATAATTCATTGTTTCGTATTTGGGTACTATCGAAAACCACATGAAAATAGGATTTTGACTTCTGGGTATTTGCTAAAATCCAGTTTTTTGGATCTAGAATACTCGGAATTCAATGATGGCAAAGAAATCAGGGTCATTGGATTACTGGAGGAATTACTTTAGGACAGCGAACTCAGACATTTTCGAGATAATCGACCATGCGATTATGGTGGCGACTTCGGATTGTCCGAAGGAGTTCAAATTAAGGAGAGATCGAATAGCTGAGAGGCTTTTCTTTTGTAAATTTTCTCAGTGTTTGGGTTGTGATAGGGTGGAGTTGCCTGTGCCTTGTGGTGGTGGTGAAGACGATGAGACAGAAGAAGAAGATGACAGTGATGGAGGTTGTAAGAGTAGTGGTTTTGAAAGAGGTGGGTGTGAATTTGAGCCAGGTTGGAGTAAGGAGAGCAAGAATAGCTGTTTATTTGTGTGCTATTCCTCCGCTTTGTTTTCATAGAAGTTCTTAAAGCAATTAACAACCTTAACTTTTTAATTTTTGTTATGTTTATTTTCTCCTAAAAATATGTTTTTCTAACATTACAAGGAGAGTTGAGTAACAAATCTTTAACGGAAGTTATCTCAGGTAGATAAAGTATTAAGTTTTAAACCACATGTAAGTAAAGTGAAAACAGGCCTAACCACATGTGGGTTTACTGTAATTTTTTTTTTCTGTAAACAATAATACTTATTAGAACATATAAGAAAATAGTAATACTGGTATTTTAAATCAAATTTATAATACATTACATAATCAGAATTCAACTACAAAAGAGTCTAACCTTTGTAAAGTTAGTTGTAGATTGGGATTATAAACCGTGCATACTAGATACATACAACCAATATGGGATAAACATCCCTATTTTTTTAGTAAAAAATAATATTTATTAGAATATACATGAAAATAGTAATACTCGTATTTTAAACCAAATTTATAGTACATTACATAACCAGAATATAACTACAAAAGAGTCTAACATTTATAATTGTAGACAAGGGTTATAAATAGTGAACACTAAACACACGCAACCAATATAAGATAAATATCTTTATTTATTTTTTAAGTAATCAATAATACTTATTTTTTATTTTAAGGATTACTGTTCCGAAATTGGGCTCATAAAGAGAACAACTATGAACTTCCGTATTCAATTAAATTGATTCTCATTTTGGACCTTCTGTCCGAATCCATTAACAATTTTTTTTTTCTTTACAATTAAAATTTGATTGAAACATTCGTAAAATACACTATTCAATAGATCTTGTTATTTGATAAGGTATTATTAAAAAAAATAAAAATAAAAAGGTTTAAACACTCCATTTTTTACTAATATATATTTTTTTAGAGAGTTCAGGGGTTCAATTTTCAATTACACTAAAAGTTGACTGGTGTTTTTGTTTGATGATAAAGAGCACAATTATCAAAAACAGACATCATAGGTTGGAACTCTATAAAAAAATAATTTTAAAATATTTTAAAATATTTAAAGTCCATCTAAGTTACTTATTCTAAAACTATTTTTAGCACAATAGCATATATTCACCTGCCGAGAAAAAGGTATAATAATAGAATAGATCCTAGAAAAAGGTATTATTTTAAACACTCCAGATCATTTTGTTTAATTAAAATTAGATTGAAACATTTGTAAAATACACCATTCAATAGATCTTTGTTATTTGAAGAGGTATTATTAAAAAAATATAAAAATTTTAAACACTCTATTTATTTATTTATTTATTTTACAGAGATCTAGAATTCAATCTTCACTTACACTAAAAACCGATTGGTGTCTTGATTTGATGATAAAGAGTCCAATTATCAGAAGTAGACGTTGTAGGTTAAAACTCTTTAATAATAATAATAAATTAAAAAAAAAAAAAAAAAAAAACCTTCATTTACTAATAGATTTAGATGAAAGGACCATATTATCTCATTTAGACAAAACCAGAACAAAAATTAAACCTTAGTTGACAGTTGAAATAAAATTTAAAAAACTAAATTGAATTATAACCTAAAAATAAAAATGGCATACCCACGAAGCAGTATTGCTGGTGTGAGACCTTGTGGGCAGCCTCTTGATGCCAATATGCACTCAAATATTTATTTTAAATCCAATTGATCCTAAATATACTAACAGCACTACACATTTAATTTTAATTTATGCTTTTAAAAATGAATTCTTAATTGGAAATTGGAAATTAATTGTTGATGGTCAAATAATTTAAGCAGTTGGGGTTGCAATAGAACAATTTATACATCAAGATCCGGATTTCAATTTTTTTTTTTTTTTTTTTTTACTTTCCTTTGTGGATGTTAATCCGGATTCACTATATTGATGGTGAAAATTGCTTCTCTTGAATTTGAAATGACACTTTTGGCTGTGAAACAATATATTCATCTACATGTTGATTTGTTAGAATAAGTTGATAAATTGTTGCACTTATTACCTATTTTTTTAAGATTTTCTCTCATCTCCCCGTGTGTGTATTAAAAATACTTAGTATTCTCAAAAAAAAAAAAAAAAATGGTTTCATTCCTAATTCATGCAACGCCTCTGCTCTACATGCATGATAAGAGTGTATTGAAAGAGATCACTTTTTTTTTTTTTACTTTACATATTTTAGTTATTTTTGTTAGGACATGTGAAACTTGTTAGAACATATGTTATGTAATATTGACTAATCCTTTGACAAAACACACTTTACTTGTAATTGGATAGATCTAGGATGGGTTTAGTACTTTAAGGAACAAGAGTTCAAGTCTAGTATTAAAGCCGCGCAAAATTGTCCAAGAAATAAGTGAAGAAGTGATGTTCATTAAAGCTCGATAGATATCTCAACAAATAATATCTATCAAGGTTTAATGTTTAATTCTCGACAACTCTCGACAGAAGCTGTATCTATCAAGAATTACAAAATTCAAATTTTCAGATCTGTTTTTCACGCATATCCAAGTTATTTGTATAGGGTTTCTTTTCTCACAACCCTAGACATATATAAGGATTATTTTAAAGGTCGTCAAAGGTGATGCAACTTGATGCAAAGTGATTACTCATGCATATTGTGACCGGAGACAATTTGCCCTAATTCATATTTCTCTTGTAGAAGCTGCAGCGTCTTTGCGCCAAGAGTTTTGTAACCAAGGAACTTCTTGATATTCATCGTTTGGATGAACTAAAGAACTTTGCAGCCAACATCTTCCTTAAGTTGGTGTGTTAGTCATGTACTTGGATCCGTGCATTGATTGATTAGTCACGTACAGGGAGCCATGCATTGAAAGGAGAGATTATCACTACATTACAAGTCCAATTGTGTATTGGAGTAAGAGTTCAACAGTAGGTTGGTATTAGGTACTGAGATTTCTTTTACTTGTAACCGCTTGTTTTGATAATAGTAGATTCTCGAGAGTAGTGACCTTAAATTTACTCGGTAGAGTTTTGCCTCGGTGGTTTTCCCCATTCGTAAACAAATCACCTGTGTCAAATTTATTTTCCACTGCATTTAATTTAGTTGGTGATTTGTTTGTGCTACCACGCTTATTGCATGAAATTGAATCTAATTAATTAACTTGGCTAATTAATTGATTAATTTACCAAAGGGGTCAATACATTCTTGGCCTTTCAATTTTGGTAACGAATTCATTTGACATGACGATTGAAAACAATTAATTTTTCATTAGTACATATTGATAGATTAAAAAAAAAGTTTAAAAATTTGAAATCCGGATGAATTCATTTGTTTTGGGAGAGAACAAAAGGGCCACTTTTGCATAGAAGAATTAAAAATATTTGAATTAGGATAAATTGTGGATTTCTTATATGTATAAATTGTTCCACTGTAACCACAAATACTTAATTTATTTAGCTATTAAAAAAAAAAATTCTCAATTTCCTTCTGATAACTATGTATATGACTATATGGAACACTCGTGTATAATTTTTGAAATTAAAAAATCAATCTAAATTTTTTTTAAAGGAAAAAAAAAAAACCTATAAGTGTATACCATGTTTTATGTTAGATCTAAACTTTTAATTTTGTTAATTAAAGTCTCAAATTTATGAATTTGTATACCATGTACATCTCCGTTTTTCATTTCTATTATTCGGGATAGTAAGAGATCATATCAAAGCTAAAAACAATTATGGGATTTGATAGTATAGTAGAAAGATTTATATATTTCTTTGTACCGCACCTAGGGACAGAACCAAGATTCAAACTTAGGGGGGCCAAAGTTCTTTATTCAAGAATTTTATAAAGTAAGAATATTAATAATAGAGGTTGACAACGATACTTTATTAGCATTAATTTTTGTATTTTTATTTTTAAATCAATAATAGATATTTATAATTAAGAGTTTTGTAAGTCAATTGGCACGTCTTGATATTTTCAAGGTCTGACTAAGGTTAGACCAATTCTTTATTCTATCAACATTATAATTTTTTTTTTAACAATCTATTTATTCTTTTCACATAATTCTATACCTAATAACTTCATAATACTATATATAAACGGTTCTAAAACAAAAACAAAAACTATAGTTAAAAGTTCAAATCCATGTCTAGTATTACAATAATAAAACAACTAAAATAATGGTTAATCAACATCATGCAATAATATTCAGCAAAAAAAAAAAAGGTGAGACAATTATTGGTGTCTTGGTTAAGGATTTTTTTTTTTTTTTTTTTAAATAATTACTTGGTTAAGGTTGAGGTAGCATAAAGATGTGAGATCTATTCCTTTGAAAAATTGCCATTTTGAAAAAAATAGTAAAAAAAGAAAAGAAAAAATAGATCTCTTAAACAATCACATGATAATGAACGGTAACTTTGAGTCTTCAGCTATGTAAATAATAAAGTTTTTCCTATCACTACATTAATTTAGCTAAAGCACAAAGTTTATTACCAATAAACTAATCACACACATGCTTCGGTGGCAGTTTAGGTAAGGCACAAAACAGTAGATTGTTGTTGTTTCACATATGTATTACATTTATGCATGCATGCCAAGTGTGTCCCAAAGTTGTCTCTATGACTATAGGGACACTAATTGGTGTGTGGACGGAGTGACACTAATTGGTGTGTGGATGGAGTGATTAGCAGCATAAGAATTGTCTCTGTGACTATGGGGTGGAGTCATTTGAGAAGGACAAAGAACTCTCAAATGAGAGGTAGAAATTGGGTAAAAATTATTGGGTTTTTGTGATTTGTTTTGCTAGGATTTATAATTGATTTGTTATAATTTTTTTTACTTAGACCGTGTCCAAAGATTTTTTTTTTTTTTTATTATTATCTAAATATGTGAATTATCCAGATTTGTAAATTGTCCAAATGTTTAGCTAAATGTTTTTCTTGATATTCTTGGGACAACTAGACAAGGGATGATTTGATAATTTTTTTCATTTTTGGTTTCATGGGTCAACTTGTAAATTTTTTAGGAGAGGGGGGCCAAGTATATTAATTTTAGAGCTAAAAGTAAATTTTTTATGCTAATATATATACTAGGAAATTTTTTTTCAAAGGTTGGGGGGGGGGCATGGCCCCCCTCAGCCCCAAGGTAGTTCCGTCCCTAACTGCACCTCTTTTATATATATATATATATATATATATATATATGGCCTCCCTCAGCCCCAAGAGAGTTCCGTCCCTGACTGCACCTCTTTTATATTTATATATATATATATATATATATTTATTTTGTAATTGTTGTATATAAATCTGTAATTTATAAAGAATTAAGATCAAACAAGGTGATATTTCTTTGCCTGATTATCAACTGCATCTGCATGCAACCTCATCTTTAATTTTAGTCTAGAAAAATGGTTTCATTACACATCATTGATTTTGATTTGAATTCTCGTGGAACTAAACAATATCAATAATTCATAATCGCACAAGATCAAACTCAATGATGTAGTTGCATTTTAATTGTTAAAAATTGGGGGACCATGACAAGTCATTTTGACTGTTTAGACATCAAGAATTGTTTTATGTGAAGTGATTGAAGATATCTATATATTTATATATCTATATATATAATAATAGGTAAAACTGAAAGAAAATCCAATTAAATTTCAAATTGGAATTCAATTACAGTCTAATTTTGTGCCACGTGTCCCATCTAATCTAAGTTTTTAAATTTTTGTACCAAGTGAGTTAATTCAATGTAAAAATTGGATTTCAATTAAAGTTTAATTTTGCGACATGTGTCCCATCTAATCTAAGTTTATTAATTTTGTACCAAATGAGTTAATTTAGTGTAAAAAATAAGGGGTCCAATATAAGTAAACCATAAAAAACATAATTTTTGAATGATTTTATATTTATGAGCCCTTTTTTTTGGAAAAACTAAAAACAATTCAAGTTTATAAGTCATATATATATATATATATAAAGATAAAGTTAAGAAAAAATCCGATTAGATTTTAAATTAGAATTCAATTAGAGTCTAATTTTGCGTTATGTGTCCCATCTAATCAAAAAATTTAAATTTTTGAACCAAGTTAGTTAGTTTATTTTAAAAATTGGATTTCAATTAGAGTTTAACTTTACGGCATGTGTTCTATCTAATTGAATTTTTTTAATTTTTATGCCAAATGAGTTAATTTAGAGTAGAAAATGAGGAGTCCAATATAAATAAACCATAAATAACATAATCATATATCTATATATAAATTTAGAGGAAGAGAGAGTTTGAATGATTTTATATTTATGAGCCTTTTTTTATAACTAAAAACAATTCAAATTTATAAGTAATCTATCTATCTATCTGTCTATATATATATACACACACATTAATAGGTAAAGTTTAAAGAAAATCCAATTAGATTTTACAATTGAAGTCCAATTTTGCGCCATGTGTCCTAAATTATTTATTTTTAGAGAGAGTTTTATTTCTTAATTTTGGAATCAAATGTGGAACCATGTCATAAATATTCATTAAAGTGAGTTATTGTGTACAAAAACCAAAGAGTGTAGAATTAATGAACATAAAAATATTTTAAAAAATGGATGATTTACATTTTCTTAAATGAACGATTTACATTTTCTACCTAATAACATTCTTACAAGACTTTTTAAAAAGGTAAAAAAAAAAATGACTATTAATAATATTTAAATTATATATGTAAGATTATTGTACTATGCATCTTAATGTGTATCTTTTAAGTATATCCATGCATATGCATGGGGTTACAACTTAGTCTATATATATAATAATAGGTGAAGCTGAGAGAAACTCAAATTAGAATTTCAAATTAGATTTCTAATTTTGCGCCATGTGTCCTAAATTATTTATTCTTAAAGAGTTTTATTTCTTAGTTTTAGAATCAAATGTGGGATCACATCATAAATATTCATCCAAGTGAGTTATTAAGTACAAAAACCAAAGAGTCTAGAATAAATGAATCGTTAAAAAAAAGTGTTTTAAAATAATTTTAAAAAAATTGATAATTTACATTTTATACCTAATAATATCCTTACAAAATTTTTTAAAGAGTTAACAAAATATAAAAATGATTATTAATAATATTTAAATTATATATATAGGAATTATATTATGCATCTTATTGTATATTTTTAAGTTTATCTATGTATATGCATAAAGTTACAAGCTAGGAGAATCTTTGGTTTCATGGAAGTCTAAAAAATAGTCCATAGTCTCCAGATCTTTTGCAAAGGTAGAATACAGGGCTATGGCTGTGACAGTTTGTGAAATAACTTGGCTACTAGCATTGTTGAAGGATCTTGAGGTTTATCATCCATGACTAGAAATGCTTTTCAGTGATAATCAAGCAGCAATATACATAGGGGAGAATCCAGTATTTCACGAAAGGACTAAACACATTGAAATTTACTGTCACTTTGTTAAGGACAAGGTGCAAGATAGAGTGATTAAGTTGTTTTACACTTCTACTCACACTCGATTGGCAGATTTACTCGTAAAGGCACTTAGTGCTCAACAATTAGCTTCTTTGCTTATCAGGATGAGCATCATCAATATCCATGGTTCTGGTGCTCATCTTGAGGGGGGATGTGAAGATGTGAAATGCAAAGATGCTAAATCCAAAGATGGTAGAAGTCAAAAGAAGAAGAGAGAAGTTAGTGCAGTGAAGTGTAGTGCACTAGTGTGGTAAAGTGCATAGACTGCTGCATATACGATATAAGGAGTTGCCTAACTGCAAGACCTGTTGTGTATTGATTGTACTACATGTACTTTATAGAAGATTAGTTATTTATGTACAGTGATTAATACTCGTGCCATAACTGATTACCTCATAATGTGCAAATTAGTTTTCCTTTTCTGTTGCTATATATATAGGACCTCTTGTACAGGTTTTTTTTTCTTTTTTTCTTTTTTTTTTCATTCATTGAATAATAACAAAAATCATTCTAGAAACTTCTCTCTGTTTTTCTCTCTAAGCTTTCATGCTTTTCTTTCTCTGTTAGCTTTCAAGCTTTTCTTTCTTTGTTCTCTATGTTCAAATCTTACACATGTAGCTCTTCTTGGCTATCTTCTCAAAGGAAGCAACAATTTTCTCTCTCCTCTTTAGCTATCTCCCAAGCAAAAATCTATTTTTTCTCTCTTGGTTTCACATTTTATATTCTCTCTCCCCATAGGGAGGACCCTTCAGCCAAAGCATTGTCTATTTATAAGACTTCTTTTCCTATTCCTATTCCTTCTGGCACAAGGAATACATTACTTTTTTAATAAGGAATAAACTTTTCTTTCTCACCAAAGAATAGTCTTTCTTTCCACACCAAGGAAACCCAAATTAATATTTACTTTTTCAACTAGGAAACCCAATTAACATTCCAAGTCATAATTGGAATTGAGGCAATTTCCCAACAAAATATGCATTGGTGGTGGAGAGTATAACTTCAACATTCTATTGAACACTTTAGGGATGATTGATTTTATGAACTGAAAATTTCTCATTCGCAAATTTACGCACCAAACACTTCACTTGTTTTGCCATGAAAATGTCAACAAAAAGTCAAATGTCTTTCTGTTTTATATTATATAGATATAGATGTAAATAGATTATCTCAATTTAATAAGATTTAAAATTATGGTAAAAAAAAAATTGCATTCCTTCCTCTTTCTATAAGAAGGCTATTCATCCACAAATTCAATCATTCTAGCCTAACCCTATATTTACATCATTTGCTTATAAGCTCGATAACTATTGAGTCCATCATTTTATAATGGTTATATTTGGAAGGATTCTTTCTATTTGTGTTGAAATAGGCAAAGTTACAAAGATTATTTCATGGTTAAGATGTATTTTTGACAATTTTAAAGATATATGCCATGATAATGAATGGTAACTGATATTATATATGTGGAAATATGCACTTTTTAATTTTTTTAAAATTAAACATTTGTTGAAAAATAACTCCTATTATTTTTTTTTTACCAAAAATTTCAATTAATTTTAAAGCAATATAGGATTGATTGAATTCAATAAGGAGTCTAGTACATATTAATCCCAAATTCCCAATTAATAATTTTGTTCCATGTATTTTATTCCAAGTTGCAACTAAAAAAATATAGAAAATGATTAGGTGGCTAGGTTAGTTAAAAATTACATGATTGTGAATTTATTAAGTTTTCATTTGTCTAATAATTAAGTTTTATCTTATAAGAACTTGATGTGGGAAAAGAAAAAGTATCCCAATTTTACTATCATGATAATATGGAAAATTCTCTTCCAAATTTGTCAAATATTTCATATCAAAACAAAGTTGAAAAAAATGAGTTTATTTAAAATAAGGCATACTATTAAATCTATCCTCCCCAAACTATCGAATTATTATTATTATTATAAAGGAACACTATGTAGAGAGAAAAGAACAATAAAAAATAATAGAATAGATAAAATTTGAAGAAATTAAAGTTACAAAACTAAATTGAAAATTAGGCAAAATTAGAGTATGTAATTTTAATTTAGCCTATAAAAAATTATATTGTATATGGATAAGAATATGTAAATGTTTATGTTTATGTTTATAAACTATTTATTTAAATATCGTATGAAAATTTTGGTTTTCTCTCTATGATTTTTATTTTGTATATAAATTTGAAATTTGATAATTATGGAATTTATTGTTATTGTGCTTTTATGTAAAGCTATTATATATATATATATATATAGATAGATATTTATTATGATTGTATTTATACATTGAACTATCTATTTTATCATTTAATTGAGAGTTTAAATAAAAAATAAAATTTAAGTCTAATTGAAAAATATACATGTAAAATTGTGAGCACATAAAATCTTATATGACAAAATATTTTGAGGTCAACCCAAAGTCAAATGTTTTCGGTTTTATAAATATTATAGATTAGATTAGGTTATGTGTATAAATCTTTTATAAAAAATAATATATTACCTACAATTTGTTAGCTCACTTTCAAATTGTAATGATTAATAACTCACAAACCATAGCACTTTGCTAACAATAATTATTCAAATTAGTTCTAGTGATAATATCGCTTGAATTTGGATTGATAGAGTTCTCTTGTCTGTTTATATTTTTCATAATGGAATTGAATAAAGCTAAAAGTTTAAATATATCTATTATATATAATGGGTCAAATTCGTGTGTGTGTATGTGTGACACTTAAAATGGGTAATTAGGAAACTCAATTACTAATTTTTAGTAAGTCAGGATGTTTTGTGTTTTTTGTTTTTGGTTCAAAGTTAATGGCCTTGGATTGATATCATTAACAAGAGAGTCAAGAATAAAAACAAAAAAGGCGTGTAGATATATCTATTATGAATATAGTTTTCCACTACTAATTTTATATGAAGAGAGAAAAACAAATATAAAATTATTTCTTCTCTTCACTTGAATTTGATCATTTCTATATGAAAAAAAATTATAAAAGGTACAATGACGGTGGTAATGTCATTGGTTCGATCATTGCAGGTCTTATAATCGAGATATTAGGGACTTGGACTTGCATAATTACTGCTGACGTCCTATGGATCATGTCCATTATTGGAGACTCTCCAGTAATGATGGTTATTTCTCATTCAATGTTAACGCTGACTACTCCATTGTTTCTTTTTGAAGAACTACCTAAAATTAAAGGAGCACTCATTGTTATAATATTCAAAAGAATAATGTTAGAGATACAAACTTTTTTACAAAAAGTTTTACAAATTAATTTTGCTGATATGTTGAGTGGTTATTAGTACATAAAAAAATGATGTTAATGGTGGGCGTAGTTGAAAACCAATAAAAAGTTGTTCACATCAACAGTTTGTAAAAATATTGTGAAATAGTTTGTGACTGTAGCATTACTCTATTCAAAATCTCAATTGCATTTGGAGCAGTATTAAAATTAAAATTAGATGGTGTAATTTCAATTTAGCATATAAAAAATTTAATGTAGATTTATATTTATATGTATATGTGTGTATATATATATATATATATGTTTATGTATATGTATATGTTTATATTAATGTTTATGAAGTTTTTATTAAAAAAAGAAACGATATGTGCTATATATATATATATATATATGAGAGAAACTCAAATTAGAATTCCAAATTAGAGTTTCAATTTTGCATCATGTGTCCTAAATTATTTATTCTTAAAGAATTTTATTTCTTAATTTTAGAATCAAATGTGGTACCAAATCATAAATATTTATCCAAGTGAGTTATTAAGTACAAAAATCAAAGAGTTTAAAATAAATGAATTCTAGGGAAAAAAAAAGTGTTTCACAATAATTTTTTTTTTTTAAATAGACAATTTACATTTTTTACCTAATAATATCCTTACAAAATTTTTTAAAGAGTTAACAAAATATAAAAATGACTATCAATGGTATTTAAATTATATATATATGACTTATATTATGCATCTTATTATATATTTTTAAGTGTATCCGTGCATATACATGGGGTTACAAGCTAACCCTAATTATATTAGGTGTGGGAATTTTATGGACCCTAGAAAATGAGAAGCCTACTAAATTAATTTGCTCTGCTAACACAAATGGAAACAACGTAGGTACTACACCAAATTGTCATTTGCGTCTCGTTTTTCAGACATTTCTTTCACAAAATAATTTCATACATTCGTTTGTAGACATTTAAAATTATCTTATTATTCCATGGCTTTGTTAACTTAGGCTAATATGAGAATTTTCAAACAAATATGAAAAGAAAAAAAAATTATGAAAAATGATATTTCTATAACATTTTTATAACAAATTAATTTCAGGTGACATACTGTTATTGATGAATAAAAAAGCAATAGTAATTGTAGTTTAAATTTAAAACCAATAACGACTTGCCACTTAAATTAATTCGTTGTAGAAATGTTATAAATATAATATTAGTCTTAGATAATACCATCCTCTCTCAGTTGAGATTTGTATAAAGGCAGGATAAATACATTTCCTCTCATACAGTAACTTATTTGTTGCATTTATAACTTCAATAAAACTATCATTTTCTGAAATATTTAAGAAGCATCATTTCAAAAAAAACCTTAAAAAATGGCCAAACAAACTAATGTACCACATCCAGTTTGAACAGATTACCTCACAATCGGCCACTATCCAGATTTTTTTTTTTTTTTTTGAAGCATATATATTATAATTTATAGATAAAAAAATAAGTAGCAAAAAGTAAGGATTATTATTGAAATTATTACTCATTGCATCAACAAACCCAGTATGGAACATGTATGTCGCTTAGCTTCATGTACTTAATAATTTCAATACTAATCCTAATGTTATTTGACTATAGCAATAGCAATAGGTACCATTTTATAATCATAAGAGAATCAAAGATCAGGAATCTTCATTGTACGTACCATCAGATATCACCGTCCATGGAAAGGCCTAGTTTGAAATAAAAGTTAAAAGAGACTAAAATTGAATTATAACTTAAAAAAATAAAATAACATGCCACGAAGCCGTATTGCTGGTGTGAATGTGATGATACCTTGTGGGGCCAGCCTCTTGTCGCTAATATGCTACTCAAATATTTATTTAAATCCAGTTGATCCTAACAGCATTACACGTTTAATTTTAATTTTTGCTTTTAAAAATGAATTCTTGATGGCAATCTTACTTGTTCATAACAAGAGGTAATTGGAAATTAATTGCTAATAGTCAAATAATTTAAGCAGCTAAATAAAACAATTTTTTTTAAATGAATAATTTATTAATACTCCTACAAGTAAAGATTTAACTCTATTGGTTATAATTTGGGAGCCTTCTTGCACTTTTCTTTTAGAATCAAATCATAATAAATATTATTAAGAAACTGGTAAATCAACAACAATAGTACTAGCAATGTCTGGAAGAACAAACTTCATTCAAACTAAAAGCAAAAAAGAAGATCTTGCTCTCTTCTAGTTAAGGTATGTGCAACAACATTACTTTGTCTAATAGAAAGAAAGAAGGAACGTTCTGTAGAAAAAGAGCTGACAAAAGATAGTGTCTTGAATTAAATGACCAAAGGCAGAAGAAGACATAACACTATGTCGCAAGGAGTTTATAACAAACTCAAAGTCACCTTCAAAAAAAGATTGATTAAAACTCATTTCACAAACAAAAAGAATTGCTCTTCTAGCTACTAAGGACTCGAGAATATCCATTGATGATGGCATTGAGATTTGTTTTTCTAAAAGAGCTCCCATAACTTCACCATCTAAGTTTTGAATTACCGCTCCAATACTGGCTTCATTAGATTCCTCAAACAAAGCTCCATCATTGTTTTAAGAGAACTCAAAGGAATTGCCTAAAGGGCCTAAAAAAAGGGTTGGTTTGTGCCACTACATCCAGGGATCCCACCTTACACTCAAACCTGGTGGCTCGGTTGATTGCATCAAGGTGATTTAGATAATTACCTCACTTGCCTATATTGTAGAGACGACCTTAGCTAAATAATTTAGAACAACCCACCAAAATATAGTATTCCTAAATACTAACAATAGTTCTTTTAGTTCCTAAAAATAAATAAATAAACAATTCTTTTCATCAAATCCAACAATTTGGTGTGGAAACTATATGATAAAACTATTGTTGGCTCAATAGTAATATGACTACTCAAATTTTAAAATTCTATTAGAACTTCAGGAGAAATTGTTTCAGAAACTTCCCTAACTTCAATAATTCTTCCCTGGTAAGAGAAAAAAAAAATTAAG
This sequence comes from Quercus robur, assembly GCF_932294415.1. Taxonomy (NCBI): domain Eukaryota; kingdom Viridiplantae; phylum Streptophyta; class Magnoliopsida; order Fagales; family Fagaceae; genus Quercus; species Quercus robur. The sequence continues at coordinate 18,636,981 of NC_065537.1, forward strand.
TCATTGAAAACTCATTTCAAACAATTTATATCTCATTCTAGCTCAAGTCCATTTAAATCTAATTCTAAACTATTTAAAATTAATTTAAACTTTCTAACTTAAAATTATTACTTTTAAGCATGAAATTGAAGCAAATATTATGACAAATGATGTTCAACTTATACCCCAAAAAATTTAAATTTTTTTTTTATAATATCAAACTATTATTTTATTGAACTGCTATTGATTATTTGTTAATCTTTAATAAATAATAACATTATACTTTCAAAAAATAATTAACTAATTATTTTTCTAAAAATTTAAAACATAAACATATATATTACATATCAAACGATATAAATTAAATATATTTTTTGTTTCGATTTTGTATTTTACACATACATGCTCGCTATAAACATAGGCGAGTAGTTTTAAGAATTAAGAAAAATGTTGCAACTTGCGACTAGAGCAGTTATGCAACATGAGACATATAATAGGAGGGAACCTATGGTGCCCAATATTTCATTCACTAATACAAAGGTTAGGTTGAAACACATGTTCATAGTCCAATTTGACATAGTTGCTAAGGCAGTCACAAATCAACAAATTGGTTATCCCATAAAATTTTGTATTGTGAATTTTTGGAGTAGTATACTTCAAACCCACAAAATAAATTAATGAGTATACTTCAAAACTGATAGAAAAATCATTTAGATTTCAAATTGAACTTCAATTGTGATTTAATTTTATTCCATTTGTTCAGTCTAATTACCTTAATATCACTAACCACCTTTAAATTCTTTGGACTTATTGCCAACCGAAAAAACGCTAATCGACGTGACTAAAGGACACCATTCCTATATAAGAGAGTGTTGATAAATGCAGAATTTCAAACTAACAAACTTCCCCTGGCCTTGAGAAAGAGAGAGGCTCATAATTTTACACTTCATACAATATCCCACAACCATTCACGAAGGCCTCTAAAAAACAATTACCCCAAAAGCTACATGAAAGAAAGACTCTTAACAACACCTATCCAAAAAATGAGTCAAGCAAACTTCCAAAAAAATTTAATCACAACCCTTCTTATGAGCAATACGCCATTTGGGTTTTTTTTAGAAACCCTAATGTCTGTAATGTGTGACTTGTACACGTTTGAAAGTGTACATATATATATAAGCTTTTGTTTATATCAATTAATACAACTTTGAAGAGGTTTTTACTTGAATAGATCATATCATGCATAAAATATATTAACTAAACAATATAATCTTTGACTTTAGAAAGATGTATATTGGTCAAAACTAAGCATCCATGGATCCAATGAGCTTTTCGTTATATCAATTAATACAACTTTGAAGAGGTTTTTACTTGAATAGATCATATTTTGCATAAAATATATTAACTAAACAATATAATCTTTTACTTGACAAAGATATATATTGGTCAATACTAAACGTCCATGGATCCAACGACCTTGTGTCCACTAGTTTCCTTAAAAAGAAGATAGATCCCAATATAACAGATAGTAGAAATGACACAATGTTGAACAAGGTTAACTATCGAGCCGACAATCTAGCCCACTTGACTATCCCAACTCTCAGTCCCTAAAACTCCAATGAATAGATTAAATAATTTGTGTTGTTGGATATCGATTCCAAACAGACTGAATAGAATACACTCAAATTTTCTAAAAAATCTAATAGTCAACGAAAAGTTTGAGTCTCTCAATTTGATCTTATCAGATTGATTATCCTCTTTTAGAATTATTTGGCAATCTAATTAATTTATTCTAGGTCTTATAAATAGTATAGTTATTAATAAGTAATAATTGTTCTATTTCTTTTAAGAGTGTCCACTATATATACTAACCAACATGCTTTTATATAGATTAACCCATGCATGTAAAGGGTTTAAGAAATGTTTCAATTAAATTAGCTTAGCAGCCGTGACAAATTTGAAATCCCTTTTCTTGGGTGAAAACTAGTCTAATATATAATAATATAAAAGCGAAACATTTGAGTTTTTATTTGATCTCAAGAAAGTTTGTTACATAAGTTTTAAAGCTCTTACAATTTTCTACATCATTATTTTTATTTAATTTGATTTATTATTTAGTATAATTTAAAGTCTCAAAGAAAATCTGAATCATTCCCCAAACCCTAAACCTCATGCTATCTCTCCCCTTCCATAAAAAATAAAAATAAAAAAACCTAACATGACCCATTTCAAACATTTCCTTTTGTCTTTTCCAATGAATTTAAAATTTTTGGGTAGTATCAAGCAATTATCATTTACATTTAATTATTTGTTAATCTTTAACAATAAATAAAATTATACTTTCAAAAAAATTCTTAATTAATTATAAGTCTAAAAACGCAAAACATAAACATTAATGTAAACATAAATTTATAGTTTAAGCACCAAAATATATAAATTAAATAATTTTTATGTTCATTTCATACTTACACAATTTTTTATTTTACACATAAATGTTTGCTCCAAAAGCAGGCTAGAGGTTTTAGGAATTAAAGAAAAAAAAATGTTGCAGCTAGATCAATTCTACAGCATGATGCATGTCAAAATGTGAAATTTTCAAATGAAAAAAAAAAAGGTGGTTACATATAGTAAATAAAAAAGTCTAAACAATATTTATCAAAAAGTATAAGTTTTGAACAAATTTGTTGGTAAGTCATCGGAAAACAAATAATACACATCATCTCCAAAAATAAAAAAGTCAATTGTAAAAGAAAATAATGCAAATAAAAATACAATGATGATAAATATATATGTTCCCAAATTTCTGTCCAGTGACTTCTCAAATATCAATAGAGTCCTTGACTCCACTAATTAAACAAATCAATGGAGTCCTTGACTCTACTACTTCAATTAATTCAAGGGAATCCTTAACTTAAGTCTACCATTTCAATTAATTCAATAGAATCCTCGACTCCACCACATCAAATAATTAAATAGAGTCTTTGACTCTACCATTTCAAATAATTCAATGGAGTCCTTGATTCCACCAATTTCAACAATGGAGTCCTTGACTCCACCAATTTAAAATAATATGTTTCAATGGAGTCCTTGACTCCCTAAATTATTTTAAATAGAGTGGAGTTTCTAATTCCTTCAAATTAATTTAATGGAGTATATAATTCCAATATGATTAATTCACTTGATTTTCTAATTCCTGAACCAAAATTTGAGTTTCTAATTCCCAAAATAAAATGAACAAAAAATTGGTTTGAGATAAATTTCCAATTCCCAATCTCTAAAAATGACCGTAAAAATAAAATTGCTTCAAAAGAATTTTCAATCCCACAATCAAATTTAGGAACTTCCATCAAAATATCATTACTTGTTAAAATTCCTACAAAGAACCAAATGAAATAAAGGAAAAATTTTTAGACATTCAATTTCTCAATAAGTAGAGCCTTTTGCTCAATTTCCACAAAAACATGGGTCCTTAATTCATCCTTGTGATTAAAATAAATTCTCACCCAAAAACAAAATTAAGTCAGTGCTTAATTAAATACCAAGCATTTGACTTAAATGTCCATCATTTAGAGTGGGCAAAATAATATTTGAGGATTTTAAATTTAAAACCTCAACTTAAGAACAACAATTGGCTTGATCCCCGCCAAGGGTATGTATGCAACCTAAATGCATTATTAGGTGCAGCCACAAATAAATCAAAATACATATCCCCTCAAACACAAAAAATAAATGTATGTATGAAGATGACAAGGTTGGAATCAGAGGGAATAATTTTCTTTGAAATAAGGGATTGTGATTAAGAGATACGTTATCTTGAATGGGCATTACTCAAATCAATAAAACTCATACACCCAAATGCCATTAGGTGAAATTATGTTTGATGGATTTTATTTCAACAAAAATATTTTTGTCAAACAACAAATATAATAGGAGAGAACCTATGGTGCCCAATGTCTCGTTCACTGATACAAATGTTAGGCTAAAGCACATGTTCATAATCCAATTTGGCATATTTGCTAAGTTTCTCGTAAATCAGCAAATCAGTTATCTGATAAATTTTTGTATTGTGAACTCTTGAAGTATAGTTCAAAATTGAGATAAAATCTAATTATATTTTAAATTGGATTTCAATTAATTTTGATATAATTTTATGCCATATGTCTAGTCTAATTACCTTAATTTTGCTACCAACTTAGAAAGCCATACATTCATTTTTCTTGGCTCAGTTGCCAACTATGGAAATACTAATTGTTGTGATTGAAGGACATCATTCCATTATAACAAGGTGACTGATCACTAAAGAACTTAAATTTCACCCAAAATGCCAAAGACTCAAAGAGAATGAGGCTTATAATTTTACACTTCATCCAGTATCCCTTGACCATACACGAAAGTCTTTGAAAAACAAATACCCAAAAAAGACTTGTGGAAGAAATACTCTAAACACCTTTCCGAAAAATAGAGGCAAATAATCTTTGTAAAAAATTTAATCAAAATCCTATGTGTATCCGGATCATTTACAATACAAAAGGTTGTTTTTTGTTTTTTGTTTTTTTTTTTCAGAGCCCCAATTTGTTTCTTGTACAAGATTATGCTTATGTTTATTTTTTTTAATTTTTTTAAATAATTATTTTAGATTTTTTTTTAAAGTATAATTATATATATTAAAAGCCAAAGTTAAGAAAAAATCTAGTTAGATTATAAAATTAAAGTCAAATTTTGTGCTATATGTCAAATCAATTTCTTACTTTTGGTGCAGCAACTTATCTTTTATCACTTATCGGAACAATAAAGGATTTTGTTAGTTTTTTATTAAAGGTGACACCACTTTCAATAAGATTTTATATATATATATATATATATATATAAAATTTTAAGTCATATTGAACTTTTAGTTTTAACATTTATTTACTTTGAGACAACTCATTTTTTTAATTTGATATTTTTTTTATATTTAAAGAACCTTATCATTTGAAAGAGGGAGTATTGTTTTGAGTTTGAATTAAGATAATTCAACAATAATTTCTTTTTAAAAATAAATTATAAATTGGCAAGAGTATGATCAGATGAGAAATAACAATGAAGTATACTAATAAACTACACCATATTGCTAGAGCTATAAATATGTGATATCAAATCTGAGATGCCGACCGCACAATAGACAAATAAGTTGATACCAAGGGTCACTATACTTTAAAGGGGTTTCAATTTGTGCTAACATTCCATCTCATTTGTAAAATTTTGAACGTATAATACTTTCAACCTATTCAAAATTATTTTAAGCCCAACTAAATTACTTAATCTAAAACTATTTTTAGCACAATAGCACATATCCTCCTGTTGTAAAAAAGGTATAATAATAGAATAGATCCTAGAGGATGTAGCTCTTCCAAACACCAACCCTAGAAGCATGGTATGTATATTAAAATTATTTTTAGCACAATAGCATATATTCACCTGTTGAGGAAAAAGGTATAATAATAGAATAGATCCTAGAGGATGTAGCTCTTCCAAATGCCAACCCTAGAAGCATGGTATGTATATTAGTTTTCGTGTGTTTGGGGTGTGGGGGTGAGCTTTGTCCCTACATTTTATGGTCATTGTTAATTTGATTAATACATTTTGGTAGTAGTCAATTTGGTCCTAGTTATTTTCAACTTTTAATCAATTTGGTTTCTACCATTAAGAGTCCATTTGGATACAACTTATTTTATTGAAAACTGAAAATTGAAAATACTGTAGCAAAATAATTTTTAAATGTGTAAATAGTACCGTGGGACCCATTTTTAATATATTTTTTTTAATAAAGTGATTGTGAGTCTCGTGAATAGTGCAAGAATAGTGCACAGTGTAATCCACGTACATGAATAGTGTAGGTTACTGTTTATAAGCCTAAATGCACTGTTCATGTCCCATGAACAGTGCAAGAGGTGCTTAAAGAAAAAAAAAAAACATGAAATCATCCGTATCCAAACTGTGCCTAAATCACAACTTTTCTTGCACTTTCTTGAAAACCAAACACAAATCAAATTTACTAATCTCTAGCTCTGGTAGGGCACAAATATCAACTCAACAGCTAAAACAAACCCAGATTTGGACCTAGAATAACTGTATTGAAACTTATATGGACCAAATTAACCGTAAGTTGAAAATTATAAATAAATAAAAAACCATTTTGACTGCTACCAAAATGTAAGGATCAAATTGACTAAAAGTTGAAAATAGCATGGATCAAATTGACTGTTATCAAAATGTAAAAACCGAATTGACAATAAAGACAAAAAATGGTATTTTTGCTTATTATGAATGTATTATTATTGAGCTCTTATGTGCTAATATTGGTTATGTTTCTTTAATCTTTATTTATGAGGTGGTCCATGACGGGCTCTTAATATATGTTTTTATAGGAGTTTAAGGTTTACTTTTTGGAATTTTATGGGTGATGGGATCTAATTGTGCTTTTATGAGTTTAAGGATTACTGTTCGGAAATTAGGCTCATAAAGAGAATAACTATGAACTTCCGTATTCAATTAGAGTGATTCTCATTTTGGACATTCTTTCCGAATCCATTAACAATTTTATTTTTTTAATTAAAATTTGATTGAAAGATTCGTAAAATACACCATTCAATAGATCTTGTTATTTGATAAAGTATTATTATAAAAAAAATAAAAATAAAAAGGTTTAAACACTTCATTTACTGATTTTTTATTATAAAGATCTATGGTACAATCCTTGATTACACAATTATCAAAAGCGGATGTCATAAATTGAAACTCTATAAAAAAAATATTAAAAAAAAAAAAAACTTCATTTACTAATAAATTTAGATGAAAGGACCGTATTATCTCATTTAGGAGAAATTATAGCGTCCTTTGGTGGACCACGTTATTTGTCCACCATTCCACTAAAAAACTTTTATTTGTTTAAAATTGCTGAGTCAGTAATTAATTTCTATTTAAAAAAAATTTATAACTAACAATTTCAAACATGTGGAAGTTTTTTTGTAGAATAGTGGACCACATCATTTGTCCACCATGTAGATCTTATAATTTCTCTTCATTTAGACAAAACCAGAACAAAAATTAAACCTTAGTTGACAGTTGAAATAAAATTTAAAAAACTAAAAAGAAAATGGCAACCCACGAAGCAGTATTGGTGGTGTGAGAACTTGTGGGCATCCTCTTGATGCCAATAGCTACTCAAATATTTATTTTTAAATCCAATTGATCCTAAATATACTAACAGCACTACACATTTAATTTTAATTTATGCTTTTAAAAATGAATTCTTAATTGGGAGTTGGAAATTGGAAATTAATTGTTAATGGTCAAATAATTTAAGCAGTTGGGGTTGCAATAGAACAATTTATATATCAAGATCCGGATTTCAAGTGGATGTTAATCCGGATTTTCACTATATTGGTTCTCTTGAATTTGAGATGACACTTTTGGCTGTGAAACGATATATTCGTCTGCATGTTGATATGTTAGAATAAGTTGATAAATTGTTGCACCTATTACCTATTTTCAGAAGTTGGTTTCATGCCAAGTTCATGCAACGCCTCTGCTCTACATAATAAGAGTGTATAGAAAGGGATCACTTTTTCTTTTTTTTTTACTTTACATATTTTAGTTATTTTGGTAACGAATTCATTTGACATGATGATTGAAAACAATTAATTTTTCATTAGTACATATTTATAGATAAAAAAAAACAAAGTTAAAAATTGAAATCCGGATGAATTCATTTTTTTGGGAGAGAACAAAAGGGCCACTTTTGCATAGAAGAATTAAAAAGATTCGAATTTGGATAAATTGTGGATTTCTTATATGTATAAATTGTTCCATTGTAACCACAAATACTTAATTTATTTAGCTATTAGCAAAAAATTACCAATTGCCTTCTGATAACTATGTATATGGAACACTCTTACTTATAATTTTTGAAATTAAAAATCAATCTAAAATTTAAAATAAAAAAAGGAAAATTACCTAGAAAAACCTAAAGTGTACACCATGTTTCATATCAGATCTAAACTTTTAATTTTGTTAATTAAAGTTTCAAATTTATGAAATTATATCTAAATAAGAAAATTGCACATCGTCCTTTTTCATCTCTATTATTCAGGGCAGTAAGAGAGCATATTAAAGCAAAAGGCCATTATGGGATTTGATAGTATGGTAGAAAGATTTATATATTTCTTTGTACCACACTTATTATATTATTGTTATTGTGGTATATAAATCTTTAATTTATAAAGAATTTAAGATCAAACAAGGTAATATTTTTATGAATTATGCTTCAACATTTGAATAACACAAGAGCATCATTCAAATACTAGCATACTTAGATCCTAATTATCATGGCAACCTCACAACAAAACATGTTAATTTAAACATATTAACAACACTATAACAATAAAATAACACTAAACTATACTTGTATATAAATCAAATAAAAAGAAGAAGGGGGAAAGTTCTCTAGATCTTTAAAGGAGTGAGGTAATTAAATTTTCAATCGCAATTCGAGACTTAGGAAGATCAAATGCACAATGACTTTTCATTTTTGCTTTTCTCTAGAGCTATGGGGAAGTGGGGTGCTTCAGAGTGAGATTGTTCCCTCTACTTATAGTAAAGTGAGAATGCTCTAAAAGGGGTAGGCGGGTTGGCTTGGGTTTGGTAGAAGTGAAGAGCAAGCAAAGAGACGAAAATAGAAAAATAAATGGAGTCAAAGGGGTTAAAGAGATCAGCACTTGAACCCAGTGATGATCATGATTCTTGTATTTCAAAAAAAAAAATCATGATTCTTGCCTTTTTCTGCTCTTGCGTGAATGTTTTTCAAGATTTTTACCAATTTTCAGCCAAATTTATTCTATTTTATCATTAATGGCCTCAATTATCATTAAACTTCCCCTTTTAAAGGGAAATTTCAACAATAATCGAGGGATCATTATTGTTTGATCACCTGATTATCAAATGCATACAACCTCATCATTATTTTTTATTCAAATCCTCATGAAACCAATCAAAATCAATAATTCATAATTGCACAGGATCAAACTCAATCATGTAGTTGCATTTTAATTGTTAAAAAACAGGGCCCATGACATGTCATTTTAACTGTCAAGACTTCAAGAATTGTTTTATGTGAAGTGATTGGAGATACAGCGGTCAAAATTAAAATTTACCCCTCGAGATGTAAAATTATCATTACCCCTCAACGGAGGTTATATTATATGCAAGTTTTAAAATGGAATGTCTATAATGGAATGATCCACTAAGTAACCCAACATTTTAACCATTTCCGATCTCTGATCAACAAACACCCCTAAAACGCCAATCATTTTATTTGGTCAAATAAAAAATTAGGAGCTATAAATGTTAATGGGTTGTTCGCTTGACAAAACTTATAATCTTAAAAAATGTTAATTCTTAAGAGTTTGAACTCTTAAGAATTTAAATTCCTTATAAAATATTTGACTTTTCAGTATATAAAATATAAAGCCAACTACTATAAAGACTATCGGTGAAAATAGATAAACCCCTCTCTCACTCTCTCATATTTTTTGCAATTTCAAAATTTTGTTGGTGTCCTTTATGCGCTTTCAAAAACAAGCTTAGAATGACAAAACATGAAACTTTATTTGCGATTGAACAGGTTCTTCTGAAACTTTATTTTATTGTTATGAAACTTTTGTTTTATAATTGCGATTTCAAAAACAATAAAATAGGCCACACACAAAAGTTTCATATTTGCAATTTCTATAGTGTTAATTAACCTATCATGACTGGATTACACAAGCAGTCACAAGAAAATTCAAAAATAAAGGAGGTGATATATAGAGTTTGAAAGACAGCCACAAGTAGATAAAGTGGATTTAAATCTTCTAGATTTTCTAAAGTGCTCTACTAATAAATTTTTTATATCCTAACCATACTTTTATGATTTAAATAAATCTATTAGTAGAAGACCCTAGAAAATCTAGAGGATCTGAATCCAGATAAAGAAAATATAGTTGGAAACAATTCAAAACCTACTAAGAAGATAAACACTAGAAGATATATATATTAGATGAAATGTATAGGATTCAAACTTGTAAACTTATATGTAAATATGCCTATTTATCACTTGTAAATTTATTTAAATTACAGACATCTTGATCTTGTAAATTGTAAAGTTCAATTTATACGTCAAATAAAAGTCACCTTGGTACGATTGACAAACCAAAGTTTCTCAAATATTTTCACATAGCCTGTTTTATGCGCTGCTTTTCTTTCTTCTCTCTTTGGTTGTTTTGTTTATTTATTTATTTATTTATTATTTATTTATTATTTTTTTAATTGTGTTCCTTTATGTGCTACTTTACATAGGGTAATATGGGATAGTCTATTGGAGTAATTTACGTTATTGGGATGGTTTTGTTATCATCTTGGGAAAAACTAAGATTGGGAAAAGGTAAAACCATCTCAATTCTTATCGTTCATATTTAATCTTTCTTTAAATTATCATCTTGTTCAATCTAAGCTTTTGTATATTATTTACATTTTATTTATCAACTTCCCATTTTCTTGTTAGTTTTTTAATTGCATTGTGATTTGTTTTTTTAGATATGGAATCAAATACACTTGATTCTCAAGGTCATTCTAAACAAAAGTGAACTTCCGTTGAATATTTGAAACTAGTGGAGGCTTTGGTAGAATATCACCATAAAAGTGAAGGTAACCCTAAAAATAAGCTTAAGCCCGAATATTTGAAAGTCTTGGAAGGAAAGCATTCCCCTAAATTACCTAATGCTAGGTTAAGAGCAAAACTAGACATTGAATCAAGATTGAGGACTTTGAAAAGATTGAGTATTTTACCATTATTCAAGTAAGATTGTATTTTGTTGGTCAAATTTTACAATTGTGGGACACTTGATTGAAGACCCACAAGATTTTTTGAAAGACCAACTGATTACTAATGTAGCTACTTCTAAATTTAATATAATAAAATGAAAGCAATTTTATTTGTGGGTTTGTTGGAGGCACTCCATTCCGGATTGGGTTTATTAATCTAATCCTTATCAAAAGTGTATTTGTAATTTTATAATAATCGTATTTTAGAAATTTTGATTTAAAATGTTTTTATTTTATTGTCCTTAGAGTTTTAATCTTGTGCTGTCACTAAATAAATGAATAGTAATAAGTATTATATTACAGCATCTTATATTTTATATAATACATATTTTTATTCTTATATAATCACTATTATAGTTTAATAAACACATCCTAAATATACTCTTTTTTTTTTTTTTCTTTTTTTTATTGCCATCACTAAGTGCACCTTATCCATGCATTGTGCCATCAACGTAATAGCCAAGCTGTATATATATATATATATATATATATACATATAAAATATGTGATACCAAATGCATGTTTGTCACGTGTTCTAATCCCCTCAAATTATTGTGCCTAACTGTGGACAAGACAAGAGGCCTACTGTACGAACTGCCCGACTCCACACATTAAATTGGTCTTTATTTATTTTTCTCAAAAAAAAAATGGTTTTTATTTTTTTAAATTTTATTTATTTATTATAACATCTTACTTAAATTTTAAAGAGTAAACGAAGTTCAAAGAACCTACTAACCTAGTAATAAACTAATAATGACATTTTTTTGTACTATGTCATGAATGTGATTCGATGTTTGAATTCTACCCGCTCCCCTCTAGTTTTTTCTATCTATAAAAAATAATTTTAAAAAAGCTAAAATTATTTTAAATTTTACTTAAAAAAATTTATAAATTGTGATAAGAGTATGATGGTGCCATTTAAACATGACAGTAAATTAAAAGTGACGTTAAAAATATTACAAATTTTACTACACAGATCTTACAAACTGATATGTTACTAATTAAAATACAATACAAATATCATTTATTAGATTGTTTAAGCCTAGTAATCAAATATAATAAATATAATGCAACATTAATATGTAAGTTTTTTACTTTTTTTATAAAAAATTATAATTCGAAAGTTTTGGAGCAAAATTTGAGCCTTAAATAATTTTGTTGGAAACACTTGAAAATATTAGTTGAACTAAAAGTCTATAAAGCTCTCGGTAGTTTATAAGTTTTACATAGTAAATTTTATAAAGATAAAGTTTAGTTACAATATTTCGTGAAACCTAAAGTTATAACCTTACTCAATATCATGAACATTATTACATATTTCAAAAATCTAACCGTTGGATTGCAAGTTCTTTACGCTCTTAATACGCATGTCAAATTTTGTATTAATTAGATATTATTTACTATATGATCTATCAGATTATATTTTATATATAATTCTAAACTACAAAAACTTGCCATTTAAACAAGTTATAGATAACATAACTATTGATCTTTAATTTTTTTAGAAAATTTTCAAGCATGGAAGATATAAGAAGAAAATGTAATCTAATAATGAATTTGTAAAAATTCACCTTCAATAAAAAGATATTGAGTAAGGTTGTAGTTTTAAGTTATAATTAATTTTGTAACTAAATTTTGTCCATTTTATAATGCATTTAACATTTTTCATAAATGATTGTTTAACTTTTTATAATAGGTAACACATTTTCCATAAATAAATGTTTAACTTTTTATAATAGGTAACATGCCAATTTGTTATAGGATCCTCTTAACGGGTGTCTTTAAAACATTTATTAATGAACTATTTTAAGAAACTTTTAATATCATTTTTATGATAACTATAAAATGTTGTTTAAAAAGTTAGGTTTTTTTTTTTAAATTATAAATTATATAAAATATCTAACATTATTTAAAAAAAGAGTAAGGAGTAAATAGTATTTATTATTTTTGCCTATTCAAAAATATGAGCAAAAGACAGAAATAACATCCACCTCCAGCCCAGATTCCCATTAATGAGTATGAAACACACATACATGGTATGTATTCTCGATACATGTGCTCTCTCTCTCTCAAACCGTGGATTGCATCAACAATCTGAAGATCAACCTCAGATTCAACATCACAATCCAATCCAATGGCTTCCAAGAGACAACCTCAGAGCTCTTACCATGAAGCATCCCACAAGTCACACACATCCCACTCCACTCTCTTCCCCCCCATATATATATATATATATATATAAAGTGATTTTTTTTTTTTTTTTTTTTCATTTGATTCATTAAAATATATGCACGCAGGTTTACTTTACTTGACCACATTTTTTATGTAGTATTTTAATATGCAAACTTGGCTCTCATGGGTTTCTATGTCAACAACCACTGTTGATGTGTTACATGGTACATACAACGCAAGCTGCCAATTTCTGCAGAAGAAAAGAAAGAAAGATGTTCTTCAAAGTTTGCACCTTCAACATTGCTTGCTGGTCAGTGAGTTTTTTTTTTTCACTTCTTTTATTACTCTTCTCTCTCTTTGCTTCAATATGTTTATATGTATATTTTTATGCATGTGTTACTTTTTTGGGTGCTTGTATGAGTGAAAGTATGCTTTTTGCTTTCTGGTTTTGCTTTTTCTCTAGTATTCTTCTTCTGGGGTCTCTCATGAACATCTTGTTAACCATCGGCTATGTGATTTTTTTTTTACCTTCCTTTTGGTTTTTTTGGAGATACCCAGTTTGAGATTAAGGCTTATCTTTTGGATAAAAGTTGTAGAAAATTTTTAAAAAACACTGGTGTGGAAAAAAGATTGTATATTTTCATTAAATAGAGAATACAAAATGAAGAGCAGAAGGGATGGCACTTGGTTTGTGATTGGTCTGTTTTGTTGCTGAGAAATCTTAGGAAAATGTAAGATATGTGAGACATATGTTTTGCTATTGGCTTTGATTTGAACTGCAAAATGCTGGGTGAATGTGAGTTTTATAAACTACAAAGTAGAAGATTTAAGGTTTTAGATTGATTCTTTTTCAGATTCTTCCGTCAGTTTTCTCAATTACCAAACAAGTTGGGGCGCATTATTATGTCTTTTCAGGTTTCTTTGCTTAATTTACGTTTTTATTTTATTTAATTTTTTCAATTAGATAGTGCATAAAGTTGCCATTTTTGGGCTTACAGCATACTTTCTCTTTATTTTCAGTGGAAGACATCATGATTATGGAACTTTTAAGGTGTTTTATTCCTGTTGTTAGTGTGGGAGGATGTTTAGTAAATTCATTTACTGTTTTAAGATTTCACCTTTGAAGAACCCTTAGTGCTTTTACTGTCACCTTTGATGGATCCTCGTATCTCTAGTGTGTACTTACTATTGGGTATTGCAATCCCAATCTGCCCATCGTGTCAGATGCCAAATTGGATTTTGTTTAATTTTCATTTCTGACAAGAACCAAAATGTATGGTGTTTTTATCCACTTTTCCTTTTTCTACTTTAAGGCACCGGCAGTAGTTTTAAATGAAGACATATGCGAAAGTTGTGTGAAATGAATTGCAGTGTTGAAACTTCTGCATGCCATGAAACTTGAGATATGTTACATTTGTGTTAAATTATTTGGAATACATCCTAAAAAGGTAAATTGAGAATCATTGTTGTAGTGGGATAAATGCATGCGGGAGCTGTTCAACTTTTACTAAATACCACGAATTTGGGTAATATACCCTGAAGTCTGAACTCAAAGATCATGTATGATTGGGAATCAACTTCTAGTAATTTGAGGTGAAATTTGTTAAAATGGTTTGCAGGTGCTATTGGTAGCTTCTTTTTGACATTGACTCTTCTGATGTTTCCTTTGCCCTTCATTTTATTTTTCTTAACCTTCTTTTCTTCTGTAATTGAAAAATAAGTTTTGTTTTTGTTCTTTCTTTGAAGAGCCTATATAATTCTCAGCTTTGTTTTCATTTTGAGCACATTGGCTGATGCCTGGAGTTAATGCTTTGTTCCTATAATTCCACTTATTCTGTTGAGTCTATTTTATAATTTTGTAGTCCTTATTCAAGCTTCAATATTCCGTCTAGAATTATTCTTATTTAAGCCGTTCTTTATGTATGTATCGAGCCAGAGAATCAAAATTTTCTTTGCTGCCATTGTGCACCTCTCATATTTTCCTTTAATTTTTTCTGTTTTTATCTTTTCTGCCTGACTTTCACCTTTAGAGTTTAGATTCTTATATCATCATACCTCAACTTTGGTTTCTTTCACTTTTCGTCATATTTTTTTAGGTAAACTAAAATATGGACCGGACTAGACATAATATGAGGCTTCGTTGCTCTGGTTCAACGCCATCAGAGGAATCAGCTCTGGATCTTGAAAGAAACGGTTGCAGTCATTCTAATATGCCTTCATTAAGTCCACCAACACTCCAACCCTTTGCATCAGCTGGACAGCACTGTGAGAGCAGTGCTGCTTACTTCTCATGGCCTACTTCAAGCCGATTAAATGATTTTGCTGAAGAGAGGGCAAACTATTTTGCTAATCTGCAGAAAGGGGTGCTACCTGAAACTCTTGGCCGGTTGCCCAAAGGGCAGCAGGCGACAACATTGCTTGAACTCATGACTATAAGGGCATTTCATAGCAAGATCTTGCGTTGTTACAGTCTTGGCACAGCAATTGGATTTCGTATTCGACGGGGTGTGTTAACCGACATACCAGCTATTCTTGTTTTTGTTTCCAGAAAAGTTCACAAGCAATGGCTCAGCCCCATCCAGTGTCTCCCTACTGCCCTAGAGGTCAGGAAATGACTTTCATTTCACATTACTGATCAAATCCTTTTATTTAGTTATTATTTTTCTTAAAAATGTTTTTGTTTCCTGTTTTTTTTTTGGTGTGGTGAGTGGTTGATAATCTGTATGCCTGCTTGACCTGAGTTTACTTTTAAACTAGCAGTTATTAAGGTGTTTGAATCTTTAAATCAGGGACCTGGTGGCGTATGGTGTGATGTGGATGTTGTAGAATTCTCCTATTTTGGTGCACCTGAGCCTGCTCCAAAAGAGCAATTGTACACTGAGATTGTAGATGACTTGCGTGGTGGTGATCCATGTATTGGTTCAGGTTCCCAGGTATTCTTACTTTCCCAAGCAAGCATACACTTTTTTCCATGTAGTATCTAGACAGAAACTACTAGTCCTATCTTTGTATTCAAGTTGCCCATTCAGTTTTTTTTTGGGCTAATTACCACATAAAGTGAGGTAACTTGGTAATGTCCACCTCTATCAAGGTTTTTTCTGTATTCTTTGAAGTAAAAAAATTACTTTCTGAGCAATATTGGCAATCTAGCAAGGCAAAGTCAGTAGCCTACTGGGCTTGTGCAGAGTCATGAGCTTGTGAGTAGTAAGTCTTAATTCAAAACACACTTACGTTTAGGTGCTTGGATCTCTATAATTTTGCTTGGCTTATTGGCCAAGATTGGATTTCTATGGTGCATTAACTTTGTTTGACATTCTTCATATATACTTTTGCACAACATCCAAATGTCTAATCTCTGTTGGTCTCTTCTGACATTAAATTTATGTACTCTTTGTTCTGATGAAAAACCAGAAATAACTGCATGAAATTCTGTGCTTTCACTGCTATCAAGACATACAGCTAGCAGAACTTATATCTGCCCTGTCTGACTAACTGCATTTTGATATTTTATTTTACATTTTCCCCAATTTTCAGAAGTTAAAGGCTGTGCATGCACCTGGACAAGTTATACCCCTTTTGTTATATTATTTTTAAGCTATGCCAGCATTATTGGTTATAGCATAAAGTTCATGACCCATTCCATGAAACATAAAATCTTTTAGGTTTTTAGCGTTGACCCATTCCATGACTTTGTTTGTACTAAATTCAAAGTTTGTTGGTAAATTTTAATCATTATAAGCTTGGTTATATTCTGGTTTGAAAGATGCTTGAAGGCTCGTTGATTGAAGCAGCTCACTAGAACGAGACTGCAGCTCACTCAACCAAAATGGAAGAGGGAGCTCAAGTGAGAATAGAATCCACTCAAGTGGTTACTAAAGTATAAATGCTGACCCTCACTAAAAGCCTGCTTGAGTGAGTCGAGGAAATCAGATTATCAGGTCTATTTTTAACCCTAGTTTCAGCCGTCACATAAATCCTACTTTGAGCATCTATATAAAGGACCTTATGCATGATATTTTTTCACAGATTGAGTGGCTGAAAACTTAGAGCTTGTGAGAGAAAAATCTATGCCTTTCTTCCTTGAGCTTTAATGAGAAAACCATGTTAGTTTTTCATCCATACTTGTGATCCAAAGTGCTTGAGAGTTTGAAACCACAGAGTTTGCTCTTCTAGTGAGGTTCAATATAGAGAAATCTTCAAGGAGGTGCCTTGGAGTGCGCCAAAGGTTTTGTTTCGTGTAGGGATTCATATAGAAGAAGTACAAAGGTTCTGAAGCTGCTGTGGTGGCATTAGTGAGTTGTCTACTGAGTCCTAGAGTCTAGTCACAAAGGTTTTGTGAATAGTCTGTAAACTCCTTATATATTGAATTGCCTTGTTGGGGTATGTTATCCTTGGAGTGGTTTTTCCTTTGGAGACGTTTTTCATTGGTTTTCTGCTTTGTCACCAAATCCTGTATTTTCTGCTATTTATTTCTTGCTTTATGATTTCGTATGTGCTGAACTGTGGTAAATAATATTGTGGATCTCTTAATTGAGGTAATTCAATAATTAATTAATAATTCCGCTGTGTTTTTAACAAGGGTCAAAACTAGAATTTTCAAAATCAATTATGATGTTCACTACCTTAAGCATCATCTAGTTTCATATGAAGGAGTTTTAATTCTCACCTTTTTTCCCCTATTTTTTTATTCAAATATTCCTTTGTTACTTTAAGGGCAATTTCAAGTAAGTGTTGAAAGGTCATTTAAATGTTTGAATAGTCTTATTAATAAATCATTGAAGAAATAATCCTAGGAACATGAAAACAGTAGCTTCATATAACTTTCATGTTCAAAAACTAAATATATCTAGTGTAACTTTGACAAAAATGTGAGACTGAAATGGAAACTTTTTATTCACTCTTGTTCTCTATTTTTCTTGCCAATATTATGGTTGCTTATTTCGGCATAAAATTGGTTGAACAAATAAAATTTATTGGAATGTTTCTTCTAGCTGATTTGAAATTTGCATCCACACTAACTGATTTTGGTTGTTTTTGGGTTAACCTCACCTTCAGCTCTTATAAATAATCCTACAAGCCAGCTAATGTGATCTGGAACAGAGCATATCAATTCCTTGTATTCTGAGTACATGCCTCATTGAACTAAATTTAATAGGTCCATGGGCCTTTAATCAAGAAAAACCTCCTAGGTAAAAGTTTGGTTGAAGAGAATAAGTTCCCTAAAAACAACAGGGAAAAGAAGCATGTTTATGTTTTGGTCACTATCATACACATTGAGTGCTATTTTACGAGCCGGAGACAGTACAAGGGCAAGAGCATGGCTGGAAACAATGAAATCAAGGTTGTGAGAAAACATATTTAGAGCCTAAGTCTTAAAATGGAGAAGTGGCTCTAGATAGAGCAGATGACCAAAAAGAAATCATCTACCTGACTCTAAGAATCTTGAATAGAGCATATTTGATCTGTGACTTCAATTCAATTATATTTGTGGTTTCTAAGTAAAATGTGGTATAAAATATTTGCATTGCTGAGCACTTAATATAGTTTCATAGTAATTTAAGCCTTCGAGCTTTCATCACAACAGAATTTCAGTCTCTTCACCAAGGAATCATGAAAAGCAAGAATTGCAAGAAATGCAGTTCTATAATGGGAGTCTCACAAGTGTCAAAGATTCCTGCATTTTGTGCTCCAGATTATCCTGTGATGGTGTTTTATACTTGTATGTCTATATAGCCATTTCGGACATCATGGAATGTGGAACAAAAAATCAAAGAGATTAAGTTCGTATATGTTGGCAGTGTCTATACATTTAGTAGCATCTATCAGCTTATAGATGTTACTCCACGTTTTGAATTCTATCCTTTTTTTTCCAACTGATTTGTGCTTAGCTATATCTCTAACGCTGCCTGTTATATTGTTGTATTTCATTCTATCGACAAGAAGAGCCACCTTAAGGAAAGCTTAAAATTTGATCTGAAAACAATAGAGCATAAATCAAGCAGTCACAAATTGAAATAAATACTAAAGCTGATATACTACTAGTCTGGTACTTCAGTGGTAGTAATTTTGTTTTAATTACTTTCATTTTCTATATTATATATTCTCTTCAGGTGGTTCCTTAAATTATCTTGCCTTCCATTTATATAATGCTGACAATTACACCATCTATTTTGCTTATGTTAGGTGGCTAGCCAGGAAACATATGGAACCTTGGGTGCTATTGTGAGGAGCCAAACAGGCAATCGACAAGTTGGTTTCCTTACAAATCGTCATGTTGCAGTTGACTTGGATTACCCAAATCAGAAGATGTTTCATCCTCTGCCTCCAACACTTGGACCTGGGGTATATCTTGGTGCAGTGGAGAGAGCTACATCATTCATCACTGATGAGCTTTGGTATGGTATCTTTGCTGGAATAAACCCAGGTAATGAGAATCCAGTACTAATCTGATTAATGTAATTTGTGTAGCTACACAGTCCCAGACTCTATGGACCTACATAAATGCCACCTTGATTTGGATTTTATATCTGAGATTTTTTTAATAGTCCACTAAACTAGGGTCAAGGTGTTATCTAATTAGCCTGCATCATGGCATGCTTGTCTATTTGTATCCATGTGAGAAAGGAGAAAATTATGGTGTAACCTAATAAGAGTAAGATCCTGCCTAATTTTTGTTGGGTTTCCACTTTCCACTATCCTGCTTCAACTTAAGCTAACCTGATGGTAATGGGCCATCTTGCCCAGCACCACATTCAGCAACCATTTTGCTTTCTTTTATTGTACTTATAACAGCTTGGCATTATGCTTGTTTAATAAACTGAGCTTTGTATTAGATTTGTTCCCATTATTTAGTCATCTCATCTAAACTCCATTGATCGACACTTGAACCAACTTCGTAGTTGCTCCTCAAAACTGCTTGCCTAGCCTTGTTATTATAAACGTAGAGAGAGAAACTTTAAGCCTTAGTAGCATCAACTTGAGTCAGTATTATCTCATTTTCTGTTCCATATAATTTGTGACTCATCCCTTAAAACATTTTTCTCCTCTATGTTGGATTCTTTTTCCTCCTTAGATACATCTCTTAGAGCACTTAAGTTTTCTTTTATTCCTTTTGGTTGCAGCTCTTAAATATTTCTCTCTTTTTTTTTTTTAATAGAAATTTTCTCCCTTTGTTGTTACATTATCTTACTTCAGATATCTCATTAATTTAATAACCTTATTGTATCCTGATGCCTACAAATATTCACATTGCTATTTGGTGCCTCTGCAGAGACATTTGTAAGAGCAGATGGCTCATTCATTCCTTTTGCTGATGATTTTGATATGTCCACCGTTACTACATCAGTGAAAGGTGTAGGAGAAATTGGTGACGTCAAAATTATAGACTTGCAGTCTCCAATCAGTAGCCTTATTGGGCAGCAGGTGATGAAGGTTGGAAGAAGTTCTGGCTTGACGGCAGGAACTGTATTGGCCTATGCTCTCGAGTACAATGATGAGAAAGGTATATGCTTCTTAACCGACTTTCTTGTTGTGGGTGAGAACCAACAGACATTTGACCTTGAAGGAGATAGTGGAAGTCTCATCATGTTCAAGAGTGAGAAGCCACGGCCAATTGGAATCATATGGGGTGGAACTGCTAACCGGGGCCGACTTAAACTAAAAGTAGGCCAACCTCCTGAAAATTGGACAAGTGGGGTCGATCTTGGGCGCCTTCTCAATCTCCTTGAACTTGATCTAATCATATCTGATGAAGGACTTAAAGGTTTGTGCCCTGACAGATGCCTATTTTGTTGGTACCAACATGTTTATTTTGTATCTGGTCTGTCTGACTATGGATTTATAATTAGTGGACATAATTATTCTAATTTTCGTCATTCTTGCCCCTACCATCAAAAGCTGCTAGTGAACTTTTATGCAAATCAGAAAAACCAAGATATGCTTTCATTAGTGAGGATTTCATTATTTAAAGTTAACAGAGTTGTTTTAGGGGAGGTCAATGTGATTGTATTTTGGTATTTAAGAAAAATTGGAACGAAAGCTTCATCTAAGAATATAAGGGGTACTTCATTTGGCTCATAAAGTAACAAATCCAGTGTAGTAGCAGAAACATAGTTGAAGGATTCATCAATAAAAAATAGAAAAAAAAAATACATAATTGTAGGATATACATGAAAATCCCCATTAGGAATGCAGCCTAGTAGTTGGAGGCTTGAGATGAGCTGTAAACCCAAACATCCTAGGTTCGACTCCTATTAGGAGTTCCCTTGAATTACCTGATACACGATTTTGGCGGATGGGGTCATATATCCGTGGTTTACTCAACCAGGGGTTGAGTCCAAAGGGCAATGCCTTGATGTGGTTCCACATCATCTAAAAAAAGAAGGATATATATGAATATCCTCCTAATCCTAGCTACAAATAAAAAACACACAACGTGCACATGCACACACACAAAGGGATGTACATAATTTAAGGATAAATGAAAAACCAGATATATTTCAGGCATAAATAGAATATTGAACTGGTTTATAAATTTTTGTAAGAATATAGACAAATGCCTCCTTTATATTGCCCTATAATGATTCCATGGGTGTGCTTTTGTTATTTAAAGTGGCAGTGCAAGAACAAAGAGCTATGTCAGCGACAGCAATCGGGTCTACTGTTGGAGACTCCTCAACTCTGGATGGAATGCTGCCAAAGGACAAATCTGAGGACAAATTCGAACCACTGGGTCTTCAAATTCAGCACCTCCCTCTAGAAGTCGAATGCGGCAGCCCAACAATGAACCCATCACTTTTGGAAACAGAGTTTCATCTGGAAGATGGGATCAAGGTGGCTCCTAGTGTTGAACATCAATTCATTCCAAGCTTCACCAGACAGTCCCCACTACATCAAAATATTATACAGGTTAAGGCCATCTCGGAGAATCTCTCTTCATTGAGGAATGGCTGTGACGAAGATATTTGTGTTTCATTACATTTGGGTGACAATGAAGCCAAGAGAAGGCGTTCAGATGCTTCAACTAGTTCAGAAGAACCTAAGTGAATCAAATTTTGCACGCGGATTGTATAATGTTGAAACTTTCTAACCGTTGATCATACTTATGCTTTTATAAGTAAAAATTTCAGCTCAAACAACAGAAATCTGGAAGTGAGCTTCCAAATTAACCGTTGTAATGATGTTCTTGAAAGATTTGTGATTCCAGATTCCCTTTGTTGAGCTCTTAAATTAGAAGATTGGCCATATCTTGCCTCTCATTAAATAACGGCAAATCCCCACCTCTTTCTTTAACACATCTTCTAAAAACCTTGTCCTGTTTATAACAGGTCCCATGAAAAGTGTAGTTTTACAAGTAAGCCAGTGAACTTGGCTAAGACATTTTTCTTTTTTTTTTTTTTTGGAGAGAAATAAATAAACTTTTACTGTGAATATCAATTAGAACTTTCATTCCTGGAATACATTAAACCATATTTTAATATTTTTATTCTTATTGTTGCAATAACTTCTGCTGTTGTCAGTTGTTCAAAACCTTTTGGTTTTTTTTAATAACAAAATTTTCCCCTTATTTTAGTTGTCCCCTTCACATTACTTTGAGAGGGTCCTTCCTTGCATTCAAAGATGAAGCTTCAGCTATTAATATATTTTCTTTCCACTTATCAAAGATTAATTGATATTACTTACTGTTAAGTTGTGAATATTTGTGTTGTTTTAGTTGGCTTGATTCCGTGTCAATTTTCTTCTTCTTTTTTTGATAGGTTATTCCGTGTCAATTTGATTGTAATTTCAGCATTTTTTTTCCCTTGTATTCTTTTGTGGAATTTAATGTACATGGGTTTGGTCTAGAGTTGGTGAGGAATTGTACAAGGATTGTGATTATGTATTTTTAAATCAACAATTGATAACTGTTAGTAATTATTGACATGCCCGTTAATTAATTTGGTTTCCAAATAAATTAATCATGACAGATTAGAAGAAAAAGTACTGAAAAAAAAGGTGCTAAAGGTTGAAAAACTATATAGAGAGGGAGAGAGAGAGGAGAGAAATCTGGTGTCACATAAGAGAGAGGGAAAGAAATCTGTTCGATTTAAAAATAATAATAATTTAGCTAAGTTACATGGCCTCAATAGATCAAGGCTAGGTACTGTAGCTTTCATACAATTTGATTAGCTATTGGCGAGTTCGTTGGAGGCATGGCTTTGGGTTTGTCTAGCGAAATATTGAAAAGTGAAGCTTTTGGAGAGGCCGTTGCTTATAAATTATTGTTATTATTATTATTATTATTATTATTATTATTATTATTATTATTATTTTGGATTTGTTTTAGCATAATATCCAACTTTTTTCTATTTTATATACTCGCTTTCTAGAACACCCCAAAGATTATCTAATTCATTCTCAAGATACTTAAAAAATAATAATCAAAATGAATAATATCAAAATAAATTTACTTGATATGATTTGATGCTGGTAAATTTTGAGTTTAATTAGCTAAAATATGGCCATTTTTCTATTAAAAAAAACACTAATGCGAGTGCTCTAAAGCTCAAGGTCTCCAAGGCATATTTCCAAAAAGATAAGGTGCAAATACGGCATTGGAGGAGAAGATCGTGATGCAACATACTAACGCATAACTTCTTGAAAAGAAGGAGAGGAGACATATCCAGACATTCTTTTGAATTATATACCATGATGTGATGTAACCATACATCCAACTATGTTGTACACCAATCATATATTTTTACCCATCAATCTAATTTCTTTCACAGATTCATTCTCCCTTGCAACAAACAGAGCTAAAGTCAAAATGTCATAAAGTGTTTCCACATTAAATTCTCTCAAAAACTTTCAACTAGATCTTTGAAATAGAAAAAAAATCATCTCAAAATCTCACTCTTTACCCCCCATACATACATAGGAAGAAGGTAACTGGGCTCATCAACAAATTCTACTCAATCACAAGAATGTCATCAATTAAAAAGGAAGCATCCAAAACAAGGGCAATTAACAAAATCTCATATACTTCAATTCCTGCATTTTTTTCCAGAAGTTTAAATATTTCTTCTTTTTTTCTTTTTTTCCTATTCAAGAAAGAGGAGCCTACACAATAAAAAGGGACTTATTTACACCCTGTTGGACTTCTTCACACCCCCTTCTTTCTTATCACCCTCTGCACCTTTTTTCTTATCCTTTCTCTCCCTCTTCTTCAAAGCTGTCATGTGAGCCTTGAGGATAGTTGCGTAAGAAGCTTGGAAGCGCTGATGATCCTTTGCTCCAACCTTTTCCAATGAAAACCAATTAATATCGTTAGTCAAGCACAGAAAGCAAGCCATCTTCCACCAAAAATAATTTGAAATTAATCTCACACCTAAGTGAAATTGATCTTGAGAGAAAAACTGAAAGATGAATAAAAAAGTAAAACGTAGGAAATAGGCAGTCACACCTAAATTTCCAAAGCAATTATACTTGCAAGGGAGAAGGAGGAAGCTTGAGGATAGTTGCATAAGAATGGACCCCAATGGACTCTCAAAGCTTTACGTAGAAAAACCATCTAGTCCAACAAAATATTTGGGACTCAGCATGGGTTCAAGGTCCAAATAAAGTTAGACTTAGAGTTGCAGACCACACAAAATGACCTCAGCTCCATTCTCCCAAACAGATGGATTATACAAAAAGGAAACTGCAATTGAAGGACAAATGGAGTGGTGGAACAATAATGACAATCATGTTAGTGGGCTTTATAGCCTCCTACATATTTGGTTATTTCATTAGTTAAACCATGCCATCTCAGCTATCCCTTACTTAGTTGTGTTTTGTATGGTTCTCTTGTCTGAATAACTATTGTCTTGCTTAAGTATGTGGAACGTGTGTTCGAAGGGCTGACCACAGTTCCTGACTTCCTGTATCACATCCAAAACATCCATAGCCAAAGACTCGTGTATATTCCTCTCATCAATCAACCACTTGATAGAAGTATATGTTCTATCTAACTAATTCTTATGACTCTCCATTTAACATCTTGAACCATCTCCCAAAACTTTCTAATTCTCAAAGTAAGGGAGAAAAATTACCACCAAAGTTGCTCTCAATTGATGTGCTCCACCATAATGCTAACCTTATACCGAAAATTTGATGTTTCAAACAAAAGTCTCAACAAATAAAAAGGTACTACCACTACCAATCCTAAGGTACCAAAAATTTCAAATGCCAGTGTAACAAACATATAAGATTGGATCATCGAATCACATGAAACAAGAAATGAGGCATATTCATCATTCAGATCTCAGATCTAAACGAATGCTCAATTCCAACAACAAAACTCTGTGAATCCCTTGACAAAAAAAAATCCACAATACTCAAAGCC
Source organism: Quercus robur (assembly GCF_932294415.1). Lineage (NCBI taxonomy): Eukaryota > Viridiplantae > Streptophyta > Magnoliopsida > Fagales > Fagaceae > Quercus > Quercus robur. Next base: position 18,662,392 of record NC_065537.1, read on the forward strand.
ACAAAACAAATGCCGATTTGTGTACAACCAAAAAACAAACAAATAAACCGTACATTACCCAGTTCAAAAACATGCCCAGCTCTTAACTATATAACTTAAATAACTAAGCTAAAGAACAGAAGGGGATACAATGAGTATAAGGGGCCAAAAGACATACCGAAGTAGAAATCGTCTTTTTCCCATCAGTAGCACGGATAAGGCATCTATACTCAATCAAATCACCAGCAGTTGTCATTTTATTCTTCTGTACCTTAGACTTTAAAGATGCTAAAACATTGCAAGAATGAAAATCACAGATCAGAATACTAGACATAACACCACAAAATCCATCAGCCCTATTGGAAAAAGAAACAAAGAGAAAAACAATCGGATGCAGATTATCCATACATCGTTTAAGAGTAACCCAGACAGAGCCCTTCTCAGTGCTGTGCTCAAACATGCTGGTGAGTTCATTAAGAAATGGGTCTAGCTGCAATAGAACCTGATAAAAAAAAATTGGGGCATTATATCTCCAACACATAATACAGAGAATTTTTTATAGACACGATAGGATTTGAAACTTAAGGAATTCACTCCATGATGAACAAAAAATTTTTATAGATACAATAGGATACATCATACTAATGAACAAAGAATATTCCCAATATAAAATAGGACTTCTTCGACCACCATCTACAGTGGCATGTAATTGCTCACAAGCTACTACATGTAATCGTGTCCTCACATCAAATCTACTACGAGTGCCAATACTTAGCCGGAAGCTTGGTACGTTCGTGATAAGAGAAATATGAGCAATAAAGCGATGAAAGTCAGTCCGATGATACAAAGAAGGTCGTCTTGGAAACCCCAAAAAAGCAGCAACAGATCCAACCCTGCCCAAAATTGCATTAGCACTTTGGAGATTTGTGCTAAGAGTCACAGCGGCCGTGAGACAAACAAACACCACTAAGTTTGCAACCAAAACACTATCATATAGGATTCTGCTTCCGACCCCAAATGATGGCCCATTAAAATTGAAGGCAGCGACAGCAGCAGATGTTTGGTCAACGACACTTAAGTAGTTCATTAGCACTCAGACATGAAATCTGGCTACTAGCACTCGGCTTTTCATCATTGAAGCCAATTTCTCCTTTTCTACTTCCATTTCCACACATCAGATTTTCAACAAAGTTGGGGCATTATATCTCCAGCACATAATACAGAGAATTTTTTATAGACACACATTCACTCCATGATGATTTCTCCTTACAATTAGGCCAAGACAATATGGGTTTTTTTTTTTTTTTTTTAATCTGAACCCACGTCCTTTACTTGATGAAATAAACTTTACCAGAAGAAATGCAATGACATGCATACATACATACATACACTTTGTGCATTATAGAAATTGAACCACAAAAACTTAAAAAGCACTCAGATTTTGATTTGAGCAACGAAACCCGTACATACATATAGATAATAAAACAACAGGATCACCCAAAAATCTTGAATAAAGAAAAATTCAACTTGAAATCAAGAAGCTCCGTACACTGCAAGAGAGAGAGGAAAGAGAATTTACCATGATGAAGGCTGTGAATGAGACTTTGATTGGGAGAAGAAAACCGAGAGGCCCAAGAGACGAAAGAGAGAGAGAGCGTTTGTCTGAGACTTTGAGCGAAGAGAAGAAAGACACCGAGAGGTCAAGAAGAGAGAGACAGAGACAGAGACAGAGAGAGAGTGTAAGAGAAATGTTTTTGGAATTCCACCAACAAAGTTTGTGGCCTCGCTGCAACTCTCACTTAAAAAAATGAGAGGAAAAAAAATTTTAATGAGTGCAAACATTGATTTAAGAACTATTTTTAATAATTTTGTGTAAATTTAAAAAAAAAACTATTAATTTTTTTATCAAGTTTTATATTTCTCGTAAATGCAGTATTAAAACTTTCTTAAAATTGTTTGTTAACAAATATCCTAAGGCACTCGTCAACTAAACGAAAAAAATTTAACATAACTACATATTTTAAAAATTTAACGGTTGGATTGCATGTTTTTTATGTTTTTAAAGTACATGTAAAAATTTGTGTTAATTGGGTTTTATTTACTTTCGATTTATAAAACTTATTTTTTATGCACAATTTTAGATTTAATAACTTGAAATTTAAATATTCGATTGATGGCATAACTATTGATTTTTGTTCTTCTCAAAATTTTATGAATATAGAGTATATAATAAGAAAATGTAATCTAACGGCAGATTTATCAAAATTTCCATCCAATAAAAAATTATTAAGTGAAGACACTTTGTTCTAATAAAAAAAATCCTACCATGTATTTTTAAAAAAATTAATTGATATTTAAATTTACATAATTCATAAAAGGGGGGGAAAAGAAGAAGAAATAAGCTTAGTAAAGCAATAAAAAAATTTTGCAGTCTTACACTAAGAAAAATAGTAATAGAAATAAGTAAAAAAGAAGTCAATTGGTCTCTTGAGTAAAAGTAATCAACATTGAGCAGACACTATAAATTTAAACCCTATTATGTTTTATAAAAGAGAGACAAGTCAAGTTGAGTTTCGTGAATTTAATTAATTTAGTGTTTGAGTTGTTTTAAGTTCTAAAAATAAATAAAAAATGTTCATATGCATATTTTGACTATATAAAATATATTGTAGTTAGGGGTGTTCACCAACCGCATAAACCACACAAACCACATCAAAACCGCCCGCAAAATGGCATAACCGTACCGCACCGCAAATAATAGTGCACCACACCGTATCACACCACATGGTGCAGTGCGGTTTGTGGTTTTATAATAATAAAACCGCATAATCCGCCACACCATACCCTCTTTATATATTAATATATTTATTTACTTTTAATATTAAATATACTACTAATAGTTTAATAACCCTAGTTTTCAAAAAAAAAAAAGTTTAATAACCCTAACAAGTGTTGACTAGAAAAGCCAACCCAAAATAAAGAAAAACTAACTCAATAATTTAAAACTTGGCCCAAAAAATGGAAAAATTAGTTTTGGGCTAAGTAGGAAAAGCCCAAAATTTGGAAAATATACCGACCTCAAACCGCATTTTATACATAGTATCGCATATGTGACCGCAAAAATAAGGTGTGGTGCAGTTATGGTTTTGGCTAAACTCTAAACGGCACCACACCGCACCGCACCGCACATGTGACCGTAAAAATAAGGTGCGGTGCAGTTATGGTTTTAGCTAAACCATAACGCAAAATGCAGTGCTAAAAATGGCCAAAAATCACACCGCACCGCATCATGAACACCCCTAATTGTAGTTTAATATATTATAGCTTTTGGATTTACAAGGCTATGTTCAGTTGTTGATAATTTCAAAATTTGGTAGTTGTAAATTCTTGAGAGTTCAAACTCACAATAATTGATGAGAATAATTATGATGCATCGCCTTAGTTTAGGATGAGATTGAGGTTGTAATGTTCAAGAGATAACCTCTAAATAGTAACCTTAAAAACTATATCTCCTAACTATCCTTTAAAAGGCTTGAGTACTAGCTTAAGTATTGGAAGGTCCTCTACCGATCAAGGGATATTTGTCATCTAGCATAATTTTAGAGACTATTTCATTAGTAAGCACTTTTTAAAAATATTTAGGAAACTAGCATCTTGAGTCTTTGAGACTTGAGTTCGGTGACAATTTGAGTCGTTAAGACTCAAGTTCTAGTGTTGGTGTAAAACAATCTATCCATGTGGAAGTCCTTCAAGCCAATTTAGTTTGGATTAATGGGGTTGTGAAAAATACAAACTCAAAACCAAACTAACATCTTGAGAAAAAAAAAAAAAAAAAAACCCTTAACCTAGTCCAACTCTATAACCCTTGAAAAACCAAACCCTTGAAAAATCAATTCATTGCCTTCATAGTTCATTCTGGATTAATTGGTTGGATTGATTGGATTATTGGGTTTCATTCACACCAAGCGAGTCAACTATTCATTGATCCATTTAGATTCCAAAGCTTGAAGCTCATTGAACGATGTCAACCTTACCTCTTCCATCTTAGTTTCCTCTCACTTAAAGTATATCCATACTTATATGTGCTTGTGTCCTTACTCTATACAAATAACATATAATTCACCCCATTTTTGCCTTGATTTTGCTTATGAAGTTTGAAAAGTAATCCTTAATATTTGAACGAGTTAGAAGTTCTCCTTGATTCTTGAGTTAATTGTTCCAAATAAGACTACATAACTAATATAGGATCCGTTTAGTTAGGCGTTTCGGAAGATTAAAAGAGCATTTTTAAAACTCAAAATTATGTTTTGCAACTACAATTCTTTATAATTTTTTTACAAATATTCATTTCAAACTCAAAACACAAATTTCCAACATTTTATACAAATGCACTCATATTTCGTTGGAGGCCATATAATGAATATGTTTGTAAAATGAGAATAATGAGAAAAAAAAAAAAAAAAAAGCCAGCAAACCATTCTATCATATTAACTCAAATAATATAATTTCAAATATAATAATATAATTATTGATTATTAATTTATTATCAATATTTTAGGCTAAAATATTGATAATATAGGTTTGGTGTGGGTTAAAATATTTCAAATATGGCCCAACCCCAAGCCCATAGATAAAGCACACTGCCCAGCGCACACGAACAAGTACAAAAAGACTTAATATTACCCCTATCAATCAATTTCTCTCTCTCTCTCTCTCTGGGGTTTATCTAGGGTTCGACTTCCCGCTCTGTCACTCACTCACTCTCAAACCCAATCAACGCCCATGGCGAAACCAAGCCGAGGAGGCCGCCGGTCGCCGCCGTCAGGGTCCGCGTCGGGCTCGTCCTCTCGCTCCCGGTCCTACTCCGGCTCCGACTCTCGCTCTCGCTCCAGCTCTCGCTCGCGCTCCGTCTCTCGCTCGCGCTCTCTCTCTCGCTCTAGATCTCGCTCCAGGTCCTTCTCCTCCTCTTCCTCTCCCTCCAGAAGCGCCAGTTCTCGCAGCCCTAGCGCACCTCCTCCCAAGAAAAGGTACTTTTACTGTTCCTCGTTTTCGAATATGATCTGCTACGGTTTTCGGCTTCTCTGTTGTTGGGTTGCTAAGAAAGTGTTATAGAAAATTACTAAATCCTGATTCTTTGAACGCACTATTTTTTGGAAATTTGCTGAAATAATTTTAAATTTTTGTTATTTTTATGGCTATTGATAGGTTTTGTAGTTATTAAAGTAACAAAAATTGATAATTTGACCTGTTATAGTTTTCGGTTTCTGTGTTATTTGGTTGCCAAGAAAGTGTAAGAACATTACTAAACCTAGATTCTTTGAAAGAAAAACTCTTTGAATTTGCTGAAATCAGCTTTTGAAGTTGTTTTATTCAGCTATTTTTTTAGTTTCCTCTACATACGAATCTGATCTAATATGAATGAATTTTAAATTTGTTATTTTTTTTATGGCTATTGATAGGTTTTATAGACATCAAAGTAACAAAAAGTTGGTAATTTGTTTGGTTTGTAGAATTAGTATTTTGCCATTGTAGATGGAGAGTGAGGTCGTTGGTTTAAGACCCACCTGGTGCGTGATTATCATTAAAAATGGACATTCGCTCCATTTGTTTGCTGAGGAATTGTATGAAGACACATTTGAAAGTTGGATCTTTAAGTTATGATATGAATACTTGAGTTTTTGAAAGCAGACAGCATAAGTTGAATGTCTGTCATAATGTATAGTAAAAGTGGGAAGCATGTTTGGGGTTAGTGGCAAGAACTAAAACTACAAAGTAGGTGAGTGGTTGATTGCTGGAAAAGGAGAGTTTGGGTCTCTAGTATACAGGGGTTTTGCCTGCAATTTTATGAAGCAATGCAGATAGTTTTTCCAACACATTGATTTTTATGAACTTTTGTTTATTTTAGTTGTAAGGAATACACATTTCTATGTTTTTTTTGGTTATTTTAATGTTACTTTGTTCTTGTGTTTTCATCTTCACAGTCCCGCTGAAGTAGCTAGGAGAGGTCGGACTCCACCTTCACAATCTAAAAGAACTTCTCCACCCCCAAGGTGAAAATTACTTTGAACTTTTTATTTTTATTAAACTTATTTTAAAAATTGAATTTGGTTGAATGTATGTCTTTTGGTCGGAACTTGTCAACTAATTTTTCATTTCACTTTTTTAATGCTTTGGCTGTTACCTTAAAGAGTTGATTTATACTGAAGATATCAAGGGAATGAAATTGAAATCTAGCATAATCTGTTGATAAAGGACAAGATGTTTTCATTAGAGAGTGCAAACATGTATATATTTATATGATGAAACTTAGTTCAATTAGGAGTCTCAACTCAAAGCATACCCGTTCTGTAGGAAGAAAATTTTCAACATACACCTGCTGTAGGAAGAAAAATTTCTTACTTTTTTTTTTGGGCATACTTGTGAGGGATTTATTCTGCATAATAAAAGGTTTAAGTAAATGAAGCTAGAGTTGGCATAATATATTGATGAGGGTCAAGATGTTTTTATCTGTGAGCGACTGTATATTCATATATATGATGGTATCTAGTAAATACCGGAACTTCAATGCAGAGCATACTCCAGCTATGGAAAGATAAATATTTTCATGATAAAATATTAAACAAATCTTCTGATCATCATTTTATACATTCATTTTTTTTTCCCTGGGATATGCATGCCAAGTTAATATTCTTTAGTATCTTATGCCCATGTGTCTGATTTTTTTTTTCCAGTTTTTTGTTTCCTTCCCTATGTGTGTTCCCTTGAAATCCTTTGCATATTAGATTTTCAAATTTAGCATACTTCATTTTCATCCGGTGCTGTTTGACCTATAAGTTTTATGTGTGCTGGTTGGGCTGTTCAAGGTTTGAAGGGTTTTGAGTTTTGTAATGTGCAAAGTTCATTCAGAGTACTGGGTGTTGGTCAAAATCATAATTTTAACATGAAGATTTGGCCTATCCGTTTTGGGTAGGGTTAAGGTTGGGTGATAGGAAGCTCCCTCAGTCATGTTTGTATATATAGTTATAAGCAAAACTTGGATACAATTCCTTAGGTGCAATACATTAGGTTCCCCAATTAAATTCAAACAAATATCTGCATTAACCAATACAAGATAAATACGGTTAACTTTCCCAAGGAGAATTAAATTCAATGCAGTTTTGTGTTTGAATTTAAGTAACCTAATAAATTGCACTTAAGTAATTGTACCTAAGTCTATAGTTATTGCATGTGTTAGGCTCAGTTCTTAGTAAATACTAGTGTGTTTTGTGCTTCTGTTAATTTATAATTTCTGATTTCAGGAAAGCTTCTCCTATTCGAGAGTCGCTTGTTCTTCACATTGAGAAACTAAGCAGGAATGTGAATGAAGGCCATTTAAAAGAAATATTCAGTAAGTTTATTACTTGTTTGATGATGACTAACACGTGTCAGTTTTAGCTACAAAATTCACATATCTAAAGCTATGAAGTTTATAGAATTATAAATAGAGTCTGCATGGAAAAATAATGTCTGCAAACATCACTTTTTTTTTTTTTTTTTTTTTTTAACAACACTTGTCATTTTCTGACTTGGAATTCTAAAAATCTATGCTTCTGGTAGTTTAACTTGACGTTAAAGGCATTGTAATTGATTGCTGTTGTGCTAAGCTTTCATATGACAATGAAGGCATAAAATTGTCCCTTTTTCTCCCTATTAATTTTAACTTTATATGTCCAGTCACTAGTATACTGTCTTGGAAGTAGATAGCATCTTAATTTTTTTTGATAAATGTGTCATTGAACTCACTTGAGTACAAGTTTTGATAATTCTTGGAGTTGCTATCAAAGAACTTTTACTTAAGAAGGATGAAAATATGGATTGCTTAGTGGATTCTATGAAGCCATACATCTAGATGATCAAAATGACCAGCTTGGTGCAAAATGGTAGTTTTAGAGCAAGTTTGTCAACTATGATAGTTGCCCGTAGGTTTTACTGGCTAGTGGCAAGTTCAAATGGCTCTTCTTTAAAAAAAAGTTCCCTACTTTGTCAATAAAGAAGAGAGTAGACGGAAGATTAGAATTCAGATAGGAAGAGAGTGAGAAGGGAACGGAAAGGGGATTCCATGTTCAAAAATTTCAAAACAAACTCATCTTTCAAATTCATTTGTCATTACCAATAGGTTGGAAGTTTCATACTTCTATGGCCAAGATTTTTTCCCATGGCTGTTCTCAGAGTTCTATCAAAAACTCCTGGGATAGCTAATAAGTTATTTTAAATGCATCAGCTGCAATCTAGAAACAGCTGTTTTTCTTCAATATTAAGTTGCTTCATGGCTGAGCATTGTCCTGAGTAGCTGTCTCCTGATTGACATAAATCTAGGAAAGTATTGTGATGAAATCATACGGTAATAAAACTAATAAAAAATTCTAGAGCGTTCTGTAATTTTTGGTTGATTCTTAGCTAATAATTAAACTGACAAAAAATTATGAAGAACCCTGTTAAGTTTGATTTTCTGGGTAAAGTCTTAAAAACAAGCTGTTGCATCACTAACCTGAATATCTTAGACCCTTCTTGATATGTTTAACAAGTGCTTCCATCATCACTTCAATGTGCAAGCAGGTTACTGGTCCAATGTTGTCAAAAATATAGAATAAGTGAAGGAAATATTTAAATAATTGACCAACTGATATTTGGTCCTTGAAAATGTAAAGTAAAGAGCTTCACATGAATAAGTAATTATTGAATAAGGAACTTGTTACTTATTGGCCGTAAGGTATTTATAAGCTAAGGTTTCCATGTGTTGAATTTCTAATTAGTGCTTCTTAATATTCTTACCTGTGAATTGTACTCTGTAGGTAACTATGGTGAAGTTGTAAATGTGGAGTTAGCAATGGATCGCGCTGTAAGTTCATTATAGATGTCATATCATGGTCTTGGGGTCATCTGGCCAGGTATAGGGATTTGAAGCTTGCTTCATGTTTGCAGGTCAATATTCCAAGAGGATATGGGTATGTGGAGTTCAAGACAAGAGTGGATGCTGAAAAAGCACAACTATTCATGGATGGTGTAGGTTTTTTTCTTTTTGGTGGTGGGGGGGGGGGGAGGGGGTGGGTTTGTAAAACCATAAAATAGAATGTAGTGTTGGAGTGGAATTATGTGCTATGATGAAAACAAATCATGTTGGGAAATCAATGTTTCTTATTTTCTTCATGCAGGCACAAATTGATGGGAATGTGGTTCAAGCGAGGTTCACGTTACCTCCAAGACAGAAGCTGTCACCTCCCTTAAAAGCCATTGCCAGTGCACCGAAAAGAGATGTGCCCAAAACTGATAATGTTAATGCTGATGGTGAGAAGGATGGACCAAAGCGACAAAGAGAACGTATATCCCTTACACTTGTTTCATTGAGTGGTACTTTATACATTTTGTGTTGTGTTTTCTAATAGAGTTTTATTTTTAATGACATTAGTTTCTCCCCGTCGGAAGCCTGCTACCTCACCTCGAAGGAGATCACCTATTACTCGAAGGGGCGGATCTCCTAGACGACCACCAGATTCTCCTCCACGTCGTCGTCCAGATTCTCCCGTTCGTCGTAGATTGGATTCTCCTTATCGCCGTGGTGATACACCTCCGAGGAGGAGGCCAACATCTCCTGGCCGTGGTCGTTCCTCAACTTCACCAAGACGCAATAGATCCCCTGCAAGGTTCACTACAAATAACTACTTTTCTGGTTTGATGTCTTTTCTGATTTTGATAGCATTCTACTGATTACCATATGGCCTCCTTCAGAAGGATGCGTGGCAGTCCTGTTCGCAGACGTTCTCCACTTCCTCCTAGGCGCCGGTAATTATGCTTCTAAATTATATTTAAATGCTTTGTTTTGAGTGATGGTAACCGATGAAGAGGTGTAACACTGAATGAAATTATGGTGTTCCTGGAATTGATAGAACTATTCATAGTATTTTAGTGGCTGTGAGCACATTCTGTACTGCCCATGTAGACAATGTCATTGATTACATTGTTAGGCTAATCATGATCTGAGTGTTCATTGCTGTAGTCTAATCTATATATCACCTTGGTGGTTTCTCATTATTGGAGGTGCTAAGGTTGTGGATTCAAAACCCTTTGGGTGCATAACTTACCAATAATAAAAAGGGAGTTTTGTAATTCTTTAGACTCCTTTTATGTTCATTCCCATGTACATGAAGTAGTCTTCGCTTCAATAAAATATTTATTTACTTATCAAACAAATAATGAAAAAGGGGAGAGAGAGAGAGAGAGAGAGAGAGAGAGAGAGAGAGAGAGAGAGAGAGAGGATAGGGATTGTGTCCATAACCTCAACTTCCCCACATTTTTTAATGTGTGAAGGAGATGTCACTCAGTCCCTTGATTTCTTCTAGAATATATTTTACTTAACTAAGTAATTGGGCGAAAATAATATGAACTTACAGTTTAGATATATATTTTGTAATTAAAAAAAATCTCATGCCGGTGTAGTGGGGAGGGGGTGGATCACCTTCTGATTCGTTGTACAGAAGCTTATCAATTGTGGTCCTTTGTTTTTTGATCTTTTGGAATCTCGTGTCCTACAAAAGAGAGTGATAGATCTTTGTTTGGGTGGTGGAATTGGATGGGGAAAGCATTTGTTGGGACCTTGCTGTGTTTGATTTGGATTATTTGGTGAGAGAGGAATAAGTTTGAGGATTGGAGAAGACAAGGGACCGGCTCTTAGCTTATTTTTTTGGCACCTTGTTTGATTGGGCACGTGCTTGGGGACTCATGAATATAGAGATTCTATTCCTATGTTTATTGAGTCTCTATTTCTTTGTACGTAGTCTTTTGCATTTTTGTAAAAAAGAAATCTTATTATTATTTCTTATTATTTTTGAGATGAAATCTAAACAAATCTTATTAAGATAGTTAATGTTGGCCTTGAAATAAATATATATATATATATATATATTTTAATGTTTAGGTTACTTCCCTAGTAACATTTGCCTTGTGGATGCTTGTCTGTCCCTTTGTTTGACGCATACACTCAACCTTTACTTGACATAATGTGCATCTTTCCCTTTTTGTTAGAGATCTTTTTGACAATTAATATTTATTTGTCTTCATGCTTTTATAAAGCTCATCTAATTTGATTTTTAGGGTTGGGGTTTTAATTTATATTATAAGCTATGGGAAGCATTGTATGAGACTTATTACATTTGATTATCTGCTATATTTTCCTTTGGCTTTTCTGGGGCCCTTCAAAACTCTACGGAGTTATTCATATACTAATTTTGTGATACACACATTCTTAGATACATCTGTTTATATGTTTATCTTCTTGCAACTTGAATACGACCTTTGCTTTTTTTCAGTTCACCTCCAAGGCGAGCTCGTAGTCCTCTTAGAAGGTCTCCTATTGGTCGTAGGCGTACTCCTCCTATTCGTAGAACTGCTCGCTCACGATCACGATCAGCTTCTCCACGGAGGTAACTTTTCTAAATTGTTTCTAATCCTAAGCATGATTGATCTGGTTTTCTAGTTGTCTGAATTGTGTCAGCTCTCTTTTAGTTGCTTTATATATATGTTGGATTTATTTCAGTAGGATGGGAATAAGGTTTATGAATTTTTTTTAATATGGGTCTCAAAGTTGCAGAGCTTTGTTGTTACTTTTTGAATTGCTTCATTTGAGTGTATGCCAGCAAATTTCTTTGTATGCGTACATGAGAAGTAGTGGGGATGTGCATGTGGTTAATACCTAGATGGGTGGTGTACTTGTGGGTTGCAGCAGGGGACATTTTGGTAGAAATTGTAGTATTGCTATATGGAATGCTGTTCAATATGGGTTGCGAGGTGCCTTGTCAACATTGGAGTTCATTGTGGGTTGAAATAATTTCTTTAAGCCCTTTATGTGGCTTGGGTGACAGATAGAAGGTATTGGATGTGTATAGGTTTTAACATAGCCATGAAATGTTCATTATCTTGTTTGACAATACTGGTATATAAGACTCTACAACTCCACTTGTCTTCAATTTAGTGTTGTTTATAAGTTCTATCATGCCTGTTGTTCTCATGATTTCACCTTGATTTTTGCATCTTACATAAAGAATGTAGGTTCTGAATTCGAGTTGCAATATTATGTTGGCTTCAATTTCATTCCACCCCCTCTTTTTCTTCAAAATTGTAATAGGCTCAGTATGTTGTTGAGTTTTGCAAAAATGCTATTTCCCTTTGTTAATTCGATTTGTGCTGTTAGTTTGTATTACTTTTTAACTTACGCATGCCTTTCTCTGTGGGGGTGGTGTTTACAATAGAGGTCGAGCACCAGTCGGAAGACGTGGGCGGTCATCATCCTACTCTGGATCACCTAGTCCACGCAAGGTTAGTGTCTGTTATTTTTTGTTTTAAAAGAAAATTCCTACTACTAGATACCTTACATTGCTTATTCTTTCTAATTATAACAGTTACCTCGGAGATCAAGGAGTCGTAGCCCGAGAAGGTAATTTCTATCTATGAATGGTTTCACTTTTATTCATCTAAAAACATTTTATTTCTCTTCTAATGGGGTTTTAGCTTGGATGGCTCTTCCTCTGCCCTTGGGATGGAGGGTGAGATCATAGATTCAAAACTCACCAGGCATATGTGTAACTTTGCAATGAAGAAAAATAAATTTACTACTCACTTTTATGGGGAGAGAAGAGGATATGGGGTTTGTGGTCATAACATAATTTTATATATTTGGCCACTCTCCTCTTCTATCCTCTCCCCCCATCCCTCTTTATCCAAACATGGGATTTCAACATGAGGAATATCATTCTTATGCGCAAGGTATACGTGCTTGCAAGATGACATTCCTTCAATTTTCATGTGATGAGTCCAAGATGAAAATGTCTTTGTTGTGTCCCCCACCCCCGGATCAAATTATCATTTTTAGTAACATCTAATTTTAAGTTCATATCAATATTTATTCTCCAGAACTATTGGAAAGTACCTATGCATGTATTGTCTTGATGGTGGAAGTTAAAACTCCAAACTATTAAATGCTTGTTCCCTTCAGAATTTTGATTTCCAAATGAGACTCTCAATGTGATATGAAGAAGGTAAAATATTTTGGTGGTTGCACTTGGGGAAAAATATTTAAGTGGGAGTTTTTTCAGTTATATAACATTAAGTTGGGAAATTTATAGAATTCAAAGAAATGGATATCACTGGAGAAAAGGAGCTCAATGAAAATTTCCTACTATCGAAGAGGTAGTTTTAGGGTCCGTTTGGTACATGTGTTTAAACACATGTTTTCAGTTTTTAAATAACATTACATGCATTTCTACACACTTTTTTACCCACGTGTATTTCCAAAAAATACAAACAACATTACTAGAACAACGTTATCAAACGGCCCCTTAAATTCTATAAAATACACACGAGGAAGCAAGCTGTTGCTTTCCATCAGGAGATGGAAGTTGAGTTGGCATTTGAGTTTCAAAAATGGATTCGAGGATATTTTAGGCAATTAGGCTGGCTTTAGATTTTGGTTTGTACTTTGTTTGTAGTTCAATAAATAAGCACTGATGATTATGATAATAACATGAACAGGCTACAACTTGGGAAACTTCAGGTTGGTTAATTCATGGTTTACTGCTACTGCAGTGTTATGTTGTCATCATCTTTGTTTGAATTGACTTAACTGGCATTTTCATTACATAACCTTCACTGCTAAATCATAATGTCTGTTCTACCATATCTTTTGGACTGCATAACTTGCATGATTCCAGAGTGCTTCACTAGACTGTTTGGAATTTTGTGGATATATCATAGGGTATTGATTCTCTTGGTCTCACCTTATTGGCAAAGCTATGTGTATTATTTACCCAAAATAAAAATCATAAATCTCTGCACATTTGTAGTTTCTCTTCTTGGTGTGAAGATGTTTTCCCTTTTCCATTATCCCCAAATTAATGCATGATAGTAGAAGTCTGTTTCATCTCAACTTTTGAGGATATAGTTGTATAAACAATAATTTGGATTTGGATTTTTATTATTTCAAGTTATTTATATCTCCCACTTTCCAAGATTTTCTTAGTAGTGGGATCTTGTTAGGACCAAAAATTGTGGAGAAGGGAATTAGCAACTCAAATGAATTTAATAATGAAATTTTGTGAGTCATGGTACTCACACATGGTGCATGCCAAACCTCTAGTTAGTTAATAGACTAACAATTTCCTAACTAGGTTCTCTCCTCTGTTGACTTTGCCTGAAGTGTAAACTGGATTCCTTTAACACATCATATTAGGTTCCTTGTTGATATATATATATATATATATATAAATATTATATTGTAGTTCTTGGTCTGTGACGATATGTTGTTATGTGCTCCGTTTTATTTTCCCAGTAAGGCCGAACCTAAACCAGTGCTCGAGAGATAGCTATCCATATACTGATAAGGGATGTATGGATTCTTGAGAAGAGAGCCATGGTGGTCCCCCCCAGACTGCCTTGATCCCACAATTGAATAGAAAGTTGGATCTATATATTATATATATATATATATATATATAGTTTTAGTACTTGTGTTTGCAGCTTTAAATGTTTTCATGCTTTTGTTTATATTTGGGTTTGTTCTGATGCAAGCTTGCTTATGTGTAGGCCCATTAAAGGAAGAAGCAGTAGCAACAGCAGCCGCAGTAGTTCGCCACTGCTGCCTCGTAAACCATAGGTAAGCACTGCCTCTCTATATCCCCAAATCCCCCTTGCCCTCCCCTCCCCACCCATCCCCTGCCTTTCCCCCTCCCAACCTCCCAAAAAAAGAATCTGAGTTATGTTTGATGTAATGTCGAGGTGGTATTGAATATGAGAACAAGATATTGTGGCTGTAATATGCTCCTGATTGTGGCATTTAGGTTTGTCTCAGTTATGGTGACCATTAGTTTGTCTCATTTATGTTGGAGGCAATGTTGAGCACTGGTTATTTGCTGTTTATTTTTTCAAAAATTATTTAAGCTAAACATTCTGATGGAAGAAACAACATGCAAAAGTTGTATTCTTGCTTTTATGAATGCTACATGTACAGTTTGTATGATTAATATTGTTAGTAAGTGTGTGGAAACATGCAGATCCTTTATTCAAACATGAGCTGATGATCTTTGATTGCCCATTCTCTCTAGCTGTTTGAAGAATAAAAAATCATACTGGAGCTTGTCCCAGACAAGGGCCAGGTTCTTGTATGACTTGTTTAATTAGTTGATTGTTCATCCACGGGTTTTTTAACAAGAGTAAATATAGTCTCATGTAGTTCATTGGTGTTGCTGTTGGACGTTCAAAATATAAGGTGGTGTTGGTTCAATCCGGTTCAGCCATCTAGTTTATAGGTTTTCTTAAAAACCCTTGTGTTTCACTGGTTTAGTTGCATTCCTGGTATTTTCAACTCCATTGGTCATATCCATTGGTATGGCCTAGGTTGTTAAAACGGGATCTTTATGTAAGATCCAAGGGTTCAAGAATTGTATTGTTGGATCAAATTGAAAATCATAAGTTCTTACTTTTTGTTGAAGAATAATAAAAAAAGGACAATAATAGAGACTCTGTATGTTGAATAAATCATTAGAATTAAGAAATTATCCATGAAAAAAAAAATTTTAGTTTAATAGTGTAATTATACCTATATAAGTGCAGCTATAACAAATTCTTCATTTAAGAATTGCTATATATAAAAATAAAAAATAAAAAATAAAGTCCATATGTGCGTTGGGGATTTTATTATTTTATTATTTTTGGAGAAGAAAGGCAAGTTGAATTTTGTGGAAAATGTTTGGCTCCAACTAGGAATATGACACATTTGTCATGTGCAATATACAAGACTCGTTTGGTTGGTTGAGTTAAATGATTCATGTGCAATGCACTTGATGATATGGATTAATGTCATCATTTTATTGATGGTTGGTGCCCAAGACACCAAATATGTTTGAAGCCAAACTTTGTTCAAATTTTATCAAGACAACGAGATTAGATATGGAAAGAAAGATCTGGAGAGAACTTTTTCATCCAGACAAGCAGATCATTACCTTCCATAGCTCTTCTTGCTAAAGCATGTGTGTCCTTAGCATTGTACATGATTCAAACAAGAGTGGGAAAACCTTGTACAAAGACTTGAGTTTCACTAATGATTATGTTGCCATATAGAGCAAAACATGGTGGCAGTTTTCTTAATTTCATGACTTTTAACATCTGAATCGCCTTCAAACTCCACAGGATCAACACCAATCTCCATGGCAAAAATGGCCGCTCATTTTGCAGCATTACCCCATTGGTAAATATAGTTTTAATCGCTATTTTAGTGCCTACTAGTAGCTACCCAATAAAATTCTTGAGCCAAACAAAAATGGCTTGGACAGCAAAGAATATATAAAAAAAACCAACTGTATGCCCTCGTATTCTTTCACTCTAGTTACCGTTCTCCTTTGAACAAATCAAAGCTTCAGCGCTGTAATGCAGTGACATAAAATGTGAAAGACAGTGGGGTGTTAGTATTGCCAAATTTCCCAATACCTATTCAAGCTGTGTTGACTAAAAGCAATCCAGGGTGAAACGAACAAGTGAGCTTCTTTCTCTGATAATGATGCCGAAATCTATATGCCAAAAAAAAAAAAAAAGTTCAACTACAAAATTAATTGTAACCTAAGATTACAACATTACTTAATAACATAAATATCATGGTATATTTTGAAAATGACAAAGTTTAACTACAAAATTGGTTGTAGTTTAAGGCTACAAATTTCTTTAATAAAATTAACATTACTACATATTTTGAAAATCTAACTGTGGAATTGCATATATTTTATACTTTTAATACACACGTCAAATTATGTGTCAATAAGATATTATTTACTATATATCTATTAGCTTATATTTTATGCATAATTTTAAATTACAAAAACTTGCAATCTAAATAATTTATTGATGACATATTTATTAATCTTTAATTTTTTAGAAATTTTGTAAGTATAGAAGATATAAGAAGAAAATGTTATCTAATGGCCACCTTCAATAAAAAGATATTGAGTAAGGTTGTAACCTTAGGTTACAACCAATTTTATAACTAAATTTTGTTCTTTTGAAAATCTAATCGTTAAATTGCATGTTATTTACACTCTTAATATATATGTTAAAATTTGTATTAATCAGATATTATTTACTATATGATCTATAAGCTTATATATCATGTATAATTTTAAACTACAATAACTTGCAATTTAAACAATTTATTGATGACATAACTATTGATTTTTAATTTTCTAGAAATTTTGCAAATATGATGGATATAAGAAGAAGATGTAATCTAATGGTAGATTTGTCAAAATACACTTCAAATAAAAAGATATTGAGTAAGGTTGTAACTTAAGACTACAATCAATTTTGTAATTAAACTTTATCCCAAAATCTATTTAGCTTGCTTTGAGAAAAATTGAACATTTTGATTAGCAAGGAAGCTCGTAGATGCTCTGCAAAATATCATTCAAAGAATTTCAGTATAGACTTTAGACTCAAATCTTCTAGAAGAAAGGATTGGCTTGGGATCGTAGGATCTTGTGATTTTATCGATCCCAAACCATCCTACAAGCGATTCTAAGTTTTATACCATTCTAATTCAATCCTAACTGTTTTGAGAAAGTAGGATAGTTCAATTCAAAATTTTAACAATCTTGGATATGAATGGCTATTGGTATGGTCCAATTCTAATAAAGTAGTTGGTTCTGAATTCTGATGAACCTGCTCACCTTTGAGCCAATTTTTTCTGCCTTTAGCTTTTTTTTTTTTTCTTGAGTTTTCTGCCTCCAGCATAATTGGTGATGTCAGATGGGAAGCCATATTACCCATTCCTGCTTCATATGTACCTATTCTTGCTTCATATGTAGACTTTGACTAGGTTCACTGCTTTTGATCAATATCTTTTTTTAACATTGAACACGTGTAAACGGGTTGGTTTCAGATTAAGTCGATGCGAATTGACCTGTTTATTCAAGATGTAAATTTGGGTTTGACACACCAAGCTTGTTTAATTGAAGGTCAATTTTTACCAATGTACCCTAAAAAAAAACTTAATGAACCAAATGCAAAAATCCTCAATTCATATGTTATTGAAATTCATAAAAAGAAAGCACACACAATATATAGATCATTAAACAATTACCATTAGACCAAAACTCAAAAAAAAAAAAAAAAAACCATTAAACTAAAACTCAATTTTGAAGGAAAAAAGTCAATATATATTTCTTTATTGAAATATCAAGAGACTCCCTTGAGAAAGAAGCTTGGAGTCTAAAGAATGTTGATTGAATAGTTGTGTTGTTTTTCCTCTGCAAATTCAATTGTCTTTGATTAAATCCCCTCCACCCAAGGCATTACCTGCTTGATCCCTATAATCCAAATTTAAGATTTACAGTAGGTTCAACTCTAGTTTATTTTGAAAAGACCAATCTACTCAAGCCATATGCTAAGATTAAACAAACTTGAAAAGGACATTGACAATGAGACTTTTACACTACAATAAACAATTATTGACTTCTCAGTTCTAGACTTCTAGCATCTTTTGGAAATCAATATACATAATAACACAACCTATAAAAGAAAATAGCAAAACAAAGAATCTCACAATCTTAACCCTACTGATTGTAAGTGAAGAACTTAATTTTTGAAAGTAGCAAAAGATAGCTTGAACTCATACATATCATGGCCACTTAATGTGCGATGGACAGCCACTACTAGCTACAACAAAAGATTACAAGAGCAACAGGTTTCTTCTATTGGCTAGGTGTTTTAAAAAATTGTGAGCATGGAAACAAAATTTGAGAATAGCAATAGTTTCAGAAATTTAACTATAAAAGGGGTTTTTTTAGAGAAAGAAAGAGAATGGAGACATAAATTCGAAGTTGAGAGGGAATGCAAAGCGTGAGAGAGAGGTTGGGGAGTCAAAGGTCTAGGAAATACTACATTAATCATTACAGCAGAATGTTGATAAGGTACATCATGTGCAAACAAAAAGGCAAAAACTAAAACATCATTTTGGAGAAAAGCTGTGATTAATGCATCTACACAATTACAAAGGCAGAAACTTTTTTAAATAACCAACATAAAAACTTGCCTTACCAAAAAAGAAATATTAATAGAGGAGGGAGACTCTGTTTATGAGATGTGAGTATGTAACTATATCACCATAAAATAACAATGGTTCCCATAGAATAAAATAAAATAATAATGATTATAGTAAATAAAGGATATGGATTTGTGTAATTGAGGCACTAGAAATGCTAAAAGGCTATCTATCTTGATCTCATTAGTTATTAGTCCCTTAAAAAAAGAAAAATTGAAACAGCTGGTATACTAAAAGATATAAAGAGAGAGTCGTAGTGTAAATTTAGGTAATTAATGGGAGAGTTTGATGATTGTAGTGGAACTTTATAGGAGGTGCCACTTGGCAAAAGTATAGATTCTCACACAATGAGGTCTCTGATTTTATATATACTAGCCATAGACCCACGCGATGCGTGGAAATATAAATATTATGTAATAAGATGTAATATATTTAAAGTAACAATTACTTTAAGTATTGTCTATTTTTAAAAAATATTTTTACAAGTAATTTTTTTAATCTTTTTATCTCCACAAATATATCATTTTATTTTATTTTTGTGTTTGATTAATATTTTTTAAAGGTGAACCATATTCTTCTAACTTCTATTGTAGTGTATTATATTTGTCTAATATACAACTAAACTTTATAAGTTTCAAATTTATTATTCAAACTTCTCATCTCTTTAGAAATAAGGAAATTATCATAATAATAAAAACTCATCACAACATTACAATGTTATCTTAGCCAAAATTAAAGTGAAACTAAAGAATAAAAAAATAGATTTTATAATAATTTATTACTCAAAAAATTGGTAGGCATATTCAAATTCCTATTTCCAAAAGAAACTAAGTATTAACTCAAATCAAAATTCAACCAAAGCTATAAAAGAGAAAGAGAAGACTTTCTAATGGGAAATTAGGGGAAAAAAAAAACACAATACCAAAACACATATTAAAAAAGAAAGAAAAAAGAACCATCAACCTTAATTAGAGGTATAAGAAAGAACAAAAATCCACAAAGAGAGAGAGAGAGAGAGAGAGAGAGAGAGAGAGAGAGAGTACTCATAGTTTTGTGGGGGAAAAAATATGGACTGAATGAGGAAAATGATATCAAATTTATACAAAATGAAATAGGGAGAAAAAGAGTCAAAATATAAGAATGGGGAAGAAAGTGTAACCGTAAAGTTGAGAGTAGTGGAGAGATAAAGGGACAAAAAGGAAGGGAAAATGTTGTAAAAAATGTAATAGTAGGTGTGAATTAATGGAGAGAAGAAGAGTTTTTTTTTTTTTTTTTTTTTTTTTTTTTTGAGAATAGGAAAGAAGAAAAGTTTAAATAAAGAAAAGAAAGTATAGAAGATTAGTTGATGACGTAGCTGCTGATGTGGCTCAACAGGAGCGTAACAACAATAAATGCTACGCTTCAACTTTTAGATATATAATATATATTGATTTTATAAAATATAAGAATTGTTAATAGGTTATCCGTGCATATAAACTTGACTACGGGACCTATTTATTAAATGGGTTATGTTAGGTCATGCCGACCTTAATACATGTTTATTAAATGGGTTATATGAATCATATCTTGTCAACTTGTTTAATAAACAGGTTATGTTAGGGTTGAGGGGTTGTGACTCGATTAATAAACGTGTTGTGTTCGTGTAGATTTATATGGTTGGATACTTATGAGTTAACATGACAAGAACACGACATGTGAACACAAATGATCACCCCTAGAATTGAACATTGTTTTCTTTTGATTGAGGAGCTTGCAGTCAAGTGGCTTCAATGCCTCGAGATTTTTTATTTTTATTTTTGAGAAACAAACACACACACACAAGAGAGAGAGAAATTGGGTCTAAAACAAAGGCACATCACAAACTCTACTTAAAAGTCATGGTAATTAACTTCTATAATGCTCTCTTATAAAATGTCTTGGGATTGGGCTTATAATATCTGTATAGTGTATACTCATTGTGGTTTTCTTTTGTTTTAAATCTAAAGATTTTTAATAGAGGGAAGAGAGAAAAGCTCCCAAGTATCAGTGTTCTTAGTTAAAGTTTGTGAAATATGTAGAGCCATTCGGTCTTCCAGAGAGGGAGAAGAGAGTGACAAAAGGCATCAAATATTAGAGAAACTGGATGGAAACAACAAAGAAGAAAACAATCTCTCTGTAATTTTTTGATGTAGGCATATTTCTTCAAAGTCATGCTTGATTGAAGTTTTTTTGTTTTGTTTTGTTTTGTTTTTTTTTTTTTTTTGATACCATTCAAAAAAGGCATGCATTAACCATAAGTAGCATTTACACTATGTTCCATCGTCGGCCAGCAGTAGTAAGTCGGCTCTTTTGTAGCTAAAAGCCTAAAACAGCTAACGACCATACATAGTTAAGGATAACCTTAGAAACAAAAATCAGCCTGCAATCTAATCCCATCTGCTGTAGGGAGGACATGTCTGCCATGAGAGTTCTCTCTTTCCAATTTGGGGCTCGCTTCTTGTCCACTACTTGAACTAGCTTTTTGCAATTACTTAGCACAGAAGTATGAATACCCAATGATGAACCATGCCAAAGCAAAAGGGCAGTAGAGGAAAAGATGAGTGATGCTTTCATCCTTAGAATTGCAGAGAGGGCATGTACTATGGACATTGATCCCTCTATTACACAAATTTAGAAATGTAGGAATACTGTCATGCATGTCTTTCCACACAAAGATTCCAATTTTCAGAGGGATTTTTACTTTCCAAATTAGGTTCCAAACCTCATGGGGAATGGTAATGTGAGCATGGTGATCCTACCCTGAGGCCTGGTAGTCTTCCTGCAGTATAGAATAGGCTTTGTGTACCTGAAATGAAACCCCTCATTTACAAAGAATAAGACAAAACGCATATCTAGCCTTCCCAAGGCTAAGTCGTTACATTTGTTGTATCCATTGGAAGCGTCACTTATATTTCTCCTCAAGAAAACACTAAACAGAAGGAAATCTATAGGCAGTGAACACTAAGGCCTAAGGGCCTCAGTCTATGATAATTACTAGTGCTAAAGCTATGCCACCATAGCCTAGTAAACATTGATAAAAAATTTTAATTGGCTTTTATTGAACAGTCATTTATGCATAAATAAAAAAAGATAAACGTATTGTGTATGTCTTGTGTTATTGGATTATGAGCTATATATAGTTCATGGTTCTGTAAATTTAGTTGTAGCAAGCTTGAAGCCCCCCACTTCGATTGTAAAAATGAACTAGTTGGGGGCAAAAAAAATGTATTGGTCCCCTGTATGAGTAGAATTAATGTGATATGCTTCCATCTATGCTTCCATTTTTTCTTCGGAAAACCAAACAAGTAGCATGTTGAAACATTCAAACCCAGTACATCATTGTTCAACCGTTAAAAAAAATAATGGGACCTCTTCTATCCAAGTTACATAATCTTCAGTATTATATGCACATCTTACCAAAATGAGTCTAGTAAAACTAACGTCCCATTGCTGAAAATGTTAACGTTGCAGATGAAATTTAGCTTCCTTCACAACGTCAGCCCACCAAAACTCGTAGTTTCCGTGTTCCTGAAGTTTTGCTATATATATTCCCCCACTAAAACTCGTCCCCTCTGTATGCCAACATCACGAGCAAACCAAATGGTTTGGACTGCAGCCTCAAGTTCTGCCACAAAGCTCTCCATAACTGGTCTTCCTTTTCAGCTCATTGCTGCAATAAGCAATCCTTGTTCATTCCGGATTATGACCCCCACTCCTGTTCTATGTAAATCCACAAAAACTGCACCATCAAAATATTCCTTGTAAATTGGTTTACAGGGAGGATTCCAATGCAGTGTGAGATTAATACGTTGGCCTGTTACAGCTTGAGTTGTTGAACTACCTAAGTTGTAGATTGCTTGAAATTCCTGCCAAAATTCTATAGCCTTACCTGCTATGACACTTGGCTGTTTTGTAGACTGCTCAAAGACCCACTTATTCCTTCCCTTCCAAATCATCCAGGACAGTAACAGGGATTGCTCCACAGTGTTGTCACAGCCCTCCTCCAATACAGGCCAAATTATTCTAACAAAGTCTAGGAATTCATGCTCTAATTACGTTAGAACCCTTCTGTTCACTAGATTGGCACATGCAGGTAGAATGTTATGATATGCTCTCCATGCAAACATCTTAACTTTATTAGGGACCTTTGCTTTCCAAATTGAGCACCAAACCATCTCCACTGCAATTTTACTGGAGCTTCCAATTCCTATTGTGCACATCCCATCTTGTACATTTTATTTATTTTTTCATACCAAACTAGAAATTCAGTACCTATTAAAAATTTCAGCAATCCAACCTTTACTTAATGTAATGAAGATAGGAACATTGAAAAGCAAACTCATTAGAGCGATTGGTTTATACCCATAAGGGACTATAATACCTAGTACCACAACAATAATAAAAATCTATACAAACTCACAAGATTTTCATGTTTGTTAAGGATATTTAAGGAACCACCTACCCTAGATACAAACAAGTGAACAACAATATTCAAATCTCAAACCCAACATATATGATGTGTTGAACTATTAGAGACAATTAAGGGATTCCCAATCAGCTTAATTAAGGGGTTTCCAATCAGTTGTAATTATGGGATTTGGCAACTGTTAATTTTTTGTCTAGATTCATTGTAACAGCGTCTACATATTCAGACCAATGTAAAAGTTCTATACATAGAAAATCCAATCTAAATTGGTTCAACCTTGTCATATTCGATCCATGACCAAATTGCTGACATTTTTACCAAACCTTTGGGTAAGGAACTAAGGATTCTTTTCATCGTCTTATTAGCAAGCTGGGCGTTACTCATGTACACGCTCCACCTTGAGGGGGAGTATTAGAGACAATTAAGGGATTCCCAATCAGCTCAATTAAGGGGTTTCCAATCAGCTATAATTATGGGATTTGGTAGCTGTTACTATTCTGTCTAGCTGCAATTATGGGATTAAGCTGTCAATATTTTTGTCTAGGTTCATTGTAACAACATCTATATATTCAGACTAATGTAAAAGTTCTATACACAGAAAATATAATTCAGACAAATCTTTGTCCCCCAATCTTATTTTACATGAACATATTCATTTATTGTTCATCAGAAAAAACTCAATCATTTGTCTTTTCCAAACTCACTGTGCAAAGATGAATCAAGTATGGCTCCGTTTTGCAACTGTACTCATCCTTGCCTCCTAGCTCTAAAGCTTAGCATTGAACTATCTCTTTAATTTGATGCAAAAAGTGCGAAAGATTAAAGAGAGACACAAACAAAGAGAGAGAGAGAGAGGTGTATGTGTCACTTATAGAATGGAATTAGGACTGTAGAATTCTGGAGCTAATTAAGTGCCCTTGATGGCTTCTTAAGTTCCCAATTAAACCAACAGAAGATTCATCTAGCTTAAGAATGTCAATGGAAGATGATATAAAAAATTGAGCTGCTGTGGCATACTGTAGGCACATCAATTACTGCATTTGAAAAAACTGGCTACTATGAATAAACCCCAAATAGAACTCATAGAAAGAGAACCCATTGAGTTGAATCTTCACAAGTTTTCTTGGGCTCAACATGTTGATTAGGAGCGCTCTCACATTTTTCTTGTTCATTGTTCTCAACTTTTCAATTAGATCTCTCCATCCAACGTCTTTCCCCTACTTTCTTTTAAAAGAAAACTGGAGTAGCACTTGAGCTTTGTTGATAAACAACAGTATATGTAGAAAAGAAATCATTCTATGAGACAAAGGGTCTCATTAAAAAGCCTTAGCAATATGGAAATATCTTCACAAAGAGTAGAAAACAAATTTTGCTAGAGGATAGGAAATAGCAACCTCATATGTCAGATAATGCATAAAGCTATCAATAAATTTGAGCAGGCTAAGACATAACAATGAAGATCAAAGACATTGCAATTCCTTGCATGTTAAGGGCACGAACACCTTTCAAAATTATATTGGAAGGAGGTGAGAATACATGATAGGTATTTTTTTCATACTAGATGCACTTGCCATACCTGCATAGAGCTGATAGTCTGTATTTAGAATGAAACTTAAAGTGAAAAAAAAATCAAATGTTACTTTGTCTTATCTATAGAAATTGGACATTGTACCTAATAATAAAAACTATAGATATCTATTTAACACAATTATAAAATAAAATAAAATAAAAAGATAAAAAAGAACCTAAAGGATGGAGCTTATTCTAATAAAGGACAAGAAGGATTCATCTTTTGAATCATAGAAAGAGAAAAAAAAATCAGTTATTACAATAAGCCAAAAGTCATGGTTAATATGAATTGAGTTCCCATTTACTACCAGCCATTTAGCTTCTATGAGAACAAATAATCCCCTTTCTTTTTGGATAAATAAACATTTTCATTAAAAATCAAGAAAATTGCTTCCCCAGTACACGGGCTTGACTCAAGTACAATTTTCTTTTCACTTCTTATTTAACATGAAATCTTCTTAGAAGGTAGTGTGAATCTGCACCCAAACTTTGCTTCAAGATGTGGTAGTAATATGTTTCTGATTTCCATGGGTTGGTAAGCAGTCAATCAAAATTATAATTGCAAGGTTCAATGCATCATATATATATATATATACACACAAACAGTTTTTAAAAGCTTTTTTATCATTTAATATGTAATGAAAAGTTTTTATGAAGTGAATTTGGGCTAACAATTTTTTAGGGCTTTTGGAGTAAGTGAATGACCTGCCTAGTTTAAAACCAGAAATGGGTGTACCTTGTGACATATTGTTTTCAAGGTTTTGAGAAGACCTTAATAACAAATGAATTTCTCTCAAGCATGTTTAGTCAACTTTATTGTTTGTGAATTCCCTTGAACTAGTTTGAATGATGTTAAGAAAGATTCTTAGTCCAAAGCTCCCCAACACCTCCCCTCCCACCCACAACAAACCCCAAAAAAAAAAGAATTACTTTTCACCTATTAAAATCAATTCTTAAAATACACCCACATCCAGTTTATAAGGGAAAAAAATTAAGATTAATCCTAATCTGAATACAATATCGAATGAGTCCTGAACCCAAATTGTTTATCTCCATGGTTGTGAAGCTTCCCCTTTCTCTAGTATGAGATTCAAGGAGAGTGGTTGTGGTATTGGGGAATTTATGCAAGAATACCAGGCATTATATGAATCTTGAAAAAAAAATTTATTGCCCAGACAATCAATCTTTTTTTTTTCTTCCCATCACTGAATAAGAGTATTGGGATAGGTACTAGTGGTTTTCTTACAATCAATCTTTGTTTCTCTAAGTTGTGAAGAATGTTTATGTCCACGTATTTTGGGTGGCTTGAGAAGTTAAGCAACAAATAGTGCAAACTTGAATCACAGATAAAGTTCATTACAAAAACCTTGACTACAACCTACAGGTAAATTGGAACTTTTGCATTGGATTACAGATGGTATACTTCTTTTCCTCATCAAATACGCTATGTAAGCAGATAGTTTAATTGAGGTGAGTTCTTAAATGGACAAATGTCTCTGGATATTATATATCTGAGCACATTCATTTAGAGAGCCCATCTTCAGTTCACAGTATGCCATGAAGTTTAAGATGCTTAGCTCATTACCTTCTGCAGAATTCAGACGTGAGTTAAACTACTAAATGCTGATTTTCATTTTCCAACTATGTGCAAAAGACTAACTTGAAATTGGAGCTTTTCTGTTGATGCTTGTCTTGTATTCCATTGACAACAGTGTGACTCAGAACTACTTTAAAATTTTAGTTTGAGCTTTAGGAAATTGGCTAAAAAACATGGACAGAGGATCCTAAAGAATAGAAAGATCAATTCCAAAAACTTAAGGAACAAAGGAGTTATATCAGCAACTACAGTTGCTATCCCAACAATAATGAAGTTGTGGCCCAGCCATCCTCACTATAATTAAAATATTCCTAAGTAACAGAAAAAGAACAAAAATAATAAAGACTTGTACTTTTAGATTATATTATTGAAAAATAGCTCTTCAGCCAATCAACAAACTATATCGTTTCAGAGATCCTAACCAAAGGCATTAAAATGTCAAGCCATTTTAACTTTTGGACAGCATGTCCTACTTTTAAATGGTCAGCTAACCTAGTAAACTATCATAGACTTGTAAGGTGCAATGCTGCAGTGCGAATCATTCATGATTCTCATCTCAAACAATCTTGTACACAGCCAAACAAATGTAGTGTAGCTTTTAAAAGTCAAAATGATACACATTTTTCTAAAAAATTCAAGATTCTATGTGTTTGGTACACATCAATTTTTAAAATAAGAAACCATTTGATTAAAAAAAAAAATAGACTAGAACTAGGAAATTAACTATTGCAGGATTATTCCAGACTATAGTGAGTACACATGCTTGATAAGGTAAGCAGAAAATATGCATCTTTAGTAGACCAATCAGATCAATAAAATATACATATGAAAACCTATTGTCCAATAATGAAAACTAGACTGACCTCCCATCCAAGGTGGAGGAAATTTTGGGCCTAATACTCACTCCAACAGCAACTATCACATTTAACTGCATTAGAAAAATAAAAATCAATTAACACAAAATAAATATTTGAGTAATTGAAAAGTCTATGTTAATAATCCAACTATGGATGAGCCTCTTAATTTTGTGAGAGAGAGAGAGAGAGAGAGAGAGAGAGGGAGGGAGAAGAGAGTAACAAAAGGCATCAAATGATAAAGAAACTGGATGGAAAAAATAAAGGAGTAAACAATCTCAATGTAATTTTTTGATTGAGGTCTGTTTCTTCAAAGTTCAATCAAAATGTCCTTTTTTTTTCTTTGACGGTGGAAAGAAATTGAATTTGGAATCATAATTTACAAAGTCATGCTCCATTCAAGTTGAACCCAAATGAAACCCATCATTTACAAAGGTTAAGACAAAATGCATATCTAGCCTGCCCAAGGCTAAGTCAGATCCATTGGAATCCTCACTTGTTTTTCTCCTCATGAAAGCAGATGGAAATCTCTAGGCAGGCTGGCATTAAGGTCTAAGGGCCTCAGTCTATGATAATTACCGGTGCTAAAGGTATTCTACCATAGCCTAGTAAACATTGATAAAAAAAAAAAAATTTAATTGGCATTTATTGAACAATCATTTATGCATAAAAAAAAAAAAAAAACACATTCATACAAAGTAGTATAGTCCCACAAGCTAACATAGAATTGTCTAAAATTATCAACAACAAAAAAAGGAATTGTATAAATTGATTAAGTAAATTAATGAGTATTATTGGCAGGGTTAATATTCACATGCAAAATTAACATTACACATGCTTGATATTTTAAACTAATCATTGGTTATGATATGAACAATTTTTTTTTGATGAATCAATCAATTTTATTAAATACAAACTAGAGTACACAAAGCCCTAAAGGGAACTACACCAGATGGAGGAACCCTTTGTAAGCACAAAAAATACAAGCACAACAGTGTCACCTCAACTCAAGCCAATAGACTAAGTCTGTCTATCCTTTAAAAAAAAAAAATAATAAACCTACATAGCAAATAGAAATACAACAAAGGGATGATCCTTGTGAACAAATCAACAGTTGTGACTACATCAAGACACCAGAATGCACCATTTTGTAGAAGACTAGAAACAACGGCCATTATCATATCCATATTACGTCTTCTTGAATAGCATACAAGGATTCAAGCCCCATTTGCCGCATACTATCCATGACATCTAAATTACACCAAAGAAATTGAATAAGAAGGTAAATCCATAAGATATCCAAGATACACAACTATAATTCAAAGGGACAGAAAAAAAAAATAATCAAATTTGCTAATAATAATAGACACTTTTATGTTTTCAAGTATAGAGATTAATTATAAAGTCTAAAAAATAAGAACATCACATACCATAGAAACAGTTATCTTCTTCCATCATGTTTGTGGGCATTCTTCTTCAATCTTCTGAGCATGATATGCTGCTCTAATTTGACCATCCTCACAAGGCACTTTGGTTTTCCATTTTTAAACATAAGATATCCCATTAACATTCCGAATATTGTTCCACATGCGTAACCTATGGCTACAGCTTGCCAACCAAACCCATTTTCATGCTCTAAATTTTCATCTTGTTGCAAGGTCGATGGTGGTGGTTGCTTTGCCTCGTGGTTATCGCATGTTCTTGACAATGGAAACCCACACAATCCCAAATTTTCGGTGTACGAATCATTGTTGAATGTATTGAATTGAGTTCCTGAAGGTATGTGTCCTGTGAGTTGGTTATGTGATAGCTTTAAGACTTCAAGCCAGGTTAGATCTGCCAATTGACTAGGAATCTCCCCATCGAGCTTGTTGAAAGAGAGGTCTAACGATTCAAGATTGGTCAAATTTCCAATTGATGGGGGAATATGACCTATAAGGTTATTGTGAGAAAAGTTGAGCCCCTTGAGTGATTTAAGCCTTCCAATTATCTTTGGCATCTCTCCTGTGAAACTATTGTTTGAAAAATCAATGCTTGTTAAGATGTTCAGGACT
The DNA here is from genome assembly GCF_932294415.1 of Quercus robur. Taxonomy (NCBI): domain Eukaryota; kingdom Viridiplantae; phylum Streptophyta; class Magnoliopsida; order Fagales; family Fagaceae; genus Quercus; species Quercus robur. The sequence continues at coordinate 18,692,000 of NC_065537.1, forward strand.
CTCTCCATCTCAATATATTGCCCTTTGATCATGATATTCAATGAATCTTGATAATAATTTTCTCCCATATATTTCAATGCAGCCACACTTTCATTCACATACATCATGGCTTTAAAACATTTGAAATATTTTATTGGCAAAGGACCATTAAACTGATTGTTAGAGATGTCTATGATTCTCAAATTTGGGAAAGAAAATTTGGTTTTAGGATTGCTTATACGACCTTGAAATTTGTTTGATCTTATGACAAGAATTTGCAATTTCTGAAGACTTCCCAACGAATAAGGGAAGGTTCCACTTATCTTATTGTTTCCAAGATCTAGAACTTCCAAGTCTATACAATTTACCAAAGATTGCGGCAATGACCCTTCCAATTGATTGCCATTAAGGTTAATATTCCTAAAATTATTTCCTTTGGAAAATATTGCAGGGATGGAACCATGAAGGCTATTCATTCGCAAATCCAACACCGAAAGGGCAGTAGAGTTTACCAAACACTTCGGAATCATTCCGCTTAAGTTGTTATGAGACAAGTCTAGAACTTGAAGGGAAATTGCATTGCAAATAAAAGAGGGGATTTCTCCAGTGAATTTGTTATTGGAGAAAAACATAAAGTGCAGACTTGAAAAATTTAGAGTTGGAAATGGTCCTTGAAGCAAGTTGTCACGAAGATTAACATAATATAATGAATTCATTCCCACATCCCCCAACCATTTTGGAACTCGACCATAAATTTTGTTATTGGAAAGGTCTAAGTATTGTAAATTTGTTGTCAGTCTTAAGAAAATTGGGAATTCACTAATGTTGGAGGAAGATAAGTTCAATTCCCCAAGATTGGGTAGGGCATAGGCAAAATTATTGTTGATGCTAACTAAGTTATTTGAAAAATCAAGTCTCAAGAGATTTTTGAGCTTTGAAAACATTTCTGACCCCAAAATAATACTCAAGTTATTTGATGAGAGAGATAGGCTAGTAAGGTTCACAAGTCTAGATACTGACCTAGGTATAGAGCCATGTAGCTTATTATAACCCAAATCAAGATACTTCAACGAATTATACTTGAATTCACCAATCTCACCAACAAACTGATTACGATCAAGATACAAAGTCTTCAAAGATGGCATACTGAACAACCAAGATGGCAGTGTTCCATTTAGGAGATTTGAACTTAAAGAGAGAACACTTAGATTCAAACCACTTACGTGACTAGGAAGGGGACCAACAAATTGATTGTTCCCAAGGCTTAAAGTTGAGAGATTCGGCAAGTTGAATAGTGATGACGGCAACAGACCTGTTAAAAATATTCACCAATAATTAAAAAATTGTTAGTTTGATGCGTCAGCCAAAAAGACCTAAAATTTAAAAGTGGTAATAGAATCTTACCGCTAAAACTATTATTTGACAGATCCAAATATGTAAGTTTTGTAAGGATCTCAGGCCATGCTGGAATTGACCCCGTAATATTGCAACCAGGGAGAGCCAAATGCTTCAAGGACTTCAAATTGTCAATAGAATTAAGGAATTCTCTTGAAAACATTCTCCCAGAGAGACCTAAGAAATTCAAGGAACTACAGCTCCAATTAGACTTTAGAAGAGAACCTTCAAGGTCCCAATTACCCGTTAGATCAAGGGTTTGTATACTGGGAAGGCAGAGGATGTTATTTTCGAGTTTTCCCCGCAAGTCACAGTTACGGAGACTAAGAGTTGTCAAAGAGGAGGATAGATTCATCAAAGAATCAGGTCTAATTGAGGACAGATTTGTGTAATCCAGAATAAGTTCCCTTAACTGAGTTAGGTTACCAATGACTCTTTTCCATACTGGAGCTTCGATTAATAATAGCTCATTGAAAGAAAGATCAAGGGTTTGTATGTTGGGAAGGCAGAGGATGTTAATTTCGAGTTTTCCCCGCAAGTCACAGTCTTGGAGACTAAGAGTTGTCAAAGAGGAGGATAGATTCATCAAAGAATTAGGTCTAATTGAGGACAGATTTGTGGAATACAGAATAAGTTCCCTTAACTGAGTTAGGTTACCAAAGACTCTTTTCAATACTGGAGTTTTGATTAATAGCAGCTCATTCTTAGAAAGATCAAGTGAAACCAGTGAAGACAACTGAGAGATTTCAAACGGGATTTGGCCAGCAAATACGGAATAAGAAAGGTTGAGATAAATCAAACTCTTAAAGTTGCCAAACTCAGAAGGAATTAGGGAGCCATTGAAGTCATTGTCAGCGAGGTTCAACCTCTTGAGATTGGGAAGAAAAAACAGGGTACTGTTGGAATGAATGTGGCCCATAAGCCAGCTGGAAGTAAGGTCCAGGCCAACCACATGGCTTTTGTTTTTGTCACACTCGACCCCATCCCAACTGCAACAGTGCTTATCCTCCTGCCAACTGGCTGTTTTAGGATAAGAAGGAACATAGAGAGAAGCAGATTTTTTAAGAGAAAAAGACTTACTAAAATGGAGTAGAGCAGAGCATGGTGGCATTGAAGAGAAGGAAGAAGAGAGAGATGATGGAAAGGGAAGTTGAGAATGCAAGATCAAACAGAACAAAAAGAAGACTTGATACTTCCAAGTTGAACGCCCCATTTGATACCCAATTCAACAAAAACAAAACTCTGAAAATGGAGTAGTATTTTTGATGATGTTATAAGGAAGGTAGGGGATGGAATGAATATTATATAGATGCTGCCAAGTCAACTGAAGTCTTCCACCTTTCTTTTATTTAAAAAATAAAGTTAATTTCACGTCATGTGTGAGGTGACGTGAATTGTACAACTTGTACATGTTCTCATATTTTAAATTTTCTAGTAACCTCCGTATATTAATTATAATATTTTAATAATTGGTAATTGAGACCAGAAAATAGCAATTAATTTGAAATATTGAGACCACAACATTGCATTAGATTGCTTTTCTTTTAAGAAAATAATTCTTTTAAAAATCGTTGGAACACTAAGGCCCTGTTTGGGGAATAAGTTTTAGCAATTTTTTTCATATTTTAAATAATATTATATATATTTTTACACTTTTTCACCTATATGTATATCAAAAACACCCAAATGATATAACTCAAACTCCTCTCTCAAACACCCCCTAAATATTTCATTTGAATTGAAGTGGTTTATATCTAGCTGAGTAAATATTATTATTGTGTACTAAAATTAAGAATTAAAATGGATAAGTTGGTGGAGTCAAAAATTTAGTTTTAAAAAGTTATACATATATTTTAAAATTTAAAATAGTAACGTACAATATTCTCATTTGTTAATAAATAAATGATACATTCAAGAGTCATGCCAAAGTCTGATAAAGATGTGGAGGTCACCATCACTTCTTGTTGAAAATTAAAGTGGTCAGAGCGTGTAAATTGGTGGAAGGTAGGAAGTTTGTGTTCACACTTAAAAAAGCTTGATTTTAGAGACTTGCACAGTTTTTCCCCGCGCCAAAGTCTTTTTTTTTTTTTTTTTTTTTTTTTTTTTTTTTTTTTTTAACTCTTTGAAATCTTAAGGTCATTTGGTATGTGTTTAAATAACAATTTTTAATTTTTTTAAAATAGTGTAAGTAAAAAAATGTGTAAAAATATATGTAATATTATTTAAAAATTGAAACATGTATTTAAACACATGTACAAAATAACTTTTTACCTTTTGAAAAATGCATATCTTTTTTCTTTTTTGAAATCAAAGTGCACAACCTTTTTAATTGTTTGATTAGTTAAATACATTTCTAAAATCATCTACTACTATTAAAGATTGTCCAAAAGCATTATAGATTCCACTAGTTTTTTATTATTATTATCAAATAGATCTTTAATAGTGACACCAAGAAATTAAGGTCTCTATAACGTGGAGGTTTAAAGCTACATAGTAATGCTATTGACACAATATATAGACATTTTTATCCATAAATATCACTTAATTATTATTCACATTTTATTTTATTTATTCAAAAATTAAGATTTCTTACTTAGATACACAAATAATAAGAAAATAACGGAAAAAATGTGCCCAAAAAGGTAAAGTAGGCCTAAACAAGTATTTGTGTTCAAACTTCATGCTTTAAAGTTTGATTTCACATACTAGCACCTTTTTTTTTTTTGCTAATTTTTTTTTTTTGGGGTAGGTGCGAGTTTTTTTTTAATTATTTGATTAATTAAATGATAAACGTTTCCTTTTTTGGTAGTAAAAGCCATTGCAATCTTTGAGCAAAAGGTTACAAATAATGCTAAAAACAAGAATTAAGATTGGTTCAAAATTTATAATTAAAAAAAAGGAGCAACAGTTCCTCAAAAAAAAAAGAAAAAAAAAAAAGAAGAAGGAGCAACATGGTCTTTATAACTAGGAGTTGTACGTGGTCAACAGAAGTCTTCCACCTTTCTTTAATTTTTTATTTTTTAAAATAGTTAATTTCGAGTCACATGTGATGTGACGTATATTAAAATAGTTAATTTCGAGTCACACACGGGGAGATGGGAAAAGGTTTTTAAAAGAAATTTACAGTGATGTATATTCAAAAGAGCTTAAATATTAATTGTAAGACTGAGTGGCGTTATTACTGCTGTAAGATAATCTCTGGCACTCAATATTTATTCAAAAACATTAACTTTAAAAATGCTGCCTAGTCTTGGTTGTAACTTGTAAGAATTCAAGACATATACATGTGGATTCAGATTTTCTAGATTTCCTAAAGTACTCTACAATATAAAATTCTTTAAATCTCAACCTTTCTATTAAAATAAATGGTTAACATGGTGACACAACAATTCACTTATACGATCTTAAATTAGTCTTTCAAAACACATAAATATTCCTATTTCTCCTAAACGCCTTTCAACTTCTAGACTTATCTCTCAAATTTTTATTTATTTATTTATTTTTAAATTATGGACTTATCTCTGTTACTTCTTTTTTCAGAAAAATCATCAACCCAAAAACAATGATCATTATAACTTAAGTTTTCGTCTCCACGTTTCTATCTTTAAAAACTAAATAACAACCCAATCATTTTTCATCAGATGCTTTTTTCAAGGGTATAGCTCGCATCTAGCGTTGTTGGCAACAAGATCTTTAAAGTTGGTTCTAGATTCTTGAACCAGTAAAAAGTGTTTGCGTCTCCATCTGAAGAGAATTGCTCAAGCTTATTATTCTAACTTGTTTCATCCTTGGGAGGATTAACCACCCCAATGTTGAAGATAAACCTAGTATTAAGACTTGCTCTGGCTTGGGAGTCCACCTTGACGACTTGATCTCACTATTTCATTTCTTATTAAATGTTAATATTAATATTCATTTCTCGTAAATCATCAATTGAGGCAAGGATTTTTTTTTTTGAGTTGGCGATTTTATGGAAAAAGACAATTTAAAAAAAGAAGTTGAATGGTGTTAAGCTGCTAACATCAACCTTTACTATACATTAAGTGTACTTTTTATATTTTAAGACTAATTTAGGGTTGTATTTATGAATCGATAACGTGGCAGCATCTTAAACATTTATTTTAAAAGAAATGCTGAGATTTAAATAACTTTACATTGTAGAGTATCCTAAGAAATCTAGAGGATCTGAATCCATCAATATTTATTGTGCATGAGTCAAGCATATTTATTGAGTTGAGCTTTGGTGTTCGTTTATTGTCCATTTGTAGTAGCTTATTTTTATAGTGTTTATCAAAAGATATATTTTTTGGTAATTTTTATGTTAAATGTGTGACAAAAAATTAAAAACTAGTTTATTTGAAAAAAAAAAATTTAAGTTAGATTATTTTAAAAAATTTGAGACAAAAAGCATAAAGTAGAAAAAAAAATTGCATTTTTACCCAAACAGACTCTTGAAATGCAGGAACAGTGGAGCAGAGTGTTAATTTTATCATTAAGAAAATCTGTAGTTTATAAATTTAAGTGTCAAAAACTGAAGGAAAAAAGAAACCTTGATTTTCTAGTTAGTGTTTGTATCCTGGAAGTCTTGCTCGTGCTGGGAACAACTCTTTAAGAAAAGATCTATAGTTTATACGCATTCAATATTACACCGATGCAATAGGAGATATTGGAATTTGTTACCGTATAGACAATGTGGATTTGTTTGCTGATGTTACCACAAATTTGGCGACAAGCATTGATTGTAAGTCTTGTAGATGAGGACCCACCGTATTTTTGGGGCCCTTATTTAGATTCATTTGGATTCATATCAATTTTATAAACTTAAAACAAAAGGTGCATTGTATTTTAGACGTTATTTTGATTCGTCATTAGTTATAAATCCCACTATGTTTACTTGTTTACAAAATTTGTGATAAATATTTCGTGGTCTATAAAGAAGAAAAAAGATAAAGAATGAGTGGTTATTTTCATTTTAAAATTTTATCTTTTCTTCTTATTATTTTATCTAATAAATGCAAGAATCATAGGTGAATCCCTTCATGACTACCTTTGAGAAGCAAATGTTCATTTTTAAGTTGATATCATGAGATACTTTGTATGCAGAGAAGGGATCTAAAGGTGCCACACATAAAACTACAGGATGAATTAACACAACAAATCCCTAATATTATTTATTAATAAATTGGTCATTAGTTGAATATATTCAAAATTGGAGATGCATTTGTTGAATATACTCAAAATTTATAATGAATATACCCTTTATATATTGTGGGGGCCAACTATCTAAAAAGGTAATATTAAAACTGTATGAATTGGGCCATAGGCCCAATCCGAGGATATCAACTTGTCCGAGGATGGTTAAATAAGGTTATGATGGGAATAGTATAAGAAGAAGAAATAAAAATTGTATGTGACGGTCCGAAATACGTCCGAGGATGAAATTTATCTCGGAAACGAATATCCGAGGTTAGTAAGAATGTCCTGTTACCCTAGACATTCTTCAAAGTTGCATCACAACTAGGAGTTGGACGTTGGACAAGGGGTGAGTAAAGGGAGGCAACAAATATCTTCAAAAACTGCTACCTCCACATTAAATGCTTCCCAACTAATTCTTTGGCCGCATTAATGTGGAGGTGATATCTGAACAATGGCCAAACAACCTTATAGCTAATATTTGATGGTTCTGGGAGGTGTTAGATGGGACAAGAAGAAGTTTCTAGAATCTAACCTACACATGTATGATGGAGATGATACCAAAATTGTAGTATATAGCATGGGAAGGTGGCCTAAAGAAAGGGATCGGAAAAAAATTAAGAAATCTTTGTAAGAATACGGTGAACTCTTGTAGCTTTGTTCAAGTACTAGATATTATAACATAAGCTCCTCAGGTCGTGCCGAGGACAAATTTTCTTATATACTTGTCTTCAACAATCTTATTTTAGCAACTTTTGTTGTCCATCTTTTGGATTAGAACTAGTTCTTTCACCCACGCTCTATAAATTCATTGTTTGGGCTTGTTGGGCTTAAACCTAATCCTACACTAGGTCCAATCCAAATTCAGTCCTTACATATATGTATATCAATAATTTTTTATAAATTTTATTATATATTTGTGTATTTTACGATACACAATACAAAAAAATAAAAAATTGAGTCACAATACAATTCATATTTTGACAACTATGATTTGAGCTTAATCAGTTTTTGTTGCTTTTAATTTAAGAAGTGTTATGTTCACAATATTTTCACAACAAATCTTATGTGGTAAATTGTTACTGGTTCTAATTTAAACTCACTATTGAAATTAATTTTTTGCTCTTTAATAAAAACCAGTAAGACAGTAACAACCTAAAACTTAGAATTTATTATGAAAATATTTTGTTATGTGTACATAGCATTTCTCTTTAAATTTCTACCATAAGTTAGGGATTGACTATGTAAGTCTTGTTTATGGGCCCTGGGTTCATTTGGTTACATATATCAATTTTCTAACTTGTGAAAGTGCAACTTATTTTAGACGGAAATTTGATTAGTCATTCAAAATTTAACAATCTTTAAGAGAAAAGTTATGTGTACAACATTTTCATAATCTTTTCACAATTTTTAGGTGGTAAGATGTTACTTGCTTTTACTGGTTGACAAACTTAGCACATTACTCAATTAATGATAATTCACATTTTGAGATTTAGAATTAGTTCAATTTGGCCTGGTTTTTGTAGTTCCAATAAGGAGTACTAACTTGTAAACTCATGCATATGCATAAGTACATTTTAAAATATGCAATTAGATGAAATGATTATTTTTTATATAAAATACTAAAATACATTTTCATTGATAACAATTGAAATGATTTTTTATTTGTTTTAAATAAACTTATATGTTATATTTTCAAATATATAAACATTATATATGTTGAATATAAATTTGGTAAAACTTTAATATGCATTTTGTTATGCTTATTTGTAAATGTATTCCATGAATATTCATAATGCTACAAGCTAGTGTTTATTATGTATTGGATGGGCATGAACTTTAAAATTGTAGAGCACAAGGTTAATTTATCATCAAGAAAATCAGAAGTTCACGAATGTGCAAATGTCAAACCTAGCTAAGAACTTTGTTGCTCAACTGACATCTTCTTGTGATTCTAATAGAAAGTTGGAGACAACCAAAGTTTAAATCTCCTTATTGATTGTAACTGCTGATTTTTTTTTAATTTTTAAAAAGGAGTCTAAATCTAAGATATTGATTTTCTTATTAGTGCCTATATCTCGGAAGTCTTCCTTACGCCCCATTTGATACCCAATTCAACGAAAACAAAACTTTGAAAATGGTGTAGTATTTTTGATGATGTTATAAAGAAGGTATGGGATGGAATGAATATTATATATAGATGCTGCCAAGTCAACAGAAGTCATGCACCTTTCTTTTATTAAAAAAAAAAAAGTTAATTTCACGTCACGTGTGAGGTGACGTGAAATTGTACAACATGTACATATTCTCATACTTTAAACTTTCTAGGACCTCCATATATATCATCAGATTAATTATAATATTTTAATAATTGGTAATTGTGTCCAGAAATTGACAATTAATTTGAAATATTGGGACCACAAAATTGCATTAGATTGCTCTTCTTTTAAGAAAATAATTCTCTTAAAAATCGTTGGAGCACTAAATAATCCATTTGAAATTAAACTGGTTTTATATCTAGCTGAGTAAACATTATTATCGTGTACTAAAATTAAGAATTAAAATGGACAAGTCACTGGTGGAGTCAAAAATATAGTTTTGAGAGGTTATATATAATTTTTTTTTGTGTGAAATTTAAGATAGTAATATATAATATTCTCATTTGTTAATAAAGAAATGGTATTTTTAAGAATCATTCGTTGGCCAAAGTCTGATAAAGATGTGGAGGTCACCATCAATTCTTGTTGGGAAATTAATAAAAATTAAAGTGGTCTAAGCGTGTAAATTGGTGGAAGGTAGGAAGTTTGTGTTCACACTTAAAAGTCTTTCAAATGAGAATGATCGAACCCTTTGAAAATTTCCAACAATTCGATAGATGGAGGAGACAAATATCTATATGATAATCATGGTGGATCTTTTTCATCTAACTATTGTGGGGGGACTGCCACTGACATTTTGTTAGGTCACTTTTTCTTTCGGTGCAATATAGACGATCTAGATTGGTCCAAAGTGTTTTTTTTGAACTTGGTCTTCCCACTCCCCGTGTGTGTGTGTTGAAATCTGTTTACCTTCTCAAAAAAAAAAAGATTGGTCCAAAGTGTTTTTTTTTTTTTTTTTTTAATTTTTTTTTTATACTTTTTTTTTTAATATAGAAATAACGTAGTCTTTACTCTTGGGTATTTTGTAAGGAGGTTGATGGGCAGGTTCCTCCCTTGTTGTCTTTTGCCTCTTATGGGCCCTCTTAATATTATGTTCTCTATCTTATTCAGCAAACAAAAAAAAAAAAAAAAAAAAACAAACGTAGTCTTTACTCTTTTACCTTTTGAATGTACGCCATTTTTCCATTTTTGTATTCGAAGTGCATGTCCTTTTAATTATTTGATTAATCTAATAACGATTGTCCAAAAGCATTGTACATATTATTCAAAAAAATAAAAAATACATTATCAAATAGATCACTAATAATGACGCTGAGAAAATAAGCTCACTTTAGCTTGAAGGAGTAAAGTCAAGACAAAACAAATAAACTTTTTTATACAGGAATATCATTTAAATAATATTTGTTTTTAATATTTTATTTTTTATACAAAAGGTAAGATTTCTTACTTAGATACACGAATACTAAGAAAAGGAAGGAAGAATAAAATTTAGGGCAATTGTCTAAAATTTCAAGTGAGCTTAAACGTGTAATTGCGTTCAAACTTTAGACTATAAAATTTTCACAAACTTTTTTTTTTCCCCTTGTCTATAAAGTCTTTACCATTTGTAAGTGCGAGTCTTTTTTTAATTGTTAGATTAGTTAATGATACTTGTCTCCTTTATTGGCAGTGAAGGCTGCAATCTATGCGCAGATGGTTGTGATTTTTAATCATCTAATTGAGGAGATGAGAAAGAAAGGAAAGATGAGTTGAAATGTGAATGGCTGTTATATGGTGTGTACTTGAAGGGTGAAGGTTGTTTGAGATTAATCAGTTTTCTTACTTCAAATTTGTACCACGCATAGGGATTCGGCATCAAGCATTGACTCTGTGAGTCTTGTAGATGCGACCATTAAGTGGGCCATTAGCTTTATTTGGATACATGTATCAATTTTCTAACTCAAGAAAGGTGCATTGCAACTTATTTTACACGGAGCTATGATTGGTCATCATCATTCATTGCTATATCAAATTCTTTTAAAAAAATTCAAGGATCATTAAATCACTATGAGAGGACTGGAATTTGTTTGAGCTTAAACGGTTTTATTATACTTTAAATTTGTACCAAGCATAGGGATTCGGCGTCAAGCATTGACTCTGTGAGTCTTGTAGATTCATTTGGATACATGTAGCAATTTTCTAACTTGAGAAAGGTGCATTGCAACTTATTTTACACGGAGCTATGATTGGTCATCATCATTCATTGCTTTATCAAATTCTTTTTAAAAAAATTCAAGGATCATTAAATCACTATGAGAGGACTGGAGTTTGTTTGAGCTTAATCGGTTTTCTTATACTTTAAATTTGAACCACGCATAGGGATTCGGCGTCAAGCATTGACTCTGTAAGTCTTGTAGATGCAACCATTAAGTGGGCCATTAGGTTCATTTGGATACATGTATCAATTTTTTAACTTAAGAAAGGTGCATTGCAACTTATTTTACACAGAGCTATGATTGGTCATCATCATTCATTGCTTTATCAAATTCTTTAAAAAAAAATTCAAGGATCATTAAATCACTATGAGAGGACTGGAGTTTGTTTGAGCTTAATCGGTTTTCTTATACTTTAAATTTGTACCATGCATAGGGATTCAACGTCAAGCATTGACTTTGTGAGTCTTGTAGATGCAACCATTAAGTGGGCCATTAGGTTCATTTGGATGCATATATCAATTTTCTAACTCAAGAAAGGTGCATTGCAACTTATTTTACACGGAGCTATGATTGGTCATCATCATTTGTTACTTTATCAAATTCTTTTAAAAAAATTCAAGGATCATTAAATCACTATGAGAGGACTGGAGTTTGTTTGAGCTTAAATGTTTTTCTTATACTTTAAATTTGTACCACGCATAGGGATTTGGCGTCAAGCATTGACTCTGTGAGTCTTGTAGATGCGACCATTAAGTGGGCCATTAGGTTCATTTGGATACATGTATCAATTTTCTAACTCAAGAAAGGTGCATTGCAACTTATTTTACACGGAGCTATGATTGGTCATCATCATTCATTGCTTTATCAAATTCTTTTAAAAAAATCAAGGATCATTAAATCACTATGAGAGGACTGGAGTTTGTTTGAGCTTAAACGGTTTTCTTATACTTTAAATTTGTACCACGCATAGGGATTCGGCGTCAAGCATTGACTTGTTGAGTCTTGTAGATGAGACCATTAAGTGGGCCATTAGGTTCATTTGGATGCACATATCAATTTTCTAACTCAAGAAAGGTGCATTGCAACTTATTTTACACGGAGCTATGATTGGTCATCATCATTAGTTGCTTTATCAAATTCTTTTAAAAAAATTCAAGGATCATTAAATCACTATGAGAGGACCGGAGTTTGTTTGAGCTTAAACGGTTTTCTTATACTTTAAATTTGTACCACGCATAGGGATTCGGCATCAAGCATTTACTCGTTGAGTCTTGTAGATGCGACCATTAAGTGGGCCATTAGGTTCATTCGGATGCATATATCAATTTTCTAACTCAAGAAAGGTGCATTGCAACTTATTTTACACGGAGCTATGATTGGTCATCATCATTAGTTGCTTTATCAAATTCTTTTAAAAAAATTCAAGGATCATTAAATCACTATGAGAGGACTGGAGTTTGTTTGAGCTTAAACGGTTTTATTATACTTTAAATTTGTACCACGCATAGGGATTCGGCGTCAAGCATTGACTCTGTGAGTCTTGTAGATTCATTTGGATACATGTAGCAATTTTCTAACTTGAGAAAGGTGCATTGCAACTTATTTTACACGGAGCTATGATTGGTCATCATCATTCATTGCTTTATCAAATTCTTTTAAAAAAAATTCAAGGATCATTAAATCACTATGAGAGGACTGGAGTTTGTTTGAGCTTAATCGGTTTTCTTATACTTTAAATTTGAACCACGCATAGGGATTCGGCGTCAAGCATTGACTCTGTAAGTCTTGTAGATGCAACCATTAAGTGGGCCATTAGGTTCATTTGGATACATGTATCAATTTTCTAACTTGAGAAAGGTGCATTGCAACTTATTTTACACAGAGCTATGATTGGTCATCATCATTCATTGCTTTATCAAATTCTTTTAAAAAAAATTCAAGGATCATTAAATCACTATGAGAGGACTGGAGTTTGTTTGAGCTTAATCGGTTTTCTTATACTTTAAATTTGTACCATGCATAGGGATTCAACGTCAAGCATTGACTTTGTGAGTCTTGTAGATGCAACCATTAAGTGGGCCATTAGGTTCATTTGGATGCATATATCAATTTTCTAACTCAAGAAAGGTGCATTGTAACTTATTTTACACGGAGCTATGATTGGTCATCATCATTCGTTACTTTATCAAATTCTTTTAAAAAAATTCAAGGATCATTAAATCACTATGAGAGGACTGAAGTTTGTTTGAGCTTAAATGTTTTTCTTATACTTTAAATTTGTACCACGCATAGGGATTTGGCGTCAAGCATTGACTCTGTGAGTCTTGTAGATGCGACCATTAAGTGGGCCATTAGGTTCATTTGGATGCACATATCAATTTTCTAACTCAAGAAAGGTGCATTGCAACTTATTTTACACGGAGCTATGATTGGTCATCATCATTAGTTGCTCTATCAAATTCTTTTAAAAAAATTCAAGGATCATTAAATCACTATGAGAGGACTGGAGTTTGTTTGAGCTTAAACGGTTTTCTTATACTTTAAATTTGTACCACGCATAGGGATTCGGCATCAAGCATTTACTCGTTGAGTCTTGTAGATGCGACCATTAAGTGGGCCATTAGGTTCATTTGGATGCATATATCAATTTTCTAACTCAAGAAAGGTGCATTGCAACTTATTTTACACGGAGCTATGATTGGTCATCATCATTAGTTGCTTTATCAAATTCTTTTAAAAAAATTCAAGGATCATTAAATCACTATGAGAGGACTGGAGTTTGTTTGAGCTTAATCGGTTTTCTTATACTTTAAATTTGTACCACGTATAGGGATTTGGCGTCAAGCATTGACTCTGTGAGTCTTGTAAATGCGGCCATTAAGTGGGCCATTAGGTTCATTTGGATGCATATATCAATTTTCTAACTCAAGAAAGGTGCATTGCAACTTATTTTACACGGAGCTATGATTGGTCATCATCATTCGTTGCTTTATCAAATTCTTTAAAAAAAATTCAAGATCATTAAAATGAAATATAGTGATTTGATTTTAGTGATTTTTTATTTTTTATTTTTAAGGTGGTACTACTTAGAAGGGTAGAACATTATTAATACAATTATTTATGTTTTGACAACCATGATCTGAGCTTAATCGATTTTTGTTGCTTTTAATTTGAGAAGTGCCATGTTCACAATATTTTCACAACAAATCTTATGTGGTAAGTTGTTACTAGTTTTAATTTAAATTCACCATTGAAATTAATTTTTTGCCCATTAATAACAACCAGTAAAGCAATAACAACCTACAACTTAGAATTTATTATGAAAATATTTTGGTATGTGTACATAGCATTTCTCTTTAAATTTCTACCATAAGTTAGGGAATGACTTTGTAAGTCTTGTTTATGGGCCCTAGGTTCATTTGGTTACATATATCAATTTTCTAACTGGTGAAAGTGCAACTTATTTTAGATGGGAATTTGATTAGTCATTCAAAATTTAACAACCTTTTAAGAGAAAAGTTATGTGTACAACATTTTCATAATATTTTCACAACTTTTAAGTGGTAAGATGTTACTTGCTTTTATTGGACAACAAACTTAGCACATTACTCAATTAATGATAATTCACATTTTCAGATTTAGAATTAGTTCAATTCGGCCTGGTTTTTGTAGTTCCAATAAGGAGTACTAACTTGTAAACTCATGCATATGCGTAAGTACATTTTTCCAATTAGGATTACTAACTTGTAAACTCATGCATATGCATAAGTACATTTTAAAATATGCAATTAGATGAAATGATTATTTTTTTTTATATAAAATATGAAACAACATTTTCATTGATAACAATTGAAAAGATTTTTTATTTGTTATAAATAAACTTATATTTTATATTTTCAAATATACAAACATTATATATGTTGCGTATAAATTTGGTAAAACTTTAATATGCATTTTGTTATGCTTATTTGTAAATGTATGCCATGAATATGCATAACGCTACAGGCTAGTGTTTATTATGTATCGGATGGGCATGAACTTTAAAATTGTAGAGCACAAGGTTAATTTATCATCAAGAAAATCAGAAGTTCATAAATGTGCAAATGTCAAACCTAGCCAAGAACTTTGTTGCTCAACTAGCAACTTCTCGTGTTTCCAATAAAAAGTCGGAGACAACCAAAGTTTAAATTTCCTTATTGATTGTAACTACTATTTTTTTTTAAAATTTTAAAAAAGGTGTTAAAATCTAAGATATTGATTTTCTTATTAGTGTCTATATCTTGGAATTCTTCCTTATGCTTGCACAATTTTCTCATAAAAGATCTAGCTATGATCAAATTCCTTCCCATGCACACTAAAGCATTAAATATACTATATTTTTTTCTCCATCTGATAAGATACTATGGAAATTGTCATCCAAGTTAATTGAAAACACGTGATGCCCTGGCCCATAATCTTTTCGAATCAGTACTAGTTTGAACAATTCAACATTCCTTTGACGAAATAGGTGATATTGGAATTATTAACAATCCCATCGGATATCAAACACTTAACAAGTAATTCCTCTCACAATGGCTGTTTGTCATTAAATTTGCTTATTTTATGATCCATATATACCAAAAGATATTAGTAACATGTTTTCTAATTTGTTGCTTTTGCGGCTCTGTCAGTGATAATAAGATAAGTAAAAATGGAACAAGCTCCTTTATCGTACAAACAAAATAAGCATAGATTTTTTTTCTTTAAAAGGAAAAAAAGACTATTGCTAGTGTTCATCCTTATAAGAATTGAAGCATAGATTAAATTTTCGTTATTTTTGACAAACCTTTTTTTTTTTTAATAAAAAAAAAAATCCTTTATAATTTCTTAATTTGTGTGGGTTTAAATGGATATTTTTCTCAAGCTTTTAGAGCATGGACTTTAGATAAGATGTTCAACTCTTATACGCCATGCATTGACATTTAAGTCTTGTACATGGAACAAGTCAAGATAAGAATATAGACCATTTTAATCAGCCATAGCTTCTTTTGTGTGAAAAATTAAACATTCATTTGATGTGATAGGAGATAATGGAATTTGACACCGGATACGTTGGGGTTTGTTAGTTGGCAAGTCATTTTCTTTAAGCGTGAAAAGACTAGAATGGAAAAGTCTAGTATGATTAGTCTGGTGAAATAGCTGTAGGTACTAAGAACTCTAGTATGATTAGTTGGCAAGTCATGTTGTTTTAGTGTGAAAAGTCTAGAATGGAAAACTTTTAGGTTCCTACAATGTTTTGGAGAGAAAATTGCTAGTCACTCATCCCATTGGGACCCCCTATTTGTACAAAGGAAAAAGGGTCCACTTTCTTGAGTGTGACTTTCTATCCCAAGTATGGACAGAACATATGAACTAATAGTAGTCCTTTCCAGGTAGCAAGATATTAGTAAAGATGAGTTGAAATGGGAATGGTTGTTGTATGGTGTGTACTTGACAGGTGAAGGTATATGGAAATGACAAAATTCAGCTACAAACTCCTACTAAAAAATTAACAAGGTTATATATTTTCAAATTAAATGTAACCACTGGAATGCATATTTTTTTTTGTTCTTAACATGCATGTCAAATTTCGTTCAAATCGAATAATATTTACCATTCGATCCATTAACTTTTTTTTCATACATAATTTAAGACTATACAAACTTGAAATTAAATATTTGATTGATGACATAGCTATTGATTTTTTATTTTCTTGAAATTTTACAAGTATAGAAGAAATAATAAGAAAATACAATCTAATGTTGAATTTGCCAAAATTCACGTTAAAAAAAAGGGTAAATAATATTTTGGTCCTTAGACTTTATCAAAAGTTTGTTCTTTATTCTTAAACTTTACTAAAAGTTTGTTTTTCATCCTTAAACTTTACTAAAAGTTTTTTTTTTAATCCCTATACTTTAAAAAGTTTGTGTTTTTTTATCCCTAAACTATTTTAAATGTTTACATTTTGTCCTTATACTTTACCAAAAAACTTGTTTTTTTGTCCCTTAATTATTAAAAAAAATTCATTTTTATTTTTGTCTCTAAACTATTTAAAAAACTCTTTACAATATTTAAGGATGAAAAAAGAAAATTTTAAAGTTTAGGAATTGAAAAACAAACTTCTGGTAAAATTTTCTCACCAATCAAAAATAATAATGTAGTTGCACGATTTTCCTGGCCCAACTTCTATTGATCAGGCCTTGGCCCAAAGCGCAACCCACAATAAATATTCGTAGAGGATGGGTCAAAGAACTTAGCCTCAGTGAAACTATTCGGTCTGATACATGGACAGTATTGTTTGCAAAAAATAAAAACACAAGAATGGATTTCTCACGTATGATTCTATTTCTTCAGTCCCTAATACAGTTTTTTCGTCCAAATCTTCTAGGTAGTAGGCGCCTATTCCGGCCACGGATGTGACACGGTATGGTCCCTCCCAATTGGGCCCCAACTTGCCCCAAGAGGGGTTCTTTGCGCTGCCAAGAATCTTCCTCATCACGAGATCACCTGGACCCAGAGGCCGCAGTTTGACGTTAGCATCATACCCTTGTCTCAGCTTCTGGTGATAATAGGCCATATGAATCATCGCTTTTTCCCTTCTTTCTTCAGCTAGGTCCAGACTCCGTTCCAATAACTCGTCGTTATCGTTTGGGGTAAACGATCTAGACCTTAGTGTGGGAAAGTTGTTCTCAATCGGGAGCATGGCCTCAGCCCCATAAGTCATCGAGAAGGGGGTCTCACCGGTCGATCGTCGTGGCGTCGTCCGATAAGTCCATAAGACGTGGGGGAGTTCTTCTACCCATCTCCCCTTTGCCTTGTCCAATCTCTTCTTCAGTCCGTTCACTATGACCTTGTTCACAGCCTCGACCTGCCCATTTCCTTGAGGGTAGGCGGGGGTGGAATATCGGTTAATGATTCCAAACTCGCGGCAATACTCCCTAAAGTTCCTACTGTCGAACTGCAGACCATTGTCGGAAATGAGTGTACGTGGAGTCTCGAAGCGGGTGATGATGTTCTTCCAGATGAATTTTTGGGCGTCCACGTCCCTAATGTTGGCCAAAGGTTCAGCTTCCACCCATTTAGTGAAGTAATCAGTTTCGACTATTATGTATCGCTTGTTCCCCGCAGCTTTGGGGAAAGGTCCGACTATATCAAGGCCCCATTGTGCGAACGGCCATGGGCTAGAGAGGGAATTGAGAACCCCTCCGGGTTGGTGGATATTCGGGGCGAATCTTTGGCACTAGTCGCACTTCTTAGCGTATTCTTGGGCCTCTCTTTGCATGTTCGGCCACCAGTACTCTTGGGTGAGTGCCCTGTGCGCCAGCGACCTTCCTCCGGTGTGGCTTCCGCAAATCCCCTCGTGTAACTCCTCAAGTAAAGACTCGGACTCTTCTGGATGTATGCAGAGTAGGTACAGTCCAGAGTAAGAGCGTCAATATAATTTGTGGTCCTCTGATAGCCAGAACCGAGGAGCATTCCTACGTATCTTCTCGGCTTCTAGTTTTTCCTCCGGTAAGATGTCGTTTTGGAGGAAACTCTTTATGGGGTCCATCCAGCTGGGACTTTTTCTGATCTGATGGACTTGAGCCGGGTTTCTGCGGATGAGACTTGCCTGTGGTAGATCTTCGACAAGGATCGTTCGCGGCAGATTATGCGTCGAGGACGTGGTGAGAGTGGCCAGCGAGTCCGCATGGGTGTTTACGCTCCTGGAAATGTGCGTCAGACTGAAGGATTCAAAACTCGTCTGTAGCCGTTTGACTTGTCCCAGATACTCTTGCATCCTAGTATCTCGAGCTTCAAGCTCGCCCATCACTTGTCCAACCACTAATCTGGAGTCCGAGAATGCTTCTATTATTCTTCCACCCAATCTCTGAACCATCGCCATCCCTTGAAGTAAGGCTTCGTATTCGGCTTCATTGTTCGTAGCCGAGAATCCGAGTCTTAACGATTTTTCAATGGCAGCGCCGTCTGGCGATATTAAAACTATCCCAACTCCTGATCCTCTCTAGTTGGCCGCGCCATCCACGTAGACCTTCCACCGCATGGTCCCCCCTGCTGAAATTGCGCCGACCAATTTTCCACCCAGGTCTTTCTTCTCGGTCATTGTTTCTATAGAGGGTTCAGCAAACTCCGCTACCAAGTCTGCGAGGACCTGTCCTTTGACGGAGGGTCTGGGCATATATTTAATATCAAAGGCCCCCAAAAGAGCACTCCACATGGCGATCCTTCCTGTGTAGTCAGCGCTTCGAAGCACGGCTCGAAGGGGAAGCTGAGTTAAAACTATGACCGTATGCGCCTGAAAGTAATGGGGAAGCTTCCGGGTTGCATGCACTATCGCCAGAATTGCCTTTTCTAACGGTAGGTATCGCACCTCGGCCTCATGTAGTGATTTGCTCACATAGTACACCGGTCGCTGCACCCCATTATCATCCCGTATTAGTACCAAGCTTACAGCGTGGGGAGCTACGGCGATGTAGGCAAACAGCACCTCATCTGCCTCAGGACTGGACATGATGGGTGGTCGGGACAGGTAGTCCTTAAGCTGTTGGAAAGCCTGAACGCAATCCTCCGACCATTCGAACTCTTTCCACTTGTTTATCAGAGGTAAAAAGGCCGACATCGATCCGCCGATCGTGATATGAACCGGTTTAATGCCGCAATCATGCCAGTGAGCTTCTGCACCTCCTTCGGATTCCGAGGAGTATGTAGGCTGTTAATGACTTTGATTTGGTCGGGACTTACTTCTATTTCCCTGTGGGTGACCATGTACCCTAGGAATTTCCCAGACCCGACCTCGAATGAACATTTGGAGGCATTCAGCCGCAACCGGTGCTTCCTTAAGATAACGAAGATTATTCCGAGGTCTTTCACGTGCTCGGACACCCTTTTACTCTTCACAACCATATCGTCTATATAAACCTCAATAATCTTGCCCAGTTGTGGCTCGAACATCCGAGTCATCATCCTTTGGTAGGTTGAGCCCGCGTTCTTTAGCCCGAACGACATCACCTTATAATGATAATTTCCGATGGGCGTCATGAAAGCCGTTTTCTCCTGGTCCTCAAGCGCAAGGGGTATCTGATGATAGCCCTGGAAGGCGTCCAGGAAGCTCATTCGAGGGTGCCCCACGGTTGCATCCACCAATCGATCGATTCGGGGTAGGGGGAATGGGTCTTTAGGGCACGCCTTGTTCAGGTCCGTGAAGTCCACGCAGACCCTCCACTTCCCTGTCTTCTTCCTTACCACCACCGTGTTCGCCAACCATTCGGGATAAAAGACCTCTTTGATAGCCCCTGCTCTTTTCAATTTTGCCACTTCGTCTCTTACGGCACTAGCGTGTTCCTTTGAAGGGCGTCGGGGTGGCTGCTTCTTCGGAGTGGAAGAGGGGTTGACGTTCAGGTGGTGACAAATGAGGCTGGGATCAACTCCCGGGGCGTCGTAGGCGTCCCATGCGAATACGTCGACATTTTCTCTGAGAAATCTGACCAGTTCCTCCTTTTCTTGAGGGGGCAATTCAGAGCCGACCTGAAAGAACTTCTCCGGGTCATCGTTGACAGCAATCTTATCTAAACTTTCACACCTTATCTCCTCGGCCAGCCCATCGTCTTGCCTTGCCGAGGAGGCTGGTTGCTATAAGCTCTCTGGGACCGAGGACTCGACTAAGGGCCGATGTAAAATGGCGGCCACCATACACTTCCTGGCCACGGCCTGATCTCCTCGGATCTCTTCTACTTGTCCTCCGGATGGGTATTTTACTTTTTGGTGAAGTGTGGAGGTCACGGCCTCTAGGGCGTGGATCCATGGCCTTGCAACTATCGCGGTGTAGGGTGAATAAGCGTCGACCACGATGAAATTCACCTCCACCACTTCCGCCCCAGTCTGTACGGGCAGTCGGATTTGCCCCTTTGGTGTAACAATCCTTCCCTCGAAGCTGAGAAGGGGGGAGTCATAAGCTGTCAAATCTTCCGGCTTCAAGTTCAGCCCCTTGTATAGGTCAGGGTACATTATCTTCACCGCACTTCCCGAGTCTACTAACACCCTTTTCACATCGAAGCCCCCAATTCGCAATGTGACCACCAAGGCATCATCGTGAGGTTGAACAGTTCCTCTCTTATCCTCATCCGAGAATCCCAGTATCAAAGAGCTTCCCTTTTTTGACCTTTTGGGATCCCTTTGCCTGCCCTCGGAGGGGAGCCGATCAACAACTAATACCCTGGGGATGGGTGGCCCAGTTCTTCCTGGTGCAGCGAGGATGACATGTATCGTCCCGGTGCGGGGTCTTAAAGACACGTCCCTTCGAGGCTCTTGTGTTGCCTGGCCGGGATGGCCGCTCGATGGGTGCAGCAGGTGACGTAACTTTCCTTCTCGGACCAATTGATCTAGGTGATTCCACAGATTCCTGCAGTCCTCAGTAGTATGTCCATGGTCCTGATGATAGTGGCAGTACAGGTTCTGGTTACGTTTGGAAGGGTCTCTAGCCATCTTTCCCGGCCACTTGAAATAGGGTTCATCCCTTACTTTCTCCAGTACCTGTTGTACTGGCTCTTTGAATACGGCATTCACTGTTTACGGGTTGCTCTGCCCAGCCTGTCGCGGAAAATCTCTCCTCGGCTGACCAGGATTGTGACGTTCCGACCTGAAATCACTTGCTTTGGGGGGGATAACCTTCTCCTTTCCCCTCCCTTGCAGCTGATCTTCCTCTACTCTTTTGTACTTGTCGATCCTATCCATTAGCTGTTGGACGTCAGTAACTGGTTTTCCGGTGAGGGATTTCCTTAAGCCATGCTCGGTGGGGAGACCGCTTTTGAACGTGCTGATAGCAACATTATCATGGTTGTCATCTAAATCGTTATACACCTCCCAATACCTATCCGAGTACGCTTTCAGGGTTTCTCCTTCGTGCATGGATAAGGATAGTAGCGAACTGAGAGGTTGAGGGACTCTGGTGTTTGTAATAAAACGGGAGCAAAAAGCTTGAGTGAGCTGCTTGTAGGAGCCTACGGAGTTTGTCTTCAGGCTGTTGAACCACCTCATTGCCATCGATCCCAAGCTGGATGGGAAGATTTTGCACATTAGGGCTTCGTTTTGCGAATAAATCGCCATTTTTTGGTTAAACTGACTCACGTGCTCTACCGGGTCTGCTCTGCCGTTATAGATGGCGAACACCGGTTGGTTGAAGCGTCTTGGCAGCTTAGCCCCTTCGATTCTATTCGTGAAGGGTGACCTTGAGACCTGATCCAGCACCTTCTTCATGGCGTCGTTCCCCGAACCTTTGCTGGATGGGCTCTCATACTTCCGTACAGGGCGTGGTTCCTTTTCGTAAGAAAAGGTTTCACTTGGGGGGGTCCTTGACCTTTGTCTGTAACTCACGTCCTCCGCGTTAGAAGACTCGCCTGAGTCAGAGGGAGATCGTCTTCGCTGCACACGTCGTAACTTCCTTTTTAGGTCATCTATCTCTCGCTGCATGGCCTGGTGACTATTTCGCCTCTGAGACACGTGACTTCCTATCTGAGTGTGACTCTGGCTCGTCCGGATAGTATGTACACTTCCCTCGCGATTCCCCCTGCCGCCCGGGTTGGTTGGGTTATTTTGCCTCTGGGACTCGACGGGTTGCGTCCGTTGGGAGTTAGCTTGGTGAGGATCCTCCTGGTGCGGATCTAGTTCTGCCATGCTCAACCGTTACACTAGCTGATGCCTTAGTTCTTCCCACAGACGGCGCCAATTGTAGTTGCACGATTTTTCTGGCCCAACTTCTATTGATCAGGCCTTGGCCCAAAGCGCAACCCACAATAAATATTCGTAGAGGAAGGGTCAAAGAACTTAGCCTCAGTGAAACTATTCGGTCTGATACATGGACAGTATTGTTTGCAAAAAATAAAAATACAAGAATGGATTTCTCACGTATGATTCTATTTCTTCAGTCCCTAATACAGTTTTTTCGTCCTCTTCTTTGAGGGACTCCACTACATTATATAGTTCTCCTCCTCTCATCTCAACCTTACACCTGTTGATCATCTAAGCATCTACTTGAGCACCTGTCATATCAGCCGCCCTCATCACTCCCTTTGTGAGTTGCAGAGGCCAAGGTGGTACTGTTCAGGGGTCTTTTCCTCATTAATGCGGCCAAGAGGGTGGTTGGGGCGCAATTAATGTGGTGGTAGCTTTCCATGAGATATTTTGGATTTTATTCATTTTATATGTTGGGAGGACGAACTGAAATGGCTGGGGAGAGTTCCTCGTCTGGGCTTCGTGATGTCCGAGGAGGAGTTACTCCTCGGACAGGTTTCCTTGGCGTTATTGGGATTGAGTAATGCTTCATATGTGGTTTCCCTTCGGACAGGACACTCCTCGGACGGGCCTGAATTTGGAATAGCCCATTATTTTTGGGCCGGGCCCCACAAATAATAATTGATAGTTTTTAGACCCCTTAAAACCACAATTGGATTAACCTAGGTAATTAGTCAAGTTGTTACTTAATCCAAATTAACAAATTTAGGTTATCACAATCAAAACAATCATATCATGCAAAGCAGCGGAAAGATAATAAGACAATGATATGATCACCTAGGAAACCAAACCGGTATAAACTTGGGGAGGATTTAACCTAACTATCCTCAAGGTAAACCTGAATCCACTATGAAAGAATCGAAGTTGTTCAACAGAACTTAGATTACTAACATCCTATTGCTACCCACCAGTAGAAACTTATTGACACGACCACGTGCAAGCTTCGAAACCACGGACTTCTTCTTTCTTGGATTCTCTAGCAAGTACAAGCACACCCACTTGTGTTTCTTTAAGTTCTTATGGCAACAATTGAATGATCATCAAGCTCTTGAATGAATCTCCTTCTTGATAATCCTAAACTTGTGTAAAGGAAAGCTCCTCACAGATCTCACAAGAGATTTACACAAATAGCAATATGAGCAACACAAAAACGTGGCTAGGGTTTGCCTTTTATACCTAGGGCAAATTAGAAAACCCTAAATGTTTTAAAACAAAACTAGGGTTGAGTTGGAATTTTACAAAAAAGGCCTCTGACCCGATTTTCAATTGAGCGAGCCTAAGCTTCGATCGATTGAACCAGGCCGAGAAGCTTAAATGATTCCTGCATCAGCTTATTCCAACTTTACATAAATGAACCAACTTTGAGCAAGTCTAAACACGACTAAACATCTTGTTTTGATCATGGTTTGCCAACAATATACATTAGAGTTCTAAATACATAAAATCCTAAGTCTTTAGAACCTAACAATAATAATAATGAAAAGAACAACCCAGTCAATCCAATCCATGCCAAAATATATCCAACCGAATCCATCCAAACTAAAACCTATATGTTAGTAGCAAATCATCAAGTAACCCATTTACATTCGGCACGATCTTCAATAGTAAATGTTGTTTAGTAAATCTGGTTGCCTAATTCTCTTTTCAAATTCTTATACTTTGCCTCATTTAATTGAAGTAGATTCCTTTTTGAAAGAATTTAAATTAAATAATTAAAAACCTAGCTGATTAAAAGATTAGACATGATACTAATAGTGGCGTAATTATCTTTTCAAATTAGCTATAGATTCCTCGTATAAGAATTAGGATTGCTCAAAAAAATCTATGTGCACCTAAATCCAAATATGGTCTTCATTTTACCAATTGTTTGAAACGAGTATGCTTTTTATTTCTATATTTTAAAAAAAAAAAAATTAGGATATTGCTCCGCACTCCTCCAATACAGGCCAAAATATTCTCACAAAGTCTAGGAATTCATGCTCTAATTACCTCTTTACTGCAACACCAAATTCTTTGTGCCTCTTCACAAATCCATAATATATGCATCATGTCAACCTCATGATACGTGCGTTTGAACAGATTGGCACATGCAGGTAGAACGTTATGACATGCTTTCCATGCAAACATCTTAACATTATTAGGGACCTTTGCTTTCCAAATTGAGCACCAAACTATCTCCACTGCAATTTTATTGGAGCTTCCAATTCCAATTGAGCATATCAAACCAGAAATTCATTGGTGATGCTCTGATGCACACCATCTATAGATGGCAGTATTGCAAGGCCCCCCTAGGATTTTGCTCTTCGTTTTGAGATTGCTTGCCTACCACCCCAAAAAAAAAAAAGAACAAGAAAGATTTGAGTGAGATATCTTGGGAGGAATAAATTTACAACAAATTTATACGCATTGAGAAATAACAACATGCTGAAATAGAGAGATTTCCAAGATAATTTTGAAAGAAATACTAGGAGATGGTTTCAATAGGCTATTAATCATGGAAAAAGGAAGAAAGCTATTAAATTATTCAAATTCTGAACCCATCAGGACTTGGTGAATAATAGCTTACTAGCTCGTCACTAACTCATCAGACAATCTGAAGTGGTAAAGCCTATATTTCCCTTGTTATGATTTGGAAAAAGAATAAGCAAGTTGACAAGAAGGAAATGTCGTGTAGCAGATGTATTACTATTAATAAATTCGTAAGTCCTAGTACCTATTAGAAATTTCAGCAATCCAACCTTTACTTTATGTAATGAAGATAGGAACAGTGAAAAGCAAACTCATTAGAAGCATAGGTATAGAACTCAAGATTGAATTATAACACCCCTATCTACCCTGCCTATGAGAATTATTTTGAATAAATAAGATTTATGCAAATTATTACTGCACAGAGTTCCAGTAATACCACAATCAACATAATTAAAACTAAGTTAAGTGTTGGTTTATACCCATAACATTATCAGGGACTATAATACCTAGTACCACAACAATAATAAAAACCTATACAAACTCACAAGATTTTCATGTTTGTTAAGCATATTTAAGGAATCACATATCCTAGATACAAACAACAATATTCAAAGCACAAACACAACATATATTGTGTGTTGAACGTATTCATTTATTGTTTATCAGAAAAACTCAACTATTTGTCTTTTCCAACACCTCACTGTGCAAAGATGAATCAAGTATGGCTCAGTTTTGGAACTTTGTTCAACCTCGCCTCCTCGCTCATTCTGGAGCTAATTAAGTGACATTGATGGACTTATTGTGTTCCCAATTAAACCAACAAAAGATTCATCTAGCTTAAGAATGTCAATGGAAGACGATATAAAAAATTGAGCTGCTGCGGGATACTGTAGAATTCTGGAGCTAATTATGTGTCATTTATAGAATGGAATCAGGACTATTGAATTCTGGAGCTAATTAAGTGCCATTGATGGATTTCTGGAATTCCCAATTAAACCAACAAAGATTCGTCTAGTTTAAGAATGTCAATGGAAGATGATATAAAAGATTGAGTTGCTACAGCATACTCTAGGCACATTGATTACTGCATTTGAAAAAACTAGCTACTAAGAATAAACCCCAAAGAGAACCCATTGAGTTGAATCTTCACAAGTTTTCTTGGGCCCAACATGTTGATTAGGAGCTATCTCACATTTCCTTGTTCATTGTTCTCACTTTTCAATTAGATCTTTCTATCCAACATCTTTTCTTTACTTATAAAACAAAACTGGAGTAGCACTTGAACTTTGTTGATAAAGAACAGTATATGCAGAAAAGAAAACATTCTATGAGACAAAGGGTCTCATTAAAAAGCCTTGGCAATATGGAAATATCCTGACAATGAGTGGAAAACAAATTTTGCTAGAGGATTGGAAGTACTGACCTCAAATGTCAGATAATGCATAAAGCTATCAATAAATTTGAGCACGCTAAGACATAGCAGTGATGATGAAGGCTAAATCAGCCTGGAAAGCAGAAAAAGAAGGTGGAGGAACAAACTCCATCCACACAACATAGTTAGTAACATATCTAGCATGCCGAGCTAGGCTATGGAAACCTTATTACCTTCTCTCTTTCTATGAGAGTAATGTAATTCATTAAAACAACCAAAAGACTTAGCATTAGCTATCAAAGAACCAAGAGGAGACAAAGAGATTGTATCAGCAGAAATTGCTTGAACAACTAGCATAGAATCGCCTTCCAGCACTGTAACTTATCCCAATCTCAAGAGCAAATTCAAGTGCCCTTGTTGCTGCCATAGCTTCAATTTCTGCTGCATGGTATCGACGTGGAAGCTACTGAGAGAGTGCTGCAGCAACTGAATGTTGTGAATCTTGGATGACCACACCAATGCCTGACATATTCTCTGAATCAAAAGTGGCACTGTTGTGCAGATAGCACCCCAGGACTCAAATCAATAACAGTAAATAAGCGGAAATTAAATAACAAGCACACACAAAGAACACAAGAATTTACGTGGTTGGCAAACTGCCTACCTCCATGGAGACGACGGAGAAATTTCACTATTAAAAAAAAAAGGAAGATACAATAGTGCACAAGAACACTCTCAAGAAACCCAAATCCCAATACACCCTAACTCTCTCTCACCCACAAGACAAGAAAACACTATTCTTCTTCTTATGTGGCTGCTGCTAGGGTTTTAGGAATTACTCTCTTATTTTTCTCTCTATGTATATTGCCGTTCAACCCAAACCTAATATATATATATATATATATTATAGGTCGGCTATTACTAGGAATTATATTCCTAGTTGAATTCGGTTTACTTGTGACTGACTTTAGGCTTATGGCAATTCAAGCCACACACACGGCCCACTTCAACAAATCTCCACCTTGGCTTGAATTGATCAAGCTACATGAGCAAACTCCTCCATCGCCTCCACCTTAGCCCATAAGGGCTCACAAGCTGCAAACACCAATCAAGTCCAAGCAGTGCCTGAACTTGTCTGTTAGAACTGGCTTTGTTAACATATCAGAGGCATTCTCACTAGTGAGAATCTTCGACAAAGAAATATCACCAGACGAAACCCATTCTCTGATCTTGTGATACTGCATAGCAATATGCTTTGTTCTTGCATGATATACCTGATTCTTCGCCAAATGAATTACACTCTGACTATCACAATGTAGCACCATGCTATCCTGCTTGAAACCAAGCTCATTATTTAGTCCACTAAGCCAAATGGCTTCTTTTCCTACCTCTGTCATCGCCATATATTCTGCTTCTATAGTGGATAAAGGAACTACATCTTGCAGTGTAGACTTCCAACAAATTGGGCCACCAGCAAACCTAAACACATAGCCTGTCGTGGACTTTTTAGAATCAAGTTCCCCTGCATAGTCGGAATCCACATAACCCACAGCTTCTATACTAGCTCTCTTATAAAATAGGATACCGAAATCATGAGTGCCTGTAAGATATCTAAAGATCCACTTTACTGCATTCCAATGCTCTTTGCCTGGATCTGCCATATACCTACTGACCACACTGACTGCATGAGAAATATCAGGCCTTGTGCACACCATCAAATACATGAGACACCCAACTGCATTTGCATATGGCACTTTAGACATATACTCTGACTCCTCATCTGAACGTAGACACAACTGTGAGGACAATTTAAAATGGGCAAAAAGCGGTGTACTAACAGGTTTTGCATCAAGCATAATAAACCTCCCTAACACCTTCTTAAGACATCCCTTCTGAGATAACCATAATTTACCAGCCCCTCTATCTCGGTGAATTTCTATCCCAAGGATCTTCTTGGTAGCTCCAAGATCCTTCATGTCAAATTCATTACTCAACAAAGACTTCAACTTCACAATTTCTTGCTTACTCTTTGCAGCTACTAACATGTCATCAACATATAGAGTAAGAAATATATAAGAGCCATCAGCAAGTACTCTAAAATAAACACAATAGTCATACTCACAACGCATGTACCCATGTGCGACCATGAATGAATCAAACCGTTTGTACCATTGCCTGGGAGATTGCTTCAAGCCATATAATGATCTCTTCAACAGACAAACATAATCTTCCTTGCCAGGTTCTTTGAAGCCTTTGGGCTGTTGCATGTAAATCTCTTCTTCTAAATCTCCATGGAGGAATGCGGTCTTCACATCTAGCTACTCTAACTCCATGTCATGCATTGTCACAAATCCTAGGATTACTCGAATTGAGGTGTGCTTCACAATTGGTGAAAAAATCTCATTATAATCAATTTCTTCTCTCTGTGAGTAACCCTTAGCCACTAACCGTGCCTTGAATTTTTCACCTTCCTTTTCTGACAATGCTTCTTTCTTGCGGAATATCCACTTGCAACCAATAGCCTTCTTTCCCTTGGGCAATTTCACTAATTCCCAAGTCTTATTCTTTTGTAGTGACTCCATCTCTTCTGACATTGCTACAAGCCATTTATCATTGTCTTTCCTATTTGTAGCCTCCTTGAAAGTGAATGGATCTCCACTGTTGGTTACAAGAGCAAAACTAACCATGTCTTCAAAGCCATATCTCTGTGGTGCTTTGTGAACCCATTTCTCTCTACCTTTAGCAATTGAATAAGACTCTTCTTGTTGTTGCTGTGAATCAATCTCAACATCACCCTTATCACTGGGTGAACTATTCTCGTCAAGCTCCACCTCAACAGTTAATTTCTCCCGTGGACTATCATCACATGTCTTTGCTTCATTCTGTTTCAACATAAAGGCTTCATCAAATATGACATCTCTGCTGGTCACCGTTTTCTTTGAGATTGGATCTCAAAACCTGTAGCCTTTAACACCTTTTTCAAAACCAAGAAATACACATTTTCTTGACTTCGAATCCAATTTAGAACGCTCTCCACTCTGCACATGCACATAAGCTGGACAACCAAAGATTTTTAGACTCGAATAATCAACTGGTCTACCTAACCAAACCTTTTCTGGAATCTTGAAATCAATGGCTGATGATAGAGATCTATTAATAATGAAGCTTGCTGTGTTAACTGTCTCTGCCCAGAACACCTTAGGCAACCCTGCATTCAATCTCATGCATCTGGCTCTTTCTGCTAAGGTTCTGTTCATTCTCTCTGCAACCTCATTTTGCTGTGGAGTTCCTTTAACTGTGAAGTGACGAGTAATGCCTTCTAATTCACAAAATCTTATGAATTCTTTATCTCTATACTGTAGTCCATTATCTGTTCTAAGGTATTTTATTTTCCTGCCAGTCTGATTCTCAATCTGTGCATTCCACTTTTTAAATATGCCAAACACATCAGACTTATGTTTCATAAAATAAATCCATACCTTTCTAGAGTAGTTATCAATGAAACTAACGAAGTACTGAGCACCGCTATGAGAAGAAACTGATACTGGGCCCCAAACATCTGAATGAATGTAGTCAAGAACACCCATACTTGTATGAGAGCCCGTCTTAAAACTGACTCTATGTTGCTTCCCATACACACTATTTGCAGAAGTCTAGATTGCATGTCTTCACCCCTTTCAATAAATTTCTCTTGTGCAACTCTAACATACCATGTTCACCAATATGGCCAAGTCGCATATGCCATAATTTTATGTCGTCAGTGCTGGACTCCACCGGAGTGGTGACTGCAACTCTTCCTACAACTGTGTTCCCAATCAATCTGTAAAGTGTGCTTATTTTTTGTCCCTTCATCACCATCAAAGCACCTTTGGTAATCTTCACGATTCCATCCTTTGATGAGTATGAATAGCCCAAATCATCTAATACTCCTAAAGAAATTAAATTCTTTCTAAGATCTGGAACATGTCTGACATTACTAAGAACTCTCACAACTCCATCAAACATCTTGATCTTCACGGTACCAATCCCAATAACCGGGCATGTAGCATCATTACCCATTTGGACCATACCACCGTTGTAAGGCTTATATGTGTCAAACCAATCTTTCTTTGGAGTCATATGATATGAGCACGCTGAATCTAAAACCCAAGATTCCAGTAGAACATTGTTACTTGATGAAACTGAAAGTAAATCTGCACCAACTTCATTGTTATCTGATGTTTCTTCAGCAACACTAGCTGATTCTAGGGGCTTCTTTCCATTCTTCTTTTCCTCTAAATGCTCTTTCAACTTTTTACACTGATTCTTGTAGTGCCCTTTCTTGTGACAATAAAAGCACTCTACATCTTTCTTTGCACGTGATTTAGACTGTGATCTATTCCCGTTGGAGTTCCGTCCTCTTGACCTGCTTCTACCCCTATTGCTTGACTCAGACTTTACAATAAGTCCATCAGCCTGAGAACCATCACCATCTTTCTTCATCTTTATGTGTGACAAGAGAGCACTAGTCACCTCCTCGAGTACTATAGTCTCTTTTCTGTACATCAATGTAGTCACTAGATGATCAAAAGAAGTATGAATTGACGCTAATAAGAGTAACGCTTTATCTTCGTCCTCATAATTCACCCCAAAACTTGACAGTTGGGTGTTCAACATGTTAAATGTGTTGAGATGCTCCAACAGATCTGAACCCTCCTTCATATGCAAACTATAGCTTCTTCGCGTACAACTTGTTCGCCAGATTCTTTCTCATATAAAGACCTTCTAGTTTTTCCCAAACCTCATTTGCGGTCTTTGCTTCTAGGATGTTGTGAATGACCTCATCACCTAGGTTGAGATGAATAGCGCTAGCTGCTTCCTCATCCATCTCTACCCATTCTACATCCTTCATCATTTCCGGTTTCTTTTCCTTCCCAAGTAAGGCCTTGTGAACTCCTTGTTGAATTAGGAGATCCTTCATCTGCCTTTGCCAAAGAGAAAAATTTCTCTTACCACAAAACTTCTCTACATCATACTTGTGCTTGACATCTTTACTGTATTCAAAGGATTGAATCCTAACCTGGCTCTGATACCACTTGTTGTGCAGATAGCACCCCAGGACTCAAATCAATAACAGTAAATAAGCAGAAATTAAATAACAAGCACACATAAAGAACACAAGAATTTACATGGTTCGGCAAACTGCCTACCTCCACGGAGACGACGGAGAAATTTCATTATAAAAAAAAAAAGGGAAGATACAATAGTGCAAAAGAACACTCTCAAGAAACCCGAATCCCAATACACCCTAACTCTCTCTCACCCACAAGATAACAAGAAAACATTATTCTTCTTCTTATGCGGCTGCTGCTAGGGTTTTAGGAATTACTCTATTATTTTTCTCTCTATGTATATTGTCGTTCAACCCAAATCTAATATATATATATATATATATATATTATAGGTTGGCTATTACTAGGAATTATATTCCTAGTTGAATTCGGTTTACTTGTGACTGACTTTGGGCTTGTGGCAATTCAAGCCACACACACAGCGCACTTCAACAGGCACCATCATAGTTGATTTTATACAAATCAAGAGGAGGAGGCTGCCAGGAAGCACGAGAATGTTGCTGTTGAGGGTGTTGTTGTGGTGAGTTTGCAGAAGGCTGGGCTGCACAGTACTCATTGTACCTGATTGTTGAGAGCTGAGCAATGTCCAAGAGCATGCTACTGGGCTGATTCAGTCTGACTTGGTTTCTTTGCATCCAAACAGATCAGGCCGTCATAGAGAAGAGTGTAGGGCTACTCTGTTGCTGCATTATCCAAGATAGAAGCTCCTTAAAGAATTGATGATTTTGTCAAAAACCCCACTAGTCAAGGTCTGCCCGATAGCGTCCAGTTTGGGGCACGTCCAGATAGCATGTAATGGTGATTCTGAAGCTTCAAAAACATCGGTCACAGGTGGAGCTAGTAATGATTGTACAACGTACCAGATTCTCCTTGGTAGGTAATGAATTACGGCAGGCTCTCTAAACAAGATTCTTTACCTTATTTGGAATTTTCAAAGACCACAATCCCTTCCATAGCTGCATTTCCTGAGGCGAAAAGCCACTCGGGTTTGCTGGTTCAGATTCTTCCTTCAAAAACCTGTATCTTGATTTACAATTGTAGCAACCATCATGAGTTATAGGCCAATAGAGCGTGTCCTCTGATAAAACACGGGCTAAGGGGATATTTCTGATAAAATCGGATTCACTTGGAACAAATAAACCATCTAGCATGTCATTGTTCCAGTTTCTTGTTTCATCGTCAATCAAAATATCAACCGTGGCATCACACATGGACTCAACAATTGAAGAAGAGATCATAGATGAGTGATTTTTTGGTAGCCATTGGTGATTCCAGATTTGAATAGACTTCCCATTTCCCACATGCCATCTAGCTCCTCTTTGAATAACATCCCTGCCATGTAGTATGCTTTTCCCATTTCCTACCAGCCGTTTAATCTTCTGTGAGAACAAATAATCCCTTTTCTTTTCTTTTTTTTTTCTTTTTTTTTTGGGGATAAATAAGCATTTTCATTAAAAATCAGGGAAGTTGCTACCCTAGTACACAGGCTTGACTCAAGTACAATTTTCTTTTCACTACTTATTTAACATAAAATCTTCCTAGAAGATAGTGTGAATATGCACCCACACTTTGCTTCAAGATGTGATAGTAATATGTTTCTGATTTCCACAGGTTGGTAAGAAGTCATTGTATCTGAAAGTTTGTTTAGACCCCTTAACTTGATAATTTTAACCTAATTAATTAATCAAGTGATTACTTAGATTAATTTTCAGAACTAGGTTAAACACATATATATCATATCATGCAAAGATGCGGAAAAGTAAACGACACCACGAAAAGTAAAAATTCTGCAGAAAAACTGAGCCTGCGATTTTCGATCGGTCGAGCCTAATTCTCGATCGGTCGAGAAAGGCAGAACTTGACTCTTCTTTTCTGCAAACAGTTGGACTTCAAAACTTGAAACATCGTTATTTAAGCATTGCCTAAATACCTAGACTAAACATGTTTTGATCTCGGTTTGCCAATATAATACAATAATTATTCTAAATATTTAATTCTAAATCTTTGGAATCTAACAGTATCAAAATTATAATTGCAATGTTCGAAGCATCATATATATATATATACAAACAAATTTTAAAAGCCTTTTTTTTCTCTTAATATGTAATGAATAGTTTTTTATGAAGCGAATTTCAACTTTTGGAGTAAGTGAATAACCTGTCTAATTTAAAACCAGAACTGGGGTGTACCTTGTGACATATTGTTTTCAAGGTTTTGAGATGACCTTAATAACAAACAAAATTCTCTCAGGCATGTTTAGTCAAGTTTATTGTTTGTGAAGTCTCTCGAACTAGTTTGAATGATGCTAAGAAAGATTCTTAGTCCACAGCTCTTCAACACCCCCCGTCTTCAATACCTATTAAAATCAATTCTTAAAATACACCCACATCCAGTTTATAAAGGATAAAAATTAAGATTAATCTGAATACAATATCAAATAAGTCCTGAACCTAGATTGTTTACCTACATGGTTGTGATGCTTCCCCTTTCTCTAGTATGGGATTCAGGGAGAGTGGTTGTGGTATTGGACTTGAACCCTAAACATTTCGCGGGTTATTGGGCCTGATTTAAAAATCTGTAGAATCATTGTTCGATCAGTTGATCTCTTTAGTTTCTGAATTCTTCTTTCTGCAGCTTGTATATTCTTGAATCATGAATTGTATTACCTTGAACAAAGTCTAAAACACTTCTAAGACATAAATATGTTATACTAGACATGTTTTTATACTCGGTTTGCAAACATACAATAAAATTAGCTCCTAAACATTTAATCCTAAATATTTAGAACCTAACAAAAATTATGTATAAGAAATAAGTTTATGTATTGAATAGTAAATAACATTAGATTAACATAAAAATTGATATGCGTGTTGAAAACATAAAGAAGTGTAATGCCTACAACTCCTACTAAAAAAAATTAAAATGGCTACCTATTTTGAAAATATAATTGTTGAGTTGCATGTTCTTTTTGTTTTTAATATGCATTTCAAATTTCGTATCAATCGATTGTTATTTATTGTTTGATTTTTAAACTTATTTTTTTATTTATAATTTTAGATTACAAAAACTTGAAATTTAAACATTTGATTGATAATATAGCGTCTTTTAGTGATTTATAATAGGAAATTGGAAAAGGAAGAGAGAGAAATTTTGCAAAAACCCAATTTCAAAGGTTTGGCCAACAAAACCAGAATATCAGCCTGAAAAAGAGACTTTAAAGTAAAAAACAAGCTATAAAGTTTTTTTTGGTGAATAAAACAAGCTATAAAGTTGACAGTACACTTTAGGCTCAGATCATCCAGTAATACTAATTCAACTACAATCTACAAGTATTTCTTGAGCATGACTAATTATAAGTTTGATTTTCATCTGTATATAAAATTGTGCCACTTAAGATATAAAGTATAGAAAAGACATATATTATGTGCAACACAGATAGTGAACCACAAAATCTGTCCAATACTAGCTACCTATGTTTTACATGTCCACTGACTTGTACAACTTAACGCTTTTTTCTAGAATAATTTTGGGAACATTTTTTTTTTACCATGAAAGACCGATTTTAGTAACTAATCAAATGACTAATTTCTTCCATTAATTATGCTTTTTCTTTGTATTAATTCTTGTTCAAATTAGGTTGGTACCCAATCCTGAAATCCTATAAATCTGCATCCAAAGATGCAAATGAAATAGTGCAACTAGAGAAAGTATATTAATTTTAGACCTTTAACTTTACTTTTATTCAATTGTATCTTTTTAATTTCAAGTTTATTTAATTAAGGTTTTTCATTAGTGTTCGTTAGGAAAATGCCATAAAGTGTCTAAAAATGACGGGGTTTTGCTCTTCTATAGATTTATTTAATTTAAAAAATATAAATTAATAAAAAAACTTTTTGAAAAAACAAAAATTTTATAAAATAGAAATTATTATTTGATTTAAAAAAAAGATTAATAAATGAAAAAGAATAGAGAGAATTTTTCTCAACAATTATTTTCTCAGTAACCAAAAATTAATAAAAATGAAAAAAAAAAAAACAAAGTCAATCCAAACCATGCCAAAATCTATTCAGCAGAATAAATCCAAACCAAAACCTAAATGTTACTTGCAAATCTTCAATTTCATAGTAAAAATAGCATCCCAAGCTATAAATTAATTCATATGTTAAGTGCAAAGTTCATAGATGGATCAACCTGGAAAGGTAATATAATTGCCCTGTCCATGAACTCTTTTCATTAAGATGTATCGTCCTTCAATTCCAACCATGGCAGAGAGATCATCCGTAACAATAATTAAGCTCCTACATGTCATGGGAACAAACTAATGACAGAAATCCACATATAATTCCAACCATTTTTACCAGATTATGAAAATGAAACTCAAAAATATCTATTAATCTACTAGCATCCAATAACATTTAAAAATGGAATAAAACGCTAAAAGGACCTTGAGCCTAATTTTACCTGAGTCTTGACACATAATCAGTGTTCAAGACTTGGATAAGAATAACAAAAAAATAGAATGCACGCTTTTAATAGGTTGCACATGATACATTTTACATTACAGAAGTGACAAAATTTTCGAAAGTGATGTATGCCAAAGCCAAATATAGTAAACTCATAATGTCCAAATATGCGATTTTAGATGAAACAAATCAAAACCAAGCGAGTGAGCAAAGAGAATTTCATTGGAAAAAAAAAAAGAGAAATTCTTTGTCAACCTCAAGAGTGTGGTGGTGTGGGCTTTAAAGATTTTGGTGAAATTTAATGAAACGATGTCTTCGAAACAGGTTTAATGTCTCTTGACCGACCATAATTTTTTATTTTATAGAGCTTTCCAAGCAAAATACTTTCTCGGCCTGGAGGTACAGTATTTGTCTGATGCCAAGATATCTTTGGGTTCCTACACTTGGCAAAGTATTCTTAAAGCTAGGAAAGTTATCTCGGCTGGGATGATGTGGATAATTGGCAATCGTAGTAGAATTTGGATTTACGAGGATAATTGGTTAGGCAAAACCTTTGTAAAATAATGTCACGTGTTCGGATTTTTGTGCTCTTAGCTATCACGTGTTCTGATAAACAATTCGGTATTAGAGCTTCCGCTAACTCAACATATATCCCCTAAATCCCTCCAAATAAGAATCTGAGTTGTAAATGATACAACAATGAGGTGGTATTGACTAGAGAACAAGATATTATGGCTATAATATGCAGTGATGGAGGACTGTAACTTAAAAATGTTTTTTTTTAGTCTATATTGAATTAACCTCAGATGATGCAATTTGCATTTTAGCATATTTTCTATTATAATTTATATGTAGGTTAAAAATGTGTGAAGTCATGATATTGGAAAGTAGTGGTCCTAATCATGATTGATAACAGGGACAAACCCAGGCGGGCCCCCTGGGTCCAAATTTTTTTTTTAAGTTATAATATATTTCATTTTTGTAGTCCCCCCCCCCCCCCCCCCCCCCCCTCTTCCTCTTTCTCCTTGACCAATAACCCTAACTAGTCTCACCCAAATAGCAACTATCTAACCCAAAAACAATAAAAACATTCACAATGGTGATTATATTTTAGCCAAAAAAAAAAAAAACTATTATACCACCAAAGAACCAAAAAATCATGTGTTATTGTAGAAGCTAAAACTAAATTTTTTGCAACTACAGTAAATTGGTATAAATACCAGTTGACTGTAGCAAGTTATTAACAAAAATACAATATTTTATTAAGATTATATCTCTTCCTTCAATTAAAAAAATCAAATTCTCTCTCTTCATTTATTATTTTAATGAGTTGTTCATATTATTTTAAATGAAGTAATAAAAAAAATAGAACATTTGATAATTGATATATTGTAAAGTAATGTGGTAAAATAGATAAAGTAACTTTTTAAAGTACTAAAAGCTAAAATTTTTAGTACCACTACTATGAATGCTCTAACTTCGAAAAAAAAATAAAAAAATCCTAGTCAGCCTAGTATTAAAAAAAACATTATTTTGTTTTTGTATTTGTCTTTGTTGGTAAATGATTACATCTTAATGTATTTAGAAACAACGATTTTGAGTATTTATAAATTTTTAATACTTTATGGATGTCTATTTGGAGTTATACTCTGGCCTCCGCTAGCTTAAAATCCTAAGACCGTCCCTGTTGATAAGTTATAATTAGTTTGCGAATGAGTAAATGCATAATTCATTATTGTACACATTAATATTAATATAAATATTATTTTAAGAAATAATAGAAATAAAATGATTACATGACCGTTAATATGGCTCAATAAAAGTGTAGTGACAATAAATGATATGTTTCAGCATTTAGATACTACTAGTCTCAAACTCAAGCAATGCATGAGAATAGATAATTATTTTGTAAATGTGGTATAATGTATAATTTTTTTTTTCTAAATTTTGTGGAAGATAATTTGATCTCCCTAAAAATTAAAAAAAAGAATTCTAAAATTATTTTTTCACCTATCCATCTCTACAAATATATCATTTTATTAAATGGTGTTTTTGATTGATATTATTTCTTTTTGAAGTGGTCCATATTTTCCTAAATATATTATGTTATGGTGTGTTATATTTTACTCTTTTTTTCTTTTTTTTTTTCCTTTGTACAACTAAACTCTTTAAGTTTCAAATATATTATTCAAATGTCTCATTCTCTTAAAGGAAATTATCATGATAATCAGAACTCATCACAAAATTACACTTGATATTACTCAAATAGTTGACAGACACATTTCGATACATGGCCAATATTTTATTTTAATATAAATTCAAATTCTCACTTCCAAAATAATTAAGTATTATGTCCAAAAAAAAAAAAAAAAAAAAACAAACAAACAAAAGTTATAAGAAGGAGAGAGGAGGTTTGTGATGGAGAATTCAAAAAACACACCACCAAAACCAAATCGTTTTAATCCAAAATAGTGTTATAAAAAAAATAAGAACATAATGATTCATAAACCTAAATTAAAGTTGCAAGAAAGAATAAGAGAGAGAGAAAGATAAAAAATAATCTCCTTTTTGGGAAGAGAGAATGTGAAAGGGAATAACAAATTTATAGAAAATAAGATGAGAAGAAGAATAGTCAAAATAATTGATATAGTCATGACTCATAAACACCAAATTACCCAAGTCATGCTATGTAATAGAATATTATTGTATTCTTACGTACTATCAAAACTAAATTGCATTAACCCATAGTAGAGTTCTAAATAACACAAAAGTTCACCAACCTAAAGTATATATACAAAAAACAAAATTTTAAAAAATCCACCAAGAAAAAAATTAGAGAGAGAGAGAGAGAGAGAGAGAGAGTGGGAATATATGTATAGAATTGGAGAAAGTAGCAAATTTATAGTAAGGGATGGGGATAAGAAGAGACAAAATAAATGGAAAAGGAAGGGATGGAGGAAGAGCAACATTAAAAATAAAATGGGAGAAATGAGAAGAAGAAAAATGGTTTGATTTGGGTTTTAAGAAGAAGAAAAAGTTGAGAGAGAGAGGGAGAGAGAGAGAGAGAGAGAAGGGGGGGGGGATAATGAAATGAATGAATGAAAAATGGTTTTTATTATATTATTTTATAAGTTGGTCATATTATTTTAATGTATTAAATGTTAAAATAGAAGATATGATGTAGGGTGTAAAGTTAAATGCTATGGTAAAAGTAAAATAAATAAAGTATGTTTCAATATGTTAAAATGACTTTTAGCATAACACAACTAATGCTAATGGAAACGGAGATCCTTTCCTTAAAATAAAATAATACTCTTTTTTTTAGTGAAAATATAGAAAATAAAATGATACTCTTGCCAAGCTTCTCCCCATCCAACTATACATTTTGTAATGCAGAACAGTAACTTATAAATGCTTTTTTTTTTTTTTACTACAAATTTAATGATTCGCTCTTGAACATTATAGTGAAACAGAACAGGAGAATGTAATATAATATCATCCTTCAATAATAATAATAAAAATAGCATGTAAATAGGACTCTAAGTAGAGTCCCAAGACAAGAGTTCTTACTTCACCAAATCCTCAGACCTCAGTGGTAACTGGTATAGTTTGCACCCAATGTTATGTTTACGCACTTTGTGCAAAGCTCCACCATTATTGAGACCAATATGCCAATTTCATGAATTAACCAACCTGATCCCAAATAGATTTGTAAACCCTGGCCTCATAATTTAGAAGCCACTACCCTGAAGATCCATCTAATCCAAATCTATGACCCACCCTCAAATAACTCACCTTACCATTCAAGATTGACCAAGACCCACTGCCAATTGTATGACTCAACCTATTGTATACCCCCAATCACAAAAAAACACTTCACACCATGCTGAATCTAAAATATATTAAACTCAACATCAATCTCCCATATATATATATATATATATATATCTCCTCATCAATAACAACCTCAAGTTTTCCTACCCAACTTTAATTCACACACAACCAAAACCTACCCACATCATTCATAAACCATTCACTGAACCCAGATTCTGAAACCAAGATTTTCCACCCCAAATTAACTTGAACATTCATTAACAAAACAGAGATGGGCTCAAGCCCTCAACCTGATGTACCTTTCTTTTTGGTGGAAGAACTTCAGAATTATTCAGCAAAAACAAATGTATAGGACAGCAAGTACAAAGGTGCGTTTGTTTCACAACAAATATTTTGACCTGAATTCCCAAGAGATGGATAGACTAATTAAACACCTCAAATAATATCAGATTCTGTACAGTTTCCATTCATATACGCTAGCTATATTGACAGCAAGCAAAAAGAAAAATGGAGTCTTCAATGAACATCAAATATCCCTTCCCAACAAAAATTAAAATACATAAAAATAGCTTGTTGATAAAGAATCTTCTATGAACTACAGACATCAGTAGAAGATAAAATCAGTGAAAACTTGTTAGCAGCAAGAGTTTATTACAATATTCTTATAGTCTACAAGCTATGAATTACCTGCATCGGTTGTGAACTAGTGTCATGGAGTCCCTAGCTTGACACTCTTCCTTCAAGCATATCTTGGGCTAGGTTGCATAGACACGCCATTTTTGGCGTCGTGTCGGTGTCTGACATGACGCGCTGGATTCCGGTATCCAGCGGTTTCTTTTTTTTTTTTTCTTTTTTTGACAAGGCGCCGACGCGGCTCCAATGCGTCCGACACACCAACAGTGAAAAAAAAAAAAAATCACATATTTTGACAGGTGGACTTACCAATACCATTGATTTTGTGATAACCCTAAAACAATAAAGCAAGTTTAGAGTCTTTTAGACTGAAAGTTGAAACCACATCTCAAGTTCTTCTCAACCTACCCTCCTTCTGTCGCTATCGCTGCTCTCTGTCCCTTGCTAGAGTTAGACCGGGCCGATCGGCGAGCTCCAACGTCGACACTGTGCCCTTTGTCCTCTGTCCCTTCCGATCTCTCTCTCTCTCGATGTGGACAACAGGTCTGATCTGTTGATTCTCTTCTCTCTCTTTTTTTTTTTTTTTTTTTTTTCCAGATATTAATTTGGTGAATGGGTAGGTGTACAGTTAATCACTTATTTATATAAGTTATAACATGTTTTGTTTTGTTTTTTTTTTTTTTCACTGCTATTGGGGGTGTCCTCTATCCTATTTTTTATTTATTTATTTATTTATTTATTTATGTGTGTCCTGCTATAGTTTTATTTATTTATTAAAGTTAAATATTGTAGGTGATTTTACTAAAATGAATACTAAAAATGAAAGTGAAAAATCATCAGCTGAGACAGCTGCTGCTCCTCTATGGAAATAGTGTTTGTTCATTCTAATCTTCAACTTCTTTCAAGGAGGAGGCCCGAGTACACTACAGAAGAATCTAAGAAGTGGGACATTGGTGGAGATAATTGGGATGAACCATTTGGAGAACCTGGGTTGCTTGAGATTACTTGTCTCACACTAGATGAGCCAGAGACAGAGACAAGTATTGTTGAGAATGATGACTATGTTGATGACGATGATGTTGTTGTTCTGTGATAATCTTGAAAGTTTAAAACTTGTTATCCTTTTATGTTTTTAGTTTGATGTTGAACTTGTTATCCTTTTATGGTTTGTACTCTAAACATTTTATGTGTATTATTGTACTACTTTAGGTGTTAGTTTACTTATTTGTAGTTCTTACATAATTTAAATTCTAGACATAAACGTATTTTATGTCTAAAAATATTAAAAAATATGCCTAAATATAAAATTTAATTAATTATTTAACCGCCGTATCCCCGTCGTATCGTGTCCTTATTTTTCAAAAATTGTCGTATCCCCGTGTCCGTGTCTGTGCAACATAGATCTTAGGTTCAGTTTATTTGCCCTGACAAAACTCACTAGTCAACAACTACTAAATACATTCATTTCAAGAAAAACAATTACTGTGACACAAATTAAACCAATAATCATCACAACACCCCAAATGAAATTACCTCTATTTGTAACAACAGGATCTGGGTAGTAACCTCAATATCTAATCAAAACACAACCCAAATCAGTACAAATATCCCAAAAGTCAAATATGGGTTTAAAAAAT
Organism: Quercus robur; assembly: GCF_932294415.1. Classification (NCBI taxonomy): domain Eukaryota; kingdom Viridiplantae; phylum Streptophyta; class Magnoliopsida; order Fagales; family Fagaceae; genus Quercus; species Quercus robur. The sequence goes on from NC_065537.1 coordinate 18,734,245, forward strand.
TGTATAAGAAGCAAAAGGAGAAACTAACCAGATGGGTTAAGATTTCTCACTGAAGTGGAGCTCTTGAGATTGAAAATCCGAGTTTGAATGTGCTTTTCAAACAAGGGGTTAATTCGTCCCACCATGTTCATCAAAACAATGTCGAAAATCCCCAGCACTTCGAGTGGGTACCTAACCATCTTGGTGTACAAGTCAGGATCATAATCAAACACGTCGTGGGAATTGACATCGAGCGACTTGCCCTTCGATTTCAACGACTCTTTTGATTGCAACCCATCTTCCAGAAATGCTTCAAAAACTGATAAATCGCCTCGACGCTTATGTTCGTGCCCAAACAAATGTCGGCCGAGCATCATCGCCTCGTTGATATTAATCAAATTTGAAAAAACCATAAAAAAATGTTGTAAGAAACACTCATTCAAAAAATGATAGAAAAATGAAATAGTACTAGTTAAGAAATAATAAAAATGAAATACTGTGAAATTAGTGTTAATTACTAACGTCATATACATGCTCAAGATAAGCAAATGTCAAATTAGGAACAAATACATCAGAATTGATATTAACATAATAGCGTAAATGCACTTTTAGTCCATACATTTTGCATATTTTTCATTTTGGTTTTTACATTTTTATTTTACCACTTTTAGTCCCTAAATCAATTAACGCGTTCCATTTTGGTCATTACCGTTACTCACTTAATAGAAATTGCTGATGTGGCAAGCAGAGTCCACTGTTGGCACATTAAATACTGATGTGGCCAATAAAATAATATTAAAAAATTATTTAGTATTTAAAATATGCCACTTTAGCATTTTAATTTAAAATTTTAAAAACAAATAAATTTTAATTTTGTAATTCTAATTTTTTTATTAAAAAAAATGAAGAACCTTTTTTTCTTTTTAGTTTTAAATATTTTTTAAAAAAAAAAACTGGCAATAACTATCTCAATTTTTCTTAAATTTTCTTGTCAACCAAACACAACATCATTAATAAACAAAAAACTTAAACTCATTTTCATTTTCCTATCTCTCTCTCGGGTCAAACACTCAAACTCCGCTCTCTCCCTCTTTGCTTTCTCTCATTTCTTTTTCTCTTTAAGTTCATGTTGTAGTTTTTGGGATATGGCTTTGATCTGGGTTTAGAGAAAGAGAGGTTGAGATGTGCTAGTTTGGATTTGGGTAGAGAGAGACGGGCTGAGGTTGGCAGTGGTTTGAAGCAGATTGGCGATGAACCTGACCTTTTCGCTCTTACCAATGATGTCTTCGGACCTTGTGGTGGCGATGGTAGATCGGACCTTGTGGTGGCGATGGTAGATCAACCATGGTGAGCAACCCCTCGTTCATTTAGGTTGTGCTTGCTATTCTGTTGTTGTTGGATTTGTAGTGAAATTTTGGGAATATTTTGTTGAGGTTTTGGGTTTGATTTTTTGGGTTATTTGATGAGTTTACAGAGATATTTTTGGAGATTCGTCTAGGATTTTTTTGTGGTTTTTTCAATGGGTTTTTTGTGTGGCTTTTCTATAGATTTTTCATGAGTATTTTTGGCTGGAAATTTAAGTGTTTTTCTATGGAAAGGTAGAGACGTGAGAGGGGAAATATTAAGGACCAAGAAATTTTTTTTTTCCTTTTTTCAGTGGAGTTATTGGGGATGTTTTTACTGGTTTTGGTGGTGTTTGGTTGGATGTTTTTGCTAGTAATTTGTGTTTGGTTCTAAGTATAAGAAAATGCAAGAAAAGTTTATGTTAGTATCATGTTCTTGTCGGTAAATTTTTTTTTTCTGGGTTTGTGTTCTTTCTTGTTCATGTTTAAGATGAAACTAGATCTGAATTCATGTTTATTTTGGGTTCTAATTTTTTATTTTTTTATTTTTCATTTTGTTAAAATTGATAAATTAATTTTAAAAATCAAAGGTTGATGTGGATGCTAATGTCTTTTTTTAATTATTATTTTATGCTGACGTGGTATTTTTTTAATATTATTTTATTGGCCATGTCAGCATTTAATGTGCCAACAGTGGACTTCGTTTGCCACATCAGCAATTTCTGTTAAGTGAGTAACGGTAAAGACCAAAATGGAATGCGTTAATTGATTTAGGGATTAAAAGTGGTGAAATGAAAATGTAGGGACCAAAATGAAAAAGATGCAAAATATAAGGACTAAAAGTACATTTACGCCAATTTATTATAGATAAATTGTGTTACTATCTTATTATTATGATGTATTTGTTCCTATATTTGACCTTTGCTTTATCTTAGGCCATGCCATGCCATGCCATTTTGAAACATAAATAAAAGAGAGGAGGAGAGGATGAAAGAGAGATATATATGTAATACAAGATGAACGACATTTATTATTATTATTATTATTTTTTTGAGAAAGACAAGATGAATGACTTAACTAACTGTACCTTAGGATCTTTATGACTCTTATTTAGACTCTAGAGTGATACCGGTAAGCTTGTTCAAAAGTTATATTAACTAGACTTAAGTGTATTAGACTTTTAGTTGCAAAGTCATTCAATATTCCTTATTCCCTTTTGCTTTTTTTAAATAATAATAATAATAATAATTTCCAGTTGGTATTAGTAGATAGGTAAGAAAATAAAATTCAAAGAAAATAGTAGACAATTTTTCACACACTAGATATAGTTTGCTTACGTGCTGGAGCCAAGTGTTGGTACATGCAATGATACAAACACTAAAAATGCATGCAAGCCAATACTTGGGTTGGTTGTCATAGTTGAACTCTCGTTTTCATATATGATTACACAACCACCACTCATGTCAAAATATTGGAGCACACATGCGCGTTATTGTGTAAAATATTTCATAATTCCGAGGTGAAAAGTTGTTGTGTGCACCAAAAATGAGGCTGATGGGTTGGGCCTCTCTTGGGGTCACAATCTATTTGTGATGTGGGCTTTGGATTTCCTAACTCGGGTAGTTCCCATTTCCCAACACAGAGACCCAATGAAGCAACTTCTCCTTACGAGTTCCCCTATTCCCATCGCTATTGTTCTCCTGTTGTTCTTTTGCTCCTATTCTCAGTTTTCTCTAGAACCTTTCAACAACCCCCTCTTCTCCCTTATCTTCTCATATTTATGGCCCAATGATTAGTGGGGAGTTATGATTACTCTTGTGGTTAGTGGTAGGGGAGGTCCAATGTCGTTATTGCTGAGTGGATGTTCAGTTGGGAGTGGGGTGTGGTAAGAGTGGCATTGGAACTAGCTCCCCACTTTAGAAGGGATGTTCGACAGAGGTTTTTCCCAGGGTGATATCGGTGTAACCGAGGTATAGTGTCCTCGATCAATCATGCTTCGATTCGAGGTGTACCTTGTCGGGCAGATCTTAGGTTACGGGCTACTATGAACATGCATTATAACGGTTCGCTTAACAGGTTTTAGGCGGGGCGTAATGTTATGAGGCCTAGGCCCATGACCTTGGCAAGCCCAGGGTCTAGTTTTGGGTAAGAGGGTTGGGCCCGTGGGTCGTAATGTAAAGTTGGAGTTCAAAGCCCAAGGCCCAAATAGGTTTGGGGGTCCCATGCCATATATTAGCCCCCCTTGATTCATGCCCAGTCCTCGAGGATGAATCAAGAAATTCAAGAGGCAATAACTATCTGGGAAGCTCAACAGGTAGATATTGGACGATTAAGAAACCCATTAATGTGCCCTCAAAAGGCGTGTTGCATCTGACTGTTGGTTCAGCCGTCATCATTGTCTGATGGTTCGTGAACCGAGGCGGTGCGCGTGTGGCAGTTAAGATGAGGATTCGTAGGGTCTCCCGCTTCCCAATTATTAAATGTCATTTATTCCCCCTTTGGCCCCTATAAATAGCCATCTCTCAGTCTCTCCTTCATTTTTGCATTCCTCATCCTTCAAACTTTCACTCTGCCGAGCGTACACTCTTTGTGCGTTCATCTTCCAACCCAGAACATCCTTCCTCTTTAGAGCCCTCAATAAGTTCCTTTTCCCTTTCCTTCTACTTGTTCTATTTTTTTCTATTCTATCGTAATCATTGTTCTAGTAATCTTATCTTAGAGAATGGGCTATTCTCATCTCCTTTCCTCAGAAGCCTCCTTAGCTACCTTTAGGGCTGCCTACAACGTCCCTGAGGATGTTGATATCACCTACTGTCATGAGGGCAATATTGATATCCAAAGGCGCCATGGTGTAAATGCAGTTTTCTTTCCTTTGATGGCAATTATTGAAGGTGGGATTAGGTTCCTCATTGACCCCCTTGTCATAGGTACACTTAGATTTTACGGTTTATGTCCCGACCAACTCCCCCTAACTTTTACTGAGTAGTGAGTTATGTCAGTAGGTTGAACTAGTTGTTCGGGTTGCAACTGAATTACCATGACATCAATTTCATGTATAGTTTGTGCAGCAATATCGATTTGGATTATTACTTAAAAATCAGAGACATGAGGGTACGACTCATTTCATGCCTGCCTGACTCAAATAGGAACTCAGCTGGAGAGTTTGTACGGGTAAGCGGCAACTGGTTTGCCGAGGAGCTCCCCTGCGCATTCTCACCGCATGATGTTGGTCAGTTCCTGACATACTTTATTAACTTGATTTTATTAATTTTGATTTGATCAAGTAATTACTAACCAGTTTTTGTGCTGCTTTCATGCAAAGAGCAAAAGGTTTAAGAAGGATCTTAGAGTAGTGCATGTTTGGGACCTAAATTTTATGCTTAGGTTAGAAATTTTTGTACATTGGGACGGACAACTCTGAGCGTCCTATTTAATCCTTGGCGTTGATCCCGTGTATTCCACTTGGCAAGCATTCAACCAAGCTTTGTTAGTTGACAATCCCCTCCTTTCATATATCGACGTACGACACGCGAATTTCCTTCCTCCAAGGTTCACAATAGGCGAAGCTCGTGACCTTGGTCCGCAGTACACTTGTTCGGACGAACTTACACCCATACAGGACGAGTCGGCTGAATGCGTGTCTCGACGTCGCTGAGAACAGGCACATGTGCCGGTTTAGCCAGAAGCCCTAGTTCAACCTGAGGTCTAAGTAGAGCTCGAGGCTCCTTTTGAACCCGAGGCTCTTACTCAGGCAGTCGAGGAAGCAGCCGTTGAATTAGTTAGCTCTTAGAAACCGAATTCGACATGGTGACGAGAAAGGCGATGACAATCAGTCGTTTTGTGCCTGGTGCCCGACCAGACGCGTAGCAGCAAGAACCCCAAGGTCAAGGCCAAACTCCCCCTCCTCCTCCTCCTCCTTCAGGCCGCTCTTAGAAAAGACAACATACAACTGAATAGACTCCTGCTGGCTCTGGTGATGCACCGACTAGGACTCCCCCCCAGCCATTAGGGAATATCGTCATCCGGGAGCCAACAACTCAGATGGGGACGAACGTGGCGTCCACCTCGCGAGCTATGCCAGGATGGTAGCCTTCGTTCCAATTGGATGGCAAACCTCTTCCCATGACTACGACTGTACGGGTGTGGGAAAAGGGTGAAGGGGGTCGTGTTGCCCAAAGTTTGGTGTGCGGTTTCTTGTTGCCCGAGGATGTGCACACTTTCGAGGATGGGATGGACGAGTCACTGGGCAGGTGGTTGTAATGGCACACCATTGCGGTAACCTCTTGTCCCCTGGTTCTCTACTGGCTTTTACACACATTGTTTTTGTTGTACTTATCATTGTTTGTTTTATCAGGCCGCTCAACTAACTCATGTCCTCAATGGGCGGCTGAAGGAGCTGGCCGAGGATGCCGAACGGGAGAAGGCTCTTAAGGATATGGCTGAGACAACTGCTAAAGAGAAAACCAAAGCTGCCGCAACCGCAGAAAAGAAGGTTGTTGCATCCGAGAAGGCTCGGGTGTCAGCGGAGAAGAAGTCCTCAGAGCTGGAGACTAAGCTGGGCAAAATCGAGCTAAAACTAGCAGAGGCTGCGAGCCTGAACACAGCGTAAGCCAAGGAGTTGGCTGACTTGAAGGCAACTTTGAAGGCCTACGAAAATAAATGGTATAACAAGGGGTTCGCTAACGTGGAAAACTCGGTAGAGCTCACCATACATGAAGCCCGAAAGCTAGCCTTTGAGGAGGGTTGGTTGGTTGCCTTACAAGCTCTGGGGGTCCCCGAGGACTCTCCTTTAAGAAACCCCAACCAAATCCCTTTCTCGAGCCCTTCTACTGCTACACAAAACCCTCTTGGCGCCATTGAAGAGGAAGAGACTACTAGCATGAGGGAGTTGGTGGAGGCCATTGACTCCCACGTGGAGCTGACTGACCTGGAAACCACCAGTAACCCCCATGCTGGTGATCAGCCCGGTGGGAATGTTCAACTGCCTCTTGCAGCCCCGTAGCCTCCTGAGGACATTGCCCAATTCCAGTTCGCAGACCCTACAGCTTGACTTCTAAACTCAGTTTCTACTTTTTATTCTTCTTTAGCTTAAGTAACTTCTTTATTCAGCTCACCTACATCACCAGGTTGTGGTGATGGAACAATTATTTTTTCGGGTTTAATTTTCCTATCGTCACCGAGCTGTGGTGACAAAACATTGTTTTAACCTTTATTTGCTTGCTTTAGTCATGTTTACAAATGTTTGCTGCTATCTTTCTAGTCGTGTTCTTCGATTGTCTTTCTGTTTTATAAATATGCATGTGTTCCAAATGACTGGGTGGTTTAACCCCGTGATTGAAACTACTTTCTCAACTTGTTAAAGGTCAAGTAATTGCCGGCCATTCATGGTGGCCCGAACCAGCATGGACGGGATCACTTGTATCTAGAAAGAATTGGTTCCTCGGTGGTAATAATCAAATTTGATATACGTTGATAGTTTTTGAGAAAAGGTTCCCACCTGCTCGGCGATGAAAATCAAACCGAGGGCAGCTTTCTATCAGAATAATTTTAGTACAAGATTTCCACCTGCTCGGTGATGGAAATCAAATCGAGGACAGGTTTCTGTCCTTAGAATAGTTTTAGTACAAGGTTTCCACTCGCATGGTGATGAAAATCGAACCGAGGACAGGTTTCTGTCCTTAGAATAGTTTTAGTACAAGGTTTCCACCTGCTTGGTGATGAAAATCGAACCGAGGACAGGTTTTTGTCCTTAGAATAATTTTAGTACAAGGTTTCCACCTGCTTGGTGATGAAAATCGAATCGAGGACAGGTTTCTATCCTTAGAATAATTTTAGTACAATGTTTCCACCTACTCAGTGATGGAAATCAAACCGAGGATAAGTTTCTGTCCTTAGGAGAATTCAATACAAGATTTCCCACATGCGTCCGTCAGAATTTAATGAGTTAACAATGATAAAATCATAAGTAGTGATGCACCTACACGGATAAATATCATCATCATATTAGCTAACAAATGTACATTTAAGATCTTATTGAATTCACACCCCCTTGTACAGATGATCAGTGATAGAACTTTTTCAGATTATGAACATTCCATGGTTGGGGAAGTGGTCTCTCGTTTAAGTCCTCCAAATAGTACGCCCCTGCACCCGCAATGGTAGTAACCCTGTAGGGCCCTTCCCAGGCCGGGGCCAGCTTCCCGGCATTCGTATCCGGCATATTTCCTACTGCTTTCCATAGCACTAGGTCCCTAGCGTTGAATTCCCTTGTCTTTACGCCTTGGTTTTACGTTTTTGTTGATACTCCGCTAGCCGTATAGTCGCTGCTTTTCGGTACTCTTCTAACAAATCCAAACGTTCTACTAGCAATCTATCATTCTGGAAGGGGACAAATCTGCCAACCCGTGCACTGCATAAATTTACCTCGGCCGGTATTATAGCTTCTGCTCCATACGTGAGAGAAAACGGAGTTTCCCCTGTAGACCTTCTAAGAGTTGTCCGGTATGCCCATAAAATGTAGGGCAGTTCCTCGGCCCACCTACCTTTTGCACCATCCAACCTTTTCTTAATCCGTTCACGATTGCGTTGTTGGTGGCTTTTACTTGGCCATTGCTCTGAGGATATGCTGGGGTGGAATACTTGTTCCTGATGCCGAGACCGCTGCAAAACTCACAAAAGGCTCTGCTATCAAACTGCAATCCATTATCAGACATAAGAGAGTCTAGCACCCCAAACCTCGTGACTATATTCTTCCACACGAAATTTTTAACATCCACATCTCGAATATTGGCTAACGCCTCTACCTCCGCCCATTTGGTGAAGTAATCAACAGCTACCAATACAAGCCTCCTATTTCCTGTGGTCTGGGGAAACGAGCCAAGAATATCCCACCCCCACTGTGTAAAAGGCCAAGCGCTGCTTACCGGATTCAGATGGCTTGCCGGTTGGTGGATCAAGGGGGCATGTTTTTGGCATCGTTCACATTTCCCTACATACTCGGCAGCATCCTTCTACATCTGAGGCCTCCAGAACCCCTGAGTCATTGCCTGGTGTGCTAATGAGCATCCCCCCACATGACTACCACACACCCCATCATGTAGGTTGGCCAAGAGTTCGTTGACTTTCTCAAGGTGAAAACACAAAAGGTACGACCCCCCAAAAGACCTCTGGTACAACTTGCGATCTGCCGATAACTAGTATCGAGTAGCTACTCGGCAAACCCTATTGGCTTCCTTCTCATCATCTGGGACTCGATCCTCGGCTAAGAAGTCAATGATCGAGTCCATCCAACATGGCTCGGTCGTCGAAATCACTGCAACTCCAACACCAACCGCTGTATTAATGCTTGACTCTGCTATGAGCTCTACCTTGATTAACCGAGGCACACCCTCTATCATTGATGATGCCAACGTGGCTAGAGAGTCAGCATGTCTGTTCTGTCCCTGGGTAACTTGGGCCAACTTTGCTGTATAAAACTCACTCATGATCTGCTTTACTACTTGTAAGTACTCTTTCATTCGAGAATCCTGGGCCTCAAAATATGCACTGCACTTGGCTGACCACCAGCTGAGAATTTGAATAAATCTCCACATCTCAGGCACCCATACCCAAAACGGTTCTTAATCCGGCAAGCAAGGCCTTGTACTCAGTTTTGTTGTTAGAGACCCTGAACCCCAACCTAAAAGAATGCTCTAATCATATTCCTTCTGGGGTGATAATGACAATCCGGGCACCAGCCCTTATAGCACTTGATGCACCGTCCACGAATACCTTCCATGGGCGACATTCCACACAATAAACCATCTCCCCTTCGTTCCTGGGAGAAAACTCTGCAATGAAATCTGCAAGAACTTGGCCCTTCACCGAACTCATCGGCCTGTACCATATATTGAAGGAACCTAGCTGGGTCCCCCATTTAGCAATTCGGCCCGTAAAGTCGGACCTTTTCAATAATGACTGTAAAGGATACTCGGTCAGGACGTAGACGGTATAAGCTTGAAAATAGTGTGGCAACTTCCTCGTAGCATGTATTAGTGCTAACACCAATTTTTCCAAGGGTAAATACCTTGTCTCGGCATCAACCAAAGTCTTACTAATGTAATACACAGGCTGCTACACTCCTTGATCCCTTAACAGCATGGCACTCACAGCATAATCAGACATTGAGAGGTACATGAATAAGTCTTCCCCAGGTTTCGGGGCTGTTAACATGGGTGCTCGCATCAAATACTCCTTCAAATCCTAAAAAGCTCTTTCACATTCTTCATTCCACTGAAACCCCTTCCACTTCCTCAAAAGTTGGTAGAATGGATGACAGTGATCGGCAAACTTAGAAATGAACCGATTAAGGGCAGCTAACATTCCGGTCAACACCTGCACTTCCTTTGGATTGCACGGTGGTTTAAGGCATTACATGGCTTTGATCTGATCGAGGTTGACTTCTATCCTATGGTTAGTGATCAGATAACCTAGGAACTTGCCAGTCCCCACCCCGAAAGCACACTTGTCTGCGTTCAGGCGCAACTTATGTTGCCGAAGAACTTCAAACACCCCCAGGAGATCTTCTATATGCCGCGTTTCTTGTTTACATTTTACCACCATGTTGTCGATGTACACCTCAACCGTTTGCCTAATCTTGTCCCGAAACATTCTAGTCATCATACGTTGATATATTGCCTCAACATTCTTTAACCCGAAGGGCATCACGGTGTAGTGGTAGTTTGCATCAGGGGAGATGAATGTCCTCTTCTCCTGGTCCTCGGCAATTAGGGCGATTTGATAATAACCCTGAAAGGCATCCAAGAAACTCATCCTTGGGTGTCCATAGGTGGCATCGACCAATTGATCTATCTTTGGCATAGAGAACGAGTCCTTTGAGCATGCTCTGTTCAAATCTGTGAAATCTACACAAATCTCAATTTGCCATTCTTCTTCTTGACCACCACAGTATTTGCCAGCCATTCCGAGAAGAAGATTTCCTTGATCACCTCGGCCTCTTTTAAACTCCCGACCTCCTGTCTCACTACCTCAACGTGTTCCTTAGCCGATCTTCTCAGCCTCTACTTCTTTGGAGGAAATGACGGGTCTACATTAAGCTTATGAACAATGAATTTGGGATCAACCTTGGGCACCTCATATGGGCTCCAAGTAAACACATCTACATATTTACCCGTCCTTCATATTTGCCCCTATCTGAAAATACCAGTCAACATATGATAGTATCTTTACTCTGATTAATTCCTCAGCACAACTAGCCCATATTCCCTCTTGGCGCTCCTGTAATTGCTATAAAGGAACCTCATCGGCGGTTTCATTTAGTTTAGCTTGCTTGTGCTTCCAATCGATTGTGGCCACCAAACATTGCCTAACCGCCTACTGACTTCCCCTTACTACAACAATGCCCTACTTGGTACGGAACTTAACCTTCACATGCAGGGTGGGGGGGATTGCCCCCATCGCATGGATCTACGACCTTCCCAGAATGGCCATATACGGAGAAAACGAAGTGACAACTATAAAAGCCATCGTTACTTCCTTTCCTTCCATATTCACGGGATTTAAAATTTATCCTTCGGGAATCACCACCTGACCATTGAACCTGACTAGGGGCGTATCGTACTTTGAGTGGTCCTCCTTCTTCAGTTCGAGCCCTCTGAACAAATCTGGATACATCACATCGGCCCCACTTCCCTAGTCCACCATTACCTTCTTTACTATAAAACCCTTTATTTGAGTTGTCACCACCAACGCATCATCGTGTAGCTGAATCGTTCCTTCTAAATTGTCATCGCTAAAAGTGATGGGCTCTCGAGCAACTTTTAGCTTCTTCTCGAGTGGTTGCTTGCCTGAGCCAATTTCCACGGGCACTACGGTTAGCACTTCTCTCTTCCCGACCATTGCAGTACCCCTTGGGACAGCGTGGATAACTTCAATCACTCCTAATGGGGGCAAGAGAGGGTTCCCTCTTTGCTGAGTACCTTGCCCGGCATCCCTATTCCCTGTATCCACCACAAACTCCTTTAGATGTCTCGCCTTCACCAATTGCCCAAGATGATCCTTTAACAGCCGGCACTACTCAGTGGTATGCCCCTTATTCCTATGATAGGTACAGTATAAATTTTGATTCCTGCAGGACGGGTCACCCCCCATCTTGTTGGGCCATCTGAAGTACGGCTCGTTCTTAATCCGATCTATGATTCTGTGTATCGACTCCTTAAACGTCACGTTCACCGCTCCCAACCGTAGCTCTGGCTCTTGTATCCTTAAATCCTTTCAAGGCCTTGGCTGAAACCTGCTCTGCTGAGGACGATTCACTAATAGGGCCATGCCCTTACTCTGTAGCTGATCGTCCTCTAGGCGTTTGTACTCCTCTATACGCCTCATGAGCTGCCTCATATCCTCGGGAGGCTTCCTCGTCAACGACTCCAGTAGTTCGGAATCCTCGGGCAGCCCCATCTTAAAGGTGCTCACCGCAATCTTCTCGTTGCCCCACCGATCTCATTATAAAGTTCCCAATACCGACTGGCATAACTGCGAAGGGTTTCCCCGACCCTCATCTTCATAGATAGTAATGCATCCACTGGTTGTGGTACCCGGCTACAAGTAACAAACTGGACACCGAATTCTTGTATCAACTCGGCAAAACTGTGAATGGAGCCCTTCCGTAACCCATTAAACCATCTCAAAGCAGTGGGCCCGAGGCTCGAAGGAAATACCTTACACATCAAGGCATCATTATAAGTATGTAGAGACATCATTTGGATATAATGGCCGACGTGTTCTATCGAGTCCGTTTTCCCGTCGTAGGAATTGAATGGTGGGCGCGTAAATCTGCTCGGCATTGGGGCCCGTTCAATGTCTTCTGAGAACGGCAACCTAGTAGCTTTGCGTAAGGCGCGGCTCATAGTATCCATGGCCACATTACGAGGTCGTCTTTCTTCCAGAGAATCTGATCCCCAGTCTGCATACTTCAGTGAATGTGATCGGTCCCGACATTGACGGGACTCCCGCGAGTGTGAATGGCTTCTTCGTTGATGGGATTCTCGTGAATGTGAACGATCCTGATGTCGACGGGAACCGGATTGGTTGGACCTCGCCCCATAACGATTTCTCCTACTATCAGACCTCCTTTCTCGGTTGTCTCGGTCCCTTCTCTGTTGCCCGCCCCTCGCTTCTAACTCCAAATCTCTCACCAGTTTGCGTAATCACTCAAGTTCTTCATCCCTCTAGTCAAGTTATTCGTGCCCTGAAGCTTCCGATATCATCCGATGGGTTTGGTACGATCCTCCCCAAGGTCGAAACGCTCTTCCTCTTATTCACGATCCCTATCTTCGCGCCTCTTATGCCTTTGTTCTCGCCAGGTGGATCCCCGAAAAGATCCCACAGAACCGCTTTCAACGTAACTCCCCGAACGTCTTTCAAACATTTTTCCTGAGCGTGGATCTCCTTTCAACCACAATTTTGTAGGAGATTCCCACAGACGGCGCCAATTGTATGCGCCAAAAATGAGGCTGATGGGCTGGGCCTCTCTTGGGCTCACAATCTATTTGTGATGTGGGTTTTGGATTTCCTAACTCGGGTAGTTCCCAACACAGAGACCCAACGAAGCAACTTCTCCTTATAAGTTCCCTTACTCCCACCACTGCTGTTCTCCTGTTGCTCTCTTGCTCCTATTCTCAGTTTTCTTTGGAACCTTTCAACAACCCTCTCTTCTCCCTTATCTTCTCATATTTATAGCCCAATGATTAGTGGGGAGTTATGATTACTCTTGCGGTTAGTTGTAAGGGAAGTCCAATGTCGTTATTGTTAAGTGGATGTTTAGTTGGGAGTGGGGTGTGGTGAGAGTGGCATTGGAACTAGCTCCCCACTTTAGAAGGGATGTTCGGCAGAGGTTTTTCCCAGGGCGATATCGGTGTAACCGAGGTATAGTGTCCTCGATCAATCATGCTCCAGTTTGAGGTGTACCTTGCTGAGCAGATCCTAGGTTACGGGCTACTATGAACATGCATTATAGCGGTTTGCTCAACAGGTTTTGGGCCAGGCGTAATGTTAAGAGGCTCGGGCCCATGGCCTTGGCAGGCCCAGGGTCTAGTTTTGGGCAAGAAGGTTGGGCCTATGGACCGTAATGTAAAGTTGGAGTTTAAGGCCCAAGGCCTAAATAGGTCTGGGGGTCCCGTGCCGTACAGTTGTTATTCGTAGAAGATAAAGTAATACTAGTGAGGAACACTCTTGCCTAGTTGCCTTAACTTTTTTCGCTAACAATGTTGGATCTAAAAGCTCCAGCCCTTGGCTAATATTATTAGTTATTCAAATCAATACATAACATGTAGCAGCATATAGTACAAAGTATGATTCCACTACTTGTTGGATAGAAAAGCTTTGTATGTATTCAACATAATTTTAACTCACTAACTTGAACTTTGAATATTAAGAGATGATATCCTAAGTGGCCACTGTTCGCTAAATCATAGACCAAACAAATTGTGCTAATAGAGTAATCGACAATAGGTAAAGAAATGAACACTTGTTTCATTGGTAGGATATTCCAAGCTATCTCTAGATAAAACCCTTAAGTCACATATAAATAAACTATCAATTATTTAAATGTGAGAATAGCACTTTTTAATTTAAGCATAAGTGGTTTTCAGGAACTTTTGGTTGAAAAAAAAATATAGAGACTTGAAGTAAATAATAATAATGGTAAATTATATTTTGGCTCTTTTAGATTTAGGGTTATTACCCATTTGGTCTTTAATTAAAGTTTTATTTTCTAATACTTTAGTACTTGAAGTTATCTTTATTATTAATGTAGGCCTTCCAAATAAGTCTAACTGCGATCCCTTAAATATTACATGCAAGCTTAAAAACAACATTAAGTTCTTGAAAACTTCTATATATATATATATATATATATAAAGTTCCTTTAAACTTCATTCATATTAGCAAGATAGCAACTTTGAAAAATGTTTTATTTTTTTATTTTATTTTTTTTGCGTTTATTAAAAACATATTTAGTCCAAGGGGTTAAAATGAACCCCTTGAATTGGTAATATATATAATATGAGGTACAAAGCACATTTTCTGCTCTTCGCTTTGTGCATGCTAGTTTGAAATACACTTTGTGGGGGTAAAATTTGCCAGTCAACGTTGGGCCATAGTACTTGTACTAAGCCCAACCACAATAAGAAGCAAAGACACGGGCAGAGGACCCCCCAGCCCAATCATGTTGGACCGGGCTTGCTTAGGGGCGTCCGAGGAGGAGTACCTCCTCGGACGCACCAAACCAGAGTCCGGTTCACACCCTTTACATGGTGAAAGGTCATCCAAAATCAAGGAAGAAAGCAGGACGTTCCGGGAGGGGGCAACCACAACTGCCGCATTAAATGCAAGGAAGCTACTTTTCCAGCCGCATTAATGTGGAAAGGACAGGAGAACAGAATTATCTTGGCCAGTGCAACTCACAGAAAAGAAGGAGGATGTCCTATGGGACAGGCACTCAAGTAGAGGCCCAGATGATTAACAAGTGTAGGGTCATTATCGTAGGAAGGATGCTATATAAGAGAAGAAAATCCCCATGGCCAGGGGATCGCAGGAGGGAGGAAGAAAAGGAGAGAGAGAAAGAGAAAAGGAGTTAGAGGAACAAAACATAAGATACAGCCCCACGGACTGTTATCCCAAGCAGCTTAGAGGAATATCCCCACGTCCAAATGATTGCATGGCTTGTTCATAACTATGTTCACTCTGTCAAGACCTAGTTCTGTAACCTACTCTCTACAAATTCATTGTTGAGGGACTTTTGGGCCAGAATCGCTTGCCTGTTGGGCCTGAGCCCCAAAAACAGCCCCTATAATTGGCGCCGTCTGTGGGGAGAACTTGTGTCTCAACAAGTGAAACAGTAAGGAATGGAAGGATCAGGTCCACGCCAAACCGGACGTGCAGAATCTCAACGACAGGACAACTTTCTAAACCTCGAACGAGCGAAGGACCAAGATAATCAACGAGAAGGCAGTGTGAACACCTCTCACATGAATAGAAGCCGCTCAAAAGGGAAGGATCACGCGTCCCACCAGCACAACGAGCGGAAGGCTCTACAGCAAGAGATTTATGATTTGAAGAAAAAGCTGCGTCGAGCCCAGCGAAAAAGTCCTTCACCCGTTTCGGACACTAGCAGTGGTGAGGACGGTGAATACAGACGAAGGTCGAGAACCCCTCTGAGCGAGACGTTTTCCTATGAGGAAGAACGGCCTCACAAACGCGGTCGCAAAAGCCCGTCTTACCAAGGCCTGGCCAATGACGCCATGAGCAAGGCCCTGGATCGAATCTCCCAGTCGCTATTCACCCGTAGAATAGAGAGGGCGATGCTTCCTCGGCGGTTCAATCAGCCAACGTTTGCCATATACAATGGTCGAACTGACCCAGTGGAACACGTGAGCCAATTCAACCAGAGGATGGCCGTCTACTCCAGGGACGAGGCGTTAATGTGTAAGGTATTTCCATCCAGCTTGGGACCCCTGGCAATGAGATGGTTTGATGCCCTCCCGCCGAATTCCATAGATTCCTTTAAACGGCTGACGTAGGCTTTTGGTTCCCGTTTCATCACCAGCACTAGAGTCCTTCGGCCCCTCGATTCCCTCTTATCCTTATCCATGCGAGAAGGAGAAACGCTGAAGGCCTACTCGGACAGGTATTGGGAAACGTACAACGAGATAGAAGGAAACTACGATGACGTCGCCATTAGTACATTCAAAAGGGGCCTGCCGACAGAGCATGGCTTGAGAAAGTCTCTCACTGGGAAGCCAGTCACCAGCGTGCGACAACTCATGGACAGAATAGACAAGTACAAAAGGATCGAGGAGGACCAGTAGATTGGGAAGGGAAAGACGAAGGTTGTCCCTCAGGAGAGGAGGGACTTCAGGTCGGACCGATTCAGCAACAGTAACAAGCCGAGGAGAGATTACATGGAACAGTCCAGACCTACTGGGGCTCAGGTAGTCCACGCTGTGTTCCGAGAACCATTGCACGAGATCCTGGAGAAAGTAAAACGCGAACCCTTCTTTCAGTGGCCGAACAGGATGGCAGGCGACCCCTCAAAACGCAATCAGAATCTATATTGTGCGTACCATCAAGAGCCTGGTCACACCACCGATGAGTGCAGGAACCTGAAAAAATATTTGGATCGGCTTGTCTGAGAAGGAAAGCTAAGGCATCTGTTGCACCGCCCTGAGCAGTCGAATGTCGAAACCAGACAAGGCGCATTGAGGCCACCCATAGGCACGATAAATGTCATTCTTGCCGCACCTGGGAGAACCGGTTCCGGCCCGTTCAGAGTAATGTCAGTGGGTAGGTTCCCGACAGAGCCAGGCGAAAAAGGATCCAAGAGAGCCAGAGTGAGGGCCCCGCCATTAATCGGGTTCACGGAGGAGGATAAGGAAGGAACTATTCAACCCCATGAAGATGCCCTGGTCGTGACGCTCAGAATAGGAGGTTATGACGTGAAGAGGGTGTTAGTTGATCAGGGTAGCGCCGTGGAGATAATGTACCCAGATTTGTATAAGGGGCTGAACTTGAAGCAGGAAGACCTGTCGCCATACGATTCACCCCTGCTTAGCTTTGAAGGAAAAGTCGTCATCCCGAAAGGCATGATTAGGCTGCCTGTGCAAACAGACTCAGAAGTAGTGGAAGTGGACTTCATCGTGGTAGATGCATACTCCCCCTACATAGCTATTGTGGCACGGCCATGGCTTCATGCACTAGGGGCTGTGTCGTCAACCCTGCACCAGAAAGTAAAATATCCGTCAGAAGGTCGAATCAAAGAGATAGTAGGGGACCAAGGAATGGCCAGACAATGCATGGTGTCAGCAATTTCTCTACGATCAAGCAGCGGACCTTCCACTTCAGCCGGGAATAGCTTATAGCAATCAAAGACCCCGGTCCTAACTACGGGTAATGGAGGACCGGCCATGGAGGTGAGCTGTGAGGAGCTGGAGAAAGTGCTCGTCGGATCGGACCCCGAGAAGTTTTTCCAAATTGGCTCGGAATTACCAGCACAGGAGAAGTCAGTGCTAATTAATTTCCTTCGACGAAATGAGGACGTATTCGCCTGGGATCCTTACGAAGCCCCCGGGGTTGACTCAGACCTCATACGCCATCACCTTAATGTTAATCCGACTATTACACCGAAGAAGCAGCCTCCCCGGCGCCCGTCAAAGGAGCATGCGGACGCTGTGAGAGAGGAAGTCGCAAAATTGAAGAGAGCTGGGGCTATCAAGGAAGTATTCTACCCCGAATGGTTGGCAAACACAGTCGTGGTGAAGAAGAAGAGCGGGAAATGGCGGGTCTGCGTGGACTTCACGGACTTAAACAAGGCCTGCCCGAAGGATCCTTTCCCGATGCCACGGATAGACCGACTGGTAGATGCGACTGTCGGGCATCCCCGAATGAGTTTTTTGGACGCTTTCCAGGGCTATCATCAGATATCCTTGGCCACCAAAGACCAGGGAAAAAACTGCTTTCGTCACCCCAGTTGGCAACTATCATTACAAGGTGATGCCCTTTGGCCTGAAGAATGCCGGGTCGACCTATCAAAGGATGATGACTAGGATGTTTGAGCAGTAGATGGGCAAAACCATCGAGGTGTATATAGACGACATGGTAGTAAAGAGTAAATTGGTGGCCGACCACATCAGAGACCTCGGCGAAGTATTTCAAATCCTGAGAAGCGACTGAACGCATCCAAATGCTCATTTGGGGTGGGATCGGGGAAATTCTTGGGCTATATGGTAACCCACCGAGGAATCGAGGTTAACCCTGACCAAATAAGAGCCATTCATAGCATGCAGCCTCCTTGGAATCCCAAAGAGGTCCAGAAGCTTACCGGCATGATAGCCGCTTTAAACCGTTTCATCTCCCGCTCAGCGGACAGATGCAGGCCTTTTTTCCTCCTATTGCACAAGTGGAAGGGTTTCGAGTGGACTGAAGAGTGTGATTTAGCCTTCCAACAGCTCAAGGAATACCTCTCCCGACCACCGATCATATCCAGTCCCGACGCCGATGAGGTGTTGTACGCATATATCGCAGTCGCCGCTCATGCGGTGAGCCTAGTGCTAATCCGAGAGGACAACGGCACGCAGCGGCCCGTGTATTACGTAAGCAAATCACTACAGGAGGCGGAGACTCGGTACCTCCCCCTCGAAAAGGCAATATTGGTTGTCGTGCAAGCTACACGGAAGCTCCCCCACTATTTTCAGGCACATACAGTAGTTGTGCTAACCCAACTTCCACTGAAATCAATCCTCCGTAGCGCCGACTACACAGGAAGAATAGCTAAATGGGGAACCATCTTGGGCACCTTCGACATTAGATACATGCCTCGCACCGCCATAAAGGGTCAGGTCCTCGCCAATCTGGTAGCTGAATTCGCGGAGCCCACCTTAGAAGGGGTGGAAGTGTCGAGATCACCGAGTGCCGATAGGAAATTGGTCGGCACAATCTCTCAGCAAGAACACGATAATTGGAGAGCATACATCGACGGTGCAGCAAACCAAAGGGGCTCCGGGGTGGGACTCGTTCTAATCTTTCCCGAAGGTATAACCTTAGAAAAGTCATTGAGGCTGGGATTCCCGGCAACGAATAACGAAGCCGAGTATAAGGCACTGTTGGAGGGGATGTCTATGATCCGGAAATTAGGTGGGAATTGCGCGAGCATATTCTCAGATTCGAGACTCATAGTGGGACAAGTAAATGGGGAATTGGAGGCGAAGGATGAAAGAATGCGAGGGTACCTTGCCCGGGCTAAACACCTGCAGGCCTATTACAACGACTTCCGTTTAACACATATACCCAGAAGTGGGAATACCCACGCTGATTCTCTAGCGACACTGGCCACCTCCTCGGCTCAGCCCCTTCCACGGGTTATTTTAGTTGAAGACCTCTGCCGCCCAACGGAAGAGGAGCACAACGGTATTCAGGTACACAACGTTGGGGAGGGACCAAGCTGGATGGACCCTCTTGTCCGGTTCTTAAAGCACGACTCCTTACCGGACGATAAGGTTGAGGCTGACAAAATCAGGAGGAGAGCTTCTCGATTCTGGTTGTCCGAGGATTCCAAACTTTACAGACGCTCATTCTCAGGGCCATACTTGCTGTGTGTGCACCCAGGGGCTACGGAACTCATCCTGGAGGAGTTGCATGAAGGGATTTGCGGAAGCCATACAGGGGGCCGGTCCCTCTCCCACAGGGCCATGACGCTGGGTTACTAGTGGCCGAGCATGCATAAGGAGGCTCTGGAATATGTGAAGAAGTGTGATCAATGCCAAAGGTTCGCCCCGAACATACATCAGCCGGGCGGAGTACTTAACCCGTTGTCCAGCCCTTGGCCATTTGCACAATGGGGTCTAGACATACTAGGGCCGTTCCCCAAAGCTGCCGGGAACAAGAAGTTTCTTCTCGTCGGCACCGATTACTTCACGAAATGGGTCGAAGCTGAAGCGCTGGCAAACATTAGGGATGTCGATGTCAAGAAGTTTATTTGGAAAAATATTGTCACCAGGTTCGGGACCCAACACACCCTGATCTCGGACAATGGCCTCCAATTTGACAGCAAGGCCTTTAGGGAATATTGGAATGAACTGGGGATTGTCAACCGATACTCCACACCAGCCTACCCGCAGAGTAATGGACAGGCGGAAGCCATCAACAAAACCATAGTGAATGGACTGAAGAAGAGGTTGGACGACGCGAAAGGGAGGTGGGTTGAAGAGCTAGCCCATGTCTTGTGGACGTACCGAACCACGCCTCGCAGATCCACGGGAGAAACCCCCTTTTCGTTGACCTACGGGGCCGAGGCCGTCATCCCATTAGAGATAAACTTTCCCTCCCAGAGGACTACTGCATTCAACCCCATTGCTAACAACGAACTTCTAGAGAAAAGCCTGGACCTCCTCGAAGAGAGAAGGGAAAGCACGATGGTGCACCTAGCTTATTATCAGCAAAAGCTCAAACAGGGCTATGACGCCAAGGTGAAGTCGAGGCCCTTGACACCCGGGGATCTAGTGCTGAGGAAAGTCCTGGGCACCGTGAGGAACCCTGCATGGGGAAAGCTTGGACCAAACTGGGAGGGCCCATACCGTATCACATCCGTGGCCGGCATTAGAGCGTACTTTTTGGAAGACTTGGACGAACGTGTAGTGCCACGTCCGTGGAATGTAAATAACCTGAAAAGGTACTTTTATTAATGAAAGACACTATACTTGATGCCGCGTTACTGTACAACTATTTGGGATAAGTGTTAAACAGAACCCAAGTCCTGCATGGCTCCCCGGACCACAGACTTGGGGGAAATTAACCACACCACGATTCTCAATAAGTGTTAAATAGAACCCAAGTCCTGCATGGCTCCCTAGACCACAGACTTGGGGGAAATTAACCGTTATGCGATTCTCAATAAGTGTTAAACAGAACCCAAGTCCTGCATGGCTCCTCGGACCACAGACTTGGGGGAAATTAACCACACCACGATTCTCAATAAGTGTTAAACAGAACCCAAGTCCTACATGGCTCCCCGGACCACAGACTTGGGGGAAATTAACCGTTATGCGATTCTCAATAAGTGTTAAACAGAACCCAAGTCCTGCATGGCTCCTCGGACCACAGACTTGGGGGAAATTAACCACACCACGATTCTCAATAAGTGTTAAACAGAACCCAAGTCCTGCATGGCTCCTCGGACCACAGACTTGGGGGAATTAACCGTTATGCAATTCTCAATAAGTGTTAAACAGAACCCAAGTCCTGCATGGCTCCTCGGACCACAGACTTGGGGGAAATTAACCACACCACGATTCTCAATAAGTGTTAAACAGAACCCAAGTCCTGCATGGCTCCTCGGACCACAGACTTGTGGGAAATTAACCACACCACGATTCTCAATAAGTGTTAAACAGAACCCAAGTCCTGCATGGCCCCTCGGACCACAGACTTGGGGGAAATTAACCGTTATACGATTCTCAATAAGTGTTAAACAGAACCCAAGTCCTGCATGGCTCCTCGGACCACAGACTTGGGGGAAATTAACCACACCATGATTCTCAATAAGTGTTAAACAGAACCCAAGTCCTGCATGGCTCCTCGGACCACAGACTTGTGGGAAATTAACCACACCACGATTCTCAATAAGTGTTAAACAGAACCCAAGTCCTGCATGGCCCCCCGGACCACAGACTTGGGGGAAATTAACCGTTATACGATTCTCAATAAGTGTTAAACAGAACCCAAGTCCTGCATGGCTCCTCGGACCACAGACTTGGGGGAAATTAACCGTTATGCGATTCTCAATAAGTGTTAAACAGAACCCAAGTCCTGCATGGCTCCTCGGACCACAGACTTGGGGGAAATTAACCACACCACGATTCTCAATAAGTGTTAAACAGAACCCAAGTCCTGCATGGCTCCTCGGACCACAGACTTGGGGGAAATTAACCGTTATGCGATTCTCAATAAGTGTTAAACAGAACCCAAGTCCTGCATGGCTCCTCGGACCACAGACTTGGGGGAAATTAACCACACCACGATTCTCAATAAGTGTTAAACAGAACCCAAGTCTTGCATGGCCCCCCGGACCACAAACTTGGGGGAAATTAACCGTTATGCGATTCTCAATAAGTGTTAAACAGAACCCAAGTCCTGCATGGCTCCTCGGACCACAGACTTGTGGGAAATTAACCACACCACGATTCTCAATAAGTGTTAAACAGAACCCAAGTCCTGCATGGCCCCCCGGACCACAGACTTGGGGGAAATTAACCGTTATACGATTCTCAATAAGTGTTAAACAGAACCCAAGTCCTGCATGGCTCCTCGGACCACAGACTTGGGGGAAATTAACCGTTATGCGATTCTCAATAAGTGTTAAACAGAACCCAAGTCCTGCATGGCTCCTCGGACCACAGACTTAGGGGAAATTAACCACACCACGATTCTCAATAAGTGTTAAACAGAACCCAAGTCCTGCATGGCCCCCCGGACCACAGACTTGGGGGAAATTAACCGTTATGAGATTCTCAATAAGTGTTAAACAGAACCTAAGTCCTGCATGGCTCCTCGGACCACAGACTTGGGGGAAATTAACCACACCACGATTCTCAATAAGTGTTAAACAGAACCCAAGTCCTACATGGCTCCCCGGACCACAGACTTGGGGGAAATTAACCACACCACAATTCTCACTAAGTGTTAAATGGAGCCCAAGTCCTGCACGGATTCTCGGCCACGGACTTGGGAGAAATCAGCTTCGCAGCCGTTTTTGCCTAATTATGAATTATCGCTATTCTAACGTACTCATTCATTTCTACTTAACTTTCAGTAGTAAATGACGAAACCAATATCCATTCATGATGAAAACAAAATAGAATAAAGCAACGATATCTGAAATGAAATAACTTTTGTCATTTAATCTTCAAAGTAGCTCGGTTCACAAACATTAGCAATGCTAAATAAAAAAAAACACAAAAAGCAAAACAAATGAACTCCTATACTACGTTCCTAAGAGCCCTGAGTCAGAGCAGGCTGATCATCCGCTGCTTGGTTCTCCAGGGCAATCTCCTGGGCCTGTGCAAGGATCTCGCTGATGCGAAGACTGTCCTCGGGTGACTTGCCCTGCGTGGCTTGCTCCGTGCCCCCAGCCTCGGGAACAGAGGAGTCTGTTGGAAGAGGCTCGGTGGAGGCAACCTCGTCAGGAACCTCGCGTATATCCTCCGGGAAAAAGATGTTCTCAGCCTTCCTGAGATCAGAATCTGCTGGGACGGCTGCCCGATCCAGGGCTACACCCCAGGACATGGTGACGTATTCCCTGCAGACGGTGGTAACTTCCTCGGCCAGTCTAACCTCAGTATCGCGGACTCCACGTTCATATGAAGCCGCCACGGCCTTCTCGGCAGCTTCCCTGGACAAGCGAGCCTCCTCCTTGGTCCTTGCAAGCTTAGCCTTAAGCTTTGAAACCGCCTGCTACTCCGCTGTCAGCTTCTCCTCAGAGTGGCGGAGCTGTATGCGCAGCTCGTCAGCTTGCTTTTCAGCATTTTTTAGGCCAGCTTCTGCACTCGCATTAGCCTTCTTCACCTCCTTTAGTTCATTACTTTGACGATCAAAATCTCATTTGAGATCGCTAGCGGCCCTCTCAGCTGCAGAACGGGACTGAGCCTCCCTATGCATGTCCTCACGAGCCTTCTTGGCCCACTCCTCAGCAACAAAAATTTGCTGAGTGACCTGCGCTCGGACGGAAATGAAAACACTATTAAAACATGACGATAAGAGGGTACACAGTATAGAGACGAGATAGAAGATTCCACTTACCATGGCCATGTCCCTCTTCAGTGACATGAAAAGTTCTGGCTGACGAGTCTTCCTGAGACCCTCCATGTCACGGGGCAAGAGAAGAGGCTGCTGCAGGGCCTCGGCCAAGAATGATGTCTGCTCTCGTTGGGATTCCCATAGGGTCGCATCCCAGGGGATTGGGGCGCCGTCTAACTCGATTCGAGGAGACCATGTTCGTTGTCCCCTAAGAATGGTCGCCTCGTCTCGGCTATCAGTGGACTTGGTCCTCTTCTCTCGAGGCTCTTTAGTCTCCTTGCCCTTCTTTTTAGGCCCGGCCTTTTCACGGGCAATCTCTCCCTCCTCCGTCTCTTCTACAGGCCTTTTCGCCTTAAGTTAGGCATAGGCTGCAGTGCCGCATCCGACGAGGGAGGGAGAGGAGGAACAGGAGTTTTAGGGGCAGTTTGTCCCTTCGAGACGTCCTTGGAGGTTTGCCCTTTGGTCCTGTTAGATAGAAGGCCCCTGAGGCCAGTCCTTGGCTGCAGGTCCATTCCTTTTTCTTCTTCTGTGTCTTCGCTGATATCAGGTTGTGCGATGACTAAACCAGTACCAGGAGCCGCTGAGGCGCGGTCTAAATCGGCGTCAGAGTCCGAGAGCTCTACTACTCTGACCGACGCCTCTCCTTCCTCGGTAAATTGAAACTGGTCTATTTGATCCTCTAAGGATGAATGCGAAGAACCAGCTTCCTACTCCGGGATAACTACTAGGGGAAAGGCACGTTGGGGAGGTAGCTGAATAGGAGGTAAGTCTGTTGCAGCGAGGAACCCTGGTACGGATACGTCAATGCGTGCCAATCTCGGACTGCCAGCCCTTATAGCTTGGCCGGCGTCTACTAGGGATCGAGTGAGGGGAACGTAGTCCAAAATCAAAGGAGCCGACCGTAGCTGCCCGTCCTCGCTTACGAAGATCTCAGACCTCAGGAGGTAATTTAGAGCCTGGATGTTGACCAAGCTCAGCCGAGGGGATGTTCGCTCCTTGTCTGCAAAGGCCGTTAAAAGGTTTATGTTAGTCCGAGGAGACATGCAACCAAACCAACAAGTTTAAAATAAAAGAAAAAAGGGGGGAGAGGAGCTCAAAACTAAGGTCCTCCCCACGGAATCTAGTTCTATGACACCCCACCTGGCGTTCCCGCCCTAGTCGGACAGTGAAGGCCATCATGCCATGGTCCGGAGACGATCAAATGGTCGTCCTTCAAGCCTTTGCTGGACTTTGGAAGGCAGGATATCAACCTCACTTCGTCAGTCCTGGACTTTAGATAGTATGAGTCGCCGAGTTTATGGCATTCATAAAGATGAACCACGTCGTGCCATGAAAGGCCGAGGTTCATCTGCTCGTTTAGGGCGTCGGCACACCCCAGGATCCGGAACAGGTTCGCGGTGCATTGATGGGGGGCCAACCTATGACCACGTAGGTAATCCCTAGTTATTCTCCCCATTGGAATCGTCATTCCTCCTTCCACGAAGGCTATCATTGGAATTGCGACTTCCCCTGTTCTCCTCTTGAACAAAATGTCCTCCTGATGGCAATACTCTAAACCTACCTCCGGTGGAATACGATACTTCGCCCTGAAGCCCGCCATACCGGCCGGAGAATCTACCATTTTCTCAAGCCTACCCATCCCCTCTAATCCTAAAACAACTTGAAGGCAGTTTGATTAATGAAGAATAACGAAGAAGAAGGGCGCACTTATGGGTAAGAAGCTCGACGGAGTCTTCAAGAGAATGGCGGCGAAAGTGAGAACGGACTGAAGGAGAAGGCTCTGAGACGTTCTGGATACTGGAGTGTTCTTCAAAACCTTATATACTCAGAAGAAGTTGGATAGACGTACTTCCGTCTGGAGCAAGTGAAACGCTGTCCACCGTAGATCTGGTCTCCAACCGTTGGATTGGGTGAGTGTAAAACCCCAAAAGCTGCAATTACTTTCCCCCGGGTCATTAAACGCCCTCAGCATTAATGAGGCACGTGAGGGCGCACCCCCTTACACGTGTGAAACAGGAATCCACAACGAACTGTCCAGTAGACATCAAAATCCCGTCTTTCCTCCTCGGACCCAGAAGAAAGAGCCAGAATTTTGAGGGGCTATTGTGGGGGTAAAATTTGCCAGTCAACGTTGGGCTATAGTACTTGTACTAAGGCCAACCACAATAAGAAGCAAAGACACGGGCAGAGGACCCCCCAGCCCAATCATGTTGGGCCGGGCTTGCTTAGGGGCGTCCGAGGAGGAGTACCTCCTCGGACGCATCAAACGGGAGTCCGGTTCACACCCTTTACATGGTGAAAGGTCATCCAAAATCAAGGAAGAAAGCAGGACGTTCCGAGAGGGGGCAACCACAACTGCCGCATTAAATGCAAGGAAGCTACTTTTCCAGCCGCATTAATGTGGAAAGGATAGGAGAACAGAATTATCTTGGCCAGTGCAACTCACAGAAAAGAATGAGGATGTCCTATGAGACAGACACTCAAGTAGAGGCCCAGATGATTAACAAGTGTAGGGTCATTATCGTAGGAAGGATGCTATATAAGAGAAGAAAATCTCCATGGCCAGGGGATCGCAGGAGGGAGGAAGAAAAGGAGAGAGAGAAAGAGAAAAGGAGTTAGAGGAACAAAACATAAGATACAGCCCCACGGACTGTTATCCCAAGCAGCTTAGAGGAATATCCCCACGTCCAAATGGTTGCATGGCTTGTTCATAACTATGTTCACTCTGTCAAGACCTAGTTCTGTAACCTACTCTCTACAAATTCATTGTTGAGGGACTTTTGGGCCAGAATCGCTTGCCTGTTGGGCCTGAGCCCCAAAACAGCCCCTACACACTTCTTCCACTATCTTCTTTGTACTTTTTTGGAATCTTTCTCTTGTTATGAGCTAGGTTTGAAACCCTGCTTTTTGGTCTACCTCCTCGCCAAACCTTTTTCCTGATCGGTCATTCGTTACACTCTCATTTCCTAACTTTGACCCCGGTGTATGGTTAAATCACCTCACTAGGAAAGACAATCTAGCCATATCGAGAGAACTAGAAACTCTCGATTAAACAACCTAAGGGAGGTCCTTTCTTGGCTTAGGTGTGAAGATACTTGTGACATTGGTAGAATGGGTCTCTTGAGAAGAAGAGACATTGGATCTTGATCTTTTGCTAAGGTAGAATTGATTTTTTTCTTTTTATAACTTTTGACTCCCTACAATAGAAATTTGAACACCTTGAGCCTAATTTTTTTTTCTTAAACCTAGCTAAAATAAGTTTGAATATGATCCTTTTAATAACATCTTGACTTTTTTAAACACACACATACAAAAAAGCCCAACAAAAATTTGATCTAAAATCTAGAAAATAAAAAATAAAAAATTTTAGTAAGCCTAACAATAAAAGTAGAAATTTGTTGATCTTAAACCTAAAAAAAAAAAAAAAAAAGACCCATTTAGATCTCACCAAATTTAAAAGAATGTAGCTCATAGGATTTGCAATAAATTTATCATGCAATGATTTTAAAATATAAAACCTCATAAAAGGTGTGCGGCCAGAGAGCTTGGCGACCTCGGCCCACTTTGTGCTGGGCCCAAGGCCCACGCCGATGAGAGAAATATCCGAGGACATACGATGAAAATCCAGATGGCCTAGAGATGTTGCCGAGGACGATTCTGTCCTCGGCATTCCAAACTCCAGTAGGAAAGAACGGCACGCCATCAAAGGCAGCCTCCCAGAGCGTTCCCCGAAGAAAGGACGAGTACAGTAGGGCGCGCACGGGGGTATGGTGTAGGAGCAGTTCAAGGAAAAACTGTCACTTCCGCATTTAATGCTCCCAACTAACGTCCTGGCCGCATTAATGATGAAAGGACCCTTGAACAGTGTGGCCTTGGTTGCCGCAACTCACAGAGGGTTTGAGAAGGTGGTTGATGGGACGAGCACTCGAGTAATGACCTGCACAATCAACAGATGAAGGGTTAAGATCGATTGGAAAGAAATATATAATGGGAGAGACCCCCCAAGAATGGGAGATCGCGAAAAAGGGAGAAAAATGGAGAAAAAGGAGAAAACTGCAGCAGTCTGCATGGTCTTGAAAAACCACGTGAACCTAGTACTGAAAGTAGAAGAAGAAGAACATCAAGCTCCTCGGACGAAACACCCGGGGACAACATTTCAGGCTTGAACCCATTTCCTCATTGGTCCGCCCACACCCAACTATGTATAGTGATCGTGGTTTAGACTAACACCTAGTTCTTAGGTCCACTCTCTAAAAATTCATTGTATTGGGCCAGTTGGGTTTGAGACCTTTCGTCCAACAGGAAAAGCGCTCAAAACCAACACCCTACAAAAGGCAATTGTAAAACTTCATTTATTTGCTTTTCATTTTTATATTATCGATTGTCGATATATTCAAGTTTTCTTTTGTTTTAACTTTTGTATAATTTATGTTTCTTATTGGACCCACTAACAAAAATGGACAAAATTTAACTATAAAATTGGTTGAAGCCAATAAAAAACATTACTACATATTTTGAAAATTTAACCATTGAATTGCATGTTCTTTACGCTCTTAATATAAATGTCAAATTTTGTGTCAATCAGATATTATTCGTTACATGATCTATAAGCTTATGTTTTATACATAATTTTAAACTACAAAAACTTGTAATTAAAACAATTTATTGATAACATAGTTATTGATTTTTAATTTTCTAGAAATTTTGCAAGCATGGAGGATATAAGAAGAAAATGTAATTCAATGGTGGATTTGTCAAAATTCACCTCCAATAAAAAAAAATTAAGTAAGGCTACAATTAATTTTGCGGCTAAACTTTGTCCAAAAAAAAAAACCCTAGAATACCGCCACCATTGTTGCTTGTATCAAATATTTGCCTCTATGCCCACATCCAAACCACAAAATTACCACAATAAGTTCCCCTTAAAACACGTATTAACTTCATAAATATTTGCTGTTCGAACCATCTAGCTGTCATAAACTACAAATATATTCACCTACTGTGTTAGAGGGACCATACTGGTTTTAATCATAAAGGGTTATATTTTGGGACATCTTCTTTTCAATCTAGAGTGAGTTACTGGAATTCAAAGATTGTGCTATATTGAGTTATGTGTTTGGAATTTAGATGCCTTTAGGGAATTAACAAGTTTGTCTTATTTTATTTTATTTTTTTTTAAGTTTAGAGACGAAAAAAAAAAAAAAAAAACTTTTGGTAAAGTTTAGAAACTAAAATAATATTTTATCCCTTTATTTGTTAGTTCAAGTTGATTTCCACCATGTTTCTCCAAAATAATAATGATAATAATATTGATTTCCACCCCACACAAATTAAGGATAAAAATTATTTTGGCAAATGGTAGAAGACAATAAGGAATAAAATAAGAAACTATGAAATAGTGAAATTAAAAACAAATCTTAAATATTTCAAATTGTATGCCCCACATTTTACTCAGCTATACATACTAAATTTACAAACTCTTTTCATTCACACAATTATTTATTTTGATTAAAAAAAAAGAGAATGATAAGTTTTTACTCACAGGTAAAGGAGAAATGTCAATGGTCGAACCATATTAGAGCCAATAACAACTTACCAATTAAAATTTGTTATAAAATTGTTGTAAAAATATTATGGACATAACAATTTTCTTAAAAAACTATTACACGATGGAATATTAAAAAAAGAAAAAAAAAAAAAGAGAGAGTTAAGCGCAAGCATGAGACTAGTTTATTAGCAATAATATAATATCATGAATATAAATTTTTACAAACTTTTCACAATGATTATAATTTCATTAGAGGAAATTTGTCATTTAACACCATTTTAAGAACAATTTTGTTTGTTAGCAGGTTTTCAAAACATATTAGTAAACTAGCATCTCGAATCTTTTAGACTCGAGTTCATTGTAGCAATTTGAGCCTAAGAGACTAGAGTTACTTTCTTGTTCTTCAGCTGAAGCTGTTCTTCACTCTCATACCCATGTTCTTCCTTCTCTTCCTTCTTCCTCTATACCCAAATCAACTTCCTTCTCATCCCTCTTTCTCATACCCTAAAATCCCATTTCGCAAACACCTACACCCAAACCCAAAAATAAGAAAATACCACACAAGAACAAATACCTGATTGGATCTTGTCCTCTAGCTTCTTCTTCTTCTCCAGATCTTCAATACTCCTACTCAAATCAAACTCAGAGAACTCCCAATGTCTTCTTCTTCTCTAGAACAAAGGTTCATCATCTTTTTTCTTCAAAACTGAAGTTCTGTTCTGCTCTCTTGGTTTTGCTTTATGGAACTCGAGTCTCGAGTTCTACCATTGAACTTGAGCCTCTAAGGCTCGAGATGCTAGTTTGCTAATGAGTTTTGAAAACTTGTTTACTAACAAATATGTTTCAAGAATCAGGTTATATGACAATTTCCTCATAATTAAAGTAAATATTAACTTATGATGAAATCTAAATCTCTTATTTTAATTCAAGAGACATTATAATTAATTTTTTTAATTCAATATACAATAGAAGGGAGATTAAAACCTTTTATTCGTGCTTTTCACAACGTTGGTTTTTTTTGCCAAACAAGATTCAAGTTGTGGGTTTTAGATAGTTCTAAACAAAATTTAGTGGGTTCCAATTAGCTCAACTGGTAAAGTCTTTGATGGTTGTATAAGAAATATGGGGTTCAATCTTTGCCTACACCAAAAACTGATTGGTGTCTTGGTCTGATGATAAAGAGTTATCATTAAGAACGGACGTCATAGGTTGAAACTCTCTAAAAAAAAAAAAAAAAATCTAAACTACTCAATATTACTATTAATATGGTAGATTCATTCAATAGTAAAAATACAATTATATTTTAAAATTGCTTCTTAGAGTTTTTTTTTTTTTTTTTAATGGAAAATTGCTTCTTAAGTTTTTTATTTTTTTATTTTTTAGAAAGAATTGCTTCTTAAGTTTTTTTTTTTTTTTTTGGTAAACTGCTTCTTAAGTTGATAAGTAATATACTATAGATATTACTTATTTACAATATAGAAAACTTAATATAAATCTAATATACAAATATACATTTAACATGAGTTACTATAATTTATTTAAAATTTTATAAGGTTTCATGATCGGGTCGAATATGGGCATGAGCCTGCAGGATTCGGATCAGATCGGGTTGAGGTAAAATGGATTGCTATTAGTACTAGTTTATGATCCATTCACACCCATGCCTTATTTTTTGTTTGGGTTCTGCCAAGTTATCGGGTTCGGATCGAAACTAGTAATGGATGCATTCAATTTATATAATTATTATCACATTTTTTCATAATTTACTGTCAAAATTTTTTGTTGTTGCCTACACCAAAAAAACGAATTGAAGTCCTCGTGTATTAATAAAAACCATCAGTTGAAAGTTGAACTGTCTAGTGAATCACACTCACGTGGCAGAGCATGTGGCAATGGACGGTAACGGATAGAAAACTGACGGAGAGGATGAGAATCCCAAATTCTCCCTGTATGGCCAATGGCGTCTGCCGTTAAAGCATCATCCATCCAACCTATTTCACTTCCACTTCTTCTTCTTCTTCTTCTCTTTCTCTCTCTGCAAAATCCCAATTCAGGCCCTTAATTTTTGCTTATTTCTTTGTCAAAATTATATTTTTAAGTCCTCAGTATATCCAAATCATATGCTTTGGTTTCGTTGAAGGTCAGTTCTCTACTTCTCTCTCTGTTCATATACATATATTTACTTGTTTTGCTGTGATTAACAATGATTGATTGGTAAATGTAATTTTTGAAAAATGGGATCTTTTTTAATTAATTTCTTTATTTTTAGCTCAAATATTTAATGGGTTTGAAATTTTTTAGAGATTTATTGACAATGGTGCAAGAAATTTTTTTTTTTTTTGGGTTAGTATTTGATTTTTTTTTTTTAGTTATGTAAGTGGGAAATAAGCTAATTCTAGGCACATTATTCTTGATTTTCCATTTGTGACATGGGTTTTTGCTGACACTAAAAATTTAGTAGTTACAATGAAGAGTAGAGTATTAGTTTTGTATTTGTTGCCAGTTCAGTTGAATCATCTGTTATTATGGTGCCGAAGGGGGTATTGGTCTTGGCTTGGATGAGTTAATTTGTTTCTTGATTTGAGCTTGGTTGGGATGTGTTGTGTAGTCTTGGAGGTTCAATTACTTGTGTTGAGAGTTAATATCGTAGATGGTCTTCATAGATATGGAAATTTGGAATTGGTGAC
The DNA here is from genome assembly GCF_932294415.1 of Quercus robur. Classification (NCBI taxonomy): domain Eukaryota; kingdom Viridiplantae; phylum Streptophyta; class Magnoliopsida; order Fagales; family Fagaceae; genus Quercus; species Quercus robur. The sequence continues at coordinate 18,766,143 of NC_065537.1, forward strand.
CCAGTCTGTAATTTCTTCTTTGGATTTGATTTGGGAAACATATGCCTTTCTTTTACCATATATGTGGCCGATACTAACTAGTCTATTGAGGATCCATAATCGATCCCAAAATTTTGGGACTTTAAAGGCTTTGTTGTTGTTGTTGGATAAGCATTTCATTACCATGTAACTATTAACAGTCCAAAGATGATGTTACTTCTAATATGTTCTTCTCTAGCTAGACATCTTTTGTTCATATGAGTGTCTAGACATGCTAGGGACACTCCTGTATGTATGTCCTCATTGTGTTGGGAGAAAAATATTTTTCTTTTATTTGAAAAGAATTCCTTTGATTTTAGATATGTTTCTAAAGATTTTGATGGTATATGCCTACAAATAAATAAGATATACCTAAAATTTGTATTAATCTATTAATTTTCATATCCCCACTGGTTGTGTTGTATTTTTCCAAGAATTGCATGTCCTATGTCATGTTGCGTCCATATTAATGTTTTTGTATGTGCTTCTTAGGGAGGAACTTCTTACAGAAAGTTATGTTTCTATATTTAATTTTGTTGGTCACCTCAGTTATCCACACTGCTTGAATCTCTACTCCATTGTGTAACTTGCATTTTGTGAACAATTTGGCGAGGAACAATCAAACTTTTGAAGGGGTTGAGATATCTGTTATTGAGATTAAATAAAATTTTTGGGGCACTCTTTGTTTGAAGGCTGTACTATAATGATCGATGGGGTATCTTTTAGTTCTTTAGCAGATTTCATGGATCTCTTAAATGTCATTGTAATTCTCTGGGAGACTCTACCATTGGAGTTCTCCTTCTTTCAAAATAATTAGTTATTATTTATCAAAGAAATAATTTGTTTTAGTTTTCAAAAAAAGGGCATGAATGAAACACATGAATGTTATCTTTCTGATTCTAGCAAAAGATGTTGCCCATCCACAACTTGAAAATGAGAATCATCAATTGAAATTTGATATGTTGCTGTTCATACTATTTTAATTTGCGAGGTAGTTTCTTACTTGATTAATTATATTTTCCAATCATCAACCTAGCATATCTTTAAAATGTTCTTTTCTTGAGTTTCTTCTTTTTGCTATCTTAAATTATAGTAAATTTAATAGTTTTTTTTCTTCTTAATAACGTTTTTCTAATGATAATTAAATAAGTAAAAGAACTATCAGAAATCAGAATATGGATCATTATGTGACATGTTGTAATGGATCAACAAAGAAGCTAACAGTGTTAAATAATGTAAAGTTTTCCTGAAGTTAATTTTGCTAAATACACTTTGGAGATGGTATTTTTTAGATGTTTTTTTGTTGTTGTTACTGTACCCATGTGTTTGCATAGACTTGGTTAGTGCTTTCTGAATTGAGAATAAATGTGAAAAATTATAAGTTCACTCTGTTGTATTCTGGTGGTAAGTGCCACATAGACTATCTTTATTATTGTCCATTTAATTACTTATTTATAAAAATCTATTTGACTGTGATGGGCTAAATAATTTCTCTAATAAATATTCAATTCTTTCTTCAATTTTGGTTTGATTCACAACAACTCTGATAATCATTGGCACCCTTAGTGTTCATATACCTATTTCATATGTTTTTCACTTATTTGGATTAGAGTATCTGAATATGCTCACTGGATCAGCAGACATCTATCCCAAATATTTTTCCTACGTCAATAGCAATATCATCTTTATCTTTAAATTATTACTGGGTGTCTTTTTTTTTGGCCCCTGTTTCATGATGTTGATTATTATTGCATCAGCTCTGGTCATGGAGTAATCCATGTCAACAACATAGTTCTCTTGGCCCATTTTCGTTGAGGGTAGATAACCAACTAAAGTGAATTTTGGCATACTAATTTCGCCTTTTCCTGGCAATCCTCATTTAATTTTTTGTCCTCTAATCTACAATTTTTTTTTTTTTTTGGTGCCCGCCCCCCACCTGACGTTGGGGGGGGGGGGGGGGGGGGGGGTGGGGGCGCGGTGGTGTGGTGGTTATGGCCTATGGGACCATAATTTTCTTGCATTTATGAGATTTTGTGTCAGATCAAGTGAGTGATTTTTTTCATTTTTGACATTTTAGATGATGATTGCACTTTTTATCAGATTGATGTCAGTTTTTTTACTTGTTCGGCAATGGATTTGGATCAAGTGCAATACCTGCAATTCACCCACTTTCTCTCAGTGCAATACTTGCAATTCACCCACTTTCTCTCAATTGGGATCAATAATTGTTAATTTTCGAACGTCTGAAAATGTTGCAAGTATAAAAGATATAAGAAGAAAATGTAATCCAATAATGAATTTGTCAAAATTCTCAATAAAAAGATATTGAGTGGAGTTATAAGTATTGGCTGCAATTTAGTTTAGAGATGTGCTAGTGTCACATAAAGTGGCATAACTTGTGTCACAACTCGCCCACGTGGCGAGCTATGAATGGTAGAGAGGTGACCCCACATGGACCCACCATCACCTCTCTACCACTCATAACTTGTCACGTGAGTGAGTTGTAGCACAAGTGGGTCACCTCTCTGCCACTCACAGCTCGTTACGTGGTCAGAGTTGTTGTGCCACTTTATATGGCACAAGCATTATTCTTAAGTTTATAAACAAACTTTGTCCTACCTAAAAAGTTGCACATTAATTACAATATATTTGTCTACGTAGTCGTCGTCGTCTTCTTTATTATTATTATTATTATTATGGTAAAAGTGTAAAACTTACCTTCTAAATTTTACTGGAATTTGTTTCATATATCTAACTTTACTCTTGTTTGATTGAATCTTTTAAGATTAAAGTTTATTTATTTAAGGTATTCATTTAGTATCCATTAGAAAATTGTCATTAAGTCTGGCTTTCCTATAAATTTTTAAATTAAAAAATATATAAATTATTTAAAAAAAATACTTTTTGAAAGAGAGCATTTTTCTCTGGACGACGGTGCATGAAGTCAGGCAAGGATATGGAATGACGTGGTACTTTGAATTCTAGGTGCTGGTTAGAATTCTCTTTTAACTAAAAATTATTGAGGAAAAAAAAAAAAAAAAACTAAAAATGATTGAACCCTTTGAAAATTTCCAACAATTCGATAGATGGAGGAGACAAAGATCTAAATGATAATCATGGTGGAGCTTCCACAACTTCTTATGAACAGTAAAATAAAGTATGAGGTAAGCTCACCTTTTTCATCTAACTATTGTAGGGGCCCTAAAAAAAAAAAACTATAGTTTTTGTGCCGCGCCCCGGGGGGGGGGGGGGCACTGACATTTTATTAGGTCACTTTTTCTTCAGTGCAATATAGACAATCTAGATTGCTTAAATTCAATTATGATTTTTTTTTTTTTTTTTTAAAAAAAAACTGAGAACCATGACATTAGGATTTTAGCCAACTAGTTCAAAAATATCTGTCGGTGCAAACACAATAATAATGGAAATAACACACAAAAAAAAAACTGAATAATACTTTTGAATATTATTGATGTAAATAAAGGAAATACACAACACTATTAGATACCTCCACTCTTCACCTCTCCTTTGCACATGTATCTAGCCCAATATCTGAGACAATTCATGTTAGCCCATTAATCACCACAATTAAAAAAAATAAAATAATCTCTCTCATTTTCAATGTGGGATTAAACATTTTCACAACTCTTCATCTTTCATATTCATTCCCACATCTTTACATTTATGTTATAACATTAATTCATTTTAATTATTTAATATTAAAATGTTCCAACAATCCCCCACTCATTTTAATATTAAATTTTAGTTAAAGAGAGATTACCAGGCAACGATGGGTCAATATGCATCATGAAGGTGTGCTCTGCATTGAACCTTCACTTAATAAAACAGCAATCTCAACTCCAAAGTCGTAGTGGTCTTCGACTTGAACTAGGACTGCTTTAGGGAAATTAAGCGTCACTGCTTACACATAACAACCTAGGTGTTGACATGAGCTTTTATAGCTAGCACTTTACGACCATGTGCTGATCCCGGTTTCATGAGTGTATTTGAGATTAAGTCCAAATCTCATAGGAAGCATCTCCACCCCCACACTCACATAGGTGAAATTTTGTCAATGGTGCTCCTGTAATTCTGACACCCCACTCATACGAACTACAAATTTCATTAAGAGTTTTTTCTCAACCTCTCCACATTACAGGATAAATGCACTTACATCTAGGGGTGTCAATGTTTGACCCAACCCGCAAACATGACACGAACCCAACACGGGTTTTTTCGGGTTAGGGTTGGGTCTTAATGGGTTTGGGTCATAAACAGGTCAACCCGAAAGCGACATGATAAAAAACGTGTCATAAGCAGGTCAATCCGTGTAACCCGCAATAGACACGTTTGACACGCCAATTTATTTGTGTCAACCTGAAATGACCCACTTAACACAACCCGTTTAAGTCGTATAACAAATAAATATTTATTTTATTTTAGATTTGTCAAATACCTTTTATATCCAACATATATTTTAAATTTAAAAAGCAAAGTGAGTAATTACAAAAATTTACAAGGGATATAATTAGAAAGTGAAACTTTCAGATCCTAGAACTACTAATACTTTTTTTTTTTTTTTTTTTTGGCATAGAACTTGCACAAATAAAATTGGATGAGCTTGTGGAAGATGTTTTGAATTTTGACATCAACAAAGAATTTATGAATGATAATCGTGGTCATAGTCAGGATTAGTCTACTGTTTGCTCAAATTCTTTCAATATTGATACTTAGCATCTAGCGAGTTCCAAGGATATTATATTTTTGTTGAACTATGTTATTTTATTTTTGTTAAACTTTGTTATTTTGAATTTGGGTTGAAGTGTATGCACTTCTTTTGGAGTGTAAAGAACTTATTTCTAGATGAATGTTATATTTTTGTTGAACTATATTATTTTGAATGTGGGTTGAACACTTGAGGTGTATGCACTACTTTTTGGGATGTAAAAAAAAAAAAAAATTCTAGATGGATGTTATATTTAATATTATGTAGGTTGAAATGGGTTGTGTTACATTCGTGTCAACCCAACACGACTCGTTTATTAAGCGTGTCAAATGGGTTGGGTCAGGTCAACCCGCCTTATTAATAGGTTGGGTTAGGGTTGAAGGATCATGACACGATTATTAAATGGGTCGGGTTAGGGTTGAGTCATTTAGTTGAATACCCCTACCTCAACACGACACGAACCCGACACGCTAACCCGAATTGACACCCCTACTTACATCATAGGGATGAACAATTAAAAAATTATTTACAAAATAAATAATTAAAAAATAAATAGTGCATTTCTTACGACCATCATATAATTCGTTTTTCCCTTTGAACCCAATTCTCAGGATCTCTGGTCCTTGGGTTGGGTATCCTCATACATGGCTCATGATTCTATGGACTTTAGTCCCATCCCCCTCGATGTATTCCAGACTCTATCTTTTGCCAAGGCCTTGGTAAATAGATCTGCAAGATTATCATTAGATTTAATATAATCCACAGTTATGATGCCACTACTCAAATAAAATCGCACCGTACTGTGCTTTCTTCTTATAGGTTTGGATTTACTGTTATAGTAACGGTTTTTAACTCTACCAATTGCAGTAGTGCTATCACAATGAATTAATATAGGTGAAATTGGCTTTTCCCAAAGTGGAATTTCATATAACAAATCTCTAAGCCAATTTGCTTCTTCACTTGCTGAAGCTAATGCTATTAATTCAACTTCCATTGTTGAATTAGCAATTATTGTTTGCTTTTTAGATTTCCAACAAATAGCACCACTACCTAAGGTAAAAATATAACCAGTGGTAGAGAGAGAATCACCTGACAAAGTATTCCAATCGGCATCACTAAAAGTTTCAATCACAGCATGATACTTTTTATAAAATAAGCCATAGTTTTTGATACCAATTAAATATCTCATGACTCGCTCAATAGCTAACCAATGATCTTTACTAGGCTTGCTAGTAAATCTACTAAGCACTCCTACTGCATATGCAATGTCAGGTCTAGTACAATCAGTAGTATAACGCAAACTACCAATGATACAAGCGTAATCCTTTTGATTAAAAATCTCATCATCATTATTCACAGGAAATAAATGAACACTAGAATCAAAAGGAGTAACTACACTTTTGTGATCATGAAAATTATATTTTCTTAATATTTTCTCAACATAATGTGATTGATCAAGAAATATTCCATCACGTGTTTTTGTAATTTTCATGCCCAAAATAAAATTAGCCTCACCAAGATCTTTCATATCAAAATGGCTTTTAAGCATATTTTTTGTTTCATTTATAACATGCATATTTGAGCCAAAAATTAACATATCATCCACATAGAGGCTAATAATAACATGTAAATTATTCCATGATTTAGAATAAATATATTTATCACATTCATTTGATTTATAACCATTCTCAATCATGCAAGAATCAAACTTTTCATGCCACTGCTTAGGTGTTTGTTTTAAGCCATATAAGGATTTAGTTAGCTTACATACCTTACTTTCTTGTCCAGGCTCTACAAAGCCTTCGGGTTGGTCCATATAAATCTCTTCCTCTAGGTCCCCATTTAGAAAAGCAGTTTTTATATCCATTTGATGAATTTTCAAATCAAAAATTGCTGCAATAGCAACTAACAATCTAATAGATGTAATTCTTGTTACCGGAGAAAATGTATCAAAGAAATCAAGATCAGCTTTTTGTTTAAAGCCTTTTGCAACAAGTCTAGCTTAAACTTATCTATTGATCCATCCGGTTTCAACTTTTTTCTAAGGACCCATTTACAACCTATGGTCTTACAACCCAGTGGAAGATCTACTAATTTCCAAGTTTTATTAGAAATTAGAGATTCCATCTCATCATTTACAGCCTCTTTTCAAAATATAGCATCAGGTGATGTTAAAGCCTCTTTTAAATTTTGGGGATTTTCCTCAATGTTAAAAACATAATAATCAGGACCAAAATCCTTTTCAACTCTAGCTCTTTTACTCCTTCTAGGTTCCATTTCAAAATTTTCTTGATTTTGTAAATGTGAAGTAGAAGAACTAGGTTGTGACAAAATATTTTCTTCACCCCCACTATTTTTCAATTTAAAAGAAAATTTTTCTTCATGAAAAATTGCATCACCAGATTCAAAAATTATTTTGTTTTCAAGATCAAAAAATCTATAAGTTGCACTATTAATCGCATAACCAAGAAAAGCACAGGTAGTAGCTCTTATACCTAATTTAGGCATTTTAGGGTCAGTAAGCCTTACATAAGCAAGACAACCTCATACTCTCAAATATCCCAAATTTGGCTTATGTCCTTTCCACATCTCAAAAGGTGTGGTGTGTGACTTTTTATGTGGCACCCTATTAAAAAACATGACATGCAGTTAAAATAGCTTCACCCCAAAAATGTAAAGGTGCACCAGATTCAATTAACATGGCATTTGTTAACTCAATTAGAGTTCTATTTTTTCTTTCAACCACACCATTAGAAGCAGGTGAATATGGTGCAGTAGTTTCATGGATAATTCCCAAAGACTGAACAAATGAGTTGAATGCACTTGATTCATACTCACGGCCTCTATCACTTCTTATTCTTTTTATTTTTCTACCGAATTGATTTTCAACTTCTTTCAAAAAATCTTGAAATTTTTCAAAAGCATCACTTTTATTTTTTAACAAATAAATAGTTGTATATTTTGAGAAATCATCAATAAAAGTGATAATATATCTATTTCCTCCACGAGTTAAAATTTCCTCAAATTCACATAAATCGGAATGAATTAACTCAAGCAATTTGGTATTTCTTACAACATTTTTATGAGGTCTTTTTGTAATCTTAGCTTGACTACAAGTTTCACATTTTTCAAAATCTTTTGACAGTCTTGGAATTAATCCTAAACTACTCATGATTCCCACATATCTACTATTTATATAACACAAACGAGCATGCCAAAAATTAATAGAAGAAAGCATATAAACTAAACTGGTAGATGCTTTATTATTCTCAACATTCAATTTAAACATTCCATCACAAGCATAACCCTTGCCCACAAATAATCCCTTTTACTGATTACATAATTATCAGATTCCATAGTTTGCTTGAAGCCAGCCTTGTTAAGCAAAAAACTTGACATCAAATTCTTCCTCATGGATGGAGTGTAAAGTACATCTTTCAATGTTAGCACACGTCCAAAAGTGAATTTCAATTCAAACTCACCACTCCCGAGAACCTTGGTTTTGCTAGAGTCACCAAGCATAACAGTTTTTTCTTCCTCAAAAGGAGTGTACAATTTGAACCAATTCTTGTCATAGCAGACGTGCCTATTAGCACCAGAATCTGCCCACCTCAACATATTGCACCATATTGATGTCTGTAATCATAGCCACTAAAGGGTCTTCGGTTACGTTAGCCTGCGGGATAGATTCACGTTTCCGAAATTTGCAAAATCGAGCAATATGCCCACTCTTGCCACAGACAAAACAGGATCTATTAAATTGATCTTGTGAAGGGGGTCCTTGGTTCTTATTGTAATTTTTATTTGGGTTTCCCCTTCCTTGAGGTCTATTATTATTTTTAAAGGCTCTTTTTTTAGGCTTCAATTGAACATTTCCAGGAAAATGATTTTTGGGCATATTATTATTGGACGAAATAAGGTTTACCTTTGTGGTGGAATTACCATTGCTCTCTTGTGTCATGGTGCATCTTGTCCTCTAGCCTCCTCCTCCACACGGATGCGTGTGATCAAAGTCTCTAAGGATGTCTCCTTTTGTTTGTGCCGCAAAATCTTTTGGAACTCCCTCCAAGATTGTGGTAGTTTATCAATTATGCCAGCTACCACCAAATTGTCTCCAATCTTTATGCCTTCGGATCTCAATTCTGCTACAATCATTTAGAAGTCTTGTGCTTGATCCACCATCGATTTTCCATTCACCATTTGGTAACGGAAAAATCTACTAGTAGCATACTTCTTTGCACCTGCCTCCTCGGTATCATACTTGCTTTGTAAAGTTTTCCAAATTTTCTTAGCAGAATTGTAAGTTGTATTATAATAATCATAGAAATGATCGGCAAGACAATTCAATAGATAAGAGCGACAATTATATTCATCTTTTGTATACTTATCTATTTTTTCTTGATAGAGACTATATTCTTCCTCACTCATCTCATCGGTAGGAACTTTTGACGGATTCTTGTCAGTGAGGATGTAGGAGACTTTGAGAAGACTCAAGTAGAAGAGGACCTTTCCTTTCCACCTCTTGAAATGGGCTCCCTTAAAGCGAAAGGGCTTGTTGAGATCTCCAACAAACTCATTTGGTTTCTCTTGTGTAGGTTCCATGTGTTGAATCTCCTTAAAATTGTTGGTGCAAACACAATAATAATGGAAATAACACACAAAGAGAAACTAAATAATACTTTTGAATATTATTGATGTAAAGAAAGGAAATACACAACACTATTTGGACTGAGGTGCGGCACTCGCTCTTTTTGAGGGGATTCAAGCCCTTGGTTGACTAAATCTTGTAACCGATGCAGACCTTCTCTGACTTGTCTTCCCTAGGATACAACAGCCCAACAAGTGTCGTATGGCTAGAACAACTTCTGCACAAAGTGTTCAAGCCCAAAGCTCCACCAGAAAGAACACCCTTCCTTGCCAATAATCTCTCTATTTTTTTTTGAGTGTGTATTGTATATTGCAGTAACTTGGATTGGGTCTGAATGAGTCTATTTATAGGCTCAATGGGCCTCATGAAATTACTACCCAATTTATTCTGATTAATTAGGTCCATTATTCTAATGTAGTGGGTGGGCCTCACGAAATTACTACCCAATTTATTCTGATTAATTAGGTCCATTATTCTAATGTAGTGGGTGTTACAAGATTAATTGTTGGATATTAATCTGATGAGCTGGAGTTACTCAATTAATGGTGAGATAAGGAGTTTCTGAAGAATGAATAGGCCCAAACAGCTCCACTCTTTACCTCTCCCTTGTGCACGTATCTAGCCCAATATCTGAGACAATTCATATTAGCCCATTAATCACCACAATTAAAAAGAATAAAATAGTCTCGCTCTTTTTCAATGTGGGATTAAACATTTTCACAACTCTTCGTCTTCCATATTCACTCCCACATCTTTACATTTATGTTATAACATTAATTAATTTTAATTATTTAATATTAAAATGCTCCAATAGTATCCTTAAGGCATACTGTAATATCAACATCATAAGAAAGTGTACAATAGTAATATTGCTGAAAGTTTATGTTTAATGGTTACAAATAATGCTAAAAACAAGAATTAAGATTGGATCAAAATTTATAAAAAAGAAAATCTAAAAATAGCAACGTCGTCTTGATAACTAATAAAGCCCGTAACAAGGAGTTTTGACTCTTTTGAGGAATAAATAAATAAATAAATAAATAAAAGAAAAAAGAAGAAAAGGGTTGAAAAATTTTGTATAGGGCTTAGGGTAATTTTATAAAAAGTAAAGTGGACCTAAGGGTGTATGTGTGTTCTAATAAAAATTACTGTTTCCTCAAAAAAAAAAAAAAATGAAGCCTGCATTCAAACTTATAAAGCTTGCATTCAAATTTTGTGTAGAGCTTAGGGTAATTTTTTAAAAAGTAAAGTGGACCAAAGTGTGTATTGGTGAAAAGCAATCAAGGAATGAAGCTTGCATTCAAGCTTGCATCTTATTATGACTCTAATAAATTGGCCTTCAGTATATAGTCTCTTAGTGCGAAGAATTGCATTTTTTTGTCTCCACTCTGGTGCTAATTTACAAAGTACAGCTCTTAAGCTCTTCCCTTTTAGGTGAATTACACTCCAATCAACTAAATCTAGCCAGTTGAATTTGGGGTCAGAGGACAGAGATTAAACATAAGCTTATAATATATTTCCATATCCTTCTAGTAAAACAGCACAAAAAAAGATGATTTCTGTCTACAGTATAGGACCTTCAGCTAAAAGTTATTGACTCGCTCTTGAACATTATAGTGAAACAGAACAAGAAAATGTAATATAATATCATCCTTTAATAATAATAATAAAAATATCATGTGAATATATATAGGACTTCAAGTAGCAGGTAGCAGGTCTCCCTTCAAATATCATTTGTATATAAAGTTCTTACTCTTCTTTACTAGTGGCTCCCGCTACTTCACCAAACCCTCAAATCTCTTGTTGTGTAGTTTGCACCCAGTGTTATTTACACACTTTGAGCAAAGCTCCACCATTATTAAGACATCTACCCTAAGACTGAGCAAGACCCAATATGCCAATTTCATGAATTAACCAACCAGCATCCTAAATAGAATTGTAAACCCTGGCCTTATCATTAATAAGCCACTACCCACCCTCAAATTAATGACTCACCCTACCATCCAAGATTGACCAAGACCCACTGCCAATTGTATGACTCCACCAAATTGTAAACCCTCAATCACCAAAAAACACTTCACACCATGCTAAACCTAAAATAGAAACTCAACATCAATCTCCTATATATATCCCCTCATCAATAGCAACCTTAAGTTTTCCTACCTAGCTTTAATTCACACACATCTAAAACCTACCCATACCATTCATAAACCATTTATTGAAGTTGAAGCCAGATTCTGAAACTAGATTTTTTCACCCCAAATTAACTTGAACATTCATTAATAATAGTCTCAAAATGATTCTTAACCCAAAAAAGAAAAAGGTAGTCTTGAGAATGCTTAAGTAGATATTCAAATACATCTAACAAATGGTTTGCTAACGTGAAAGTTTTGGTGAATTAGCTAATTGATGATGAAAATTAGCCAGTTAATTGAAGTACAAAACAGATTGAGAAAGACATATTTGAGGTGTCAAAGCCCAAAATCCCCAAAAATCCTGAAGTCATACGTCTAACAATAATCAATCTTAATGAAGAGTATTGAAGACAAGGCCTTGAACACAACCTTACTCCAACAGGATTTTCCTTATTAGTTTGTACCTTTATATCTTTATAATTAAGTAAACAATAATCTAAGCCTGGTATATGGTCAAGAAACTTGTAAGTTGTAATTCAACTAACATATTTTGGTGGGAAAATTTTACTAAATGACACATAATCAAACTTATTTAGTTATATAGCACTTTTTTTGGAACTCTAGTTTGTCAAACTCGAGTTCCAAGCATTATTTTTGATTCAATTGCCATAATACTTGGAATTCGAGTTTCACTTGAAATTTGAGTTTGATAAACTCGAATTCCAAAAAAAAAAAAAAAATATATATATATATATATATAACTAAATAAATTTGACCAGTGTTTTTTTCTTAAATATTTCCTAAAATTATGCTATTTGGAAAAAAAAGAGGCCCATTTTGGTGTTTTTAAGGAAAAAAGTTTAGATATTCTCTTCCTCATTAGGACTATCAAACTATCACAAAAGAAAAATAAATAAATAAAATGGTTTTTGGCTTTTCTAGGGCCAAAACAAACAAATAAATTATCAGAACTCAGGGGATTTATTCATATACTAATTTTAATTTTGTGATACACACACATTCTTGGATACATCTGTTTGTATGTTTTTGTTCAGTTCACCTCCAAGACGAGCTGGTAGTCCTCTTGGAAGGTCTCCTATTGGTCGTAGTAGTAATCCTCCTATTCGTACAACTGCTCGCTCACGTCCACGGAGGTAACTTTTCTAAATTGTTTCTAATCCTAAGCACGATTGATCTGGTTTTCTAGTTGTCTGAATTGTGTCAGCTATCTTTTATTTGCTTTATATATATATATGTCGGATTTATTTCAGTAGGATGGGAATATAAGGTTTATGAATTTTTTTTACTACATGACCAGGACAAAGCCCAACTTCACTGTAACGGGTAACACTATTAAAGGAAAGGAGATTAACAAATGGGTTCACAAACCCAATAATAAACCCAAACCGAGACAAAAAAAGCCCACTAACCGCTAACCACTAACCACTCACAATCACAACCCAACCCGCTGCCCCTAACTCAGCCCCAAAGAAACATCACAAGCTGTGTCTCTCACTCAGTCACCCACAGAAGAAGTTCCAAAGACCACGATCAACTCCGATACGGTGCCCATGGACCATCCAGATCAAGCCCAACACGCCCCCGACAATGGAAAACCAGTGCATGCCTTGGTGGACCTCGATATTGCGATCTCAGCGCATGCAGGTTCCCGAAGTGCTGTCGCGATGGAACGTGAGCTCTTGGAATTTTGAGAAGGTTTCTGCTATTTCAATCAGTGTAGTTAGGGATCGGGAATTAGTGGTTCCTCAATGAATTTAAAATTAATCACTTGGAATGTTAGGGGGCTGAATGATAGAGACAAAAGACTCTGGGTGTGGAATATGAACAGAAGCTGGGGTGCTGAGATTATTTGTCTTCAGGAGAGAAGAGGATATGGGGTTCGTGGTCATAACATAATTTTATATATTTGGCCGCTCTCCTCTCCTATCCTCTCCCCCCATCTCTCTTTATCCAAACATGGGATTTCAACATGATGAATTTCATTCTTATGTACAAGGTATACGTGCTTGCAAAATGACATTTCGTCAATTTTCATGTGATGAGTCCAAGATGAAAATGTCATTGTTGTGTCCCCCACCCCCAGATCAAATTATCATTTTCAGTAACATCTAGTTTTAGGTTCATATCAATATTTATACTCCAGAACTATTGGAAAGTACCTACACATGTATTGTCTTGGTGGTGGAAATTAAACTCCAAACTATTAAATGCTTGTTCCCTTGAGAATTTTGATTTCCAAATGGGACTCTCAATGTGATATGAAGAAGGTAAAATATTTTGGTGGTTGCACTTGGAAAAAACATTTAAGTGGTAGTTTTTTCAGTTATATAACATTAAGTTGGGAAATAGAATTCAAAGAAATGGATATCACTAGAGAAAAGGAGCTCAATGAAAATTTCCTACTACCGAAGAGGTAGTTTTAAATTCTAGAAAATACACATGAGGGAGCAAGCTGTTGCTTTCCATCAGGAGATGGAAGTTGAGTTGGCATTTGAGTTTCAACAATGGATTAGAGGACATTTTAGGCAATCAGGCTGGCTTTAGATTTTGGTTTGTTTGTAGTTCAATAAATAAGCATTGATGATTATGATAATAACATGAACAGGCTACAACATGGGAAACTTCAGGTTGGTTAATTCATGGTTTACTGCTACTGCAGTGTTATGTTGTCATCATCTTTGTTTGAGTCGACTTAACTGGCATTTTCATTACGTAACCTTCACTGCTAAATCATAATCTCTGTTCTACCATTTCTTGTGGACTGCATAACTTGCATGATTCCAGAGTGCCTCACTAGACTGTTTGGAATTTTGTGGATATATCATAGGGTATTGATTCCCTTGGTCTCACCTTATTGGCAAAGCTATGTGTATTATTTATCCAAAATAAAAATCATAAGTCTCTACACATTTGTAATTTCTCTTCTTGGTGTGAAGATGTTTTCCCTTTTCCATTATCCCCAAATTAATGGAAGATAGAAGAAGTTTGTTTCATCTCAACTTTTGAGGATATAGTTGTATAGACAATAATTTGGATTTGGATTTTTATTATTTCAAGTTATTTATATCTCCTACTTTCCAAGATTTTCTTGGCAGTGGGATCTTGTTAGGACCAAAAATTGTGGAGAAGGGAATTAGCAACTCAAATAAATTTAATAAAGAAATTTTGTGAGTCAAGGTACTCACACATGGTGCATCCCAAACCTCCAGTTAGTTAAAAGACTAACAATTTTTTAACTAGGTTCTCTCCTCTATTGACTTTGCCCGAAGTGTAAACTTGATTCCTTTAACACATATCATATTAGGTTCCTAGTTGATATATTTATATATATATATATATATATATATATAGTTTTAGTACTTGTGTTTGCAGCTTTAAATGTTTCATGCTTTCATTTATATTCGGGTTTGTTTTGATGCAAGCTTGCTTATGTGTAGACCCATTAAAGGAAGAAGCAGTAGCAACAGCAGCTGCAGTAGTTTGCCACTGCTGCCTCGTAAACCAAAGGTAAGCACTGCCTCTCTATATCCCCAAATCCCCCTTGCCCTCCCCTCCCCATCCCTCCCCTGCCTTTCCCCCCTCCCAACCTCCAAAAAAAGAATCTGAGTTATGTATGATGTAATGTCGAGGTGGTATTGAATATGAGAACCAGATATTGTGGCTGTAATATGCTCCTGATTGTAGCATTTAGGTTTGTCTCGGTTATGGTGACCATTAGGTTTGTCTCATTTATGTTGGAGGCAATGTTAAGCACTGGTTATTTGCTGTTTATTTTTTCAAAAATTATTTAAGCTAAACATTCTGATGGAAGAAGCGACATGCAAAAGCTGTATTCTTGCTTTTATGAATGCTACATGTACGTACAGTTTGTATAATTAATATTGTTAGTAAGTTTGCGGAAACATGCAGATCCTTTATTCAAACATGAGCTGATGATCTTTGATTGCCCTTCTCTCTAGCTGTTTGAAGAATCAAAAATCATACTGGCCCTTGTCCTAGACAAGGGCCAAGTTCTTGAATGACTTGTTTAATTAGTTGATTGTTCATCCACGGGTTTTTCAACAAGAGAGAATATAGTGTCTCATATGGTTCATGGGACAAGGGCCAGGTTCTTGAATGACTTGTTTAATTAGTTGATTGTTCATCCACGGGTTTTTCAACAAGAGAGAATATAGTGTCTCATATGGTTCATTGGTGTTGATGTTGGGCGTTCAAAATATAAGATGATTTTGGTTCAATCCAGTTTAGCCATCTAGTTTATAGGTTTTCAGAAAAACCCTTGGGTTTCACTGGTTTAGTTGGGTTAGTTGCATTCCTGGTATTTTCAACTCCATTGGTCATATCCATTGGTATGACCAAGGTTGTTAAATCGGGATCTTATGTAAGATCAATGGAAGGGTTCAAGAATTGTATTGTAAAATCAAATCGAAAATCATAAGTTCTTACTTTTTATTGAAGAATAAAAAAAAAAAAAGAACAATAATAGAGACTCCGTATGTTGAATAAATCGTTAGAATTAAGAAATTATCCATGAAAAAAAAGTTTTAGTTTAATAGTGTAATTATACCTACATTGGTGCATCTATAACAAATTCTTCATTTAAGAATTGCTATATATAAAAAATAAATTCCATTTGTGCATTGGGGATTTTATTATTTTATTATTTTTAGAGAAGAAAGGCAAGTTGAAGTTTATGGAAAAGGTTTGGCTTCAACTAAGAATATGACGAGTTTTGTCATGTGTAATATACAAGACTCATTTGGTTGGTTGAGTTAAGTGAATCATGTGCAATGCACATGATGATATGGATTAGTGTCATCTTTTTATTGATGGTTGGTGCCCAAGATTCCAAATATGTTTGAAGCAAAACTTTGTTCAAATTTTATTAAGACAATGAGATTGGATATAGAAAGAAAGATCTAGAGAGAACTTTTTCATCCAGACAAACAGATCATTACCTTCCTTAGCTGTTCCTGCTAAAGCATGTGTGTCCTTTGCATTGTACATGATACAAACGAGAGCGGTAAAACCTTGTACAAAGACTTGAGTTTCACTAGTGATTATCTATGAAGCACGGACGCGGCACCGGAGGTGCCGCACCCGCGTCGGACGCCGTTGCCCGCGCGTCCGGCCGCGTCCGATCGAGTCCTGCCACGTGGCAGGCTCGAGATCTCAGCCGACTCGCGCCGACTCGCGCCGATGCGGCTCCGACTCGGGTCGAATCGGGCCGACTCGGGCTGTATCGGCAGATATCGGCCGATATCGGCAGATATTGGCCGAAACGGCCGATTCAGGCCGAAACGGCCGAAACGGCCGAAATTTAAAAAAAAAAAAAAAAAAAAAACACACAGAACGCACCGTTTAACCTAAATACTAAACCCTACTCACTCGTTTCTCACTCTCAGTAGCTCTCTGCCTCTTTTTCGTTAGTTCTCTCATCTCTCTCATTCCGTCTCACTCTCTCTTGCGACTCTGCCTCTGTCTCTGGCTCTCTGCTTGGCTGGTTGCTGTGAGTTTGTTCTTCAGCTCATTCTTTCTTCAACTCTCTCTCACACATTCTTAACTCAGGTACCTTTTAATCTTAGTTTGATCTTTGATTTCAATGATTTGTGATTTGTGAATTTGTGAGACTGATTTGTGAATCTTAGACTCTTAGTTTTCAATCTTAGACTGATTTGTGAGACTGATTTTATCTTAGTTAAGTTAGTACTTATTACGCATTGTGAATTTGTTTTGTGAATATGTTTTGTGAATCTGTTTTGTGAATGGTGAATCTGTTTTGTGAATGAACTTGGGTTTGATTTATGTATAATTTATTTAATTAATACTTAATACTTAATAGTTAATACTTAATAAGTTAGTACTTATTACGCATTGTGAATTTGTTTTGTGAATATGTTTTGTGAATCTGTTTTGTGAATAAACTTGGGTTTGATTTATGTATAATTTATTTAATTAATACTTAATACTTAATAGTTATTATTTGTAGGTTAAATTGAATCTATTGAATTTTCAATGGATGAAGTTACTAGCTCAGAAACTTCATCTCAAGAGATGCCAAATGCTGAATGTCCTCTTTGGCAGTATGTGACTAAAGTAGAAAAACCACCGGGTGCTACCGTTAAAAAAGGGGGAAACACATACTTTAAGTGCAATTATTGTGGTGTGGTTTATTTGGGATCCTATTCTAGGGTTAAGGCTCATTTGTTAAAAATTACTAATAAAGGTATTAAAGCATGTCCTAATGTGACACCGAGCCATAGGTTGGAAATGCAGCGAATGCATGATCAAGTTGAGAAGGATAAGTTAGAGAGTGAACAAAGAAGTCGAATTCCCTTACCCCCACCTATCCCAGGCCGTGGGCCTATACCTATTTCCCCATTTCGGAGACAGGAAGGGAGTGATAGTACAAATCCGATTGATGGTAAAAGGAGGAAGGTGGCTGGGATTTCTCCTATTGAGAAAGCATTCCAGAATACTACTAGATATGAATTGGATAGTAGAATTGCTAGGATGTTTTACACTGGTGGGCTTCCATTTAACTTTGCAAGGAACCCACATTATCGTAATTCCTATGCATATGCTGCTACTCATAACATCCCAGGTTATGTTCCTCCTGGATACAATGCCTTGAGAACAACACTTTTGCAAAAGGAAAGAGCTCATGTTGAAAGACTCTTGAAGCCAATTAAGGATTCTTGGCTTGAAAATGGTGTAAGCATAGTTTCTGATGGATGGTCAGATCCACAAAGAAGGCCTCTTATTAATATTATGGCTGTATCAGATGGGGGTCCGGTGTTTGTAAAGGCAATTGATGGGTCGGGTGAGTTCAAAGACAAGCATTATATTGCTGGGGTGTTGAGGGATGCTATAAAAGAGATTGGACATGAAAAAGTTGTCCAAGTCATCACTGATAATGCTAATGTGATGAAATCTGCTGGAGCTCTTATTGAAGGTGAGTATCCTAAAATATTTTGGACACCCTGTGTTGTCCACACTCTTAATCTAGCTTTGAAGAATATTTGTGCAGCAAAAAACACTGAAAAGAATGAAGTTACATATGAGGAATGTAGTTGGATTACACGTATTGCTGATGATGCATCTTTCATACGTGTTTTTATTATGAACCATTCAATGAGGTTGGCAATGTTTAATGAATTTAGTCCATTAAAATTGCTCCAAGTTGCTGATACTAGATTTGCTTCAATTGTTATAATGTTGAAAAGGTTGAAGTTGATAAAAAGATGCCTTCAAGCCATGGCTATTAGTGAGCAATGTGCTTCTTATAGGGAGGATGATGTTGGAAAAGCTGTAAAGGTGAAAGATATGATTCTAAGTGATCTTTGGTGGGATAAAGTTGACTATATCCTTGAATTCATAGCACCTATTTATGATATGCTACGAGTAGCCGACACAGATAAGCCTTGTCTTCATCTTGTGTATGAGATGTGGGATTCAATGATAGAGAAGGTGAAGACAGCAATATATCGGCACGAAGGCTTGGAAGATGATGAGTATAGTTCATTTTGGAGTGTGGTGTATGATATACTCATTGATCGATGGACTAAAAATTGTACACCACTACATTGCTTGGCTCATTCCTTAAATCCTAAGTAAGTACATTTATTTTCTATTTTCCTTAGTTTCCTCTTCTAGTAAAACATACGTTTCATCTATATTTGTTTTTTACTCTTTAACTAGGTATTACTCCATTGAATGGCTTTCGGAGAATCCAAAACGCATCTCGCCACATCGGGATCATGAAATTTCTATGGAAAGGAGCAAGTGTTTGGATCGATACTTTGAAGATGAGAGTGAATTAAAGGCAGTGAAGTGTGAGTTTGCTTCATTCTCAGGAGGGAGGTTTCCTTCACCAGATGCCTTGACAGATAGGTGGGACTTACTACCTTTGATTTGGTGGCAATACCATGGCTCCGCATTTCCAATTCTTCAATCCCTTGCCTTTAAACTTCTTGGACAACCTTGTTCATCCTCATGTGCTGAGAGGAATTGGAGCACATACAAATTCATTCATTCCTTAAAAAGAAACAAAATGGCTCCTGCACGCGCTGAAGATTTGGTCTATGTGCATTCTAATCTTCGACTCTTGTCAAGGCGCAATGAGGAGTACGTAAATACATCAACAAAGATGTGGGATATTGCAGGAGACTCTTGGAATGAGAGTGACATACATGGAGGAGCTGGCATTCTTGAGAATGCAGCCCTTACACTTGATGAGCCAGAGTTGGAGGCTATGGTTATTGGAAATGCTAACACTAGTGTTACTACTAGTGAAAGTGAAGTTCGAAGTGAAGCTATTGATGTTGATGTTGATGATGATGCTAGTATTTGATTGTCTTGTTGATGATCTTTTATTTTGTTTTAGTTTCAAATTTGCAAGTTGTATTCTAATTTCCGAACATCATGAATGTTTTAGTTTCAATCTTGTGGGTTGTGTTTAATTTATGAACATCATGTTTTAGTTATTATCTACTATTGTCTATTGCTCTTAAATTTGGTATATATTTGTATAATGTAAAAAAGTATGCTTAGCAATATATTAAAAATATAAATAAAAATATTTTTAATAATTTTTTAATCGCAGAGTCCCGCCGCACCCGCACCCACCTTTTTCAAAAATTGCCGAGTCCCGCACCCGCACCCGCACCCGCACCCGAGTCCCGAAACGCACCCGTGCTACATAGGTGATTATGTTGCCATATAGAGTAGAACATAGTGGTAGTTTTCTTAATTTCATGACTTTGAACATCTGAATCGCCTTCAAACTCCCCAAGATCAACACCAATCTCCATAGCAAAAATAACCGCTCATTTTGCAGCATTACCCCATTGGTAAATAAAGTTTTAATCGCTATTTTAGTGCCTACTAGCAGCTACCCTATAAAATTCTTGAGCCAAACGAAAATGGCTAGGACAGCAAAGAATATATAAAAAAAACCAATTGTATGCCCTCCTATTCTTTCACTTTAGTTACCGTTCTCCTTTGAACAAAGCGAAGCTTCAGTGCTGTAATGCAGTGACATAAAAAGTGAAAAACAAGGGGGTGATAGTATTGCCAAATTTCCCAATACCTATTCAAGCTGTGCTGACTAAAAGCAATCCAGGGTGAAATGAAAATGTGAGCTCCTTTCTCTGGTGATGAATGATGATGCCGAAATCTATATGCTACAATAAAATAAAATAAAAGACAAATTTTAGTTACAAAATTGGTCATAGCCTAAGTCTATAACATTACTCTATAAAATAAACAATATTGTATATTTTGAAAATGACAAAATTTAATTACAAAATTGATTGTAGCCTAAGCCTATAACATTACTCTACAAAATAAACAATATTGTATATTTTGAAAATGACAAAATTTAGTTACAAAATTGATTGTAGTCTAAGGTTATAACTTCCTTTAATAAAATTAATATTACTACATATTTTGAAAATCTAACTGTTGAATTGCATGTTCTTTATGCTTTTTATACACATGTCAAATTATGTATCAATCAGATGTTATTTACTATATATCTATAAGTTTATATTTTATGCATAATTTTAAATTACAAAAACTTGCAATCTAAACAATTTGTTGATGACATAGCTATTGATCTTTAATTTTTTTTAAAATTTTGCAAGCATGGAAGATATAAGAAGAAAATGTAATCCAATGGTGGATTTGTCAAAATTCATCTCCAATAAAAAGATATTGAGTAAGGTTGTAATATTAGGCTACAACCAATTTTGTAACTAAATTTTGTCATTTTGAAAATCTAACCGTTGAATTGCTTCTTATTTATGCTAATACATATGTCAAATTTTGTGTCAATCAGATATTATTTATTATATGATCTATAAGATTATATATCATGCATAATTTTAAACTACAAAAACTTGCAATTTAAATAATTTATTGATGACATAGCTTTTGATTTTTAATTTTCTAGAAATTTTGCAAATGTGAAGGATATAAGAAGAAAATGTAATCCAATAGTGAATTTGTCAAAATACACCTCAAATAAAAAATATTAAATAAGGTTGTAGTCTAAGACTACAACCAATTTTATAGCTAAATTTTGTCCCAAAATCTATTAGCTTGCTATGAGAAAAATTGAACATTTTGATTAGCAAGGAGGCTCGGTAGATGCTTTGCAAAATATTAGTCAAGGAATTTTGAGTTTAGATATGTCGTTTTGAAAGTGCTAAGAGAAGGAGCTGCAAGTTTACCTCAATGCAGATAGCCAATTAATGAAGGATTTCAATGAGTTCCACACAAAACTTCCTGGACTGAATAGGTGAAATTCCACACAAAATCTTATGAAGGGCTTTATCCAGATAATATGGCTTGACCAAGAATTAACTTAATTCAGGATTTTGTTGGACTTGAGAATATTGGAACCATTTATTCATATTAATTGTACGACTGAGTGGCGTTATTACTGCTGTAAGATAATCCCTGGCACTCAATATTTATTCAAAAACATTAACTTTGAAAATGCTGCCTAGTCTTGGTTGTAACTTGTTAGACATATACATGCGGATTCAGATCTTCTAAATTTCCTAAAGTACTCTACAATGTAAAGTTCTTTAAATCTCAACCTTTCTATTAAAATAAATGGTTAAGATGGTAACACATCATTAGTTCACTTATACAATCTTAAATTAGTCTTTCAAAACACATAAATATTCCTATTTATCCTAAACACCTTTCAACTTCTAGACTTATCTCTCAATTTTTTTTTTTTTTTTAAATTATAAATTATGGACTTATCTTTGTTACTTCTTTTTCATAAAAATCATCAACCCAAAAACAATGATCATTATAACTTAATCATTTATCTCCACGTTTCTATCTTAAAAAACTAAATAACAACCCAATCATTTTTCATCAGATGCTTTTTTTAAGGGTATAGCTTGCATCTAGCGTTGTTGGCAACAAGATCTTTAGAGTTGGTTCTAGATTCTTGAACCAGTAAAAGGCATTTGCATCTCCATCTGAACAGAATTGCTCAAGCAATTTTATTATTCTAACTTGTTTCATCCTTGGGAGGATTAACCATCCCAATGTTGAAGATAAACGTACTTGCTCTGGCTTGGGAGTCCACCTTGACGGCTTGACCTCACTGGTACATTTCTTATTAAATGTTAATATTAATATTCATTTCTCGTAAATCATCAATTGTAGCAAGGATTGTTTTTTGAGTTGGCAATTTTATAGAAAAAGACAATTTAAAAAAAGAAGTTGAATGGTGTTAAGTTGCTAACCTCGACCTTTACTATACATTAAGTGTACTTTTTGTATTTTAAGACTAATTTAGGGTTGTATTTATGAATTGATAATGTGACAGCATCTTAACCATTTATTTTTAAAAAAAATTTAGAAGATCTGAATCCATCAATATTTATTGTGCATGAGTCAAGCATATTGAGTTGAGCTTTGGTGTCCATTTATTGTCCATTTGTAGTAGCTTATTTTTATAGTGTTTATCAAAAGATATATTTTTTTGGTAATGTTTATGTTAAATGTGTGACACAAAATTAAAAACTAGTTTATTTGAAAAAAAAAATTAAGTTAGATTATTTTAAAAAATTTGAGACAAAAAGCATAAAACATAATTTTTTTTTTTTTTTGCATTTTTACCCAAACGGACTCTTGAAATGCAGGAACAGTGGAGCAGTGTGTTAATTTTATCATCAAGAAAATCTGTAGTTTATAAATTTAAGTGTCAAAAATTGAAGGAAAAAAGAAACCTTGATTTTCTAGTTAGTGTTTGTATCCTAGAAGTCTTGCTCGTGCTGGGAACAACTCTTTAAGAAAAGATCTATAGTTTATGCGCATTCAATATTACACCGATGCAATAGGAGATATTAGAATTTGTTACCGTATAGACGATGTGGATTTGTTTGTTGATGTTACCACACATTTGGCGACAAGCATTGATTGCAAGTCTTGTAGATGAGGACCCACCATATTTTTAGGGCGCTTATTTAGATTCATTTGGATTCATATCAATTTTCTAAACTTAAAACAAAAAGTGCATTGTATTTTAGACGGTATTTTGATTCGTCATTAGTTATAAATCCCACTATGTTTACCTATTTATAGAATTTGTGATAAATATTTTGTGGTTTGTAGAGAAGAAAAATGATAAAGAATGAGTGGTTATTTCCATTTTAAAAATTTATCTTTTCTTCTAGACTTCAGACTCAATCTTTTAGAAGAAAGGATTGGTTTGGGATTGTAGGATCTCATGATTTTATTGATCCCAAACCATCCTACAAGCAATTCTAAGTTTTATACCATTCTAATTGAGAAAAATTGCCAAACAGCCTATTTTTGGGAAAAAATTAGGCGCGTGGCATGCGTTCAAAGTTATTTAGTAAGATGGATTCTTTTGGAAAGTCGAGTTTGCCAAACTCGACTTTCAAAAAGAGTCTAACTTACAAAATAACTTTGAACGCATGCCACACGCCTAATTTTTTTCCCAAAAATAGATTGTTTGGCAATTTTTGCCCATTCTAATTCGATCCTAATTGTTTTGAGGAAGTATGATAGTTCAATTCAAAATTTTAACAATCTTGGATATGAATGGCTATTGGTATGGTCCGATTCAAATAAAGTAGTTGGTTTTGAATTTTGATGAATATGCTCACCTTTGAGCCAATTTTTTCTGCCTCTAGCATAATTGGTCATGTCAGATAAGAAGTTCCATATTTCATTTTCTTGCTTGTTATGTAGACTTTGACCAAGTTCGCTGCTTTTGATTAGTATCTTTTATTTATTTATTTATTTATTTACATTGGATATGTGCAAACGGGTTCACGTTAGATTCAAATTAAAGATATTAAGTTGGGTTTGACACATCAAACTTGTTTAATTGAAGGTCAATTTTACCAATTTATCCATAATTTTTAATTATTGATGACTTTTTTGGTATCTAGTTATATATTTATATACACTAGTAAGTTGTTCGTGCTATGTATGGATAATACTGTAATGTTTTATGTAAGATGGTTTTGGAAAATGTTGTATATATATCATAGTATAATTGTCATAAAACTTTGTTAGTAATGAGTTCATCATAAGAAGTAACTATTATAAATTGCACACATTTCAAGCTACAAAATGATGAAATAAAGCTGGAAAAAAAAAAAAAAAAAAAAAAAAAAACCTTAATGAACCAAACATTAAAATCCTCTATCCATACATTATTGAAATTCATAGAAAAGAAAGCACACAACATATAGATCATTATACAGTCACCATTAAACCAAAACTTAAAAAAAAAAAGATAAAATAAAATAAAAAACCGTTTAACCAAAACTCAATTTACTATAGGAAAAATGTCAACATGTATTTCTTTATTGAAATATCAAGAGACTCACTCAAGAAAGAAGCTTGGAGTCTAAAGAATGCTGATTGAATAGTTGTGTTGTATGTTTTTCTCTGCAAATTCAATTGCCATCGACTAAATCCCCTCCAACCAAGACGATACCTGCTTGAACCCTATAATCCGAATTTAAGATTTACAATAGGTTTAGTTTTTGTTTATTTTGAACAGACCGATCTAATCAAGCCATATGCTAAGATTAAACAAACTTGAAAAGGACATTGACAATGAAACTTTTACACTAAATTAAACAATTATCAACTTCTCAGTTCTAGACTTCTGGCATCTTTTGGAAATTGATAAACAAAATAACACAACCTATAAAAGAAAATAGCAAAACAAAGAATCTCACAATCTTAACCCAACTGATTGTAAGTGAAGAACTTAATTTTTGAAAGTAGCAAAAGATATCATGGCCACTTAATGTGCGATGGACAGCCACTACTAGCTACAACAAAAGATTACAAGAGCAACAGGTTTCTTCTATTAGCCAGGTGTTTTAAAAAATTGTGAGCATGGAAACAAAATTTGAGAATAGCAATAGTTTCAGAAATTTAACTATAAAAGGGGTTTTTTTAGGGAAAGAAAGAGAATGGAGACATAAATTCGAAGTTGAGAGGGGAAGGCAAAGCGTGAGAGAGAGGTTGGGGAGTCAAAGGTTTAGCAGCAAAGTTTCTTACTAAACGAGCTCTTAATATTGAGGCAATTGCAAAAACTTCCACGTTTTAACAGTGTTATTGCATTGGCTAGTTGGGTTTTCTTCAAGGGAATTGGGAAACAGATTACTTTTTCTTACTATTCATACTCTTGCTTGAAAATTTTTCTTGTGTTTACAATGGAAGAATTGTCACAAAGCTGGATGAAACTATTGCTCTTAGAGAGAGAGAGGGTCCAGGTTGCTGCTTAGAGAGTGAATTCAACTCCCAAGAACATATTATAGCAGCAAAGTTTCTTACAAAACGAGCTCTTAATATTGAGGCAATTGCAAAAACTTTCACTCCTTTGTGGCAGTCGAAAAGCGGATTCAAGGTCAGAAGTCTTGGTGATCATGTAATTCTGTTCATATTTGAAAATGCAAGTGAAGTAGACAAGGTCCTTAGTGCAGAGCCATGGAGTTTTGATAAACACTTGGTGATTATGCAGAAGTATGATAAGAGCATGGTTGTGGAAGAACTGAAATTTGAGAGGACTCTTTTCTGGGTGCAAGTTCATGGGATTCCTTACAAATATCTAAATGTCAAGGCGGCCGAGAAAATATGTGAAGTTGTAGGACAAGTTATACACTAGGATAATCCAGTAGAAACTGAGGGTGAAAATTTCATGAGGATTCGAGTGGGGTTGGATGTATCTCTGTCGCTTTGTCGTGGTAGAGTCGTATCTCTGGAGAATGGAAAAAAAACTTGGATCACGTTCAAATATGAGCGTCTTCCAAATATATGTTATTGGTGCGGCAGACTGGACCACAATGATCGGGATTGTGAAATTTGGTTGGAAAGTGAAGGGAGTTTAGCAGAAAACCAGAAGCAATTTGGCCCATCTCTACGTGCTCTGTCGTTTTCTCCAGCAAGGCGAAGTGTCGTGGCTGTACCAGGCTTCTACACCCCTAAGCGCAAGCCAGCAACTCCACCTGCCAGTGCGACCAGGCCTGAAGAGGAGGGTTTCACCAGCGATGAACCACCACCTATGGAGGAGCAGACGGTGGTGCGCAGCCTAGAAGCGTCAGTCAACACTTTAAATGCTCAATTAATGCAGGAAACCGTTGACATTAAGGAGCCGATTCAGTCCAAAAACGGCTATAGTGGTTTTAAAGACCACGTTCCTAAAAATACTCCATACAATCCGGAGCCCATTAATATAGCAGTTGATGACACATTTAAGCCCGAAAATTCTGGAGCTAGCTGTGATTCTCCTTCAACGAATACAGGAGACTTTATTCTAATTAATGCCTCGAATCAATCAATAAGGCCCAATCAATTCCAAACAACGGCTACACTGAAACCTACCCATCCAAATATTTCACATGAATCTTTGGCACGTGAGATGCATGAGATTACTAGGGCTAAAAAAAAACCTAGCACGTGGACAAGGTTGGACAGAGCAAGCACAACCCAGAAAGTATGTCCATCTGTTTCTACAGGTGCATGTAAACCAAATATTTCGAATGTGGATGACCATTCAGAATTACCTAGTAGCAAAAGATAGGTTTTGAAGGATGGTGCTGAATTTTCTTTCCAAGTGGTGGAGGCTAAGGATCAGCCCCGCCAACAGTCATGAATCTTTTAGTATGGAATCGTCGTGGGCTTGGGAACCTACGTACAGAGAAGGAGCTTGGAAATATCATCCGGGCAAAAGATCCCTCTGTTATGTTTTTAGCCGAAACATGGGCAGATGAAGCTAGGCTAGACCGAGTTCTTCACAACATAAATTTTGATCACAAGTGGGAGGCCCCCAGTGGGAGGAGAGGGGGCAGACTGGTACTTTTCTGGAAGCGAGATGTCAATGTGACCATTGAGGATTCTCATAGGTATTTTATTGATGTAACTTTGATAAAAATAAGGAAGCGGAATGGAGATTCACTGGATTTTATGGAGAGCCTGAGACTCATCGAAGAATGGAAGCTTGGAATAAATTAAGGGGCTTAAACAATAGGCCATCTACCCCTTGGCTTTGTGCGGGGGATTTTAATGAAATCAGTAGACAAGATGACAAAATGGGGGGAGCTTTGAGGGGCCACAACCAAATGCAAATTTTCAGAGATGTTATTGACGAATGCTGTTTCATTGACATGGGATTTGAGGGACCCAAATTTACATGGAGCAAACACTTTTCAAATGGTCATTCCATATGGGAACGGTTGGATAGAGGTTTGGCGAATAGTGAATTCCTTCTAAAATATTCAGGCTCAAAGGTGTCCCACCTTAGATGCATGTCATCAGACCATATACCAATTTTTATAAACCTCTTGGGTTTGGAGGCCCCACCTAGGAAAAAGGTGTTTCATTTTGAGGAGATGTGGCTATCTGATTCAAGCTGTGGTGAAACAGTGGAGGCGGCTTGGAGGAATGGTGAGGAGGGTGACATTTTGAAAAAAGTAGAAAAATGCAGTAAAGATTTGGAGTGGTGGGAAAAGAATTGTTTTGGGAATGTTAGAAGAGAGTTGGAAAAGAAAAAAAAATTGCTAGCGAAAGCTGAGGTTGATGCTTTGAGGAGAGGAGATAATACTCGGCTTAGAGAATTAAAAGCTGAAATTCATGTCCTTAAGGATAGGGAAACCCGATTATGGAGCCAAAGATCAAGAGTTTTATGGTTGAAAAATGGTGATAGCAATTCCAAGTTCTTCCACAATAAAGCAACTTAGCGGTTTAGGAAAAATTCAATTCTTGGAATTAAAGATAGAAGTGGAAATTGGCAAGAGCAACCAGATTTGATTGGAGATATCATTGTTGATTTTTTTGGGGAATTGTTTACCACATGCAATCCGGCCATGGAAGATGATTCACTTTCCTTCATTCCACAGCTAGTTACAGATGAGATTAATGAGCAGCTAACAGGAGAATTCATGGATTGGGAAGTCCAAGAAGCACTAAAACAAATGGCGCCTCTAAAAGCATCAGGTCCAGATGGGATGCCACCACTTTTCTACTAGCACTTTTGGGGGTTGATGAACCAAGAGGTAACATCTACAATTCTTACTTGGCTGAATTCAGGCAAATTGCCTCACCCAATAAATCATACATTCATCACCTTAATCCCAAAAGTGAAAAATCCTGTATTAGTATTTGAATATCGTCCTATAAGTCTATGTAATGATTTGTACAAGATATTTTCCAAAGTTCTTGCAAACAGATTAAAAAAATTCATGCCAGAACTTATAACTGAGCATCAATTTGCTTTTGCAAAAAATAGGCTTATTTCAGATAATGTTTTAGTTGCTTTCGAGACTTTACATTGTATGAAAAATCATAACTCAAGAAAAACAGGTTTTATGGCTGTCAAGCTTGATATGAGCAAAGCATATGACAGGGTGGAGTGGAGTTATCTACAGAAACTGATGGAGAAAATGGGATTTTGCACAAGGTGGATTGAATTAATTATGGAGTGTGTTAGTACTGTCTCATATTCCATTCTAGTGAATGGTGAACCGAAGGGGTTAATTAATCCAACAAGAGGCATACGGCAAGGGGACCTTCTCTCCCCCTTCCTCTTCCTTTTATGCACGGAAGGATTACATGGCCTGATCATAAAAGCTGCAAGAGCAAAGGAAATCAACGGCTTCTCTCTTTGTAAGAGAGGCCCCAAACTAACCCACTTATTTTTTGCAGATGACAGCTTGCTTTTTTGCAAGGCCAACCCCCAAGAATGTGGAAATGTACTCAAAATATTGTCGGAATATGAAGCGGTATCAGGCCAAAAAATCAATAGAGAAAAGACATCCCTTTTCTTTAGCAAGTCCACGGAAGAGGAGGCTAGACAAGAGATAAAAAGAGTGCTGGGGGTGCAAGAGATAAAATTTTATGAGAAATATTTGGGGCTGCCTTCGTTGGTGGGAAGGGGAAAAAAGCAAGCTTTAGCTATATAAAGGAGAGGGTTTGGAGAAAATTACAAGGGTGGGAAGGAAAGCTTTTGTCTCAAGCGGGTAGAGAAGTCCTAATCAAAGCAATTGTCCAAGCCATTCTGACATATACCATGGGATGTTTCAAAATACCTTTGGGTCTATGTCATGATATTGAAGCAATGGTTAAAAAATTCTTTTGGGGGCAGCGGGGTGATAAAAGGAAAATACATTGGATTAAATGGTCGGAGTTGACGAAATCGAAGCTAGATGGAGGAATGGGTTTTAGGGACCTTGCATTGTTCAATGACTCGCTTCTAGCCAAGCAAGCATGGCGACTCCTACGTAATAAAGATACTCCTTTTTACAGGATATTCAAGGCAAGATTTTTCCCTCATTGTTCATTCATGGAAGCCAAGTTATCGACAACTGAGTCATATGCTTGGAAAAGCATTTTGAAGGGAAGGGAGGTTATCAAAATGGGTGCAAGATTTCGGGTTGGCAATGGAAAAAACATTAAAATATGGCAGCACCATTGGCTTCCCATTAAACATCCACCTTTAGTCACTTCTCCAATCATCGAGTCTATGGAGGATGCTACGGTTGATTGTTTAATAGATGAGACAACAAGGAATTGGGATGCTGAAATGTTGGAGGGAGACCTTATACCAGCTGAAGCTGAACTTGCAAAGAAGATCCCACTTGCCTAAAGCCAGACTGAAGACTCTCTATTTTGGCCTTTCACGGCAGATGGGCAATACAATTGTAAGTCTGGATATCGTTTTCTAAAGGAGTTGGAGACTGGGGTTGAAGAAGGTACACAATCGGAATTGGAAAAGAAATTTTGGAAAAGCATTTGGTCATTGGATGTTCCAAACAAGTACAAAAATATTTTGTGGCGTGCGTGCAGAGAATCTCTCCCAACAAAGTCTAACCTGAAAAGAAAAACAATTATTCCAAACCTAACCTGTGATAGATGTGCTTCAATGGCAGAAGACACGCTACATGCTCTTTGGGGCTGCTCAAGTTTGAATGTAGTTTGGAATGATGACAGGTGGAGCTTTCGATCAAGGGAGGTCTTCACTGATTTCAAGCACCTATGCGGATGGTTAATGGAGAATGGGAAGCCCCTTGAGCTCTTTGCTATCCAAGTATGGTGAATTTGGCACCAAAGAAATCAATCTCGGCTACAACAACCTTATTGCCTAACTAAGGACCTGAAACTAACTGCACAGGAGCGCTGGGATGAGATCAGATCAGTCAATCCTCTGCCAAACCCGATCAAACCAGAGCCCAAGCCAAAATGGACAGCCCCACCACGGAATAAATATAAGGTCAATTATGATGCAGCAATCTCAAATGCAGAAAACAAAGCAGGGATTGGAGTGGTTGTTCGTGACTACAATGGCGAGGTAATGGCATCCTTAATTCAGCAATTGGAGCAAGCATACCAGCCTGTGGAAGTGGAAGCAATTGCCGCGTGCAGAGCAGTGGAGTTTGGCAGCGAGATCGGAGTGGACTGTGCTATTGTGGAGGGTGATTCAGAAGTGATAGTGAAGGCTTTGAGGAACAATGACAATGGATTAACTCCTTTTGCACCACTGATAAATGATGTCTCTTTATTTTCGAGTTTGTTTTCAGAGTTGTCATACTCT
The DNA here is from genome assembly GCF_932294415.1 of Quercus robur. Classification (NCBI taxonomy): domain Eukaryota; kingdom Viridiplantae; phylum Streptophyta; class Magnoliopsida; order Fagales; family Fagaceae; genus Quercus; species Quercus robur. The sequence continues at coordinate 18,797,297 of NC_065537.1, forward strand.
CACATTAGGAGAGATGGCAATAAAGTTGCTCATAGTTTAGCTAAACTAGCTTTGATGACACCAGTTTGTACCGTGAGGATGGAGGATGTCCCATCTCGCACCTTACCCTTTGTTCAGGCTGATTTGACCGTGTTTTGATTTTAATTAATAAACGTCTTCTTTCTCCAAAAAAAAAAGGCAAAAACTAAAACATCATTTTGGAGGAAAGCTGTGATTAATGCATCTGCACAATTACAAAGGCAGAAACTTTTTTAAATAACCAACGTAAAAACTTGCCTTACCAACAACAAAAAAAAATATTAATAGAGGAGGGAGACTCTGTTTATGAGATGTGAGTACGTAACTATATCACCATAAAATAATAATGGTTCCCACGGAATAAAATAAAATAATAATGATTATCATATCATATCATATACTATATATAATAGCAGAAGCCTTTTCCTACAATTAAGGAGGTGCTGACATGTATATGTACTAGCAGAAACTGAGAGAGAGTGGATTTCTACAACTAAAACAAGTATAACTTAAAAAAGTGATACATTACATTGATTGGTAACGCTACAACACCCATTAAAACCACTCATTATAAATAACAAAAAATAGCCGGTTAAAATTGAGAGTTACTCGGTGTATCTATACTACTATTTAAGGGGCTTCCCCTATTTGGATTCCATATTTTTCATGCCTAAAATACCCTCATCATACCCACGTACAAGTTTTCAACTACCGAGGATAGATATGTAAATTAAAACTCCTACACTTTAAAACCACAAACTCACGTACGCTTTACAGTTTCTATCTCACTTTCTCTCTCTCATTCTTCTTCAAATTAAAGACATTTAGTTTAGCTCTACATCCTCTTCTCTTTTTCTTCATATTAAAGATATTTACTGTCAGAGGCTTCAACAAATTTTCAGGTTCTATCTTTTGCAGGTTCCTTTTTGTTTTCTTTTGTTTTGTTTATGATTGACTTTCTTTAAGTTTTACTTTTTTTTTTCTTATATGTATCACATTAACTCTTTTCTTTTTTTTTTCCCCTTCTTCTTTATTTTAAAATGTAATTTTGAAATAAATGGTTCCTTCATATACTCCACCATTGTACTTCTTAATGAATTGTCATTTCATGTTGTAGGTATTGTGATCCAAAGATAGGGCTGTCTTATTCTACAAAAGAAGTATTCAAAATCATTCTCCAACAGTTAAACAGTATGGCTTCCTTTACCTCTTTTAATAGTCTTTGTTTACATTTTAAAAATTATAACCATGATCACCTCATGAATAGATAGTGAGTTTTTTTTAAAAAAAAATAAGGTCAACAACGTCCATCACTCTCTTATTAGGTTTTTTATTTTATTCTTTCTTAGAAAAGGTTTTTAATTTTATCAAAAGGTTAACCACAATTATCTATTTCTAACTGCATTTGCACTAAATACATCCAACTTTATCAAAAGGTTAACCACAATCATCTACACGTCTATCACTACTAAACAGCTACTAAATTTTTTTATTTAGAATGAAATTTTTTTTTTTCATTTGTGTAACTTTTTTGTATATCTAAATTATCCAATTAAAGTTGTCTACATCTCAAAAAAAAAAAAAAAGTTTATCCATCTCAATTTTATGGGCCCACATGCATTTGTTCATCAGGTGGGTTCAACAAAAAAGAAAAAATCGTCAATTTAAAAGTCTAAAGTCTAAACTTTAGGTTTCGCTTTTTAATTGTTATAATTAATTATTTATTTTGAGCAATTCAGTACTAAAAATAAAATCTAAAATAAAAAAAAAATTATATTCAATGGTGTGATTTCTGTCGTTTCAATGATTAAAAAAAAAATCAACTATGTAATTTATTGGTTAATGTGATTATTTAATTAAATGTTATTAAGTAATGTAATTATTTATTGTCCTTTTATTAGTATTCGACCTAGAATCTTATTTGCGTTGCTTTGATTGTTGAGAAATTATCAATTTCATTACTATTATTTTTTTATTCCATAATTTTTTTATCCACATAATTTATGACTATTATTTTTTTTATCTACACAATGCAAGGCTACGACCACTAAACGTTTCCTAAATAACTGCAAATTTTCGAAATTCAAATTTCCAGTAAAATCTCACCATGTTCTCTATCACAATCTCTTTTATCCTTATATGCTATCACTACCAACATTTTCGGATAACTACTATTTTATTCAAATGTTTGCTTTATTCTATTTCTTCTTCTTCTTTTTTTTTTTTTTGGAGAAGAATTTTCTATTTCTATTTGAATTCAAAAATTTCAAACACAAACTCTAACAAACTTAAACTATTATCTTTAACAACATATACATTCAAACGTTGGTTTGTTAATTAAAGTTTTTTTTTTTTTTTAAATACTTGGTTTAACCCTAATTCTTTTATCTCTCTCAGGTTCACGTACGCACAAACTTTTTGGATTGCATTGAAGAGTCATTGGAATGGAATATTAGATAAGTTCGGGTGAGAGACTTTACAAGAATTATTATATGTATTAAACCTCACATAAAGTGGTTGTTATCTAAGAAATTGTTGTAAAAGAATTTCTTTTGTAATAGAAACTATGTTTCTTTTGTATACAATTAACGTGTATCTCTTGCCATAAAATTTTCAAATTAAGCTTTTATTTACTTATGTTATGGATGTGTAGTAAATGACTAAATTTTAGGATTAAAAATACTACATTTTACGAATAGACAAAAAATGATAACTGTCATACATAAAATTTGGAAAAAAAAAAAAAAAAAAAAAAAAAAAAAAAAAAAAAACCCACATCAACAACACCAAGAACGTGAGAGACTTTACAAGAATGAAATATTAGACTTTTAATTTTTTTTCCCTAAAATTTAGCATTTTTTTTTTCAAAATCAGATATGTTAGTGCCTAAATATAAGGATATGGATGGAGAAATTATAGTAGTAGTTTTATTGTAGGAGTCTTTCTTTTCCAAAATATGGACGACATTAAAAAAAAAAAAGAGGAAAACGTGAGATTTATTTTGTATACAATTAACATGTATCTCTTCACATAAAATTTCCAATTTAAGTTTTATTTACTTATGTTATGGATGTGTAGTAAGTGACAAAATTTTAGGATTAAAAAAACTACATTTTAGGAAAAGACAAAAAATGATAACTGTCTTACATAAAATTTGAAAAAAAAAAAAAAAAAAAAAAAAAAAACAACATCAACAACACCAAAAACGTAAAAAATAAAATAAAATAAAATAAAAAATAAAAAATAAAAAGAAGAAGGAAAACTTGAGATGTTTAACGTGGGATAGAAAGTGGAAATTTTTTAAATAGTACATAGATAGAGAGAGAGAGAACGTGAGAGACTTTACAAGAATGGAATATTATATTTAAAATTTTTTCCCCTAAAATTTAGCATTTTATTTTCTTTCAAAATCAATTATGTTTGTGCCTAAATATAAGGATATGGAAGGAATTATAGTAGTAGTTTTATTGTAGGAGTCTTTTTTTTCCAAAATATGGAAGAGATTAAAAAAATAAAAAAGGAAAACATGAGATGCTAAAAAATAGGATTTTTAAAATAGTAAATGGATAGATGTGTGTATATATATTTTTTTAAAAAAAAGACAAAGTACAAGATGTAAATACTTTGAATTTTCGAAAATGAGAAAACAATAAAAAGGATTTCATTTTTCATTAAAAAAAACGTATTATTTATTTCAAAAAGTAAATTAAAGATTAAATTAAGAGAGGAGTATATACTTAGTTTAATGCTTTGGTCTAAATTTAAAGTGCGATTTTGAGTAATAGTACATGACAAAAAATGATAACTGTCATATATAAAATTTGAAAAAAAAAAAAAAAAAAAACAACAACAACAACATCAACAACACCAAAAAGGTATTAAAAAAAAAAAAAAAAAGGAAAACTTCAGATGTTTAACGTGGGATAGAAAGTGGAAATTTTTAAAATAGTACATAGATAGAGAGAGAGAGAACGTGAGAGACTTTACAAGAATGGAATATTAGATTTAAAATTTTTTTCCCTAAAATTTAGCATTTTATTTTCTTTCAAAATCAATTATGTTAGTGCCTAAATATAAGGATATGGAAGGAGAAATTATAGTAGTAGTTTTATTGTAGGAGTCTTTTTTTCCAAAATATGGAAGAGATTAAAAAAATAAAAAAGGAAAACGTGAGATGCTAAAAAATAGGATTTTTAAAATAGTAAATGGATAGATGTGTGTATATATATATTAAAAAAAACTAGCCTCTGAGCACGCGCTCACGCGCGTGCTTAGAGGCTCTTCTCTTTTTTGGGTAAGGGTTAATTTAGAACATTTATTATAATTTGGAATTATTACATTTTTCAATCACAAAAAAAAAAAAAAAAAAAAAAAAAAAAAAACCTAGGGGTGTGATGAGTGCCTTCCTGTTTTCTTTTCTTCTATTTATTTTCATGTCTCTTTCTTGGGGGAAAAAAGTGTGAGGAAATTCTGGGAATTACACATTCAATTCAGTGACACTACATTAGTTATTTAGACATTCAAAGATAGAAAAATGCTAAAGCTACTACCAATTTTCCAAAAAAGCTTACAACTGACATGGCAATGAATGTGTTTGGCGTTACATTAATAACATAATAAATTCCTAAATTGCTTAGCTGTTTGTTTAAAAGTCGGCACATCAATTGGTAAGGACTATATAATACAATTTGCAAAAATTGTAAGATCACTCTAAGGGATACATTATTAGTGGGTAGTAGGAGTAAACCCACATCTTCCCTTCGCCCTCAGCTTGATACCAAACATATCAAATAATATATATATCTAATCCAATATTAATAGCTTTTTCTTCTGTAAATCTTCAAACGTTAATGAGCCACGGTCTTTCCTCTCTTAGGGCATTCATTTATAAGTAAGCATTTATAATCACAAGTAGATTGTTTGCTTCCCACCAAGAGAGTTTTCTAAAATAAGTGAAAATGCTATCATATGCTGGTATAAATTAATTTTTTTGTAGTCTGACTCTTTTATATCCTTTTGTAGGGGACTTCATATGAAGTTGTTGATTGCTCCCATGGTAAGCAACTCTGGGAACTATGTAAAGAGAAGTATGAACCACTATGGCTTAAAGGGGGAAACCACTGTGATTTGGAGCTCCAATTTAGCACAAGATTCTTTCTTCAATATCTGTGCTTAATTTTGGTAGAATCTTACTTTAGCCACTTATAGTAAAGAATTAAGAAATCATTTTTGTAACTGGACATGCATTTGAATAGAAACTAAAAGTGTTCATGTATAATTTGGTTTATAAGCAATATGTTGTGTGTAGTTTTTTGGTTGGTATGTATGTCATGTGTTAAAAAAAAATGCATATATGTTTAGACTTCAATAGGATTTTTTTTTTTTTTTCTTTTTTAGTTAGTATGGTTTAGTAGGAGTTGTGAAATTGAATTAACCATCTATTGAATGGATAGGGTATGGAGAATATGTGTCTTAAATTAATGAGGTTGAGAAAATTTGTGTCCTAAAGTAAGCTTAAACAAAACATAGTTTCTTATCAAAATTTGTGGTCTATATGCATTTATGATTTTTTTTTTTTTTTAGTTTTTTATAAAGCTTCTAAGATACATTTACTTTGTGCATTATATAAATGTTGGGGTTGAACGAAATCTACAAAGGTCTGTATTCATTCCTCACAAAAGGGACATGACAGGCAAAAAATAGTGGGAAAAAAAATTTGGCTGATTGGAAGGTAGCAGGAACAAATGAAACGACTACAAACAGTGTTTTATTTATTTATTTTTTTTTGACTGAATGCTAACAAAGTGTAGTTGTGATCAAAAGTTGAAGAGCTCTCATAGCTCGATAACCAAACTCCTTCAAAACTTGATTTAGGCATTGGAGAAACAGTTAATCTCACTCAAGAAAAATCTATATATACCACCACAGGTCAGAAAATATTGGAGGAATGTTCAGCTTTCACAAGAAACAGTGATTCATATGTTCCTATTTCAAACTCAAGAAATTAAAGAACTAACAGAATTCTAGGAAGTAATAAGCTATTTATCTTGCAAGTTTGGATCCTTAGCACCCGAATCTCACTAACAGTGTTGCATGTTTGAATTTCTTGGTGTGACGATGCATCATCATCATCATTATTATGCAATTATTGAAGGAAGAAATAGGAAGATGTGATCTTAATCTCAAGTCCAACCCAGAATGTGAAGGAATATTAGTTCCATCTAATTGCCTTTTAGGTTACAATTGAAATCCGAGATGAATTTGTATTTTATACTTACCTTTTTAATCCATGTTGAGGAAGAGATCAGCCAATCATGACAATTTAAAAGAACATTTGTCCCTTTAGTATGGGGGAGAAGTGTATTTAAATATTATTAAAAAAAATTATTTCTAATAAATGTAAATAAAAAGGTTCCCGCACATAGTGCGGGTTAAAAGCTATAGTAAATAAAGGATATGGATTTGTGTAACTGAGGCACTAGAAATGCTAAAAGACCATCTATCTCGATCTCATTAGTTATTAGTCCCTTAAATTTTTTTTTTTTTTTGAAACAGCTGGTATACTAAAAGACATGAAGAAGAGAGAGAGTTTTGGTGTAAGTTTAGGCAATTAATGGGAGAATTTGATGATTGTAGAGAAACTTCATAGGAGGTGCCACTTGGCAAAAGTATAGATTCTCGCACAATGAGGTCAGTGGCGACTCCAGGAATTTTTCCCAGGGTGTTCCTTAAGAAACATAATTTTTCCCAGAGGGGGCTCCAAGAATTTTTCCCAAATGTATTATTGTTTAGTTGTTTCATTAATTAGTTTGTCTTTTATGAACCATAATTTGTTATATTGTTGTTTCATTAATTATAAAATTATTAATTGTTGTTTAGCCTAATATAATATAATTTATTTATCTTTTATAATGTATTGGTTAATTAAATTATTAATTATCGTTTATTAGTTGCTTTCCCCAATTAATTATTGATTAATTAATATCCCAAACAAACAAAATTAATTAGTTCAACTAATTACTATGATTGTTTGATACTTGGAATATCACATTATTACTTAACAAAAAAAAAAAAAAAATCAATAAATTGTGCAGCACAAAAATATATAGGCCGTATAGCTTAAGTCCAAGTCTAAAAAAGAGTGATTCATTACCTATTTTATGACCATTAGTTGAACTAATCAACTAGCACATAGCACACAGCCATATTTATTAATTATTAGTTGCAGACTTGCACTAGCACTAGCACACAGCACACTTGCACTACCCTACCCCAATGCCCCATGGCCCCAATCACAAGACTAGAGCCAATCAGATAAAGCCAATTTATTGTATCTCACCAAAAGACACCAATACCAACACTAAAAGACAATTAATAATCTCACCAACACCAACACCGGATAATTCAACCAAAAAAAAAAAAAAAACACCAACACCGGATAAAGCCAAAAACAGGGTAAATATTAATAAAGAGAAACTGAGATGAAGAGAGAGAGAGAGACTGAGAGATAGAGATGAAAAGAGAGAGACTGAGAGATAGAGATGAAAAGAGAGAGACTAAGACAGAGAAAGAGAGAGAGAGAGAGACTGAGAGATAGAAGTCTGAGATGAAGAGAGAGAGACTGAGACAGAGATGAAATACCTTGAGGTTAAGGGAGCAAGGAGGCCTGAGACTAAGGGGCGGCGTCGTCAAGACTCGGGCAGCACATCAAGGTGAGGAAGACCGATCCGATCTCCAATCTCCTTCTCCAATCTGCCGATCTCCTTCTCTGATCCGGCGATTTGTTGGTTTTGGCGTTTTGGAGCTCAGTATATTGGGTTTATGGGTTAGGTTTTTTTCTTTAGACTTTAGGTTAGGTTTCTTTCTTTCTTTCAAGCGCCGTCTGTTGGTTCCTAAGAATCTGATTTCAGTATATTGGGATTTGGGTTTTTTTTTTTTTTTTTTTTTTTTTTTTTTTTTTTTTTTTGTGGAGAATTCGTGGGTTTGCTACTGAATCTGTTGGTTTGCTTTACCTTGTTTTTTTTCTTTAGATTGGATTTGCTTTACCGATTGATGTTGGGCTTTTTTTCCTGGTAGGCTTGCTCTATTACAATTATTTATTTATTTATTTATTTATTTATTTATTCAGATTTTAGTTCAATATATATATATATATATATATATATTTTGCTGCTTGAAAGTAGAACAAATATATTTATATATATATATATATATTTTTTTTTTTTTTGTTTATGTGAGGGTGTTCCTAATTTTGATTGAGGGTGTTCCTATTTTTTTTTAAAGGGTAAACAAATAAAAAAATTTAATTATTATATATAATTTTTTTTTCCAGTTTAGGGTGTTCCTGGGAACACCCTGGGACCAACGTGGCGTTGCCACTGAATGAGGTTTTTGATTTTATATATACTAACTGCAGACCCACACGATGTGTGGGAATATAAATATTATGTAATAAGGTGTAATATATAAAAGGTAACAATTATTTTAAGTATTGTCTTTTTTTTTAAAAGATTTTACAAGTAATTTTTTTAATCTTTTTATCTCTACAAATATATCATTTTATTATTTTTTGTGTGTTTGATTAATATTTTTTAAAGGTGAGCCATATTCTTCTAACTTCTATTGTAGTGTATTATATTTATCTAATATACCACTAAACTTTATAAGTTTCAAATTTATTATTCAAATTTCTCATCTCTTTAGGAATAGGGAAATTATTATAATAATCAAAACTCATCCCAAAATTACAACATTATCTTCACCAAAATTAAAATGAAACTAAAGGAATAAAAAAAAAAAAGACTTGATAATAATTTATTACTCAAACAATTGGTAGGCATATTCAAATTCCTATTTCCAAATGAAACTAAGTATTAACCCAAACCAAAATTCAACCAAAGCTAGAAAAGGGAAAGAGAAGACTTTCTAATGGGAAATTAGGAAAAAAAAAACACACACACACACAATACCAAAACACATATTAAAAAAGAAAAAGAAAAAGAAAAAAGAACCATCAACCTTAATTAGAGGTATAAGAAAGAGCAAAAATCTACAAAGAGAGAGAGAGAGAGTACTCACAGTTTTGTGGGGGAAAAAATATGGACTGAATGAGGAAAATGATATCAAATTTATACAAAATGAAATTGGGAGAGAAGGAGTCAAAATATAAGAATGAGGAAGAAAGTGTAACCGTAAAGTTGAGAGTAGTGGGGAGATAAAGAGACAAAAAAAGAAGGGAAAAAGTTGTAAAAAATGTAATAGTAGGTGTGAATTAATGGGGGAGAAGAAGAGTTTATTCTTTATTTATTTTTTATTTATTTTTGAGAATTGGGGAGAAGAAAAGTTTAAATAGAGAAAAGAAAGTATAGAAAATTTGTGGAAGACATGGCTGCTAATGTGGCTCAACAAGAGCGTAGTAACAATAAATACTACGTTTCAGCTTTTAGATATATATATATATATATATATTGATTTTATAAAATATGAGAATTGTTAATAGGTTATCCGTGCTAGGTAAACATGTAAACTTGACTACGTGACCTATTTATTAAATGGGTTATGTTAGGTCATGCCGACCCTAATACATGTTTATTAAATGGGTTATGTGAATCGTATCGTGTCAACTTGTTTAATAAACAAGTCATGTTAGGGTTGAGGGGTTGTGACTTGATTAATAAACGTGTTGTGTTCATGTAGATTTATATGGTTGGATACTTATGAGTTAACATGACATGAACACGACATGTGAAAACAAATGATCATCCCTCGAATTGAATGTTGTTTTCTTTTGATTGTTTGAGGAGCTTGCACACAAGTGGCTTTAATGCCTTGAGATTTTTTTTTTTTTTTTGGTGAGAAACAAACACACACACAAGGGGAGAGAGAAATTGGGTCTAAAATAAAGGCACATCATAAACTCCGCTTAAAAGTCATGGTAACTAGCTTCTATAATGCTCTCTTATAATATGTCTCGGGATTGGGCTTATAATATCTGTATAGTGTATACCCATTGTGGTTTTCTTCTGTTTTAAATCTAAAGATTTTTAATAGAGGGAAGAGAGAAAAGCTCCCAAGTACCAATGTTCTTAGTTAAAGTTTGTGAAGTATGTAGAGCCATTTGATCTTTCAGAGTGGGAGAAGAGAGTGACAAAAGGCATCAAATGTTAAAGAAACTGGATGGAAACAACAGAGAAGAAAACAACCTCAATGTAATTTTTTGATGTAGGCATATTTCTTCAAAGTCATGCTTCATTGAAGTTTTTTTTTCTATTTATTTTTTTTATTTTTTTTTATACCATTCAAAAAAGGCATTAACCATAAGTAGCATTTACACCATGTTCCATAGTCGGCCAGCAGTAGTAAGTTGGCTCTTTTGTAGCTAAAACAGCTAACAACCATACATGGTTAAGGATAACCTTAGAAACAAAAATCAGCCTGCAATCTAATCCCATCTGCTGTAGGGAGGACAAGTTTGCCATGAGAGTTCTCTCTTTCCAATCTGGGGCTCATTTCTTGTCCACTACTTGAACTAGCTTTTTGCAATTACTTAACATCAAAATTTGCTGATATCCAAGGTTCTTAGCTTTGACTGCTGCCTCCACTATCGCCTCTTAAACTGCACCAGCAACAGATCCAGTAGCATAGCTCCTAATACCACAAAACACTACTTCTCCTTGTAGATTTCTGGCCTCATATGCATAAGCACTTCTTTTAGCTCTCTTTCTTTTTGCACTTGCTAACTTTACGTTCAGCTGCCACTGCCCACCAATTGGAATTTGGTCTGTATTTTGCTGCTGCCTCTATGTGCCCAGTGAATCAGCCTCAATTTCATGGTACCTGCAAGACAGATTTTGAGCAGTTAAGAGCGCTTCTATTGGGTTAGGTTGCTTATCTTCAGGAACCACCAAATTCCATGGTTCCATATCGACCATAAGATGGTAAACAGAGTTTGCAGGTATTTCATTGACTCCTGATTGTGTCTTATCAGCAAGGACCCAACCCACCCTTGGACAGAAACATTGTTTAGCTCAGAAGTATGAATACCCAATGATGAACCATGCCAAATGGCTCTAGCAAAAGAGCAGTAGAGGAAAAGATGAGTGGTGCTTTCATCCTCAGAATTGCAGAGAGGGCATGTACTATGGACATTGATCCCTCTATTACACAAATTCAAAAATGTAGGAATACTGTCATGCATGTTTTTCCACACAAAGATTCCAATTTTCAGAGGGATTTTTACTTTCCAAATTAGGTTCCAAACCTCCTGGGGAATGGTATTGTGAGCATGGTGATCCTGCCCTGAGGCCTGGTAGTCTTCTTGAAGTATAGAATAGGCTCTGTGTACCTGAAATGAAACCCCTCATTTACAAAGAATAAGACAAACGCATATCTGGCCTTCCCAAGGCTAAGTCGGTATATTTGTGGTATCCATTGGAAGCACCGCTTATATTTCTCCTCAAGAAAACGGAAGGAAATCTATAGGCAGTGAACACTAAGGTCTAAGGGCCTCAGTCTATGATAATTACTAGTGCTAAAGCTATGCCACCGTAGCCTAGTAAACATTGATAAAAAAATTTAACTGCATTTATTGAACAGTCATTTATGCATAAATAAAAAAAAGATAAATGTATTGTGTTATTAGATTATGAGCTATATATAGTTCATGGTTCTATAAATTTAGTTGTAGCAAGCTTGAAGGCCCCCCACTTCGATTGTAAGAATGAACTAGTTGGGGGAAAAAAATGTATCGGTCCCCTGTTTGAGTAGAATTAATGTGATATACCCATTTATGCTTCCATTTTTTCTTTGGAAAACCAAACAAGTAGCATGTTGAAACATTCAAACCCAGTACATCATTGTTCAACCGTTCGAAAAAAAATAATGGGACCTCCTCTATCCAAGTTACATAATCTTCAATATTATGTGCACATCATGCCAAAATGAGTATCTAGAAAAACTAATTTCCCATTGCTGAACATGTTAACGTTGCTGATGAAATTTAGCTTCCTTCACAACGTTAGCCCACCAAAACTCGTAGTTTCCATGTTCTTGAAGTTTTGCTATATATAATCCCCCACGAAAACTCGTCCCCTCTGTATGCCAACATCATGAGCAAATCGAATGGTTGGACTGCAGCCTCAAGTTCTGCCACAAAGCTCTCCATAACTGGTCTTCCTTTTTGGCTCATTGCTACAATGAGCATTCCTTTGTTCATTCCGGATTATGACTCTCGCTCCTATTCTATGTAAATCCTCAAAAACTGCACCATCAAAATGTTCCATGTACATAGGTTTACAGGGAGGATTCCAATGCAGTGTGAGATTAATACGTTGGCCTGTTACAGCTTGAGTTGTTGAACTACCTGAGTTGCAGATTGCTTGAAATTCCTGCCAAAATTCTATAGCCTCACCTGCTATGACACTTGGCTGTTTTGTAGACTGCTCAAAGACCCACTTATTCCTTGCCTTCCAAATCATCCAGGACAGTATAAGGAATTGCTCCACAGTGTTGTCACAGTCCTCCTCCAATACAGGCCAAAATATTCTAACAAAGTCTAAGAATTCATGCTCCAATTACCCCTTTTTTGTAGCACCAAATTCTTTGTGCCTCTTCACAATTCCATAATTCATGCATCATGTCATCCTCATTTAATTTGCAGCTTGGCCATGATGGCTCTGTTAGAACCCTTCTGTTCACTAGATTGGCACATGCAGGTAGAATGTTATGACATGCTCTCCATGCAAACATCTTAACTTTATTAGGGACCTTTGCTTTCCAAATTGAGCACCAAACCATGTCCACTGCAATTTTACTGGAGCTTCCAATTCCTATTGAGCACATCCCATCTTGTACATTTTATTTATTTTTTCATACCAAACTAGAAATTCAGTACCTATTAGAAATTTCAGCAATCCAAACTTTACTTAATGTAATGAAGATAGGAACATTGAAAAGCAAACTCATTAGAACCATTGGTTTATACCCATAACATTATCAGGGACTATAAAACCTAGTACCACAACAATAATAAAAATCTATACAAACTCCCAAGATTTTCATGTTTGTTAAGGATATTTAAGGAATCACATATCCTAGATACAAACAAGTGAACAATATTCAAATCACAAACCAAACATATATGGTGTGTTGAACTATTAGAGACAATTAAGGGATTCCCAATCATCTTAATTAAGGGGTTTCCAATCAGCTGTAATTATGAGATTTGGCAACCGTTAATTTTTTCTCTAGGTTCATTGTAACAGCATCTATATATTCAGACCAATGTAAAAGTTCTATACACAGAAAATCCAATCCAAATTGGTTCAACCTTGTCATATTCGATCCCATGACCAAATTGCCGACATTGTTACCAAACCTTTGGGTAAGGATTCTTTTCAACAACTTATCAGCAAGCTGGGCGTTACTCATGTACACGCTCCTCCTTTATGGGAGTATTAGAGACAATTAAGGGATTCCCAATCAGCTCAATTAAGGGGTTTCCAATCAGCTATAATTATGGGATTTGGTAGCTGTTACTATTCTGTCTAGCTGCAATTATGGGATTAGGCTGTCAATATTTTTGTCTAGTTTCATTGTAACATCATGTATATATTCAGACCAATGTAAAAGTTCTATACACAGAAAATATAATTCAGAGTTCAGACAAATCTTTGTCCTCCAATCTTATTTTACATGAACATATTCATTTATTTTTCATAAAAAAAACTCAATTATTTGTCTTTTCCAACCTCACTGTGCAAAGATGAATGAAGTATGGCTCTATTTTGCAACTCTACTCAACCTTGCCTCCTAGCTCTAAAGCTTAGCATTGAATTATCTCTTGAATTTGATGCAAAAAGTGCGAAAGATTAAAGAGACACAGAGAGAGAGAGAGAGAGAGAGAGAGAGAGAGAGAGAGAGAGAGAGAGAGAGAGGTGTATGTGTCACTTATAGAATGGAATCAGGACTGTAGAATTCTAGAGCTAATTACGTGCCCTTGATGGACTTCTTGAGTTCCCAGTTAAACCAACAGAAGATTCATCTAGCTTAAGAATGTCAATGGAAGACGATATAAAAAATTGAGTTGTTGTGGCATACGGTAGGCACATCAATTACTGCATTTGAAAAAACTGGCTACTAAGAATAAACCCCAAAGAGAACTCATAGAAAGAGAACCCATCGAGTTGAATCTTCACAAGTTTTCTTGGGCTCAACATGTTGATTAGGAGCTTTCTTACATTTTTCTTGTTCATTGTTCTCAACTTTTCGATTAGATCTCTCCATCCAACATCTTTCCCCTACTTTCTTTTAAAAGAAAACTAGAGTAGCACTTGAGCTTTGTTGATAAACAACAGTATATGTAGAAAAGAAATCATTCTATGAGACAAAGGGTCTCATTAAAAAGCCTTAGCAATATGGAAATATCTTCACAAAGAGTGGAAAACAAATTTTGCTAGAGGATAGGAAATAGCAACCTCATATGTCAGATAATGCATAAAGCTATCAATAAATTTGAGCAAGCTAAGACATAGCAGTGAAGATCTAAGACATTACAATTCCTTGCATGTTAAGGGCACAAACTCCTTTCAAAATTATACTGGAACTGAATTAAAAGAGCATGAGGCGTGTTATATGCAAGGAGGTGAGAATACATGATAGGTATTTTTTTCATACTTGATGCACTTGTCACACCTGCACGGAGTTGATAGTCTGTGTTTAGAATGAAACGTAAAGTGAAAAAAATAAAATGTTACTTTGTCTTATCTATAGAAAATGGACATTGTACCTAATAATAAAAACTACAGGTATCTATTTAACACAATTATAAAATAAAATAAAATAAAAAGATTAAAAAATTTAAAAAAAAAAAACCTAAAGGATGGAGCTTATTCTAATAAAGGACAAGAAGGATTCATCTTCTGAATCATAGAAAGAGAAAAAAACATCAGTTATTACAATAAGCCAAAAGTCATGGTTAATAGGAATTGAGTTCCCATTTACTACCAGCCGGTTAGCTTCTATGAGAATAGATAATCCCCATTTTTTTTGGATAAATAAACATTTTCATTAAAAATCAAGAAAATTGCTACCCCAATACACAAGTGTGACTCAAGTACAATTTTCTTTTCACTTCTTATTTAATGAGAAATCTTCCTAGAAGGTAGTGTGAATCTACACCCAAACTTTGCTTCAAAATGTGGTAGTAGTATTTTTCTAATTTCCATGGGTTGGTAAGTAGTCAATCAAGAATATAATTGCAAGGTTCGATGCATCATACACACACACACACACACACACACATATATACACAAATAGTTTTTAAAAGCTTTTTTTTTTCATTTAATACGTAATGAAAATTTTTTATGAAGTAAATTTGAGCTAACAGTTTTTAAAAGCCTTTTTTGTCTTTTAATATGTAATGGAAAGTTTTTTATGAAGTGAATTTGGGCTTTTGGAGTAAGTGAATGACCTGCCTAGTTTAAAACCAGAACTAGGGTGTACCTTAAGACATATTGTTTTCAAGGTTTTGAGAAGACCTTAATAACAAATGAATTTCTCTCAGACATGTTTAGTTAACTTTATTTTTTGTGAACTCCCTTGAACTAGTTTGAATGATGTTGAGAAAGATTCTTAATCCACAACTCCTTAACAGCCCCCCCCCCCCCTCCCCCCCAACAAACCCCAGCAAAAAACAAAAGGAGAAACAAAAAGCTTTAAAGAATTACTTTTCACCTATTAAAATCAATTCTTAAAATACACCCACATCCAGTTTATAAGGGAAAAAAAATTAAGATTAATCCTAATCTGAATACAATATCGAATGAATCCTAAACCCAGATTGTTTATCTACATGGTTGTGAAGCTTCCCCTTTCTCTAGTATGAGATTTAGGGAGAGTGGTTGTGGTATTGGGGTATTTATGCAAGAATACCACACATTATATGAATCTTGAAAAAAAAATTTATTGCCAAGACAATCAATCTTTTTTTTTCCCCATCACTCAATAAGAGTATTGGGATAGGTACTAGTAGTTTTCTTACAATCAATCCTTGTTTCTCTAAGTTGTGAAGAATGTTTATGTCCATATATTTTTGGTGGTTTGAGAAGTTAAGCAACATATAGTGCCAACCTGAATCACAGACAAAGTTCATTACAAAAACCTTGGCTACAGCCTACAGGTAAATTGGAACTTTTGCATTGGATTACAGAAGGTATACTTCTTTTCCTCATCAAATACGTTGTGTAAGCAGATAGTGTAATTGAGGTGAGTTCTTAAATGGACAAATGTCTGTGGATATTATATACCTGAGCACATTCATTGAGAGAGCCCATCTTCAGTTCACAGTATGCCATGAAGTTTAAGATGCTTAGCCCATAACCTTCTGCAGAATTCAGAAGCGAGTTAAACTATTAAATGTTGGTTTTCATTTTCCAACTATCCTTTCTACATGCATAAGACTTACTTGAAATTGGAGCTTTTTTGGTAATGCTTGTCTTGTGTTCCATTGACAACAATGTGACTTAGAACTACTTTAAAATTTTAGTTTGAGCTTTAGGAAATTGGCTAAAGAACATGGACAGAGGATCCTAAAGAATAGAAAGATCAATTCCAAAAACTTAAGGAATAAAACAGTTATATCAGCAACTACAGTTGCTATCCCAACAATAATGAAGTTGTGGCCCAGCCATCCTCACTATAATTCAAATATTCCTAAGTAACAGAAAAAGAACAAAAAATAATAAAGACCTATGCTTTTAGATTATATTATTGAAAAATAGCTCTTCCGCCAATCAACAAACTATATCGTTTCAAAGATCCTAATCAAAGGCATTAAAATGTCAAGCCATTTAAACTTTTGGACAGCATGTCCTGCTTTTAAATGGTCAGCTAACCTAGTAAACTATCAAAGACTAGTAAGGTGCAAAGCTGCAATGCGAATCATTCATGGTTCTCATCTCAAACAATCTTGTACACAGCCAAACAAATGTAGTGTAGCTTTTAAGAGTCAAAATGATACACATTTTTCTAAAAAATTCAAGATTCTATGTGTTTGGTACACATCAATTTTTAAAATAAGAAACCATTTGATTAAAAAAGAATGACTGGAACTAGGAAATTAATTGTTGCGGGATTATTCTTGACTATAGCGAGTACACATGCTTGATAAGTAAGCAGAAAATATGCATCTTAAGTAGACCAATCAGATCAATAAAATATACATATGAAAACCTATTGTCCAATAATGAAAACTAGACTGACCTCCCATCCAAGGTGGGGGAAATTTTGGGCCTAATACTAACTCCAACACCAACTATCACAATTAACTGCATTAGAAAAATAAAAATCAATTAACACAAAATAAATACTTTGAGTAATTGAAAAGTCTATGTTAATAATCCAACTATGGATGAGCCTCTTAATTTTGAGAGAGAGAGAGAGAGGGAGAAGAAAGTGACAAAAGGCATCAAATGATAAAGAAAATGGATGGAAACAATAAATGAGTAAACAACCTCAATGTAATTTTTTGATTGAGGCCTATTTCTTTAAAGTTCAATCAAAATGTCCTTTTTTTTCTTTGATGGTGGAAAGAAATTGAATTTGGAGTCATAATTTACAAAGTCATGTTCCATTGAACTTGAACCCAAATGAAACCCATCATTTACAAAGGTTAAAACAAAACGCATATATGGCCTACCCAAGGCTAAGTCGGATCCACTGGAATCCTCACTTGTTTTTCTCCTCAAGAGAGCAAAAGGAAATCTCTAGGCAGGCGAGCACTAAAGGCTAAGGGCCTTAGTCTATAATTACCAGTGCTAAAGGTATTCCACCATAGCCTAGTAAACATTGATTAAAAAAAATAAAAAAATTAACTGGCATTTATTGAACAGTAATTTATGCATAAATAAAAAAAGACATTCATACAAAGTAGTATAGTCTCACAAGCTAACATAGAATCGTCTAAAATTATAAATAACAAAAAAATGAAATTGTCTAAACTGATTAAGTAACTTAATGAGTATTACTGGTAGGGTTAATATTCACATGCAAAATTAACATTACACAAGCTTGATATTTTAAACCAATCATTGGTTACGATATGTACAAATTTTTTTGATGAATCAATCAATTTTATTAAATACAAACTAGAGTACACAGAGCCTTAAAGGGAACTACACCAGATGGAGGAACCCTTTGTGTGCACAAAAAATACAAGCACAACAGTGTCACCTCAAAATAGGCCAACGGACTAAGTCCACCTATCCTTTAAAAAAAATGATAAACCTACATAGCAAATAGAAATACAACAAAGGGATGATCCTTGTGAACAAACCAACAGTTGTGACTACATCAAGACACTAGAATGCTCCATTTTGCAGAAGACTAGAAACAATAGCCATCATCATAACCATATTATGTCTTCTTAAATAGCATACAAGTATTCAAGCCCCATTTGCCGCATACTATCCATGGCATCTAAATTACACCCAAAGAAATTAAATAAGAATGAAAATTCATAAGATATCCAAGATATATAACTATAATTCAAAGGGACAGAAAAAAATTCACAATTGCTAATAATAATAGAAACTTTTATATTTTCAAGAATAGAGATTCATTCTAAAGTCTCAAAAATAAGAACATCACGTACCATAGAAACAGTCATCTTCTTCCACCACATTTGTGGGCATTCTTCTTCAATCTTCTGAGCATGATATGCTGCTCTAATTTGACCATCCTCACAAGACACTTTGGTTTTCCAATTTTAAACATAAGATATCCCATAAACATTCCGAATATTGTTCCACATGCGTAACCTATGGATACAGCTTGCCAACCAAACCCATTTTCATGCTCTAAATTTTCATCTTGATGTAAGGTAGGTGGTGGTGGTTGCTTTGCCTCGTGGTTGTCACATGTTTTTGACAATGGAAACCCACACAATCCCAAGTTATCGGTGTATGAATCATTGTTGAATGTATTGAATTGATTTCCTGAAGGTATGTGTCCTGTGAGTTGGTTATGTGATAGATTTAAGACTGCAAGTGACGTTAGATCTACCAATTGACTAGGAATCTCCCCACCGAGCTTGTTGAAAGAGAGGTCTAACCATTCAAGATTGGTCAAATTTCCAATTGATGATGGAATATAACCTATAAGGTTATTGTGAGAAAAGTTGAGCCCCTTGAGTGATTTAAGCCTTCCAATTATCTTTGGCATCTCTCCTGTGAAACTATTGTTTGAAAAATCAATGCTTGTTAAGATGTTCAGGACTCTCTCCATCTCAATATATTGCCCTTTGATCATGATATTCAATGAATCTTGATAATAATTTTCTCCCATATATTTCAATGCAGCCACACTTTCATTCACATACATCATGGCTTTAAAATATTCGAAATATTTTATTGGCAAAGGACCATTAAACTGATTGTTAGAGATGTCTATGATTCTCAAATTTGGGAAAGAAAATTTGGTTTTAGGATTGCCTATATGACCTTGAAATTTGTTTGATCTTATGACAAGAATTTGCAATTTCTGAAGACTTCCCAACGAATAAGGGAAGGTTCCACTTATCTTATTGTTTCCAAGATCTAGAACTTCCAAGTCTATACAATTTACCAAAGATTGCGGCAATGACCCTTCCAATTGATTGCCATTAAGGTTAATATTCCTAAAATTATTTCCTTTGGAAAATATTGCAGGGATGGAACCATGAAGGCTATTCATTCGCAAATCCAACACCGAAAGGGCAGTAGAGTTTACCAAACACTTCGGAATCATTCCGCTTAAGTTGTTATGAGACAAGTCTAGAACTTGAAGGGAAATTGCATTGCAAATAAAAGAGGGGATTTCTCCAGTGAATTTGTTATTGGAGAAAAACATAAAGTGCAGACTTGAAAAATTTAGAGTGGGAAATGGTCCTTGAAGCAAGTTGTCACGAAGATTAACATAATATAATGAATTCATTCCCACATCCCCCAACCATTTTGGAACTCGACCATAAATTTTGTTATTGGAAAGGTCTAAGTATTGTAAATTTGTTGTCAGTCTTAAGAAAATTGGGAATTCACTAATGTTGGAGGAAGATAAGTTCAAATATTGAAGATTGGGCAGGGCATAGGCAACATTATTATTGATGCTAATTGAGTTATTTGACAAATCAAGAGTCTCAAGATTTTTGAGCTTTGAAAACATTTCGGACCCCAACATAATACTCAAGTTATTTGATGAGAGAGATAGGCTAGTAAGGTTCACAAGTCTAGATACTGACCTAGGTATAGAGCCATGTAGCTTATTATAACCCAAATAAAGGCTCTGCAATGAATTGTACTTGAATTCACCAATCTCACCAATGAATTGATTACCATAAAGATTTAACGTCACCAAAGATGGCAAACTAAACAACCAAGGTGGCAATGTTCCATTTAGGAAATTTGAACTTAAATCGAGATCAACTAGATTCAAACCACTTACGTGACTAGGAAGGGGACCAACAATTGGATTGTACCCAAGGTATAAAGTTGAGAGATTCGGCAAGTTGAATAGTGATGACGGCAACAGACCTGTTAAAAATATTCACCAATAATTAAAAAATTGTTAGTTTGATGCGTCAGCCAAAAAGACCTAAAATTTAAAAGTGGCAATAGAATCTCACCGTTAAAATTATTATTTGATAGATCCAAATATGTAAGTGTGGTAAGGTTCCCAAGCCATGCTGGAATTGACCCCGTAAAATTGCAACCAGGGAGAGCCAAATGCTTCAAGGACTTCAAATTGTCGATAGAATTAAGGAATTCTCTTGAAAACATTCTCCCGGACAGACCTAAGAAATTCAGGGAACTATAGCTGCAATTAGACTTTAGAAGAGAACCTTCAAGGTCCCAATTATACGTTAGATCAAGGGTTTGTATACTGGGAAGGCAAAGGATGTTATTTTTGAGTTTTCCCCGCAAGTCACACTCACGGAGACTAAGAGTTGTCAAAGAGGAGGATAAATTCATCAAAGAATTAGGTCTGATTGAGGACATATTTGTCTGATCCAGAATAAGTTCCCTTAACTGAGTTAGGTTACCAGTGACTCTTTTCCATACTGGAGCTTCGATTAATAGCAGCCTATTCTTAGAAAGATCAAGTGAAACCAGTGAAGACAATTGAGAGATTTCAAACGGGATTTGGCCAGCAAATACGGAATAAGAAAGGTTGAGATAAATCAAACTCTTAAAGTTGCCAAACTCAGAAGGAATTAGGGAGCCATTGAAGTCATTGTCAGCGAGGTTCAACCTCTTGAGATTGGGAAGAAAAAACAGGGTACTGTTGGAATGAATGTGGCCCATAAGCCAGCTGGAAGTAAGGTCCAGGCCAACCACATGGCTTTTGTTTTTGTCACACTCGACCCCATCCCAAGTGCAACAGTGCTTATCCTCCTGCCAACTGGCTGTTTTTGGATAAGAAGGATCATAGAGAGAAGCAGATTTTTTAAGAGAAAAAGACTTACTAAAATGGAGTAGAGCAGAGCATGGTGGCATTGAAGAGAAGGAAGAAGAGAGAGACGATGGAAAGGGAAGTTGAGAATGCAAGATCAAACTGAACAAAAAGAAGACTTGATACTTCCAAGTTGAACGCCTCATTTGATACCCAATTCAACAAAAACAAAACTCTGAAATTGTAGTAGTATTTTTGATGATGTAATAAGAAAGGTATGGGGTGGAATGAATATTATATAGATGCTGCCAAGTCAACTGAAGTCTTCCACCTTTCTTTTATTTAAAAAATAAAGTTAATTTCATGTCATGTGTGAGGTGACGTGAATTGTACAACTTGTTCATGTTCTCATATTTTAAATTTTCTAGTAACCTCCGTATATTAATTATAATATTTTAATAATTGGTAATTGAGACCAGAAAATAGCAATTAATTTGAAATATTGAGACCACAACATTGCATTAGATTGCTTTTCTTTTAAGAAAATAATTCTTTTAAAAATCGTTGGAACACTAAGGCCCTGTTTGGGGAATAAGTTTTAGCAATTTTTTTCATATTTTAAATAATATTATATATATTTTTACACTTTTTCACCTATATGTATATCAAAAACACCCGAATGATATAACTCAAACTCCTCTCTCAAACACCCCCTAAATATTTCATTTGAATTGAAGTGATTTATATCTAGCTGAGTAAATATTATTATTGTGTACTAAAATTAAGAATTAAAATGGACAAATCGGTGGAGTCAAAAATTTAGTTTTAAAAAGTTATATATATATATATATATATTTTAAAATTTAAAATAGTAACGTACAATATTCTCATTTGTTAATAAATAAATGATACATTCAAGAGTCATGCCAAAGTCTGATAAAGATGTGGAGGTCACCATAACTTCTTGTTGAAAATTAAAGTGGTCAGAGCGTGTAAATTGGTGGAAGGTAGGAAGTTTGTGTTCACACTTAAAAAAGTTTGATTTTAGAGACTTGCACAGTTTTCCTCCGCGCCAAAGTCTTTTTTTTTTTTTTTTTTTTTTTTTTTTTTTAACTCTTTGAAATCTTAAGGTCATTTGGTATGTGTTTAAATAATAATTTTTAATTTTTTTAAAATAGTGTAAGTAAAAAAATATGTAAAAATATATGTAATATTATTTAAAAATTGAAACATGTATTTAAACACATGTACCAAACAACCTTTTACCTTTTGAAAAATGCATATCTTTTTTCTTTTTTGAAATCAAAGTGCGCAACCTTTTTAATTGTTTGATTAGTTAAATACATTTCTAAAATCATCTACTACTATTAAAGATTGTCCAAAAGCATTATAGATTCCACTAGTTTTTTATTATTATTATCAAATAGATCTTTAATAGTGACACCAAGAAATTAAGGTCTCTATAATGCGGAGGTTTAAAGCTACATAGTAATGTTATTGACACAATACATAGACATTTTTATCCATAAATATCACTTAATTATTATTCACATTTTATTTTATTTATTCAAAAATTAAGATTTCTTACTTAGATTAATAAGAAAATAACGGAAAAAATGTGCCCAAAAAGGTAAAGTAGGCCTAAACAAGTATTTGTGTTCAAACTTCATGCTTTAAAGTTTGATTTCACATACTAGCACCTTTTTTTTTTTTTGCTAAATATTTTTTTTTTTGGGGTAGGTGCGAGTTTTTTTTTTTTAATTATTTGATTAATTAAATGATAAACGTTTCCTTTTTTGGTAGTAAAAGCCATTGCAATCTTTGAGCAAAAGGTTACAAATAATGCTAAAAACAAGAATTAAGATTGGTTCAAAATTTATAATTAAAAAAAAAGGAGCAACAGTTCCTCAAAAATAAAAGAAAAAAAGAAAGGAGCAGCATGGTCTTTATAACTAGGAGTTGTACGTGGTCAACAGATGTCTTCCACCTTTCTTTAATTTTTTATTTTTTAAAATAGTTAATTTCGAGTCACATGTGATGTGACGTGAAATTGTAAATCTTGTACATGTTCTTATACTTTACACTTTCTAGGAACCTCCATATATCTCATCAGATTAATTATAATATTTTAATAATTGCTAATTGAGTCCAGAAAGGCAGAAACTGACAATTAATTTGAAATATTAAGACCACAAAATTGCATTAGATTGCTCCTCTTTTAAGAAAAAAATTTCATTTAAAAATCGTTGGAGTGCTAAATTTTCCATTTAAAATTGAAGTGGTTTTATCTAGTTGAATAAATATTATTATTGTGCACTAAAATTAAGAATTAAAATGGACAGGTGGCATGTGGCATGTGGTTTGTGTGTGTATATATATATATATATATGTGTGTGTGTGTGTGTGAGGATTCAGTTCAAGTTACGTTATGTATAACTTTAACAAATATTATAGGATGCTACTATGGTCATGTCCAGGTAGGACTTGCTACTTATTTTTTTTAACAAAAAAACATAAACAATTAATTGCATTTAGATTTCAAACTTTCAGTGAGTGTTACTCACACTGCTTGCTTTTTTCTTTTTCTCTTTTGGGTCTAGCCACATACACCATCAATCTTGTTAATTGCTACGCACATCTCCAACGCCATCACATAGAAAGTTTATAGAAATTGCAATTACTGAGCATTACATTTCCCCCTTTTTCAGTGTTTTCATATATTGTTGCTATGATTTTTTTTTTGTTTTTACTATTGCCAAAGACGAGGAAGTCTACAGCAAACATGTATATTTATGACAATAGGTTTTTTTTTTTTTTTTTTTTGAGAACCATGAGATTATGATTTTAGCTAGCTAGTTCGAAAGCTTCCTTAAGGCATACTGTAACATCAACATCATAAGAAAGTGTAGAAAAGTCCCATAAGGTTCGTGTTTAATGGTTACAAATAATTATAAAAGCAAGAATTAAGATTGGTAACATTGGTTCAAAATTTATAATAAAAAGGAAAAAGAGCAACGTGGTTACAAATAAATAAAAGAAGGAGAAGGAGAAGGGGGAGGTGGAAAAATTGTGCGTAAAGCTTGGGGCAATTTTCTAAAAGGTGAAATAGACCTAAGCGTGTAATTGTTAATTGGTTAAATGCAAGGCATGAAGTTTGTGTTCAAACTTATAAAGTTCGACTCTGCAAACTTGCACATCCTTTTTTATTTTTTCATCCAGTTTCTTTTCACTACTTTTTTTTGGGGGGGGGGGGGGGGGGGGGGGATAGAAATAAAGTCGTTTTTACTCGTTACTTTTTGAAATAGGTGAAATTCCAAACAAAATCTTATGAAGGGCTTTATCCAGATAATATGGCTTGACCAAGAATTAACTTAATTCAGGATTTTTGTTGGACTTGAGAATATTGGAACCATTTCTTCATATTAATTGTAAGACTTTTTATTTTTTTATTTTTTTTAGAATACTAAATATTTTTAACACACACACGAGGAGATGGGAAAAGGTTTTTAAAAGAAACTTACAGTGATGTATATTCAAAAGAGCTTAAATATTAATTGTAAGACTGAGTGGCGTTATTACTGCTGTAAGATAATCTCTGGCACTCAATATTTATTCAAAAACATTAACTTCAAAAATGCTGCCTAGTCTTGGTTGTAACTTGTAAGAATTCAAGGCATATACATGTGGATTCAGATCTTCTAGATTTCCTAAAGTACTCTATAATATAAAATTCTTTAAATCTCAACCTTTCTATTAAAATAAATGGTTAAGATGGTGACACATCAATTCACTTATACGATCTTAAATTAGTCTTTCAAAACACATAAATATTCCTATTTCTCCTAAACGCCTTTCAACTTCTAGACTTATCTCTCAAATTTTTATTTATTTATTTATTTTTAAATTATGGACTTATCTCTATTACTTCTTTTTTCAGAAAAATCATCAACCCAAAAACAATGATCATTATAACTTAAGCTTTCGTCTCCACGTTTCTATCTTTAAAAACTAAATAACAACCCAATCATTTTTCATCAGATGCTTTTTTCAAGGGTATAGCTCGCATCTAGCGTTGTTGGCAACAAGATCTTTAAAGTTGGTTCTAGATTCTTGAACCAGTAAAAAGTGTTTGCGTCTCCATCTGAAGAGAATTGCTCAAGCTTATTATTCTAACTTGTTTCATCCTTGGGAGGATTAACCACCCCAATGTTGAAGATAAACCTAGTATTAAGACTTGCTCTGGCTTGGGAGTCCACCTTGACGGCTTGATCTCACTATTTCATTTCTTATTAAATGTTAATATTAATATTCATTTCTCGTAAATCATCAATTGAGGCAAGGAATTTTTTTTTTTTTTTTTTTTTGAGTTGGCGATTTTATGGAAAAAGACAATTTAAAAAAAGAAGTTGAATGGTGTTAAGCTGCTAACATCAACCTTTACTATACATTAAGTGTACTTTTTATATTTTAAGACTAATTTAGGGTTGTATTTATGAATCGATAACGTGGCAGCATCTTAAACATTTATTTTAAAAGAAATGTTGAGATTTAAATAACTTTACATTGTAGAGTACCCTAAGAAATCTAGAGGATCTGAATCCATCAATATTTATTGTGCATGAGTTAAGCATATTTATTGAGTTGAGCTTTGGTGTTCGTTTATTGTCCATTTGTAATAGCTTATTTTTATAGTGTTTATCAAAAGATATATTTTTTGGTAATTTTTATGTTAAATGTGTGACAAAAAATTAAAAACTAGTTTATTTGAAAAAAAAAAATTAAGTTAGATTATTTTAAAAAATTTGAGACAAAAAGCATAAAGTAGAAAAAAAAATTGCATTTTTACCCAAACAGACTCTTGAAATGCAGGAACAGTGGAGCAGAGTGTTAATTATATCATTAAGAAAATCTGTAGTTTATAAATTTAAGTGTCAAAAACTGAAGGAAAAAAGAAACCTTGATTTTCTAGTTAGTGTTTGTATCCTGGAAGTCTTGCTCGTGCTGGGAACAACTCTTTAAGAAAAGATCTATAGTTTATACGCATTCAATATTATACCGATGCAATAGGAGATATTGGAATTTGTTACCGTATAGACAATGTGGATTTGTTTGCTGATGTTACCACAAATTTGGCGACAAGCATTGATTGTAAGTCTTGTAGATGAGGACCCACCGTATTTTTGGGGCCCTTATTTAGATTCATTTGGATTCATATCAATTTTCTAAACTTAAAACAAAAGGTGCATTGTATTTTAGACGTTATTTTGATTCGTCATTAGTTATAAATCCCACTATGTTTACTTGTTTACAAAATTTGTGATAAATATTTCATGGTCTATAAAGAAGAAAAAAGATAAAGAATGAGTGGTTATTTTCATTTTAAAATTTTATCTTTTCTTCTTATTGTTTTATCTAATAAATGCAAAAATCATAGGTGAATCCCTTCATGACTACCTTTGAGAAGCAAATGTTCATTTTTAAGTTGATATCATGAGATACTTTGTATGCAGAGAAGGGATCTAAAGGTGCCACACATAAAACTACAGGATGAATTAACACAACAAATCCCTAATATTATTTATTAATAAATTGGTCATTAGTTGAATATATTCAAAATTGGAGATGCATTTGTTGAATATACTCAAAATTTATAATGAATATACCCTTTATATATTGTGGGGGCCAACTATCTAAAAAGGTAATATTAAAACTGTATGAATTGGGCCATAGGCCCAATCCGAGGATATCAACCTGTCCGAGGATGGTTAAATAAGGTTATGATGGGAATAGTATAAGAAGAATAAATAAAAATTGTATGTGACGGTCCGAAATACGTCCGAGGATGAAATTTATCTCGGAAACGGATATCCAAGGTTAGTAAGAATGTCCTGTCACCCTAGACATTCTTCAAAGTTGCATCACAACTAGGAGTTGGAAGTTGGACAAGGGGTGAGTAAAGGGAGGCAACAAATATCTTCAAAAGCTGCTACCTCCACATTAAATGCTTCCCAACTAATTCTCTGGCCGCATTAATGTGGAGGTGATATCTGAACAGTGGCCAAGCAACCTTATAGCTAATATTTGATGATTCTGGGAGGTGTTGGATGGGATAAGAAGAAGTTTCTCGAATCTAACCTACACATGTATGATGGAGATGACACCAAAATTGTAGTATATAGCATGGGAAGGTGCCCTAAAGAAAGGGATCGGGAAAAAATTAAGAAATCTTTGTAAGAATACGGTGAACTCTTGTAGCTTTGTTCAAGTACTAGATATTATAACATAAGCTCCTCAGGTCGTGCCGAGGACAAATTTTCTTATATACTTGTCTTCAACAATCTTATTTCAGCAACTTTTGTTGTCCATCTTTTGGATTAGAACTAGTTTTTTCACCCACGCTCTATAAATTCATTGTTTTGGCTTGTTGGGCTTAAACCTAATCCTACACTAGGTCCAATCCAAATTCAGTCCTTACATATATGTATATCAATAATTTTTTATAAATTTTATTATATATTTGTGTATTTTACGATACACAATACAAAAAAATAAAAAATTGAGTCACAATACAATTCATATTTTGACAATTATGATCTGAGCTTAATCAGTTTTTGTTGCTTTTAATTTAAGAAGTGTTATGTTCACAATATTTTCACAACAAATCTTATGTGGTAAATTGTTACTGGTTTTAATTTAAACTCACTATTGAAATTAATTTTTTGCTCTTTAATAAAAACCAGTAAGACAGTAACAACCTAAAACTTAGAATTTATTATGAAAATATTTTGTTATGTGTACATAGCATTTCTCTTTAAATTTCTACCATAAGTTAGGGATTGACTATGTAAGTCTTGTTTATGGGCCCTGGGTTCATTTGGTTACATATATCAATTTTCTAACTTGTGAAAGTGCAACTTATTTTAGACGGAAATTTGATTAGTCATTCAAAATTTAACAATCTTTAAGAGAAAAGTTTGTGTACAACATTTTCATAATCTTTTCACAATTTTTAGGTGGTAAGATGTTACTTGCTTTTACTGGTTGACAAACTTAGCACATTACTCAATTAATGATAATTCACATTTTGAGATTTAGAATTAGTTCAATTTGGCCTGGTTTTTGTAGTTCCAATAAGGAGTACTAACTTGTAAACTCATGCATATGCATAAGTACATTTTAAAATATGCAATTAGATGAAATGATTATTTTTTATATAAAATACTAAAATACATTTTCATTGATAACAATTGATATGATTTTTTTATTTGTTTTAAATAAACTTATATGTTATATTTTCAAATATACAAACATTATATATGTTGTATATAAATTTGGTAAAACTTTAATATGCATTTTGTTATGCTTATTTGTAAATGTATTCCATGAATATTCATAATGCTACAGGCTAGTGTATATTATGTATTGGATGGGCATGAACTTTAAAATTGCAGAGCACAAGGTTAATTTATCATCAAGAAAATCAGAAGTTCACGAATGTGCAAATAGCAAACCTAGCTAAGAATTTTGTTGCTCAACTGACATCTTCTTGTGATTCTAATAGAAAGTTGGAGACAACCAAAGTTTAAATCTCCTTATTGATTGTAACTGCTGAATTTTTTTTAATTTTTAAAAAGGAGTCTAAATCTAAGATATTGATTTTCTTATTAGTGCCTATATCTCGGAAGTCTTTCTTACTCCCCATTTGATACCCAATTCAACGAAAACAAAACTTTGAAAATGGTGTAGTATTTTTGATGATGTTATAAGGAAGGTATGGGATGGAATGAATATTATACATAGATGCTGCCAAGTCAACAGAAGTCATGCACCTTTCTTTTATTTTTTTAAAAAAAAAAGTTAATTTCACGTCACGTGTGAGGTGACGTGAAATTGTACGACATGTACATATTGCCATACTTTAAACTTTCTAGGAACCTCCATATGTATCATCAGATTAATTATAATATTTTAAATAATTGATAATTGTGTCCAGAAATTGACAATTAATTTGAAATATTGGGACCACAAAATTGCATTAGATTGCTCTTCTTTTAAGAAAATAATTCTTTTAAAAATTGTTGGAGCACTAAATATTCCATTTGAAATTGAACTGGTTTTATATCTAGCTGAGTAAACATTATTATCGTGTACTAAAATTAAGAATTAAAATGGATAAGTCACCGGTGGAGTCAAAAATATAGTTTTGAGAGGTTATATATAATTTTTTTTGTGTGAAATTTAAGATAGTGATATATAATATTCTCATTTGTTAATAAATAAATGGTATTTTTAAGAATCATTCGTTGGCCAAAGTCTGATAAAGATGTGGAGGTCACCATCAATTCTTGTTAGAAAATTGATAAAAATTAAAGTGGTCTAAGCGTGTAAATTGGTGAAAGGTAGGAAGTTTGTGTTCACACTTAAAAGTTTGATTTTATTGACTTGTACAGTTTTATTGACTTGTATAGTTTTTTCTCCGCAAGGACATGGAATGACGTGGTATTTTGAATTCTAGGTGCTGGTTAAAATTTTCTTTCAAATGAAAATGATCGAACCCTTTGAAAATTTCCAACAGTTCGATAGATGGAGGAGACAAATATCTATATGATAATCATGGTAAAGATCTTTTTCATCTAACTATTGTGGGGGGACTGCCACTGACATTTTGTTAGGTCACTTTTTCTTTCAGTGCAATATAGACGATCTAGATTGGTCCAAAGTGTTTTTTTTTTTTTTTTTTAATACTTTTTTTTTAAATATAGAAATAACGTGGTCTTTACTCTTTTACCTTTTGAATGTACGCCATTTTTCCATTTTTGTATTCGAAGTGCATGTCCTTTTAATTATTTGATTAATCTAATAAAAGATTGTCCAAAAGCATTGTACATATCATTCAAAAAAATAAAAAATACATTATCAAATAGATCACTAACAATGATGCTGAGAAAATAAGCTCAATTTAGCTTGGAGGAGTAAAGTCAAGACAAAACAAATAAACTTTTTTATACAGGAATATCATTTAAATAATATTTGTTTTTTAATATTTTATTTTTTATACAAAAGGTAAGATTTCTTACTTAGATACACGAATACTAAGAAAAGGAAGGAAGAATAAAATTTAGGGCAATTGTCTAAAATTTCTAGTGAGCTTAAATGTGTAATTGCGTTCAAACTTTAGACTATAAAGTTTTCACAAACTTTTTTTTTTCCCTTGTCTATAAAGTCTTTACCATTTGTAAGAGTGAGTCTTTTTTTATTTGTTAGATTAGTTAATGATACTTGTCTACTTGAATACTATATATAAATATTTAACATTTTAATTATTAGCCTACAAAAATGGGGCTCGGCCCCCCAAATATTTGAGCTAGTCCAATGATGTTCTTAAAAAAGTTTTCCAATTGATCCAGTAGTTATAGAGAATATTTTTTTTCCTCACATTTATTTTTTATTGTAAAATGTGTTTTTGTGTCTACTAAAGTCTTGAATCTTTCATATCTTTGAATACTTCATTAGTTCAATTGAAATTTTTTTACTTACTTTGGTAGACAATTTGGTAACTTATATTAAAAATGAAAATTTTAAGAATTCACTATGAAAGATACTCAATTATATGTGTGTATAGATGTATGTGTTTATGCGTGTTTATGAAAGTTTGTATAAACTAATAAATTAGTATCATAAGTTGGCCCCCCCTCTCAAACAAAAATTTCTGGCTATGCCCCTGGAGATGAGAAAGAAAGAAAAGATGAGTTGAAATATGAATGGCTGTTATATGGTGTGTACTTGAAGGGTGAAGGTATATAAAAATGACAAACTTTAGTTACAAGCTCCTTCTAAAAAATTAACATGATTATATATTTTGAAATTAAATTTAACTATTGGATTGTATGTTCATTTTGTTCTTAACATGCATGTCAAATTTCATTCAAATCGGATATTACTTACCATTCGAATCTATAAACTTATTTTTTATACATAATTTAAGACTATACAAACTTGTAATATAAATATTTGATTGATGACATAGCTATTAATCTTTGATTTTAATTCTTAAAATTTTATAATGCATAGAAGAAATAATAAGATGTTGGAATGGCTTAAATTGTCAAAATTAGTGGCTTGACAATTAGACAACAAACCATCAGAAAGTTGCATAATTGCTATACGTGAAGAAATGCAAAGAAGTTGCATGAAATTGTTGCATGGACTCAGCCGAATTTAATGACTTCTTGGTTGATAGAAGTCTTGCATTCCCATTGGTCTAGAACACTTGACATGCATACATACTTCACCTCTTGGCCGAAATGTATGACTCTATTGACATTTATGAATTGTCAAGAAATGGCAAGGAACTACACCGGAAGTTACCAAATATCATGCTAGCCGAAATGTATGACCTCTTTGGCAATAAATGCTTGGCCACTAAAGTCAACAATTGGTGTTTCACGTTGGTGACATTTCGGCTGAATCCTTGGCTATAAATAGAAGTGGATCAAATGAGGAAGCATGCATGTGAGCTACGGAGATAGCAAAAAATAACTTCTTCTGTGTGTGTGCACCAAAGTATAGGAAGTTAGTGTCTTGCAACTTTTGTCTAAATACAATAGGTGTTCTCTATTAATTTGTGAGAGAATTAAGGGTGTATTTGGGGTTTGGGTTTGTGTGAGAGTTTCTTCAAGTCATTGTTGTAATCTTCACAGTTATAGTGAAAATATATTCTATCGCCTTCAGTGGACGTAAGTATATTGCCGAATCACGTAAATTTTTTGTGTCATATTTTCTTCTCTCTCTTCTTTAACCTTATGTTAACAAATTAATTTTACCTAATATGCACAGCATAAGAAAATACAATCTAATGTTGAATTTGTCAAAATTCACATTTAAAAAAAAAAAAGGTAAAATAATATTTTGGTTCTTAGACTTTACCAAAAGTTATTTATAATAGGAAATTGGAAAAGGAAGTGAGAAAAATTTTGCAGAAACCAAATAAAGAAGGTTTGACCAACAAAACCGAAATATCACCTTGAAAAAGGGCCTTTAAAGTGAAAAAAACAGCCTTATAGTTTATTATGCACACTATTAGACAACGAGGGTAGTGTTTATTACACATACTATTACACACCATTTTTTCAATTAAAATCGTGAGTCGAAGACATGATTATGCACACTTTCCATGAACTCATATTAAAAATATCATTCATCAATTCCAACTTTAGTGAAGTGGGGATAATCCATAATAGACTAGCTAATAACTGAAATTTACACATAATCCCCGACTTTTTTACAGTATTTTGAAATTTGAGACTAGCTATACCTATGCAAACAGCAACTAATTAAAAATGTAACAGAGCACATGGAGGACCTTGAAGCTACAAGTACCGGCAAAGTCATCTCCATTTCAACCTCCTGCTCTATAAAAGTGAGGATCACATAAGCATAAGTTCATGCCCACTGAAATTTGAATTTTCAGAATTGGTGCTGACTTCTAATGGACTTAAACACCAAAATCCTAACACACATATTATGCGAAAGTTATCTGAGTTTTCTTTTTGGAAATTATGATTATTTTCCATTAGTTATAATGCTTCATTAAAAATTATATATATTTTTTTCAATGATAAATACTCCTAAATTCACACACATTTGAAATTGTGACCTCATTTCTAGCAGTGGAGTGAGGTTCGATTTGGTCTAGAAACCATTGGTTTCTTTTTTGACAGTACAGTTTAGGCTTAGATCATCTAGTAATACTAATTCAACTAAAATTTACAAGTATTCTTGAGTATGACTAATTATAAGTTTGATCTTCATCTGTCTATAAAGTTATGTGCTGCTTAAGATATGAAGTATAGAAAAGACATATTTATGCGTAACGTAGATCTCTGTCCAGTACTAGCTACCTATGTTTTACACGTCCATTGACTTGTACAACTTAACGCTTATTTCTAGAATAACTTTGGAAACATTTTTTTACCATGAAAAGACCGATTTCAGCAACAAATGAAATGATTAATTTCTTCCATCAATTATGCTTTTTCTTTGTATTAATTCCTATTCAAATTAGGTTGGTACCCAATCCTGAAATCCTATGAATCAGCTTCCAAAGATGCAGATGAAACAATGCAACTAAAGAAAGTAATTTAATTTTAGGTCTCTAAATTTACTTTTATTCAATTTGATTAGTGTTCATTAGAAAACTTCCATAAAGTGTCTCAAAATGATGTGGTTTCGCTTTTCTATAGATTTTTATAGTAAAAAAAAAAATATATATATATATAAATAAATTAATTAAAAAATACTTTTTGAAAAAAAAAATTATAAAATAGAAATTATTTTCTGAGTTAAAAAAGGAATAAATAAAAAAGAATAGAGAGAAGTTATCTCAGAAATTATTTTCTCAGTAACCAAAAATAAAAATGAAAAGAACAACTCAGTCAATCCAAACCATGCCAAAATCTATTCAACGGAATAAATCTAAACCAAAACCAAAATGTTACTTGCAAATCTTCAAGTAACCCATTTCATAGTAAAAATAGCATCCCCAAGCTATAAATTATTGTTGCCACCAGGTAGAGATCCCACTAATTCATATGTGTTAAGTGCAAAATTCATAGATGGATCAATTTGGAAGGTAATATA
Source organism: Quercus robur (assembly GCF_932294415.1). Taxonomy (NCBI): domain Eukaryota; kingdom Viridiplantae; phylum Streptophyta; class Magnoliopsida; order Fagales; family Fagaceae; genus Quercus; species Quercus robur. The sequence goes on from NC_065537.1 coordinate 18,831,377, forward strand.
ATCTCCCAGTCCATGATCTCTTTTCATTAAGATGTATCATCCTTCAATTCCAACCATAGCAGAGAGATCATCCGTAACAATAAGCTCATACATGTCAGGGGAACAAACTAATAACTGAAATCCACATATAATTCTAACTATTTTTACTAGATAATGAAAATGAAAATAAAAAATAACTAGTCTATTAGCATCCAACAACATTCAAAAGGGAATCAAAAGCTTAAAGGACCTTGAACCTGATTTTACTTGAGTCTCGACACATAATCTGTGTTTGCGACTTGGCTAATAATAACTAAAAAACAAAATGCACACTTTTAATAGGTTGCACATGATATAGGCCACAAGATACATTTTACATTACAACTGTGACAAATTTTTTGAAAGTGATGTATGCCAAATATGGGTAACTCGTAGTGTCCAAATGTGGGATTTTAGATGAAACAAATCGAAGGGGTGAGCAAAGAAAATTTCATTGGAAAAAATGAGGAGCTCTTCATCAACCTCAGGAGTGTTGTGGTATGGGCTTTAAAGATTTGGTGAAATTTAGTGAGGTGATGCTTGCGAAACAGGTTTAATATCTCTTGACCGACCATAATTCTCTATTTTATAGAGTTTTTCAAGCTAATACTTCCCTAGAAGTACATTATTTGATGCCAAGATATCTTCCAGTTCCTACACTTGGCAAAGTATTCTTAAAGCTAGGAAAGTTATCTCAACGGGGATGATGCGGAGAATTCGTGTTGGTATAGAATTCGGATTTATGAGGATAAATGGTTATCCGGGGAAAAGCTTTGTAAAATAATATCATGTGTTCGGAATTTTGTGCTCCTATCACGTGTTCGGTTAAACAATCTAGTATTTGAGCTTCCGCTATTTCAACATATATCCCCCAAATCCCCCTTTCCCTCCCCTCCCCTCCTCCCAACCCCCCAAATAAGAATCTGAGTTGTGAACGATACAATGTCGAGGTGGTATTGACTATGAGGACAAGATATTATGGCTGTAATATGCAGTGATGGAGGACAGTAACTTAAAAATGTTTTTTTGACTCTATATTGAATCAACCTACAGTTTCCTTTTCCCAGTTAGGAACATGAATATCTATGAGATAATAATTCCTACAGCTTGAAGAAGCTATCAAGTCATTGACTCACTCTTGAACATTATAGTCAAACAGAACTAGAGAACATCATCCCACAATAAAAAAAAAGATCATGTGAATAGGAAGGACTCAAAGTGCAAAAATTCATGTGCATTTGTTTAACAACATAATATTTTACCTGAATTGATCAGGAACCGAAACATTGTTTATATCAAATGTGAGCCTCACTTAACCTTTTTGCCATGTTTGAAAGAATGCCTAAACAAAGTTTCTTCAACTATAACCAGTTGAACCTAGTCTTTCAGTCACATGCACTATACAATTAATACCCACATCCAAAAAATTAATACACAGACTTGGTAGATACATATCATATGTGTCACCGGAAAAAAGTATCTCTTAATTTTTTTTTTTTTTTTGGTTACAATTCTGAAGTGGCCAATTGAGTGTGGCTACCTATGGCTTTTACATAAACTCATTATTTTTTCTTCAAATAATCATAATCTACCACATTAGATTAGTAACAAAAAAAATTGTGGTCCTAAATTTTCTTTGCAAGCAATTACTTTCATGTCTTAGTTGGACTTTGAACTACTAGAACTCCTTTAAGTTCAATCACATATGGGCCCTCCTGACTTTGAACTACTAGAACTCCTTTCAGTTCAATCACATATGGGCCCTCATAGGAGGAAGAACTCCTTTAAGTTTAAAGTTTATTCAATTAAAGATCTTCCATTAGAAAATTGCCATTAAGTCTTGCTTTTCTATAGATTTTCAGTTAACAGCAATTACATGATGAACACTAAAGCAATACCTTAAATTGAATAAATTTGAAACTTCGAGGACTTTCAAAAGTAAATTTAGAGATCTGAAATGAATTTTGGTCAAACTTATTCAAAGCAATGCTATATATTCACTATTCACGGTGTTCTAAATGGCAGGGACCAGTATTAGTAAGGTCCAAAAACCAGAATGAATAAATAATCACTAAGTTCAGGAAAAACAACTTGCATGTATAGATATAATTACAATTAGATAAACAAAGGATAAAGCAAAATCTAAACAATATGATAATTAAATCATTTTGGAACATGATAATAAGTGCCGGGTATGAAGCATTGACAAAAAAATATATTAAGTAAAAAATTCAATTACAAGGAAGAGTAAGAATAGAAGCACAACAGTGTCACCTCAAAATAGGCCAACGAACTAAGTCCACCTATCCTTTAAAAAAATGATAAACCTACATAGCAAATAGAAATACAACAAAGGGATGATCCTTGTGAACAAACCAACAGTTGTGACTACATCAAGACACTAGAATGCTCCATTTTGCAAAAGACTAGAAACAATAGCCATCATCATAACCATATTATGTCTTCTTAAATAGCATACAAGTATTCAAGCCCCATTTGCCGCATACTATCCATGGCATCTAAATTACACCCAAAGAAATTAAATAAGAATGAAAATTCATAAGATATCCAAGATATATAACTATAATTCAAAGGGACAGAAAAAAATTCACCGTTGCTAATAATAATAGAAACTTTTATATTTTCAAGAATAGAGATTCATTCTAAAGTCTCAAAAATAAGAACATCACGTACCATAGAAACAGTCATCTTCTTCCACCACATTTGTGGGCATTCTTCTTCAATCTTCTGAGCATGATATGCTGCTCTAATTTGACCATCCTCACAAGACACTTTGGTTTTCCAATTTTAAACATAAGATATCCCATAAACATTCCGAATATTGTTCCACATGCGTAACCTATGGATACAGCTTGCCAACCAAACCCATTTTCATGCTCTAAATTTTCATCTTGCTGTAAGGTAGGTGGTGGTGGTTGCTTTGCCTCGTGGTTGTCACATGTTTTTGACAATGGAAACCCACACAATCCCAAGTTATCGGTGTATGAATCATTGTTGAATGTATTGAATTGATTTCCTGAAGGTATGTGTCCTGTGAGTTGGTTATGTGATAGATTTAAGACTGCAAGTGACGTTAGATCTACCAATTGACTAGGAATCTCCCCACCGAGCTTGTTGAAAGAGAGGTCTAACCATTCAAGATTGGTCAAATTTCCAATTGATGATGGAATATAACCTATAAGGTTATTGTAAGAAAGGTTGAGCCCCTTGAGTGATTTAAGCCTTCCAATTATCTTTGGCATCTCTCCTGTGAAACTATTGTATGAAAAATCAATACTTGTTAAGATGGTTAGGACTCTCTCCATCTCAATATACTGCCCTTTCATCATGATATTCAATGAATCTTGATAATAATCTTCTCCCATATATTTCGATGCAACTCCACATTCATCATGGCTTTCAAATATTCAAAATATGTTATTGGCAAAGGACCATTAAACTGATTGTTAGAGATGTCTATGATTCGCAAATTTGGGAAAGGAAATTTGGTTTTAGGATTGCCTATGCGACCTTGAAATCTGTTTGATCTTATGACAAGAACCTGCAATTTCTGAAGACTTCCCAACTAGTAAGGAAAGGCTCCATTTATCTTATTGTTTCCAAGATCTAGAACTTCCAAGTCTGTACAATTGACCAAAGATTGCGGCAATGGCCCTTCCAATTGATTGCCATTAAGGTTAATATTCCTAAAATTATTTCCTTTGGCAAATATTGCAGGAATGGTACCATGAAGGCCATTCATTCGCAAATCCAACACCGAGAGGGCAGTAGAGTTTACCAAACACTTAGGAATCATGCCACTTAAGTTGTTATGAGACAAGTCTAGAACTTCAAGGCGAATTGCATCGCAAATTAAAGAAGGGATTTCTCCCGTTAAATTGTTATTGGAGAAAAAGATAAATTGTAGATTGGAAGAATTTAGAATGGGAAATGGTCCTTGTAGCAAGTTGTTACGAAGATTAACATAATATAATGAATTATTCCCCACATCCCCCAACCATCTTGGAACTCGACCATAAAATCGGATATTGGAAAGGTCTAAGTATCCTAAATCTGTTGTCAGTCTTAAGAAAATTGGGAATTCACTGATATTGGAGTAAGCCAAGTTCAAATATTGAAGATTGGGCAGGGCATAGGCAACATTATTATTGATGCTAACTGAGTTATTTGACAAATCAAAAGTCTCAAGATTTTTGAGCTTTGAAAACATTTCAGACCCCAACATAATACTCAAGTTATTTGATGAGAGAGATAGCCTAGTAAGGTTCACAAGTCTAGATACTGACCTAGGAATAGAGCCATGTAGCTTATTATGACCCAAATCAAGATCCTTCAATGAATTGTACTTGAATTCACCAATCTCACCAACAAACTGATTACGATTAAGATACAAAGTCTCCAAAGATGGCATACTGAACAACCAAGATGGCAGTGTTCCATTTAGGAAATTTGAACTTAAATAGAGATCAACTAGATTCAAACCACTTACGTGACTAGGAAGGGGACCAACAAGTAGATTGTACCGAAGGTCTAAAGTTGAGAGATTCGGCAAGTTGAATAGTGATGATGGCAACAGACCTGTTAAAAATATTCACCAACAATTAAAAAATTGTTAGTTTGATGCGTCAGTCAAAAAGACCTAAAATTTAAAAGTGGTAATAGAATCTCACCGTTACAACTATTTTCTAACAGATCCAAATATGTAAGGCTTGTAAGGTTCCCTAGCCATGCTGGAATTGACCCCGTAATATTGCAATCACAGAGAGTCAAATGCTTCAAGAACTTCAGATTGCCAATAAAACTAGGTAATTCTCCTGAAAAGTTTGCCGAAGAGAGTTTTAAACGCTCCAAGGACTTTAGATTGCCGATAGAACTAGGTAATTCTCCTAAAAAGTTTGCCGAATAGAGTTCCAAACGCTCCAAGGACTTCAAATTGCCGATTGAATTAAGGAATTCTCTTGAAACCATTCTCCCAGAGAGACCCAAGAACTTCAAGGAACTACAACTCCAATTAGGCTTTAGAAGAGAACCTTCAAGGTTCGAATTACCTACTAGATCAAGGGTTTGTATACTGGGTAGGCAGAGGATGTTATTTTCGAGTTTTCCCCGCAAGTCACAGTAACGGAGACTAAGAGTTGTCAAAGAGGAGGATAGATTCATCAAAGAATTAAGTCTAATTGAGGACATATTTGTCCCATCCAGAAGAAGTTCACTTAACTGAGTTAGGTTACCAATGACTCTTTTCCAGACTGGAGCTTTGATTAAGAGCCCATTCTTAGAAAGATCAAGTGAAACCAGTGAAGACAACTGGGAGATTTCAAACGGGATTTGGCCAGAAAATACGGAATAAGAAAGGTTGAGATAAGTCAAACTCTTAAAGTTGCCAAACTCAGAAGGAATTAGGGAGAGATTGAAGCTATTGTCAGCGAGGTTCAACCTCCTGAGATTGGGAAGAAAAAACAGGGTACTGTTGGAATGAATGTGGCCAAAAAGCCAACTGGAAGTAAGGTCCAGGCCAACCACATGGCTTGTGTTTTTGTCACACTCGACCCCATCCCAACTGCAACAGTGCTTATCCTCCTGCCAACTGGCTGTTTTTGGATAAGAAGGATCATAGGCAGAAGCAGATTTGTCAAGAGAAAAAGACTTACTAAAATGGAGTAGAGCAGAGCATGGTGGCATTGAAGATAAGGAAGAAGAGAGAGACGATGGAAAGGGAAGTTGAGAATGCAAGATCAAACTGAACAAAAAGAAGACTTGATACTTCCAAGTTGAACGCCCCATTTGATACCCAATTCAACAAAAACAGAACTCTGAAAATGGTGTAGTATTTTTGATGATGTTATAAGGAATGTATGGGATGGAATGAATATTATATATAGATGCTGCCAAGTCAACAGAAGTCATCCACCTTTCTTTTATTTAAAAAACAAAAAGTTAATTTCTCGTCACGTGTGAAGGGATGTGAAATTGTACAGCATGTACATATTCTCATACTTTAAACTTTCTAGGAACCTCTATGTATATCATCAGTTTAATTATAATATTTTAATAATTGGTAATTGAGTCCAGAAACTGACAATTAATTTGAAATATTGGGACCACAAAATTGCATTAGATATTTAGATTGCTATTCTTTTAAGAAAATAATTCTTTTAAAAATCGATGGAGCACTAAGGCCCTGTTTGGAAAATGAGTTTCAGTAATTTTTTTCACATTTAAAATAACATTATACATATTTTCACACATTTTTTTGTCTATATATATATATATATATATCAAAAATACCCAAACAACATAACTCAAACTCCTCTCTCAAACACCCCCTAAATATTCCATTTGAAATTGAAGTGGTTTTATATCTAGCTAAGTAAATATTATTGTGTACTAAAATTAAGAATTAAAATGGACAAGTTATTGGTGGAGTCAAAAATATAGTTTTGAGAGGTTATATATAAATTTTTTTTTTTGGTGAAATTTAAAATAGTAATGTATAATATTCTCATTTGTTAATAAATAAATAGTATTTTTAAGAATCATTCGTTGGCCAAAGTCTGATAAAGATGTGGAGGTCACCATCAATTCTTGTTAGGAAATTGATAAAAATTAAAGTGGTCTAAGCGTGTAAATTGGTGGAAGGTAGGAAGTTTGTGTTCACACTTAAAAGTTTGATTTTATAGACTTGCACAGTTTTTTCTCCGCACCATAGTCTTTTTTTTTTTTTTTTTTAATTACTTTTAATAAGTTTACTTTGAAATCTTACCGCCCATTTGGTATGTGTGTTTAAATAATAGTTTTCAATTTTTTTAAAATACGTGTGAGTGAAAAAGTGTGAAAATACGTGTAGTATTGTTTAAAAACTAAAAACATGTGTTTAAACACATATACCAAATAGCCCATTTGGGAGTGTTTGGTACGTGCACTTAAATAACGGTTTCCAGTTTTTTTAGAAATACGTGTGGGTGAAAAAGTGTGTAGAAATACATGTAATGTTGTTTAAAAATTAAAAACTGTTGTTTAAGTTATGGTATCGAACAGGCTTACCTTTTGAAAGTGCGTATCCTTTTTCTTTTTTGAAATCAAAGTGAGCAACTTTTTTAATTGTTTGGTTAGTTAAATACATTTCTAAAATCATCTATTAAAGATTGTCCATAAGCATTATAGATTCCACTAGTTTTTTATTATTATTATCAAATAGATCTTTAACAATGACACCAAGAAATTAAGGTCCATATAGCGCGTAGGTTTAAAGCTACACAGTAATGCTACTTACACAATGTATAGACATTTTTATCCATAAATATCACTTAATTATTATTCACGTTTTATTTTATTTATTCAAAAATTAAGATTTCTTACTTAGATACACAAATAATAAGAAAATAACGGAAAAATTGTGCCAAAAAAGGTAAAGTAGGCCTAAACAAGTATTTGCGTTCAAACTTCATACAATAAAGTTTGATTTCACATACTAGCACTTTTTTTTTTTTTTTTGGGTAGGTGCCAGTTTTTTTTAATTATTTGATTAATTAAATGATACACGTTTCCTTTGTTGGTAGTAAAAGCCATTGCAATCTTTGAGCAAAAGGTTACAAATAATGCTAAAAACAAGAATTAAGATTGGTTCAAAAATAGTTAATTTGGAGTCCCGTGTGAAGTGACGTGAAATTGTAAAACTTGTGCATGTTCTCATACTTTGCACTTTCTAGGAACCTCCATATATCACGTCAGATTAATTATAATATTTTAATAATTGCTAATTGAGTCCAGAAAGGCCGAAACTGGCCATTAATTTGAGATATTGAGATTTGAGACCACAAAATTGCATTAGATTGCTCTTCTTTCAAGGAAAAAAAAAACTTCTTTTAAAAGTCGTTGGAGTGCTAAATTTTCCATTTAAAATTGAAGTGGTTTTATCTAGCTGAATAAATATTATTATGGTGCACTAAAATTAAGAATTAAAATGGACAGGTGGCATGTGGTTTGTGTGTATATATATATATATATATATATATGTGTGTGTGTGTGTGGGGATTGGGATTAAATTACGTTATGTATAACTTTAACAAATATTATATCACTTAATAACTTATTATTGGATGTAAATTTTGACAAATTTACCATTAGATTACATTATATTCATATACTTCTCATGCTTAAAATTTCAAGGTCATCAAATATCAATAGTCATGTTATCAACAATTATTTAAATTCAAGTTTTTGTGATTTAAAATAATACATAAAAGATGAGTTTATGAATCAGATGATAAATAACATTCGATTGACATAAAAATTGATATGCATATTAAGGACATAGAGAACATATAATTCAATTGAGAGATTTTTAAAATATGAATTCAATAACGAGTTATTAGATAGTGTAACATTACTTAATATATATATATATATATATATATATCTATATGTATGTGTATATATATATGTATATATATATATATAAGTAATAACTTTAGAATGGTACATCGAAATAGGTCGGTACAGAAATATTTTTTTCCAATGGACAAACCAAAACAGAGTTCGAAACAGTATTTATAACATTGGTTACGAAATGTAGAAAACTACACTGATATTGCGGTTTTATTATTCAACCATGAGTTGTCCATGGTCTTGATAAAATATTCTCATTCATAAAAATAAAGTTATTAAAAAAAAGAAAAAAAAAAGATATTTCCAAGAATCATTCATTGGTCAGTGAGTATTACCTATTGATACCAACATTTGGGTGGCCTAGTTAGTAAGATACCAGACCGGCAAGTTTCAAAACTTGGGTTCGAGCCTTAACAACTAACTATGTGTTGGTGCTCCTCATATCTCATTTCCATCCCAAATGGTTTAAAGAATAATAAATGAGTTTCTCATGGACCAAGAGTATAGGGTTTAGCCTGGGAGGGGATAGGATGCTACTATAGTCTTGCCCAAGTAGGACCCTCTACCGATTTTTTTTAACCCAAAAAAAAAAAAAAATAGTATTACCTATTAATGAAAGTGAGCCTAAACAATGAATTGCATTTAGATTTCAAACTCTCAGTGAGTATTACTCACACTGCTTGCTTTTTTCTTTTCTTTTTTTGGTCTAGCCACATACACCATCAATCTTGTTAGTTGCTATGCACATCTCCAACGCCATCACATAGAAGTTTACAGAAATTGCAATTACTGAGCATTACATTTCACCCTTTTTTAGTGTTTTCATATATTGTTGCTATGATTTTTTTTTGTTTTTACTATTACCAAAGACGAGGAAGTCTACAGCAGACATGTATATTTATGACAATAGGATTTTTTTTTTTTTTTTTTTTTTTTTTTTGAGAACCATGAGATTATGATTTTAGCTAGCTAGTTCGAAAGCTTCCTTAAGGCATACTGTAATATCAACATCATAAGAAAGTGTAGAAAAGTCCCATAAGGTTCGTGTTTAATGGTTACAAATAATTATAAAAACAAGAATTAAGATTGGTAACATTGGTTCAAAATTTATAATAAAAAAGAAAAAGAGCAACGTGGTTACAAATAAATAAAAGAAGGAGAAAGGGAAGGAAGAGGTGGAAAACTTGTGCGTAAAGCTTGGGGCAATTTTCTAAAAGTTAAAATACACCTAAGTGTGTAATTGTTAATTGGTTAAATGCAAGGCGTGAAGTTTGTGTTCAAACTTATAAAGTTTGACTCTACAAACTTGCACATCCTTTTTTATTTTTTCGTCACGTCTTTTTTCACTAATTTTTTTTTTTTTTTTTTGGGATAGAAATAAAGTCGTGTTTACTCTTTACTTTTTGAAAGTGCGTCATTAAAAAAAAAAAAAGATTTTTTGAAATCAAAGTGCATGTCGTTTTGAAAGTGCGTAGAGAAGGAGCTGCAAGTTTTCCTCAATGCAGATAGCTAATTAATGAAGGACTTCAATGAGTTCCACACAAAACTTGCTGGACTGAATAGGTGAAATTCCACACAAAATCTTATGAAGGGCTTTATCGAGATAATATGGTTTAACCAAGAATTAACTTAATTCAGGATTTTGTTGGACTTGAGAATATTGGAACCATTTCTTCATATTAAGGTGCGGTTTGGATAGCTGAAACGTGTTCAGTTTTTTTTTTTAAACCAACGCTTGTTGCACTGTTCATGGGACATGAACAATGCAATTAGGCCAATGAACACTACTCGGCCAATGAACAGTAACTTTTTAATTATTTTTTTTTTTGTTTTCAATTTTCAGTTTTCAGCAAAATAAGCTGTATCCAAACAGACCCTAATTGTAAGACTGAGTGGCGTTATTACTGCAGTAAGATAATCTCTGGCACTCAGTATTTATTCAAAAACATTAACTTTGAAAATGTTGCCTAGTCTTGGTTGTAACTTGTAAGAATTCAAGACATATACATGCGGATTCATATTTTCTAGATTTTCTAAGGTACTCTACAATATAAAGTTCTTTAAATCTCAACCTTTCTATTAAAATAAATGGTTAAGATGGTGACACATCATCAATTCACTTATACAATCTTAAATTAGTCTTTCAAAACACATAAATATCCTTATTTATCATAAACACCTTTCAACTTCTAGACTTATCTCTCAATTTATTTATTTATTTATTTTAAATTATGAACTTATCTCTGTTACTTCTTTTTTCAGAAAAATCATCAACCCAACAACAATGATCATTATAACTTAAGCATTTATCTCCATGTTTCTATCTTTAAAAACTAAATAACAACCCAATCATTTTTCATAAGATGCTTTTTTCAAGGGTATAGCTTGCATCTAGCGTTGTTGGCAACAAGATCTTTAGAGTTGGTTCTAGATTCTTGAACCAGTAAAAAGCGTTTGCATCTCCATCTGAACAAAATTGCTCAAGCAATTTTATTATTCTAACTTTTTCATCCTTGGGAGGATTAACCATCCCAATGTTGAAGATAAACTTAGTATTATGACTTGCTCTGGCTTGGGAGTCCACCTTGACGGCTTGACCTCATTGGTTCATTTCTTATTAAATGTTAATATTAATATTCATTTCTCATAAATCATCAATTGTGGCAAGCATTGTTTTTTGAGTTGGTGATTTTATGGAAAAAGACAATTTAAAAAAAGAAGTTGAATGGTGTTAAGCTGCTAACGTCAACATTTACTATACATTAAGTGTACTTTTTGTATGTTAAGACTAATTTAGGGTTGTACTTGTATTTATGAATCGATAATGTGGCAGCATCTTAACCATTTATTTTAAAAGAAATGTTGAGATTTAAAGAACTTTACATTGTAGAGTACCTTAGGAAATGTAGAGAATCTAAATCACATGCTAGATACTAGAAAACAAATAATAAAAAAATCTATAAGGTTTATGAATGTACCTCCAAATATCATGGGTAAACCTAAATAGATTATCAATAGCAATAGAAACGCATGTGCACACCCGGCACACGGCCCAGACAAGTCTTCCTTTCCATGCTCCTCCTTTCAAGACGGCTTTCAATGGGCCAAGCCACCCCAATCTCTACAAGTATGAGATCTAGGGTTTCGTCTAACGTTAGGAGTGGAGAGGGGACCTATCCTTATATAATATACAGTAAATATCCACCAATTATAGATCAGGCTTAAAACCCTACACTTCACCTCACATCAGACTATGGCATAAGCCCAATAAAACAAGGTGTACCAAGGTTCAATACTGAATTTCACCACAGTATATTAACAAACCCTCTAGTTATATTCACTGTGTCACATCCAATTCGTTTTATGAATCCAAAAGTCCAATAAATAGAAGCTCAATTCTAACATTCTCACACTTGGAAACATTAATTGGTGTTTGTAATATTGAAACAACTATTATTATTTTGAAATAGCTATTATTATTAGGAATAGGGTTAATGAAACAGCTATTATTCTCAAGGAACCTTCCATCATCATGCTTTGTAAAAATAATAAAACTGGTTTACAATTTTGTTTATGTAATAAATGGTACTAACGGAATGCTTATTTATAGGAAAGGTAATGTCTTATTGTATTGTAATGAGAGGAGAGGAGTTTGTTTGAGCTTAATCAGTTTTCTTACTTCAAATTTGTACCACGCATAGGGATTCGGCATCAAGCATTGACTCTGTGAGTCTTGTAGATGCGACCATTAAGTGGGCCATTAGCTTCATTTGGATACATGTATCAATTTTCTAACTCAAGAAAGGTGCATTGCAACTTATTTTACACGGAGCTATGATTGGTCATCATCATTCATTGCTATATCAAATTCTTTTAAAAAAATTCAAGGATCATTAAATCACTATGAAAGGACTGGAATTTGTTTGAGCTTAAACGGTTTTATTATACTTTAAATTTGTACCACACATAGGGATTCGGCGTCAAGCATTGACTCTGTGAGTCTTGTAGATTCATTTGGATACATGTAGCAATTTTCTAACTTGAGAAAGGTGCATTGCAACTTATTTTACATTGAGCTATGATTGGTCATCATCATTCATTGCTTTATCAAATTCTTTTAAAAAAAAAATCAAGGATCATTAAATCACTATGAGAGGACTGGAGTTTGTTTGAGCTTAATCGGTTTTCTTATACTTTAAATTTGAACCACGCATAGGGATTCAGCGTCAAGCATTGACTCTGTAAGTCTTGTAGATGCAACCATTAAGTGGGCCATTAGGTTCATTTGGATACATGTATCAATTTTCTAACTTGAGAAAGGTGCATTGCAACTTATTTTACACAGAGCTATGATTGGTCATCATCATTCATTGCTTTATCAAATTCTTTTAAAAAAAATTCAAGGATCATTAAATCACTATGAGAGGACTGGAGTTTGTTTGAGCTTAATCGGTTTTCTTATACTTTAAATTTGTACCATGCATAGGGATTCAACGTCAAGCATTGACTTTGTGAGTCTTGTAGATGCAACCATTAAGTGGGCCATTAGGTTCATTTGGATGCATATATCAATTTTCTAACTCAAGAAAGGTGCATTGCAACTTATTTTACACGGAGCTATGATTGGTCATCATCATTCGTTACTTTACCAAATTCTTTTAAAAAAATTCAAGGATCATTAAATCACTATGAGAGGACTGGAGTTTGTTTGAGCTTAAATGTTTTTCTTATACTTTAAATTTGTACCAGGCATAGGGATTTGGCGTCAAGCATTGACTCTGTGAGTCTTGTAGATGCGACCATTAACTGGGCCATTAGGTTCATTTGGATACATGTATCAATTTTCTAACTCAAGAAAGGTGCATTGCAACTTATTTTACACGGAGCTATCATTGGTCATCATCATTCATTGCTTTATCAAATTCTTTTAAAAAAATCAAGGATCATTAAATCACTATGAGAGGACTGGAGTTTGTTTGAGCTTAAACGGTTTTCTTATACTTTAAATTTGTACCACGCATAGGGATTCGGCGTCAAGCATTGACTCGTTGAGTCTTGTAGATGCGACCATTAAGTGGGCCATTAGGTTCATTTGGATGCATATATCAATTTTCTAACTCAAGAAAGGAGCATTGCAACTTATTTTACACGGAGCTATGATTGGTCATCATCATTAGTTGCTTTATCAAATTCTTTTAAAAAAAATTCAAGGATCATTAAATCACTATGAGAGGACTGGAGTTTGTTTGAGCTTAAACGGTTTTCTTATACTTTAAATTTGTACCACGCATAGGGATTCGGCATCAAGCATTTACTCGTTGAGTCTTGTAGATGCGACCATTAAGTGGGCCATTAGGTTCATTTGGATGCATATATCAATTTTCTAACTCAAGAAAGGTGCATTGCAACAAATTTTACACGGAGCTATGATTGGTCATCATCATTAGTTGCTTTATCAAATTCTTTTAAAAAAATTCAAGGATCATTAAATCACTATGAGAGGACTGGAGTTTGTTTGAGCTTAATCGGTTTTCTTATACTTTAAATTTGTACCACGTATAGGGATTTGGCGTCAAGCATTGACTCTGTGAGTCTTGTAGATGCGGCCATTAAGTGGGCCATTAGGTTCATTTGGATGCATATATCAATTTTCTAACTCAAGAAAGGTGCATTGCAACTTATTTTACATGGAGCTATGATTAGTCATCATCATTCGTTGCTTTATCAAATTCTTTTAAAAAAATTCAAGATCATTAAAATGAAATATAGTGATTTGATTTTAGTGATTTTTTATTTTTTATTTTTAAGGTGGTACTACTTAGAAGGGTAGAACATTATTAATACAATTTTTTATGTTTTGACAACCATGATCTGAGCTTAATCGATTTTTGTTGCTTTTAATTTGAGAAGTGCCATGTTCACAATATTTTCACAACAAATCTTATGTGGTAAGTTGTTACTAGTTTTAATTTAAATTCACCATTGAAATTAATTTTTTGCCCATTAATAACAACCAGTAAAGCAATAACAACCTACAACTTAGAATTTATTATGAAAATATTTTGGTATGTGTACATAGCATTTCTCTTTAAATTTCTACCATAAGTTAGGGAATGACTTTGTAAGTCTTGTTTATGGGCCCTAGGTTCATTTGGTTACATATATCAATTTTCTAACTTGTGAAAGTGCAACTTATTTTAGATGGGAATTTGATTAGTCATTCAAAATTTAACAACCTTTTAAGAGAAAAGTTATGTGTACAACATTTTCATAATATTTTCACAACTTTTAAGTGGTAAGATGTTACTTGCTTTTATTGGTCAACAAACTTAGCACATTACTCAATTAATGATAATTCACATTTTCAGATTTAGAATTAGTTCAATTCGGCCTGGTTTTTGTAGTTCCAATAAGGAGTACTAACTTGTAAACTCATGCATATGCGTAAGTACATTTTTCCAATTAGGATTACTAACTTGTAAACTCATGCATATGCATAAGTACATTTTAAAATATGCAATTAGATGAAATGATTTTTTTTTTTATATAAAATATGAAACAACATTTTCATTGATAACAATTGAAAAGATTTTTTATTTGTTATAAATAAACTTATATTTTATATTTTCAAATATACAAACATTATATATGTTGCGTATAAATTTGGTAAAACTTTAATATGCATTTTGTTATGCTTATTTGTAAATGTATGCCATGAATATGCATAACGCTACAAGCTAGTGTTTATTATGTATCGGATGGGCATGAACTTTAAAATTGTAGAGCACAAGGTTAATTTATCATCAAGAAAATCAGAAGTTCATAAATGTGCAAATGTCAAACCTAGCCAAGAACTTTGTTGCTCAACTGGCAACTTCTCGTGTTTCCAATAAAAAGTCGGAGACAACCAAAGTTTAAATTTCCTTATTGATTGTAACTACTATTTTTTTTTTTAAATTTTAAAAAAGGTGTTAAAATCTAAGATATTGATTTTCTTATTAGTGTCTATATCTTGGAATTCTTCCTTATGCTTGCACAATTTTCTCATAAAAGATCTAGCTATGATCAAATTCCTTCCCATGCACACTAAAGCATTAAATATACTATATTTTTTTCTCCATCTGATAAGATACTATGGAAATTGTCATCCAAGTTAATTGAAAACACGTGATGCCCTGGCCCATAATCTTTTCTAATCAGTACTAGTTTGAACAATTCAACATTCCTTTGACGAAATAGGTGATATTGGAATTATTAACAATCTCATCAGATATCAAACACTTAACAAGTAATTCCTCTCACAATGGCTGTTTGTCATTAAATTTGCTTATTTTATGATCCATATATACCAAAAGATATTAGTAACATGTTTTCTAATTTGTTGCTTTTGCGGCTCTGTTAGTGATAATAAGATAAGTAAAAATGGAACAAGCTACTTTATCGTACAAACAAAATAAGCATAGATTTTTTTCTTTAAAAGGAAAAAAAGACTATTGCTAGTGTTCATCCTTATAAGAATTGAAGCATAGATTAAATTTTCGTTATTTTTGACAAGCCTTTTTTTTTTTAATAAAAAAAAAAATCCTTTATAATTTCTTAATTTGTGTGGGTTTAAATGGATATTTTTCTCAAGCTTTTAGAGCATGGACTTTAGATAAGATGTTCAACTCTTATACGCCATGCATTGACATTTAAGTCTTGTACATGGAACAAGTCAAGATAAGAATATAGACCATTTTAATCAGCCATAGCTTCTTTTGTGTGAAAAATTAAACATTCATTTGATGTGATAGGAGATAATGGAATTTGACACCGGATACATTGGGGTTTGTTTAGTTGGCAAGTCATTTTCTTTAAGCGTGAAAAGACTAGAATGGAAAAGTCTAGTATGATTAGTCTGGTGAAATAGCTGTAGGTACTAAGAACTCTAGTATGATTAGTTGGCAAGTCATGTTGTTTTAGTGTGAAAAGTCTAGAATGGAAAACTTTTAGGTTCCTACAATGTTTTGGAGAGAAAATTGCTAGTCACTCATCCCATTGGGACCCCCTATTTGTACAAAGGAAAAAGGGTCCACTTTCTTGAGTGTGACTTTCTATCCCAGGTATGGACAGAACATATGAACTAATAGTAGTCCTTTCCAGGTAGCAAGATATTAGTAAAGATGAGTTGAAATGGGAATGGTTGTTGTATGGTGTGTACTTGACAGGTGAAGGTATATGGAAATGACAAAATTCAGCTACAAACTCCTACTAAAAAATTAACAAGGTTATATATTTTGAAATTAAATGTAACCACTGGAATGCATATTTTTTTTTGTTCTTAACATGCATGTCAAATTTCGTTCAAATCGAATAATATTTACCATTCGATCCATTAACTTTTTTTTCATACATAATTTAAGACTATACAAACTTGAAATTAAATATTTGATTGATGACATAGCTATTGATTTTTTATTTTCTTGAAATTTTACAAGTATAGAAGAAATAATAAGAAAATACAATCTAATGTTGAATTTGCCAAAATTCATATTAAAAAAAGGGTAAATAATATTTTGGTCCTTAGACTTTATCAAAAGTTTGTTCTTTATTCTTAAACTTTACTAAAAGTTTGTTTTTCATCCCTAAACTTTACTAAAAGTTTTTTTTTTAATCCCTACACTTTAAAAAGTTTGTGTTTTTTTATCCCCAAACTATTTTAAATGTTTACATTTTGTCCTTATACTTTACCAAAAAACTTGTTTTTTTGTCCCTTAATTATTAAAAAAAAATCATTTTTATTTTTGTCTCTAAACTATTAAAAAAACTCTTTACAATATTTAAGGATGAAAAAAGAAAATTTTAAAGTTTAGGAATTGAAAAACAAACTTCTGGTAAAATTTTCTCACCAATCAAAAATAATAATAATTGATAGTTTTTAGACCCCTTAAAACCACAATTGGATTAACCTAGGTAATTAGCCAAGTTGTTACTTAGTCCAAATTAACAAATTTAGGTTATCACAATCAAAACAATCATATCATGCAAAGCAGCGGAAAGATAATAAGACAATGATATGATCCCCCAGGAAACCAAACCGGTATAAACTTGGGGAGGATTTAACCTAACTATCCTCAAAGTAAACCTGAATCCACTATGAAAGAATCGAAGTTGTTCAACAGAACTTAGACTACTAACATCCTATTGCTACCCACCAGTAGAAACTTATTGACACGACCACGTGCAAGCTTCGAAACCACGGACTTCTTCTTTCTTGGATTCTCTAGCAAGTACAAGCACACCCACTTGTGTTTCTTTAAGTTCTTATGGCAATAATTGAATGATCATTAAGCTCTTGAATGAATCTCCTTCTTGATAATCCTAAACTTGTGTAAAGGAAAGCTCCTCACAGATCTCACAAGAGATTTACACAAACAGCAATATGAGCAACACAAAAACGTGGCTAGGGTTTGCCTTTTATACCTAGGGCAAATTAGAAAACCCTAAATGTTTTAAAACAAAACTAGGGCTGAGTTGGAATTCTACAGAAAAGGCCTCTGACCCGATTTTCAATTGAGCGAGCCTAAGCTTCGATCGATTGAACCAGGCCGAGAAGCTTAAATGATTCCTGCATCAGCTTATTCCAACTTTACATAAATGAACCAACTTTGAGCAAGTCTAAACACGATTAAACATCTTGTTTTGATCATGGTTTGCCAACAATATACATTAGAGTTCTAAATACATAAAATCCTAAGTCTTTAGAACCTAACAATAATAATAATGAAAAGAACAACCCAGTTAATCCAATCCATGCCAAAATATATCCAACCGAATCCATCCAAACTAAAACCTATATGTTAGTAGCAAATCATCAAGTAACCCATTTACATTCGGCACGATCTTCAATAGTAAATGTTGTTTAGTAAATCTGGTTGCCTAATTCTCTTTTCAAATTCTTATACTTTGCCTCATTTAATTGAAGTAGATTCCTTTTTGAAAGAATTTAAATTAAATAATTAAAAACCTAGCTGATTAAAAGATTAGACATGATACTAATAGTGGCGTAATTATCTTTTCAAATTAGCTATAGATTCCTCGTATAAGAATTAGGATTGCTCAAAAAAATCTATGTGCACCTAAATCCAAATATGGTCTTCATTTTACCAATTGTTTGAAACGAGTATGCTTTTTATTTCTATATATATATATTTTTTAAAAATTAGGATATTGCTCCGCACTCCTCCAATACAGGCCAAAATATTCTCACAAAGTCTAGGAATTCATGCTCTAATTACCTCTTTACTGCAACACCAAATTCTTTGTGCCTCTTCACAAATCCATAATATATGCATCATGTCAACCTCATGACACGTGCGTTTGAACAGATTGGCACATGCAGGTAGAACGTTATGACATGCTTTCCATGCAAACATCTTAACATTATTAGGGACCTTTGCTTTCCAAATTGAGCACCAAACTATCTCCACTGCAATTTTATTGGAGCTTCCAATTCCAATTGAGCATATCAAACCAGAAATTTAGTGGTGATGCTCTGATGCACACCATCTATAGATGGCAGTATTGCAAGGCCCCCCTAGGATTTTGCTCTTCGTTTTGAGATTGCTTGCCTACCACCCCAAAAAAAAAAAGAACAAGAAAGATTTGAGTGAGATATCTTGGGAGGAATAAATTTACAACAAATTTATACGCATTGAGAAATAACAACATGCTGAAAT
The DNA here is from genome assembly GCF_932294415.1 of Quercus robur. NCBI lineage: Eukaryota > Viridiplantae > Streptophyta > Magnoliopsida > Fagales > Fagaceae > Quercus > Quercus robur. Next base: position 18,850,522 of record NC_065537.1, read on the forward strand.
AGAGAGATTTCCAAGATAATTTTGAAAGAAATACTAGGAGATGGTTTCAATAGGCTATTAATCATGGAAAAAGGAAGAAAGCTATTAAATTATTCAAATTCTGAGCCCATCAGGACTTGGTGAATAATAGCTTACTAGCTCGTCACTAACTCATCAGACAATCTGAAGTGGTAAAGCCTATATTTCCCTTGTTATGATTTGGAAAAAGAATAAGCAAGTTGACAAGAAGGAAATGTCGTGTAGCAGATGTATTACTATTAATAAATTCGTAAGTCCTAGTACCTATTAGAAATTTCAGCAATCCAACCTTTACTTTATGTAATGAAGATAGGAACAGTGAAAAGCAAACTCATTAGAAGCATAGGTATAGAACTCAAGATTGAATTATAACACCCCTATCTACCCTGCCTATGAGAATTATTTTGAATAAATAAGATTTATGCAAATTATTACTGCACAGAGTTCCAGTAATACCACAATCAACATAATTAAAACTAAGTTAAGTGTTGGTTTATACCCATAACATTATCAGGGACTATAATACCTAGTACCACAACAATAATAAAAACCTATACAAACTCACAAGATTTTCATGTTTGTTAAGCATATTTAAGGAATCACATATCCTAGATACAAACAACAATATTCAAAGCACAAACACAACATATATTGTGTGTTGAACATATTCATTTATTGTTTATCAGAAAAACTCAACTATTTGTCTTTTCCAACACCTCACTGTGCAAAGATGAATCAAGTATGGCTCAGTTTTGGAACTCTGTTCAACCTCGCCTCCTCGCTCATTCTGGAGCTAATTAAGTGACATTGATGGACTTATTGAGTTCCCAATTAAACCAACAAAAGATTCATCTAGCTTAAGAATGTCAATGGAAGACGATATAAAAAATTGAGCTGCTGCGGGATACTGTAGAATTCTGGAGCTAATTATGTGTCATTTATAGAATGGAATCAGGACTATTGAATTCTGGAGCTAATTAAGTGCCATTGATGGATTTCTTGAATTCCCAATTAAACCAACAAAGATTCGTCTAGTTTAAGAATGTCAATGGAAGATGATATAAAAGATTGAGTTGCTACAGCATGCTCTAGGCACATTGATTACTGCATTTGAAAAAACTAGCTACTAAGAATAAACCCCAAAGAGAACCCATTGAGTTGAATCTTCACAAGTTTTCTTGGGCCCAACATGTTGATTAGGAGCTATCTCACATTTCCTTGTTCATTGTTCTCACTTTTCAATTAGATCTTTCTATCCAACATCTTTTCTTTACTTATAAAACAAAACTGGAGTAGCACTTGAACTTTGTTGATAAAGAACAGTATATGCAGAAAAGAAAACATTCTATGAGACAAAGGGTCTCATTAAAAAGCCTTGGCAATATGGAAATATCCTGACAATGAGTGGAAAACAAATTTTGCTAGAGGATTGGAAGTACTGACCTCAAATGTCAGATAATGCATAAAGCTATCAATAAATTTGAGCACGCTAAGACATAGCAGTGATGATGAAGGCTAAATCAGCCTGGAAAGCAGAAAAAGAAGGTGGAGGAACAAACTCCATCCACACAACATAGTTAGTAACATATCTAGCATGCCGAGCTAGGCTATGGAAATCTTATTACCTTCTCTCTTTCTATGAGAGTAATGTAATTCATTAAAACAACCAAAAGACTTAGCATTAGCTATCAAAGAACCAAGAGGAGACAAAGAGATTGTATCAGCAGAAATTGCTTGAACAACTAGCATAGAATCGCCTTCTAGCACTGCAACTTATCCCAATCTTAAGAGCAAATTCAAGGGCCCTTGTTGCTGCCATAGCTTCAATTTCTGCTGCATGGTATCGACATGGAAGCTACTGAGAGAGTGCTGCAGCAACTGAATGTTGTGAATCTTGGATGACCACACCAATGCCTGACATATTCTCTGAATCAAAAGTGGCACTGTTGTGCAGATAGCACCCCAGGACTCAAATCAATAACAGTAAATAAGCGGAAATTAAATAACAAGCACACACAAAGAACACAAGAATTTACGTGGTTGGCAAACTGCCTACCTCCATGGAGACGACGGAGAAATTTCACTATAAAAAAAAGAAGAAGGAAGATACAATAGTGCACAAGAACACTCTCAAGAAACCCAAATCCCAATACACCCTAACTCTCTCTCACCCACAAGACAAGAAAACACTATTCTTCTTCTTATGTGGCTGCTGCTAGGGTTTTAGGAATTACTCTCTTATTTTTCTCTCTATGTATATTGCTGTTCAACCCAAACCTAATATATATATATATTATAGGTCGGCTATTACTAGGAATTATATTCCTAGTTGAATTCGGTTTACTTGTGACTGACTTTAGGCTTATGGCAATTCAAGCCACACACACGGCCCACTTCAACAAATCTCCACCTTGGCTTGAATTGATCAAGCTACATGAGCAAACTCCTCCATCGCCTCCACCTTAACCCATAAGGGCTCACAAGCTACAAACACCAATCAAGTCCAAGCAGTGCCTGAACTTGTCTGTTAGAACTGGCTTTGTTAACATATCAGAGGCATTCTCACTAGTGAGAATCTTCGACAAAGAAATATCACCAGACGAAACCCATTCTCTGATCTTGTGATACTGCATAGCAATATGCTTTGTTCTTACATGATATACCTGATTCTTCGCCAAATGAATTACACTCTGACTATCACAATGTAGCACCATGCTATCCTGCTTGAAACCAAGCTCATTAACCAGTCCACTAAGCCAAATGGCTTCTTTTCCTACCTCTGTCATCACCATATATTCTGCTTCTATAGTGGATAAAGGAACTACATCTTGCAGTGTAGACTTCCAGCAATTTGGGCCACCAGCAAACCTAAACACATAGCCTGTCGTGGACTTTTTAGAATCAAGTTCCCCTGCATAGTCGGAATCCACATAACCCACAGCTTCTATACTAGCTCTCTTATCAAATAGGATACCGAAATCACGAGTGCCTGTAAGATATCTAAAGATCCACTTTACTGCATTCCAATGCTCTTTGCCTGGATCTGCCATATACCTACTGACCACACTGACTGCATGAGAAATATCAGGCCTTGTGCACACCATCAAATACATGAGACACCCAACTGCATTTGCATATGGCACTTTAGACATATACTCTGACTCCTCATCTGAACGTAGACACAATTGTGAGGACAATTTAAAATGGGCAGAAAGCGGTGTACTAACAGGTTTTGCATCAAGCATACTAAACCTCCCTAACACCTTCTTAAGATATCCCTTCTGAGATAACCATAATTTACCAGCCCCTCTATCTCTGTGAATTTCTATCCCAAGGATCTTCTTGGTAGCTCCAAGATCCTTCATGTCAAATTCATTACTCAACAAAGACTTCAACTTCACAATTTCTTGCTTACTCTTTGCAGCTACTAACATGTCATCAACATATAGAGCAAGAAATATATAAGAGCCATCAGCAAGTACTCTAAAATAAACACAATAGTCATACTCACAACGCATGTACCCATGTGTGACCATGAATGAATCAAACCGTTTGTACCATTGCCTGGGAGATTGCTTCAAGCCATATAATGATCTCTTCAACAGACAAACATAATCTTCCTTGCCAGGTTCTTTGAAGCCTTTGGGCTGTTGCATGTAAATCTCTTCTTCTAAATCTCCATGGAGGAATGCGGTCTTCACATCTAGCTGCTCTAACTCCATGTCATGCATTGTCACAAATCCTAGGATTACTCGAATTGAGGTGTGCTTCACAATTGGTGAAAAAATCTCATTATAATCAATTTCTTCTCTCTATGAGTAACCCTTAGCCACTAACCGTGCCTTGAATTTTTCACCTTCCTTTTCTGACAATGCTTCTTTCTTGCGGAATATCCATTTGCTACCAAAAGCCTTCTTTCCCTTGGGCAATTTCACTAATTCCCAAGTCTTATTCTTTTGTAGTGACTCCATCTCTTCTGACATTGCTACAAGCCATTTATCATTATCTTTCCTATTTGTAGCCTCCTTGAAAGTGAATGGATCTCCACTGTTGGTTACAAGAGCAAAACTAACCATGTCTTCAAAGCCATATCTCTGTGGTGCTTTGTGAACCCATTTCTCTCTACCTTTAGCAATTGAATAAGACTCTTCTTGTTGTTGCTGTGAATCAATCTCAACATCACCCTTATCACTGGGTGAACTATTCTCGTCAAGCTCCACCTCAACAGTTAATTTCTCCCGTGGACTATCATCACATGTCTCTGCTTCATTCTGTTTCAACATAAAGGCTTCATCAAATATGACATCTCTGCTGGTCACCGTTTTCTTTGAGATTGGATCTCAAAGCCTGTAGCCTTTAACACCTTTTTCAAAACCAAGAAATACACATTTTCTTGACTTCGAATCCAATTTAGAATGCTCTCCACTCTGCACATGCACATAAGCTAGACAACCAAAGATTTTTAGACTCGAATAATCAACTGGTCTACCTAACCAAACCTTTTCTGGAATCTTGAAATCAATGGCTGATGATAGAGATCTATTAATAATGAAGCTTGCTGTGTTAACTGTCTCTGCCTAGAACACCTTAGGCAACCCTGCATTCAATCTCATGCATCTGGCTCTTTCTGCTAAGGTTCTGTTCATTCTCTCTGCAACCTCATTCTGCTGTGGAGTTCCTTTAACTGTGAAGTGACGAGTAATGCCTTCTAATTCACAAAATCTTATGAATTCTTTATCTCTATACTCTAGTCCATTATCTGTTCTAAGGTATTTTATTTTCCTGCCAGTCTGATTCTCAATCTGTGCATTCCACTTTTTAAATATGCCAAACACATCAGACTTATGTTTCATAAAATAAATCCATACCTTTCTAGAGTAGTCATCAATGAAACTAACGAAGTACTGAGCACCGCTATGAGAAGAAACTGATACTGGGCCCCAAACATCTGAATGAATGTAGTCAAAAACACCCATACTTGTATGAGAGCCCGTCTTAAAACTGACTCTATGTTGCTTCCCATACACACTATTTGCAGAAGTCTAGATTGCATGTCTTCACCCCTTTCAATAAATTTCTCTTGTGCAACTCTAACATACCATGTTCACCAATATGGCCAAGTCGCATATGCCATAATTTTATGTCGTCAGTGCTGGACTCCACCAGAGTGGTGACTGCAACTCTTCCTACAACTGTGTTCCCAATCAATCTGTAAAGTGTGCTTATTTTTTGTCCCTTCATCACCATCAAAGCACCTTTGGTAATCTTCACGATTCCATCCTTTGATGAGTATGAATAGCCCAAATCATCTAATACTCCTAAAGAAATTAAATTCTTTCTAAGATCTGGAACATGTCTGACATTACTAAGAACTCTCACAACTCCATCAAACATCTTGATCTTCACGGTACCAATCCCAATAACCGGGCATGTAGCATCATTACCCATTTGGACCATACCACCGTTGTAAGGCTTATATGTGTCAAACCAATCTTTCTTTGGAGTCATATGATATGAGCATGCTGAATCTAAAACCCAAGATTCCAGTAGAACATTGTTACTTGATGAAACTGAAAGTAAATCTGCACCAACTTCATTGTCATCTGATGTTTCTTCAGCAACACTAGCTGATTCTAGGGGCTTCTTTCCATTCTTCTTCTCCTCTAAATGCTCTTTCAACTTTTTACACTGATTCTTGTAGTGCCCTTTCTTGTGACAATAAAAGCACTCTACATCTTTCTTTGCACATGATTTAGACTGTGATCTATTCCCGTTGGAGTTCCGTCCTCTTGACCTGCTTCTACCCCTATTGCTTGACTCAGACTTTACAATAAGTCCATCAGCCTGAGAACCATCACCATCTTGCTTCATCTTTATATGTGACAATAGAGCACTAGTCACCTCCTCGAGTACTATAGTCTCTTTTCCGTACATCAATGTAGTCACTAGATGATCAAAAGAAGTAGGAAGTAACGCTAATAAGAGTAACGCTTTATCTTCGTCCTCATAATTCACCCCAAAACTTGACAGTTGGGTGTTCAACATGTTAAATGTGTTGAGATGCTCCAACAGATCTGAACCCTCCTTCATATGCAAACTATAGCTTCTTCACGTACAACTTGTTCGCCAGATTCTTTCTCATATAAAGACCTTCTAGTTTTTCCCAAACCTCATTTGCGGTCTTTGCTTCTAGGATGTTGTGAATGACCTCATCACCTAGGTTGAGATGAATAGCGCTAGCTGCTTCCTCATCCATCTCTACCCATTCTACATCCTTCATCATTTCCGGTTTCTTTTCCTTCCCAAGTAAGGCCTTGTGAACTCCTTGTTGAATTAGGAGATCCTTCATCTACCTTTGCCAAAGAGAAAATTTTCTCTTACCACAAAACTTCTCTACATCATACTTGTGCTTGACATCTTTACTGTATTCAAAGGATTGAATCCTAATCTGGCTCTGATACCACTTGTTGTGCAGATAGCACCCCAGGACTCAAATCAATAACAGTAAATAAGCAGAAATTAAATAACAATCACATATAAAGAACACAAGAATTTACATGGTTCGGCAAACTGCCTACCTCCACGGAGACGACGGAGAAATTTCATTATAAAAAAAAAAGGGAAGATACAATAGTGCAAAAGAACACTCTCAAGAAACCCGAATCCCAATACACCCTAACTCTCTCTCACCCACAAGACAAGAAAACATTATTCTTCTTCTTATGCGGCTGCTGCTAGGGTTTTAGGAATTACTCTATTATTTTTCTCTCTATGTATATTGCCGTTCAACCCAAATCTAATATATATATATATATATATTATAGGTCAGCTATTACTAGGAATTATATTCCTAGTTGAATTCGGTTTACTTGTGACTGACTTTGGGCTTGTGGCAATTCAAGCCACACACACAGCCCACTTCAACAGGCACCATCATAGTTGATTTTATACAAATCAAGAGGAGGAGGCTGCCAGGAAGCACGAGAATGTTGCTGTTGAGGGTGTTGTTGTGGTGAGTTTGCAGAAGGCTGGGCTGCACAGTACTCATTGTACCTGATTGTTGAGAGCTGAGCAATGTCCAAGAGCATGCTACTGGGCTGATTCAGTCTGACTTGGTTTCTTTGCATCCAAACAGATCAGGCTGTCATAGAGAAGAGTGCAGGGCTACTCTGTTGTTGCATTATCCAAGATAGAAGCTCCTAAAAGAATTGATGATTTTGTCAAAAACCCCACTAGTCAAGGTCTGCCCGATAGCGTCCAGTTTGGGGCACGTCCAGATAGCATGTAATGGTGATTCTGAAGCTTCAAAAACATCGGTCACAGGTGGAGCTAGTAATGATTGTACAACGTACCAGATTCTCCTTGGTAGGTAATGAATTACGGCAGGCTCTCCAAACAAGATTCTTTACCTTATTTGGAATTTTCAAAGACCACAATCCCTTCTATAGCTACATTTCCTGAGGCGAAAAGCCACTCGGGTTTGCTGGTTCAGATTCTTCCTTCAAAAACCTGTATCTTGATTTACAATTGTAGCAACCATCATGAGTTATAGGCCAATAGAGCGTGTCCTCTGATACAACACGGGCTAAGGGGATATTTCTGATAAAATTGGATTCACTTGGAACAAATAAACCATCTAGCATGTCATTGTTCCAGTTTCTTGTTTCATCGTCAATCAAAATATCAACCGTGGCATCACACATGGACTCAACAATTGAAGAAGAGATCATAGATGAGTGATTTTTTGGTAGCCATTGGTGATTCCAGATTTGAATAGACTTCCCATTTCCCACATGCCATCTAGCTCCTCTTTGAATAACATCCCTGCCATGTAGTATGCTTTTCCCATTTACTACCAACCGTTTAATCTTCTGTGAGAACAAATAATTCCTTTTCTTTTTTGGGGATAAATAAACATTTTCATTAAAAATCAGGGAAGTTGCTACCCTAGTACACAGGCTTGACTCAAGTACAATTTTCTTTTCACTACTTATTTAACATAAAATCTTCCTAGAAGATAGTGTGAATCTGCACCCAAACTTTGCTTCAAGATGTGATAGTAATATGTTTATGATTTCCACAGGTTGGTAAGAAGTCATTGTATCTGAAAGTTTGTTTAGACCCCTTAACTTGATAATTTTAACCTAATTAATTAACCAAGTGATTACTTAGATTAATTTTCAGAACTAGGTTAAACACATATATATCATATCATGCAAAGATGCGGAAAAGTAAACGACACCACGAAAAGTAAAAATTCTGCAGAAAAACTGAGCTTGCAATTTTCGATCGGTTGAGCCTAATTCTCGATCGGTCGAGAAAGGCAGAACTTGACTCTTCTTTTCTGCAAACAGCTGGACTTCAAAACTTGAAACACCGTTATTTAAGCATTGCCTAAATACCTAGACTAAACATGTTTTGATCTCGGTTTGCCAATATAATACAATAATTATTCTAAATATTTAATTCTAAATCTTTGGAATCTAACAGTATCAAAATTATAATTGCAATGTTCGAAGCATCATATATATATATATATATACAAACAAATTTTAAAAGCCTTTTTTTTCTCTTAATATGTAATGAATAGTTTTTTATGAAGTGAATTTCAACTTTTGGAGTAAGTGAATAACCTGTCTAATTTAAAACCAGAACTGGGGTGTACCTTGTGACATATTGTTTTCAAGGTTTTGAGAAGACCTTAATAACAAACAAAATTCTCTCAGGCATGTTTATTCAAGTTTATTGTTTGTGAAGTCTCTCGAACTAGTTTGAATGATGCTAAGAAAGATTCTTAGTCCACAGCTCTTCAACACCCCCCGTCTTCAATACCTATTAAAATCAATTCTTAAAATACACCCACATCCAATTTATAAAGGATAAAAATTAAGATTAATCTGAATACAATATCAAATAAGTCCTGAACCTAGATTGTTTACCTACATGGTTGTGATGCTTCCCCTTTCTCTAGTATGGGATTCAGGGAGAGTGGTTGTGGTATTGGACTTGAACCCTAAACATTTCGCAGGTTATTGGGCCTGATTTAAAAATCTGTAGAATCATTGTTCGATCAGTTGAGCTCTTTAGTTTCTGAATTCTTCTTTCTGCAGCTTGTATATTCTTGAATCATGAATTGTATTACCTTGAACAAAGTCTAAAACACTTCGAAGACATAAATATGTTATACTAGACATGTTTTTATACTCGGTTTGCAAACATACAATAAAATTAGCTCCTAAACATTTAATCATAAATATTTAGAACCTAACAAAAATTATGTATAAGAAATAAGTTTATGTATTGAATAGTAAATAACATTAGATTAACATAAAAATTGATATGCGTGTTGAAAACATAAAGAAGTGTAATGCCTACAACTCCTACTAAAAAAAATTAAAATGGCTACCTATTTTGAAAATATAATTGTTGAGTTGCATGTTCTTTTTGTTTTTAATATGCATTTCAAATTTCGTATTAATCGATTGTTATTTATTGTTTGATTTTTAAACTTATTTTTTTATTTATAATTTTAGATTACAAAAACTTGAAATTTAAACATTTGATTGATAATATAGCGTATTTTAGTGATTTATAATAGGAAATTGGAAAAGGAAGAGAGAGAAATTTTGCAAAAACCCAATTTCAAAGGTTTGGCCAACAAAACCAGAATATCAGCCTGAAAAAGAGACTTTAAAGTAAAAAACAAGCTATAAAGTTGACAGTACACTTTAGGCTCAGATCATCCAGTAATACTAATTCAACTACAATCTACAAGTATTTCTTGAGCATGACTAATTATAAGTTTGATTTTCATCTGTATATAAAATTGTGCCACTTAAGATATAAAGTACAGAAAAGACATATATTATGTGCAACACAGATAGTGAACCACAAAATCTGTCCAATACTAGCTACCTATGTTTTACATGTCCATTGACTTGTACAACTTAATGCTTTTTTCTAGAATAATTTTGGGAACATTTTTTTTTACCATGAAAGACCGATTTTAGCAACTAATCAAATGACTAATTTCTTCCATTAATTATGCTTTTTCTTTGTATTAATTCCTGTTCAAATTAGGTTGGTACCCAATCCTGAAATCCTATAAATCTGCATCCAAAGATGCAAATGAAATAGTGCAACTAGAGAAAGTATATTAATTTTAGACCTTTAACTTTACTTTTATTCAATTGTATCTTTTTAATTTCAAGTTTATTTAATTAAGGTGTTTCATTAGTGTTCATTAGGAAAATGCCATAAAGTGTCTAAAAATGACGGGGTTTTGCTTTTCTATAATTTAAAAAATATAAATTAATAAAAAAAACTTTTTGAAAAAACAAAAATTTTATAAAATAGAAATTATTATTTGATTTAAAAAGAAGATTAATAAATGAAAAAGAATAGAGAGAATTTTTCTCAACAATTATTTTCTCAGTAACCAAAAATTAATAAAAATGAAAAAAAAAACAACAAAGTCAATCCAAACCATGCCAAAATCTATACAGCAGAATAAATCCAAACCAAAACCTAAATGTTACTTGCAAATCTTCAATTTCATAGTAAAAATAGCATCCCAAGCTATAAATTAATTCATATGTTAAGTGCAAAGTTCATAGATGGATCAACCTGGAAAGGTAATATAATTGCCCTGTCCATGAACTCTTTTCATTAAGATGTATCGTCCTTCAATTCCAACCATGGCAGAGAGATCATCCGTAACAATAATTAAGCTCCTACATGTCATGGGAACAAACTAATGACAGAAATCCACATATAATTCCAACCATTTTTACCAGATTATGAAAATGAAACTCAAAAATATCTATTAATCTACTAGCATCCAACAACATTTAAAAATGGAATAAAACGCTAAAAGGACCTTGAGCCTAATTTTACCTGAGTCTTGACACATAATCAGTGTTCAAGACTTGGACAAGAATAACAAAAAAATAGAATGCACGCTTTTAATAGGTTGCACATGATACATTTTACATTACAGAAGTGACAAAATTTTCGAAAGTGATGTATGCCAAAGCCAAATATAGTAAACTCGTAATGTCCAAATATACGATTTTAGATGAAACAAATCAAAACCAAGCGAGTGAGCAAAGAGAATTTCATTGGAAAAAAAAAAAGAGAAATTCTTTGTCAACCTCAAGAGTGTGGTGGTGTGGGCTTTAAAGATTTTGGTGAAATTTAATGAAACGATGTCTTCGAAACAGGTTTAATGTCTCTTGACCGACCATAATTTTTTATTTTATAGAGCTTTCCAAGCAAAATACTTTCTCGGCCTGGAGGTACAGTATTTGATGCCAAGATATCTTTGGGTTCCTACACTTGGCAAAGTATTCTTAAAGCTAGGAAAGTTATCTCAGCTGGGATGATGTGGATAATTGGCAATGGTAGTAGAATTTGGATTTACGAGGATAATTGGTTCAGCAAAACCTTTGTAAAATAATGTCACGTGTTCGGATTTTTGTGCTCTTAGCTATCACGTGTTCTGAGAAACAATTCGGTATTAGAGCTTCCGCTAACTCAACATATATCCCCTAAATCACTCCAAATAAGAATCTGAGTTGTAAATGATACAACAATGAGGTGGTATTGACTAGAGAACAAGATATTATGGCTATAATATGCAGTGATGGAGGACTATAACTTAAAAGTGTTTTTTTTTAGTCTATATTGAATTAACCTCAGATGATGCAATTTGCATTTTAGCATATTTTCTATTATAATTTATATTTAGGTTAAAAAATGTGTGAAGTCATGATATTGGAAAGTAGTGGTCCTAATCATGATTGATAACAGGGACAAACCCAGGCGGGCCCCTTGGGTCCAATTTTTTTTTTTAAAGTTATAATATATTTCATTTTTGTAGTTCCCCCCCCCCCCCCCCCCTCCTTTCTCCTTGATCAATAACCCTAACTAGCCTCACCCAAATAGCAACTATCTAACCCAAAAACAATAAAAACATTCACAATGGTGATTATATTTTAGCAAAAAAAAAAAAAAAAACTATTATACCACCAAAGAACCAAAAAATCATGTGTTATTATAGAAGCTAAAACTAAATTTTTTGCAACTACAGTAAATTGGTATAAATACCAGTTGATTGTAGCAAGTTATTAAAAAAAAATACAATATTTTATTAAGATTATATCTCTTCCTTCAATTAAAAAACTCAAATTCTCTCTCTTCATTTATTATTTTAATGAGTTGTTCATATTATTTTAAATGAAGTAATAAAAAAAATAGAACATTTGATAATTGATATATTGTAAAGTAAGGTGGTAAAATAGATAAAGTAACTTTTTAAAGTGCTAAAAGCTAAAAATTTTAGCACCACTACTATGAATGCTCTAACTTCGAAAAAAAAATAAAAAATCCTAGTCAGCCTAGTATTAAAAAAAACATTATTTTGTTTTTGTATTTGTCTTTGTTGGTAAATGATTACATCTTAATGTATTTAGAAACAACGATTTTGAGTATTTATAAATTTTTAATACTTTATGGATGCCTATTTGGAGTTATACTCTGGCCCCTGCTAGCTTAAAATCCTAGGACCGTCCCTGTTGATAAGTTATAATTAGTTTGCGAATGAGTAAATGCATAATTCATTATTTTACACATTAATATTAATATACATATTATTTTAAGAAATAATAGAAATAAAATGATTATATGACCGTTAATATGACTCAATAAAAGTGTAGTGACAATAAATGATATGTTTCAGCATTTAGATACTACTAGTCTCAAACTCAAGCAATGCATGAGAATAGATAATTATTTTGTAAATGTGGTATAATGTATAATTTTTTTTTTTCTAAATTTTGTGGAAGATAATTTGATCTCCCTAAAAGTTAAAAAAAGAATTCTAAAATTATTTTTTCACCTATCCATCTCTACAAATATATCATTTTATTAAATGGTGTTTTTGATTGATATTATTTCTTTTTGAAGTAGTCCATATTTTCCTAAATATATTATGTTATGGTGTGTTATATTTTACTCTTTTTTTTTTTTTTTCCTTTGTATAACTAAACTCTTTAAGTTTCAAATATATTATTCAAATGTCTCATTCTCTTAAAGGAAATTATCATGATAATCAGAACTCATCACAAAATTACACTTGATATTACTCAAATAGTTGATAGACACATTCCGATACATGGCCAATATTATATTTTAATATAAATTCAAATTCTCACTTCCAAAATAATTAAGTATTATGTCAAAAAAAAAAAAAAAAAACAAACAAACAAAAGTTATAAGAAGGAGAGAGGAGGTTTGTGATGGAGAATTCAATAAACACACCACCAAAACCAAATCGTTTTAATCCAAAATAGTGTTACAAAAAAAATAAGAACATAATGATTCATAAACCTAAATTAAAGTTGCAAGAAAGAATAAGAGAGAGAGAAAGATAAAAAATAATCTCCTTTTTGGGAAGAGAGAATGTGAAAGGAAATAGCAAATTTATAGAAAATAAGATGAGAAGAAGAATAGTCAAAATAATTGATATAGTCATGACTCATAAACACCAAATTACCCAAGTCATACTATGTAATAGAATAATATTGTATTCTTACGTACTATCAAAACTAAATTGCATTAACCCATAGTAGAGTTCTAAATAACACAAAAGTTCACCAACCTAAAGTATATATACAAAAAACAAAATTTTAAAAAATCCACCATGAAAAAAATCAGAGAGAGAGAGAGAGAGAGAGAGAGAGAGAGTGAGTGTGTGGGAATATATGTATAGAATTGGAGAAAGTAGCAAATTTATAGTAAGGGATGGGGATAAGAAGAGACAAAATAAATGGAAAAGGAAGGGATGGAGGAAGAGCAACATTAAAAATAAAATGGGAGAAATGAGAAGAAGAAAAATGGTTTGATTTGGGTTTTGAGAAGAAGAAAAAGTTGAGAGAGAGAGAGAGAGAGAGAGAGAGAGAGAGAGAGAGAGAGAGAGAGAGAGAAGGGGGGGGGGATAATGAAATGAATGAATGAAAAATGGTTTTTTTATTATATTATTTTATAAGTTGGTCATATTATTTTAATGTATTGAATGTTAAAATAGAAGATATGATGTAGGGTGTAAAGTTAAATGTTATGGTAAAAGTAAAATAAATAAGTATGCTTCAATATGTTAAAATGACTTTTAGCATAACACAACTGTTGCTATTGGAGACGGAGATCCTTTCCTTAAAATAAAATAATACTCTTTTTTTAGTGAAAATATAGAAAATAAAATGATACTCTTGCCAAGCTTCTCCCCATCCAACTATACATTTTGTAATGCAGAACAGTAACTTATAAATGCTTTTTTTTTTTTACTACAAAGTTAATGATTCGCTCTTGAACATTATAGTGAAACAGAACAGGAGAATGTAATAGTAATATAATATCATCCTTCAATAATAAAAAAAAAAAATAGCATGTAAATAGGACTCTAAGTAGACTCCCAAGACAAGAGTTCTTACTTCACCAAATCCTCAGACCTCAGTGGTAATTGGTAACTGGTATAGTTTGCACCCAATGTTATGTTTACGCACTTTGTGCAAAGCTCCACCATTATTAAGACCAATATGCCAATTTCATGAATTAACCAACCTGATCCCAAATAGATTTGTAAACCCTGGCCTTATAATTTAGAAGCCACTACACTGAAGATCCATCTAATCCAAAGCTATGACCCACCCTCAAATAACTCACCCTACCATTCAAGATTGACCAAGACCCACTGCCAATTGTATGACTCAACCTAATTGTATACCCCCAATCACAAAAAAACACTTCACACCATGCTGAACCTAAAATATATTAAACTCAACATCAATCTCCTAAATATATATATATATATATATATATATATCCCCTCATCAATAACAACCTCAAGTTTTCCTACCCAACTTTAATTCACACACAACCAAAACCTACCCACATCATTCATAAACCATTCACTGAAACCAAGATTTTCCACGCCAAATTAACTTGAACATTCATTAACAAAACAGAGATGGGCTCAAGCCCTCAACCTGATGTACCTTTCTTTTTGGTGGAAGAACTTCAGAATTATTCAGCAAAAACAAATTTATAGGACAGCAAGTACAAAGGTGCGTTTGTTTCACAATAAATATTTTGACCTGAATTCCCAAGAGATGGATAGACTAATTAAACACCTCAAATAATATCAGATTCTGTACAGTTTCCATTCATATATGCTAGCTATATTGACAGCAAGCAAAAAGAAAAATGGAGTCTTCAATGAACATCAAATATCCCTTCCCAACAAAAATTAAAATACATAAAAATAGCTTGTTGATAAAGAATCTTCTATGAACTACAGACATCAGTAGAAGATAAAAACAGTGAAAACTTGTTAGCAGCAAGAGTTTATTACAATATTCTTACAGTCTACAAGCTATGAATTACCTGCATCGGTTGTGAACTAGTGTCATGGAGTCCCTAGCTTGACACTCTTCCTTCAAGCATATCTTGGGCTAGGTTGCATAGACACGCCATTTTTGGCATCGTGTCGGTGTCTAACACGACGCGCAGGATTCCGGTGTCCGGCGGTGTCTTTTTTTTTTTTTTTTTTTTTGACACGGCGCCGACGCGTCCGACACACCAATAGTGAAAAAAAAAAAAAAAATCACAGATTTTGACAAGTGGACTTACCAATACCATTGATTTTGTGATAACCTTAAAACAATAAAGCAAGTTTAGAGTCTCTTAGACTGAAAGTTGAAACCACATCTCAAGTTCTTCTCAACCCACCCTCCCTCTGTTGCTGTCGCTGCTCTCTGTCCCTCGCCAGAGTTAGACCGGGCCGATCGGCGAGCTCCGACGACGATGCCGTGCCCTTTGTCCTTTGTCCCTTCCGATCTCTCTCTCTCTCAACGTGGACAACAGGCCCGATCTCTTGATTCTCTTCTCTCTCTGTTTTGGTTTTTTTTTTTTTTTTTTTTTTTTTTCCAGATATTAATTTGGTGAATGGGTGGGTGTACAGTTACTCACTTATTTATATAAGTTATAAAACATTTTACTTTTTGTTTTTTTTTTCACTGCTGTTGTGGGTGTCCTCTATCCTATTTTTTATTTTTTTATTTGTGTGTGTCCTGCTATAGTTTTATTTATTTATTAAAGTTAAATATTGTAGGTGATTTTACTAAAATGAATACTGAAAATGAAAGTGAAAAATCATCAGCTGAGACAGCTGCTGCTCCTCTATGGAAATAGTGTTTGTTCATTCTAATCTTCGACTTCTTTCAAGGAGGAGGCCCGAGTACACTACAGAAGAATCTAAGAAGTGGGACATTGGTGGAGATAATTGGGATGAACCATTTGGAGGACCTGGGTTGCTTGAGATTACTTGTCTCACACTAGATGAGCCAGAGACGGAGATAGGTATTGTTGAGAATGATGACTATGTTGATGACGATGATGTTGTTGTTCTGTGATAATCTTGAAAGTTTAAAACTTGTTATCCTTTTATGTTTTTAGTTTGATGTTGAACTTGTTATCCTTTTATGGTTTGTACTCTAAACATTTTATGTGTATTATTGTACTACTTTAGGTGTTAGTTTACTTATTTTTAGTTCTTACATAATTTAAATTCTAGACATAAATGTATTTTATGTCTAAAAATATTAAAAAATATGCCTAAATATAAATTTTAATTAATTATTTAACCGCCGTGTCCCCGTCATGTTGTATCCTTATTTTTAAAAAATTGTCGTATCTCGTATCCTTGTGTCCATGTCCATGTCCATGCAACATAGATCTTGGGTTCAGTTTATTTGCCCTGACAAAACTCACTAGTCAACAACTACTAAATACATTCATTTTAAGAAAAACAATTACTGTGACACAAATTAAACCAATAATCATCACAACACCCCAAATGAAATTACCTCTATTTGTAACAACAGGATCTGGGTAGTAACCTCAATATCTAATCAAAACACAACCCAAATCAGTACAAATATCCCAAAAGTCAAATATGGGTTTAAAAAATTGTATAAGAAGCAAAAGGAGAAACTAACCAGATGGGTTAAGATTTCTCACTGAAGTGGAGCTCCTGAGATTGAAAATCCGAGTTTGAATGTGCTTTTCAAACAAGGGGTTAATTCGTCCCACCATGTTCATCAAAACAATGTCGAAAATCGCCAGCACTTCAAGTGGGTACCTAACCATCCTGGTGTACAAGTCGGAATCATAATCAAACACGTCGCGTGCATTGACTCTTTTGATCGCAATCTCATACTTCCCTTCCTTGAGCAACCCATCTTCCGACTGAGACGCCGTGGAACTGTCCCGGAAATGCTTCAAAAACCGATAAATCGCCCCAAACAAACGTCAGCCGAGCATCATCGGCGTCGTAGCCCTCACCAGTGATCTCGGTTAGTTTCAAGTCCAGTGATCTTTTGAGCAGTCATTATCGACACAACAACAAGATTCATCATCAGATCAGTGCTGGTGCAGAAGCTATATATGGAGTTGCCACCTGGTGTCAAGTTTAGGCCTAATGACGCAGAAATTGTTCTTTACCATCTTCTCAACAAGGTCCAAGGGAACCCAATCTTCGAGGATTCAATGAATATTATCGTCGATTGTGATGTTTTTGGGGATCCTAGCACGTGGATGAAGATTTTTCAAGAAACCCATATGGACCATCTCTATTTTTACACCAAACTGAAGAAGAAAAATAAGCACATTGAGAGATGAGATCTACCCATTCTGCAACTTGGAGAAGCCAAAAGGACGAAGAGCTTTATGATGATAGCAAAACAATACACTATGGGTCTAAGCGAAGTTTCAGTTTTGACGCTAAGAATGGCTTCAATGGCATGGGAAGGTGGACCATGAAAGAATACCGACTTGACGGAGAGTTTGCAAACACGACTAATCATGTAAGTTTTATTTTCCTTGATTTTCTATATTTAAAATTCATATTGCTCTGTTTCTTGATTTTATTTGAAATATTGTTTGGAGCTCAAACTTGATTGCTACATTATTTTGTATGTGTGTCCAAGTTAATAAATTTAGGCTAGGAATTTGATTTTCGGCTTATATACTCAAATGGGTATACCTTATTTTATTGATTTATTTCTTAGATTTCAGTCACTGAATTTATGTTACTGCACGTGTTGTTGAGGATTTGACCAGTTTGTCAAGTGGCCATTTTGAATTTAGGGGTTTAATGTTTGTTTGGACTGCATGTATATATGGAACTCCATGGTTTTACTTGCTGTTTGTGAATTCAGAATTCTAGAGGTTGTGGATTTTAGTTATAGTGATCCAATTTGTGATCTGGGACTGTTGGAAACAGTGTGTGATATTTCTTGTTACTCTATAGCCGATTAGTTCCAATTTTATTTGGTTGCTATAATTAATGGTGACCCAGTTTTGGCTTTTTAACGATGCTTGTTTAATATTGTTGCATATACATATTGTTCAAATTAAGTTATTGGGTGAGATTTATAAATACGCATGTGTGTGTGAGAACGTTTATGATTTATTTTGCTGCATGTATATGTTAGGATATCTAGCAAAGGATGCACCTGAGAATAGATGAGTGTGAACATTTTTATCTGAATGATGCTTAATTGCTTAATGTTGCATATTGTCCAAAGTTATCTAATTATATTTATTATAGAATAAACAAACATGGATTTTTTTCATCATGCACAAGTTTCCTAATTTACTTATTTAATAATTAAAAAAAAAAGGCACAATGCAAATATTTCAATATGGTTTAAACTTCTCCCTAAATGTTTTTGTTGTTGTTGTTATTGCAGGATAATTATGTCATTTGCTGCATTTCAAAGAAGGAGAGTGTCTAGAAGACCAATATCTAAGATCTCGTTGGGCAAGAGATAGAGCATCTCCAATCTAGATTAATTTTTTTTTTTTTTAACAGAAAGTAAAAAAAAAAAAACACTAATTTCACAGTATTTCATTTTCATTATTTCTAATTAGTGCTATTTCAATTTTTTGGGTCATTAATGATTTACAACATTTTTTAATGATTTTTTCAAAATTATTAGATTAATCGTGGTGTTAATATCTTATTTTGATGTATTTGTTCCTATTTGACCTTTGCTTATCTTGAGCATGTATATGATGTTAGTAATTAACACTAATTTCACGGTATTTCATTTTTATTATTTCTTAATTAGTACTAATTCATTTTTTGTCATTTTCTGAATGAGTATTTCTTACAGTTAGTTTTTTTTTTTTTTGTTGGTATTTTCAAATTTATTATAGATTAATCATGTTAATACTATCTTATTATTATGATGTATTTGTTCCTAAATTTGACCTTTGCTTTATCTTGAGCATGTATGATGTTACTAATTAACATGTTCCGATCAAAATGGGAAGAATACCATTGTGAAATGTGTCATTCCGACGGAACATATGCTCTAAAATTTTGGAAAATAACTAAGGGAAAATTCAATAAAATTTTCAACTTTTAAGCCATGCCATGCTCGAAACATAAATAAAAGAGAGGAGGAGAGGATGAAGGAGATATATATGCAATACAAGATGAATGACTTAATTAACTGTACCTTAGGATCTTTATGACTCTTATTTAGACTAAAGAGTGATACTGGTAAGCTTGTTCAAAAGTTATAACTAAGTCCTCAAAAAAAAAAAAAAAAAAAAAAAAAAAAATCTAAGTGTATTAGACTATTAGTTACAAAATCTTTCAATTTTCCTTATTTCTTTAATTTTGCTTCTTTTAGAAAAAAAAAAAATAATAATAATTTCCTTTTGGAATTAGTGGATAGGTAAGAAAATAAAATTCAAAGAAATTAGTAGACAATTTTTCACACTAGATATAGTGTACGTGCTGAAACCAAGTGGTGGTACATGCAAACACTAAAAATGCATGCAAGCCAATAATTGGTTGTCTTAGTTGGACTTTGAGCTAAGTACGACCTTCACAAAGAAATATTATTCAGCAATAATCAACTCTCTAATCCGGGGCCTATAAGTATTCCCAGATCACATCATATATTGAAAGAAAAGAAAAGAAAATTACAACAACAAATAAAGACACCGAATGGGCTATCCTCCTCTGTTGAGGTCCAAAAACACTTGTGGTCAAAGGCTTGTAAATAAATACATTGTTTAGCTAGTACAGTATATTAGCAAAATAGTAAGATCATTTTATGCTGGAGTGAAGAAATTCCATTAAATGTAGTCTCAAAATGATTCTTAACCCAAAAGAAAAAAAAGGTAGTCTTGAGATACGTACGTCTAACAAATGGTTTGCTAACGTGAAAGTTTTGGTGAATTAGCTAATTGATGATGAAAATTGCAAAACATATTGAGAAAGACATATTTGAGGTGCCAAAACCCAAAAGCCCCCAAAATCCTGAAGTCACACATCTAACAATAATCAATCTTAAGGAAGAGTATTTAAGACTAGGCCTTAAACATGACCTTATTCCAACAGGATTTCTCTTATAAGTTTGCACCTCTATATCTTTATAATTAAGTAAAACAATAATCTAAGCTTGGTATATGGTCAAGTAACTTGTAAGTTGTAATTCAACTAACACATTTTGGTTGAAATTTTTTGCTAAATAGCATAATTTGAAGAAAAATTTTGTAAATAGCACATGACCAAACTTATTTAGTTATGTAGCACTTTTTTGGAACTCGAGTTCCAAGTGAAACTCAAATTTACCAAACTCGAGTTCCAAGCATTTTGTTTGATCTGATTGCCATAATACTTAAAATTTGAGTTTGGTAAACTCGAGTTTCACTTATTTAGTTATGTAGCACTTTTTTTGAAAAAATTTGCTAAATAACACAATTCCAAACTTATTTAGTTATGTAGCACTTTTTTAGAACTCAAGTTCCAAGCAATAAGCATTATGTTTGATCCGATTGCCATAATATTTGGAACTTGAGTTCCCAAAAAAAAAAAGGCTACATAATTAATTAAGTTTGATCAAGTGCTTTTTTCCTAAATATTTCAAAAAGTTATGCTATTTGGAAAAAAAAAAAAAAAAAAAAAAAAAAAAAAAAAAAAAAAAGAAGAAACCCATTTTGGTGTTTACAAGGAAAAAAATTTTAAATATTCTCTTCCTCATTATATCCATCAAACTATCACAAAAATAAAATAAATAAATAAATAAAATGGTATATTTTCCTTTAGCTTTTATGGGGGCCAAAATAAATAAATAAATATATTATTAGATTCCATTCCTATGTTTATTGAGTCTCTATTTCTTTGTATATAGTCTTTTGCAATTTTTGTTAAAAAAAAAAAAAAATCTTATTATTATTGTAAGGTCTCAATTAGTAACGACCCCAAAATGATGTTGGGTTCGCATGTTAAGAGTCCAAACAATATAATTTGTAGAGCGTGGGTTTGGAAGGCTAGGCCTTGGTCACCGGACGGTGGTTAGTCATGGTTCTTGTGGTGTTTGCACAGTGATGAACCGTGCTTGCCCAATAAGAGCTTCTCCTCGGGACGGTCTGGGAGGCTCTGGTTTTTGGCCCTGGATTTTTTTCATCATGCACAAGTTTCCTAATTTACTTATTTAATAATTAAAAAAAAGGCACAATGCAAATATTTCAATATGGTTTAAACTTCTCCCTAAATGTTTTTATTGTTGTTGTTATTGCAGGATAATTATGTCATTTGTTGCATTTCAAAGAAGGAGAATGTCTAGAAGACCAATATCTAAGATCTCGTTGGGCAAGAGATAGAGCATCTCCAATCTAGATTAATTTTTATTTTTTTTTTAACAGAAAGTTAAAAAAAAAAAAAAAACACTAATTTCACAGTATTTCATTTTCATTATTTCTTATTTAGTGCTATTTCAATTTTTTGGGTCATTAATGATTTACAACATTTTTTAATGATTTTTTCAAAATTATTAGATTAATCGTGGTGTTAATATCTTATTTTGATGTATTTGTTCCTATTTGACCTTTGCTTATCTTGAGCATGTATATGATGTTAGTAATTAACACTAATTTCACGGTATTTCATTTTTATTATTTCTTAATTAGTACTAATTCATTTTTTGTTATTTTCTGAATGAGTCTTTCTTGTAGTTTTTTTTTTTTTTTTTGGTATTTTCAAATTTATTATAGATTAATCATGTTAATACTATCTTATTATTATGATGTATTTGTTCCTAAATTTGACCTTTGCTTTATCTTGAGCATGTATGATGTTACTAATTAACATGTTCCGATTGAAATGGGAAGAGTACCATTGTGAAATGTGTCATTACGACGGAACACATGCTCTGAAATTTTGGAAAATAACTAAGGGAAAATTCAACAAAATTTTCAACTTTTAAGCCATGCCATGCCATTTCGAAACATAAATAAAAGAGAGGAGGAGAGGATGAAGGAGATATATATGCAATACAAGATGAACGACTTAATTAACGGTACCTTAGGATCTTTATGACTCTTATTTAGACTAAAGAGTGATACTGGTAAGCTTGTTCAAAAGTTATAACTAAGTCCTCTAAAAAAAAAAAATTCTAGACTATTAGTTACAAAATCTTTCAATTTTCCTTATTTCTTTAATTTTGCTTCTTTTAGAAAAAATGATAATAATAATAATTTCCTTTTGGTATGAGTGGATAGGTAAGAAAATAAAATTCAAAGAAATTAGTACACAGTTTTTCACACTAGATATAGTGTACGTGCTGAAACCAAGTGGTGGTACATGCAAACACTAAAAATGCATGCAAGCCAATAATTGGTTGTCTTGGTTGGACTTTGAGCTAAGTACGACCTTCACAAAGAAATATTATTCAGCAATAATCAATTCTCTAATCCGGGGCCTATAAGTATTCCCAGATTACATCATATATTGAAAGAAAATAAAATAAAGGGATAATTACACTTTATCCACCTGTGGTTTACCTCTAATTCTAAGTGCCTACCCGTGGTTTCAATTTTGACACTTTGCCCACCTGTGATTCTCACCGTTACTGTGCCGTAACCCACCTCTCTACTTTCTGTTACTCTAACACAGAAAATGTAAAAAACAAAATCCCCAACGGATCAAAACACTCTCACTCAAACCTTGAACATGAACATACCCAAAACTCAAAGACAAAGCCAAAGTCATTTTTCTTTCCCTCAGACTCTACTCTTTTCTCTTGTCCCACAACTTCTTTTTCAGATTTCCTTCTCTCTACAACCCGACCCACTCTCTGGTGCTCATCAGTCGAATTGTTAGGTAACAAACCAAATTTCAAAGATATACATCCCACCAATCACGACGTGAACAATATATATAACTTTCATCATTTGTTCAATCCAAAATCTGCATGAAATGCGGGGCATACAATAATTGGAATGTGTAAATTACATTTGAAAGGAATTAATGAAAACAGAACTGATAATTAATTTTCTAAAGTTGACTAAGCCTAAAATCAATGGAAAAATATGAACAGATATGAAAAAATGTGCGGCCTTTTCCCTTCAATTTGGTGTGTACCACTGAATCATTGTGACTCAAAGACAAAGCCAAAGTCATTTTCCCTCAGACTTTACTCTTTTCTCTTGTCCCATAATTTCTTTCTCAGATTTCCCTTCTCTCTACAACCCGACCCACTCTCTCTCAGGGGTGTTCATCAAATCGTTAGGTACCACTGAATCATTGTGGGACAATTTTCCTTTGACTGGCATCGAGCAAGATCACCTGAGTTCGTTTTTTCGGTATATACGGCGGTGGTTTTCAGCTGGGTTTTCAACTGGTTTTCGGCGATGGTTTTCATCTGGTTTTCGGCGGTGGTTTGTCGGTGCTCCGATCAGATACACTAACCAAATCTGGGTTAAAAATAGTTAGATCTGGGTTTGAACTTAAGCCAACTTGAAACAAATCTAGGAAGATCTTGGTGCGAAAGCTTTTAAATCTGGGTTTGAATCAACCGAATCGGCCGGAGTCACTTTTGATATGGATTGATTTGCAGTGGGGGGTGGTTGTGGCTTCTGATGTGGTGATTGGTTTGCTATGATTTTTTTGGATTTGAGTTTTGTTGTAAGATTTGGGTTTTGTTGTGGGTTTGGCTGGGATTTTTTTTTTTTAATTTTTTGGATTTAAGTTTTGATGTAAGATTTGAGTTTTGTTGTTGTGGTTTGGGCCTGTGTTGGATATTGTTTTTGGGTTCAACTTCCTGTAATTTTTCAGATTTTTGGGTATGTTCTTCATGTTCTTCATGTTCAAGATTTGAGAGTGTTTTGATCCGTTTGGTGTTTTGTTTTTTACATTTTCTTTGTTAGAGTAATGGAAAGTAGAGAGGTGGGTTACGGCACAGTAACGGTGAGAATCACAGGTGGGCAAAGTGTCAAAATTGAAACCACGGGTAGGCACTTAGAATTCGAGGTAAACCACAGGTGGGTAAAGTGTAATTATCCCTAAAATAAAATTACAACAACAAATAAAGACACCGGATGGGCTATCCTCCTCTGTTGAGGTCCAAAAACACTTGTGGTCAAAGGCTTGTAAATAAACACATTGTTTAGCTAGTACAGTATATTAGCAAAATAGTAAGATCATTTTATGCTGGAGTGAAGAAATTCCATTAAATGTAGTCTCAAAATGATTCTTAACCCAAAAGAAAAAAAAATGTAGTCTTGAGATACGTATGTCTAACAAATGGTTTGCTAACGTGAAAGTTTTGGTGAATTGGCTAATTGATGATGAAAATTGCAAAACAGATTGAGAAAGACATATTTGAGGTGCCAAAACCCAAAAGCCCCCAAAATCCTGAAGTCACACATCTAACAATAATCAATCTTAAGGAAGAGTATTTAAGACTAGGCCTTGAACATGGCCTTACTCCAACAGGATTTCTCTTATAAGTTTGTACCTTTATATCTTTATAATTAAGTAAACAATAATCTAAGCTTGGTATATGGTCAGGTAACTTGTAAGTTGTAATTCAACTAACACATTTTGGTTGAAATTTTTTGCTAAATAGCATAATTTTAAGAAAATTTTTGTAAATAGTACATGACCAAACTTATTTAGTTAGGTAGCACTTTTTTGGAACTTGAGTTCCAAGTGAAACTCGAATTTACCAAACTCGAGTTCCAAGCATTTTGTTTGATTTGATTGCCATAATACTTAGAACTTGAGTTTGGTAAACTCGAGTTTCACTTATTTAGTTAAGTAGCACTTTTTTTTTTGAAAAGAAATTGCTAAATAACACAATTCCAAACTTATTTAGTTATGTAGCACTTTTTTAGAACTCAAATTCCAAACATTATGTTTGATCCGATTGCCATAATATTTGGAACTCGAGTTCCAAAAAAAAAAAGGCTACATAACTAATTAAGTTTGACCAGGTGCTTTTTTCCTAAATATTTCAAAAAGTTATGCTATTTGGGGAAAAAAAAAGGCCCAATTTGGTGTTTACAAGGAAAAAAATTTAAATATTCTCTTCCTCATTATATCCATCAAATTATCACAAAAATAAATAAATAAATAAATAAAATGGTATATTTTCCTTCGGCTTTTCTGGGGGCCAAAATAAATAAATATATTATTAGATTCCATTCCTATGTTTATTGAGTCTCTATTTCTTTGTATATAGTCTTTTGCATTTTTGTAAGAAAAAAAAAATCTTATTATTATTATTATTATTGAGATGAAGTCTAAACAATTCTTATTAAGATAGTTAATACTAGCCTTCAAATAAATAATTAGTTTTTTATGTTTAGGATACTTCCCTAGTGACAATTGCCTTGTGGATGCTTGTTCGTGTTCCCATGTTTGACGCATACACTCAACCTTTACTTGACAAAATGTGCATCTTTCCCTTTTTGTGAGAGATCTTTTTGACAATTAATATTTATTTATCTTCTTGCTTTTCTAAAGCTCTTCTAATTTGATTTTTAGGGGCAGGGTTTTAATTTATATTAGAAGCTATGGGAAGCATTGTATAGGTCTTATTACTTCGGCTTTTCTAGGGCCCTACAGAACTCTAGGGAGTTATTCATATACTAATTTTGTGATACACACACATTCTTGGATATATCTGTTTATATTTTTATCTTCTTGTAACATGAATGATAAGGGTAATTCTTGAAGTCTAAGTAAAGGTGATGGACCGGGTTTATGAATAAGTTTTATGAGTTTTTTTTACTACATGTCCGGGACAAAGCCCAACTTCACTGGAACGGGTAACACTATTAAAGGAAAGGAGATTAGCAAATGGGTTCACAAGCCCAATAATAAACCCAAACTGAGACAAAAGCCCACTAACCACGCTGCCCCTAGCCCACCCCAAAGAAACATCACAAGCTGTGTCTCTCACTCAGTCACCCACAGCAGAAGTTCCAAAGACCACGATCAACTCCTAAGCATGATTGATCTGGTTTTCTAGTTGTCTGAATTGTGTCAGCTCTCTTTTATTTTCATTATGTTGGATTTATTTCAGTAGGATTGGGAATAAGGTTTATGAATTTTTTTTTTTTTTTAATATGGGTCTCAAAGTTGCAGAGCTCTGATGTTACTTGTAGAATTGCTTCATTTGAGTGTATGCCAGCAAATTTCTTTGTATGCGTACATGAGAGAAGTAGTGGACTCCGAGATGGGTGGTGGACTTGTGGGTTGTAGCGGAGGACATTTTGGTAGAAATTGTAGTAGTGCTGTATGAAATGCTGTTCAATATGGGTTGTGAGGTGCCTTGTAAACATTACTGTTCATTGTGGGTTGAAGTAATTTCTTTTAGCCCTTTATGTGGCTTGGATGACAGATAGAAGGTATTGGATGTGTATAGGTTTTAACATAGCCATGAAATGTTTGGATCATCACTATCTTGTTTGACAATACTGGTATATCCAAGGGCAAGACTCTACGATTCCACCTGTCTTCAATTTAGTTTTGTTTATAAGTTCTATCATGCCCATTGTTCTTATGATGTCACCCTGATTTTTGCAACTTACGTAAAGACTATGTCGGTTTTGCAATATTATGTTGGCTTCAATTTCATTCCACCCCCTCTTTTTTTTTCAAATTTTTAATCGGCTCAGTATGTTGTTGAGTTTTGCAAAATGCTATTTCCCTTTGTTAATTCGATTTGTGCTGTTAATTTGTATTACTTTTTTACTTAAGCATGCCTTTCTCTGTGGGGGTGGTGTTTACAATTGAGGTCGAGCACCAGTCGGAGGACGTGGGTGGTCATCATCCTACTCTGGATCACCTAGTCCACGCAAGGTTATTGTTCGTTATTTTTTGTTTAAAAAGAGAATTCCTCCTACTAGATACCTTACATTGCTTATTCTTTCTAATTATAACAGTTACTTCGGAGATCAAGGAGTCGTAGCCCGAGAAGGTAATTTCTATCCGTGAATGGTTTCACTTTTATTTATCTAAATACATTTTATTTCTCTTCTAATGGGGTTTTAGCTTAGATGGCTCTTCCTCTGCCCCTGGGATGGAGGGTGAGATGATAGATTCAAAACTCACTAGGCATTTGTGTAACTTTGCAATGAAGAAAAATAAATTTACTACTCACTTTTATGGGGAGAGAGGAGGATATGATGTTTGTGGTCATAACATAATTTTATATATTTGGCCACTCTCCTCTCCTATCCTCTCCCCCCATCTCTCTTTATCCAAACATGGGATTTCAACATAATGAATTTCATTCTTATGCGCAAGGTATACGTGCTTGCAAGATGACATTCCTTCAATTTTCATGTGATGAGTCCAAGATGAAAATGTCTTTGTTGTGTCCCCCACCCCCAGATCAAATTATCATTTTCAGTAACATCTAGTTTTAAGTTCATATCAATATTTATATTCTGGAAAGTACCCATGCATGTATTGTCTTGATGGTGGAAGTTAAACTCCTAACTATTAAATGCTTGTTCCCTTGAGAATTTTGATTTCCAAATGGGACTCTCAATGTGATATGAAGAAGGTAAAATATTTTGGTGGTTGCACTTGGGAAAAATATTTAAGTGGGAGTTTTTTCAGTTATATAACATTAAGTTGGGAAATTTATAGAATTCAAAGAAATGGATATCACTGGAGAAAAGGAGCTCAATGAAAATTTCCTACTACTGAAGAGGTAGTTTTAAATTCTATAAAATACACACGAGGGAGCAAGCTATTGCTTTCCATCAGGAGATGGAAGTTGAGTTGGCATTTGAGTTTCAAAAATGGATTAGAGGATATTTTAGGCAATCAGGCTGGCTTTAGATTTTGGTTTGTACTTTGTAGTTCAATAAATAAGCACTGATGATTATGATAATAACATGAACAGGCTACAACTTGGGAAACTTCAGGTTGGTTAATTCATGGTTTACTGCTACTGTAGTGTTATGTTGTCATCATCTTGGTTTAAGTTGACTTAACGGGCATTTTCATTACGTAACCTTCACTGCTAAATCATAATGTCTGTTCCACCATTTCTTGTGGACTGCATAACTTGCATGATTCTAGCGTGCTTCACTAGACTG
Source organism: Quercus robur (assembly GCF_932294415.1). Lineage (NCBI taxonomy): Eukaryota > Viridiplantae > Streptophyta > Magnoliopsida > Fagales > Fagaceae > Quercus > Quercus robur. The sequence goes on from NC_065537.1 coordinate 18,879,016, forward strand.
TTTGGAATTTTGTGGATATATCATAGGGTATTGATTCCCTTGGTCTCACCTTATTGGCAAAGCTATGTGTATATTTATCCAAAATAAAAATCATAAATCTCTGCACATTTGTAGTTTCTCTTCTTGGTGTGAAAATGTTTTCCCTTTTCCATTATCCCCAAATTAATGGAAGATAGTAGAAGTCTATTTCATCTCAACTTTTGAGGATATAGTTGTATAGACAATAATTTGGATTTGGATTTTTATTATTTCAAGTTATTTATATCTCCCACTTTCCAAGATTTTCTTGGCAGTGGGATCTTGTTAGGACCAAAAATTGTGGATAAGGGAATTAGCAACTCAAATAAATTTAATAAAGAAATTTTGTTAGTCATGGTACTCACACATGGTGCATGCCAAACCTCTAGTTAGTTAATAGACTAACAATTTCCTAACTAGGTTCTCTCCTCTATTGACTTTGCCTAAAGTGTAAACTTGATTCCTTTAACACATATCATATTAGGTTCCTTGTTGATATATTTATATATATATATATATATATTGTAGTTCTTGGTCTGTGAAGATATGTTGTTAGGTGCTCCGTTTTATTTTCCCTTGAGGCCAAACCTAAACCAGTTCTCGAGAGATAGCTGTCCATATACTAATAAGGGATGTATGGATTCTCAAGAAGAGAGGAGCCATGGTGGTCCCCCCTAGACTGCCCAGATCCCACGATTGAATAGAAAGTTGGATCTATATATATATATATATATATAGTTTTAGTACTTGTGTTTGCAGCTTTAAATGTTTTCATGCTTTCATTTATATTTGGGTTTGTTTTGATGCAAGCTTGCTTATGTGTAGGCCCATTAAAGGAAGAAGTAGTAGCAACAGCAGCCGCAGTAGTTCGCCACTACTGCCTCGTAAACCATAGGTAAGCACTGCCTCTCTATATCCCCAAATCCCCCTTGCCCTCCCCTCCCCACCCCTCCCCTGCCTTTCCCCCTCCCAACCTCCAAAAAAAGAATCTGAGTTATGTATTATGTAATGTCAAGGTGGTATTGAATATGAGAACAAGATATTGTGGCTGTAATATGCTCCTGATTGTAGCACTTAGGTTTGTCTCAGTTATGGTGACCATTAGGTTTGTCTCATTTATGTTGGAGGCAATGTTAAGCACTGGTTATTTGCTGTTTTTTTTTCAAAAATTATTTAAGCTAAACATTCTGATGGAAGAAACAATATGCAAAAGTTGTATTCTTGCTTTTATGAATGCTACATGTACATTTTGTATGATTAATATTGTTAGTAAGTGTGCGGAAACATGCAGATCCTTTATTCAAACATGAGCTGATGATCTTTGATTGCCCATTCTCTCTAGCTGTTTGAAGAATCAAAAATCATACTGGAGCTTGTCCCAGACAAGGGCCAGGTTTTTGTATGACTTGTTTAATTAGTTGATTGTTCATCCACGGGTTTTTCTAACAAGAGATAATATAGTGTCTCATGTAGTTCATTGGTGTTGCTGTTGGACGTTCAAAATATAAGGTGATGTCGGTTCAATCTGGTTCAGCCATCTAGTTTATAGGTTTTCTTAAAAACTCTTGGGTTTCACTGGTTTAGTTGGGTTAGTTGCATTCCTGGTATTTTCAACTCCATTGGTCATATCCATTGGTATGGCCTAGGTTGTTAAAACGGGATCTTACGTAAGATCAATGGAAGGGTTCAAGAATTGTATTGTTAAATCAAATCGAAAATCATAAGTTCTTACTTTTTGTTGAAGAATAATAAAGAAGGGACAATAATAGAGACTGTATGTTGAATAAATCATTAGAATTAAGAAATTATCCATGAAAAAAAAATTAGTTTAATAGTGTAATTATATCTATATAAGTGCATCTATAACAAATTCTTCATTTAAGAATTGCTATATATAAAAAATAAAGTCCATTTGTGCATTGGGGATTTTATTATTTATTATTTTTGGAGAAGAAAGGCAAGTTGAAGTTTATGGAAGAGGCTTGGCTCCAACCAAGAATATGACGATTTTTGTCATGTGCAATATACAAGACTCATTTGGTTAGTTGAGTTAAGTGAATCATGTGCAATGCACATGATGATATGGATTAATGTCATTTTTTTTATTGATAGTTGGTGCCCAAGACACCAAATATATTTGAAGCCAAACTTTGTTCAAATTTTATTAAGACAACAAGATTAGATATAGAAAGAAAGATCTGGAGAGAACTTTTTCATCCAGACAAGCTGATCATTACCTTCCTTAGCTCTTCCTGCTAAAGCATGTGTGTCCTTCGCATTGTACATTATACAAACGAGAGCGGTAAAACCTTGTACAAAGACTTAAAAGAGTTTTACTAATGATTATGTTGCAATATGGAGTAGAACATAGTGGCAGTTTTCTTAATTTCATGACTTTTAACATCTGAATCGCCTTCAAACTCCACAGGATCAACACCAATCTCCATAGCAAAAATAACAGCTCATTTTGCAGCATTATCCCATTGGTAAATAAAGTCTTAATCGCTATTTTAGCGCCTACTAGCAGCTACCTGATAAAATTCTTGAGCCAAACAAAAATGGCTAGGACAGCAAATAATATATAAAAAAAATCAACTGTATGCCCGCCTATTCTCTCTCTTTAGTTACCGTTCTCCTTTGAACAAAGCAAAGCTTCAGTGTTGTAATGCAGACTATGCAGTGACGTAAAAACTGCTGTAATGCAGTGACATAATAAGTGAAAAACAAGGTGTTAGTATTGCCAAATTTCCCAATACCAATTCAAGCTGTGTTGACTAAAAGCAATCCAGGGTGAAACGACAAAGTGAGCTCCTTTCTCTGGTGATGATGCCGAAATCTATATGCTACAAAAAAATAAAATAAAAGACATTTTAGATACTAATGCCACAACATTACTCAATAAAATAAACAATATTGTATATTTTGGAAATGACAAAGTTTAGCTACAAAATTGGTTGTAACTTAAGGTTATAACTTCCTTTAATAAAATTAACATTACTATATTTTGAAAATCTAATTATTGAATTGTATATTTTTTATACTTTTAATATACATGTCAAATTATGTGTCAATCAGATGTTATATACTATATATTTATAAACTTATATTTTATGCATAATTCTAAACTACAAAAACTTGCAATCTAAACAATTTATTGATGATATAGCTATTGATCTTTAATTTTCTAAAAATTTTGCAAGCATGAAAGATATAAGAAGAAAATGTAATCCAATGGTGAATTTGTCAAAATTCACTTCCAATAAAAAGATATTAAGTAAAGTTGTAAGGCTACAACCAATTTTGTAACTAAATTTTATCATTTTAAAAATCTAACCGTTGAATTGCTTCTTATTTATGTTAATACACATGTCAAATTTTGTGTTAATCAGATATTATTTACTTTATGATTTATAAGCTTATATATCATGCATAATTTTAAACTACAAAAACTTGCAATTTAAATAATTTATTGATGACATAGCTTTTGATTTTTAATTTTCTAGAAATTTTGCAAATGTGATGGATATAAGAAGAAAATGTAATCCAATAGTGAATTTGTCAAAATGCACCTCAGATAAAAAATATTGATTAAGGTTGTAACCTAAGGCTACAACTAATTTATAGCTAAACTTTGTCCTAAAATCTATTAGCTTGCTACGAGAAAAATTGAACATTTTGATTAGCGAGAAGGCTCAGTAGATGCTTTGCAAAATATTAGTCAAAGAATTTTCAGTTTAGGCTTTAGACTCAATCTTTTAGAAGAAAGGATTGGTTTGGGATCATAGGATCTTGTGATTTTATCGATCCCAAACCATCCTACAAGCAATTCTAAGTTTTATACCATTCTAATTCGATCCTAATTGTTTTGAGGAAGTAGGATAGTTCAATTCAGAATTTTAACAATCTTGGATATGAATGGCTATCCGTATGGTCCAATTCAAATAAAGTAGTTGGTTCTGAATTCTGATGAATATGCCACCTTAGAGCCAATTTTTTCTGCCTCTAGCATAATTGGTGATGTCAGATAGGAAGTTCCATATTTCATTTTCTTGCTTGTTATGTAGACTTTGACCAAGTTCGTTGCTTTTGATTAGTATCTGTAGGGACACGATTTTTAACGACCCAAGGACGACATTGGGCTCGTATGTAAAGGGCCCGAACAATATGATTCGTAGAGAGTGGGTTTGGAAAGGCCTGCCTTTGGGCGCTGGGTTTTGGTTTGGTCCCGGTTTCATGAGCGATCATACAAAGATGAGTTTGGACTGCATAGCTGAGCCTTGCATCAATGTAGTTTGAAAGGTTTGACTCCTCGGAATTAGTCCGAGGAGCATTAAATTCTCACCCCTCCCTCTTTTTCTTCCTTCCCCTCCCCTTTTATACTAGTATTCGATTTCCCTTCTTCATCTACGTGCCAGTTTCTCCTTGTTTGGGGGCAATTACTCGTCCTATCAATCTTCACATCAGAGTGGTTGGGAAAAGCTGGATAGCATGGTATGGGGTATGGGCTTGTCAAGTGATGGGCTCCACGTTATGGTGTAGGCAGCTTTCTAGCTTGTACTGCTCTTGTACTGAGTTTGTCCTTTTCTCCAGGCGTTTTGTGAGGCGTTGAGCGTGAGGTTGTCCTCGGCTATATTATTAGGCCATCAAGGGGTTCTCCTCATACCTCCTCGGCAGTAGGGCTCCTCGGCTTGGGTTTTGGGCCCTTAATGTGAAGTGGGTCGGGATTCCAAATTTCAGGCCCCACAATAGCCCCTCGAAATCCTGCTTCCCGACTTTTTAGTTGGGAAGGAGGGTTTTGGTGATGCTGAGCCCACCTCGTGACTTGTTCAAGTTCCGTACCTTACTGCTGCTTGTGTTCTTCCATTTGCATGGGAGATGTGCCGAATTAAGAGGCATTACTTTATTCTTCATCCGCGCAGTGCCCTTTATCATTTCAGTATTCGAGGCGCGCCTTCACGAGGACCCTTAAATCTTGTGGTGGCAGATAGCGTTGGAAATTGTGCCAGAACTGCCTTGTCTGCAGCATTTCTTGGGAATCTGCTCAAATTAAATTAAATGACACCTCCTTACCCTTTATATAAGTAGGACAGGTGGTTATTCTCCTGGCATATAAACCCTTCTGCTCTCTTCAGAATCATAACCCTTTATCCATAACTAGTTCCCACCTCCAGTGTCGTCTTTCCTTAGTGCCATATGTTTGAGGCTGGGGTGAAGGTGAAGGAACCTTACCCGCCACAGAGGCACCGGATCCTTCCAAGGCTTAAGGTGGTATGGTCTGGGCAGGGGAGGCATAGATTCAAGGTGACCTCTCGCTTGGATAAGGTGGGAACGGTACCCCCACCTCTTTCAGTCAAAATTCGAAGCAGGTTCTGGTCACATCAGATTTTTGGTGTGTCAGAAGAAAGAATTTCCGCCATCAGCGTCGTCTGCCTTGTCGCAGGCAAATTTTTGTGGAGGCTCCTCAACTTCCGGTTCCCGGCACCTTTTCTTCAATGGTGCGGGCCTCAAGTTGGGTTCCCTGCACCTTTTCTTCAGCTGCGCTAGCCCGAAGTCGGGCTCTCTACACCTTTTCTTCAATGGTGCAGGCCCCACGTTGGGTTCTTTGGCTGCCTGAGTTATAAGCATGTAAAAGTATTGAGGAATGGCTTCCTTAGACGAAATTTTGAAGCGGCAGGGCGGCTCTTCTCTGCACCTCTTCTTCGGCTTTTCTTTCATTCCTTTGTATCTTTACTTTTCGCTTGTGTAGTTGGCTTTAATATGAGCTTATTTAAGCTCCTTCATTGTACACTGTACTGCTCTTTCGTCTTAATAAGAAATGAATTTGCTTAATCTCAAATACTTTTCCTTTCTGCAACAACTACTTTGTGCATGAATGTTAAATATACACTTTCCTTTAATGATACTTAGAGCAGGAAAAAACCTTAAAACAAATTCCTACTAGTTTGAACTTACTGACATTATCAAGTATAACAATGGTAATTCTCAATAAATTAAACTCTTTGAACTAACCGAGATAACGGCCGAGCGCTGTGCGATGCATGCAAGGCAAATGTCCGAGAACGGTAAACTCTAAATAATTCATCCGAGAGGGTAGCCGAGCAGTGAGGGACTTCGATTGTGTTTTTGGGTAACATATTGCTCCATATTGCATCAATCCCTTTGGTACTGAGGATCCAAGAGTAGACTGGGGAATCCATGCAGTTTAGGGATTAACCTGACTGTTAATGGGGAGTTCTCCTCGGATAGATTCTAAGGTCCATGTAACGTAGTTTTTCTTGAGTCCGAGGACCATGCAAGGCCTTGGTTCTGTCCAAAACTTGTGATTTTTCTTTTGAGTACTTGGTTTCCCCATAGGCTTGAGTCCGAGGACCATGCAAGGCCTTGGTTCTGTCCAAAACTTGTGATTTTTCTTTTGAGTACTTGGTTTCCCCATAGGCTTGAGTCCGAGGACCATGCAAGGCCTTGGTTCTGTCCAAAACTTGTGATTTTTCTTTTGAGTACTTGGTTTCCCCATAGGCTTGAGTCCGAGGACCATGCAAGGTCTTGGTTCTGTCCAAAACTTGTGATTTTTCTTTTGAGTACTTGGTTTCCCCATAGGCTTGAGTCCGAGGACCATGCAAGGCCTTGGTTCTATCCAAAACTTGTGATTTTTCTTTTGAGTACTTGGTTTCCCCATAGGCTTGAGTCCGAGAACCATGCAAAGCCTTGGTTCTGTCCAAAACTTGTAGTTTTTCTTTTGAGTACTTGGTTTCCCCATAGGCTTGAGTCCGAGAACCATGCAAGGCCTTGGTTCTGTCCAAAACTTGTAGTTTTTCTTTTGAGTACTTGGTTTCCCCATAGGCTTGAGTCCGAGAACCATGCAAGGCCTTGGTTCTGTCCAAAACTTGTAGTTTTTCTTTTGAGTACTTGGTTTCTCCATAGGCTTGAGTCCGAGGACCATGCAAGGCCTTGGTTCTGTCCAAAACTTGTGATTTTTCTTTTGAGTACTTGGTTTCCCCATAGGCTTAAGTCCGAGGACCATGCAAGGCCTTGGTTCTGTCCAAAACTTGTGATTTTTCTTTTGAGTACTTGGTTTCCCCATAGGCTTTAGTCCAAGGAGTACTTGGTTTCCCCATAGGCTTGAGTCCGAGGACCATGCAAGGCCTTGGTTCTGTCCAAAACTTGTGATTTTTCTTTTGAGTACTTGGTTTCCCCATAGGCTTGAGTCCGACGACCATGCAAGGCCTTGGTTCTGTCCAAAACTTGTGATTTTTCTTTTGAGTACTTGGTTTCCCCATAGGCTTGAGTCCGAGAACCATGCAAGGCCTTGGTTCTGTCCAAAACTTGTAGCTTTTCTTTTGAGTACTTGGTTTCCCCATATGCTTGAGTCCGAGGACCATGCAAGGCCTTGGTTCTGTCCAAAACTTGTAGTTTTTCTTTTGAGTACTTGGTTTCCCCATAGGATTGAGTCCGAGGACCATGCAAGGCCTTGGTTCTGTCCAAAACTTGTGATTTTTCTTTTGTATTTATTTATTTTTCGAACGTAAGCCCCTAGACCAGGGTGAGGAGAGCTAGCTTAAGGCCAGAATCCCCTAGAGCTACCCGCGCCATTGGCACTGCAAGGCGTAGCCCCTAGCAGAAGTTTATGTCGGAGCAACAACCGCATGCCGCCGGGGATGAAGGAAACCCCGCGAACCTCTGCTTGCTGGAGAGTTGACTCAACCGCCACCTGCGCCAACGCGCAAGCCTTCCCACAGACGGCGCCAATTGTAGGAACACGATTTTTAACGACCCAAGGACGACATTGGGCTCGTATGTAAAGGGCCCGAACAATATGATTCGTAGAGAGTGGGTTTGGAAAGGCCTGCCTTTGGGCGTTGGGTTTCGGTCTGGTCCCGGTTTCATGAGCGATCATACAAAGATGAGTTTGGACTGCATAGCTGAGCCTTGCATCAATGTAGTTTGAAAGGTTTGACTCCTCGGAATTAGTCCGAGGAGCATTACATTCTCACCCCTCCCTCTTTTTCTTCCTTCCCCTCCCCTTTTATACTAGTATTCGATTTCCCTTCTTCATCTACGTGCCAGTTTCTCCTTGTTTGGGGCAATTACTCGTCCTATCAATCTTCACGTCAGAGTGGTTAGGAAAAGCTGGATAGCATGGTATGGGGTATGGGCTTGTCAGGTGCTGGGCTCCACGTTATGGTGTAGGCAACTTTCTAGCTTATACTGCTCTTGTACTGAGTTTGTCCTTTTCTCCAGGCGTTTTGTGAGGCGTTGAGCGTGAGGTTGTCCTCGGCTATATTATTGGGCCATCAAGGGGTTCTCCTCATACCTCCTCAGCAGTAGGGCTCCTCGGCTTGGGCTTTGGGCCCTTAATGTGAAGTGGGCCGGGATTCCAAATTTCAGGCCCCACAGTATCTTTTTAAAATTTTTATTTTATTTTATACATTGAATACGTGTAAACTGGTTCATGTTAGATTCAAATTAAAGATATTAAGTTGGGTTTGACACATCAAACCTATTTAATTGAATGTCAATTTTACCAATTTATCCCTAATTTTTAATTATATTTTAATTATTGATGACTTTTTTGGTATCTAGTTATATATTTATATACACTAGTAAGTTGTTCAAGCTATGTACGGATAATACTGTAATGTTTTATGTAAGATGATTTTGAAAAATGTTGTACATATATCATAGTATAATTGTCATAAAACTTTCTTAGTAATGAGTTCATCATAAGAATTAACTATTATAAATTACACACATTTCAAGCTACAAAATGATGAAATAAAGTGGGGAAAAAAAAAAAAAAACAAAAACAAAAACAAACCTTAATGAACCAAACGTTAAAATCCTCCATCCATATGTTATTGAAATTCATAGAAAAGAAAGCGCACACAACATGTAGATCATTATACAGTCACCATTAAACCAACACTTAAAAAAAAAAAAAAAAAACCGTTAAACCAAAACTCAATTTACTGTAGGAAAAAAGTCAATATGTATTTCTTTATTGAAATATCAAGAGACTCACTTGAGAAAGAAGCTTGGAGCCTAAAGAATGCTGATTGAATAGTTGTGGTGTTGTTGTTGTTGTTGTTGTTTTTTTTTTTTTTTTTTTTTTCTCTGCAAATTCAATTGCCATTGACTAAATCCCCTCCAACCAAGACGATACATGCTTGAACCCTATAATCCGAATTTAAGATTTACCATAGGTTTAGTTTTTGTTTATTTTGAAAAGACCTATCTACTCAAGCCTTATGCTAAGATTAAACAAACTTGAAAATGACATTGACAATGAAACTTTTACACTAAAATAAACAATTATCGATTTCTCAGTTCTAGACTTCTAGCATCTTTTGGAAATCGATAAACATAATAACACAACCTATAAAAGAAAATAGCAAAATAAAGAATCTCACAATCTTAACCCTACTGATTGTAAGTGAAGAACTAAAATTTTGAAAGTAGCAAAAGATAGCTTGAACTCATACATATCACGGCCACTTAATGTGCGATGGACAGCCACTACTAGCTACAACAAAAGATTACAAGAGCAATAGGTTTCTTCTATTGACCAGGCGTTTTAAAAAATTGTGAGCATGGAAACAAAATTTGAGAATAGCAATAGTTTCAGAAATTTAACTATCAAAGGGATTTTTCTAGAGAAAGAAAGAGATGGAGACATAAATTCGAAGTTGAGAAGGGAAGGCAAAGCGTGAGAGAGAGGTTGGGGATTCAAGGTTTAGGAAATACTACATTAATAATTATAGCAGTATGTTGATAAGGTACATTATGTGCAAACAAAAAGGCAAAACTAAAACATCATTTTGGAGGCAAGCTGTGATTAATGCATCTACACAATTACAAAGGCACAAACTTTTTTAAATAACCAATGAAAAAACTTGCCTTACCAAAAAAAAAAAAATAATAATAGAGGAGGGAGACTTTGTTTATGAGATGTGAGTATGTAACTATATCACCATAAAAAAATAATGGTTCCCATAGAATAAAATAAAATAATAATGATTATAGAAAATAAAGGATATGGATTTGTGTAATTGAGGCACCAGAAATGCTAAACGACTATCTATCTTGATTGATCTCATTAGTTATTAGTACCTTTAAAGAAATTTTTTTTTGAAACCGCTGGTGTACTAAAAGACATGAAGAAGAGAGAGAGTCATGGTGTAAACTTAGGCAATTAATTGGAGAGTGATGATTGTAGAGAAACTTCATAGGAGGTGCCACTTGGCAAAAGCATAAATTCTCACATAATGAGGTCTCTGCTTTTATATATATTGACTTTAAAATATGAGAATTGTTAATAAGTTATCCATGCTAGCTAGGTAACATGTAAACTTGACTACGTGACTTATTTATTAAATGGGTTATGTCAAGTCATACTGTCCCTAATACAAGTTTATTAAATGGGTTATGTGTAGGACTAATATTGGGTCGGGTCGGGTTTACTGTGACCCGAAACCCGACCCGACCCGAAAAATCGGGTCGGTTTTCCGGGTCTCGGGTCGGGTATCGGGTTGGACTTTTTTTTTAAATTTTTTTATTTTTTTATTTATTTATACTGCTGCTTGTTTTCCATGAGCCTTTATACTAAATGTTACTATATTCTTTTTTGCAATAATAATCTCTCATTAAAAAAAAAAAATCCAATATCAAATCATTAAAAAAAAATCATACTATTTAACTATTTGAATTATTTAACTTCTTGAATCTACTATTAACTGTAGAAAATAAAAGCTAAAATCTCCTTAGCAAGCCACATTTATGACTATTAAATGAATATACACAATAAAAACACAATTGCATGGTCCATCTCCAATTACCCATCAAGGAAATTGCAGTGTCACTTAACACCCAACAATAGCACTCCCACCAAAGAAAGAACTAGTCAGCCTTGTTTTCACTGTTTATAAGATCCAATACCCAACAAATCCCGGATAAAGCATTGAAAAACTCTATGCACAACTTCATTAACTCAACTTTTGACCAAACAATTAATGTGCAAATCGCATCACCTAAATTAAAGAATGAAAAACTTGCTAAGATATCTCCAGATCATTGAACATTAGAATTACAAGCTAAAGTAATTACAAAAGAGCTTCCATTTCCAAACTCCAAGTGAAAGTTGCTCCAATATTTTCCACCTACAGCACCAAGGGAGAAAATTAAGTGATATTGGAGGAAGGAAAATCACATTGCATATTTATGTCTAGCACAATGGTAAGTTTTCACAGACACAAAATTAAGCACAAAAGTAACCCACTAGAGAGAGAGGATAAAAAGTCAATTTCTGTAGCCCCATTTTGGCATAGATCAACAAGTCCACATTTTTCTTATAAAGTAAGCAAATAAGGACAAATGAATTTCCTATTACTAATTCTCAATTCCATTGTATGACAGAGCAAACTTAGAACACCAAAAAAATAAATAAGGGACTTAGAATACGTAAATAAATAAGGGACTTAGAATACATAGCTTCATTCTAGCCAGGAACATACGTAGCAGAAAATCTAACCATATCAATAATTTGGATAAATGCCTTTATTCCTGAATTTGGAAATGAGACTAATCTAAAAATTAACCACATTGCATTTAACGCATGTACCTGCCCTATACAACAAGGTAACCAAGATGGACACTTTAACATAGTCATATGCAAAACTAAGACATGGATGAAAGGTTAGATTTAAAAAATAATAATAAATTTTTTTATTGAAATGAAGAGAACCTCATGTACAAATGACTCACCTAATGTTAATGTATATTATATTATATTATGGGCTTTAGGCCCAATTACCTTTCTTGTATAGCACACTTGTACTTGTACTACACTTTACTTGTACCGCACACTTACGCCTCCTATATAAGGCTCTGATGTATATTCTCTCATTATGAAAAACAATACAATCTTCCAGTATTTCTAACATGGTATCAGAGCCACTACTCTGACCTTTTCTTAGCAGTCTTGTCTTCATTAGTGTGGCTTTCTTTTTAACAACGCTTCCGCCATCACACTGCCGCTGCAGACTCTCGCCGTTGAACTTCCGACGTCATCCAGCCGTCGTCCTTGGGTTCCGGACCTGCAGCCGCCGTCGTTAAGGAGTTTCACACTGCACAGACCACTGCTCCGCTGCAATTATTGCTCCGATTACGATTTTGAAGGTACCACTGAGATTGTCCAGCGCCGATCTACATACTCGTGGAAGCCTCGTCGCCATCGGAGACTGCACGCGCCCCCACGCGCCGTTCAAAGTTGCTGTGCCGCCGATCACGCGCCACACGCGCCACCACGCGCCAGCAGCTTCTTTTCACGCGCCCTCACGCTCCCTCACGCGCCTCCACGCTCCCTCACGCGCCCTCACGCGCCCTCACGCGCCTCCACGCGCCTCAACAGCCTCGCTGACGTCATCGCTGACGTCAGCCCTAACAGCTTGCTGACGTCACTGCTTGCGTCATCCGCTGACGTCACCTTCTGAGTCTGGATTTGACCGTTGACTTCAGGTTGACTGTTGACTTTGACTGGCCGTTGACCGTTGACCGTTGACCGTTGACTTTTCCAGGGTTGACTTTTTCAGTCCAGGTTCTCCTTACCCAGTTTTTCGCGTAGATTTCATTTCTGCTGTTTGTTTTTGCATATTGTGTCTCTAAATGGATAAAAAGGATAATTTTGTTCCTCGCCCCATCAATACTGTATTGGAGGGGAATAAAAATTACTTATCTTGGTCTCAAGCTATGCGCAGTTTTCTTAAGGGTCGCATGCTCTGGCATTATTGTACTAGTGCAATGATTATTCCTGTCAAGGGAGCAAGTGAAGAAGATGCTGTTTTTCTTGGTCGCATGATTGAATGGGATAGTCATAACCACATGATCCTCACATGGATTCGGAACACTTCCATTCCCTCTATTTCCAATCTGTTGGGCAGCTTTGATGATGCAAAATCTGCATGGGATATGTTGGCCAAAAGGTACTCCACTACTCATGGATCCATGAAATATCAGTTAGTGGTTGAATTGCATCAACTCAGGCAAGAACCAGGGCAATCCATCAATGACTATTATGATCAGCTTCGCTACATTTGGGACCAAATTGACCTTTCTGATCCAACTTCGGCATGCTCAAAGGATGCTCAGCAATATGCTTCCATCAGAGATGAATTTCGCCTCTATGAATTCCTGATGTCACTTCACAAGGACTTTGAGCCCATTCGAGGTCAGCTTCTAAATCGCAGTCCTGCTCCCTCTCTTGATACTGCTGTGAATGAGTTAGTTAGAGAAGAAGCTCGTCTTGCAACCCTTCAAGCCCAGAATAAGCTCAATGTTTTGGCTATTACTCCATCTACTCCACTCATAGAGCAACCTCAGCAATTAAGTGATTCCTCTGGCTCTCACAATCGTCGCAAGCAGTCCAACAAAAAGTCTGCAACTATTGCAAGCGTTCTGGCCACACCATTGAGACTTGTTTCCGTCGCAACAAATCTACTGCTGCTGTTGCTAATACTGAGCCTACTCCGCTAATGGCTTCCACCTCAGCTGAGTCCCAGTCTTCTGGATCCACTATCAACCTCTCCCCCACTGAACTACAGGAGATCATAGCTCAGGCTGTTCGTATGGCTGGTAATGCATCTCTTTCCACTGCCCTATCTGTTCTACCCGGTAAGTCTCAAACTTGGCTTTTTGATTCTGCCTGCTGCAATCACATGACACCTCACTCATCCTTATTCTCCAAACTTGACCCTGCACCACATCCTCTAAATATTCATATAGCTGATGGTTCCACCATGCATGGAAATAGTTTAGGTTTTGTTTCAACCTCTAACCTTTCTGTTCCTGGAGTCTTCCATGTACCTGACCTATCCTATAATTTGTGCTCTGTGGGACAATTAGCTGAATTAGGTTATCGCCTTATTTTTGACTATTCTGGGTGTATTGTGCAGGATCCGAGGACGGGACAAGAGCTTGGGACCGGCCCTAGAGTTGGGCGTATGTTTCCCGTGGACAATCTTCATCTTCCACCTGTTGCTCCTGTTTCTGTTGCTGCTACAGCTGCTGCAGTTTCTTCCTTACCATCTCTTGCACTTTGGCATTCTCGTCTTGGTCATGCATCATCTTCTCGGGTACAACAGTTAGCTTCTAGGGGTCTGTTGGGTTCTGTGTCCAAAGACAATTTTGATTGTACTTCATGTCAGTTAGGAAAACAACCAGCTTTACCTTTTAATAACAGTGAATCCATTTCTAATAGTATTTTTGAGTTAATTCATTCTGATGTTTGGGGACCTTCTTCTGTTGCTAGTATTGGTGGATCTCGATATTTTGTTGTCTTTATTGATGATTATTCTCGTTATAGTTGGATATTTCCTATGAAATCTCGTTCTGAAATTTTACCAATATACAGCAACTTTGCCAAAATGGTTGAAACCCAATTCTCCAAACGTATCAAAACTTTTCGTTCTGATAATGCTCTTGAATATACTCAATATGCTTTTCAAGCTTTGTTACATTCCTATGGCACTGTGCATCATCTAACTTGTCCAGGTACCTCTCAGCAAAATGGTCGAGCCGAAAGAAAACTTCGTCATATTCTTGACACTGTTCGTGCTCTTCTTCTTTCTGCCAAAGTTCCTGCCCCATTTTGGGGTGAAGCTGCTCTTAATGCTGTTCATGCGATTAATCGCATTCCAAGTGCTGTCATTCATAATCAGACTCCGTATGAGCGTCTCTTTGGGTCACCTCCTGATTATCATCACCTTCGATCCTTTGGATCTGCTTGTTTCGTTCTTCTTCAGCCTCATGAGCACAACAAACTTGAGCCTCGATCTAGACTTTGTTGTTTCCTTGGTTATGGCGAAACTCAAAAGGGGTATAGGTGTTATGATCCTGTCTCTCATCGTCTTCGTGTTTCTCGTAATGTTGTCTTTTGGGAACACCGATTGTTTGTTGAGCTCTCTCACTTTCGTTCTTCCTTGACTAACTCCTCTGTTTTAGAAATCTTTCCAGACGAGTCTCTTGTTCCTTCTACAAATACTTTTGATCCTTCTTTGGACTTCTCTCCAGATATTTTTGATGCTTCTCCTAGACAGGTTGAAGATGAACAGGTTGATGACGAGCTACCCCACCTTGAGCCTGGGTCCCCTGCTCCTGCTCCGCCTGAAGATCCTCCACAAGACATTCCACATCGCCACTCAACCCGGGTAAGATCCATTCCTACACATTTACTTGACTATCATTGTTACACTGCCCTTGCTACACTTCACGAGCCTCAAACCTATCGTGAGGCCTCCACTGACCCTTTATGGCAGATTGCAATGAAAGAGGAACTTGATGCATTAACCAAAAACCATACCTGGGATCTGGTCACTCTCCCTCCTGGACAGTCTGTGGTTGGTTGTAAGTGGATCTATAAGATCAAGACTCGCTCTGATGGGTCCATTGAGCGCTACAAGGCTCGTCTTGTTGCAAAAGGTTTTACACAGGAGTATGGGATTGATTATGAAGAGACTTTTGCTCCAGTTGCTCGTATCTCATCTGTTCGTGCCCTCTTAGCTGTTGCTGCTGCTAGTAAATGGGATCTTTTTCAGATGGATGTTAAAAATGCTTTCCTTAATGGGGATTTGAGTGAAGCAGTCTATATGCAACCTCCTCCTGGTCTCTCTGTTGACTCAAACAAGGTTTGTCATCTTCGACGTGCACTTTATGGTCTTAAACAAGCTCCACGAGCTTGGTTTGCCAAGTTCAGCTCCATTATCTTTCGCTTGGGTTACACTGCCAGTCCGTATGATTCTGCCTTATTTCTTCGTCGTACTGATAAAGGCACCATTTTGCTTCTTCTATATGTGGATGATATGATCATAACTGGTGATGACCTCAGTGGCATTCAAGAACTCAAGGATTTTCTCAGTCAGCAATTTGAGATGAAAGATCTTGGACATCTCAGTTATTTCTTGGGTCTTGAAATTACTCATTCCACAGATGGTCTTTATATTACTCAAGCCAAGTATGCTTCTGACCTTTTATCTCGAGCTGGACTCACTGACAGCAAGACTGTTGACACTCCGGTTGAACTTAATGCGCATTTGACACCCTCGGGGGGGAAACCATTGTCTAATCCTTCTCTTTACAGACGATTGGTTGGCAGCCTAGTTTATCTCACAGTTACTCGTCCAGACATCTCCTATGCTGTTCATCAGGTGAGCCAGTATCTGTCTGCTCCACGATCTACTCACTATGCTGCTGTTCTGCGCATTCTTCGATATCTGAAGGGCACTCTCTTCCATGGCCTTTTCTACTCAGCTCAGTCTCCTCTTGTACTTCGTGCATTTTCTGATGCTGACTGGGCAGGGGATCCCACTGATCGCAGGTCCACTACATGTTATTGCTTTCTCCTTGGTTCTTCTTTGATTTCTTGGCGAAGTAAGAAACAAACTTTTGTGGCCCGCTCTAGTACTGAAGCAGAATATCGTGCCCTTGCTGATACCACATCTGAGCTCCTTTGGCTACGATGGCTTCTTAAGGATTTGGGTGTGTCCACCTCCTCTGCTACTCCCCTTTATTGTGACAACCAGAGTGCCATTCATATTGCTCACAATGATGTCTTTCATGAACGGACTAAACACATCGAGATTGATTGTCATTTTATCCGTTATCATCTTGTCCATGGTGCTCTTAAGCTCTTCTCCGTCTCCTCCAAAGATCAACTTGCAGATATCTTCACCAAGTCACTTCCTAAGAGACGCACTCGTGATTTAGTTGACAACCTCAAGTTGGTCTCACATCCACCTTGAGTTTGAGGGGGGCTGTTAATGTATATTATATTATATTATGGGCTTTAGGCCCAATTACCTTTCTTGTATAGCACACTTGTACTTGTACTACACTTTACTTGTACCGCACACTTACGCCTCCTATATAAGGCTCTGATGTATATTCTCTCATTATGAAAAACAATACAATCTTCTAGTATTTCTAACACCTAAAATTACAATTATTCAATGAATCCTACAACAGAACATGCATCAATGTGACCAAACCTACAGGACCACTCAAACAACAACCTTACAAACATTGATTTCAGCTCAATGATAGAGAGCTTCACATGACTAAAAGTACAATTATTTCATTCTCTCCATAATATTCACATTAAGCAAAGGATGACTGCAATCCAAATAAGAGTATAAGACTCCTATGCTTATCACACCAATTCCTCCACCCATTTAACAGAAGCATTTATAGTTATGATGCTAACAAAATGTCTCAAGCTAAGCATTTATGCTAAAGGTAACTAATAATACTAGCATTTATGCTAAATGTCTCAAATTCATTACAATATAGTTGTTTCTCATGAACTAAAGCTAGAATAAGATATTTGTATCAAGAAAACTATTTCGTGTCTCCAAATCTACAGTTTGGTCAAATCAACAAGACCCACATGAATTTTCTCAACCATATCACAGAATTTGAGAGATCAAAAGCCGTAACTCATAAATTAGAACTCTAATCATAATCAAAAACTCAAAAACAATTATAAATCATTGGATTTACTCCTATGCAAAAAGCTCAATATGTTTGGATCTCCTTGATTTTTTTTTTGACTCAGTTTCATAATCAACCATCAATTTCATAAATACAAAAGCCATCCTATCAGGCTTTTACAAATAACCATTCAAGTTACAACATAAATTCAAGTGAGGACAATAACACATAAAGGCTGGATCAAACAAGTAACAGACGAATAGCAAAGTTCATAGATGATCAAGCAACTAACCAATGATAAACAAAAACAAAAACCCACATACCCCATCAGATCAGAGCACAAACTGAATAGAAAAACACAATAAAAAAAATTAAAAAACAAAGAAAACCCATTAAAATTATAAGAAATTAAGAACGACCCAGATCAAGAAACATGATCATAAATCAAAAAACATTTTTAAAAAATGATTTTGATTTTAGCAAATTCACAAGCAATAACAAAAACCCAGTTCCTAAAAGATGTAAAGTACACGAATCCAACAGAGAAACAGAGTAAAGCTTTCAAAGATTTTGTGGCAGAGAGGTCTTTTACCTTGGCGAAAAAGCAAAATAGTGAAACCCCAGAGAGAGGCAAAAGAGCTCTTTAGTTAAAAAACCTGAAAAAATAAATAAATAAATAAAAATGGGTCCTTAAAAAAAATGATTCAAGCCAAACCCACATCACAAAACGCAAGAAAATCAAACCCAAACAGGATATTCACATAGAAAAAAACCCCAAAATCCGAAAGTATTAAAAACCCAACTATATTAACAAGAAACAGAGATAACAAGAAATAAGTTTAGCTATTTATTCTATGACTTACACAAAGACAAATGGAGCAAATAGCTTGAAACTGGCTTGTAAGGATGAGGTTTAAGCCTTTGAGGAATAAAGAGAGAGAGCTGAGGGAGGCGGAGACTAGAGAGAGACCAACATAGGGTTTTTTTTCAAAAACACAAAAATCGGGTTCTAACTTAGGGTATTTATATGACCCGATACCGACCCGAACTCGACAATAACCCGAAAATAAGACCCGAAACCCGACCCGAATATTCTTAGACCCACCCAAAACCTATTGGGTCGGTTTTCGGGTGGGCCAGGTCAAGTGCTCAGTCCTAGTTATGTGAATCGTATCGTGTCAAGTTGTTTAATAAACAAATCATGTTAGGGTCGAGAGATCGTGACTCGATTAATAAACATGTCGTGTTTGTGTAGATTTATATGATTAGATACTTATGAGTTAACATGACATGAACATGACATGAGAACACAAATGATCACCCCTAGAATTGAATGTTGTTTTCTTTTGATTGTTTGAGCAGCTTGCAGACAAGTGGCTTCAATGCCTTGAGAATTTTTTTTTTTTTTTTTTTTTTTTTAAGAAACAAACACTCCCACAAGGGAGATAGAAATTGGGTCTAAAATAAAGGCACATCACAAACTCCACTTAAAAGTCATGATAACTAGCTTCTATAATGCTCTCTTGTAATACATCTTGGGATTGGGCGTATAATATATACATATTGTATAGTGTATACTCATTGTGGTTTTCTTTTGTTTTAAATCTAAAGATTTTTAATAGAGGGAAGAGAGAAAAGCTCCCAAGTACCAGTGTTCTTAGT
This sequence comes from Quercus robur, assembly GCF_932294415.1. Lineage (NCBI taxonomy): Eukaryota > Viridiplantae > Streptophyta > Magnoliopsida > Fagales > Fagaceae > Quercus > Quercus robur. The sequence goes on from NC_065537.1 coordinate 18,898,171, forward strand.
TAAAGTTTTTTAAGTGTGTAGAGCCATTCGGTCTTTTAGAGAGGGAGAAGGGAGTGACAAAAGGCATCCAATGTCAAAGAAACTGGATGGAAACAACAGAGAAGAAAACAATCTCAGTGTAATTTTTTGATGTATGCATATTTCTTCAAAGTCATGCTCCATTGAAGTTGAACCCAAATGAAACCCATTATTTACAAAGAATAAGACAAAATGCATATCTGGCCTTCCCAAGGCTAAGTTGGTACATTTGTTGTATCTATTGGAAGCATCACTTGTTTTTTTCCTCAAGAAAATAGAAGGAAATCTATAGGCAATGAACACTAAGGTCTAAGGGCTTCAGTCTATGATAATTACTAGTGCTAAAGCTATGCCACCATAGCCTAGTGAACATTGATAAAAAAAAAAATTAATTGGCATTTATTGAACAGTCATTTATGCATAAATTAAAAAGATAAATGTATTGTGTATGTCTTGTGTTATTGGATTATGAGCTATATATAGTTAATGGTTCTGTAAATTTAGTTGTAGCAAGCTTGAAGCCCCCCAATTCGGTTGTAAGAATGAACTAGTTGGGGGCAAAAAAAATGTATTGGTCCCCTGTATGAATAGAATTAATGTGATATGCTTCCATTTTTTCTTTGGAAAACCAAACAAGTAGCATGTTGAAACATTCAAACCCAGTACATCATTGTTCAACCGCTCAAACAAAAATAATGGGGCCTCTTCTATCCAAGTTGCATAATCTTCAATATTATGTGCACATCTTGCCAAAATGAGTATCTAGTAAAACTAACTTCCCATTGCTGAACATGTTAACGTTGCAGATGAAATTTAGCTTCCTTCACAACGTTAGCCCACCAAAACTCACAGTTTCCGTGTTCCTGAAGTTTTGCTATAATCCCCCACTAAAACTTGTCCCCTCTGTATGCCAACATCACGAGCAAACCGAATGGTTTGGACTGCAGCCTCAAGTTCTGCCACAAAGCTCTCCATAACTGGTCTTCCTTTTCAGCTCATTGCTGCAATGAGCAATTCTTGTTCATTCCAGATTATGACTCCCGCTCCTGTTACTATGTAAATCCTCAAAAACTGCACCATCAAAATATTCCTTGTACATAGGTTTACAGGGAGGATTCTAATGCAGTGTGAGATTAATACGTTGGCCTGTTATAGCTTGAGTTGTTGAACTACCTGAGTTGCAGACTGCTTGAAATTCATGCCAAAATTCTATAGCCTCACCTGCTATGACACTTGGCTGTTTTGTAGACTGCTCAAAGACCCACTTATTCCTTGCCTTCCAAATCATCCAGGACAGTATCAGGAATTGCTCCACAGTGTTGTCACAGCCCTCCTCCAATACAGGCCAAAGTATTCTAACGAAGTCTAGGAATTCATGCTCTAATTACCTCTTTTCTGCAGCACCAAATTCTTTGTGCCTCTTCACAATTCCATAATACATGCATCATGTCATCCTCATTTAATTTGCAGGTTGGACATCATGGCTGCGTTAGAATCCTTCTGTTTGCTAGATTGGCACATGCAGGTAGAATGTTATGACATGCTCTCCATGCAAACATCTTAACTTTATTAGAGACCTTTGCCTTCCAAATTAAGCACCAAATCATCTCCACTGCAATTTTACTGGAACTTCCAATTCCTATTGGGCACATCCCATCTTGTACATTTTATTTATTTTTTCATACCAAACTAGAAATTCAGTAGTCACCCCCGCCAAAAAAAAAAAAGGAACAAGAAAGATTTTGAGTGAGATTAGGCTATTAATCATAGAGAAAGGAAGAAAGATATAATGCTAATGAGGATGTTGCTTAAATTATTCAAATTTTGAGCCCATCAGGACTTGGTGAATAATAGCTTACTAGCTTGTCACTAACTCATCAGAAAATCTGAAGTAGTAAAGCCCATTTTTTCCCATGTTATGATTTGGAAAAAGAAAAAGCAACTTGACAGGAAGGAAATGTCATGCAACAAATAATTAATTCGTAAGTTCTAGTACCTATTAGAAATTTCAGCAATCCAACCTTTACTTAATGTAATGAAGATAGGAACAATGAAAAGCAAACTCATTAGAGCCATTGGTTTATACCCATAACATTATCAAGGACTATAATACCTAGTACCACAACAATAATAAAAATCTATACCTACTTACAAGATTTTCATGTTTGTTAAGGATATTTATGGAATCACATATCCTAGATACAAACAAGTGAACAACAATATTCAAATTACAAACCCAACATATATGGTGTGTTGAACTATAAGAGACAAATAAGGGATTCCTAATCAGCTTAATTAAGGGGTTTTCAATCAGCTGTTATAATGGGATTTGGCAGCTGTTAATTTTTTTTTTTTGTCTAGGTTCATTGTAACAGCATCTATATATTTAGACCAATGTAAAAGTTCTATACACAGAAAATCCAAGCCAAATTGGTCCAACCTTGTCATATTCGATCCCGTGACTGAAATTGCTGACATTTTTACCAAGCCTTTGGGTAAGAATTCTTTTCATCGTCTTATCAACAAGCTGGGCGTTACTCATGTACACGCTCCACCTTGAGGGGGAGTATTCAGCTCAATTAAGGGGTTTCCAATCAGCTGTAATTATGGGATTTGGTAGCTGTTACTATTCTGTCTAGCTACAATTATGGGATTAGGCTGTCAATATTTTTGTCTAGGTTCATTGTAACAGCATCTATATATTCAGACCAATGTAAAAGTTCTATACACAGAAAATATAATTAAGACAAATCTTTGTCCTCCAATCTTATTATACATGAACATATTCATTTATTGTTCATCAGAAAAAACTCAATTATTTGTATTATCCAACCTCACTGTGCAAAGATGAATCAAGTATGGCTCTGTTTTGCAACTCTACTCAACCTTGCCTCTTAGCATTGAATTATCTCTTGAATTTGATGCAACAACTGCGAAAGATAAAAGACACACACACACACACACAGAGGTGTATGTGTCACTTATAGAATGGAATCAGGAGTATAGAATTCTGGAGCTAATTAAGTGCACACACACACACACACACACACACACACAGGTGTATGTGTCACTTATAGAATGGAATCAGGACTATAGAATTCTGGAGCTAATTAAGTGCCCTTGATGGACTTCTTGAGTTCCCAATTAAACCAACAGAAGATTGGTCTAGCTTAAGAATGTCAATGGAAGATGATACAAAAAATTGAGCTGCTGTGGCATACTGTATCAATTACTGCATTTGAAAAAAACTAGCTACTAAGAATAAACCCCAAAGAGAACTCATGGAAAGAGAACCCATTGAGTTGAATCTTCACAAGTTTTCTTGGGCTCAACATGTTGATTAGGAGCTTTCTCACATTTTTCTTGTTCATTGTTCTCAACTTTTCAATTAGATCTCTCCATCCAACATCTTTCCCCTACTTTCTTTTAAAAGAAAACTAGAGTAGCACTTGAGCTTTGTTGATAAACAATAAAATATGTAGAAAAGAAAGCATTCTATGAGACAAAGGGTCTGATTACAAAGCCTTAGCAATATGGAAATATCTTCACAAAGAGTGGAAAACAAATTTTGTTAGAGGATAGGAAATAGCAACCTCGTATGTCAGATAATGCATAAAGCTATCAATAAATTTGAGCAGGCTAAGACATAGCAGTGAAGATCTATGACATTGCAATTCCTTGCATGATAAGGGCATGAACTCCTTTCAAAACTATATTGGAACTGAATTAAAAGAGCATGAGGCGTGTTACATGCAAGGAGGTGAGAATACATGATAGGTATTTTTTTCATACTTGATACACTTGTCACAACTGCACAGAGCTGATAGTCTTTGTTTAGAATGAAATGTAAAGTGAAAAAAATCAAATGTTACTTTGTCTTATCTATAGAAAATGGACATTGTACCTGATAATAAAAACTACAGGTATCTATTTAACACAATTAAAAAATAAAATAAAATAAAAAAGATTAAAAAAAAAAAAAAAAAAAAAGAACGTAAAGGATGGAGCTTATTCTAATAAAGGACAAGAAAGATTCATCTTCCGAATCATAGAAAGAGAAAAAAAAATCAGTTATTACAATAAGCCAGAAGTCATGGTTAATAGGAATTGAGTTCCCATTTACTACCGGCCGTTTAGCTTCTATGAAAACAGATAATCCCCTTTTTTCTGGATAAATAAACATTTTCATTAAAAATCAAGAAAATTGCTTCCCCAGTACACAGGCTTGACTCAAGTACAATTTTCTTTTCACTTCTTATTTCTTATTTAACATGAAATCTTCCTAGAATGTAGTGTGAATCTGCACCCAAACTTTACTTCAAGATGTGGTAGTAATATGTTTCTGATTTCCATGGGTTGGTAAGTAGTCAATCAAAGTTATAATTGCAAGGTTTGATGAATGATATATATATATACACAAACAGTTTTTAAAAGCTTTTTTATCATTTACTACGTAATGAAAAGTTTTTATGAAGTGAATTTGGGCTAACATTTTTTAAAATCCTTTTTTGTCTTTTATTATGTAATGAAAAGTTTTTTATGAAGTGAATTTGGGCTTTTGGAGTAAGTGAATGACCTGCATATTTTAAAACTAGGACTGGGGTGTACCTTGTGACATATTGTTTTCAAGGTTTTGAGAAGACCTTGATAACAAACAAATTTCTCTCAGGCATGTTTAGTCAACTTTATTGTTTGTGAACTCCCTCGAACTAGTTTGAATGATGTTAAGAAAGATTCTTAGTCCACAACTCCTCAACACCCCCCTGCCCCACAAACCCCAGCAAAAAAAAAGGAGAAACAAAAAGCTTTAAAGAATTACTTTTCACCTATTAAAATCAATTCTTAAAATACACCCACATCCAGTTTATAAGGGAAAAAAATTAAGATTAATCCTAATCTGAATACAATATTGAATGAGTCTTAAACCCAGATTGTTTATCTACATGGTTGTGAAGCTTCCCCTTTCTCTAGTATGAGATTTAGGGAGAGTGGTTGTGGTATTGGGGTATTTATGCAAGAATACCACACATTATTTGAATCTTGAAAAAAAATATTATTGCCAAGACAATCAATCTTTTTTTCCCATCACTAAATAAGTGTATTGGGACAGGTACTAGCAGTTTTCTTATAATCAATCTTTGTTTCTCTAAGTTTTGAAGAATGTTTATGTCCATGTGTTTTTGGTGGCTTGAGAAGTTAAGCAACATTTAGTGCCAACCTAAATCACAGATAAAGTTCATTACATAAACCTTGGCTATAGCCTACAGGTAAATTGGAACTTTTGCATTGGATTACAGAAGGTATAATTCTTTTCCTCATCAAATACGCTGTGTAAGCAGATAGTTTAATTGAGGTGAGTTCTTAAATGGACAAATGTCTATGGATATTATATACCTGAGCACATTCATTTAGAGAGCCCATCTTCAGTTCACAGTATGCCATGAAGTTTGAGATGCTTAGCTCATAAACTTTTGTAGAATTCAGAAGCAAGTTAAACTATTAAATGCTGATTTTCATTTTCCACCTATCCTTTCTACATGCAAAAGACTAACTTGAAATTGGAGCTTCTCTGTTAGTGCTTGTCTTGAGTCATACAATAGTGTGACTCAGAACTACTTTAGAAGTTTAGTTTGAGCTTTAGGAAATTGGCTAAAAAACATGGACAGAGATCCTAAAGAATAGAAAGAACAATTCCAAAAACTTAAGGAATAAAGCAGTTATATTACCAACTACAGTTGCTATTCCAACAATAATGAAGTTGTGGCCCAGCCATCCTCACTATAATTCAAATATTCCTAAGTAACAGAAAAAGAACAAAAAATAATAAAGACCTGTGCTTTTAGATTATATTATTGAAAAATAGCTCTTCATCCAATCAACAAACTATATCGTTTCAAAGATCCTAACCAAAGGCATTAAAATGTCAAGCCATTTTTAACTTTTGGACAGCATGTCCTACTTTTAAATGGTCAGCTAACCTAGTAAACTATCATAGACTAGTAAGGTGCAATGCTCCAGTGCGAATCATTCACGATTCTCATCTCAAACAATTTTGTACACAGCCAAACAAATGTAGTGTAGCTTTAAAAGTCAAAATGATACACATTTTTCTAAAAAAATGAAGATTCTATGTGTTTGGTACATATCAATTTCTAAAATAAGAAACCATTTGATTAAAAAAGAATGACTGGAAATAGGAAATTAACGGTTGCAGGATTATTCCTAACTATAGTGAGTACACATGCTTGATAAGGTAAGCAGAAAATATGCATCTTAAGTAGACCAATCCGTTCAATAAAATATACATAAAAAAACCAACTGTCCAATAATGAAAACTAGACTGACCTCCCATCCAAGGTGGAGGAAATTTTGGGCCTCCAACACCAACTATCAGAATTAACTGCATTAGAAAAATAAAAATCAATTAACACAAAATAAATACTTGAGTAATTGAAAAGTCTATGTTAATAACCCAACTATGGATGAGCCTCTTAATTTTGAGAGAAAGAGAGAGAGAAGAGAGTGACAAAAGGCATCAAATGATAAATAAATTGGATGGAAACAATAAAGGAGTAAACAATCTCAATGTAATTTTTTAATTGAGGCCTATTTCTTCTAAGTTCAATCTAAATGACCTTTTTTTTCTTTGACAGTGGAAAGAAATTGAATTTGGAGTCATAATTTACAAAGTCTTGTTCCATTGAAGTTGAACCCAAATGAAACCCATCATTTACAAAGGTTAAGACAAAACACATATCTGGCCTGCCCAAGGCTAAGTCAGATCCATTGGAATCCTCACTTGTTTTTCTCCTCAAGAAAGCAGATGGAAATCTCTAGGCAAGCGGGCACTAAGATCTAAGGGCCTCAATCTATAATTACCAGTGCTAAAGGTATTCTACCATAGCCTAGTAAACATTGATAAAAAAAAAAAAAAATTAACTAGCATTTATTGAACAGTCATTTATGCATAAATAAAAAGAGACGTTCATACAAAGTAGTATAGTCTCACAAGCTTACATAGAATTGACTAAAATTATCAATAACAAAAAAATGGAATTGTCTAAGTTGATTAAGTAAATCAATGAGTATTATTGGCAAGGTTAAAATATTCACATGCAAAATTAACATTACACATGCTTGATATTTTAAACTAATCATTGGTTATGATATGAACAAATTTTTTTTTATGAATCAATCAATTTTATTAAATACAAACTAGAGTACACAAAGCCGTAAAGGGAACTGCACCAGATGGAGGAACCCTTTATAAGCACAAAAAATACAAGCACAAAAGTGTCACCTCAACTTAGGCCAATAGACTAAGTCCGCCTATCCTTTAAAAAAATATAATAAACCTACATAGCAAATAGAAATACAACAAGGGGATGATCCTTGTGAACAAACCAACAGTTGTGACTACATCAAGACACCAAAATGCACCATTTTGCAGAAGACTAGAAACAACAGCCATCATCATAACCATATTATGTCTTCTTAAATAGCATACAAGGATTCAAGCCCCATTTGCTGCATACTATCCATGGCATCTAAATTACACCCAAAGAAATTGAATAAGAAGGTAAATCCATAAGATATCCGAGATACATAACTATAATTCAAATGGACAAAAAAAAAAATTCACAATTGCTAATAATAATAGAAACTTTTATGTTTTTAAGTATAGAGATTCATTCTAAAGTCTCAAAAATAAGAACATCACATACCATAGAAGCAGTTATCTTCTTCCACCACGTTTGTGGGCATTCTTCTTCAATCTTCTGAGCATGATATGCTGCTCTAATTTGACCATCCTCACAAGGCACTTTGGTTTTCCAATTTTGAACATAAAATATCCCATAAACATTCCGAATATTGTTCCACATGCGTAACCAATGGATACAGCTTGCCAACAAAATCCATTTTGATGCCCTAAATTTTCATCTTGGTGCAAGGTAGGTGGTGGTTGTTGCTTTGCCTTGTGGTTGTTGCATGTTTTTGACAATGGAAATCCACACAATCCCAAATTTTTGGTGTACGAATCATTGTTGAATGTATTGAATTGATTTCCTGAAGGTATGGGTCCTGTGAGTTGGTTATGTGATAGCTTTAAGACTTCAAGTGATGTTAGATCTACCAATTGACTAGGAATCTCCCCACTGAGCTTGTTGAAAGAGAGGTCTAACCATTCAAGATTGGTCAAATTTCCAATTGATGATGGAATATAACCTATAAGGTTATTGTAAGAAAAGTTGAGCCCCTTAAGTGATTTAAACCTTCCAATTATCTTTGGCATCTCTCCTCCGAAACTATTGTTTGAAAAATCAATGCTTGTTAAGATGGTTAGGACTCTCTCCATCTCAATATACTGCCCTTTCATCATGATATTCAATGAATCTTGATAATAACTATCTCCCATATATGGCCTTGCAACTCCACTTTCATCCACATTCATCATGGCTTTCAAATATTCAAAATATGTTATTGGCAAAGGACCATTAAATTGATTGTTAGAGATGTCTATGATTCGCAAATTTGGGAAAGGAAATTTGGTTTTAGGATTGCCTATATGACCTTGAAATCTATTTGATCTTATGACAAGAACCTGCAATTTCTGAAGACTTCCCAACCAATAAGGGAAGGCTCCATTTATCTTATTGTTTCCTAGGTCTAGAACTTCCAAATCTGTACAATTTACCAAAGATTGCGGCAATGGCCCTTCCAATTGATTGCCATTAAGGTTAATATTCCTAAAATGATTTCCTTTGGCAAATGTTGCAGGGATGGTACCATGAAGGCTATTCATTCGCAAATCCAACACTGAGAGGGCAGTAGAGTTTACCAAACACTTAGGAATCATGCCACTTAAGTTGTTATGAGACAGGTCTACAACTTGAAGGTAAATTGCATCGCAAAAAAAAGATGGGATTTCTCCAATTAAATTGTTATTGGAGAAAAAGATAATTTGCAGATTGGAAGAATTTAGAATGGGAAATGGTCCTTGTAGCAAGTTGTTACGAAGATCAACATAATATAATGAATTATTCCCCACATCCCCCAACCATCTTGGAACTCGACCATAAATTCGGTTATTGGAAAGGTCTAAGTATCCTAAATCTGTTGTCAGTCTTAAGAAAATTGGGAATTCACTGATATTGGAGTAAGCCAAGTTCAAATTTTGAAGATTGGGCAGGGCATAGGCAGTATTATTATTGATGCTAACTGAGTTATTTGACAAATCAAGAGTCTCAAGATTTTTGAGCTTTGAAAACATTTTAGACCCCAACATAATACTCAAGTTATTTGATGAGAGAGATAGGCTAGTAAGGTTCACAAGTCTAGATACTGACCTAGGTATAGAGCCATGTAGCTTATTATAACCCAAATCAAGATACTTCAACGAATTGTACTTGAATTCACCAATCTCACCAACAAACTGATTACGATTAAGATACAAAGTCTCCAAAGATGGCATACTGAACAACCAAGATGGCAGTGTTCCATTTAGGAAATTTGAACTTAAATAGAGATCAACTAGATTCAAACCACTTACGTGATTAGGAAGGGGACCAACAAGTAGATTGTACTGAAGGTCTAAAGTTGAGAGATTCAGTAAGTTGAATAGTGATGACGGCAACAGACCTGTTAAAAATATTCACCAATAATTAAAAAATTGTTAGTTTGATGTGTCCGTCAAAAAGACCTAAAATTTAAAAGTGGCAATAGAATCTCACCGTTAAAACTATTATTTGATAGATCCAAATATGTAAGTTTGGTAAGGTTCCCAAGCCATGCTGGAATTGACCCCGTAAAATTGCAACCAGGGAGAGCCAAATGCTTCAAGGACTTCAAATTGTCGATAGAATTAAGGAATTCTCTTGAAAACATTCTCCCAGAGAGACCTAAGAAATTCAAGGAATTACAGCTCCGATTAGACTTTAGAAGAGAACCTTCAAGGTCCCAATTACCCGTTAGATCAAGGGTTTGTATACTGGGAAGGCAGAGGATATTATTTTCGACTTTTCCCCGCAAGTCACACTCATGGAGACTAAGAGTTGTCAAAGAGGAGGATAGATTCATCAAAGAATTAGGTCTAATTGAGGACAGATTTGTGTAATCCAGATGAAGTTCCCTTAATTGAGTTAGGTTACCAATGACTCTTTTCCATACTAGAGCTTCGATTAATAACCAATTCTCAGAAAGATCAAGAGTTTGTATACTGGGAAGGATAGATTGTATACTAGAAAACTATTTTCTAGTTTTCTTTGCAACTGACAGTCACGGAGACTAAGAGTTGTCAGAGAGGAGGATAGATTCATCAAAGAATTAGTTCTAATTGAGGACATATTTGTGGTATCCAGAATAAGTTCCCTTAACTGAGTTAGGTTACCAATGACTCTTTTCCAGACTGGAGCTTTGATTAAGAGCCAATTCTTAGAAAGATCAAGTGAAACCAGTGAAGACAACCGAGAGATTTCAGACGGGATTTGGCCTGAAAATCCGGAATCAGAGAGGTTAAGATGGGTCAAACTCTTAAAGTTGCCAAACTCAGAAGGAATTGGGGAGCCATCGAACCAATTGTCAGTGAGGTTCAACCTCCTGAGATTGGGAAGAAAAAACAGGGTACTGTTGGAAAGAATGTTGCCAAAAAGCCAGCTGGAACTAAGGTCCAGGCCAACCACAAGGCTTGTGTTTTTGTCACACTCGACCCCATCCCAAGTGCAACAGTGCTTATCCTCCTGCCAACTGGCTGTTTTAGGATAAGAAGTATGTGAGAGAGAAGCAGATTTGTCAAGAGAAAAAGACTTATTAAAATGGAGTAGAGCAGAGCATGATGGCATTGAAGACAAGGAAGAAGAGAGAGACGATGGAAAGGGAAGTTCAGAATGCAAGATCAAACTGAACAAAAAGAAGACTTGATACTTCCAAGTTGAACGCCCCATTTGATACCCAATTCAACAAAAACAAAACTCTGAAAATGGAGTAGTATTTTTGATGATGTTATAAGGAAGGTATGGGATGGAGTGAATATTATATATAGATGCTGCCAAGTCAACAGAAGTCATCCACCTTTCTTTTATAAAAAAAAAAAAAAGTTAATTTCACGTCACATGTGAGGTGACATGAAATTGTACAGCTTGTACATATACTCTTACTTTAAACTTTCTAGGAACCTCCAATTATATCATCAGATTAATTATAATATTTTAATAATTGCTAATTGAGTCCAGAAACTGAAAATTAATTTGAAATTGCTATTCTTTTAAGAAAATAATTCTTTTAAAAATCGTTGGAGCACTAAGGCCCTATTTGGGAAATGAATTTCAGCAATTTTTTTCACATTTTAAATAATATTATACATATTTTCACACACTTTTTCGTTTATATATATATATATATATATATATATATCAAAAACTTCCAAACAACATAACTCAAACTCCTCTCTCAAACACCCCCTAAATATTCCATTTGAAATTGAAGTGGTTTTATATCTAGCTGAGTAAATATTATTATTGTGTACTAAAATTAAGAATTAAAATGGACAAGTCATTGGTGGAGTCAAAAATATAGTTTTGAGAGGTTATATATAATTTTTTTTTTTTGGTGAAATTTAAAATAGTAATGTATAATATTCTCATTTGTTAATAAATAAATAGTATTTTTAAGAATCATTCGTTGGCCAAAGTCTGATAAAGATGTGGAGGTCACCATCAATTCTTGTTAGGAAATTGATAAAAATTAAAGTGGTCTAAGCGTGTAAATTGGTGGAAGGTAGGAAGTTTGTGTTCACACTTAAAAGTTTGATTTTATAGACTTGCACAGTTTTTTCTCCGCACCATAGTCTTTTTCTTTTTCTTTTTTAAATTACTTTTAATAAGTTTACTTTGAAATCTTACAGCCCATTTGGTATGTGTGTTTAAATAATAGTTTTCAATTTTTTTAAAATTCGTGTGAGTGAAAAAGTGTGAAAATACGTGTAATATTGTTTAAAAACTAAAAACATGTGTTTAAACACATATACCAAATAGCCCATTTGGGAGTGTTTGGTACGTGTACTTAAATAACAGTTTCTAGTTTTTTTAGAAATACGTGTGGGTGAAAAAGTGTGTAGAAATACATGTAATGTTGTTTAAAAATTAAAAACTGTTGTTTAAGTTATGGTATCGAACAGGCTTACCTTTTGAAAGTGCGTATCCTTTTTCTTTTTTGAAATCAAAGTGAGCAACTTTTTTAATTGTTTGGTTAGTTAAATACATTTCTAAAATCATCTATTAAAGATTGTCCATAAGCATTATAGATTCCACTAGTTTTTTATTATTATTATCAAATAGATCTTTAACAGTGACACCAAGAAATTAAGGTCCATATAGCGCGTAGGTTTAAAGCTACACAGTAATGCTACTTACACAATGTATAGACATTTTTATCCATAAATATCACTTAATTATTATTCACGTTTTATTTTATTTATTCAAAAATTAAGATTTCTTACTTAGATTTTTTTTTTTTGAGAAACCGCCCCCTGTAGAAAAAAGGGGGGGGAGCTAAGAATTCATTAAAATTTCATCCATATAGGCTACATTAGAGGCATCAGGGACTTCTTCAATCCATGTACAAAAGGGAAAGAAATTACATGCAGCTCTTGCTATGCTATGAGCTACCTTGTTTCCTTGCCTGCGGGTATGCCTAAAATCTAAATGCCTGAAATGGGAGGAAAGGATCTTGATGTCAGCAAGAATGTGACCAAAGCTTGCCGAAGAGAAGCTCCCATTCTTCATAGCACGGATGGCTATGTCCGAGTCGCCCTCCAAAATGATGTGATCAAACCCAAGCTCATGAGCAAAAGAAAGAGCTCTTCTTGCTGCCAACACTTCCACCATCTCCACAGAAGTGGGTAGTGGAATTACTTGTGTTAATGCAGCCATAACTAGACCGTGGTCGTTGCGAATAATGACGCCCAGCCCCGCAGCATCCTTCGCTTGAAAGGTGGCGCCATCAAAGTTAATTTTTACCCAATCCAAAGGGGGTGGTTCCCACTTGGTGTGACTTCGAATGAGAGTGGGAGGAGTAATCGAGGAGTGAGCTTGATGAAATTCCTGGAGTGCTTCTCTTGCCATATAGTGAAGGAGTCTTAGGTCCGGCACAGATTCACCTAGGCGGAGCCTATTTCTTCTATTCCAGATTAGAGATGTTGTCATTGCAACCAAATCCGTGGGGTGGCCTTTCTCCATAGATATCTGGATAATTTCCAGGAAACTAGCGCAATCCTTAGCATCTTTCCTAAGAGAGCCGAAGTGAACATCCCAGACAATTTCCAGTTTTGGGCACAGCCAGAGCGCATGCAGAGAGGATTCCGACATTGAACCACAGAGTTGGCAAGTAGCATCAGTTAAGATTTTTCGCTTCATCAGATTGAGCCGAGTCGGAAGGGCATCAGAGGCTGCCCGCCACAGCAAAGTTTTAATTCTGTTTGGGATGTTAAGTTTCCAAAGCCCCTTCCAGGTGCTTCTTTGATGCGGGGTGGCAGAGGGACTTGCTGCAGAGGGAAGCTCGTTCTCAACCAAAAATCTGTACCCAGCTTTCACAGAGTAGACCCCATCCACCTGCCCCGGCCAATATAGTTGGTCCTTAGCTTCGGAGAAACTTAGAGGAATTGACTTGATTGACTTGGCTTCCAAAGGAAAGAAGTTATTATCGACAGCATCTCCAATCCAGCAGCTTCGATCTCTGTCTATTAGTACTGCTACTTGCGCATCGCTGCCAAGGAAAGATGGGGGGGATTGGACCTTAGCACAATGAGGGTCCGGCAGCCACCTATCATGGAATATGCGAATATTTTCTCCATCGCCCACCCGCCAGTTGGCACCCTTTTTTATGACCTCTCGCCCTCTTAGGATACTTTTCCAAGCGAAGGAACCCACACCATCCTTTGCCTCAAGGATATTCCCATTCGGAAAAAATTTTGCTTTGAAAAATCTATGGAAGAGCGAGTTTTTTTCCTCTAAAAGCCTCCACACTTGCTTTGCCAACATGGCGTCGTTAAACTTTTGGAGATCCTTGAACCCCATACCCCCAAGGTCCTTTGGGAGGCAAAGGTTGCTCCACTTTGACCAATGGATTTTCCTTTGCGCCCCCCGCTGGCCCCACCAGAATTTCCGGATTAGCTGTTCAATGTCGCTGCACAAAGTAATGGGCAGCTTGAAACAACTCATGGCGAAGGTTGGTATAGCCTGGACAACCGCTTTCAACAGCACCTCACGACCCGCTTGGGAAAGAAGTTGTTCCTTCCATCCTTGCAACTTCGCCCAAACCCTTTCCTTGATGAATCTAAGACTGGCCTTTTTGTTTCTGCCCACTAGGGTAGGCAAGCCGAGGTATTTCTCGTATTGGTTGACCTCTTGGGCCCCAAGATGGCTTGTGATCTGATGTTTAGCTTCCGGAGTAGTCGATTTGCTGAAGAAAAGAGAGGTTTTTGATCTGTTAAGTTGCTGCCCTGAAGCCTTCTCGTAGCTGTTCAAAAGATCTTGGATTTTTTGGCATTCCTCCATGGAGGATCTACAAAAAAGCATGCTATCGTCGGCAAAGAAGAGGTGGGTCAGACGGGGGCCTTTCCTACAGATGGAGACTCCTCTAATTTGGCCCGAGGCCGCCGCATGGTGGAGCAAACTATGGAGACCCTCCGTACAAAAGAGAAACAGATACGGGGAGAGGGGGTCTCCTTGTCTAATGCCTCTAGAGGGGTGGATAGGGGCTGAGGATTCACCATTGATAAGGATCGAATAGCTGACCGATAAGATGCATTCCATCATTAAGGCTACCCACCTATCCGCAAAACCCATACGTTTCATCATTAGTTCCAAGTATTTCCATTCAACTCGGTCGTACGCTTTACTCATATCGAGTTTCAGCGCCATGAAGCCAGAGTTGCCTACTTGGTGATGTTTCATGTAATGCACCGTTTCGAAAGCCATTAAGATATTATCTGTAATCACCCGACCTGCCTGAAACGCACTTTGATTTTCTGAGATTATTGATGGGAGGATAGTTCTGAGTCTATTTGCAAGCACCTTAGACACTAATTTATAAATCACACTACATAGGCTTATGGGGCGGTATTCAGAGATACATTCAGGGGATTTTACTTTAGGAATTAAAGCAATATGAGTATGATTTATGTTAGTAGGAATCTTACAGTTCTGCAAGCAGTCAAGAACGGCAGAGCAGACATCCTCTCCCACCGTGCTCCAGAAAGTCTGAAAGAAGAGCGGGGGCATGCCGTCTAGGCCCGGGGCAGTGATGGGGGCCATTTGTTTCATGGCTAGTTCTATTTCCTCCCTCTTGAAATCCCGGAGAAGCATTTCATTCATGTCATCCGTGACTGAGGGATGAACCTTTTGGAGGACTTCTTCAAAGTTGGAAGGGGAAGACGAAGTGAAAAAGGATTGATAGAACTCAAAAGCGATGTTCTTGATCTGACTCTCGTTAGTACACCAAACGTTCTGGCTATTCCTCAGTCCAGCAATTCGATTTCTCCGGAATCTTTGGGAGGCCTTGGTATGAAAATATGCTGTATTTCTGTCTCCGCATTTCAAAAAAAGAACCCGAGAACGCTGCTGCCACATCTGGCTCTCCTTATCCAACAGCCCATTTATTTCCTTTTAGAGCGATTTCACTAGCAATTGGTCCCCACCATTTGCTGCTGCTATCTCAGCTTTGTCAAGGCTTTTCCTTTTCAACTCCAGAAGCTTCCTAACACTCCCAAAACAGTTTTTACTCCACACTGTCAATTCTTCTCCACAGAATTTAATTTTGCCCGCCACTTCAGACATTGTGGCACCCAAGATAGACGGACCCCAGGCAGTAGTGACTGTGTTGCTACAACCTCTGTCTCTAAGCCACATTTGTTCGAATTTAAAAGAGCGGTTTGGTGTAGGACTGATACCTTCAGGTTTCACGATAATGGCTTGGTGATCCGAAGCATTTGAATGTAGGTGCTGGACTTTTGTTCCCGGATTTAGTGAAAGCCACCGGTTATTTGCCACGGCGCGGTCCAGCCTTTCCAGCACTAAGCCTCCGTGTCGCTGGCCTTTCCAGGTAAATTTCTTGCCCACAAAACCCAAATCCTTCAACCCCGACTCATCCAACACGTCGCGGAAAGCTTTCATTTGAACTTCCCCTCTCGGACCCAAACCACACTTTTCGTGGGACCAAAGAATTTCGTTGAAATCCCCTGCTACCAGCCACGGAAGCGAGAGTCTAGCCCGCAGGTGACGGAGCAAATCCCACGTTTCATTCTTCCTTGCCGGATCAGCGAAGCCATATATTCCCGTGAGCCGCCATAACCCTTCAGGAGAGTCCCCCACCACCGCGTCGATATGGTTCGGCGAGGAAGAGATAACTTCAATCTTGACCGTGTTCTTCCAGAACAGAGCAAGGCACCCCAAACGGTTAACCTAAGGCGAAATCCAATGGTGGTTAAAACCCAGTTCCGTACACAAAGTAACCAGCCTAGCTTCAACCGCCCACGTCTCGGCTAGGAAGAGGGCGGTGGGATCTTGTGCTCGAATGTACCGATCGAGCTCTTGAACGGTGCGCCAGTTCCCAAGCCCACGCACGTTCCAGAAGAGGAGACTCATCGTGATCGGCGGGGCTGATTTCCAGCCGCCGCCGTTTGGGGTAGGGGGGTTGCCGATGCATCTTTTGTCATTGCTCTTCTCTTCTGGGAGTTTGAGTTTTCTGAGGTTGGCAAAGCACCACGTTTGCCTAAAGAGATTTCAGAATTTTCGTCACCTAGTGGATGAGTGGGCCTTTGTATGCGAAGCCATCGTTTTTCGTTTCCTGGATTCAAAGGACCTTGGGCCGAGGGGTGATTGGAGATGTCCTTTAGAGGGCTGGGGCCTGTGAGTGAGGCGAGGGCATTCTGTGAAGGGTCTTTTACAGGGCTTGGCCCATTTCCAGTTTGTTGACTTGGGCCCGAATGGGGCTCGTTTGGTTTAGTATCTCCTGAAACCACCTTGTCGAAGCAACGGATGTCCTCATCTATGCCAGCTATGATTTGCTCAAAATCTGACTACAGAGCGTGTTTCGTTGGGAGTGCCGAAAGAGGTGGTTCCGAGATTTCCATGTCAGAAATTGGCTGGCTTTTGGGGCTGTTCGAGGTAAACTTCACGTCGTGTGCCAGGCTTTTTGCTGGCAGTTCAGGCTCCTGAATTTCCGCTGCTAGAGTTGGTGGTGTTTCACTCACCGGCGAGAGAGGAGAGCCATGCTGTTTGGGACTTGAACCAGCATGCTCCTGATCTTTTTTTCCGGTCTTCTTGCTGGCATAGAAGCCCGGAACAGAAAGGAAGGCTTTCCTCGACGCCGTGAAGGGAGCTGCTCTCAGCCATGGTCCAAAATGTTGCTCTTCCTTGTTGAGCGTACCCTCACTATCAATCCACCGCTCGCAATCTTTGTCTGGGTGGGTGAGACGGCCACACCAATAGCAGAGATTGGGGAGGCGTTCGTACTTGAACGAGACCCAATGTGCTTCGTTGTTATCTAGGGTGATGAGTCGACCCCGGCATAGGGGGAGGTCAATATTAACCTTGACTCGAATCCGTATGAAACTACCGCCATCACATTCCTATGGGTTCTCAGTTTGAATAATCATGCCAATGTTCTCGCAGATTTTTTCCCCCACCTCCCTGTTACGGAAACGTATGGGGATATCGTGCACCTGCACCCAGAAGGATACCGTGGTCATGTTTACTGCATTGATTGGGTTCGAATGTTCATGCCTCGACAGAACCATGATGCTTTTGTCAAAGCTCCATGGCTCAGCCGCAAGGATTCTGTCAACCTCCTCTTTGGAGTCGAAAGAGAAGAGGATGAGGTGATCTCCGATGAACTTCATTCGGAAACCCGTCTTCGATCTCCATAGGGGATTGAACGTATTTGAAATGGATTCCAGGTTTATAGGACGCCGAGTTAGGAATCTGGCTAACATGGAGAACTCCGACGTGGCTTGATCGGAGTTCAGGGTCAGGCCGGATTCTTCCTTCTCAGATAGAGAGAGGGACTTCCAGCGGTTTGATAAATCTTCCATCGGTTTTTTAAAGGACCGAGGGTAATGTTGGTTTTAGAAGTGTTTCCCAGTAACCTAGCAAGAAAAACCCACAAGCCTATGAATAACCTTGTTATCCACAGGAACGGAAATCCTTTAGGAAAGGAACGACAATGCTACGAAAAATGGAGGGGGTTCTGGAGAGAACCAACCTCAAGCTCGAGCAACCACCCACAAAGGCGTCTTCAGTCAGATTTCTTACTTAGATACACAAATAATAAGAAAAAAACGGAAAAATTGTGCCCAAAAAGGTAAAGTAGGCCTAAACAAGTATTTGCGTTCAAACTTCATACAATAAAGTTTGATTTCACATACTAGCACTTTTTTTTTTTTTGGGTAGGTGCCAGTTTTTTTTAATTATTTGATTAATTAAATGATACAGGTTTCCTTTGTTGGTAGTAAAAGCCATTGCAATCTTTGAGCAAAAGGTTACAAATAATGCTAAAAACAAGAATTAAGATTGGTTCAAAAATAGTTAATTTGGAGTCCCGTGTGAAGTGACGTGAAATTGTAAAACTTGTGCATGTTCTCATACTTTGCACTTTCTAGGAACCTCCATATATCGCGACAGATTAATTATAATATTTTAATAATTGCTAATTGAGTCCAGAAAGGCCGAAACTGGCCATTAATTTGAGATATTGAGATTTGAGACCACAAAATTGCATTAGATTGCTCTTCTTTTAAGGAAAAAAAAAAACTTCTTTTAAAAGTCGTTGGAGTGCTAAATTTTCCATTTAAAATTGAAGTGGTTTTATCTAGCTGAATAAATATTATTATGGTGCACTAAAATTAAGAATTAAAATGGACAGGTGGCATGTGGTTTGTGTATATATATATATATATATATATGTGTGTGTGTGTGGATTGGGTTCAAATTACGTTATGTATAACTTTAACAAATATTATATCACTTAATAACTTATTATTGGATGTAAATTTTGACAAATTTACCATTAGATTACATTATATTCATATACTTCTCATGCTTAAAATTTCAAGGTCATCAAATATCAATAGTCATGTTATCAACAATTATTTAAATTCAAGTTTTTGTGATTTAAAATAATACATAAAAGATGAGTTTATGAATCAGATGATAAATAACATTCGATTGACATAAAAATTGATATGCATATTAAGGACATAGAGAACATATAATTCAATTGAGAGATTTTTAAAATATGAATTCAATAACGAGTTATTAGATAGTGTAACATTACTTAATATATATATATATATATATATAAGTAATAACTTTAGAATGGTACATCGAAATAGGTCGGTACAGAAATATTTTTTTCCAATGGACAAACCAAAACAGAGTTCGAAACAGTATTTATAACATTGGTTACGAAATGTAGAAAACTACACTGATATTGCGGTTTTATTATTCAACCATGAGTTGTCCATGGTCTTGATAAAATATTCTCATTCATAAAAATAAAGTTATTAAAAAAAAGAAAAAAAAAAGATATTTCCAAGAATCATTCATTGGTCAGTGAGTATTACCTATTGATACCAACATTTGGGTGGCCTAGTTAGTAAGATACCAGACCGGCAAGTTTCAAAACTTGGGTTCGAGCCTTAACAACTAACTATGTGTTGGTGCTCCTCATATCTCATTTCCATCCCAAATGGTTTAAAGAATAATAAATGAGTTTCTCATGGACCAAGAGTATAGGGTTTAGCCTGGGAGGGGATAGGATGCTACTATAGTCTTGCCCAAGTAGGACCCTCTACCTATTTTTTTTAACCCAAAAAAAAAAAAAAATAGTATTACCTATTAATGAAAGTGAGCCTAAACAATGAATTGCATTTAGATTTCAAACTCTCAGTGAGTATTACTCACACTGCTTGCTTTTTTCTTTTCTTTTTTTGGTCTAGCCACATACACCATCAATCTTGTTAGTTGCTATGCACATCTCCAACGCCATCACATAGAAGTTTACAGAAATTGCAATTACTGAGCATTACATTTCACCCTTTTTTAGTGTTTTCATATATTGTTGCTATGATTTTTTTTGTTTTTACTATTACCAAAGACGAGGAAGTCTACAGCAGACATGTATATTTATGACAATAGGATTTTTTTTTTTTTTTTTTTTTTTTGAGAACCATGAGATTATGATTTGAGCTAGCTAGTTCGAAAGCTTCCTTAAGGCATACTGTAATATCAACATCATAAAAAAGTGTAGAAAAGTCCCATAAGGTTCGTGTTTAATGGTTACAAAAAATTATAAAAACAAGAATTAAGATTGGTAACATTGGTTCAAAATTTATAATAAAAAAGAAAAAGAGCAACGTGGTTACGAATAAATAAAAGAAGGAGAAAGGGAAGGAAGAGGTGGAAAACTTGTGCGTAAAGCTTGGGGCAATTTTCTAAAAGTTAAAATACACCTAAGTGTGTAATTGTTAATTGGTTAAATGCAAGGTGTGAAGTTTGTGTTCAAACTTATAAAGTTTGACTCTACAAACTTGCACATCCTTTTTTATTTTTTCGTCCAGTCTTTTTTCACTAATTTTTTTTTTTTTTTTTTTGGGATAGAAATAAAGTCGTGTTTACTCTTTACTTTTTGAAAGTGCGTCATTTAAAAAAAAAAAGATTTTTTGAAATCAAAGTGCATGTCGTTTTGAAAGTGCGTAGAGAAGGAGCTGCAAGTTTTCCTCAATGCAGATAGCTAATTAATGAAGGACTTCAATGAGTTCCACACAAAACTTGTTGGACTGAATAGGTGAAATTCCACACAAAATCTTATGAAGGGCTTTATCCAGATAATATGGTTTGACCAAGAATTAACTTAATTCAGGATTTTGTTGGACTTGAGAATATTGGAACCATTTCTTCATATTAAGGTGTGGTTTGGATAGCTGAAACGTGTTCAGTTTTTTTTTTTTAAACCAACGCTTGTTGCACTGTTCATGGGACATGAACAATGCAATTAGGCCAATGAACACTACTCGACCAATGAACAGTAACTTTTTAATTATTTTTTTATTGTTTTCAATTTTCAGTTTTCAGCAAAATAAGCTGTATCCAAACGGACCCTAATTGTAAGACTGAGTGGCGTTATTACTGCAGTAAGATAATCTCTGGCACTCAGTATTTATTCAAAAACATTAACTTTGAAAATGTTGCCTAGTCTTGGTTGTAACTTGTAAGAATTCAAGACATATACATGCAGATTCAGATTTTCTAGATTTTCTAAGGTACTCTACAATATAAAGTTCTTTAAATCTCAACCTTTCTATTAAAATAAATGGTTAAGATGGTGACACATCATCAATTCACTTATATAATCTTAAATTAGTCTTTCAAAACACATAAATATCCTTATTTATCCTAAACACCTTTCAACTTCTAGACTTATCTCTCAATTTATTTATTTATTTATTTTAAATTATGAACTTATCTCTGTTACTTCTTTTTTCAGAAAAATCATCAACCCAACAACAATGATCATTATAACTTAAGCATTTATCTCCATGTTTCTATCTTTAAAAACTAAATAACAACCCAATCATTTTTCATAAGATGCTTTTTTCAAGGGTATAGCTTGCATCTAGCGTTGTTGGCAACAAGATCTTTAGAGTTGGTTCTAGATTCTTGAACCAGTAAAAAGCGTTTGCATCTCCATCTGAACAAAATTGCTCAAGCAATTTTATTATTCTAACTTGTTTCATCCTTGGGAGGATTAACCATCCCAATGTTGAAGATAAACTTAGTATTAAGACTTGCTCTGGCTTGGGAGTCCACCTTGATGGCTTGACCTCATTGGTTCATTTCTTATTAAATGTTAATATTAATATTCATTTCTCATAAATCATCAATTGTGGCAAGCATTGTTTTTTGAGTTGGTGATTTTATGGAAAAAGACAATTTAAAAAAAGAAGTTGAATGGTGTTAAGCTGCTAACGTCAACATTTACTATACATTAAGTGTACTTTTTGTATGTTAAGACTAATTTAGGGTTGTACTTGTATTTATGAATCGATAATGTGGCAGCATCTTAACCATTTATTTTAAAAGAAATGTTGAGATTTAAAGAACTTTACATTGTAGAGTATCCTAGGAAATGTAGAGAATCTAAATCACATGCTAGATACTAGAAAACAAATAATAAAAAAAATCTATAAGGTTTATGAATGTGCCTCCAAATATCATGGGTAAACCTAAATAGATTATCAATAGCAATAGAAACGCATGTGCACACCCGGCACACGGCCCAGACAAGTCTTCCTTTCCATGCTCCTCCTTTCAAGACGGCTTTCAATGGGCCAAGCCACCCCAATCTCTACAAGTATGAGATCTAGGGTTTCATCTAACGTTAGGAGTGGAGAGGGGACCTATCCTTATATAATATAGAGTAAATATCCACCAATTATAGATCAGGCTTAAAACCCTACACTTCACCTCACATCAGACTATGGCATAAGCCCAATAAAACAAGGTGTACCAAGGTTCAATACTGAATTTGACCACAGTATATTAACAAACCCTCAAGTTATATTCACTGTGTCACATCCAATTCGTTTTATGAATCCAAAAGTCCAATAAATAGAAGCTCAATTCTAACATTCTCACACTTGGAAACATTAATTGGTGTTTGTAATATTGAAACAACTATTATTATTTTGAAATAGCTATTATTATTAGGAATAGGGTTAATGAAACAGCTATTATTCTCAAGGAACCTTCCATCATCATGCTTTGTAAAAATAATAAAACTGGTTTACGATTTTGTTTATGTAATAAATGGTACTAACGGAATGCTTATTTATAGGAAAGGTAATGTCTTATTGTATTGTAATGAGAGGAGAGGAGTTTGTTTGAGCTTAATCAGTTTTCTTACTTCAAATTTGTACCACGCATAGGGATTCGGCGTCAAGCATTGACTCTGTGAGTCTTGTAGATGCAACCATTAAGTGGGCCATTAGCTTCATTTGGATACATGTATCAATTTTCTAACTCAAGAAAGGTGCATTGCAACTTATTTTACACGGAGCTATGATTGGTCATCATCATTCATTGCTATATCAAATTCTTTTAAAAAAATTCAAGGATCATTAAATCACTATGAGAGGACTGGAATTTGTTTGAGCTTAAACGGTTTTATTATACTTTAAATTTGTACCACGCATAGGGATTCGGCGTCAAGCATTGACTCTGTGAGTCTTGTAGATTCATTTGGATACATGTAGCAATTTTCTAACTTGAGAAAGGTGCATTGCAACTTATTTTACACGGAGCTATGATTGGTCATCATCATTCATTGCTTTATCAAATTCTTTTTAAAAAAATTCAAGGATCATTAAATCACTATGAGAGGACTGGAGTTTGTTTGAGCTTAATCGGTTTTCTTATACTTTAAATTTGAACCACGCATAGGGATTCGGCGTCAAGCATTGACTCTGTAAGTCTTGTAGATGCAATCATTAAGTGGGCCATTAGGTTCATTTGGATACATGTATCAATTTTCTAACTTGAGAAAGGTGCATTGCAACTTATTTTACACAGAGCTATGATTGGTCATCATCATTCATTGCTTTATCAAATTCTTTTAAAAAAATTCAAGGATCATTAAATCACTATGAGAGGACTGGAGTTTGTTTGAGCTTAATCGGTTTTCTTATACTTTAAATTTGTACCATGCATAGGGATTCAACGTCAAGCATTGACTTTGTGAGTCTTGTAGATGCAACCATTAAGTGGGCCATTAGGTTCATTTGGATGCATATATCAATTTTCTAACTCAAGAAAGGTGCATTGCAACTTATTTTACACAGAGCTATGATTGGTCATCATCATTCGTTACTTTATCAAATTCTTTTAAAAAAATTCAAGGATCATTAAATCACTATGAGAGGACTGGAGTTTGTTTGAGCTTAAATGTTTTTCTTATACTTTAAATTTGTACCACGCATAGGGATTTGGCGTCAAGCATTGACTCTGTGAGTCTTGTAGATGCGACCATTAAGTGGGCCATTAGGTTCATTTGGATACATGTATCAATTTTCTAACTCAAGAAAGGTGCATTGCAACTTATTTTACATGGAGCTATGATTGGTCATCATCATTCATTGCTTTATCAAATTCTTTTAAAAAAATCAAGGATCATTAAATCACTATGAGAGGACTGGAGTTTGTTTGAGCTTAATCGGTTTTCTTATACTTTAAATTTGTACCACGCATAGGGATTCGGCGTCAAGCATTGACTCGTTGAGTCTTGTAGATGCGACCATTAAGTGGGCCATTAGGTTCATTTGGATGCATATATCAATTTTCTAACTCAAGAAAGGTGCATTGCAACTTATTTTACACGGAGCTATGATTGGTCATCATCATTAGTTGCTTTATCAAATTCTTTTAAAAAAATTCAAGGAACATTAAATCACTATGAGAGGACTGGAGTTTGTTTGAGCTTAAACGGTTTTCTTATACTTTAAATTTGTACCACGCATAGGGATTCGGCATCAAGCATTTACTCGTTGAGTCTTGTAGATGCGACCATTAAGTGGGCCATTAGGTTCATTTGGATGCATATATCAATTTTCTAACTCAAGAAAGGTGCATTGCAACTTATTTTACACGGAGCTATGATTGGTCATCATCATTAGTTGCTTTATCAAATTCTTTTAAAAAAATTCAAGGGTCATTAAATCACTATGAGAGGGCTGGAGTTTGTTTGAGCTTAATCGGTTTTCTTATACTTTAAATTTGTACCACGTTTAGGGATTTGGCGTCAAGCATTGACTCTGTGAGTCTTGTAGATGTGGCCATTAGGTTCATTTGGATGCATATATCAATTTTCTAACTCAAGAAAGGTGCATTGCAACTTATTTTACACGGAGCTATGATTGGTCATCATCATTCGTTGCTTTATCAAATTCTTTTAAAAAAATTCAAGATCATTAAAATGAAATATAGTGATTTGATTTTAGTGATTTTTTATTTTTTATTTTTAAGGTGGTACTACTTAGAAGGGTAGAACATTATTAATACAATTATTTATGTTTTGACAACCATGATCTGAGCTTAATCGATTTTTGTTGCTTTTAATTTGAGAAGTGTCATGTTCACAATATTTTCACAACAAATCTTATGTGGTAAGTTGTTACTAGTTTTAATTTAAATTCACCATTGAAATTAATTTTTTGCCCATTAATAACAACCAATAAAGCAATAACAACCTACAACTTAGAATTTATTATGAAAATATTTTGGTATGTGTACATAGCATTTCTCTTTAAATTTCTACCATAAGTTAGGGAATGACTTTGTAAGTCTTGTTTATGGGCCCTAGGTTCATTTGGTTACATATATCAATTTTCTAACTTGTGAAAGTGCAACTTATTTTAGATGGGAATTTGATTAGTCATTCAAAATTTAACAACCTTTTAAGAGAAAAGTTATGTGTACAACATTTTCATAATATTTTCACAACTTTGAAGTGGTAAGATGTTACTTGCTTTTATTGGTCAACAAACTTAGCACATTACTCAATTAATGATAATTCACATTTTCAGATTTAGAATTAGTTCAATTCGGCCTGGTTTTTGTAGTTCCAATAAGGAGTACTAACTTGTAAACTCATGCATATGCGTAAGTACATTTTTCCAATTAGGATTACTAACTTGTAAACTCATGCATATGCATAAGTACATTTTAAAATATGCAATTAGATGAAATGATTATTTTTTTTTTTATATAAAATATGAAACAAAATTTTCATTGATAACAATTGAAAAGATTTTTTATTTGTTATAAATAAACTTATATTTTATATTTTCAAATATACAAACATTATATATGTTGCGTATAAATTTGGTAAAACTTTAATATGCATTTTGTTATGCTTATTTGTAAATGTATGCCATGAATATGCATAACGCTACAGGCTAGTGTTTATTATGTATCGGATGGGCATGAACTTTAAAATTGTAGAGCACAAGGTTAATTTATCATCAAGAAAATCAGAAGTTCATAAATGTGCAAATGTCAAACCTAGCCAAGAACTTTGTTGCTCAACTGGCAACTTCTCGTGTTTCCAATAAAAAGTCGGAGACAACCAAAGTTTAAATTTCCTTATTGATTGTAACTACTATTTTTTTAAAAAAAATTTTAAAAAAGGTGTTAAAATCTAAGATATTGATTTTCTTATTAGTGTCTATATCTTGGAATTCTTCCTTATGCTTGCACAATTTTCTCATAAAAGATCTAGCTATGATCAAATTCCTTCCCATGCACACTAAAGCATTAAATATACTATATTTTTTTCTCCATCTGATAAGATACTATGGAAATTGTCATCCAAGTTAATTGAAAACACGTGATGCCCTGGCCCATAATCTTTTCTAATCAGTACTAGTTTGAACAATTCAACATTCCTTTGACGAAATAGGTGATATTGGAATTATTAACAATCCCATCGGATATCAAACACTTAACAAGTAATTCCTCTCACAATGGCTGTTTGTCATTAAATTTGCTTATTTTATGATCCATATATACCAAAAGATATTAGTAACATATTTTCTAATTTGTTGCTTTTGCGGCTCTGTCAGTGATAACAAGATAAGTAAAAATGGAACAAGCTACTTTATCGTACAAACAAAATAAGCATAAATTTTTTTTCTTTAAAAGGAAAAAAAGACTATTGCTAGTGTTCATCCTTATAAGAATTGAAGCATAGATTAAATTTTCGTTATTTTTGACAAGCCTTTTTTTTTAATAAAAAAAAAAATCCTTTATAATTTCTTAATTTGTGTGGGTTTAAATGGATATTTTTCTCAAGCTTTTAGAGCATGGACTTTAGATAAGATGTTCAACTCTTATACGCCATGCATTGACATTTAAGTCTTGTACATGGAACAAGTCAAGATAAGAATATAGACCATTTTAATCAGCCATAGCTTCTTTTGTGTGAAAAATTAAACATTCATTTGATGTGATAGGAGATAATGGAATTTGACACCGGATACGTTGGGGTTTGTTTAGTTGGCAAGTCATTTTCTTTAAGCGTGAAAAGACTAGAATGGAAAAGTCTAGTATGATTAGTCTGGTGAAATAGCTGTAGGTACTAAGAACTCTAGTATGATTAGTTGGCAAGTCATGTTGTTTTAGTGTGAAAAGTCTAGAATGGAAAACTTTTAGCTTCCTACAATGTTTTGGAGAGAAAATTGCTAGTCACTCATCCCATTGGGACCCCCTATTTGTACAAAGGAAAAAGGGTCCACTTTCTTGAGTGTGACTTTCTATCCCAAGTATGGACAGAACATATGAACTAATAGTAGTCCTTTCCAGGTAGCAAGATATTAGTAAAGATGAGTTGAAATGGGAATGGTTGTTGTATGGTGTGTACTTGACAGGTGAAGGTATATGGAAATGACAAAATTCAGCTACAAACTCCTACTAAAAAATTAACAAGGTTATATATTTTGAAATTAAATGTAACCACTGGAATGCATATTTTTTTTTTGTTCTTAACATGCATGTCAAATTTCGTTCAAATCGAATAATATTTACCATTCGATCCATTAACTTTTTTTTCATACATAAATTAAGACTATACAAACTTGAAATTAAATATTTGATTGATGACATAGCTCTTGATTTTTTATTTTCTTGAAATTATACAAGTATAGAAGAAATAATAAGAAAATACAATCTAATGTTGAATTTGCCAAAATTCACATTAAAAAAAAGGGTAAATAATATTTTGGTCCTTAGACTTTATCAAAAGTTTGTTCTTTATTCTTAAACTTTACTAAAAGTTTGTTTTTCATCCCTAAACTTTACTAAAAGTTTTTTTTTTAATCCCTATACTTTAAAAAGTTTGTGTTTTTTTATCCCTAAACTATTTTAAATGTTTACATTTTGTCCTTATACTTTACCAAAAAACTTGTTTTTTTGTCCCTTAATTATTAAAAAAAATTCATTTTTATTTTTGTCTCTAAACTATTAAAAAAACTCTTTACAATATTTAAGGATGAAAAAAGAAAATTTTAAAGTTTAGGAATTGAAAAACAAACTTCTGGTAAAATTTTCTCACCAATCAAAAATAATAATAATTGATAGTTTTTAGACCCCTTAAAACCACAATTGGATTAACCTAGGTAATTAGCCAAGTTGTTACTTAGTCCAAATTAACAAATTTAGGTTATCACAATCAAAACAATCATATCATGCAAAGCAGCGGAAAGATAATAAGACAATGATATGATCACCCAGGAAACCAAACCGGTATAAACTTGGGGAGGATTTAACCTAACTATCCTCAAGGTAAACCTGAATCCACTATGAAAGAATCGAAGTTGTTCAACAGAACTTAGACTACTAACATCCTATTGCTACCCACCAGTAGAAACTTATTGACACGACCACGTGCAAGCTTCGAAACCACGGACTCCTTCTTTCTTGGATTCTCTAGCAAGTACAAGCACACCCACTTGTGTTTCTTTAAGTTCTTATGGCAACAATTGAATGATCATCAAGCTCTTGAATGAATCTCCTTCTTGATAATCCTAAACTTGTGTAAAGGAAAGCTCCTCATAGATCTCACAAGAGATTTACACAAACAGCAATATGAGCAACACAAAAACGTCGCTAGGGTTTGCCTTTTATACCTAGGGCAAATTAGAAAACCCTAAACGTTTTAAAACAAAACTAGGGCTGAGTTGGAATTCTACAGAAAAGGCCTCTGACTCGATTTTCAATTGATCGAGCCTAAGCTTCGATCGATTGAACCAGGCCGAGAAGCTTAAATGATTCCTGCATCAGCTTATTCCAACTTTACATAAATGAACCAACTTTGAGCAAGTCTAAACACGACTAAACATCCTGTTTTGATCATGGTTTGCCAACAATATACATTAGAGTTCTAAATATATAAAATCCTAAGTCTTTAGAACCTAACAATAATAATAATGAAAAGAACAACCCAGTCAATCCAATCCATGCCAAAATATATCCAACCGAATCCATCCAAACTAAAACCCATATGTTAGTAGCAAATCATCAAGTAACCCATTTACATTCGGCACGATCTTCAATAGTAAATGTTGTTTAGTAAATCTGGTTGCCTAATTCTCTTTTCAAATTCTTATACTTTGCCTCATTTAATTGAAGTAGATTCCTTTTTGAAAGAATTTAAATTAAATAATTAAAAACCTAGCTGATTAAAAGATTAGACATGATACTAATAGTGGCGTAATTATCTTTTCAAATTAGCTATAGATTCCTCGTATAAGAATTAGGATTGCTCAAAAAAATCTATGTGCACCTAAATCCAAATATGGTCTTCATTTTACCAATTGTTTGAAACGAGTATGCTTTTTATTTCTATATTTTTTTAAAAAAATTAGGATATTGCTCCGCACTCCTCCAATACAGGCCAAAATATTCTCACAAAGTCTAGGAATTCATGCTCTAATTACCTCTTTACTGCAACACCAAATTCTTTGTGCATCTTCACAAATCCATAATATATGCATCATGTCAACCTCATGATACGTGCGTTTGAACAGATTGGCACATGCAGGTAGAACGTTATGACATGCTTTCCATGCAAACATCTTAACATTATTAGGGACCTTTGCTTTCCAAATTGAGCACCAAACTATCTCCACTGCAATTTTATTGGAGCTTCCAATTCCAATTGAGCATATCAAACCAGAAATTCAGTGGTGATGCTCTGATGCACACCATCTATAGATGGCAGTATTGCAAGGCCCCCCTAGGATTTTGCTCTTCGTTTTGAGATTGCTTGCCTACCACCCCAAAAAAAAAAAGAACAAGAAAGATTTGAGTGAGATATCTTGGGAGGAATAAATTTACAACAAATTTATACGCATTGAGAAATAACAACATGCTGAAATAGAGAGATTTCCAAGATAATCAGTCACAACCTACTCACAAGATTTTCATGTTTGTTAAGGATATTTATGGAATCACATATCCTAGTTACAAACAAGTGAACAACAATATTCAAATTACAAACCCAACATATATGGTGTGTTGAACTATAAGAGACAATTAAGGGATTCCTAATCAGCTTAATTAAGGGGTTTTCAATCAGCTGTAATAATGGGATTTGGCAGCTGTTAATTTTTTTTGTCTAGGTTCATTGTAACAGCATCTATATATTTAGACCAATGTAAAAGTTCTACACACAGAAAATCCAAGCCAAATTGGTCCAACCTTGTCATATTAAATTGCTGACATTTTTACCAAGCCTTTGGGTAAGGATTCTTTTCATTGTCTTATCAGCAAGCTGGGTGTTACTCATGTACACGCTCCACCTTTAGGGGGAGTATTCAGCTCAATTAAGGGATTCCCAATCAGCTCAATTAAGGGGTTTCCAATCAGCTGTAATTATGGGATTTGGTAGCTGTTACTATTCTGTCTAGCTGCAATTATGGGATTAGGCTGTCAA
The DNA here is from genome assembly GCF_932294415.1 of Quercus robur. Classification (NCBI taxonomy): domain Eukaryota; kingdom Viridiplantae; phylum Streptophyta; class Magnoliopsida; order Fagales; family Fagaceae; genus Quercus; species Quercus robur. Next base: position 18,928,726 of record NC_065537.1, read on the forward strand.
TATTTTTGTCTAGGTTCATTGTAACAGCATCTATATATTCAAACCAATGTAAAAGTTCTATACACAGAAAATATAATTAAGACAAATCTTTGTCCTCCAATCTTATTATACATGAACATATTCATTTATTGTTCATCAGAAAAAACTCAATTATTTGTATTATCCAACATCACTGTGCAAAGATGAATCAAGTATGGCTCTGTTTTGCAACTCTACTCAACCTTGCCTCCTAGCATTGAATTATCTCTTGAATTTGATGCAAAAACTACGAAAGATTAAAGAGAGACACAAACAGAGAGACAGAGAGAGAGGTGTATGTGTCACTTATAGAATGGAATCAGGACTATAGAATTTTGGAGCTAATTAAGTGCCCTTGATGGACTTCTTGAGTTCCCAATTAAACCAAAAGAAGATTCGTCTAGCTTAAGAATGTCAATGGAAGATGATATAAAAAATTGAGCTGCTGTGGCATACTGTATCAATTACTGCATTTGAAAAATCTAGCTACTAAGAATAAACCCCAAAGAGAACTCATGGAAAGAGAACCCATTGAGTTGAATCTTCACAAGTTTTCTTGGGCTCAACATGTTGATTAGGAGCTTTCTCACATTTTTCTTGTTCATTGTTCTCAACTTTTCAATTAGATCTCTCCATCCAACATCTTTCCCCTACTTTCTTTTAAAAGAAAACTAGAGTAGCACTTGAGCTTTGTTGATAACCAACAGAATATGTAGAAAAGAAAGCATTCTATGAGACAAAGGGTCTGATTACAAAGCCTTTGCAATATGGAAATATCTTCACAAAGAGTGGAAAACAAATTTTGCTAGAGGATAGGAAATAGCAACCTCATATGTCAGATAATGCATAAAACTATCAATAAATTTGAGCAAGCTAAGACATAGCAGTGAAGATCTATGACATTGCAATTCCTTGCATGATAAGGGCATGAACTCCTTTCAAAATTATATTGGAACTGAATTAAAAGAGCATGAGGCGTGTTATATGCAAGAAGGTGAGAATACATGATAGGTATTTTTTTCATACTTGATACACTTGTCACAACTGCACAAAGTTGATAGTCTGTGTTTAGAATGAAATGTAAAGTGAAAAAAATCAAATGTTACTTCGTCTTATCTATAGAAAATGGACATTGTACCTAATGATAAAAACTATAGGTATCTATTTAAAATTGTTAAATTACCGATTGTCCCAAAAGCTTAAACTGTTAAAAAATGGTGAATTTAATCACTTAACCATAAGTCTAACACTCCCCCTCACTTGTAGGCCTAAACTTCCCCTTAATAAGTGGGGGCCCAACAAGTGAGAATTTAACATTTTAAATGGGAGGTAGAGTAAAACTAGGGATCGAACTTAGGATCTCCTGCTCTGATATCATGTTAAATTACCGATTGTCCCAAAAGCTTAAGCTGTTAGAAAATGATAAATTTAATCACTTAACCATAAGTCTAACAAAAACAATTAAAAAATAAAATAAAATAAAAAGATAAAAAAAAGAACCTAAAGGATGGAGATTATTCTAATAAAGGACAAGAAGGATTCATCTTCTGAATTATAGAAAGAGAAAAAAAAAATCAGTTTTACAATAAGCCAAAAGTCATGGTTAATAGGAATTGAGTTCCCATTTCCTACCGGCCGTTTAGCTTCTAAGAGAACAAATAATCCCCTTTTATCTGGATAAATAAACATTTTCATTAAAAATCAAGAAAATTGCTTCCCCAGTACACAGGCTTGACTCAAGTACAATTTTCTTTTCACTTCTTATTTAACATGAAATCTTCCTAGAATGTAGTGTGAATCTGTGCACCCAAACTTTGCTTCAAGATGTGGTAGTAATATGTTTCTGATTTCCATGGGTTGGTAAGTAGTCAATCAAAGTTATAATTGCAAGGTTTGATGAATGATATATATACATACACACACAAACAGTTTTTAAAAGCTTTTTTTTATCATTTAATACGTAATGAAAAGTTTTTTATGAAGTGAATTTGGGCTTTTGGAGTAAGTAAATGACCTACCTGGTTTAAAACTAGAACTGGGGTGTACCTTGTGACATATTGTTTTCAAGGTTTTGAGAAGACCTTAATAACAAACGAATTTTTCTCTAGCATGTTTAGTCAACTTTATTGTTTGTGAACTCCCTCGAACAAGTTTGAATGATGTTAAGAAAGATTCTTAGTCCACAACTCCTCAACACCCCCCCTGCCCCACAAACCCAAGCAAAAAAAAAAAAAAAAAAGCTTTAAAGAATTACTTTTCACCTATTAAAATCAATTCTTAAAATACACCCACATCCAGTTTATAAGGGAAAAAAAATTAAGACTAATCCTAATCTGAATACAATATCGAATGAGTCCTAAACCCAGATTGTTTATCTACATGGTTGTGAAGCTTCCCCTTTCTCTAGTATGAGATTCAAGGAGAGTGGTTGTGGTATTGGGGTATTTATGCAAGAATACCACACAATATTTGAATCTTGGAAAAAAATATTATTGCCCAGACAATCAATCTTTTTTTTTCCCATCACTGAATAAGCGTATTGGGACAGGTACTAGCAGTTTTCTTACAATCAATCTTTGTTTCTCTAAGTTTTGAAGAATGTTTATGTCCATGTATTTTTGGTGGCTTGAGAAGTTAAGCAACATTTAGTGCCAACCTGAATCACAGATAAAATTCATTACAAAAACCTTGGCTACAGCCTACAGGTAAATTGGAACTTTTGCATTGGATTATAGAAGGTATAATTCTTTTCCTCATCAAATACGGTGTGTAAGCAGATAGTTTAATTGAGGTGAGTTCTTAAATGGACAAATGTCTATGGATATTATATACCTGAGCACATTCATTTAGAGAGCCCATCTTTAGTTCACAGTATGCCATGAAGTTTGAGATGCTTAGCTCATAAACTTTTGTAGAATTCAGAAGCGAGTTAAACTATTAAATGCTGATTTTCATTTTCCACCTATCCTTTCTACATGCAAAAGACTGACTTGAAATTGGAGCTTCTCTGTTAATGCTTGTCTTGAGTCATACAATAGTGTGACACAGAACTACTTTAGAAGTTTAGTTTGAGCTTTAGGAAATTGGCTAAAATACATGGACAGAGGTCCTAAAGAATAGAAAGATCAATTCCAAAAACTTAAGGAATAAAGCAATTATATTAGCAACTACAGTTGCTATCCCAACAATAATAAAGTTGTGGCCCAGCCATCCTCACTATAATTCAAATATTCCTAAGTAACAGAAAAAGAACAAAAAATAATAAAGACCTGTGCTTTTAGATTATATTATTGAAAAATAGCTCTTCATCCAATCAACAAACTATATCGTTTCAGAGATCCTAACCAAAGGCATTAAAATGTCAAGCCATTTTTAACTTTTGGACAGCATGTCTTACTTTTAAATGGTCAACTAACCTAGTAAACTATCATAGACTAGTAAGGTGCATTGCTGTAGTGCGAATCATTCATGATTCTCATCTCAAACAATTTTGTACACAGCCAAACAAATGTAGTGTAGCTTTAAAAGTCAAAGTGATACATATTTTTCTAAAAAATTCAAGATTCTATGTGTTTGGTACACATCAATTCCTAAAATAAGAAACCATTTGATTAAAAAGGAATGATTGGAAAAGGAAATTAACTGTTGCAGGATTATTCCTGACTATAGTGAGTACACATGCTTGATAAGGTAAGCAGAAAATATGCATCTTAAGTAGACCAATCATATCAATAAAATATACATACGAAAACCTACTGTCCAATAACGAAAACTAGACTGACCTCCCATCCAAGGTGGAGGAAATTTTGGGCCTCCAACACCAACTATCAGAATTAACTGCATTAGAAAAATAAAAATCAATTAACATAAAATAAATACTTGAGTAATTGAAAAGTCTATGTTAATAATCCAACTATGGATGAGCCTCTTAATTTTGAGAGAGAGAGAGAGAGAGAGAGAGAGGGAGAAGAGAGTGACAAAAGGCATCAAATGATAAATAAATTGGATGGAAACAATAAAGGAGTAAACAATCTCAATGTAATTTTTTGATTGAGGCCTATTTCTTCTAAGTTCAATCAAAATGTCTTTTTTTTTCTTTGACAATGGAAAGAAATTGAATTTGGAGTCATAATTTACAAAGTCATGTTCCATTGAAGTTGAACCCAAATGAAACCCATCATTTACAAAGGTTAAGACAAAACACATATTTGGCCTGCCCAAGCTAAGTCGGATCCATTGGAATCCTCACTTGTTTTTCTCCTCAAGAATGCATATGAAAATCTCTAGGCAGGCAAGCACTAAGATCTAAAGGCCTTAGTCTATAATTACCAGTGCTAAAGGTATTCCACCATAGCCTAGTAAACATTGATAAAAAAAATTTTTAACTGGCATTTATTGAACAGTCATTTCATAAATAAAAAAAGACATTCATACAAAGTAGTATAGTCTCACAAGCTAACATAGAACTGACTAAAATTATCAATAACAAAAAATGGAATTGTCTAAATTGATTAAGTAAATCAATGAGTATTATTGGCAGGGTTAAAATATTCACATGCAAAATTAACATTACACATGCTTGATATTTTAAACCAATCATTGGTTATGATATGAACATATTTTTTTTGATGAATCAATCAATTTTATTAAATACAAACTAGAGTACACAGAGCCATAAAGGGAATTGCACCAGATGGAGGAACCCTTTGTAAGCACAAAAAATACAAGCACAAAAGTGTCACCTCAACTCAGGCCAATAGACGAAGTCCGCCTATCCTTTAAAAAAATATAGTAAACCTACATAGCAAATAGAAATACAACAAAGGGATGACCCTTGTGAACAAACCAACAATTGTGACTACATCAAGACACCAAAATGCACCATTTTGCAGAAGACTAGAAACAACAGCCATCATCATAACCATATTATGTCTTCTTGAATAGCATACAAGGATTCAAGCCCCATTTGCTGCATACTATCCATGGCATCTAAATTACACCCAAAGAAATTGAATAAGGTAAATCCATAAGATATCCGAGATTCATAACTATAATTCAAATGGACCAAAAAAAAAAATTCACAATTGCTAATAATAATAGACACTTTTATGTTTTCAGGTATAGAGATTCATTCTAAAGTCTCAAAAATAAGAACATCACATACCATAGAAGTGGTTATCTTCTTCCACCATGTTTGTGGGCATTCTTCTTCAATCTTCTGAGCATGATATGCTGCTCTAATTTGACCATCCTCACAAGGCACTTTGGTTTTCCAATTTTGAACATAAGATATCCCATAAACATTCCGAATATTGCTCCACATGCATAACCTATGGATACAGCTTGCCAACGAAACCCATTTTCATGCTCTAAATTTTTATCTTGTTGCAAGGTAGGTGGTGGTTGTTGCTTTGCCTTGTGGTTGTCACATGTTTTTGACAATGGAAACCCACACAATCCCAAGTTTTCGGTGTACGAATCATTGTTGAATGTATTGAATTGATTTCCTGAAGGTATGGGTCCTGTGAGTTGGTTATGTGATAGCTTTAAGACTTCAAGTGATGTTAGATCTGCCAATTGACTAGGAATCTCCCCACTGAGATTGTTGAAAGAGAGGTCTAACCATTCAAGATTGGTCAAATTTCCAATTGATGATGGAATATAACCTATAAGGTTATTGTGAGAAAAGTTGAGCCCCTTGAGTGATTTAAGCCTTCCAATTATCTTTGGCATCTCTCCTCTGAAACTATTGTTTGAAAAATCAATGCTTGTTAAGATGGTTAGGACCCTCTCCATCTCAATATATTGCCCTTTCATCATGATATTCAATGAATCTTGATAATAATTTTCTCCCATATATTTCGATGCAACTTCACTTTCTTCCACAATCTTCATGGCTTTCAAATATTTGAAATATTTTATTGGCAAAGGACCATTAAACTGATTGTTAGAGATGTCTATGATTCGCAAATTCGGGAAAGGAAATTTGGTTTTAGGATTGCCTATACGACCTTGAAATCTATTTGATCTTATGACAAGAACTTGCAATTTATGAAGACTTCCCAACCAATAAGGGAAGGCTCCATTTATCTTATTGTTTCCAAGATCTAGAACTTCCAAGTCCCTACAATTTGCCAAAGATGGTGGTAATGGCCCTTCCAATTGATTGCCATTAAGGTTAATAGTCCTAAAATTATTTCTGATCACAAATGTTGCAGGAATGGTACCATGAAGGCTATTCATTCGCAAATCCAACACCGAGAGGGCAGTAGAGTTTACCAAACACTTAGGAATCATGCCACTTAAGTTATTATGAGACAAGTCTAGAACTTCAAGGTGAATTGCATTGCAAATTAAAGAAGGGATTTCTCCCGTTAAATTGTTATTGGAGAAAAAGATAAATTGCAGATTGGAAGAATTTAGAATGGGAAATGGTCCTTGTAGCAAGTTGTTACGAAGATTAACATAATATAATGAATTATTCCCCACATCCCCCAACCATCTTGGAACTCGACCATAATATCGGTTATTGGAAAGGTCTAAGTATCCTAAATCTGTTGTCAGTCTTAAGAAAATTGGGAATTCACTGATATTGGAGTAAGCCAAGTCCAAATATTGAAGATTGGGCAGGGCATAGGCAGCATTATTATTGATGCTAATTGAGTTATTTGACAAATCAAGAGTCCCAAGATTTTTGAGCTTTGAAAACATTTCGGACCCCAACATAATACTCAAGTTATTTGATGAGAGAGATAGGCTAGTAAGGTTCACAAGTCTAGATACTGACCTAGGTATAGAGCCATGTAGCTTATTATAACCCAAATGAAGATACTTCAATGAATTGTACTTGAATTCACCAATCTCACCAACAAACTGATTACTAGCAAGATACAAAGTCTCCAAAGATGGCATACTGAACAACCAAGATGGCAGTGTTCCATTTAGGAAATTTGAATTTAAATAGAGATCAACTAGATTCAAACCACTTACGTGACTAGGAAGGGGACCAACAAATTGATTGTTCCCAAGGCCTAAGGTTGAGAGATTCGGCAAGTTGAATAGTGATGACGGCAACAGACCTGTTAAAAATATTCACCAATAATTAAAAAATTGTTAGTTTGATGCGTCAGTCAAAAAGACCTAAAATTTAAAAGTGGTAATAGAATCTCACCGTTAAAACTATTTTCTGACAGATCCAAATAGGTAAGTTTTGTAAGGTTCCCAAACCATGTTGGAATTGAACCCGTAATATTGCAATCACGGAGAGACAAATGCTTCAAGAACTTCAGATTGCCAATAAAACTAGGTAATTCTCCTGAAAGGCTTGACGAAGAGAGATCCAAATGCTCCAAGGACTTCAAATTGCCGATAAAGCTAGGTAATTCTCCTGAAAAGCTTGTCGAAGAGAGATCCAAATACTCCAAGGACTTTAGATTGCCGATAAAGCTAGGAAATTCTCCTGAAAAGTTTGTCGAAGAGAGATCCAAACGCTCCAAGGACTTCAAATTACCGATAGAACTAGGTAATTCTCTTGAAAATTTTGACGAAGAGAGTTCCAAATGCTTCAAGGACTTCAAATTGCAGATAGAATTAAAGAATTCTATTGTAAACATACTCCCAGAGAGACCTAAGAACTTCAGGGAAGTACAACTCCAATTAGACTTTAGAAAAGAACATTTAAGGTTCGAATTAAACCCTAGATCAAGGGTTTGTACACTGGGAAAACAGAGGATGTTATTTTCGAGTTTTCCCCGCAAGTCACACTCACGGAGACTAAGAGTTGTCAAAGAGGAGGATAGATTCATCAAAGAATTAGGTCTAATTGAGGACATATTTGTCCCATCCAGAAGAAGTTCCCGTAACTGAGTTAGGTTACCAATGACTCTTTTCCATACTGGAGCTTCGATTAATAGCCCATTCTCAGAAAGATCAAGTGAAACCAATGAAGATAACTGAGAGATTTCAAATGGGATTTGGCCAGAAAATACGGAAAAAGAAAGGTTGAGATAAGTCAAACTCTTAAAGTTGCCAAACTCAGAAGGAATTAGGGAGCCATTGAAGTTATTGTCAGCGAGGTTCAACCTCCTGAGATTGGGAAGAAAAAACAGGGTACTGTTGGAAAGAAAGTGGCCAAAAAGCCAGCTGGAAGTAAGGTCCAGGCCAACCACATGGCTTTTGTTTTTGTCACACTCGACCCCATCCCAACTGCAACAGTGCTTATCCTCCTGCCAACTGGCTGTTTTGGGATAAGAGGGATCATAGCCAGAAGCACCTTTGACAAGAGAAAAAGACTTATTAAAATGGAGTAGAGCAGAGCATGGTGGCATTGAAGCCAAGGAAGAAGAGAGAGACGATGGAAAGGGAAGTTGCGAATGCAAGATCAAACTGAACAAAAAAAAGACTTGATACTTCCAAGTTGAATGCCCCATTTGATACCCAATTCAACAAAAACAGAACTCTGAAAATGGAGTAGTATTTTTGATGATGTTATAAGGAAGGTATGGGATGGAGTGAATATTATATATAGATGTTGCCAAGTCAACAGAAGTCATCCACCTTTCTTTTATTAAAAAAAAAAAGTTAATTTCACGTCACATGTGAGGTGACATGAAATTGTACAGCTTGTACGTATACTCTTACTTTAAACTTTCTAGGAACCTCCAATTATATCATCAGATTAATTATAATATTTTAATAATTGCTAATTGAGTCCAGAAATTGAAAATTAATTTGAAATATTGGGACCACAAAATTGCTTTAGATTGTTCTTCTTTTAAGAAAATAATTCTTTTAAAAATCGTTGGAGCGCTAAATATTCCATTTGAAATTGAAGTGGTTTTATATCTAGCTGAGTAAATATTATTATTATGTACTAAAATTAAGAATTAAAATGGACAAGTCATTGGTGGAATCAAAAATTTAGTTTTGGGAAGTTATATATATATATATATATATATTTTTTTTTTTTTTGAATTTTAAAATAGCAACGTACGATATACTCATTTGTTAATAAATAAATAGTATTTTCAAGAGTCATTCGTTAGCCAAAGTCTGATAAAGATGTGGAGGTCACCATCACTTCTTGTTAGGAAATTGATAAAAATTGAAGTGGTCAAAGCGTGTAAATTGGTGGAAGGTAGGAAGTTTGTGTTCACACTTAAAAGTTTGATTTTATAGACTTACACAGTTTTTCCTCTGCACCAAAGTCTTTCTTTTTTCTTTTTTTCTTTTTTTTTCATTTTTATAAAATTTTATAGACTTGCACAGTTTTTTCTCCAAGCCAAAGTCTTTTTTTTTTTTTTTTTTTAAATTTTATAAACTTGCAAAGTTTTTTCTCCGCATCAAAGTATATGAAAATGCGTATAATATTATTTTAAAACTGAAAACATATATTTAAATATATGTACCAAATAACCCCTTTACCTTTTGAAAGTGCATTTTTTTTTCTTTTCTGAAATCGAGGTGCGCAACCTTTTTAATTGTTTGATTAGTTAAATACATTTTTAAAATCATCTACTACTATTAAAGATTGTCCAAAAGCAATATAGATTCAACTAGTTTTTTATTATTATTATCAAATAAATCTTTAACAGTGACACCAAGAAATTAAGGTCCCTATAGCATGTAGGTTTAAAGCTACGCAGTAATACTACTAACACAATATATAGACATTTTTATCCATAAATATCACTTAATTATTATTCACATTTTATTTTATTTATTCAAAAATTAAGATTTCTTACTTAGATACACAAATAATAAGAAAAAAAGGGAAAAATTGTGCCCAGGTAAAATAGGGCTAAACAAGTATTTGTGTTCAAACTTCGTTCTATAAAGTTTGATTTCACATACTAGCACTCCTTTTTTTTTGGGTAAATTTTTTTTTTTTTTTGGGTAGGTGCGAGTTTTTTTAAAATTATTTGATTAATTAAATGATACACGTTTCCTTTGCTGGTAGTAATAGCCATTGCAATCTTTGAGCAAAAGGTTACAAATAATGCTAAAAACAAGAATTAAGATTGGTTCAAAATTTATAATTAAAAAAAAAGGAGCAACAGTTCCTAAAAAAAAAAAAAAAGGAGCAACATGATCTTGATAACTATAAAGCCCAGAACTAGGAGTTGTACGTGGTCAACAGAAGTCTTCCACCTTTCTTCTATTTTTTTTTTTTTTAAATAGTTAATTTCGAGTCACGTGTGATGTGACGTCAAATTGTAAAACTTGTACATATTCTCATAATTTACACTTTCTAGGAACCTCCATATATCTCATCAGATTAATTATAATATTTTAGTAATTGCTAATTGAGTCCAGAAATGCAGAAATTGGCAATTAATTTGAAATATTGAGACCACAAAATTGCATTAATTGCTCCTCTTTTAAGGAAAAAAAATTCTTTTAAAAATCGTTGGAGTGATAAATTTTCCATTTAAAATTGAAGTGGTTTTATCTAGTTGAATAAATATTATTATTGTGCACTAAAATTAAGAATTAAAATGGACAGGTGGCATGTGGCATGTGTTTTGTGTGTGTATATATGTGTGTGTGGGAGGATTGGATTCAAGTTATATTATGTATAACTTTAATAAATTTTAACCAAAAAAAAAAAAAAAACTTTAATAAATATTATAGGATTCTACTATAGTCATTCTCAGGTAGAATCCGCTACCTTTTTTTTAAAAAAAAAAAAAAAAAGAGTATTACCTATTAATGAAAGTGGGCCTAAACAATTAATTGCATTTAGATTTCAAATTCTCAGTGAGTATTACTCACACTGCTTGCTTTTTTATTTTTCTTTTTTGGGTCTAGCCACATACACCATCAATCCTGTTAGTTGCTATGCATATCTCCAACGCCATCACATAGAAAGTTTACAGAAATTGCAATTACTGAGCATTACATTTCCCCCTTTTTCAGTGTTTTCATATATTGTTGCTATGATATTTTTGTTTTTACTATTGCCAAAGACGAGGAAGTCTACAGCAAACATGTATATTTATGACAATAGGATTTTTTTTTTTTTTTTTTTTTGAGAACCATGAGATTATGATTTTAGCTAGCTAGTTCGAAAGCTTTCTTAAGGCATACTGTAATATCAACATCATAAAAAAGTGTAGAAAAGTCCCATAAGGTTCGTGTTTAATGGTTACAAATAATTATAAAAACAAGAATTAAGATTGGTAACATTGGTTCAAAATTTATAATAAAAAAGAAAAAGAGCAACGTGGTTACAAATAAATAAAAGAAGGAGAAGGAGAAGGGGGAGCTGGAAAAATTGTGCGTAAAGCTTGGGGCAATTTTCTAAAAGGTGAAATAGACCTAAGCGTGTAATTGTTAATTGGTTAAATGCAAGGCGTGAAGTTTGTGTTCAAACTTATAAAGTTTGACTCTACAAACTTGCACATCCTTTTTTATTTTTTTCATCCAGTCTCTTTTCACTATTTCTTTTTTTTTTTTTTTTTTGGATAGAAATAAAGTCGTTTTTACTCGTTACTTTTTGAAAGTGCGTCATTTAAAAATAAAAAAATAAAAGGATTTTTTGAAATCAAAGTGCATGTCGTTTTGAAAGTGCGTAGAGGAGCTGCAAGTTTACCTCAATGCAGATAGCCAATTAATGAAGGATTTCAATGAGTTCCACACAAAACTTGCTGGACTGAATAGGTGAAATTCCAAACAAAATCTTATGAAGGGCTTTATCCAGATAATATGGCTTGACCAAGAATTAACTTAATTCAGGATTTTTGTTGGACAAGAGAATATTGGAACCATTTCTTCATATTAATTGTAAGACTTTTTTTTTTTTTTTTAGAATACTAAATATTTTTAACATACACACGGGGAGATGGGGAAAAGTTTTTAAAGAAACTTACAGGGATGTATATTCAAAACGACTTAAATATTAATTGTAAGACTGAGTGACATTATTACTGCTGTAAGATAATCTCTAGCACTCAATATTTATTCAAAAACATTAACTTCAAAAATGCTGCCTAGTCTTGGTTGTAACTTGTAAGAATTCAAGGCATATACATGCGGATTCAGATCTTCTAGATTTCCTAGAGTACTCTACAATGTAAAATTCTTTAAATCTCAACATTTCTATTAAAATAAATGGTTAAGATGGTGACACATCAATTCACTTATACAATCTTAAATTAGTCTTTCAAAACACATAAATATTCCTATTTATCCTAAACGCCTTTCAACTTCTAGACTTATCTCTCAAGTTTTTATTTATTTATTTATTTATAAATTATGGACTTATCTCTGTTACTTCTTTTTTCAGAAAAATCATCAACCCAAAAACAATGATCATTATAACTTAAGCTTTTGTCTCCACGTTTCTATCTTTAAAAACTAAATAACAACCCAATCATTTTTCATCAGATGCTTTTTTCAAGGGTATAGCTCGCATCTAGCGATGTTGGCAACAAGATCTTTAAAGTTGGTTCTAGATTCTTGAACCAGTAAAAAGTGTTTGCATCTCCATCTGAAGAGAATTGCTCAAGCTTATTATTCTAACTTGTTTCATCCTTGGGAGGATTAACCACCCCAATGTTGAAGATAAACCTAGTATTAAGACTTGCTCTGGCTTGGGATTCCACCTTGACGGCTTGACCTCACTGTTTCATTTCTTATTGAATGTTAATATTAATATTCATTTCTCGTAAATCATCGATTGAGGCAAGGATTTTTTTTTTTTTTTTGAGTTGGCGATTTTATGGAAAAAGACAATTTAAAAAAAGAAGTTGAATGGTGTTAAGCTGCTAACGTCAACCTTTACTATACATTAAGTGTACTTTTTGTATTTTAAGACTAATTTAGGGTTGTATTTATGAATCGATAACGTGGAAGCATCTTAAAGATTTATTTTAAAATAAATGTTGAGATTTAAAGAACTTTACATTGTAGAGTATCCTAAGAAATCTAGAGGATCTGAATTCATCAATATTTATTGTGCATGAGTCAAGCATATTTATTGAGTTGAGCTTTGGTGTTCGTTTATTGTCCATTTGTAGTAGCTTATTTTTATAGTGTTTATCAAAAGATATATTTTTTGGTAATTTTTATGTTAAATGTGTCACAAAAAATTAAAAACTAGTTTATTTGAAAAAAAAAATTAAGTTAGATTATTTTAAAAAATTTGAGACAAAAAGCATAAAGCAGAAAAAAAAAATTGCATTTTTACCCAAACAAACTCTTGAAATGCAAGAATAGTGGAGTAGAGTGTTAATTTTATCATCAAGAAAATCTGTAGTTTATAAATTTAAGTGTCAAAAACTGAAGGAAAAAAGAAACCTTGATTTTCCAGTTAGTGTTTGTATCCTGGAAGTCTTGCTCGTGCTGGGAACAACTCTTTAAGAAAAGATCTATAGTTTATGCGCATTCAATATTACACCAATGCAATAGGAGATATTGGAATTTGTTACCGTATAGACAATGTGGATTTGTTTGCTGATGTTACCACAAATTTGGCCACAAGCATTGATTGTAAGTCTTGTAGATGAGGACCCACCGTATTTTTGGGGCCCTTATTTAGATTCATTTGGATTCATATCAATTTTCTAAACTTAAAACAAAAGGTGCATTGTATTTTAGACAGTATTTTGATTTGTCATTAGTTATAAATCCCACTATGTTTACCTGTTTACAAAATTTGTGATAAATATTTTGTGGTCTATAGAGAAGAAAAAAGATAAAGAATGAGTGGTTATTTTCATTTTAAAAATTTATCTTTTCTTCTTATTGTTTTATCTAATAAATGCAAAAATCATAGGTGAATCCCTTCATGACTACCTTTGAGAAGCCAATGTTCATTTTTAAGTTGATATCATGAGATACTTTGTATGCAGGGAAGGGATCTAAAGGTGCCACACATAAAACTGCAGGATGAATTAACACAACAAATCCCTATTATTATTGATTAGTAAATTGGTCATTAGTTGAATATATTCAAAATTGGAGATGCATTTGTTGAATATACTCAAAATTTATAATGAATATACCCTTTATATATGTATATCTATAATTTTTTTTATAAATTTTATTAAGTATTTGTGCATTTTACGATACACAATACAAAAAAATAAAAAATTGATTTACAATACGATTCATATTTTGACAACTATGATCTGAGCTTAATCGGTTTTTGTTGCTTTTAATTTAAGAAGTGTTATGTTCACAATATTTTCACAACAAATATTATGTGGTAAGTTGTTACTGGTTCTAATTTAAACTCACTATTAAAATTAATTTTTTGCTCTTTAATAAAAACCAGTAAGGCAGTAACAACCTACTAATTTCCGGAAAATGATTTCCGGTTGACCACTAATTTCACCTTTACCCGGAAATCATTTACTCCCCTCATTTTCACTTCAAATTACTTCCGGAAAAAGAGAGAGAGAGAGAGAGAGAGAGAAGAGAGAGCCCAGATTAGAGAGAGAGAGAGGGACGATCGCGCCTCGCCACGCCGACGAGCGGCGCGATCGACGATTGCGCCGCTCGTCCTACGATGGCACCGCACCGACGAGCAGCACGGTGCACAATCGCGATCGTCGATCGAGCGGCACGATCGACGAGCGCGCTCGTCTCTTGTCGATCGACGAGCGGCGCGATCGTCTGACAAGCACGCTCGACGATCAACGAGCGGCGCGATCGTCCGACGAGCGGCGTGATCGCGATCGTCGATCGCGCCGCTCGTCGAACGCTCGTCGGACGAGCGTTTTGCCGGATTTGATGCATAATAATTCCTACAGCTTGAAGAAGCTATCAAGTCATTGACTCACTCTTGAATATTATAGTCAAACAGAACTAGAGAATATCATCCTACAATTAAAAAAAAAAAAAGATCATGTGAATAGGAAGGACTCAAAGTGCAAAAATTCATGTGCATTTGTTTAACAACATAATATTTTACCTGAATTGATCAGGAACCGAAACATTGTTTATATCAAATGTGAGCCTCACTTAACTTTTTTGCCATGTTTGAAAGAATGCCTAAACAAAGTTTCTTCAACCATAACCAGTTGCCCCTAGTCTTTCAGTCATATGCACTATACAATTAATACCCACATCCAAAAAATTAATACACAAACTTGGTAGATACATATCATATGTGTCACCGGAAAAAATTACCTCTTAATTTTTTTTTGGTTACAATTCTGAAGTGGCCAATTGAGTGTGGCTACCTATGGCTTTTACATAAACTCATTATTTTTTCTTCAAATAATCATAATCTACCACATTAGATTAGTAACAAAAAAAATTGTGGTCCTAAATTTTCTTTGCAAGCAATTACTTCGGTGTCTTAGTTGGACTTTGAACTACTAGAACTCCTTTAAGTTCAATCAAATATGGGCCCTCCTGACTTTGAACTCCTATAACTCCTTTCAGTTCAATCACATATGGGCCCTCATAGGAGGAAGAACTCCTTTAAGTTTAAAGTTTATTCAATTAAAGATCTTCCTTTAGAAAATTGCCATTAAGTCTTGCTTTTCTATAGATTTTCACTTAACGACAATTACATGACGGACACTAAAGCAATACCTTAAATTGAATAAATTTGAAACTTCGAGGACTTTCAAAAGTAAATTTAGAAATCTGAAATGAATTTTGGTCAAACTTATTAAAAGCAATGCTATATATTCACTATTCACGGTGATCTAAATGGCAGGGACCAGTATTAGTAAGGTCCAAAAATCAAAATGAATAAATAATCACTAAGTTCAGGAAAAGCAACTTGCATGTATATATATAATTACAATTAGATAAACAAAGGATAAAGCAAAATCTAAACAATATGATAATTAAATTATTTTGGAACAGAATAATAAGTGCCGGGTATGAAGCATTGACAAAAAAATATATTAAGTAAAAAGTTCAATTACAAGGAAGACTAAGAATAGAAGCACTCACAAGAATTTGTACTACTACATCAAATCCTAAGGGATTATAAACTAAAACAATAACCTACAGAGAAGATGAGAATGTACAAGACATGAGATCGTGTTCTAATATTTAATTCATGGGAAAGAAGACAGTTCAAATTAAAATAAAATGATACTCTTTTTTTGAATGAAAATATAGAAAATAAAATGATACTCCTACCAAGCTTTTCCCATCCAACAATACAGCTTGTGATGGAGAACAGTAACTTATAAATGCTTTTCTTTACTCTAAGAATTAACCTTCAATTTACTCTTCCCACTTATTGAGTATAAGGAATGTGATGTGAATATCTAGATAATAATTCCATCAGCTAAACATTTTATTTTTTTGGGAAAGAATCAGTAATCTCAATAACAAAGAATAGGATACAAACACCGATACAACACTTAACAGCTAATTGCATCAAACAAAGTACAAAACCTGCAAAAATGTAGAGATGTAGTACATCAAAGCCTAAAACACCAAATGCTAAATGTAGCTAAACAAAACCCATCCTTAACCTAAAGTCAGACTATCCATCTAATTTACAAAACACAACTCTAAATCCCCACCTTGCAACACACTATCAAACAAGATCAAACACCCTTACAAACTAGGGAAACATTCATCCTCCATTTACAGTACAACACAGCACACGATTCAAAATTTAAATATTGAAAATCCTTAACATCTTTCATTATGACTAATAATAAACTGGTCTTCAGTATATAGTTTCTAAAGATATTTACAAAGTACAGCTCTTAAGTTCTTCCCTTTTAGGTGAATTACACTCCAATCAACTAAATCCAGCCAGTTGAATTTGGGGTCAGAGATTTTCCATTTCCTTTAATCAAGTAAAAGAGCACAGAAAAAAGAGATGATTTCTGTCCTCAATACAGGACCTTCCACAAATCCAACTTCAGCTTAACATTGATTACAGAGGCTACAAAGTTATTGAGTCGCTCTAGAACATTATAGTGAAACAAAACTGGAGAACGTAATATAATATCATCCTTTAATAAATAAATAAATCATGCGAATAGGACTTTAACTAGCAGGTCTCCCTTCAAATATCATTTGTATATAAAGTTCTTACTCTTCTTTCTAGTGGCCCCTGCTACTTCACCAAGCCCTCAATCTCTTGTGGTATAGTTCGCACCCAGTGTTATGTTTACACACTTTGAGCAAAGCTCCACCATTATTAAGACATCTACCCTAAGACTAAGCAAGACCCAATACGCCAATTTCATGAATTAACCAACCAGCATCCCAAACAGAATTGTAAACCCTGGCCTTATCATTAATAAGCCACTACCCACCCTCAAATTAATGACTCACCCTACCATTCAAGATTGACCAAGATCCACTGCCAATTGTATGACCCAACCAAATTGTAAACCCCCAATCACCCAAAAAACACTTCACACCACGCTGATTGCTGAACCTAAAATAGATGCAGTTCAACATCAATCTCCTATGTATATCCTCATCAATAACAACCTTAATTTTTCCTACCCAACTTTAATTCACACACAACCAAAACCTACCCACATCATTCATAAATTATTGAAGCCAGATTCTGAAACCAGATTTTTTCACCCCAAATTAACTAGAACATTCATTAAGACAGAGATGGGCTCAGGCCCTCAGCCTGATGTACCTTTCTTTTTGGTGGAAGAACTTCAGAATTATTCAGCAAAAACAGAGATGTACAAAGGTGCGTTTGTTTTACAACATTTTTTTTTTACCTGAATTGAATAGGAGGGCAAACATCGTTTACCATCTCAAATGTGAAACCATATATTGTTTAACATTTCATGCTATCCTCCCTTAACTCTGATGCCTCCACCATGTTCGAGAAAATGCCTGAACAAAGTTTCTTCAACCACCCATCCACTTTACCCCGAGTCCCTACATAAAAATAACAAATACCCAAAAAAGGATGGGTCGATACGTATATATCAGAAAGTGAAAATCATCATCGTCCTTAAGTTCCACTCCATTGGTCTCTTCAACTCTCAACTCAAACACAAACTGAAAACTATAGAAAAAGCTACAGAAGAGATAAAAATTGTATGCATCTCTTTATATATATATATATATATATAAAATGCATGAATAAAAAAAAGCAAAAGCACTAGCATCAATTGTGCTAAATGCTAAAAATTTAGCATTTAATATACCAAACACAAAAAAACTACCTACATTAGATGTGCCAAATGCCCCAATCTCAAAAAAACTACCTAAATTTGTTGTGGGTTGCAATCGGTGGTTGTTGGTTTTTGCATCATCGGTTGGGTCGATTGAAGAGAGAGAGAGTGATGGTGCTGGGTTGTGGCGGCGGTGCTAGGTATGTTTAGGTTTGATGGTTGGGTTATGATTGGCTTTTCTGGGTTGTGGGTGGTAGTGGCTGTATTTGTTCAGGTTTGATCGGTTTGGGTTTGATGCTGGATTTGGTTTGGCAGATTTGGGTTGATGCAGAGATGGAGAAATAAGAAGAAGAAAAATGGTTTGAATTGGGTTTTGAGACGAAGAAAAAGTTGAGAAGAGAGAGAGAGCGAGAGACGGTGAAATAAATGAATGAAAAATGGTTTTATTTTTTATTTTTTTATATTATTTTATGAGTTCGTCGTCTGTATATATTAAGAGGATTCAGCTGTATATATTAAGAGGATTCATAAAATTAGTTATTGCTTTTTTTTTCTGTCAAAAATATCCCTAAATTAATTAACCAACAACTTAAAAATGGTGATAAAATAGTAAATTGGCAAAAGAAAGTTAGTTATTGTTTTTTTTTTGTCAAAAATACCCTTACCTAAAACTTAAAAATGAGGTTAAAATACTAAATTGAAAAAAATAATAAATTCTTACTTTTACGTTGAAATGTCTTTCTGCTTCTAATAAGCTCCTACTTTTATGTTAATTTAAATTCCTACTTCTACTCTCTAACTCCCTACAAAATAGAATCACTCTTTTGTTAGTTTTAAAACTTCTCCAATCTACAAAACTCACCCCACGTATTCATATATATATATATTGTAATTGGAAAAAGTAGAAATCTCAAATTATAATAAATGCAAATTATTAATTTTAACCCAAAAAATAGAAGAGCCTCTGAGCACGCGCACGTGAGTGCGTGCTTAGAGGCTAGTATTATTTTAATGTGCTGAATATTAAAATAGAAGATAGTCACATAGGATGTAAAGTTAAATGCTATGGAAAAATAAATAAAGTATGTTTTGATATGTTAAAATAACATTTAGCATAACACAACTTATGCTAATGGAGAGGGAGTTCCTTTCCTTCAAAAAAAAAGAAATACAGGTGTCTCAATTAGATAAGTTAGGAGCATAAAATGGCTTCCCTTACAATATGACTCTTTTCTATCATCTTTCTTCCAACGTCAATATTGCGGTGCACATGTACATCATTATAATAAACAATTGGAAGCGAAAGGGGTGGTGATCATTACAAGTTTTCATATTTCATATTATGGGATGTAAAGTACAAAAATAATCCCATAATTTATGGGTTTTTTTTTTTTTTTTTTGCACAAAAAAGAAAGAACCATAAACTTTTCTTTTTTTTTTTTTAGAGTTTTTAAAAATTATCTCTAAAAGAAATAAAGAACCATAATTTGAGTGCATTATGATGCTACCAGTACTTATGTTTACAATAAAATCCAAAGCCAAAATTTTTCACAAAATAAGTAGTTAAGATAGATGATAAAGTAATATTAGTAATGTGCAGATGTACCTAAGTAAAAATCAATAACATATGCAAACTTATTAAAAGCAATGCTATTCAATATTCAGGGTGCTCTAAATGGTAGGGTCTAGGCAGGATTAGTAAGGTCCAGAAATTAGAATGAATAAACAATCATTAAGTTCAAAGAAAAGTGACTTGCATGTATATAATTACAATTAGATAAACAAAGGATAAAACAAAATCTAAACAACATGATAATAAAATTATTTTGGAACATGATATATATATATATATGTATAAAATAAGTGCATTGACTCTTTTGATCGCAATCTCATACTTCCCTTCCTTGAGCAACCCATCTTTCGACTGAGACGCCGTGGAACTGTCCCGGAAATGCTTCACAAACCGATAAATCGCCCCAAACAAACGTCGGCCGAGCATCATCGGCGTCGTAGCCCTCACCGGTGATCTCGGTTAGTTTCAAGTCCAGTGATCTTTTGAGCACTCATTATCGACACAACAACAAGATTCATCCTCAGATCAGTGCTGGTGCAGAAGCTATACATGGAGTTGCCACCTGGTGTCAAGTTTTGACCTAATGACGCAGAAATTGTTCTTTACTATCTTCTCAACAAGGTCCAAGGGAACCCAATCTTCGAGGATTCAATGAATATTATCGTCGATTGTGATGTTTTTGGGGATCCTAGCACGTGGATGAAGATTTTCAAGAAACCCATATGGACCATCTCTATTTTTACACCAAACTGAAGAAGAAAAATAAGCACATTGAAAGATGAGATCTACCCATTCTGCAACTTGGAGAAGTCAAAAGGACGAAGAGCTTTATGATGATAGCAAAACAATACACTATGGGTCTAAGCGAAGTTTCAGTTTTGTCGCTAAGAATGGCTTCAATGGCATGGGAAGGTGGACCATGAAAGAATACCGACTTGACGGAGAGTTTGCAAACACGACTAATCATGTAAGTTTTATTTTCCTTGATTTTCTATATTTTAAAATTCATATTGCTCTGTTTCTTGATTTTATTTGAAATATTGTTTGGTGCTCAAACTTGATTGCTACATTATTTTGTACTGTGTCCAAGTTAATAAATTTAGGCTAGCAATTTGATTTTCGGCTCATTTACTCAAATGGGTATACCTTATTTTATTGATTTATTTCTTAGATTTCAGTCACTGAATTTATGTTACTGCACGTGTTGTTGAGGATTTGACCCAGTTTTGTCAAGTGGCCATTTTGAATTTAGGGGTTTAATGTTTGTTTGGACTGCATGTATATATGGAACTCCATGGTTATACTTGCTGTTTGTAAATTCAGAATTCTAGAGGTTGTGGATTTTAGTTATAGTGATCCCAATTTGTGATCTGGGACTGTTGAAAACAGTGTGTGATATTTCTTGTTACTCTATAGCCGATTAGTTCCCATTTTATTTGGTTGCAGTAATTAATGGTGACCCAGTTTTGGTTTTTTAACGATGCTTGTTTGATATTGTTGCATATACATATTGTTCAAATTAAGTTATTGGGTGAGATTTATAAATACGCATGTGTGTGTGAGAACATTTATGATTTATTTTGCAGCATGTATATGTTAGAATATCTAGCAAAGGATGCACCTGAGAATAGATGAGTGTGAACATTTTTATCTGAATGATGCTTAATTGTTTAATGTTGCGTATTGTCCAAAGTTATCTGATTATATTTATTATAGAATAAACAAGCATGGATTTTTTTCTCCATGCACAAGTTTCCTAATTTACTTCTTTAATAATTAAAAAAAGGCACAATGCAAATATTTCAATATGGTTTAAACTTCTCCCTAAATGTTTTTATTGTAGTTGTTATTGCAGGATAATTATGTCATTTGCTGCATTTCAAAGAAGGAGAATATCTAGAAGACCAATATCTAAGATCTCGTTGGGCAAGAGATAGAGCATCTCCAACCTAGATTAATTTTTTTTAACAGAAAGTAAAAGAAAAAAAAACACTAATTTCATAGTATTTCATTTTCATTATTTCTTAATTAGTGCTATTTCAATTTTTTGGGTCACTTTCTGAATGATTTACAACATTTTTTAATGATTTTTTCAAAATTATTAGATTAATCATGTTAATACTATCTTATTATTATGATGTATTTGTTCCTAAATTTGACCTTTGCTTTATCTTGAGCATGTATGATGTTACTAATTAACATGTTCCGATTGAAATGGGAAGAATACCATTGTGAAATGTGTCATTCCGACGGAACACATGCTCTGAAATTTTGGAAAATAACTAAGGGAAAATTCAATAAAATTTTCAACTTTTAAGCCATGCCATGCCATTTCGAAACATAAATAAAAGAGAGGATGAGAGGAAGGAGGAGATATATATGCAATACAAGATGAACGACTTAATTAACTGTACCTTAGGATCTTTATGACTCTTATTTAGACTAAAGAGTGATACTGGTAAGCTTCTTCAAAAGTTATAACTAAGTCCTCTCAAAAAAAAAAAAAAAAAAAAATCTAAGTGTATTAGACTATTAGTTACAAAATCTTTCAATTTTCCTTATTTCTTTAATTTTGCTTCTTTTAGAAAAAATAATAATAATAATTTCCTTTTGATATTAGTGGATAGGTAAGAAAATAAAATTCAAAGAAATTAGTAGATAGTTTTTCACACTAGATATAGTGTACGTGCTGAAACCACGTGGTGGTACATGCAAACACTAAAAATGCATGCAAGCCAATAATAGGTTGTCTTAGTTGGACTTTGAGCTAAGTACGACCTTCACAAAGAAATATTATTCATCAATAATCAACTTTCTAATCCGGTGCCTATAAGTATTCCCAAATCACATCATATATTGAAAGAAAATAAAATAAAATTACAACAACAAATAAAGACACCGGATGGGCTATCCTCCTTTGTTGAGGTCCAAAAACACTTGTGGTCAAAGGCTTGTAAATAAACACATTGTTTAGCTAGTGTAGTATATTGGCAAAATAGTGAGATCATTTTATGCTGGAGTGAAGAAATTCCATTAAATGTAGTCTCAAAATGATTCTTAACCCAAAAGAAAAAAAAAGGTAGTCTTGAGATACGTACGTCTAACAAATGGTTTGCTAACGTGAAAGTTTTGATGAATTAGCTAATTGATGATAAAAATTGCAAAACAGATTAAGAAAGACATATTTAAGGTGCCAAAACCCAAAAGCCCCCAAAATCCTGAAGTCACACATTTAACAATAATCAATCTTAAGGAAGAGTATTTAAGACTAGGCCTTGAACATGACCTTACTCCAACAGGATTTCTCCTATAAGTTTGTACCTTTATATCTTTTATAATTAAGTAAACAATAATCTAAGCTTGGTATATGGTCAAGTAACTTGTAAGTTGTAATTCAACTAACACATTTTGGTTGAAAATTTTTGCTAAATAGCATAATTTAAAAAAAAAAATTGTAAATAGCACATGACCAAACTTATTTAGTTAAGTAGCACTTTTTTGGAACTCGAGTTCCAAGTGAAACTCGAATTTACCAAACTCGAGTTCCAAGCATTTTGTTTGATCTGATTGCCATAATACTTAGAACTTGAGTTTGGTAAACTCAAGTTTTACTTATTTAGTTATGTAGCACTTTTTTTTTTTTTTGAAAAAATTTGCTAAATAACACAATTCCAAACTTATTTAGTTATGTAACACTTTTTTAGAACTCAAGTTCCAAGTATTATGTTTGATCCGATTGCCATAGTATTTGGAACTCGAGTTCCAAAAAAAAAAAAAGGCTACATAACTAATTAAGTTTGACTTGGTTTTTTTTCCTAAATATTTCAAAAAGTTATGGTATTGGGGGGGGGGGGGGGGGGGGAGAGGCCCATTTTGGTGTTTACAAGGAAAAAAAATTTAAATATTCTCTTCCTCATTATATCCATCAAATTATCACGAAAATAAATAAATAAAATGATATATTTTCCTTTGGCTTTTCTGGGGGCCAAAATAAATAAATAAATAAATATATTATTAGATTCCATTTCTATGTTTATTGAGTCTCTATTTCTTTGTATATAGTCTTTTGCATTTTTGTAAAAAAATAAAAAAATAAAAATCTTATTATCTATATATATATATATATATATATATATAACCGAAGTTTTTGAAGATCTCACAATTTTCCAGGTCATCACTATTTTCTTTTTCTTTTTCTTTTTATTTTAGATTCTTTTTATTTTTGGTTTTATATCTTATTAAGTATTATAATAGTTTAGTTTAAATAAAACTCTATTAGATATATGTTTCAAAAGCTTGAAAATTCTATTTCAATATAAAACCGAAGCTTTTGAAGCTCCCACAATTTTCCACGTCGTCACTATTTTTTTTCTTTTTCTTTTTACTTTAGATTCTTTTTATTTTTGGTTTTATATCTTATTAAGTATTATAATAGTTTAGTTTAAATAAAACTCTATTAGATATATGTTTCAAAAGCTTGAAAATTCTATTTCAACTAAAATTCTATAACAAAAATTTTCACAAATATAAACTTCTACCAATGTTGAAACCCTTCATACTCACTCAAATTTTCACAAAGAAAACACATGTATCAAATTGAAGCCATAGTAGGAAGCAAGTTGATTCTTCAACGAGAACAATTCCTGAAGTACAAAGGCCACCTAATCGCTTTTAGTTTTCAACTCTATTGTCTTATTAACAACAAATTCTATGAATTGCAGTGATGGACAGCCGTCCACAAATAACATCCACGCAAGGGCTTGATGTTCTTCTTAATTATCTCATATAATTCTAGGAATTATTTTATTTAATATTTTTTGGAATTAATATATTTAGATGGTTGGTATAGCAGACAACGTAAAAACAATTTTCTGTCATTTATGTTGCCTTCTGCATAACCCTAAATCAATGTTAAAAGGTTGTGTTTTACAACCATCTGATATTGGTAACCAAACCTTGCACCTATGATTGTTTATGATTATTTTTGTTCATTGTTTGTAGTTTAAACCCATTAAAACTTATTGCTTGATGGTATTTTATGGTTTTTTTCCCCTTTACTTTTTCTTTCAAGGTTGCTAGGAACACAACCTAACATGTGATTTTTTTTCATTGTTTAAAGTTTAGACCCATTAAAAGTTAAAACTTATTACTTTATAGGTTCAAACAATGACTTCTTTATCAAATTGTAATACAAATTGAAGTTATACAAGAGAAATTCATGCAATAATGTAGTTTCTTAATCAATTTAAAATTTTATAAAATCATTTTAGTTTATCACATAAATAGGTAGATTCCCGTGCATAGCACGGGTTAGCGACTAGTTATTATTATTATTGAGATAAAATCTAAACAAATCTTATTAAGATAGTTAATACCAGCCTTCAAATAAATAATTAGTTTTTTTTTTTATGTTTAGGATACTTCCCTAGTGACAATTGCCTTGTGGATGCTTGTTCGTGTTCCAATGTTTGACGCATACACTTAACCTTTACTTGACAAAATGTGCATCTTTCCCTTTTTGTGAGAGATCTTTTTGACAATTAATATTTATTTATCTTCTTGCTTTTCTAAAGCTCTTCTAATTTGATTTTTAGGGGCAGGGTTTTAATTTATATTAGAAGCTATGTGAAGCATTGTATAGGTCTTATTACTTTGGCTTTTCTAGGGCCCTACAGAACTCTAGGGAGTTATTCATATACTAATTTTGTGATACACACACATTCTTGGATACATCTGTTTATATTTTTATCTTCTTGTAACATGAATGATAAGGGTAATTCTTGAAGTCTAAGTAAAGGTGATGGACCGGGTTTATGAATAAGGTTTATGAGTGTTTTTTACTACATGTCCGGGACAAAGCTCAACTTCACTGGAACGGGTAACACTATTAAAGGAAAGGAGATTAGCAAATGGGTTCACAAGCCCAATAATAAACCTAAACTGAGACAAAAGCCCACTAACCACTCACAATCACAACCTAACCCGCTGCCCCTAACTCAGCCCCTTATCCAGCCCAAAGAAACATCACAAGCTGTGTCTCTCACTCAGTCACCCACAGAAGAAGTTCCAAACACCACGATCAACTCCGATACGGTCAACCTCATGCTTCTGTCTGTGCAACCTTTGGCCGTGGCCAATCCTGATGTCCACATGGAGGTTGAGGGTGCATCCACAAATCTATCACCTTGGGTTCTCAATCGAATTAAAGCATTTAGGAAATCTGTGAGGATTTCCTTGGAAGGTTTCGAAGCAGAAATTACTGAGTTGTTTTTTTTAGCCTTAGAGGCTAAGAAAAAATTTGTCTTGCAGGGAGAGAGCTCTCGGAATAAAAGGTAACAAAACGGGTGTCAAAGGTAGTAGGGAATTGAAGAATTTGCTAAGCTCCTGGAATTTTGAGAAGGTTTCTGCTATTTCAAATAGTGTAGTTAGGGATCGGGAATTAGTGGTGCCTCAATGAATTTAAAATTAATCACTTGGAATGTTAGGGGGCTGAATGATAAAGACAAAAGACTCCGGGTGCAGAATATGAACAAAAGCTGGGGCGTTGAGGTTTTTTGTCTTCAGGAAACAAAAATGGAGTTCATATCCAGAAGAGAGATAGAAGCTTGTGGGGTTGCCAGCATGTACACTGGCTTTACTTGGGCTCTATTGGGTTCTAAATTGTTTCTAATCCTAAGCATGATTGATTTGGTTTTCTAGTTGTCTGAATTGTGTCAGCTCTCTTTTATTTGCTTTACATATATGTCCGATTTATTTCAGTAGGATGGGAATAAGGTTTAGTTGGGTTAGTTGCATTCCTGGTATTTTCAACTCCATTGGTCATATCCATTGGTATGGTCTAGGTTGTTAAAACGGGATCTTATGTAAGATCCAAGGGTTCAAGAATTGTATTGTTGGATCAAATCGAAAATCATAAGTTCTTACTTTTTGTCGAAGAATAATAAAAAAGGACAAAAATAGAGACTCTCTATGTTGAATAAATCATTAGAATTAAGAAATTATCCATGAAAAAAAAATTTAGTTTAATAGTGTAATTATACCTATATAAGTGCAACTATAACAAATTCATCATTTAAAAATTGCTATATATAAAAAAAAGAAAATAAAGTCCATTTGTGCATTGGGGATTTTATTATTTTTGGAGAAGAAAGGCAAGTTGAAGTTTATGGAAAAGGTTTGGCTCCAACTAGGAATATGACGCGTTTGTCATGTGCAATATACAAGACTCATTCAGTTGGTTGAGTTAAATGATTCATGTGCAATGCACATGATGATATGGATTAATATCATCATTTTATTAATGGTTGGTGCCCAAGACACCAAATATGTTTGAAACCAGACTTTGTTCAAATTTTATTAAGATAACGAGATTAGATATAGAAAGAAAGATCTGGAGAGAACTTTTTCATCCAGACAAGCAGATCATTGCCTTCCTTAGCTCTTCCTGCTAAAGCATGTGTGTCCTTAACATTGTACATGATACAAACAAGAGTGGGAAAACCTTGTCAGAGTTTCACTAATGATTATGTTGCCATATAGAGTAGAACATGGTGGCAGTTTTCTTAATTTCATGACTTTTAACATCTAAATCGCCTTAAAACTCCACAGGATCAACACCAATCTCCACAGCAAAAATAGCCGCTCATTTTGCAGCATTACCCCATTGGTAAATATAGTTTTAATCGCTATTTTAGTGCCTACTAGCAGCTACCCAATAAAATTCTTGAGCCAAACAAAAATGGCTTGGACAGCAAAGCATATATAAAAAAAACCCACCGTATGCCCTCCTATTCTTTCACTTTAGTTACCGTTCTCCTTTGAACAAAGCAAAGCTTCAGTGCTGTAATGCATTGACATAAAATGTGAAAGACAGTGGGGTGTTAGTATTGCCAAATTTCCCAATTCCTATTCAAGCTGTGTTGACTAAAAGCAATCCAGGGTGAAACGAACAAGTGAGCTTCTTTCTCTGATAATGATGCCGAAATTTATATGCCAAAAAAAAAAAAAAAAAGACCAAGTTTAACTACAAAATTGATTGTAGCCTAAGATTACAACAGTACCTAATAAAATAAACATCACTGTATATTTTGAAAAGGATAAAATTTAGCTATAAAATTGGTTGTAATTTAAGGCTATAAATTCTTTTAATAAAATTAACATTACTGCATATTTTGAAAATCGAACCGTTGAATTGCATATATTTTATGCTTTTAATACACATGTCAAATTATGTGTCAATCAGATATTATTTACTACATATTTATAACCTTATATTTTATGCATAATTTTAAATTAGAAAAACTTGCAATCTAAACAATTTATTGATGACATATCTATTGATTTTTAATTTTCTATAAATTTTGCAAGCATGGAAGATATAAGAAGAAAATGTAATTCGATGGTAAATTTGTCAAAATCTACCTCCAATAAAAAAATATTGAGTAAGGTTGTAAGCTTAGGCTACAATCAATTTTATTGCTAAATTTTGTTCTTTTGAAAATCTAATTGTTTAGTTACATGTTATTTACGTTCTTAATATATATATATATATATATATATCAAATTTTGTATTAATCGGATATTATTTACTATATGATTTATAAGCTTATATATCATGCATAATTTTAAACTAAAATAACTTGCAATTTAAAAAATTTATTGATGACATTACTATTAATTTTTAATTTTCTAGAAATTTTGCAAACATAATGGATATAAGAAGATGTAATCCAATGGTAGATTTGTCAAAATATACCTCAAATAAAAAGATATTGAGGAAGGTTGTAGCCTAAGGTTATAATCAATTTTGTAGTTAATCTTTGTCTCAAAATCTATTAGCTTGCTCTGTGAAAAATTAAACATTTTGATTAGCAAGGAGGCTCGTAGATGCTCTGCAAAATATCAGTCGAATTTTCAGTTTAGACTTTAGACTCAATCTTCTAGAAGAAAGGATAGGTTTGGGATCGTAGGATCTTGTGATTTTATCAATCCCAAACCATCCTACAAGCGATTCTAAGTTTTATACCATTCTAATTCAATCCTAATTATTTTGAGAAAGTAGGATAGTTCAATTCAAAATTTTAACAATCTTGGATATGAATGGCTATTGGTATGGTCCAATTCTAATAAAGTAGTTGGTTCTGAATTCTGATGAACATGCTCACCTTTGAGCCAATTTTTTCTGCCTTCAGCAGTTTTTTTTTTTTTTTTTGGCTGAGTTTTCTGCCTCCAGCATAATTGGTGATGTCAGATAGGAAGCCATATTTCCCATTCCTGCTTCATATGTACCTATTCTTGCTTCATATGCTTTGACCAGGTTCACTGCTTTTGATCAATATCTTTTTTTTACATTGAACACGTCTAAACGGGTTGGTTTCATATTAAGTCGATGTGAATTGACCTGTTTATTCAAGATGTCGATTTGGGTTTGACAGACCAAGCCTGTTTAATTGAAGGTCAATTTTACGTATATACTCTAAAAAAAAACTTAATGAACCAAATGCTAAAATCCTCAATTCATATGTTATTGAAATTCATAGAAAAGAAAGCACACACAATATATAGATCATTATACAATTACCATTAGACCAAAACTCAAAAAAAAAAAAAAAAAAAACCATTAAACTAAAACTCAATTTTTTGAAGGAAAAAAGTCAATATATATTTCTTTATTGAAATATCAAGAGACTCCCTTGAGAAAGAAGCTTGGAGTCTAAAGAATGTTGATTGAATAGTTGTGTTGTTTTTCCTCTGCAAATTCAATTGCCTTTGACTAAATCCCCTCCACCCAAGGCGTTACCTGCTTGATCCCTATAATCCAAATTTAAGATTTACAGTAGGTTCAACTCTTGTTTATTTTGAAAAGACCAATCTACTCAAACCATATGCTAAGATTAAACAAACTTGAAAAGAAAATTGACAACAAGACTTCTACACTACAATAAACAATTATCGACTTCTTAGTTCTAGACTTCTAGCATCTTTTGGAAATCAATATACATAATAACACAACCTATAAAAGAAAATAGCAAAACAAAGAATCTCACAATCTTAACCCTACTGATTGTAAGTGAAGAACTTAATTTTTGAAAGTAGCAAAAGATAGCTTGAACTCATACATATCATGGCCACTTAATGTGCGATGGACAGCCACTACTAGCTACAACAAAAGATTACAAGAGCAACAGGTTTCTTCTACTGGCTTGGTGTTTTAAAAAATTGTGAGCATGGAAACAAAATTTGAGAATAGCAATAGTTTCAGAAATTTAACTATAAAAGGGTTTTTTTTAGAGAAAGAAAGAGAATGGAGACGAGCTTGAGAGAGAGGTTGGGGAGTCAAAGGTTTAGGAAATACTACATTAGTCATTATACCAGAATGATGATTAAGGTACATTATGTGCAAACAAAAAGGCAAAAACTAAAACATCATTTTGGAGGAAAGCTGTGATTAATGCATCTACACTGCTACACAACTACAAAGGCAGAAACTTTTTTAAATAACCAACGTAAAAATTTGCCTTACCCAATATATATATATATATATATATATATTAATAGAGGATGGAGACTCTGTTTATGAGATGTATGTAACTATATCACCATAAAATAATAATGGTTCCCATGGGATAAAATAAAATAATAATGATTATAGCAAATAAAGGATATGGATTTGTGCAATTGAGGCACTAGAAATGCTAAAAGACCATCTATGTCGATCTCATTAGTTATTAGTCCCTTAAAAAAAAAATTGCAACAGCTGGTATACTAAAAGACATGAAGAAGAGAGAGAGAGTCATGGTGTAAATTTAGGCAATTAATGGGAGAGTTTGATGATTATAGAGAAACTTCATAGGACGTGCCACTTGGCAAAAGAGTAGATTCTCACACAATGAGGTCTCTGATTTTATATATACTAGCCGCAGACTTATGCGATGCGTGAGAATATAAATATTATGTAATAAGGTGTAATATATAAAAAGTAACAATTACTTTAAGTATTGTCTATTTTTTAAAAAGATTTTTACAAGTAATTTTTTTTAATCTTTTTATCTTTACAAATATATCATTTTATTACTTTTTTTGTGTTTGATTAATATTTTTTTTAAATGTGAACTATATTCTTCTAACTTCTATTGTAGTGTATTATATTTTTCTAATATACAACTAAACTTTATAAGTTTCAAATTTATTATTCAAATTTCCCATATCTTTAGAAATAAAGAAATTATCATAATAATCAAAACTCATCACAAAATTACAACGTTATCTTCGCCAAAATTA
Organism: Quercus robur; assembly: GCF_932294415.1. Taxonomy (NCBI): domain Eukaryota; kingdom Viridiplantae; phylum Streptophyta; class Magnoliopsida; order Fagales; family Fagaceae; genus Quercus; species Quercus robur. Next base: position 18,959,674 of record NC_065537.1, read on the forward strand.
AAATGAAACTAAAGGAATATATATATATATATATATAAAAGACTTTATAATAATTTATTACTCAAACAATTGGTAGGCATATTCAATTTCCTATTTCCAAAAGAAACTAAGTATTAACCCAAACCAAAATTCAACCAAAGCTATAAAAGGGAAAGAGAAGACTTTCTAATGAAAAAAAAAAGAACCATCAACCTTAATTAGAGGTATAAGAAAGAACAAAAATCCAGAGAGAGAGAGAGAGAGAGAGAGAGAGAGAGAGAGAGAGAGAGAGAGAGAGAGAGAGAGAGAGAGAGAGAGAGAGAGTAATCATAGTTTTGTGGGGGGAAAAATATGGACTGAATTAAGAAAATGATATCAAATCTATACAAAATGAAATTGGGAGAAAATGAGTCAAAATATAAGAGTGAGGAAGAAAGTATAATAAGAGTGAGTCAAAGTATAATAATTTATTACTCAAACAATTGGTAGGCATATTCAATTTCCTATTTCCAAAAGAAACTAAGTATTAACCCAAACCAAAATTCAACCAAAGCTATAAAAGGGAAAGAGAAGACTTTCTAATGAAAAAAAAAGAACCATCAACCTTAATTAGAGGTATAAGAAAGAACAAAAATCCAGAGAGAGAGAGAGAGAGAGAGAGAGAGAGAGAGAGAGTAATCATAGTTTTGTGGGGGGAAAATATGGACTGAATTAAGAAAATGATATCAAATCTATACAAAATGAAATTGGGAGAAAATGAGTCAAAATATAAGAGTGAGGAAGAAAGTGTAACCGTAAAGTTGAGAGTAGTGGGGAGATAAAGAGACAAAAAAGAAGGGAAAAGGTTGTAAAAAATGTAATAGTAGGTGTGAATTAATGGGGAGAAGAAGAGTTTATTTTTTATTTTTTTTTGAGAATAGGGGAGAAGAACAGTTTAAATAGAGAAAAGAAAGTATAGAAAATTAGTGGAAGATGTGGCTGCTAATGTGGCTCAGTAGGAGCATAATAACAATAAATACTACGCTTTAGCTTTTAGATATATATATATATATATATATATAATGATTTTATAAAATATGAGAATTGTTAATAGGTTATCCGTGCTAGGTAAACATGTAAATTTGACTACATGACCTATTTATTAAATGGATAATGTTAGGTCATGCCAACCCTAATACATGTTTATTAAAGGCGTAAATACTCTTTTCGTCCTTACATTTTGGGGTCATTTCTATTTTTGTCCCTACATTTCTATTTTACCACTTTTAGTCCCTAATCCAATTAACGCTTGTTATTTTAGTCCTTTTTGTCACTCAACTAACAGAAAAAGCTGATGTGGGTTTAGAGAGAGAGAGAGAGTTGGGTTTTCGGCCAAGGTTGAGAGAGAGAGAGAGTTGGGTTTTGGGCCAAGGTTGAGAGAGAGAGGGCCAGGTTTTCGGTCTAAGAGAGTTGGGTTTTGGCTAAGGTTTAGAGAGAGAGAGAAAGCTGGGTTTTCGGCCATGAATTTAGAAAGAGAGAGTTGGGATTTTGGCCATGGATTTAGAGAGAGAGAGAGAGAGAGCTCACCTTCAACGGAAACCACCTTCAATCACCTCCGATCCAACTTAACCCGAAACCACCATCAGCCACCTCCACCTTCACCTTGAGAGAGCGCTTGAGATTTTCACCGAGAGAAAGAGAGCTTGGAGATTAGAAATTGATAAATTAGAGATTCTAATTTCTATATTATTTACGGAGAGAGAGCTTGGAGCTTGCAGAAGACTTTTTTATTTATATTTTTTATTATTTAATTTCTATATTCATTTATGATTTTTCTAAGTTTGATTTTCTTGTGTTCTTGTGTTTGATTTTATGGGTTTTTATGATTTTTTCTGGGTTGTGATCTTCTGTGTTCTTGACGAAGAGGATGTTAGATCTAAATTCATGTGTTTTTTTATTTTTAATTCTATTTTTAAAAAAAAAAATTGATCAATTAAAATTTAAAATTCTAAATTGACATGGATCTAAGGTGGCATTTATTATTATTATTTTATGCTGACTTGGCATTTATTAAATAATAAATAATTTTTTTATTATTATTTTATTCGCCACTTCAGCATTTACTGTGTCAATAGTGCACTCTGTTTGTCACGACAGCTTTTTCTGTTAGTTGAGTGACGGAAAGGACTAAAATAACAAACGTTAATTGGATTAGAGACTAAAAGTGGTAAAATAGAAATGTAGGGACCAAAATAGAAATGACCCCAAAATATAGGGACAAAAAGAGCATTTACGCCTTTACTAAATGGGTTATGTGAATCGTATCGTGTCAACTAGGGCTGTCCACGGGTCGGTCCGGGTCGGGTTTGTGCCCAACCCGAAACCGACCCGATCACTTCGGGTCTCCTAAATATGGACCCGCCGCCGACCTGCCGACGGCAACGGTTCGGGTGGTCGGACGTCGAAGTTTTCCGGTCGGGCTCGGATTGTGAGAATCGCGCTGGATTTTTGCCAAAATTTGCTTATTTTTGCTGGATCTGACCGGATTTCGAAGAAAGCTTGGCTGATCTCAACGAGCTTAGGCCGATATCGAAGAGATTCGGTGAGATCTCAACGAGATCAGGCCCGATCTCGAAGAGATCCGGCGAGATCTCGAAGAGATCCGGTGAGATCTCTAAGAGATCAGGCCAGATCTCGACGAGATCTCGCCGGATCTCGACAGATCGGAGAAAATTATACCGGCGAACTACTTCAATTGACGGAGAAAGATTTTCCGGTGTGTTTTTCGGTCGGGTCGGTTGAAATCGGTTTTCCATGCTTTAACCCGTCAACCGACCCGTCGGACTCGGATTTTGGGATTGGAGATCCGCCGCCGACCGTCACCGGCGTCGGGTCGGTCGGTTCTCGGGCCGAATCGGCCGGGTTAATCGGGTGGGTTGGGTACCGGGTCTGGTTGGACACCCCTAGTGTCAACTTGTTTAATAAACAGGTCATGTTAGGGTGAGGGGTTGTGACTCGATTAATAAACGTGTTGTGTTCGTGTAGATTTATATGGTTGGATATTTATGAGTTAACATGACATGAACACGATATGTGAACACAAATGATCACCCCTAGAATTGAATGTTGTTTTCTTTTGATTGTTTGAGGAGCTTGCACACAAGTGGCTTCAATGCCTTGAGATTTTTTTTTTTTTTTTTGAGAAACAAACACACACAAGGGAGAGAGAAATTGGGTCTGAAACAAAGGCACATCATAAACTCTATTTAAAAGTTATGGTAACTAACTTCTATAATGCTCTCTTATAATATGTCTTGGGATTGGGCTTATAATATCTGTATAATGTATACTTATTGTGGTTTTCTTCTATTTTAAATCTAAAGATTTTTAATAGAGGGAAGAGAGAAAAGCTCCTAAGTACCAATGTTCTTAGTTAAAGTTTGTGAAGTATGTAGAGCCATTCGGTCTTTCAAAGGGGAAGAAGAGAGTGACAAAAGGCATCAAATGTTAATGAAACCGTATGTAAACAACATAGAAGAAAACAGTCTTAGTGTAATTTTTTGATGAGGAATATTTCTTCATAGTCATGCTTCATTGAAGTTTTTTTTTTTTTGATACCATTCAAAAAAGGTATTAACCATAAGTAGCATTTACATCATGTTCCACAGTCGGCCAGCAGTAGTAAGTTAGCTCTTTTGTAGCTAAAACAGCTAACGACCATACATAGTTAAGGATAACCTTAGAAACAAAAATCAGCCTGCAATCTAATCCCATCTGCTGTAGGGAGGACATGTCTGCCATGAGAGTTCTCTCTTTCCAATCTGGGGCTCGCTTCTTGTCCACTACTTAAACTAGCTTTTTGCAATTACTTAACATCAAAATTTGTTGATATCAAAGGTTCTTAGCTTTGACTGCTGCCTCCACTACCGCATCCTGAACCGCACCTGCAACAGATCCAGTAGCACAGCTCCTAATACCACAAAACACCACTTCTCCTTGTAGATTTCTGGCCTCATATGCATAAGCACTTCTTTTAGCTCTCTTTCTTTTTGCACCTGCTGACTTTATGATCAGCTGCCACTGCCCACCAATTGGAATTTGGTCTGTATTTTGCTGATGCCTCTGTGTGCCCAATGAATCAGCCTCGTTAAAGATTTCATGGTACCTGCAAGACATTTTGAGTAGATAAGAGCACTTCTATTGGGTTAGGTTGCTTATCTTTATGAACCGCCAGATTCCTATGGTTCCATATCGACCACAAGACAGTAAATAGAGTTTGCAGGTATTTCATTGACTCCTGATCCATCCTTTTGTGTCTTATCAGCAAGGACCCAACCCACCCTTGGACTGAAACATTGTTTAGCTCAGAAGTATGAATATCCAATGATGAACCATGCCAAATGGCTCTAGTGAAAGGGCAGTAGAGAAAAAGATGAGTGGTGCTTTCATCCTCAGAATTGCAGAGAGGGCATGTACTATGGACATTGATCCCTCCATTACACAAATTCAGAAATGTAGGAACTGTCATGCATGACTTTCCACACAAAAATTCCAATTTTCAGAGGGATTTTTACATTCCAAATTAGGTTCCAAACCTCCTGGGGAATGGTATTGTGAGCATGGTGATCCTGCCTTGAGGCCTGGTAGTCTTCCTGAAGTATAGAATAGGCTTTGTGTACCTGAAATGAAACCCATTATTTACAAAGAATAAGACAAAACACATATCTGGCCTTCCCAAGGCTAAGTCGGTACATTTGTTGTATCCATTGGAAGCATCACTTATATTTCTCCTCAAGAAAACTGAAGGAAATCTATAGGCAGTGAACACTAAGGTCTAAAGGCCTCAGTCTATGATAATTACTAGTGCTAAAGCTATGCCACCATAGCCTAGTAAACATTGATAAAAAATTTTAACTGGCATTTATTGAACAGTCACTTATGCATAAATAAAAAACGATAAATGTATTGTGTATGTCTTGTGTTATTGGATTATGAGCTATATATAGTTCATGGTTCTGTAAATTTAGTTGTAGCAAGCTTAAGGCCCCCCACTTTGATTGTAAGAATGAACTAGTTGGGGGCAAAAAAAATGAATTGGTCCCCTGTATGAGTAGAATTAATGTGATATGCTTCCATTTTTTCTTTGGAAAACCAAACGAGTAGCATGTTGAAACATTCAAACCCAGTACATCATTGTTCAACTGTTCAAAAAAAAAAAAAAATAATGGGACCTCTTCTATCCAAGTTACATAATCTTCAATATTATGTGCACATCTTGCCAAAATGAGTATCTAGTAAAACTACCTTCCCATTGCTGAACGTGTTAACGTTGCAGATGAAATTTACCTTCCTTCACAACATTAGCCCACCAAAACTCGTAGTTTCTGTGTTCCTGAAGTTTTGCTATATATAATACCCCACTAAAACTCGTCCCCTCTGTATGCCAACATCATGAGCAAACCGAATGGTTTGGACTGCAGCCTCAAGTTCTGCCACAAAGCTCTCCAGAACTAGTTTTCCTTTTCAGCTCATTGCTGCAATGAGCAATCCTTGTTCATCCAGATTATGACCCCTGCTCCTGTTCTATGTAAATCCTCAAAAACTGTACCATCAAAGTATTCCTTGTAAATAGGTTTACAGGGAGGATTCCAATGCAGTGTGAGATTAATACAATGGCCTGTTACGGCATGAGTTGTTGAACTACCTGAGTTGCAGATTGCTTGAAATTCCTGCCAAAATTCTATAGCTTCATCTGCTATGACACTTGGCTGTTTTGTAGACTGCTCAAAGACCCACTTATTCCTTCCCTTCCAAATCATCCAGGACAGTATCAGGGATTGCTCCACAGTGTTGTCACAGCCCTCCTCCAATACAGGCCGAATTATTCTAACAAAGTCTAGGAATTCATGCTCTAATTACCTCTTTTCTACAGCACCAAATTCTTTGAGCCTCTTCACAATTCCATAATTCATGCATCATGTCATCCTCATTTAATTTGCAGCTTGGACATCATGGCTACGTTAGAACCCTTCTGTTCAATAGATTGGCACATGCAGGTAGAATGTTATGACATGCTCTCCATGTAAACATCTTAACTTTATTAGGGACCTTTGCTTTCCAAATTGAGCACCAAACCATCTCCACTGCAATTTTACTGGAGCTTCCAATTCCTATTGTGCACATCCCATCTTGTACATTTTATTTATTTTTTCATACCAAACTAGAAATTAGTAACTATTAGAAATTTCAGCAATCCAACCTTTACTTAATGTAATGAAGATAGTAACATTGAAAAGCAAACTCATTAGAACCATTGGTTTATACCCATAACATTATTAGGGACTATAATACCTAGTACCACAACAATAATAAAAATCTATACAAATTCACAATATTTTCATGTTTGTTAAGGATATTTAAGGAATCACATATCCTAGATACAAACAAGTGAACAACAATATTCAAATCACAAACCCGACATATATGGTGTGTTGAACTATTAGAGACAATTAAGGGAATGCCAATCAGCTTAATTAAGGGGTTTACAATCAACTGTAATTATGGGATTTGGCAACTATTAATTTTTTGTCTAGGTTCATTGTAACAGCATCTATATATTCAAACCAATGCCTATTACCTTTCCTTGGAAAGGTATTTGGAAGGCTAAGGCTCCTACTCATGTTTCCTTCTTTGTTTGGACTACGGCTTGGGAGAAGATTCTTACAGTGGATATTTTGCGGTATAGAGGATTCGATTTTGTTGATTGGTGCATTTTGTGCCGTTGTAACGGGGAGTCGGTGAATCCTTTGCTTCTCCATTGTGACAAAGCTTATCTGTTGTGGAGCATGGTTTTTAGATCCTTTGGGATTTCTTTGGTTTTGCCAAGATCGGTTGCAGATATGCTTTTTGGTTGGTGGAATTGGTTTGGAAAGCATTCTTCTGGCGTTTGGAATCTAGCTCCGTTGTGCCTAATGTGGTGTATTTGGAGAGAGCGTAATTGGCGTACTTTCGAGGATAGGGACAAGTCTGATGACCAGTTGCTCGCTTACTTTAGTGGCTCTCTTTTTGATTGGTCTAGGGCTTGGGGACTCACCTCTAGTGATTCTATCCCTATGTTCCTTAGTTCTCTTCTCTGTAATTAATTTGCTATTTGTTGTCTCCGTTTGTTTTCTCATTCTTTTCTTTTTCTTCTATCTTTTTGTTTGTTTCCTTCTCTGTATTCTCTGTTCTGCCTTGTGTTTTCATGAGGTAGCTTTTAATATATATCTTTCTTACTTATCAAAAAAAAAAAAAAAAAAAGTTCTATACACAGAAAATCCAATCCAAATTGGTTCAACCTTGTCATATTTGATCCCATGACCAAATTGCTGGCATTTTTACGAAACCTTTGGGTAAGGATTCTTTTCATCGTCTTATCAGCAAGCTGGGCGTTACTCATGTACACGCTCCACCTTGAGGGGGAGTATTAGAGACAATTAAGGGATTCCCAATCAGCTCAATTAAGGGGTTTCCAATCAGCTATAATTATGAGATTTGGTAGCTGTTACTGTTCTGTCTAACTGCAATTATGGGATTAGGCTGTCAATATTTTTGTCTAGGTTCATTGTAACAACATCTATATATTCAGACCAATATAAAAGTTCTATACACAGAAAATATAATTCAGAAAAATCTTTGTCCTCCAATCTTATTTTACATGAACATATTCATTTATTGTTCATCAGAAAAAACTCAATTGTTTGTCTTTTCCAGCCTCACTGTGCAAAGATGAATCAAGTATGGTTCTGTTTTGCAACTCTACTCAACCTTGCCTCCTAGCTCTAAAGCTTAGCGTTGAATTATCTCTTGAATTTGATGCAAAAAGTGCGAAAGATTAAAGAGACACACAAACACAAAGAGAGAGAGAGAGAGAGAGAGAGAGAGAGAGAGGTGTATGTGTCACTTATAGAATGGAATCAGGATTGTAGAATTTTGGAGCTAATTAAGTGCCCTTGATGGACTTCTTGAGTTCCCAATTAAACCAAAAGAAGATTCATCTAGCTTAAGAATGTCAATGGAAGACGATATAAAAAATTGAGCTGCTGTGGCATACTGTAGGGACATCAATTACTGCATTTGAAAAAACTGGCTACTAAGAATAAACCCCAAAGAGAACCCATTGAGTTGAATCTTCACAAGTTTTCTTGGGCTCAACATGTTGATTAGGAGCTTTCTCAGATTTTTCTGGTTCATTGTTCTCGACTTTTCAATTAGATCTATCCATCCAACATCTTTCCCCTACTTTCTTTTAAAAGAAAACTAGAGTAGCACTTGAGCTTTGTTGATAAACAACAATATATGTAGAAAAGAAATCATTCTATGAGACAGAGGGTCTCATTAAAAAGCCTTAGCAATATGGAAATATCTTCACAAAGAGTGGAAAACAAATTTTGCTAGAGGACAGGAAATAGCAACCTCATATGTCAGATAATGCATAAAGCTATCAATAAATTTGAGTAGGCTAAGACATAGTAGTGAAGATCTAAGACATTGCAATTCCTTGCATGTTAAGGGCACGAACTCCTTTCAAAATTATATTGGAACTAAATTAAAAGAGCATGAGGCGTGTTATATGCAAGGAGGTGAGAATACGTGATAGGTATTTTTTCATACTTGATGCACTTGCCACAATTGCACAGAGCTGACAGTCTGTATTTAGAATGAAACGTAAAGTGAAAAAAATCAAATGTTATTTTGTCTTATCTATAGAAAATGGACATTGTACCTAATAATAAAAACTATAGATATCTATTTAACACAAATATAAAATAAAATAAAATAAAAAGATTAAAAAAAAAAAAAAAAACCTAAAGAATGGAGCTTATTCTAATAAAGGACAAAAGGATTCTTCTGAATCATAGAAAGAGAAAAAAATCAATTATTACAATAAGCCAAAGTCATGGTTAATAGGAATTTAGTTCCCATTTACTACCAGCTGTTTAGCTTTTATGAGAATAGATAATCCCCCCTTTTTTTTGGATAAATAAACATTTTCATTAAAAATCAAGAAAACTGCTACCCCAGTACACAAGCTTGACTCAAGTACAATTTTCTTTTCACTTCTTATTTAACATGAAATCTTCCTAGAAGGTAGTATGAATCTACACCCAAACTCTGCTTCAAGATGTGGTAGTAATATTTTTCTAATTTCCATGGGTTGGTAAGTAGTCAATCAAAAATATAATTGCAAGGTTCGATGCATCATATATATATATATATATATATACACAAAAACAGTTTTTAAAAATACCACACATTATATGAATCTTGAATCTCAGGGAGAGTGGTTGTGGTATTGGGGTATTTATGCAAGAATACCACACATTATATGAATCTTGAAAAAAAAATTTATTGCCACGACAATTTTTTTTTTTCCCATCACCGAATAAGAGTATTGGGATAGGTACTAGCAGTTTTCTTACAATCTAAGTTGTGAAGAATGTTTATGTCCATACATTTTTGGTGGCTTGAGAAGTTAAGCAACATATAGTGCCAACCTGAATCATAGATAAAGTTCATTACAAAAACCTTGGCTATAGCCTACAGGTAAATTGGAACTTTTGCTTTGGATTACAGAAGGTATACTTCTTTTCCTCGTCAAATACGCTGTGTAAGCAGAAAGTGTAATTGAGGTGAGTTCTTAAATGGACAAATGTCTATGGATATTATATACCTGAGAACATTCATTTAGAGAGCCCATCTTCAGTTCACAATATGCCATGAATTTTGAGATGCTTAGCTCATAACCTTCTACAGAATTTAGAGGCGAGTTAAACTATTAAATGCTGATTTTCATTTTCGAACTATCCTTTCTACATGCATAATACTGACTTGAAATTGGAGCATTTTTGTTAATGCTTGTCTTGTATTCCATTGACAACTATGTGACTCAAAACTACTTTAAAATTTTAGTTTGAGCTATGGAAATTGGCTAAAAAACATGGGCAAAGGATCGTAAAGAATAGAAAGATCAATTCCAAAAACATAAGGAATAAAGCAGTTATATGAACAACTACAGTTGCTATACCAACAATAATGAAGTTGTGGCCCAGTCATCCTCACTATAATTCAAATATTCCTAAGTAGCAGAAAAAGAACAAAAAATAATAAAGACCTATGCTTTTAGATTATATTATTGAAAAATAGCTCTTCAACCAATCAACAAACTATATTGTTTCAGTTATCCTAACCAAAGGCATTAAAATGTCAAGCCATTTTAACTTGGACAGCATGTCCCACTTTTAAATGGTTAGCTAACCTAGTAAACTATCATAGACTAGTAAGGTGCAATGCTGCAATGCGAGTCATTCATGATTCTCATCTCAAACAATCTTGTACACAGCCAAACAAATGTAGTGTAGCTTTTAAAAGTCAAAATGATACACATTTTTCTAAAAAATTCAAGATTCTATGTGTTTGGTACACATCAATTTTTAAAATAAGAAACCATTTGATTAAAAAAGAATGACTGGAACTAGGAAATTAACTATTGCAGGATTATTCTTGACTACAGTGAGTACACATGCTTGATAAGGTAAGCAAAAAATATGCATCTTAAGTAGACCAATCAGATCAATAAAATATACATATGAAAACCTACTGTCCAATAATAAAAACTAGACTGACCTCCCATCCAAGGTGGAGGAAATTTTGGGCCTAATACTAACTCCAACACCAACTATCACAATTAACTGCATTAGAAAAATAAAAATCAATTAAAACAAAATAAATACTCGAGTAATTGAAAAGTCTGTGTTAATAATCCAACCATGGATGAGCCTCTTAATTTTGAGAGAGAGAGAGAGAGAGAGAGAGAGGGAGAACAGAGTGACAAAAGGCATCAAATGATAAAGAAATTGGATGGAAACAATAAAGGAGGAAACAATCTCAATGTAATTTTTTGATTGAGGCCTATTTCTTCAAATTTTAATCAAAATGTCCTTTTTTCTTTGACGGTGGAAAGAAATTGAATTTGGAGTCATAATTTACAAACATGTTCCATTGAAGTTGAACCTAAATGAACCCATCATTTACAAAGGTTAAGACAAAACGCATATTTGGCCTGCCCAAGGCTAAGTCAGATCCATTGGAATCCTCACTTGTTTTTCTCCTCAAGGGAGCAGAAGGAAATCTCTAGGCAGGTGGGCACTAAGCTCTAAGGGCCTTAGATTTAAATTACCAGTGCTAAAGGTATTCCACCATAGCCTAGTAAACATTGATTAAAAAAAAAAAAAAATTAACCGGCATTTATTGAACAGTAATTTTATGCATAAATAAAAAAAAAACATTCATACATAGTATAGTCTCACAAGCTAACATAGAATTGTCTAAAATTATCAATAACAAAAAAAATGAAATTGTCTAAACTGATTAAGTAAATTAATGAGTATTATTGGCAGGGTTAACATTCACATGCAAAATTAACATTACACAAGCTGGATTTTTTAAACCAATCATTGATTACGATATGAACAAATTTTTTTTTATGAATCAATCGATTTTATTAAATACAAACTAGAGTACACAGAGCCTTGAAGGGAATTACACCAGATGGAGGAACCCTTTATATGCACAAAAATACAAGCACAACAGTGTCACCTCAAATCAGGCCAACAAACTAAGTCTACCTATCCTTTAAAAAAATAATAATAATAAACCTACATAGCAAATAGAAATACAACAAAGGGATGATCCTTGTGAACAAACCAACAGTTGTGACTACATCAAGACACCAGAATGCACCATTTTGCAGAAGACTAGAAACAACAGCCATCATCATAATCATATTATGTCTTCTTAAATAGCATACAAGTATTCAAGCCCCATTTGCCGCATACTATCCATGGCATCTAAATTACACCCAAAGAAATTAAATAAGTAGGTAAATCCATAAGATATCCAAGATACATAACTATAATTCAAAGGGACAAAAAAAAAAAAAAAAAAAAAATTCACAGTTACTAATAATAATAGAAACTTTTATGTTTTCAGGTATAGAGATTCATTCTAAAGTCTCAAAAATAAGAACATCACATACCATAGAAACAGTTATCTTCTTCCACCACGTTTGTGGGCATTCTTCTTCAATCTTCTGAGCATGATATGCTGCTCTAATTTGACCATCCTCACAATGCACTTTGGTTTTCCAATTTTAAACATAAGATATCCCATAAACATTCCGAATATTGTTCCACATGCATAACCTATGGATACAGCTTGCCAACCAAACCCATTTTCATGCTCTAAATTTTCATCTTGTTGCAAGGTAGGTGGTGGTGGTTGCTTTGCCTCATGGTTGTCGCATGTTCTTGACAATGGAAACCCACACAATCCCATGTTTTCGGTGTACGAATCATTGTTGAATGTATTGAATTGATTTCCTGAAGGTATGTGTCCTGTGAGTTGGTTATGTGAGAGCTTTAAGACTTCAAGCGACATTAGATTTGTCAATTGACTAGGAATCTCCCCATGGAGCTTGTTGAAAGAGAGGTCTAAACATTCAAGATTGGTCAAATTTCCAATTGATGATGGAATATAACCTATAAGGTTATTGTAAGAAAAATTGAGCCCCTTGAATGATTTAAGCCTTCCAATTATCTTTGGCAACTCTCCTCTGAAACTATTGTTTGAAAAGTCAATACATGTTAAGATGGTTAGGACTCTCTCCATCTCAATATACTGCCCTTTAATCATGATACTCAATGAATCTTGATAATAATAATCTCCCATATATTTCTGTACAGCTTCACTTTGATTCACATCCATCATGGCTTTCAAATGTTTGAAACATTTTATTGGCAAAGGACCATTAAATTGATTGTTAGAGATGTCTATGATTCGCAAATTTGGGAAAGGAAATTTGGTTTTGGAATTGCCTATACCACCTTGAAATCTATTTGATCTTATGACAAGAACCTGCAATTTTTGAAGACTTCCCAACCAATCAGGGAAGGCTCCATTTATCTTATTGTTTCCAAGATCTAAAACTTCCAAGTCCCTACAGTTTGCCAAAGATGGTGGCATTGACCCTTCCAATTGATTGCCATTAAGGTTAATATTCCTAAAATTATTTCTTGTGGCAAATGTTGCGGGGATGGTACCATGAAGGCTGTTCATTCGCAAATCCAACACCGAGAGGGCAGTAGAATTTACCAAACACTTAGGAATCATGCCACTTAAGTTGTTATGAGACAAGTCTAGAACATTAAGGTAAATCGCATCGCAAATAAAAGATGGGATTTCTCCAGTTAATTTATTATTGGAGAAAAACATATATTCCAGACTAGAAAAATTTAGAGTGGGAAATGGTCCTTGAAGCATGTTGTCACGAAGATCAACATAATATAATGAATTCATCCCCACATCCCCTAACCATTTTGGAACTCGACCATAAATTCGGTTATTGGAAAGGTCTAAGGATTGTAAATTTGTTGTCAGTCTTAAGAAAATTGGGAATTCACTGATATTGGAGTAAGACAAGTTCAAATTTTGAAGATTGGGCAGGGCAAAGACAGCATTATTATTGATGCTAACTGAATTATTTGACAAATCAAGATAGTAGAGATTCTCAAGCTTTGAAAACATTTCAGACCCCAACATAATACTCAAGTTATTTGATGAGAGAGATAGGCTAGTAAGATTCACAAGTTTAGATACTGACCTAGGTATAGAGCCATGTAGCTTATTATAACCCAAATCAAGATACTTTAATGAATTGTACTTGAATTCACCAATCTCACCAACAAACTGATTACGATCAAGATACAAAGACTTCAAAGATGGCATACTGAACAACCAAGATGGCAGTGTTCCATTTAGGAGATTTGAACTTAAAGAGAGAACACTTAGATTCAAACCACTTACGTGACTAGGAAGGGGACCAACAAATTGATTGTTCCCAAGGCTTAAAGTTGAGAGATTCGGCAAGTTGAATAGTGATGACGGCAACAGACCTGTTAAAAATATTCACCAATAATTAAAAAATTGTTAGTTTGATGCGTCAGCCAAAAAAGACCTAAAATTTAAAAGTGGCAATAAAATCTCACCGCTAAAACTATTATTTGATAGATCCAAATATGTAAGTTTGGTAAGGTTCCCAAGCCATGCTGGAATTGACCCCGTAAAATTGCAACCAGGGAGAGCCAAATGCTTCAAGGACTTCAAATTGTCAATAGAATTAAGGAATTCTCTTGAAAACATTCTCCCAGAGAGACCTAAGAACTCCAGGGAACTACAACTCCAATTAGACTTTAGAAGAGAACCTTCAAGGTCCCAATTATACGTTAGATCATGGGTTTGTATATTGGGAAGACAGAGGATGTTATTTTCGAGTTTTCCCCGCAAGTCACAGTAACGGAGACTAAGAGTTGTCAAAGAGGAGGATAAATTCATCAAAGAATTAGGTCTGATTGAGGACATATTTGTCCCATCCAGAATAAGTTCCCTTAACCGAGTTAGGTTACCAATGACTCTTTTCCATACTGGAGCTTCGATTAATAATAGCTCATTGTAAGAAAGATCAAGGGTTTGTATACTGGGAAGGCAGAGGATGTTATTTTCGAGTTTTCCCCGCAAGTCACAGCGACGGAGACTAAGAGTTGTCAAAGAGGAGGATAGATTCATCAAAGAATTAGGTCTAATTGAGGACATATTTGTGTAATCCAGAAGAAGTTCCCTTAACTGAGTTAGGTTACCAAAGACTCTTTTCCATACTGGAGCTTCGATTAATAGCAGCCAATTCTTAGAAAGATCAAGTGAAACCAGTGAAGACAACTGAGAGATTTCAGACGGGATTTGGCCAGAAAATACAGAAAGAGAAAGGTTGAGATGAGTCAAACTCTTAAAGTTGCCAAATTCAGAAGGAATTAGGGAGTGATTGAACCAATTGTCAGCGAGGTTCAACCTCCTGAGATTGGGAAGAAAAAACAGGGCATTGTTGGAATGAAAGTGGCCCATAAGCCAGCTGGAAGTAAGGTCCAGGCCAACCACATGGCTTGTGTTTTTGTCACACTTGACCCCATCCCAATTGCAACAGTGCTTATCCTCCTGCCAGCTGGCTGTTTTAGGATAAGAAGTTTGTGAGTCAGAAGCAGATTTGTGAAGAGAAAAAGACTTACTAAAATGGAGTAGAGCAGAGCATGGTGGCATTGAAGAGAAGGAAGAAGAGAGAGACGATGGAAAGGGAAGTTGAGAATGCAAGATCAAACTGAACAAAAAGAAGACTTGATACTTCCAAGTTGAACGCCCCATTTGATACCCAATTCAACCAAAAACAGAACTCTGAAAATGGGGTAGTATTTTTGATGATGTTATAAGGAAGGTATGGGATGGAATGAATATTATATATAGATACTGCAAAGTCAACAGAAGTCATTCACCTTTTTTTTATTTAAAAAAAAAAGAAGTTAATTTCACGTCACGTGTGAGGTGACGTGAAATTGTACAGCTGGTACATAGAAATTGCACAGCTGGTACATATTCTCATACTTTAAACTTTCTAGGAACCTCCATGTATATCATCAGTTTAATTATAATATTTTAATAATTGGTAATTGAGTCCAGAAACTAACAATTAATTTGAAATATTGGGACCACAAAATTGCATTAGATATTTAGATTGCTATTCTTTTAAGAAAATAATTCTTTTAAAAATCGATGGAGCACTAAGGCCCTGTTTGGAAAATGAGTTTCAGTAGTTTTTTTCACATTTAAAATAACATTATACATATTTTCACACATTTTTTGTCTATATATATATATATATATATCAAAAACACCCAAACAACATAACTCAAACTCCTCTCTCAAACACCCCCTAAATATTCCATTTGAAATTGAAGTGGTTTTATATCTAGCTGAGTAAATATTATTATTGTGTACTAAAATTAAGAATTAAAATGGACAAGTTATTGGTGGAGTCAAAAATATAGTTTTGAGAGGTTATATATAAATTATTTTTTTTTTGGTGAAATTTAAAATAGTAATGTATAATATTCTCATTTGTTAATAAATAAATAGTATTTTTAAGAATGATTCGTTGGCCAAAGTCTGATAAAGATGTGGAGGTCACCATCAATTCTTGTTAGGAAATTGATAAAAATTAAAGTGGTCTAAGCGTGTAAATTGGTGGAAGGTAGGAAGTTTGTGTTCACACTTAAAAGTTTGATTTTATAGACTTGCACAGTTTTTTCTCCGCACCATAGTCTTTTTTTTTTTTTTTTAAATTACTTTTAATAAGTTTACTTTGAAATCTTACAGCCCATTTGGTATGTGTGTTTAAATAATAGTTTTCAATTTTTTTAAAATACGTGTGAGTGAAAAAGTGTGAAAATACGTGTAATATTCTTTAAAAACTAAAAACATGTGTTTAAACACATATACCAAATAACCCATTTGGGAGTGTTTGGTACGTGCACTTAAATAACGGTTTTCAGTTTTTTTAGAAATACGTGTGGGTGAAAAAGTGTGTAAAAATACATGTAATGTGGTTTAAAAATTAAAAACTGTTGTTTAAGTTATGGTATCGAACAGGCTTACCTTTTGAAAGTGCGTATCCTTTTTCTTTTTTGAAATCAAAGTGAGCAACTTTTTTAATTGTTTGGTTAGTTAAATACATTTCTAAAATCATCTATTAAAGATTGTCCATAAGCATTATAGATTCCACTAGTTTTTTATTATTATTATCAAATAGATCTTTAACAGTGACACCAAGAAATTAAGGTCCATATAGCGCGTAGGTTTAAAGCTACACAGTAATGCTACTTACACAATGTATAGACATTTTTATCCATAAATATCACTTAATTATTATTCACGTTTTATTTTATTTATTCAAAAATTAAGATTTCTTACTTAGATACACAAATAATAAGAAAATAACGGAAAAATTGTGCCCAAAAAGGTAAAGTAGGCCTAAACAAGTATTTGCGTTCAAACTTCATACAATAAAGTTTGATTTCACATACTAGCACTTTTTTTTTTTTTTTTGGGTAGGTGCCAGTTTTTTTTAATTATTGGATTAATTAAATGATACACGTTTCCTTTGTTGGTAGTAAAAGCCATTGCAATCTTTGAGCAAAAGGTTACAAATAATGCTAAAAACAAGAATTAAGATTGGTTCAAAAATAGTTAATTTGGAGTCCCGTGTGAAGTGACGTGAAATTGTAAAACTTGTGCATGTTCTCATACTTTGCACTTTCTAGGAACCTCCATATATCACGTCAGATTAATTATAATATTTTAATAATTGCTAATTGAGTCCAGAAAGGCCGAAACTGGCCATTAATTTGAGATATTGAGATTTGAGACCACAAAATTGCATTAGATTGCTCTTCTTTCAAGGAAAAAAAAAACTTCTTTTAAAAGTCGTTGGAGTGCTAAATTTTCCATTTAAAATTGAAGTGGTTTTATCTAGCTGAATAAATATTATTATGGTGCACTAAAATTAAGAATTAAAATGGACAGGTGGCATGTGGTTTGTGTATATATATATATATATATATATGTGTGTGTGTGTGTGGATTGGGTTCAAATTACGTTATGTATAACTTTAACAAATATTATATCACTTAATAACTTATTATGGGATGTAAATTTTGACAAATTTATCATTAGATTACATTATATTCATATACTTCTCATGCTTAAAATTTCAAGGTCATCAAATATCAATAGTCATGTTATCAACAATTATTTAAATTCAAGTTTTTGTGATTTAAAATAATACATAAAAGATGAGTTTATGAATCAGATGATAAATAACATTCGATTGACATAAAAATTTGATATGCATATTAAGGACATAGAGAACATATAATTCAATTGAGAGATTTTTAAAATATGAATTCAATAACGAGTTATTAGATAGTGTAACATTACTTAATATATATATATATATATATGTATGTGTGTATATATATATATATAAGTAATAACTTTAGAATGGTACATCGAAATAGGTCGGTATAGAAATATTTTTTTCCAATGGACAAACCAAAACAGAGTTCGAAACAGTATTTATAACATTGGATACGAAATGTAGAAAACTACACTGATATTGCGGTTTTATTATTCAACCATGAGTTGTCCATGGTCTTGATAAAATATTCTCATTCATAAAAATAAAGTTATTAAAAAAAAGAAAAAAAAAAGATATTTCCAAGAATCATTCATTGGTCAGTGAGTATTACCTATTGATACCAACATTTGGGTGGCCTAGTTAGTAAGATACCAGACCGGCAAGTTTCAAAACTTGGGTTCGAGCCTTAACAACTAACTATGTGTTGGTGCTCCTCATATCTCATTTCCATCCCAAATGGTTTAAAGAATAATAAATGAGTTTCTCATGGACCAAGAGTATAGGGTTTAGCCTGGGAGGGGATAGGATGCTACTATAGTCTTGCCCAAGTAGGACCCTCTACCTATTTTTTTTAACCCAAAAAAAAAAAAAAATAGTATTACCTATTAATGAAAGTGAGCCTAAACAATGAATTGCATTTAGATTTCAAACTCTCAGTGAGAATTACTCACACTGCTTGCTTTTTTCTTTTCTTTTTTTGGTCTAGCCACATACACCATCAATCTTGTTAGTTGCTATGCACATCTCCAACGCCATCACATAGAAGTTTACAGAAATTGCAATTACTGAGCATTGTATTTCACCCTTTTTTAGTGTTTTCATATATTGTTGCTATGATTTTTTTGTTTTTACTATTATCAAAGACGAGGAAGTCTACAGCAGACATGTATATTTATGACAATAGTATTTTTTTTTTTTTTTTTGAGAACCATGAGATTATGATTTTAGCTAGCTAGTTCGAAAGCTTCCTTAAGGCATATTGTAATATCAACATCATAAGAAAGTGTAGAAAAGTCCCATAAGGTTCGTGTTTAATGGTTACAAATAATTATAAAAACAAGAATTAAGATTGGTAACATTGGTTCAAAATTTATAATAAAAAAGAAAAAGAGCAACGTGGTTACAAATAAATAAAAGAAGGAGAAAGGGAAGGAAGAGGTGGAAAACTTGTGCGTAAAGCTTGGGGCAATTTTCTAAAAGTTAAAATACACCTAAGTGTGTAATTGTTAATTGGTTAAATGCAAGGCGTGAAGTTTGTGTTCAAACTTATAAAGTTTGACTCTACAAACTTGCACATCCTTTTTTATTTTTTCGTCCAGTCTTTTTTCACTAATTTTTTTTTTTTTTGAGATAGAAATAAAGTCGTGTTTACTCTTTACTTTTTGAAAGTGCGTCATTTAAAAAAAAAAAAGATTTTTTGAAATCAAAGTGCATGTCGTTTTGAAAGTGCGTAGAGAAGGAGCTGCAAGTTTTCCTCAATGCAGATAGCTAATTAATGAAGGACTTCAATGAGTTCCACACAAAACTTGTTGGACTGAATAGGTGAAATTCCACACAAAATCTTATGAAGGGCTTTATCCAGATAATATGGTTTGACCAAGAATTAACTTAATTCAGGATTTTGTTGGACTTGAGAATATTGGAACCATTTCTTCATATTAAGGTGCGGTTTGGATAGTTGAAACGTGTTCAGTTTTTTTTTTTTAAACCAACGCTTGTTGCACTGTTCATGGGACATGAACAATGCAATTAGGCCAATGAACACTACTCGGCCAATGAACAGTAACTTTTTAATTATTTTTTTTTATTGTTTTCAATTTTCAGTTTTCAGCAAAATAAGCTGTATCCAAACGGACCCTAATTGTAAGACTGAGTGGCGTTATTACTGCAGTAAGGTAATCTCTGGCACTCAGTATTTATTCAAAAACATTAACTTTGAAAATGTTGCCTAGTCTTGGTTGTAACTTGTAAGAATTCAAGACATATACATGCGGATTCAGATTTTCTAGATTTTCTAAGGTACTCTACAATATAAAGTTCTTTAAATCTCAACCTTTCTATTAAAATAAATGTTTAAGATGGTGACACATCATCAATTCACTTATACAATCTTAAATTAGTCTTTCAAAACACATAAATATCCTTATTTATCCTAAACACCTTTCAACTTCTAGACTTATCTCTCAATTTATTTATTTATTTTAAATTATGAACTTATCTCTGTTACTTCTTTTTTCAGAAAAATCATCAACCCAACAACAATGATCATTATAACTTAAGCATTTATCTCCATGTTTCTATCTTTAAAAACTAAATAACAACCCAATCATTTTTCATAAGATGCTTTTTTCAAGGGTATAGCTTGCATCTAGCGTTGTTGGCAACAAGATCTTTAGAGTTGGTTCTAGATTCTTGAACCAGTAAAAAGCGTTTGCATCTCCATCTGAACAAAATTGCTCAAGCAATTTTATTATTCTAACTTGTTTCATCCTTGGGAGGATTAACCATCCCAATGTTGAAGATAAACTTAGTATTAAGACTTGCTCTGGCTTGGGAGTCCACCTTGACGGCTTGACCTCATTGGTTCATTTCTTATTAAATGTTAATATTAATATTCATTTCTCATAAATCATCAATTGTGGCAAGCATTGTTTTTTGAGTTGGTGATTTTATGGAAAAAGACAATTTAAAAAAAGAAGTTTTTTTTTTTGAGAAAGAAAAAAAGAAGTTGAATGGTGTTAAGCTGCTAACGTCAACATTTACTATACATTAAGTGTACTTTTTGTATGTTAAGACTAATTTAGGGTTGTACTTGTATTTATGAATCGATAATGTGGCAGCATCTTAACCATTTATTTTAAAAGAAATGTTGAGATTTAAAGAACTTTACATTGTAGAGTACCCTAGGAAATGTAGAGAATCTAAATCACATGCTAGATACTAGAAAACAAATAATAAAAAAATCTATAAGGTTTATGAATGTACCTCCAAATATCATGGGTAAACCTAAATAGATTATCAATAGCAATAGAAACGCATGTGCACACCTGGCACACGGCCCAGACAAGTCTTCCTTTCCATGCTCCTCCTTTCAAGACGGCTTTCAATGGGCCAAGCCACCCCAATCTCTACAAGTATGAGATCTAGGGTTTCGTCTAACGTTAGGAGTGGAGAGGGGACCTATCCTTATATAATATACAGTAAATATCCACCAATTATAGATCAGGCTTAAAACCCTACACTTCACCTCACATCAGACTATGGCATAAGCCCAATAAAACAAGGTGTACCAAGGTTCAATACTGAATTTGACCACAGTATATTAACAAACCCTCTAGTTATATTCACTGTGTCACATCCAATTCGTTTTATGAATCCAAAAGTCCAATAAATAGAAGCTCAATTCTAACATTCTCACACTTGGAAACATTAATTAGTGTTTGTAATATTGAAACAACTATTATTATTTTGAAATAGCTATTATTATTAGGAATAGGGTTAATGAAACAGCTATTATTCTCAAGGAACCTTCCATCATCATGCTTTGTAAAAATAATAAAACTGGTTTACGATTTTGTTTATGTAATAAATGGTACTAACGGAATGCTTATTTATAGGAAAGGCAATGTCTTATTGTATTGTAATGAGAGGAGAGGAGTTTGATTGAGCTTAATCAGTTTTCTTACTTCAAATTTGTACCACGCATAGGGATTCGGCGTCAAGTATTGACTCTGTGAGTCTTGTAGATGCGACCATTAAGTGGGCCATTAGCTTCATTTGGATACATGTATCAATTTTCTAACTCAAGAAAGGTGCATTGCAACTTATTTTACACGGAGCTATGATTGGTCATCATCATTCATTGCTATATCAAATTCTTTTAAAAAAATTCAAGGATCATTAAATCACTATGAAAGGACTGGAATTTGTTTGAGCTTAAACGGTTTTATTATACTTTAAATTTGTACCACGCATAGGGATTCGGCGTCAAGCATTGACTCTGTGAGTCTTGTAGATTCATTTGGATACATGTAGCAATTTTCTAACTTGGGAAAGGTGCATTGCAACTTATTTTACACGGAGCTATGATTGGTCATTATCATTCATTGCTTTATCAAATTCTTTTAAAAAAAAATCAAGGATCATTAAATCACTATGAGAGGACTGGAGTTTGTTTGAGCTTAATCGGTTTTCTTATACTTTAAATTTGAACCACGCATAGGGATTCGGCGTCAAGCATTGACTCTGTAAGTCTTGTAGATGCAATCATTAAGTGGGCCATTAGGTTCATTTGGATACATGTATCAATTTTCTAACTTGAGAAAGGTGCATTGCAACTTATTTTACACAGAGCTATGATTGGTCATCATCATTCATTGCTTTATCAAATTCTTTTAAAAAAATTCAAGGATCATTAAATCACTATGAGAGGACTGGAGTTTGTTTGAGCTTAATCGGTTTTCTTATACTTTAAATTTGTACCATGCATAGGGATTCAACGTCAAGCATTGACTTTGTGAGTCTTGTAGATGCAACCATTAAGTGAGCCATTAGGTTCATTTGGATGCATATATCAATTTTCTAACTTAAGAAAGGTGCATTGCAAGTTATTTTACACGGAGCTATGATTGGTCATCATCATTCGTTACTTTATCAAATTCTTTTAAAAAAATCAAGGATCATTAAATCACTATGAGAGGACTGGAGTTTGTTTGAGCTTAAATGTTTTTCTTATACTTTAAATTTGTACCACGCATAGGGATTTGGCGTCAAGCATTGACTCTGTGAGTCTTGTAGATGCGACCATTAAGTGGGCCATTAGGTTCATTTGGATACATGTATCAATTTTCTAACTCAAGAAAGGTGCATTGCAACTTATTTTACACGGAGCTATGATTGGTCATCATCATTCATTGCTTTATCAAATTCTTTTAAAAAAATCAAGGATCATTAAATCACTATGAGAGGACTGGAGTTTGTTTGAGCTTAAACGGTTTTCTTATACTTTAAATTTGTACCACGCATAGGGATTCGGCGTCAAGCATTGACTCGTTGAGTCTTGTAGATGCGACCATTAAGTGGGCCATTAGGTTCATTTGGATGCATATATCAATTTTCTAACTCAAGAAAGGTGCATTGCAACTTATTTTACACGGAGCTATGATTGGTCATCATCATTAGTTGCTTTATCAAATTCTTTTAAAAAAATTCAAGGATCATTAAATCACTATGAGAGGACTGGAGTTTGTTTGAGCTTAAACGGTTTTCTTATACTTTAAATTTGTACCACGCATAGGGATTCGACATCAAGCCTTTACTCGTTAAGTCTTGTAGATGCGACCATTAAGTGGGCCATTAGGTTCATTTGGATGCATATATCAATTTTCTAACTCAAGAAAGGTGCATTGCAACTTATTTTACACGGAGCTATGATTGGTCATCATCATTAGTTGCTTTATCAAATTCTTTTAAAAAAATTCAAGGATCATTAAATCACTATGAGAGGACTGGAGTTTGTTTGAGCTTAATCGGTTTTCTTATACTTTAAATTTGTACCACGTATAGGGATTTGGCGTCAAGCATTGACTCTGTGAGTCTTGTAGATGCGGCCATTAAGTGGGCCATTAGGTTCATTTGGATGCATATATCAATTTTCTAACTCAAGAAAGGTGCATTGCAACTTATTTTACACGGAGCTATGATTGGTCATCATCATTCGTTGCTTTATCAAATTCTTTTAAAAAAATTCAAGATCATTAAAATGAAATATAGTGATTTGATTTCAGTGATTTTTTATTTTTTATTTTTAAGGTGGTACTACTTAGAAGGGTAGAACATTATTAATACAATTATTTATGTTTTGACAACCATGATCTGAGCTTAATCGATTTTTTGTTGCTTTTAATTTGAGAAGTGTCATGTTCACAATATTTTCACAACAAATCTTATGTGGTAAGTTGTTACTAGTTTTAATTTAAATTCACCATTGAAATTAATTTTTTGCCCATTAATAACAACCAGTAAAACAATAACAACCTACAACTTAGAATTTATTATGAAAGTATTTTGGTATGTGTACATAGCATTTCTCTTTAAATTTCTACCATAAGTTAGGGAATGACTTTGTAAGTCTTGTTTATGGGCCCTAGGTTCATTTGGTTACATATATCAATTTTCTAACTTGTGAAAGTGCAACTTATTTTAGATGGGAATTTGATTAGTCATTCAAAATTTAACAACCTTTTAAGAGAAAAGTTATGTGTACAACATTTTCATAATATTTTCACAACTTTTAAGTGGTAAGATGTTACTTGCTTTTATTGGTCAACAAACTTAGCACATTACTCAATTAATGATAATTCACATTTTCAGATTTAGAATTAGTTCAATTCGGCCTGGTTTTTGTAGTTCCAATAAGGAGTACTAACTTGTAAACTCATGCATATACGTAAGTACATTTTTCCAATTAGGATTACTAACTTGTAAACTCATGCATATGCATAAGTACATTTTAAAATATGCAATTAGATGAAATGATTATTATTTTTTATATAAAATATGAAACAACATTTTCATTGATAACAATTGAAAAGATTTTTTATTTGTTATAAATAAACTTATATTTTATATTTTCAAATATACAAACATTATATATGTTGCGTATAAATTTGGTAAAACTTTAATATGCATTTTGTTATGCTTATTTGTAAATGTATGCCATGAATATGCATAACGCTATAGGCTAGTGTTTATTATGTATTGGATGGGCATGAACTTTAAAATTGTAGAGCACAAGGTTAATTTATCATCAAGAAAATCAGAAGTTCATAAATGTGCAAATGTCAAACCTAGCCAAGAACTTTGTTGCTCAACTGGCAACTTCTCGTGTTTCCAATAAAAAGTCGGAGACAACCAAAGTTTAAATTTCCTTATTGATTGTAACTACTATTTTTTTTTTTTAATTTTAAAAAAGGTGTTAAAATCTAAGATATTGATTTTCTTATTAGTGTCTATATCTTGGAATTCTTCCTTATGCTTGCACAATTTTCTCATAAAAGATCTAGCTATGATCAAATTCCTTCCCATGCACACTAAAGCATTAAATATACTATATTTTTTTCTCCATCTGATAAGATACTATTGAAATTGTCATCCAAGTTAATTGAAAACACGTGATGCCCTGGCCCATAATCTTTTCTAATCAGTACTAGTTTGAACAATTCAACATTCCTTTGACGAAATAGGTGATATTGGAATTATTAACAATCCCATCGGATATCAAACACTTAACAAGTAATTCCTCTCACAATGGCTGTTTGTCATTAAATTTGCTTATTTTATGATCCATATATACCAAAAGATATTAGTAACATGTTTTCTAATTTGTTGCTTTTGCGGCTCTGTCAGTGATAATAAGATAAGTAAAAATGGAACAAGCTACTTTATCGTACAAACAAAATAAGCATAGATTTTTTTTCTTTAAAAGGAAAAAAAGACTATTGCTAGTGTTCATCCTTATAAGAATTGAAGCATAGATTAAATTTTCGTTATTTTTGACAAGCCTTTTTTTTTTAATAAAAAAAAAAAATCCTTTATAATTTCTTAATTTGTGTGGGTTTAAATGGATATTTTTCTCAAGCTTTTAGAGCATGGACTTTAGATAAGATGTTCAACTCTTATACGCCATGCATTGACATTTAAGTCTTGTACATGGAACAAGTCAAGATAAGAATATAGACCATTTTAATCAGCCATAGCTTCTTTTGTGTGAAAAATTAAACATTCATTTGATGTGATAGGAGATAATGGAATTTGACACCGGATACGTTGGGGTTTGTTTAGTTGGCAAGTCATTTTCTTTAAGCGTGAAAAGACTAGAATGGAAAAGTCTAGTATGATTAGTCTGGTGAAATAGCTGTAGGTACTAAGAACTCTAGTATGATTAGTTGGCAAGTCATGTTGTTTTAGTGTGAAAAGTCTAGAATGGAAAACTTTTAGGTTCCTACAATGTTTTGGAGAGAAAATTGCTAGTCACTCATCCCATTGGGACCCCCTATTTGTACAAAGGAAAAAGAGTCAACTTTCTTGAGTGTGACTTTCTATCCCAAGTATGGACAGAACATATGAACTAATAGTAGTCCTTTCCAGGTAGCAAGATATTAGTAAAGATGAGTTGAAATGGGAATGGTTGTTGTATGGTGTGTACTTGACAGGTGAAGGTATATGGAAATGACAAAATTCAGCTACAAACTCCTACTAAAAAATTAACAAGGTTATATATTTTGAAATTAAATGTAACCACTGGAATGCATATTTTTTTTTGTTCTTAACATGCATGTCAAATTTCGTTCAAATCGAATAATATTTACCATTCGATCCATTAACTTTTTTTTCATACATAATTTAAGACTATACAAACTTGAAATTAAATATTTGATTGATGACATAGCTATTGATTTTTTATTTTCTTGAAATTTTACAAGTATAGAAGAAATAATAAGAAAATACAATCTAATGTTGAATTTGCCAAAATTCACATTAAAAAAAAGGGTAAATAATATTTTGGTCCTTAGACTTTATCAAAAGTTTGTTCTTTATTCTTAAACTTTACTAAAAGTTTGTTTTTCATCCCTAAACTTTACTAAAAGTTTTTTTTTTTTAATCCCTATACTTTAAAAAGTTTGTGTTTTTTTATCCCTAAACTATTTTAAATGTTTACATTTTGTCCTTATACTTTACCAAAAAACTTGTTTTTTTGTCCCTTAATTATTAAAAAAAATTCA
The DNA here is from genome assembly GCF_932294415.1 of Quercus robur. NCBI lineage: Eukaryota > Viridiplantae > Streptophyta > Magnoliopsida > Fagales > Fagaceae > Quercus > Quercus robur. The sequence goes on from NC_065537.1 coordinate 18,986,311, forward strand.
TTTTTATTTTTGTCTCTAAACTATTAAAAAAACTCTTTACAATATTTAAGGATGAAAAAAGAAAATTTTAAAGTTTAGGAATTGAAAAACAAACTTCTGGTAAAATTTTCTCACCAATCAAAAATAATAATAATTGATAGTTTTTAGACCCCTTAAAACCACAATTGGATTAACCTAGGTAATTAGCCAAGTTGTTACTTAGTCCAAATTAACAAATTTAGGTTATCACAATCAAAACAATCATATCATGCAAAGCAGCGGAAAGATAATAAGACAATGATATGATCACCCAGGAAACCAAACCGGTATAAACTTGGGGAGGATTTAACCTAACTATCCTCAAGATAAACCTGAATCCACTATGAAAGAATCGAAGTTGTTCAACAGAACTTAGACTACTAACATCCTATTGCTACCCACCAGTAGAAACTTATTGACACGACCACGTGCAAGCTTTGAAACCACGGACTCCTTCTTTCTTGGATTCTCTAGCAAGTACAAGCACACCCACTTGTGTTTCTTTAAGTTCTTATGGCAACAATTGAATGATCATCAAACTCTTGAATGAATCTCCTTCTTGATAATCCTAAACTTGTGTAAAGGAAAGTTCCTCACAGATCTCACAAGAGATTTACACAAACAGCGATATGAGCAACACAAAAACGTGGCTAGGGTTTGCCTTTTATACCTAGGGCAAATTAGAAAACCCTAAACGTTTTAAAACAAAACTAGGGCTGAGTTGGAATTCTACAGAAAAGGCCTCTGACCCGATTTTCAATTGATCGAGCCTAAGCTTCGATCGATTGAACCAGGCCGAGTAGCTTAAATGATTCCTGCATCAGCTTATTCCAACTTTACATAAATGAACCAACTTTGAGCAAGTCTAAACACGACTAAACATCTTGTTTTGATCATGGTTTGCCAACAATATACATTAGAGTTCTAAATACATAAAATCCTAAGTCTTTAGATCCTAACAATAATAATAATGAAAAGAACAACCCAGTCAATCCAATCCATGCCAAAATATATCCAACCGAATCCATCCAAACTAAAACCTATATGTTAGTAGCAAATCATCAAGTAACCCATTTACATTCGGCACGATCTTCAATAGTAAATGTTGTTTAGTAAATCTGGTTGCCTAATTCTCTTTTCAAATTCTTATACTTTGCCTCATTTAATTGAAGTAGATTCCTTTTTGAAAGAATTTAAATTAAATAATTAAAAACCTAGCTGATTAAAAGATTAGACATGATATTAATAGTGGCGTAATTATCTTTTCAAATTAGCTATAGATTCCTCGTATAAGAATTAGGATTGCTCAAAAAAATCTATGTGCACCTAAATCCAAATATGGTCTTCATTTTACCAATTGTTTGAAACGAGTATGCTTTTTATTTCTATATATTTTTTTTTTTAAATTAGGATATTGCTCCGCACTCCTCCAATACAGGCCAAAATATTCTCACAAAGTCTAGGAATTCATGCTCTAATTACCTCTTTACTGCAACACCAAATTCTTTGTGCCTCTTCACAAATCCATAATATATGCATCATGTCAACCTCATGATACGTGCGTTTGAACAGATTGGCACATGCAGGTAGAACGTTATGACATGCTTTCCATGCAAACATCTTAACATTATTAGGGACCTTTGCTTTCCAAATTGAGCACCAAACTATCTCCACTGCAATTAAATTGGAGCTTCCAATTCCAATTGAGCATATCAAACCAGAAATTCAGTGGTGATGCTCTGATGCACACCATCTATAGATGGCAGTATTGCAAGGCCCCCCTAGGATTTTGCTCTTCGTTTTGAGATTGCTTGCCTACCACCCCAAAAAAAAAAAGAACAAGAAAGATTTGAGTGAGATATCTTGGGAGGAATAAATTTACAACAAATTTATACGCATTGAGAAATAACAACATGCTGAAATAGAGAGATTTCCAAGATAATTTTGAAAGAAATACTAGGAGATGGTTTCAATAGGCTATTAATCATGGAAAAAGGAAGAAAGCTATTAAATTATTCAAATTCTGAGCCCATCAGGACTTGGTGAATAATAGCTTACTAGCTCGTCACTAACTCATCAGACAATCTGAAGTGGTAAAGCCTATATTTCCCTTGTTATGATTTGGAAAAAGAATAAGCAAGTTGACAAGAAGGAAATGTCGTGTAGCAGATGTATTACTATTAATAAATTCGTAAGTCCTAGTACCTATTAGAAATTTCAGCAATCCAACCTTTACTTTATGTAATGAAGATAGGAACAGTGAAAAGCAAACTCATTAGAAGCATAGGTATAGAACTCAAGATTGAATTATAACACCCCTATCTACCCTGCCTATGAGAATTATTTTGAATAAATAAGATTTATGCAAATTATTACTGCACAGAGTTCCAGTAATACCACAATCAACATAATTAAAACTAAGTTAAGTGTTGGTTTATACCCATAACATTATCAGGGACTATAATACCTAGTACCACAACAATAATAAAAACCTATACAAACTCACAAGATTTTCATGTTTGTTAAGCATATTTAAGGAATCACATATCCTAGATACAAACAACAATATTCAAAGCACAAACACAACATATATTGTGTGTTGAACATATTCATTTATTGTTTATCAGAAAAACTCAACTATTTGTCTTTTCCAACACCTCACTGTGCAAAGATGAATCAAGTATGGCTCAGTTTTGGAACTCTGTTCAACCTCGCCTCCTCGCTCATTCTGGAGCTAATTAAGTGACATTGATGGACTTATTGAGTTCCCAATTAAACCAACAAAAGATTCATCTAGCTTAAGAATGTCAATGGAAGACGATATAAAAAATTGAGCTGCTGCGGGATACTGTAGAATTCTGGAGCTAATTATGTGTCATTTATAGAATGGAATCAGGACTATTGAATTCTGGAGCTAATTAAGTGCCATTGATGGATTTCTTGAATTCCCAATTAAACCAACAAAGATTCGTCTAGTTTAAGAATGTCAATGGAAGATGATATAAAAGATTGAGTTGCTACAGCATACTCTAGGCACATTGATTACTGCATTTGAAAAAACTAGCTACTAAGAATAAACCCCAAAGAGAACCCATTGAGTTGAATCTTCACAAGTTTTCTTGGGCCCAACATGTTGATTAGGAGCTATCTCACATTTCCTTGTTCATTGTTCTCACTTTTCAATTAGATCTTTCTATCCAACATCTTTTCTTTACTTATAAAACAAAACTGGAGTAGCACTTGAACTTTGTTGATAAAGAACAGTATATGCAGAAAAGAAAACATTCTACGAGACAAAGGGTCTCATTAAAAAGCCTTGGCAATATGGAAATATCCTGACAATGAGTGGAAAACAAATTTTGCTAGAGGATTGGAAGTACTGACCTCAAATGTCAGATAATGCATAAAGCTATCAATAAATTTGAGCACGCTAAGACATAGCAGTGATGATGAAGGCTAAATCAGCCTGGAAAGCAGAAATAGAAGGTGGAGGAACAAACTCCATCCACACAACATAGTTAGTAACATATCTAGCATGCCGAGCTAGGCTATGGAAACCTTATTACCTTCTCTCTTTCTATGAGAGTAATGTAATTCATTAAAACAACCAAAAGACTTAGCATTAGCTATCAAAGAACCAAGAGGAGACAAAGAGATTGTATCAGCAGAAATTGCTTGAACAACTAGCATAGAATCGCCTTCTAGCACTGCAACTTATCCCAATCTCAAGAGCAAATTCAAGTGCCCTTGTTGCTGCCATAGCTTCAATTTCTGCTGCATGGTATCGACGTGGAAGCTACTGAGAGAGTGCTGCAGCAACTGAATGTTGTGAATCTTGGATGACCACACCAATGCCTGACATATTCTCTGAATCAAAAGTGGCACTGTTGTGCAGATAGCACCCCAGGACTCAAATCAATAACAGTAAATAAGCGGAAATTAAATAACAAGCACACACAAAGAACACAAGAATTTACGTGGTTGGCAAACTGCCTACCTCCATGGAGACGACGGAGAAATTTCACTATAAAAAAAAAAAAGGAAGATACAATAGTGCACAAGAACACTCTCAAGAAACCCAAATCCCAATACACCCTAACTCTCTCTCACCCACAAGACAAGAAAACACTATTCTTCTTCTTATGTGGCTGCTGCTAGGGTTTTAGGAATTACTCTCTTATTTTTCTCTCTATGTATATTGCCGTTCAACCCAAACCTAAAATATATATATATATATATATTATAGGTCGGCTATTACTAGGAATTATATTCCTAGTTGAATTCGGTTTACTTGTGACTGACTTTAGGCTTATGGCAATTCAAGCCACACACACGGCCCACTTCAACAAATCTCCACCTTGGCTTGAATTGATCAAGCTACATGAGCAAACTCCTCCATCGCCTCCATCTTAGCCCATAAGGGCTCACAAGCTGCAAACACCAATCAAGTCCAAGCAGTGCCTAAACTTGTCTGTTAGAACTGGCTTTGTTAACATATCAGAGGCATTCTCACTAGTGAGAATCTTCGACAAAGAAATATCACCAGACGAAACCCATTCTCTGATCTTGTGATACTGCATAGCAATATGCTTTGTTCTTGCATGATATATCTGATTCTTCACCAAATGAATTACACTCTGACTATCACAATGTAGCACCATGCTATCCTGCTTGAAACCAAGCTCATTAACCAGTCCACTAAGCCAAATGGCTTCTTTTCCTACCTCTGTCATCGCCATATATTCTGCTTCTATAGTGGATAAAGGAACTACATCTTGCAGTGTAGACTTCCAGCAAATTGGGCCACCAGCAAACCTAAACACATAGCCTGTCGTGGACTTTTTAGAATCAAGTTCCCCTGCATAGTCGGAATCCACATAACCCACAGCTTCTATACTAGCTCTCTTATCAAATAGGATACCGAAATCACGAGTGCCTGTAAGATATCTAAAGATCCACTTTACTGCATTCCAATGCTCTTTGCCTGGATCTACCATATACCTACTGACCACACTGACTGCATGAGAAATATCAGGCCTTGTGCACACCATCAAATACATGAGACACCCAACTGCATTTGCATATGGCACTTTAGACATATACTCTGACTCCTCATTTGAACGTAGACACAACTGTGAGGACAATTTAAAATGGGCAGAAAGCGGTGTACTAACAGGTTTTGCATCAAGCATACTAAACCTCCCTAACACCTTCTTAAGATATCCCTTCTGAGATAACCATAATTTACCAGCCCCTCTATCTCGGTGAATTTCTATCCCAAGGATCTTCTTGGTAGCTCCAAGATCCTTCATGTCAAATTCATTACTCAACAAAGACTTCAACTTCACAATTTCTTGCTTACTCTTTGCAGCTACTAACATGTCATCAACATATAGAGCAAGAAATATATAAGAGCCATCAGCAAGTACTCTAAAATAAACACAATAGTCATACTCACAACGCATGTACCCATGTGTGACCATGAATGAATCAAACCGTTTGTACCATTGCCTGGGAGATTGCTTCAAGCCATATAATGATCTCTTCAACAGATAAACATAATCTTCCTTGCCAGGTTCTTTGAAGCCTTTGGGCTGTTGCATGTAAATCTCTTCTTCTAAATCTCCATGGAGGAATGCGGTCTTCACATCTAGCTGCTCTAACTCCATGTCATGCATTGTCACAAATCCTAGGATTACTCGAATTGAGGTGTGCTTCACAATTGGTGAAAAAATCTCATTATAATCAATTTCTTCTCTCTGTGAGTAACCCTTAGCCACTAACCGTGCCTTGAATTTTTCACCTTCCTTTTCTGACAATGCTTCTTTCTTGCGGAATATCCACTTGCAACCAATAGCCTTCTTTCCCTTGGGCAATTTCACTAATTCCCAAGTCTTATTCTTTTGTAGTGACTCCATCTCTTCTGACATTGCTACAAGCCATTTATCATTGTCTTTCCTATTTGTAGCCTCCTTGAAAGTGAATGGATCTCCACTGTTGGTTACAAGAGCAAAACTAACCATGTCTTCAAAGCCATATCTCTGTGGTGCTTTGTGAACCCATTTCTCTCTACCTATAGCAATTGAATAAGACTCTTCTTGTTGTTGCTGTGAATCAATCTCAACATCACCCTTATCACTGGGTGAACTATTCTCGTCAAGCTCCACCTCAACAATTAATTTCTCCCGTGGACTATCATCACATGTCTCTGCTTCATTCTATTTCAACATAAAGGCTTCATCAAATATGACATCTCTGCTGGTCACCGTTTTCTTTGAGATTGGATCTCAAAGCCTGTAGCCTTTAACACCTTTTTCAAAACCAAGAAACATTTTCTTGACTTCGAATCCAATTTAGAACGCTCTCCACTCTGCACATGCACATAAGCTAGACAACCAAAGATTTTTAGACTCGAATAATCAACTGGTCTACCTAACCAAACCTTTTCTGGAATCTTGAAATCAATGGCTGATGATAGAGATCTATTAATAATGAAGCTTGCTGTGTTAACTGTCTTTGCCCAGAACACCTTAGGCAACCCTGCATTCAATCTCATGCATCTGGCTCTTTCTGCTAAGGTTTTGTTCATTCTCTCTGCAACCTCATTCTGCTGTGGAGTTCCTTTAACTGTGAAGTGACGAGTAATGCCTTCTAATTCACAAAATCTTATGAATTCTTTATCTCTATACTCTAGTCCATTATCTGTTCTAAGGTATTTTATTTTCCTGTCAGTCTGATTCTCAATCTGTGCATTCCACTTTTTAAATATGCCAAACACATCAGACTTATGTTTCATAAAATAAATCCATACCTTTCTAGAGTAGTCATCAATGAAACTAACGAAGTACTGAGCATCGCTATGAGAAGAAACTGATACTGGGCCCCAAACATCTGAATGAATGTAGTCAAGAACACCCATACTTGTATGAGAGCCCGTCTTAAAACTGACTCTATGTTGCTTCCCATACACATTATTTGCAGAAGTCTAGATTGCATGTCTTCACCCCTTTCAATAAATTTCTCTTGTGCAACTCTAACATACCATGTTCACCAATATGGCCAAGTCGCATATGCCATAATTTTATGTCGTCAGTGCTGGACTCCACCGGAGTGGTGACTGCAACTCTTCCTACAACTGTGTTCCTAATCAATCTGTAAAGTGTGCTTATTTTTTGTCCCTTCATCACCATCAAAGCACCTTTGGTAATCTTCACGATTCCATCCTTTGATGAGTATGAATAGCCCAAATCATCTAATACTCCTAAAGAAATTAAATTCTTTCTAAGATCTGGAACATGTCTGACATTACTAAGAACTCTCACAACTCCATCAAACATCTTGATCTTCACGGTACCAATCCCAATAACCGGCCATGTAGCATCATTACCCATTTGGACCATACCACCGTTGTAAGGCTTATATGTGTCAAACCAATCTTTCTTTGGAGTCATATGATATGAGCATGCTGAATCTAAAACCCAAGATTCCAGTAGAACATTGTTACTTGATGAAACTGAAAGTAAATCTGCACCAACTTCATTGTCATCTGATGTTTCTTCAGCAACACTAGCTGATTCTAGGGGCTTCTTTCCATTCTTCTTCTCCTCTAAATGCTCTTTCAACTTTTTACACTGATTCTTGTAGTGCCCTTTCTTGTGACAATAAAAGCACTCTACATCTTTCTTTGCACGTGATTTAGACTGTGATCTTTTCCCGTTGGAGTTCCGTCCTCTTGACCTGCTTCTACCCCTATTGCTTGACTCAGACTTTACAATAAGTCCATCAGCCTGAGAACCATCACCATCTTGCTTCATCTTTATGTGTGACAAGAGAGCACTAGTCACATTCTCGAGTACTATAGTCTCTTTTCCGTACATCAATGTAGTCACTAGATGATCAAAAGAAGTAGGAAGTGACGCTAATAAGAGTAACGCTTTATCTTCGTCCTCATAATTCACCCCAAAACTTGACAGTTGGGTGTTCAACATGTTAAATGTGTTGAGATGCTCCAACAGATCTGAACCCTCCTTCATATGCAAACTATAGCTTCTTCACGTACAACTTGTTCACCAGATTCTTTCTCATATAAAGACCTTCTAGTTTTTCCCAAACCTCATTTGCGGTCTTTGCTTCTAGGATGTTGTGAATGACCTCATCACCTAGGTTGAGATGAATAGCGCTAGCTGCTTCCTTATCCATCTCTACCCATTCTACATTCTTCATCATTTCCGGTTTCTTTTCCTTCCCAAGTAAGGCCTTGTGAACTCCTTGTTGAATTAGGAGATCCTTCATCTGCCTTTGCCAAAGAGAAAAATTTCTCTTACCACAAAACTTCTCTACATCATACTTGTGCTTGACATCTTTACTGTATTCAAAGGATTGAATCCTAACCTGGCTCTGATACCACTTGTTGTGCAGATAGCACCCCAGGACTCAAATCAATAACAGTAAATAAGCAGAAATTAAATAACAAGCACACATAAAGAACACAAGAATTTACATGGTTCGGCAAACTGCCTACCTCCACGGAGACAACGGAGAAATTTCATTATAAAAAAAAAAAAAGGAAGATACAATAGTGCAAAAGAACACTCTCAAGAAACCCGAATCCCAATACACCCTAACTCTCTCTCACCCACAAGACAAGAAAACATTATTCTTCTTCTTATGCGGCTGCTACTAGGGTTTTAGGAATTACTTTATTATTTTTCTCTCTATGTATATTTCCGTTCAACCCAAATCTAATATATATATATATATATATTATAGGTCGGCTATTACTAGGAATTATATTCCTAGTTGAATTCGGTTTACTTGTGACTGACTTTGGGCTTGTGGCAATTCAAGCCACACACACAGCCCATTTCAACAGGCACCATCATAGTTGATTTTATACAAATCAAGAGGAGGAGGCTGCCAGGAAGCACGAGAATGTTGCTGTTGAGGGTGTTGTTGTGGTGAGTTTGCAGAAGGCTAGGATGCACAGTACTCATTGTACCTGATTGTTGAGAGCTGAGCAATGTCCAAGGGCATGCTACTGGGCTGATTCAGTCTGACTTGGTTTCTTTGCATCCAAACAGATCAGGCCGTCATAGAGAAGAGTGCAGGGCTACTCTGTTGCTGCATTATCCAAGATAGAAGCTCCTTAAAGAATTGATGATTTTGTCAAAAACCCCACTAGTCAAGGTCTGCCCGATAGCGTCCAGTTTGGGGCACGTCCAGATAGCGTGTAATGGTGATTCTGAAGCTTCAAAAACATCGGTCACAGGTGGAGCTAGTAATGATTGTACAACGTACCAGATTCTCCTTGGTAGGTAATGAATTACGGCAGGCTCTCCAAACAAGATTCTTTACCTTATTTGGAATTTTCAAAGGCCACAATCCCTTCCATAGCTGCATTTCCTGAGGCGAAAAGCCACTCGGGTTTGCTGGTTCATATTCTTCCTTCAAAAACCTGTATCTTGATTTACAATTGTAGCAACCATCATGAGTTATAGGCCAATAGAGCGTGTCCTCTGATACAACACGGGCTAAGGGGATATTTATGATAAAATCGGATTCACTTGGAACAAATAAACCATCTAGCATGTCATTGTTCCAGTTTCTTGTTTCATCGTCAATCAAAATATCAACCATGGCATCACACATGGACTCAACAATTGAAGAAGAGATCATAGATGAGTGATTTTTTGGTAGCCATTGGTGATTCCAGATTTGAATAGACTTCCCATTTCCCACATGCCATCTAGCTCCTCTTTGAATAACATCCCTGCCATGTAGTATGCTTTTCCCATTTACTACCAGCCGTTTAATCTTCTATGAGAACAAATAATCCCTTTTCTTTTCTTTTTTTTTTCTTTTTTTTTTTTGGGGGATAAATAAACATTTTCATTAAAAATCAGGGAAGTTGCTACCCTAGTACACAGGCTTGACTCAAGTACAATTTTCTTTTCACTACTTATTTAACATAAAATCTTCCTAGAAGATAGTGTGAATCTGCACCCAAACTTTGCTTCAAGATGTGATAGTAATATGTTTCTGATTTCCACAGGTTCGTAAGAAGTCATTGTATCTGAAAGTTTGTTTAGACCCCTTAACTTGATAATTTTAACCTAATTAATTAACCAAGTGATTACTTAGATTAATTTTCAGAACTAGGTTAAACACATATATATCATATCATGCAAAGATGCGGAAAAGTAAACGACACCACGAAAAGTAAAAATTCTGCAGAAAAACTGAGCCTGCGATTTTCGATCGGTCGAGCCTAATTGTCGATCGGTTGAGAAAGGCAGAACTTGACTCTTCTTTTCTGCAAACAACTGGACTTCAAAACTTGAAACACCGTTATTTAAGCATTGCCTAAATACCTAGACTAAACATGTTTTGATCTCGGTTTGCCAATATAATACAATAATTATTCTAAATATTTAATTCTAAATCTTTGGAATCTAACAATATCAAAATTATAATTGCAATGTTCGAAGCATCATATATATATATATATACAAACAAATTTTAAAAGCCTTTTTTTTTCTCTTAATATGTAATGAATAGTTTTTTATGAAGTGAATTTCAACTTTTGGAGTAAGTGAATAAGCTGTCTAATTTAAAACCAGAACTGGGGTGTACCTTGTGACATATTGTTTTCAAGGTTTTGAGAAGACCTTAATAACAAACAAAATTCTCTCAGGCATGTTTAGTCAAGTTTATTGTTTGTGAAGTCTCTCGAACTAGTTTGAATGATGCTAAGAAAGATTCTTAGTCCACAGCTCTTCAACACCCCCCGTCTTCAATACCTATTAAAATCAATTCTTAAAATACACCCACATCCAGTTTATAAAGGATAAAAATTAAGATTAATCTGAATACAATATCAAATAAGTCCTGAACCTAGATTGTTTACCTACATGGTTGTGATGCTTCCCCTTTCTCTAGTATGGGATTCAGGGAGAGTGGTTGTGGTATTGGACTTGAACCCTAAACATTTCGCGGGTTATTGGGCCTGATTTAAAAATCTGTAGAATCATTGTTCGATCAGTTGAGCTCTTTAGTTTCTGAATTCTTCTTTCTGCAGCTTGTATATTCTTGAATCATGAATTGTATTACCTTGAACAAAGTCTAAAACACTTCTAAGACATAAATATGTTATACTAGACATGTTTTTATACTCGGTTTGCAAACATACAATAAAATTAGCTCCTAAACATTTAATCCTAAATATTTAGAACCTAACAAAAATTATGTATAAGAAATAAGTTTATGTATTGAATAGTAAATAACATTAGATTAACATAAAAATTGATATGCATGTTGAAAACATAAAGAAGTGTAATGCCTACAACTCCTACTAAAAAAAATTAAAATGGCTACCTATTTTGAAAATATAATTGTTGAGTTGCATGTTCTTTTTGTTTTTAATATGCATTTCAAATTTCGTATCAATCGATTGTTATTTATTGTTTGATTTTTAAACTTATTTTTTTATTTATAATTTTAGATTACAAAAACTTGAAATTTAAACATTTGATTGATAATATAGCGTTTTTTAGTGATTTATAATAGGAAATTGGAAAAGGAAGAGAGAAATTTTTTGCAAAAACCCAATTTCAAAGGTTTGGCCAACAAAACCAGAATATCAGCCTAAAAAAGAGACTTTAAAGTAAAAAACAAGCTATAAAGTTGACAGTACACTTTAGGCTCAGATCATCCAGTAATACTAATTCAACTACAATCTACAAGTATTTCTTGAGCATGACTAATTATAAGTTTGATTTTCATCTGTATATAAAATTGTGCCACTTAAGATATAAAGTATAGAAAAGACATATATTATGTGCAACACAGATAGTGAACCACAAAATCTGTCCAATACTAGCTACCTATGTTTTACATGTCCACTGACTTGTACAACTTAGCGCTTTTTTCTAGAATAATTTTGGGAACATTTTTTTTTTACCATGAAAGACCGATTTTAGCAACTAATCAAATGACTAATTTCTTCCATTAATTATGCTTTTTCTTTGTATTAATTCCTGTTCAAATTAGGTTGGTACCCAATCCTGAAATCCTATAAATCTGCATCCAAAGATGCAAATGAAATAGTGCAACTAGAGAAAGTATATTAATTTTAGACCTTTAACTTTACTTTTATTCAATTGTATCTTTTTAATTTCAAGTTTATTTAATTAAGGTTTTTCATTAGTGTTCGTTAGGAAAATGCCATAAAGTGTCTAAAAATGACGGGGTTTTGCTTTTCTATAGATTTATTTAATTTAAAAAATATAAATTAAAAAAAAACTTTTTGAAAAAACAAAAATTTTATAAAATAGAAATTATTATTTGATTTAAAAAAAAAGATTAATAAATGAAAAAGAATAGAGAGAATTTTTCTCAACAATTATTTTCTCAGTAACCAAAAATTAATAAAAATGAAAAAAAAAAAAACAACAAAGTCAATCCAAACCATGCCAAAATCTATTCAGCAGAATAAATCCAAACCAAAACCTAAATGTTACTTGCAAATCTTCAATTTCATAGTAAAAATAGCATCCCAAGCTATAAATTAATTCATATGTTAAGTGCAAAGTTCATAGATGGATCAACCTGGAAAGGTAATATAATTGCCCTGTCCATGAACTCTTTTCATTAAGATGTATCGTCCTTCAATTCCAACCATGGCAGAGAGATCATCCGTAACAATAATTAAGCTCCTACATGTCATGGGAACAAACTAATGACAGAAATCCACATATAATTCCAACCATTTTTACCAGATTATGAAAATGAAACTCAAAAATATCTATTAATCTACTAGCATCCAACAACATTTAAAAATGGAATAAAACGCTAAAAGGACCTTGAGCCTAATTTTACCTGAGTCTTGACACATAATCAGTGTTCAAGACTTGGATAAGAATAACAAAAAAATAGAATGCACGCTTTTAATAGGTTGCACATGATACATTTTACATTACAGAAGTGACAAAATTTTCGAAAGTGATGTATGCCAAAGCCAAATAGTAAACTCGTAATGTCCAAATATGCGATTTTAGATGAAGCAAATCAAAACCAAGCGAGTGAGCAAAGAGAATTTCATTGGAAAAAAAAAAAGAGAAATTCTTTGTCAACCTCAAGAGTGTGGTGGTGTGGGCTTTAAAGATTTTGGTGAAATTTAATGTAACGATGTCTTCGAAACAGGTTTAATGTCTCTTGATCGACCATAATTTTTTATTTTATAGAGCTTTCCAAGCAAAATACTTTCTCGGCCTGGAGGTACAGTATTTGATGCCAAGATATCTTTGGGTTCCTACACTTGGCAAAGTATTCTTAAAGCTAGGAAAGTTATCTCGGCTGGGATGATGTGGATAATTGGCAATCGTAGTAGAATTTGGATTTACGAGGATAATTGGTTAGGCAAAACCTTTGTAAAATAATGTCACATGTTCGGATTTTTGTGCTCTTAGCTATCACGTGTTCTGATAAACAATTCGGCATTAGAGCTTCCGCTAACTCAACATATATCCCCTAAATCCCTCCAAATAAGAATTTGAGTAGTAAATGATACAACAATGAGGTGGCATTGACTAGAGAACAAGATATTATGGCTATAACATGCAGTGATGGAGGACTATAACTTAAAAATGTTTTTTTTTAGCCTATATTGAATTAACCTCAGATGATGCAATTTGCATTTTAGCATATTTTCTATTATAATTTATATTTAGGTTAAAAAATGTGTGAAGTCATGATATTGGAAAGTAGTGGTCCTAATCATGATTGATAACAGGGACAAACCCAGGCGGGCCCCCTGGGTCCAATTTTTTTTTTTTTTTAAGTTATAATATATTTCATTTTTGTAGTTGCCCTCTTGATCAATAACCCTAACTAGCCTCATCCAAATAGCAACTATTTAACCCAAAAACAATAAAAACATTTACAATGGTGATTATATTTTAGCCAAAAAAAAAAAAAAAACTATTATACCACCAAAGAACCAAAAAATCATGTGTTATTGTAGAAGTTAAAACTAAATTTTTTGCAACTACAGTAAATTGGTATAAATACCACTTGACTGTAGCAAGTTATTAAAAAAAATACAATATTTTATTAAGATTATATCTCTTCCTTCAATTAAAAAACTCAAATTCTCTCTCTTCATTTATTATTTTAATGAGTTGTTCATATTATTTTAAATGAAGTAATAAAAAAAATAGAATATTTGATAATTGATATATTGTAAAGTAAGGTGATAAAATAGATAAAGTAACTTTTTAAAGTGCTAAAAGCTAAAATTTTTAGCACCACTACTATGAATGCTCTAACTTCGAAAAAAAAATAAAAAATCCTAGTCAGCCTAGTATTAAAAAAACATTATTTTGTTTTTGTATTTATCTTTGTTGGTAAATGATTACATCTTAATGTATTTAGAAACAACGATTTTGAGTATTTATAAAGTTTTAATACTTTATGGATGCCTATTTGGAGTTATACTCTGGCCCCTGCTAGCTTAAAATCCTAGGACCGTCCCTGTTGATAAGTTATAATTAGTTTGCGAATGAGTAAATGCATAATTCATTATTTTACACATTAATATTAATATACATATTATTTTAAGAAATAATAGAAATAAAATGATTACATGACCGTTAATATGGCTCAATAAAAGTGTAGTGACAATAAATGATATGTTTCAGCATTTAGATAATACTAGTCTCAAACTCAAGCAATGCATGAGAATAGATAATTATTTTGTAAATGTGGTATAATGTATAATTTTTTTTTTCTAAATTTTGTGGAAGATAATTTGATCTCCCTAAAACTTAAAAAAAGAATTCTAAAATTATTTTTTCACCTATCCATCTCTACAAATATATCATTTTATTAAATGGTGTTTTTGATTGATATTATTTCTTTTTGAAGTAGTCCATATTTTCCTAAATATATTATGTTATGCTGTGTTATATTTTACTCTTTTGTTTTTTTTTTTTCCTTTGTACAACTAAACTCTTTAAGTTTCAAATATATTATTCAAATGTCTCATTCTCTTAAAGGAAATTATCATGATAATCAAAACTCATCACAAAATTACACTTGATATTACTCAAATAGTTGACAGACACATTCCGATACATGGCCAATATTATATTTTAATATAAATTCAAATTCTCACTTCCAAAATAATTAAGTATTATGTCAAAAAAAAAAAAAAAAAAAACAAACAAACAAACAAACAAAAGTTATAAGAAGGAGAGAGGAGGTTTGTGATGGAGAATTCAAAAAACACACCACCAAAACCAAATCGTTTTAATCCAAAATAGTGTTACAAAAAAAATAAGAACATAATGATTCATAAACCTAAATTAAAGTTGCAAGAAAGAATAAGAGAGAGAGAAAGATAAAAAATAATCTCCTTTTTGGGAAGAGAGAATGTGAAAGGAAATAGCAAATTTATAGAAAATAAAAATAAGATGAAAAGAAGAATAGTCAAAATAATTGATATAGTCATGACTCATAAACACCAAATTACCCAAGTCATGCTATGTAATAGAATAATATTGTATTCTTACGTACTATCAAAACTAAATTGCATTAACCCATAGTAGAGTTCTAAATAACACAAAAGTTCACCAACCTAAAGTATATATACAAAAAACAAAATTTTAAAAAATCCACCATGAAAAAAATCAGAGAGAGAGAGAGAGAGAGAGAGAGAGAGAGAGAGATAGTGGGAATATATGTATAGAATTGGAGAAAGTAGCAAATTTATAGTAAGGGATGGGGATAAGAAGAGACAAAATAAATGGAAAAGGAAGGGATGGAGGAAGAGCAACATTAAAAATAAAATGGGAGAAATGAGAAGAAGAAAAATGGTTTGATTTGGGTTTTGAGAAGAAGAAAAAGTTGAGAGAGAGAGAGAGAGAGAAGGGGGGGGGGGGATAATGAAATGAATGAATGAAAAATGGTTTTTTTATTATATTATTTTATAAGTTGGTCATATTATTTTAATGTATTGAATGTTAAAATAGAAGATATGATGTAGGGTGTAAAGTTAAATACTATGGTAAAAGTAAAATAAATAAAGTATGCTTCAATATGTTAAAATGACTTTTAGCATAACACAACTGTTGCTATTGGAGACGGAGATCCTTTCCTTAAAATAAAATAATACTCTTTTTTTTAGTGAAAATATAGAAAATAAAATGATACTCTTGCCAAGCTTCTCCCCATCCAACTATACATTTTGTAATGCAGAACAGTAACTTATAAATGCTTTTTTTTTTTTACTACAAAGTTAATGATTCGCTCTTGAACATTATAGTGAAACAGAACAGGAGAATGTGATAGTAATATAATATCATCCTTCAATAATAATAAAAAAAAATAGCATGTAAATAGGACTCTAAGTAGACTCCCAAGACAAGAGTTCTTACTTCACCAAATCCTCAGACCTCAGTGGTAATTGGTAACTGGTATAGTTTGCACCCAATGTTATGTTTACGTACTTTGTGCAAAGCTCCACCATTATTAAGACCAATATGCCAATTTCATGAATTAACCAACCTGATCCCAAATAGATTTGTAAACCCTGGCCTTATAATTTAGAAGCCACTACCCTGAAGATCCATCTAATCCAAACCTATGACCCACCCTCAAATAACTCACCCTACCATTCAAGATTGACCAAGACCCACTGCCAATTGTATGACTCAACCTAATTGTATACCCCCAATCACAAAAAAGCACTTCACACCATGCTGAACCTAAAATATATTAAACTCAACATCAATCTCCTAAATATATATATATATATATATCCCCTCATCAATAACAACCTCAAGTTTTCCTACCCAACTTTAATTCACACACAACCAAAACCTACCCACATCATTCATAAACCATTCACTGAACCCAGATTCTGAAACCAAGATTTTCCACGCCAAATTAACTTGAACATTCATTAACAAAACAGAGATGGGCTCAAGCCCTCAACCTGATGTACCTTTCTTTTTGGTGGAAGAACTTCAGAATTATTCAGCAAAAACAAATTTATAGGACAGCAAGTACAAAGGTGCGTTTGTTTCACAATAAATATTTTGACCTGAATTCCCAAGAGATGGATAGACTAATTAAACACCTCAAATAATATCAGATTCTGTACAGTTTCCATTCATATATGCTAGCTATATTGACAGCAAGCAAAAAGAAAAATGGAGTCTTCAATGAACATCAAATATCCCTTCCCAACAAAAATTAAAATACATAAAAATAGCTTGTTGATAAAGAATCTTCTATGAACTACAGACATCAGTAGAAGATAAAATCAGTGAAAACTTGTTAGCAGCAAGAGTTTATTACAATATTCTTACAGTCTACAAGCTATGAATTACCTGCATCGGTTGTGAACTAGTGTCATGGAGTCCCTAGCTTGACACTCTTCCTTCAAGCATATCTTGGGCTAGGTTGCATAGACACGCCATTTTTGGCATCGTGTTGGTGTCTAACACGACGCGCAGGATTCCGGTGTCCGGCGGTGTCTTTTTTTTTTTTTTTTTTTTTTTTTTGACACGGCGCCGACACGTCCGACACACCAATAGTGAAAGAAAAAAAAAATAACAGATTTTGACAAGTGGACTTATCAATACCATTGATTTTGTGATAACCCTAAAACAATAAAGCAAGTTTAGAGTCTCTTAGACTGAAAGTTGAAATCACATCTCAAGTTCTTCTCAACCCACCCTCCCTCTGTTGCTGTCGTTGCTCTTTGTCCCTCGCCAGAGTTAGACCGGGCCGATCGGCGAGCTCCGACGACGATGTCGTGCCCTTTGTCCTTTGTCCCTTCCGATCTCTCTCTCTCTCAACATGGACAATAGGTCTGATCTCTTGATTCTCTTCTCTCTCTGTTTTTTTTTTTTTTTTCAGATATTAATTTGGTGAATGGGTGGGTGTACAGTTACTCACTTATTTATATAAGTTATAAAACGTTTTGCTTTTTGTTTTTTTTTTTTCACTGCTGTTGTGGGTGTCCTCTGTCCTATTTTTTATTTTTTTTTATTTGTGTGTGTCTTGCTATAGTTTTATTTATTTATTAAAGTTAAATATTGTAGGTGATTTTACTAAAATGAATACTGAAAATGAAAGTGAAAAATCATCAGCTGAGACAGTTGCTGCTCCTCTATGGAAATAGTGTTTGTTCATTCTAATCTTCGACTTCTTTCAAGGAGGAGGCCCGAGTACACTACAGAAGAATCTAAGAAGTGGGACATTAGTGGAGATAATTGGGATGAACCATTTGGAGGACCTGGGTTGCTTGAGATTACTTGTCTCACACTAGATGAGCCAGAGACGGAGATAGGTATTGTTGAGAATGATGACTATGTTGATGACGATGATGTTGTTGTTCTGTGATAATCTTGAAAGTTTAAAACTTGTTATCCTTTTATGTTTTTAGTTTGATGTTGAACTTGTTATCCTTTTATGGTTTGTACTCTAAACATTTTATATGTATTATTGTACTACTTTAGGTGTTAGTTTACTTATTTTTAGTTCTTACATAATTTAAATTCTAGACATAAATGTATTTTATGTCTAAAAATATTAAAAAATATGCCTAAATATAAATTTTAATTAATTATTTAACTGACGTGTCCCCGTCATGTTGTATCCTTATTTTTTAAAAATTGTCGTATCTTGTATCCTTGTGTCCATGTCCATGTCCATGCAACATAGATCTTGGGTTCAGTTTATTTGCCCTGACAAAACTCACTAGTCAACAACTACTAAATACATTCATTTTAAGAAAAACAATTACTGTGACACAAATTAAACCAATAATCATCACAACACCCCAAATGAAATTACCTCTATTTGTAACAACAGGATCTGGGTAGTAACCTCAATATCTAATCAAAACACAACCCAAATCAGTACAAATATCCCAAAAGTCAAATATGGGTTTAAAAAATTGTATAAGAAGCAAAAGGAGAAACTAACCAGATGGGTTAAGATTTCTCACTGAAGTGGAGCTCCTGAGATTGAAAATCCGAGTTTGAATGTGCTTTTCAAACAAGGGGTTAATTCGTCCCACCATGTTCATCAAAACAATGTCGAAAATCGCCAGCACTTCAAGTGGGTACCTAACCATCCTGGTGTACAAGTCGGAATCATAATCAAACACGTCGCGTGCATTGACTCTTTTGATCGCAATCTCATACTTCCCTTCCTTGAGCAACCCATCTTCCGACTGAGACGCCGTGGAACTGTCCCGGAAATGCTTCAAAAACCGATAAATCGCCCCAAACAAACGTCGGCCGAGCATCATCGGCGTCGTAGCCCTCACCAGTGATCTCGGTTAGTTTCAAGTCCAGTGATCTTTTGAGCACTCATTATGGACACAACAACAAGATTCATCATCAGATCAGTTGACTCTTTACTATATATGGAGTTGCCACCTGGTGTCAAGTTTAGGCCTAATGACGCAGAAATTGTTCTTTACTATCTTCTCAACAAGGTCCAAGGGAACCCAATCTTCGAGGATTCAATAAATATTACCGTCGATTGTGATGTTTTTGGGGATCCTAGCACGTGGATGAAGATTTTTCAAGAAACCCATATGGACCATCTCTATTTTTACACCAAACTGAAGAAGAAAAATAAGCACATTGAAAGATGAGATCTACCCATTCTGCAACTTGGAGAAGTCAAAGGACGAAGAGCTTTATGATGATAGCAAAACAATACACTATGGGTCTAAGCGAAGTTTCAGTTTTGTCGCTAACCTAAGAATGGCTTCAATGGCATGGGAAGGTGGACCATGAAAGAATACCGACTTGACGGAGAGTTTGCAAACACGACTAATCATGTAAGTTTTATTTTCCTTGATTTTCTATATTTAAAATTCATATTGCTCTGTTTCTTGATTTTATTTGAAATATTGTTTGGTGCTCAAACTTGATTGCTACATTATTTTGTATCTGTGTCCAAGTTAATAAATTTAGGCTAGCAATTTGATTTTCGGCTCATTTACTCAAATGGGTATACCTTATTTTATTGATTTATTTCTTAGATTTCAGTCACTGAATTTATGTTACTGCACGTGTTGTTGAGGATTTGACCAGTTTTGTCAAGTGGCCATTTTGAATTTAGGGGTTTAATGTTTGTTTGGACTGCATGTATATATGGAACTCCATGGTTATACTTGCTGTTTGTAAATTCAGAATTCTAGAGGTTGTGGATTTTAGTTATAGTGATCCAATTTGTGATCTGGGACTGTTGAAAACAGTGTGTGATATTTCTTGTTACTCTACAGCCGATTAGTTCCCATTTTATTTGGTTGCTATAATTAATGGTGACCCAGTATTGGTTTTTTAACGATGCTTGTTTAATATTGTTGCATATACATATTGTTCAAATTAAGTTATTGGGTGAGATTTATAAATACGCATGTGTGTGTGAGAACGTTTATGATTTATTTTGCTGCATGTATATGTCAGAATATCTAGCAAAGGATGCACCTGAGAATAGATGAGTGTGAACATTTTTATCTGAATGATGCTTAATTGCTTAATGTTGCATATTGTCCAAAGTTATCTGATTATATTTATTATAGAATAAACAAACATGGATTTTTTTCTCCATGCACAAGTTTCCTAATTTACTTCTTTAATAATTAAAAAAGGCACAATGCAAATATTTCAATATGGTTTAAACTTCTCCCTAAATGTTTTTATTGTTGTTGTTATTGCAGGATAATTATGTCATTTGCTGCATTTCAAAGAAGGAGAATGTCTAGAAGACTAATATCTAAGATCTCGTTGGGCAAGAGATAGAACATCTCCAATCTAGATTAATTTTTTTTTAACAGAAAGTTTAAAAAAAAAAAAAAAAAAAAAAAAACACTAATTTCACAGTACTTCATTTTCATTATTTCTTAATTAGTGCTATTTCAATTTTTTGGGTCATTTTCTGAATGATTTACAACATTTTTTAATGATTTTTTTCAAAATTATTAGATTAATCGTGGTGTTAACATCTTATTTTGATGTATTTGTTCCTATTTGACCTTTGCTTATCTTGAGCATGTATATGATGTTAGTAATTAACACTAATTTCACAGTATTTCATTTTTATTATTTCTTAATTAGTACTAATTCATTTTTTGTCATTTTCTGAATGAGTCTTTCTTACAGTTTTTTTTTTTGTTGGTATTTTCAAATTTATTATAGATTAATCATGTTAATACTATCTTATTATTATGATGCATTTGTTCCTAAATTTGACCTTTGCTTTATCTTGAGCATGTATGATGTTACTAATTAACATGTTCCGATCAAAATGGGAAGAATACCATTGTGAAATGTGTCATTCCGACGGAACACATGCTCTGAAATTTTGGAAAATAACTAAGGGAAAATTCAATAAAATTTTCAACTTTTAAGCCATGCCATGCCATTTCGAAACATAAATAAAAGAGAGGAGGAGAGGATGAAGGAGATATATATGCAATACAAGATGAACAACTTAATTAACTGTACCTTAGGATCTTTATGACTCTTATTTAGACTAAAGAGTGATACTGGTAAGCTTGTTTAAAAGTTATAACTAAGTCCTCTAAAAAAAAAAAAAAATTCTAAGTGTATTAGACTATTAGTTACAAAATCTTTCAATTTTCCTTATTTCTTTAATTTTGCTTCTTTTAGAAAAAATGATAATAATAATTTCCTTTTGGTATTAGTGGATAGGTAAGAAAATAAAATTCAAAGAAATTAGTAGACAGTTTTTCACACTAGATTTAGTGTACGTGCTGAAACCAAGTGGTGGTACATGCAAACACTAAAAATGCATGCAAGCCAATAATTGGTTGTCTTGGTTGGACTTTGAGCTAAGTACGACCTTCACAAAGAAATATTATTCAGCAATAATCAATTCTCTAATCCGGGGCCTATAAGTATTCCCAGATTACATCATATATTGAAAGAAAATAAAATATAATTACAACAACAAATAAAGACACCGGATGGGTTATCCTCTCTGTTGAGGTCCAGAGGCTTGTAAGTAAACACATTGTTTAGCTAGTACAGTATATTAGCAAAATAGTAAGATCATTTTATGCTGGAGTGAAGAAATTCCATTAAATGTAGTCTCAAAATGATTCTTAACCCAAAAGAAAGAAAAAGGTAGTCTTGAGATACGTACGTCTAACAAATGGTTTGCTAACGGAAAGTTTTGGTGAATTAGCTAATTGATGATGAAAATTGCAAAATAGATTGAGAAAGACATATTTGAGGTGCCAAAACCCAAAAGCCCCCAAAATCCTGAAGTCACACATCTAACAATAATCAATCTTAAGGAAGAGTATTTAAGACTAGGCCTTGAACATGGCCTTACTCCAACAGGATTTCTCTTATAAGTTTGTACCTTTTTATCTTTATAATTATGTAAACAATAATCTAAGCTTGGTATATGGTCAAGTAACTTGTAAGTTGTAATTCAACTAACACATTTTGGTTGAAATTTTTTACTTAATAGCATAATATTAAGAAATTTTTTGTAAATAGCACATGACCAAACTTATTTAGTTAGGTAGCACTTTTTTGGAACTCAAGTTCCAAGTGAAACTCGAATTTACCAAACTCAAGTTCCAAGCATTTTGTTTGATCTGATTGCCATAATACTTAGAACTTGAGTTTGGTAAACTCGAGTTTCACTTATTTAGTTATGTAACACTTTTTTTTGAAAAAAATTGCTAAATAACACAATTCCAAACTTATTTAATTATGTAGCACTTTTTTAGAACTCAAGTTCCAAGTATTATGTTCGATCCGATTGCCATAATATTTGAAACTCGAGTTCCAAAAAAAAAAGGCTACACAACTAATTAAGTTTGACCTGGTGCTTTTTTCCTAAATATTTCAAAAAGTTATGCTGTTTGGGAAAAAAAAAAAAAAAAAAGAGGCCCAATTTGGTGTTTACAAGGGAAAAAATTTATCCATCAAATTATCACAAAAATAAATAAATAAATAAATAAAATGGTATATTTTCCTTTGGCTTTTCTGGGGGCCAAAATAAATAAATATATTATTAGATTCCATTCCTATGTTTATTGAGTCTCTATTTCTTTGTATATAGTCTTTTGCATTTTTGTAAGAAAAAAAAAATCTTATTATTATTATTATTATTATTGAGATGAAGTCTAAACAATTCTTATTAAGATAGTTAATACTAGCCTTCAAATAAATAATTAGTTTTTTATGTTTAGGATACTTCCCTAGTGACAATTGCCTTGTGGATGCTTGTTCGTGTTCCCATGTTTGACGCATACACTCAACCTTTACTTGACAAAATGTGCATCTTTCCCTCTTTGTGAGAGATCTTTTTGACAATTAATATTTATTTATCTTCTTGCTTTTCTAAAGCTCTTCTAATTTGATTTTTAGGGGCAGGGTTTTAATTTATACTAGTCGCTAACTCGTGCGATGCACGGGAAAACTATTAGAAAATAATAAAGCATGCATATATTAAAATACAATTTAAGTTCATGTGTGCTTGCAAGGGATACATACCTAAATAGTTCTTGCGGTAGAAATAACATAAAACTGATATCACAGAAAATTTAGCCACATAGTAGTAATATATAAATCTCTTAAAACCTAAACCTAAACCTAAACCTAAACGTAAGGACTAAATATTTATGCGCCTTCTCTTGCTTTCCTGATGTATTTGGTTAAAAACATAAAACTGATGTCATGGAAAATTTAGCCACATAGTAGTAATATATAAATCTCTTAAAACCTAAACCTAAACCTAAACGTAAGGACTAAATATATAAACAAACTAACCTTACAAAAGCTGAACTTTATAAGCTAAAATCTATACCGTGAGTTGTAGATCTTAAATGCTATATCATGCATTTAGGGCTTCCTACATCTGGAGAGAGAGAGAGAGTTTGTAGAAACCAAAGAAAATCTCTCTATAACTTAAGAAACACAATATAATAAAATCAAAGAGATAAAATTTTCATAGGACAAAATATTATAGATAATTTAAAAGAATTTTGGTTTAACTCTTGAACACCGCAACTCCATAAAACTCATACTAATAATAATATTTTATGATAGCACAATTAGAATTTTGGTGGAAAATTGTGATGCCAGCAAAGGATTCGGTTTTATATATATATATAGATGAGTATTCAATAGTGAACAAAGTACTATGTATTAATTAATATATAAACAAAACTAACTTTACAAAAGCTGAACTTTACAAGCTAAAATCTATACCGTGCATTGTAGATCTTGAATACTTTAGGGCTTCCTACATCTGGAGAGAGAGAGTTTGCAGAAACCGTGACTTTATATTTCTTAACTTAAGAGAGGGGTAAGGTTGCTAGGGTTTTGTAGATCTTGAATGCTTTAGGACTTCCTGCGTCTGGAGAGAGAGAGAGTTTGCAGAAACGGTGACTTTATATTTCTTAACTTGAGAGAGGGGTAAGGTTGCTAGGGTTTTGAGGAGTTATAATTTTTATTTATTTTTTATTTTTTAAATATTGTGCTGACGTGGAAAATTGTGGTGCCAGTAAAGGCTTCGGTTTTATATATATATATTTTTTTAAATATTGTGCTGATGTGGAAAATTGTGGTGCCAGTAAAGGCTTCAGTTTTATATATATATATATATAGATAGATTAGAAGCTATGGGAAGCATTGTATAGGTCTTATTACTTCGGCTTTTCTAGGGCCCTACAGAACTCTAGGGAGTTATTCATATACTAATTTTGTGATACACACACATTCTTGGATATATCTGTTTATATTTTTATCTTCTTGTAACATGAATGATAAGGGTAATTCTTGAAGTCTAAGTAAAGGTGATGGACCGGGTTTATGAATAAGTTTTATGAGTTTTTTTGGCCAAAATGGCCCATTAGCATTAATTTTTGAAATATTTAGCAACAGAGCACTGTTTCGGAAATAATTAGGGAAATACCACTTTTTCTGGTACTCGAGCATGGTGAGCTCGAGTACCATCTTTTCATTGGTCAAACATCTTCTCAAAAAAAAAAACGCCGCTATAGGGCCCGAAAACGTCACTATAGGGCTTAAAAACGCCACTATAGGGCCCCTTGAACCTGTTATGGGGACTTATAAAAAAAAAAATTGCAGGAAAACGCCGCTATAGGGCCCGAAAACATCACTATAGGGCTTAAAAACGCCACTATAGGGCTCCTTGAATATGGGACAATGGTGGATTAAAAAAACATGGTACTCGAGCTCCCCAAGCTCGAGCACCAGAAAAAGTGGTATTTCCCTAATTATTTCCGAAACAGTGCTTTGTTGCTAAATATTTCAAAAATTAATGCTAATGGGCCATTTTGGCCAGTTTTTTTTACTACATGTCCGGGACAAAGCCCAACTTCACTGGAACGGGTAACACTATTAAAGGAAAGGAGATTAACAAATGGGTTCACAAGCTTTGAATATGACCTTTGTTTTCGTTCAGTTCACCTCCAAGACGAGCTCATAGTCCTCTTAGAAGGTCTCCTATTGGTCGTATGCGTACTCCTCTTATTCGTACAACTGCTTGCTCACGACGGAGGTAACTTTTCTAAATTGTTTCTAATCCTAAGCATGATTGATCTGGTTTTCTAGTTGTCTGAATTGTGTCAGCTCTCTTTTATTTGCTTTACATATATGTCCGATTTATTTCAGTAGGATGGGAATAAGGTTTATGAATTTTTTTTTTTTTAATATGGGTCTCAAAGTTGCAGAGCTCTGATATTACTTGTAGAATTGCTTCATTTGAGTGTATGCCAGCAAATTTCTTTGTATGCGTACATGAGAAGTAGTGGACTTGTGGGTTGTAGCGGAGGACATTTTGGTAGAAATTGTAGTAGTGCTGTATGAAATGCTGTTCAATATGGGTTGTGACGTGCCTTGTAAACATTGCTGTTCATTGTGGGTTGAAGTAATTTCTTTTAGCCCTTTATGGGGCTTGGGTGACAGATAGAAGGTATTGGATATGTATAGGTTTTAATATAGCCATGAAATGTTTGGATCATCACTATCTTGTTTGACAATACTGGTATATCCAAGGGCAAGACTCTACGACTCCACCTGTCTTCAATTTAGTTTTGTTTATAAGTTCTATCATGCCCATTGTTCTTATGATGTCACCCTGATTTTTGCAACTTACATAAAGACTATGTTGGTTCTGAACTTGAGTTGCAATATTATGTTGGCTTCAATTTCATTCTGCCCCCTCTTTTTTTTTTCAAATTTTTAATAGGCTCAGTATGTTGTTGAGTTTTGCAAAATGCTATTTCCCTTTGTTAATTTGATTTGTGCTGTTAATTTGTATTACTTTTTTACTTAAGCATGCCTTTCTCTGTGGGGGTGGTGTTTACAATAGAGGTCGAGCACCAGTTGGAAGACGTGGGCAATCATCATCCTACTCTGGATCACCTAGTCCACGCAAGGTTATTGTTTGTTATTTTTTGTTTAAAAAGAGAATTCCTCCTACTAGATACCTTACATTGCTTATTCTTTCTAATTGTAACAGTTACCTCGGAGATCAAGGAGTCGTAGCCCGAGAAGGTAATTTCTATCCGTAAATTGGTCATGTCGGATAGGAAGTTCCATATTTCATTTTCTTGCTTGTTATGTAGACTTTGACCAAGTTCGCTGCTTTTGATTGGTATCTTTTATTTATTTATTTATTTACATTGGATATGTGCAAACGGGTTCGCGTTAGATTCAAATTAAAGATATTAAGTTGGGTTTGACACATCAAACTTGTTTAATTGAAGGTCAATTTTACCAATTTATCCATAATTTTTAATTATTGATGACTTTTTTGGTATCTAGTTATATATTTATATACACTAGTAAGTTGTTCGTGCTATGTATGGATAATACTGTAATGTTTTATGTAAGATGGTTTTGGAAAATATTGTATATATATCATAGTGTAATTGTTATAAAACTCTGTTAGTAATGAGTTCATCATAAAAAGTAACTATTATGAATTGCACACATTTCAAGCTACAAAATGATGAAATAAAGCTGGAAAAAAAAAAAAAAAACCTTAATGAACCAAACGTTAAAATCCTCTATCCATACATTATTGAAATTCATAGAAAAGAAAGCACACAACATATAGATCATTATACAGTCACCATTAAACCAAAACTTAAAACAAATAAAATAAAATAAAATAAAAAATCATTTAACCAAAACTAGGAATGGCAACGGGTCGGGTTCGGGCCGGGTTTTTCTATACTCGGACCCGACCCGCGGGCCAAGACCCATGGCCCGAACCCGGCCCGTTAACTAAGCGGGTTTTTTTCCCGGGCCTCGGACCCGCCTCAACCGGGCCCCGTTAAAGGATTGGGCCCAATTCGTGGCCCAACCAAAAAAAAAAAAAAATTCAGATCCAAACACAATCACAATCACAATCACAAACACAAACACAAACACAAACAAAGAAATCACAAACACAAATTTCAGATCTACATTTTCCCTTTCAAAATCACAATCCAAACACAAATTTCAGATCTATGATTTTCATTTTTCCCTTTCAGAAATCATAAACACAAACACAAATACAAACACAAATTCACACGATTGAGGCAAACTGAACCCAGAAAAAAAAATAGAAAAAAGAAAAAAAAATGGAGACAGTGCGAGATCGGTGACGGCGAGGACGAAACGGAGTTGAGACTTGAGAGAAACGGGAACGGCGAGGACGAAACTGCCTCCTTCCCTTCTTAAATCTGTCGGAATGGCGAGGATCTTTAGCTCTTTTGGTATCGATACTTCCATATGTTAGAAACGAGAGTCCTGCTAGCTCTTTTCTGATGAGTTCATAATGTTCATCACGCTATACATACGGCTTGTGGCTGTGCGTGTGAGATCACTGAGAGATGAAGAGATGAGAGGCAGTGATTGAGAGAGCTGAGGAGATGAGAGGCGTGAGAGGCTGAAATGAGGAGAGGAAATGAAAATTTAGGGTTTAACTCTATATATATATAGGAGGGTAATTTAGTAATTTTATATATAATATAATCGGGTCGGGTTTTTTTTTTAAAACCCAGACCCGACCCGGACCCGCTTCGGGTTTTTTTTAAAAAACCCATACTCGACCCTATTCTTTATCAAACTGGGTAAAATCCGGCCCATTAGGGTCGGACCGGGCCGGGTATCCACGGGTCGGATCTAAATTGCCATCCCTAACCAAAACTCAATTTACTATAGGAAAAATGTCAATATGTATTTCTTTATTGAAATATCAAGAGACTCACTCAAGAAAGAAGCTTGGAGTCTAAAGAATGTTGATTGAATAGTTGTGTTGTTTTTCTCTGCAAATTCAATTGCCATCGACTAAATCCCCTCCAACCAAGACGATACCTGCTTGAACCCTATAATCCGAATTTAAGATTTAAAATAGGTTTAGTTTTTGTTTATTTTGAACAGACCGATCTAATCAAGCCATATGCTAAGATTAAACAAACTTGAAAAGGACATTGACAATGAAACTTTTACACTAAATTAAACAATTATCAACTTCTCAATTCTAGACTTCTGGCATCTTTTGGAAATTGATAAACAAAATAACACAACCTATAAAAGAAAATAGCAAAACAAAGAATCTCACAATCTTAACCCTACTGATTGTAAGTGAAGAACTTAATTTTTGAAAGTAGCAAAAGATATCATGGCCACTTAATGTGCGATGGACAGCCACTACTAGCTACAACAAAAGATTACAAGAGCAACAGGTTTCTTCTATTAGCCAGGTGTTTTAAAAAATTGTGAGCATGGAAACAAAATTTGAGAATAGCAATAGTTTCAGAAATTTAACTATAAAAGGGGTTTTTTTAGGGAAAGAAAGAGAATGGAGACATAAATTCGAAGTTGAGAGGGGAAGGCAAAGTGTGAGAGAGAGGTTGGGGAGTCAAAGGTTTAGCAGCAAAGTTTCTTATGAAACGAGCTCTTAATATTGAGGCAATTGCAAAAACTTCCACGTTTTAACAGTGTTATTGCATTGGCTAGTTGGGTTTTCTTCAAGGGAATTGGGAAACAGATTACTTTTTCTTACTATTCTTACTCTTGCTTGAAAATTTTTCTTGTGTTTACAACGGAAGAATTGTCACAAAGCTGGACAAAACTATCTCTCTCAGAGAGAGAGGGTCCAGGTTGCTGCTTAGAGAGTGAATTCAGCTCACAAGAACATATTATAGCAGCAAAGTTTCTTACGAAACGAGCTCTTAATATTGAGGCAATTGCAAAAACTTTCACTCCTTTGTGGCAGTCGAAAAGCGGATTCAAGGTCAGAAGTCTTGGTGATCATGTAATTCTGTTCATATTTGAAAATGCAAGTGAAGTAGACAAGGTCCTTAGTGCAGAGCCATGGAGTTTTGATAAACACTTAGTGATTATGCAGAAGTATGATAAGAGCATGGTTGTGGAAGAACTGAAATTTGAGAGGACTCTTTTCTGGGTGCAAGTTCATGGGATTCCTTACAAATATCTAAATGTCAAGGCGGTCGAGAAAATATGTGAAGTTGTAGGACAAGTTATACACTCGGATAATCCAGTAGAAACTGAGGGTGAAAATTTCATGAGGATTCGAGTGGGGTTGGATGTATCTCTGTCGCTTTGTCGTGGTAGAGTCGTATCTCTGGAGAATGGAAAAAAAACTTGGATCACATTCAAATGTGAGCGTCTTCCAAATATATGTTACTGGTGCGGTAGACTGGACCACAATGATCGGGATTGTAAAATTTGGTTGGAAAGTGAAGGGAGTTTAGCAGAAAACCAGAAGCAATTTGGCCCATCTCTACGTGCTCTGCCGTTTTCTCCAGCAAGGCGAAGTGTCGTGGCTGTACCAGGCTTCTACACCCCTAAGCGCAAGCCAGCAACTCCACTTGCCAGTGTGACCAGGCCTGAAGAGGAGGGTTTCACCAGCGATGAACCACCACCTATGGAGGAGCAGACGGTGGTGTGCAGCCTGGAAGCGTCAGTCAACACTTTAAATGCTCAATTAGTGGTTTTAAAGACCACTAAGGAGCCGATTCAGTCCAAAAACGGCTATAGTGGTTTTAAAGACCACGTTCCTAAAAATACTCCATACAATCCGGAGCCCATTAATATAGCAGTTGATGACACATTTAAGCCCGAAAATTCTGGAGCTAGCTGTGATTCTCCTTCAACGAATACAGGAGACTTTATTCTAATTAATGCCTCGAATCAATCAATAAGGCCCAATCAATTCCAAACAACGGCTACACTGAAACCTACCCATCCAAATATTTCACATGAATCTTTGGCACGTGAGATGCATGAGATTACTAGGGCTAAAAAAAAACCTAGCACGTGGACAAGGTTGGACAGAGCAAGCACAACCCAGAAAGTATGTCCATCTGTTTCTACAGGTGCATGTAAACGAAATTTTTCGGATGTGGATGACCATTCAAAATTACCTAGTAGCAAAAGATAGGTTTTGAAGGATGGTGCTGAATTTTCTTTCCAAGTGGTGGAGGCTAAGGATCAGCCCCGCCAACAGTCATGAATTTTTTAGTATGGAATTGTCGTGGGCTTGGGAACCTGCGTACAGAGAAGGAGCTTGGAAATATCATCCGGGCAAAAGATCCCTCTATTATGTTTTTAGCCGAAACATGGCCAGATGAAGCTAGGCTAGACCGAGTTCTTCACAACATAAATTTTGATCACAAGTGGGAGGTCCCTAGTGAGAGAGGGGGCGGACTGGTACTTTTTTGGAAGCGAGATGTCAATGTGACCATTGAGGATTCTCATAGGTATTTTATTGATGTAACTTTTGATAAAAATAAGGAAGCGGAATGGAGATTCACTGGATTTTATGGAGAGCCTGAGACTCATCGGAGAATGGAAGCTTAGAATAAATTAAGGGGCTTAAACAATAGGCCATCTACCCCTTGGCTTTGTGCGGGGGATTTTAATGAAATTAGTAGACAAGATGACAAAATGGGGGGAGCTTTGAGGGGCCACAACCAAATGCAAATTTTCAGAGATGTTATTGATGAATGCGGTTTCATTGACTTGGGATTTGAGGGACCCAAATTTACGTGGAGCAAACACTTTTCTAATGGTCATTCCATATGGGAACGGTTGGATAGAGGTTTGGCAAATAGTGAATTCCTTCTAAAATATCCAGGCTCAAAGGTGTCCCACCTTAGATGCATGTCATCAGACCATGTACCAATTTTTATAAACCTCTTGGGTTTGGAGACCCCACCTAGGAAAAAGGTGTTTCGTTTTGAGGAGATATGGCTATCTGATTCAAGCTGTGGTGAAACAGTGGAGGCGGCTTGGAGGAATGGTGAGGAGGGTGACATTTTGAAAAAAGTATAAAAATGCAGTAAAGATTTGGAGTGGTGGGAAAAGAATTGTTTTGGGAATGTTAGAAGAGAGTTGGAAGAGAAAAAAAAATTGCTAGCGAAAGCTGAGGTTGATGCTTTGAGGAGAGGAGATAATACTCGGCTTAGAGAATTAAAAGTTGAAATGCATGTCCTTATGGATAGGGAAACCTGATTATGGAGCCAAAGATCAAGAGTTTTATGGTTGAAAAATGGTGATAGCAATTCCAAGTTCTTCCACAACAAAGCAACTTAGCGGTTTAGGAAAAATTCAATTCTTGGAATTAAAGATAGAAGTGGAAATTGGCAAGAGCAACCAGATTTGATTGGAGATATCATTGTTGATTTTTTTGGGGAATTGTTTACCACATGCAATCCGGCCATGGAAGATGATTCACTTTCCTTCATGCCACAGCTAGTTACAGATGAGATTAATGAGCAGCTAACAGGAGAATTCATGGATTGGGAAATCCAAGAAGCACTGAAACAAATGGCGCCTCTAAAAGCACCAGGTCCAGATGGGATGCTACCACTTTTCTACCAGCACTTTTGGGGGTTGATGAACCAAGAGGTAACATCTACAATTCTTACTTGGCTGAATTTAGGTAAATTGCCTCACCCAATAAATCATACATTCATCACCTTAATCCCAAAAGTGAAAAATCCTGTATTAGTATTTGAATATCGCCCTATAAGTCTATGTAATGTTTTGTACAAGATATTTTCCAAAGTTCTTGCAAACAGATTAAAAAAATTCATGCCAAAACTTATAACTGAGCATCAATTTGCTTTTGCAAAAAATAGGCTTATTTCAAATAATGTTTTAGTTGCTTTTGAGACTTTACATTGTATGAAAAATCATAACTTGGGAAAAACAGGTTTTATGGCTGTCAAGCTTGATATGAGCAAAGCATATGACAGGGTGAAGTGGAGTTATCTACAGAAACTGATGGAGAAAATGGGATTTTGCACAAGGTGGATTGAATTAATTATGGAGTGTGTTAGTACTGTCTCATATTCCATTCTAGTGAATGGTAAACCGAAGGGGTTAATTAATCCAACAAGAGGCATACGGCAAGGGGACCTTCTCTCCCCCTTCCTCTTCCTTTTATGCACGGAAGGATTACATGGCCTAATCATAAAAGCTGCAAGAGCAAAGGAAATCAACGGCTTCTCTCTTTGTAAGAGAGGCCCCAAACTAACCCACTTATTTTTTGCAGATGACAGCTTGCTTTTTTGCAAGGCCAACCCCCAAGAATGTGGAAATGTACTCAAAATATTGTCGGAATATGAAGCGGTATCGGGCCAAAAAATCAATAGAGAAAAAACATCCCTTTTCTTTAGCAAGTCCACGAAAGAGGAGGCTAGACAAGAGATAAAAAGAGTGCTGGGGGTGCAAGAGATAAAATTTTATGAGAAATATTTGGGGCTGCCTTCATTGGTGGGAAGGGGAAAAAAGCAAGCTTTAGCTATATAAAGGAGAGGGTTTGGAGAAAATTACAAGGGTGGGAAGGAAAGCTTTTGTCTCAAGTGGGTAGAGAAGTCCTAATCAAAGCAATTGTCCAAGCCATTCTGACATATATCATGGGATGTTTCAAAATACCTTTGGGTCTATGTCATGATATTGAAGCAATGGTTAAAAAATTCTTTTGGGGGCAGCGGGGTGATAAAAGGAAAATACATTGGATTAAATGGTCGGAGTTGACGAAATCGAAGCTAGATGGAGGAATGGGTTTTAGGGACCTTGCATTGTTCAATGACTCGCTTCTAGCCAAGCAAGCATGGCGACTCCTACATAATAAAAATACTCTTTTTTACAGGATATTCAAGGCAAGATTTTTTCCTCATTGTTCATTCATGGAAGCCAAGGAGTCGACAACTGAGTCATATGCTTGGAAAAGCATTTTGAAGGGAAGGGAGGTGGTTATCAAAATGGGTGCAAGATTTTGGGTTGGCAATGGAAAAAACATTAAAATATGGCAGCACCATTGGCTTCCCATTAAACATCCACCTTTAGTTACTTCTCCAATCATCGAGTCTATGGAGGATGCTACGGTTGATTGTTTAATAGATGAGACAACAGGGAATTGGGATGCTGAAATGTTGGAGGGAGACCTTATACCAGCTGAAGCTGAACTTGCAAAGAAGATCCCACTTGCTTGAAGCCAGACTGAAGACTCTCTATTCTAGCCTTTCATGGCAGATGGGCAATACAATTGCAAGTTTGGATATCGTTTTCTAAAGGAGTTGGAGACCGGGGTTGAAGAAGGTACACAATCGGAATTGGAAAAGAAATTTTGGAAAAGCATTTGGTCATTGGATGTTCCAAACAAGTACAAAAATATTTTGTGGCGTGCGTGTAGAGAATCTCTCCCAACAAAGTCTAACCTGAAAAGAAAAACA
Organism: Quercus robur; assembly: GCF_932294415.1. Lineage (NCBI taxonomy): Eukaryota > Viridiplantae > Streptophyta > Magnoliopsida > Fagales > Fagaceae > Quercus > Quercus robur. The sequence goes on from NC_065537.1 coordinate 19,020,125, forward strand.
ATTATTCCAAACCCAACCTGTGATAGATGTGCTTCAATGGCAGAAGACACGCTACATGCTCTCTGGGGCTGCTCAAGTTTGAATGTAGTTTGGAATGATGACAAGTGGAGCTTTCGGTCAAGGGAGGTCTTCACTGATTTCAAGCACCTATGCGGATGGTTAATGGAGAATGGGAAGCCCCTTGAGCTCTTTGCTATCCAAGTATGGTGTATTTGGCACCAAAGAAATCAATCTCGGCTACAACAACCTTGCTGCCTAACTAAGGACCTGAAACTAACTGCACAGGAGCGCTGGGATGAGATCATATCAGTCAATCCTCTGCCAAACCTGATCAGACCAGAGCCCAAGCCAAAATGGACAGCCCCTCCATGGAATAAATATAAGATCAATTATGATGCAGCAATCTCAAATGCAGAAAACAAAGCAGGGATTGGAGTGGTTGTTCATGACTGCAATGGCGAGGTAATGGCATCCTTAATTCAGCAATTGGAGCAAGCATACCAGCTTGTGGAAGTGGAAGCAATTGCCGCGTGCAGAGCAGTGGAGTTTGGCAGCGAGATCGGAGTGGACTGTGCTATTGTGGAGGGTGATTCAGAAGTGATAATGAAGGCTTTGAGGAACAATGACAATGGATTAACTCCTTTTGCACCACTGATAAATGATGTCTCTTTATTTTCGAGTTTGTTTTCAGAATTGTCATACTCTCACATTAGGAGAGATGGCAATAAAGTTGCTCATAGTTTAGCTAGACTAGCTTTGATGACACCAGGTTGTACCGTGAGGATGGAGGATGTCCCATCTCGCACCTTACCCTTTGTTCAGGTTGATTTGGCCGTGTTTTGATTTTAATTAATAAACGTCTTCTTTCTCCACAAAAAAAAAAAAAAAAAAAAAAAAAAAAAAAAGGCAAAAACTAAAACATCATTTTGGAGGAAAGTTGTGATTAATGCATCTGCACAATTACAAAGGCAGAAACTTTTTTAAATAACCAACGTAAAAACTTGCCTTACCAACAACAAAAAAAATATATTAATAGAGGAGGGAGACTCTATTTATGAGATGTGAGTATGTAACTATATCACCAAAAAATAATAATGGTTCCCATAGAATAAAATAAAATAATAATGATTATCATATCATATACTATATATAATAGCAGAAGCCTTTTTCTGCAATTAAGGAGGTGCTGACGTATATGTACTAGCAAAAACTGAGAGAAAGTGAATTTCTACAACTAAAACAAGTATAACTTAAAAAAGTGATATATTACATTGTTTGGTAACGCTACAACACCCATTAAAACCACTCATCATAAATAACAAAAAAATAGCCGGTTAAAATTGATAGTTACTCGGTGTATGTATATAAAAAATACTAACCGGTTAAAATACGATGGATATGGAGACAGAAATAGAGAGGCAATGAGACCTGGAGAAAGAAATAGAGAAAGAGGCAGAGTTAGAGACATCTCAGGCCAGTACCGCCGTCGGGCTCTGACCACCAAAATTCTTGCTTCCGTACCGACGATGCACTGTCACAGAGTGATTTTTTTTTTTTTTTTTGCTTTCTTTTTTTTTTGATTTTTTTATTATAAATTTTTATAAGTAAAAACCTAAATCTAGCGATAACTATGATTTATGTTTATTGCAATTTGGGTTGCTCTCCAGACTTAGACCGCCGGAACTGCAAGCACACAGAAAGAAACCTATATGCCATACATTCGCCACCCAGATCGTTGAAACCGGCTCCGATATTTTTTCTTTCCATTTTTTAGATTTGGGTATGAAATGTTACATTAATTGACTTTTTTTTTTTTTTTTGAATCAGTTTAGATTTGATTCGTTTTTTGTTTTGGTTTTTTGGGTTTTCTATCAAAGGATAGAGAGTCCGATCAAGGATAAAAAGAAAAGGATAGAAACAAAGACCAACCACCCTCCTTCTATACAATTAGACCATCGTAACCACAAGCACACAAAGATCCACCCAGATCTTCTGCCATCGCCATAAGCCTCTACTCACTACCCGACTGTCGGAATCACTACTGGTAAAGTTATGTTTTAAATTTAAAAATTTAGGGTTTTTGGTTTTTATTTGGAGAATCAATTGGGTGTTAATTATGATTTAGATTGGTATTTTAGGTCAGATTTGGTTTTGATTAAGGGATACGAAGATAGAGGAACCAAGCAGAGTTCGTAGGCGACAAGAGAGAAGAAATATCGAAGGCCGGCCATTGTGCATTCCCTCGCCAGACTTGGGTCACTAGAACCGCAAGCACACATGAAGGAAAAACTATGGACCACCAACACTGTTAGGCCATATATCTGCCACCCAGATTGTCAGAATCGGAACCAGTACAATTTTTTTCTCATTTTTTAGATTTTGGCATTCGAGTATGAAACGTTACTTTTGATTGAGTTTTTTTTTTGTTAATATGTTTACATTTTATTCATTTTTGTTTTGGGTTTTTGGGTTCTCTATCAAAATGTTTGTTATCTCAATTTTAGGTACTTGCTTTTGTTCTGTTTTTTAGAATACAAAAATCACTAAAAATATTGATTTCAGTTTGGGTGCTTCTGTTTCTAATCTTTACGAAACCATTGAGATTAAATAATTATAGGATTGAAATCATTGGGTATTTCTGTTTCTAATATTTATTTTCCTTTTTCAATCTTATATTAGGTCTTTCTGCCAGAACATCATACACCCAGATAAAGTCTGTAAGACACAGAGAGACAGACTGTATACCTGTGAAGTTATTGTTCCTAATGTATTAGGTAAGCAATACAAAATGTTTTAATGCTGTTGTGGTTTTGTTCTGTTATTATTCTGTTTCGTCATTGATACCTATAATTTTTGTGTGTGTTTGAGTGTGTGTGTGTGTGTGTGGCATATTGAGTTCCTGTTGGGTTTTCATTGTTGGTGGGAAAGTAACTTTTTCCTTTTTATTTTCCAACACAGTAATACCCCGTAAGGGCATGACTATGTCTGCGATCTCCGACCCAACCTCAGTATCAGACCATTCTCTATTGGTAATTTTTAATTAATCTATGACTAATTTCTTTTCCTATTGTCCATAATTATGCTTGCTGTCAATTTTGGAATTTTGATTCCTAACCCTTTTTCCTCTCTATTCTATTTTTTGGTTGAAGTGAAGGAAGCACCCTAGAAGTTCAAATACTACCACCTGAGTTGTTATTAGGGTATGGGTACTGTAAAGTGTGGAGAGACAGAACAAAGGGCTGTCTCCACCAGCCTACAGCCACCGTTAGACAGTAGAATATTCTTTTCTGCGATAAGAGTTCATAACCAAGTAAGTATGCTATTCATAAATTACCATTGTTTCTTTACTTTCTTATATATATATATATATATATATTAAAGTTTAGGCAGTTTCTCTTTACCTATGTGCTTGACATTTTCTTTCTTAATCTTCTTCTTCTATTCTGTTTAGAATTGGTTTTTGTGGAATTGCATAATCTGGTGTATTCAGTATTCTTTTCCATTGCCAACATTAATGTTGAAGTAGTTCAAGAAACCAAAAGGCAAAGAAAAATCTATAGAGGTATTCCCTAGAATTTTGATATTTTTCTTCTGGGTTTTAATTTTGTATTCTTTGAGGATTTTTTAGTTTAGTTGGATATGAAGTTTCGTACTTTTTTATTCTTCTTATGGTTTTAATTTCATGTATTCTTTGAGAGATGAATGGCCCTTGACGTAAATTATACTAAATTTGCTTAAAAATTTGGACGACATTTAAAGTAGAATTATAAGTTCAGTTGTTTGATGCAAGGTGTTTTACTTTGCCATCTGTCTTCTATTACTGTGTGAAATTATTATAGTGAGCAAAAGATAATCTCTCTTCCTTGCACATACGTTATTTTAAATGAATTAGAAAAAAAAAAAATTTCTTTTTTTGCCCCCTTCTCAATACTTTTTCCCTTAGAACTTGGTTGACAATGATAAACCATGCATTTTATTCTTTATATTTATGCAACTTCATTCTTTATTTTTTTTATGTTTGCAGTATTAGGTGAAGATATGTGAGTTTCATATTACCATTAGAGTGAGGATTCTACAAATAGAACAATATTTGAATTTCAAATCCATTTTCTCTACTTTAGGTTTATGGGAAATTGGGATGACTTTATTTATGAAAATTTTGGTTTCAATTCTACGGAGTTTGTCTCATAATGAATTGTTAGACCAAAATATCCCACTCATCTTGCTAGACCTAATAGTCAAACACAACAAGGAATTATCATAAACTTAATTATGATTGCATATTATTGAAGAAATGTGACTAGAAACACTTTTTTTTATAAGACGACTGGAAACACTTATAATATAACAAGATGTTAGTTTTATGAATATCTTTAGCTACTTGAATTCTGTCAAATGCAAACTTACATTTAAAACATACTTGGTATACTGTTGAAATAATTAAGGTGGAAGTTTTATTTTGGGTTTGAAATAGTTTGATCTATGCAGATAATCTTTGACTCTAATTTTTCCCCCCTAGTAATAAAGCACATTTTTGCATGTGTAAATTTTAGGTTATTTATAAGTTTGATATGAGTGGGAGGTTTAAAATTTTAGGACCTTTACCTTGGTCTTTTCAAAAATTTTCTTGGAGTCAAAGTGGTATGTGGTTAGTTTTGAGGATAAATTATGATGGATGAGGATTTAGATTAGTGTTTTTAGCACCCTTCATCAGCTCAGTGAGTAAACTTAGGGATGATTAACACATTTTCTAAATTAGTGTTTGGATGGTTAACTCATTTTCCAGGTTCCATTATTTCAGAGGATTTTATATTGATGCGTTTATTTTGACCTTTAGAGGGATCATAAAATAATTAGTCAAAGAAGCAAAAGAATTGAGTGTAGATAGAGAAAGAGAGTGCCTTCCTGTTTTCTTTTCTTCTATTTATTTTCATGTCTCTTTCTTGGGGGAAAAAAGTGTGAGGAAATTCTGGGAATTACACATTCAATTCAGTGAAACTACATTAGTTATTTAGACATTCAAAGATAGAAAAATGCTAAAGCTACTACCAATTTTCCAAAAAAGCTTACAACTGACATGGCAATGAATGTGTTTGGCGTTACATTAATAACATAATAAATTCCTAAATTGCTTAGCTGTTTGTTTAAAAGTCGGCACATCAATTTGTAAGGACTATATAATACAATTTGCAAAAATTGTAAGATCACTAAGGGATACATTATTAGTGGGTAGTAGGAGTAAACCCACATCTTCCCTTCGCCCTCAGCTTGATACCAAACATATCAAAAAATATATATATCTAATCCAATATTAATAGCTTTTTCTTCTGTAAATCTTCAAACGTTAATGAGCCACGGTCTTTCCTCTCTTAGGGCATTCATTTATAAGTAAGCATTTATAATCACAAGTAGATTGTTTGCTTCCCACCAAGAGAGTTTTCTAAAATAAGTGAAAATGCTATCATATGCTGGTATAAATTAATTTTTTTGTAGTCTGACTCTTTTATATCCTTTTGTAGGGGACTTCATATGAAGTTGTTGATTGCTCCCATGGTAAGCAACTCTGGGAACTATGTAAAGAGAAGTATGAACCACTATGGCTTAAAGGGGGAAACCACTGTGATTTGGAGCTCCAATTTAGCACAAGATTCTTTCTTCAATATCTGTGCTTAATTTTGGTAGAATCTTACTTTAGCCACTTATAGTAAAGAATTAAGAAATCATTTTTGTAACTGGACATGCATTTGAATAGAAACTAAAAGTGTTCATGTATAATTTGGTTTATAAGCAATATGTTGTGTGTAGTTTTTTGGTTGGTATGTATGTCATGTGTTAAAAAAAAATGCATATATGTTTAGACTTCAATAGGATTTTTTTTTTCTTTTTTAGTTAGTATGGTTTAGTAGGAGTTGTGAAATTGAATTAACCATCTATTGAATGGATAGGGTATGGAGAATATGTGTCTTAAATTAATGAGGTTGAGAAAATTTGTGTCCTAAAGTAAGCTTAAACAAAACATAGTTTCTTATCAAAATTTGTGGTCTATATGCATTTATGAATTTTTTTTTTTTTTTTTTTTAGTTTTTTATAAAGCTTCTAAGATACATTTACTTTGTGCATTATATAAATGTTGGGGTTGAACGAAATCTACAAAGGTCTGTATTCATTCCTCACAAAAGGGACATGACAGGCAAAAAATAGTGGGAAAAAAAATTTGGCTGATTGGAAGGTAGCAGGAACAAATGAAACGACTGCAAACAGTGTTTTATTTTATTTTTTTTTTACTGAATGCTAACAAAGTGTAGTTGTGATCAAAAGTTGAAGAGCTCTCATAGCTCGATAACCAAACTCCTTCAAAACTTGATTTAGGCATTGGAGAAACAGTTAATCTCACTCAAGAAAAATCTATATATACCACCACAGGTCAGAAAATATTGGAGGAATGTTCAGCTTTCACAAGAAACAGTGATTCATATGTTCCTATTTCAAACTCAAGAAATTAAAGAACTAACAGAATTCTAGGAAGTAATAAGCTATTTATCTTGCAAGTTTGGATCCTTAGCACTCGAATCTCACTAACAGTGTTGCATGTTTGAATTTCTTGGTGTGACGATGTATCATCATCATCATTATTATGCAATTATTGAAGGAAGAAATAGGAAGATGTGATCTTAATCTCAAGTCCAACCCAGAATGTGAAGGAATATTAGTTCCATCTAATTGCCTTTTAGGTTACAATTGAAATCCGAGATGAATTTGTATTTTATACTTACCTTTTTAATCCATGTTGAGGAAGAGATCAGCCAATCATGACAATTTAAAAGAACATTTGTCCCTTTAGTATGGGGGAGAAGTGTATTTAAATATTATTAAAAAAAATTATTTCTAATAAATGTAAATAAAAAGGTTCCCGCACATAGTGCGGGTTAAAAGCTAGAAGTAAATAAAGGATATGGATTTGTGTAACTGAGGCACTAGAAATGCTAAAAGACCATCTATCTCGATCTCATTAGTTATTAGTCCCTTAAATTTTTTTTTTTTTTTTTGAAACAGCTGGTATACTAAGACATGAAGAAGAGAGAGAGTTTTGGTGTAAATTTAGGCAATTAATGGGAGAATTTGATGATTGTAGAGAAACTTCATAGGAGGTGCCACTTGGCAAAAGTATAGATTCTCGCACAATGAGGTCAGTGGCGACTCCAGGAATTTTTCCCTGGGTGTTCCTTAAGAAACATAATTTTTCCCAGTGGGGGCTCCAAGAATTTTTCCCAAATGTATTATTGTTTAGTTGTTTCATTAATTAGTTTGTCTTTTATGAACCATAATTTGTTATATTGTTGTTTCATTAATTATAAAATTATTAATTGTTGTTTAGCCTAATATAATATAATTTATTTATCTTTTATAATGTATTGGTTAATTAAATTATTAATTATCGTTTATTAGTTGCTTTTCCCAATTAATTATTGATTAATTAATATCCCAAACAAACAAAATTAATTAATTCAACTAATTACTATGATTGTTTGATACTTGGAATATCACATTATTACTTAACAAAAAAAAAAAAAAATCAATAAATTGTGCAGCACAAAAATATATAGGCCGTATAGCTTAAGTCCAAGTCTAAAAAAGAGTGATTCATTACCTATTTTATGACCATTAGTTGAACTAATCAACTAGCACATAGCACACAGTCATATTTATTAATTATTAGTTGCACACTTGCACTAGCACTAGCACACAGCACACTTGCACTACCCTACCCCAATGCCCCATGGCCCCAATCACAAGACTAGAGCCAATCAGATAAAGCCAATTTATTGTATCTCACCAAAAGACACCAATACCAACACTAAAAGACAATTAATAATCTCACCAACACCAACATCGGATAATTCAACCAAAAAAAAAAAAAAAAACACCAACACCGGATAAAGCCAAAAACAGGGTAAATATTAATAAAGAGAAACTGAGATGAAGAGAGAGAGAGAGACTGAGAGATAGAGATGAAAAGAGAGAGACTGAGACAGAGAAAGAGAGAGAGAGAGAGACTGAGAGATAGAAGTCTAAGATGAAGAGAGAGAGACTGAGACAGAGATGAAATACCTTGAGGTTAAGGGAGCAAGGAGGCCTGAGACTAAGGGGCGTCGTCGTCAAGACTCGGGCAGCACATCAAGGTGAGGAAGACCAATCCGATCTCCAATCTCCTTCTCCAATCTGGCGATCTCCTTCTCTGATCCGGCAATCTGTTGGTTCTGGCGTTTTGGAGCTCAGTATATTGGGTTTATGGGTTAGGTTTTTTTCTTTAGACTTTAGGTTAGGTTTCTTTCTTTCTTTCAAGCGCCGTCTGTTGGTTTCTAAGAATCTGATTTCAGTATATTGGGATTTGGTTTTTTTTTTTTTTTTTTTTTTTTTTTTTTGTGTGGAGAATTCGTGGGTTTGCTACTGAATCTGTTGGTTTGCTTTACCTTGTTTTTTTTCTTTAGATTGGATTTGCTTTACCGATTGATGTTGGGCTTTTTTTCTTGGTAGGCTTGCTCTATTACAATTATTTATTTATTTTTTTTTTTTTCAGATTTTAGTTCAATATATATATATATATATATTTTGCTGCTTGAAAGTAGAACAAATATATATATATTTTTGTTTATTTGAGGGTGTTCCTAATTTTGATTGAGGGTGTTCCTATTTTTTTTAAAAGGGTAAACAAATAAAAAAAAATTTAATTATTATATATAATTTTTTTTTCCAGTTCAGGGTGTTCCTGGGAACACCCTGAGACCAACGTGGCATCGCCACTGAATGAGGTTTTTGATTTTATATATACTAACTGCAGACCCACACGATGTGTGGGAATATAAATATTATGTAATAAGGTGTAATATATAAAAAGTAACAATTTTTTTAAGTATTGTCTCTTTTTTTAAAAGATTTTACAAGTAATTTTTTTAATCTTTTTATCTCTACAAATATATCATTTTATTATTTTTTGTGTGTTTGATTAATATTTTTTAAAGGTGAGCCATATTCTTCTAACTTCTATTGTAGTGTATTATATTTATCTAATATACCACTAAACTTTATAAGTTTCAAATTTATTATTCAAATTTCTCATCTCTTTAGGAATAGGGAAATTATTATAATAATCAAAACTCATCCCAAAATTACAATGTTATCTTCACCAAAATTAAAATGAAACTAAAGGAATAAAAAAAAAAAAAAGACTTGATAATAATTTATTACTCAAACAATTGGTAGGCATATTCAAATTCCTATTTGCAAATGAAACTAAGTATTAACCCAAACCAAAATTCAACCAAAGCTAGAAAAGGGAAAGAGAAGACTTTCTAATGGGAAATTAGGAAAAAAAAACACACACACACACAATACCAAAACACATATTAAAAAAGAAAAAGAAAAAGAAAAAAGAACCATCAACCTTAATTAGAGGTATAAGAAAGAGCAAAAATCTACAAAGAGAGAGAGAGAGAGAGTACTCACAGTTTTGTGGGGGAAAAAATATGGACTGAATGAGGAAAATGCTATCAAATTTATACAAAATGAAATTGGGAGAGAAGGAGTCAAAATATAAGAATGAGGAAGAAAGTGTAACCGTAAAGTTGAGAGTAGTGGGGAGATAAAGAGACAAAAAAAGAAGGGAAAAGGTTGTAAAAAATGTAATAGTAGGTGTGAATTAATGGGGGAGAAGAAGAGTTTATTCTTTATTTATTTTTTATTTATTTTTGAGAATTGGGGAGAAGAAAAGTTTAAATAGAGAAAAGAAAGTATAGAAAATTTGTGGAAGACGTGGCTGCTAATGTGGCTCAACAAGAGCGTAGTAACAATAAATACTACGTTTCAGCTTTTAGATATATATATATATATATATATTGATTTTATAAAATATGAGAATTGTTAATAGGTTATCCGTGCTAGGTAAACATGTAAACTTGACTACGTGACCTATTTATTAAATGGGTTATGTTAGGTCATGCCGACCCTAATACATGTTTATTAAATGGGTTATGTGAATTGTATCGTGTCAACTTGTTTAATAAACAAGTCATGTTAGGGTTGAGGGGTTGTGACTTGATTAATAAACATGTTGTGTTCATGTAGATTTATATGGTTGGATACTTATGAGTTAACATGACATGAACACGACATGTGAAAACAAATGATCATCCCTAGAATTGAATGTTGTTTTCTTTTGATTGTTTGAGGAGCTTGCACACAAGTGGCTTTAATGCCTTGAGATTTTTTTTTTTGGTGAGAAACAAACACACACACAAGGGGAGAGAGAAATTGGGTCTAAAATAAAGGCACATCATAAACTCCGCTTAAAAGTCATGGTAACTAGCTTCTATAATGCTCTCTTATAATATGTCTCGGGATTGGGCTTATAATATCTGTATAGTGTATACCCATTGTGGTTTTCTTCTGTTTTAAATCTAAATATTTTTAATAGAGGGAAGAGAGAAAAGCTCCCAAGTACCAATGTTCTTAGTTAAAGTTTGTGAAGTATGTAGAGCCATTTGATCTTTCAGAGAGGGAGAAGAGAGTGACAAAAGGCATCAAATGTTAAAGAAACTGGATGGAAACAACAGAGAAGAAAACAATCTCAATGTAATTTTTTGATGTAGGCATATTTCTTCAAAGTCATGCTTCATTGAAGTTTTTTTTTCTATTTATTTTTTTTATTTTTTTTTATACCATTCAAAAAAGGCATTAACCATAAGTAGCATTTACACCATGTTCCATAGTCGGCCAGCAGTAGTAAGTTGGCTCTTTTGTAGCTAAAACAGCTAACAACCATACATGGTTAAGGATAACCTTAGAAACAAAAATCAGCCTGCAATCTAATCCCATCTGCTGTAGGGAGGACAAGTTTGCCATGAGAGTTCTCTCTTTCCAATCTGGGGCTCATTTCTTGTCCACTACTTGAACTAGCTTTTTGCAATTACTTAACATCAAAATTTGCTGATATCCAAGGTTCTTAGCTTTGACTGCTGCCTCCACTATCGCCTCTTAAACTGCACCAGCAACAGATCCAGTAGCATAGCTCCTAATACCACAAAACACTACTTCTCCTTGTAGATTTCTGGCCTCATATGCATAAGCACTTCTTTTAGCTCTCTTTCTTTTTGCACTTGCTAACTTTTACGTTCAGCTGCCACTGCCCACCAATTGGAATTTGGTCTGTATTTTGCTGCTGCCTCTATGTGCCCAATGAATCAGCCTCAATTTCATGGTACCTGCAAGACAGATTTTGAGCAGTTAAGAGCGCTTCTATTGGGTTAGGTTGCTTATCTTCAGGAACCACCAAATTCCATGGTTCCATATCGACCATAAGATGGTAAACAGAGTTTGCAGGTATTTCATTGACTCCTGATTGTGTCTTATCAGCAAGGAGCCAACCCACCCTTGGACAGAAACATTGTTTAGCTCAGAAGTATGAATACCCAATGATGAACCATGCCAAATGGCTCTAGCAAAAGAGCAGTAGAGGAAAAGATGAGTGGTGCTTTCATCCTCAGAATTGCAGAGAGGGCATGTACTATGGACATTGATCCCTCTATTACACAAATTCAAAAATGTAGGAATACTGTCATGCATGTTTTTCCACACAAAGATTCCAATTTTCAGAGGGATTTTTACTTTCCAAATTAGGTTCCAAACCTCCTGGGGAATGGTATTGTGAGCATGGTGATCCTGCCCTGAGGCCTGGTAGTCTTCTTGAAGTATAGAATAGGCTCTGTGTACCTGAAATGAAACCCCTCATTTACAAAGAATAAGACAAACGCATATCTGGCCTTCCCAAGGCTAAGTTGGTATATTTGTTGTATCCATTGGAAGCACCGCTTATATTTCTCCTCAAGAAAACGGAAGGAAATCTATAGGCAGTGAACACTAAGGTCTAAGGGCCTCAGTCTATGATAATTACTAGTGCTAAAGCTATGCCACCGTAGCCTAGTAAACATTGATAAAAAAATTTAACTGCATTTATTGAATAGTCATTTATGCATAAATAAAAAAAGATAAATGTATTGTGTTATTAGATTATGAGCTATATATAGTTCATGGTTCTATAAATTTAGTTGTAGCAAGCTTGAAGGCCCCCCACTTCGATTGTAAGAATGAACTAGTTGGGGGAAAAAAATGTATCGGTCCCTTGTTTGAGTAGAATTAATGTGATATACCCATTTATGCTTCCATTTTTTCTTTGGAAAACCAAACAAGTAGCACGTTGAAACATTCAAACCCAGTACATCATTGTTCAACCGTTCGAAAAAAAATAATGGGACCTCCTCTATCCAAGTTACATAATCTTCAATATTATGTGCACATCATGCCAAAATGAGTATCTAGTAAAACTAATTTCCCATTGCTGAACATGTTAACGTTGCTGATGAAATTTAGCTTCCTTCACAACGTTAGCCCACCAAAACTCGTAGTTTCCATGTTCTTGAAGTTTTGCTATATATAATCCCCCACGAAAACTTGTCCCCTCTGTATGCCAACATCATGAGCAAATCGAATGGTTGGACTGCAGCCTCAAGTTCTGCCACAAAGCTCTCCATAACTGGTCTTCCTTTTTGGCTCATTGCTACAATGAGCATTCCTTTGTTCATTCCGGATTATGACTCTCGCTCCTATTCTATGTAAATCCTCAAAAACTGCACCATCAAAATATTCCATGTACACAGGTTTACAGGGAGGATTCCAATGCAGTGTGAGATTAATACGTTGGCCTGTTATAGCTTGAGTTGTTGAACTACCTGAGTTGCAGATTGCTTGAAATTCCTACCAAAATTCTATAGCCTCACCTGCTATGACACTTGGCTGTTTTGTAGACTGCTCAAAGACCCACTTATTCCTTGCCTTCCAAATCATCCAGGACAGTATAAGGAATTGCTCCACAGTGTTGTCACAGTCCTCCTCCAATACAGGCCAAAATATTCTAACAAAGTCTAAGAATTCATGCTCCAATTACCCCTTTTCTGTAGCACCAAATTCTTTGTGCCTCTTCACAATTCCATAATTCATGCATCATGTCATCCTCATTTAATTTGCAGCTTGGCCATGATGGCTCTGTTAGAACCCTTCTGTTCACTAGATTGGCACATGCAGGTAGAATGTTATGACATGCTCTCCATGCAAACATCTTAACTTTATTAGGGACCTTTGCTTTCCAAATTGAGCACCAAACCATGTCCACTGCAATTTTACTGGAGCTTCCAATTCCTATTGAGCACATCCCATCTTGTACATTTTATTTATTTTTTCATACCAAACTAGAAATTCAGTACCTATTAGAAATTTCAGCAATCCAAACTTTACTTAGTGTAATGAAGATAGGAACATTGAAAAGCAAACTCATTAGAACCATTGGTTTATACCCATAACATTATCAGGGACTATAATACCTAGTACCACAACAATAATAAAAATCTATACAAACTCCCAAGATTTTCATGTTTGTTAAGGATATTTAAGGAATCACATATCCTAGATACAAACAAGTGAACAATATTCAAATCACAAACCAAACATATATGGTGTGTTGAACTATTAGAGACAATTAAGGGATTCCCAATCATCTTAATTAAGGGGTTTCCAATCAGCTGTAATTATGAGATTTGGCAACCGTTAATTTTTTGTCTAGGTTCATTGTAACAGCATCTATATATTCAGACCAATGTAAAAGTTCTATACACAGAAAATCCAATCCAAATTGGTTCAACCTTGTCATATTCGATCCCATGACCAAATTGCCGACATTTTTACCAAACCTTTGGGTAAGGATTCTTTTCAACAACTTATCAGCAAGCTGGGCGTTACTCATGTACACGCTCCTCCTTGAGGGGGAGTATTAGAGACAATTAAGGGATTCCCAATCAGCTCAATTAAGGGGTTTCCAATCAGCTATAATTATGGGATTTGGTAGCTGTTACTATTCTGTCTAGCTGCAATTATGGGATTAGGCTGTCAATATTTTTGTCTAGTTTCATTGTAACAACATGTATATATTCAGACCAATGTAAAAGTTCTATACACAGAAAATATAATTCAGAGTTCAGACAAATCTTTGTCCTCCAATCTTATTTTACATGAACATATTCATTTATTTTTCATAAAAAAAAACTCAATTATTTGTCTTTTCCAACCTCACTGTGCAAAGATGAATGAAGTATGGCTCTATTTTGCAACTCTACTCAACCTTGCCTCCTAGCTCTAAAGCTTAGCATTGAATTATCTCTTGAATTTGATGCAAAAAGTGCGAAAGATTAAAGAGACACACACAGAGAGAGAGAGAGAGAGAGAGAGAGAGAGAGGTGTATGTGTCACTTATAGAATGGAATCAGGACTGTAGAATTCTAGAGCTAATTACGTGCCCTTGATGGACTTCTTGAGTTCCCAGTTAAACCAACAGAAGATTCATCTAGCTTAAGAATGTCAATGGAAGACGATATAAAAAATTGAGTTGTTGTGGCATACGGTAGGCACATCAATTACTGCATTTGAAAAAACTGGCTACTAAGAATAAACCCCAAAGAGAACTCATAGAAAGAGAACCCATCGAGTTGAATCTTCACAAGTTTTCTTGGGCTCAACATGTTGATTAGGAGCTTTCTTACATTTTTCTTGTTCATTGTTCTCAACTTTTCGATTAGATCTCTCCATCCAACATCTTTCCCCTACTTTCTTTTAAAAGAAAACTAGAGTAGCACTTGAGCTTTGTTGATAAACAACAGTATATGTAGAAAAGAAATCATTCTATGAGACAAAGGGTCTCATTAAAAAGCCTTAGCAATATGGAAATATCTTCACAAAGAGTGGAAAACAAATTTTGCTAGAGGATAGGAAATAGCAACCTCATATGTCAGATAATGCATAAAGCTATCAATAAATTTGAGCAAGCTAAGACATAGCAGTGAAGATCTAAGACATTACAATTCCTTGCATGTTAAGGGCACAAACTCCTTTCAAAATTATACTGGAACTGAATTAAAAGAGCATGAGGCGTGTTATATGCAAGGAGGTGAGAATACATGATAGGTATTTTTTTCATACTTGATGCACTTGTCACACCTGCACGGAGTTGATAGTCTGTGTTTAGAATGAAACGTAAAGTGAAAAAAATAAAATGTTACTTTGTCTTATCTATAGAAAATGGACATTGTACCTAATAATAAAAACTACAGGTATCTATTTAACACAATTATAAAATAAAATAAAATAAAATAAAAAGATTAAAAAAAAAAAAAAAAAGAACCTAAAGGATGGAGCTTATTCTAATAAAGGACAAGAAGGATTCATCTTCTGAATCATAGAAAGAGAAAAAAACATCAGTTATTACAATAAGCCAAAAGTCATGGTTAATAGGAATTGAGTTCCCATTTACTACCAGCCGGTTAGCTTCTATGAGAATAGATAATCCCCATTTTTTTTGGATAAATAAACATTTTCATTAAAAATCAAGAAAATTGCTACCCCAATACACAAGTGTGACTCAAGTACAATTTTCTTTTCACTTCTTATTTAATGAGAAATCTTCCTAGAAGGTAGTGTGAATCTACACCCAAACTTTGCTTCAAAATGTGGTAGTAGTATTTTTCTAATTTCCATGGGTTGGTAAGTAGTCAATCAAGAATATAATTGCAAGGTTCGATGCATCACACACACACACACACACACACACACACATATACACAAATAGTTTTTAAAAGCTTTTATTTTTCATTTAATACGTAATGAAAATTTTTTATGAAGTAAATTTGAGCTAACAGTTTTTAAAAGCCTTTTTTGTCTTTTAATATGTAATGGAAAGTTTTTTATGAAGTGAATTTGGGCTTTTGGAGTAAGTGAATGACCTGCCTAGTTTAAAACCAGAACTAGGGTGTACCTTAAGACATATTGTTTTCAAGGTTTTGAGAAGACCTTAATAACAAATGAATTTCTCTCAGGCATGTTTAGTTAACTTTATTTTTTGTGAACTCCCTTGAACTAGTTTGAATGATGTTGAGAAAGATTCTTAATCCACAACTCCTTAATAGCGCCCCCCCCCCCCCCCCCCCCCTCTCCCCACCCCCCAACAAACCCCAGCAAAAAACAAAAGGAGAAACAAAAAGCTTTAAAGAATTACTATTCACCTATTAAATCAATTCTTAAAATACACCCACATCCAGTTTATAAGGGAAAAAAAATTAAGATTAATCCTAATCTGAATACAATATCGAATGAATCCTGAACCCAGATTGTTTATCTACATGGTTGTGAAGCTTCCCCTTTCTCTAGTATGAGATTTAGGGAGAGTGGTTGTGGTATTGGGGTATTTATGCAAGAATACCACACATTATATGAATCTTGAAAAAAAAATTTATTGCCAAGACAATCAATCTTTTTTTTTCCCCATCACTCAATAAGAGTATTGGGATAGGTACTAGTAGTTTTCTTACAATCAATCCTTGTTTCTCTAAGTTGTGAAGAATGTTTATGTCCATATATTTTTGGTGGTTTGAGAAGTTAAGCAACATATAGTGCCAACCTGAATCACAGACAAAGTTCATTACAAAAACCTTGGCTACAGCCTACAGGTAAATTGGAACTTTTGCATTGGATTACAAAAGGTATACTTCTTTTCCTCATCAAATACGTTGTGTAAGCAGATAGTGTAATTGAGGTGAGTTCTTAAATGGACAAATGTCTGTGGATATTATATACCTGAGCACATTCATTGAGAGAGCCCATCTTCAGTTCACAGTATGCCATGAAGTTTAAGATGCTTAGCCCATAACCTTCTGCAGAATTCAGAAGCGAGTTAAACTATTAAATGTTGGTTTTCATTTTCCAACTATCCTTTCTACATGCATAAGCCTTACTTGAAATTGGAGCTTTTCTGGTAATGCTTGTCTTGTGTTCCATTGACAACAATGTGACTTAGAACTACTTTAAAATTTTAGTTTGAGCTTTAGGAAATTGGCTAAAGAACATGGACAGAGGATCCTAAAGAATAGAAAGATCAATTCCAAAAACTTAAGGAATAAAACAGTTATATCAGCAACTACAGTTGCTATCCCAACAATAATGAAGTTGTGGCCCAGCCATCCTCACTATAATTCAAATATTCCTAAGTAACAGAAAAAGAACAAAAAATAATAAAGACCTATGCTTTTAGATTATATTATTGAAAAATAGCTCTTCCGCCAATCAACAAACTATATCGTTTCAAAGATCCTAATCAAAGGCATTAAAATGTCAAGCCATTTAAACTTTTGGACAGCATGTCCTGCTTTTAAATGGTCAGCTAACCTAGTAAACTATCAAAGACTAGTAAGGTGCAATGCTGCAATGCAAATCATTCATGGTTCTCATCTCAAACAATCTTGTACACAGCCAAACAAATGTAGTGTAGCTTTTAAGAGTCAAAATGATACACATTTTTCTAAAAAATTCAAGATTCTATGTGTTTGGTACACATCAATTTTTAAAATAAGAAACCATTTGATTAAAAAAGAATGACTGGAACTAGGAAATTAATTGTTGCAGGATTATTCTTGACTATAGCGAGTACACATGCTTGATAAGTAAGCAGAAAATATGCATCTTAAGTAGACCAATCAGATCAATAAAATATACATATGAAAACCTACTGTCCAATAATGAAAACTAGACTGACCTCCCATCCAAGGTGGAGGAAATTTTGGGCCTAATACTAACTCCAACACCAACTATCACAATTAACTGCATTAGAAAAATAAAAATCAATTAACACAAAATAAATACTTTGAGTAATTGAAAAGACTATGTTAATAATCCAACTATGGATGAGCCTCTTAATTTTGAGAGAGAGAGAGAGAGGGAGAAGAAAGTGACAAAAGGCATCAAATGATAAAGAAAATGGATGGAAACAATAAATGAGTAAACAACCTCAATGTAATTTTTTGATTGAGGCCTATTTCTTTAAAGTTCAATCAAAATGTCCTTTTTTTTCTTTGATGGTGGAAAGAAATTGAATTTGGAGTCATAATTTACAAAGTCATGTTCCATTGAACTTGAACCCAAATGAAACCCATCATTTACAAAGGTTAAAACAAAACGCATATATGGCCTACCCAAGGCTAAGTCGGATCCACTGGAATCCTCACTTGTTTTTCTCCTCAAGAGAGCAAAAGGAAATCTCTAGGCAGGCGAGCACTAAAGGCTAAGGGCCTTAGTCTATAATTACCAGTGCTAAAGGTATTCCACCATAGCCTAGTAAACATTGATTAAAAAAAATAAAAAAATTAACTGGCATTTATTGAACAGTAATTTATGCATAAATAAAAAAAGACATTCATACAAAGTAGTATAGTCTCACAAGTTAACATAGAATCGTCTAAAATTATAAATAACAAAAAAATGAAATTGTCTAAACTGATTAAGTAACTTAATGAGTATTACTGGTAGGGTTAATATTCACATGCAAAATTAACATTACACAAGCTTGATATTTTAAACCAATCATTGGTTACGATATGAACAAATTTTTTTTGATGAATCAATCAATTTTATTAAATACAAACTAGAGTACACAGAGCCTTAAAGGGAACTACACCAGATGGAGGAACCCTTTGTGTGCACAAAAAATACAAGCACAACAGTGTCACCTCAAAATAGGCCGACGGACTAAGTCCACCTATCCTTTAAAAAAAATGATAAACCTACATAGCAAATAGAAATACAACAAAAGGATGATCCTTGTGAACAAACCAACAGTTGTGACTACATCAAGACACTAGAATGCTCCATTTTGCAGAAGACTAGAAACAATAGCCATCATCATAACCATATTATGTCTTCTTAAATAGCATACAAGTATTCAAGCCCCATTTGCCGCATACTATCCATGGCATCTAAATTACACCCAAAGAAATTAAATAAGAATGAAAATTCATAAGATATCCAAGATATATAACTATAATTCAAAGGGACAGAAAAAAATTCACAGTTGCTAATAATAATAGAAACTTTTATATTTTCAAGAATAGAGATTCATTCTAAAGTCTCAAAAATAAGAACATCACGTACCATAGAAACAGTCATCTTCTTCCACCACATTTGTGGGCATTCTTCTTCAATCTTCTGAGCATGATATGCTGCTCTAATTTGACCATCCTCACAAGGCACTTTGGTTTTCCAATTTTAAACATAAGATATCCCATAAACATTCCGAATATTGTTCCACATGCGTAACCTATGGATACAGCTTGCCAACCAAACCCATTTTCATGCTCTAAATTTTCATCTTGCTGTAAGGTAGGTGGTGGTGGTTGCTTTGCCTCGTGGTTGTCACATGTTTTTGACAATGGAAACCCACACAATCCCAAGTTATCGGTGTATGAATCATTGTTGAATGTATTGAATTGATTTCCTGAAGGTATGTGTCCTGTGAGTTGGTTATGTGATAGATTTAAGACTGCAAGTGACGTTAGATCTACCAATTGACTAGGAATCTCCCCACCGAGCTTGTTGAAAGAGAGGTCTAACCATTCAAGATTGGTCAAATTTCCAATTGATGATGGAATATAACCTATAAGGTTATTGTAAGAAAGGTTGAGCCCCTTGAGTGATTTAAGCCTTCCAATTATCTTTGGCATCTCTCCTGTGAAACTATTGTATGAAAAATCAATACTTGTTAAGATGGTTAGGACTCTCTCCATCTCAATAAACTGCCCTTTCATCATGATATTCAATGAATCTTGATAATAATCTTCTCCCATATATTTCGATGCAACTCCACTTTCATCCACATTCATCATGGCTTTCAAATATTCAAAATATGTTATTGGCAAAGGACCATTAAACTGATTGTTAGAGATGTCTATGATTCGCAAATTTGGGAAAGGAAATTTGGTTTTAGGATTGCCTATGCGACCTTGAAATCTGTTTGATCTTATGACAAGAACCTGCAATTTCTGAAGACTTCCCAACCAGTAAGGAAAGGCTCCATTTATCTTATTGTTTCCAAGATCTAGAACTTCCAAGTCTGTACAATTGACCAAAGATTGCGGCAATGGCCCTTCCAATTGATTGCCACTAAGGTTAATATTCCTAAAATTATTTCCTTTGGCAAATATTGCAGGGATGTTACCATGAATGCTATTCATTCGCAAATCTAACACTGAGAGGGCAGTAAAGTTTACCAAACACTTAGGAATCATGCCACTTAAGTTGTTATGAGACAAGTCTAAAACTCGAAGGTAAATTGCATCGCAAATTAAAGAAGGGATTTCTCCCGTTAAACTGTTATTGGAGAAAAAGATAAATTGCAGATTGGAAGAATTTAGAATGGGAAATGGTCCTTGTAGCAAGTTGTTACGAAGATCCACATAATTAAATGAATTCTTCCCCACATCCCCCAACCATCTTGGAACTTGACCATAAATTTGGTTATTGGAAAGGTCTAAGGATTGTAAATCTGTTGTCAGTCTTAAGAAAATTGGGAATTCACTAATGTTGGAGGAAGATAAGTTCAATTCCAGAAGATTGGGTAGGGCATAGGCAACATTATTGTTGATGCTAACTAAGTTATATGATAAATCAAGGTACTTGAGATTCTCGAGCTTTGAAAACATTTCTGACCCCAACATAATACTCAAGTTATTTGATGAGAGGTATAGGCGAGTAAGGTTCACAAGTCTATATACTGACCTAGGTATAGAGCCATGTAGCTTATTATAACCCAAATTAAGATCCTTCAATGAATTGTACTTGAATTCACCAATCTCACCAACAAACTGATTATGATAAAGATACAAGGTCTCCAAAGATGGCATACTGAACAACCAAGATGGCAGTGTTCCATTTAGGAAATTTGAACTTAAATCGAGATCAACTAGATTCAAACCACTTACGTGACTAGGAAGGGGACCAACAAGTTGATTGTACCCAAGGTATAAAGTTGAGAGATTCGGCAAGTTGAATAGTGATGACGGCAACAGACGTGTTAAAAATATTCACCAATAATTAAAAAATTGTTAGTTTGATGCGCCAGCCAAAAAGACCTAAAATTTAAAAGTGGTAATAAAATCTCACCGTTAAAACTATTTTCTGACAGATCCAAATATGTAAGTTTGGTAAGGTTCCCAAGCCATGCTGGAATTGACCCCGTAAAATTGCAACCAGGGAGAGCCAAATGCTTCAAGGACTTCAAATTGTCGATAGAATTAAGGAATTCTCTTGAAAACATTCTCCCAGACAGGGCTAAGAAATTCAGGGAACTATAGCTGCAATTAGACTTTAGAAGAGAACCGTCAAGGACCCAATTTTCCGTTAGATCAAGGGTTTGTATACTGGGAAGGCAGAGGATGTTATTTTCGAGTTTTCCCCGCAAGTCACAGTAACGGAGACTAAGAGTTGTCAAAGAGGAGGATAGATTCATCAAAGAATTAGGTCTAATTGAGGACATATTTGTCCTATCCAGAAGAAGTTCCCTTAACTGAGTTAGGTTACCAATGACTCTTTTCCAGACTGGAGCTTTGATTAATAGCCAATTCTTAGAAAGATCAAGTGAAACCAGTGAAGACAACTGAGAGATTTCAAACGGGATTTGGCCAGAAAATCCGGAAAAAGAAAGGTTAAGATGAGTCAAACTCTTAAAGTTGCCAAACTCAGATGGAATTAGGGAGCTTAAGAAGCCATTGTTAGCGAGGTTCAACCTCCTGAGATTGGGAAGAAAAAACAGGGTACTGTTGGAATGAATGTCTCCATAAAGCCAGCTGGAAGTAAGGTCCAGGCCAACCACATGGCTTGTGTTTTTGTCACACTCGACCCCATCCCAAGTGCAACAGTGCTTATCCTCCTGCCAACTGGCTGTTTTTGGATAAGAAGGATCATAGGCAGAAGCAGATTTTTTAAGAGAAAAAGACTTACTAAAATGGAGTAGAGCAGAGCATGGTGGCATTGAAGACAAGGAAGAAGAGAGAGATGATGGAAAGGGAAGTTGAGAATGCAAGATCAAACCGAACAAAAAGAAGACTTGATACTTCCAAGTTGAACGCCCCATTTGATACCCAATTCAACAAAAACAAAACTCTGAAAATGGTGTAGTATTTTTGATGATGTAATAAGGAAGGTAGGGGATGGAATGAATATTATATAGATGCTGCCAAGTCAACTGAAGTCTTCCACCTTTCTTTTATTTAAAAAATAAAGTTAATTTCACGTCATGTGTGAGGTGACGTGAATTGTACAACTTGTACATGTTCTCATATTTTAAATTTTCTAGTAACCTCCGCATATTAATTATAATATTTTAATAATTGGTAATTGAGACCAGAAAATAGCAATTAATTTAAAATATTGAGACCACAACATTGCATTAGATTGCTTTTCTTTTAAGAAAATAATTCTTTTAAAAATCGTTGGAACACTAAGGCCCTGTTTGGGGAATAAGTTTTAACAATTTTTTTCATATTTTAAATAATATTATATATATTTTTACACTTTTTCACCTATATGTATATCAAAAACACCCGAATGATATAACTCAAACTCCTCTCTCAAACACCCCCTAAATATTTCATTTGAATTGAAGTGGTTTATATCTAGCTGAGTAAATATTATTATTGTGTACTAAAATTAAGAATTAAAATGGAAGTCGGTGGAGTCAAAAATTTAGTTTTAAAAAGTTATATATATATATATATATATATTTTAAAATTTAAAATAATAACGTACAATATTCTCATTTGTTAATAAATAAATGATACATTCAAGAGTCATGCCAAAGTCTGATATAGATGTAGAGGTCACCATCACTTCTTGTTGAAAATTAAAGTGGTCAGAGCGTGTAAATTGGTGGAAGGTAGGAAGTTTGTGTTCACACTTAAAAAAGTTTGATTTTAGAGACTTGCACAGTTTTTCTCCGCGCGAAAGTCTTTTTTTTTTTTTTAACTCTTTGAAATCTTAAGGTCATTTGGTATGTGTTTAAATAATAATTTTTAATTTTTTTAAAATAGTGTAAGTAAAAAAATGTGTAAAAATATATGTAATATTATTTAAAAATTAAAACATGTATTTAAACACATGTACCAAACAACCTTTTACCTTTTGAAAAATGCAGATCTTTTTTCTTTTTTGGAATCAAAGTGCGCAACCTTTTTAATTGTTTGATTAGTTAAATACATTTCTAAAATCATCTACTACTATTAAAGATTGTCCAAAAGCATTATAGATTCCACTAGTTTTTTATTATTATTATCAAATAGATCTTTAACAGTGACACCAAGAAATTAAGGTCTCTATAACGCGGAGGTTTAAAGCTACATAGTAATGCTATTGACACAATATATAGACATTTTTATCCATAAATATCACTTAATTATTAT
This sequence comes from Quercus robur, assembly GCF_932294415.1. Lineage (NCBI taxonomy): Eukaryota > Viridiplantae > Streptophyta > Magnoliopsida > Fagales > Fagaceae > Quercus > Quercus robur. The sequence goes on from NC_065537.1 coordinate 19,043,500, forward strand.
TCACATTTTATTTTATTTATTCAAAAATTAAGATTTCTTACTTAGATACACAAATAATAAGAAAATAACGGAAAAAATGTGCCCAAAAAGGTAAAGTAGGCCTAAACAAGTATTTGTGTTCAAACTTCATGCTTTAAAGTTTGATTTCACATACTAGCACCTTTTTTTTTTTTGCTAAATATTTTTTTTTTTTGGGTAGGTGCGAGTTTTTTTTTAATTATTTGATTAATTAAATGATTCACGTTTCCTTTTTTTGGTAGTAAAAGCCATTGCAATCTTTGAGCAAAAGGTTACAAATAATGCTAAAAACAAGAATTAAGATTGGTTCAAAATTTATAATTAAAAAAAAGGAGCAACAGTTCCTCAAAAGAAAAAGAAAAGAAGAAAAGAATAAGGAGCAGCATGGTCTTTATAACCAGGACTCTAGGAGTTGTACGTGGTCAACAGAAGTCTTCCACCTTTCTTTAATTTTTTATTTTTTAAAATAGTTAATTTCGAGTCACATGTGATGTGACGTGAAATTGTAAATCTTGTACATGTTCTTATACTTTACACTTTCTAGGAACCTCCATATATCTCATCAGATTAATTATAATATTTTAATAATTGCTAATTGAGTCCAGAAAGGCAGAAACTGACAATTAATTTGAAATATTAAGACCACAAAATTGCATTGGATTGCTCCTCTTTTAAGAAAAAAATTTCTTTTAAAAATCGTTGGAGTGCTAAATTTTCCATTTAAAATTGAAGTGGTTTTATCTAGTTGAATAAATATTATTATTGTGCACTAAAATTAAGAATTAAAATGGACAGGTGGCATGTGGCATGTGGTTTGTGTGTGTGTGTATATATATATATATATATATATGTGTGTGTGAGGATTCGGTTCAAGTTGCATTATGTATAACTTTAACAAATATTATAGGATGTTACTATGGTCATGTCCAGGTAGAACCCGCTACTTATTTTTTTTAACAAAAAAACCTAAACAATTAATTGCATTTAGATTTCAAACTTTCAGTGAGTATTACTCACACTGCTTGCTTTTTTCTTTTTCTCTTTTGGGTCTAGCCACATACACCATCAATCTTGTTAGTTGCTATGCACATCTCCAACGCCATCACATAGAAAGTTTATAGAAATTGCAATTACTGAGCATTACATTTCCCCCTTTTTCAGTGTTTTCATATATTGTTGCTATGATTTTTTTTTTGTTTTTACTATTGCCAAAGACGAGGAAGTCTACAGCAAACATGTATATTTATGACAATAGGATTTTTTTTTTTTTTTTTTTTTTTTGAGAACCATGAGATTATGATTTTAGCTAGCTAGTTCGAAAGCTTCCTTAAGGCATACTGTAATATCAACATCATAAGAAAGTGTAGAAAAGTCCCATAAGGTTCGTGTTTAATGGTTACAAATAATTATAAAAGCAAGAATTAAGATTGGTAACATTGGTTCAAAATTTATAATAAAAAAGAAAAAGAGCAACGTGGTTACAAATAAATAAAAGAAGGAGAAGGAGAAGGGGGAGGTGGAAAAATTGTGCGTAAAGCTTGGGGCAATTTTCTAAAAGGTGAAATAGACCTAAGCGTGTAATTGTTAATTGGTTAAATGCAAGGCATGAAGTTTGTGTTCAAACTTATAAAGTTTGACTCTGCAAACTTGCACATCCTTTTTTATTTTTTCATCCAGTTTCTTTTCACTACTTTTTTTTTGGGGGGGGGGGGGGGGGGGATAGAAATAAAGTCGTTTTTACTCGTTACTTTTTGAAATAGGTGAAATTCCAAACAAAATCTTATGAAGGGCTTTATCCAGATAATATGGCTTGACCAAGAATTAACTTAATTCAGGATTTTTGTTGGACTTGAGAATATTGGAACCATTTCTTCATATTAATTGTAAGACTTTTTATTTATTTATTTTTTTAGAATACTAAATATTTTTAACACACACACGGGGAGATGGGAAAAGGTTTTTAAAAGAAACTTACAGTGATGTATATTCAAAAGAGCTTAAATATTAATTGTAAGACTGAGTGGCGTTATTACTGCTGTAAGATAATCTCTGGCACTCAATATTTATTCAAAAACATTAACTTCAAAAATGCTGCCTAGTCTTGGTTGTAACTTGTAAGAATTCAAGGCATATACATGTGGATTCAGATCTTCTAGATTTCCTAAAGTACTCTACAATATAAAATTCTTTAAATCTCAACCTTTCTATTAAAATAAATGGTTAAGATGGTGACACATCAATTCACTTATACGATCTTAAATTAGTCTTTCAAAACACATAAATATTCCTATTTCTCCTAAAAGCCTTTCAACTTCTAGACTTATCTCTCAAATTTTTATTTATTTATTTATTTTTAAATTATGGACTTATCTCTATTACTTCTTTTTTCAGAAAAATCATCAACCCAAAAACAATAATCATTATAACTTAAGCTTTCGTCTCCACGTTTCTATCTTTAAAAACTAAATAACAACCCAATCATTTTTCATCAGATGCTTTTTTCAAGGGTATAGCTCGCATCTAGCGTTGTTGGCAACAAGATCTTTAAAGTTGGTTCTAGATTCTTGAACTAGTAAAAAGTGTTTGCGTCTCCATCTGAAGAGAATTGCTCAAGCTTATTATTCTAACTTGTTTCATCCTTGGGAGGATTAACCACCCCAATGTTGAAGATAAACCTAGTATTAAGACTTGCTCTGGCTTGGGAGTCCACCTTGACGGCTTGATCTCACTATTTCATTTCTTATTAAATGTTAATATTAATATTCATTTCTCGTAAATCATCAATTGAGGCAAGGATTTTTTTTTTTTTTTTTGAGTTGGCAATTTTATGGAAAAAGACAATTTAAAAAAAGAAGTTGAATGGTGTTAAGCTACTAACATCAACCTTTACTATACATTAAGTGTACTTTTTATATTTTAAGACTAATTTAGGGTTGTATTTATGAATCGATAACGTGGCAGCATCTTAAACATTTATTTTAAAAGAAATGTTGAGATTTAAATAACTTTACATTGTATAGTACCCTAAGAAATCTAGAGGATCTGAATCCATCAATATTTATTGTGCATGAGTCAAGCATATTTATTGAGTTGAGCTTTGGTGTTCGTTTATTGTCCATTTTGTAGTAGCTTATTTTTATAGTGTTTATCAAAAGATATATTTTTTGGTAATTTTTATGTTAAATGTGTGACAAAAAATTAAAAACTAGTTTATTTGAAAAAAAAAAATTAAGTTAGATTATTTTAAAAAATTTGAGACAAAAAGCATAAAGTAGAAAAAAAAATTGCATTTTTACCCAAACAGACTCTTGAAATGCAGGAACAGTGGAGCAGAGTGTTAATTATATCATTAAGAAAATCTGTAGTTTATAAATTTAAGTGTCAAAAACTGAAGGAAAAAAGAAACCTTGATTTTCTAGTTAGTGTTTGTATCCTGGAAGTCTTGCTCGTGCTGGGAACAACTCTTTAAGAAAAGATCTATAGTTTATACGCATTCAATATTACACCGATGCAATAGGAGATATTGGAATTTGTTACCGTATAGACAATGTGGATTTGTTTGCTGATGTTACCACAAATTTGGCGACAAGCATTGATTGTAAGTCTTGTAGATGAGGACCCACCGTATTTTTGGGGCCCTTATTTAGATTCATTTGTATTCATATCAATTTTCTAAACTTAAAACAAAAGGTGCATTGTATTTTAGACGTTATTTTGATTTGTCATTAGTTATAAATCCCACTATGTTTACAAAATTTGTGATAAATATTTCGTGGTCTATAAAGAAGAAAAAAGATAAAGAATGAGTGGTTATTTTCATTTTAAAATTTTATCTTTTCTTCTTATTGTTTTATCTAATAAATGCAAAAATCATAGGTGAATCCCTTCATGACTACCTTTGAGAAGCAAATATTCATTTTTAAGTTGATATCATGAGATACTTTGTATGCAGAGAAGGGATCTAAAGGTGCCACACATAAAACTACAGGATGAATTAACACAACAAATCCCTAATATTATTTATTAATAAATTGGTCATTAGTTGAATATATTCATAATTGGAGATGCATTTGTTGAATATACTCAAAATTTATAATGAATATACCCTTTATATATTGTGGGGGCCAACTATCTAAAAAGGTAATATTAAAACTGTATGAATTGGGCCATAGGCCCAATCCGAGGATATCAACCTGTCCGAGGATGGTTAAATAAGGTTATGATGGGAATAGTATAAGAAGAAGAAATAAAAATTGTATGTGACGGTCTGAAATACGTCCGAGGATGAAATTTATCTCGGAAACGGATATCCGAGGTTAGTAAGAATGTCCTGTCACCCTAGACATTCTTCAAAGTTGCATCACAACTAGGAGTTGGACGTTGGACAAGGGGTGAGTAAAGGGAGGCAACAAATATCTTCAAAAACTGCTACCTCCACATTAAATGCTTCCAACTAATTCTCTAGCCGCATTAATGTGGAGGTGATATCTGAACAGTGGCCAAGCAACCTTATAGCTAATATTTGATGGTTCTGGGAGGTGTTGGATGGGATAAGAAGAAGTTTCTCGAATCTAACCTACACATGTATGATGGAGATGACATCAAAATTGTAGTATATAGCATGGGAAGGTGGCCTAAAGAAAGGAATCGGAAAAAAATTAAGAAATCTTTGTAAGAATACGGTGAACTCTTGTAGCTTTGTTCAAGTACTAGATATTATAACATAAGCTCCTCAGGTCGTGCCGAGGACAAATTTTCTTATATACTTGTCTTCAACAATCTTATTTCAGCAACTTTTGTTGTCCATCTTTTGGATTAGAACTAGTTCTTTCACCCACGCTCTATAAATTCATTGTTTGGGCTTGTTGGGCTTAAACCTAATCCTACACTAGGTCGAATCCAAATTCAGTCCTTACATATATGTATATCAATAATTTTTTATAAATTTTATTATATATTTGTGTATTTTACGATACACAATACAAAAAAATAAAAAATTGAGCCACAATACAATTCATATTTTGACAACTATGATCTGAGCTTAATCAGTTTTTGTTGCTTTTAATTTAAGAAGTGTTATGTTCACAATATTTTCACAACAAATCTTATGTGGTAAATTGTTACTGGTTCTAATTTAAATTCACTATTGAAATTAATTTTTTGCTCTTTAATAAAAACCAGTAAGACAGTAACAACCTAAAACTTAGAATTTATTATGAAAATATTTTGTTATGTGTACATAGCATTTCTCTTTAAATTTCTACCATAAGTTAGGGATTGACTATGTAAGTCTTGTTTATGGGCCCTGGGTTCATTTGGTTACATATATCAATTTTCTAACTTGTGAAAGTGCAACTTATTTTAGACGGAAATTTGATTAGTCATTCAAAATTTAACAATCTTTAAGAGAAAAGTTATGTGTACAACATTTTCATAATCTTTTCACAATTTTTAGGTGGTAAGATGTTACTTGCTTTTACTGGTTGACAAACTTAGCACATTACTCAATTAATGATAATTCACATTTTGAGATTTAGAATTAGTTCAATTTGGCCTGGTTTTTGTAGTTCCAATAAGGAGTACTAACTTGTAAACTCATGCATATGCATAAGTACATTTTAAAATATGCAATTAGATGAAATGATTATTTTTTATATAAAATACTAAAATACATTTTCATTGATAACAATTGAAATGATTTTTTATTTGTTTTAAATAAACTTATATGTTATATTTTCAAATATACAAACATTATATATGTTGTATATAAATTTGGTAAAACTTTAATATGCATTTTGTTATGCTTATTTGTAAATGTATTCCATGAATATTCATAATGCTACAGGCTAGTGTTTATTATGTATTGGATGGGCATGAACTTTAAAATTGCAGAGCACAAGGTTAATTTATCATCAAGAAAATCAGAAGTTCACGAATGTGCAAATGTCAAACCTAGCTAAGAATTTTGTTGCTCAACTGACATCTTCTTGTGATTCTAATAGAAAGTTGGAGACAACCAAAGTTTAAATCTCCTTATTGATTGTAACTGCTGAATTTTTTTTAATTTTTAAAAAGGAGTCTAAATCTAAGATATTGATTTTCTTATTAGTGCCTATATCTCGGAAGTCTTCCTTACTCCCCATTTGATACCCAATTCAACGAAAACAAAACTTTGAAAATGGTGTAGTATTTTTGATGATGTTATAAGGAAGGTATGGGATGGAATGAATATTATACATAGATGCTGCCAAGTCAACAGAAGTCATGCACCTTTCTTTTATTTTTTTTAAAAAAAAAAGTTAATTTCACGTCACGTGTGAGGTGACGTGAAATTGTACAACATGTACATATTCTCATACTTTAAACTTTCTAGGAACCTCCGTATATGTCATCAGATTAATTATAATATTTTAGCTTCTCAAAAAAAAAAAAATTTATAATATTTTAATAATTAGTAATTGTGTCCAGAAATTGACAATTAATTTGAAATATTGGGACCACAAAATTGCATTAGATTGCTCTTCTTTTAAGAAAATAATTCTTTTAAAAATCGTTGGAGCACTAAATATTCCATTTGAAATTGAACTGGTTTTATATCTAGTTGAGTAAACATTATTATCGTGTACTAAAATTAAGAGTTAAAATGGACAAGTCACTGGTGGAGTCAAAAATATAGTTTTGAGAGGTTATATATAATTTTTTTTTTTGTGTGAAATTTAAGATAGTAATATATAATATTCTCATTTGTTAATAAATAAATGGTATTTTTAAGAATCATTCGTTGGCCAAAGTCTGATAAAGATGTGGAGGTCACCATCAATTCTTGTTAGGAAATTAATAAAAATTAAAGTGGTCTAAGCGTCTAAATTGGTGAAAGATAGGAAGTTTGTGTTCACACTTAAAAGTTTGATTTTATTGACTTGTACAGTTTTATTGACTTGTATAGTTTTTTCTCCGCAAGGACATGGAATGGCGTGGTATTTTGAATTCTAGGTGCTGGTTAAAATTTTCTTTTATTGACTTGTACAGTTTTATTGACTTGCACAGTTTTTTCTCCGCAAGGACATGAAAATTTCCAACAATTCGATAGATGGAGGAGACAAATATCTATATGATAATCATGGTGGATTTTTTCATCTAACTATTGTGGGGGGACTGCCACTGACATTTTGTTAGGTCACTTTTTCTTTCAGTGCAATATAGACGATCTAGATTGGTCCAAAGTGTTTTTTTTTTTAATATAGAAATAACGTAGTCTTTACTCTTGGGTCTTTTGTAAGGAGGCTGATGGGCAGGTTCCCCCTTTGTTGCCTTTTGCCTCTTATGGCGCCCTCTTAATAATATGCTCTCTATCTTATTCAGCAAAAAAAAAAAAAAGAAAAAAAAAAAACGTAGTCTTTACTCTTTTACCTTTTGAATGTACGCCATTTTTCCATTTTTGTATTCGAAGTGCATGTCCTTTTAATTATTTGATTAATCTAATAACGATTGTCCAAAAGCATTGTACATATTATTCAAAAAAATAAAAAATACATTATCAAATAGATCACTAACAATGACGCTGAGAAAATAAGCTCACTTTAGCTTGAAGGAGTAAAGTCAAGACAAAACAAATAAACTTTTTTATACAGGAATATCATTTAAATAATATTTGTTTTTAATATTTTATTTTTTATACAAAAGGTAAGATTTCTTACTTAGATACACGAATACTAAGAAAAGGAAGGAAGAATAAAATTTAGGGCCATTGTCTAAAATTTCAAGTGAGCTTAAATGTGTAATTGCGTTCAAACTTTAGACTATAAAATTTTCACAAACTTTTTTTTTTCCCCTTGTCTATAAAGTCTTTACCATTTGTAAGTGCGAGTCTTTTTTTAATTGTTAGATTAGTTAATGATACTTGTCTCCTTTATTGGCAGTGAAGGCTGCAATCTATGCGCAGATGGTTGTGATTTTTAATCATCTAATTGAGGAGATGAGAAAGAAAGGAAAGATGAGTTGAAATGTGAATGGCTGTTATATGGTGTGTACTTGAAGGGTGAAGGTATATGAAAATGACAAACTTCAGTTACAGGCTCCTTTTAAAAAATTAACATGATTATATATTTTGAAATTAAATTTAACCATTGGATTGTATGTTCATTTTGTTCTTAACATGCATGTCAAATTTCATTCAAATAAGATATTATTTACCATTCGAATCCATAAACTTATTTTTTATACATAATTTAAGACTATACAAACTTGTAATTTAAATATTTGATTGATGACATAGCTATTAATCTTTGATTTTAATTCTTAAAATTTTATAATGCATAGAAGAAATAATAAGAAAATACAATCTAATGTTGAATCAGTCAAAATTCACATTTAAAAAAAAAGGTAAAATAATATTTTGGTCCTTAGACTTTACCAAAAGTTATTTATAATAGGAAATTGGAAAAGGAAGTGAGAAAAATTTTGCAGAAACCAAATATTGAGGGTTTGGCCAACAAAACCGAAATATCACCTTGAAAAAGAGCCTTTAAAGTGAAAAAAATAGCCTTAATGTTTATTATACACACTATTACACAATGAGGGTAGTGTTTATTACACACCCATTTTTTCAATTAAAATTGTGAATCGAAGACATGATTATGCACACGTTCCATGAACTCCTTAGATTAAAAATATCATTCATCAATTCCAACTGTAGTGAAGTGGGGATAATCCATAATAGACTAGCTAATAACTGAAATTTACACATAATTCCTTACTTTTTTACAATATTTTGAAATTTGAGACTAGCTATACCTATGCTATCAGCAACTAATTAAAAATGTAACAGAGCACATGGAGGACCTTGAAGCTACAAGTACCGGCAAAGTCATCTCCATTTCAACCTTCTGCTCTATAAAAGTGAGGATCGCATATGCATAAATACATGCCCACTGAAGTTTGAATTTTCAGAATTTGTGATGACTTCTAATGGACTTAAACAACAAAATCCTAACACACATATTATGCGAAAATTATCTGAGTTTTCTTTTTGAAAATTATGGTTATTTTCCATTAGTTATAATGCTTCATTAAAAATTATATATATTTTTTTCAATGATAAATACTCCTACATTCACACACGTTTGAAATTGTGACCTCATTTCTAGCAGTGGATTGAGGTTCAATTTGGTCTAGAAACCATTGGTTTCTTTTTTGACAGTACACTTTAGGCTCAGATCATCCAGTAATACTAATTCAACTAAAATCTACAAGTATTCTTGAGTATGACTAATTATAAGTTTGATCTTCATCTGTCTATAAAGTTACGTGTCGCTTAAGATATGAAGTATAGAAAAGACTTATATTATGTGTAACGCATATCTCTGTCTAGTACTAGCTACCTATGTTTTACACGTCCACTGACTTGTACAACTTAATGCTTTTTTCTAGAATAACTTTGGAAACATTTTTTTACCATGAAAAGACCGATTTCAGCAACAAATGAAATGATTAATTTCTTCCATCAATTATGCTTTTTCTTTGTATTAATTCCTATTCAAATTAGGTTGGTTCCCAATCCTAAAATCCTATGAATCAAATTCCAAAGATGCAAATGAAACAATGCAACTAAAGAAAGTAATTTAATTTTAGGTCTCTAACTTTACTTTTATTCAATGTGATTAGTGTTCATTAGAAAACTTCCATAAAGTGTCTCAAAATGATGTGGTTTTGCTTTTCTATAGATTTTTATAGCAAAAAAAATATATAAATTAATTAAAAAAACCTTTTTGATAAAAAAATTATAAAATAGAAATTATTTTCTGAGTTAAAAAAGGATTAAATGAAAAAGAATAGAGAGAAGTTATCTCAGAAATTATTTTCTCAGTAACCAAAAATAAAAATAAAAAGAACAACTCAGTCAATTGAAACCATGCCAAAATCTATTCAACTGAATAAATCTAAACCAAAACCAAAATGTTACTTGCAAATCTTCAAGTAATCCATTTCATAGTAAAAATGGCATCCCCAAGCTATAAATTATTGTTGCCACCAGGTAGAGATCCCACTAATTCATATGTGTTAAGTGCAAAATTCATAGATGGATCAATTTGGAAGGTAATATAATCTCCCAGTCCATGATCTCTTTTCATTAAGATGTATCATCCTTCAATTCCAACCATAGCAGAGAGATCATCCGTAACAATAAGCTCATACATGTCAGGGGAAAAACTAATAACTGAAATCCACATATAATTCCAACTATTTTTACTAGATAATGAAAATGAAACTCAAAAATAACTAGTCTATTAGCATCCAACAACATTCAAAAGGGAATCAAAAGCTTAAAGGACCTTGAACCTGATTTTACTTGAGTCTCGACACATAATTTGTGTTAGCGACTTGGCTAATAACAACTAAAAAACAAAATGCACACTTTTAATAGGTTGCACATGATATAGGCCACAAGATACATTCACATTACAGCTGTGACAAATTTTTTGAAAGTGATGTGTGCCAAATATGGGTAACTCGTAGTGTCCAAATGTGGGATTTTAGATGAAACAAATCAAAGGGGTGAGCAAAGAAAAATTCATTGGAAAAAATGAGGAACTCTTCATCAACCTCAGGAGTGTCGTGATATGGGCTTTAAAGATTTGGTGAAATTTAGTGAGGCGATGCTTGCGAAACAGGTTTAACATCTCTTGACCGACCATAATTCTCTATTTTATAGAGTTTTTCAAGCAAATACTTCACTAGAAGTACATTATTTGATGCCAAGATATCTTCGGGTTCCTACACTTGGCAAAGTATTCTTAAAGCTAGGAAAGTTATATTAGCGAGGATGATGTGGAGAATTGGTGTTGGTATAGAATTCAGATTTATGAGGATATACGGTTATCCGGCGAAAAGCTTTGTAAAATAATATCATGTGTTCGGAATTTTGTGCTCCTAATCACGTGTTCGGTTAAACAATCTAGTATTAGAGCTTCCACTATTTCAACATTTATCCCCCAAATCCCCCTTTCCCTCCCCTCCTCTCCTCCCAACCCCCCAAATAAGAATCTGAGTTGTGAATGATACAATGTCGAGGTGGTATTGACTATGAGAACAAGATATTATGGCTGTAATATGCAGTGATGGAGGACAGTAACTTAAAAATGTTTTTTTGACTCTATATTGAATCAACCTACAGTTTACTTTTCCCAGTTAGGAACATGAATATCTATGAGATAATAATTCCTATAGCTTGAAGAAGCTATCGAGTCATTGACTCACTCTTGAATATTATAGTCAAACAGAACTAGAGAATATCATCCTACAATAAATAAAAAAAAAGATCATGTGAATAGCAAGGACACAAAAGTGCAAAAATTCATGTGCTTTTGTTTAACAACATAATATTTTACCTAAATTGATCAGGAACCGAAACATTGTTTATATCAAATGTGAGCCTTACTTAACTTTTTTGCCATGTTTGAAAGAATGCCTAAACAAAGTTTCTTCAACTATAACCAGTTGCCCCTAGTCTTTCAGTCACATGCACTATACAATTAATACCCACATCCAAAAAATTAATACACAGACTTGGTAGATACATATCATATGTGTCAAAAAGAATTACCTCTTAATTTTTTTTTTTTTTTTTTTTATTACAATTCTGAAGTGGCCAATTAAGTGTGGCTACCTATGGCTTTTACATAAACTCATTATTTGTTCTTCAAATAATCATAATCTACCACATTAGATTAGTAACAAAAAAAATTGTGGTCCTAAATTTTCTTTGCAAGCAATTACTTTGGTGTCTTAGTTGGACTTTGAACTACTAGAACTCCTTTCAGTTCAATCACATATGGGCCCTCATAGGAGGAAGAACTCCTTTAAGTTTAAAGTTTATTCAATTAAAGATCTTCCTTTAGAAAATTGCCATTAAGTCTTGCATTTCTATAGATTTTCACTTAACGGCAATTACATGACGGACACTAAAGCAATACCTTAAATTGAATAAATTTGAAACTTTGAGGACTTTCAAAAGTAAATTTAGAGATCTGAAATGAATTTTGGTCAAATTTATTAAAAGCAATGCTATATATTCACTATTCACGGTGTTCTAAATGGCAGGGACTAGTATTAGTAAGGTCCAAAAATCAGAATGAATAAATGATCACTAAATTCAGGAAAAGCAACTTGCATGTATATATATAATTACAATTAGACAAACAAAGGATTAAGCAAAATCTAAACAATATGATAATTAAATTATTTTGGAACATGATAATAAGTGCCGGGTATAAAGCATTGACAAAAAAATATTTTTTTTGATAAGTAATAAGGATTCATTGATATCAAAATAAGAGAGACACCCAAGTACACAGGAAGTATACAGGGGTGAACAAATTAAAAACGAAAATTACAAGAGTCAAGTAAATCCAAAATAGTAGAAAAAGGCTGGTTTCTCCACACAGAGAACCAGTCAAATAAGGATCGGAGAAAAAGAAGCTTGAGATCAGGCATGGAACGCTCAATGTCTTCAAAACACCTACTATTTCTCTCCTTCCAAATACACCACATCAAACAAAGAGGAACGACCTTCCAGATATCTCCATTACGATGGTGACCAAAACGACCTTGCCAGCAAGCAAAGAGCCCAAAAACAGACAAAGGCATGACCCAACTAACTCCAAATAAACCAAAAACCATATCCCATAGCTCCGAAGCAACCGGGCAATGAAGGAAAAGATGGTCAACACTTTCACTATTACACTTGATGGTCAACACTTACACTTGACAAAAAAATATATTAAGTAAAAAGTTCAATTACAAGGAAGACTAAGAATAGAAGCACTCAGAAGAATTCGTACTACTACATCAAATCCTAAGGGATTATAAACTAAAACAATAACAACCTACAGAGAAGATGAGAATGTACAAGACATTAGATCGAGTTCTAATATTTAATTCATGGGAAAGAAGACAGTTCAAATTAAAATAAAATGATACTCTTTTTTTGAATGAAAATATAGAAAATAAAAATGATACTCCTACCAAGCTTTTCCCATCCAACAATACAGCTTGTGATGGAGAACAATAACTTATAAATGCTTTTCTTTACTCTAAGAATTAACCTTCAATTTACTCTTCCCACTTATTGAGTATAAGGAATGTGATGTGAATATCTAGATAATAATTCCATCAGCTAAACATTTTTTTTTTTTTTTGGAAAGAATCAGTCATCTCAATAACAAAGAATAGGATACAAACACCGATACAACACTTAACAGCTAATTGCATCAAACAAAGTACAACACCTGCAAAAATGTAGAGCTGTAGTACATCAAAGCCTAAAACACCAAATGCTAAATGTAGCTAAACAAAACCCATCCTTAACCTAAAGTCAGACTATCCATCTAATTTAAAAAACACAACTCTAAATCCCCACCTTGCAACACACTATCAAACAAGATCAAACACCCTTACAAACTAGGGAAACATTCATCCTCCATTTACAGAACAACACAGCACACGATTCAAAATTTAAATATTGAAAATCCTTAACATCTTTCATTATGACTATTAATAAACTGGTCTTCAGTATATAGTTTCTTAAGCTAATTTACAAAGTACAGCTGTTAAGCTCTTCCCTTTTAGGTGAATTACACTCCAATCAACTAAATCCAGCCAGTTGAATTTGGGGTCAGAGATTTTCCATTTCCTTTAATTAATTAAAAGAGCACAGAAAAAAGAGATGATTTCTGTCCTCGATACAGGACCTTCCACAAATCCAACTTCAGCTTAACATTGATTACAAAGGCTAAAAAGTTATTGAGTCACTCTTGAACATTATAGTGAAACAAAACAGGAGAACATAATATAATATCATCCTTTAATAAATAAAAAAATCATGTGAATAGGACTTTAACTAGCAGGTCTCCCTTCAAATATCATTTGTATATAAAGTTCTTACTCTTCTTTCTAGTGGCCCCTGCTACTTCACCAAGCCCTCAATCTCTTGTGGTATAGTTCACACCCAGTGTTATGTTTACACACTTTGAGCAAAGCTCCACCATTATTAAGACATCTACCCTAAGACTAAGCAAGACCCAATACGCCAATTTCATGAATTAACCAATCAGCATCCCAAACAGAATTGTAAACCCTGGCCTTATCATTAATAAGCCACTACCCACCCTCAAATTAATGACTCACCCTACCATTCAAGATTGACCAAGATCCACTGCCAATTGTATGACCCAACCAAATTGTAAACCCCCAATCACCCAAAAAAAACTTCACACCACGCTGATTGCTGAACCTAAAATAGATGAAGTTCAACATCAATCTCCTATGTATATACCCTCATCAATAACAACCTTAATTTTTCCTACCCAACTTTAATTTACACACAACCAAAACCTACCCACATCATTCATAAATTATTGAAGCCAGATTCTGAAACCAGATTTTTTCACCCCAAATTAACTAGAACATTCATTAAGACAGAGATGGGCTCAGGCCCTCAGCCTGATGTACCTTTCTTTTTGGTGGAAGAACTTCAGAATTATTCAGCAAAAACGGATGTATAGGACAGCAAGTACAAAGGTGCGTTTGTTTCACAACAAATTTTTTGACCTGAATTCCCAAGAGATGGACAAACCAATTAAACACCTCAAATGATATCAGATTCTGTACAGCTTCCTTTCATATATGCTAGCTCTATTGACAGCAAGCAACAATAAAAATGGAGTCTTCAATGAACATCAAATATCCCTTCCCAACAAAAATTAAAATACATAAAAATAACTTGTTGATAAAGAATCTTCTATGAACTACAGACATCCGTAGAAGATAAAATCAGTGAAAACTTGTTACCAGCATCAGTGAAAACTTGTTACCAGCAAGAGTTTATTACAATATTCTTACAATCTACAAGCTATGAATTACCTGCATCAGTTGTGAACCAGTGTCATGGAGTCCATAGCTTGACACTCTTCCTTCAAGCATATCTTCGGTTCAGTTATTTGCCCTGACAAAACTCAATAGTCAATAACTACTAAATACATTCATTTTAACAAAAACAATTACTTTGACACAAATTAAACCAATAATCATCACAACACCCCAAATGAAATTACCTCTATTCATAACAACAGGATCTGATTAGTAATTACACAAAAGACATCTAAATATTGCTTCTCTAATCTCGGGAATTATCAGGCTACTTCGAATAATCATACCCTTTAGAGATACCATCCTCTCAACATCTAACACAACCCAAATCAGTACAAATATCCCAAAAGCCAAAAATGGGTTTAAAAAATTGTATAAGAAGCAAAAAGAGAAACTAACCAGATGGGTTAAGATTTCTCATTGAAGTGGAGCTCTTGGGATTGAAAATCCGAGTTTGAATGTGGTTTTCAAACAAGGGGTTAATTTGTCCCACCATGTTCATCAAAACAATGTCGAAAATCGCCAGCACTTCGAGTGGGTACCTAACCATCTTGGTGTACAAGTCAGGATCATAATCAAACACGTCGCTTATGTTCGTGCCCCAAACAAACGTCGGCCCAGCATCATCGGTGTCGTAGCCCTCACTGCCTTCGGAAGAGGCCGGCGCATCGTCGGTTGTAAACATCGTTTACCATCTCAGATCTGAAACATTGTTTAACATCAATCCTAGCCTCCCTTAACATTGATGCCTCCACCATGTTTGAGAAAATGCCTGAACAAAGTTTCTTCACTTTCTCCAAAAAAAAAAAAAAAAAGTTTCTTGAACCATAACCACTTAACTACCACAGTCCCACCTCACTAACTCAACTAAAACCCTCGTCACGTGTACAGCTACAACTGACCTGGTGTGTAATTAATAAAATTCTAGCCACTCTCTGTAGGACACGTGGAAATGCTGCGGCCATTAGGAAAGAAAATTAATTAAACCCAATTCAGGTGGTGTAGGTGTTCTTGGAGTAGATCATGTTAAAAATGGGTTTCTGTCAAAAATGGGTGAATCTGGTTTCGGCTCGCGTCAGATCTGTTACGTACTCAATCTTGCTCAATGGGCAGCCCCACAGTCTCATCACCCCATCTCGAGGGCTTCGCCAAGGTGATCCCCTCTTGCCTTATTTGTTTTTAATGGTCACCGAAGGATTACATGACTTATTTAAGAAGGCTAAAGAGAATGAAAATATTAAGGGGGTCTCTTTATGTGCTGCTGGCCCTTGGGTGTCTCACCTCCTATTCGTGGATGATAGTTTGGTATTTTGTAGAGCTACTATAGCTGAGTGTGTCCAAATTCAATCCTTGTTGTTTATATATGAACAAGCCTCTAGGCAGAGCATAAATAGAGGGAAAACTAGTATTTTCTTCAGCTCAAACACCCCTTACACTCTTCAGAATGCCATCTCTGTCTTTTTAGGTGCTCCGGTGTCCCATCGATATGAGCATTACTTAGGCCTCCCATCACTGGTAGGCAGGGGGAAGAAAAGATCATTTAGCCTCATAAAAGAGAGAATATGGAAAAAACTAAAAGGTTGGAAGAAGAAGCTCCTCTCCCAAGCTGGTTGGGAGATTCTTATTAAGGCGGTGGTTCAAGCAATTCCCACTTACGCCATGTCTTGCTTCAAGCTCCCAAAAGGTTTGATTAAAGAAATTGAGTCTCTAATTAGAAAATTTTGGTGGGATTACAGAGGGGAGCAGCAGAAAATCCATTAGGTGAGTTGGGAGAAGATGTGTCGTCCCAAGAATGAAGGAGTTTTGGGTTTTCGTGATTTAACCATCTTCAATGATTCCCTCTTAGCGAAGCAGGTTTGGCAGCTTCAGACTTGTGAGAATTCTCTATTTTATAGTGTTCAAAGCTAAGTTTTTCCCGAATTGTTCCATTATGGAGTGTGCCTCATTAAATAAGGCTCATATGCTTGGAAAAGCATTCTTTAATCTCGTCATGTTATCGATGTGGGAGCAGTTTGGAGAATGGGCAATGGTTGTTCTGTCCAGATTAAAGAAGCTAAATGGATTCTCTCTCTACCTGCTGCGAGAGTTATCTCCCCATCTGTTGTTCTCCGTCCGACATCAACAGTGGGCTCTTTCATTGATACTGACTCCCACTCGTGGAAAGTAGATTTAATAAGGCATGAATTTCTTCCTCATGAGGCTAATCTGATTTTGGGGATTCCTCTAAGTGACCGTATTATCCCAGACAAGTTGGTATGGCTCCCATCCACGAATGGTTAGTGGCGGAGCCACACACAAGGGTGGGGGGCCAAGGTCCCCCCCAAAGTTTAAAAAAATTATTTTATAGTATTTATATTATTTACATTTAAAAAAATGTAACATGTAAAAACTGAAGTTGACCCCCCAAATTTTGAGTCATTTCAATGTTGCTCTTAAAAGAAAGAGAAATTACATTAAAATCATATAATTTAAGAGGTTTAACAAATTAAACTATATAAAAAATGATAAATTTTTGTACATGTCTAATAGAAGAAATATATGACTTTTGTATGCTCATTAAAATTTAGAAGATGATAAATTCTCTTAGTAAATTAATTTTTATATATGTGTGTAGAGGTTTGTCTTGATTAACAAATATATTAACATCACAACTTGGCCCCCCAAACCAAAATTTCTGACTCTGCTCATGCGAATGGTAGTTATACAACTTGTAGTGCCTATAGACTAGTAGTAAGAGTGGCTAGGAATCTGCAACCTAGTTGTTCATCGCAGGACAAAAACCATGCTTTGTGGACTGGTATTTGGAAGCTTCAAGTCCCTCATCGAGTTAAACATTTTCTTTGGCAGGCATCGCATAATGCTTTACCTACCTTGTGTAATCTGTGGAGGCGTACGATGATTTCTTTTTCTACCTGCTCTGGCTGTCAAAGTGAAAATGAGGACACAATTCACGCACTATGTTACTGTAGCTCTCTGTTGGTTATATGGAAGGATGATGACATGCTGATGAAGTTGTTTCGGTATAAATTTCATGGTTTTGATGCTTTGCTGGGTCCACTATTTTCCATGAGGGATCGGATTAATACGGACTTGTTAGCATTGGTTTTCTGGTTGATCTGGCATAATAGGAACTCTGTCAGACTTAAAGAGCAGGGGGTGGAGCTGCATCAGATCAGAGACAAAGCGAAGGACCTGTTCTCGGACTTCCTAGATGCCCAAGTCCCTCAAGCCCGATCTACTATGCCCAGAAATAGTCCAGTGCGTTGGACTCCCCCTATTCGGCCTCTTGAAAAAATTAATTTTGATGCAGCACTTTTCAAGGAATTGGATTCTGCAGGTTTTGGCATTGTGGTCCGAAACTTTTTGGGTTCAGTCAGAGCTGCTTTGTCTCAACGAGTCCCAATCCCTTTATCTGCAGCTACGGTTGAAGCCTTAGGTTGTCGAAGGGCTTTGGAGTTTGCAAAAGAAATTTCTGCACTGGACTGTATCTTCGATGGTGATGCAGAGGTTCTTATTAAAGCCATTTGTATGGAAGATGTTAGCAACCCCGAGTATGGTCATGTCATTGAGAATATTCTTGTGTTAGTTAGGGACTTTCACTTTAGTTCTTTCAATCATGTTAAAAGATCAGGCAATCAAGTTGCCCATCATCTACCTAGACGTTCTAAGTCCGGCTGTGAGCTACAGGTCTAGTTTGACACCATTCCCGAAGATATAGCTCCTCTAGTTGTTTATGATGCTTTGTAATTCCTTTAGTCTCCTTGAATAAAGTTTTGCCTTCAGGGCGGTTTTCTCAACAAAAAAAAAAAAAATGAGGTCCAAATTAAAAAAAAAAAAAAAACACTATGTAAAATTTTCAATATGGGTTAACGTCTCCCTAAATGTTTTTATTGTTGTTGTTATTGCAGGATAATTATGTCATTTGCTGCATTTCAAAGAAGGAGAATATCTAGAAGAGCAACATCTAAGACATCGTTGGGCAAGAGATGGAGCTTCTCCAATCTAGATTAACTTTTTTTTAATAGAAAGTAACAAAACACTAATTTCACAATATTTCATTTTTATCATTTCTTTGTTAGTGCTATTTCATTCTTTGGGTCAATTTCTGAATGATTTACATGCAACATTTTTTTATTGATCTTTTCAAATTATTAGATTAATCATGTTAATATCAATTCTGATGTATTTGTCGTTTGCTTATCTTGAGCATGTATATGACGTTAGTAATTAACACTAATTTCACAGTATTTCATTTTTATTATTTCTTAACTAGTACTATTTCATTTTTCTGTCATTTTTTGAATGAGTGTTTCTTACAACTTTTTTTTTTTTAATGGTTTTTTCAAATTTATTATAGATTAATCATGTTAATATCTTATTATTATGATGTATTTGTTCCTATATATGACCTTTGTTTTATCTTAGGCCATGCCGTTTCGAAACATAAATAAAAGAGAGGAGGAGAGGATGAAAGGGATATATATATATATATATGTAATACAAGATGAACGACATTTTTATTTTTTTATTTTTTTTTTTGAGAAAGACAAGATGAACGATTAACTAACTGTACCTTAGGATCTTTATGACTCTTATTTAGACTCTAGAGTGATACCGGTAAGCTTGTTCAAAAGTTATATTAACTAGACTTAAGTGTATTAGACTATTAGTTGCAAAGTCATTCAATTTTCCTTATACCCTTTTGCTTTTAAAAAAAATAATAATAATAATTTCCTGTTGGTATTAGCACTTAGCAGATAGGTAAGAAAATAAAATTCAAAGAAAATAGTAGACAGTTTTTCACACACTAGATATAGTTTGCTTACGTGCTGAAACCAAGTGCTGGTACATGCAAGGATACAAACACTAAAAATGCATGCAAGCCAATACTTGGTTGTCTTAGTTGAACTCTCGCTTTCATATATGATTACACAACCACCGCTCATGTCAAAATATTGGAGCACACATATGCGTTATTGTGTAAAAATATTTCATAACTGCGAGGTGAAAAGTTGTTATTAGTAGAAGATAAAGTAATATTAGTGAGGAACACTCTTGCCTAGTTGCCTTATCTTTTTCACCAATGCGGTTTCTCATGCCACCCTATTGTTGTTATAATAAAAGTTGATGTTTTTAGCTAACAATGTTGGATCTAAAGGCTCCACCCCTTGGCTCATGTTATTAGCTATTCAAATCAATACATAACATGTAGCAGCATATAGTACAAAGTTTGATTCCACTGCTTGTTGGATAGAAAATCTTTGTATGTATTCAACATAATTTTAACTCACTAACTTGAGCTTTGAATATTAAGAGATGATATCCTAAGTGGCCACTGTCCGCTAAATCATAGACCAAACAATTTGTACTAACAGAGTAATTGACAATAGGTAAAGAGATGAACACTTGTTTCATTGGTAGGATATTCCCAGATCTCTAGATAAAACCCTTAAGTCACATTTAAATAAACTATCGATTATTTAAATGTGAGAATAGCACTTTTTAATTTAAGCATAAGTGGTTTTCAGGAACTTTTGCTTGAAAAAAAATATAGAGACTATGAAATAAATAATAATGGTAAATTATATTTTGGCTCTTTTAGTTTTGGGGTTATTAACAATTTGGTCTTTAATTAAAGTTTATTTTCTAATACTTTAGTACCTGAAGTTGTCTTTATTATTAATGTAGACCTTCCAAATAAGTCTAACTGTGATCCCTTAAATATTACATGCAAGCTTAAAAACAACATTAAGTTCCTAAAAACTTCTATATATATATATATATATATATAAAAGTTCATTTAAACTTCATTCATATTAGCACGATAGCAACTTTGAAAAATGTTTTATTTTTTATTTTTGCTTTTATTAAAAACATATTTTGTCCAAGGGGTTAAAATGAACCCCTTGAGTTGGTAATATATACAATATGAGGTACAAAGCACATTTTCCGCTCTTCACTTTGTGCATGCTAGTTTGAAATACACTTCTTTCACTGTCTTCTTTGTACTTGTTTGGAATCTTTCTCTTGGTATGAGCTAGGTTTGAAACCCTGCTTTTTGGTCTACCTCCTCACCAAACCTTTTTCCCGATTGGTCATTCGTTACACTCTTATTTCCTAACTTTGACCCTAGTGTGTGGTTAAATCACCTAACTAGGAAAGACAATCTAGCCATATCGAGAGAACTAGAAGCTCTCGATTAAACAACCTAAGGGAGGTCCTTTCTTGGCTTAGGTGTGAAGATACTTGTGACATTGGTAAAGTGGGTCTATTGAGAAGAAGAGACATTGGATCTTGATCTTTTGCTAAGGTAGGATTGATTTTTTTTTTTTTTTTATTTATACCTAGCTGAAATAAGTTTGAATATGATCCTTTTAATAACATCTTGACATTTTTAAACACACACATACAAAAGTAGAAATTTGTTGATCTTAAACCTCAAAAAGAAAAAAAAAAAAAAGAGACCCATTTAGATCTCACCAAATTTAAAAAGAACATACCTCATAGGATTTGCTAATAAATTTATCATGCAATGATTTCAAAATATAAAATCTCATAAAAGGCAATTGTAAAACTTCATTTATTTGCTTTTCTTTTTTGTAATGTCGATATATTCAAGTTTTCTTTTGTTTTAACTTTTGTATAATTTATGTTTCTTATTGGACCCACTAAAAAAAATGGACAAAATTTAATTACAAAATTGGTTGTAGCCTAACGCTACAACCTTACTCAATAAAAAACATTACTACATATTTTGAAAATTTAACCATTGAATTGCGTGTTCTTTATGCTCTTAATACAAATGTCAAATTTTGTGTCAATTAGATATTATTCACTATATGATCTATAAGCTTATGTTTTATGCGTAATTTTAAACTACAAAAACTTGTAATTAAAACAATTTATTGATAACATAGCTATTGATCTTTAATTTTCTATAAATTTTGCAAGCATGGAGGATATAAGCGAAAGATGTAATTCAATGGTGGATTTGTCAAAAATCACCTCCAATCAAAGATATTAAGTAAGGTTGTAACTTTAGGCTATAACTAATTTTGTAACTAAATTTTGTCCAAAAAAAAAATCCTAAAATACCACCACCATTGTTGCTTGTGCCAAATCTTTGCCTCTATGCCCACATCCAAACCACAAAATTACCACAATAAGTTCCCCTTAAAACACTATAGGGTCACGTTCCGCGACGAACCGCAGTAGAGTTGGGTTCGCACGTGAATGGGCCCAAACAATATCATTTGTAGAGAGTGGATTCGAAAGGCTAGGCCTTAGTTACCCAGTGGTGGTTCTGGTGGTGTTCATAGGTGATTTAAGCGTTTTCACCCTTGGGGCCTTTCTTCTGGAGGTAGATTGGGAGCCTTTTTTCTTTGGGCAGTCGTCCCAGCCCCCCCTCTATATTACTTATTTTTTCTTTTATACTAGTCTGCACTCATTTTCCTTCGTCCACGTGTAGGGTCGACATTTCCAAGACTGATACTTGTCTTGTCAATCCCAACCCAAAGTTGTTGGGAGTGGTTAATAAAGTTAATGGATAAGGCTCTGTTAGGCGCAGAGATATGTATGGGGAAGATGGTAAAGGCAGCCTTTCCTAGATATTTTAGATTTCCCTTCAAGCATGTCCCTTTACCATTTTGCCCCTGTTCTTGGTGGATCTTTGGGTCAGCCGAGGACTGCACTGTCCTCGACTGCTTCTCCGGGCCAATTGGGCCTTACTATTCTTGAGCTCGGGCCATGACCTTTTTCGGCTTAGGCCTTTGAGCTCTCCATCAGCAAGTGGGCCTGGCCCATCAATTATTGGACCCCACAATAGCCCCTCAAAACCCTGTTGTCCGACATCATGGTTGGAGAGGGGGGTTTTGGTAATACCGAGCCTTTATTATGGCTCATTTAATTCATCCCTTGACTGGTGCTGGCGACTTTTCACCTGCCTAGGGAATGTACCGGCCTACAAGACGTTTCCCTTGATTTGCGCACGATGCGTTTATGCCGTTTGGTTATCTGAAGCGCGCCTTTAATGTCTTCCCTTTACGAGGCCTCCCAGATTCAACGGTTTTTGATGGCGTGGGGGAACTAAACGGACGCATTCATGTTTGCAGATTTCCTTGGAGATCTGAACGTATTATGCTCTCTTTTCCTCGTCCCCTATATAAAGAGAGAAGACAAAAGCTTACTTTCTCATACCTGAGTCCCTCAGATTCCTCCCAGAGTCCACCTCTTCTCTCTGGTTATACCTTATTCGATAGAAAGTTCACCACAGTAGTCAGCCATGAATAAGCCACTTCACTCCCAAAAACACCATGTCCCAATAAAGCTCGAGATGGCTCGGTCAGGGCAAGGATGACGGAGACTCAAGATTCGTCTCCTCTTCCTTTTAACCAAAATCCGAAGCAGGGACTCATCACATCTCACTTTCGGTGTGACCGAGTCAAAGACATCCATTATCACCACCCTCCGCTCTGTCATGAGCATATCTAACATGGCACCAGTGTGTTAGGAGTCAGGACTGGGGCAGGGACTAAGTGCCCCTGCTTCTTCCTCTCTTCGTTCACTAGCGCCTCCTTCTGCCTCTCTTTCTTCTTCTTTCCACCACCAGATCCATCCTGGTGCTTTTCCTTTTCCCTCTTTTGCTCCTCCTTCTTTTACTCATGTCCTCAATCTTCCTCATTCATCTCCTCCATCTTCTGCTCATGTCCTCCATCTTCTTCTTCCTTTGCGCTCCTTGATGACAAGAGCTTGCTGAAGTGCTTCCATGTGTTCCAATTCTTCTTCCTTCTCCTTCATCTTTTTCTAAAGAAGGTTCTTCTCCTGATATGAGCAGTACTGAGGCAGAGATTGGAGAGACTTTGAAGGCGAGTTTAAAAGACACCTGACTGTTTACTTATCTGTATTGCGGATGCTATTGTTGCTTTGGCAGTTCATCTTTTGTATAGGCTTGTTTAAGCCCTTCTTTGTACGTTGTAATAATTTTTCACATTAATAAAAGTTGCTGTTACCTTATTTCGCATGTTATGTTTTTATGTTTTTACAAGTTTACAAACGCTGCTCGGCACCGTAATATAGCATTTGAATCAATGATAACTAAGGCTAAAATGTTTGCTAATAAAAAGGTGTCACCATAACTTTAATAAAATTATTTAACATAGCAAAGCCGACCAGTGAGGAACGAAACTCACCTTAAAATTAGCCAAGATAAGGACTAAGTACTCGATACGGTGTAGGAAGTAACTATCCGAGGACATGTCACTCGCCAAATGGACAGTTTCCTTAGGTTAATGAAAGTTGGGTCGTTTCGCCATCTTCTTAACACACTGGCTTTAACCTTTTACAGTATTTGAGCCGAGAACCTTCCCCATTCGAGTAGTCGGTTTCCCAAAAGGCTTGAGTCCGAGGACTTAGTAACGCCTGGGTTCTGTCTAAAACTTAGATTTTTTCTCAGTACTTGGTTTCCCCATAGGCTTGAGTCCGAGGACCATGCAAGCCCTAGGTTCTGTCCAAAACTTAGGTTTTTCTCAGTACTTGGTTTCCCCATAGGCTTGAGTCCGAGGACCATGCAAGCCCTAGGTTCTGTCCAAAACTTTTTGAGTTCAGTTTCTCCCTTTCCTCAGGTATTTCACGAGGTGCCGAGCAGGAAGTTGTCCTCGGCAATGGTTATTCCTCGGCGTGGGCCATTGCCCCTGGGCCCCCATGCAGAACAGGCCTGGGCCGCGAATTCACTTGGCCCACAACTTAAAGGGTATTTATGTAGTTTTTGGTTACGTAGTACTTTTGGCGTCCCAATGTTCGAGGTGCACCTTCCAGAGACTCCTTTAATCCCCTGGTTGCAGGTGGCGTTGGAGATTGAGCCTAAGCCATCTTGTCTGTAGCGTTCCATGGGACGCTGCGTGAATTAAATGCCACCACCTTTTCTCTTTAAATAAATAGGAGAGAAAGTTACTTCACCTTCGCACCAATTCTTTAGTTTTCTCCCAAATCACAGCTCCTATACTCAGTGCTGTCCTCCCTTAGCATAACATGTTTGAGACGAGGGTTGGGAAGAAGGAACTCTCTCCGCCACGGAAGCGCCGTGCCCTCATGAGACTTGAAATAGTGAGGTATAGGCACAGGAAGCATAAGTTCAAGAGAATACTCCATTTCGATCGAGGGGAAAGGATGTCTCTCCCTCTTTTAGTCAAAATCCGAAGCAGGTTTTGTTCATGCCAGAATTTTGATGTGTCAGAAGAAAGATTCTCCGCCATCAGCGCCTCTGCCTTGTGGCGGGCAAATATTTAGAGAAAGCCCCTCAACTTCCAACTCCCTGCACCTTTCCTTCAGCGGTGTTAGGCTCAAGTTGGGTCTCTTTTGCTATTTGAGTTGTGGGCATGTGAAAGCATTGAGGAAGAACAAGGTCTTGGAGCTGTAGCCAACCTCTCCTCTGATCTGTTTCCTCGGCTTTATCTTATTCTCTTGTATCTTCCTTTCTTTTTGGTTATGTAGTGAGCTTTGACACAAACTGATTCCAGCTTTTCATTGTACGCTGTACTATTTCTTTGTTTTAGTAAAAAAAAATGGAAATTTCTTTACTTGTTTTGAATACTGTTCCTTTGACAACACTACTTTGTGAATGAGTGTGCTCCATGTGTGTGTTTCTCCTCGGCGGTATACAAAGCAAGAACTCTTGAAACACAATCCAACTAATTCTAATTTACCGACACTATCAGGCATAATAATAATAACTCATAGTAAGTTAAACTTAGGAAACTAACCGAGATAACGGTTGAACGTTCTGTAATAAGCGCGAGAATACTGTCTGAGAACGACAAATTCTAAATAATTCATCCGAGGGAGTGACCGAGCATTGCATGACTTCGATTATGCTTTTGTAAACACGTTACTCCATTCCGTACTGGTCCCTTTAGTGTTGAGGATCCGAGGGCAAACTAGAGAATCCATGTAACGTAGTTTTTCCTTTTAAGTAGTTGGTTTCCCCAGAGGCTTGGGTCTGAGGACCATACAAGGCCTTGGTTCTGTCCAAAACTTGTGTTCTCTTTTTAAGTAGTTGGTTTCCCCAGAGGCTTGGGTCTGAGGACCATACAAGGCCTTGGTTCTGTCCAAAACTTGTATTGCCTTTTTAAGTAGTTGGTTTCCCCAGAGGCTTGGGTCCGAGGACCATACAAGGCCTTGGTTCTGTCCAAAACTTGTATTGTCATTGTAAGTAGTTGGTTTCCCCAGAGGCTTGGGTCCGAGGACCATACAAGGCCTTGGTTCTGTCCAAAACTTGTATTGCCTTTTTAAGTAGTTGGTTTCCCCAGAGGCTTGGGTCCGAGGACCATACAAGGCCTTGGTTCTGTCCAAAACTTGTATTGTCTTTGTAAGTAGTTGGTTTCCCCAGAGGCTTGGGTCCGAGGACCATACAAGGCCTTGGTTCTGTCCAAAACTTGTATTGCCTTTTTAAGTAGTTGGTTTCCCCAGAAGCTTGGGTCCGAGGACCATACAAGGCCTTGGTTCTGTCCAAAACTTGTATTGTCTTTGTAAGTAGTTGGTTTCCCCAGAGGCTTGGGTCCGAGGACCATACAAGGCCTTGGTTCTGTCCAAAACTTGTATTGTCTTTGTAAGTAGTTGGTTTCCCCAGAGGCTTGGGTCCGAGGACCATACAAGGCCTTGGTTCTGTCCAAAACTTGTATTGCCTTTTTAAGTAGTTGGTTTCCCCAGAGGCTTGGGTCCGAGGACCATACAAGGCCTTGGTTCTGTCCAAAACTTGTATTGCCTTTTTAAGTAGTTGGTTTCCCCAGAGGCTTGGGTCCGAGGACCATACAAGGCCTTGGTTCTGTCCAAAACTTGTATTGTCTTTGTAAGTAGTTGGTTTCCCCAGAGGCTTGGGTCCGAGGACCATACAAGGCCTTGGTTCTGTCCAAAACTTGTATTGTCTTTGTAAGTAGTTGGTTTCCCCAGAGGCTTGGGTC
The DNA here is from genome assembly GCF_932294415.1 of Quercus robur. Classification (NCBI taxonomy): domain Eukaryota; kingdom Viridiplantae; phylum Streptophyta; class Magnoliopsida; order Fagales; family Fagaceae; genus Quercus; species Quercus robur. The sequence continues at coordinate 19,070,397 of NC_065537.1, forward strand.
CGAGGACCATACAAGGCCTTGGTTCTGTCCAAAACTTGTATTTTTCTTTATTTATTTATCTTCCGAAGGTTTGGCTCCTCGAACAAGGTGGGGGAAGCTAGCCTGATGTTTGAAGCCCCTAGACTTGCCCATGTCATTGACACCGTGAAACGTAGCCCCTAGTGGGAACTTATGTTGGAATAGCAACAATGTGTCGCCGGTGATAAAGGCACCCTCATAGACCCTTGTTCGACAGAAGCTCAACTTCACCACCGCTCGAGCTAACGCGCAAGCCTTCCCCACAGACGGCGCCAATTGTAGGGTCATGTTCCGCGACGAACTGCAGTAGAGTTGGGTTCGCACGTGAATGGGCCCAAACAATATCATTTGTAGAGAGTGGATTCGAAAGGCTAGGCCTTAGTTACCCAGTGGTGGTTCTGGTGGTGTTCATAGGTGATTTAAGCGTTTTCACCCTTGGGGCCTTTCTTCTGGAGGTAGACTGGGAGCCTTTTTTCTTTGGGCAGTCGTCCCAGCCCCCCCTCTATATTACTTATTTTTTCTTTTATACTAGTCTGCACTCATTTTCCTTCGTCCACGTGTAGGGTCGACATTTTCAAGACTGATACTTGTCTTGTCAATCCCAACCCAAAGTTGTTGGGAGTAGTTAATAAAGTTAATGGATAAGGCTCTGTTAGGCGCAGAGATATGTATGGGGAAGATGGTAAAGGCAGCCTTTCCTAGATATTTTAGATTTCCCTTCAAGCATGTCCCTTTACCGTTTTGCCCCTGTTCTTGGTGGATCTTTGGGTCAGCCGAGGACTGCACTGTCCTCGGCTGCTTCTCCGGGCCAATTGGGCCTTACTATTCTTGAGCTCGGGCCATGACCTTTTTCGGCTTAGGCCTTTGAGCTCTCCATCAGCAAGTGGGCCTGGCCCATCAATTATTGGACCCCACAAACACCTATTAACTTCATAAATATTCATTGTTCGAATCATCTAGCTGTCATAAACTACAAATATATTCACCTACTGTGTTAGAGGGACCATACTAGTTTTAATCATAAAGGGTTATATTTTGGAACATCTTCTTTTCAATCTAGACTGAGTTACTGCAATTTAAAGATTGTGCTATATTGAGTTATGTGTTTGGAATTTAGATGCCTTTAGGGAATTACCAAGTTTAAAGGTGAAAAAGTTTTTTATTTTATTTTATTTTTTTAAGTTTAGGGACCAAAAAAAAAACTTTTGGTAAAGTTTAGAGACTAAAATAATATTTTATCCCTTTATTTGCTAATTCAAGTTGATTTCCACCATGTTTCTCCAAAATAATAATGATAATAATATTGATTTCCAGCCCCACACAAATTAAGGATAAACATTATTTTGGCAAATGGTAAAAAACAATAAGGAATAAAATAAGAAAGGATGAAATAGTGAAATTAAAAACAAATCTTAAATATTTCAAATTGTATGCCCCACATTTTACTCAGCTATACATACTAAATTTACAAACTCTTTTCATTCACACAATTATTTATTTTGATTAAAAAAAAAAAGAATGATAAGTTTTTACTCATGGGTAAAGGAGAAATGTCAATGGTTGAACCATATTAGAACCAATAACAACTTACTAATTAAAATTTGTTATAAATTGTTGTAAAAATATTATAGACATAACAATTTTCTTAAAAAACTATTACACAATGGAATAAAAAAATAAAAAATAAAAAGAGTTAAGTGCAAGCATGAGACTAGTTTATTAGCAATAATATAATATCATGAATATAAAATTTTCACAAACTTTTCACAATGATTATAATTTCGTTTTAGAGGAAATTTGTCATTTAACACCATTTTAAGAATAATTTCGTTAGTTAGCAGGTTTTCAAAATATATTAGTAAACTAGCATCTCGAGTCTTTTAGACTCGAGTTCATTGTAGCAATTTGAGCCTAAGAGACTAGAGTTACTTTCTTGTTCTTTGGCTGAAGCTGCTCTTCACTCTCATACCCATGTTCTTCCTTCTCTTCCTTATTTCTCTATACCCAAATCAACTTCCTTCTCATCCTTCTTTCTTATACCTAAAATCCCATTTCTTAAACACCTACACCCAAACCAAAAAATCAGAAAATACCACACAAAAACAAATACCCGATTGGATCTTCTCCTCTAGTGTCTTCTTCTTCTCCAGATCTTCAATACTCCTACTCAAATCGAATTCAGAGAACTCCCAATGTCTTCTTCTTTCTCCAGCATTGTCTTCTTCTTCTTCTCCAGTACAAAGGTCCATCGTCTTTTTTCTTCAGAATTGAGATTCTGTTTTGCTCTCTTGGTTTTGCTTTATGGAACTCGAGTCTCTAAGACTTGAATTCTACCACTAAACTCGAGCCTCTAAGGCTTGAAATGCTAGTTTGCTAATAAGTTTTGAAAACTTGTTTACTTACAAATATGTTTCAAGAATTAGGTTATATGACAATTTCCTCATAATTAAAGTAAATATCAACTTACGATGAAATCCAAATCTCTTATTTTAATACAAGAGACATTATAATTAATTTTTTTAATTCAATATACGATAAAGGGGAGATTAAAAATCATTCGCTTAAAAAGATTAAGTGTGCGTTTGGGTGTGAATGAAAAATTAAAATTATTTCACCATTTAGCTTATTTTTGCTACTATTCATGGGCTCCATCGCACTTTTTGGCACTATTTATGGCTCCAATGTACCATTTCAACTAACTTTTACCATTATCTACAGTACTTTCATCCATAATTTTTCAGTTTCAGTAAAATAAGCAGTATTCAAATACACTCTAAGAAGTAGCAACCAATTGAGAATTTGTAATTGGAACCGTTTATTAGTGCTTTTCGCAACGTTGGTTATTTTTGCCAAACAAGGTTCAAGTTGTGCGTTTTAGATAGTTCTACTGTCAAAATTTTTTATTGTTGAATAAGAAATCCTAAAGTTTAATTTTTGCCTACACCAAAAAAAACCAATTGAAGTCCTCGTCTAATAATAAAAACCATCAGTTGAAAGTTGAATTGTCTAAAAAAAATAAAAAATAAACCTATTAAACCTTACTTTATTTATTTATTTTGGTTTTATCCTTTTCTGTTGGCAACTAACTAGGCATCATTTTTAGGAATTAAGGATGCATATAGCTGGTACAAAGGGTGCACCTAAAAATTCAAAAGAATTAAAATATGATACAATCTCATCACATGAAGAAAAAGCGGAAATCTAACATCGTATTGGCATGTCCCTCCATTGTTTTTGGGTTATAAATATAAAATCTAAAAAAAAAAAAAAAAACCAAAAAACCAAAACAATAAAATGATATATTTGTAGAAATAGAAATTTGGAGGAAAAAAAAACTTTTAAAAATAGTTCAATTTTTTAGAGAACAAATTATTTTCAATAAATTTTAGAGAAAATAAATTATGGATTATATCATATTAAAAATAATTATATATTCTCACGTATTACGTGTGGACCCATAGCGAGGTAAATCGCTTGCTCAAGGAATTTTTTCAAAATGCTAGTGCCTGAACTTAAAATAGAGAGCTCCTAATCGAACCCAAAATAGTAACTTTGAAACCAAGTGTCCAACCACTTGGTCAACCCCATTGAATTTCTTATAAAACTTTAAACCTTAACGCCACATGTCCATCAATTCCCCTTTCCCTCAATTTTTTTTTTTTTTTCACTTTTCCCTCTAACACTCCTTACTCCCAACACCCTCGGAACAAAATTCCCCTTTCCCTCTAAATTTTGTTCACTTTATCCTCTAACACTCCCAACTCACGCCAACTGACAACACGCAACTGCGCGGCAAGACACCCAAAAAAAACAAAAGAGAAAAGCGACTAAAGATCAAGACAATTGAAAAAAAGAATACCTAATTTTCTAAGTGAGACTTGGGAGAGTGAGAGGCTGGGCAGCGGCAGCAGAGCAATAGCAGAAGAAGGAATTCGAACCCCACAGGTCGGTTAACGTGTGAGCAATTCAATTGCATATATACAAATTTGGGCTTTGTTTCTTCTTTTCTTTAATGCCAATACCTGTTGTAATTGGCGTCTTGGTGGGGGTAATTATGTACTTTTTCCTTTTTAGTTAAGATGTTATAATGATAGATAAGGCTATTGGTTTTGAGATCAAATCTCTATCTCTCTCTCTCTTCTTAGTTATTTGTTTTCTGGTTTATTTTTGTTCTCTAGACTTATTGGTTTTCAACTGGAATTGGTATTTTCTTAAAGCATCAATTGTAAATTTTTATTGTTAGTTAAGAGTAAAGCTGGTTTTTTTTTTTTTTTTTTTTTACTAACGAAAGTTGGTAGCATCTGGTCCTTTGTCTATGCACTGGTTCTTTTATTGTTTGAATGTAGTAGTCAATACATTCTTTTTCTTTTTAGTACCATCTATAACTCAGTTTATTTTTTCCTTTATCTCCTACCTAAATAATTTGAAAGAATGATTATAAAAGAAATCTTTTGGTTGCTGCCGTATTGGTGGTGATTTTCTCAATTACATTTTTCAATTTAGCAAAATGTGAGGTTTGTTGATAAATTGGCAGTGATGATGAAAATTTCAGCTTTAAATGCCAGTTCTGCTTCAGAAAATTCTTGATTGATAGAGCTGTTTTATGATCTGAGCCATTAAATACATAATACACCTTTAAAATATCTTGTTTGAAAACTGTTTCTCAAATTTGTATAACTTCTTGTTTTTTAAATCTATTAACTGAGGCTGTAATTATATGCGAAATTAGTTTTCATTTTATGTCCCTTGTCTTAGTGTTTGTGATAGATGTGTTTAGTGTAATATATTGTGATTCCTTTCTTGACCTATGTAACCTTTTTGATATTGATGTTCAATTCTCCATTGTTATTGTGTTTTGGAATTGTGTTTGTTATTTGGGTTATTACTTCATGTTACAACGTTTAGGCAGCCTTCTAGTTTTGTGTTTCATAAAATATAATCAGCCTATGATGTTTTTCAATCCAACTTGTTTGAGGGGAGTTAGATCCCAAGACCCTGTTTTACAGGGAGAACCTACTTGGTGTATCTGCGTTTTCCTTTGACTGAAACAATGTAAACTGAGGCGCTTGTTGAATTACTGTCTCCTTGTTTTCTTATTCAGCATTGTCTCTGAATGTCTAATTTATTGCTTAGAGTTTATGAAATCTACTTCATGGAAACATAGCATTGTCGTTCTGTTTGTTATATATTGAGTTTTAACTATACTCATACCCTGTTGTGGGTATAGAGTCTGAAAAACTCAGACGTTGTGTGTTATCATCAGCTTCTTCTCCCCATTTACAAGATTGGAGTTAAATAATAGCACTACGTTCCAATTCTCTATTGAACCTAACTGTTATTTACATTAATGCAAAATTTTGGTAAATTAATTTTCCTAGATGGTTTTCTTCAATCATAAAACTGGTGAATGGACTGTTCAATTATTATAGGAGGAATCGGTTCTGGCCAATTATTCAGTTGTTACTTTTTGATTATTAATACTTTGTGATTCACACTTGTACTTTTTTTTAAAAAAAATGTAAAAGGTTTGGTGTTGCTTCTTACATAAGAACATCCTTACAAATGCAGGTATTCTCGACATTGACTGGGTGCATAGACAAGAATTTATTGCGTGGTTTGAAAAAAGAGTAAGATAGTAATTTATTTTGAAAATGTATGTTTGTTTATATTTTAACTACTACAACTTGAGTTTAACCTTATTTAGGTTTTATTATAGATCACCAACTTATATAATACAAGGCAAGTTGATGGGCATATGCTTTCATTAGCTCGGAGCCCTGAGAAAAGGGCTATTTTTTTATCGAGGTTACAATGTTAATGGGTTCAGATTTCATACAAATCAATGTGATGAAAGTAAAATAACACAAAATAATGGAGTTATGGTGAGAGGGGTGGATCAAATTTGCAATGTGCCTTATTATGGACAACTAACAAACATTTTTGAACTTCAATATACTGAAGGGAACAAAGTTGTGTTGTTTAAATGTGATTTGTATGATGTATCTCGTGAAGGAATTGGTTATAAGAGAGATCGGCACGGAACCACTATTGTTAATACATCACGAAAGTTGAAAACCGTAGAGCCATTTGTATTAGCATGTCAAGCAACTCAAGTTTACTATGTTAATGGAATAAAAGATCCCACATGGAATGTTGTGATTGAAACGAAGCCACGAAACTTTTATGAAATGCCATCAGATGAAGAAGAGCCATACCAAGAAGAAGAAAATTTACACTGTAATGCAAATGTGCTGCAAGAAGAAAATGAGGATGATGATATAGATTGGAGGAGTGGTGTTGAGAATATGATAATCGAGTGACTGTTAGGGGTGAGAAGGCAATGCAGCTTTTGGAGAGCGGTTTGAAGGTGAAGGAATATGAGTTGCTGCGAAGGAACTTTAGTGATATTGGATGTTTTGGGTTTGGTATTCAGGAGCACATTGATTTGGGAATCAAGTAAGCTAATATGTCCCTGAAACTTCATTTATGCCTTTTTATTAAGAAATTTGGCTTCCATACGTTTATTGCTGTGTCAACTTGGTGCAAATCCGTTTGATTTTGAAATAGCCTAATGTAAACCTTGATTAATAGTAAATGATCTCTCTCTCTCTCTCTCTCTAGTATCATTATTTTGCTCTTGCTAAAAACTTGGGGGAAAAAGCATAAAAACATTTTCTTATATTATTGTTTTTGTGGTAACTTTCATGTTAAAAAAAAAATTGTTCATTAGAAAAGTAGTGATTCCTTGTATTGTTTTTTGATGCATCATTTTGCTCCAGTTTTAATAATTATTTTCATTTGTTGGTCATCTTATGAGTCTCTAGCCCAACCTAAGATGCATGTTTACTGTTTTTAAAGAGTCCTTGCCTGCCTAGGTGCCAACATTCTGCTTCCAAGGCCATGCTTCCCATCCTATGGTGCTCATGCCTCATCTAACAATCTTGAAGTCCATTATTTTGATCTGATTCCAGAAAAGGGTTGGGAGGTTGACATTGAAAGCATAGAAGCTCTTGCTGATGAGAATACTGTTGCGATGGTTATCACAAACCCTGGCAATCCTTGTTGAAGTGTCTATACACACCAACATTTAAAGAAGGTAGGTTAAACCATTAATGTACTTAACTAGGCAACATTATGTCTTAACTTCAACTCCAATCCTAATCCACAACTTTACCCCCTTAGCCAAGGTGTTCTCAGGGGACGAGTAAAATCTTGACCTTTAATATATCAACTACAATCGACTCAAAAAATAGCATTCAAAATTTACCTCCTTACCTGATTTCTTTATCATTTGAGCCAATGTCTATTTGGAAGTAGAGTCAAATTTGTTTTGAGAATATCAAAATGTCTATAAGTTCATAATAAGAATGACTTAAAGCTTTTAGTGGCGAAACAACGATTAAATTTTAGTTTATTTTGCTAGACTCTCATATGATCTTGTTACTTACATGTAACACAATGGTGGATTTAATGGTTTAGAAACATTTCTGCAATAAGCGTGAGTTTTCATAAGTAAAACCTTTTTTTTTTTTTTGGGTAATTAGGGTGTTAATGTTAGTGGTGGTTGATTTTCTGAATTTTAGATTGCAGGGACAGCAAGAAAGCTGGGCATTCTAGTGGTTGCGGATGAAGTTTATCACCATCTCACTTTTGGAACTAATCCATTTGTGCCAATGGGAGTATTTGGATCACTAGTGCCTGTTTTACACTAGGGTCCATATCAAAGAGATGGTTTGTACCAGGTTGGCGACTAGGATGGCTTGTGACTAGCGATCCTAATGGCATCCTTCGAAAAACCAAAGTCATCTCCCTCTTGTGTGTGTGTGTGTGTGCGCATGCGCACATTCATGTGTGTATTCTGAATTAAGCTTCCACATCCGTAGACTCAATAGAATTATAATAATGGTTCTGAATTATATTACATTTTGAATGAATAATAACATGAAGTGTAATAGTCTCAAATCCTTTTCCTTTCCTCTTAGGTTGTAGATTGCATTATCAGTCTTCTCAATCTGATATCTCATCCACCAACGTTCATTCAGGTTTGTAAAATAGCTTCTTTTTTTTCTTTCTGTATTTGTTTTTTTTTTTTTCTTTAAAAAAAAAAAAAAATCAAAGTGAAAAAATGTTATAGTTTTTCCTCTTTCAAGCAATTTCAGAAGTTAATGTGTATTTTTATCCTGAAATCTTGCTGGAGCAAATTCACTTGAAAGACAATAGAAGAGTTGCCTGATTCCTGTAATGGAAGACTAGAGAAATAACAAGAAAAGGCAACATATAAATGTCAACTGAAAAAGAGAGTGAGAGGGCATCCCAAAACCATATAAATTTCAACTGAAAACTTTATCAAGACATCCACATACTGACTGTACATAATAAATTGGAATTTGTTCTTATGAAAATTGATCGTGCTTCTGTTTTGTGTGAGCTCATGCAGTTTTTTAAGGCATTTAGTTGATTAAATATGAGTATATGACAGACAATAACTAAGATTGGACGATGACTGCATTTTGCAGTTGACGATGAATACATTATCATTGGATCTGCCAACATCAATCAGAGGTCAATGGATGGTGCCCAGGATACAGAGATTGCCATGGGAGCCTATCAACCACTCCACCTATCCACAAGGCAGCCAGCCAGGGGACAAATCCACGGCTTCCGGATGGCATTGTAGTACGAGCACTTAGGCATGCTAGATAACTCCTTTCTCCATCCAGAAAGTGTGGAGTGTGTCCAAAGAGTGAACCAAATTGCCAGAAAGTATTGGGACCTTTACTCTAGTGAGACACTGGACCATGACTTGCCAGGCCATTTGCTCAGTTATCCCATTCATATCACTAAAAAAGGAGAGGTCAAAGAGCTACCTGGGATAGAATTCTTCCCAGACACAAAGGCTAAAGTTCTTGGATCCTAGTCTCAATTACTACCTCCAATTCTCACCACTTAATTGCCTTGCACTGATTTTAAAACTAATCTTTTTGTTTTTTGTTCATCTTATTTCCCAGTACTATGAGTGATTGGCAATCATTGATTGCTGTATGTGTTGTGGATATGTAAATAACATTTTTACTATAGTCTAGTTTTTCCAAAGAAGTGATCATGTAGTTCTTGTAGTGGTTAATTACACAAATAGAAAATGATGGATAAATTAGAATTATGAAGTTCAAAGTCAAGCTGAGTCCGAAGGTTTCAAAGAATTTGAGCGAACCATCTATAAGTTGGTGGCCTAATTGAAAACCAGAGATGAAAAACAAGATATTATGAATTTTAATAGGCATAATTTTGAAAACAAATTTCCTATCACTTTATGTTTCACCAATCATTATATTTTTTGAATTTTAGAATAACTTTTATTTCCAAAGAAAATTATTATTTGCGAAGGCTAATTGTGGCCCTTGCAAATAATTTAGTATTAGTGAGGTTATATTTTTAACTCACACAAAAAATAAACTTTTTGCAAGGGAATTTTATTTTCCCTCGGAAATAATTTGGTGGGAACATTTCCCTCCAAAAATTTTGACATTTTAATGATTATTTGTGAAAGTCAATCTTGGCCCTCATAAATAATTAAGTATTAGTGACAGCATTTCTTTAACCATCACAAATAATACACTTTTTGCGAGAGATTTTTAATTGTCCCTCGTAAATAATATAGAGGGAAAATTTCTCTCCAAATTATTAGCATTTGTGATGGTTACAACACATAATTGCGACAACTTTTCTTGTTGGTCACAAATGTTTCACATTTTACCAAGTATTTGTGAGGGCATTATTTTGCCATCAGAAATAGGATTTTTTGAGAGGGCTTTTTGGGTCCATCAAAAATTCTTCATCGCTAAAAGGCATTTTTCTTTTAGTGCATGTAGCGGCATATAGTACAAAGTTTGATTCCACTGCTTGTTGGACAGAAAAGTTTTGTACGTATTCAACATAATTTTAACTCACTAACTTGAGCTTTGAATATTAAGAGATGATATCCTAAGTGGCCACTGTCCACTAAATCATAGGCCAAACAATTTGTGCTAACAGAGTAATCGACAATAGGTAAAGAGATGAACACTTTTTTCGTTGGTAGGATATTCCAAGCTATCTCTAGATAAAACCCTTAAGCCACATATAAATAAACTATCGATTATTTAAATGTGAGAATAGCACTTTTTAATTTAAGCATAAGTGGTTTTCAAGAACTTTTGCTTGAAAAAAAATATAGAGACTTTGAAGTAAATAATAATAATGGTAAATCATATTTTGGCTCTTTTAGTTTTGGGGTTATTACCTATCTGGTCATTAATTAAAGTTTTATTTTCTAATACTTTAGAACTTGAAGTTGTCTTTATTATTAATGTAGACCTTCCAAATAAGTCTAACTACGATCCCTTAAATATTACATGCAAGCTTAAAAACAACATTAAGTTCCTAAAAACTTCAATATCAAAAAAAAAAAAAAAAAGTTCCTTTAAACTTCATTCATATTAGCAAGATAGCAACTTTGAAAAATGTTTAATTTTTTTTTTTTTTTTTTTGCTTTTATTAAAAACACATTTAGTCCAAGGGGTTAAAATGAACCCCCTAAGTTGGTAATATATATATATATATATATATAATATGAGGTACAAAACATATTTTTCGCTCTTTGCTTTGCGCATGCTAGTTTGAAATACACTTCTTTCATTGTCTTCTTTGGAATCTTTCTCTTGGTATGAGCTAGGTTTGAAATCCTGCTTTTTGGTCTACCTCCTCGCCAAACCTTTTTCCCAATCGGTCATTCGTTACACTCTCATTTCCTAACTTTGACCCCAGTGTTTGGTTAAATCACCTCACTTGGAAAGACAATCTAGCCATATTGAGAGAACTAGAAGCTCTTGATTAAACAAACTAAGGGAGGTCCTTTCTTGGCCTAGGTGTGAAGATACTTGTGACATTGGTAGAGTGGGTCTCTTGAGAAGAAGAGACATTGGATCTTGATCTTTAGCTAATATTTGATTTTGATTTTTTTTTTTTTTTTTACTTTTTACTTTTTACTTTTTACTTTTTACTTTTTACTCACTACAATAGAAATTTGAACACCTTGACCCTATTTATTTATTTATTTTTAAACTTAGCTAAAATAAGTTTGAATATGATCCTTTTAATAACATCTTGACCTTTTTAAACACGCACATACAAAAAAGTCCTACAACAATTTGATCTAAAGTCTGTAAAATAAAAAATAAAAATTTTTAGTAAGCCTAACAACAAAAGTAGAAATTTGTTGATCTTAAACCTCAAAAAAAAAAAAACCCCATTTAGATCTCACCAAATTTAAAAGAACGTAGCTCATAGGATTTGCTAATAAATTTATCATGCAATGATTTTAAAATATAAGACCTCACAAAAGGTAATTGTAAAACTTCATTTATTTGCTTTTCTTTTTTGTAACGTCGATATATTCAAGTTTTCTTTTACTTTAACTTTTGTATAATTTATGTTTCTTATTGGACCTACTAAAAAAATGGACAAAATTTAACTACAAAATTGGTTGTAGCCTAAAGCTACAACCTTACTCAACAAAAAACACTACTACATATTTTAAAAATCTAACTATTGAATTGCGTGTTTTTTACGCTCTTAATACAAATGTCAAATTTTGTGTTAATTAGATATTATTCACTATATGATCTATAAGCTTATGTTTTATGCGTAATTTTAAACTATAAAAACCTGTAATTAAAACAATTTATTGATAACATAACTATTGATCTTAATTTTCTAGAAATTTTGCAAGTATAGAGGATATAGAAAGAAGATGTAATTCAGTAGTGGATTTGTCAAAATTCACCTCCAATAAAAAGTATTAAGTAATGTTGTAACTTTAAGTTACAACTAATTTTGTAGTTAAGTTTTGTCCAAAAAAAAAAAAATCCTAGAATACTGCCACCATTGTTGCTTGTACGAAATCTTTGCCTCTATGCCAACATCCAAACCACAAAATTACCACAATAAGTTCCCCTTAAAACTCCTATTAACTTCATAAATATTCGCTGTTCAAACCATCTAGCTATCATAAACTACAAATATATTCACCTGCTGTGTTAGAGGGACCATACTGGTTTTAATCATAAAGGATTATATTTTGGAACATCTTCTTTTCAATCTAGAGTGAGTTACTGCAATTCAAAGATTGTGCTATATTGAGTTATGTGTTTGGAATTTAGATGCCTTTAGGGAATTACCAAGTTTAAAGGTGAAAAAGGTTTTTACTTTATTTTATTTTTTTAAGTTTAAGGATGAAAAATAAAAACATCTTTTGGTGAAGTTTAAAGACTAAAATAATATTTTATCCCTTTATTTGTTAGTTCAAGTTGATTTCCACAATGTTTCTCCAAAATAATAATGATAATAATATTGATTTCCACCCCCATACAAATTATTTTGGCAAATGGTAAAAGACAATATGTAACTAAGAACTGAGTCCAAACATTTGTTTTGCAATTTTTGAGTGAAAGTGAGATTTGAGTACTGAGTTATGAGTTTTGGGCTTAGGTTATAGGTTTTGAAAACTGAGTTATAAAAATTGAGTTATTACTAAACCAAACAGGCTCTCAGTCATCTCAATAACAAAGAATAGAATACAAACACCAATCCAACACCTAACAGCTAATCAATCATCAATCAATATATATTAATCGATATCAATATATATATATATATATATATATATAAAAGCAAGAACCAGAGTCCAACATTTATGAGTTCTTTGCAGCATTTATGTCCAGAACTTAATTCCTTTCGGCAAAAAACAGTTCACTTATTTCTCTCTCTCAACTATTCAGTTCTTCCGGCAAAAATTTAACTCTTTCAGCTTCCCTTTTCATCAATATATAAATTTCTCTTCCCTTCTTTTGCATTTACTCATTTCTTTTCCTTTCTCTTCCCTCAATTACAGCCAAAAAAAGCGTTAAAGATTGATTGGTTTATATATTGATGGATCGACTCTTCCTCTACAAGCTCATGGACAAAAACTCCTTCATCAATGTCTGCATGTAAATAAATATTGCTGACTCTCTCTCTCTCCCTCTCTATTTCTATCTTTCATTTTTATCTTTTATTTTACTTGGGGTGCTAAGTTTGTGGTTTACAATGTTTGAGGGAACTCAGACTCAGGGATTTGAAACTTCAACTTTACCTGTTGCAGTCGGCAGGACTAAACCCAAGGAGGAAAACCACTGGCCCCTAATTTATCAAACCCTTCTTCTGTATCAAAGAGGTACAAAATACTATTACTTTTTTTGTTCATTCTTTGATGTTGTTTGGTAATGGGTTTTTGATAATCAGACTAGATGAAGGTTTTTTTTTTTTTTTTTGAATTGTTTGCTAGTTGAGAATTTTACTGACCCACACCATTTCTATAATTTATGACTTGGTCTTTGGGTAAGTGATATAAATATGTTACATGGGGATGTGATTAAGAAAATTTGTTAAATTTCGTACTATAGACCTTAAGGAAAAGAGAAGTTGATAAGTAATCTGGTTTTGTTTAGAATGATCAATGAGGAAGAAGCTTAATAATAATAAAAAAGCTCCTCCACACATGTGCAATTGAAGCACAGACCCATGTATCTGTATGAATTGGCTGACATTCAAAACGTCAATTAAGGCCAAACTTTTGTAGGATTCACATTGCAAAGATCCCACGAGTGATTATATATTTTATTTTGAATCCATAGTGTTTGATAAAATGCTTGAAAGAAAATTTATAAATTTTATTTCTGACTTAACAATACTATTAATCATATTTGTTTGTTTTGTATTTTGTTGGGGATTAGAAACAGTTAAATTGGGAAAAGTTTATTAAAGCACTTGCATATACTTAGCTTGCGTTCATTTTTTCCCCATGTTATATGCTAAGTAATTAGTGTTGTTTGGTTCTCAAGGATTGGTTGGTCTCATTGTGTTTTCTTTATTGTTGCTCATGCCAATCTTGGTTCTATGTGTATCAACCTCTAACTAACATGAGTGAAAAAAATTAACATAGTTACGGGTAAGAAGGTTTTTATTATTTTTAAGTGAATAATTTGACAGCAAATTTTGGATTAAGGATTATTTGACAATAAAATTTTAAAATAATCACCACAATCTACCCATATTCTCTATGTCCTACTTAATGATAAAAACTCAGTTGCCAAAAATTAAAAAATAACAAAGAAATAAACAAAGAGAACCACAAAGGTACAAATTAAGAACTAAGTGGGCAGAAAAAATGATGTGGTGTCTTCATTATTTGAAGGTTAGCTTAGAATCTATATAAACTTAGAATCTCTTTGTATGAAAACCTGTCTGCTTCTTGGTATTAAAAAAAATTGTTAAATATGTTTTACAGGTACACCTTTATAAAATATGTTGAACCATGTCTAGCACAGCCATCATTGAAACTACTTACTTTTTTTATTTCATTGTACCATTGCTTGGGTATCATGGCCCGAGAGAGCCTTGACAAAATCAAATTGTGTTTTTTGCTTTGTCTAGACATGAATCACTAAGCGACCTTGACACTGCTATAGTTAAACTACTATTGAAGATGCTTGATAAGATCAATGCCTTGGTTAGACATTTCAAATGACAAGGGATAGGTTCAAGGAGTCTGATATGCACAACGGTTGCAGTTAATTGGTTCACGATCAATCAATAATAGGGAACAAAATATGGCATGGCTATTTGCTTAGAGGTTTTTGCTATAATTGTAGGTGATTTTAGCAATGAAAATATCCACCATTTATGTTATAATATATGTACAAAAATTTCTAGAACCACCTTACATAAAAGCTTTTAGCATTACCCGCGCATTGCACAGGCAACTTGCTAGTTGCACCAAACCAAGTACAGCACCTGCAAAAATGTAAAGCTGTAGTACAGCAAAGTCAAAAACACCAAATGTAGCTAAACAAAACCCATACTTAAATGCCAAGTCAGACTATCCATCTAATTTACAAAACACAACTCTCAATCCCCACCTTGCAACACACTGATCAAACACCCTTACAAACTAGTGAAACATTCATCCTCCATTTACAGAACAGCAAACGATTAAAAATTGAACTCTTGAACATCCCTAACATCTTTCATTAATTATGACTCTAATAAACTGGCCTTCAGTATATAGTCTCTTAGCACAAAGAATTGCATTTTTTTGTCTCCACTCTGGTGCTAATTTACAAAGTATAGCTCTTAAGCTCGTCCCTTTTAGGTGAATTACACTAGTACTCCATTCAACTAAATCCAGCCAGTTGAATTTGGGGTCAGAGATTAAACATAAGCTCATAATATATTTCCATATCCTTTTAGTAAAACAGCACAGAAAAAAAAAAGATGATTTCTGTCCTCAGTACAGGACCTTCCACAAATCCACCTTTAGCTAAAAGTTATTGACTCGCTATTAAACATTATAGTGAAACAGAATAGGAAAACGTAATATAATATCATCCTTTAGTAATAAAAAAAATATCATGTGAATATATATAGGACTTCTAGTAGTAGGTCTCCCTTCAAATATCATTTGTATATAAAGTCTTACTCTTCTTTACTAGTGGCTTCTGCTACTTCACAAAACCCTCAAATCTCTTGTGGAATAGTTTGCACTCAGAGTTATTTACACACTTTGAGCAAAGCTCCACCATTATTAAGACATCTACCTTAAGACTGAGATACGCCAATTTCATGAATTAACCAACCTGCATCCTAAACAGAATTGTAAACCCTGGCCTTATCATTAATAAGCCACTACCCACCCTCAAATTAATGATTCACCCTACCATTCAAGATTGAACAAGACCCACTGCCAATTGTATGACTCAACCAAATTGTAAACCACCAATCACAAAAAAACATCACACCATGCTGAACCTAAAATAGAAACTCAACATCAATCTCCTATATATATCCCCTCATCAATAACAACCTTAAGTTTTCCTACCCAACTTTAATTCACACGCATCTAAAACCTACCCACATCATTCATAAACCATTTATTGAACCCAAATTTTTTCACCCCAAATTAACTTGAACATTCATTAATAGTAGTCTCAAAATGATTCTTCACCCAAAAAAGAAAAAGGTATTCTTGAGAATGCGTAAGCAGATTTCAAATACGTCTAACAAATGGTTTGCTAACATGAAAGTTTTGGTGAATTAGCTAATTGCTGATGAAAATTAGTCAGTTAATTGAAGTGCAAAATAGATTGAGAAAGACATATTTGAGGTGCCAAAGCCCAAAAGCCCCCAAAATCCTGAAGTCATGTGTCTAACAATAATCAATCTTAATGAAGAGTATTGAAGACTAGGCCTTGAACACGACCTTACTCCAACAAGATTTTCCCTATTAGTTCGTACCTTTATATCTTTATAATTAAGTAAACAATAATCTAAGCCTGGTATATGGTCAAGAAACTTGTAAGTTGTAATTCAACTAACACATTTTAGTGGGAAAAATTTGCTAAATAGCATAATTTTAGGAAAAGTTTTTGCTAAATAGCACATGACCAAACTTATTTAGTTATGTAGCACTTTTTTGAAACCTAGTGTTTGTCAAACTCGAGTTCAAAAAAAAAAAAAAAAATGTTACATCATTAAATAAGTTTGGCATGGTATTTTTTTTAATTAAATGTTTCTTAAAATTATGTTATTTGGCTAAAAAAAAGGGCCTATTCTGGTGTTTCTAACGAAAAAAGTTTAAATCTTCTTTTTCTCATTATAACTATCAAATTATCACAAAAGGAAAATAAATAAATGGTGTATTTTCCTTTGGCTTTTTTGGGGCCAAAATAAATAAATAAATTGTCAGAACTATAGGGATTTATTCATGTACTTTTTTTTTTGGGCTGAATATACACTAATTTTGTGATACACACACATTCTTGGATACATTTGTTTATATGTTTATCTTCTTGTATCTTGAATATGACCTTTGTTTTCGTTCGGTTCACCTCCAAGATGAGCTTGTAGTCCTCTTAGGTCTCCTATTGGTCATAGGTGTACTCCTCCTATTTGTACAATTGCTCGCTCACGTTCTCGATCAGCTTCTCCATGGAGGTAACTTTTCTAAATTGTTTCCAATCCTGAGCATGATTGATCTGGTTTCCTAGTTGTCTGAATTGTGTCAGCTCTCTTTTATTTGCTTTATATATATGTCAGATTTATTTTAGTAGGATGGGAATAAGGTTTATGAATTTTTTTTAATATGGGTCTCAAAGTTGCAGAGCTCTAATGTTACTTGTAGAATTGCTTCATTAGTGTGTATGCCAGCAAATTTCTTTGTATGCGTACGTGAGAAGTAGTGGGGATGTGCATGTGGTCGATACCTAGATGGGTGGTGGACTTGTGGGTTGTAGCGGAGGACATTTTGGTAGAAATTGTAGTAGTGCTGTATGAAATGCTGTTCAATATGGGTTGTAAGGTGCCTTGTAAACATTGCTGTTCATTGTGGGTTGAAGTAATTTCTTTTAGCCCTTTATGTGGCTTGGGTGACAGACAGAAGGTATTGGATGTGTATAGGTTTTAACATAACCATAAAATGTTTGGATCATCATTATCTTGTTTGACAGTACTGGTATTTCCAAGGGCAAGACTCTACGACTCCACCTGTCTTCAATTTAGTGTTGTTTATAAGATCTATCATGCCCATTGTTCTTATGATGTCACCTTGATTTTTGCAACTTACATAAAGACTATGTCGGTTCTGAACTCGAGTTGCAATATTATGTTGGCTTCAATTTCATTCCGGCCCCTCTATTTTTTTCAAATTTGTAATAGGCTCAATATGTTGTTGAGTTTTGCAAAATGCTATTTCCCTTTGTTAATTTGATTTGTGCTGTTAGTTTGTATTACTTTTTAGCTTAAGCACGCCATTCTCTGTGGGGGTGTTGTTTACAATAGAGGTCGAGCACCAATTGGAAAACATGGGCGGTCATCATCCTACTTTGGATCACCTAGTCCACGCAAGGTTTGTGTCTGTTATTTTTTGTTTCAAAAGAGAATTCTTCCTACTAGATACCTTACATTGCTTCTTTCTAATTATAACAGTTACCTCGGAGATCAAGAAGTCATAGCCTGAGAAGGTAATTTCTATCTGTGAATGGTTTCACTTTTATTCATCTAAATACATTTTATTTCTCTTCTAATGGGGTTTTAGCTTGGATGGCTCTTCCTCTACCCTTGGGATGGAGGGTGAGATCATAGATTCAAAACTCACCAGGCATTTGTCTAACTTTGCAATGAAGAAAAATAAATTTACTACTCACTTTTATGGGCAGAGAGGAGGATATGGGGTTTGTGGTCATATCATAATTTTATATATTTGGCCAGTCTCCTGTCCTCTCCTCTCCCTCCATCACTCTTTATCCAAACATGAGATTTCAACACGATGAATTTCATTCTTATGCGCTAGGTATATGAGCTTGCAAGATGACCTTCAATTTTCATGTGATGAGTCCAAGATGAAAATGTCTTTCTTGTGTCCCCCACCCCCAGATCAAATTATGATTTTCAATAACATCTAGTTTAAGTTTGTATTAATATTTATACTCCAGAACTATTGGAAATAAAACTCCAAACTATTAAATGCTTGTTCCCTTGAGAATTTTGATTTCCAAATGGGACTCTCAATGTGATATGGAGAAGGTAAAATATTTTGGTGGTTGCACTTGGGAAAAATAATTAAGTGGGAGTTTTTTCAGGTATATAACATTAAGTTGGGAAATGTATAGAATTCAAAGCAATGGATATCACTGGAGAGAGCTCAATGGAAATTTCCTCCCACCAAAGAGGTAGTTTTAAATTCTGTAAAATACACATGAGGGAGCAAGCTGTTGCTTTCCATGAGGAGATGGAAGTTGAGTTGGCATTTGAGTTTCAAAAATGGATTAGAGGATATTTTAGGCAATCAGGCTGGCTTTAGATTTTGGTTTGTACTTTTTAGTTCAATATATAAGCACTGATGATGATGATAATAACATGAATAGGCTACAACTTGGGAAACTTTAGGTTGGTTAATTCATGGTTTTCTACTACTACAATGTTATGTTGTCATCATCTAGTTTTGAGTCGACTTAACTGGCATTTTCATTATGTAACCTTCACTGCTATATCATAATGTCTGTTCTACCATTTCTTGTGGACTGCATAACTTGCATGATTCCAGAGTGCTTCACTAGACTGTTTGGAATTTTGTGGATATATCATAGGGTATTGATTCCCTTGGTCTCACCTTATTGGCAAAGCTATGTGTATTATTTATCCAAAATAAAAATCATAAATCTCTGCACATTTGTAGTTTCTCTTCTTGCTGTTGATGTCACACATTTTTTATAATACTGCATTTTATTCTTCGAGGAGACATTTCTTAATTTTTATGCAAATATCAAGTCATTTCATTTAGAGCATCGAAGGTTGTTCTGCCATAATATTTCAAATCTTTAATGCAGTGAACCATTTTTTATATCTTCATGTGAAATCATTGTGTGTTGTGGTAATGCCTGATTTGTGATGACTCTCAAACCAAATAGTGTATGTCTACCAGTAAAAGCAAGTTAAAAAAAAAAAAAATGGAACGATTTTATTGTCCAATTTTCCACAAAAAAAATATTATTGTTAGTGTGTTTATCTTATTTTACTTGATTATAACCCCTTTAGAAATAGCCAACAAAATCCTTAGGTGGCATCATTTTGGGTGATTATGCCACATGAACAAAATTAACAAGTATCCTAACTAGGCAACCATTGCCATGTAGATGAGGTTACAGTTTGTTGCAGCTAAATAATTTGATAATTTAGCCTTTTCTCCTTTTTGACATTTTATGTCAATACATGTTTCTTAAGAAGCAAAGTACATAAACTTAAGGTGGCACTGGTGCAATTAGAAGTCACATGAATAAAAATATTGAATTTCCTCTAACCAGACTCGGTGGGATATTGTTGAACTCGGGTAGGAAAGAAAATGTAGTATATGTGAGCTAAATCTATACTAATATAGAAAACCAACTGCATTCGGTGTGAATTTTTATTTTTTTGGTGTGAAGATGTTTCCCCTTTTCCATTATCCCCAAATTAATGGAAGATAGTAGAAGTCTGTTTCATCTCAATTTTTGAGGATATAGTTGTATAGACAATAATTTGTGTAAGGTTTAATTTTATCAAACATTTTGTTGGTTTTATTCTATGCCAAATTTCCTTATATTTTAGAAATTAGTAACCCTGTATTTAGGTGGGAATCATGTAAGGGTAGTGAGTGAGAGAGTGTGAAGAAATGCTCAAGATTATGCAAGGATGCAGAGACTCGCGACTGGAACTTGCGGGTGATTTGCGACTGACAAGTCGCCAAAGCTGGCACAAGTGTGAAGCATGCAGGGGAGCTGAAGAGTCATGCCAGTTGTTGCACTACAGGACAAAAGTTCCAGGCTGGCCAAGCCTTTAGCTCGTGGCATGAACTCGCGACTCAGTCTAATTGCGAGACCAAGTCGTCAGACCACCCTGTTTAGAAAAAACTGACTCTTCGCATTCCTTTCTCACCGTACTATATATAAACCCTTATACCTACGAAATGTAGAGAACTTCCAGAGAGAGTTTTGAGAGAGAAACCCTAGAGAAAAATAAGATTGATTCGTCCACAATCTTCACATAGAGACTCTTCAAATTCCTCTACTCTCTTCCTCTCCATTGTTAAATCCTTGAGAGGTACATTCCCAAAACATTTTCTCACCATACCCATATCTGTGAGAAGGCTGTTTGGTGCTTTGGAAAGCAGTTAAGAAGAGACCAATTTCATATTGGTTGATGCTATGGTCAAGCAGCAGAATTCGGTAAGTTAAAGAAGAAATAGATTCGGTGGAATCTCGTTGGAGTAGAAGCTTGGAGGGTTTAGGTACATTGGGTAGATTAGACTTGAAGAGTTTTCTGTTATTCATGTATTCCAATTACATTCTTTAGTGGAGTATTTACTACTTGGAGGGCGGCGGAGAGGTTTTACATCGAGAGCTTCGGTTTCCTCTTCGATAACACATCGTGTGCGGTCCTTGTGTTTGCATCTCTCTTCCCTTAATCTTTGCCATTTAATTTCTGCTGTGGATGTGATTTTATTTGGTTTAGATTGTTTATCAATTTTGTATTAAGCTTATGTTCATATTCCGTACAATAATTGTTTGATATTAAGCTTGAATTGATAATTTGTAAATTGGGGGTCTAATCGTTCAAGGTGTTTTATACACTAATTGAACTTTCAATTGATATCAAAGCGGGTTCACTTATATTGATTTCATTACCTTAGTGTGATCCTTGATCCCAAATTGAGATAGACTGGTTTCAATCTTTAAATGCTCCACCATATTTTGATGGTAGCAACTATGCCTTTTGAAAGGTGAGGATAAGAGCATTTTTGTGTTCTATAGATTGGCTGTTTGGGATGCTGTTGAAATAGGTTAGACAAAGCCGGAGGCAGCCAAATCCACTTCGGATGAGGCAGCCCTCGCGGTGTCAAATGCTAATAGCAAAGCACTTAACGCAATTTTTTGTGGTGTGTCCCCAGATGAATTTCATCGAATTTCTCATATCACCGTTGCCAAAAAAGCATGGCAGATTTTGGAGACCATTTATGAGGGTATAAAGAAAGTTAAGGACACAAAGTTACAGATGACGACTACTCGATTTGAGGAGCTTAGGATGAGCGAGGATGAGTCATTTAACTCTTTCTATAGTAAGCTAAATGAAGTGGTCATCGGCAAGTGTAACTTAGGAGAGAAAATGGAGGACTCGAAAGTTGTAAGAAAAATTCTTCGTTCATTGACGAAGAGCTTCCGTGCAAAGGTGACTACAAACGAGGAGAGCAAAGATCCTGATGAAATCAAAGTCCAAGAGTTGATTGGTTCTCTCCAAACGTATGAGCTTTCATTACCAAATCAAAGAAAGAAAAAATCACTTGCTCTTAAGACGATAAATGAAAGGATAGAAGCTCATGGTTCATCGGATGAGGATGTAGTTGAAAATGATGTTGCCTACCTTGCAAAGAATTTCCGCAAATTTCTAAAGTTCAAGAATAGTGAGAAATTTGGTGATAAAGGGAAATTCATGAGTTCCGGAAAGGAGAAGGACTTCAAAAAGAGAGAAGGGAAGGAGTCCCAATCTACTCAAGGAGTCACTTGTTTTGAGTGTAATGGACAGGGCCATGTCAAAAAGGAATGTCCTAATTACTTGAGATCGAAGGGCAAGGCGTATACCACCATTCTCAGTGACTCAGATTCCTCCACCTCTGATTCTGAGGAAAGCTGTGATGAAGAAGGGAATTTCTCAGCCTTCATGACTATTGCTCTTGTTGAGTCTTCGGAGGACTTGAATTTGCTTATGGAAGAGCTTGGGGAGCATAGTGATGAGGAATTCATGAGAATTGTAGAAGAATCAAATGCTGAAAAAGATGAAGATACAGCGGGTCTTTAAGAGAACTACAATTTTCTACTTGAAAAGTTAGGAGAATATGCAAGGGTAGCCAAGGTAGCTATGAAAAAGATGAAGAAAGCTGAGGAGGACTTTAGAAATCTTCTAGTGAGATATAAGGAGGCTAAGTGTGAGATAGAGATGCTAAATGGCGAGCTAATCGAAGCTTACACCAAGGTGAAATTCCTTGAGCTTGAGGTGGTTCAAGTAAATGCCAAGGTAGAGCGAGTCTCCACAAAGAAGTTTGATGATGTCCTTTCCTCTCAAAAGACCTTCTTCGGCAAAACTGGATTAGGATACACCGAAGAAAGTAGTTCAGCTGTGAACATCTCCAAAGAAGTGAAGTTTGTAAAGGCCAAAGAGCCGGTTATAGTTGCCCCTACTGTTGAAAAGGCAAATGTTGAGAAGAAGAAGAATGTGACTGACCAGCGGGTGTTGAACAACCCCCGTAATCAATTAGTGGTTAGGTTTGAAGCCAGAGCAAAATCTCTTCCACGATCACAAAGAGGTTCTAGAACGAACCATGTGTGTCATCACTATGGACTTCAAGGGCACACCCAACCCAATTGTCATAAGCTGAGAGCATTGAGGAATGCAAGTGATCAAAGGTCAAGAAGGCTAAGAAATGAAAAGAGGACTTAGGCTGTTGAGCCATCAAGAGATTGAAATGGTGATCTCGGAATGATGGACATGATGAAAATGATTGGTGCATTCACCAACTGCTTGGAAAGCTTCACTAGAAGATTTGAAAGTACTAACTCTCGTACCCAATCCTATAAGGATATTACCCCAAACGCATGTGGCGTATAGGTGATGAAGGGTACTTATGCATAAGCATTACAACATGTCCATGCAGTAATACTTCCTATGTTGTGTGACTGTTGGTTTGTTTATTGATTATGTGAATTGAAAATTGTTTGATTTTGCTTTCATTCATTTAAAATGTTTTTACATTGTTGTTTTTGATCGATCTCTTTCTTCTTGTGTGTCAAAAATCCAAAAACCACATAAAAAGTAGAAAATCCAAAAAGTTTGATCAACATTATTGAGTTTTGTCTCTAAATATGTTTTCTTTTACCTTTGTGCAAATGACTTTGTGTATCTACAAGCATAGCTTGTTCCATATGCATTCATATTATTGTGGGAGAAATCTTGAAATCTATGTGACTGTTGTAAATAGATCTTTAACCTTGTCATGAATGATTAGTGAATGATTTTGTTGATCTTGAGACATGCATAGACTTGTGTCTATATATCTTCTCACTCTTTATTTTATTGTTTTTGCTAAAAGAATTCACTAAATGTAAATCTCCAAATGAAAAGAGATATTGAGTTGCAAAAGCCTGTCGCACATACTAGTATTTGACTAGGAAAAAGGAAAAGCGACCAAAAATTAAAATTATATGATGCCCAAAAAGCCAAAGGCTAACTCATCAAAGTGAAATATCCAAAATTTCAGGCATCGATCTCACAAAGAGATGTGTTGATTCAAAAAGATCAAATGATATGTCAAACATTGAGCCAAATGAAAAGCTTTAAAGATATTGTACTCAAGCTTATGTGGAAGGTCATATATGCATACTTCTATAATTGAGATGTGTTACATTATCTAGTGCTAGTTGTGTATGTCTTAATTGAATTGATCATTGAAACTTCACATTAGACTAAAGACTATCTCATTTTTTATATTCACACATAAAACACATGTCTATATTCAATCAAGGCCATATTTATTCGTATGATTGTACTTGATTAAATGTGTTTTCACATGCTCAATCTTTGTTGATCAATCACAAATTTTTTTTTGAGTGTTTTAGTTGTTTTTGGAAAGTACTTTGTTTTTACAAAAATTGTCAAAAATTCAAAAATTATGTTGCTCTATTCTGGCGACTCAGTCGCGGGTAGAATCAGTCGCATACTCCAGTCACGAGTCCATACAGAGATTTTTCGCGACTCACTGGCGACTCATTGGGGGGTAAATGCTTTAGTCGTGAAAAAGACTAAGAATATTTTTCAAAAATTTGTAGTTTCATGCTTTTTGCGGCTCAGGTTGGCGACTTGTTCGCGGGTGGAAGGTCCAGTCGTGAAGGGTATACAGATATTTTCGCGGCTCAGTTCGCGACTCTCTCGCGAGTGGAACTTCCAGTCACGAAAAACACTTAGAAAATTTTTCAAAAATTTTTCTTTCAAGTGTTCTGGCAATTGGCCTTGGCGACTTGCACGTGACTTGATTTAGTCGCAGAAATCGCGTGTTTTGCACAAAATTGGTCAGTTTTTAAACCTTTTCGGTTTTCCCTCGAACATTTCTGACTATTCATCTTCTTCCTTACCTGTTACTCTCTTAAACTCACCGTATCACTCTCGAACAAACCTCCATATTTACACCATTTCATCCTCAAATCTTCAAGGAAAAGGTATAGGCTTTCGCTTTCTCACTTCATATCTCATGATTATGAGTTGGTTTTCTTAATTTGTGAGTTATTTTTGTGATTTGAGTAATATATATTCAAACATGGGTTTGGTTTATTTCGTTGAGTATGTTTGTTTGAGTGTTGGTGATATTGATTGAGATATTTTTCTCAATTTTTGTGATGTTGTTTGTGTTCTGTGTTGTGCCTCATGACTGTGTTGCTCTATACATATCATCTTCATGGTGGAATGTCACAATGACAGATATTTGTGATTAAGTAATGCTCATTGATTACTTTGTTCTGAATTGTAATTGATCAACCATCATTTTTGGACACCTGCAAATTTCTTTAATGTACAATCCATAAGTGTTGCTTATGATTACTTGTTGCTGACTTGGTTCAATTTATGTGATTGATTGAGTGAGTTCTCTTTCCTACTTTTATTCTTTTTATCTAATCAAGTTGATGTTTGTGTCTTGTGGTGTTGCACTTGGTTCTCTGCTGTGTGTCTTGTCTCTTGCAGATGTCATGCCGTTCATCTAAAGGAAAAGAGATTGCCATTGATATTCTGTCCCCTGTTGAAAGTTCAATATGTGTATAAAACACCCTTGAACGTTTAGACCTCTAATAACAAAATAACCAATTCAAGTTTTATGACAAACAATAAGTGTGCGGAAAATAAACACAAGCTATAAACAGAATTGGTAATTAATCTAAGCCAATTAAAATTACATACACAACAGAAAATAAAAGATAAAGATTAAGGGAAAAGAGATGCAAATACAAGGACAACACAACGATGTGTTATTGAAGAGGAAATCGAAGCCTTTAGCGTAAAACCTCTCCGCTGCCCTCCAAGCGGTAAGTAATTCACTAGAAAATGTAGTTGGGATATATGAACAGCAATAAACCCTCTAAGCCTAATCTACCAAGTGTGCCTAAGCCCTCCAAGCTTCTTGCTCCAATGAGGTTGCGTCGAACTTATTTCTTTTCTAACTTCCCGGATTTCGCTACTTGACCATAGTATCAACCAATATGAAATTGGTTCCTTCCTAACTGCTTCCCAAAACACCAAACAGCCCTCTCACAGTAATGGATATGGTGAGAAAAGGTTTTGGTAAAAGGCCTCTCAAGGATTTAACAATGGAGAGGAAGAGAGTAGAGGAATTTGAAGAGTCTCTTATGTGAAGATTGTGGATGAATCAATCTTGTTTTTCTTTAGGGTCTCTCTCTCAAAATTCTCTTGGAAGCTCTCTTTCTTTCTTGGGTATTAGGGGTATTTATACTAGAGTGAGAAAGGAATGTGAAGAGTC
The DNA here is from genome assembly GCF_932294415.1 of Quercus robur. Lineage (NCBI taxonomy): Eukaryota > Viridiplantae > Streptophyta > Magnoliopsida > Fagales > Fagaceae > Quercus > Quercus robur. The sequence continues at coordinate 19,096,594 of NC_065537.1, forward strand.
AAGTTTTTCAAAACAGGACTGGCCCGTAACTTGATTGAGTTGCGAGTTCTAGCCGCAAGATAACTGAACAGTCAGTTGTTCTATTTTGTCCTGTAGTGCTCCAGCTAGCATGATGCTTCAACTTCTGGCATGCCTGACACGTGTGCAGCTTCTAGTGGTTTGTAGTCGCAAGTCACCCGCGAGATCCAATCGCAAGTCTCTGTTTTTCTTACACATTCTTGAGCATTTCTTCATCCTATCTCACTCACTACCCTTACATGAATCCCACCTAAATACAGAGTTACTAATTGCTGAAATATAAGTAAATTTGGCACAGAATAAAGTTAACAAAATGGTTGATTAAATTCAACCTTACAATCTCGCCCTTTGGATATTCCGTGACAAAACCTTAAAACAGACTCTAGACTTAACATGTGAGTTGGGAACAGTTGAACATAACTCACTCACACCTAACTCTAGAAACAGTGAAGCTCTTGAATCATATGGACATGAATCTCCTGAAATACAAGAATACACCATTATCATTGTATGCAGAAAAGCATGAAATGCATATGAAGCAGGTATGATGTGATCAAGCAAAAATGGAGTTAAGAAACAAACCATGGCTTGATCAAACAAGTAATCACTACAAGGTAGTGACCACAATGCTCATTCACATTTGGAATGAACACTTGGACATACAAGTTAATAAGATCAATGCAAATCACTTGCATGCCCAACACTCAATCAATGCATAATACACTAAGTATATGTATTTAGGAACAATCCTACAAGGGTACAAGAGTGACAGTACTTAAAAGAAAATGCATAACATTTAGTTAGAAGTATTGATTTAACAAAGTATAAAGGCTGCATAAAGCATGGTACAAACCATAAAGCTTACAAACTATGAAAACAAACCTTAAAAGCTTACAAAAGTAACATGGGTACAAAGCATAAAAAGCTGAATAACAACTTAAAGTAAAATATTTAAACCGCTTGCTGAAATCTCCCCCTTTGATCAAGCTATCACTCCCCCTTTCATTATATTCCCCTTATGACATCATCTCCCATTTTTTGTCATGGAATAGCTACATATCCTCTTCTAGCTTCCTCTGAATCTGATCCAATTGAGTTTGTAGGGAGGTAAACTTCATATCCCACCAAGTGCTGTGATGGTGTAAAATAGATGTGAGTTCGGACATCTTGGTACTCAACTCGTGGACAGATGTCACAATGTTGTCGAGTTTTTCGTCAAGGGAGAAAGTGCTAAAACGCGAACCACTGTGAGATGTGGAAGTTTCCAGTTTGACTCTCTTCCGACTATGATCAATGCTTGTGTTGAATGTACGCATGTTGATTGGACTCGATTTTGTGTAAGGAGATTCATCTACTGTTGGGTGAATTCCTTTGAGCTTCAAGATTTTAGAAATGAGACAGCAAAAAGGAACACATATTCATGACTCAGTTCGTAAAACTGTTTTGTGCAGAACGTGAAAGATATGAGCACAGATGTCAATCTCTACATCAGAGATTAGGTCATGAAGAAACAAGGCACGTCCGAGGTTCATATACCCAGTACTGGATAAGGGGTACAAGTTGTGAAACATCACTATTGTAGGCACTCTTAGTTTCGGAGGAAGAGAGGAAACGCTGACTGAGTTTCCATTGGATGAGAATTCCAAGTCTTGTCTAAGACTATCCTTAAGTAGTTCCTCATCTAGACATAGATCATCATAAACCGGTGAGTTTTTAAGCATTGACCGGTTGATGTGAAGGATCTCTGCCAAATATGCAGGAGAGACTGAAAAACTTTTTCTCCTAACGCAGCACTTGAGTTCTTCGCCTTCTACAATTGCATTGACATAAAATTCTTTTACCAAATTCTCATAAGCTTCATCCAAATCGGAGAGAAAGCAATTCCAATCCTTGTGGGCAAACCATTTTGGAATGTCAGTGTCATGGAGTGATGATTGATCAACTGGTCTTTCCAATAATGGTGTAACATTTCGGAAATAATTCTTATGAGTCTGAAAGGCAGCATAGGATCTGAACTTGTTGGGATCGAACACTCCTGATGGGGAATGAGTCCTTTTTGTTTTAGGTGAGTAGTCATCGACATCAATGACAGGCTCCTTTCTTTTGGGACTACCTCCTTTCACAGCTGCTTTCTTGAATGGAGACATTTTCAGTCTGCATTATGTAATAGAGAAAAAAAAAAATACAATCCAAGAAACATTATTAGCAATGGGTTAGTTTCAAAATATGGATAATGAAGAAAATCCTAAAAACTAGATGGGAATGTCCAAAAAATGACAATGAGTGACATTAATGACCCAATGTTGTCACAATATAGAGTAGATCAGTATATAACCACCAAAAAACACACAATGATGACACCAAACAATCAGATACCCAAACATAGTCAAGAGATATACAAATATCATAGAGAGCACAAAATCCATAAGGAAAAGGCAATAACTGTGAAAAATAAAGAGTAGAGAACAAAACCCATACATTTCCTTGAAGATTGAGAAAATGGTGACAAAATAGTGGAAGATTTTGGAGTTGACCACGGTGGTGTTGAAATATTGAAAGTGAGACTAGAAAATGAACATTCACAGGATGATAGAAAAAAAAATTAAGACCCTTTTTGAGATCAGTGTTGAAAAAAAGCTTCTTTTTGCAAACCATGCGATTTTCGCAACTGAAGTAAGTTGCCAGATAGTCGCTAGTTTTCACCCGCCAAAACACTTCAAGCCAAAAGTTTTGAAAAAATTTGCTAAGTGTTTTTCGCTACTGGAAGTCTCACTCACGAGGGAGTAGCGAGCTGAGCCGCGAAAATCTCTGTGTACCCTTCGCGACTAGACCTTCTACTCGCGAACAAGTCACCAAAACCAACCCGCGAGACCGCGACTGTGACATGCAACTTGACTTACTCGCGATTGAGTCGCCAAAACAGGGCAACACTGTTTTTGAAATTTTCAATTTTTGTAAAAACAAAATATTTTCCAAAAACAACTAAAATACTCAAAAATCTTTTTGTATTTGAATCAACAAAGATTGAGCATGTGAAAACACATTTTATCAAGTACAATCACACAAATGAATATGACATTCATTGAATATAAACTTGTGTGTTGTGTGTGGATATCAACAATGAGATAATCCTTAGTCTAATGTGAAGTTTCAATGATCAATTCAACCAAGACATACACAATTAGCACTAGATCATGTGACCCATCTCAATTATAGAAATATACATATATGACCTTCCACAAGACTTGATAACATAACTTGGAGCTTTACATTTGGCTCCACTTTCAATCATAACATTTGATCTTTTTTACCCTTTTGTAACAGTCACATCTCATTGTGAGAATGATGTTTGATATATCACCTTGATGAGATAATATTTGGCTTTTTGAAAAATCATACACTTTATTTTTGGTCGCTTACCCTTTTTCCTAGTTGAATACTAGTATGTGCGACAGGCTTTTGCAGCTCAATATCTCTTTACATTTGGTGAGCTCTTTTTAGCAAAAAAAAAAATAAATAAATAAAGAGTGGAAAGATATATAGGCACAAGTCTATGCATGTCTCAAGATCAACATAATCATTCATGACAAGTTTGAAGATCTATTTACAACAGTCACATAAATTTCAAGATTTCTTCCACAGTGATAAGAGTGCAAAGGAACAAGTTATGCTCGTAAATGCACAAACCCATTAGCACAAAGGTACAAGGTAAAACAAGTTTTGAGACAAAACTCAACAAAGTCGATCAAACTTTTTGATTTTCTACTTTTTATGTGGTTTTTGGATTTTTGACACATAAGAAGGAAAAGATTGATAAAAAACAACAAAAGCAGACAAAGCAATTAACAATCAACAAAATCATGCTATACAGAAAGCCAACAAAGAAGTGTGTGCCCCAACAAACAAAATAATACAATATAAATAGGTGAAGTACACATCACACAAGAGATTCAAGGAATTGTACTAACACCAATGGTCTTACGGAGGGATTCAAACCGTGGACCATCGAGAGGCTTGGTGAAGATATCCGCCTTTTGATTGTCTGTGTGTATGAATTCAAGACACATAACTCTTTCTTTCACCAAATCTCGAATGAAATGGTAACGTATCTCTATGTGTTTAGATTTTGAATGATGGACTGGGTTCTTAGAAAGATTAATGGCATTGGTGTTATCACAGAAGACACACATTGTATCTTTAGGAATTCCATAATCATGAAGTAACTTCTTCATCCAAAGAATTTATGTGCAGCAACTTCCAGCGGCTATGTACTCTGCTTCAGCAGTAGAGAGAGACACGGAATTTTGTTTCTCGCTCATTCACGAGATAAGATCGTTACCAAGGTAGAAGCAGCCTCCTCAAGTACTCTTCCGATCGTCCACACTACCAGCCCAGTCTGCATCTAAATACCCGACAATGCAAGCATTTGAGTCTTTTGAATACCACAAACCATAATATGGAGTTCCATTGATATATCGAATAATTCGCTTTACCACAGTCAGGTGTGATTCCTTTGGAGCAACTTGATATCTAGCACAAACACCAACGCTGAATGCAATGTCCGGTCTACTAGCTGTAAGATAGAGTAGAGGCATGTTTTTTGGAGTCTAGTCCAAATTTCTTAACAATGTTTCTAGCATACTTTTCTTATGAAACGAATATGTCTTCCTTCTTTTGTTTGACTTGAAGGCCCAAGAAAAATGTGAGCTCCCCCACCATACTCATCTCAAATTCTTTCTTCATCTCCTCAAAGAATTCTATAGCCCGATCATCAATGGTAGCCCCAAACACTATGTCATCAACATATACTTGAGCCATAAGGAGATAATCTTCATCATTTTTGACAAACAAAGTCCGGTCGGCATATCCGCTTTTGAATCCTCTATTCAGGAGGTAATGTGTAAGCCAATTATACCAAGCTCTAGGAGTTTGTTTTAAGCCATAAAAGGCTTTCTTCAATCTCAACACATGATCAGGAAAGTGAGGATCCTCAAAACCTTTGGGTTGTTCAACAAACACTTCTTCATTCAGGTATCCATTTAGAAATGCACATTTTACATCCATTTGATAGAGTTTGAAATTCATAGTGCATGCAATGCACATAAGAATTCGAATAGACTTAAGTCTTGCCACAGGAGCGAAGGATTCATCAAAATCTACTCCTTCTACTTGAGTATATCCTTGAGCTACTAACCGAGATTTATTCCATATTATCTCTCCATCTTCATTGGTCTTGTTTTTGAATATCCATTTAGTGCCAATGACATGAACATTTTCAGGCCTTGGAGCAAGTTCCCACATATCATTTCTTACAAATTGATTCAGCTCTTCATGCATTGACTCAACCCAATTCTCATTTTGGAGAGCTTCTTCTACCATTTTTGGCTCAAATGGAGCAAGGTAGCAATGGTATGTTAAATGATTGGCCAAAAGGATGTTTCCTTTTTTAAGGCAAAGACCTTCATCTAAAGACCCTATAATGTTGCTATCTGGATGGTTCTTAATCACTCTTGATGATGGCTTCTTTGATGTGGAGACTTCATTATTCCGTGAGATGAAATGATGAACTTTCGGAGGAGTGAGAGGACTTGATGTTCTAGATATTGATCTTGTTTCCATTCTTGGGTTCATGGGAGTTGATTCTTCTTCCGGTGTAGATCCTTCAACTTCTATATCAAGAGCTTCAACCTCAACATCGGGTTCTTTGGTTCTCGGCCCTTCTCCATCATCAATCATCTCTACCTTTGTTAAGGCATCATCAATCTTGACATTGATGGACTCCATTACTGTCTTAGTTCTCTTGTTGAAAACCCTATATGCCCGGCTAGTAGTAGAGTACCCAAGAAAAATACCTTCATCACTTTTTGCATCAAATTTTCCAAAGTTCTCCCGATCATTTAGAATATAACACTTGCTTCCAAACACTCGGAAGTACTTTACTCTGGGCTTCTTTCCATTCCAAATCTCGTAGGCGGTCTTCTTTGTTCCCACTTGAAAGAATATTCTATTGTCAATGTGACAAGAGGTGTTCACGGCTTTTTCCTAAAACTTTTGAGGTATTTGCTTGTTTAGTAGCATAACTCTTGCCATTTCTTGAATCACCCGATTATTTCTCTCTACCACTCCATTTTGTTGAGGAGTTTTGGGGGCTGAAAATTCCCTTTTGATTCCATTCTTTTCACAAAATGACTCAAATCTTGCATTCTCAAATTCCTTCCCACGATTACTTCTTATCTTGACAATAGGAACCCCTTTCTCGTTTTATAATTTCTTGCAAAGGATTTCCAATTTTTCACATGCTTCTGATTTTTCTCTGAGAAATTCAACCTAAGTGTATCTTGAGAAATAGTCTTCTTTACCTTTCCAAACTTTGGAAGTCTTTCAACTGCTTCAAGTTTAGACACTTTAGCTACCTATTTGAAATTCGCATGCCCAAATCTGTGATGCCAAAGTTCCAACATGTCAACACGAGCACTTCTACATGAAATGGGTGATGTAGGAACTACTCTATAGCAATTATCTGTAGTCCTATTTCCCTCCAAGACTTGAATCCCTTCTTCATTGATGATTATGCATCCCTTCTTTGAGAATTGGACAAGAAAATCCTCATCACATATTTGAGTGATGCTCAAAAGATTCACCTTCAGCCCTTTGATGTATAATACATCTTTCAATAGAGGTAATCCAGTTATCTCAATAGTCCCTTTGCCGAGAACTTGAGCATGACTTCCATCACCAAAAGTCACATAGTCACCAACCTTCTCTTTGAGTGTCTTAAACAGTGATTTATCTCCTGTCATATGATAAGAACACCCACTGTCAAGATACCATAAGCATGAATTAAATACCTTCAATGAGGTATGCACAAATAAGCTCGTATGAGACAAACATTCTTGACTTTCAAACAGAATTTTATCTTCAATTTCCATGCTTCTATTAGATTGACATTTCTTTTTCAGATTATCAATCTTCTCACACAATATTCTATTTTTTCTTTTATACTTCTTAATCAAAGATTTAGATTCAGATATGCTATTGTGTAAGTGTGATTCTTATTTTCAAAATATTTCAACATGTGAACAAATATCCTAGCATGTTTCTTTGTCTTTAATAACTCTAAGAGTTCATTGTTAGGACACCCTTCAAACATACTCATAGAGTCATTATCACAAACACTTAAACCACAATTCAGCATGACCTTTTCCATAACAGCATCCATAACAAAGGGGTCTAGGATCGCACTTAGGTAATTAAATCACAACAAGTGCACCCGCTCTAATACCAATTGAAAGTTCATTATATGTATAAAACACCCTTGAACGTTTAGACCTCCAATAACAAAATAACCAATTCAAGCTTTATGACAAACAATAAGTGTGCGGAAAATGAACACAAGCTATAAACAAAATTGGTAATTAATCTAAGCCAATTAAAATCACATCTACAGCAGAAAATAAAAGGCAAAGATTAAGGGAAGAGAGATGCAAACACAAGGACAACACAACGATGTGTTATCGAAGAGGAAACTGAAGCTCTCGGCGTAAAACCTTTCCACCGCTCTTCAAGCGGTAAGTAATCCACTAGAAAATGTAGTTGGAATACATGAACAGTAATAGACCCTCCAAGCCTAATCTACCCAGTGTACCTAAGCCCTCCAAGCTTCTTGCTCCAACGAGGTTGCGCCGAACCTATTTCTTTTCTAACTTCCCGGATTTTGCTACTTGACCATAGCATCAACCAATGTGAAATTGGTTCCTTCCTAACTGCTTCCCAAAATACCAAACAGCCTTCTCACAGTAATTGATATGGTGAGAAAAAGTTTTGGTAAAAGGTCTCTCAAGGATTTGACAATGGAGAGGAAGAGAGTAGAGGAATTTGAAGAGTCTCTTATGTGAAGATTATGGATGAATCAATCTTGTTTTTTTCTAGGGTCTCTCTCTCAAAATTCTCTCTGGAAGCTCTCTTTCTTTCATGGGTATAAGGGGTATTTATACTAAGGTTAGAAAGGAATGTGAAGAGTCAGGTTTTTCAAAACAGGGCTGACTCGCGGCTTGACTGAGTCACGAGTTCCAGCCGTGAGATAACTGAACGGCTAGTTGTCCTATTTTCTCCTGTAGTGCTCTAGCTAGCATGATACTTCAACTTCTGGCATGCCTGTCACGTGTGCAGCTTCTGGCGGCTTGCAGCCATGAGTCACCCGCGAGATCCAGTCACGAGTCTCTGTTTTTCTTGCACATTCTTGAGCATTTCTTCACACTATCTCACTCACTACCCTTACAAGAATCCCACCTAAATACAGGGTTACTAATTGCTAAAATACAAGCAAATTTGACACGGAATAAAGCCAACAAGATGGTTGATTAAATTCAACCTTACACCTGTTGCTAAGAGGACTCGTCACTCGACTTAGTCATCTTAAGGCCTAAACAATGAGAGATTCAAGACTCCTTTTGATTCACAGACCTTTTCAAGCATTTTTATAGATGCTACACCTATTATGGAACATGTAGTAAAATTTGATACCTTGAGCACAACATTTGTCCCTAAAATTTTTGAAGTAAGGGATTGGGCTGATCTATTTGGGAATTTCGAGGATCCGGTTGATGAATTAGTTAAGGAATTCTACTCTAATGCCAAATACACCGGAGTAGAGTTGAAATGTTGGGTAAGGAGAACCGAGTTCTCCATCAATGCAGACTACATTGCAAAGGTTCTTCGCATTACTAGACTAGCAAATGTGGACCTCACTCCGTATGATGACAGATCACTTCAGGTACAAGACATTCTCCAAGTTCTTAGGCCTGATCATGAGGTTAGAAGCAAAGGATCATCTATCAACATTGCACAGTTTTTGCCTGAATTGACGACTCTAAAACTGATCATGTTCTCCAATCTCTACCCACTGTCTAGCCGCCTTCATAAATCTTGGAAGAGCACAATTTTTGTGTGATCTCATTACTGGAGTTCCAATTGACATTTGTGCTCACATCTTTCAGACAATTGGGAAAACAGTGGCTTAATCGATAGCACAAACCAATATTCCTTTTTGTAGTCTCATCATGAAGATTTTGCTTCGTGAAGGTGTTTGTCCACCAACAGATGGAAAAGTTATTTCACGTCCTCGACCAATTTCCATGAAAACTCTCCATGCAAGCAAGAGTCACTCCTCTAAAACACCTAAGAGTGAGCCATTCTCCCATGCCACTCCATCTAGCCATGATTTTGCTACACCTATGCATGCTACAACTGTTTCCCCCATTCCTTTTGAGAAGCAAACTACCGGCACTCCATCTGCACCTAGCTCTCAAGATGATAGATTGAGCACTTTAATTAAGGGGCTATATCAACGTATTTCCGGATTAGAAAGATCTCTCTACTCCACCAACAATCATGTTCAAATGCGTTTCACTACGATTGAGGCACATTTAGATGCTATTCAACAAAAGCTTGAGGATAGCCTTTAGCTATTCGTGCCAAAAAGGGGGAGAGATAACATATAGCAAGGGGGAGATAGCAATGTGCACATTGAAAGGGGAACACTAAAAGGGGGAGTTATATGCTCAAGAAGAGGCTGATACATATACACTCACATATACTTTTAAGTACTCTAATTTTTCTTGCCTGTTTATAGTTTATATAAACTCTACTCTTGTGTGGATATGGTTCTAATAGTTTGGTTTAAACTCATGGATGTGTCTGACAGTGATATTATTAATATCTAAAGATGTTTTTCTGTATTTTTTGTGTTTGTGCCCATGTTGCTTTTGTAAGTTTTTAGGGTTTGTTTCCATGTAAATTTGTAGGCTTTTATGGTTTGTACCATTCTTTGCAGCCTTTATGTTTTGTTGCCTAGTACTTCTAGCTAAATGTTATACATTTTCTTTAAGTACTCTCATTCTTGTGCCCTCGTAGGATTTTGTTCCTAGATGCATATACTTTATGTATTGTGCATTAGTTGAGTGTTGGGCATACAAGTGATTTGCATTGAGCTTATTGGCTTGTATGTCCGAGTGTTCATTCCAAGTATGAATAAGCATTTTGGTCGCTATTTTATAGTGATTGCCTATTTGGTCAAGTCATGATTTATTTCTCATTCCATTTTGCTTGATCGCATTGTGCTTGCCTCATATGCAATTACAAGTTTTTCTACATACAATGATCATATTGTGTTGTTGTGTTTCAGAAGATTCTTGTTCATATGATTTAAGAGCTTATCAGATTCTAGAGTTAGAAGTGAGTGAGTTTTATTCAACTGTTCCAAACTCACATGTTAAGTCTAGAGTTTGTTTTAGGGTTTTGTCACGAAATAGCCAAATGGGGAGATTATAAGGTTGAATTTTATCAAACATCTTGTTGGTTTTATTCCGTGCCAAATTTACTTGTATTTTAGCAATTAGTAACCCTGTATTTAGGTGGGAATCATGTAAGGGTAGTGAGTGAGAGAATGTGAAGAAATGCTCAAGATTGTGCAAGGATGGAGAGACTCGCGACTGGCAAGCCGCCAAAGCTGGCACACGTGTGAAGCATGCAGGGGAGCTGAAGAGTCATGCCAGCTGTTGCATTACAGGACAAAAGTCCCAGGCTGGCCAGGCCGTTAGCTCGCAACTTGAACTCGCAACTCAGTCCAATCGCGAGGCCAAGTCGCCAGACCACCATGTTTGGAAAAAACTGACTCTTCGCATTCCTTTCTCACCCTACTATATATAGACCCTTATACCCACGAAATTTTGAGAGCTTCCAGAGAGAATTTTCAGGGAGAAACCCTAGAGAAAAACAAGATTGATTCATCCACAATCTTCACATAGAGACTATTCAAATTCCTCTACTTTCTTCCTCTCCATTGTTAAATCCTTGAGAGGTACATTACCAAAAAATTTTCACACTATACCCATATCTGTGAGAAGGCTATTTGGTACTTTGAGAAGCAGTTAAGAAGGGACCAATTTCATATTGGTAGAAGTTATGGTCAAGTAGCGGAATCCGGTAAGTTAAAGAAGAAATAGGTTCGGCGGAACCTCATTGGAATAGGAGCTTGGAGGGCTTAGGTATATTGGTTAGATTAGGTTTGGAGGGTCTTCTGCTGTTCATGTATCCTAACTACATTCTTTAGTGAATTATTTACCGCTTGGAGAGCAGCGGAGAGGTTTTACGCCGAGAGTTTCGATTTCCTCTTCGATAACACATCATGTGTTGTCCTTATGTTTGCATCTCTCTTCCTTTAATCTTTGCCATTTTATTTCTGTTATGGATGTGATTTTATTTGAATTAGATTGTTTATCAATTTTGTATTAAGTTTATGTTCATATTCCGCACATTAATTGTGTAAGGTTGAATTTTATCAACCATCTTGTTGGCTTTATTCCGTACTAAATTTTCTTGTATTTAACGAATTAGTAACCCTATATTTAGGTGGGAATCCTGTAAGGGTAGTGAGTAAGAAAGTGTGAAGAAATGTTCAAGATTATGCAAGGATGCAGAGACTCGCGACTAGACTTGCGGGTGACTCGCGATTGGTAAGCCGCCAAAGTTGGCACACATGTGAAGCATGCAAGGGAGCTGAAGAGTCATGCCAACTATTGCACTACAGGATAAAAGTCCCAGGCTGGCCAGGCCGTTAGCTCGCGGCTTGAACTCGCGACTCAGCCCAGTCGTAAGGCCAAATCACCAAACCACCCTATTTAGGAAAAACTTACTTTTCATATTCCTTTCTCACCCTACAATATATAGACCCTTATACCCACGAAATGTTGAGAGCTTTCAGAGAGAATTTTGAGAGAGAAACCTTAGAGAAAAACAAGATTGATTCATCCACAATCTTCACATGGAGACTCTTCAAATTCCTCTACTCTCTTCCTCTCCATTGTTAAATCCTTGAGAGGTACATTACCAAAACATTTTCTCACCATACCCATATCTGTGAGAAGACTGTTTGGTGCTTTGGGAAGTAGTTAAGAATGGACCAATTTCATATTGGTAGATGCTATGGTTAAGTAGTGGAATCCAGTAAGCTAAAGAAGAAATAGGTTCGGCGGAACCTTGTTAGAGTAGGAGCTTGGAGGGCTTAGATACATTGGGTAGATTAGGCTTGGAGAGTCTTCTGCTATTCATGTATCCCAACTACATTCTTTAGTGGATTATTTACCACTTGGAGGGTGGCAGAGAGGTTTTATGCCGAGGGCTTCGGTTTCCTCTTCGATAACACATCATTGTGTTGTCCTTATGTTTGCATCTCTCTTCTCTTAATCTTTGCCATTTAATTTCTGCTGTGGATGTGATTTTATTTGGTTTAGATTGTTTATCGATTCTGTATCAAGCTTATGTTCATATTCCGCACATTAATTGTTTGATATTAAGCTTGAATTGGTAATTTGTAAATTGGGGGTCTAATCATTCAAAGTGTTTTATACACTAATTGAACTTTCAAATTGTTTGATATTAAGCTTTAATTGGTAATTTGTAAATTGAGAATCTAATTGTTCAAGGTGTTTTATACACTAATTGAACTTTCAATTTGGATTTGGATTTTTTTAATTTCAAGTTATTTATATCTCCCACTTTCCAAGATTTTCTTGACAGTGGGATCTTGTTAGGACCAAAAATTGTGGAGAAGGGAATTAGCAACTCAAATAAATTTAATAAAGAAATTTTGTGATTCATGGTACTCACACATGGTGCATGCCAAACATCTAGTTAGTTAATAGACTAACAATTTCCTAACTAGGTTCTCTCCTCTATTGACTTTGCTTGAAGTGCAAACTTGATTCCTTTAACACATATCATATTAGTTTCCTTGTTGATATATATATATATATATATATAGTAGTTCTTGGTCTGTGAAGATATGTTGTTAGGTGCTCTGTTTTATTTTCCCACTGAGGCCAAATCTAAACCAGTGCTCGAGAGATAGTTGTCCATATACTGATAAGGGATGTATGGATTCTAGAGAAGAGAGGAGCCATGGTGGTCCCCCCCGGACTGCCTAAATCCCACGATTGAATAGAAAGTTGGATCTATATATATAGTTTTAGTACTTGTGTTTGTAGCTTTAAATGTTTCATGCTTTCATTTATATTTGGGTTTGTTCTGATGGAAGCTTGCTTATGTGTAGGCCCATTAAAGGAAGAAGCAGTAGCAACAGTAGCCGCAATAGTTCACCACTGCTGCCTCATAATGTATGATGTAATGTCGAGGTGGTATTGACTATGAGAACAAGATATTGTGGCTGTAATATGCTCTCTGATGGTAGCATTTAGGTTTGTCTCAGTTATGGTGACCATTAGGTTTGCTCATTTATGTTGGAGGCAATGTTAAGCGCCGGTTATTTGCTATTTATTTTTCCAAAAATTATTAAGCTAAGCATTCTGATGGAAGAAACAATATGCAAAAGCTGTATTCTTGGTTTTATGAATGCTACATGTACAGTTTGTATGATTAATATTGTTAATAAGAGGAAACATGCAGATCCTTTATTCAAACATGAGCTGATGATCTTTGATTGCCCATTCTCTCTATAGCTGTTTGAAGAATAAAAAATCATACTGGAGCTTGTCCAAGACAAGGGCCAGGTTCTTGTATGACTCGTTTAATTAGTTGATTGTTCATCCACGGGTTTTTTAACAAGAGAAAATATAGTGTCTCATGTGCTTCATTGGTGTTGCTATTGGACATTCAAAATATAAGGTGATGTTGGTTCAATCCAGTTTAGCCATCTAGTTTATAGGTTTTCTTAAAAACCCTTGGGTTTCAATGGTTTAGTTGGGTTAGTTGCATTCTTGGTTTTTTCAACTCCATTGGTCATATCCATTGGTATGGCCTAGGTTGTTAAAATGGGATCTTACGTAAGATCAATGGAAGGGATCAAGAATTGTATTGTAGGATCAAATTGAAAATAATAAGTTCTTACTTTGTGTTGAAGAATAATAAAAAAGGGAAAATAATAGAGACTCTGTATGTTGAATAAATCATTAGAATTAAGAAATTATCCATGAAAAAAAAAGGTTTTAGTTTAATAGTGTAATTATACCTATATAAGTGCATCTATAACAAAATCTTCATTTAAGAATTGCTATATATAAAAAATAAAGTCCATTTGTGCATTGGGGTTTTTATTATTTTATTATTTTTGGAGAAGAAAGGCAAGTTGAAGCTTATGGAAAAAGTTTGGCTTCAACCAGGAATATAACGCATTTTGTCATTGCAATATACAAGACTCATTTTGTTGGTTGAGTTAAGTGAATCATGTGCAATACACATGATGATATGGATTAATGTCATCTTTTTATTGATGGTTGGTGCCCAAGACACCAAATATGTTTGAAGCCAATTTTTGTTCAAATTTTATTAAGACAACGAGATTAGATATAGAAAGAAAGATCTAGAGAGAACTTTTTCAGCCAAACAAGCAGATCATTAACTTCCTTAGCTCTTCCTGCTAAAGCATATGTGTGTCCTTTGCATTGTACATGATACAAACGAGAGTGGTAAAACTTTGTACAAAGACTTGAGTTTCACTAATGATTATGTTGCCATATAGAGTAGAAAATAGTGGCAGTTTTCTTAATTTCATGACTTTTAACATCTGAATCGCCTTCAAGCTCCACAGGATCAACACCAATCTCCATAGCAAAAATAACCGCTCATTTTGCAGCATTACCCCATTGGTAAATAAAGTTTTAACCGCTATTTTAGTGCCTACTAGCAGCTACCCAATAAAATTCTTGAGCCAAACAAAAATGGCTAGGACAGCAAAGAAAATATATATATATATATATATATATATAAAAAAAAAAACCAACTGTATGACCTCCTATTCTCACTTTAGTTACCGTTCTCCTTTGAACAAAGCAAAGCTTCAGTGCCGTAATGCAGTGACATAAAATGTGAAAGACAGTGGGGTGTTGCCAAATTTCCCAATACCTATTCAAGCTGTGTTGACTAAAAGCAATCCAGGGTGAAACGAACAAGTGAGCTTCTTTCTCTGATAATGATGCTGAAATCTATATGCCAAAAAAAAAAAAAAAAAAAGACGAAGTTTAACTACAAAATTGATTGTGATTTAAAATTACAATATTACTCAATAAAATAAACATCACTATATATTTTGAAAAGGACAAAGTTTAGCTACAAAATTTATTATAGTTTAAGGCTACAAATTCCTTTAATAAAATTAACATTACTACATATTTTGAAAATCTAACCGTTAAATTGCATATATTTTATGCTTTTAATACACACGTCAAATTATGTATCAATCAGATATTATTTACTATATATCTATAAGCTTATATTTTATGCATAATTTTAAATTACAAAAACTTGCAATCTAAACAATTTATTAATGACATATCTATTGATCTTTAATTTTCTAAAAATTTTGCAAGCATAGAAGATATAAGAAGAAAATGTAATCCAATGGTGGATTTGTCAAAATTCACCCCCAATAAAAAGATATTGAGTAAGGTTATAACTTTAGGATACAACCAATTTTATAGCTAAATTTTGTTCATTTGAAAATCTAATCGTTGAATTGCATGTTATTTATGCTCTTAATATATATGTCAAATTTTGTGTTAATCAGATATTATTTACTATATGATCTATAAGCTTATATATCATGCATAATTTTAAACTACAATAACTTGCAATTTAAATAAGGCGAAAAACACATTTTGGTCCCTACATTTTTGCACGATTCCTACTTTGGTCCCTAAATTCTATTTTTATCGCTTTTAGTCCCTATTTAGAAAAATGCCTTCTGTTTTAGTCCTTTCCGTCAGTGCCGTTAGGGCACTGACCTACGTGGCAAATGGAATTATTAAAATAATAATAAAAAATTTTATTTTGTCATTAAAAATGCCAAGTCAGCATTTAAATTTAAAAAAAATAATTTATTAAATTTAACTAAATAAAAAAATAAAAAAAACAGAAAAAAAAAAATCACATTAATTAAGATTAAAGTGTGTCTTGAACAAGAACACCAAAAACACAAACCCAGATTTAAGTACACAAACCCAGAAATTAAAATTCAAAAATTAAAATTTTCAAAATCATCATTTTCTCAACCCAGCAAAATCATCAAATCCTAAAACTCCAAACTACCAAATCAATCCAAAAATACCTCACAACCAATCCAAACAAAAAAATCTCAAACTCAGAAAAACCCATCAACCACCACGTCTGAAACAAGCCGCAAACCCAGGGACAATCACAGTGACCAAACCCACCAATAAATCACAAACCAAACCACGAAGCAAGCCACAAACCAAACCCAGATCGAAACCACCAACCACCACCACCCTGACCCAAATTGGAACCACAACCCAACAAAAATTAACCCACGAAACCCACGAATTTAGAACATACACCGTGGCCCACTCCCAACAAACATAATCAACAAACCCCCCCCCCCCCCCCAAAATCCAAGACCAGCGACAAAAGCCAAATGCGAAAGAGAGAGAGAAAGAGAACTGCCGCCGTCATGATGCCGCCTTGGACCTGATTTGGTCGGACTGATGGGTTCACGATGGGCCAATGGTTTTTAGGTGGATGGGGACCATTGAGGTCCGATCGGGCGCTGGTTCCAAGAGTGTGAGATTTAGAGTGAGAAATAGATCGCTCGGCAAGGTGCCGTAGCACTTGGAGAGCATCTCGATGAGGCACGCCACCGAGCTACGGAGAGCGTCTCGACGAGGCGCGCCACCACGGCGTTGCGTGTGCGCTACGTCGGCGGCCATATGCTGAACACTAAGGTGTTGGTATTTGAGAGAGAAAGAGAGAGTCATGGATATGAAAAGAAAGAATTTGAGAGAGAAAGAGAGAGTCATGGATCTGAAAAGAAAGAAGAAAAACAAAGACAAGTAATGGATCCGGAAAGAACGAAGAAAAAGAAGTATAAAATGAGAGTGGAAGTATTGTGCTGGTTTTATTTTAATTTTTTGGGCATGTGTTTTGTGTTTGTTTTCATGTTTAATTCCTTGTTTAGGTTTAATTTGATGTTCTTATTTTTTGGGTTTGTGATTTTTGGATTTTAATTGTGTGTTCTTAGATTTGAGTTTGTGTTCTTGTTGTTCTTGCTCAAGACACACTTCAATCTTAATTAATGCGATTTTTTATTTTTATTTCAGTTTTTTATTTTTTTATTTAGTTAAATTTAATAAATTATTTTTTTAAATTTAAATGCTGACTTGGCATTTTTTAATGACAAAATAAATTTTTTTATTATTATTTTAATAATTTCGTTTGCCACGTAGGTCAGTGCCCTAACGGCACCGACGGAAAGGACTAAAACAGAAGGCGTTTTTCTAAATAGAGACTAAAAGCGGTAAAAATAAAATTTAGGGACCAAAGTAGGAATCGTGCGAAAATGTAGGGACCAAAATGTGCTTTTCGCCTTTAAATAATTTATTGATAACATAACTATTGATCTTTAATTTTCTAGAAATTTTGCAAACATGATGGATATAAGAAGAATATGTAATTCAATGATGGATTTGTCAAAATGCATCTAAAATAAGAAGATATTGAGTAAGGTTGTAACCTAAAGCTACAACCAATTTTATAGCTAAATTTTGTCCCAAAATCTATTAGCTTGCTCTAAGAAAAATTGAACATTTTGATTAGCAAGGAGGCTCGTAGATGCTCTGCAAAATATCAGTCAAAGAATTTTCAGTTTAGACTTTAGACTCAATCTTCTAGAAGAAAGGACTAGTTTGGGATCGTAGGATCTTGTGATTTTGTCGATCCCAAACCATCCTACAAGCGATTCTAAGTTTATACCATTCTAATTCAATCCTAATTGTTTTGAGAAAGTAGGATAGTTCAATTCAAAATTTTAACAATCTTGGATATGAATGGCTATTGGTATGGTCCAATTCTGATAAAGTAGTTGGTTCTGAATTCTGATGAACATGCTCACCTTTGAGCCAATTTTTCTGCCTTTAGCATTTTTTTTTTTGGCTGAGTTTTCTGCCTCCAGCATAATTGGTGATGTCAGATAGGAAGCCATATTTCCCATTCCTGCTTCATATGTACCTATTCTGGCTTCATATGTAGACTTTGACCAGGTTCACTGCTTTTGATCAATATCTTTTTTTAACATTGAACACGTGTAAACGGGTTGGTTTCAGATTAAGTCGATGGGAATTGACCTGTTTATTCAAGATGACAATTTGGGTTTGACATACCAAGCCTCAATTCATATGTTATTGAAATTCATAGAAAAGAAAGCACACACAATATATAGATCATTATACAATTACCATTAGACCAAAACTCAAAAAAAAAAAAAAAAAAAAAAAAACCATTAAACTAAAACTCAATTTTTTGAAGGAAAAAAGTCAATATATATTTCTTTATTGAAATATCAAGAGACTCCCTTGAGAAAGAATCTTGGAGTCTAAAGAATGTTGATTGAATAGTTGTGTTGTTTTTCCTCTGCAAATTCAATTGCCTTTGACTAAATCCCCTCCACCCAAGGCGTTACCTGCTTGATCCCTATAATCCAAATTAAAGATTTACAATAGGTTCAACTCTTGTTTATTTTGAAAAGACCAATCTAATCAAGCCATATGCTAAGATTAAACAAACTGGAAAAGGACATTGACAATGAGACTTTTACACTACAATAAACAATTATCGACTTCTCAGTTCTAGACTTCTAGCATCTTTTGGAAATCAATATACATAATAACACAACCTATAAAAGAAAATAGCAAAACAAAGAATCTCACAATCTTAACCCTACTGATTGTAAGTGAAGAACTTAATTTTTGAAAGTAGCAGAAGATAGCTTGAACATACATATCATGGCCACTTAATGTGCGATGGACAGCCACTACTAGCTACAACAAAAGATTACAAGAGCAACATGTTTCTTCCATTGGCTAGGTGTTTTAAAAAATTGTGAGCATGGAAACAAAATTTGAGAATAGCAATAGTTTCAGAAATTTAACTATAGAAGGGGTTTTTTTAGAGAAAGAATGAGAATGTAGACATAAATTCGAAGTTGAGAGGGAAGGCAAAGCGTGAGAGAGAGGTTGGCGAGTCAAAGGTTTAGGAAATACTACATTAATCATTATAGCAGAATGTTGATAAGGCACATTATGTGCAAACAAACAGGCAAAAACTAAAACATCATTTTGGAGGAAAGCTGTGATTAATGCTAGTACACAATTACAAAGGCAGAAACTTTTTTAAATAACCAACGTAAAAACTTGCCTTACCAAAAAAAAAAAAAAAAAAAATTAATAGAGGAGGGAGACTCTTTTTATGAGATGTGAGTATGTAACTAATCATCATAAAATAATAATGGTTCCCATAGAATAAAATAAAAGGGTTATGCTAACGAGTGTCCTAAGAGCACTCGTTAACAATCCATTTTAGGAAAGTTTTGACATTACTTTTATGTGAAATGAAAAAAGCTGTCAAAATATTAATTTTTATTTTCTTTTCCCATAAAAACTTTCTTTAACTGGATTGTTAACCAGTACCCTAAGGGCACTCGTTAGCATTTCCCTAAATAAAATAATAATGATCATAGTAAATAAAGGATATGGATTTGTGTAATTGAGGCACTAGAAATGCTGAAGACTATCTATCTTGATCTCATTAGTTATTAGTCCCTTAAAAAAAATTGAAATAGCTGGTATACTAAAAGACATAAGAAGAGAGAGAGTCATGGTGTAAATTTAGACAATTAATGGAAGAGTTTGATAATCGTAGAGAAACTTCATAGGACGTGCCACTTGGCAAAAGTATAGATTCTCACACTATGAGGTCTCTGATTTTATATATACTAGTTGTAGACCCACGCAATGCGTGGGAATATAAATATTATGTAATAATGTGTAATATATTAAAAGTAATAATTACTTTAAGTATTGTCTATTTTTTAAAAAGATTTTTACAAGTAATTTTTTTAAATCTTTTTATCTCGACAAATATATCATTTTATTATTTTTTTTTTGTGTTTGATTAATATTTTTTAAAGGTGAACCATATTCTTCTAACTTCTATTGTAGTGTATTATATTTATCTAAAATACAACTAAACCTTATAAGTTTCAAATTTATTATTCAAATTTCTCATCTCTTTAGGAATAAGGAAATTATCATAATAATAAAAATTCATCACAAAATTACAACGTTATCTTTGCCAAAATTAAAATGAAACTAAAGGAATTAAAAAAATAGATTTTATAATAATTTATTACTCAAACAATTGGT
The DNA here is from genome assembly GCF_932294415.1 of Quercus robur. NCBI lineage: Eukaryota > Viridiplantae > Streptophyta > Magnoliopsida > Fagales > Fagaceae > Quercus > Quercus robur. Next base: position 19,116,834 of record NC_065537.1, read on the forward strand.
AGGCATATTCAAATTCCTTTTTCCAAAAGAAACTAAGTATTAACTCAAACCAAAATTCAACCAAAGCTATGAAAGGGAAAGAGAAGGCTTTCTAATGAAAAAAAAAAAAAAAAAACCATCAACCTTAATTAGAGGTATAAGAAATAACAAAAATTCACAGAGAGAGAGAGAGAGAGAGAATACTCACAGTTTTGTGGGGAAAAAATATGGACTGAATGAGGAAAATGATATCAAATTTATACAAAATGAAATTGGGAGAAAAAGAGTCATAATATAAGAATGAAGAAAAAAGTGTAACCATAAAGTTGAGAGTAGTAGAGAGATAAAAGGGAAAAGGTTGTAAAAAATGTAACACTAGGTGTGAATGAATGGGAAGAAGAATTTTTTTTTTTTTTTTTTTTTTTTTTGAGAATGGGGCAGAAGAAAAGTTTAAATAAAGAAAAGAAAGTATAAAAAATTAGTGGAAGACGTGGCTACTGATGTGGCTCAACAAGAGCGTAGTAATAATAAATGCTACGTTTTAGCTTTTAGATATATATATATATATATATATTGATTTTATGAAATATGAGAATTGTTAATAGGTTATCTGTGCTAGGTAAACATGTAAACTTGACTATGTGACCTATTTATTAAATGGGTTATGTTAGGTCATGCCAACCTTAATACATGTTTATTAAATGGTTATGTGAATCGTATCGTGTCAACTTGTTTAATAAATAGGTTATGTTAGGGTTGAGGGGTTGTGACTCGATTAATAAACGTTTTGTGTTCGTGTAGATTTATATGGTTGGATATTTGTGAGTTAATATGACATGAGCATGATATGTGAACACAAATGATCACCCCTAGAATTGAATATTGTTTTCTTTTGATTGTTTGAGGAGCTTGCACACAAGTGGCTTAAATGTCTTGAGATTTTTATTTTATTTTATTTTTGAGAAACAAACACACACAAAAGGGAGAGAGAAATTGGGTCTAAAACAAAGGCACCTCATAAACTCTACTTAAAAGTCATGGTAACTGGTTTCTATAATGCTCTCTTATAGTATGTCTTGGGATTGGGCTTATAATACCTGTATAGTGTATACTCATTGTGGTTTTCGTTTGTTTTAAATCTAAAGATTTTTAATAGATGGAAGAGAGAAAAGCTCCCAAATACCAATGTTCTTAGTTAAAGTTCATGAAGCATGTAGAGCCATTCGGTCTTTTAGAGAGGGAGAAGAGAGTGACAAAAGACATCAAATGTTAAAGAAACTGGATGGAAACAACAAAGTAGAAAATAGTCTCAGTGTAATTTTTTGATAGAGGCATATTTCTTCAAAGTCATGCTTCATTGAAGTGTTTTTTTTTTTTTTTTTTTTTTTTGATACCATTCAAAAAAGGCATTAACCATAAGTAGCATTTAAATCATGTTCCATAGTCGGCCAGCAATAGTAAGTTGGCTCTTTTGTAGCTAAAATAGCTAACGCCATACATAGTTAAGGATAACCTTAGAAACAAAAATCAGCCTGCAATCTAATCCCATCTGCTGTAGGGAGGACATGTCTGCCATGAGAGTTCTCTCTTTCCAATCTGGGGCTCGCTTCTTGTTCGCTACTTGAACTAGCTTTTTGCAATTACTTAACATCAAAATTTGTTGATATCCAAGGTTCTTAGCTTTGACTGCTGCCTCCACTATCGCCTCCTAAACTGCACCTGCAACAGATCCAGTAGCACAACTCCTAATACCACAAAACACCACTTCTCCTCGTAGATTTCTGGCCTTATGCGTAAGCACTTCTTTTAGCTCTCTTTCTTTTTGCACCTGCTAACTTTACGATTAGCTACCACTGCCCACCAATTGGAATTTGGTCTGTATTTTGCTGATGCCTCTGTGTGCCCAGTGAATCAGCCTCGTTAAAGATTTCATGGTACCTGCAAGACAAATTTGAGCAGTTAAGAGCACTTCTATTGTTCCATATTGACCATAAGACAGTAAACAGAGTTTGCAGGTATTTCATTGACTCCTGATCCATCCTTTTGTGTCTTATTAGCAAGGACCCAACCCACCCTTGGACAGAAATATTGTTTAGCTCAGAAGTATGAATACCCAATGATGAACCATGCCAAATGGCTCTAGCAAAAGGGCAGTTGAGGAAAAGATGAGTGGTGCTTTCATCCTCAGAATTGCAGAGAGGGCATGTACTATGGACATTGATCCCTCTATTACACAAATTCAGAAATGTAGGAATATTGTCATGCATGACTTTCCACACAAAGATTCCAATTTTCAGAGGGATTTTTACTTTCCAAATTAGGTTCCAAAGCTCCTGGGGAATGGTATTGTGAGCATGGTGATCCTGCCTTGAGGCCTGGTAGTCTTCCTGAAGTATAAATAGGCTTTGTGTACCTGAAATGAAACCCATCATTTACAAAGAATAAGACAAAGCGCATATCTAGCCTTCCCAAGGCTAAGTCGGTACATTTGTTGTATCCATTGGAAGCATTACTTATATTTCTCCTCAAGAAAACAGAAGGAAATCTATAGGCAGTGAACACTAAGGTCTAAGGGCCTCAGTCTATGATAATTACTAGTGCTAAAGCTATGCCACCATAGCTTAGTAAACATTGATAAAAAAAAAATTAACTGGCATTTATTGAACTGGCATTTATGCATAAATAAAAAAAGATAAAAATGTACTGTGTATTTCTTGTGTTATTGGATTATGAGCTATATATAGTTCATGGTTCTGTAAATTTAGTTGTAGCAAGCTTGAAGCACCCCACTTTGATTGTAAGAATGAACTAGTTAGGGACAAAAAAAATGTATTGGTCCCCTATATGAGTAGAATTAATGTGATATGCTTCCATTTTTTCTTTGGAAAACCAAACAAGTAGCATGTTGAAACATTCAAACCTAGTACATCATTGTTCAACCCTTCAAACAAAAATAATGGGTCCTCTTCTATCCAAGTTACATAATCTTCAATATTATGTGCACATCTTGCCAAAATGAGTATCTAGTAAAACTAACTTCCCATTGCTAAACATGTTAACGTTGCAGATGAAATTTAGCTTCCTTCACAACGCTAGCCCACCAAAACTCGAGTTTCCATGTTCCTAAAGTTTTGCTATATATAATCCCCCACTAAAACTCGTCCCTTCTGTATGCCAACATCATGAGCAAACCAAATGGTTTGGACTGCAGCCTCAAGTTCTACCACAAAGCTCTCCATAACTGGTCTTCCTTTTTGGCTCATTGTTGCAATAAGCAATCCTTGTTCATTCTGGATTGACTCCCGCTCCTGTTGTATGTAAATCCTCAAAAACTACACCATCAAAATATTCCTTGTACATAGGTTTACAGGGAGGATTCCAATGCAGTGTGAGATTAATATGTTGGCATGTTACAGCTTGAGTTGTTGAACTACCTGAGTTGCAGATTGCTTGAAATTCCTACCAAAATTCTATAGCCTCACCTGCTATGACACTTGGCTGTTTTTTAGACTGCTCAAAGACCCACTTATTCCTTGTCTTCCAAATCATCCAGGACAGTATCAGAAATTGCTCCACAGTGTTGTCACAGCCCTCCTCCAATACAGGCCAAAATATTCCAACAAAGTCTAGGAATTCATGCTCTAATTACCTCTTTTCTGCAGCACCAAATTCTTTGTGCCTCTTCACAATTCCATAATTCATGCATCATGTCATCCTTATTTAATTTGCAGCTTGGACATCATGGCTACGTTAGAACCCTTCTGTTCACTAGATTGGCACATGCAAGTAGAACGTTATGACATGCTCTCCATGCAAACATCGCAAATTTATTAGGCACCTTTCTTTCCAAATTGAGCACCAAACCATCTCCACTGCAATTTTACTGGAGCTTCCAATTCCTATTGAGCACATCCCATCTTGTACATTTTATTTATTTTTTCACACCAAACTAGAAATTCAGTACCTATTAGAAATTTCAGCAATCCAACCTTTACTTAATGTAATGAAGATAGGAACATTGAAAAGCAAACTCATTAGAACCACTGGTTTATACCCATAACATTGTCAGGGACTATAATACCTAGTACCACAACAATAATAAAAATCTATACAAACTCACAAGATTTTCATGTTTGTTAAGGATATTTAAGGAATCACATATCCTAGACACAAACAAGTGAACAACAATATTCAAATCACAAACCCAACATATATGGTGTGTTGAAATATTAGAACAATTAAGGGATTCCCAATCAGCTTAATTAAGGGGTTTCCAGTCAGCTGTAATTATGGGATTTGGCAACTGTTAATTTTATGTCTAGGTTCATTGTAACAACATCTATATATTCAGTCCAATGTAAAAGTTCTATACACAGAAAATCCAATCCAAATTGGTTCACCTTGTCATATTCGATCCCATGACCAAATTGTTGACATTTCTACCAAACCTTTGGGTAAGGATTCTTTTCATTGTCTCCTCAGCAAGCTAGGCGTTACTCATGTACACGCTCCACCTTGAAGGGGAGTATTAGAGACAATTAAGGGATTCCCAATCAGCACAATTAAGGGGTTTCCAATCAGCTATAATTATGGGATTTGGTAGCTGTTACTATTCTGTATAGCTGCAATTATGGGATTAGGCTGTCAATATTTTTGTCTAGGTTCATTGTAACAACATATATATATTCAGACCAATGTAAAAGTTCTATACACAGAAAATATAATTCAAACAAATCTTTGTCCTCCAACCTCAATTATTTGTCTTTTCCAAAAAAAACTCAATTATTTGTCTTTTCCAACCTCACTGTGCAAAGACGAATCAAGTATGGCTCTGTTTTGCAACTCTACTCAACCTTGCCTCCTAGCTCTAAAGCTTAGCATTGAATTATCTCTTGAATTTGACACAAAAAGTGCGAAAGATTAAAAAGAGAAAGAGAGAGAGAGAGGTATGTGTCACTTATAGAACGGAAATAGGACTATAGAATTCTGGAGCTAATTAAGTGCCCTTGATAAACTTCTTAGGTTCCCAATTAAACCAACAAAAGATTCATCTAGCTTAAGAATGTCAATGGAAGATGATATAAAAAATTGAGTTGTTGTGGCATACTGTAGGCACATCAATTACTGCATTTGAAAAAACTAGCTACTAAGAATAAACCCCAAAGAGAACTCATAGAAAAAGAACCCATTGAGTTGAATCTTCACAAGTTTTCTTGGGCTCAACATGTTGATTAGGAGCTTTCTCACATTTTTCTTGTTTATTGTTCTCAACTTTTCAATTAGATCTCTCCATCCAACATCTTTCCCCTACTTCCTTTTAAAAGAAAACTGGAGTAGCACTTGAACTTTGTTGATAAACAATAGTATATGTAGAAAAGAAATCATTCCATGAGACAAAGGGTCTCATTAAAAAGCCTTAGCAATATGGAAATATCTTCGCAAAGAGTGGAAAACAAATTTTTCTAGAGGATAGGAAATAGCAACCTCATATGTCAGATAATGCATAAAGCTATCAATAAATTTGAGCAGGCTAAGACATAGCAGTGAAGATCTAAGACATTGCAATTCCTTGCATGTTAAGGGCACAAACTCCTTTCAAAATTATATTGGAACTAAATTAAAAGAGCATGAGGCATGTTATATGCAAGGAGGTGGGAATACATGATAGGTATTTTTTTCATACTTGATGCACTAATCACACCTGCACAGAGCTGACAGTCTGTATTTAGAATGAAACGTAAAGTGAAAAAAATCAAATGTTACTTTGTCTTATCTAAAGAAAATGGACATTGCACCTAATAATAAAAACTATAGATATCTATTTAACACAATCATAAAATAAAATAAAACAAAAAGATTAAAAAAAAAGAACCTAAAGGGCGGAGCTTATTCTAATAAAGGACAAGAAGGATTCTTCTGAATCATAGAAAGAGAAAAAAAATCAGTTATTACAATAAGCCAAAAGTCATGGTTAATAGAAATTGAGTTCCCATTTACTACTAGCCGTTTAGCTTCTATGAGAATATATAATCCCCCCTTTTTTTTGGGATAAATAAACATTTTCATTAAAAATCAAGAAAATTGCTACCCCAGTACACAGGCTTGACTCAAGTACAATTTTCTTTTCACTTCTTATTTAACATGAAATCTTCCTAGAAGGTAGTGTGAATCTGCACCCAAACTTTACTTCAAGATGTGGTAGTAATATTTTTCTGATTTCCATGGGTTGGTAAGTAGTCAATTAAAAATATAATTGCAAGGTTCGATGCATCATACACACACTCACACACACAAACATATTTTAAAAGCTTTTTTGTCATTTAATATGTAATAAAAACTTTTTAAGAAGTGAATTTGGGCTAACAGTTTTTAAAAGCCTTTTTTGTCTTTTAATATGTAATGAAAAGTTTTTTATGAAGTGAATTTGGGCTTTTGGAGTAAGTGAATGACCTGCCTACTTTAAAACCAGAACTGTGGTGTACCTTATGACATATTGTTTTCAAGGTTTTGAGAAGACCTTAATAACAAACAAATTTCTCTTAGGCATGTTTAGTTAACTTTATTTTTTGTGAACTCCCTCAAACTAGTTTGAATGATGTTAAGAAAGATTCTTAGTCATCGGCTCCTTAACAGCCCCCCTCCCACACAAACCCCAGCAAAAAAAAAAAAAAAAAAAAGGAGAAACAAAAAGCTTTAAAGAATTACTTTTCACCTATTAAAATCAATTCTTAAAATACACCCACATCCAGTTTGTAAATGAAAAAAAATTAAGATTAATCCTAATCTGAATACAATATCGAATGAGTCCTGAACCTAGATTGTTTATCTACATGGTTGTGAAACTTCCCCTTTCTCTAGTATGAGATTCAGGGAGAATGGTTGTGGTATTGGGGTATTTATGCAAGAATACCACACATTAAATGAATCTTGAAAAAAAAAATTTATTGCTAAGACAATCAATCTTTTTTTTCCCCCAATCATTGAATAAGAGTATTGGGATAGGTACTAGCAGTTTTCTTACAATCAATCCTTCTTTCTCTAAGTTGTGAAGAATGTTTATTTCCATATATTTTTGGTGGCTTGAGAAGTTAAGCAACATATAGTGCCAACCTAAATTACAAATAAAGTTCATCACAAAAACCTTGGCTACAGCCTACAGGTAAATTGGAACTTTTGCATTGGATTACAGAAGGTATACTTCTTTTCCTCGTCAAATATGCTGCGTAAGCAAATAGTGTAATTGAGGTGAGTTCTTAAATGGACAAATGTCTATGGATATTATATACCCGAGTATATTCATTTAGAGAGCCCATCTTCAGTTCATAGTATGCCATGAAGTTTGAGATGCTTAGCTCATAACTTTTGCAGAATTCAAAAGCGAGTTAAACTATTAATTGCTGGTTTTCATTTTCCAACTATCCTTTCTACATGCATAAGACTTACTTGAAATTGGAGCTTTTCTGTTAATGCTTGTCTTGTTTTCCATTGACAACAACGTGACTCAGAACTACTTTAAAATTTTAGTTTGAGCTTTAGGAAATTGGCTAAAGAACATGGACAGAGGATCCTAAAGAATAGAAAGATCAATTCCAAAAACTTAAGGAATAAAGCAATTATATCAACAACTACAGTTGCTATCCCAACAATAATGAAGATACTGTAATTCAAATATTCCTAAGTAACAGAAAAAGAACAAAAAATAATAAAGACCTATGCTTTTAGGTTATATTATTGAAAAATAGCTCTTCCGCCAATTAACAAACTATATCATTTCAGAGATCCTAATCAAAGGCATTAAAATGTCAAGCCATTTTAACTTTTGGACAGCATGTCCTGCTTTTAAATGGTCAGCTAACCTAGTAAACTATCATAGACTAGTAAGGTGCAATGCTGCAATGCGAATCATTCATGGTTCTCATCTCAAACAATCTTGTACACAGCCAAACAAATGTAATGTAGCTTTTAAAAGTCAAAATGATACACATTTTTCTAAACAATTCAAGATTCTATGTGTTTGGTACACATCAATTTTTAAAATAAGAAACCATTTGATTAAAAAAGAATGACTGGAACTAGGAAATTAACTGTTGCAGGATTATTCCTTACTACAGTGAGTACACATGCTTGATAAGGTAAGCAGAAAATATGCATCTTAAGTAGACCAATCAGATCAATAAAATATACTTATGAAAACCTACTGTCCAATAATGAAAACTAGACTGATCTCCCGTCCAAGGTGGAGGAAATTTTGGGCCTAATACTAACTCCAACACCAACTATCACAATTAATTGCATTAGAAAAATAAAAATCAATTAACACAAAATAAATACTTTGAGTAATTGAAAAGTCTATGTTAATAATCCAACTATGGATGAGCCTCTTAATTTTGAGAGAGAGAGAGAGAGGGAGAAGAGTGACAAAAGGCATCAAATGATAAAGAAAATGGATGGAAACAATAAAGGAGTAAACAATCTCAATGTAATTTTTTGATTGAGGCCTATATCTTCAAAGTTCAATCAAAATGTCCTTTTTTTCTTTGATGGTGGAAAGAAATTGAATTTGGAGTCATAATTTTCAAAGTCATGTTCCATTGAAGTTGAACCCAAATGAAACCCATCATTTACAAAGGTTAAGACAAAACGCATATCTGGCCTGCCCAAGGCTAAGTTGGATCCATTGGAATCCTCACTTGTTTTTCTCCTCAAGAGAGCAAAAGGAAATCTCTAGGCAGGCGGACACTATGATCTAAGGGCCTCAGTCTATAATTACCAGTGCTAAAGGTATTCCACCATAGCCTAGTAAACATTGATTAAAAATAATAATAATAATAATAATTTAACTGGCATTTATTGATAGTAATTTATGCATAAATAAAAGAAGACATTCACACAAAGTAGTATAGTCTCACAAGCTAACATAGAATTGTCTAAAATTATCAATAACCAAAATTAACATTACACAAGCTTGATATTTTAAACCAATCATTGGTTACGATATGAACAATTGTTTTTTGACAAATCAGTCAATTTTATTAAATACAAACTAGAGTACACAGAGCCTTAAAGGGGACTACACTAGACAAAGGAACCCTTTGTATGGACAAAGAATACAAGCACAACAGTGTCACCTCAAATCAAGCCAACAGACTAAGTTTGCCTATCCTTTAAAAATAAAAATAAATAAAAATAAAAAATAAAAAAAATAAAAAACCTACATAGCAAATAGAAATACAACAAAGGGATGATCCTTGTGAACAAACCAACAGTTGTGACTATAGCAAGACATCAGAATGCACCATTTTGCAGAAGACTAGAAACAACAGCCATCATCATAACCATATTATGTCTTCTTAAATAGCATACAAGTATTCGAGCCCCATTTGCCGCGTACTATCCATGGCATCTAAATTACACCCAAAGAAATTAAATAAGAAGGTAAATCCATAAGATATCCAAGATACATAACTATAATTCAAAGGGACAAAAAAAAAATTCACAATCGCTAATAATAATAGAAACTTTTATGTTTTCAAGTATAGAGATTCATTCTAAAGTCTCAAAAATAAGAGCATCACATACCTTAGAAACAGTTATCTTCTTCCACCACGTTTGTGGGCGTTCTTCAATCTTCTGAGCATGATATGCTGCTCTAATTTGACCATCCTCACAAGGCACTTTGGTTTTCCAATTTTAAACATAAGATATCCCATAAACATTCCAAATATTGTTCCACATGCATAACCTATGGATACAGCTTGCCAACCAAACCCATTTTCATGCTCTAAATTTTCATCTTGTTGCAAGGTCGTTGGTGGTGGTTGCTTTGCCTCGTGGTTGTTGCATGTTCTTGACAATGGAAACCCACACAATCCCAAGTTTTCGGAGTACGAATCATTGTTGAATGTATTGAATTGATTTCCTGAAGGTATGTGTCCTGTGAGTTGGTTATGTGATAGCTTTAAGACTGCAAGTGACGTTAGATCTGCCAATTGACTAGGAATCTCCCCACTGAGCTTGTTGAAAGAGAGGTCTAACCATTCAAGATTGGTCAAACTTCCAATCGATGGTGGAATATAGCTTATAAGGTTATTGCCAGAAAAGTTGAGCCCCTTGAGTGATTTAAGCCTTCCAATTATCTTTGGTATCTCTCCTCTGAAGCTATTGTTTGAAAAATCAATGCTTGTGAAGACAGTTAGGATTCTCACCAACTCAGTATTCAACCCTTTCATAATGATATTCAATGAATCATGATAATAATTATCTCCCATATATTTCAATGCAACTCCACTTTCATCCACATTCATCATGGCTTTCAAATATTCAAAAAATGTTATTGGCAAAGGACCATTAAACTGATTGTTAGAGATGTCTATGATTCGCAAATTCGGGAAAGGAAATTTGGTTTTAGGATTGCCTATACAACCTTGAAATCTATTTGATCTTATGACAAGAACTTGCAATTTCTGAAGACTTCCCAACCAATAAGGGAAGGCTCCATTTATCTTATTGTTTCCAAGGTCTAGAACTTCCAAGTTTTTACAATTTCCCAAAGATTGTGGCAATTGCCCTTCCAATTGATTGCCATTAAGGTTAATATTCCTAAAATTATTTCCTTTAGCAAATATTGCAGGGATGGTACCATGAAGGCTATTCATTCGCAAATCCAACACCGAGAGAGCAGTAGAGTTTACCAAACACTTTGGAATCATTCCGCTTAAGTTGTTATGAGACAAGTCTAAAACTCGAAGGTAAATTGCATCGCAAATAAAAGAAGGGATTTCTCCAATGAATTTGTTATTGGAGAAAAACATAAACTGCAAACTCGAAAAATTTAGAGTGGGAAATGGTCCTTGAAGCAAGTTGCCACGAAGATTAACATAATATAATGAATTCATCCCCACATCCCCCAACCATTTTGGAAATCGACCATAAATTTTGTTATTGGAAAAGTCTAAGGATTGTAAATCTATTGTCAGTCTTAAGAAAATTGGGAATTCACTAATGTTGGAGGAAGATAAGTTCAATTCCAGAAGATTGGGTAGGGCATAGGCAACATTATTGTTGATGCTAACTAAGTTATATGATAAATCAAGGTACTTGAGATTCTCGAGCTTTGAAAACATTTCTGACCCCAACATAATACTCAAGTTATTTGATGAGAGGTATAGGCTAGTAAGGTTCACAAGTCTATATACTGACCTAGGTATAGAGCCATGTAGCTTATTATAACCCAAATTAAGATCCTTCAATGAATTGTACTTGAATTCACCAATGTCACCAACAAACTGATTATGATAAAGATACAAGGTCTCCAAAGATGGCATTCTGAACAACCAAGATGGCAGTGTTCCATTTAGGAAATTTGAACTTAAATCGAGATCAACTAGATTCAAACCACTTACGTGACTAGGAAGGGGACCAACAAGTTGATTGTTGTCAAGGTCTAAAGTTGAGAGATTCGGCAAGTTGAATAGTGATGACGGCAACAGACCTGTTAAAAATATTCACCAATAATTAAAAAATTGTTAGTTTGATGCGTCAGCCAAAAAGACCTAAAATTTAAAAGTGGCAATAGAATCTCACCGTAAAAACTATTATTTGATAGATCCAAATATGTAAGTTTGGTAAGATTCCCTAGCCATGCTGGAATTGACCCCGTAATATTGCAATCACGGAGAGTCAAATGCTTCAAGAACTTCAAATTGCCGATAAAACTAGGTAGTTCTCTTGAAAGGCTTGTCCAAAAGAGATCCAAATACTCCAAGGACTTCAGATTGCCAATAAAACTAGGTAATTCTCCTGAAAAGTTTGCCGAAGAGAGTTCCAAACGCTCCAAGGACTTTAGATTGCCGATAGAACTAGGTAATTCTCCTAAAAAGTTTGCCGAAGAGAGTTCCAAACGCTCCAAGGACTTCAAATTGCCGATTGAATTAAGGAATTCTCTTGAAACCATTCTCCCAGAGAGACCCAAGAACTTCAAGGAACTACAACTCCAATTAGGCTTTAGAAGAGAACCTTCAAGGTTCGAATTACCTACTAGATCAAGGGTTTGTATACTGGGTAGGCAGAGGACGTTATTTTCGAGTTTTCCCCGCAAGTCACAGTAACGGAGACTAAGAGTTGTCAAAGAGGAGGATAAATTCATCAAAGAATTAGGTCTAATTGAGGACATATTTGTGGTATCCAGAATAAGTTCCCTTAACTGAGTTAGGTTACCAATGACTCTTTTCCATACTGGAGCTTCGATTAATAGCAGCCCATTCTTAGAAAGATCAAGTGAAACCAGTGAAGACAATTGAGAGATTTCAAACGGGATTTGGCCAGAAAATACGGAAAAAGAAAGGTTGAGATAAGTCAAACTCTTAAAGTTGCCAGACTCAGAAGGAATTAGGGAGCCATCGAAGTTATTGTCAGCGAGGTTCAACCTCCTGAGATTGGGAAGAAAAAACAGGGTACTGTTGGAATGAATGTGGCCCAAAAGCCAGCTGGAAGTAAGGTCCAGGCCAACCACATGGCTTTTGTTTTTGTCACACTCGACCCCATCCCAAGTGCAACAGTGCTTATCCTCCTGCCAACTGGCTGTTTTTGGATAAGAAGGATCATAGACAGAAGCAGATTTTTTAAGAGAAAAAGACTTATTAAAATGGAGTAGAGCAGAGCATGATGGCATTGAAGACAAGGAAGAAGAGAGAGAAGATGGAAAGGGAAGTTGAGAATGCAAGATCAAACTGAACAAAAAGAAGACTTGATACTTCCAAGTTGAACGCCCCATTTGATACCCAATTCAACAAAAACAGAACTCTGAAAATGGAGTAGTATTTTTGATGATGTTATAAGGAAGGTATGGGATGGAATGAATATTATATATAGATGCTGCCAAGTCAACAGAAGTCATCCACCTTTCTTTTATTTAAAAAAAAAAAAAAAAAAAAAGGTTAATTTCACATCACGCGTGAGGTGACGTGAAATTGTACGACATGTACATATTCTCATACTTTAAACTTTCTAGGAACCTCCATATGTATCATCAGATTAATTATAATATTTTAAATAATTGATAATTGTGTCCAGAAATTGATAATTAATTTGAAATATTGGGACCACAAAATTGCATTAGATTGCTCTTCTTTTAAGAAAATAATTCTTTTAAAAATTGTTGGAGCACTAAATATTCCATTTGAAATTGAACTGGTTTTATATCTAGCTGAGTAAACATTATTATCGTGTACTAAAATTAAGAATTAAAATGGATAAGTCACCGGTGGAGTCAAAAATATAGTTTTGAGAGGTTATATATAATTTTTTTTGTGTGAAATTTAAGATAGTGATATATAATATTCTCATTTGTTAATAAATAAATGGTATTTTTAAGAATCATTCGTTGGCCAAAGTCTGATAAAGATGTGGAGGTCACCATCAATTCTTGTTAGAAAATTGATAAAAATTAAAGTGGTCTAAGCGTGTAAATTGGTGAAAGGTAGGAAGTTTGTGTTCACACTTAAAAGTTTGATTTTATTGACTTGTACAGTTTTATTGACTTGTATAGTTTTTTCTCCGCAAGGACATGGAATGACGTGGTATTTTGAATTCTAGATTTCTAGGTGCTGGTTAAAATTTTCTTTCAAATGAAAATGATCGAACCCTTTGAAAATTTCCAACAATTCGATAGATGAAGGAGACAAATATCTATATGATAATCATGGTAAAGATCTTTTTCATCTAACTATTGTGGGGGGACTGCCACTGACATTTTGTTAGGTCACTTTTTCTTTCGGTGCAATATAGACGATCTAGATTGGTCCAAAGTGTTTTTTTTTTTTTTTTTTTAATACTTTTTTTTTAAAATATAGAAATAACGTGGTCTTTACTCTTTTACCTTTTGAATGTACGCCATTTTTCCATTTTTGTATTCGAAGTGCATGTCCTTTTAATTATTTGATTAATCTAATAAAAAATTGTCCAAAAGCATTGCACATATTATTCAAAAAAATAAAAAATACATTATCAAATAGATCACTAACAATGATGCTGAGAAAATAAGCTCAATTTAGCTTGGAGGAGTAAAGTCAAGACAAAACAAATAAACTTTTTTATACAGGAATATCATTTAAATAATATTTGTTTTTTAATATTTTATTTTTTATACAAAAGGTAAGATTTCTTACTTAGATACACGAATACTAAGAAAAGGAAGGAAGAATAAAATTTAGGGCAATTGTCTAAAATTTCTAGTGAGCTTAAACGTATAATTGCGTTCAAACTTTAGACTATAAAGTTTTCACAAACTTTTTTTTTCCCCTTGTCTATAAAGTCTTTACCATTTGTAAGTGCAAGTCTTTTTTTATTTGTTAGATTAGTTAATGATACTTGTCTACTTGAATACTATATATAAATATTTAACATTTTAATTATTAGCCTACGAAAATGGGACTCGGCCCCCCCAAATATTTGAGCTAGTCCAATAATGTTCTTAAAAAAGTTTTCCAATTGATCCAGTAGTTATAGAGAATTTTTTTTCCTCACATTTATTTTTTATTGTAAAATGTGTTTTTGTGTCTACTAAAGTCTTGGATCTTTCATATCTTTGAATACTTCATTAGTTCAATTGAAATTTTTTTACTTACTTTGGTAGACAATTTGGTAACTTATATTAAAAATGAAAATTTTAAGGATTCACTATGAAAGATACTCAATTATATGTGTGTATAGATGTATGTGTTTATGCGTGTTTATGAAAGTTTGTATAAACTAATAAATTAGTATCATAAGTTGGCCCCCCCTCCCAAACAAAAATTTCTGGCTACACCCCTGGAGATGAGAAAGAAAGAAAAGATGAGTTGAAATGTGAATGGCTGTTATATGGTGTGTGCTTGAAGGGTGAAGGTATATGAAAATGATAAACTTTAGTTACAAGCTCCTTCTAAAAAATTAACATGGTTATATATTTTGAAATTAAATTTAACTATTGAATTGTATGTTCATTTTGTTCTTAACATGCATGTCAAATTTCATTCAAATCGGATATTACTTACCATTCGAATCCATAAACTTATTTTTTATACATAATTTAAGACTATACAAACTTGTAATTTAAATATTTGATTGATGACATAACTATTAATCTTTGATTTTAATTCTTAAAATTTTATAATGCATAGAAGAAATAATAAGATGTTGGAATGGCTTGAATTGTCAAAATTAGTGGCTTGACAATTAGACAACAAACCATCATAAAGTTGCATAATTGCTATACGTGAAGAAATGCAAAGAAGTTGCATGAAATTGTTGCATGGACTCAGCCGAATTTAATGACTTCTTGGTTGATAGAAGTCTTGCATTCCCATTGGTCTAGAACACTTGACATGCATACATACTTCACCTCTTGGCCGAAATGTATGACTCTATTGACATTTATGAATTGTCAAGAAAGGGCAAGGAACTACACCGGAAGTTACCAAATATCATGCTAGCCGAAATGTATGACCTCTTTGGCAATAAATGCTTGGCCACTAAGGTCAACAATTGGTGTTTCACGTTGTTGACATTTCGGCTGAATCCTTGGCTATAAATAGAAGTGGATCAAATGAGGAAGCATGCATGTGAGCTATGGAGATAGCAAAAAATAACTTCTTCTGTGTGTGCGCACCAAAGTATAGGAAGTTAGTGTCTTGCAACTTTTGTCTAAATACAATAGGTGTTCTCTATTTATTTGTGAGAGAATTAAGGGTGTATTTGGGGTTTGGGTTTGTGTGAGAGTTTTTTCAAGTCATTATTGTAATCTTCACAGTTATAGTGAAAATATATTCTATCGCCTTCAGTGGACGTAAGTATATTGCCGAATCACGTAAATATTTTGTGTCATATTTTCTTCTCTCTCTTCTTTAACCTTGTGTTAACAAATTAATTTCACCTAATATGCACAGCATAAGAAAATACAATCTAATGTTGAATTTGTCAAAATTCACATTTAAAAAAAAAAAAAAAAGGTAAAATAATATTTTGGTTCTTAGACTTTACCAAAAGTTATTGATAATAGGAAATTGGAAAAGGAAGTGAGAAAAATTTTGCAGAAACCAAATATAGAAGGTTTGACCAACAAAACCGAAATATCACCTTGAAAAAGGGCCTTTAAAGTGAAAAAAACAGCCTTATAGTTTATTATGCACACTATTAGACAATGAGGGTAGTGTTTATTACACATACTATTACACACCATTTTTTCAATTAAAATCGTGAATCGAAGACATGATTATGCACACTTTCCATGAACTCAGATTAAAAATATCATTCATCAATTCCAATTTTAGTGAAGTGGGGATAATCCATAATAGACTAGCTAATAACTGAAATTTACACATAATTCCCGACTTTTTTACAGTATTTTGAAATTTGAGACTAACTATACCTATGCAAACAGCAACTAATTAAAAATGTAACAGAGCACATGGAGGACCTTGAAGCTACAAGTACCGGTAAAGTCATCTCCATTTCAACCTCCTGCTCTATAAAAGTGAGGATCACATAAGCATAAGTTCATGCCCACTGAAATTTGAATTTTCGGAATTGGTGCTGACTTCTAATGGACTTAAAACACCAAAATCCTAACACACATATTATGCGAAAATTATCTGAGTTTTCTTTTTGGAAATTATGATTATTTTCCATTAGTTATAATGCTTCATTAAAAATTATATATATTTTTTTCAATGATAAATACTCCTACATTCACACACGTTTGAAATTGTGACCTCATTTCTAGCAGTGGATTGAGGTTCAATTTGGTCTAGAAACCATTGGTTTCTTTTTTGACAGTACACTTTAGGCTCAGATCATCTAGTAATACTAATTCAACTAAAATCTACAAGTATTCTTGAGTATGACTAATTATAAGTTTGATCTTCATCTGTCTATAAAGTTATGTGTCGCTTAAGATATGAAGTATAGAAAAGACTTATATTATGTGTAATGCAGATCTCTGTCTAGTACTAGCTACCTATGTTTTACATGTCCACTAACTTGTACAACTTAATGCTTTTTTTTTTTTTTTATGAAGAGATTAATGCTTTTTTCTAGAATAACTTTGGAAACATTTTTTTTCCATGAAAAGACCGATTTCAGCAACAAATGAAATGATTAGTTTCTTCCATCAATTATGCTTTTTCTTTGTATTAATTCCTATTCAAATTAGGTTGGTTCCCAATCCCAAAATCCTATGAATCAAATTCCAAAGATGCAAATGAAACAATGCAAATAAAGAAAGTAATTTAATTTTAGGTCTCTAACTTTACTTTTATTCAATTTGATTAGTGTTCATTAGAAAACTTCCATAAAGTGTCTCAAAATGATGTGGTTTTGCTTTTCTATAGATTTTTATAGTAAAAATATATATAAATTAATTTAAAAAAAAATTGATAAAAAAAATTATAAAATAGAAATTATTTTCTGAGTTAAAAAAGGATTAAATGAAAAAGAATAGAGAGAAGTTATCTCAGAAATTATTTTCTCAATAACCAAAAATAAAAATAAAAAGAACAACTCAATCAATCGAAACCATGCCAAAATCTATTCAACTGAATAAATCTAAACCAAAACCAAAATGTTACTTGCAAATCTTCAAGTAATCCATTTCATAGTAAAAATAGCATCCCCAAGCTATAAATTATTGTTGCCACCAGGTAGAGATCCCACTAATTCATATGTGTTAAGTGCAAAATTCATAGATGGATCAATTTGGAAGGTAATATAATCTCCCAGTCCATGATCTCTTTTCATTAAGATGTATCATCCTTCAATTCCAACCATAGCAGAGAGATCATCCGTAACAATAAGCTCATACATGTCAGGGGAACAAACTAATAACTGAAATCCACATATAATTCCAACTATTTTTACTAGATAATGAAAATGAAACTCAAAAATAACTAGTCTATTAGCATCCAACAACATTCAAAAGGGAATCAAAAGCTTAAAGGACCTTGAACCTGATTTTACTTGAGTCTCGACACATAATTTGTGTTAGCGACTTGGCTAATAACAACTAAAAAACAAAATGCACACTTTTAATAGGTTGCACATGATATAGGCCACAAGATACATTCACATTACAGCTGTGACAAATTTTTTGAAAGTTATGTATGCCAAATATGGGTAACTCGTAGTGTCCAAATGTGGGATTTTAGATGAAACAAATCAAAGGGGTGAGCAAAGAAAAATTCATTGGAAAAAATGAGGAACTCTTCATCAACCTCAGGAGTGTCGTGGTATGGGCTTTAAAGATTTGGTGAAATTTAGTGAGGCGATGCTTGTGAAACAGCTTTAACATCTCTTGACCAACCATAATTCTCTATTTTATAGAGTTTTTCAAGCAAATACTTCCCTAGAAGTACATTATTTGATGCCAAGATATCTTCGGGTTCCTACACTTGGCAAAGTATTCTTAAAGCTAGGAAAGTTATCTTAGCGAGGATGATGTGGAGAATTGGTGTTGGTATAGAATTCAGATTTATGAGGATATATGATTATCCGGCGAAAAGCTTTGTAAAATAATATCATGTGTTCGGAATTTTGTGCTCCTAATCACGTGTTCGGTTAAACAATCTAGTATTAGAGCTTCCGCTATTTCAACATATATCCCCCAAATCTCCCTTTCCCTCCCCTCCTCGCCTCCCAACCCCCCAAATAAGAATCTGAGTTGTGAATGATACAATGTCGAGGTGGTATTGACTATGAGAACAAGATATTATGGCTGTAATATGCAGTGATGGAGGACAGTAACTTAAAAATGTTTTTTCGACTCTATATTGAATCAACCTACAGTTTACTTTTCCCAGTTAGGAACATGAATATCTATGAGATAATAATTCCTACAGCTTGAAGAAGCTATCGAGTCATTGACTCACTCTTGAATATTATAGTCAAACAGAACTAGAGAATATCATCCTACAATAAAAAAAAAGATCATGTGAATAGGAAGGACTCAAAGTGCAAAAATTCATGTGCGTTTGTTTAACAACATAATACTTTACCTGAATTGATCAGGAACCAAAACATTGTTTATATCAAATGTGAGCCTCACTTAACTTTTTTGCCATGTTTGAAAGAATGCCTAAACAAAGTTTCTTCAACTATAACCAGTTGCCCCTAGTCTTTCAGTCACATGCACTATACAATTAATACCGACATCCAAAAAGTTAATACACAGACTTGGTAGATACATATCATATGTGTCACCGGAAAAAATTACCTCTTAATTTTTTTTTTTTTTTTGGTTACAATTCTGAAGTGGCCAATTAAGTGTGGCTACCTATGGCTTTTACATAAACTCATTATTTTTTCTTCAAATAATCATCATCTACCACATTAGATTAGTAACAAAAAAAATTGTGGTCCTAAATTTTCTTTGCAAGCAATTACTTCGGTGTCTTAGTTGGACTTTGAACTACTAGAACTCCTTTAAGTTCAATCACATATGGGCCCTCCTGACTTTGAACTACTAGAACTCCTTTCAGTTCAATCACATATGGGCCCTCATAGGAGGAAGAACTACTTTAAGTTTAAAGTTTATTCAATCAAAGATCTTCCTTTAGAAAATTGCCATTAAGTCTTGCTATTCTATAGATTTTCACTTAACAGCAATTACATGACGGACACTAAAGCAATACCTTAAATTGAATAAATTTGAAATTTCGAGGACTTTCAAAAGTAAATTTAGAGATCTGAAATGAATTTTTGTCAAACTTATTAAAAGCAATGCTATATATTCACTATTCACGGTGTTCTAAATGGCAGGGACCAGTATTAGTAAGGTTCAAAAATCAGAATGAATAAATAATCACTAAGTTCAAGAAAAGCAACTTGCATGTGTATATATAATTACAATTAGATAAACAAAGGATAAAGCAAAATCTAAACAATATGATAATTAAATTATTTTGGAACATGATAATAAGTGCCGGGTGTGAAGCATTGACAAAAAAATATATTAAGTAAAAAGTTCAATTACAAGGAAGACTAAGAATAGAAGCACTCACAAGAATTCGTACTACTACATCAAATCCTAAGGGATTATAAACTGAAACAATAACAACCTACAAAGAAGATGAGAATGTACAAGACATTAGATCGAGTTCTAATATTTAATTCATGGGAAAGAAGACAGTTCAAATTAAAATAAAATGATACTCTTTTTTTGAATGAAAATATAGAAAATAAAATGATACTCCTACCAAGCTTTTCCCATCCAACAATACAGCTTGTGATGGAGAACAGTAACTTATAAATGCTTTTCTTTACTCTAAGAATTAACCTTCAATTTACTCTTCCCACTTATTGAGTATAAGGAATGTAATGTGAATATCTAGATAATAATTCCATCAGCTAAACAAATTTTTTTTTTTTTTGGAAAGAATCAGTCATCTCAATAACAAAGAATAGGATACAAACACCGATACAACACTTAACAGCTAATTGCATCAAACAAAGTACAACACCTGCAAAAATGTAGAGTTGTAGTACATCAAAGCCTAAAAGACCAAATGCTAATGTAGCTAAACAAAACCCATCCTTAACCTAAAGTCAGACTATCCATCTAATTTACAAAACACAACTCTAAATCCCCACCTTGCAACACACTATCAATCAAGATCAAACACCCTTACAAACTAGGGAAAAATTCATCCTCCATTTACAGTACAACACAGCACACGATTCAAAATTTAAATATTGAAAATCCTTAACATCTTTCATTATGACTAATAATAAACTGGTCTTCAGTATATAGTTTCTTAAGCTAATTTACAAAGTACAGCTCTTAAGCTCTTCCCTTTTAGGTGAATTACACTCCAATCAACTAAATCCAGCCAGTTGAATTTGGGGTCAGAGATTGTCCATTTCCTTTAATTAAGTAAAAGAGCACAGAAAAAAGAGATGATTTCTGTCCTCAATATAGGACCTTCCACAAATCCAACTTCAGCTTAACATTGATTACAGAGGCTACAAAGTTATTGAGTCGCTCTTGAACATTATAGTGAAACAAAACAGGAGAACGTAATATAATATCATCCTTTAATAAATAAATAAATAAATCATGTGAATAGGACTTTAACTAGCAGGTCTCCCTTCAAATAGCATTTGTATATAAAGTTCTTACTCTTCTTTCTAGTGGCCCCTGCTACTTCACCAAGCCCTCAATCTCTTGTGGTATAGTTCGCACCCAGTGTTATGTTTACACACTTTGAGCAAAGCTCCACCATTATTAAGACATCTACCCTAAGACTAAGAAAGACCCAATACGCCAATTTCATGAATTAACCAACCAGCATCTCAAACAGAATTGTAAACCCTGGCCTTATCATTAATAAGCCACTACCCACCCTCAAATTAATGACTCACCCTACCATTCAAGATTGACCAAGATCCACTGCCAATTGTATGACCCAAAAATTGTAAACCCCCAATCACCCAAAAAAACCTTCACGCCACGTTGATTGCTGAACCTAAAATAGATGAAGTTCAACATCAATCTCCTATGTATATACCCTCATCAATAACAACCTTAATTTTTCCAACCCAACTTTAATTCACACACAACCAAAACCTACCCACATCATTCATAAATTATTGAAGCCAGATTCTGAAACCAGATTTTTTCACCCCAAATTAACTAGAACATTCATTAAGACAGAGATGGGCTCAGGCCCTCAGCCTGATGTACCTTTCTTTTTGGTGGAAGAACTTCAGAATTATTCAGCAAAAACAGATGTATAGGACAACAAGTACAAAGGTGAGTTTGTTTCACAACAAATTTTTTGACCTGAATTCCCAAGAGATGGACAGACTAATTAAACACCTCAAATAATATCAGATTCTGTACAGCTTCCTTTCATATATGCTAGCTCTATTGACAGCAAGCAACAATAAAAATGGAGTCTTCAATGAACATCAAATATCCCTTCCCAACAAAAATTAAAATACATAAAAATAACTTGTTGATAAAGAATCTTCTATGAACTACAGACATCAGTAGAATATAAAATCAGTGAAAAATTGTTACCAGCAACAGTAAAAACTTGTTAGCAGCAAGAGTTTATTACAATATTCTTACAGTCTACAGGCTATGAATTACCTGCATCGGTTGTGAACGAGTGTCATGGAGTCCCTAGCTTGACACTCTTCCTTCAAGCATATCTTGGGTTCAGTTTATTTGCTCTGACAAAACTCACTAGTCAACAACTACTAAATACATTCATTTCAAGAAAAACAATTACTGTGACACAAATTAAACCAAAAATCATCACAACACCCCAAATGAAATTACCTCTATTTGTAACAACAAGATCTGGGTAGTAACCTCAGCATCTAATCAAAACACAACCCAAATCAGTACAAATATCCCAAAATTCAAATATGAGTTAAAAATTATCTAAGAAGCAAAAGGAGAAACTAACCAGATGGGTTAAGATTTCTCACTGAAGTGGAGCCTTTCAAACAAGGGGTTAATTCGTCCCACCATGCTCATCAAAACAATATCGAAAATTTCCAGCACTTCAAGTGGGTACCTAACTATCCTGGTGTACAAGTCGGAATCATAATCAAACACGTCGCGTGCATTGACTCTTTTGGTCGCAATCTCATACTTCCCTTCCTTGAGCAACCCATCTTCCGATTGAGCCGCCGTGGAACTGTCCCGGAAATGCTTCAAAAAGCCCCAAACAAACGTCGGCCGAGCATCATCGGCGTCGTATCCCTCACCAGTGATCTCGGTTAGTTTCAAGTCCAGTGATCTTTTGAGCACTCATTATGGACACAACAACAAGATTCATCATCAGATCAGTGCTGGTGCAGAAGCTATATATGGAATTGCCACCTGGTGTCAGAGGTATTGTGCAAATCAGCTTCCTTCAACCATTCAAATTAGTTAGTTAGGCACGTTTTCAAACAATTTAGAAAACTAACATCTCGAGTTTTTGAAACTCGAGATCCATATTAGAACTCGAGTTTGCTTTAGATCTCGAGTCTTTAAAACTCGAGTTTCATGCAAAAAAAATTTAACTTATAGTGGCGTTTTTAAGACTTACAGTGACGTTTTAAAACCCTATAGCGACGTTTTCCTGCAAAATTTTTTTTTTATAAGTACAGGTTTAAGGAGTCCTATAGTGGCGTTTTTAAGCCCTATAGTGACGTTTTATAGACCTATAGCGGCGTTTTTTGCAATTTATGAAAATCGAGTCTCTAAAACTCGATTTTCAGCGCAATTTTTTTTCTCCAAATCGAGACTTAAAAACTCGAGTTCCATCTGGAACTCGAGTTTTAGATACTCGAGATGTTATTTTTCAAAATTGTTTTGAAATATGACAATTAACTAAATTGTTTAATATTTATTGTTATTTAAAAAAAAAATTCCCTGGTGTCAAGTTAAAAGGATGAAGAGCGAATTTTTTTTCTAAATAACAATAAATATTAAAAAATTTAGTTAATTGTCACGTTTCAAAACAATATTGAAAACTAGTATCTCGAGTGTCTAAAACTCGAGTTCCAAGATTAAAATCGAGTTTTTAAGTCTCGATTTGTATATGGATTAGTGTTAAGCGGAAAAAAATTAAGCTGAAAATCGAGTTTTAAAGACTCGATTTCCATAAATTGAATAAAAACGCCGCTATAGGTCTATAAAACGTCACTATAGGGCTTAAAAACGCCACTATAGGACTCCATACATCTGTACTTAAGAAAAAAATTTTCCAGGAAAACGCCGCTATAGGGATTTAAAACGTCACTGAAAGGCTTAAAAACGCTACTATAGGTGAAATTTTTTTCGCATGAAACTCGAGTCTTAAAGACTCGAGATCTATGGGGCCTTTTTGTAATATGGATCTCGAGTTTCTAAAACTCGAGATGCTACTTTCCTTTATTGTTTCAAACGTTGCCTAACTTACAAAATAGAATGGCTGAAGAAGGTTAGTTTGCTCAAAACCTCTGTGTGAGAACGTTTATGATTTATTTTACTGCATGTATATGTTAGAATATCTAGCAAAATGCCCCAGAAGGGGTGGCCCAGCGGTGTGGGATCTCGCGTGCATGCTCATGGTCCCTTATTCGAGTTGTGGCGGGTATCATGTGGGGAGGATTTTCATGGTATGCATTGTACCCCACACTCTGGCTTTTTTGGGGTGTTATGATGAGGTCTGTGACGTCCCGATCACAGTAATAGGGGCATGCCCTGGGAGGTAAGTCACATATGGTCGCCCCCGTCCCCCCCTTTCGATTATCAAAAAAAAATCTAGCAAAGGATGCACCTGAGAATAGATGAGTGTGAACATTTTTATCTGAATGATCCTTAATTGCTTAATGTTGCATATTGTCCAAAGTTATCTGATTATATTTATTATAGAATAAACAAACAAGGATTTTTTTCTCCATGCACAAGTTTCCTAATTTACTTGTTTAATAAATTAAAAAGAAAAAAAAAAAGCCACAATACAAATATTTCAATATGGTTTAAACTTCTCCCTAAATGTTTTTATTGTTGTTGTTATTGCAGGATAATTATGTCATTTGCTGCATTTCAAAGAAGGAGAATATCTAGAAGACCAATATCTAAGACCTCGTTGGGCAAGAGATAGAGCATCTCCAATCTAGATTTTTTTTTTTTTTTTAACAGAAAGTAAAAAAAAAACAAAAAAACACTAATTTCACAGTATTTCATTTTCATTATTTCTTAATTAGTGCTATTTCAATTTTTTTGGGTCATTTTCTGAATGATTTACCACATTTTTTAATGATTTTTTCAAAATTATTAGATTAATCGTGGTGTTAATATCTTATTCTGATGTATTTGTTCCTATTTGACCTTTGCTTATCTTGAGCATGTATATGATGTTAGTAATTTACACTAATTTCACAGTATTTCATTTCTATTATTTCTTAATTAGTACTAATTCATTTTTTGTCATTTTTTGAATGAGTCTTTCTTAAAGTTTTTTTTTTTTTTTTTTTTTTTTTTTTTCTGGTATTTTCAAATTTATTATAGATTAATCACGTTAATACTATCTTATTATTATGATGTATTTGTTCCTAAATTTGACCTTTGCTTTATCTTGAGCATGTATGATGTTACTAATTAACATGTTCCGATTGAAATGGGAAGAATAACATTGTGAAATGTGTCATTTCGACGGAACACATGCCCTGAAATTTGGAAAATAACTAAGGGAAAATTCAATAAAATTTTCAACTTTTAAGCCATGCCATGCCATTTCGAAACATAAATAAAAGAGAGGAGGAGAGGATGAAAGAAATATATATGCAATACAAGATGAATGACTTAATTAATTGTACCTTAGGATCTTTATGACTCTTATTTAGACTATAGAGTGATACTGGTAAGCTTGTTCAAAAGTTATAACTAAGTCCTCTAAAAAAAAAAGAAAAAGTCCAAGTGTATTAGACTATTAGTTACAAAATCATTCAATTTTCCTTATTTCTTTAATTTTGCTTCTTTTAGAAAAAATAATAATAATAATAATTTCCTTTTGTATTAGTGGATAGGTAAGAAAATAAAACTCAAAGAAATTAGTAGTTAGTTTTTCACATTAGATATAGTGTACGTGTTGAAACCAAGTGGTGGTACATGCAAACACTAAAAATGCATGCAAGCCAATAATTGGGTGTCTTAGTTGGACTTTGAACTAAGTACGACCTTCACAAAGAAATATTATTCAGCAATAATCAACTCTTTAATCCGGGGCCTATAAGTATTCCCAGATCACATCATATATTGAAAGAAAATAAAATAAAATTACAACAACAAATAAAGACATCGGATGGGCTATCCTCCTTTGTTGAGGTCCAAAAACACTTGTGGTCAAAGGCTTGTAAATAAACACAGTGTTTAGCTAATACAGTATATTAGCACAATAGTAAGATCATTTTATGCTGGAGTGAAGAAAAAAAGGTAGTCTTGAGATACGTACATCTAACAAATGGTTTGCTAACGTGAAAGTTTTGGTAAATTAGCTAATTGATGATGAAAATTGCAAAACAGGTTGAGAAAGACATATTTGAGGTGCCAAAACCCAAAAGCCCCCAAATCCTTAAGTCACACATCTAACAATAATCAATCCTAATGAAGAGTATTTGAAGAGTATTGAAGACTAGGCCTTGAACACGACCTTACTCCAACAGGATTTCTAAGTAAACAATAATCTAAGCTTGGTATATGGTCAAGAAACTTGTAAGTTGTAATTTAGTAAATAGCACATGACCAAACTTATTTAGCTAAATAGCATAATTTTAAGAAAAATTTAGTAAATAGCACATGACCAAACTTATTTAGTTATGAAGCACTTTTTTGGAACTCAAGTTTGTCAAACTTGAGTTCCAAGTGAAACTCGAATTTACCAAACTTGAGTTCCAAGCATTTTGTTTGATCCGATTGCCATAATACTTGAAATTTGAGTTTGGTAAACTTGAGTTTCACTTATTTAGTTATGTAGCACTTTTTTGAAATTTTTTGCTAAATAACACAATTCCAAACTTATTTAGTTATATAGCACTTTTTTAGAACTCGATTTTATCAAACTTGAGTTCCAAGCATTATGTTTGATTCGATTGCCATAATGTTTGGAACTCAAGTTCAAAAAAAAAAGCTACATAACTAAATAAGTTTGACTTGGTGCTTTTTCCCTAAATATTTCAAAAAATTATGCTATTTGAAAAAAAAAGGCCCATTTTGGTGTTTACAAGGAAAAAAAAAAATAAATATTCTCTTCCTCATTATAACCATCAAATTATCACAAAAAGAAAATAAATAAATAAATAAAATAGTATATTTTCCTTTGGCTTTTCTGGGGCCAAAATAAATAAATTATTAGATTCCATTCCTATGTTTATTGAGTCTCTATTTTTTTTGTATATTGTCTATTGCATTTTTGTAAAAAAAAACAAAACAAAACAAAAAAAAAAATCTTATTATTATTATTATTATTATTATTATTATTATTATTATTATTATTATTATTATTATTATTATTATTATTGAGATGAAATCTAAACAAATCTTATTAAGATAGTTAATACTAGCCTTCAAATATATAATTAGGTTTTTATGTTTAGGTTACTTCCCTAGTAACAATTGCCTTGTGGATGCTTGTTTGTGTAGTGGCAGAGCCAGGATTTCAATTCAGAGGAGGGGCAAGATTAGAAGTCAATATTAAAAAAAAAAAAATCTATATTAACAAAAAAAAAAAAAAAAAAACAATAACAACTATAAGTGTCATACAAAAACTAATTAAACGTAAACTATAGTTAGACATTTAAGTTCATACTATAAAATAAACTGAGGAAATAAATTAATTTGAAAATATTAAAAGTATAGCAATTTACTTGCAAATTTGTATACACATCTCACTATCTTTTCTTGATTGTTTTTGAAACTAGAGGTAAAATTCAACTTTCTATTTATTTTTCAAAAAAATTAAAATTTTTGTTCATAACATAAACCCACAATTTAAAATCGAAATGTCAAGAAATTAAGGACAAAAAAAAAAAAAGTGTGTAAAATATAGGACTATCAATTGAAATGTCATCAGAAAGACACTAAAATACATGATAATGATGATAATGATGATTATTATTATTATTATTATTATGCTAAGCTTAATAAGTGCATGATAATTAAAAGCTAACACCTGACAAGTCAAAGCTGTTGGTGTGTTACATTGGGGCAAGGTTTCTATTTAGTGGCAAGTGCCACTGGACAGAAGCTGAGTCCGTTATATTGTGCCTAAGAGATATTCTTCCATTTATTTGGTTGTGGCAGGAAACCTTTTTTTTTTTTTTTTTTTTTTTTCTTACACGGTGTCATTGACTTGTTGGGCATTAGCTAAGCTTGCCATTTCAGCAGGACCAGGAACCTTTTTTTCCTGATTTGTGTTTAATTTCTGCATCAAGAGAGCTAATTTGTGTCACCACAACACCCAACCCCAACGGCTCCGCCTCTGTGTCTGTGTCCCCATATTTGACTCATACAAAGTGTGCATCTTTCCCTTTTTGTGAGAGATCTTTTTTGACAATTAATATTTATTTATCTTCTTGCTTTTCTTGTAACTTGAATATGGCCTTTGTTTTCGTTCAGTTCACCTCCAAGACCAGCTCGCAGACCTCTTAGAACTTAGAAGGTCTCCTATTGGTCGTAGGCGTACTCCTCCTATTCGTACAACTGCTCGCTCACGTTCACCATCAGCTTCTCCACGGAGGTAACTTTTCTAAATTGTTTCTAAATTGATCTGGTTTTCTAGTTGTCTAAATTGTGTCAGCTCTCTTTTATTTGCTTTATATATATATGTCGGATTTATTTCAGTAGGATGGGAATAAGGTTTATGATTTTTTTTAATATGGGTCTCAAAGTTGCAGAGCTCTGATGTTACTTGTAGAATTGCTTCATTCGAGTGTATTCCAGCAAATTTCTTTGTATGCGTACATGAGAGGTAGTGGGGATGTGCATGTGGTTGATATATGGAATGTTGTTCAATATGGGTTGCGAGGTACCATGTGTATAGGTTTTAACATAGCCATGAAATGTTCATTATCTTGTTTGACAATACTGGTATATCCAAGGGCAAGACTCTACAACTCCACTTGTCTTCAATTTAGTGTTGTTTATAAGTTCTATCATGCCCGTTGTTCTCATGATGTCACCTTGATTTTTGCATCTTACATAAAGACTATGTAGGTTCTGAACTCAAGTTGCAATATTATGTTGGCTTCAATTTCATTCCACCCCCTCTTTTTCTTCAAATTTGTAATAGGCTCAGTATGTTGTTGAGTTTTGCAAAATTCTATTTCCCTTTGTTAATTCGATTTGTGCTGTTAGTTTGTATTACTTTTTAACTTAAAGCATGCCTTTCTCTGTGGGGGTGGTCTTTACAATAGAGTTTGAGCACCAGTCGGAAGACGTGGGTGGTCATCATCCTACTCTGGATCACCTAGTCCACGCAAGGTTAGTGTCTATTATTTTTTGTTTTAAAAGAGAATTCCTCCTACTAGATACCTTACATTGCTTATTCTTTCTAATTATAACAGTTACCTCGAAGATCAAGGAGTCGTAGCCCGAGAACGTAATTTCTATCCGTGAATGGTTTCACTTTTATTCATCTAAATACATTTTATTTCTCTTCTAATGGGGTTTTAGCTCGGATGGCTCTTTCTCTGCCCTTGGGATGGAGGGTGGGATCATAGATTCAAAACTCACCTGGCATTTGTGTAACTTTGCAATGAAGAAAAATAAATTTACTACTCACTTTTATGGGGAGAGGAGGATATATGGGGTTGTGGTCATAACGTAATTTTACATATTTGGCCACTCTCCTCTCCTCTCCTCTCCTCTCCCCCCATCTCTCTTTATCCAAACATGGGATTTCAACATGATAAATGTCATTCTTATGCACAAGGTATACGAGCTTGCAAGATGACATTCCTTCAATTTTCTTGTGATGAGTCCAAGATGAAAATGTCTTTGTTGTGTTCCCCACTCCCAGATCAAATTATCATTCAGTAACATCTAGTTTTAAGTTCATTTCAATATTTATACTCCAGAACTGTTGGAAAGTACCTAAGCATGTATTGTTTTGATGGTGGAAGTCAAACTCCAAACTATTAAATGCTTGTTCCCTTGAGAATTTTGATTTCTAAATGGGACTCTCAATGTGATATGGAGAAGGTAAAATATTTTGGTGGTTGCACTTGGGAAAAATATTTAAGTGGGAGTTTTATCAGTTATATAACATTAAGTTGGGAAATTTATAGAATTCAAAGAAATGGATATCACTGGAGAAAAGGAGCACAATGAAAAATTCCTACTACCGAAGAGGTTGTTTTAAATTCTATAAAATACACACGAGGGAGCAAGCTGTTGCTTTCCATGAGGAGATGGAAGTTGAGTTGGCATTTGAATTTCAAAAATGGATTAGAGGATATTTTAGGCGATAAGGCTGGCTTTAGATTTTGGTTTGTACTTTGTAGTTCAATAAATAAGCACTGATGATGATGATAATAACATGAACAGGCTACAACTTGGGAAACTTCAGGTTGGTTAATTCATGGCTTACTGCTTTTGCAGTGTTATGTTGTCATCATCTTGGTTTGAGTCAACTTAACTAGCATTTTCAATATGTAACCTTCACTGCTAAATCATAATGTCTGTTCTACCATTTATTGTGGACTGCATAACTTGCATTCAGTTGCATGAATCCAGAGTGCTTCGCTAGACTGTTTGGAATTTTGTGGATATATCATAGGGTATTGATTCCCTTGATCTCACCTTATTGGCAAAGCTGTGTATTATTTATCCAAAATAAAAATCATAAATCTCTGCACATTTGTAGTTTCTCTTCTTGCTGTTGATGTCACTCATTTTTTATAAGACTGTATTTTATACTTCGAGGAGACATTTCTTAATATTTATGCAAATATCAAATCATTTCATTTAGAGCATCGGAGGTGGTTCAGCAGTAGTATTTCAAATCTTTTATGCAGTGAACTATTTTTTATATCTTCATGTGAAATCATTGTGTGTTGTGGTAATGCCTGATTTGTGATGACTCTCACACCAAATAATGTATGTCTGCCACTAAAAGCCAGTTTTTTAAAAAATGGAATGATCTTATTGTCCAGTTTTCCACAAAAAAGATTATTGCTGGTGTGCTTATCCTATTGTGATTATAACCCCTTTAGAGATAGCCAACAAAATCCTTAGGTGGCATCATTTTGGGTGATTATGCCACATGAACAGAATTAACAAGTATCATAACTAGGCAACCATTGCCATATAGTTGAGGTTACAGTTTGTTGCTGCTAAATAATTTGAGATTTTAGCCTTTTCTCCTTTTTGATATTTTACGCCAGTACTTGTTTCTTAAGAAGTAGAGTACTTAAACTTAAGGTGGCACTGGTGCAATCAGAAGTCACATGAATAAAAATATTGAATTTCCTCTAACCGGACTC
This sequence comes from Quercus robur, assembly GCF_932294415.1. Taxonomy (NCBI): domain Eukaryota; kingdom Viridiplantae; phylum Streptophyta; class Magnoliopsida; order Fagales; family Fagaceae; genus Quercus; species Quercus robur. Next base: position 19,147,809 of record NC_065537.1, read on the forward strand.
GGTGGGATATTGTTGAACCCTAGTAGGAAAGAAAATGTAGTATATGTGAGCTAAATCTATACTTTTTTTTTTAAGGATAATCAGAGAACTATTATTAATGAGTAAAAAATGAATAGTACAAGTTGTTCATGATGATGAACAACAAGAAACAGATGAAACAAACAACAAAACAAAAGAGAGGGAAATCAGAAAGTTAATCTAAGGTAAAACATAAACTCTGAAAGAGACGAAGAATCAGTAAAATCCCAACAACGAGACTACTCAAAAAGACTACGCTAGCATTAAACCTTTAACTCTTCCAATGTCTTCTCCATGTTCTCAAAGGAGCGACAATTTCATTCCAACCAAACAATCCACATTAAGCACCCTGGAATCAAATTCCAAATATTCGAGATATGCTTCCCAAGTCACTGATGCCAACAAGATAACAATCCTGCCATCGATCCTGACATAACCCAATGAATACCAAAAGCCTAAAGCATAAAAGTCCATAATCTATACTAATATAGAAAACCAACTGTGTTCGGTGTGAAAAGGTTTTTTTTTTTTTTTTTTTTGGTGTGAAGATGTTTTCCCTTTTCCATTATCCCCAAATTAATGGAAGATAGTAGTAGTCTGTTTCATCTCAACTTTTGAGGATATAGTTTTATAGACAATAATTTGGATTTGGATTTTTTTTTTTTTTAAGTTATTTATATCTCCCACTTTCCAAGATTTTCTTGGTAGTGGGATCTTGTTAGGACCAAAAATTGTGGAGAAGGGAATTAACAACTCAAATAAATTTAATAAAGAAATTTTGTGAGTCATGGTGATCACACATGGTGCATGCCAAACCTCTAGTCAGTTAATAGACTAACAATTTCCTAACTAGGTTATTTGTAGAAATTAATTTCTAAGGTTATGCTAGGAGGAGTACTTGGCCTTGTTTTTGCATGTTTCTCCTCTTTGACTTTGCCTGAAGTGTAAACTTGATTCCTTTAACACATACTATATTAGGTTCCTTGTTGAAATAAATAAATATATATATATATATATATTTATATATTTTGTAGTTCTTGGTTTGTGAAGATACATTGTTAGGTGCTCTAGCTTTGGGAAACGTATGTCAAAATATAAGCCAAATGTCTGCTTTTTATTGCACAACTTCCCAATTTACAAATCCACCGTTTATATCAAATCAAAATTTAAAATCCACGGCGAAGATTAGTGGCTACAGATCATAGAGCAGTGACTCAATCGGCAAAAGTACCCTATTTGTAAATAATTCCGTTAAAATTAGAATCATGACCAAAATCGAATGGTCAAAAGTATATATTAGACTTTTGATTTGATCTCTCACTGGCTCTAATTAATCTCTTCAGTTCAGTCTCACAGTTTCACGCTCCCTCTTCAGACTTCACTTACTTCTTCGGTCTTCTCAGTTCCCACCACCCAAGAGATTGAATAGTTGTGTTGTTTTTCCTCTGCAAATTCAATTGTCTTTGAATAATTCCCCTCCACCCAAGACGATACCTACTTGATCCCTATAATCCAAATTTAAGATTTACAGTGGGTATAGATTTTGTTTATTTTGAAAAGATCAATCTACTCAAGCCATATGCTAAGATTAAACAAACTTGGAAAGGACATTGACAATGAGACTTCTACACTACAATTAACAATTATCGACTTCTTAGTTCTAGACTTCTAGCATCTTTTGGAAATCGATATACATAATAAGTTAATAACACAACTTATAAAGGAAAATAGCAAAACAAAGAATCTCACGATCTTACCCCTACCAATTGTAATTGAAGAACTTAATGTTTGAAAGTAGCAAAAGATAGCTTGAGCTCATACATATCATGGCCACTTAATGTGCGATGGATAGCCACTTAGTGGAAGAGTTTGATGATTGTAGAAAAACTTCATAGGAGGTGCCACTTGGTAAAAGCTTAAGACCCTCACACAATGAGGTCTCTGCTTATATATATATATATATATATATATATATTGATTTTATAAAATATGAGAATTGTTAATAGGTTATTCATGCAAGGTAAATATGTAAACTTGACTGCATGACCTATTTATTAAATGGGTTATGTTAGGTCATGCCGACCCTAATACATGTTTATTAAATGGGTTATGTGAGTCGTATCATGTCAACTTGTTTAATAAATATGTCATGTTAGGGTTGAGGGGTCGTGACTCAATTAATAAATTTGTTGTGTTCATATAGATTTATATAGGTGGATACTCATAAGTCAACATGACATGAACACGACATGTGAACACAAATTATCACCCCTAGAATTGAATGTTATTTTCTTTTGATTGTTTGAGGAGCTTGTAGACAAGTGGCTTCAATACCATGAGTTTTTTTTTTTTTTTTTTTTTTTTTTGAGAAACAAACACACACACAAGGGAGAGGGAAATAGGGTCTAAAACAAAGACACATCACAAACTCCATTTAAAAGCCATGGTAACTTGTTTTTATAATGCTCTCTTATAATATGGCTTGGGATTGGGCTTCTAATATCTGTAGAGTGTATACTCATTGTAGGCTTTTTTTTTTTTTTTTTTTTTTGGTTTTAAATCTAAAGATTTTTAATAAAGGGAAGAGAGAAAAGCTCCCAAGTACCAATGTTCTTAGTTAAAGTTTGTGAAGTATGTAGAGCCATTCAGTCTTTCAAAGAGGGAGAAGAGAGTGACAAAAGGCATCAAATGTTAAAGAAACTGGATGGAAACAATAGAGGAGAAACACCATCTCAATTTAACATTTTGATGTAGGCATATTTCTTTAAAGTCATGCTCCATTGAAGTTGAACCAAATGAAACCCATCATTTACAAAGGTTTAGACAAGACACATATTCGGCCTTCCCAAGGCTAAGTCAGTACATTTTTTGTATTTATTGGAAGCATCACTTGTTTTTCTCCTCAAGAAAACAAAAGGAAATCTATAGACAGGTGTACACTGAGGTCTAAGGGCCTCAGTCTATGATAATTACTAGTGCTATTCATATCCTGTGCAATAGCTCTATTCTCAACCATAAATTTAATCTAATGGCTTAAACCTTTGACACCTCACCAATCCACGCTGGCAATCCATGTGCTCACTTTTCTTTTCATTTTAGCTTCACTTTTCAATAAAGCACTCTCTCCTCTCTCTTTCTCTCCCACTTCAACTGGTGTCTCTCTTGCCTCCACCACTCTCTCAACCTCCACACTTCCCTCAACCTCATCGTCACCGCTGCCAACATACCCAACTCAGACCCGCCAACATACCCAACTCAGCAAAATCGAAGAGAAAACATCAACTCACCATTTGAAGCCAAACCCCCACGCCTCGTAGAGCACTTTTTAAACCCAGATCAGAGAGCCAAGTAAACATTGATAAAAAAATTTCAACTGGCATTTATTGAACAATCATTTATGCATAAAAAAAAATTATAAAAAAAAAGTTCATACAAAGTAGTATAGCCCCCACAAACTAACTTAGAATTGTCTAAAATTATCAACAAAAAAAAAAAAAAAAAAGGATTTATCTAAACTGATTAAGTAAATTAATGAGTATTATTGGCAGGATCAATATTCACATGCAAAATTAACATTATAAATTCTTCATATTTTAAACCAATCATTGGTTACAATATGAACAAAATCTTTTTGATGAATCAACCAATTATATTAAAAACAAAACAGAGTACACGGAGTAATCTTTTGTAAGCACAGAAAATACAAGCACAACAATGTCACCTCAACACAGGCTAACAGACTAAGTCAGCCTATCCTTTAAAAACAAAATAATAAACCTACGTAGCAAATAGCAATACAACAAAGGGATGATCCTTGTCAACAAAACATCAGTTGTAACTACATCAAGACACCAGAATGCACCATTTTGCAAAAGACCAGAAACAGCAGCCATCATCATAACCATATTATTAAATAGCATACTAGGATTATGAACATTGCTCGTTTGCTAGTGTCAAGTCAGCCACCATCTGCCAAGTTGTGTTGTGTCAGAAATGCCAGTGAATCTAATGAACTGTGCAAGTTGAGGCACCTGGATGTGAATTTATTGGTCCTCTTTCTTTGGGTGGTTCATTGTAATGGTGAGTAGGACCTAGTGGAATGTCATGGAGAGTTTTCCATCAATCACATATCTCCCAAATAATGAACATGAGAAGAAAGCATAATCAAAATAAGATCAGGACACTAGTAGGAGGGATAAATGTATTATCTATGTCATGTGTTATTGGATTATGAGCTATATATAGTTCATGATTCTGTAAATTTAGTTGTAGCAAGCTTGAAGCCCCCCACTTCAATAGTAAGAATGAACTAGTTGGGGACAAAAAAAAATGTACTGGCCCCTATATGAGCAGAATTAATGTGATATACATATACTGTTCATCTTCGCTTCCATTTTTTCATTTTTTGGTTTGGAAAACCAAACAAATAGCTTGTTGAAACATTCAAACCCGGTACATCATTGTATGGTACTGCAATTTCATTTGCTACTTGCATATCTTAACCATAAACCATTATTTGCTTAACTCGGGAAAGAGGGGATGGATTAAGCTAATGATAGACAATTTTAGCTGCATAAAAATTTTAAAAAAAAAAAAAAAAAAAAAAAGTGAGTGGAGGTAGACAGAGAGACAAAAGAGGCTTTAGTGAAATAGTAATCTATATCTATATATTACTAAAAGTTGAAGCGTAGCATTTAATGCTGCTACTCTCACGTTGCGTTACATCAGTTGCCACGTCATTTTTTTTTTTTTTTTAAATATAATTTGTCCTACAATTCTAGAATGGTTTTTACAATTTTCAGCCCTATAAATGCAGCCCACTACTTATTTATTTACTTTCACTATCACCCTATAATAAATCTGTATAATTAATCTAGTCCACCTTTTATTTATTTGGTTCTACTATCAAGCTCAACCCAAAGCCTTTTCAATTTAGCTTTAGGGTTTTGTGTGAGCCTTTTCAGCTTAAAAGAAGAAAACAAAAACAAAAAAACAAAACGTTGAAGCCTTTCAAGCTTTAGGGTTTTTTTTTTTTTTTTTTTTTCCAATTTTCTTATAATTGTTTTTAACATTTTTTTTTAATATTTACACTTCTCCAACATTTCTCTCTCCCTTACCATTTCATCTCCCCACTACTTCTTTACTCTTTCTCCCTTCCTTACCTTTTCATCTCCCCACTACCCTCTACATTAATATCATTCTTCCTCTTTCCCTTCATCTTCCTTTATTTTTGTCTCTTTTTATTCCCATCCTCTTACTATAAATTTGTCACTATCTCTTCTATTCTATGCATAGTTTTCCCTCACAAAAAAAAGGTTCCCTCTCTCTCTCCCTCTCTCTCTCTCTCTCTAAATTTTTTGGTGGATTTTTTAATTTTTCTTGCATCTCTACTTTAGGTTGATAATTTTTTATATTCTTTAAAACTCTATTTTGGGTTACTGTGATTTAGTTTTGTTTTTTAAATTGATGTTGTTTTTTTTTTTTTTTTTTATTCTCTTTGATTGTTAAATGTTATCCTATTGCGTTCTAAAGAATTAAATATAGCATATAAAAATATAATATTATTCTATTACATAGCATGATTTGGATAAATTGGTATTTATTCTATTACATAGCATATTTTTTTATAGTTCTCAATTTAGATGTTAAACTATGAGACGTTACTAATTTTTGTTTATTTTCTAATCATTTGTGGTGGACAAAGTACTCTTAATAGTTGTATTAGAAGTACTCTATAATGCCATTTATTTAAAGAAAAACAAAGGTTAGCCAAACGAAAATAATCGAATAGGTGACAAATTTTAACTTTTGCAATTTTATTTTTATTATTGTTATTTTGTAACAATGCATGTATAGAAATTTAATTCTTAAATTTTGCTAATAATTTTTTATTTGATAATATGTTTTGGGCGGCCGAAATTATAATTTCTACAAAGAAAATAACCTTAATAGATTATTAATTTTTTTTAGTTTACGTTTTTTTTGGTGTTTTAAATTGTTCCTATATTACATTTATGATTGTTCTTATAATAAATAAAAATATAATTATTAAATACATTACTCATTATTAGATTAGTTTAAATTGTAAAAAATAATAATAATAATAAAACCACCATAAAAATAATTATCACGCGCAACACACGGGTTCGCGGCTAGTAAATAAATAAATAGGGAAGAAGAAGAAGATATTGATATTAAGAAACAAAAGATTAGAGGTAAAGACTCCAATAATCAAACTATACTTTGCATTAATAAAATCATACATCACACCAAAGTGGTAGATCCTGATTCTGATTTGTGGGATCCACTCAAACCCCCACAAGCAAGGCTCTAACCCTTCTGGTTGTTTACCATACCTATCCCTTCTTCCAAACCTTAACAACTCCACACCTCTCATCTCTAATGTTTCATGTAGTAATCCCTCTCTCTCTGTTCTGTCTCACCCACTCACTCACTCTCGCACACACAGGCGAGTGCTGAACTATATTATCAGAGTTGCATAATCTTCAATATTATGCGCACCTCTTGCCAAAATGAGCATCTAGTAAAACTAACTTCCCAGTGCTGAAAATGTTGCAGATGAAACTTAGCTTCCTTCACAACGTTAGCCCACCAAAACTCATAGTTTCCGTGTTCCTAAAGTTTTGCTATAATCCCCCACTAAAACTCGTCCCCTCTGTATGCCAACAACACGAGCAAACTGCATGGTTTGGACTGCAGCCTCAAGTTCTGCCTCAAAGCTCTCCATAACGGTCTTCCTTTTTGGCTCATTGCTGCAATGAGCAATCCTTGTTCATTCCGGATTATGACTCCCGCTCCTGTTCTCTGTAAATCCTCAAAAACTGCACAATCAAAATATAACTTGTACATAGGTTTACTGGGAGAATTAAAATGCAGTGTGAGATTAATACGTTGGCCTGTTACAGCTTGAGTTGTTGAGCTACCTGAGTTGCAGATTGCTTGAAATTCCTGCCAAAATTCTATAGCCTCACCCGCTATGACACTTGGCTGTTCTGTAGACTGCTTAAAACCCCACTTATTCCTTGCCTTGCAAATCATCCAGGACAGTATCAGGAATTGCTCCACGGGGTTGTCACAGCCCTCCTCCAATACAGGCCAAAATATTCTTACAAAGTCTAGGAATTAATGCTCTAATTACGTCTTTTCTGCAGCACCAAATTCTTTGTGCCTCTTCACAATTCCATAATACATGCATCATGTCATCCTCATTTAATTTGCAGCTTGAACTCATGTCATGCTCTAATACAAACTCACAAGATTTTCATGTTTGTTTAGGATATTTATGGAATCACATATCCTAGATACAAACAACAATATTCAAATTACATTCCCAACATATATGGTGTGTTGAACATATTCATTTATTGTTCATCAGAAAAATCTCAATTATTTGTCTTTTCCAACCTCACGTGCAAAGATGAATCAAGCATGGCTCTGTTTTGGAACTTTGCTCAACCTTGCCTCCTAGCTCTAAAGCTTAGCATTGAATTATCTCTTGAATTTGCTGCAAAAAGTGTGAAAGAGAAAGAGACACAAACAGAGAGAGAGAGAGAGAGAGAGGTGTACGTGGTACTTATAGAATGGAATCAGGACTGTAGAATTCTGGAACTAATTAAGTGCCCTTGATGGACTTCTTGAGTTCCCAATTAAACCAACAGAAGATTCATCTAGCTTAAGAATGTCAATGGAAGGCAATATAAAAAATTGAGCTGCTGCAACGTACTGTAGGCACATCGATTACTGCATTTGAAAAAACTAGCTACTAAGAGTAAACCCTAAAGAGAACTCATGGAAAGAAAACCCATTGAGTTGAATCTTCACAAGTTTTCTTGGCCTCAACATGTTGATTAGGATCTCTCTCACATTTTCCTTTTCATTTTTCTTACTTTTCAATTACATCTCTCCATCCAACATCTTTCCCCTACTTTTAAAAGAAAATTGGAGTAGCACTTTGAGCTTTGTTGATAAACAACTGTATATGCAGAAAAGAAAAGGGTCTCATTACAAAGCCTTAGCAATATGGAAATAACTTGACAAAGAGTGGAAAACAAATTTTGCTCGAGGATAGGAAATAGCGACCTCAAATGTCAGATAATGCATAAAGCTATTAAAAAATTTGAGCAGGCTAAGACAAAGCAGTGATGATTTAAGACATTGCAATTCCTTGCATGTTAAGGGCACGAACTCCTTTCAAAATTATATTGCAATTGAATTAAAAGGAGGTGAGAATACATGAAAGGTATATTTTTCATACTTGATGCACTTGCCACACCTGCACAGAGCTGATAGTCTGTGTTTAGAATGGAATGTAAAGTGAAAAACAAATCAATTGTTACTTTGTCTTATCTATAAAAAAATGGACATTGTACCTAATAATAAAGCATATATATCTAAGAAATTCATGGTCATGCCATAGGATAGTACAAACCGGTGGAATGAGAAGAGTCAAAGCAAGAAGAGCATTTAGCCAAAAGTATAGCAAACAAAAAACAAACTACAGATATCTATTTAACACAACTAAAAAATAAATAAAATAAAATGATAAAAAAAGAGCCTAAAGGATGGAGCTTATTCTCATAAAGACAAGAAGATTCATCTTTTGAATCACAGAGAGAAAAAAACATCAGTTATTACAATAAGCCAAAAGTCATGGTTAATAGGAATTGAGTTCCCATTTACTACTAGCCGTTTAGCTTCTGTGAGAACATATAATCCTTTTTTTTTTTGGATGAATAAACATTTTCATTAAAAATCAAGAAAGTTGGGATTTTGGAGTAAGTGAATGACTTGTCTAATTTAAAACCAGAACTAGGGTGTACCTTGTGACATATTGTTTTCATGGTTTTGAGAAGACCTTAATAACAAATGAATTTTTCTCAAGCATGTTTAGTCAATTTTATTGTTTGTAAACTCCCTTGAACTAGTTTGAATGATACTAAGAAAGATTCTTAGTCCACAACTCTTTAACACTCCCCCTCCTCCCCCCACAAAACCCCAGCAAAAAAAAGGAGAAACAAAAAGCTTGAAAGAATTACTTTTGACCTATTAAAATCAATTCTTAAAATACACCCACACCCAATTTATAAGGGGAAAAAAAAAGATTAATCCTAATCTAAATACAATATCGAACGAGTCCTAAACCTAGATTGTTTATCTACATGGTTGTGAAGCTTCCCCTTTCTCTAGTATGGGATTCAGGGAGAGTGGTTGTGGTATTGGGTTATTTATAAAAGAACACCACACATTATATGAATCTTCAAAAAAAAAAATTATTGCCAAGACAATCAATCTTTTTTTGTTCCCCTTCACTGAATAAAAGTATTGGGATAGGTACTAGCAGTTTTCTTACAATCAATCTTTGTTTCCCTAAGTTGTGAAGAATGTTTATGTCCATATATTTTTGGAGGTTTGGGAAGTTAAGCAACATATAGTGCCAACCTGAATCACAGATAAAGTTCATTACAAAGACCTTGGCTACAGGTAAATTGGAACTTTTGCATTGGATTACAGAAGGCATACTTCTTTTCCTCGTCAAATACACTGTGTAAGCAAATAGTTTAATTGAGGTGAGTTCTTAAAAGGACAAATGTCAATGGATATTATATACTTGAGTACAAACATTTAGAGAGCCCATCTTCAGTTCATAGTATGTCATAATGTTTGAAATGCTTAGCTCATAACCTTTTGCAGAATTCAGAAGGTTAAACTATTAAATGCTGATTTTCATTTTCCAACTATTCTTTCTACATGCAAAAGAATAACTTGAAATTGGAGCTTTTCTGTTAATGCTTGTCTTGTATTCCACTAACAATAGTGTGTCTCGGAACGACTTTAAAATTTTAGTTTGAGCTTTAGGAAATTGGCTATAAAACAAGGACATAGGATCCTAAAGAATAGAAAGATCAATTCCAAAAACTTAAGGACATAGGATCCTAAAAAAATGGACATTGTACCTAATAATATAGCAGTTATATCAGCCGCTACAGCTGCTATCCCAACAATAATGAAGTTGTGGCCCAGCCATCCTCACTATAATTCAAATATTCCTTAAGTATCAGAAAAAGAACAAAAATAATAAAGACCCGTACTTTTAGATTGTATTATGAAAAATAGCTTTTCAGCCAATCAACAAACTATATCGTTTTAGAGATCCTAACCAGAGGCACTAAAATGTCAAGCCATTTTAACTTTTGGACTGCATGTCCTACTTTTAAATGGTCAGCTAACCTAGTAAACTATTATAGACCAGTAAGGTGCAATGCAATAGTGCGAATCATTCATGATTCTCATCTCAAACAATCTTGTACACAGCCAAACAAATGTGATGTAGCTTTTAAAAGTCAAAATGATACACATTTTTCTAAAAATATCAAGATTCTATGTGTTTGGTACACATAAATTTTTAAAATAAGAAACCATTTGACTAAAAAAGAATGACTAGAACTAGGACATTAACTATTGCAGGATTATTCCTGACTACAGTGAACACACATGCTTGATAACGTAAGCAGAAAATATGCATCTTAAGTAGACCAATCATATCAATAAAATATACATATGAAAACCTACTATCCAATAATGAAAACTAGACTGACCTCCCATCCAAGGTGGAGGAAATTTTGGGCATAATACTGACTCCAACACCAACAATCACAATTAACTGCATTAAAAAAATAAAAATCAATTAACGCAAAATAAATTCTTGAGTAGTTGAAAAGTCTATATTAATAATCCAACTATGGATGAGCCTCTTAATTGAGAGAGAGAGAGGGGGGGTGGAGGGAGAAGAGAGTGACAAAAGGCATCAAATGATAAAGAAACTAGATGGAAACAATAGATGAGAAAACAATCTCAATGTAATTCTTTGATGGAGGCATATTTCTTCAAAGTTCAATCAAAATGTCCTTTTTTCTTTGATGGTGGAAAGAAATTAAATTTGGAGTCATCATTTACACAGTCATGTTCCATTGAAGTTGAACCCAAATGAAATCCATCTTTACAAAGGTTAAGACAAAACGCATATCTGGCCTACCCAAGGCTAAGTCGAATCCATTTGTTGTATCCATTGGAATCCTCACTTGTTATTCTCCTCAACAAAGAGAAAGGAAATCTCTAGGCAAGCTAGCACTAAGGTCTAAGGGCCTCAGTCTATGATAATTACTAGTGCTTAAGCAATTCCACCATAGCATAGCCTAGTAAACATTGATAAAAATAATTTAAACTAGCATTTATTGAATAGTCATTTATGCATAAATAAAAAAGACATTCACACAAAACAATATCCCACAAGCTAACATAGATTTGTCTAAAATTATCAACAACAAAAAAATGGAATTGTCTAAATTGATTAAGTAAATTATTGAGTATTATTGGCAGGGTCAATATTCAAATGCACAATTAACATTATACACGCTTGATATTTTAAACCAATCATTGGTTACGATATAAATAAAATTTTTTGATGAATTAATCAATTTTATTAAATACAAAGCAGAGTACACAAAGCCCTAAAGGGAACTACACCAGGCAAAAGAATCCTTTGTAAGCACAGAAAATACAAGCATAACAATGTCACCTCAACACAGGCTAACAAACTAAGTCAGCCTATCCTTTAAAAACAAAATAATAAACCTACATAGCAAATAGAAATACAACCAAGGGATGATCCATGTGAACAAACCAATAGTTGTGACTTCATCAAGAACCTAGAATGCACCATTTTGCAGAAGAATAGAAATAGCAACCATCATCATAGCCATATTATGTCTTCTTAAATATTATACAAGGATTCAACCCCCATTTGCCGCATACTATCCATGGCATCTACATTACACCTAAAGAAAATTAAATAAGAAGGTAAATCCATTAGATATCCAAGATACATAACTATAATTCAAAGGGACAAAAAAAATTCACAATTGCTAATAATAATAGAAACTTTTATGTTTTTAGGTATAGAGATTCATTCTAAAGTCTCAAAAATAAGAACATCACATACCATAGAAATAGTCATCTTCTTCCACCGCGTTTATGGCCATTCTTCTTCAATCTTCTAAGCATGATATGCTGCTCTAATTTGACCATCCTCACAAGGCACTTTGGTTTTCCAATTTTAAACATAAGATATCCCACAAACGTTCCGAATATTGTTCCACATGCGTAACCTATGGATACAGCTTGCCAACCAAACCCATTTTCATGCTCTAAATTTTCATCTTGTTGCAAGGTAGGTGGTGGTGGTTGCTTTGCCTCGTGGTTGTCACATGTTCTTGACAATGGAAACCCACACAATCCCAAGTTTTCAGTGTACGAATCATTGTTGAATGTATTGAATTGATTTCCTGAAGGTATGTGTCCTGTGAGTTGGTTATGTGATAGCTTTAAGACTTCAAGTGTCGTTAGATCTACCAATTGACTAGGAATCTCCCCACCGAGCTTGTTGAAAGAGAGGTCTAACCATTCAAGGTTGATCAAATTTCCAATTGATGATGGAATATAACCTATAAGGTTATTGTAAGAAAAGTTGAGCCCCTTGAGTGATTTAAGCCTTCCAATTATCTTTGGCATCTCTCCTCTGAAACTATTGTTTGAAAAATCAATGCTTGTTAAGATGGTCAGGACTCTTGTCATCTCAATATAATGCCCTTTCATCATGATATTTAATGAATCTTGATAATTATCTTCTCCCATATATTTCAATGCAACTCCACTTTCATTCACATTCATCATGGCTTTCAAATATTCAAAATATGTTATTGGCAAAGGACCATTAAACTGATTGTTAGAGATGTCTATGATTCGCAAATTCGGGAAAGGAAATTTGGTTATAGGATTGCCTATACGACCTTGAAATCTATTTGATCTTAAGACAAGAACCTGCAATTTTTGAAGACTTCCCAACCAATAAGGGAAGGCTCCATTTATCTTATTATTTCCAAGATCTAGAACTTCCAAGTATGCACAATTTGCCAAAGATCGTGGCAATGGCCCTTCCAATTGATTGCCATTAAGGTTAATACTCCTAATATTATTTCTTTTGGCAAATGTTGTAGGGATGGTACCATGAAGGCTATTCATTCGCAAATCCAACACTGAGAGGGCATTAGAGTTTACCAAACACTTAGGAATCATGCCACTTAAGTTGTTATGAGATAGGTCTAGAACTCCAAGCGAAGTTGCATTGCAAATTGAAGAAGGGATTTCTCCTGTTAAATTGTTATTGGAGAAAGAGATGAAATACAAGGAATTTGGAATGGGAAATGGTCCTGTGAGTTGGTTATGTGATAGCTTTAAGACTGTAAGGAACGTTAGACCTGCCAATTGACTAGGAATCTCCCCACTGAGCTTGTTGAAAGAGAGGTCTAACCATTCAAGCTCGTCCAAATTTCCAATTGATGATGGAATATAACCTATAAGGTTATTGTAAGAAAAGTTGAGCCCAATGAGTAATTTAAGCCTTCCAATTGTCTTTGGCATCTCTCCACTGAAACTATTGTTTGAAAAATCAATGATTGTGAAGATGTTTTGGACTTTCTCCAGTTCAATATAATGCCCATTTATCATGATATTCAATGAATCTTGATAATAATTGTCTCCCATATATAACTCACTTACATCCACATTCATCATGGCTTTCAAATATTCAAAATATGTTATTGGCAAAGAACCATTAAACTGATTGTTAGAGATGTCTATGATTCGCAAATTCGGGAAAGGAAATTTGGTCATAGGATTGCCTATACAACCTTGGAATCTATTTGATCTTAAGACAAGAACCTGCAATTTCTGAAGACTTCCCAACCAATAAGGGAAGGCTCCATTTATCTTATTGTTTCCAAGATCTAGAACTTCCAAGTATGTACAATTTGCCAAAGATTGTGGCAATGGCCCTTCCAATTGATTGCCATAAAGGTTAATACTCCTAATGTTATTTCCTTTGACAAATGTTGTAGGGATGGTACCATGAAGGCTATTCATTTGCAAAGCCAACACCGAGAGGGCAGTAGAGTTTACCAAACACTTAGGAATCATGTCACTTAAGTTGTTATGAGACAAATCTAGAACTTCAAGGTGAATTGCATCGCAAATTAAAGAAGGGATTTCTCCTGTTAAATTGTTCTTGGAGAAAAAGATAAAGTGCAGACTAGAAAAATCTAGAGAGGGAAATGGTCCTTGAAGCAAGTTGTCATGAAGATCAACATAATATAATGAATTCATCCCTACATCCCCCAACCATCTTGGAACTTGACCATAAATTTGGTTATTGGAAAGGCTTAAGTATCGTAAATTTGTTGTTAGTCTTAAGAAAATTGGGAATTCACTGATATTGGAGTACGCCAAGTCCAAATATTGAAGATTAGGCAGGGCATAGATAGCATTATCATTGATGCTAACTAAGTTATTTGACAAATCAAGAGTCTCAAGATTTTTGAGCTTTGAAAACATTTCAGACCCCAACATAATACTCAAGTTATTTGATGAGAGAGATAGGCTAGTAAGGTTCACAAGTCTAGATACTGACCTAGGTATAGAGCCATGTAGCTTATTATAACCCAAATCAAGATTCTTCAATGAATTGTACTTGAATTCACCAATCTCATCAACAAACTGATTACTATAAAGATACAAAGTCTCCAAAGATGGCATACTGAACAACCAAGATGGCAGTGTTCCATTTAGGAAATTTGAACTTGAAGAGAGAACACTTAGATTCAAACCACTTACGTGACTAGGAAGGGGACCAACAAGTTGATTGTACCCAAGGTCTAAAGTTGAGAGATTCGGCAAGTTGAATAGTGATGACGGCAACAGACCTGTTAAAAATATTCATCAATAATTAAAAAATTGTTAGTTTGATGCGTTTAAAAGTGGTAATAGAATCTCACCGTTAAAACTATTATATGACAGATCAAGGGTTTGTATACTGGGAAGGCAGAGGATGTTATTTTCGAGTTTTCCCCGCAAGTCACACTCACAGAGACTAAGAGTTGTCAAAGAGGAGGATAGATTCATCAAAGAATTAGGTCTAATTGAGGACATATTTGTGTAATCCAGAATAAGTTCCCTTAACTGAGTTAGGTTACCAAAGACTCTTTTCCATACTGGAGCTTTGATTAATAGCCCATTCTCAGAAAGATCAAGTGAAACCAGTGAAGACAACTGAGAGATTTCAAACGGGATTTGGCCAGAAAATACAGAATTAGAAAGGTTAAGATGAGTCAAACTCTTAAAGTTGCCAAACTTAGAAGGAATTAGGGAGCCATTGAAGTCATTGTCAGCGAGGTTCAACCTCCTGAGATTGGGAAGAAAAAACAAGGTACTGTTGGAATGAAAGTGGCCCATAAGCCAGCTGGAAGTAAGGTCCAGGCCAACCACATGGCTTGTGTTTTTGTCACACTCGACCCCATCCCAAGTGCAACAGTGCTTATCCTCCCGCCAACTGGCTGTTTTAGGATAAGTATTTGAGACAGAAACACGTTGGTCAAGAGAAAAGGACTTACTAAAATGGAGTAGAGCAGAGCATGGTGGCATTGAAGAGAAGGAAGAAGAGAGAGACGATGGAAAGGGAAGTTGAGAATGCAAGATCAAACTGAACAAAAAGAAGACTTGATACTTCCAAGTTGAACGCCCCATTTGATACCCAATTCAACCAAAAACAGAACTCTGAAAATGGGGTAGTATTTTTGATGATGTTATAAGGAAGGTATGGGATGGAATGAATATTATATAGATACTGCCAAGTCAACAGAAGTCTTCCACCTTTCTTTTATTTAAAAAATAAAGTTAATTTAAATTTTACAACTTGTGCATGTTCTCATATTTTAAATTTTCTAGTAACCTCCGCATATTAATTATAATATTTTAATAATTGGTAATTGACACCAGAAAATAGCAATTAATTTAAAATATTGAGACCACAACATTGCACTAGATTGCTTTTCTTTTAAGAAAATAATTCTTTTAAAAATCGTTGGAACACTAAGGCCCTGTTTGGGGAATAAGTTTTAGCAATTTTTTTCATATTTTAAATAATATTATATATATTTTTACACTTTTTCACCTATATGTATATCAAAAACACCCGAATGATATAACTCAAACTCCTCTCTCAAACACCCCCTAAATATTTCATTTGAATTGAAGTGGTTTATATCTAACTGAGTAAATATTATTATTGTGTACTAAAATTAAGAATTAAAATGGACAAGTCGGTGGAGTCAAAATTTTAGTTTTAAAAAATTATATATATATATATATTAAAATTTAAAATAGTAACGTACAATATTCTCATTTGTTAATAAATAAATGATACATTCAAGAGTCATGCCAAAGTCTGATAAAGATGTGGAGGTCACCGTCACTTCTTGTTGAAAATTAAAGTGGTCAGAGCGTGTAAATTGGTGGAAGGTAGGAAGTTTGTGTTCACACTTAAAAAAGTTTGATTTTAGAGACTCGCACAGTTTTTCTCCGTGCCAAAGTCTTTTTTTTTTTTTTTTTTTTTAACTCTTTGAAATCTTAAGGTCATTTGGTATGTGTTTAAATAATAATTTTTAATTTTTTTTAAAATAGTGTAAGTAAAAAAATGTGTAAAAATATATGTAATATTATTTAAAAATTGAAACATGTATTTAAACACATGTACCAAACAACCTTTTACCTTTTGAAAAATGCATATCTTTTTTTCTTTTTTGAAATCAAAGTGCGCAACCTTTTTAATTGTTTGATTAGTTAAATACATTTCTAAAATCATCTACTACTATTAAAGATTGTCCAAAAGCATTATAGATTCCACTAGTTTTTTATTATTATTATCAAATAGATCTTTAATAGTGACACCAAGAAATTAAGGTCTCTATAACGCGGAGGTTTAAAGCTACATAGTAATGCTATTGACATAATATATAGACATTTTTATCCATAAATATCACTTAATTATTATTCACATTTTATTTTATTTATTCAAAAATTAAGATTTCTTACTTAGATACACAAATAATAAGAAAATAACAGAAAAAATGTGCCCAAAAAGGTAAAGTAGGCCTAAACAAGTATTTGTGTTCAAACTTCATGCTTTAAAGTTTGATTTCACATACTAGCACCTTTTTTTTTTTTTGCTAAATATTTTTTTTTTTGGGTAGGTGCGAGTTTTTTTTTAATTATTTGATTAATTAAATGATACACGTTTCCTTTTTTTGGTAGTAAAAGCCATTGCAATCTTTGAGCAAAAGGTTACAAATAATGCTAAAAACAAGAATTAAGATTGGTTCAAAATTTATAATTAAAAAAAAAGGAGCAACAGTTCCTCAAAAAAAAAAGAAAAAAAGAAAGAAGAAGGAGCAGCATGGTCTTTATAACTAGGAGTTGTACGTGGTCAACAGATGTCTTCCACCTTTCTTTAATTTTTTATTTTTTAAAATAGTTAATTTCGAGTCACATGTGATGTGACGTGAAATTGTAAATCTTGTACATGTTCTTATACTTTACACTTTCTAGGAACCTCCATATATCTCATCAGATTAATTATAATATTTTAATAATTGCTAATTGAGTCCAGAAAGGCAGCAACTGACAATTAATTTGAAATATTAAGACCACAAAATTGCATTAGATTGCTCCTCTTTTAAGAAAAAAATTTCTTTTAAAAATCGTTGGAGTGCTAAATTTTCTATTTAAAATTGAAGTGGTTTTATCTAGTTGAATAAATATTATTATTGTGCGCTAAAATTAAGAATTAAAATGGACAGGTGGCATGTGGCATGTGGCATGTGGTTTGTGTGTGTGTATATATATATATATATGTGTGTGTGAGGATTCGGTTCAAGTTACATTATGTATAACTTTAACAAATATTATAGGATGCTACTATGGTTATGTCCAGGTAGGACCCGCTACTTATTTTTTTTGACAAAAAACCTAAACAATTAATTGCATTTAGATTTCAAACTTTCAGTGAGTATTACTCACACTGCTTGCTTTTTTCTTTTTCTCTTTTGGGTCTAGCCACATACACCATCAATCTTGTTAGTTGCTATGCACATCTCCAACGCCATCACATAGAAAGTTTATAGAAATTGCAATTACTGAGCATTACATTTCCCCCTTTTTCACTGTTTTCATATATTGTTGCTATGATTTTTTTTTTTTTTGTTTTTACTATTGCCAAAGACGAGGAAGTCTACAGCAAACATATATATTTATGACAATAGGATTTTTTTTTTTTTTTTTTTTTTTTTTTTTTGAGAACCATGAGATTATGATTTTAGCTAGCTAGTTCGAAAGCTTCCTTAAGGCATACTGTAATATCAACATCATAAGAAAGTGTAGAAAAGTCCCATAAGGTTCGTGTTTAATGGTTACAAATAATTATAAAAGCAAGAATTAAGATTGGTAACATTGGTTCAAAATTTATAATAAAAAAGAAAAAGTGCAACGTGGTTACAAATAAATAAAAGAAGGAGAAGAAGAAGGGGGAGGTGGAAAAATTGTGCGTAAAGCTTGGGGCAATTTTCTAAAAGGTGAAATAGACCTAAGTGTGTAATTGTTAATTGGTTAAATGCAAGGCATGAAGTTTGTGTTCAAACTTATAAAGTTTGACTCTGCAAACTTGCACATCCTTTTTTATTTTTTCATCTAGTTTCTTTTCACTACTTTTTTTTTGGGGGGGGGATAGAAATAAAGTCGTTTTTACTTGTTACTTTTTGAAAGAGGTGAAATTCCAAACAAAATTTTATGAAGGGCTTTATCCAGATAATATGGCTTGACCAAGAATTAACTTAATTCAGAATTTTTGTTGGACTTGAGAATATTGGAACCATTTCTTCATATTAATTGTAAGACTTTTTTTTTTTTTTAGAATACTAAATATTTTTAACACACACACGGGGAGATGGGAAAAGGTTTTTAAAAGAAACTTATAGTGATGTATATTCAAAAGAGCTTAAATATTAATTGTAAGACTGAGTGGCGTTATTACTGCTGTAAGATAATCTCTGGCACTCAATATTTATTCAAAAACATTAACTTCAAAAATGCTGCCTAGTCTTGGTTGTAACTTGTAAGAATTCAAGGCATATACATGTGGATTCAGATCTTCTAGATTTCCTAAAGTATTCTACAATATAAAATTCTTTAAATCTCAACCTTTCTATTAAAATAAATGGTTAAGATGGTGACACATCAATTCACTTATACGATCTTAAATTAGTCTTTCAAAACACATAAATATTCCTATTTCTCCTAAACGCCTTTCAACTTCTAGACTTATCTCTCAAATTTTTATTTATTTATTTATTTTTAAATTATGGACTTATCTCTATTACTTCTTTTTTCAGAAAAATCATCAACCCAAAAACAATGATCATTATAACTTAAGCTTTCGTCTCCACGTTTCTATCTTTAAAAACTAAATAACAACCCAATCATTTTTCATCAGATGCTTTTTTCAAGGGTATAGCTCGCATCTAGCGTTGTTGGCAACAAGATCTTTAAAGTTGGTTCTAGATTCTTGAACCAGTAAAAAGTGTTTGCGTCTCCATCTGAAGAGAATTGCTCAAGCTTATTATTCTAACTTGTTTCATCCTTGGGAGGATTAACCACCCCAATGTTGAAGATAAACCTAGTATTAAGACTTGCTCTGGCTTGGGAGTCCACCTTGACGGCTTTATCTCACTATTTCATTTCTTATTAAATGTTAATATTAATATTCATTTCTCGTAAATCATCAATTGAGGCAAGGATTTTTTTTTTTTTTTTTGAGTTGGCGATTTTATGGAAAAAGACAATTTAAAAAAAGAAGTTGAATGGTGTTAAGCTGCTAACATCAACCTTTACTATACATTAAGTGTACTTTTTATATTTTAAGACTAATTTAGGGTTGTATTTATGAATCGATAACGTGGCAGCATCTTAAACATTTATTTTAAAAGAAATGTTGAGATTTAAATAACTTTACATTGTAGAGTACCCTAAGAAATCTAGAGGATCTGAATCCATCAATATTTATTGTGCATGAGTCAAGCATATTTATTGAGTTGAGCTTTGGTGTTCGTTTATTGTCCATTTGTAGTAGCTTATTTTTATAGTGTTTATCAAAAGATATATTTTTTGGTAATTTTTATGTTAAATGTGTGACAAAAAATTAAAAACTAGTTTATTTGAAACAAAAAATTAAGTTAGATTATTTAAAAAAATTTGAGACAAAAAGCATAAAGTAGAAAAAAAAAATTTGCATTTTTACCCAAACAGACTCTTGAAATGCAGGAACAGTGGAGCAGAGTGTTAATTATATCATTAAGAAAATCTGTAGTTTATAAATTTAAGTGTCAAAAACTGAAGGAAAAAAGAAACCTTGATTTTCTAGTTAGTGTTTGTATCCTGGAAGTCTTGCTCGTGCTGGGAACAACTCTTTAAGAAAAGATCTATAGTTTATACGCATTCAATATTACACCGATGCAATAGGAGATATTGGAATTTGTTATAGACAATGTGGATTTGTTTGCTGATGTTACCACAAATTTGGCGACAAGCATTGATTGTAAGTCTTGTAGATGAGGACCCACCATATTTTTGGGGCCCTTATTTAGATTCATTTGGATTCATATCAATTTTCTAAACTTAAAACAAAAGGTGCATTGTATTTTAGACGTTATTTTGATTCGTCATTAGTTATAAATCCCACTATGTTTACTTGTTTACAAAATTTGTGATAAATATTTCGTGGTCTATAAAGAAGAAAAAAGATAAAGAATGAGTGGTTATTTTCATTTTAAAATTTTATCTTTTCTTCTTATTGTTTTATCTAATAAATGCAAAAATCATAGGTGAATCCCTTCATGACTACCTTTGAGAAGCAAATGTTCATTTTTAAGTTGATATCATGAGATACTTTGTATGCAGAGAAGGGATCTAAAGGTGCCACACATAAAACTACAGGATGAATTAACACAACAAATCCCTAATATTATTTATTAATAAATTGGTCATTAGTTGAATATATTCAAAATTGGAGATGCATTTGTTGAATATACTCAAAATTTATAATGAATATACCCTTTATATATTGTGGGGGCCAACTATCTAAAAAGGTAATATTAAAACTGTATGAATTGGGCCATAGGCCCAATCCGAGGATATTAACCTGTCCGAGGATGGTTACATAAGGTTATGATGGGAATAGTATAAGAAGAAGAAATAAAAATTGTATGTGACGGTCCGAAATACGTCCGAGGATGAAATTTATCTCGGAAACGGATATCCGAGGTTAGTAAGAATGTCCTGTCACCCTAGACATTCTTCAAAGTTGCATCACAACTAGGAGTTGGACGTTGGACAAGGGGTGAGTAAAGGGAGGCAACAAATATCTTCAAAAGCTGCTACCTCCACATTAAATGCTTCCCAACTAATTCTCTGGCCGCATTAATGTGGAGGTGATATCTGAACAGTGGCCAAGCAACCTTATAGCTAATATTTGATGGTTCTGGGAGGTGTTGGATGGGATAAGAAGATGTTTCTCGAATCTAACCTACACATGTATAATGGAGATGACACCAAAATTGTAGTATATAGCATGGGAAGGTGGCCTAAAGAAAGGGATCGGAAAAAAATTAAGAAATCTTTGTAAGAATACGGTGAACTCTTGTAGCTTTGTTCAAGTACTAGATATTATAACATAAGCTCCTCAGGTCGTGCCGAGGACAAATTTTCTTATATACTTGTCTTCAACAATCTTATTTTAGCAACTTTTGTTGTCCATCTTTTGGATTAGAACTAGGTCTTTCACCCACGCTCTATAAATTCATTGTTTGGGCTTATTGGGCTTAAACCTAATCCTACACTAGGTCCAATCCAAATTCAGTCCTTACATATATGTATATCAATAATTTTTTATAAATTTTATTATATATTTGTGTATTTTACGATACACAATACAAAAAAATAAAAAATTGAGTCACAATACAATTCATATTTTGACAACTATGATCTGAGCTTAATCAGTTTTTGTTGCTTTTAATTTAAGAAGTGTTATGTTCACAATATTTTCACAACAAATCTTATGTGGTAAATTGTTACTGATTCTAATTTAAACTCACTATTGAAATTAATTTTTTGCTCTTTAATAAAAACCAGTAAGACAGTAACAACCTAAAACTTAGAATTTATTATGAAAATATTTTGTTATGTGTACATAGCATTTCTCTTTAAATTTCTACCATAAGTTAGGGATTGACTATGTAAGTCTTGTTTATGGGCCCTGGGTTCATTTGGTTACATATATCAATTTTCTAACTTGTGAAAGTGCAACTTATTTTAGACGGAAATTTGATTAGTCATTCAAAATTTAACAATCTTTAAGAGAAAAGTTATGTGTACAACATTTTCATAATCTTTTCACAATTTTTAGGTGGTAAGATGTTACTTGCTTTTACTGGTTGACAAACTTAGCACATTACTCAATTAATGATAATTCACATTTTGAGATTTAGAATTAGTTCAATTTGGCCTGGTTTTTGTAGTTCCAATAAGGAGTACTAACTTGTAAACTCATGCATATGCATAAGTACATTTTAAAATATGCAATTAGATGAAATGATTATTTTTTATATAAAATACTAAAATACATTTTCATTGATAACAATTGAAATGATTTTTTATTTGTTTTAAATAAACTTATATGTTATATTTTCAAATATACAAACATTATATATGTTGTATATAAATTTGGTAAAACTTTAATATGCATTTTGTTATGCTTATTTGTAAATGTATTCCATGAATATTCATAATGCTACAGGCTAGTGTTTATTATGTATTGGATGGGCATGAGCTTTAAAATTGCAGAGCACAAGGTTAATTTATCATCAAGAAAATCAGAAGTTCACGAATGTGCAAATGTCAAACCTAGCTAAGAACTTTGTTGCTCAACTGACATCTTCTTGTGATTCTAATAGAAAGTTGGAGACAACCAAAGTTTAAATCTCCTTATTGATTGTAACTGCTGAATTTTTTTTAATTTTTAAAAAGGAGTCTAAATCTAAGATTTTGATTTTCTTATTAGTGCCTATATCTCGGAAGTCTTCCTTACTCCCCATTTGATACCCAATTCAACGAAAACAAAACTTTGAAAATGGTGTAGTATTTTTGATGATGTTATAAGGAAGGTATGGGATGGAATGAATATTATACATAGATGCTGTCAAGTCAACAGAAGTCATGCACCTTTCTTTTATTTTTTTTTTTAAAAAAAAAGTTAATTTCACGTCACGTGTGAGGTGACGTGAAATTGTACAACATGTACATATTCTCATACTTTAAACTTTCTAGGAACCTCCGTATATGTCATCAGATTAATTATAATATTTTAATAATTGGTAATTGTGTCCAGAAATTGACAATTAATTTGAAATATTGGGACCACAAAATTGCATTAGATTGCTCTTCTTTTAAGAAAATAATTCTTTTAAAAATCGTTGGAGCACTAAATATTCCATTTGAAATTGAACTGGTTTTATATCTAGTTGAGTAAACATTATTATCGTGTACTAAAATTAAGAGTTAAAATGGACAAGTCACTGGTGGAGTCAAAAATATAGTTTTGAGAGGTTATATATAATTTTTTTTTTTTGTGTGAAATTTAAGATAGTAATATATAATATTCTCATTTGTTAATAAATAAATGGTATTTTTAAGAATCATTCGTTGGCCAAAGTCTGATAAAGATGTGGAGGTCACCATCAATTCTTGTTAGGAAATTAATAAAAATTAAAGTGGTCTAATCGTCTAAATTGGTGGAAGGTAGGAAGTTTGTGTTCACACTTAAAAGTTTGATTTTACTGACTTGTACAGTTTTATTGACTTGTATAGTTTTTGCAAGGACATGGAATGGCGTGGTATTTTGAATTCTAGGTGCTGGTTAAAATTTTCTTTTATTGACTTGTACAGTTTTATTGACTTGTAGAGTTTTTTCTCCAACAATTCGATAGATGGAGGAGACAAATATCTATATGATAATCAAGGTAAAGATCTTTTTCATCTAACTATTGTGGGGGGACTGCCACTGACATTTTGTTAGGTCACTTTTTCTTTCGGTGCAATATAGACGATCTAGATTGGTCCAAAGTGTTTTTTTTTTTTTTTTTTACTTTTTTTTTTTTTTTTACTTTTTTTTTTTAATATAGAAATAACGTAGTCTTTACTCTTGGGTATTTTGTAAGGAGGTTGATGGGCAGGTTCCTCCTTTGTTGTCTTTTGCCTCTTATGGGCCCTCTTAATATTATGTTCTCTATCTTATTCAGCCAAAAAAAAAAAAAAAAAAAAAAAAAAAAAAAAAAAAAAAAAAAAAAAAAAAAAACGTTGTCTTACTCTTTTACCTTTTGAATGTACGCCATTTTTCCATTTTTGTATTCGAAGTGCATGTCCTTTTAATTATTTGATTAATCTAATAACGATTGTCCAAAAGCATTGTACATATTATTCAAAAAAAAATAAAAAAATACATTATCAAATAGATCACTAACAATGACGCTGAGAAAATAAGCTCACTTTAGCTTGGAGGAGTAAAGTCAAGACAAAACAAATAACCTTTTTTATACAGGAATATCATTTAAATAATATTTGTTTTTAATATTTTATTTTTTATACAAAAGGTAAGATTTCTTACTTAGATACACGAATACTAAGAAAAGGAAGGAAGAATAAAATTTAGGGCAATTGTCTAAAATTTCAAGTGAGCTTAAACGTGTAATTGCGTTCAAACTTTAGACTATAAAATTTTCACAAACTTTTTTTTTTCCCCTTGTCTATAAAGTCTTTACCATTTGTAAGTGCTAGTCTTTTTTTAATTGTTAGATTAGTTAATGATACTTGTCTCCTTTATTGGCAGTGAAGGCTGCAATCTATGCGCAGATGGTTGTGATTTTTAATCATCTAATTGAGGAGATGAGAAAGAAAGGAAAGATGAGTTGAAATGTAAATGGCTGTTATATGGTGTGTACTCGAAGGGTGAAGGTATATGAAAATGACAAACTTCAGTTACAAGCTCCTTCTAAAAAATTAACATGATTATATATTTTGAAATTAAATTTAACCATTGGATTGTATGTTCATTTTGTTCTTAACATGCATGTCAAATTTCATTCAAATCAGATATTATTTACCATTCGAATCCATAAACTTATTTTTTATACATAATTTAAGACTATACAAACTTGTAATTTAAACATTTGATTGATGACATAGCTATTAATCTTTGATTTTAATTCTTAAAATTTTATAATGCATAGAAGAAATAATAATAAAATACAATCTAATGTTGAATTTGTCAAAATTCACATTTAAAAAAAAAGGTAAAATAATATTTTGGTCCTTAGACTTTACCAAAAGTTATTTATAATAGGAAATTGGAAAAGGAAGTGAGAAAAATTTTGCAGAAACCAAATATTGAGGGTTTGGCCAACAAAACCGAAATATCACCTTGAAAAAGAGCCTTTAAAGTGAAAAAAATAGCCTTAATGTTTATTATACACACTATTACACAATGGGGTAGTGTTTATTACACACCCATTTTTTCAATTAAAATTGTGAATCGAAGACATGATTATGCACACGTTCCATGAACTCCATAGATTAAAAATATCATTCATCAATTCCAACTGTAGTGAAGTGGGGATAATCCATAATAGACTAGCTAATAACTGAAATTTACACATAATTCCTGACTTTTTTACAATATTTTGAAATTTGAGACTAGCTATACCTATGCTATCAGCAACTAATTAAAAATGTAACAGAGCACATGGAGGACCTTGAAGCTACAAGTACCGGCAAAGTCATCTCCATTTCAACCTTCTGCTCTATAAAAGTGAGGATCGCATATGCATAAATACATGCCCACTGAAGTTTGAATTTTCAGAATTGGTGATGACTTCTAATGGACTTAAAACAACAAAATCCTAACACACATATTATGCGAAAATTATCTGAGTTTTCTTTTTGAAAATTATGGTTATTTTCCATTAGTTATAATGCTTCATTAAAAATTATATATATTTTTTTCAATGATAAATCCTCCTACATTCACACACGTTTGAAATTGTGACCTCATTTCTAGCAGTGGATTGAGGTTCAATTTGGTCTAGAAACCATTGGTTTCTTTTTTGACAGTACACTTTAGGCTCAGATCATCCAGTAATACTAATTCAACTAAAATCTACAAGTATTCTTGAGTATGACTAATTATAAGTTTGATCTTCATCTGTCTATAAAGTTATGTGTCACTTAAGATATGAAGTATAGAAAAGACTTATATTATGTGTAACGCAGATCTCTGTCTAGTACTAGCTACCTATGTTTTACACGTACACTGACTTGTACAGCTTGATGCTTTTTTCTAGAATAACTTTGGAAACATTTTTTTACCATGAAAAGACCGATTTCAGCAACAAATGAAATGATTAATTTCTTCCATCAATTATGCTTTTTCTTTGTATTAATTCCTATTCAAATTAGGTTGGTTCCCAATCCTAAAATCCTATGAATCAAATTCCAAAGATGCAAATGAAACAATGCAACTAAAGAAAGTAATTTAATTTTAGGTCTCTAACTTTACTTTTATTCAATGTGATTAGTGTTCATTAGAAAACTTCCATAAAGTGTCTCAAAATGATGTGGTTTTGCTTTTCTATAGATTTTTATAGCAAAAAATATATATAAATTAATTAAAAAAAACTTTTTGATAAAAAAATTATAAAATAGAAATTATTTTCTGAGTTAAAAAAGGATTAAATGAAAAAGAATAGAGAGAAGTTATCTCAGAAATTATTTTCTCAGTAACCAAAAATAAAAATAAAAAGAACAACTCGGTCAATCGGAACCATGCCAAAATCTATTCAACTGAATAAATCTAAACCAAAACCAAAATGTTACTTGCAAATCTTCAAGTAATCCATTTCATAGTAAAAATAGCATCCCCAAGCTATAAATTATTGTTGCCACCAGGTAGAGATCCCACTAATTCATATGTGTTAAGTACAAAATTCATAGATGGATCAATTTGGAAGGTAATATAATCTCCCAGTCCATGATCTCTTTTCATTAAGATGTATCATCCTTCAATTCCAACCATAGCAGAGAGATCATCCGTAACAATAAGCTCATACATGTCAGGGGAACAAACTAATAACTGAAATCCACATATAATTCCAACTATTTTTACTAGATAATGAAAATGAAACTCAAAAATAACTAGTCTATTAGCATCCAACAACATTCAAAAGGGAATCAAAAGCTTAAAGGACCTTGAACCTGATTTTACTTGAGTCTCGACACATAATTTGTGTTAGCGACTTGGCTAATAACAACTAAAAAACAAAATGCACACTTTTAATAGGTTGCACATGATATAGGCCACAAGATACATTCACATTACAGCTGTGACAAATTTTTTGAAAGTGATGTGTGCCAAATATGGGTAACTCGTAGTGTCCAAATGTGGGATTTTAGATGAAACAAATCAAAGGGGTGAGCAAAGAAAAATTCATTGGAAAAAATGAGGAACTCTTCATCAACCTCAGGAGTGTCGTGGTATGGGCTTTAAAGATTTGGTGAAATTTAGTGAGGCGATGCTTGCGAAACAGGTTTAACATCTCTTGACCGACCATAATTCTCTATTTTATAGAGTTTTTCAAGCAAATACTTCACTAGAAGTACATTATTTGATGCCAAGATATCTTCGGGTTCCTACACTTGGCAAAGTATTCTTAAAGCTAGGAAAGTTATATTAGCGAGGATGATGTGGAGAATTGGTGTTGGTATAGAATTCAGATTTATGAGGATATACGGTTATCCGGCGAAAAGCTTTGTAAAATAATATCATGTGTTCGGAATTTTGTGCTCCTAATCACGTGTTCGGTTAAACAATCTAGTATTAGAGCTTCCACTATTTCAACATTTATCCCCCAAATCCCCCTTTCCCTCCCCTCCTCTCCTCCCAACCCCCCAAATAAGAATCTGAGTTGTGAATGATACAATGTCGAGGTGGTATTGACTATGAGAACAAGATATTATGGCTGTAATATGCAATGATGGAGGACAGTAACTTAAAAATGTTTTTTGGACTCTATATTGAATCAACCTACAGTTTACTTTTCCCAGTTAGGAACATGAATATCTATGAGATAATAATTCCTATAGCTTGAAGAAGCTATCGAGTCATTGACTCACTCTTGAATATTATAGTCAAACAGAACTAGAGAATATCATCCTACAATAAAAAAAAAGATCATGTGAATAGCAAGGACTCAAAAGTGCAAAAATTCATGTGCTTTTGTTTAATAACATAATATTTTACCTAAATTGATCAGGAACCGAAACATTGTTTATATCAAATGTGAGCCTTACTTAACTTTTTTGCCATGTTTGAAAGAATGCCTAAACAAAGTTTCTTCAACTATAACCAGTTGCCCCTAGTCTTTCAGTCACATGCACTATACAATTAATACCCACATCCAAAAAATTAATACACAGACTTGGTAGATACATATCATGTGTCAAAAAGAATTACCTCTTAATTTTTTTTTTATTACAATTCTGAAGTGGCCAATTAAGTGTGGCTACCCATGTCTTTTACATAAACTCATTATTTGTTCTTCAAATAATCATAATCTACCACATTAGATTAGTAACAAAAAAAATTGTGGTCCTAAATTTTCTTTGCAAGCAATTACTTTGGTGTCTTAGTTGGACTTTGAACTACTAGAACTCCTTCAAGTTCAATCACATATGGGCCCTCCTGACTTTGAACTACTAGAACTCCTTTCAGTTCAATCACATATGGGCCCTCATAGGAGGAAGAACTCCTTTAAGTTTAAAGTTTATTCAATTAAAGATCTTCCTTTAGAAAATTGCCATTAAGTCTTGCATTTCTATAGATTTTCACTTAACGGCAATTACATGACGGACACTAAAGCAATACCTTAAATTGAATAAATTTGAAACTTTGAGGACTTTCAAAAGTAAATTTAGAGATCTGAAATGAATTTTGGTCAAATTTATTAAAAGCAATGCTATATATTCACTATTCACGGTGTTCTAAATGGCAGGGACTAGTATTAGTAAGGTCCAAAAATCAGAATGAATAAATGATCACTAAATTCAGGAAAAGCAACTTGCATGTATATATATAATTACAATTAGATAAACAAAGGATTAAGCAAAATCTAAACAATATGATAATTAAATTATTTTGGAACATGATAATAAGTGCCGGGTATAAAGCATTGACAAAAAAATATTTTTTTTGATAAGTAATAAGGATTCATTGATATCAAAATAAGAGAGACACCCAAGTACACAGGAAGTATACAGGGGTGAACAAATTAAAAACGAAAATTACAAGAGTCAAGTAAATCCAAAATAGTAGAAAAAGGCTGGTTTCTCCACACAGAGAACCAGTCAAATAAGGATTGGAGAAAAAGAAGCTTGAGATCAGGCATGGAACGCTCAATGTCTTCAAAACACCTACTATTTCTCTCCTTCCAAATACACCATATCAAACAAAGAGGAACGACCTTCCAGATATCTCCATTATGATGGTGACCAAAACGACCTTGCCAGCAAGCAAAGAGCCCAAAAACAGACAAAGGCATGACCCAACTAACTCCAAATAAACCAAAAACCATATCCCATAGCTCCGAAGCAACCGGGCAATGAAGGAAAAGATGGTCAACACTTTCACTATTACACTTGATGGTCAACACTTACACTTGACAAAAAAATATATTAAGTAAAAAGTTCAATTACAAGGAAGACTAAGAATAGAAGCACTCAGAAGAATTCGTACTACTACATCAAATCCTAAGGGATTATAAACTAAAACAATAACAACCTACAGAGAAGATGAGAATGTACAAGACATTAGATCGAGTTCTAATATTTAATTCATGGGAAAGAAGACAGTTCAAATTAAAATAAAATGATACTCTTTTTTTGAATGAAAATATAGAAAATAAAATGATACTCCTACCAAGCTTTTCCCATCCAACAATACAGCTTGTGATGGAGAACAATAACTTATAAATGCTTTTCTTTACTCTAAGAATTAACCTTCAATTTACTCTTCCCACTTATTGAGTATAAGGAATGTGATGTGAATATCTAGATAATAATTCCATCAGCTAAACATTTTTTTTTTTTTTGGAAAGAATCAGTCATCTCAATAACAAAGAATAGGATACAAACACCGATACAACACTTAACAGCTAATTGCATCAGAACAACACAGAACACGATTCAAAATTTAAATATTGAAAATCCTTAACATCTTTCATTATGACTATTAATAAACTGGTCTTCAGTATATAGTTTCTTAAGCTAATTTACAAAGTACAGCTCTTAAGCTCTTCCCTTTTAGGTGAATTACACTCGAATCAACTAAATCCAGCCAGTTGAATTTGGGGTCAGAGATTTTCCATTTCCTTTAATTAAGTAAAAGAGCACAGAAAAAAGAGATGATTTCTGTCCTCGATACAGGACCTTCCACAAATCCAACTTCAGCTTAACATTGATTACAGAGGCTAAAAAGTTATTGAGTCACTCTTGAACATTATAGTGAAACAAAACAGGAGAACATAATATAATATCATCCTTTAATAAATAAAAAAATCATGTGAATAGGACTTTAACTAGCAGGTCTCCCTTCAAATATCATTTGTATATAAAGTTCTTACTCTTCTTTCTAGTGGCCCCTGCTACTTCACCAAGCCCTCAATCTCTTGTGGTATAGTTCACACCCAGTGTTATGTTTACACACTTTGAGCAAAGCTCCACCATTATTAAGACATCTACCCTAAGACTAAGCAAGACCCAATACGCCAATTTCATGAATTAACCAATCAGCATCCCAAACAGAATTGTAAACCCTGGCCTTATCATTAATAAGCCACTACCCACCCTCAAATTAATGACTCACCCTACCATTCAAGATTGACCAAGATCCACTGCCAATTGTATGACCCAACCAAATTGTAAACCCCCAATCACCCAAAAAAAACTTCACACCACGCTGATTGCTGAACCTAAAATAGATGAAGTTCAACATCAATCTCCTATGTATATACCCTCATCAATAACAACCTTAATTTTTCCTACCCAACTTTAATTTACACACAACCAAAACCTACCCACATCATTCATAAATTATTGAAGCCAGATTCTGAAACCAGATTTTTTCACCCCAAATTAACTAGAACATTCATTAAGACAGAGATGGGCTCAGGCCCTCAGCCTGATGTACCTTTCTTTTTGGTGGAAGAACTTCAGAATTATTCAGCAAAAACGGATGTATAGGACAACAAGTACAAAGGTGCGTTTGTTTCACAACAAATTTTTTGACCTGAATTCCCAAGAGATGGACAGACCAATTAAACACCTCAAATAATATCAGATTCTGTACAGCTTCCTTTCATATATGCTAGCTCTATTGACAGCAAGCAACAATAAAAATGGAGTCTTCAATGAACATCAAATATCCCTTCCCAACAAAAATTAAAATACATAAAAATAACTTGTTGATAAAGAATCTTCTATGAACTACAGACATCCGTAGAAGATAAAATCAGTGAAAACTTGTTACCAGCAAGAGTTTATTACAATATTCTTACAATCTACAAGCTATGAATTACCTGCATCAGTTGTGAACCAGTGTCATGGAGTCCATAGCTTGACACTCTTCCTTCAAGCATATCTTCGGTTCAGTTATTTGCCCTGACAAAACTCAATAGTCAATAGCTACTAAATACATTCATTTTAACAAAAACAATTACTTTGACACAAATTAAATCAATAATCATCACAACACCCCAAATGAAATTACCTCTATTCATAACAACAGGATCTGATTAGTAATTACACAAAAGACATCTAAATATTGCTTCTCTAATCTCGGGAATTATCAGGCTACTTCGAATAATCATACCCTTTAGAGATACCATCCTCTCAACATCTAACACAACCCAAATCAGTACAAATATCCCAAAAGCCAAAAATGGGTTTAAAAAATTGTATAAGAAGCAAAAAGAGAAACTAACCAGATGGGTTAAGATTTCTCATTGAAGTGGAGCTCTTGAGATTGAAAATCCGAGTTTGAATGTGGTTTTCAAACAAGGGGTTAATTTGTCCCACCATGTTCATCAAAACAATGTCGAAAATCGCCAGCACTTCGAGTGGGTACCTAACCATCTTGGTGTACAAGTCAGGATCATAATCAAACACGTCGCTTATGTTCGTGCCCCAAACAAACGTCGGCCCAGCATCATCGGTGTCGTAGCCCTCACTGCCTTCGGAAGAGGCCGGCGCATCGTCGGTTGTAAACATCGTTTACCATCTCAGATCTGAAACATTGTTTAACATCAATCCTAGCCTCCCTTAACATTGATGCCTCCACCATGTTTGAGAAAATGCCTGAACAAAGTTTCTTCACTTTCTCCAAAAAAAAAAAAAAAAAAAAGTTTCTTGAACCATAACCACTTAACTACCACAGTCCCACCTCACTAACTCAACTAAAACCCTCGTCACGTGTACAGCTACAACTGACCTGGTGTGTAATTAATAAAATTCTAGCCACTCTCTGTAGGACACGTGGAAATGCTGCGGCCATTAGGAAAGAAAATTAATTAAACCCAATTCAGGTGGTGTAGGTGTTCTTGGAGTAGATCATGTTAAAAATGGGTTTCTGTCAAAAATGGGTGAATCTGGTTTCAGCTCGCATCAGATCTGTTACGTACTCAATCTTGCTCAATGGGCAGCCCCACAGTCTCATCACCCCATCTCGAGGGCTTCACCAAGGTGATCCCCTCTCGCCTTATTTGTTTTTAATGGTCACCGAAGGATTACATGACTTATTTAAGAAGGCTAAAGAGAATGAAAATATTAAGGGGGTCTCTTTATGTGCTGCTGGCCCTTGGGTATCTCACCTCCTATTTGTGGATGATAGTTTGGTATTTTGTAGAGCTACTATAGCTGAGTGTGTCCAAATTCAATCCTTGTTGTTTATATATGAACAAGCCTCTGGGCAGAGCATAAATAGAGGGAAAACTAGTATTTTCTTCAGCTCAAACACCCCTTACACTCTTCAGAATGCCATCTCTGTCTTTTTAGGTGCTCCGGTGTCCCATCGATATGAGCATTACTTAGGCCTCCCATCACTGGTAGGCAGGGGGAAGAAAAGATCATTTAGCCTCATAAAAGAGAGAATATGGAAAAAACTAAAAGGTTGGAAGAAGAAGCTCCTCTCCCAAGCTGGTTGGGAGATTCTTATTAAGGCTGTGGTTCAAGCAATTCCCACTTACGCCATGTCTTGCTTCAAGCTCCCAAAAGGTTTGATTAAAGAAATTGAGTCTCTAATTAGAAAATTTTGGTGGGGTTACAGAGGGGAGCAGCAGAAAATCCATCAGGTGAGTTGGGAGAAGATGTGTCGTCCCAAGAATGAAGGAGTTTTGGGTTTTCGTGATTTAACCATCTTCAATGATTCCCTCTTAGCGAAGCAGGTTTGGCGGCTTCAGACTTGTGAGAATTCTCTATTTTATAGTGTTCAAAGCTAAGTTTTTCCCGAATTGTTCCATTATGGAGTGTGCCTCATTAAATAAGGCTCATATGCTTGGAAAAGCATTCTTCAATCTCGTCATGTTATCGATGTGGGAGCAGTTTGGAGAATGGGCAATGGTTGTTCTGTCCAGATTAAAGAAGCTAAATGGATTCTCTCTCTACCTGCTGTGAGAGTTATCTCCCCATCTGTTGTTCTCCGTCCGACATCAACAGTGAGCTCTCTCATTGATACTGACTCCCACTCGTGGAAAGTAGATTTAATAAGGCATGAATTTCTTCCTCATGAGGCTAATCTGATTTTGGGGATTCCTCTACGTGACCGTATTATCCCAGACAAGTTGGTATGGCTCCCATCCACGAATGGTTAGTGGCGGAGCCACACACAAGGGTGGGGGGGCCAAGGCCCCCCCCCCCCCCCCAAAGTTTTAAAAAATTATTTTATAGTATTTATATTATTTACATTTAAAAAAATGTAACATGTAAAAACTGAAGTTGACCCCCCAAATTTTGAGTCATTTCAATGTTGCTCTTAAAAGAAAGAGAAATTATATTAAAATCATATAATTTAAGAGGTTTAACAAATTAAACTATATAAAAAATGATAAATTTTTGTACATGTCTAATAGAAGAAATACATGACTTTTGTATGCTCATTAAAATTTAGAAGATAATAAATTCTCTTAGTAAATTAATTTTTATATATGTGTGTAGAGGTTTGTCTTGATTAACAAATATATTAACATCACAACTTGACCCCTCCAAACCAAAATTTCTGGCTCCACCCCTGCGAATGGTAGTTATACAACTTGTAGTGCCTATAGACTAGTAGTAAGAGCGGCTAGGAATCTGCAACCTAGTTGTTCATCGCAGGACAAAAACCATGCTTTGTGGACTGGTATTTGGAAGCTTCAAGTCCCTCATCGAGTTAAACATTTTCTTTGGCAGGCATCGCATAATGCTTTACCTACCTTGTGTAATCTGTGGAGGCGTACGATGATTTCTTTTTCTACCTGCTCTGGCTGACAAAGTGAAAATGAGGACACAATTCACGCACTATGGTACTGTAGCTCTCTGTTGGTTATATGGAAGGATGATGACATGCTGATGAAGTTGTTTCGGTATAAATTTCATGGTTTTGATGCTTTGCTGGGTCCACTATTTTCCACGAGGGATCGGATTAATACGGACTTGTTAGCATTGGTTTTCTGGTTGATCTGGCATAATAGGAACTCTGTCAGACTTAAAGAGCAGGGGGTGGAGCTGCATGAGATCAGAGACAAAGCGAAGGACCTGTTCTCGGACTTCCTAGATGCCCAAGTCCCTCAAGCCCGATCTACTATGCCCAGAAATAGTCCAGTGCGTTGGACTCCCCCTATTCGGCCTCTTGAAAAAATTAATTTTGATGCAGCACTTTTCAAGGAATTGGATTCTGCAGGTTTTGGCATTGTGGTCCGAAACTTTTTGGGTTCAGTCAGAGCTGCTTTGTCTCAACGAGTCCCAATCCCTTTATCTGCAGCTACGGTTGAAGCCTTAGCTTGTCGAAGGGCTTTGGAGTTTGCAAAAGAAATTTCTGCACTGGACTGTATCTTCGAAGGTGATGCAGAGGTTCTTATTAAAGCCATTTGTATGGAAGATGTTAGCAACCCCGAGTATGGTCATGTCATTGAGAATATTCTTGTGTTAGTTAGGGACTTTCACTTTAGTTCTTTCAATCATGTTAAAAGATCAGGCAATCAAGTTGCCCATCATCTACCTAGACGTTCTAAGTCCGGCTGTGAGCTACAGGTCTAGTTTGACACCATTCCCGAAGATATAGCTCCTCTAGTTGTTTATGATGCTTTGTAATTCCTTTAGTCTCCTTGAATAAAGTTTTGCCTTCAGGGCGGTTATCTCAAAAAAAAAAAAAATGAGGTCCAAATTTTTTTTAAAATTTTTTTTTAAAAAAAAAACACTATGCAAAATTTTCAATATGGGTTAACGTCTCCCTAAATGTTTTTATTGTTGTTGTTATTGCAGGATAATTATGTCATTTGCTGCATTTCAAAGAAGGAGAATATCTAGAAGAGCAACATCTAAGACATCGTTGGGCAAGAGATGGAGCTTCTCCAATCTAGATTAACTTTTTTTTAATAGAAGGTAACAAAACACTAATTTCACAATATTTCATTTTTATCATTTCTTTATTAGTGCTATTTCATTCTTTGGGTCAATTTCTGAATGATTTACATGCAACATTTTTTTATTGATCTTTTCAAATTATTAGATTAATCATGTTAATATCAATTCTGATGTATTTGTCGTTTGCTTATCTTGAGCATGTATATGACGTTAGTAATTAACACTAATTTCACAGTATTTCATTTTTATTATTTCTTAACTAGTACTATTTCATTTTTCTGTCATTTTTTGAATGAGTGTTTCTTACAACTTTTTTTTTTAATGGTTTTTTCAAATTTATTATAGATTAATCATGTTAATATCTTATTATTATGATGTATTTGTTCCTATATATGACCTTTGTTTTATCTTAGGCCATGCCATTTCGAAACATAAATAAAAGAGAGGAGGAGAGGATGAAAGGGATATATATATGTAATACAAGATGAACGACATTTTTTTTTTTTTTTTGAGAAAGACAAGATGAACGATTAACTAACTGTACCTTAGGATCTTTATGACTCTTATTTAGACTCTAGAGTGATACCAGTAAGCTTGTTCAAAAGTTATATTAACTAGACTCAAGTGTATTAGACTATTAGTTGCAAAGTCATTCAATTTTCCTTATACCCTTTTGCTTTTAAAAAAATAATAATAATAATTTCCTGTTGGTATTAGCAGATAGGTAAGAAAATAAAATTCAAAGAAAATAGTAGACAGTTTTTCACACACTAGATATAGTTTGCTTACGTGCTGAAACCAAGTGCTGGTACATGCAAGGATACAAACACTAAAAATGCATGCAAGCCAATACTTGGTTGTCTTAGTTGAACTCTCGCTTTCATATATGATTACACAACCACCGCTCATGTCAAAATATTGGAGCACACATACGCGTTATTGTGTAAAAATATTTCATAACTGCGAGGTGAAAAGTTGTTATTAGTAGAAGATAAAGTAATATTAGTGAGGAACACTCTTGCCTAGTTGCCTTATCTTTTTCACCAATGCGATTTCTCATGCCACCCTATTGTTTTTATAATAAAAGTTGATGTTTTTAGCTAACAATGTTGGATCTAAAGGCTCCACCCCTTGGTTCATGTTATTAGCTATTCAAATCAATACATAACATGTAGCAGCATATAGTACAAAGTTTGATTCCACTGCTTGTTGGATAGAAAATCTTTGTATGTATTCAACATAATTTTAACTCACTAACTTGAGCTTTGAATATTAAGAGATGATATCCTAAGTGGCCACTGTCCGCTAAATCATAGACCAAACAATTTGTGCTAACAGAGTATTGGACAATAGGTAAAGAGATGAACACTTGTTTCATTGGTAGGATATTCCCAGATCTCTAGATAAAACCCTTAAGTCACATTTAAATAAACTATCGATTATTTAAATGTGAGAATAGCACTTTTTAATTTAAGCATAAGTGGTTTTCAGGAACTTTTGCTTGAAAAAAAATATAGAGACTATGAAATAAATAATAATGGTAAATTATATTTTGGCTCTTTTAGTTTTGGGGTTATTAACCATTTGGTCTTTAATTAAAGTTTATTTTCTAATACTTTAGTACTTGAAGTTGTCTTTATTATTAATGTAGACCTTCCAAATAAGTCTAACTGTGATCCCTTAAATATTACATGCAAGCTTAAAAACAACATTAAGTTCCTAAAAACTTCTATATATATATATATATATATATAAAAGTTCATTTAAACTTCATTCATATTAGCACGATAGCAACTTTGAAAAATGTTTTATTTTTTATTTTTGCTTTTATTAAAAACATATTTTGTCCAAGGGGTTAAAATGAACCCCTTGAGTTGGTAATATATACAATATGAGGTACAAAGCACATTTTCCGCTCTTCACTTTGTGCATGCTAGTTTGAAATACACTTCTTTCACTGTCTTCTTTGTACTTGTTTGGAATCTTTCTCTTGGTATGAGCTAGGTTTGAAACCCTGCTTTTTGGTCTACCTCCTCACCAAACCTTTTTCCTGATTGGTCATTCGTTACACTCTTATTTCCTAACTTTGACCCTAGTGTGTGGTTAAATCACCTAACTAGGAAAGACAATCTAGCCATATCGAGAGAACTAGAAGCTCTCGATTAAACAACCTAAGGGAGGTCCTTTCTTGGCTTAGGTGTGAAGATACTTGTGACATTGGTAAAGTGGGTCTATTGAGAAGAAGAGACATTGGATCTTGATCTTTTGCTAAGGTAGGATTGATTTTTTTTTTTTTTTTTTTTAAACTTTTGTCTCCCTACAATAGAAATTTGAACACCTTGACCTTTTTTTTTTTAATTTTTTAATTTTTTTATTTATACCTAGCTGAAATAAGTTTGAATATGATCCTTTTAATAACATCTTGACATTTTTAAACACACACATACAAAAGTAGAAATTTGTTGATCTTAAACCTCAAAAAGAAAAAAAAAAAAAAAGAGACCCATTTAGATCTCACCAAATTTAAAAAGAACATACCTCATAGGATTTGCTAATAAATTTATCATGCAATGACTTCAAAATATAAAACCTCATAAAAGGCAATTGTAAAACTTCATTTATTTGCTTTTCTTTTTTGTAATGTCGATTTATTCAAGTTTTCTTTTGTTTTAACTTTTGTATAATTTATGTTTCTTATTGGACCCACTAAAAAAAATGGACAAAATTTAATTACAAAATTGGTTGTAGCCTAACGCTACAACCTTACTCAATAAAAAACATTACTACATATTTTGAAAATTTAACCGTTAAATTGCGTGTTCTTTATGCTCTTAATACAAATGTCAAATTTTGTGTCAATTAGATATTATTCACTATATGATCTATAAGCTTATGTTTTATGCGTAATTTTAAACTACAAAAACTTGTAATTAAAACAATTTATTGATAACATAGCTATTGATCTTTAATTTTCTATAAATTTTGCAAGTATGGAGGATATAAGCGAAAGATGTAATTCAATGGTGGATTTGTCAAAAATCACCTCCAATCAAAGATATTAAGTAAGGTTGTAACTTTAGGCTATAACTAATTTTGTAACTAAATTTTGTCCCAAAAAAAAAAATCCTAAAATACCACCACCATTGTTGCTTGTACCAAATCTTTGCCTCTATGCCCACATCCAAACCACAAAATTACCACAATAAGTTCCCCTTAAAACACCTATTAACTTCATAAATATTCATTGTTCGAATCATCTAGCTGTCATAAACTACAAATATATTCACCTACTGTGTTAGAGGGACCATACTGGTTTTAATCATAAAGGGTTATATTTTGGAACATCTTCTTTTCAATCTAGACTGAGTTACTGCAATTCAAAGATTGTGCTATATTGAGTTATGTGTTTGGAATTTAGATGCCTTTAGGGAATTACCAAGTTTAAAGGTGAAAAAGTTTTTTATTTTATTTTATTTTTTTAAGTTTAGGGACCAAAAAAAAAACTTTTGGTAAAGTTTAGAGACTAAAATAATATTTTATCCCTTTATTTGCTAATTCAAGTTGATTTCCACCATGTTTCTCCAAAATAATAATGATAATAATATTGATTTCCAGCCCCACACAAATTAAGGATAAACATTATTTTGGCAAATGGTAAAAGACAATAAGGAATAAAATAAGAAAGGATGAAATAGTGAAATTAAAAACAAATCTTAAATATTTCAAATTGTATGCCCCACATTTTACTCAGCTATACATACTAAATTTACAAACTCTTTTCATTCACACAATTATTTATTTTGATTAAAAAAAAAAAAGAATGATAAGTTTTTACTCATGGGTAAAGGAGAAATGTCAATGGTTGAACCATATTAGAACCAATAACAACTTACTAATTAAAATTTGTTATAAATTGTTGTAAAAATATTATAGACATAACAATTTTCTTAAAAAACTATTACACAATGGAATAAAAAAATAAAAAATAAAAAGAGTTAAGTGCAAGCATGAGACTAGTTTATTAGCAATAATATAATATCATGAATATAA
The DNA here is from genome assembly GCF_932294415.1 of Quercus robur. Taxonomy (NCBI): domain Eukaryota; kingdom Viridiplantae; phylum Streptophyta; class Magnoliopsida; order Fagales; family Fagaceae; genus Quercus; species Quercus robur. Next base: position 19,187,610 of record NC_065537.1, read on the forward strand.
AATTTTCACAAACTTTTCACAATTATTATAATTTCGTTTTAGAGGAAATTTGTCATTTAACACCATTTTAAGAATAATTTCGTTAGTTAGCAGGTTTTCAAAATATATTAGTAAACTAGCATCTCGAGTCTTTTAGACTCGAGTTCATTGTAGCAATTTGAGCCTAAGAGACTAGAGTTACTTTCTTGTTCTTTGGCTGAAGCTGCTCTTCACTCTCATACCCATGTTCTTCCTTCTCTTCCTTATTTCTCTATACCCAAATCAACTTCCTTCTCATCCTTCTTTCTTATACCTAAAATCCCATTTCTTAAACACCTACACCCAAACCCAAAAATCAGAAAATACCACACAAAAACAAATACCCGATTGGATCTTCTCCTCTAGTGTCTTCTTCTTCTCCAGATCTTCAATACTCCTACTCAAATCGAATTCAGAGAACTCCCAATGTCTTCTTCTTTCTCCAGCGTTGTCTTCTTCTTCTTCTCCAGAACAAAGGTCCATCGTCTTTTTTCTTCAGAATTGAGATTCTGTTTTGCTCTCTTGGTTTTGCTCTATGGAACTCGAGTCTCTAAGACTTGAATTCTACCACTAAACTCGAGCCTCTAAGGCTTGAAATGCTAGTTTGCTAATAAGTTTTGAAAACTTGTTTACTTACAAATATGTTTCAAGAATTAGGTTATATGACAATTTCCTCATAATTAAAGTAAATATCAACTTACGATGAAATCCAAATCTCTTATTTTAATACAAGAGACATTATAATTAATTTTTTTAATTCAATATACGATAAAGGGGAGATTAAAAATCATTCGCTTAAAAAGATTAAGTGTGCGTTTGGGTGTGAATGAAAAATTAAAATTATTTCACCATTTAGCTTATTTTTGCTACTATTCATGGGCCCCACCGCACTTTTTGGCACTATTTATGGCTCCAATGTACCATTTCAACTAACTTTTACCATTATCTACAGTACTTTCAGCCATAATTTTTCAGTTTCAGTAAAATAAGCAGTATTCAAATACACTCTAAGAAGTAGCAACCAATTGAGAATTTGTAATTGGAACCGTTTATTAGTGCTTTTCGCAACGTTGGTTATTTTTGCCAAACAAGGTTCAAGTTGTGGGTTTTAGATAGTTCTACTGTCAAATTTTTTTATTGTTGAATAAGAAATCCTAAAGTTTAATTTTTGCCTACACCAAAAAAAACCAATTGAAGTCCTCGTCTAATAATAAAAACCATCAGTTTAAAGTTGAATTGTCTAAAAAAAATAAAAAATAAACCTATTAAACCTTACTTTATTTATTTATTTTGGTTTTATCCTTTTCTGTTGGCAACTAACTAGACATCATTTTTAGGAATTAAGGATGCATATAGCTGGTACAAAGGGTGCACCTAAAAATTCAAAAGAATTAAAATATGATACAATCTCATCACATGAAGAAAAAGCGGAAATCTAACATCGTATTGGCATGTCCCTCCATTGTTTTTGGGTTATAAATATCAAATCTAAAAAAAAAAAAAAACCAAAAAACCAAAACAATAAAATGATATATTTGTAGAAATAGAAATTTGGAAGAAAAAAAAAACTTTTAAAAATAGTTCAATTTTTTAGAGAACAAATTATTTTCAATAAATTTTAGAGAAAATAAATTATGGATTATATCATATTAAAAATAATTATATATTCTCACGTATTACGTGTGGGCCCATAGCGAGGTAAATCGCTTGCTCAAGGAATTTTTTCAAAATGCTAGTGCTTGAACTTAAAATAGAGAGCTCCTAATCGAATCCAAAATAGTAACTTTGAAACCAGGTGTCCAACCACTTGGCCAACCCCACTAGATTTCTTATAAAACTTTAAACCTTAACGCCACATGTCCATCAATTCCCCTTTCCCTCTAAATTTTCTCACTTTTCCCTCTAACACTCCCAACTCGCGCCAACTGACAACACGCAACTGCGCGGCAAGACACCCAAAAAAAACAAAAGAGAAAAGCGACTAAAGATCAAGACAATTGAAAAAAAGAATACCTAACTTTCTAAGTGAGACCTGGGAGAGTGAGAGGCTGGGCAGCGGCAGCAGAGCAATAGCAGAAGCAGGAATTCGAACCCCACAGGTCAGTTAATGTGTGAACAATTCAATTGCATATATACAAATTTGGGCTTTGTTTCTTCTTTTCTTTAATGCCAATTCCTGTTGTAATGGGCATCTTGGTGGGGGTAATTATGTAATTTTCCCTTTTTAGTTAAGATGTTATAATGATAGATAAGGCTATTGGTTTTGAGATCCAATCTCTATCTCTCTCTCTTCTTAGTTATTTGTTTTCTGGTTAATTTTTGTTCTCTAGAATTATTGGTTTTCAACTGGAATTGGTATTTTCTTAAAGCATCAATTGTAAATTTTTATTGTTAGTTAAGAGTACAGCTGGTTTTTTTTTTTTTACTAACGAAAGTTGGTATCATCTGGTCCTTTGTCTATGCACTGGTTCTTTTATTGTTTGAATGTAATAGTCAATACATTCTTTTTCTTTTCTTTTGGTTGCTGCTGTATTGGTGGTGCAGAGAGAAATGGACAACTTAGCATGGTTGATCTGTGTAGTTGCTTAAGGCCTAACTGACTGAAAATCTTTGGTTTCTAATATTAAAATACTAGACTCTTTTTTAAAATATTAAAATATAATTTCTGTGTTCTCTGTCACACTATTTTACTAGCACAATGCAGACATATAATATCACCTAGCGGGAAAAAAAAAAGACATATTCATCATTTTGTTTTTTGGATGCTTATATGGTTTACTTGATCATTGTAGGCTGTACTTTGCCAAACTTGGTCTTGGTGTATGTGATTCTCTCAATTACATTTTTCAATTTAGCAAAATGTGAGGGTTGTTGATAAATTGGCAGTGATGATGAAAATTTCAGCTTTAAATGCCAGTTCTGCTTCAGAAAATTCTTGATTGATAGAGCTGTTTTATGATCTGAGCCATTAAATACATAATACACCTTTAAAATATCTTGTTTGAAAACTGTTTCTCAAATTTGTATAACTTCTTGTTTTTTAAATCTATTAACTGAGGCTGTAATTATATGCAAAATTAGTTTTCATTTTATGTCCCTTGTCTTAGTATTTGTGATAGATGTGTTTAGTGTAATATATTGTGATTCCTTTCTTGACCTATGTAACCTTTTTGATATTGATGTTCAATTCTCCATTGTTATTGTGTTTTGGAATTGTGTTTGTTATTTGGGTTTTTACTTCATGTTACAACGTTTAGGTTGCCTTCAAGTTTTGTGTTTCATAAAATATAATCAGCCTATGATGTTTTTCAATCCAACTTGTTTGAGGGGCGTTAGATCCCAAGACCCTGTTTTACAGGGAGAACCTACTTGGTGTATCTGCGTTTTCCTTTGACTGAAACAATGTAAACTGAGGCACTTGTTGAATTACTGTCTCCTTGTTTTCTTATTCAGCATTGTCTCTGAATGTCTAATTTATTGCTTAGAGTTTATGAAATCTACTTCATGGAAACATAGCATTGTCGTTCTGTTTGTAATATTTTGAGTTTTAACTATACTCATACCCTGTTGTGGGTATAGAGTCTGAAAAACTCAGACATTGTGTGTTCTCATCAGCTTCTTCTCCCCATTTACAAGATTGGAGTTAAATAATAGCACTACGTTCCAATTCTCTATTGAACCTAACTGTTATTTACATTAATGCAAAATTTTGGTAAATTAATTTTCCTAAATGGTTTTCTTCAATCATAAAACTGGTAAATGGACTGTTCAATTATTATAGGAGGAATCGGTTTCTGGCCAATTATTCAGTTGTTACTTTTTGATTATTAATACTTTGTGATTCACACTTGTACTTTAAAAAAAAAAAAAAATGTAAAAGGTTTGGTGTTGCTTCTTACATAAGAACATCCTTACAAATGTAGGTGTTCTCGACATTGACAGGGTGCATAGACAAGAATTTATTGTGTGGTTTGAAAAAAGAGTAAGATAGTAATTTATTTTGAAAATGTATGTTTGTTTATATTTTAACTACTACAACTTGAGTTTAACCTTATTTAGGTTTTATTGTAGATCACCAACTTATATAATACAAGGCAAGTTGATGGGCATATGCTTTCATTAGCTCAGGGCCTTGAGAAAATGGCTATTTTTTATCGAGGTTACAATGTTAATGGGTTCAGATTTCATACAAATCAATGTGATGAAAGTAAAAGAACACAAAATAATGGAGTTATGGTGAGAGGGGAGGATCAAATTTTCAATGTGCCTTATTATAGACAACTAACAGACATTGTTGAACTTCAATATACTGAAGGGAACAAAGTTGTGTTGTTTAAATGTGATTGGTGTGATGTATCTCGTGAAGGAATTGGTTATAACTTATAAGAGGGATCGGCACGGAACCATTATTGTGAATACATCACGAAAGTTGAAAACCGTAGAGCCATTTGTATTAGCATGTCAAGCAACTCAAGTTTACTATGTTAATGGAATAAAAGATCCCACATGGAATGTTGTGATTGAAACGAAGCCACGAAACTTTTATGAAATGCCATCAGATGAAGAAGAGCCATACCAAGAAGAATAAAATTTACACTGTAATGCAAATGTGCTGCAAGAAGAAAATGAGGATGATGATATAGATTGGAGGAGTGGTGTTGAGAATATGATAATCGAGTGACTGTTAGGGGTGAGAAGGCAATGCAGCTTTTGGAGAGCAGTTTGAAAGTGAAGGAATATGAGTTGCTGTGAAGGAACTTTAGTGATACTGGATGTTTTGGGTTTGGTATTCAGGAGCACATTGATTTGGGAATCAAGTAAGCTAATATGTCCCTGAAACTTCATTTATGCCTTTTTATCAAGAAATTTGGCTTCCATACGTTTATTGGTGTGTCAACTTGGTGCAAATCCGTTTGATTTTGAAATAGCCTAATGTAAACCTTGATTAATAGTAAATGATCTCTCTCTCTCTCTCTCTCTCTAGTATCATTATTTTACTCTTGCTAAAAACTTGGGGGAAAAAGCATAAAAACATTTTCTTATATCATTGTTTTTGTGGTAACTTTTGTGTTAAAAAAAAAAATTGTTCATTAGAAAAGTAGTGATTCCTTGTATTGTTTTTTGATGCATCATTTTGCTCCAGTTTTAATATTTATTTTCATTTGTTGGTCATCTTATGAGTCTCTAGCCCAACCTAAGATGCATGTTTACTGTTTTTAAAGAGTCCTTGCCTGCCTAGGTGCCAACATTCTGCTTCCAAGGCCATGCTTCCCATCCTATGGTGCTCATGCCTCATCTAACAATCTTGAAGTCCGTTATTTTGATCTGATTCCAGAAAAGGGTTGGGAGGTTGACATTGAAAGCATAGAAGCTCTTGCTGATGAGAATACTGTTGCGATGGTTATCATAAACCCTGGCAATCCTTGTGGAAGTGTCTATACACACCAACATTTAAAGAAGGTAGGTTAAACCATTAATGTACTTAACTAGGCAACATTAAGTCTTAACTTCAACTCCAATCCTAATCCACAACTTTACCTCCTTAGCCAAGGTGTTCTCAGGGGACGAGTAAAATCTTGACCTTTAATATATCAACTACAATTGACTCAAAAAATAGCATTCAAAATTTACCTCCTTACCTGATTTCTTTATCATTTGAGCCAATGTCTATTTGGAAGTAGAGTCAAATTTGTTTTGAGAATATCAAAATGTCTATAAGTTCATAATAAGAATGACTTAAAGCTTTTAGTGGCGAAACAACGATTAAATTTTAGTTTATTTTGCTAGACTCTCATATGATCTTGTTACTTACATGTAACACAATGGTGGATTTAATGGTTTAGAAACATTTCTGCAATAAGCGTGAGTTTTCATATGATCTTTTTTTGCTCGCTCATGTTCTCGATTAGCTTCTCCATGGAGGTAACTTTTCTAAATTGTTTCCAATCCTAAGCATGATTGATCTGGTTTCCTAGTTGTCTGAATTGTGTCAGCTCTCTTTTATTTGCTTTATATATATGTTGGATTTATTTCAGTAGGATGGGGATAAGGTTTATGATTTTTTTTTAATATGGGTCTCAAAGTTGCAGAGCTCTGATGTTACTTGTAGAATTGCTTCATTTGTGTGTATGCCAGCAAATTTCTTTGTATGCGTACATGAGAAGTAGTGGGGATTTGCATGTGGTTGATACCTAGATGGGTGGTGGACTTGTGGGTTGTAGCGGAGGACATTTTGGTAGAAATTGTAGTAGTGCCCATATGAAATGCTGTTTAATATGGGTTGTGAGAGGTGCCTTGTAAACATTGCTGTTCATTGTCGGTTGAAGTAATTTCTTTTAGCCCTTTATGTGGCTTGGGTGACAGATAGAAGGTATTGGATGTGTACAGGTTTTAACATAGCCATAAAATGTTTGGATCATCATTATCTTGTTTGACAGTACTGGTATTTCCAAGGGCAAGACTCTACGACTCCACCTGTCTTCAATTTAGTGTTGTTTATAAGTTCTATCATGCCCATTGTTCTTATGATGTCACCTTGATTTTTTCAACTTACATAAATACTATGTTGGTTCTGAACTCGAGTTGCAATATTATGTTGGCTTCAATTTCATTCCGCCCCCTCTTTTTTTTTTTTTTTTTTTTTTTTTTTTTTTTTTTTTTTTTTTTTTTTTTTTTTTTTTTTTCCAAATTTGTAATAGGCTCAGTATGTTTTGACTTTTGCAAAATGCTATTTCCCTTTGTTAATTTGATTTGTGTTGTTAGTTTGTATTACTTTTTAGCTTAAGCATGCCGTTCTCTGTGGGGGTGTTGTTTACAATAGAGGTCGAGCCCTAGTGGGAAGACGTGGGCGGTCATCATCCTACTCTGGATCACCTAGTCCACGCAAGGTTTATGTCTATTATTTTTTGTTTCGAAAGAGAATTCTTCCTACTAGATACCTTATTCTTTGTTTCAAGGTTTGTGCTTATTCTTTCTAATTATAACAGTTACCTCGGAGATCAAGGAGTTGTAGCCTGAGAAGGTAATTTCTATCTGTGAATGGTTTCACTTTTATTTGTCTAAATACATTTTATTTCTCTTCTAATGGAGTTTTAGCTCGGATGGCTCTTCCTTTGCCCCTGGGATGGAGGGTGAGATCATAGATTCAAAACTCACCTGGCATTTGTCTAACTTCGCAATGAAGAAAAATAAATTTACTACTCACTTTTATGGGCAGAGAGGAGGATATGGGGTTTGTGGTAATAACATAATTTTATATATTTGGCTGCTCTCCTGTCCTCTCCTCTCCCCCCATCTCTCTTTATCCAAAAATGGGATTTCAACACGATGAATTTCATTCTTCTGCGCAAGGTATATGAGCTTGCAAGATGACCTTCCTTCAATTTTCACTTGATGAGTCCAAGATGAAAATGTCTTTGTTGTGTCCCCCACCCCCATATCAAATTAGCATTTTCAATAACATCTAGTTTAAGTTCATATCAATATTTATACTCCAGAACTATTGGAAATTAAACTCCAAACTATTAAATGCTTGTTCCCTTGTGAATTTTGATTTCCAAATGGGACTCTCAATGTGATATGGAGAAGGTAAAATATTTTGGTGGTTGCACTTGGGGAAAATATTTAAGTGGGAGTTTTTTCAAGTATATAACATTAAGTTGGGAAATAGAATTCAAAGAAATGGATATCACTGGAGAAAAGGAGCTCAATGGAAATTTCCTACTACCAAAGAGGTAGTTTTAAATTCTGTAAAATACACATGAGGGAGCAAGCTGTTGCTTTCCATGAGGAGATGGAAGTTGAGTTGGCATTTAAGTTTCAAAAATGGATTAGAGGATATTTTAGGCAATCAGGCTGGCTTTAGATTTGGTTTGTACTTTGTAGTTCAATAAATAAGCACTGATGATGATGATAATAACATGAACAGGCTACAACTTGGGAAACTTCAGGTTGGTTAATTCATGGTTTACTGCTACTGCAGTGTTATGTTGTCATCATCTTGGTTTGAGTCGACTTAACTGGCATTTTCATTATGTAACCTTCACTGCTAAATCATAATATCTGTTCTACCATTTCTTGTGGACTGCATAACTTGCATGATTCCAGAGTGCTTCACTAGACTGTTTGGAATTTTGTGGATATATCATAGGGTATTGATTCCCTTGGTCTCACTTTATTGGCAAAGCTATGTGTATTATTTATCCAAAATAAAAATCATAAATCTCTATACATTTGTAGTTTCTCTTCTTGCTGTTGATGTCATGCGTTTTTTATAATACTGCATTTTATTCTTCGAGGAGACATTTCTTAATTTTTATGCAAATATCAAATCATTTCATTTAGAGCATCAGAGGTTGTCCTGCCATAATATTTCAAATCTTTAATGCAGCGAGCCATTTTTTATATCTTCATGTGAAATCATTGTGTGTTGTGGTAATGCTTGATTTGTGATGACTCTCAAACCAAATAGTGTATGTCTGCCAGTAAAAGCAAGTTAAAAAAAAATGGAACGATTTTATTGTCCAATTTTCCACAAAAAAAGATTATTGCTGGTGTGTTTATCTTATTTTACTTGATTATAACCCCTTTAGAGATAGCCAACAAAATCCTTAGGTGGCATCATTTTGGGTGATTATGCCACATGAACAGAATTAACAAGTATCCTAACTAGGCAACCACTGCCATGTAGTTGAGGTTATAGTTTGTTGCAGCTAAATAATTTGAGATTTTAGCCTTTTCTCCTTTTTGACATTTTATGTCAATACGTGTTTCTTAAGAAGCAAAGTACATAAACTTAAGGTGGCACTGGTGTAGTCAAAAGTCACATGAATAAAAATATTGAATTTCCTCTAACCAGACTCAGTGGGATATTGTTGAACCCTGGTAGGAAAAAATGTAGTAAATGTGAGCTAAATCTATACTAATATAGAAAACCAACTGCATTCGGTGTGAAAAGGGTTTTTTTTTTTTTTTTTTTGGGTGTGAAGATGTTTTCCCTTTTCCATTATCCCCAAATTAATGGAAGATAGTAGAAATTTGTTTCATCTCAACTTTTGAGGATATAGTTGTATAGACAATAATTTGGATTTGGATTTTTATTATTTCAAGTTATTTATATCTCCCACTTTCCAAGATTTTCTTGGCAGTGGGATCTTGTTAGGACCAAAAATTATGGAGAAGGGAATTAGCAACTCAAATAAATTTAATAAAGAAATTTTGTGATTCATGGTACTCACACATGGTGCATGCCAAACATCTAGTTAATAGACTAACAATTTCCTAACTAGGTTCTCTCCTCTATTGACTTTGCCTGAAGTGTAAACTTGATACCTTTAACACATATCATATTAGGTTCCTTGTTGATATATATATATATATATATATATATTGTAGTTCTTGGTCTGTGAAGATATGTTGTTAGGTGCTCTGTTTTATTTTCCCATTGAGGTCAAATCTAAACCAGTGCTTAAGAGATAGCTGTCCATATACTGATAAGGGATGTATGGATTCTCGAGAAGAGAGGAGTCATGGTAGTCCCCCCTGGACTGCCCAGATCCCACGATTGAATAGAAAGTTGGATCTATATATATAGTTTTAGTACTTGTGTTTGCAGCTTTAAATGTTTCATGCTTTCATTTATATTTGGGTTTGTTATGATGGAAGCTTGCTTTTGTGTAGGCCCATTAAAGGAAAAAGCTGTAGCAACAGCAGCCGCAGTAGTTCGCCACTGCTGCCTCGTAATGTATGATGTAATGTCGAGGTGGTATTGACTGAGAACAAGATATTGTGGCTGTAATATGCTCTCTAATGGTGGCATTTAGGTTTGTCTCAGTTACGGTGACCATTAGGTTTGTCTCATTTATGTTGGAGGCGCTGTTAAGCACTGGTTATTTGCTGTTTATTTTTCCAAAAATTATTAAGCTAAACATTCTGATGGAAGAAACAATATGCAAAAGCTGTATTCTTGCTTTTATGAATGCCACATGTACAGTTTGTATGATTAATATTGTTATTAAGTGTGCGGAAACATGCAGATCCTTTATTCAAACATGAGCTGATGATCTTTGACTGCCCATTCTCTCTATAGCTGTTCGAAGAATCAAAAATCATACTGGAGCTTGTCCCAGACAAGGGCCAGTTTCTTGTATGACTTGTTTAATTAGTTGATTGTTCATCCACACGGGTTTTTTAACAAGAGAAAATATAGTGTCTCAAGTAGTTGATTGGTGTTGCTATTGGACGTTCAAAATATAAGGTGATGTTGGTTCAATCCAGTTCAACCATCTAGTTTATAGGTTTTCTTAAAAACCCTTGGGTTTCAATGGTTTAGTTGGGTTAGTTGCATTCCTGGTATTTTCAACTCCATTGGTCATATCCATTGGTATGGCCTAGGTTGTTAAAATGGGATCTAACGTAAGATAAATGGAAGGGATCAAGAATGTAGGATCAAATCAAAAATAATTTCTTACTTCTTGTTGAAGAATAATAAAAAAAGGACATTAATAGAGACTCTGTATGTTGAGTAAATCATTAGAATTAAGAAATTATCCATGAAAAAAAAAAAGTTTTAGTTTAATAGTGTAATTATACCTATATAAGTGCGTCTATAACAAATTCTTCATTTAAGAATTGCTATATATAAAAAATAAAGTCCATTTGTGCATTGGAGATTTTATTATTTTATTATTTTTGGAGAAGAAAGGCAAGTTGAAGTTTATGGAAAAGATTTGGCTCCAACCAGGAATATGACGCTTTTTGTCATTTGGTTGGTTGAGTTAAGTGAATCATGTGCAATACACATGATGATATGGATTAATGTCATCTTTTTATTGATGATTGGTGCCCAAGACACCAAATATGTTTGAAGCCAAATTTGTTCAAATTTTATTAAGACAACGAGATTAGATATAGAAAGAAAGATCTGGAGAGAACTTTTTCATCCAGACAAGCTGATCATTGCCTTCCTTAGCTCTTCCTGCTAAAGCATGTGTGGCCTTTGCGTTGTACATTATACAAACGAGAGTGGTAAAACCTTGTACAAAGACTTATTTTACCGATGATTATGTTGCCACATGGAGTAGAACATATTGGCAGTTTTCTTAATTTCATGACTTTTAACATCTGAATCGCCTTCAAACTCCATAGGATCAACACCAATCTCCATAGCAAAAATAACCGCTCATTTTGCAGCATTACCCCATTGGTAAATAAAGTCTTAATCGCTATTTTAGTGCCTACTAGCAGCTACCCAATAAAATCCTTGAGCCAAACAAAAATGGCTAGGACAGCAAATAATATATATATATATAAAAAAAAAAAAAAAAAAAAAAAAAAAAAAAAAAAAAAAACCAATTGTATGCCCGCCTATTCTTTTACTTTAGTTACCGTTCTCCTTTGAACAAAGCAAAGCTTCAGTGCTGTAATGCAGTGACATAAAAACTGCTGTAATGCAGTGACATAAAAGGTGAAAAACAAGGAGGTGTTAGTGTTGCCAAATTTCCCAATACCTATTCAAGTTGTGTTGACTAAAAGCAATCCAGGGTGAAACGAAAAAGTGAGCTCCTTTCTCTGGTTATGATGCCGAAATCTATATGCTACAAAAAAATAAAATAAAAGACAAATTTTAGTTACAAAATTGGTTGTAGCCTAAGGTTACAACATTACTCAATTAAATAAACAATATTGTATATTTTGAAAATGACAAAGTTTAGCTACAAAATTGGTTGTAGCCTAAGGCTATAACTTCCTTTAATAAAATTAACATTATTACATATTTTGAAAATCTAACTACTGAATTACATGTTCTTTATGCTTTTAATACACATGTTAAATTATGTATTAATCAGATGTTATTTACTATATATCTATAAGCTTATATTTTATATATAATTATAAATTACAAAAACTTGCAATTTAAACAATTTATTGATGACATAGCTATTGATCTTTAATTTTCTAGAAATTTTGCAAGCATGAAAAATATAAGAAGAAAATGTAATCCAATGGTGGATTTGTTAAAATTCTTGAATAAAGTTGTAACCTTAGGCTACAACCTATTTTGTAGCTAAACTGTCATTTTAAAAATCTAACCGTTGAATTGCTTCTTATTTACGCTAATACACATATCAAATTTTGTGTCAATCATATATTATTTACTATATGATCTATAAGTTTATATATTATCAATAATTTTAAATTACAAAAACTTGCAATTTAAATAATTTATTGATGACATAGCTTTTGATTTTTAATTTTCTAGAAATTTTGCAAACGTGAAGGATATAAGAAGAAAATGTAATCTAATGGTGAATTTGTCAAAATGCACTTCAAATAAAAAAATATTGAATAAGGTTGTAGTTTAAGGCTACAACCAATTTTATAGCTAAATTTTGTCCCAAAATCTTGCTATGAGAAAAATTGAACATTTTGATTAGCGAGGAGGCTCGGTTGATGCTTTGCAAAATATTAGTCAAAGAATTTTCATTTTAGACTTTAGATTCAATCTTTTAGAAGAAAGGATTGGTTTGGGATCATAGGATCTTGTGATTTTATCGATCCCAAGCCATCCTACAAGCAATTCTAAGTTTTATACCATTCTAATTCGATCCTAACCGTTTTGAGGAAGTAGGATAGTTCAATTCAAAATTTTAACAATCTTGGATATGAATGGCTACTGGTATGGTCCAATTCCAATAAAGTAGTTGGTTTTGAATTCTGATGAATATGTTCACCTTTGAGCCAATTTTTTTCTGCCTCTAGCATAATTGGTCATGTCAGATAGGAAGTTCCATATTTCATTTTCTTGCTTGCTATGTAGACTTTGACCAAGTTCGCTGCTTTTGATTAGTATCTTTTTTTTTTTTTTTAAATTTATTATTATTATTTTTTACATTGAATACGTGTAAACTGATTCACGTTAGATTCAAATTAGATATTAAGTTGGGTTTGACACATCAAACTTGTTTAATTGAATGTCAATTTTACCAATTTATCCATAATTTTTAATTATATTTTAATTATTGATGACTTTTTTGGTATCTAGTTATATATTTATATACACTAGTAAGTTGTTCGTGCTATGCACGGATAATACTGTAATGTTTTATATAAGATGGTTTTGGAAAATGTTGTACATATATCATAGTATAATTGTCATAAAACTTTGTTAGTAATGAGTTCATCATAAGAAGTAACTATTATAAATTGTACACATTTTAAGCTACAAAATGATGAAATAAAGTTGAAAAAAATAAACCCTTAATGAACCAAACGTTAAAATCCTCTATCCATACGTTATTGAAATTCATAGAAAAGAAAGCACACAACATATAGATCATTATACAGTCACCATTAAACCAAAACTATAAAATAATAATAATAAAAAATAATAAAAATAAACCGTTTAACCAAAACTCAATTTACTATAGGAAAAAAGTCAGTTTGTATTTCTTTATTGAAATATCAAGAGACTCACTCGAGAAAGAAGCTTGGAGTCTAAAGAATGCTGATTGAATAGTTGTGTTGTTTTTCTCTATAAATTCAATTGCCATTGACTAAATCCCCTTCAACCAAGACGATACCTGCTTGAACCCTATAATTTGAATTTAAGTTGTACAGTAGGTTTAGTTTTTGTTTATTTTGAAAAGACCGATCTACTCAAGCCATATGCTAAGATTAAACAAACTTGAAAAGGACATTGACAATGAAACTTTTACACTAAAATAAACAAATATCAACTTCTCATTTCTAGACTTCTGGCATCTTTTGGAAATCGATAAATAGAATAACACAACCTATAAAAGAAAATAGCAAAACAAAGAATCTCATAATCTTAACCCTACTGATTGTAAGTGAAGAACTTACTTTTTGAAAGTAGCAAAAGATAGCTTGAACTCATACATATTATGGCCACTTAATGTGCAATGGACAGCCACTACTAGCTACAACAAAAGATTACAAGAGCAATAGGTTTCTTCTATTGGCTAGGTTTTTTAAAAAATTGTGAGCATGGAAACAAAATTTGAGAATAGCAATAGTTTCAGAAATTTAACTATCGAAGGGGTTTTTTTTAGAGAAAGAAAGAGAATGGAGACGTAAATTCGAAGTTGAGAGGGGAAGGCAAAGCATGAGAGAGAGGTTGGGGATTCAAAGGTTTAGGAAATACTACATTAATAATTATAGTAGAATGTTGATAAGGTACATTATGTGCAAACAAAAAGGCAAAACTTTTTTTTTTTTTTTTTTTTATACAAGATAGAATTTCTACTTTAGCCTAATTTAAACGTATATGTGTGTGAAGCTCCCTCTTATAGACTTGAATCTAGGCCCTTGCCCCCCCCCCTCCCAACACCCCACAATCATTTATACTTGTGGAGTGACCACCGCACCAAGGGTGCGTGGTGGTAACAGAAAGGCAAAACTAAAACATCATTTTGGAGGCAATTTGTGATTAATGCATCTACACAATTACAAAGGCAGAAACTTTTTTAAATAACCAATGAAAAAACTTGCCTTACCAAAAAAAAACAAAAAAAAAAATTAATAGAGGAGGGAGACTTTGCTTATGAGATGTAAGTATGTAAGTATATCACCATAAAATAATAATGGTTCCCATAGAATAAAATAAAATAATAATGATCATAGTAAATAAAGGATATGGATTTGTGTAATTGAGGCACCAGAAATGCTAAAAGACTATCTATCTCGATCTCATTAGTTATTAGTCCCTTTAAATAAATAAAAATTGAAACAGCTGGTATACTAAAATACATGAAGAAGAGTGAGAGTCGTGGTGTAAATGTAGGCAATTAATGGGAGAGTTTGATGATTGTAGAGTTTGAGAATTGTTAATAGGTTATCCGTGCTAGCTAGGTAAACATGTAAACTTGACTACATGACTTATTTATTAAATAGGTTATGTCGGGTCATACCGATCCTAATACAATTTTATTAAATGGGTTATGTAAATCGTATCGTGTCAACTTGTTTAATAAACATGTCATGTTAGGATTGAGAAATCGTGACTCGATTAATAAACATGTTGTGTTTGTGTAGATTTATATGGTTGGATACTTATGAGTTAACATGACATGAACACGACATGAGAACACAAATGATCATCCCTAGAATTGAATGTTATTTTCTTTTGATTGTTTAAGGAGCTTGCAGACAAGTGGCTTCAATGCCTTGAGATTTTTTTTTTTTTTTTTGAGAAACAAACACACCCACAAGGGAGAGGGAAATTGGGTCTAAAATAAAGGCACATCACAAACTTCAATTAAAAGTCATGATAACTGGCTTCTATAATGCTCTCTTATAATATGTCTTGGGATGGGGCTTATAATATATGTATATTGTATAGTGTATACTCATTGTGGTTTTCTTTTGTTTTAAATCTAAAGATTTCTAATAGTGGGAAGAGAGAAAAGCTCCCAAGTACCAGTGTTCTTAGTTAAAGTTTGTTAAGTGTGTAGAGCCATTCGGTCTTTTAGAGAGGGAGAAGAGAGTGACAAAAGGCATCCAATGTTAAAGAAACTAGATGGAAACAACAGAGAAGAAAACAATCTCAATGTAATTTTTTGATGTAGGCATATTTCTTCAAAGTCATGCTCCATAGAAGTTGAACCCAAATGAAACCCATCATTTACAAAGAATAAGACAAAATGCATATCTGGCCTTCACAATGCTAAGTCGGTACATTTGTTGTATCCATTGGAAGCATCACTTGTTTTTCTCCTCAAGAAAATAGAAGGAAGTCTATAGGCAACGAACACTAAGGTCTAAGGGCTTCAGTCTATGATAATTACTAGTGCTAAAGCTATGCCACCATAGCCTAGTGAACATTGATAAAAAATTTTAATTGGCATTTATTGAACAGTCATTTATGCAAAATAAAAAAAGATAAATGTATTCAGTATGTCTTGTGTTATTGGATTATGAGCTATATATAGTTCATGGTTCTGTAAATTTAGTTGTAGCAAGCTTGAAGCCCCCCACTTCGATTGTAAGAATGAACAAGTTGGGGGCAAAAAAAATGTTTTGGTCCCCTGTATAAGTAGAATTAATGTGATATGCTTCCATTTATGCTTCCATTTTTTCCTTGGAAAACCAAACAAGTAGCATGTTGAAACATTCAAACCCAGTACATCATTGTTCAACCGTTCAAACAAAAATAATGGGGCCTCTTCTATCCAAGTTACATAATTTTCAATATTATGTGCACATCTTGCCAAAATAAGTATCTAGTATAACGAACTTCCCATTGCTGAACATGTTAACGTTGCAGATGAAATTTAGCTTCCTTCACAACGTTAGCCCACCAAAACTCACAGTTTCCGTGTTCCTGAAGTTTTGCTATAATCCCCCACTAAAACTTGTCCCCTCTGTATGCCAACATCACGAGCAAACCGAATGGTTTGGACTGCAGCCTCAAGTTCTGCTACAAAGCTCTCCATAACTGGTCTTCCTTTTCAGCTCATTACTGCAATGAGCAATCCTTGTTCATTCCGGATTATGACTCCCGCTCCTGTTACTATGTAAATCCTCAAAAACTGCACCATCAAAATATTCCTTGTACATAGGTTTACAGGGAGGATTCCAATGCAATGTGAGATTAATACGTTGGCCTGTTACAGCTTGAGTTGTTGAACTACCTGAGTTGCAGACTGCTTGAAATTCCTGCCAAAATTCTATAGCCTCACCTGCTATGACACTTGGCTGTTTTGTAGACTGCTCAAAGACCCACTTATTCCTTGCCTTCCAAATCATCCAGGACAGTATCAGGAATTGCTCCACAGTGTTGTCACAGCCCTCCTCCAATACAGGCCAAAATATTCTAACGAAGTCTAGGAATTCAAGCTCTAATTACCTCTTTTCTGCAGCACCAAATTCTTTGTGCCTCTTCACAATTCCATAATACATGCATCATGTCATCCTCATTCAATTTGCAGCTTGGACATCATGGCTGCGTTAGAACCCTTCTGTTCACTAGATTGGCACATGCAGGTAGAATGTTATGACATGCTCTCCATGCAAACATCTTAACTTTATTAGAGACCTTTGCCTTCCAAATTAAGCACCAAACCATCTCCACTGCAATTTTACTGGAGCTTCCAATTCCTATTGGGCACATCCCGTCTTGTACATTTTATTTATTTTTTCATACCAAACTAGAAATTCAGTAGTCACCCCCGCCAAAAAAAAAAAAAAGGAACAAGAAAGATTTTGAGTGAGATTAGGCTATTAATCATAGAGAAAGGAAGAAAGATATAATGCTAATGAGGATGCTGCTTAAATTATTCAAATTCTGAGCCCATCAGGACTTGGTGAATAATAGCTTACTAGCTTGTCACTAACTCATCAGAAAATCTGAAGTAGTAAAGCCCATTTTTTCCCATGTTATGATTTGGAAAAAGAAAAAGCAACTTGACAGGAAGGAAATGTCGTGCAACAATTAATAAATTCGTAAGTTCTAGTACCTATTAGAAATTTCAGCAATCCAACCTTAACTTAATGTAATGAAGATAGGAACAATTAAAAGCAAACTCATTAGAGCCATTGGTTTATACCCATAACATTATCAGGGACTATAATACCTAGTACCACAACAATAATAAAAATCTATACCTACTCACAAAATTTTCATGTTTGTTAAGGATATTTATGGAATCACATATCCTAGATACAAACAAGTGAACAACAATATTCAAATTACAAACCCAACATATATGGTGTGTTGAACTATAAGAGACAATTAAGGGATTCCTAATCAGCTTAATTAAGGGGTTTTCAATCAGCTGTAATAATGGGATTTGGCAGCTGTTAATTTTTTTTTTTTTTTTTTTTTTTTTTTTTTTTTTTTTTTTTTTTTTTTTTGTCTAGGTTCATTGTAACAGCATCTATATATTTAGACCAATGTAAAAGTTCTATACACATAAAATCCAAGCCAAATTGGTCCAACCTTGTCATATTCGATCCCGTGACCGAAATTGCTGACATTTTTACCAAGCCTTTGGGTAAGGATTCTTTTCATCATCTTATCAGCAAGCTGGGCGTTACTCATGTACATGCTCCACCTTGAGGGGGAGTATTCAGCTCAATTAAGGGATTCCCAATCAGCTCAATTAAGGGGTTTCCAATCAGCTGTAATTATGGGATTTGGTTAACTGTTACTATTCTGTCTAGCTGCAATTATGGGATTAGGCTGTCAATATTTTTGTCTAGATTCATTGTAACAGCATCTATATATTCAGACCAATGTAAAAGTTCTATACACAGAAAATATAATTAGGACAAATCTTTGTCCTCCAATCTTATTATACATGAACATATTCATTTATTGTTCATCAGAAAAAACTCAATTATTTGTATTATCCAACCTCACTGTGCAAAGATGAATCAAGTATGGCTCTGTTTTGCAACTCTACTCAACCTTGCCTCCTAGCATTGAATTATTTCTTGAAATATTGCAAAAACTGCGAAAGATTAAAGAGACACACAAACACAGAGAGAGAGAGAGAGAGAGAGAGAGAGGTGTATGTGTCACTTATAGAATGGAATCAGGACTATAGAATTCTGGAGCTAATTAAGTTCCCTTGATGGACTTCTTGAGTTCCCAATTAAACCAACAGAAGATTCGTCTAGCTTAAGAATGTCAATGGAAGATGATATAAAAAATTGAGCTGCTGTGGCATACTGTATCAATTACTGCATTTGAAAAAACTAGCTACTAAGAATAAACCCCAAAGAGAACTCATGGAAAGAGAACCCATTGAGTTGAATCTTCACAAGTTTTCTTGGGCTCAACATGTTGATTAGGAGCTTTCTCACATTTTTCTTGTTCATTGTTCTCAACTTTTCAATTAGCTCTCCATCCAACATCTTTCCCCTATTTTCTTTTAAAAGAAAACTGGAGTAGCACTTGAGCTTTGTTGATAAACAACAGAATATGTAGAAAAGAAAGCATTCTATGAGACAAAGGGTCTGATTACAAAGCCTTAGCAATATGGAAATATCTTCACAAAGAGTGGAAAAAAAATTTTGCTAGAGGATAGGAAATAGCAACCTCATATGTCAGATAATGCATAAAACTATCAATAAATTTGAGCAGGCTAAGACATAGCAATGAAGATCTATGACATTGCAATTCCTTGCATGATAAGGGCATGAACTCCTTTCAAAACTATATTGGAACTGAATTAAAAGAGCATGAGGCGTGTTATATGCAAGGAGGTGAGAATACATGATAGGTATTTTTTTTCATACTTGATACACTTGTCACAACTGCACAGAGCTGATAGTCTGTGTTTAGAATGAAATGTAAAGTGAAAAAAATCAAATGTTACTTTGTCTTATCTATAGAAAATGGACATTGTACCTAATAATAAAAACTATAAGTATCTATTTAACACAATTAAAAAATAAAATAAAATAAAAAGATAAAAAAAAAAAGAACCTAAAGGATGGAGCTTATTCTAATAAAGGACAAGAAGGATTCATCTTCCGAGTCATAGAAAGAGAAAAAAAATCAGTTATTACAATAAGCCAAAAGTCATGGTTAATAGGAATTGAGTTCCCATTTACTACCGGCCGTTTAGCTTCTATGAGAACAGACAATCCCCTTTTTTCTGGATAAATAAACATTTTCATTAAAAATCAAGAAAATTGCTTCACCAGTACACAGGCTTGACTCAAGTACAATTTTCTCTTCACTTCTTATTTAACATGAAATCTTCCTAGAATGTAGTGTGAATCTGCACCCAAACTTTGCTCCAAGATGCGGATAGTAATATGTTTTTGATTTCCAGGGGTTGGTAAGTAGTCAATCAAAGTTATAATTGCAAGGTTTGATGAATGATATATATATATATATATATATACACAAACAGTTTTTAAAAGCTTTTTTATCATTTAATACGTAATGAAAAGTTTTTATGAAGTGAATTTGGGCTAACAGTTTTTGAAAGCCTTTTTTGTCTTTTAATATATAATGAAAAGTTTTTTATGAAGTGAATTTGGGCTTTTGGAATAAGTGAATGACCTGCGTATTTTAAAACTAGAACTGGGGTGTACCTTGTGACATATTGTTTTCAAGGTTTTGAGAAGACCTTAATAACAAATGAATTTCTCTCAGGCATGTTTAGTCAACTTTATTTTTTGTGAACTCCCTCAAACTAGTTTGAATGATGTTAAGAAAGATTCTTAGTCCACAACTCCTCAACACCCCCTGCTCCACAAACCCCAGCAGAAAAAAAAGGAGAAACAGAAAGCTTTAAAGAATTACTTTTCACCTATTAAAATCAATTCTTAAAATACACCCACATCCAGTTTATAAGGGAAAAAAATTAAGATTAATCCTAATCTGAATACAATATCGAATGAGTCCTAAACCCAGATTGTTTATCTACATGGTTGTGAAGCTTCCCCTTTCTCTAGTATGAGATTTAGGGAGAGTGGTTGTGGTATTGGGGTATTTATGCAAGAATACCACACATTATTTGAATCTTGAAAAAAAATATTATTGCCAAGACAATCATTCTTTTTTTTTTCCCCATCACTGAATACGCGTATTGGGACAGGTACTAGCAGTTTTCTTACAATCAATCTTTGTTTCTCTAAGTTTTGAAAAATGTTTATGTCCATGTATTTTTGGTGGCTTGAGAAGTTAAGCAACATTTAGTGCCAACCTGAATCACAGATAAAGTTCATTACAAAAACCTTGGCTATAGCCTATAGGTAAATTGGGACTTTTGCATTGGATTACAAAAGGTATAATTCTTGTCCTCATCAAATACGCTGTGTAAGCAGATAGTTTAATTGAGGTGAGTTCTTAAATGGACAAATGTCTATGGATATTATATACCTGAGCACATTCATTTAGAGAGCCCATCTTCAGTTCATAGTATGCCATGAAGTTTGAGATGCTTAGCTCATAAACTTTTGTAGAATTCAAAAGCGAGTTAAACTATTAAATGCTAATTTTCATTTTCCACCTATCCTTTCTACATGCAAAAGACTGACTTGAAATTGGAGCTTCTCTATTAATGCTTGTCTTGAGTCATACAATAGTGTGACTCAGAATTACTTTAGAAGTTTAGTTTGAGCTTTAGGAAATTGGCTAAAAAAAATGGACAGAGGTCCTAAAGAATAGAAAGATCAATTCCAAAAACTTAAGGAATAAATGCCGCAAGACAACCAGAACAAAATTGAAAGAACAGAAAAATAAAGGGATATGACTTAGGAGTCAGCACCTAAACCTTGCTTGGAGTCAGCACAAAGCAGGGAAACTACTAGGAGTCAGCACCAGACCAAAGAAAGACCAAACGGTCATTTTTTCATTTATCAAAATATCAACTATCTCTTCATGGAGTACAATAGGTTACCTATAAAGGATTGCTAAACCCTAGTTCTAAGTTCTAATTGGCTAGGAAACCCTAATTGCCTTATTACAAAAATAACCTTACTTCTAAATTAAAATACTAAAAGCTCAATAAACTAATAGGACCTAAAACATAAACATACAATTGGCTTGCAAACATAAATAATATTAAATAATAATTTTCTTGCATCTCCCGCATCAATAAAGCAGTTATATTAGCAACTACAGTTGCTATCCCAACAATAATGAAGTTGTGGCCCAGCCATCCTCACTATAATTCAAATATTCCTAAGTAACAAAAAAAGAACAAAAAATAATAAAGACCTGTGCTTTTAGATTATATTATTGAAAAATAGCTCTTCATCCAATCAACAAACTATATCGTTTCAAAGATCCTAACCAAAAGTATTAAAATGTCAAGCCATTTTTAACTTTTGGACAGCATGTCCTACTTTTAAATGGTCAGCTAACCTAGTAAACTATCATAGACTAGTAAGGTGCAATGCTATAGTGCAAATCATTCATGATTCTCATCTCAAACAATTTTGTACACAGCCAAACAAATGTAGTGTAGCTTTAAAAGTCAAAATGATACACATTTTTCTAAAAAATTCAAGATTCTATGTGTTTGGTACATATCAATTTCTAAAATAAGAAACCATTTGATTAAAAAAGAATGACTGGAAATAGGAAATTAACTGTTGCAGGATTATTCTTGACTATAGTGAGTACACATGTTTGATAAGGTAAGCAGAAAATATGCATCTTAAGTAGACCAATCTGATCAATAAAATATACATACAAAAACCTACTGTCCAATAACGAAAACTAGACTGACCTCCCATCCAAGGTGGAGGAAATTTTGGGCCTCCAACACCAACTATCAGAATTAACTGCATTAGAAAAATAAAAATCAATTAACACAAAATAAATACTTGAGTAATTGAAAAGTCTATGTTAATAATCCAACTATGGATGAGCCTCTTAATTTTGAGAGAGAGAGAGAGAGAGAGAGAGAGAGAGGGAGAAGAGAGTGACAAAAGGCATCAAATGATAAATAAATTGGATGGAAACAATAAAGGAGTAAACAATCTCAACGTAATTTTTTAATTGAGGCCTATTTCTTCTAAGTTCAATCAAAATGTCCTTTTTTTTATTTGACAGTGGAAAGAAATTAAATTTGGAGTCATGATTTACAAAGTCATGTTCCATTGAAGTTGAACCCAAATAAAACCCATCATTTCGGATCCATTGGAATCCTCACTTGTTTTTCTCCTCAAGAAAGCAGATGGAAATCTCTAGGCAAGCGGGCACTAAGATCTAAGGGTCTCAAGCTATAATTACCAATGCTAAAGGTATTCCACCATAGCCTAGTAAACATTGATAAAAAAAAAAAAATTAATTGGCATTTATTGAACAATCATTTATGCATAAATAAAAAAAGATGTTCATACAAAGTAGTATAGTCTCACAAGCTTACATAGAATTAACTAAAATTATCAATAACAAAAAAATGGAATTGTCTAAATTGATTAAGTAAATCAATGAGTATTATTGGCAAGGTTAAAATATTCACATGCAAAATTAACATTACACATGTTTGATATTTTAAACCAATCATTGGTTATGATATGAACAATTTTTTTTTGATGAATCAATCAATTTTATTACATACAAACTAGAGTACACAGAGCCGTAAAGGAAACTGTACCAGATGGAGGAACCCTTTTTAAGCACAAAAAATACAAGCACAAAAGTGTCACCTCAACTCAGGCCAATAGACTAAGTCCGCCTATCCTTTAAAAAAATATAATAAACCTACATAGCAAATAAAAATACAACAAAGGGATGATCCTTGTGAACAAACCAACAGTTGTGACTACATCAAGACACCAAAATGCACCATTTTACAGAAGACTAGAAACAACAGCCATCATCATAACCATATTATGTCTTCTTAAATAGCATAAAAGGATTCAAGCCCCATTTGCTGCATACTATCCATGGCATCTAAATTACACCCAAATAAATTGAATAAGAAGGTAAATCCATAAGATATCTGAGATACATAACTATAATTCAAAGGGACAAAAAAAAAATATTCACAATTGCTAATAATAATAGAAACTTTTATGTTTTCAGGTATAGAGAGTCATTCTAAAGTCTCAAAAATAAGAACATCACATACCATAGAAGCAGTTATCTTCTTCCACCATGTTTGTGGGCATTCTTCTTCAATCTTCTGAGTAGGATATGCTGCTCTAATTTGACCATCCTCACAAGGCACTTTGGTTTTCCAATTTTGAACATAAGATATCCCATAAACATTCCGAATATTGTTCCACATGCGTAACCAATGGATACAGCTTGCCAACAAAACCCATTTTCATGCTCTAAATTTTCATCTTGTTGCAAGGTAGGTGGTGGTTGTTGCTTTGCCTTGTGGTTGTCGCATGTTTTTGACAATGGAAATCCACACAATCCCAAATTTTCGGTGTACGAATCATTGTTGAATGTATTGAATTGATTTCCTGAAGGTATGGGTCCTGTGAGTTGGTTATTTGATAGCTTTAAGACTTCAAGTGATATTAGATCTGTCAATTGACTTGGAATCTCCCCACTGAGCTTGTTGAAAGAGAGGTCTAACCATTCAAGATTGGTCAAATTTCCAATTGATGATGGAATATAACCTATAAGGTTATTGTAAGAAAAGTTGAGCCCCTTGAGTGATTTAAACCTTCCAATTATCTTTGGCATCTCTCCTCCGAAACTATTGTTTGAAAAATCAATGCTTGTTAAGATGGTTAGGACTCTCTCCATCTCAATATACTGCCCTTTCATCATGATATTCAATGAATCTTGATAATAACTATCTCCCATATATGACCTTGCAACTCCACTTTCATCCACATTCATCATGGCTTTCAAATATTCAAAATATGTTATTGGCAAAGGACCATTAAACTGATTGTTAGAGATGTCTATGATTCGCAAATTTGGGAAAGGAAATTTGGTTTTAGGATTGCGAATACGACCTTGAAATCTGTTTGATCTGATGACAAGAACTTGCAATTTCTGAAGACTTCCCAACCAGTAAGGAAAGGCTCCATTTATCTTATTGTTTCCAAGATCTAGAACTTCCAAGTCTGTACAACTGACCAAAGATTGCGGCAATGGCCCTTCCAATTGA
This sequence comes from Quercus robur, assembly GCF_932294415.1. Classification (NCBI taxonomy): domain Eukaryota; kingdom Viridiplantae; phylum Streptophyta; class Magnoliopsida; order Fagales; family Fagaceae; genus Quercus; species Quercus robur. Next base: position 19,212,194 of record NC_065537.1, read on the forward strand.
TTGCCATTAAGGTTAATATTCCTAAAATTATTTCCTTTGGCAAATATTGTAGGGATAGTACCATGAATGCTATTCATTCGCAAATCTAACACTGAGAGGGCAGTAAAGTTTACCAAACACTTAGGAATCATGCCTCTTAAGTTGTTATGAGACAAGTCTAAAACTCGAAGGTAAATTGCATCGCAAATTAAAGAAGGGATTTCTCCTGTTAAATTGTTATTGGAGAAAAAGATAAATTGCAGATTGGAAGAATTTAGAATGGGAAATGGTCCTTGTAGCAAGTTGTTACGAAGATCAACATAATTAAATGAATTCTTCCCCACATCCCCCAACCATCTTGGAACTCGACCATAAATTTGGTTATTGGAAAGGTCTAAGGATTGTAAATTTGTTGTCAGTCTTAAGAAAATTGGGAATTCACTGATATTGGAGTAAGCCAAGTTCAAATATTGAAGATTGGGCAGGGCATAGGCAACATTATTATTGATGCTAACTGAGTTTTTTGACAAATCAAAAGTCTCAAGATTTTTGAGCTTTGAAAACATTTCAGACCCCAACATAATACTCAAGTTATTTGATGAGAGAGATAGGCTAGTAAGGTTCACAAGTCTAGATACTGACCTAGGTATAGAGCCATGTAGCTTATTATAACCCAAATCAAGATCCTTCAATGAATTGTACTTGAATTCACCAATCTCACCAACAAACTGATTACGATTAAGATACAAAGTCTCCAAAGATGGCATACTGAACAACCAAGATGGCAGTGTTCCATTTAGGAAATTTGAACTTAAATAGAGATCAACTAGATTCAAACCACTTACGTGATTAGGAAGGGGACCAACAAGTTGATTGTACCGAAGGTCTAAAGTTGAGAGATTCGGCAAGTTGAATAGTGATGACGGCAACAGACCTGTTAAAAATATTCACCAATAATTAAAAAATTGTTAGTTTGATGCGTCAGCCAAAAAGACCTAAAATTTAAAAGTGGTAATAGAATCTCACCGTTAAAACTATTATCTGACAGATCAAGGGTTTGTATACTGGGAAGGAAGAGGATGTTATTTTCGAGTTTTCCCCGCAAGTCACAGTAACGGAGACTAAGAGTTGTCAAAGAGGAGGATAGATTCATCAAAGAATTAGGTCTAATTGAGGACATATTTGTCCTATCCAGAATAAGTTCCCTTAACTGAGTTAGGTTACCAATGACTCTTTTCCATACTGGAGTTTCGATTAATAGCTCATTCCAAGAAAGAGCAAGCGAAACCAGTGAAGACAACTGAGAGATTTCAAACGGGATTTGGCCAGAAAATACAGAATTAGAAAGGTTAAGATGAGTCAAACTCTTAAAGTTGCCAATCTCAGAAGGAATTCGGGAGAAATTGAAGTTATTGTCAGCGAGGTTCAACCTCCTGAGATTGGGAAGAAAAAACAGGGTACTGTTGGAATGAAAGTGGCCCATAAGCCAGCTGGAAGTAAGGTCCAGGCCAACCACATGGCTTTTGTTTTTGTCACACTCGACCCCATCCCAAGTGCAACAGTGCTTATCCTCCTGCCAACTGGCTGTTTTTGGATAAGAAGGATCATAGGCAGAAGCAGATTTGTCAAGAGAAAAAGACTTACTAAAATGGAGTAGAGCAGAGCATGGTGGCATTGAAGACAAGGAAGAAGAGAGAGACGATGGAAAGGGAAGTTGAGAATGCAAGATCAAACAGAACAAAAAGAAGACTTGATACTTCCAAGTTGAACGCCCCATTTGATACCCAATTCAACAAAAACAAAACTCTGAAAATGGAGTAGTATTTTTGATGATGTAAGAAGGAAGGTAGGGGATGGAATGAATATTATATAGATGCTGCCAAGTCAACTGAAGTCTTCCACCTTTCTTTTATTTAAAAAATAAAGTTAATTTCACGTCATGTGTGAGGTGACGTGAATTGTACAACTTGTACATGTTCTCATATTTTAAATTTTCTAGTAACCTCCAATTATATCATCAGATTAATTATAATATTTTAATAATTACTAATTGAGTCCAGAAACTGAAAATTAATTTGAAATATTGGGACCACAAAATTGCATTAGATTGTTCCTCTTTTAAGAAAATAATTCTTTTAAAAATCGTTGGAGTGCTAAATATTCCATTTGAAATTGAAGCGGTTTTATATCTAGCTGAGTAAATATTATTATTGTGTACTCAAATTAAGAATTAAAATGAATAAGTTGGTGGAGTCAAAAATTTAGTTTTGGGAAGTTATATATATATATATATATATATATTTTTTTTTTTTGAAATTTAAAATAATAATGTACAATATTCTCATTTGTTAATAAATAAATAGTATTTTCAAGAGCCATTCGTTAGCCAAAGTCTGATAAAGATGTGGAGGTCACCATCACTTCTTGTTAGGAAATTGATAAAAATTGAAGTGGTCAAAGCGTGTAAATTGGTGGAAGGTAGGAAGTTTGTGTTCACACTTAAAAGTTTGATTTTATAGACTTGCACAGTTTTTTCTCCACGCCAAAGTCTTTTTTTTTTTTTTTTTAATTTTTATAAAATTTTATAGACTTGCACAGTTTTTTCTCCGCACCAAAATATATGAAAATGCGTGTAATATTATTTTAAAACTGAAAACATGTGTTTAAATATATGTACCAAATAACCCCTTTACCTTTTGAAAGTGCATATCTTTTGTCTTTTTTGAAATCTAGGTGTGCAACCTTTTTAATTGTTTGATTAGTTAAATATATTTTTAAAATCATCTACTACTATTAAAGATTGTCCAAAAGCAATATAGATTCCACTAGTTTTTTATTATTATTATCAAATAGATCTTTAACGATGACACCAAGAAATTAAGGTCCCTATAGCATGTAGGTTTAAAGTTACGCAGTAATGCTACTAACACAATATATAGACATTTTTATCCATAAATATCACTTAATTATTATTCACATTTTATTTTATTTATTCAAAAATTAAGATTTCTACTTAGATACACAAATAATAAGAAAAAAAGGGAAAAATTGTGCCCGAAAAGGTAAAGTAGGACTAAACAAGTATTTGTGTTCAAACTTCGTTCTATAAAGTATGATTTCACATATTGGCACTCTTTTTTTTTTGGGTAATTTTTTTTTTTGGGTAGGTGCGAGTTTTTTTTAAATTATTTGATTAATTAAATGATACACGTTTCCTTTGTTGGTAGTAATAGCCATTGCAATCTTTGAGCAAAAGGTTACAAATAATGCTAAAAACAAGAATTAAGATTGGTTCAAAATTTATAATTAAAAAAAAAGGAGCAACATGATCTTGATAACCATAAAGCCCAGAACTAGGAGTTGTACATGATCAACAGTAGTCTTCCACCTTTCTTTTATTTTTTATTTTATTTTTTAAAATAGTTAATTTCGAGTCACATGTGATGTGACGTGAAATTGTAAAACTTGTACATATTCTCATAATTTACACTTTCTAGGAACCTTCATATATCTCATCAGATTAATTATAATATTTTAATAATTGCTAATTGAGTACAGAAAGGCAGAAATTGGCAATTAATTTGAAATATTGAGACCACAAAATTGCATTAGATTGCTCCTCTTTTAAGAAAAAAAATTTCTTTTATAAATCGTTGGAGTGATAAATTTTCCATTTAAAATTGAAGTGGTTTTATCCAGCTGAATAAATATTATTATTGTGCACTAAAATTAAGAATTAAAATGGACAGGTGGCATGTGGCATGTGTTTTGTGTGTATATATATGTGTGTGTGAGAGGATTGGATTCAAGTTATACTATGTATAACTTTAATAAATATTATAAGATTCTATTATGGTTATTCTCAAGTAGGACCCACTATCTTTTTTTTTAACAAAAAAAAGAGTATTACCTATTAATGAAAGTGAGCCTAAACAATTAATTGCATTTAGATTTCAAACTCTCAGTGAGTATTACTCACACTGCTTGCTTTTTTATTTTTCTTTTTTGGGTCTAGCCACATACACCATCAATCTTGTTTGTTGCTATGCATATCTCCAACGCCATCACATAGAAAGTTTACAGAAATTGCAATTACTGAGCATTACATTTCCCCCTTTTTCAGTGTTTTCATATATTGTTGCTATGATTTTTTTGTTTTTACTATTGCCAAAGACGAGGAAGTCTACAGCAAACATGTATATTTATGACAATAGGATTTTTTTTTTTTTTTTGAGAACCATGAGATTATGATTTTAGCTAGGTAGTTCGAAAGCTTCCTTAAGGCATACTGTAATATCGACATCATAAGAAAGTGTAGAAAAGTCCCATAAGGTTCGTGTTTAATGGTTACAAATAATTATAAAAACAAGAATTAAGATTGGTAACTGTAAGGACACAAAATCTTTAACGGCCCGACAACGACGTTGGGCTCGCACACGGAAAGTCCCTCACAATAATATTTGTAGAGAGTGGGCTTGAAAGGCCAGCGTTGGATCACAGGGCGACATTTCGGGCCGGACTATAGGTGAACCAATATGAGATAGAGCTTTGGGCTGGATATTCAGGCCCTTTAATCTTGTATCTAGGAGGATTTGGCTCCTCGGATCATGTCCGAGGAGTGATGGTACTGTCCCCGGTTACCCGTCGGAGGGTTTTTATGTGGTGTCCGGCGTATATTATCCAGACATTTTCTTTCATCAAGTCTTTCTCAAGAAGCTAGATGGGAGAGAGCCCCCCCCCCCTTTTGGTCACATAACATTCTCTTTTATACTAGCCTACGTTCATTGTCCTTCGTCCACGTGTAGGGTCGATCTTTCCAGGACAGATATCTGTCCCATCAGTCTAATCCCTGAATTGTGGGAGATGGTCCATAAAGCCTAAAAATCCGGCTCTGTTAGGTGCGGTGTCATGTCAATGAAGGGTATTAAGGACTATTTCCCTGAGATATTTTCTGATCTTTCAAGTTTGCCTGTATCCCATTTTCGTCAATGGGGTTCTGGGTTTTCCGAGGACTGAGCGGTCCTCGGACGTATCTTTGAACCACATCGGGCTCACTATTTTTGGGCTTGGGCCCTGGCCTCCTTTAGTTTGGGGCCTGTGGACTCCCTATAAGCGAGCGAGCCGGGCCCATAAACTATTGGGCCCCACAATAGCCCCTCAAAACCCTGCTGTCCAACGTCTTGGTTGGAAAGGTGGGTTTTGGTAATACCGAGCCTTAACTGCGGCTCATTTAATTCGGCCCTTGATCAACGTTGGTGACTCTTCACCTCCACGAGGAATGCGCCGGTCTACGAGCCGTTTTTCCTGGATTTGCGTACGTTGCCGTTATGCCGCGTGGTTATCTGCAACGTGTCTTTAATATCTTCCCATTTACAAGACCTCCCAGATATAACGGTTACTGATGGTGTGGGAGAATGAAGCGACGCGTTATACTCTGGATTTCCCTGGGGATCTGAATGTGTCACATACCCTCTTCTTCGTCCCCTATATAAAGAGAGAAGATAGAGGGTGACCTTTTCATATCCGAATCCCTCACGTTCTTCCCAGAATCCACTTCCTCCATCCGGTTACTCCCTATTCAATAATACCTATCTCATAGTAATCCACCATGAACAAATCCTTCCTTTCCCAGAAACGCCATGTCCTAACAAAACTCGAGATGGCTTGGTCAGGGCAAGGATGGCGGAGGCTTAAGATTTGCCTCCCCATTCTTTTAGCCAAAATCCGAAGCAGGGACTCGTCACACCCCATTTCTGGTGTGATTGAGTCGAAAACCTCCCTTGTCATCTCCATCTGCTCTCTCATGAGCATACCTAATAAGGCTCCTCTTCTCCCTCTTTTGCTCCTTTTACTTTCTTTTCATTGCTACCCTCTTCTTCTCCTCCTTCCCGCTCATGTCCTCCATCTTCTTTTTCCCTTGCATTCTTCAGTGACAAGAGCTTGCTGAAGTGCTTCCATGTGTTCCAATTCTTCTTCCTTCTCCTTCATTATTTTTGTATAAGGTTCTTCTCCTGATATGAGCAGTACCGAGGCATAGATTTCAGAAAGACTTTGAAGGCGAGTTCAGAAGACACCTGATGGTTTACTTACTTGTGTTACGGATGTTGTTACTGTTTTAGCAGTTCATTTTTTGTATAGGCTTGTTTAAGCCTTTCCTTGTACGTTGTAACAATTTTTCATATTAATAAAAGTTATTGTTACTCTATTTCGTATGTCTTGTTTATATATTTTAACAAATGTGAAAGCGCTGCTCGGCATAATAGTATAGCATTTGAATCAATAATAACTAAGGCCAAAGTAATCGTTGATAAAAAGATGCCACGATAACTTTAACAAAATTATTATTCAACATAACAATCCGACCAGTGAAGAATGAGACTTATCTTAAAATTAGCCGTGATGGGTATTAAATGCTTCGATAAGATGTAAGAAGTAGCTATCCGAGGACGTGTTACCCACCGGATGAATGGCCTCTTTAGGTTGACGATCATTAGGTTGTTCTGCCATCTCCATGATACGCGAGACTTAACCTTTTCCAGTATTTAAGCCGAAAAATTTCTTCATTCGGGCAGTTGATTTCCCAAGAAGCCTGAGTCCGAGGACTTTGCAAAACCTGGGTTTTGTTCAGGACTTATACGTTTTATCTTATGTACTTGATTCTTCCCTTAGGCTTGAGTCCGAGACTTGTGTCTTTGTCGGTACTTGGTTTTCCCTTTTAGCTTGAGTCCGAGGACCATGCAAGCCTTAGGTTCTGTCCGAGACCAATGTCTGCATCAGTACTTGGTTTTCCCTTTTAGCTTGAGTCCGAGGACCATGCAAGCCTTAGGTTCTGTCCGAGACCAATGTCTGCATCAGTACTTGGTTTTCCCTTTTAGCTTGAGTCCGAGGATCATGCAAGCCTTAGGTTCTGTCCAAGACCAATGTCTACATTAGTACTTGGTTTTCCCTTTTATTGAGCATTTCCCTAGGTGCCAAACGGGGTGTCCCTGGGCCTTCACGCAAAGCGGGCCTGGGCCGCGAATTCAATGAATCCGCGGATTAAGAGATATTTCTGCAACCTCTGGCCATGCAGTACTTCTCTGACGCCCTAAGGATCGAGGCGCGCCTTTACGAGGCCCCTTGAGTCTCTTGGCTGCAGTTGACGTTGGAAGTTGAGCCAAGACCACTTTGTCTGTAGTGCTCCTTGGGACGCCGCGTGAGTTGACTGCCATTATCTTGTCTTTTCAAATAAATAGGAGGGAGAGAGGGTTGCTTTATATATACACCCATCCTTTTAGTTTGCTCTCACATCACGCTTCCCATATCCGGAGTTCTCCTTTCTTGGCATAACATGTTGAAAGCGAGGGTTGGGAAGAAAGAACTTTCTTCGCCGCAGAAGCGCCGTGTCCTCATGAGGTTTATAACAGTAAGGTATGGGCACAGGAAGCACAAGTTCAGGAGAGTACTCCACCTCCACCGAGGGGGAACGGCGTCTCTCCCTCTTTTAGTCAAAATCCGAAGCAGGCTCTGTTCATGCCGGCACTTTGGTATGTCAGAAGAAAGATTCTCCGCCATCAGCGCCTCTGCTTAGCAGCAGGCGAATATTTAGAGAAAGCCCCTCAGTTTCCCACTCCCTGCATCTTTCCTTCAACGGTGCCAGGCTCAAGTTGGGTTTCTTTGGCTGCCTGAGCTATGGGCATGTAAGAGCGCGGGGGAAGAATAAGGTCTCGGAGCTGTAGCCAACCTTTCCTCCGACATACCTCCTCGGCTTTCTCCAGCTTTCTTGTATCTTTCTTTTTCTTGCTTATGTAGTAAGCTTTGACGTAGGCTGATTCCAGCTTTTCATTGTACACTGTACTATTTCTTCGTTGTAATAAAAATGAAAATTGATTTACATGTTTTACGCGTTGATCTACTGGGCAATACAACTCTGTGAACGAATGTGCTCTATGTATGTGTTGCTTTGAGAATATTTGTAACAAAGCTACTTTGAAGCATAATCTAATCAACTCTCATCTATCAGCACTATCAGGCATTATATCGATAATTTGTAATAAATCAAACTTAGGAAACTGACCGGGGTAGCAGTTGTCTACTCTTGTGATAAACGCGCAAATGTCGCCCAAGAATGATGACCTCCTCACAATCAATCCGATCTATCGAATGGGAAGTAGGGTACTCCGATCGTGCTTTTGTGTATCTGGTTTTTCATTTGCGTATTTGGTTTCCCCATAGGCTTGAGTCCGAGGACCATGCAAGGCCTTGGTTCTGTCCAAAACTTGTAAGATTTCTTTTTTGTACTTGGTTTCCCCACAGGCTTGGGTCCGAGGACCATGCAAGGCCTTGGTTCTGTCCATTACTTTTAAGATGTCTTCTTTGTACTTGGTTTCCCCATAGGCTTGGGTCCGAGGACCATGCAAGGCCTTGGTTCTGTCCATTACTTGTAAGATTTCCTTTTTGTACTTGGTTTCCCCATAGGCTTGGGTCCGAGGACCATGCAAGGCCTTGGTTCTGTCCATTACTTTTAAGATTTCTTCTTTGTACTTGGTTTCCCCATAGGCTTGGGTCCGAGGACCAGGCAAGGCCTTGGTTCTGTCCATTACTTGTAAGATTTCTTCTTTGTACTTGGTTTCCCCATAGGCTTGGGTCCGAGGACCATGCAAGGCCTTGGTTCTGTCCATTACTTTTAAGATTTCTTCTTTGTACTTGGTTTCCCCATAGGCTTGGGTCCGAGGACCAGGCAAGGCCTTGGTTCTGTCCATTACTTGTAAGATTTCTTCTTTGTACTTGGTTTCCCCATAGGCTTGGGTCCGAGGACCATGCAAGGCCTTGGTTCTGTCCATTACTTGTAAGATTTCTTTTTTGTACTTGGTTTCCCCATAGGCTTGGATCCGAGGACCATGCAAGGCCTTGGTTCTGTCCATTACTTTTAAGATTTCTTCTTTGTACTTGGTTTCCCCATAGGCTTGGGTCCGAGGACCAGGCAAGGCCTTGGTTCTGTCCATTACTTGTAAGATTTCTTCTTTGTACTTGGTTTCCCCATAGGCTTAGGTCCGAGGACCATGCAAGGCCTTGGTTCTGTCCATTACTTGTAAGATTTCTTTTTTGTACTTGGTTTCCTCATAGGCTTGGGTCCGGGGACCATGCAAGGCCTTGGTTCTGTCCAAAACTGTCGAAGATCAGCCCCTAGACCATGGCGGGGGGATTTGGCCTGAAGCCGGAAGCCCCTAGAGCTGTCCGCGCTGTTGACACTGCAGAGCGTAGCCCCTAGCAAAAATTCGGGTCGGAGCAACAACTGCATGTCGCCGGAGATGGAGGAAATCCCACAAACCTCAGCTGGCTAGAGAGTTGACTCAAACGCCTCCTGTGCCAGCGCGCAAGCCTTTCCCACAGACGGCGCCAATTGTAAGGACACAAAATCTTTAACGGCCCGACAACGACGTTGGGCTCGCACACGGAAAGTCCCTCACAATAATATTTGTAGAGAGTGGGCTTGAAAGGCCAGCGTTGGATCACAGGGCGACATTTCGGGCCGGACTATAGGTGAACCAATATGAGCTAGAGCTTTGGGCTGGATATTCAGGCCCTTTAATCTTGTATCTAGGAGGATTTGGCTCCTCGGATCATGTCCGAGGAGTGATGGTGCTGTCCCCGGTTACCCGTCGGAGGGTTTTTATGTGGTGTCCGGCGTATATTATCCAGACATTTTCTTTCATCAAGTCTTTCTCAAGAAGCTAGATGGGAGAGAGCCCTCCCCTTTTGGTCACATAACATTCTCTTTTATACTAGCCTACATTCGTTGTCCTTCGTCCACGTGTAGGGTCAATCTTTCCAGGACAGATATCTGTCCCATCAGTCTAATCCCTGAATTGTGGGAGATGGTCCATAAAGCCTAAAAATCCGGCTCTGTTAGGTGCGGTGTCATGTCAATGAAGGGTATTAAGGACTATTTCCCTGAGATATTTTCTGATCTTTCAAGTTTGCCTGTATCCCATTTTCGTCAATGGGGTTCTGGGTTTTCCGAGGACTGAGCGGTCCTCGGACGTATCTTTGAACCACATCGGGCTCACTATTTTTGGGCTTGGGCCCTGGCCTCCTTTAGTTTGGGGCCTGTGGACTCCCTATAAGCGAGCGAGCCGGGCCCATAAACTATTGGGCCCCACAGTAACATTGGTTCAAAATTTATAATAAAAAAGAAAAAGAGCAACGTGGTTACAAATATATAAAAGATGGAGAAGGAGAAGGGGGAGGTGGAAAAATTGTGCGTAAAGCTTGGGGCAATTTTCTAAAAGGTAAAATAGACCTAAGCGTGTAATTGTTAATTGGTTAAATGCATTGCATGAAGTTTGTGTTCAAACTTATAAAGTTTGACTCTACAAACTTGCACATCCTTTTTTATTTTTTCATCCAGTCTCTTTTCTCTATTATTATTTTTTTTTTTTTTTGGGATAGAAATAAAGTCGTTTTTACTCGTTATTTTTTGAAAGTGCGTCATTTAAAAATAAAAAATAAAAAGATTTTTTGAAATCAAAGTGCATGTCGTTTTGAAAGTGCGTAGAGAAGGAGCTGCAAGTTTACCTTAATGCAGATAGCCAATTAATGAAGGATTTCAATGAGTTCCACACAAAACTTGCTGGACTGAATAGGTGAAATTCCAAACAAAATCTTATGAAGGGTTTTATCCAGATAATATGGCTTGACCAAGAATTAACTTAATTCAGGATTTTGTTGGACTTGAGAATATTGGAACCATTTCTTCATATTAATTGTAAGACCTTTTTTTTTTTTTTTTTTTTTTAGAATACTAAATATTTTTAACACACACACGGAGAGATGGGAAAAGGTTTTTAAAGAAACTTACAGTGATGTATATTCAAAATGGCTTAAATATTAATTGTAAGACTGAGTGGCGTTATTACTACTGTAAGATAATCTCTGGCACTCAATATTTATTCAAAAACATTAACTTTAAAAATGCTGCCTAGTCTTGGTTGTAACTTGTAAGAATTCAAGGCATATACATGTGGATTCAAATCTTCTAGATTTCCTAGAGTACTCTACAATGTAAAATTCTTTAAATCTCAACCTTTCTATTAAAATAAATGGTTAAGATGGTGACACATCAATTCACTTATACAATCTTAAATAAACGCCTTTCAACTTCTAGACTTATCTCTCAAATTTTTATTTAGTTTTTAGTTTTTAAATTATGGACTTATCTTTGTTACTTCTTTTTTAAGAAAAATCATCAACCCAAAAACAATGATCATTATAACTTAAGCATTTATCTCCATGTTTCTATCATTAAAAACTAAATAACAACCCAATCATTTTTCATCAGATGCTTTTTTCAAGGGTATAGCTTGCATCTAGCGTTGTTGGCAACAAGATCTTTAAAGTTGGTTCTAGATTCTTGAACCAGTAAAAAGCGTTTGCATCTCCATTTGAAGAGAATTGCTCAAGCTTATTATTCTAACTTGTTTCATCCTTGGGAGGATTAATCATCCCAATGTTGAAGATAAACCAGTATTAAGACTTGCTCTGGCTTGGGAGTCCACCTTGACGGCTTGACCTCATTGGTGCATTTCTTATTAAATGTTAACATTAATATTCATTTCTCGTAAATCATCAATTGAGGCAAGGAATTTTTTTTTTGAGTTCGCGATTTTATGGAAAAAGACAATTTAAAAAAAGAAGTTGAATGGTGTTAAGTTGCTAACGTCAACCCTTACTATACATTAAGTGTACTTTTTTGTATTTTAAGACTAATTTAGGGTTGTATTTATGAATGGATAACGTGGCAGCATCTTAAACATTAATTTTAAAAGAAATGTTGAGATTTAAAGAACTGTACATTGTAGAGTATCCTAAGAAATCTAGAGGATCTGAATCCATCAATAGTTATTGTGCATGAGTCAAGCAAATTGAGTTGAGCTTTGGTGTTCGTTTATTGTCCATTTGTAGTAACTTATTTTTATAGTGTTTATCAAAAGCTATATTTTTTTGGTAATTTTTATGTTAAATGTGTGACAAAAAATTAAAAACTAGTTTATTTGAAAAAAAAATTAAGTTAGATTATTTTTAAAAATTTGAGACATAAAGCATAAAGCAAAAAAAAAAAAAAAAAAAAAAATGCATTTTTACCCAAATAGACTCTTGAAATGCGAGAACAGTGGAGCAGAGTGTTAATTTTATCATCAAGAAAATTTGTAGTTTATAAATTTAAGTGTCAAAAACTGAAGGAAAAAGGAAACCTTGATTTTCTAGTTAGTGTTTGTATCCTGGAAGTCTTGCTCGTGCTGGGAACAACTCTTTAAGAAAAGATCTATAGTTTATGCGCATTCAATATTACACCAATGCAATAGGAGATATTGGAATTGTTACCGTATAGACAATGTGGATTTGTTTGCTGATGTTACCACAAATTTGGCGACAAGCATTGATTGTAAGTCTTGTAGATGAGGACCCACCATATTTTTGGGGCCCTTATTTAGATTCATTTGGATTCATATCAATTTTCTAAACTTAAAACAAAAGGTGCATTGTATTTTAGACGGTATTTTGATTTGTCATTAGTTATAAATCCCACTATGTTTACCTGTTTACAAAATTTGTGATAAATATTTCGTGGTCTATAGAGAAGAAAAAAGATAAAGAATGAGTGGTTATTTTCATTTTAAAATTTTATCTTTTCTTCTTATTGTTTTATCTAATAAATGCAAAAATCATAGGTGAATCCCTTCATGACTACCTTTGAGAAGCCAATGTTCATTTTGAAGTTGATATCATGGGATACTTTGTATGCAGGGAAGGGATCTAAAGGTGCCACACATAAAACTGCAGGATGAATTAACACAACAAATCCCTATTATTATTGATTAATAAATTGGTCATTAGTTGAATATATTCAAAACTGGTCATTAGTTGAATATACTCAAAATTTATAATGAATATACCCTTTGTATATGTATATCTATAATTTTTTATAAATTTTATTAAGTATTTGTGTATTTTACGATACACAATACAAAAAAATAAAAAGTCGATTCATAATACGATTCATGTTTTGACAACTATGATCTGAGCTTAATCGGTTTTTGTTGCTTTTAATTTAAGAAGTGTTACGTTCACAATATTTTCACAACAAATCTTATGTGGTAAGTTGTTACTAGTTCTAATTTAAACTCACTATTGAAATTAATTTTTTGCTCTTTAATAAAAACCAATAAGGCAGTAACAACCTACAACTTAGAATTTATTATGAAAATATTTTGTTATGTGTACATAGCATTTCTCTTTAAATTTCTACCATAAGTTAGGGATTGACTATGTAAGTCTTGTTTATGGGCCCTAGGTTCATTTGGTTACATATATCAATTTTCTAACTTGTGAAAGTGCAACTTATTTTAGACGGAAATTTGATTAGTCATTCAAAATTTAACAATATTTAAGAGAAAAGTTATGTGTACAACGTTTTTATAATATTTTCACAATTTCTAGGCGGTAAGATGTTACTTGCTTTTACTGGTTGACAAACTTAGCACATTACTCAATTAATGATAATTCACATTTTGAGATTTAGAATTAGTTCAATTTCGCCTAGTTTTTGTAGTTCCAATAAGGAGTACTAACTTGTAAACTCATGCATATGCATAAGTACATTTTAAAATATGCAATTAGATGAAATGATTATTTTTTATATAAAATATGAAAATACATTTTCATTGATAACAATTGAAATGATTTTTTATTTGTTTTAAATAAACTTATATGTTATATTTTCAAATATACAAACATTATATATGTTGTATATAAATTTGGTAAAACTTTAATATGCATTTTGTTATGCTTATTTGTAAATGTATTCCATGAATATGCATAACGCTACAGGCTAGTGTTTATTATGTATTGGATGGGCATGAACTTTAAAATTGTAGAGTACAAGGTTAATTTATCATCAAGAAAATCAGAAGTTCACGAATGTGCAAATGTCAAACCTAGCTAAGAACTTTGTTGCTCAATTGGCATCTTCTAGTGTTTCTAATAGAAAGTTGGAGACAACCAAAGTTTAAATCTCCTTACTGATTGTAACTGCTGAATTTTTTTTATTTTTAAAAAGGCGTCAAAATCTAAGATATTGATTTTCTTATTAGTGCCTATATCACGGAAGTCTTCCTTATGTGCTCGCACAATTTTCTCATAAAAGATCTAGCTATGATCAAATTCCTTCCCATACACACTAAAGCGTTAAATATACTACATTCTTTTTCTCCATCTGATTAGATACTGTGGAAATTGTCATCCAAGTTAATTGAAATATGTGATGCCCTGACCTATAATCTTTTCTAATCAGTACTAGTTTAAACAATTCAACATTCCTTTGATGAAATAGGTGATATTGGAATTCACAATGTATACAATGAGTTTGTTTGATGTTGTTAAATTGCTGTAGCTAGCTATTGAAAAGTCTAGTGTGATTAGTTCCAAAAGTCATGTGCTTTACGAGTGAATAAGTGAAATGATTATTTATAAAAAATGTGATTATTAACAATCCCTCCAGATATCAAACACTTAACAATTAATTCCTCTCACAGTGGCTGTTTGTCTTTAAATTTGCTTATTTTATGATCCATATATACTGAAAGATATTAGTAACCTGTTTTCTAATCTGTTACTTTTGCAGCTCTGTCAGTGATAATAAGATAAGTAAAAATGGAACAAGTGACTTTATCATACAAACAAAATAAGCATAGATTTTTTTTTTCTTTTAAAAAAGAAAAAAAGGCCATTGCTAGTCTTCATCCTTATAAGAATTGAAGCATAGATTAAATTTTCGTTATTTTTGACAAGCCTTTTTTAAAAAAAAATAAAAAATCCTTTATAATTTCTTATTTCGTGTTGGTTTAAATTGATATTTTTCTCGAGCTTCCAAAGCATGGGCTTTAGATAAGATGTTCAACTCTTATACTCCATGCATTGAATTTAAATCTTGTACATGGAACAAGTCAAGATAAGAATATTGTCCATTTTGATCAGCTATAGCTTCATTCGCTAGACACCAATTTTCTTCCTGCCAAAAGTCCAACTTATTTTAGATGTAAATTTCATTGATTATTATTTGTATGCAAAATTCAAAGATCATTAATGTATTACAATTCAAGGAGGAAATTTCTTCCCATGCACACTAACATTGTGTACACTCCAAATTTTTTCTACGTTTCGTAATGATATGTTGTGGAAAGTGTCATCCAAGTCCAATATGCTTGAGAGTTGTAGTTGAGACCATGGCCCAGAAGCTTTACTATTCAATTCTTTTGTGTGAAAAATTAAACATTCATTTGATGTGATAAGAGTTAATGGAATTTGACACCGTATACATTGGGGTTTGTTTAGTTGGCAAGTCATGTTCTTTAGTGTGAAATGTCTAGAATGGAAAAGTCTAGTATGATTAGTATAGTAGCATGCAAAGTTGTCTAGAATGGAAAAGTCTAGTATGATTAGTCTGGTGAAATCGCTATAGGTACTAAGAACTCTAGTATGATTAGTTGGCAAGTCATCTTCTTTAAGCGAGAAAAGTCTAGAATGGAAAGTCTAGTATGTTGTAACATTTATTCATTTTAATTATTTAATATTAAAATGCTCCAACAGTACCTATAGCAATTTCACCAAACCAATCACACTAGACTTTTCCATTCTAGACAATGCATGCTGCTATACTAATCATACTAGACTTTTCCATCCTAGACTTTTCCCTCTTAAAGAAGATGACTTGCCAACTAATCATACTAGAGTTCTTAGTACCTATAGCAATTTCACCAGACTAATCATACTAGATTTTTCCATTCTAGACAACTTTGCATGCTGCTATACTAATCATACTAGACTTTTCCATTCTAGACTTTTCACACTAAAGAAAATGACTTGCCAACTAAACAAACTCCAATGTATATGGTGTCAAATTCCATTAACTCCTATCACATCAAATGAATGTTTAATTTTTCACACAAAAGAATTGAATAGTAAAGCTTTTGGGCCATGGTTTCAACTACAACTCTCAAGCATATTGGACTTGGATGAAAAAATAAAAAAGGATGTGCAAGTTTGTAGAGTCAAACTTTATAAGTTTGTAGAGTCAAACTTTATAAGTTTGAACACAAACTTCATGCCTTGCATTTAACCAATTAACAATTACACGCTTAGGTCTATTTTACCTTTTAGAAAATTGCCCCAAGCTTTACGCACAATTTTTCCACCTCCCCCTTCTCCTTCTCCATCTTTTATTTATTTGTAACCACGTTGCTCTTTTTCTTTTTTATTATAAATTTTGAACCAATGTTACCAATCTTAATTCTTGTTTTTATAATTATTTGTAACCATTAAACAGGAACCTTATGGGACTTTTCTACACTTTCTTATGATGTTGATATTACAGCATGCCTTAAGGAAGCTTTCGAACTAGCTAGCTAAAATCATAATCTCATGGTTCTCAAAAAAAAAAAAAAAAAAAAAATCCTATTGTCATAAATATACATGTTTGCTGTAGACTTCCTCGTCTTTGGCAATAGTAAAAACAAAAAAAATCATAGCAACAATATATGAAAACATTGTAAAAGGGTGAAATGTAATGCTCAGTAATTGCAATTTCTGTAAACTAAAATGTGATGGCGTTGGAGATGTGCATAGCAACTAACAAGATTGATGGTGTATGTGGCTAGACCCAAAAAAGAAAAAGAAAAAAGCAAGCAGTGTGAGTAATACTCACTAAGAGTTTGAAATCTAAATGCAATTAATTGTTTAGGCCCACTTTCATTAATAGGTAATACTCTTTTTTTTTGTTAAAAAAAATAGGTCGCGGGTCCTACCTCGGCACGACCATAGTAGCATCCTATCCACTCTGGGCTAGACCCTATACTCTCAGCCCGTGAGAAACTCATTTATTATTCTTTGAATCATTTGGGATGGAGATGAAATATAAGGAGCACCAATATATAGTTAATTGTTAAGGCTCGAACCCAAGTTCTGAGACTTGCCGGCCTGGTATCTTACTAACTAGGCCACCCAAGTATTGGTATCAATAGGTAATACTCACTGACCAATGAATGATTCTTGGAAATATCTTTTTTTTTTTTTTTATAACTTTATTTTTATGAATGAGAATATTTGATCAAGACCACGTACAACTCATGGTTGAATAATAAAACCTCAATATCAGTGTAGTTTTCTACATTTTGTAACCAATGTTTTAAATACTATTTCGAACTCTGTTTTGGTTTGTCCATTGGAACAAAATATTTCTGTACCGACCTATTTCGATGTACCATTTTGAAGTTATTACTAATATATATATATATATATAGTAATATTACACCACCTAATAACTCGTATTTGAATTCATATTTTAAAAATCCCTCAATTGAATTATATGTTCTCTATGTCCTTAATATGCATACCAATTTTCATGTCAATCGGATGTTATTTATCATCTGGTTCACAAACTCATCTTTTATGTATTATTTTAAATTACAAAAACTTGAATTTAAATAATTGTTGATAACATGACTATTGATATTTGATGACCTTGAAATTTTAAGCATGGGAAGTATATGAATATAATGTAATCTAATGGTAAATTTATCAAAATTTACATCCAATAATAAGTTATTAAGTAATATAATATTTGTTAAAGTTATACATAATGTAACTTGAACCCAATTCCACACACACACACACACAAACCACATAGATAGGTTAGATATTTTTAGTGCTATAAATGAAACAAATGGATGATCTTTGGCAAAGAAATCACACAAAGAAAAAAAAAATTCATAAATTTGATTACCAGATCTAATCACATTTGGGTGGGTAGCTGAAACACTGTTGGTTCACATTCATTCTTCGGTGGAGAGGTAACCAGAGCATCACTGGTGGCTTTTTTTTGAGGCATGAGAGAGAGAGATTCTGAGGCATGTTCGGTTGGAAGAGAGAGAGTCAGAGAGAGTTTCTGAAATTTTTGAATAGGGGTAAGCGTGAAGAATAGAGAGAGGAGAAATTGAAAGAGCAGAGAAAAATGAGGGCTCACACGAATCGCTAACGTGTCTAATTGAGCTGTCCAATTCTTGAGTATTAGATCAATTGAATGGCTAGGATTAAAGTAATTACACACCGTGCAATACCCTAGGAATTGCAAGGTATATGAATCCACACTGTCCATAGTCCCCCACCCCTCACCCCCTCCCACTCAGTTTATGTGTCCCACATTCCACATGGCACTCTTATCTCGATCACTGTGCCTCCTAATGATGATGGCATTGGCAGGCACCGTAAGATCCTCACCTTTCGATCCTCTACTCTCTACGCTGTACACTCCTGCTCCTACTACTTCTTTTTATCGCCTATTATTATTATTATTATTATTATTATTCCTCACCACTAATACCCAGGCCTATCTATATGTGTGAGCTATATTGACACGAGAATAGCTTTTGTCTTTCTGTTCCGAGAGAGTCTATCTCTGACGCAAATTCAAATATGGAATCAGAATTGTCTCGGGCGGGGGCCATGACTGACTGACTCATGAGACTATCACACAGGTCTTTTGATTCATCGCCTTTCACCCACCCCGTAATCAACATCATTTCCTGAACCCCGAATCCATCCAAACTAAAACCTATATGTTAGTAGCAAATCATCAAGTAACTCATTTACATTTGGCAACGATCTTCAGTAGCAAATGTTGTTTTGTAAATCTGGTTGCCTAATTCTCTTTTCAAATTCTTGAACTTTGCCTCATTTAATTGAAGTAGATTCCTTTTTGAAAGAATTTAAATTAAATAATTTAAAACCTTGCTGATTAAAAGATTAGACATAATACTAATAGCGGCGTAATTATCTTTTCAAATTAGCTATAGATTCCTCGTATAAGAGTTAGGATTGCTCAAAAAAATCCATGTGCACCTAAATCCAAATATGGTCTTCATTTTACCAATTGTTTGTAACCGAGTATGCATTTTTTTTTTAATCAGGATATTGCTCCGCACTCCTCCAATACAGGCCAAAATATTCTCACAAAGTGTAGGAATTCATGCTCTAATTACCTCTTTACTGCAACACCAAATTCTTTGTGCCTCTTCACAAATC
The DNA here is from genome assembly GCF_932294415.1 of Quercus robur. Classification (NCBI taxonomy): domain Eukaryota; kingdom Viridiplantae; phylum Streptophyta; class Magnoliopsida; order Fagales; family Fagaceae; genus Quercus; species Quercus robur. The sequence continues at coordinate 19,231,289 of NC_065537.1, forward strand.
CATAATACATGCATCATGTTAACATTATTAGGGACATGCAGGTAGAACGTTATGACATGCTTTCCATGCAAACATCTTAACATTATTAGGGACCTTTACTTTCCAAATTGAGCACCAAACCATCTCCACTGCAATTTTATTGGAGCTTCCAATAAAATTTACAACAAATTAATACGCATTGATAAATAACAACATACTGAAATAGAAAGATTTCCTAGATAATTTTGAAAGAAATACCAGGAGATGGTTTCAATAAACTATTAATCATGGACAAAGGAAGGAAGCTATTAAATTATTTGAATTCTGAGCTCATTAGGACTTGGTGAATAATGGCTCACTAGCTCGTCACTAACTCATCAGACAATTCGAAGTGGTAAGTTGACAAGAAGGAAATGTCGTGTAGCAAATGTATTACTATTAATAAATTCATAAGTTCTGTCACCTATTAGAAATTTCAGCAATCCAACCTTTACTTAATGTAACGAAGATAGGAACAGTGAAAAGCAAACTCATTAGAACCATAGGTATAGAACTCAAGATTGAATTTTAACACCCCTATCTACCCTGCCTACGAGAATTATTTTGAATGAATAAGATGTATGTAGATTATTACTGCACAGAGTTCTAGTAATAACACAATCAACATAATTAAAACTAAGTGTTGGTTTATACCCATAATATTATCGGGGACTATAATACCTAGTACCACAACAATAATAAAAATCTATACAAACTCACAAGATTTTCATGTTTGTTAAGCATATTTAATTTAAGAAATCACATATCCTAGATACAAACAACAATATTCAAAGCACAAACCCAACATATATGGTGTGTTAAACATATTCATTTATAACAGTTCATCAGAAAAACTCAATTATTCGTCTTTTCCAACACCTCACTGTGCAAAGATGAATCAAGTATGGCTTTGTTTTGGAACTCTGTTCAACCTCACCTCCTAGCTCATTCTAGAGCTAATTAAGTGACATTGTTGGACTTCTTGAGTTCCCAATTAAACCAACAGAAGATTCATCTAACTTAAGATCTCTCAATCCAACATCTTTCCCCTACTTATAAAACAAAACTGGAGTAGCACTGAACTTTGTTGATAAAGAACAGTATATGCAAAAAGGAAAACATTCTATGAGACAAAGGGTCTCATTACAAAGCCTGGGCAATACGGAAATATCTTGACAATGAGTGGAAAACAAATTTTGCTAGAGGATTGGAAATACCGATCTCAAATGTCAGATAATGCATAATGCTATCAATAAATTTGAGCAGGCTAATACATAGCAGTGATGATCTAAGACATTGCATTTCCTTGCATGTTAAGGGCACGAACTCCTTTCAAAATTATATTGCAATTGAATTAAAAGAGCACGATGAGAAATATAATATGCAAGGAGGTGAGAATACATGAAAGGTATTTTTTTTCATACTTGATGCACTTGCCACACCTACCAACCTCAAATTTCAGCCCCTTGGCCTTGGTCACCAACTTGGCCGAGCCCTTTTGAAACCTCAGAAGGGAGAAGAGAGGCCTGGGTGATAAGGGGCAACTCAGGAAGCACTGGTGCAAGGGCAGCGGGAGGTGGGAGCTCAGCCAAGACTTCGCGAATATTTGGAGGGAAGTAGAAATTCCCGGGCTGCCTCCACTCCAAGTCGGTAGGGACTCCTGCAAGGTTGAGGGCTTCCAACCATACTTCCTTGCAGTAGTCCCTGTAGACCTTGGCCAGCTCCTCCACCAGTCGGATCTTGGTTTCGTACACTCCAAGCTCGTAGGATGCTTGTTGCGAGGCCTTCGTGGCTTCTTTGATTGTCCGAGCTTTAGCTTTGGCTTTCTCCAACTCTACCTTCAGCTCCAGGACCTACTGCTTCTCTGCTTCTTACATTGGTCCTTATCCTGGTCCTAGACATTTTACAGGCTGGTGTAACACCCCGATCCAATTTTTATAATTAAACTATGTGTTTAAGTGGTTAAGTATTATTAATATTTTAAGCCACTTACTTACAAAAATTAATATAAGAGTATTTAATAAACATATTATTTTATAATGCCATTGAATAAGAATTGTAAAGATTATACATAACTGAATTGCTATCGGTATTTTAAATATATACTAAGCATGTACAAAATTATATTAAGTGGTTTAAGTTATTTGATATATAATTGTTGGTGTTTAATTAAGTGTATAAATGTAAGGGTTTATATGCAAAATTATTTTGTTATTTGGGCCTTTCTAGAATGTAGAACTATGGGAGGGTGAAATGTATAAATACTAAAAGTTGAAAAGGTAAGTTATCCTTTCTTTCCTAGCAATACACGTGAATCACCCAAGATATTTTGTTGGACTTCTTGGCTGCACCAGAAATTTCCCTTGGTCATTCTTGCTTTACTTCTTTGTTTTATTCCTTCTTTGTTCTTATTGGTTGCACCTTTATCTCTTCTTTGACTTTCTCAAAGAACGAAGACTCAAGAAACTCTTTTGCTCCCATTTCCCACGGATCAATGCAAATCAGAAATTTGCACCTCACTTTTCTCTCTTTTGTCTCAAGGAAAGTGCTAGGAAGCTCCCTTGAGTCTTTCTCTTGAGTCCAAGGGTTCACACACCAAAAGAAAGAAAATTCTCTCAACTCTTCTCTCCCTTTCATTCCCACGGGTCCTAAACCAAAAGAAAGAAAATTCTCTCAAGCTCTCCACCTCTCATAATTTTGGGTCCAGCCACTAGGAAATGGGGAAATTCTTCCATGCAAGAGTGATTCTATTTCTCCTTGGAATCAGAAATTTGGTAAGGGTCTAGCTACTCTCACCTTAGAATCCATAATTTCTTCATGGAATCTTAAGAAGTTGGTTTTGTGGTTTGTAAAATTGGAAAGCTTGTAAGTCTATATATATATATATATATATATATGCTGTTTTAAGAAGCTTTGAAGTTGTGTTGATGATTTGTTGAAGGTAGATTAGGATTTTTATTAATTAATGATTTTGTATGATTAAGGAAGTAAGAAAAAGTTAGGATGAGTATTTTTGATGCTGCTGCTGGGATTTTTGGTTGTGCTTATTTTGCTCTAAATGGTTAAATGACTGTGTTTAAGTGTTTTATAACATGTCTTATGAGTGTATAAAAATCCCCATATGAAAATACCATTCTTTGGTAATTGTTTGTGAATTTACGAGAAAAACGTTGCAAAGCTGTCACTGTGACAGATTCTGTGTTCATGCATGATAAATTATGTATTAAATTTTATATAGTGAATTTGGATGCTAGGGATGATTCCTATGAAACCTAAGACACTTGTGGTTGTTATTGAATTGGTCTCACAGAATTTGGATTAATATAAAAATAATGGTTTAATTTTTAAGTTGCAAGAAATTCTGTCAGGGCAGATTTGAGTATGCTGTCTTGTGTGATTTTTAGTAAATCATGGGTTTATGTTTTGACTCCGAAATTTTTATGGTATATACTGGACATATAGGGGAGTAGTTCTGTAAATTTTCATGACAATTGGATGTGTTTGAGCAGCCCGTTTGTATTTTACAAATGGAGCCTATGCTGCTGGAATAGAACAGTGAATAGTAAGGGACATGCCTAACTTTGTGGATTTAATTATCAAGTTAGGGTGAATGTTTTGAGCTATAATTTGATATGCTTATCTTTTGGTATGTTTCAATCATAGATTAATTTTGTGTAACTTGTTTTGAGGTTTAGTACCCAAAGGAAGGGGTTGTAAACCATGGGATGGTTGTATGTATGAAGCTGTTTTGCCCGACGTGTTGTATGTTATCATATGAATCTATATAGTTACATGATCATGCTTAAAAGATTTTATATTTATGCATGCATTATTGCCCTAACCTTAAAGCACCTTTTGAAATAAAGTTAGCTCTTTTAGAGATATGGGATTAATATAAGAATGTTGGTTTCTCTAGGATTTTGTACTTGTTGTTGATGAATGTATTTTTTTGTTTGTGGGAACCTCGTTGAGGTGGGATTAGGATTTCCTTAATTCTAAGAAATAGGCTTTGAGATGAATGTGAAGTTTATGGTAAAGAATTATGGATAGTAATAAGCTTTGATTTATGGTTTAGGTGTTACCAGTATCCAAGTCTAAGCTCCTTCGACTTTAGGCTCTTGGTTCCTCTGCTTTCAGGTAAGGGATAAGTTATATGGGCATTTGGTAAGTCATGAGGTTATTTTAAAGTATATTATGCATTAAAATGTTTTTTATTAGAGATATGACATGTAATCATTATTCTGACAAAGATATGTTCGTGAGCTTTCGAAACCCCATGTATATGATTTCTGCATATTGATGCTATTACTGATTCCACGAACATGATGTTTAATGAAAAGAATGGAAATGTTATGATTATGAAATGTTATGTAAAAGAAGAAATTTCAGTATGATGTAAAGTATGAAATGTTTTCGGGTTATGTCCTCTGGTAATCTGAACTCGGCTAGTAGGGGTTAATTACTAGCTTTCCATGGAAATATGTTATCTGTTTGGCCATTTAAAGTAGAGGAAATGGGGCTGCCCGTAACTCTAGGCCATTTAAAGTAGAGGAAATGGGGTTGCCCGTAACTCTAATCTGATTAAGGCCTTCTCCCCAATGTGTACGGACGGCGGGGAGGAACAAAACCTGGAGGGGATGTGCCATCAGGCCTCCCAAAGGGGACAATATCATACACACGGGGGCACCAAATGTGATGAGGCCTTCTCTGTACAGCTTATCAGATATGGACTAACCAATATGATATGAACAGCTATGTTATGTTATTAATCATGAGAGAATTATTTTGTTTAAATGCATTATGAAAAGTTAAAAGCTCTCATGAAAATAAGAAGTTTTTGATGAAAAGAAAGCTGTTCATTAAAGATAAAGTTTCTGATGAAAGTGCAGGTTATGTTTAAAAGTTATCAGATATCTGTTTTTATGAAACGTTAAGTTTTATTATCATGAAAGTTATAGTATTCTATGAGAAGAAGTTTATAAAGAAAAGTTTTCTTATTAGTCAAGTTGTTTCTAGCTTAATACAAAGTTGCCGATTATTTGATTTAAGTTAAAATAATTATCTTGTAATGAGAATATATGTATGGCGACTTTGTAGGAAGTGAAAGAAGTTTAATCTGGAAGGTTTTGATAATATTAAACTGATAAGAAAAAGGAGAACAATTATTTTCTATGAAGAGCGTATACTATTATTATGAATAGTATTAAATACTATGCATGAAAAGATGTTCTCCTATTCGAATATTCATAGAATGAAATGATCTGATTTACATGCATCCTTATTGAATTCTCATATATCTTACCTTTACTGAGCTGTGTAGCTCACCCCTTCCACTCTTTCAGTTAGCAGGTTTTATTTTGGAGCAGAGGGAGCCTTAGTCGAGTTTTGGAAGGAGCTGGTTTAGTTTTATATGTATAGATCCTAAATTAGCATTCTGACGTTTAGCTTTATAGTTATTGTGTATTTTAGGATCAAATGAAAGTTGTGTATACCATAAAGTATCAAGCGATGTATTATGTAAAAGTGTAGAAATTAAATGATTGGTGGATTATGTTATTCTTTGGAGTACAATGTAGATGCTCTGAATGTCAAGTGAAAGGTTATATAATTTAAGTAAAGGAACAAGGATTGAAAAGAAAAAGAAAGCTTTTGGTGAAAGTTTTGTAAAAGTTAAGTGGTTCTTGTTAATATCAGGTTTAGGCTTGATATTAGCATGCCGGTCATGGTCACAAATCCGGGTATCGGGTTTGGGGCGTGACACTGGTCTCTCCTCGGTAGCCAACTTAGTGGTAAGTTCCTGGTTCTTCTGTTTGGCAGCATCCAAGGCCCTGTTGGCCTTGGCACGGAGATTGGCCTCAACCCTTATTTCATTTCAGGCATCTTTGACCCACTCCTCGGCTACAAAAACCTCCTGGATAGCTTGCGTATGGGTAACAGAGGACTACGTTAAAATTATAAAATAAAATAAAATAAAAAGAATGGAAGAAGGAAAACCATTCTTATTAGAGTATGTTGGGGAGCTCACTAGGGCTAGGTCCCTCTTCAGGGATAGGAAAAACTCTAGTTGTCGCATGTGCTTTAATGCATCCATGTCTTTAGGGAGAAGGAGAGGACACTCCAGAGCCTCGGCCACATGATAGGAGTGGCCTCTCTGGAACTCCCTGATAGGAGTTCCAGGGCACTACTACACCATCCAACTCCAACTTGGGGTTCCAAGTTGGATGGCGCACGACGGCTGCATGCTCAATCTCCCTGCTGTCCACTGAAGAGGCCCGCCCCTTGTCCTTAGCTATCTTTTGCTGTTTAGGCTTCTTCTCGGGGACCAATTCCCCCTCCTCGATAGTCTCCTTCTCTTTCCTTTTTTTCTTCAGATTTGAGTTGGGGAGTAGGCCAACCGTGGAAAGAGGAGGGGGAAGGGGAAGGGTGGGAGGGAGCTGGGATCTTGAGGCATCCTTAGGGCTTGCCCCCCTAGCCTTGAGGAGATCGTGCAACCCTTTCTTTTTATTTTCCAGTGGCATCTCGTCTTCTTCCTCAGATTCGTTGTCTACGCATGCAACAATGAGTTTGGGAGAACAAGCAACGGAGTATCTATCTAGCTTGCCCTCGGAATCTGGGAACAGGATTACAGGTTCTCCCTGTTCTTCTCTGTCCTCTTCAAGGTGAATCTGGTCTATCTCGGTCTCAAGGGACAGGCGTGAAGAAGCAATCTCTTCCCTCGGAGTCGCTGGTTTAGGGAGAGCTCGTTGTAAGGGTAGCTCAATTGGCACGATGTCTTTTCGGGCAAGGAACCCAGGAATAGAGACGTCTATTTGGTGTAACTGAGGATCGCCTGCCCTGATTGTGTGGCCTACTTCCTGGAAAATGTTTGATTAAGGCTCGAAGTCCAAGATGAGGTGGACTGCTCCCAACTGCCTATCCTCGCTCACGAACACTTCGAACCTTAGAAATCTATTGAGGTCTGGGACGTTGACCAAACCGAGACGGGGCGTTACATGCTTTTTATCTGCAAAAACAGCCGAGGAGCAAATCATAGTCAAACCAATAAAACCCATCATTAGAGGGAAATGAAACACTAAGGGGAAGAGTAACAAAGCTAAAAGAACTAAATCCCATGTCAAGGGACCTAACCCTAGGTTACCCACCTGGTTCTCCCTCCCGAGTTGGGTAGTGAAGATCGTCGTGCCATTCCCTAGAGGCGATTAAGTAGTCGTCCTTCATGCCCTTGTTGGACTTGGGAAGACACAATACAAGCCTAACAATGAAGGACCTAGACTTGAGGTAATAGCTCGAGTTAGCAAGTGAATGGCACTCGTACATATGGACGACGTCATGCCAGGTGAGCTTCAAACCCATTTGCTCGTTAAGAGCATCGACGCTACCCAAGACTGTAAATAGGTTGGGCGCACACTAGTGAGGGCACAACCTATAGTTGATTAGGTAGTCTCGCGTTACCCTACCCATAGGAAGTGTCATTCCTCTTCTATGAAAGTGATCATAGGAATGACAACCTCCCCTTCGTTTCTATCTGTAACTATTCGGTTTGGAGCACAATACCGCAAGGCTACTCCCTATGGAATATGGTACTTAGCCCTGAAGCCCTCCATACCGGCAGGAGAGTCTACAAGGTGCTTAAATCTACCCATCTAGGCAAGCTAAAGGGATGTGAAAGAAGTTTTCAAGGAAAGGAAGCAAAGAATAGAAGGCCGAGGAGAAAAGAACCTAAAGAAGAAGGAACTTACGAGAATAAGCACGTGTGTTGATCCCTGAACCTCTTAAAGATTTAAAAAATTTTTAAGAAAAGGACTTGGAAGATTTAGAAACTTGGGAAGTCTTGGAGGTTTGAGAGTTTGGAACTTCTGGAGAGCTTGAAAATTTGTAAAATGAGGAGAAATAACTCCCCCTAGGCACCTTATATAGAAGGTGGAATTGAGTGGGAGTTATCCTGCCTAAAATTCAAGGAGAAAAGCCAGCTTTAGGATCTGTATCTCACTGTAGGATGCAGGGAACAATGCGCCACTTGGAGCATTTAATGTGACATTGTGGACTCTGAAGTGTTAGGTACAATTACGGGACGAGCGAAGCAATGCTCTCACGTGTGGAAATCAGAGAAACAAATGGATTTAATTCTCCAAAGTCAAAACCCCATTTTTCTCCTCAGATAAACCCCATTTTTCTCCTCAGATAGGAGGAGAAAATCGAAATTTTGAGGGGCTATTGTAGGGACAAGGGACCCAAAAATATATGTTGGGCCTTGGGCTTGGCCAAGGAGGCTCAATGGTCTGAGGACAGATTAATAGTAAGGAAAATGTAAGACTTTGAACTTCACGAGCAAGTTATGACTGTGAAAGATGGGGGAAGTATGCCGAGAAGGCGTATCTCCTTAGCTAACGAGGTGGAGGTCAGAAAGTGCATTCTATTGTCCAAAGTGACGTTCCAGGAAGTTTTATTGATGAGGATATGCTTTGTGAACGTACAGGACAAGTGAGAGCTGGGAAATATCTAAGGGAAAGTTGCTACCGCTGCATTAAATGCTTTGTAACTAACTCTCTGGTTGCATTAATGAGGAAGTGATATCTGAACAATGCTTTTTAGCCTTATAGCTACCCCCAAAGACTTCAGGAGGGTGCTGATGGGACAAGAAGCAACACAAGCAATCTAATGTCCACGTGGAGGGTAGAGATAAGAAGGGAGATGTAGTATAAAATAGGAAGGAGGTCCTAAGAGAAAGGGATTGAGAAATTGAGAGAAAAATATTGTAGCAATCAAGAGTGGAACTTGTAATCAAACTTGAGAATCAATATATAAGAATTGTTCTCCTCAGACTGTGCCAAGGAAGATTTTCTTTAGATTAAACCAATTTATCTTCATTTTCTTGTCATCTGGATCCACTTTACTTGTTGTTTGACTCATTAAAGCCTAGTTTTCCAACCCACTCTTTACAAATTCATTGTATTGGGCTCTTTGGGCCTAAGTTCATACATCCTTTGGGCTTGGGAGCCAAATTGTGTCCGTACAATTATATTAACTAGACTTAAGTGTATTAGACTATTAGTTGCAAAGTCATTCAATTTTCCTTATACCCTTTTGCTTTTAATAATAATAATAATAATAATTTCCTGTTGGTATTAGCGGATAGGCAAGAAAATAAAATTCAAAGAAAATAGTAGACAGTTTTTCACACACTAGATATTGTTTGCTTACGTGCTGAAACCAAGTGCTAGTACATGCAATGATACAAACACAAAAAATGCATGCAAGCCAATACTTGGTTGTCTTAGTTGAACTCTCATTTTTATATATGATTATACAACCACCACTCGTGTCAAAATATTGGAGCACACATACACGTTATTGTGTAAAAATATTTCATAATTGCAAGGTGAAAAGTTGTTATTAGTAGAAGATGAAGTAATATTAGTGAGGAACACTCTTGCCTAGTTGCCTTAACTTTTTCACCTATGCGGTTTCTCATGCCACCCTATTGTTGTTATAATAAAAGTTGATGTTTTTAGCTGACAATGTTGGATCTAAAGGCTCCAGCCCTTGGCTCATATTATTAGCTATTCAAATCAATACATAACATGTAGCAGCATATCGTACAAAGTTTGATTCCACTGCTTGTTGGATAGAAAATCTTTGTATGTATTCAACATAATTTTAACTCACTAACTTGAGCTTTGAATATTAAGAGATGATATCCTAAGTGGCCACTGTCTGCTAAATCATAGACCAAACAATTTGTGCTAACAGAGTAATTGACAATAGGTAAAGAGATGAACACTTGTTTCGTTGGTAGGATATTCCAAGCTATCTCTAGATAAAACCCTTAAGTCACATTTAAATAAACTATCGATTATTTAAATGTGAGAATAACACTTTTTAATTTAAGCATAAGTGGTTTTCAGGGACTTTTGCTTGAAAAAAATTATAGAGACTATGAAGTAAATAATAATAATGGTAAATTATATTTTGTCTCTTTCAGTTTTGGGGTTGTTACCTATTTAGTCTTTAATTAAAGTTTTATTTTCTAGTACTTTAGTACCTGAAGTTGTCTTTATTATTAATGTAGACCTTCCAAATAAGTCTAACTGTGATCCCTTAAATATTACATGCAAGCTTAAAAACAACATTAAGTTCCTAAAAACTTCTATACCAAAAAAAAAAAAAAAAAAAAAAAAAGGTTCCTTTAAACTTCATTCATATTAGCAAGATAGCAACTTTGAAAAATTTTTTTTTTTTTTTTTTTTTTTTTTGCTTTTATTAAAAACATATTTAGTCCAAGGGATTAAAATGAACCCCTTGAGCTAGTAATATATATATAATATGAGGTACAAAGCACATTTTCCGTTCTTTGCTTTGCGCATGCTAGTTTGAAATACACTTCTTTCACTATCTTCTTTGTACTTGTTTGGAATCTTTCTCTTGGTATGAGCTAGGTTTGAAACCCTACTTTTTGGTCTACCTCCTCGCCAAACCTTTTTCCCGATCAGTCATTCGTTACACTCTTATTTCCTAACTTTGACCCTAGTGTGTGGTTAAATCACCTCACTAGGAAAGACAATCTAGATATATTGAGACTAGAAGCTCTCGAATAAACAACCTAAGGGAGGTCCTTTCTTGGCTTAGGTGTGAAGATACTTGTGACATTGGCAGAGTGGGTCTCTTGAGAAGAAGAGACATTGGATCTTGATCTTTTGCTAAGGTATTATTGATTTTTTTTTTTAATAACTTTTGACTCCCTACAATACAAATTTGAACACCTTGACCCTATTTTTTTTTTTTTTAAACCTAGCTGAAATAAGTTTGAATATGATCCTTTTAATAACATCTTAACCTTTTTAAATACACACATACAAAAAAGCCCAACAACAATTTGATCTAAAATCTAGAAAATAAAAAAATAAAAATGTTTAGTAAGCCTAACAACAAAAGTAGAAATTTGTTGATCTTAAAACTCAAAAAAAAAAAAAAAAAAAGAAAGAAAAAAAGACCCATTTAGATCTCACCAAATTTAAAAGAACATAACTCATAGGATTTGCTAATAAATTTATCATGCAATGATTTCAAAATATAAAACCTCATAAAAAGCAATTGTAAAATTTCATTTATTTGCTTTTCTTTTTTGTAATGTTAATATATTTGTTGATGCTCATTTTGGGAAGCCCAATAGAAGGAAGAAGCCCAGCAACATGGGCAGAAAAGAGTTAGTAAGTGGATAGAAAAAAAGCATTAAGCCCAAGTGATAGGAATAATGGATCATAGGCCCATATAATAAACAAATGGGCCTTGAGGAAGCAAAGGGGCCTAAAGGAGCCCGGAGAGAGAGAGGTAGCAAACCCATGGGCAACATGTGATGTAGAAAACTGAGAATGGGCCACAACGAGCTCGAAGTAATGCAAGCAAAGAAAGTAAAGGGTTGATGGCAAGCCTATGAGCCCTAATGATAAAGGATAAGGTAATTGGGTCAGGAAAGCCCAAAGGAGTTAATAAAAGCCCATGAGAATGCAAAGTTAGAAAAAGGCCCAAGGAAAGCTAGTAGGCCAAGGATGCCCAAGAGGAAATAAATGGGACAAAAGAGCCCACAAGCAATGTAATACAAAGCCCAAATGACCATATTGAGTCATTGAGAGAAGAATAAGTAACAGGCCCAAAGAGGCCTAGTAGGCTGGGGTCAAATAACATCATAGCAGGAATGACAGAGTGGTATGACAGGAAATGGTAGCAAGATTGCAGAAATGAGCAAAAGAGTAGGCTGAAGGAAGAAAAGCCCACAATCAAGCAAAGCTTGGCCCCTAAAGGGAGTGGGCCATAAAGAATGGGGAATCAGAAAATAGCTCATGTCATAAAAAGTTAAGCATGGGCAGCAGAATGTACAGACGAGCCTCTAGACCACGGTAAACGTAGCGGGCAAGTTTTGGGCATGCACAGAAGTAGAGCACGCGCAAGGCCCAGATTTCACCAACCTGTACCCAGCCAATACAAGAGGTGGTGAGTCATTGGGTCAGAGGTAAGAGGGCATGGTTTAGCGGTGGGGAGAGGAGAAAACCTATTCTGAGGTTCCTGCTCAGGCTCTTTTAGGGGAAATGTCTTGCTTGGATGACATACCGTCCAAAAGAAATAAGGATGAGTTGGAACCACTAGGTGCATGCCATGAAGGATAGGGAGAGAGAGAGCACCCACACCATAGCAGGTAAGAGTGCCACGGCAAACAAACAAACAAAATAGTTTTCTTTGTCTAGTGATGGGGAGTGACACAGCTAGCACAGGTAAGTGGTGGTGGCTAAGCGACTCACAAACCAGTGGTGGTCAGCAAGGACACCCAAACCAGATAAAAGTAGTTAAGGGCTAAAATGGTAAAAGCCAGTCATGGCAGGCATTATATAATGGACCCTTGCAGTGCATAGTGAAAGGGGGAAGATCACGGTAATAGCAACTTCTAGGAGAAAATATCACAACATAGAAGCAAGCAATGAGAAAAGAAGAGAAAAGGAAAAAGAAAAGAAAAATTAGAAATAACGAAAGAAAACAGGGAGATAGAATGGCAGACATGCACCAATAGGTTAATCTCCTCTCTCCCTCTAAAAGCCCTACTCTCTACCAAAGGCAAAGAATTCTTTTGGGCACAAGTCATTCAAGTCCGCTTCCCTCAAAGTGATTAATTATTACGACAGGATTTTCCCTAGGAGATTATTCACATTGAGGAAAACGATTCCCTCCTTGGTCTTGATCCTGTGACATAACTTAGCATGACAGATTGATTTTTTTCTTTCTTTTGATAACTCATGTCTTACCTATTTATTTCCACCATTTTCTTTACAAGGTGTTTCTTATCATTGTGATTATCATTTTAATTGGGGATCATTTGTTCACTTTGTCTAATGACAAAATTACTTTCTATTATTATTATTATCATGACTGCTTGCCATGACTCATCCGAAGTAGCTCCGCCTGCCATGGTTATGTAAACAAAGTTCTTGGTAAATGAGGCATAGTTTGTGCATAAGTCGGACTAAAGTGAGTTGCAGTTGGACCGGCCTCAACATCCTTACCCAGAACACTTGGGCCCAGTACAACAGGAGGCAGCCTAGCCCAACATTGCAAAAAGACCCACCATAATATTCAAGTTTTCTTTTGTTTTAACTCTTGTATAATTTATGTTTCTTATTGGACCCAATAAAAAAATGGACAAAATTTAATTACAAAAATGGTTGTAGCCTAACGCTACAGCCTTACTCAATAAAAAACATTACTACGTATTTTGAAAATCTAACCGTTGAATTGCGTGTTCTTTACGTTCTTAATACAAATGTCAAATTTTGTGTTAATCAAATATTATTCACTATATGATCTATAAGCTTATGTTTTATGCGTAATTTTAAATTACAAAAACTTGTAATTAAAACAATTTATTGATAACATAGCTATTGATTTTTAATTTTCTAGAAATTTTGCAAGCATGAAGAATATAAGAAGAATATGTAATTCAATGGTGGATTTGTCAAAATTCACCTCCAATAAAAAATATTAAGTAAGGTTGTAACTTTAGGCTACAACTAATTTTGTAGCTAAATTTTGTCCCAAAAAAAAAAAAAAAAAAACCTAAAATACCACCACCATTGTTGCTTGTACCAAATCTTTGCCTCTATGCCCACATCCAAACCACAAAATTACCACAAAAAGTTCCCCTTAAAACACCTATTAACTTCATAAATATTCGTTGTTTGAATCATCTAGCTGTCATAAACTACAAATGTATTCACCTACTGTGTTAGAGGGATCATACTGGTGTTAATCATAAAGGGTTATATTTTGGAACATCTTCTTTTCAATCTAGAGTGAGTTACTGCAATTCAAAAAATTGTGCTATATTGAGTTATGTGTTTGGAATTTAGATGCCTTTAGGGAATATAATGTGGTGGGCCTTTTTTGCGATGTTGGGCTGGGTTGCCTCCTACGGTATTTGGCCCAAATGTTCTGAGTAAGGGAGTCGGGACCGGTCCAATTGTAACTCACTTTTGTCTGGCTTGTGCACAAACTATGCCCCATTCACCAGAGTTTAGTCACAGACCCATGGCAGACAGAATCACTGTGAGTAAGTTATGGCAGACAGATATAATAAAGATGATATAAGAAACACAATCACAACTTTTAGCCACAATAAATGAAAGTGAGCAACAAAAGACTCTCTTGTACACAGAATAAGCTATGTGAAGGATAAAAAAGAGAGTTAGCAAAAATCAAAGCGTTAGTCTGCCATGCCAAGTAATATACGGGGTTGAAACCAAGAAGGGAAAAACCATTCCTTCAACGCGAGTAATCTCTGAGGGGAAATTAATTGCTTTGAGAGAACAGGCCTAAATGGTCCATGCCCAAATGTAGATCTTTTGCCTTTAATAGAGAGCAAGGCTATTGAGGGAGAGAGGAAATCAACCTATTGGTGCATGTCTACTGTTCTAAACTCTCTGTTTTTTCTTTTCCTCTCCTTCCTACTTTGTAGTTTTCTTTTTATTTTTGTTTTACTTCCTTTCCTTCCTAATGCTTTGGGTTATGTTTTTCTCTAGAAATTCCTATTACCCGTTTTCGAATCCCCTTCTCAGTGCACAGCAAGAGGTCTTTTATAGAGCCTGCCATGACTTGTATTTATTGTTTTAGCCCTTAACTGCCTTTGTCTGGTGTGGGTGTCCTTACCGACCACTTACTGGTCATCAGTGGTTCAGCCACCACCACTTACCTGTGCTGGCTGTGCTGCTCCCCTCTGCCAGACAAAGAATGCTATTTTGTTTGTTTGTTTATTTGCTTACTGTGGCTTTTTCTACCCGTTACAGTGTGTGTGCTCTCTCTCTCTCTATCTCTCATGGCATGCACTTGATGGTTCCAACTCATCCTTACTTCTTTTAGGTGGCATGTCATCCCAACATGATATTTCTCCCAAAAGAGCCTGAGCAATAACCCCATAATATGTTTTTTTTTTATTCCTCTCCCCACCGCCAGATCATGCCCTCTGACCCATGACCCACCACTTCCTATATTGGCTGGGTACAGGCTGGTGGTGTCTGGGTCTTGCGCGTGCTTCACCTTTTTTGTCTGTTGCTCATGCATTTGCCATGATCCGGAGATTGATCTATACGTTCTACTCTGCACTTTTGGCTTCTTATGGCGTGTGTTGTTTTCTGATCTGCCATTCTTTATGCCTTGCTTCTTTTGGGGATTGGGCCTTGTTGGATCATGGGTCTTCCTTCCCCCGGTCTATTTCGTGTTCACTCTGTGGACTTGTTAGCATTTTCATGCCGTACCACTCTGCTATTCCTGCTGTAGTGTTGCTTGACTCAATCCTGTTAGGCCTCTTTGGGCTTGATGTTTATTTCCCTCCCAGTGACTCAGTGTATTCACTAGGCTTTTTCTTACACTGTTTGCGGGCTCCTGTGTCCCATTTTCCTCTTGGGCATCCTTGGCCTATTTGATTTCATTAGGCTTCCTAGGCCCTTTTCCAATCCTACTTTCCCATGGGCCTTTACTAACTCTCTTGACCTTTCCTGGCCCAATTACTTTATACTTCATCCTTGGGACTAATGGGTCTTCCATTAGCCCCTTACTTTCTTTACTTATATTACTTTGGGCATGCTGTGGCCCATCCTCGCTTTTCTACATACTGCCAATGGGTTTGCTTTCTCTCTCTTTCTGGGCCCATTCAGGTCTGTTTGCTTCTTCAGGACCCATTTTATGAGCCCGTGAGCCATTCATTCCTGCCACTTAGGCTCAATGGCTTTTTCTTGCTTGCTAATTTTGGTTTGCCTATGTTGTTGGGCCTTTTCTCTTACTGGGCTTTGTCGAAAATGAGCCTCAACAGGGAATTACCAAGTTTAAAGGTGAAAAAAGTTTTTTATTTTATTTTATTTCTTTTCAGTTTAGGGACATGTGAGAGACCGCGCCCCTGGCTCATTTTTATAGGAATGTTGGGCCAAACTCACGTGAATGGGTGGAGTCGTGTTATTGCCTCTCAAAATGGAGGTTCGACTAATTATATTTTTTCCTTTAGATTAAGGGTTTTACAATGAAATCGCCACTTATATAATTATTGGAAAAATAAGAAAACTATAATTGAAAAATTCCTCATTTTATTAATTTGAAATTGAATTTACATTGATCATAGGAAAATTACATGGCTTTGGTCCTAGATACAATCTAAAATAAAGTACATGGTTCTGTTTCCTAATTATAATCTAAAAATTGAAAATTACATGGATAAGCATTTGATCCACTAACCCTTGATCTAAGCTCAGAGGCTATGCTACAAGGTGGGAAGGTGTTAGACATCCACTTTGCCCAGTGAAACCGATCTTCTAGACTATGGTGGCCAACATCCATATTACATCATCTAATATGTCAATCAATTTACATGTTGAATTTAATGTATATGCATGTGATAAACCCTAATTTAATTTATTAAGCATGACATTTGGATTGAAAAATAAACTCTAGTGAATGTGTGTGGACGGTGATATCCTAGATTTAAGAATTTAAAAGAATTATTAAACAAACATATTTTTCATGTTTTTGATGTGGATTTAAGATCAAAACTAGTGTCATGCATGAATATGTGATGAACAACCAAGAACATGTAAAGAACATATAAGAACAATTAAAAACATTCAAACATATTTAAAGGAATTTAAATGATTATTATCATGCTTTAATCTTAAACTCTCATCATGGCAACACCAAAAACAATTAGGGAAAAAGATTATACATTCATGCAAGATCCATATGGTGGAGGAGGAGACTCTTGAGGGAGGTCTTAAGGGTAGAGGAAAAAAAAAAGTTAGGAGAGGAAGAGTGAGTCTCACTCAATACCTTGAGTCTTAGGAATACCAAGATATGACAAGACTACTTAATTTCACTAGAACTCAAGAAAAGAGAAGAGAGGGGGGTTTTCCTTGTGTCTTGGAATGAAGGAGAGGGGGGGTTTATATAGTAGCAGTGGAGGAAATATGAATGGAAGGTCATTTAATGAGGATTGAAAAAGAATCATGAACCTAGACCTCATTTTAGCATTGGGGGAAATCTGTTGTATTAAATGGAAAGATTGGTGGGAGTGAGGAGCAAGCCAAAGTCGGTTTTCCCGTAGCTGCTATAATAGCTTGTAGAACCAATTTTGAAAAATCATATTTAACTCAATTTTGATCAGAATTGTCTCATTCTTGTGCTCAAATTAAAGCTCCAGATGTCTAGTTTCTGGGAAAATTAACCTCATTCACAGATTCAAAATATTCTGAGAGATATTGATGAAATAGTAAGCAGATGTCATTTGTTGGAAAATGGTTTTAGCATAATTAACATTAATAGGTCCCAAATTAGTTCCCAATTAACATTAAATGGTTTCAATCACTCCCATTTCAGACTTAATTGGATCCAAATTTACTCTAATTAAAAGATAATTGTACAAATTACTCATTGAATAATTAATGTTTAACTATTTAGTTAATTAGGTGTGTGCAACCCTACCATATAATATAGTCCTAACCAATCAAATTATGATACATCATTGATCTCAAATTGATTATACTTATAACCAATTGAAATCAATTGTTCATAATCACATATAGTCAGACTCGATTTGTGATAGTGTATCTCAGCCATTAAAACTTGATTTGATGATAACTTTCAATCTGGTGGTCCGATTTGGGCTTATGACCAATCGATTTGATCGTTACAACATTAAGATCATTTTGGTGAAATGAGATTAAGGATCTAATGACCAGAATCAAGATGCATATTTCCAAGGTGAAATTATCCTTTTACCCTCCATATGAGGTTAAATGCAGGTTGCAAAATAAGGTGTCAACAGGACAAAAAAAAAAAAAAAAAAAAAAAAAACTTTTGGTAAAGTTTAGAGACTAAAATAATATTTTATCCCTTTATTTCTTAGTTCAAGTTGATTTCCACCATGTTTCTCCAAAATAATAATGATAATAATATTGATTTCCACCCCACACAAATTAAGGATAAACATTATTTTGCAAATGGTAAAAGACGATAAGGAATAAAATAAGAAAGGATGAAATGGTGAAATTAAAAACAAATCTTAAATATTTCAAATTGTATGCCCCACATTTTAATCAGCTATATATACTAAATTTACAAACTCTTTTCATTCACACAATTATTTATTTTGATTTAAAAAAAAAGAATGATAAGTTTTTACTTATTGGTAAGGGAGAAATGTCAATGGTCGAACCATGTTAGAAAAAATAAAAACTTACCAATTAAAATTTGTAATAAAATTGTTGTAAAAATATTATGGACATAAAAATTTTCTTAAAAAACTATTACACAAGGGAATATATATAATATCATGACACTAGTTTATTAGCAATAATATAATATCATGAATATAAAATTTTCACAAACTTTTCACAATGATTATAATTTCGTTAGAGGAAATTTGTCATTTAACACCATTTTAAGAATAATTTCGTTAGTTAATAAGTTTTTAAAACATATTAGTAAACTAGTATCTTGAGTCTTTTAGACTCGAGTTCATTGTAGCAATTTGAGCCTAAGAGACTAGAGATACTTTCTTGTTCTTTGGCCGAAGCTGTTCTTCACTCTCATACCTATGTTCTTCCTTCTCTTCCTTCTTTCTCTATACCCAAATCAATTTCCTTCTAATCCTTCTTTCTCATACCCTAAAATCCCATTTCTCAAACACCTACACCCAAACCCAAAAATCTGAAAATACCACACAAGAACAAATACCTGATTGGATCTTCTCCTCTAGCGTCTTCTTCTTCTCCAGATCTTCAATACTCCTATTCAAATTGAATTCAGAGAACTCCCAATGTCTTCTTCTTTCTCCAGCGTCGTCTTCTTCTTTTTCTCCAGAACAAAGGTCCTTCCTCTTTTTTCTTCAGAACTAAGGTTCTATTCTGCTTTCTTGGTTTTGCTTTATGGAACTCGAGTCTCTAAGGCTCGAGTTCTACCATTGAACTCGAGCCTCTAAGGTTCGAGATGCTAGTTTGCTAATAAGTTTTGAAAACTTGTTTACTAACAAATATGTTTCGAGAATCAGGTCATATGAGAATTTCCTCATAATTAAAGTAAATATCAACTGACAATGAAATCCAAATCTCTTATTTTAATACAAGAGACATTATAATTAATTTTTTAAATTCAATATACAATAGAGGGGAGATTAAAACCTAGCATCATTCGCTTAAAAAAAATCAAGAAGTAGCAACCAATTGAGACTTTGTAATTGGAACCATTTATTAGTGCTTTTCACAACTGATGATGCCGAAAACAATACCACCAGTGAGTCACACGTTCCTCGTACGATCGTAAATGACACCTGCACAACGAAAAGGAGTAACCTAGCAGAGAGTACCGGTGTGGTACCGGCCAAGTACCCTCCGAAGGTCAAGTTAGAACTATTCTCACTGCTCTAGAGTGCTAGAGAGGGTAAAAATTATGCGTCCCTTGGGCCATGAGGGTGCTAAGGTTTTTATAGTAGCAAGGGTCATCCCTCTTTCCCTTGGAGTGGAAGTCTTTTCCTTATAGGAGTCCTTTTGGGCGTATTTTTCGGGATCCTTTCCTTATATGAGTTCCTTGAATATTCTCTCGCGTGGGAAACAGGTCAACTCCTTACTTATAGCGTGGGAACCAAGTCAATCTATACTTGGTCCGTCAGCCTCAACTTATTTCCTTCAGCTTTTAGGGCGTCAACTATTGAGACCGTCACTCTTGGAGACCGTCTGCTATAGTACCGTCTGCTTATGTATGGAAGGTCACACAGAACCGTCGGTCTGAGGCTAGACTCTTTTTATCCTTATCAGTCGCCCCCTACTCTACATGTTCGACGCTTACAACCGTCAGCATGTTGAGTTATTTTTTTTAAAAAGAAAACGAATTATGAATGCCTCCTCGAGCCGCGAGCTATTTAATGCAAGGTCACGTGGCGAGCGGTTGTTGGCCTCGTTTCTGGGCACGGACGTCGCCTCGCATTCCGTGCGTTTTTCCCCTTATATAAATATCACGCCTTGTTTCATTTTGTCATTTCAACTTCGCAGATCTTTTTAAGAGAGGACCCGTCGCTCTTACTCACGATTCGTTCCGTCAGCTCTTACCAATACCGTCACTCTTAAAGGTTGTTTCATTTATTCAGGATCTATTTCACCTGTAAGTTCCTCTTCCTTTCTTTTTGCTTCTTTTTTATTTTTACTTTCGCCCAAAAAACTTTTTCTTTCATTGAGAACGTCAGCCTAGGAACTTAGGGTGTATCCGTCACTTGTAGGTAGTCAGATGTCAAGTGACGCGTCGAGTGATCAGTCGTCAGTCCGCGACGGAGCGGGCTACGACGAAGTTTTTGGCTCAGGTCAAGAGTCCGACGGCTTTTTGGAGTCGTCAGGAAAAGAAACGTCGGCCCAATTCCTTAGTAATGACGTAGAAGACCGTGTTAAGGGAGTTAGGGAAAAGGTGTTAAGTGAGGTTGAGGTCGAGGGGATCGACGAGGAAGTTGTTGATGACGGGAACTGGGGGGAAGGTGACGAAGAGATCGATAGTGACGGAGATAGGGATGACGGTAACGAGGTTAGTAGTGACGGTAATGAGGATGAGGGTGACGAAAAGTCCAGTGAGGGAACTTCAGGGAGTTCTGGAGGTAATCGTCCCTTCATCCTTCCAGAGGAGTGGGCCGTCAATAAATTTCTCCCAAAGATGAGCAACAGAGTTTTTTCTGAGTTGCGTATTCGTTTCCAGATCCCAGACCACATTCCCCTCCGTCTCCCTAAAAAGAATGAGAAGTGTTATACAGGGAGGACGGCTGATGTGGGGATGTACGATGCTATGTTCGCAGCTGGCCTTAGACTTCCACTGACGGCCTTACATCGTCAGTTGGCGGATTTCTTAGGATTGTCCGTCAGCCAGATCTCTCCGAATGCCTGGAGGATCTTTATTGGTGCTGAGGTTCTTTGGGGTCGCTTGAGTGGGGGGAACCGTCAACTTTCGTTAGACGAGTTCTTTTACTGCTACAGACCTCAGCATAAAGTATCCGCCAAGGGGACATATCACTTTGCACCTCGTGAAAAGAACTTGAGATTAGTGTTTGATATGCCGAATTCGAATAGGAATTGGAAAAATAGATTTTTCTTTGTTAAAGGGACGGACTGGGTGTGCCGCCCGGATGAATGGGATACGTTGCCCGGGGGTTATTTTGATAACACCTGGGCTTATATTAGGGAGTCAGGTTGCCCCCGTCTCTTTCTTTTTACCGTCGCTTTCCTTTTTCCAGGGAACTTTCACCGTCTCTTTTAACACCGTCTGTTCCCTTTTGTTTCAGTCATCGCTCGTCCGGAGGTGTCTAACGAACAAAGGGAATTCATCCGTCGGATACTCACCATCCCACTTGAGCAACGTAGGTGTAGGGATTTGATAACCCTAGACACTCTACATTTGTATTGTGGTGGTCCTGAGCCGACGGTCGAAGCTCGGAAGTTGGAAGAATTTTCAAGAAAACGTAAGTAAATGCATTATTTAATCCGTCGGCTTTTTTATTTCGTCTTCTATTACTTATCCGTCAGCTTACTTTGTGCAGAGATGGAGGCTGCGAAGCAAAGAGTGAGGGCCGCTGCTGCCCGTAAGAAGGAAGAAGACAAAGCCAAGGGGAAAGAAGGAGCGTCAACCCCTCATTCTTCTTTGAAGGGTTCGATCAAGAGGAAGGCTGACGGAAAAGATGATCCTCCTTCCAAGAAGGTGACCGTCACCCCCATGGACGTGCCCTCCAAGAAGTCGCCCCCCAAGTCTGGCCATGGTGCTGGGAAAGGGGTGATGACCTCCTCTGGTCCCGTCATTGAGGGCCCCCGTTCCTTGTTGACTCACAAGGATTATGCTATCGAGGGGGTGGAATCTCTCATTAAACAGACGGATCTGGATCCTTGTGCTCAGCTTGGTACGGAGGACCTTGGAGCGTCAGCCTTCTTTGATATTGCGCGGGTATGTTTCCTACTTTGAACAATCTGATCTTTACCTTACTTAATAGCTGACGGTTGTGTTACCTTTAGGCCTTGGTTCGTGTTAAAGCACTTCAAGACCGATGCGTGGCCAAAGAAGGCGTCGTTTCTCGGGTGAGGAGGCACAATTCCAACCTGATGGATCAGCAGGCGCAATACAAGGAGGCCGTCCGTCTCTTGAATTCAGATCTGAAGGATGTAAAGGAGAAATTGGGAGAAGCTGAGGGCCAGCAGAAAAAACTTGAGGAGGAGGTTGCGTCTTTGCGTGTGCAAGCAGTGACGGCTGAGACTGACGCAGTTGAAAAGTTCAAGACAACCCAGTCCTTCATTGATTCCTGTGCTGACTATTACGGCACAGGTTTCGATGATTGTCTGAAGCAAGTGTCGTTAGCTTATCCGGAGCTGGATCTGTCTAGAATCACCATGGATACTTCCGTTCCAATGACTCCTGCCGCTGACAGAGATGACGAACCCCTCAGTTTGGATTCTTTGCTTAATGATGCTGGGGTTGTTTTGGCCCAGCCTGCTGTCGCTACCCCTGCTGAGCCTTCAGATCAAATTGTGAAGGATAAAGCTGACGGGGTCTCCAAGGACGCTCCTGCCGCTTAATCCTTGTTATTAATTGTAATTTTTGAACAATGTCTTCAAGTGCCCTTATGTTTGTTGGGCTTTTTGCTTGTAATTCCATCTACCCCCTGTTGTCCGTCACTTTGAACATATACATTGACTTTTATTGTTGACTAATTTTAATGAGATCGTTATCTCTTTTTTTCTTTTTCTTTTTTTATATTTAGCCTTTTTTTATTAGCTCGTCATCTTTACAGGCTTGTTGGTTGGAGAAACTTATTTGTGAGTAGTCTCATTTTTTGGTAAGACCGTCAATAATTTGACCGTCTACCATATAAATCCTTTGACGATATTTTCATCCATTGGACCGTCAGCTCTACAGCGTTGGCTTCTTTGGTATGTCCCATTAGATGATCGTCGGTTTTTTTGGCCTTAGCTTTTCCGGATCATTATTTTCTTTGGTCATTAGCCTTGATGTCTTTTGACATCTCCGTTGGTCCGTTAGTTTTGAAGGCCCGATCAATATGATAACTCTATCTATTGGACCGTCAGCTTTTAGCTTTAGCCTTTTCGGACCGTTATTTTCATGGCCATTAGCCTTGATGCCTTGACATCTTTCATTAGTTCGTCAGTTTTTAAGGCCTGGGCCGTATGATGATAGCTTCATCTATTGGACCGTCGGCTTTTTAGCTTAGCCTTTTCGGACCATTGTTTTCTTGGCTTTTTTAGCCTTGATGCCTTGACATCTTTCATTAGTCCGTCAGTTTTTAAGGCCTGGGCCGTATGATGATAGCTTCATCTATTGGACCGTCGGCTTTTTAGCTTAGCCTTTTCGGACCGTTGTTTTCTTGGCTTTTTTAGCCTTGATGTCTTTTTACATCTTCATTGGTCCGTCAGGTTTTTCTTTAGTCCGTGTGTTATGGACTTAGTTGTTTTTGGGCCGTAAACTTAGTGGACCGTCAGAAGAAAAATACACTTCAGCAATTTCTGAATAAAACTCCTCTTATTGCCATGCATTTAAATAAAAGTAATTAAAACCAAATCCTGCCCCTTGGGCTAAAAAAGTATTGTTGCGAAAAAACTAAAGTAAACGATAAATCTGAGGAGTTAAACTATAATTTGCTGAAAAATAAAAAAGAAGTTGGTCTTCATGCTGCTGCTCCTATTGGTAGTACTTCCGTAGGTGCTCGGTGTTCCATGGATGTGGTAGTTTCTGTCCCTCCAATGTTTCAAGGTGGTAAGTACCTTTTCTCTGCCACGACGAAACTCGGTAAGGACCTTCCCAATTGGGGCCGAGTTTCCCTTGGGTAGGGTCCCTAGCGGCGCCCATGACCTTTCTAAGAACAAGGTCTCCGACTTGGAAGTCTCTGTGTCGGACCCGAGAGTTGTAGTATTTGGCCATGCGATCCTGGTACCTAGCGAGCCTTTGTTCTGCTGCTGCCCTGATCTCGTCCACTAGGTCAAGCTGTAGTCGCATAGCCTCATTGTTTCTGCTCTCATCGTGGTTGTGTACCCTGTAACTTGCGAGTCCGACTTCGGCCGGGATGACTGCTTCGCTTCCGTATGTCAGGCGGAACGGTGTCTCTCCTGTGGGTGTTCTTGCCGTCGTCCTGTATGCCCATAGTATACTTGGCAATTCTTCGGGCCATATACCCTTTGCCCCCTCGAGCCGAGTCTTGATGATCTTGAGCAAGGATCGGTTTGTGACTTCGACCTGTCCATTAGCTTGAGGGTGGGCGGGGGAGGAGTAGTGGTTCTTTATTCCCAACTGTGAGCAAAAATCCCGGAAATGGTCGTTGTCGAACTGTCTCCCGTTGTCCGAGACAAAGACTCTAGGAATGCCAAACCTGCATATGATGCATCTCCAGACGAAGCTCCGGACGTTCTTCTCTGTAATCGTGGCTAAAGCTTCAGCTTCCACCCATTTCGTGAAATAGTCGATGCCTACTACCAGGAATTTCAGCTGCCGCATAGCTGTAGGGAACGGTCCCATAATATCTAATCCCCATTGTGCGAACGGCCACGGGGCCGTTATCGGGGTCAGCTCTTCGGTTGGTTGTCTAATGATATTGCTGAACCTTTGGCATTTGTCACAGGCCCGGACGTAGGCTTCGGCGTCCTTCTGCATGGTGGGCCAATAGTAACCCGCTCGCACAAGCTTGTGTACCAGCGATCTGGACCCTGAGTGGTTTCCGCAGATTCCTTCATGTACTTCTCTCATGACGTAGTCTGCCTCTTCCGTACCCAAGCATCTCAGATACGGTCGGGAGAAACCTCTCTTATACAGGACGTCTTTTATCAGGACGAACCTCGCCGCCCGGACTTTAAGTTTCCTAGCGGCTTCCTTTTCGTCTGGTAAGACCCCGTTTTTTAAGTACGAAACTAAGGGCGCTACCCAGCTGCCGTCGGAGCATACTTCCTGCATGTTGCTGAGATTTATTAGCGGGGAAAGCTGTACGAAAGAGAGTACATTACTAGGGATGACCATTTGTTCAGCTGAAGCGGCCTGTGGTCTTCAAGCAAGCCGTAGACCTCTTGTAGCGATGGCCCCCAATAAAGTGTGCGGTAAACTGAGCGCTGAGTTCTTTAAAGGTGCTGATGGAGTTTGGTGCCAGTCGACTGAACCAAATTCTTGCTGCGCCCTTCAGCGTTGTAGGGAAGGCCCTACACATGATGGCGTCCGCTACTCCTTGCAAGTGCATTAGGGTTTTGAAGGTCTCCAGGTGGTCCAGTGGGTCCTTGACCCCGTCATAACTGTCTATCTGTGGCATGCGGAATTTACTTGGTAAAGGGCAGGAGTTGACGGTGGCGGTGAACGGCGAGTCAGTTCGGTTGACGAGGTCGTCAAGGTCGCTTGATACTCGTCCCTTGAGAGCATTCATCATAATCTCCATTTGTTCCTTCATGGCTTGCATCTCCGCGAGAACAAGTGGCGGAGTGGTTTCCGCGAGGGAGGGAATGCTCGTGTTCTGTCGTTCTGGTTTGCTCGGGGCGTTGCTGGCCTGTGGTCCTTCCTGGTTTCTCCTGTCGGCGCTGGTTCCTTCTTGATCTGCTCCTTGGTTGTTGGGAGCTGCATCTTTCTGTCTCAGTTGCTCTTCTCGGTCGTGGTTTTGTTTTGTGAGGCGCTCCACGGCGGCGGCGAGCGTCCTCACCTGTCTTTCAAGCGCAGTTGTAGGGGTTTCTTCTTGTTGAACGTCGTTGGTGGTCGCCATTGAGCGAGTGAGTACCATGTAACTCTTTTGGTCTTGGAAGCGAGAACGTGTCAAAGCGCTCCCCACAGACGGCGCCAACTGATGATGCCGAAAACAATACCACCAGTGAGTCACACGTTCCTCGTACGATCGCAAATGACACCTGCACAACGAAAAGGAGTAATCTAGCAGAGAGTACCGGTGTGGTACCGGCCAAGTACCCTCCGAAGGTCAAGTTAGAACTATTCTCACTGCTCTAGAGTGCTAGAGAGGGTAAAAATTATGCGTCCCTTGGGCCATGAGGGTGCTAAGGTTTTTATAGTAGCAAGGGTCATCCCTCTTTCCCTTGGAGTGGAAGTCTTTTCCTTATAGGAGTCCTTTTGGGCGTATTTTTCGGGATTCTTTCCTTATATGAGTTCCTTGAATATTCTCTCGCGTGGGAAACAGGTCAACTCCTTACTTATAGCGTGGGAACCAAGTCAATCTATACTTGGTTCGTCAGCCTCAACTTATTTCCTTCAGCTTTTAGGGCGTCAACTATTGAGACCGTCACTCTTGGAGACCGTCTGCTGTAGTACCGTCTGCTTATGTATGGAAGGTCACACAGAACCGTCGGTCTGAGGCTAGACTCTTTTTATCCTTATCAACAACGTTGGTTTTTTTTTGTCAAACAAGGTTTAAGTTGTGGGTTTTAGATAGTTCTACTGGCAAAATTTTTTGTTGTTGAATAAGAAATCCTAAAGTTCAATTTCTACCTATACGAAAAAGACCAATTGAAGTCCATGTCTAATAATAGAAACCATAAGTGTAGGTTTCAGTTAGCTCAGTCGGTAAAATCTCTGATGGTTGTATAAGAAATTTAAGGTTCAATCCTCGTCTATATAAAAAATCGATTGATGTCTTGGTATGATAATAAAAAGTTATTATCAAGATTGAATTCTATATGTTGAAATTCTTTAAATAATAATAATAATAATAATAATAACCATCGGTTGAAAGTTGAACGGTCTAAAAATAATAAAAAGTTTCAAGTTGCGGTTCTAGTGAATCACACTCACGTGGCAGAGCATGTGGCAATGGACGGTAACGGAGAGAAAATTGACGGAGAGGATGAGAATCCCGAATTCTCCCTGTACGGCCAATGGCGTCTGCCGTTAAAGCATCATCCATCCAACCTATTTCTCTTCTTCTTCTTCTCTTTCTCTCTCTGCCAAATCCCAATTCAGGTCCTTCATTTTTGCTTATTTCTTTTGTCAAAATTATATTCAAGTCCTCAGTATATCCAACTCATATGGTTTGGTTTCGTTGAAGGTCAGTTCTCTACTTCTCTCTCTGTTCATATACATATATTTACTTGTTTTGCTGTGATTAACAATGATTGATTGGTGAATGTAATTTTTGAAAAATGGGATCTTTTTTAATTAAATTCTTTATTTTTAGCTCAAATATTTAATGGGTTTGAATTTTTTTAGAGATTTATTGACAATGGTGCAAGAATTTTTTTTTTTTTTTTTGGGTTAATTGTTGATTTTTTATTTTTTTAGTTATGTAAGAGGGAAATAAGCTAATTCTAGGCACATTATTCATTTGTGACATGGGTTTTTGCTGACACTAAAAATTTAGTAGTTACTATGAAGAGTAGAGTATTAGTTTTGTATTTGTTGCCAGTTCAGTTGAATCATCTGTTATTCTGGTGCTGAAGGGGGTATTGGTCTTGTCTTGGATGATTTAAACTGTTTCTTGATTTGAGCTTGGTTGGGATGTGTTGTGTAGTCTTGGAAGTTCAATTGCTTGTGTTGAGAGTTAACATCAATGCGTAGATGGCCTTCATAGATATGGAAATTTGGAATTGGTGACCCAGTCTGTAATTTCTTCTTTGGATTTGATTTAGGAAAACACATGCCTTTCTTTTACCATATATGTGGCTGATACTAACTAGTCTATCAAGGATCCATAACCAATCCCAAAATTTTTGGGACTTTAAAGGCTTTGTTGTTGTTGTCGGATAAGCATTTCATTACCAAGTAACTATTAACAGTCCAAAGATGATGTTGCTTCTAATATGTTCTTCTCTAGCTAGACATCTTTTGTTCATATGAGATGGGCACTTCTAAAACCCCTGACATCTCCACGTTTGGACATGCTGGGGACACTCCTGTATGTATGTCCTCATTGTGTTGGGAAAAAACATTTTTCTTTTATTTGAAAATAATTCCTTTGATTTTAGATATGTTTCTAAAGATTTTGATAGTATATGCCTACAAATAAATAAGATATACCTAAAATTTATATTAATCTATTAATTTTCATATCCCCACTGGTTGTGTCGTATTTTTCCAAGAATTGCGTGTCCTATGTCATGCTGTGTCCATATTAATGTTTTTGTCTGTGCTTCTTAGGGAGGAACTTATTACAGAAAATTATGTTTCTATATTTATTTTTGTTGGTCACCTAAGTTATCCACACTGCTTGAATCTCTACTCCATTGTGTAACTTGCATTTTGTGAACAATTTGGCGAGGAACAATCAAACTTTTGAAGGGGTTGAGATATCTGTTATTGAGATTAAATAATTTTTTCGGGGCACTCTTTGTTTGAAGGCTGTACTATAATGATTGATGTGGTATCTTGTAGTTCTTTAGCAGATTTCATGGATCTCTTAAATGTCATTGTAATTCTCTGGGAGACTCTACCATTGGAGTTCTCCTTCTTTCAAAATAATTAGTTATTATTTATCAAAGAAATAATTTGTTTTAGTTTTCAAAAAAAGGGCATGAATGAAACGCATGAATGTTATCTTTCTGATTCTAGCAAAAGATGTTGCCCATCCACAACTTAAAAATGAGAATCATCAATTGAAATTTGATTTGTTGCTGTTCATACTATTTTAATTTGCGAGGTAGTTTCTTACTTGATTTATTACATTATCCAATCATCAACCCAGCATATCTTTAAAATGTTCTTTTCTTAAATTTCTTCTTTTTGCTATTTTTCTAATGATAATTAAATAAGTAAAAGAACTATCAGAAATTAGAATATGGATCATTATGTGACATGTTGTAATGGATCAACAAAGAAGCTAACAGTGTTAAATAATGTAAAGTTTTCCTGAAGTTAATATTGCTAAATACACTTTGGAGATGGTATTTTTTAGATGCTTTTTTTGTTGTTGTTACTGTACCCATGTGTTTACATATACTAGGTTAGTGCTTTCTGAATTGAAAATAAATGTGAAAAATTATAAGTTCACTCTGTTGTATTCTGGTGGTAAGTGCCACATAGACTATCTTTATTATTGTCCATTTAATTAGTTCTTCATAAAAATCTATCTGAGTGTGATGGGCTAAATAATTTCTCTAATAAATATTCAATTCTTTCTTCAATTTTGGTTTGATTCACAACAACTATGATAATTATTGGCACCCTTAGTGTTCATATACCTATTTCATCTTTATCTTTAAATTATTACTGGGTGTTTTTTTTTTTGGCCCCTGTTTCATGATGTCGATTATTATTGCATCAGCTCTGGTCATGGAGTAATCCATGTCAACAACATAGTTCTCTTGGCCCTTTTTCGTTGAGGGTAGATAACCAACTAAAGTGAATTTTGGCATCCTAATTTCCCCTGGCAATCCTCATTTAATTTTTTGTCCTCTAATCTACATTTTTTTTTTTGTGCCTCGGGGGGGGGGGGGGTTGTTACCATAATTTTCTTGCTTTTATGAGATTCTGTGTCAGGACAAGTGAGTGATATTTTCATTTTTGACATTGTAGATGATGATTGCACTTTTTGTCTGACTGATGTCAATTTTTTTTACCTGTTCTGCAATATTGTGCACAGCATCTTTTCAGACTCAGGCAGCAGCATATTGAAAGAATTTCATGGCAGGCAGTGGCCTGACATCTTTGGGTCGTGTGAAGCTCACTGATCTAGTACCCTGTGAAGGCCTTCCTTCTGATTCTTATAAACTATCAGTCTCAACTTTGTCACAGTCGCTTGCTCAATATTCTGCTGCCATCATTCAGTTCCCAGCAAGTGATGGGGCTCTTTTAAGATCTGGGTTGGAGTCTGCTCGCCTGTACTTTCACCAAAGAGCATCATACCCAGCTGCAGAAATGATTCATAATAATGATTCTCGCGAGTGGTGCAAGACATCTGGATACTATGCAGATCCTCAGATGTGGCAAGAAACATATGATTACCGGCCGGGCCTTACTCCTAATGAGCCAAACAATACGATGGATCTCCCTCCAGCAGGTTTGCCCGACATATTTGCTCTACTTGGAAAGGCTGCTCGGGATATACTGGATGCCATCAGCTTCTATTTGAACTTACGCAGTTCTCCATTTACTGAGATACTTGATAATGTTCCACTGAGAAATCGGGAAATTTCATCTTCAGTATTGTCTGTTTGCTGTTACGCAAGGCCATCATTTCAGGGAGCACAACACCATAATTTAGCCACTCAAGAGGATGGCCAGTTGATTATGTTTACAGATCATGAGCACCAAGCAGATAAAAGCCTCATATCTCTTGTTAAGTCAGATAAGGCAGGTTTACATATAAGAGATCTTCATGGTCGGTGGTTTTTAGTGGATAGTGATCTTGGCCCTCAAGAAGCCATTGTTTACCCTGGACTTGCACTTTATCAGGCAACGGCAGGCTATGTCAACCCTGCATTTTACAGAACAGACATCAATACTATGCAGGGTAACATGCATGGGCGATGTTCTTTGGCTTTTAAACTGATGCCAAAATCCATGTCCAGTCTTAATTGTTCAGAGATGAGAGCGGCTGGTCATGGAGTTGAAGCTCAGTTCCTGCTTCCAGTACTGGTGGATGACTTCATGCAGAAATCCCCCCCAACTGATCAGCTCTTTAACAGGCAGAATATCCAGTGTTTCAATTTTCCTACAGTCCAGGACGGTAGGCAGAATTCTAATGATAATGTAGCTTTCTGTTGTCACTGGATTTTATGTTTCCAATTTTATTGTCATAAACCAATTATTTGAGTCTCTTTCTGCTAGAGACATTTACTACCCCTGATTTTCATTATGACTCAGGTTAGGGTTGTCATATCACATGGCATAACTTTCTTTGCTAACAAATACAACTTGTTTGTTACCCTCCTGCCTCTCTTCCCCAAAAAAAAAAAAAAAAAAAAAAAAGAAAAAAGAAAAAAAAGAAAAAGAAAAGAAAAGAAAAGAATGGGGGAGAAGGGGGTGGGGAACAACAAGTGATGAATTTAAGCTCCAGATTTGGCTTAAGCCACCTTTTATATACGTTTGGTACTAACCCAACACTCAATCTCCTTGATCTTATAATACTAAATTGTTCCGGTCATTTTAAAGATTCGTTTTGTTTTTTTAAATTTCATCTTTTTACCTGGCTTTGATTCCTACTCTCTGTTTCACTCTTGGGCTGGGACTCTTTCTCCTTGTGCATCCTCAACATTTCAAATTTATTTAGCATGGACTTCATAATAGATAGCATAGTGTTAATATTCCCAGTTGCTTACTATGCTATATCTCTGCATCTCTTAAAAGTTAAACCTTTCTTTCTTGATGAAGGAATTAACAGGGAGTCAAGGCCTTAGACTAGATACCATTGTTTGAGCTGAAACTCAATAATATAAATTAATTATTAAGGTAGTGACATATTTGTTTGGATACCAAAATTGAGCATATGACAATCAACTTGAGCTCTTCTTCTCAAGTCTTAACTCCTTGAGTCAAGGACTTTAGGGCTTAAAATGCTTTTGCACTAATGATGCCTTAAGCATTATGGTGTATGGCTTGCCTCCTAAGGATGTCAGCAGGTTGGGATGGGACTGGGGACCCAGTCCACATCTCTGCCAGGCTTAATTTTCCCCATTCTCAATTCTTCTATATTTAATTTTAATGACCTTTGGAAATTTACTTTTGTATTGAATAATAGAAATATGTGTGTGTACACGTGTCTTTTGTGGTAAAACTGTCACGCGATGTAGCATAGAAAAGAAACAAACTGAAAGATGAAAATCTTTTATAAATGTAATTAAAAAATATGTGATTATTATTTTTTAATATTGAAAAATGTGGGGTTTAGGTGTGAATAAAAAAGTGTGGGGTGGGATCGGGCAGGGTGCAGGTAGAGTTATCCTCTACTTTGGGTTTTGTTCTCAAATGATTTAGAAGCAGGGAACTAAACCATATTTAGACATGTGCCTGATATCAATGACGACAATTCTAAAAGATTACATCTTTACTAGTCAGAAGTTTTAGAAATCTTTAATGTGTAGCTTCCAAGTTTTTTGTGGGTTGAAACAAATGTAATATAGTAGGCTAGTAATTAACAAAAAACTTACTGCATCATACTCATAAGAAAAGAAACAAAAACTAAATACAACAGACAGGAATCAATCATCAATGAGAGGTGAATGCCATGTCAGAAATTTTTCCATGAAAAGAGAAAGGAGTATGATCACAACTACAGTTGTGTTAAACATTAATGTCATCTTTTTTCTTTTTAAAAAAGAGGATATTTTCCTAATGAAAGCATTTCAGTCTGTGTTTGGTCTCACCATCTTGATAATAAATTACGTTATTTATTTTCTGTGCAAGTAGCCCTTAGTGAGAAGTTTTTAACAGCAGGTCGTTGGATCGATGAAATGCTGGTACAGGATCTATGAAGCCCTTGGTGAGGAGGAGGAAGCATGATTCAAGAAGCAAACCTTTGCCACCTTCTAAGAGGTTACGACTTGAAGCTCAGAGAGTTCTGAAGGAGAGGGTTCAGGACATTGCTGATAAGAAGGGCATCAAGCTGAGGTTTTGCAATTTGAAGGAATGTGAGAGTCACGTTCACACGCTAGATAGCCCATGTGCCAATATAAGAATGGAGATTGGATGGCCAGCTGGGGTACCATTTGTTCATCCCCACGATCTACCTAACAAGGCAAAGATTGGTTTCCTTGAAGCATATGAACCTGGTTGGACAGCAACTCATGATATGGAGTTAAGTCTAACTGAACCTGGACAGGCCAGTCAACAATCAGCTAATTGTAACTGTAACTCTCCTATTCAAGTTTCATATCTACATTGCAATGCATCTTATGTATTAGATGTCTCTTGAGTTCTTTGCTTTACACATGCAAACTAAAAAAGGAAAAGAACTGACTACCTCTTGAATATTGTGAAGGTGTGATATCACCAATGCAATTAAAGTAATTGCCAAGAAATTGTGTTTCAAACTGCAAATTTCTCTCTTTCTACATACACACATATGTGCATGTGTGTATTTCTTTGTATGTTTGCATGCATGTGTATATATATATATTTGTACTATAGTATAGATATAAATATGAATATTTGTATACAATATTGGTTTTGTTTTTTCTCTTTACAATTTTAGGGTTCTGTTTGTTGTGCTCTAGTGGTACTATTTATGACATTATTTGGTTTTTTTGGTGACATGTCCATCCACCTAGTTTAAATTAAATGCATGTGGAAGTAACAAGCTGTTGCAATATTCTTCTTTTAGTTTGACAAATCCTTCAATTCATGATACACACAAAGGATATGTTTAAAGTGAAGTTCTCGTACAGGAACCATATTGGTTGATGGAAATTGTTATGCCTGGAGTAGAAAGCACTGTATCCATAGATTTACGAATAGCAACGAGTGTAATGTTTTCATGGACATGGAAACTTCCAAAAATCTAGATGTGAGGGTTTTTGCCCTGTTGTTTTAAATTTATAATATTGAACATGAACATTTATTTGAGTATGCATATGTGTGCATTAGAACCACAGACAGTATAGCAAGTATGGGATGGATGACTATGTATGATTTTCAGGGCAAAGAAACATAATGTTCGTGCAAATCTCCACTTCTTTTAGGTGACTGTAGGCAAGCTTTTTTTTACAAATGGCTAAACTAGTGTGAGACATGGGTGGGTTTAAGTGTTGTGTCCTCAAGTGTCTTGTGCCATTTTTGTTTTGGGATAGTTGGAAAAGTGGGGGATTTGAACCTTGGATGTCTATATTGGAAATACCAAGGTGTCAGTTGAGCTACCAAACTCTTGGCCAATTTTCATTTCTAAGCTGGTAATAAAAGCAAGTAACTAAAGCATTTGACATTCATATAGTAGTTAAGTAATATAAAATCCTAGAACTATATGAACATGATAAGCTATGGTTACAAATTATGCATGATCATGTGTGCCCTCATATGCTTGCATATGCCCATTCATCTCTAGATATATAACATATATTGTGGATGAGCAAGTGCTATTAGAAAGTTATTGCTGTAGAGTAAACTTGGTATATGAACTTTTTATTTGATAGACCCTAAACCTGTTGATGCACATGTACTTGTATATGAATACACCTTTTATTGCTGTAGAGTAAACTTGGTATATGAACTTTTTATTTGATAGACCACAAATCTGTTGATGCACATGTACTTGTTTATGAATACACCTTTTACTTGAACAGTGCTAATTATTTTTCTTTTATCGAGTCTGATGTGTGTAGATTGAACATTACACTTATCTTTGTGAAGTTTATAACACTAAATGAATAGTTGAAGTGGTCATTTGTTTCTTTTCTCGACTCAGGAGAATAACATCATGTTCATCATAAATGTGAAATGCTGTGAATGACATATCTTTAGTTTTAATCTGTCAAGACATGGACTTAGGTGCCTACGAGAGTCTGTCAAAGAGACAGATGTGCTTTTCATCCATATTTTTCTAAGAACTTAATCTTCCTTAACTTTTCAATACAAAATTTTTGCAACTGCCACCAAACTAGCTTCATATCTTACCTGTTCTTAACCCTTTTGTTTTTGTTTTTGTTTTTGTATTGTTGTTGATTTCTTTCGTTCCCCCTTGTTTGGTTGCAATTAACAAAATGTGTATTAATTCTTGTGTGTGCAGGAATCAATCTCCATAGTTTCAGATGTGTGGCCACCCCTGATCAGCTTGTGACTAAATGGTTTTGAGGTACTGGTCTCTAGTTTCCCAATTCTGTTGGATGCTTGATTGCTTTGCTGTCCTGGGATGTCTGGCTGCTTCCATATGCAATTTTCACTAGAGAGACAATGAAAACATCAAAGTAATCATCCATAAGCCTGTTATAGTTGTCTGTAAATATGCAATTTTGAGGAGAGCTTGGCATTGTTATGGAGGAACAATAGGGTTCATCCAGATTTGAGGTCTCAGGAGCATTCCATTTTTATGACTGCTTTTCCATGACAGAATGCAGGCCTGATGCAACATCTACTTCAAATATCCAAATGTTTATTAAAAGGAGAATATCAGTTAGAAGGTTTCTTTCTCTTTTACTCTCTGTTTTGGTTTTTGTTGGGAAAGAAACCTTCTTATCATTGTAGTAGCCTGTAGACTGTGGTAGCTGATGAGATATTGACCTCCCTCTCTCTACAGCTTGTTGTACCTATACCTTCCTTTATCTATAGGTGTATCCAATCCAGTATTATTTCCTTCAATGCTTGGGCCACTAGTTATTTTGGAACCCACTCATGTCTTTCCAATGAATTGAGGAGAAAGATCGTTGGATTTTGGAGTGATCTACGAACCAAAGATTTTAACTTATTGTATACAAGGCTCTTAAAGTGAACAATTATAATGACTTTGGGATTCTCCCATGATTACAAAGTAGTGCTCCTTATGGTATGGCGTATTTAGGTCTTAAATTGTTGTTGCTAGTCTAGGACTTCAAAATTAAGATTACAATTATAAGTTTGCAACTGGTGAATTGCTTATTAAATTCAACCACTTCACAATTGTGAGTTTGACCCTTGTTCATGTTTAGCATCTTGTAGCTAAAAAGAGTGTTTTTTCCACTAGGATGGCATATACCTTGTAATGGTGTTAGAATTGCTCCCACAAATACTGCTAAAAGTTGGTTATTTAATGAGTGTTGTAAGTGTTTTTAAACTATGTTTTCATATGGCTTAGCGAGTTGCATAATGGAGTTTTTGTAAAATTTAAGAGATTTTGCAGGAAACTCAATAGTTCTCAAAACATCCTTTAATTGATTTTTGTACTTCCATAATTTAGTTTACAAGACAGAATTGTGGTCCTTGGTATTTCTAATTCTTAACTTCCAATATTTTCTTTTCCTAAGTCACCATGTTTTCAATTTGTTGTGCTGTGTGTTTTCCTTCTTTTTGTTGGGCTTATGCCTAATTGGTCCAATTCTTGGCACTTAAATGAGAGCATCGGTTTTAAAAATAAGGTGGTCTTTGGTTCTAATGGGTTTTTGTGGTCGTGAATGAATAAGGAGATGAGTGTTGATTTTAAAGAGGTACAGAGTTTTGGAGTTTTCCTACTTTCCTGTTCTTTCACTACAGAACTGAGCTTGCATGTTACATCATTAGCTGGTATGCCTTGAAATCAATCAAAATTTTAGGTACAGGAATAATTTCTTTCTGCTCTGCATTATCAACCTTGTAGATGGCTCCCTAGAGTCCATGCTGTTACAAAAGTCTAGGAGCACTTACTTTGCCACAACTTAGACCTAGTGTTATGCATTAACTCATAGGGAGAACCATTGGGTATAGTGGTCATCCTAGAGTTGCAACCTGTTAAGCATTCACAGCAGGCTCAGCAAATAATCTGCTTAACCAAATTTTAGCAAATTTCACTCAAAACACTCCTGCATCATCCTCAACAAAATTGAAAGTCAAACTAGTTTTTGAACAGTGGCTAGATACATTGACTGAGACACTATAGCTTATTAAACCAATTTATTTCATTTTTGGTTAGATGCGGTTGTGTTTGTATAATCTGAAAAAACTGAGAGAATGTTGAAATGGGGAAGGAAAATAAAATAATATTTAAATAAAGAGAAATGATAAATCCTAAATAGCAGTTTGTTACTAGTTGTTATTGTTGGGGCAAAAAAGTAATCTTAGTGTTAGGTTCAAATTTGAACTAATAACAACTAATTACCTATAACTTGTTGTGAAAATGTTATAGACGTAGGCCACGTAGCACCTTTCTTAAATAAAATAATGATAGAGCATTGAGTTTGATATGGTGGGTTGTGAGTAGAAAATTAGCCAAGAGGGATTTTTAGCTAAATTTGACTAAAATAGTGACCTAAAATTAGTGACCTTGCTTCTGCCTAGAATTAATGACGAGCTATAATTGTTTTTAAACTATACTTTCATAAGGTTCTTTAGAGCATTCCTATCTGGTTCTTAAAAGAAAAATGTATTTTATATTACCAAAATCTGTTTTATCTACTTTATATAACTCTTATAACACCCTACATTTCATTCATTATTTTGCATTACATCACATTAAAATAATTTATTTCTACCCATGCCAACAACATCAGAATCCAAAACATCACCACTCACAGCCAAATGTGCCACCGCCATTGCCACCAAATCCAAAACCCAAAACCAAATCCACGGGACCCAGCAAAATCCCATGCCGACAACAACCGCAGATCTGCACTGCCGATGGTGGTTGGTTCAATCGGTCTGGCAACATAGAGATGATGTTTGGTTCATGGCACATAGGGAGAAATTAGAAGTAATAAAAAAAATTTAAAAAAAAAAAAAACTTTTACACAATTCTAAAGTATTTTGCAAATATGCATGATATCGTAGCAAGTTGTAAAACCTAAATGCATCACAGGATGAAATGGTTTTTTTTGTGCCTTTCGTGAACAGTAATATCTATTTTGCATTGTTGAAGGGTTATGCATAACCAAATAGGAGTACTCTAATTTTCAAACCAAAATGGCAGTCATATGGCATCACTGTTCAACCAAAATTTCTTTTTCTTTAAAATGATAATAAAGATTCTTGACGAATATTCAAGAATGCTTGGCCATATAATATCTTTATACGCTTGAAGAACTTTAACGTAGATGGATGAGTCTCTCAGCCATTAAATAACATAAATCGAAGAATTTCTCATCCGTGAAATGACTTACTTCTTGGAAAACAGGTGACAGGAATATCATAAGAAATATGAAAATATAATAAGTACAATGTCTAAAGACGATGGTTGTAACTCTAGTGGTTGCTTGATGATTTGGTGAAGCATCTGCATTGGGCATGATTGTTGAAGATTCTTCTTTAGAAACCTCACTCTCAATTAGTGTAGTATTTACGTTGATGATGATTTCTGAAGAGTCTTCATAAGGAACATCACTCTGATGACGGGAGGATGTTGTAATAGAGGATCCCTCATTTAGTGAAGCATCTACATTGGGGATGATTATTGAAGAGTTTTCTTTTTTAACATCACTCTGATAAAGAGTCTCCTTGAGTATTTTCAAAACGTTTTCAACAATGTCTTCTATAAAGCTTGTCTCTGGGCTGCAATTGGAAGTGTAGCCACAATGGTTAAAAACAATAAAAGATATCGACCATGATTGCAGAAGAAATTTAATTACGAAACGTAGGGTTTGAAAAGAACACTTGATGTTAAATTACATAGTTACGTAACAAAATTTTGTAAAAATTTTCTAGTTTTAACTTCCATTTTTAGTATCTCATTTATTCTCTCAGATATAGTAATAGCCCAACGGATTTTTTGGCTCATGTTATAGCTCCATAATGTCCCATTTGGGAGGGATTGATGAGTTGGATCATTGGGGCTTAATCTCCTTTAACTTTGAATAATTATCTTATGCATCAAATATATATATTTTTCTTCTCAGAATGTTTGGCTTTCACGACTGTATGAAAATTACACTATATGATAGAGATGATGCATATATCTAGTACATGATATACTTTTTTCTTTGGAGGGTTTAATCTCCTTTTACTTTTAATAATTATCCTATGTATTTTCCTTCTCATGATGTTTGGGTTCTACAAACTACATGAAATTTACACTATGTGATAGAGATAATGCATATATTCGATACTTGATATACTGTATTCTTTATTTGTAATAGTAGTAAATAATAATATTAAAAAGAAAAAGAAAAAAAGGCAATAGTCTATAATTATAAGTGGTGGATACACTCCATATATAAAACATATAAAATGTGTTTTCATGATCCTTCCATCATGCTTTTCTTTTGTTGCATTAAATCAAAACAACTACCATTTAGCTTAAAACTAACGGTAAAAGGATATTTTCATAAAACAAAGGTATAAATGTCATTTGAACTGTTAGATGAACAAGAACTAAATTCTATAATCATCAAAAATCCTAACAATCAAATTGATACTTTGGGTGCAAAAATTAGACAATGGATTCAGAGACAAGGTTGAAAAGTCACCGAAAATTGGCTTATTAGGCATTTGCGCTTGGCAGTACATGATGGAAACACACCAAAAAAAAAAAAAAAATAGCATTGCCTTGTGATGATCATGCGCCAATTACTTTTACCATGTTTCCATCGAGTGCTGATTAACTTTTTTTTTTTCCTTCTATAAATAGCCCATCACCCCCATTTGCAAAACCAAGTTGGAAGAAGCAAGAGTGAAAGAAGTTCAGAAAACAAGCTTCCAGGTTCATCTAGCTTCCTTTTGGGTGGTCTAGAGTACTTTCAGAGTCTCCCAGTGTCCATTTAGGATCTGCTTATTTTGTTGAAACTGAAAATTTTTTATTGAAAGTACTACGGATAAAGGTAAAAATTAGCTGAGATAGTATAGTGGGACTCATGAATAATTCCAAAAAGGGTAATGAGACTTATGAATAGTAGCAAAAATAAGTTGAATAGTAAAATAAGTTGGCACTCTTCACCAAAGTAGTGAAATATGTTATTAGTCATTATTGATAGATCACTACCATCAACCGTTTATGGACTAAGAACTGTGTGGGATCCTGCATGCCAAGCTGCTAGAGCAAGTGATGCTTCTTTAGAAAGTCCATCTATGGTTGTGAAAAAATCTGATTGATCGTTATCGACAAACTACCACTACCGATTAAGTTAAGGTGAATTAAGGTGAAGCTCTACTAATTTTTCTTTCATTTACATCTCTTATTCATATATAATATATGATCATTTGCAATTAATTTGTATGCATGAGGCTGGCCTAACCCTACTAGTAAGATAGTTAAGTTACCAATCTGGCATCAAATGCAAGCCTGCCACCTCTTTAGATTCTGTCAGAGCCACCCTCCATTTCTCCATTATATCTTCAGGGGCTTTAGGAAATGCTTCCGAAAAGGTCCCCTTCTGTTGTTTCACCTCCGATGGAGACACGTCGTAGAAAACCGGCAGCACCGTTATATTGAAGTTGTTTCTGCAATCCATGATCTTCTCGAGCTCTTTGAGACACCACTCGGAAGTCGCAAAGTTTTTCGAGAACGCCACAGTTGCAATCCTTGATGTCTCGATTGCCATTACTAGCTCTGTCCAAATTGTTGCCCCTCTCCTGAGATCTTTGTCATCTCTGTGTACACTCGAACATCTTCGCCGCGCAAACAAACAAAGACGTCGTATGTACAACGTGGAGTGTGTAAGGATGATAGCATGGTAGCATGAATCAATGAAACAAACACAATATTATATTTTCTATGGACAATTAAATTCAATATAATTATGTATTTGAATTTAATAATAAACTTAATACAATTATATTTCCTAAAAGAGTGCACCTAAGTACTTTTACTTTATATCTATAAACAGGGGCGGCCCAACATAATTTGGGACCTAAGGCGAAAAATTTATACGGGGCCTTTAATATGTAAATATTAATTAAACAAAATTATTTAATACTAATCAAATTAAGGTTAATTTGATACATTAAATACATAAATAATACCAACTAGACTAATGTTAATTTCATATAGAGAATTGAATATCATAGTTGAATTATAAATATTAATAAAAAGAAATAAAAATATATTATGATTGAAAAAGATACTTTTTTTGGATATAAGACGATGCATAGTTAAATAAAGTTGTAATCTAATTTTTAATTTTATATTTTGATTTTAAGAGAGAGAGAGAGATAGATATTATTTGGTGTATGGTTTTGTAGGATATTAATTTACAAAAATCAAAGTCTCAAACTCTTAGGGGAGATTAATCTATAATTGATGATTTAACACATTTGCAACATCTTTTTGAAATATTTTAGGATTTCAATTGAGTTAAGGTTTTATTGGTCTCGTACTTTGAGAGTCTTAATAGAAATGAAAAAGAAAAATACGTTAATTAAAAGTACTATAAAATGTTCAAAATATAATGTGATATTGTCTCTCATTAATAAACTTCATCAATTTAACTAATGAATGTTTATATCACGTTTTTTGTGATTAATAACATGGCAATTTGTAAGCCAATAGTAAAATTTGTATATCACTAATAAAAAAAATGTACAACATTTAGAAAATATATATGATTGTATAAAAATTTGAGCTTTTAACCATGAAAAGTGGGGCCTTTTTTTCCTAGGGAATTTTTTTTTTTTGGTGGGGCCTTAGGCCTAGGCCTAACTTGCCTAGGCCTTGAGCCGGTCCTATCTATAAATTGTATATACAAAAAGAAAGTTAGGAGGAAAAAAAGGACTAAAATATTATTTTCACATTTTTTTTAATTATTTTTTTATATAAGATAAAAATTTTATTCTAACCTAATTTAAATATATATGTGTGTGAAACTCTCTTAAGTTCATATATATTTTCATCTTTAAGTTTGCATTAAGTTTGTTTTTATCTCTAAACTATTGAAAACATTACAATTTTCAACTAATGCCCTAAGGGCTATGGGTATTGGTTTAATAACTATCTTTATAAATTTATTATAGGAAAAGAAAAAAATCTATTTTTTTTTAAACTTTTTATATTTTTCATATTGATGGTATTATTTTTTTTTTAAATGGTTCATTAAAAAATGCTCTTAGGGCACCTGTTATTAGGAACCAAAGTTTTATTATTTTTAGAGACCAAAAACAAACTTTTTTAAATGGGTATGTAAGAAAATCGAAATTTATATAATTTTAGGGATGAAATTGAAAATAACATTTTAGCAAAAAAAGAAAAAAAAGAAAATCTACATTAACTTTGTCCTTTTTATTTTAAAGACCTTGTATATAAACCATTTTAACTCCCAGAACCCTAGTTCCTGGCTTCTCCCAGCAGCAGCAGCAGCAGCTGAAAAGAGAAACACACAAACAAACAAACCCATATCGATGGTGAAGTTCTTGAAACCCAACAAGGCAGTGGTCCTTCTACAGGGCCGATTCGCAGGCCACAAAGCCGTGATCGTTCGCAACTTCGACGATGGCAACCGAGACAGACCCTACGGTCACTGTTTGGTAGCTGGTCTAGCCAAGTACCCAAAGAAAGTGATCCGCAAGGACTCGGCCAAGAAGACCGCCAAGAAGTCACGCGTCAAGGCCTTCCTCAAGGTCGTGAACTACTCTCACATCATGCCCACTCGCTACACTCTCGACGTCGATCTCAAAGACATTGTCTCCGCTGATGCTCTTCAGTCTAGGGACAAGAAGGTCACTGCAGCTAAGGAGACCAAGGCTAGGTTCGAGGACAGGTTTAAGTCTGGAAAGAATAGGTGGTTCTTTTCTAAGCTCAGGTTTTGATTTTTTGTTTTCTGGGGTTGTTTCTTTTTCTAATAGAGATGGTTTTGTTTGAGTAATGTTGGATAATGTTACTACAGAATTGAGAATTGAGAAATGAGATAAATGTTATTTTGTTATAGTTTTGATGGGTTTATTTCGGTTTCTGTTTATGAAGATATCTGAAGTGGGTATTATTGGAAAATGAGGAATTTTTCTGTTTGTTGCTAGAAAAATGAGTATTGGTCTAACAGATATGCAGTTTTTGTTATAATTTTAAATGGGTTTATTTTGGTTTCTCATCATTGAGATTTCTGAAGTGGGTATTATTGTATAATGTGGGATTTTGCAATTTGTTGCTAGAAATTGAGTATTGGGCTAATAGCTATAATTTAAGTGTGTGTTTTGTTTTCTCTTTATTGAGATAAGATTATTGGAAAATGTAGCATTTTGCTGTCTGATGCTAGAAATTTAAGTATTGGGCTAATCATTATGTAGTTGGTACAATGCGGTACATTATATGAAGTATGAATTGTGGCATCTTTTTCAAGTACAGTTAATTGTTGCTAGATACGTGTTGGAATTTAATTGCAGAATGTAATGTAAATTTTACCTAAGTTTTACCCTTTATAATTTAAAATGGGATTGCTTTTGTTCTCACTTTTTGAGACATCTAAAATGGGTATTATTGGATAATGTGGGTTTTGGTTTTTGTTAGTGGAAAATTGAGTATTGAGTTAAAAGGTTATGCAGTTTTGGTTTCATTTATCCCTCTTGTGGTATTTTTAAGATTTGGGTTTGGTTGTGG
The DNA here is from genome assembly GCF_932294415.1 of Quercus robur. Lineage (NCBI taxonomy): Eukaryota > Viridiplantae > Streptophyta > Magnoliopsida > Fagales > Fagaceae > Quercus > Quercus robur. The sequence continues at coordinate 19,274,376 of NC_065537.1, forward strand.
GGAACTGTCAACCCTATGATAGGTTTAGGTGATTTTTGAATTGGTCATTTTGTGTTGAAGAATTTTGTGGCTATGAACATTAGGACTCTCATGTGAACTTAACAATTTCTTTATCTCTAGGGTCCTGTGGTTCTGCTTTTGTGGATCAATTGTAATCTGCTTTATGTTGTCTCAGAAATTAATGCCTTTGTTTGTAGGTTGATTGATAAACTGGATGGGAAAAAAAAGGTCCTGTTTGTTTTTTGTTGCTTAAACTGTGTAACTAGGGATTTCTTGCTGCATTTTCCGTGCATTAAGCTTGGGGTTTTGTTGTCATGAACTTTTGTTTTACAAATCTGTGAAAGTAATCATGCAACTTTATTAGCCTAAAAGAGTTGGGCTTCTGCTGGAGTTAATATATAATAGGTTAACTTAGCTAATTGGTTATTTTTGGGCAAGAAGAGGAGAATAGAGGGATGGATCTATGCCATCTTCATGATCTTTTGAAGATAAGTTTTGATGGGTTGGATGACCAAGTGTATATTCTTTGACATTGTATGTGAAATTTGATTAGGCAGCCCTATAATTAAATATATTTACTGAAAAACTTAGTTGCTGTTCAACCCCTCAAAATTTTCTTTCACTGGATGTGCCTATGTTTTCGGTTATTACTTCTAATAAGTAACATGTAATTTGTTCTGTATTTGAAACTTATACAAAGAATCTGAAAACTGTAGCTAATTTTTATCAGCAAACTTAGTCATAAAAGAATTAAGCTTTGTAAGACTTGTTTGTGTTGTATAATTACCGCAATGAATTACTTTTCTCTGGCATACATATACATTGCTCAATTGAATTGGGGCCTGTCTTGGTTTAATTGATACTTCAGAAAGGATTTGAAAACCCTAAAAGTTGTTTTCAGCCTTCTTCATGGCATGTACACGTCACAGCAACTGACATGGAGTTTGCTATTTCTTTCATAATGTTCAGTTGTTCACACTTTTCTCTTTTTAGTTCTCAGAAGTGTATATGCTAAATTGGGTTGGAATTGAATTAATTTCTCTGGAGGGCAAAGAGGATCACGTAACTTAGACATTGAGAAAATGTTATTTTGTTATAGTTTTGATGGGTTTGTTTTGGATTCTCTTTATGGAGATTACTGAAGAGGGGTGTCATTGGAAAATGTGGCATTTTGTTGTTTTTTTGCTAGAAATACGAGTATTGGGCTAATAGCAATGTAGTTTTTGTTATCACTAGAAATGGGTTTGTTTTGGTTTCTCTTTATTGAGATTTTTGAAATGGGTATTATTGTATAATGTGGGATCTATTGCTGTATGTTGATAGAAATTTGAGTATTGGGCTAATAATTATGCAGGTGGGTAAAACTTGGGTACAATTCCTTAAGTGCAGTATATTTTTACCCTATGTTTTTTTGGTTTTAATTTAAAATGGGTGTGTTCTATCTTTATGAGGCATTCTGAAATGAGTGTCATTGGATAACGTAGGTTTTGGGTTTTTTAGTCGAAAATTGAGTATTTAGTTAAAAGGTTATGGTTGTGGTTTTGGTTTTGATGGGTTACTCTGGCATCTGTTTATACTGATTCTTGTGGTTGTATTTTTGAGATTTGGGTTTGGTTGTGCTGACATGTTTAGGTGGTGGGATCTTTGAACTGGTCATTTTGTGTTGAAGCATTTTGTGGCTCTTAGACTTTATGAATCTCACGTGTACATGGTGATTTCTTTATCTCTAGGTTCCTATGGGTTCTACCTTGGTGGATCAATTGTGACCCAGTTTATGTTTCCTAAAAAATTCAAGCATTTGTTTGTTGATTGATTGATAAACTAGATGGAAAGAACAGGGTTCAACTTGTTTTTTCTTTTTTGTTGCTTAAATTGTGTAAGTAGGGATTTCTTGCTGAATTTTCCGGGTATGTTGTCATGGGTTTTTTTATTACAAATCTGTAAAATTAATCATGCAATTGTATTAGCCTAAAAGAGATGGGCTTCAGCCGGAATTAATACATAATATGTTACTTGGCTAATTGTTCCTTTTTGGTTCAAGATCGGACAATGGAGGGATGTAGAGATGTTCTGTTAAAGTTGGAATATTCTCGTCTGCCATCTTCAGGATGTTTTGAAGATAAGTTTTGATGGGTTTGGATGACTAAGTGTTTATTCATTGACATTTTATGTGAAACTTGATTAGGCAGCCCTATTTTACTATATTAGCTGAAAACTAAGCACTATTCACTGCAATGCTTTTGATTAGGCAGCCCTATTTTATGTTGCAATGCTTTTGAACGAGGTCTAGATGTCCATAATGATTGACATTCAACTCCACAAAATTTTCTTTCTCTGGATGTGCCTACCTTTTCTGTTATTACTTCTAATAAGTAACATTCAGTTACTTGTTCTGTTGTTGAAACTTATACAAAGAATCTGATAAATTTCAGTTCATTTTTGTGAGTTAGTCATAAAAGATTTGATTAAGCTTTGTAAGACTTGTTTGTGTTATATAATTACTGCAATGAATTACTTTTCTCTGACATACATATGCATTGCTCAATTGAATCGGGGCCTGTCTTGGTTTTAAGTGATACTTTAGAAAGAATTTGAAAACCCTAAAAGGTTGTTTTCAGCTTTCATCAAGGCAGATAGACATGTCACAGCAACTGACATGGAGTTTGCTATTTCTTTTATAATGTTCACACCTTTCTCTTTGTAGTCCCTAAAGTGTTATCTGGACAATTTCTCACTCTGGGGATTTTCAGTGCGCTCTAATATGGAATGCTATTACAGGCACCTTGGACATAGTTGATTGGTGGAAGTTGGTTTGTTCCTCAAAAGCCATTCCAAAACACAATATTGTTTGGCATACAATCGAAAATGATTTTAAGCAACAGTTTTTAAACAACATTATATGTATTTCTACATACTTTTTCATCCACACGTATTTTCAAAAAATACAGCCAATGTTACCAAATTGACTCTTATAAATCAAGGATACTATCCTTTGGATAGGTTGCCGCAACCTGCAATCAGGCTATGCACGTGATGTGTTTGGAAAGTTCCTCCTTTCCACCTACTTGCCACCAACAACAAACCCCACTCCTCCAGTCCAGTCGTCAGCCAAAATTCAAGTCATTGCCAAGGACTGCCGAAGCCCGCCCCACCGATGAAAGCCAATTACCATGAAAAATCCATGAAAAACCTGCCATAACCCACCTATTGTTTTCGGTTGGAAGTCCTCAGGATTTGCGGCTTTTTTATTAATCTTCAGAGAGAGAGATCTTTTTTTGATGAACTTTCACAGAGAGAGAGAGAGAGAGAGAGAGAGAGAGATCTTAAAATAGAATTTTGGAAACAATGGTATAATTGTCCAACAATTATGCTCACGTCTTATACATGTGAAAAAAAAAAAAAAAAAAAAAAAAAAAAAAACCTTTAAAATGAGAAGCCTCATGGTTTTTATTCCAATTTTTAATTTAAATATAACAGCAGAAAATTATAGATTAAATTGTGAAACAACAAAAGCAAATGTCGATCAAAAAAGAAAAAGAAAAAAAGAAAAAGGGTTACAAAATTGGACTTAGGCCTGTTAACTTGTATGAACCCAATGAAAAGGTGAGGCATGGGTAATAGGAGTACCAAGTTTTAGACTGATAAGTTTTTGATCTGTACTCGATTTTGACTCAACCCAGCTAGATCAAACTTGTACTCGACCTTACTCGCTCGTCAAGCCTTTATTATAAATTTTAAACTAATTTTTTTTTCTTTGACTCATTTTCAATGTAATTTTGTGTACTAAAATTATAATAAAATTTCCATTTATAAATGAAAATGTTTTTAATTTTAGAGTAAGTAAATTATAGATTTTATTTTTAATTAACTTTTTTTCCCTTTACCTAACATATTATATATTTGTATTTTTCACACTAATATAATATGTGTGTGTATATATATAATTTTAAATATGCTTATATTGTATGAGTTTGGATTAGTTTTTTATTTATCCTTTTAGTTATTTAACTTATTTGCTTATGTGGAACTTTAAAAAAAAAAAAAAAAAAAAAAAAAACCTCAATTGTTTAAGTACAAATATAATTTTGTCAACTTTTAGCAAATAAATAATAAATTTTCAACAAAGATCTAATCCAAAACACACTTAATTTCACACTTAATTTATAAGTGATTTAATTTAATTTAATATTTCATGTATAACATGTATAATTTATATGTACTTTTTTCTTCTTTTGTGGAATTATTAAGTTAGTAGACTATTAGAATTTAATGGAAAGGAATAAAAAAAATTAATTATCGCACTTAACGTGAACCAAAATGCATAATTTGCAATAACCCATCAACACGAATTACTAAAGGTGAAATTTACCAATTTATCCATTTTATAACCCATTATTAGTACATCCAAAAGTCTAGAATCACGAAATTTACACATAGAATTTCAGAAATTTTCTCAACTTTTGTAAGTGAAATGAATCATGTGAGGAGTTCTACCACAATTTTTGCAATTCTAACATCGTAAATTATGAGTGGTTGTCTATAACTTTTACATGAATATATCATTTTTTTTCTACTACTTATAGCCAACCACATTAACATAAGGATAGTAGCAAAAGTTGTGACACAAAATTTTCACAAATATCATAGCCTTTCTCAACTTTTGTAAGTGAAATGAGTCATTTGAGGAGTTCTACCACAACTTTTATTGCAATTTTAATGTAGTAAATTGTGAGTAGTTGTTTATCACTTTTATATAAATTTATATATTTTTCCCTATCGCTCATTACCAACCACATAAGGATTTTAGCAAAATTTGTCTCCATAGATTTTCTCAAGGAGTAATGCCACGAATACAAAAAATTTGACACAATCTTTTCACATTAGTTGAGTTAGTAAGCTTTTACTGGTTTTCATTTAAACCCACTATTAACATTACATTTTTATTTATCATTAAAAATCTCCATATCAGTGTCAAATTTTTTGAGAGTAAAATATTATTTTGGTTTCTAAACTTTATTAAGAGTTTGTTTTCAATAATTTAAGAATGATAAAAAAAAAAAAAACTTTTAATAAAGTGATAGAAAGTAAAACATTTTAATAGTTTTGGTATGAAAAATAAAAGTTTTAAAGGTTTAGGCATGAAAAATAAATTTTGTTAAAATATAGGGACTAGTCCCCCTCTCTTTTAAATTCGTCTCTCACACCCTCACTCACCACCACTAGCCACCAGCAACCACAGCCAACTCTCTCTGCCACCAGCCACCGTCATAGAAACAAACCACTGTTTTGCCGCTACCAGTCACCATCGCGCCACCAACCACCGTCACCTCTAACTCTGCCAACATCAAGGTTCCCTCTCTCTGTTTGTTAAACAATGCCATTTTTTCCCTTTTATTTATTAATGTTTTGTAGTTTCTCAGTTTTGGTTAGAATAAAAGGGTGATGAGAATCAGGTGTGTTTTGAAAATTTCAGCTGTTGCCACATTTTGCTTTGTTTTATGGTTCTAATTCCATTTTTAAGTGAAATAGAAAAAACATGTCAATAATAAATGGCTGTGGTGTGCTATTTGGTAGCAATGGGGCATGAGTTTTTTTTTTTTTTTTTTTGAAATCATTTAATTAAAATTAAGTCAGCAAAATTATTGCTCACATTAATACTATGCAATTGTTAATATTGTGTTTTCTGATATCAGTAACTTACTTGAGTCTTTAAAACCGGGTTACTAATGTGTTCTCATGTCCTTGCTTGGTGTTGGTAATTAGTCCTTAGTTTAACCACATTTATAAATATAACCTTGACTCATTGTGTTACACTCTTCCACTTAGTGTTATGAAAATTGGCATTAGCTAACAGGTCGTGTTAACCTAACACGACCCATTTATTAAACGAATTATGTGAGTCGTGTTGTGGCAACCCAATTATGTTGTTATTAAGTGGTGTAAAACAACATGAGAAGAGAGCAAGCTTTTGATTTTTTCAAATTATCTAAACAAAAAATAACCAAAGGAAAAGGAATATTTTTCTTACGCTTTTTTGGCAACCAGATAGAAGCTAATAAAAAGGAGTAAAAATCCTCTACAAGATTTGATTTTGAAAGTAATCTAAAAGAAAATTTGTTCTAAATATAATTATAATTTAAAAAGTCAGGTTCAACTATGAGGTTTTTGTATGAAGCACTTGAATTCCTTACCTTTGTATTAGAATCAAGCATAGAAAATAAATATTATGATTACGATGATAGGAAAAGTTATATTAAAGTTTAGATCCTCAAAACTAATTTATTATTCTTATTATTTTGGTTTCAATGTTAATAATATTATTGTTTTATGTTGTTGTATTGGTTTTGAAGTGAGATGGCTTTGAGAGGTGCATGGCAACTTCAAAAGCTGGTTCTGAGCTTTTCTGATTTGGGAGGAAGTAGTAGGGGCATCAGGTATGCTTTATATATTAATATATATATATATTATTTGTTGTAGATTTATATCTTAAGATAAAATTGATTGAAGTGAGAATGCCTTGGCTTTTGCATGGATGTTGTAATTCGCTCTATTATAATAGATTCTTTGAAATTTTGTTTGTGGATTAATATATTGCCATTTCTGATGATTTATTGAACAAGATGAAGCACCTTAAGTTGAAATGGATGATTGTAAATGGCCACAAACATTTAGGCTAAAAACCAAATTAATTTGTGTGGGAATTCTTCTTGGTTTGATCTGAATTGTAGATTTTTTTTTTTTTTTTTTTTTTTTTGGTGTGTTATCAAAATTTGTTAGTTGTTAAAAACAGATTATTTTTGGTGACAGTGATGTGTACTAATCAAACATATTTATGAGTTATGCCAGACTGTAGAACTGTTCTTCTTTGGTAGGGTAGATGATTAGAAAAATTGCTCTATATTTTGTTCTCTCTCTCTCTCTCTCGTGTCTTGGAAAGATAATTACTTTAAAACGTATGTAATGTCAGTGTGTTCTATTTTTGCAAAGGACAATGATCTAAGGTAGTTCGCAAGTTGGCGAAGGGAATGTGACTCCAGTTCTTTCTGTTATACTTTCTAGCAGGTTGAATTTGCATTTCTCAGGGTGCTGGGTTGAGTGTTATATGTTCCAGCAGATTAAATTTGCATTTCTCAGGGTACTGAGCTGGGTATTATATGTTGCCAATAGCAAATTCTTGGATAGTCCCAATTCATGCTATTTCAGAATCCATTGGGCTACAGGCAGGGTTGTTCACAGTTGATTTTTTTTCTTCCCCCTAGAGTCATGAGGGCTTCAGAGGTATTAACTTCCTGATGAGGGTTTTTAGGTAGAATATGAAGTTGCTTTAGTTTCTAGTATACTATTTCCATGGAGTTAAGTTGAGAGGACTGAAAAAAGGGAGAGTAGTAAGTTAACTTTCTTCCACAGAGTTAGAAATCCCAGCCATTTTCCTTGCTTCCACTATAGTTAATTACTTAATTTTTTAGTATCATGGTGGTGAGAATTCATTGAAACTACATGTACTGTGGTAGAGTAAGAAACTATCCAGAATTTGGTGTCAAAAATGGTGTCCACTCTTTGTTAATTCCATCAATCTTGACAAAGGTGCTATATAGAGTGCCCCTACTATATACCATCCATCTCTTTCCAGACAGGAGATCGATAATTTAGTGCATAATGTGATTTGATTTGATTTTCTTTCTTTAGGGTCTGTTTTAGTGGGCTGGTCTTTTTAACCAAGTTTTATAGACAATTGATGGAAGCACAATTACTATGTTGTATACTTGCTTTCTACTCTGTCCATTCTTTGTTGTAGGCTTATCTATTTTTGCTGGCTACTTTTTGGTCAATGCTGCTACAATCACCACTGAGAATAATAGTAATATGTAGGTTTTGAGATGAGTAATTGGTTGAGATCACTGAAGATAAAACCGGACATTTAGCAAGGCTCATTTTGTCAGAATAAAGAGGATGCTAGAAAATTCATTAACAAAACAAAAGCAGATGCTCCCTCCTTTTACTTATTTAATGATTAACAAGTAAGCAATCAATATGGCAGGGCATTTATGGAGTCACATCTGCCAGCATTTGGAGAGAAAAATCCTCAGCTAGATGTTGTTACTCAGCTGATTCGTGGTCAGCATCCACATTTGAAAGGACTTTACTGTAAGTATCTCTCTCTCTCTCTCTTTTCCTCTCTTATGTGAAGTTTAAATAAGGATTTCTTTTACCAAATGCACAGGGAACAAAAACGAAAGGGTGATATGTGTGAAGAATATGGATCCAGAAGTCGTACTTCTACATGCAACCAGGCTAAGGAATTCTTTGGGAAGAAAGGTTGTGAAACTGAAGACAAGACATGTTGCCAAACACCCTAGCGTTCAGGGTACATGGACAACAGAATTGAAATTTTGAGGTACAAGAAACAGCTCCATGAGGAGCTTCCTTTGGTTTATTATTATTGTTCTGTTTACCCATAATTACAGGCCTAGTGGAACCTTCACTTATAGGAGCTTAAGGATTGTGATCAGTTGTGCAATCTGGCTGATGCTTTATATAATGCAACAGGATTCTTAGCAATATTCACAAGTCACACATTTCAAAAACGTTTATGGCATTTACCCCAATTTTGTTTAACATAGAATTATGACAGGTATATGGGTATTCATGTTCCTTGTAATCCTATATACTTTGTTACAATGGAAGGGTTAATCTGAGAAAACTATGGTTTTTGCTTCCTACTAGTAGGTCAACCTTGTACTCAAGCTCATTTGTCTTTTTGCAGCCAATGCTTTTAGCGCTGTTGAGTGGACTTCTCGGTATATTGTTATGCAAAAAGTGTTTGACCAAATCTAATATCTAATGAGCTACAGTAATTCCACTTGGATCCAATTGAAACAGAAACTAACCAAAACAAACAAGAAAATCAACACCCTAAATGAACAAAAAATATACAACCCATTGTGTACAAATGAAAGATTTGATCTTGTTAGCTACGGTAAAGGAAAATAGATTAAAACTTGAATGTGTGTGACAAAAGGAATAGATCTAAACAAATGTTGAATTAATGTAACTACAGTCACAAGATCTTTTAATTGTGTATAGATCTAGAACAACATTAAATTAGATAAGATATTGTAGTTGCTAATGGCGTAGTTGCAGTTGCAAGATCTTTTAATTGGGTATGGATCTAGAGCAACATTAAATTAGATATTGTAGTTGCTAATAGTGTAGTTACAGTTGCAAGATCTTTTAATTGGGTATAGATCTAGAACAGCATTTAATTAGATACTGTGGTTGCAAATAGAAAGAAAGCATTAGATATCCAACAAATCAAAGATTCTCTCTTCTCCTCTCTCACACTGCTTTAAGATTTTAGCCATTTCTGACTTTGACATTGTATGTGACCAGGTGCATATGGATTAGATGACAATTGCATATTCTTTGACATTGTATGTGGAATTTGGTTAGGCAGCTCCATTATAAACTATATTTGCTGAAAAACCTAATGCTAATCACCAATTCATGTGTCATTTTTCCATGCACTAAATGTTAGTAGAAGGCAATCTAGATACGAGTTCATGTTGCAGTGCTTTTGAATGGGGCTATAAGTTTTGTCAAGAGCGTCCACATTCAGTTATTGGTTCTGTAGCTGAAACTTATACAAAGGATCTGATAAATTGCAGCTAATTTTTATCAGTATACCTCATCACTATAAGTGATTAAGCTTTGTAAGAATTGTATATAATTACTGAAATGAATTACAATTTTCATGCACCGCACTATTGAATTGGAGTTTGTTCAAATTGATTCTTCAGAAAGCCTAAAAATTTGTTTTTAACCTTCACCACGGGGGATTGAATAGTGTTTGCTATTTCTTTAATATTGTTCACATTTCTCTCTCATTTTAATCTCTATTGATCATCTTTACCATGACTGTTGTTTTCCAAATGAATACTCAAGCTTACAGGCATTTGAGTGGATATTATTTGTTTGTTCTTGCATTGACTGGATGAAAAGAAAAAAAGGGAGGGTTTGTTGGAGAGAGAGAGAGAGAGAGAGCAACAAAAGTCTGCCCAGTGTAATTGTCGAGCAACTAAAGTCTGCCTAGTGTCATTGTCGCCTTCTAAATTCTAATTTTAGGTGAAATGTATCGATCGCTCTTGAATTTTTAAGGTCATTGGACATACATCCTTTGAATTGACTAAGTGTGCGTTGGGAACACACGTTTTCCATGCGTTCCTGCGTTTTGTTAAAAAATAGTGGGTCTCATGCATTATTCACGAGATCAGCAAATACTTTTTTCAGCAAAAAAAACTTTAAAATTGGGTCTTACGATACTTTTCACACATTTAAACATTATTTTGCTATACTATTTTCAGTTTTCAGTTTTAATAATAAGCGGTATCCAAACAGACTTTAACATATAGAGGTTCAAGGGATTAAGCAAAGATTTTGACTAATTGCCTCCAATGCCTACCACCTCAACAACCCTAAGCATTTCATGGTAATCTCATACTTAGAACAATGCTACATTTCATGGTAATCTCATGCTTAGACTTAGGGTTCGTTTGGATAGAACTTATTTTGTTGAAACTGAAAATTGAAAACACTGTAGCAAAATAATTTTTAAATATGTGAATAGTGTCTTGAGACTCATTTTTAGTGAAAAAATTGTTGAAAAGTGAAGTTTGTGGGTCCGTGAATAGTGCACAAGTGCACTGTTCACGGAAGACTTAGTCAAAAACTGCGGCTGGGAAAAAAAAAAGGTTGAAAACGTGCGGCTTGAAAATGCAGACGTGATAAGTTGTATCCAAACCAGAGGCTTTATTGTGCTTTGAAATCAAACAAGAGAACTTAATATTTCATAGTCTGTGCAAGTGCCTATACCTCATCTTGCAATTAAAAAGGAAGGAAAAACGAGCAAAAGGTAGAAAATTCCCAACATAGTGGAGAAGGGGATTGAAAATTGTCTAAAATAGCATGCAAAAATGAAAATTTGTGCTAGCAATACTTGCAAGGTAAAAAAATGAAGAGATCCTAAACCATCAGAAGTGGTATGAAAATGTTATAAACGTAGCATTTCTCATAAACTATTTCTTCTTTTTTGAATATCTACGCAATTACAGAGAATAGAGAATTTTATGTGCCAATACACTGCTAGGCTGCTAGCTGTCAATCTTGAAAAATAATGCATTTCTAATCTTGAATACTAGCTATTTTATAAATCAAAATATGTTGACAAAGGCTTTTTTTTAATATATTTTTTTTTGGACTCTAAAATGCTATCTGTATTGCCAAGAGCTTTTTACTCAATTGGTTGGTATATTCTGATGTTTCTAACTGAGACATCTAGAATTCAAATTCTCCTCTCACATTGTAACTATTGAATTATAAAAAAAAGGTGCTATTTGATTAATACTATTTAAATAATGTTAATATTTTTAAGTATAATTAAATTCATTATAGTTATGTGTTTGAATTCAATTAAGAAACTTAATATATTACACTCAAGCTCTACCACACATTCTATTAACTATGATTTTAGATTCGAATTCTTTATTATCAACAAATTAATGGGAATAGGTAATCCATTTTCTTCTCCAAAAAAAGAAAAAGAAAAAGAAAAAGCCCTCCATAACACTCAAACATGCCTTCACTAATATATATACACACACTTGCCTACCAGTGCCAAGACCAAACTGAAAATTGAAAAATTCATGTCTGTTTGGGAATAATTTATTTAATTGAAACTGAATTTTTTTTTTTTCTGAAAGTACGGTAGATAAATAAAAAAAGTTAGTTAAAATAGGACAGTGAGACCACACATTCTATTAACTACGATTTTAGATTCGAATTCTTTATTATCAACAAATTAATGGTGTAGGGGCGGTTTTTGAAGCCCAGGCCCAGCAAGCAAGTGGTTCTGGCCCAAAAGTCCCCAGACAATGAATTTGTAGAGAGTGGGTTACAGAGCTAGGACTAGACGAAGTAAACGTCAGTTAGATGTACGCCATGCAATACGTTGAACGTGAGAATATTTCGCTTATGTTTGATAAGATATCGGTTCGAGGAGACGTATACGTGCACCTCTTGTTTTGTTTACAGACTAAAGAGTTCTTTAACCTTTCTCTCTCTCTTTCTTCTCAATTCTCCGATCCCCTCTTCAAGGGGATCTCCTTCTCTTATATAGCCTCCTTGAATTGATAAGAACCTTACACTTGTTAGCCATCCGGACCTTCACTTGAGTGCCTGTCCCATCGGACATCTTCCTTATCCTTCTGTGAGTTGCACTGGCCAATGTAATACTGTTCACCTGTCTTCTCCACATTAATGCGGCTTAAAAAGTAGCTTTCTTGCATTTAATGCGCCAGTTGTGGCTTCTCCCTGATGCCTTACATTTTCTTCTTTCCTGCTGTGTGAGGCTCACCCTCCTACCCACGTTCACCTGGATGGGTTCTTCACTGTGGAGGGGACACACATTGGGCCCAAGTTCGCGTGTCCAAGGAGGCATTCCTCCTCGGACGTCTTTTGGATCAAACCGGGCTCAACAGGGTTGGGCCGGAAGTCACTCTGGCCCCTATTCCTCGTTGGGTCATGGCTGGGCTTTGTGTGGGTCCACAGGCCCATTTGTTGATTTTGGGAATTTCATCCCTACAATAGCCCCTCAAAATTCCGGCTCCTTCTCTCTTGTCCGAGGAGGAAGGGCGGGATTTTGACATTCAGAGGATTATTTACTGTGGGTCCCTGCTTCACTTGCACAGAGGTATGCTTCTAACGTGCCTCATTAATGACGAAGGTGGTTAATGACCCCATGCGGCGCTAATTACTGCTTTTAGCGGTTTTAGATATTTTGATCCAGCGGTTAGATGCTAGATCAACGGTTGGGATCACTTCCGTTTCCCTAGGCGGGAAGATGTCTGTCCGGCTTCTCCTAGATACATAAGACTTTCGAAGGCATTTCCTTCTCGTTTTTGGACAAGCACTCGAGCACTCAGAGCACTCTCGCACTCTCCCTTTTAAAGCGTTCAAGCCTTCGCAGTCGTCCCCTTGAAGATTTCCTGCCAGTTCCTCACCCGTAAGTGCACACTCCTTTTTTCCATTGCCCTTTTCCCGGCGTTATTTCTTAAGTAAATCGTCTTCGCGTCACCTAGGATTAGGGGGATGGGTAAGCTTGACAAGATGGTAGATTCCCCGGCCGGTATGGAAGGCTTCAGGGCCAAATACCGTATTCCGCCGGAGGTAGGTCTAGAGTATTGTCATTTGGAGGACCTCTTTATCAAGAGAAGGACGGGGCAGGTGGCCATTCCGGTGATAGCCTTTGTGGAAGGAGGAATGACCATCCCTATGGGGAGGATAACTAGGGATTACTTGCGTGGTCATAGGTTGGCCCCTCACCAATGCGTCGCGAATATGTTCCGGATCCTGGGGTGCATAAAGGTCCTGAACAATCAGATGAACCTCGGCCTTTCATGGCATGATGTGGTTCATCTATATGAATTGCATAGCCTCGGCGACTCATATTACTTGAAGTCCAGGTCCGATGAGGTGAGGTTGATATCCTACCTTCCCAAGTCCAACAAAGGCTTGAAGGACGACCTTTTGATCGTCTTCGGGCCGTGGCACGACGGTCTTCACTGCCCAGTCAAGGCAGGAAAACCAGGTGGGGCTCCATAGAGTTAGATCCCTTGGAAAGGACTTTAGTTTTAATCTTCCCCCCACCCCTTCCCCCTTTTTTTTTTTTGATTCTGACTTTGCTTGTTTGCCTTCTCGGACTAACACATTCCTCTCTTCGGATCTTGCAGACAAGAAGCATACGACTCCTCGGCTTAGTTTGGTCAACGTCCAGGCACTCAACTTCCTTCTAAGGTCTGAGATTTACGTGAGTTCGGACGGGCAATTGCAATCCGCGCCTCTGATTTTGGACTACGTGCCCCTCACTCGTGCCCTAGTGGAGCCCGGCCAAGCAATTAGGGCAGGTAGTCCGCGATTGGCACGGATAGACGTCTCCGTACCAGGCTTTCTTACTTCGAGAGATTTGCCCCTCGTCCAGCTGCCTGCTCAGCGTGCCTTTCCCGCAGTAGTTATCCCAGAGGAAGAAGCCGGTTCCTCGCACTCGTCTTTGGAGGATCAGATAGACCAATTTCACTTTGCCGAGGAGGGAGAGGTGTCGGCCAGAATAGTAGAGCTCTCGGATTCTGATTCAGATCTGGATCGCGCCTCAATAGCCCCTGACTTGGGTTTAGTAACCGCACAAGTTGGTACCAGCCAAGAGCCCGAAGAAGAAGAAGAAATGGACTTGAGACAAAGGTCTGGCCTCAAAGGCCTCCTTGCCAATAGGAATAAAAGACAATCCTCCAAGGAAGCCTCAAAGGAGCAGCCGACCCCCAAGGCTCCTCTTCTTCCTCCTCCCACATCGGATGTGGCGCTGCAGCCTATGCCCAACTTAAGGCGAAAAAGGCCTGTGGGGGAGTTGGAAGAGGGCGAGGTTGGCCAAGAAAAAGCCAAACCTCAGAAGAAGGGTAAAGAGACCAAGGAGCCCAAAGAGAAGAGGACCAAATCCATCGATAGCCGAGACGAGGCGGCTATTCGGAGGGATCAACGGATATGGTCGTCGCGGCTTGAGCTGGATAGCGCTCCAATTTCCTGGGATGCAACCATGTGGGAATCCCAACGACGGGAGGCGTCGTTCCTGGTTGAGGCTCTGCAGCAGCCTTTTCTTTTGCCTCGCGACATGAAGGGGCTCCGGAATACTCAGCAACCAGAACTCTTCATGTCGCTGAAAAGGGACATGGCAATGGTAAGCGAAAATTTTTACTATCTCATTCTCTTGTCACGCATCCATTTATTCACCATCCTCTTTGATTAAGCTTTTATTTTCCTGGTGCAGGTCACTCAGTAAATCTTCGTTGCTGAGGAGTGGGCCAAAAAGGCACATGAGGACCTCCATAATGAGGCTCAATCCCGCCGCATTGCCGAGAGGGCTGCTGGCGACCTCAAGAAGGAAAACGATAGCCTGAGCCATGAAGTAAAGGAGGCAAAGAAGGGGCGGGATAGCGTGGAAGCCGGCCTCAAAAATGCCACTAAGCAAGTTGAGGATCTGCGCCTACAGCTCCGCCAGTCTGAGGAAAACCTTAGGACAGAGAAGCAGGCGGTTTCAGACCTCAAGGTCGAGCTTGCAAAGGTTAAGGGGGAGGCCCGCCTGGCCAAGGAGATGGCTAAGAAGGCTGTGGCAGCCTCTTATGAACGCGAGGTCAAGGATACTGAGGTCAGACTGGCCGAGGAGGTGGCTACTGTATGCAGGGAATACATTACCCTGTCTTGGGGTGTAGCCTTGGACCGGGCGGCAGTCCCAGCGGATTCCGATCTTAGGAAAACTGAGAATATCTTTTTTCTTGAGGACGTTCGTGAGATCCCCGACGAGGCCGCGACTGAAGAGCCTCTCCCAACAAAGGCTTTAACCTCGGACTCTGCTATGCCTGATGCTGAGGCTGTGCAGCCGGCCGCGAAGGACAAGTTGCCCGAGGACAGTCTTTCAATCAAGGAGGTTGTTGCTCAGGCTAAGGAGACTGTTTCGGGGCCACAACCAGCAGCTGACTAGCCTGGGCCTGCTCAGGGATCAGACTTGGGAAAGTAGTGCAGGATTTTCTTGTTAGATTTTTCATATTTTGTTTTGTTTAAGGGTTGTAAAAGGATTGCTTTTGGGGATTTCAATGAATGATATCGTTTCCTTTTATTCTTGTTGTTTTACTTTCTCTTCTGTTTTTATCATAAATAGATGTTTGTTCTGCCATTAATTGCTGAAAGCCAAGTGTGAATGAACGAATGTGCATAGAATGATAGTTAACAATTTAGACAGAATTGCTGTGAAGCCAATTTTCCCCAAGTCTGTGGTCCGAGGAGCCATGCAGGACTTGGGTTCTGTTTAACTCTTATTGAGAATCGTTGCGTGGTTAATTTCCCCCAAGTCTGTGGTCCGAGGAGCCATGCAGGACTTGGGTTCTGTTTAACACTTATTGAGAATCGTTGCGTGGTTAATTTCCCCCAAGTCTGTGGTCCGAGGAGCCATGCAGGACTTGGGTTCTGTTTAACACTTATTGAGAATCGTTGTGTGGTTAATTTCCCCCAAGTCTGTGGTCCGAGAAGCCATGCAGGACTTGAGTTCTGTTTAACACTTATTGGGAATCGTTGCATGGTTAATTTCCCCCAAGTCTGTGGTCCGAGGAGCCATGCAGGACTTGGGTTCTGTTTAACACTTATTGAGAATCGTTGCGTGGTTAATTTCCCCCAAGTCTGTGGTTCGAGGAGCCATGCAGGACTTGGGTTCTGCTTAACACTTATTGGGAATCATTGCGTGGTTAATTTCCCCCAAGTCTGTGGTTCGAGGAGCCATGCAGGACTTGGGTTCTGCTTAACACTTATTGAGAATCGTTGCGTGGTTAATTTCCCCCAAGTCTGTGGTCTGAGGAGCCATGCAGGACTTGGGTTCTGTTTAACACTTATTGAGAATCGTTGCGTGGTTAATTTCCCCCAAGTCTGTGGTTAGAGGAGCCATGCAGGACTTGGGTTCTGTTTAACACTTATTGAGAATCGTTGCGTGGTTAATTTCCCCCAAGTCTGTGGTCCGAGGAGCCATGCAGGACTTGGGTTCTGTTTAACACTTATTGAGAATCGTTGCGTGGTTAATTTCCCCCAAGTCTGTGGTTAGAGGAGCCATGCAGGACTTGGGTTCTGTTTAACACTTATTGAGAATCGTTGCGTGGTTAATTTCCCCCAAGTCTGTGGTCCGAGGTGCCATGCAGGACTTGGGTTCTGTTTAACACTCATTGAGAATCGTTGCGTGGTTAATTTCCTCCAAGTCTGTGGTCTGAGGAGCCATGCAGGACTTGGGTTCTGTTTAACACTTATTGAGAATCGTTGCGTGGTTAATTTCCCTCAAGTCTGTGGTCCGAGGAGCCATGCAGGACTTGGGTTCTGTTTAACACTTATCCCAAATAGCTGTACAGTAACATGGCATCAAGCGTGGTGTCTTTCATTAATAACAGTACATTTTCAGGTTATTTACATTCCACGGGCGTGGTACTACATGTTCGTCCAAGTCTTCTAAAAAGTACGCCCCAATGCCGGTTACGGATGTGATACGGTATGGGCCC
This sequence comes from Quercus robur, assembly GCF_932294415.1. Classification (NCBI taxonomy): domain Eukaryota; kingdom Viridiplantae; phylum Streptophyta; class Magnoliopsida; order Fagales; family Fagaceae; genus Quercus; species Quercus robur. The sequence continues at coordinate 19,291,508 of NC_065537.1, forward strand.
TCCCAGTTTGGTCCAAGCTTTCCCAATGCAGGGTTCCTCGCGGTGCCCAGGACTTTCCTCAACACTAGATCCCCGGGTGCCAAGAGCCTTGACTTCACCTTGGTGTCGTAGCCCTGTTTGAGCTTTTGCTGATAATAAGCTAGATAAACCATCGCACTTTCCCTTCTCTCTTCGAGGAGATCCAGGTTTTTCTCCAGAAGGCTGTTGTTAGCAATGGGGTTGAAGGCAGTAGTCCTCTGGGTGGGGAAGTTTATCTCCAGTGGGATGACAGCCTCGGCTCCGTAGGTCAATGAAAAGGGGGTTTCTCCCGTGGACCTGCGAGGCATGGTGCGGTATGTCCACAAGACGTGGGCTAACTCTTCAACCCACCTCCCTTTCGCATCGTCCAACCTCTTCTTCAGTCCATTCACTATGGTTTTGTTGATGGTTTTCGCCTGTCCATTACCCTGTGGGTAGGCTGGTGTGGAGTATCAGTTGATAATCCCCAGCTCATTGCAATACTCTCTAAAGGCCTTGCTGTCAAATTGGAGGCCGTTGTCTGAGATCAGGGTGTGCGGGGTCCCGAACCTAGTGATAATATTTTTCCAAACAAATTTCTTGACATCGACGTCCCTGATGTTTGCCAGCACCTAAGCTTCGACCCACTTCGTGAAGTAATCGGTGCCGACGAGAAGAAACTTCTTGTTCCCAGCCGCTTTGGGGAACGGCCCTAGTATGTCTAGGCCCCATTGTGCGAATGGCCAAGGGCTGGACAACGGGTTAAGTACTCCGCCCGGCTGATGTATGTTCGGGGTGAATCTTTGGCATTGGTCGCACTTCTTTACATATTCCAGAGCCTCTTTATGCATGCTCGGCCACCAGTAACCCAGCGTCATGGCCCTGTGGGAGAGGGACCTACCCCCCGTATGACTTCCACAGATCCCTTCGTGTAACTCTTCCAGTATGAGTTCTGTAGCCTCCGGGTGCACACACAGCAGGTATGGCCCCGAGAATGAGCGTCGGTAAAGCTTGGAGTCCTCGGACAGCCAGAATCGAGAAGCTTTCCTCCTGATCTTGTCAGCCTCAACCTTATTGTCCGGTAAGGTGTCGTGCTTTAAGAACAGCACCAGGGGGTCCATCCAACTAGGTCCTGCCCCGACGTTATGTACCCGAATTCCTTTAGCCTTTTCTGTTGTTGGGCGGCAGAGATCTTCAACTAAAATCACCCTCGGAAGGGGCTGAGCCGAGGAGGTGGCCAGTGTTGCGAGAGAGTCAGCATGGGTGTTCCCACTCCTGGGTATATGCGTTACACGGAAGTCATCGAAATGGGTCTGCAGGTGTTTAGCTCGGGCCAGGTAACCTTGCATCCTTTCATCCTTCGCCTCCAATTCCCCATTTACTTGTCCCACAACGAGTCTCGAGTCCGAGAATATGCTTGCGCATTTTCCACCCAATTTCCGGATCATTGACATCCCCTCCAACAGTGGCTCATACTCGGCCTCGTTGTTCGTGGCAGAGAATCCGAGCCTCAACGACTTCTCTATGGTTATCCCTTCGGGAGAGACTAGAACGAGCCCCACTCCTAAGCCCCTTTGGTTTGCTGCACCATCGATGTGTGTTCTCCACCTATTATGCTCATGCTGAGAGACCGTGTTGACCAGTTTCCCATCAGCACTTGGTGACCCCGACATTTCCATCCCTTCTAGGGTGGGCTCCGCAAATTCAGCTACTAGGTCGGCGAGGACCTGGCCTTTTATGGCGATGCGAGGCATATATCTAATGTTGAAGGCGCCCAGGATTGTTCCCCACTTGGCTATTCTACCTGTGTAGTCGGCGCTGCGGAGGACTGATTTCAGTGGAAGTTGAGTTAGCACAACTACTGTATGTGCCTGAAAATAGTGGAGGAGCTTTCGCGTGGCTTGTACGACGGCCAATATAGCTTTTTCGAGGGGGAGATACCGGGTTTCTGCCTCCTACAGCGATTTGCTTATGTAGTACACGGGCCGCTGCGTGCCGTTGTCTTCTCGGATTAGCACTAAGCTCACCGCATGAGAGGCTACTGCGATGTATACGAACAACACCTCGTCGGCATCGGGACTGGACATGATCGGTGGTCGGGCGAGGTATTCCTTGAGCTGTTGGAAAGCTAAAGCACACTCTTCAGTCCACTCGAAGCCCTTCCACTTGTGCAATAGGAGGAAAAAAGGCCTGCATTTGTCCGCTGAGCGGGAGATGAAACAGTTTAAAGCAGCTATCATGCCTGTAAGCTTCTGGACCTCTTTGGGATTCTGAGGAGGTTGCAAGCTATGAATGGCTCTTATTTGGTCAGGGTTAACTTCAATTCCTCGGTGGGTCACCATATAGCCCAAGAACTTTCCTGATCCCACCCCAAATGAACATTTGGATGCGTTCAGTCATAGCTTGTACTTTCTCAGAATTCGAAACACCTCTCCAAGGTCTCTGATGTGGTCGGCCACCAATTTGCTCTTTACTACCATGTCATCTATATACACTTCAACGGTTTTACCCATCTGCTATTCAAACATCCTAGTTATCATCCTCTAATAGGTCGACCCGGCGTTCTTCAGGCCAAAGGGCATGACTTTATAATGATAGTTGCCAACTGGGGTGACGAAAGCAGTTTTTTCTTGGTCTTCGGCAGCTAGGGATATCTGATGGTAGCCTTGGAAAGCGTCCAAAAAACTCATTCGGGGGTGTCCGACAGTCGCATCTACCAGTCGGTTTATCCGCGGCATTGGGAAAGGGTCCTTCGGGCAGGCCTTGTTTAAGTCCGTGAAGTCCACGTAGACCCGCCATTTCCCGCTCTTCTTCTTTACCACGACAGTGTTTGCCAACCATTCGGGGTAGAATACTTCCTTGATAGCCCCAGCTTTCTTCAATTTTGCGACCTCCTCTCTCACAGCGTCTGCATGTTCCTTTGATGGGCGCCGAGGAGGCTGCTTCTTTGGTGTTATGGTCAGATTAACATTAAGGTGATGGCATATGAGGTCTAAGTCAACCCCGGGGGCTTCGTAGGGATCCTAGGCGAATACGTCCTCATTCCGTCGAAGAAAATCAATTAGCGCTGACTTCTCCTATGCTGGTAATTCCGAGTCGATCTGGAAAAACCTCTCAGAGTCTGATCCGACGAGCACTTTCTCTAGCTCCTCACAGCTCACCTCCATGGCCGGTCCTCCACTATTCGCAGTTGGGACCGGGGTCATTGATTGCTATAAGCTGTTCCCGGCTGAAGTGGAAGGTTCGCTGCTTGGTCGTCGTGAAATTGCCGACACCATGCATTGTCTGGCCATTCCTTGGTTCCCTATTATCTCTTTGACTTGACCTCCTGACGGATACTTCACTTTTTGGTGCAAGGTTGACGACACAGCCCCTAGTGCATGAAGACATGGCCGGGCCACAATAGCTGTGTAGGGGGAGTATGCATCTACGACAATGAAGTCCACTTCCACTACGTCTGAGTCTGCTTGCACAGGCAGCCTAATCATGCCTTTCGGGATGACGATTTTTCCTTCAAAGCTAACCAAGGGTGAATCGTATGGCGACAGGTCTTCCTGCTTCAAGTTCAGCCCTTTATACAAATCCGGGTATATTACCTCCACGGCGCTGCCTTGATCAACTAAACCCTTTTCACGTCATAACCTCCTATTCTGAGCGTCACGACTAGGGCATCTTCATGGGGTTGAATAGTTCCTTGCTTATCCTCCTCCGTGAACTCGATTAATGGCGTGGCACTCACTCTGGCTCTCTTGGATTCCCTTTCGTCTGGCTCTGTCCGGGACCTGCCCACTAACATTACTCTGAACGGGCCGGAACCGGTTCTCCCGGGTGCGGCAAGAATGACATTTATCGTGTCTATGGGTGGCCTCAATGCGCCTTGTCTGGTTTCGACATTTGACTGTTCAGGGCGGTGCAATAGATGCCTTAGCTTTCCTTCTCGGACAAGCCGATCCAAATAGTTTTTCAGATTCCTGCAATCGTCGGTGGTGTGACCGGGCTCTTGATGATACGCGCAGTATAGATTCTGATTGCGTTTTGAGGGGTCGCCTGCCATCCTGTTCGGCCATTGAAAGAAAGGTTCGCACTTCACCTTCTCCAGGATCTTGTGCAATGGTTCTTGGAACACAGCATGGACTACCTGAGCCCCAGTAGGTCCGGACTGTTCCATGTAATCTCTTCTCGGCTTGTTACTACTGCTAAAGCGGTCCGACCTGAAGTCCCTCCTCTCCTGAGGGACAACCTTCGCTTTACCCTTCCCAATCTGCTGGTCCTCCTTGACCCTTTTGTACTTGTCTATTCTGTCCATGAGTTGTCGCACGCTGGTGACTAGCTTCCCAGTGAGGGACTTTCTTAAACCATGCTCTGTCGGCAGGCCCCTTTTGAATGTACTAATGGCGACGTCATCACAGTTACCTTCTATCTCGTTGTACATTTCCCAATATCTGTCCGAGTAGGCCTTCAACGTCTCTCCTTCCCGCATGGACAAGGATAAGAGGGAGTCGAGGGGCCGAGGGACTCTAGTATTGGTGATGAAGCGGGAACCAAAAGCCTGCGTCAGCTGTTTAAAGGAATCTATGGAATTCGGCGGGAGGGCATCAAACCATCTCATTGCCAGGGGTCTCAAGCTGGATGGGAACACCTTACACATTAACGCCTCGTCCCTAGAGTGGACGGCCATCCTCTGGTTGAATTGGCTTACATGCTCCACTGGGTTAGTTCGACCATTGTATATGGCAAACGTTGGCTAATTGAACCGCCAAGGAAGCACTGCCCTTTCTATTCTACGTGTGAATGGCGACTGGGAGATGCGATCCAGGGCCTTGCTCATGGCGTCATTGGCCAGGCCTTGGTAAGACAGGCTTTTGTGGCCGCGTTTGCGAGGCCGTTCTTCCTCATAGGAAAAAGTCTCGCTCGGAGGGGTTCTTGACCTTCGTCTGTATTCGCCATCCTCACCACTACTAGTGTCCAAGCCGGGTGAAGGACGTTTTCGCTGGGCTCGACGCAGCTTCTTCTTCAAATCATCAATCTCTTGCTGTAGAGCCTTTCGCTCGTTGTGCTTGTGGGACGCGTGATATTTCCCTTTTGAGCGGCTTCTACTTGTGTGAGAGGTGTTCACACTGCCCTCTCGTTGATTATCTTGGTCCTTCGCCCGTTTGAGATTTAGAAAGTTGTCCTGTCGTTGAGATTCTGCACGTCCGGTTTGGCGCGGACCTGATCCTTCCTTCTCTTATTGTTTCACTTGTCGAGACACAAGTTCTTCCCACAGACGGCGCCAATTGTAGGGGCGGTTTTTGAAGCCCAGGCCCAGCAAGCAAGTGGTTCTGGCCCAAAAGTCCCCAGACAATGAATTTGTAGAGAGTGGGTTACAGAGCTAGGACTAGACGAAGTGAACGTCAGTTAGATGTACGCCATGCAATACGTTGAACGTGAGAATATTCCGCTTACGTTTGATAAGATATTGGTCCGAGGAGACGTATACGTGCACCTCTTGCTTTGTTTACAGACTAAAGAGTTCTTTAACCTTTCTCTCTCTCTTTCTTCTCAATTCTCCGATCCCCTCTTAAAAGGGATCTCCTTCTCTTATATAGCCTCCTTGAATTGATAAGAACCTTACACTTGTTAGCCATCCGGACCTTCACTTGAGTGCCTGTCCCATCGGACATCTTCCTTATCCTTCTGTGAGTTGCACTGGCCAATGTAATACTGTTCGCCTGTCTTCTCCACATTAATGCGGCTGAAAAAGTAGCTTTCTTGCATTTAATGCGGCAGTTGTGGCTTCTCCCTGATGCCTTACATTTTCTTCTTTCCTGCTGTGTGAGGCTCACCCTCCTACCCACGTTCACCTGGATAGGTTCTTCACTGTGGAGGGGACACACATTGGGCCCAAGTTCGCATGTCCGAGGAGGCATTCCTCCTCGGACGTCTTTTGGATCAAACCGGGCTTAACAGGGTTGGGCCGGAAGTCACTCGGGCCCCTATTCCCCGTTGGGTCATGGCTGGGCTTTGTGTGGTTCCACAGGCCCATTTGTTGATTTTGGGAATTTCATCCCTACAAATGGGAATAGGTAATCCATTTTCTTCTCCAAAAAAAAAAAAAAAACCTCCATAACACTGAAACATGCCTTCACTAATATATATACACACACCTGCCTGCCAGTGCCAAGACCAAATTGAAAATTGAAAAATTCATGTCTGTTTGGGAACAACTTATTTAGTTGAAACTAGAAACTTTTTTCTGAAAGTACAGTAGATAAATAAAAAAAGTTAGTTAAAATAGGATAGTGAGACCTATACATATCAAAAAGTGTAATATGATCTATGAATAGTAGCAAAATAAGGTAAATAGTTAAAAAAACTGCATTTTTTAGCCAATATTCAAACGCAATCTTAACAAAAACCAGTCACCCACGTGTTGGAAAACCAACCAAAACCAATAATCACAATCGGTTAGTCCAGTTTACCATATATTTTTTTTCATAGCCCTAATAATATTTGCAAAGCTTGATCAAACTTTTGCAACTTCTATTATTATTTTTTTATTATAAAAAAATCTTTAAAAGATTCTATCAAAATAATTTTTTGACAAAAATACAAAACTAACCCTCTAACTTTCAGTGTTTTTCATTTCAGTCCTCTAACTTTTAGTTTTATCATTTCAATCTTCTAACTTTTAATGGCAAGATCGCCAGTTGGGAGGCTTTTTTGCCACCCATCTTCGGTTTTCTCCGGCGATAAAATGCTTTGGGACTCATCACAATCATCGGTGAAGTTCAGTAATACTCATGAAAAAGAAGAAGAATAAGAGAGACAAGGGTCACCTTCATCTCGGTCTCTCTCTCATACGCGGTCTATCTCGGAAAACCGATTCACTCTCTCTCTCTCTCTCAATCTGACTCAGCTCTCAAACGGACTCGGTCTCTCTCTCTCTCTCTCTCTCTCTCTCTCTCTCTCTCTCTCTCTCTCTCTCTCTCTCTCTCTCTCTCTCTCTCTCTCTCAATGTTTCTTTGTTTTGATTTACGTTAGGGATTTGGGTCTCAATGTTCTTTGTTTTGATTTTAGGAGAAGGGGGTTTTAAAAAAAAAAAAGATTTCAGGGGACACCTTAAATGGTTTTTTTATTTAATTTTATTTAATTTTTTACAGATTTTTGTCTTTTTTTTTTTTCTTTCTTTTAATTCTGAAATTATAAAAAAAGAAGGTAAAACGGGGTCATTTTAGTGAGTTTAACGGCAGCCCCTAACTAAGTTCTAACGGAATCCTGCATTGACAAAAATTTAAAGTTAGAGAACTGAAATAACAAAACTGAAAGTTAGAGGACTGAAATGAAAAACGTTGAAAGTTAGAAAGTTAGTTTTGCATTTTTGCCTAATTTTTTTAACCAGAGATCATGGGTTACTAAATAATAAAACTATATGGTGTTAAAATATTAATAATTACCAATTGACATTTTATGATGCCAATTAACGTGAAATATATATATATATATATATTTTTTTTTTTTTTTTTGAGGAACAAAAAGGGTGGCTTAGGTGTATTATCACAGCCTACCGCACCCCACAGATACATCGTCTGTGGGTATCACTAGCACATAATGGTGGCCGGACTTGGACTCCTCCTATGAGCATCGTTAACGTGAAATATATATGATTGTTTTGGTGTGTGCTCTTAACCCACAAAATAGGCAATTTATATGATATTTTATGCCAAATGAATAGATAATATATACATCACTATTAGAAGGGCAGAACTTTATATATATATTTTTTAGTAACTTAATCCTCTTTTTATTTATTTTTTATTTTTTATTTGATAGTTAGGAAGAGAGGTTTTGAATCATGAACAGCTTTGTCGAAAATATTAATATATCAGTTGAGTTACAGAAGTTCTACACACAAAGGATTTAAACACATTATAATACTCATTAGCACAAAGGCATATGCTTAATCCTTCTGTAATAAATCCAGACATAATCACCATATTATTCCAAATATTATACCCGAAAACAGTACTTAACAATTACACATTCTCAAATCCTGGACTGATATCACCTTTGCCTTCAAATTGCTAATATTATTTCTCTTTTCAAAGGAGAGAAAATATTGTCTTACATATGATGATCTACTACTATTAGGCTTCTAAATAAATTAAATATATAGTTTCAGGCTCTCAGCAACAGCACACATCAAAGACCCAGCAGCAGCACAGGGCAGCACAACTGCAAAAAAAAGTAAACAAATAAATTACAAAAAAGGGTAACAAAATAAAGACATTTACTTAGAGAGAAATCTCACCAAAGAAATAAAGAGTAACGTTTCGACCACAAACTATTTTACAACATTTTTACAAATTGCTAATATAGCCAATTTTTACTGGTTCTCATCCGGGCCGATCACTAACATTACTTTTACGCTTATCAATAACCACTCATCACATTAGTATTTAGTAAAAAATATTATAAAGTAGTTTGTAACTCTGGCATTTTCCAAGAAATAAAAAAACAAATGGGAAAGATGATAAGTAAACACATACCATCCTTTCCAAAACCCATCATCACCCCTACTTGTAGTTTCTATTGGAGCAGTGTGTTGGGGATAGCCAGAGTCAACCTTGGTGGGATAACCAATTGGTGGTGGTGGTGCTACATAAGGGCCTTGAGGCTGTGCTGGATATGCAGTCACTGGTGAGGGATATGCCACTGCAAATTAAAGATATGAACCAAATCAAACAACCTTACTTCTAAAAATTCGTTGACTTAATAAGTTATTCCAATAAATTTTCTTAGTTGTGGTACTCCCAAGTGATGATGAATGAAATATCGAAACAATTGATAAAAATATATTTGTAAAGGTTAAGATCAAATTACACATAGTTTAAACTTTTCACTATTACACAATTTAATAACTTCTTTTGAGAATCAATTTAATAATTTTTAAGTTGATCAATCTTTCTAAACATTTCATTAATTGATTATAGCTAGGTTGACTTTATTCTTAAAAAGTACACCAATTATGTTGTTTATTATTTGAACTATAAACTCTCTTTTTTTATATTTAAAAAAAAAAAAAAAAAAAACATTTGATACACAAGATAGTAAATTATCTTTTATCATTATATATATAAAAAAGTTCCGAAAGAGAATTTTTCAAAAGATATAGTGAAAAAAATCCTAAGTTTCCAAGTAGGAAAAAGAAGAAGATAACATAAAAGTAGAGCAATAATACTTTGGAAATTAAAATATACAACACAGGCACTTATAAATTAACAAAATATTCAGATTCTTACCGGGAGCTTGTTGTTGGTTGTAGTGACTCATGACTTCCAAAAAGATAAGTTCTTGGAAATTAAAAGATGTAAATTTTAAGGGATGAGAGAGAGAGGGAGAGAGAAAAGAAGATATGAAATGAAGGTTAAAGGGGAAGACGTATGAAAAGGGGTATTTATAATTGTCAATTTGTCATTGCTCCAATAAGAAGTCATGAAAGGGAGGAGAATTTAAGGCCACGCGATCGGCAAACAACGTGTACGATTGGTATTTGGAGAATTCCACAAAGCTAAGGAAAAACAAAAATAGGATAAGTTTTCTTAATTGTTTTGTATGGGATGTGAAGATTATTTTCGGTTGGGGTTTAGAAATTTATGTTTAAGGTGATCATTAAGAAATTTAAATTATACAAAATCTAATAAAAAGATAATTTTATATATTATTGACAACGATAACAAAAACAAAAAAACATATACAAGTACTTAAAGTCTTACAATTTCTTTGAGTTTTCTTATTTTGAAATCGTTGTATGATAGTTTTATTATTAATGCTGCAAACTACCTTTCTTTCAAAATTTTAGTTCAATAAAATTTTTCTTAGACTTTTTTTTTTTTTGGGGGTAAGGGTCTAATATATTGTTAAGGGAACCAAAATTTGGCTACAAACTTAGTTTTAACTTAAGGCTTCAGCTCTCACTAAAACAATTAACATGATTACATATTTTGAAAATCTAACTGTTGAATTGCATGTTCTTTATGTTCTTAAAACATATATCAAAATTTATGCCAATTGTGGATGCTATTTACTACTCGATTCATAAACTTATTTTTTATGTATAATTTTGGATTACAAAAATTTGAAATTTAAACATTTGATCGATAATATAGTTATTAATCTTTGACTTTCTTCAAATTTTGCAAATATGGAGGACATAAGAAGAAAATGTAATTCAAAGTAGATTTGTCAAAATTCACATTCAATAATAATTAAAAAAACTTTGAGTGGAGTTGTAGGCTTGTAGTTTTAGTTTACAACCTCGTTTGGTGCCAAATTTTGTCTAAAATGTAATTATGTTGGGTCTAAAAAATTTTAGGGTGATTAAAATTTTTTTTTTAAAATTATATATAAAATTTTTTTCTAGCCCAGGTAGTCCTGCCTTCAACGTGGAACCGGCCCCAGTTATTTTCGGATCAAGAAGAGGAGAACAGAGGAATGGAGAGATGTTCGGTAAAAGTTGAAATATTCTGGAAGTTTTGAAAATAAGTTTTAATGGGTTGGTTGACCAACTGCATAAATCATGACATTGTATGTGAAATTTGGTTAGGCAGCCCCATTATATATTAACTAGTTTTACTGAAAAACTTAACGCTACTCACCAAATGGTAGACTGGTTGTTGAAGTTGAAGGCTATATGCGTATGAGTTCATGTTCTAGAGGACCAGAGCTTTGTAAGACTTGTAGTATTATATAAATATAATTATTTAAAATGAATTACGTTTTTCTGACACAAGTATGCATTGCCCTATTGAATTGGAGTTTGTTCAAATTGATTCTTAAGAATTTGACATGGAGTTGCTATTTCTTTTATATGTAATGTTCACATTTCTCTCTCATATTTTTAATCCCTGCTGTTGTGCTTGCATTTTAATTAGTGGCCGGATAAAATGAGGTTTAAGGAGTGTTAATTTGTCAGTTAGAGAGCAACCAAGTCTGCCTGGTGTCATATTGTTGTCTTCTAAATTCTAATTTTAGGTGAAATGTATCATTCTCTCTTGAATTTTCAAGCAATTGAACATAAGAGTCTTTTTAGGAATAACTTATTTAGCTGAAACTGAAAACTTTTTGCTGAAAGTACTATAGATAAAACTAAATAGTAGTTAAAATAGTACAGTGAAACCTATGAATAGTACCAACAATAAACTGAATAGTAACAAAAATAAGCTAAATAGTAAAAAAATATGGCTTTTTAAGCCAATGCCAAATGCAAACTAAATCCTTTGAATTGAACTGTAAGGAGGTTTAAGGAATTAAGTGAAAAGAATTTGACTAAATGCCTCCAATACCTGTCCCTCAACTACCCCAAGCATTTCATGGTTATTTCATGCTTAGAACAATGCTACATTTCGCGATAATCTCATGCTTAGGCCTATTGTGCTTTGAAATCAAACAAGAGAACTTATATTGCACGGTTAATTTGTGCAATTGTGCAGGTGCCTCTATCCTCAAATAGCACTTCCATAAAAGCCAGGAAAAATAAGCAATAGGTGGAGGAGTAACATAGTATAGAAGAAGAAGCACTACGATTGAAACTTTGTTCAAGCAAAACCTGCAAGGTAAAATGCGTATAAGGTAGGAAAGATGAAGAAATCCCAAACCGGCCAGTGGAAGTGTGTGTGAAATGTGGAAAATTGAGAAAGTCTATATTTACTGTACTTTCATAATAAATTCTAAGTGACCATTTGGATTGCGCTGAAATGAAATTTTAATGCGTTTGTGTCTTTATCAGTGGGTCCCGTGCACTGTTCATGGGACCCACAAGTTGTCTAATTCAACAAAATTTTCATTAAAATTGTGTTCCACGGTACTATTCACACATTTAAAAATTATTTTGCAACAATATTTTTAGTTTTTAGCAATAAGCGGTATCCAAACAGACCTTAAGTGGCAAATTATTACTTCTTGTTACTAGTGAGCAAAAAAGTAATTTCAGTGATAAGTTCAAATTAGAATTAATAACAATTTACAATTTAGAATTTGTTATAAAAGTATCATTAAAATGCTATGAACGTGATACTTCTTTGAAAAATTTGGTGTATAGTTGAAATATGATTTCAATTTCAAGCAGTAGGAAAAGTGGGCTCGGGGGAAGAAAATCACGTCTTCCAAATGCATGTGGTAGGAAAGTGGGCTCGGGGGAAGAAAATGCGGTGGCAGAGCTTTTATTTATTTATTTATTTTTAATGTTATTAATTATATATATATATAAAAGAAAATGCGGTGGCAAAGCTTTTTCTAAGGAAACTGAGTTGTACGTGATATTATAAAGTCTAAAATGGATAAAATTCATGAGGACAGAAAATCAAACCCATTATAAATAGTCTTTTATCTAAACCTTATTTTTTGTTATCCTCATATCTAGGCAATTACAAAGAACGGAGAATTTTATGTCAATCTTGAAAAATAATGCATATCTGAGATTGAATACTAGCTATTTTTTAAATTGACATGTTATAGAAATGTGTTTTTTTTCCCCGAGAACAAAAGTGTATTTTGTTTTGCAACACATAGACTTCAATTAATACGTTACAATTGTTGTGGTACATGGTATAATTTCTTGTTTTTTTGAGATATTTATTTATTTTTATATTTTAAAATTATACATAAAATATGATTTAATGGATAAAATGATAAATAAAATATAATTAACTAAATAATTAACATGTGTGTTATAAAAAACTTGTAATCCAACTATAATATTTTCAAAATATTAACCAAATATAAAAAGTTATTGTGAGAGTGATTTGTAATATTCACACGTGATAAGCTAGGAACAAGTAAGTACTCTCCTTTTTTTTTAATATATATACACACACACTAAGTCCTCTCCACTAAGTTATAAGCACTCATTTGAATAGAATCAGTACTAATGTGCTATATACACACACATTAATGGTCCGTTTGGATTGAGAGGGAGGGAGGGAGAGTAGAGTAGAGTAGAGTAGATTTAGCACAAAATTAGCTTATTTTTAACTAACACTACTTTACTCCCCTCTACTCCCCCTCCTTCCCCTCTTCATCCAAATAGCCATAAGTCCTCTCCACTAAGCTATAAGCACTCATTTGAATAGAATCAATACTAAGGGCACATTGAGCACACGAAACTAGTTTTAAGAATGTAATATTTAATCTAATGGATCTCTATTTATTGTTAGCTACATTTTGATAAATCGAGAATAATTATTTCTTAGAAAATAGCTATTTGGTCATAATTAGTAAAATACGGTATGTGTATATATAATATGATAAATATATAGATGAATATAATTTGACATCTTTAACAAAAATACATTTTAAAATTGATAGAAAATATGAAAACGAGTAAATAACGGCACATGGATTCGTTTATATTTTACAATTTTACCACAAAATTACGGAAATATTTTTCATATGCTTTTTGGAGATAAATACAATGATTCAACAAATTACAATCATATAAAATTTTCTCAATGATTTAACTTGAAATAATCCACTTTGTGGCACCTAACCCAAAGTACCCGAAGAAATTTTTGAGTCAAGCTCCCAATTTACTTGTTTAAGATGGGTGTGGAATTTCCTACAATGGGAAAACCTCTTAAAACCAACCCAATGGCCAAAGAGAAGGTGCTTCAGGCCCAATTTGTATTCTGTTATTCTGTGTGTGTGCTTCCCAAGAAGGCTTAAGCTTAGTAGTGCTGAGCTTACTAGTCCTTGGTGCTTCCTCTCTTTTCTCTTGTCTATCTCTCCCCCCAAAATTGCTAACCCTCTCCCCCTAACTATTTGCCTTTATTTATAGACTTCCCTTAGTGGGGTTGTCATGATGAGAGGGTGGATTTTCATGTTGGTGGATCTTTATGGGACATATTCCTAACTAGATGGGACTCACTTCTCGTGACTGATGCGACTCTTTTAAAACTTGCACTTGTCACCAAATGGTGCTCAGCAGACGATTTCCCTCAAGGCATTACCATTCCCATCTGATATAGGCCTCGACCTAGTACTGGTCCCCTAAACTGATAAAGGCCTTGACCTAGTACTGGTCCCCCAAACTTATATAGGCCTTGACCTGGCACTGGGCCCTAAATTATTAAACATATAGAGATTAATGGATTGGGCCTATACCTGATGCCCGTACACGCTTAATAGAAAAAATTATTTCCATAATTAATAATGTAAATAAATAGTAAATACTACTACTAGAATAGAATCAATAGATATTGTATAAGCAAATAATATTATATTATATAATACTAGAGATAAATGAGATTTAGAGAAAAAAATAAGTAACAAAGAGCAAATATAAAAGCTGTTCAGCACTTACGGGGAATAATTTGACGTTGAATATTGTGAGCACAACCTTAGCCTTCAAGAACAATGAAAAATTGATTATAAAAAAGAAAAAAGAGTAGGGTAGTAGGATGCAGATGTATTTTGAATTTAAACATTTAGGATGTTGCTAGTATTTTGGGTTGGTTTCCGTTAATAGGTGTCTTTAAGACACTTGTTAATCTACTACCATTTTAGAAAAATTTCAATATCAATTAGTACATTTTTTATTTTCTCATAAAAAGTTTCTAAAAATACTTCATAAACCAAAGTCTTAAAGGCATTCATTAACTTTTCCCTTTTGGGTTTCTCAATGTTTAAGTGATAAGTGTTTCTTTGATTGAAAGTTTATCTTTTAAGAATTGTTTAATCCTTTACTGCCTGATAGCAACATAATCTCTTTAAAGTTTTATCACTTCTAGTTTCTAGGCATCGTATATACTTGCCGATTTTAACTCTTGTCTGTAACTAACACAATGAAACTCTTTATTCCAAAATACCACGTACTTTACCGCATAATTAAGAACCATGTACACATACTGTACATGTAAGTAACACGTTTTTAGTTTTTACCAACTATGATTTGGATAAATTTTTTTTTTTGCCAAAATGTCTATGATGGTTACTTATTAACCTATGCAACAACTCAAAAATTTGTCCTAAACGGCGATGATAGTTACTTGTTAACCTACATTTTAATCCCAAATTGGAATGAATAAAAAGTATTGACATTTTTAAAAAATTGAAAAGCCTCTGAGTGCATACATTGAAGCTAGTATTAAATAACAAGATTGTCAATGCCACCATTTGACATTTTATGATGCTGACTGCCGTGAAATACATGTATTGCGTGTTGAATGTATGACTGTTTTATTGTTGCACTAAACCCACCAAATAGGCAATTTATATGACATTTTATGCCAAGTTTGCCAACCATATGAAATATATACATCACTATTTGAAGGGTAGCATACTAGCACTAGCACCCTTATTTTTTAATAACTAAGTCCACGTATGGTTGTTTTTCCAATAAAATAAAATAAAGCCCTCACATTGTTATTTTTTTTATTTGATAATATGAAAATTAGGGGTAGGATTTTTGAATTCAATATATCTTTGTTGAAAATACTAGAGATCTATTTAGTTGGGGTGAAACAAAAAATATAAAAAATAAAGGGGAAAAAATTAATTTTATGGATATTTTCGCGCCTGATCCACCAAAATTCTATTTTCCCAAATAGAGAAGAAAATAGATGGGAGGTGAATGGTCCCCTCTCATGTGCTGGATGTTGATTTTTTTTTTTTTTTTTTTGGGGGTGTGCTTTCCTAGTCATGACGGTGCTTTCTTTTGTTTTGTCTATTTTTTTTCTTTCCTGGGCGTGACAGTGCCTTTTTTTTTGTTTTGCTTTTCTTCTTTTTTTTCTTCTTTTCTTCTTTACTTTTTGGTTTTTTGGGTTTAACTAGACATAAATTTTCTTTAATATTTTTTTCTTGGCATGATTTTTTTAATAATAAATTTGGATGTTTGCCTTTTTTGTTGTTGTTGTTATTGTTTGCCTTTTTTTTTTCTTTTTTTTTTTTAATTAGACATCATTTTTTAACAAGGACATGTGAATAAATTTATACAAACTCATTTTTTCCATCCTTATACTTTTCCCCTCCCAACCAAATACAAAAGGAGGAAAGTAAAATCTTTTCTATTTTCCCAACTAAACAGACTCTAACGCTTTGTTTTAGAGATGATGTTTTCTAGAAAATGCGTCATTTCCCAAAAAGTATTTTCTATAAAACTATCTTATTTTCATATGTTTGGTAGCAATCTTAAATAAGTTGAAAAATAATCTCTTAACTTTCTTTATTTAGCTTGCTATGAAATAGAGTTGTTTTAAAAAAAATATTTAGTGGAAAATAATCCTTAAAAATAAGTCACACTTTTTATATTGATCAAATATAGTTTTTCTTTGACCTATTTTTTCTTATTCTACCAAATGTTGGAAAACATGAAAAAATATCTATTGTTACACTTTTTTATTTTAAGAAAGTTTTAACCTATGACGTTCGCTTCTAATGATAATTTTTTTATCATCAGACCAAGATACCAATAAATTTTTGGTATAGGTGAAGATTGAATCTTAGATCTCTTATTCAACCATCAGAAAGTTTATTGGTTAGGCTAACTAGAACCTACTTCGTTACACTTAATTACTCAAGGTTTTATATTGAAACAAATTGACCATAAAGAAATGCCAGCTCAGCTATAAGGACTCTTGGTAAGTCCTCAAACTGTTTAATCATAAATATACAATCCCTAAAAATTTAAGCTCATTTTAAAATCACATTAACGCAAAAACACGCGCTTTATCCTCCCATAATAAATATAGACATAATCACCATATTATTCCAAATAATTACACCCGAAAATGGTAACAATTACATATTCTCAAATCCTGTACTGGTATCAGCTTTGCCTTCAAATTGCTACAATTATTTTTCTGTTCTAAGGAGATAAAATATTGAATATATAGTCTCAGAAACAGCACGATTCACAGATCCAGCAGCAGCACAGGGTAGCAATACTGCAAACAAAAAGTAAACAAATAAATAACAAAAAAAGATAACAAAATAAGACATTTAATTAGAGAGAACTCTCACCAAAAAAGAAAAGATGAAGAAGAAGAAGAAAGGAAAAAAAGAAAAAAGAAAAAGAAAAAGAAAAAGAAAAAAAGACAAATGGGAAAGATAAGTAATTAAACACATACCATCCTTTCCAAAATCCATCACCCCTTGTTGTAGTTTCTATTGGAGCAGTGTATTGGGGATAGCCAGAGTCGACCTTGGTGGGATAACCAATTGGTGGTGGTGGTGCAACATAAGTACGCTGTGCTGGATATGCTGTCACTGGTGGGGGATATGCCACTGCATGCAAAAATTAAAGTATGAACCAAATCAAACAGGTACGTCTAAATTTCCTTGACATATTAATAAGTGATTCCAATAATTTTTTTTAGTGGTAGTACTCCAATTTATGATGAATGAAATATCAAAAGGATCAATAAATATATTTAGAGAGGATAAGATCAATTGTTTTAACTTTTCCTTATTACACAATCTAATAACTTTTTAGTGGATCAAATTTTTGAAAATTTCATTACCTAATTATAGCTAGGAAAGGATGGCTTTATTCTTAAAATTCACACCTATTAAGATGTTATTTACTACTTGAACTATAAACCCTAATCTATCTATATATATATATATATATATATATATATTATATTTGGATAAACTTCAATAAACTATTTCGAAGTTTGGGCTAATGACAAGTAAGTCCAAGAAATTTCAAAACTAGCCAACTTGTCCCTAAACCCAATGTAGTCCCTAAACACTATCATTTGGAAAAAAGTATTTTGTATAAAATGATACCATGTTATCTATGTCAAAACCTAATAAATGAGAAATATGTGTGTAAAAATAACTACCCACCAAGACATGTCTTTCATTTGTTAATATGGTAGTTATTTTTTACTGACATGTCTCGTATTTATTAGATTTTGATACCGCTAACATGGTATCATTTGATATCTAATACCCTCTCAGCAATTTGAGCCCTCTCTTTCCTCTGCTCTCTATTCTTTCATCCCAATTATTCATATACATATTCAAGACAACCAAAACAAAAAATTCTTCTCTTGTACAAAACCAAATAGACCCATCAATGCCCAAACCAAATGAAACCAATGCAGAATTCCTAAAAAGAAAAAAGCAGAGAAATATGAGTTGTACTTCCCAGATTACAAACTATACACTAACAAAAATACCTTATTAGGCCCATTTTGAGATAAACCCCAAATCATAAAATACCCACAGATTTGCAAATGACTATACCCAAAACCCCACCTTTCAAACCCAAATAAAAAATTACCAAATACTTCCTAAATCTATCAAGATCCGAACCAACAAAGAACCAAACCAAAAGAAAAATAAATAAATAAAAGAAAAAAGAACAGGGATAAAAGAGAAAGCCACCAATGGTGGTGTCGTTAGCGTGATTCGTCGCTTGTGGTGGTGGCAGAGCCCATGGTCCTCCGCCAAACATACCCTAAATGTTTGGTACACAAACACAAACCAAACCCAAACCCAGAAACGAAAATACAAACCTTCTCTTCCATGGCTAAGGAACAACAAAAGCTTGAGAGAGGGAGTCTTCAGCCACTGTGGGTGAGAAAAAAGAAAGAGAAGAGAGAACCAGAGAGGTTTTAAAGAGAGAAGAGAAGAGTCTGAGAAGAGAGACGAGAGAAGAAAGAGGAGATGGTCAGCCGCCGTGGGTGAGAGAAAGAGAAGAGAGAGTTAGAGAGGTCTGAAAGAGAGAAGAGAAGGGTATGAGAAGAGAGAAGAGAGAAGAGAGAAGAGAGAAGAGAAATGAGAAGGTGAGAAAAATAATAGTTAAACGGTGTTAGGAACCGTTCAAGGACTAAATTGATCACTTTTAAAAAGTCTTGTCTTGACTAAGTTGATATTAACCTAAACCTCAAAATAGTTTATTAGAATTTACACTATATATTTTAATAAAAAATCTAAATATTTGATACACAAGATAGTAAATAATCTCTTGTCATTTTATATAACAGAGAATTTTGAAAAGATATAATGAAAAATCCTAAGTTTCCAAGGAGGAGAAAGAAGAAAATAACATAATGGTAGAGCTATAATTCTTTGGAAATTAACATACTACACAAGCACTTATAAATTGAGAAAATATTCAGATGCTTACCAGGTGCTTGTTGTTGGTCGTAGTGACTCATGACTTCCAAAAATAACTCCAAAGGGATCAGAGAAAGGGAGAGAGGACAGTGTAAATGAGATGAAGGTTAAAGCCTTAAAGGATTCATGTTTGAAAATGGTTATTTATAATTGTGAATTTGTCATTGCTCTAACAATAAGTCATGAAATAGTGGAGAATTTAAGGCAACGCGATCGGCAAACAACGCGTTTTTGTCTTTGGAGAATTCAACAAGGCTAAGGAAAAACAGAAAATAGGATTAGGTTTTGTTTAATTGGTTGTCCAAAAATAGAATTCATTAGGCTTAACCAATAACTACATGGCACGTCAAAAGATTGATCAAAATGGAGGTTTGCATACACACCCAAGCATACAATCTCTTTCATTTTTGCCATCTCTTGTCAATTGCGATAAATAATATTGATTGATCTATAAATGGCCTTTCCGCGTCTAACTTATCTTCTTGACCTTTTGGACCTTCTAGGAGATTTATTTGGTAAAAAGTCAAGAGCAATGTAAAAAGAAGCTTTTGGATGGTAGGCATTAGTCATGTAGATTTGAATTTGGGTGACTAAAATTTTAATATCTTGTTTGAATAGTTTAAAAAAGGTGGCGTGTTTGGTAAGAGGATTTAAATACAATTTTTTTTTTTTTTTGAAAACCTAAAAGAGGTGAGTGCCATACATAATATATTGTTTGGATCTTTTTTTTTTTTTTTTTTTTAAATACAGTTTTCAAAAATTGTTTCCTATTTTCCCTGTTCAAAACAGGATTTTGAAAACAATTGAGAGGATTTTTTCAAGATATAGAAAATGATTTTAATGGCATAGTTGTAAAAAATTGAAACAGTGGACCTCACAGATTTTTCCAAACTTCTATCTCTTAAATTAAGGAGTTTATCTCGAAAAAAAAAAAAAAAAATCTTACATTTAAAATTTGAATCTTACATTATAAAAAAAAAAAAAAGGAAAAAAGGAAAAAGAAAAAGTGGAAGGTACCTAGTCTATTCCCTAATCATTATCCAAAAAGAAAGAAGAAAAGTAATCCACACGTCACTTTGTTGGAAGCCAAACACGTATAATGTAAATATGATCATTTGAAAACTTGTTTCAAATTTGAACATGAAGAATTGGCTCACTTGTTCATTGATTGAATTGTTTGTTTGTTTGTTTATTTATTAATTAAATAATATATTTTATTGTTATAAAAAACAACTAAAATAAAATAAAAATACTCCATTTAGGTAAATTAATAAATTATAACAAAAAAAAAAAATACATCATATGACATAAAGTTAGAGAGAAAAAAAAAAAACATATCTTTCACATAAATCATCCAATAACCAAGTTATATAGTCCAAAAATCTTGAAACAACATATCTCATAAAAATTCAAAATAAAATTTTAGCTTAATCATTAAACCCTATAGCATAACAAAGTTATTTAAATCTCCAAATACAGTTGATGATTAAAATCAATCAGGTGTTATTGTTGTGATATTGGTTGCTTGTGTTCCATGCAAACAAATCAGTGCCAAAGTCCATAAAGTTATCTACATCTCTAGCAATGTTAATCTCAAATCTCATCTTATGGCACAACTCTTACTTTATCTCTTTAGTCTTTAAGCCTTTAATATTTATCACTATATGTCTTTATCAAATTATCTTTTCAATCTTTAGTAGTTTAGTAAATACACATAATATTTTTTCTTTTATCCTCGGGTTAAAAAGATTAACCTGTGCAATATGTCGGTTTACATGGTTTGATAATGGGTCATTGCATATTCAGTATTTTACATCAAATTATTTTGAATAATACTTTGGTTCATGGTTTTCACAGTTTAACTAGTGGTTTGGTACGACTTTTATAACTATGGTTTCAATTTCAATTTTTTAATAAAAATTTTCATATTGTTTTGAAAATAAAAATAAAAATCCTTAACAAATTCACTAATGATTTTAAACCTCGAAATCCTTGGATTTGAACTAACTTCAAACCAATTTTAGAAATCCTTAAGATGTACTTCAATGGACCTGTTTGGTAAGAGTATTTAAATATAGTTTTTTTTTTTTTTTTTTTTTTTTTTTTTTTTTTTTTGTTTTGCAATCCATAAAATGGTGGCTCCCATACTTGAATCTATTGTTTGGCTGATGTTCTCTAAATATATTTTTCAAAAAATTGTATCATATTTTCCTTATTCTAAACATGATTTTGAAAACAGCTAAGAGAGTATTTTCAAGATACAGAAAATGTTTTTAATGGTATGGTTGTAATTAATTAAAAACAATAGACCCACATATTTGTCCAAACTCTTCTATTTCTTAAATTAAAGAGCTTATCTTTATTACCAAAAAAAAGAAAATAAAAAATTCTCACACTTCAAATTTGAAACTTATCATTATTAAAAAAAAAAAAAAAGGTACATGAGCTCTATTCACTTATTATTATCCCAAAAAAAGAAGAAGTAATCTACAGATTCTACTTGTTACTTTTTGTAAAATTTTTAAAAAATAATATATAAAAAAATAGAAATGATCTCCCAAACAATTTTTTTTTATTTTAATTTCAGTATTTTGAAAATTATTCTTAAAAATGAGAGCCAAACACGTATAATGTAAAAATTATTATTCAAAAACTAGTTTCAATTTCAAGTTTTTTAAAGTTTTTTTCATATTTTTTTGAAAAAAAAAACAAAAATCTTCCTGCCAAATAGGCCCTAGATTTTAAACTTTATAATTCCAAATCATCATAGGCCTAAAAGTTAAAACACATCCGAATTTTAAAATTTATTGATTTGGATTCAAGGCATTTCAAATCCATTAATTTAAAATCCAAATTTAAATATCCAAATGCAACCTAGAGGAATTTATGTAAAAAAAATTCACAACTTTTCTAAAACTATCTTAATGAGTATGAATATTTAAAATTGTGATGATAAAATCTTCAATTGATATCCAAACTTAAATATGACGTTACTTCAATAAAACATATAGATTTTTCATTCTTTTAATTAACTTGAAAGCAATCATGCATGTCCTTATTGCTTTGGAATGATATAGTTAAGAACATATAGATAGGTAAGTTAAGCCTCATCACATGTGCTTTGTGCATGCAATAAGATTTTTTTTTTGGATAAAGCAATTAGAGAAAGAGAGACAAATAGAAAGACAAAGGGAAAAAAAAGTAATATAATGAAATTTATTAAAAACAAATGATATGTTCATACATTCTTAATTGAGTTTTGAGGAGAATTTAAGGATATTTTGGGTATCAAAAAGTAAGAGTCCAACCTGGGAGAAGTCCCTTAAATAGAAAATTTGAGGGTATAAAAAAGGTAGGAGTCTAAAAATGAGAAGCCCCTTAATTAGTAGTATAAACAAAAGCATAATAAGATTCAAATTTTGCATGTAAATATAATAAACGCACAATTAAAGTATGATTGAAAAACACTTGACTTGAAATTGGAGTGTTTTTAAAATTTTTGACCCCTAAGTAGAGGTCTAATGTAACCATAATGTGAATCTAGAATTAGGATACATGTTTAGGTAGGTGTAAGCACCGTAAGGCATCAGTCTTCTTTTGTATCTCCTAGTCATGTGCTAATATAAATGGTATCCTATCCCACGCGTCAGGCACATTAGAGATTTTTCCGTGCTAATAAGGGCTCCTCTAAGTGGGATCCCTCCTAAACATGCATGACAGTTTTAAGTAAGAGGGGTTTTATTATTATTTTTTTTTTGGGCTGAATATTCTAAGTAAATGTATTAAGTAGACACGCTTGGGTAACACACGTGACATACATGACAAGTGTGTTAAAATAAAGGAGATAAACAAAACTGGAGGAGAAGATATACTTGGGTCTGCATCATATTCACCTACGAAAGAACAAGTAAGAAAACAAACGAACTATATTTTTTAACCGAGGCTGTGTATACGGGGATCATGATATGCAGCAACTTAGGTGCTTATGCTATGCAACCAAAAGGCTGCGTACGCACCCTATAGGCAGAAACTCGAGTCTAAGTCATTACCCTACTAATCAAGTGGAAAATTAAAGAAAATTTAAGGAAATTAAAGACTGAAAACAAGAGAACATTTTTTTTTTTTGAAAAGCCAAACACAGCGGCAATTTTTATTGAAAGACTGGAAAATTAGAAGAAACCAAACACAAAATGTCTGGTGGAACATCCTCCATCTAGACTAATACAGGAAAAGAAAACCTTGCTCTTTGAGCTAAGGCATGTGCCATAGAATTGCCTTGCCTCCTTACATAAGAGAAGGACTTGGTTTGTAATAAACCTAACATAGACCAAATGTCTTTTACAATATGTCCAACACTAGCCAAAGAAAAAACTTCATTATCAAGGGCCTTAATGAGAACCTCCGAGTCACCTTCGAACACAGACTGTTTAAAGCCCAAATCAATGATAAATTGGATTGCCCTCCGCGCTGCCAAGGCCTCTAGTATTTCAGCTGAAGCAGGTTTTTGTGTTTTTTTCGATAACACTGCCATGACCTGCCCCGCCTGATTTCTAACCACCACCCCTATACCGACCTAATTAGATTCCAAAAACACAGCCCTGTCAAAATTTGTTTTCCACATCATAGCTGCTGTAGGTGGTTTCCATTTGACATCTCGTTGCCTTGGAACACAAACGCCATGACTATAGTGTTTCTGAAATTCGGTCAGGAGTGAGGTAGCTGATTCCATGATCTTCCCAAGAGGCAAACACTATTCATTGCATCTTAATTTATTCCCCCGGCACCAGATTGACCATGCGACAATAGCAAAGAGTTCCAATTGCTTTGACTGCCCTCCAACTATTGAGACCAGGTCCGAAAATGATACCAACGTTGGGACATCTTTCCTCAACCACCCAAACCCCGACTCCCAAACTGTATGAATGTTTTGGCCAGACTAAAGAGCATGCATCGTATTCTCATGCCCACTTCCGCAAAGCTGATAGGTTGGGTTGTCCAATACCTTTCACCTAAGTAAATTGGACCTTGTTGGCAGTGCTTTAGAACACTCACGCTAGAGAAAATTTTTTATTTTGTTTGGTACATTCATCTTCCAAAGCCTCTTCCAGAAGAGCTTTTTATTTGCCATATCCGATACCGAAGCCTTGTCCATCGTCTCCATCTCACACAACAATTGATATCTAGTTTTTACAAAGTATGCACCGTCCTTGCTTCTTGGCCAAATCAAACAGTCTGCTTGGTTTGTGACACAAAGAGGTATTGCCATTATTTTTCTTTGCTTCGAAAGGTAGGAATAGGTGATCTATCAGTGCACAGTCCTATGTCTTCGTGTCTTGGTCTATCAGAGAAGAGACACGCACATCACCTGGGGTAGCAAGTTGTGGTGAACAAATCCTGGAAGGGAACTTCCCAAGCAGCCACTTGTCCCAATAAATCCGGATTGTTGAGCCATCTCCCACTCTCCACATCATACCATCAGCTATGATTGATCTAGCCTTCAATATACTCTGCTAGGCATATGATCTGGAAGACATTTTGGCATCAAACACCGTTCCATGAGAAAAATATTTGGCTTTAAACACATGGTAAAATAGAGAATTTTGATCATGTAGTAACCTCCACACCTGTTTTGCAAGCATGGTCTCATTAAATTTGACCAAATCTTTGAATCCCAAACCTCTAAGATCCTTTGGCTGACACATGACCTCCCAATTTCTTCAATGAATTTTCCTTTGTTCTCCATGCTGCCCCCACCAAAATTTCCTTATCAATATCTCAATATCATGGCATAGACCCACCAGAAGTTTAAAACAAGACATGGCAAAGGTTGGAATGGCTTGAACCACCACCTTTAAAAGAACCTCTATACCTGCTTGGGATAATAGTTGTTCTTTCCAATCCTGTAATTTATTCCACACACGTTCTTTGATAATATTTAGGCTTGCTCTTTTATTTCGTTCCACCACCGCAGGCAACCCTAAGTATTTCTCATACTCTTTAACCTCCGAGACCCCTAAAAAGTTTGATAATTCCACTTTCTTTTCCACCAAAACAACTTTGCTAAAGAAAATTGTTGTCTTCCCTTTGTTTATTTGTTGGCCGGATGCTTTTTCATACAAGTTCAAAATGTCTTGAAGTTCAAGGAGATCACCCATCTCCGCCCTACAAAAGATCAAAGTATCATCTGCAAAAAAGAGGTGGCTAATCTGTGGTCCATTCCTACACAACGAGAATCTCCTTATCTTATCCTCCCTTACTGCTCCTTGAATCAACCGATTAAAACCTTCAGAGCACAATAAGAAAAGATAAGGTGAGAGAGGGTCGCCTGGTCTTATTCCTCTAGATGGTTTAATCTCGCCCTTCGGTTCCCCATTCACCAAAATTGAGTAAGACATCGTACTAATACACTCCATGACTAAATTCACCCATCTTGCACCAAAGCCCATTTTCTCCATGATTTTTTTAAGGAAACTCCACTCAACCCGGTCATAAGCCTTGCTTATGTCAAGCTTCAATGCCATGAACCCCGAACTCTTTGCCTTCTGAATTTTCATATTGTGTAGAGTTTTGTATGCCACCAAAATATGTCAGAAATTGCTTTGTCTGATTGGAATGCATTTTGAGAGTCCGAGATAAGATTAGGTAAAATTCTTTTTAACCTGTTAGCAATAACCTTGGATACAAGTTTGTAAATAATATTACACAAAGAGATAGGGCGATATTCAATTACAAGAGTTGGGCTTTTTACCTTAGGAATTAAGGTGATGAAAGTTTTATTTATAAATGGAGGAATAGAACTTGTGTCTAAGCAACTTAACACTGCCACTGATACATCATCCCCAATGGTTTGCCAATAGTGTTGAAAGAACAGTGGTGGCATGCCATCGGGGCCCGACGCCTTAAGAACTTCCATTTGATGCAAAGCTTTATCCACTTCAGCCCGTGTGTAGTCCTCTTAGAGCATATCATTCATCTCGGGTGTGATAAGGGGTGGGATGTTAGCCATGGCCTGATCCATACTGCATGGGTTGGCCAAATTAAACAAGCCTTGGTAATACCCAATTAGGACCTGTGCAATATCATCCTCTTCTGTGCAGTGTTGCCCCTCTGAATCCATCAACTCACATATTTTGTTCTGACGATATCTTTGTGTCGCCTGACTATGGAAGTAACGTGTATTTTTATCTCCTTCATGCAGCCAAAGGTCTCTAGACCTTTGCTTCCACATCTTTTCTTCTTTCACCAATAACTCTTTTATTTCCTTTTTCAATTTCAACACCCCCTCCATTGTACCACCCCTAATTGCAGCCTCCTTCGCCTTCCTTAATTTTTTTTTCCTTTAACTATTTTGTCACGTTCCTAAAAGCCGTTCTGCTCCACCACTTCAAGTTTGCTTGAAATTTATCAATTTTTATCTCCACTTTCTTCATCGGATCACCTAAGACAGCTTGGTTCCAAACGGCTTCCATAGATGCATGGCAGCCCTCCTCTTTAAGCCATATGTGCTCAAATCTCCATGGCCTTTGGTTCTTTTTTGGGATACCTGTAGGGAAGATCAAAATCGGTTTGTGGTCTGACGACCCACACTCCAAATGAACTACCTTTGTGTCCAAAAATATTTCGAGCCAATCAATGGTTGCCGCTGCCCTGTCTAACCTCTCCCAAATGGTGTACCCATCCCTTTGTCCATTGCACCATGTAAATTTTCCTCCCAAGAGTCTCTAAAACCACATTCGTCTAAGACATCCCTGAAATCTTGCATTTGTTTGAAAGGGCATAGCCTTCCTCCCATTTTTTCATGTGCTCTAATAATTTCGTTGAAATCGCCCACACAAATCCTTGGCAGAGAATGCTTGGACTTTAGCCTTCGTAGAGTTTCCCAAGACACATGGTGGTTCTAGTATCCGGTTCTCCATAAAAGCCTGTGAATCGCCACTCCTCATCTTTCCCTTTGTTAACGATTGCATCAATATGGTTTGGAGAAAATGTGTCCACTGAAATATCACAACCCTTCTTCCAAAAAAGCACCACCCCGCCCCTTCTACCTTCTCTTGAAACTTCATTCATACCTCCAAATTTGAAGCGTGCACGAATTTCCTCAAGCCAAGCTTTTGTCAGCTATGTTTTGGCTAAGAACACGATTGAGAGATCTTGTGCCTAGATTAAATCTCCAAGCTCCTGATCTGTCTTCGGGTTCCCAAGCCCTCGACAATTCCAACATAGGAGACTCATTGGACCTGGTGGGGCTTAGAAACAGCCTTCGCCAATAAACTTGTGTTTTTCCCCTCCTCATGAAGTACCCCTTTCTTTCTTTTGTGATGGTCACCTTGATCCTCTTCATCATCTTCAGATATGTTTCTGTTTGCTGACAACACAGTAGCCTCAGTAGTGCACCCCTGTTTGTTGTTACGTTCAATCCTTGTCCAAGATTTTTGTTTAGGGTTTTTTCCTACCTTTGGTCCATGTGAGGTCACATGCTCACTAATTTGACTTGGCACTTGGATAGGTAACCCAGTCCCACTCAACTTGCTATTTGGATCAGCCTTTTGAGTTTTAACCCTAGCCGTTATCTTCTGAGTAGTTTGTGATCCT
The DNA here is from genome assembly GCF_932294415.1 of Quercus robur. Classification (NCBI taxonomy): domain Eukaryota; kingdom Viridiplantae; phylum Streptophyta; class Magnoliopsida; order Fagales; family Fagaceae; genus Quercus; species Quercus robur. Next base: position 19,319,201 of record NC_065537.1, read on the forward strand.
CCTGAATCATTCAAATAATTGCTATCATTTATCTCGATCCTTTTTAATTCATCATCAATTTCCTGAATTTTATTCTCTAGGCTGTCACATTCCTTATCCGGCTTATATGTTTCTTTGCATGGGGGAGCGGTATTAAATTCATCAAATTTAATATGCTCATTCAATTTCTCCGCGAGACTTGCGTCCACGTCTACCTGTGTCTCCTCTACCGTGGTTGGTTGATCTAACCTTCTTTACACCACATGTTTCGCCCCAGTCCCACCCCCTTGTTTTGATGCTTGTGCCTTCATCGTCGTCGTCTTCTTCCTAGCTTCGTAAAACCCAGGAATGCGGACCACTGACTTCCTATTCGAAGGTGATGGAGTAGCTCAAATCCACGGGCCATACTTGCTATCTTCCACTTTCAAACTTCCATCACTTTCAATCCAGCGGTCACAGTCCTAATCATTGTGATTTAAGCATCCACACCAATAACATATGTTAGGCAGTCTCTCGTACTTGAAGGAGACCCACCCTTCCTCCCCTTTGTCAAAAGAGATAAGACGACCTCTACAAAGGGGAAGAGCTACATCAATTACCATCCGCACTCTCATGAAACTCCCACCAACCATGTCAGAGAGATCTGTAGTCCTATCCACCATGCCCACGTTTTCACACAACTCTTCTGCAACCTCACGGGTCATGAAGATAGCTGGGATGTCATGAATCTGAATCCATATTGCAACTTGACTAAAAATCAAATCACGTACAGGTAGCTTCTTCTTGTAGCGCTGTATGAGCACTATGTGTTTGTCGAAACTCCATGGTTCCGCTGCAAAGATCTTATCCACTTCCTCCTTATTGTCAAAAACAAATAACATCACATGATCACTTGCGTTCCTGGCTTTGAATCCATTCTTTGACCTCCATAGTGGATTAAAAGTATAGATAATTGCCTCCATGTTCAAAGCATGTTTTGTTAGGAACTTTGCTGCAATAATACACTCACTTGAGCTTTTTTCCTTCGCTAGATGAACTCCACCCCCTTCCTTATCAATGAGAGAAAGGTTACTCTAGTGCTTAGTAAGACTTTCCATTGCCCCGAATCCAATCACTCACACTCGTGTTTCCCAACCCAAAAAACGGAATGCAGAAAACCCCAAAGACCTACAGGTAACACTATTACCATAGGGACCTCACACCTTACTAGAAGGGACAAACATTCTACTATCTAAGAGAGCTGAGGGAGCAAAGCTTTCTTAGTTTAGAGAAACTAAAAAAAAAACAAGAGAATAGAATTCTAAAGACAAGAAATGAAAATAAACTATAATTTTGGATGTTATTATATTTGCTCCAAGGGTTTCCTTTCCAACAAAACCAGAAACAATGATGATAATGGAATTGACAGTGAGTTGAAGGCATGCTTCTTCTCTCCTCTGCTGTAGAACTTCTTTTAAGGTAGAAAAAATAAAAGAAAAAGAAGTGGATAGTTTTGCTTCTCTGTTCCCATCTACAGTTACCTGCCACTGAAATAAAACCGAATGCTCAAGCAGTGGTTTGTCTAATTAATAGCTCTGCTGAAACCAAGCACGGAGCAAGAACTTAGAATTTGAGGCGGCTTTGTTGCTGAGTGCTGTGATTTTAGCTTCCAGATCTACTGTTTAGCTGCAGAAGGGTTTTTTTTTTTTGTTTTATTTATTTTTTTTTTTTATGTGTAATACTTGGTAAGGACAAAATTAGTTTGTTTAAATTTTCTTAGTACCCGTTTGTTTCAGCGTTTATAACCCAAAAGCCTTGTTTTCAAAAAAGCTAGCTCCAAATTAGTGTTTGGTAAGTATAAAACGCAACTTTTTGGAAAAAGTTGCGTTTTGAGTTTGTGAAGAAAACGCGCATTTGCAAAATGGAGCTCAGGAGGTCCATAATCAGAAAGTCCGTGCGTGTTTCAACAATATTACCATTGAGGTAGTGTTAAATTACCAAATTGCCCACTGTGCTGCTACAAAGGTCCTCTCCATGCTGCTCTGCTACAGAACAAACACTACAAACACAACAATCTTTCTCTCAAACATTTCTAAACTCAAGCATAATCAGATTATCAGAATACAAACTCAAAAACACAGTTTTAAAATTAATCAAATCATAACAATAATAGCAAAAAAAAAAAAAAAAAAAACAAAGGACAGAAGCCAGCTGACCCATCTGGACTGGGTTGGGGACGAAAATGAGCAACAGCACGAAGATGAGAGCTCCCTGGAATGTTCTTGAATGAGGGAGAAAAGGAAAATTTTCTTATCACAGAGAGAGTTTTGGAATCATGTGAAAAAAAAAAAGAGAGGGAGCTGGAGAAAGAAAGAGAGAAGGAGCTCCTAGAACGTTCTGAATGAGGGAGAATGAGGGAGCAAAGGAGAGTAAAAGAGGGGGTAGAGATAGTAGACAGTGTGTGGAGGAGAAAAAAAGAAAAAGAAAAGAAAAGAAAAAGAAATAAAACGTATGGTTGAAATTGAAATGAAGAAAGGAAAAATAATATAAAAATAAAAAATCCTAATTGAGAAATGCTACCGTAATATTTTCACAATAAATTTTAAGTAACAGATTGTTATTAGTTAATATTGGTTAGTAAAAAAATAATTTCAGTTGTGGGTTCAAATTAGAACTAGTAACAACTTTCCACATAAATTTTGTTGTGAAAATATTGCGAAAAGTGTTGTGAACGTAACACTTCTCATAATAAATTTTACACAGTAATTTGTTATTGGTTCTCATTTGAACCTACTAATGACATTATTATTTTTCTTATCTACCATTAACAACTTGTCATATAGACTTTATTGTGAAATTTTTGTAAAAATATTGTGTCCATAACTTGCATTAAGAAAGATAATTAAAACAAAAAATTCACTTATATATATATATATATATATCTTATCCTTTTTGGTAATTTACAACTCAAACCTTCACTTTTATAAGTGCTAGCCAAACACTCAACTTTTTCAAAAAGCACTTTTTCATTATGCACTTTTTGAAAACTCCACTTTTTTATTATACGCTTTTACAAAAAGCTGAACCAAACTCACTCTTAAAGGGCTGACCTATTTGTTTTGAGTAAAATTGATTGATTGGATTTAATTATTATTTTTTAAAATATTTTTGCTATTAGTAATTTTTAGTGTTGGGCTAATTTTCCTAGGCTTGTATATTTTGTTTTAAATTTTAGATCTATACAAGTTTTATAGCCTTTAAAAGGAGGAAAATGCTATAATTACAAAAGTTTTTATAAATTGTTGATGTATTTAGTGGTTATTGTTAAGTAAAAAAGTGATGTATATGGTAGGCTCAATGTGAATTAATAAAAATATGCTACCTCAATGATTTGTAAAAATATTATAAAAAAGTTTGTGACTATAGCATTACTCTCAAAAGAATTTATGATATTGTTAAGGGAGGCAAAGTGTAATTTTATAGAATAAAATTGCTAAAATTAATACCTATATATATATATATATACTAATAAATATTTTTTAAAAAAATAAGGGAGGACATTGTCCAAGAGTTGCTACATCAATGGCTAAATGTAGCAAAACTTTTGGTGAATTTGCTCTTTTCATTGCTTCCCATTAATTCTCGATAGCAGCCTTCTATTGAGCTATTAGTTGAGTTTTAGTAAAACCGCTTTTCTTCACTTGTTTCTTGGATCAATCTTCATGGCTTTAATACAACTACTTGATATGTATCAAACCCAACTTAGGTCTACCTAATTTATAATTAAAATGCATTTTGTCAAAGGATTAGCCAATTGCAAAGAAAATATGACCCTAACAATCTCCCCCTTTACAATTCGTGATAAAACCACAAGCATAATTATAAGAGAAGTATAAAACAAAAATCTCCATAACAATTACACAGAAAGTACATAAGTCTAACTACTACTATGAACTCTTGAAAAATTTTGCAAGAAAAGAGATCATGGCATGATAGACTTGCAACCTGTCTTAACTAAGACACTTAAACAATATTCATCAAAGCATCAAGTGTGAAACATAGACAAGTTATATAAAAGAAGAAACATGTGTATAAAGAGAGAAAAAAAACAACACATGTAAGATAAAGGTGAAGAAACATAAGTATCAAGTGTGAAACATAGACAAGTTATATAAAAGAGGAAACATGTGTATAAAGAGAGAAAATGAACAACACATGTAAGATAAGGGTGAAGAAACATACATCATCATATATATATCAAGCAAGTTCAATGTATGTAAAAGGTGGTCACAAAACCATGGTACATGTAATGAGAAAGATACATCAAAGCCTTACTACATCTCTCAAATAACTCTCCCCCTAACTAGTCTATCTTTATGATAGCTCTCCCCTTAACAACATGACTACTCTCTCATAACCAAAACTACTTTCCCTTTTTATCACAAATTACAAAGGGTGAATCAGTAAGAAATAGTCATCTCATCATCGCTAGAGGAGCCAGAAGCATCATTATCTCCACCATAAAAGAGTCCTCAGTAGGCTCGGGAGAGGGAGAAGAAGCAAAATCACCAAGAGGAGACTGTCAGTGAGCAATGTGACCAATTTTGGTGTTCATCTGTCACATCTCATCCAAAAGATGGTCAAAACAACTACCAAAATCAGCACACATGTGTTGAAGCTGATCTAGAATGGCAGCAAGAGATGCCTTTACTTTAGAAGAGGAAGATGGAGTAGAAGATGAAAAGGGCTAAGAGGCATAGGCAGCATCCTCCGTAGTACGAAAAGCAGCCTCCTCCTCCTGCTGGGTTGAAGTAGGCTCCACATGAGGCCACTTGGTAGCTAACTGTGCATCACTTCTCATAGATTCCTTACTAATAGCACCCATGGAGTAAAAGAGAGGAGAAGAAGGAATGGTGAAGTGCAAGTGTGTGAGAATGCTTGTGATAACTGAAGGAAAGACTAGCTTATCACGTGTTGTAGTGTCTCGATAGATATCTATCGTAGATACTATCATATGTGAAGGAAAATCTATAGAAAGATTCTTCAAGAGAGAAAGAAGAAAATGAGCACGAGGCTCAGTGATTGTATTATAGTGGGACCGTGGTGTGAGAATGAAGGTCATCGCCATATTAAGGATCCTTGGACCCTTAACAAACTCAGTTGTGGAGAAATTAAAAGTATCTCCCCACGCCATGTCTTTCTTAAAAAATAGTGAGGCCAGCTTGTCACGAAAGATAGAACATAGATGAGGGTGACTAGGATAGTCTGGATGAGCTACCCTAAGGACACGTAGTATATCGAAAAGGAACTCTAGAGTAACTACGATATGTGTGCCTCATAATACTTTATTATATTGATGAACAGAGGTATTGATGGCATGTATGTTGAAGTAGAACTCCTGTATAAACACATTGGGACACCTCAAGGGTTTCTCACAAAGAGATTCCCAACCCTGAAAGCTAAATGCATCGGGAAGAGGCGTGTCTGGAAAATCAGAAAAAATGACTTGGTGTTTTGAATGAATCACCTGGTCGTAGAAGTTCTCAACGATATCCTTTTGGGTGGTCATATCACGAAACCGAACTCTATTAGGAATAGAGGGAAGAGAAGAAGAAAATGAAGAACCACGATGAGAGATTGGGTTCTTTGAAAGAACAGATTTCTTAGATGCCATAGAAGAGAATCTAAGGAGGAGTAAAAGAAACGAGAACACAATAGAAGAAATGCTCAGGAAAGAAGGAAAAGAGAAGAGCAATGTATGGTAATGCATAAACATGTTATGTGTGTTGAGGGAGAAATTGATGCCTCTGAATAAAATGTTGGGAAGCCAAGCTGAAACTCAACTATGGGCTCTTGAGATGGTACCCAAAGGCTTTCGGTATGATGACAAGCTTATCCAAGCAAGAAACAAAGGCTTCACTTGACAAAACAGCAACAAAAGCCCAATAAAAAATACTTTACAATGCTTAATTAATATGTTAGTGGTCCTGTTCTGATAGTACAAGGAAAAAAAATTCTCCAATGGTAAGGGTGAAATTACACTTAAGTCCAGAAAGATAAATTCTCTAGTGGTAAGGGTGAAATTACACAATCCAGCAGTCAATGATTAAATAAATTTAGGAAAGTGTTAACTCTTGGGGGTCATTGTATGTCTCGGTCAAGGGAATTTATTGTACTTTTGGCTATCATTACATCAATGTGAGGGAAGAGTTTGATTGTTACAAATACATTATATCCTTCAACAGTAAAACAAAAAGTAAAAATTAAAAGTTTCATGGGAAGAAGAAAATGATTAATTGGCATGGTGTGAAGGGAGAGAGGGATCCCAGCTTAGTGCAGCAAGTATTAAACTAAGATTTTGGTGAGTGTGTATTCATAAGGCATGAATGAGGTAATGTGGGTTGTTTTGTGTGAGTGAGATATAATTAATACTGAGATTAAGGCTTTAGAGAATAGTTGGCTGTTTATGACTAATTGGGAGACATTTATGAACTATGATTGTGTATAAGGAGTGAAGGAATATCTGAGGTTAGGTGAGTGTGGTCTAAGGGGAATGAATTTTAAGCTTGACGAGAGCTGAATTCTAAGCAAAATGACCAATAAATTAGCAAGTTTCAGAGGGAGTAGTTGTGTGTTTTGTGGGCTGAGGTGCTTATATTTTTATAATGGAGTTTTAGAGAAGCATTAATTAACAATAATCCAAAAAATGCAGGATTGATCAGAGACAAGGAATCAAGGTTAATCTTCCTAGGATTTGGCCAAAAGTAGGAGATTTACTTTTGGGGCTGCCTTGCTTCTTTGGGCAATATGACACATGGTGGCTTTTTTGGAGTGTTTTGCATTAAATGTCAGGATTTTTGGAGCTAAGTTTAACCAATGGGATTAAGGCAAGTATCAAGGACAAATCCTAATGCTGCAACTACGATTTGGACCTCAAGAAGTAGGATTCAACACCCCAAGCTAGGTGTCAAACTCTAAGTCCACTTCAGGGGGTTCTGCTGGTGATCCCTTTATGCTCTCCAACCACATGTTCCCAATTTTTCTCCTTTAGGATTCATGGGCTTGGCACATGAATCATACCTTGAACATTTTTGACATTTATAACATCAATTTGTTTAGGTTTGGATAACTTGGTTTCAGCTCCCTTTCCACTGGAGATACAACCTTGAGGAAGATGATTGAGTTCCATCACCCTTTAGACTTCAGTTGATATTACAACCCTCGGGCACTGTTAGCGTCAGGTAGAGGGTGACAGAAAGTTGATGGGACAACCCCTAATTCATCCTCAAAGACTTGGTTTTCTTGTAGGGGCCTCCAGTTGTAATTTGGTTAGGGATGAACAAGGGCTAGTTGTCCACTTTTAATCCTCTATCTCTTGCTGGGGTCTTTTGGATTGGGCTTGCTCACACGGGCTAGTTCCTTTGGGCTAGGTTGTGTGCATCCTACAAAATGGACATCAACAACACATGTTGCCATGGGTTTTCATTCCTCATGGGCTTTTATTAGTAAATATTCTTTGGGTTTTCATAGATACTTGCAATGGGCCTTTGGGCAATTAGTTGTAATGTTTGAAACAATGGTACAAGTTTCAAAATACCTTTGTAAATAACATTTACTATGATGAATTCCATATTGTAAATAATGTTCATGGCTTCTAATAATCGCATCATAATTTAAATGATAAGCTTGTGGGATTGAATATTTACCATGAGTGTTGAAGATATATATTATGGATGTTGTGATGCGAATAATGACCATGTGTTTCATGGGTTATAATATGAGAACATAATCTTCAAGGTAACTCTCTATGAGCTTTTATAAGACGATTGCCATGGTTTTTTGCCATAGCAATAATTATACCATGATATTTTTTCTTTGCCAAGCGTTAATAATCATGGGCTTTTTGATAAAATAGTGCCAACGTAAATTGGGCTTTTAATATTGCCAGCAAGAACTGGGCTTTTGATATTGTTAATGAAAATTGGGCTTTTAATATCACTAATGGGAACTAGGCTTTTAATATTGCCAATGAAAATTGGGTTTTTGATATTACCAGTGGGAACTGGGCTTTTTGATGAATAATTTGCCATGGGTTTGAATCATGGGCTTTGGTTATGGGGTTGAATCCCATTGAAAAAAAAAAATAGTATTGCCATGAATTTAAATCATGGGGTTTTTCGAATATTTGCTAAGTATAAAATTCGTGGGCTTTAGAAAGAATTAGATTTTATCTCACTCAATAAATAATTTGGGTTTTATGAAAAAATATTAGGTCCTATAGTGTTTTGCATTCGTAGCCCAATTTTGTGATAGAAAGGAGAAAGGTTGTGGGCTAGCATAGTGATAGTAAAAAAATATTTAGGCATGCCCAATAATTTTTTTGTGACATTTGAAAAGAAATAAATAGGTGTTATTTAAATAATATTAGGTGTAAAAAAAATGTACCCCAACAATGTGAAAACCAAATTGCATCATAGGCAAAAACCCAATCCAAACTACAACACTCACATTGATTAATCAAGCATACAATCCTAGAATGCATGGAAATATGATTATAATGATAGAGAATGCAATACATGGTCATATGATAATAGAATCACAAGACCCATCCCAAAAATTTTATCAAAAACACAAAAACCCCAAATATCCCAAATAAAAAACAAAAACCTAGGTCTAAAATGCATAAAATGCATGAAAGATGAAGAAAAGAAGAGATTTAGTCCACTTACCGAAGGATTCAAGCTTGGAAGAGGCCAAAACTATGAATGGAAGAAGGTTTTTGATGAAAAGATTGGGTTTCTATTGAGAGAAAGGAGAGAAGGATTGAAATGTTTGAGAGAAAACAGAACCGGGTCGAACCTCAAGTATATATAGAAACAGGCACCTCAATAGATTGAGAAGGTATCGAGGAGGTGTCGAGAACAAAAGCTCGATAGATTGAGAGATATCGAGAAAGAATCAACGGCAAAACATCTTTGATAGATCGAGGAGGTGTCGAGCTTTGATTAAGCAGACAAAGACTTCAGGAAAAAGGCTTGATGGATCGAGATATCTATCAAGAGGTATCGAGAAAAACCCAGAAATTCTCGATAGAAGAGGCTTGTATTGAGCTGCTACTGAGCATCTATTAAGATGCTGTCAAGCTTCTATTCAGCATCCAAAAGCAAGGTTTTTCAAGGAGGAAAAACAATATGAGATGAATGCAACCAGGATAGACACTAAACTAAGCAACAAAGAAGCATGTTAAGCACTCAAACACATTAACAACTCTAGATGCAAAGCATTCCTAGATCAAAACACACACTAAACAAGTCTAACCAATTTTATTTTCAAAAACAAGTTAAGACAGTTTAGTAAGCTTATACTATCACTTGTATTCCTTATGATGGCCAAATGACATTGTATTTGTACAATAGTATCAAGAGTAGCAAAAAGTATGCGTGTTGTGTGTGAAACCATTGCAAGAGGGCATAAGTGTCTCATTTTATGAAGAATAGTGATATAAGAGAATCAAATACATCCATGCACAATTATAACTGTTTGATGGGGATTATCACCTTTGAGGTACATTATATAACTCCCACATCTCCTAGAAACACGCTTGCAATCATATTTAAAAGTATTTTGATTCTTTTTTCTTTTCATGTTCTTTGCATAATTTTCTTTAAACATAAATTGACATAACATGCATGGGTATATAAGAAAGAAGAGAATTGCCCAATTATGTAAGCCAAACATCTTGTTTTTACTATGCAAGTGCTACACTTACCGAGCACGGCTTTTATGAAATGCACATAGATGTTTTATGATTGACAAGTTTTAGTAGTGAGATGGTTATTTATGTATTTTTCTTAGGATTTTTTAGTCATTCCCGTCAAAAAGAGTGTTAAAGATATGAATGATAAAAAATTAACCAAATCATACAAATCACATAATTGAGCCGCAAAGCTCACATTGCTTAGTTGTGCATGAAGATACTTATCTAAGCTACAAGAGATACAAAGTTAAGAATTTTTTTTTTTCAAAGGCCATCCAAGGTACACAAGTACCAGTATACACAAACACACACTGTTTTTGTATTTTTCAAAATTTTCCTCTTTTTTTAGAAAGCAATAAACAAAACAAGCAAACAAACATATTGAAAAGCAATAAAAACTAGAAGCAAAAGCCAATGCATGAGAGAGGGAGAAAGGAATCATGCCAAGGAAATAACACCAATGTTTTGGCATAAGAACTCAAATCGATGACCATCCAGAGGTTTTGTGAAAAGATTAGCCTTTTGATCATCAGTGTTGATAAACTTAAGGGTGAGAGTGCCATCTTTGACTAACTCACGAATGAAGTGATGTCGGATCTCAATGTGTTTAGTTCAAGAATGTTAAATAGGATTTTTTGAGATATTTATGGCACTAGTATTGTCATAATATATAGTGAGATGTTTTTGACAAATATCATAATCAAGAAGAAGTTTCTACATCTAAAGAAGTTGAGTATAGCAACTACCAGCAGTAATGTATTCAGCTTCAACAGTGGTGAGAGATATGGAGTTTTGCAATATACGTTTAAGTTTTATTGCTCACTAGAGTTTCCATTATTTTTTTGGATTCTCCGGAAGATGAGTGCTTGGCATCAAGCGTACAATTTTTTTGGAAAAAATCAACCCGCCAAAAGTTGCCACTTCTCTGCTGCGTTAGTTATATCTAGCGTATTCTAGTTATCTGCATTTTTGAAAGTAAGATGATATTCCAATTTTCAAGTTTGGTGCTCAGCATAATGAAATGAATCCATGGGAATAAAAAAACGAATTTTGGTATCAAACCAGATTTATGCGCACGTGCATGCATGGTCTAGATATTTCGATAATGTACAAAACTTTTACATAGAAGCATAGACTATGTGTTCAATTATTAGCTACATTATGTTTTGATGCACACATCCAAATGGGAAATAATCTAGTTCCTACCAATCCAGATTCAAAAAATATGGACATGTATAGAGTTTTATCATGTATAAACATTTATGGGAAATAATCAGTCACTCGTTGTTTGAATTGAGTATTCATATAGCAAGGTGCAGGTCTTCGCAAGATTACTATGAGATTCTGCATTAATTTCGCAAAGAAGTGTCAGGCAGCCCATTGATTGATTCGATGTTACATTATATTAAAGCAACTATGTTACATATATTTAGGCTTTCATTTTGTTAGAATAAATAAATAAATAAAAAGAAAAAAGAAAGAAAGCAAAACCATCACATTGGAATAGACTACCAATTGACTATTAGAATGACTTCAGAAACAATCTAGTTGCAGTATGAAGTTCTGATCGACACTATGATGTCCAATGCTTTCCAAATTTCAAAGGATAGTCATCCTAACTATCACGCAAGTGTAAAAACCTAGAGTGGCCTCATGAGATCAATTGAACAAGGACCTCAAGTTTGGATTGATTCTTAAAGTTAGACATAGAATTAGTTGTTATTTAGATTGAGTTAGGGTTAATGCATATAAATATTGAAAGTGTTAGTCCAATCTCTCTCTAACTTGAGAGCTTCTCTCTCTTCAGGAGAGTCTTTTCTTCAAACCAAGCCTTAGCTTTCTCTGTTCAACTCCCAAACTCAACCCCTTTGTTCAAGTTGCCTTTTGCTTATCAAGGTTTCTTTCTCTTTTTCTGTCCGGATCCCTATGTGTTTGGTTTTCTTTCCCCTTTTTGTCTTTACCAAGTAACTCCCTTTAACTTAAAGCTGACTTATCCTTTCAACCCATACAAACATCCACTTTTCTTCCTTTACTCCGTGCGTGTCCTTATTTCTTTATCAATATGTTTCTTGTCTCACCTTAATACTTTCTGTCCTTCACCAGACTCTACTGTCCACTTTATACTGCTCTCTTATCCTTTTCTCTTCTACTTTCCTTATTTCTTTTCTTACTTTCCTTTGTGTTTTTTATACATGAGTGACCACATTCCAGTGAGGGACTTCGCTTGGTCTGAGAGTAGTGGGTCAGATGTTAGCACTGACCCATTTGCTAATGAATCAGACCTTGAATCACATGGAAGTGAGGACGACGAGGCTCCATTTGCTCAGCATGGACCGATTATTGAAGCCGACCCTGATGAAATCGACATGCAAAGGGGTTTCTGGTCTCACTATGCAATGGGTTTCATTTTGGATTACAGGAAGTTCTCTGTTACCCATCTACAGCAAGTAATCGACTTTGCATGGAGCATCAGAGGTTCTGTGAAGGTTGTGGGAAGAGATTCTTTCTTTTACCTCTTGCATTTTGAACATATGGAAGACCTTGAGCATATGTGCGAGGAAGGTCCGTGGGCTGTTGATGGCGCACTTATGATTTTAGAGAAATGGAGACCAAATCTGGTATTTAATAAGTTGCATCTTAATTTTATATCTATTTGGGTTCAGTTTCATGGTCTTCCACGTGAGTACCAATACCCTGAGATGGCAGAAAGATTGGGTCAAATAATGGGGGTTTTGGAAAAAGTTGATTGGGAAGATCATCTTCCAAGGAACATTAGGTTCTTACGAGCCAAGGTTTGTATTGATCCTTGGATGCCAGTGTTCTCTGGCTTCATGTTGCATCTGGATGATAGTACAAGGACTTGGATACAATGCAGGTATGAGAGAGTACACAAGCTCTGTACAAGGTGCGGGTTGATTGGCCACACCAGAGGGCAATGTAATGAAAGCTTAGCGGAGGTTGAAAGGCTTCTTATTAGACAGAGGAATAGGATACAGAGAGTTCATCTTGTTCATTATGGATTTGATTCCATCGAACCACAGTTCCATAATGAGCTTAGGGCCTACTTTAATCAGAGGAGGAGGTGGACAACTACAGCAAGGGTGGGAGATATGGGGCAGGAACATCAATTTCTGCAACAACAAGCTTCTGATCAACATGGTCCTGATAATGTTGATCCTCAACAGGGTACAGAGCAACCTCAGCAACATCCACATCAGGCAGCTCCTAATCAACCAGCCCAACCTCACCAACAAACACAATCCTCTGTTCAACCCCAACAACCTCCCAATCCTCATCCTATGGACCCAAACACTCAAGGCTTATCCCATATTGAGGGGGAACATGCAGCTCTATACTCGGCTATTTATTCCCTATCTCTTGGCCACAATGCTATTCCACCAACATCTACTATTTCTCCTATCTCTTCCAATCCTGACACACCTAGCCCTGACTCTAGCCCAAACACAGTGCTTCATCACCTGAATGCAACACCGGCCCAAACATCACCTTTGCCTTACCAACCTGATTCCAATCAAGGCAACATAACAAACTCTAATATGGGTAGAGGAGAGGAACCTTTTTTGACCAATGGTTTCCTACAAGAGAGCCCCAATTCCAGTGATACCACAGAGAGTGAATCACTAACTGCTACTATGTTTAACCTGGAAAGTTTGAATGAAGGTCGCTCTGACTGGACACATGGGCATGCAGTTTTAACGGATAGCCAATCTCATCACTCCTCTGATTCTTACATTAACTTCTTGGTCCGGAACACTGACAGAGCTGGATTTAATTTTGAAGATGGTAGCCCAAGTGAAGGACCATAGATTAGAAGGGCTCAATCAGAGGATAATACTGTGCATGAGGCCCATTACAATTATGGGTCACGACTGGTGAGAGCCCAAAGTCTGGATAAAGGATTGGAAAATACAGGTCAACATGGACCTCAAAGGCAAAACCCAATTTCAACATCTCCTGTGACCTATAATTCTGATCCAGGACTGACCTCTAACCTTCTGGGCAATGAAAGTACAGGTAATAGCAGAGGATTATCAAGGAAAAGTCTTGGCATGGAGATAGGAAGTGTGGGAAGGAACATTCGTCAAAAATTACCCTGTTGTTGCCTCGACAATGAAGGTAACCTTGCTCTCCTTAAGGGTTATACATGTTGTTTTGTTTCACACTATGCTTATCCTGTTGATGACCATATCCCTTTTAATCCAAATGGGTGTTGGGAAGCTGGCCCTTCGCAACTTCCCCAGCAGCCATGAGGATTCTAAGTTGGAATTGTAGAGGTTTGGGCAAACCCTCTGCAATTCTGCAAGTTCAAAAAATTGCCCATGATTTTAATCCTGAGGTCTTGTTTTTAATGGAAACTCGTCTAGCTAGTAATAAGGGTAAGGATATTTGGAATAGATGTGGTTTTTTTTTTTGTTTTTTTTTTTTATTTTTTATTTTTATGGCCGTGAGGTTCCTAGATTGGGTTTGGATGGAGGTCTTATTCTTGCTTGGATGCAAAGGAGTTTTCTCAGGGTGGTTTATGAATCCCCTCACCTTATTCATATTGACGTTACAGATAACAAGGGCAAACCTTTATCTATTACTTTTGTTTATGGCCATCCTGAACTAGCCAAGAGGAATGAGGTTTGGCAACAATTAAAAACTCTAAAAAATATAGCTCAACCTAGTTGGCTTTGTATTGGAGACTTCAACCAAGTGCTCTCAAGAGAGGAAAAGTTCTCTTTTAACCAAAACCCCATTGCTGGTGTTGAGTTATTTCAGCAAGTGTTGAGTGATCTTCAGCTTTGTGACTTGATGGCCTCTGGGCAACAATTCACCTGGATGAATAAAAGGGAGGAGGAATATTTTGTTATGGAGAGATTAGATAGAGCTTTTGCCAGTACTGAGTGGATCAATCAATATCATTTATATTATCTAAGGAATCTCCCTATTATCAGGTCTGATCATGGACCTATAATCCTGGATTTTGAACATCAAACACCCTTTAGAAATCGACCTTTTAGATTTCAGCAAATGTGGATCACCCACCCTAGTTGTAGAGATATGGTCAGTAAGGCCTGGGATTGGCAGTCTAGTGGGTCTAAAGCTGCAAAATTGCAGAATAAACTTAACAACATCAAAACTGTAGCCGGAAAATGGAATAGAGAAGTGTTTGGTAGAGTGGAGATTGATATTAAATAAAAAATGGATCAACTTCAGCAATTGCAAGACTCTATTACTTCTCTTGAGGACATTAAAAAGGAGAGGTAGCCGAGTGAAGAGATAGAGGACTTACTTGATAAGGAGGAACTTAAGTGGGCTCAAGAAGCTAGGACTAATTGGACCCTTTATGGTGATAGAAACACAAAGTATTTTCAAACTATAGTAAAACAAAGAAGAGCAAAAAACAGAATTCTTCAATTAAAAGATGGGGATGGCAATTTTATTGACAATTTTAATGAGATTGAAAACATTCTTCTCTCTCATTTTAAGTCAAATTATGAAGATTGTAGTTCTAGAAGTGTGGATAACATCCTAGCGGAGCTCCAACCTCTCAACATCTCTACTTTAACAGATGAGCAACACTTTTCACTTAACAAACCAATATCAGACTTTGAAATTGAGTGTGCTGTGTTTCAATTAGGAGCCCATAAAGCACCAAGTCCCGATGGCATCCCTGCTTTCTTTTTCCATACCTTTTGGGACATTGTGAAAGAGGATGTTACAAGAGCTGTCCAAGCTTTCTTTCACTCAGGTTCCTTATTCAAGCCTCTAAACCACTCTTACATTGTTCTTATCCCCAAAAAACCCTTCCCTAATGAAGTTTCTCACTTCAGGCCTATTAGCCTATGTAAAGTGATCTATAAGGTGATATCCAAAGTGATGGTTAATAGGCTGAAACCTGTAATGGATAGTTTAATAACTCCATACCAGAATGCTTTTATACAAGGGAGAAACATTTCAGATAATATTCTTTTGGCTCATGAGATCATGGACACCCTAAAGAAAAAGAAAGGAAGGAAATCCTCTTTTGGTGCTCTAAAAATAGATGTTCTAATAGCCATGAAGTTTGATCCCAAATGGATTAGATGGATTATGGAATGTGTGTCTTCTGTGTCATTCACTCTTCTAGTCAATGGGAGTTTAACTTCAACATTTCATCCTACACAGGGCCTTAGGCAAGGAGATCCTTTATCTCCTTATCTCTTTCTTTTGTGTGCTAACATTCTCTCTATTTCTTTGTTACAGGCTGAATACTCTAATAAGATCAAAGGAGTGAAAGTAGGCAGGAGTGGTTTTTCTTTCACTCATCTCTTTTTTGCAAATGACTCTCTTCTTTTCTTCAAGAATGACGGGAACTCTCTTGGTAATATCCAATCCATCCTAAACTGGTAATATTCTATCTCGGACCAAAAAATAAATTTATCCAAATCTAACCTTTTTTGCTCCCCAAACATGGCCAAGGAATGTCAAGTATCCATAGCTAGAAGTTTGAATGTGAACCTTGTCCAACACCCCAACAAATACCTTGGTATCAATTTTAAGTTGAGAGGGAATCATATTGCTGATTTTCATTTTCTGATTGACAAGCTTCATTTTAAGCTGCAGGGTTCGAAATCTAGGCTTCTTTCACAGGCTGGCAGAACCACCCTCATCTCTTCTGTACTCCAATCTCTTCCTTTATACACATTCTATTGTTTTAAGGTTCTTGAATCTATTTGCAACAAGATGGATTCTATTGTGAGGTCTTTTTGGTGGGGTCATGAAATTGGAGAGAAAAAACTTCATTTGCTCAATTGGAATAAAATCTGCAAGCCTAAAAGATGGGGGGGGGGGTCTTGGCATTAAGAATTTTAGCCTTATGAATCAAGCTTTGTTGGCAAAACAGTATTGGAGGCTTATTAACTGTCCCCAATCCCTCTTAGCTAGAACTTTTAAGTCTAAGTACCATCCAAATGAATCATTGCAAGGCCACACACCTAAAGCACACCATTCTTGGATTTGGAAAAACATTGTTCAGCAAGGTGATCCTATCCTTCGAGAAGGCAAATGGTTGGTTGGAGATGGTTTTGATATACACCTTACTTATCCTGATTGGTCGCCAAACTTAAGAGATAGTTCTTTGTTTCCCTTTTTGCAAACCGGCACAGTAGGAGATCTTATTGATCATAATTCTAGAAGTTGGAAAGTGGATTTAATTAGGAGCTTATACCATCACCCTAAAGCGGTCAACATTTTGCAAATGCCCATTTCCAAAATCAATGATTCTAAGGATAGGCTTATGTGGAAATACTCAAGGGATGGGAATTATAGTACCAAGAGAGCTTATGAGTTGTTAACTGAAGATTCTTTAGAGTCTCAACAATTCCAGCAGGAAAGGAAGATATGGATTGCAATTTGGAAAGCCCATGTTCCCTTAAGAATTATCAATTTTGTGTGAAAACTTCTCCATGATAGCCTACCTACTTTGACCACTCTACACAACAGAGGCATCAGTAATGATGTCACTTGTCCCTTATGTGTAATACTGAAGAAGAGACTCCTACACATCTGTTTCTCTTTTGTAGCTTTTCTAGAGCTTGTTGGTTTGGTTCAGATCTTGGTCTGCATACTTCTGATATCACCAATGTGTCTGTTCAGTCTTGGTTAAAAGACTATATCAGCTCTTACTTAAATAATGAAGATCAAAGCTCGGTCATCCTTCAATCAATGTTTACAATTTTGTGGTTAATTTGGAATCACAGGAACAAAGTGCTTCACCAAGGCTTGACCCCGAATCCCCTAGAAGTTATTCTAACAGCCAAAACTTTATCTTGTAAGTACAGGAAGGCTTATGTAGGCCCATACCATCCTACTAGAGAGCTTAGAACAGCCAAGTCAGGACGTCTCACAGCGATAGGGCAATATCAGCTCATCATCAAAGTAGCTGAAGCAAGAAGAACAAAGCCACAAAGGAGAGCATACGCTTTTGTAGCTGTAAATATGCGAGGAGCGGAAGTGTTTTCAGGGGTTAATTGCAGTCTTGCCAACACAGCAATAGGAGCTCTACTTGAAGCAATGGTGGAAGCTGGTATCATAGCTAAAAACTATGGATTTCAGCATGTTTTGTTCTTAACTGACAGGATCAATCTCCATCAAGTTTTCAAATTGAGGAAAAGCACAGATTGGTTGGATAGTAATAGGATAGCTGATCTGAACTTTCTTTCTCAAAATGGTTTATTTTGTAATACTTTAGTTGTCCCTCATGTAGTTGTTAAGGCTGTGTGGTGTTTTGCTAAACAGGCTGTGAACACACCCTTGTATTACAGGTGGTATAATCCTGCTCTATGTAACTTTGTATAAACTCTTCCTTTGTTTGATATCAAAAAAAAAAAAAAAAACGGGGGGGTTAATGCATATATAACACATTAATCATATTCTATATATCACATGCTCAATTAGAGAGCCAATGGGAATGTGCCATATGTGGCTAATGGGAATAAGGCATGAGCTATATAAATAAAGCAACGTAACCCATATTAGATATAAATGAAAGAATAATTAAGTTGTTCTCTAGTTTTTGTGTTTGAATACTCAGGTATGAGTAAAATGACTGGTTAAGTAGCGAGATCCCATATTGGATACTAATGAGAATAATGATTTTTTTTTTTTTTTTTTTTTTTTTTTTTGAGAATGAATAATGAATAGTTAATATAACATAGTTGAACTCATACCCATTGTATTTAAACATTTTAGGTCATGTTAATGGATGCTCTTAGAGTAATTGTTAATAAACCTGTAAGAACCAAGTACAAGAATTCTGGGCCTTAGATCCCTTGGGCTCACAATTTATTTGTAGTGGGTTTAAGGATTTCCTACAATGGGTCGTTCTCGGCAGAGAGACTCAAAGCAACACTCAGTTGAAATGCTCTCTCCTTGACTGTTTTCTCTCAATTTTTCTGAACCCCTTCTTCTCCCAACTTTCCTCTATTTATAGCCAAGGTTAGTGGGGAGATCATGATTACATTCACCGTTAGTGCTATTGAAGGTCCAGTATTATCTGGTTAAAGTGGTTATTTAGGTGAAAGGGCGGTGCAGCATTTATGATCTTGGAACTTGGCTCCATTTTCACCGATTGTGTTCGGCAACTCACGTTCCCGTGCATATCATGACCTTCCCGGGTATTGCCTCATGCGCTCTACCGGGAAATATTAACCGGTCAACCCCGGGAACTTAATACCCAAAACTTGTTTTTGGCTCTAAGGCAGTTTCAAGAAGGACATAAGGTAACTGGAACTTTCTGCTGGGCCTGCGCCCAAGGCCGGTATGGGCTTGGGCCCGGGGCCTAGATAGGTCTGGGCCCAAGGCCAGTATGGGCTTTGGGAGCTCGGTGCCGTACAATAGCCCCCCCTTGATTCATACTCGGTCGCCGAGGAGAATCAAGGAGCTGCTGGGCCTTTTGACCTCGGGAATCTTTTAGTCTGGGACTTCTGGCTGTCACTTCTCATTAATAGTCATCTCAAAAGATGCGCCGTTTCGCGGCGCCAGGCGCAGTCGCCATTATTGCCTGACGGTTCGTGAACCGAAGCGGCGTGCAAATCGGTTACGCTTGGCATTTGCTGGGTCGCTCGTTCGCTGTGCCCATTTATTGCTTGATCAAGCGTTTCTTCTTTCCCCATTTCTTCTGGCTCTATAAATAGTTCTTCTCCAAACGTCACTCCATTTTTCCTTCGCCTCTGATCTTTAGTGCCTACTCTCTGCCGACCACATTTCTGTGTGCTTGCTTGCTCAGCGTTCTTTTCCTCCTTAGAACCCAAAGTAAGTCTTTCTTCCCCTTCCTGTTCCTTCAGCTTTGTTTCTTTGAGTTTATTCTTGTAGTTTTAGGCTTTATAGATGGGTTATTCTTACCTTCTAGATACCCCGGCTGCTTTGGCCACCTTTAGGAGTAAATTTAGTATCCCCAGTGACGTGGACGTGGCTTACTGCCATGAGAGTGATATGGAACTCCACCGAGGGCAGGGTACAGCCTTCTTTCCATTGATGTCCATCTTAGAAGGTGGGGTTAGGTTCCCGGTAGATCCCCTCCTGATAAGCACACTTACCTACTATGGGCTGTGCCCCGACCAGCTTCCCTCCAATTTTTACCTGGTAGTTAGTTGTGTCGGCCAGTTGAACCATACCTTTAACTTACAACTAGACCACCATGATATTAACCAAATGTACAGCCTCTGTGGGAGCAAATCCACAAATTACTACTTAAAGACAAGGGATGCTCGGGTACGGCTGATATCGTGCCTACCCGATTCGAACAGGAACTCCGCCGGGGAGTTTGTCAGGGTGCGCGGCAATTGGTTTGCCGGGGAGATCCCTTGCCCCCTCACACGGCGTGAAGTGGGTTCGTACCCTCCCCTTCTTATAGTTGTTTGAGTAAAAGAAAATCTTTTATTGTTAAAGGCTAACGCGTTATCTGTTCTTTTGCAGACGGCAAAGTGTTTGCTCAGGACCTCAGAGCCGTCCACGTCAGGGACCTAAACTTCGTCCTTCGTTCCGAGATCTACGTGCATTGGGACGGGCAACTCCGGGCCTCACACCTGATCCTCGGCGTGGAATCGGTTTACTCTACTTGGCAACCTTTCAAGCAGGCGTTGATAGTTGACAGCCCCCTACTCTCGTACATAGACGTCCGGTGCGTGAATTTCTTACCGCCGAAGCTTACAACCGGGGAAGCGAGGGAATTTGGTCGGCGGTTCACTGCCGCGGACGAACTAGTTCCCCTTCGAGACGATTCCGCGGAACAGGTATCCCGACGCCTCAGAGAGAGAGCTCATGAAGCTATACAACAAGGGGACCAAGCCCAAGAGCAGACCCATCCCGAGGACCCACCCACCGAGCATCAACAGCAAGTGACAGACGCGGCTCACCTGCTAGCTGAAGCGATCCAGCCCGGTGCAAGAATGGTGGCAAGGAGAGTAATGACCCTTGACAGGTTCGTGCCTGGTGCCCGGCCGACCAACCAGCCCCCGCCTACTCAGGGTCGGGGTCCAGTTTCTCAACCTCCTCCCCCCTCGCAGTCCGGACGTGCCCGGAAGAAACAGAAAGTAACCGAGCAACATTCCACGGCCCCGGGGGACGCCGCTGCCAAGACTCCTCCCTGACCAACAGGGGGGATTGTCATCTGCGAGCCGCCGACCGAAGCTGGCACGGGGGGCGCGTCCTCCTCCCAAGTGGCTCCAGCGTGGGAGCCAAAGTTCCTTCTGGATGGCAAGCCATTGCCATCGACGGCCTCTGTTCGGATGTGGGATAAGGGCGAGGGCGGCCGTATTGCCCAAACCTTGGCCGGAGCTCTCCAACTTCCTGAGGACGTGCACGCCTTTGATGATGGGTCCGAGGAGTCCGTGGGGCGCCGGTTAGAGTGGCACGCCATTGCGGTAATTCTTTTGTCTATTTGCTCCATGTAGATTTCCTTTTGTCACCTGTAGATTTCCTTTTGTCACCTGTAGATTTCCTTTTGTCACTTTGCTAACCTTCGCGCTTGCTAGGCCGCTCAACTGGCTCACATTGTGGCTGCCCGGGCACGGGAGCTTGATGAGGAAAACGAGCGCGAGAAGGGGGCGCGGGAGGCAGCAGTAAAAACGGCTAAGGAAAAGGCCAAGATTGCTGAGGCTGCCGAGAAGAAGGCTGCTGCCGCGGAGAAGTTCCGAGCATCGGCCGACGAGATAGCTGATCTCAGGGCAGACTTGGCGGCCGCGGAGCAAAAGTGGTACAACGTAGGCTTCGCCGATGCCGAGAACTCTGCAGAGCCGGTGGTGGCTCGGGCTCGGCATATGGGTTTCGAGGCCGGGTGGTTTGCTGCTCTTTAGGCAATGGGAGTTCCTGAAGACTCGCCGCTGAGAGACCCCGGCCAGATTCCATTTCCGAACCCTGTACCTGCCGTCCAGAACGCCCCGGCTGCTCTAGACGAGGAGGAGACGGCCAGTATGAGGGAGTTGGTTGAGCAAATCGACTCTTATGCCGAGCCCGAGGAACTAGAGGCTACGAGCATACCTACTGTGCAGGAACTTCTTGACGAGGCCCAGCCTTTCTCCCTGATCGTCCAACAGGAAGTGCCACCACCGACTCAACCTCCTAGTTGATTTTATTTTGGCTTATTTTTATTTCATCTTTATTTGCCTATGTCACCGGGATGTGGTGATTTGAACCGTTGTTTTAATTTATTGGTTTTATTTGCCCATGTCACCGGGATGTGGTGATTAAACAATTGCTTTTACTTGTTTAATTGGTAGTCCGTTTTCTTTTCCTGTTTCAATTTGTTGAATGAAATTATATCCGTTTGTGCTTTGCTTGAATCATACCAGTGCTATGGCCGCTTAATAGAATGTACCCCCGAGAACCTGTTGTGCGGAGCTGTGGGTAGTTTTGAGAGCGCTATTTGGACTTAGTTTTTGTAAAAAGGGTTAGGTTTTTATCAGGTTTTGGTTTGACCGAGAATTGAGTTTCCGTCATTCGAGCATTTGTTTGCAAAGTTTCCGTTTGTCCGGATATTCGATTTTAACCGAGAATCAAGTTTTTGTCTTCATAGATTTAATTGCAAGGTTCACACATGCTCGGTGATTTTGACCGAGCCGAGGGTCAGGTTCCTGCCCTTAAGATTTATTCGTCAGGTTTTCACCTGCTCGGCGATATTGATCGAGTCGAGAGTCAGGTTTCTGCCCTTAGGATTTTGTTTGTAAGGTTTTCACCTGCTCGGCGATATTGATCGAGCCGAGAGTCAGGTTTCTGTCCTTAGGATTTCGTTTGTAAGGTTTTCACCTGCTCGGCGATATTGATCGAGCCGAGAGTCAGGTTTCTGTCCTTAGGATTTTGTTTGTAAGGTTTTCACCTGCTCGGCGATATTGATCGAGCCGGGAGTCAGGTTTCTGTCCTTAGGATTTTGTTTGTAAGGTTTTCACCTGCTCGGCGATATTGATCGAGCCGAGAGTCAGGTTTCTGTCCTTAGGATTTTGTTTGTAAGGTTTTCACCTGCTCGGCGATATTGATCGAGTCGGGAGTCAGGTTTCTGTCCTTAGGATTTTGCTTGTAAGGTTTTCACCTGCACGGCGATATTGATCGAGCCGAGAGTCAGGTTTCTGTCCTTAGGATTTATTCGTGAGGTTTTCACCTGCTCGGCGATATTGATCGAGCCGAGAGTCAGGTTTCTGTCCTTAGGTTCTGCTGGCGATTCTCTTGGTGCGCGGCTACAGGGTCAAAAACAGCAAAGACAAAAAAGTTCATCATACTCTTAATCTTCATAGAATACAAGTTTCGGCTTACATCGATGGTTACGCGTAGAATTTCTTCAGGTTGTTGGCGTTCCATGGTCGGGGGAGCGGCCTCTCGTCCAGGTCCTCCAAGTAGTAAGCCCCTGCCCCTGCGACGGCTGTGACTCTGTATGGTCCCTCCCAACTCTGAGCAAGCTTCCCTGCAGCCACGTCCCGCATGTTCCCCACTACCCTTCTTAACACCAATTCCCCGGCACTGAATTCTCTGGTCCTTACATTTCGGTTGTACCTTTGCGCCAGCTTCTGCTGATACTCGGCAAGACGTACGGTTGCGGCCTCCCTGCATTCTTCTAGCCAATCCAACTGCTCCATCATAAGGTCGGCGTTCTGTACGGGGTCAAACCCGACGACCCGCGCACTGCATAAGCTCACCTCGGTTGGTATCACTGCTTCTGCTCCGTATGCTAGAGAAAATGGGGTTTCCCCCGTGGATCTCCTGGGGGTCGTGCGGTAGGCCCACAAAACACTGGGTAGTTCTTCTGCCCACCTTCCTTTCGCTCCATCCAACCTTCTCTTGAGCCCGTTCAAAATAGTCTTGTTTACTGCTTCAGCTTGGCCGTTGCTCTGGGGGTATGCCGGGGTTGAATACTTGTTCTTGATGCCGAGCTCGCTGCAAAAGGTCCGAAAAGCGTTGCTGTCGAACTGTAGCCCGTTGTCCGTCACTAGTGAATTCGGCACCCCAAACCTTGTAACTATGTTTTTCCACACAAACTTTTTCACGTCGGTATCCCGGATATTGGCCAAGGCTTCAACTTCAGCCCACTTTGTGAAGTAATCCACGGCCACCAGTACAAAACGGCGGTTCCCCGTTGCTCGGGGGAATGGCCCGAGGATGTCGAGCCCCCATTGTGCAAATGGCCACGGGCTGCTGACAGGGTTTAGATGTCCGGCCGGCTGATGGATCATTGGGGCGTGCCTTTGACATTGTTCGCAACTCCGAACGTATTCGGCGGCGTCCTTCTGCATCTGTGGCCACCAAAACCCCTGCGTCATTGCTCTGTGTGCTAATGATCGTCCCCCGGCATGCCCGCTGCATACTCCTTCATGCAGCTCGGTTAGAAGCTCCTTGACTTTTTCAGGATGCAGGCACAAGAGGTAAGGGCCAGCGAAGGACCTTCTGTACAACTTTCGGTCCGAAGACAACCAGTACCTGGGAGCCATTCGTCGAATCTTATTGGCCTCGGCCTCATTCTCTGGAACTTTATTTTCGGAAAGAAAGTCTATGATCGGGTTCATCCAGCATGGTCCGGCCACCGCCACCTGCGCAACCTCTACTCCGGCCCGGTCGAGGGCAGTCTTCACACAGATGCTTGGTTCCCTTACAAGTTCAATCGTGATAAGCCTCGGGGTGTCCTCGGTAGCCGATGAGGCTAACGTGGCAAGAGAGTCAGCATGCTTGTTTTGCGACCCGGCTACCTGGGATATCTTTACCGTTCCAAACTGACCGATAATCTGCTTTGCCGTACTCAGATAAGCTTTCATTCGGGGATCCCGAGCCTCGAAGTCCCCAGTGATCTGATAAACAACCAGCCGAGAGTCTGAGTAGATTTCCACGTCCCTGGCGCCCAGATGCAGTACTGCCCTTAGTCCGGCCAACAGGGCCTCATATTCGGCTTCGTTGTTCGAGGCTTTGAACCCCAATCTGAAGGAATGTTCCAGTCGCATACCTTCAGGGGTGATTATGACAATACCAGCCCCGGCCCCCATAGCGTTTGATGCGCCGTCCACAAATAACCTCCACGGGCGAATCTCCGCACTACAGATTACCTGGCCTTCATTCTTAGGTGTAAATTCAGCGATGAAATCAGCGAGAATCTGCCCTTTCACCGAGCTTCTAGGTCGGTATCTTATGTCAAACGATCCCAACCGAGTCCCCCATTTAGCAATCCGTCCTGTGAAATCGGATCTCTTCAACAGTGATTGCAATGGATACTCGGTGAGGACGAACACTGTGTGTGCCTGGAAGTAGTGTGGTAACTTCCTCGTGGCGTGTACCAAGGCCAAAACCAACTTTTCAAGAGGCAGGTACCTTGTCTCGGCATCGACCAAGGTCTTGCTTACGTAATACACCGGTATTTGCACTCCCCGGTCCCTTAGTAATACAGCGCTTACGGCATGATTGGTGACTGCAAGGTACATAAACAGATCCTCCCCGGGCTCCGGGGCCGTCAACCTCGGCGCCTTTGCCAAATACTCCTTTAGTTCTCGAAAAGCTTCATCGCAGCTCTCGTCCCACTGAAACCCCTTCCACTTCTTCAGAAGTTGATAGAATGGCTGGCAGCGATCGACAAACTTGGAGATGAATCGGTTCAGGGCGGCCAACATCCCGGTGAGCACCTGCACCTCCTTAGGGTTGCTCGGTGGTTTTAGGCGATTGATTGCCTCTATTTGGTCGGGGTTAGCCTCTATTCCCCGAATGGAGATCAGATAACCCAGGAACTTGCCAGCCCCCACTCCGAAAGTGCACTTTTCGGCATTGAGGCGCAGCCTGTGTCGTCGTAGTATCTCGAATACTCCCCGAAGGTCTTCAGTATGCAGCGACTCTTTTCTGCTCTTCACTACCATGTCGTCGATATAAACTTCAACCGTGCAACCAATTTTTTCCCGGAACATCCTTGTCATCATACGCTGGTAGGTGGCCCCGGCATTCTTCAATCCAAACGGCATGACCTCGTAGTGATAGTTTGCGTTCGGGGATATAAATGCTGTCTTCTCTTGGTCCTCGGGTGCTAAGGCAATCTGGTGGTAGCCTTGGAAGGCGTCCAGGAAACTCATTCTCGGGTGCCCGTACGTGGCATCCACCAACTGATCAATCTTGGGCATCGGGAACGGATCCTTGGGACACGCTCTGTTTAAATCGGTGAAGTCCACGCAAACTCTCCATTTACTGCTCTTCTTCTTTACTACGACAGTGTTTGCTAGCCATCTCGGGAAGAATATTTCTTTTATGACCCCGGCTTCCTTCAGTCGCTGGACCTCCAGGTTTACTGCATCGACGTGCTCCTTTGATGCTCTTCTCGGCTTCTGCTTTTTCGGAGGAAATGATGGGTCCACATTGAGTTTGTGAACAATGAACTCGGGGTCTACGCCGGGCACTTCATACGGGTTCCACGCGAAGACATCTATGTTCTGCAACAGGAACAACAACATCTCTACCCTTTCCCGGTCATTCATGCTTGTACCTATCTGGAAGTATTTGTCACTATCTGGGAGAATTCTTACCTTCAGCACCTCCTCGGCAACGTCCGCCCCCTTTTCCTGGGGTATCTGTAATTGCTATGCAGTCTCTTTCTCGGTGTGCTCAGCTTGGCCGAGCTGTTCCTTTTCCCACTGGACCGCGACTACGAGGCATTGCTTCGCCACCTGCTGATTCCCCCTTACCTCTACAACTCCGTACTCAGTAGGAAATTTTACTTTCACGTGAAGGGTGGACGGAACAGCCCCCATGGCGTGAATCCACGGCCTCCCCAGGATTGCGGTGTAAGGTGCGAACGATCGGACTACTATGAACGTAACTACAACTTCCTTGCCCTCCATGTCCACTGGGAGTGAGATTTGCCCCTCGGGAATCACAATTCTCCCGTCAAACGAGACCAATGGCGTGTTATACTTCGCCAAATCCTGGGTTTTTAACCCGAGCCCTTCGAAGAGGTCCGGGTACATGACGTCAGCCCCGCTACCCTGATCAATCATCACCCTCTCCACCAGGAATCCGCCTATCCGGGCGGTCACCACCAAAGCGTCGTCGTGAGGTTGGATGGTTCCTTCGAAATCATCTTCTCCGAACGAGATGTCTAGCCGTCCAACTCTCTTTTGCTTCTTGGATGATTCTCCCTCCGCGCAAGCCACTGTCATCACCATCCTTGCCGCTGCTACCCCTCTCGGTGCGGCATGAATGACGTTGATTACCCCCCGGGGTGGCGGAAGGGGATTCCTTCTCTGTGGTGCGCCCTGCTCGGTCTCCCGGTCAGTGGAATCTGCTACAAACTCTTTCAGGTGCCCTGCCTTCACTAACTGCCCGAGATGATCTTTCAATACCCTACACTGCTCGGTGGTGTGCCCCTTGTCTCTGTGATAAGTGCAGTATAGGCTTTGGTTCCTCCGAGATGGGTTGCCCCCCATTTTGTTCGGCCATCTGAAGAATGGCTCGTTCCTTATCCGTTCCAGTATCTTGTGCACGGGCTCTTTAAACAACACATTAACCCCTTCAATCTGCACCTCTGGTTCCTGCATTCTGAAGTCCCTTTTCGGCTTTGGCGGCAAGATGCTTTGCCGAGATCTCCCCGTAAAAGGGGCTTTCCCCCTGCTTTGCAGCCGGTCATCCTCCAGGCGTTTGTACTCCTCTATGCGTCTCATCAGTTGCCTCATGTCCTCCGGGGGTCTTCTTGTCAGCGACTCCCGTAGTTCAGAATCCTCGGGGAGCCCCATCCTGAAGGTGCTAGCCGCAATTTTCTCGTTTTCCCCACCAATCTCATTGTAGAGTTCCCAGTATCGGCTGGCATAACTCCGAAGGGTTTCCCCGACCCTCATTTTCATGGAAAGCAACGCGTCGACCGGTTGTTGCACTCGGCTGCATGTTACGAACCTGCTGCCGAACTCCTGAATCAGCTCGACGAAGCTGTGTATAGAACCTTTCCGCAACCCATTGAACCATCTCAGTGCGGTAGAGCCGAGACTAGAGGGGAATACCTTACACATCAATGCATCGTTGTGCGCATGCAACGACATCATGTGGATGTAATGACTAACATGCTCCACGGGGTCTGTCCTCCCCTCATAGGAATTGAATGGTGGACGCGTGAATCTGCTCGGCATGGGTGCCCGTTCAATCTCATCAGAGAATGGAGACCGGGCCGCCATCCGCAAGGCCCTGCTCATGGCGTCCATCGCGGCGTTGTGGTGCTGCCGCTCCTCTGGCGACTCTGACCCTTGGTTATCATATCCATGCGACCGGGAACGGTCCCGTCTACGACGAATATCCCGGGAGTGACGACGTGACTCTTGAGAATGGGATCGGTCTCGGTGTTGTTGTGTAACAGATCGGCTAGAACCTTCCTCGCCACGGTTCCTCCTGGGTTGGGGGTTGTGGTTCCTTTCGTGGCGCCGACCCCTTGCCTCCAGCTCCAAGTCCATTACCAATCTGCGCAACCGCTCCAGCTCCCGGTCTCTATCATCATGTTGCCGATGTGCTGAGACGTTTGAAATCGTCCGGTGCGTTTGGGCCGATCCTTCTCCCAATCCGGACCTTTCCTCTCCTCTTGAATGCTCCCTATCCTCCAGCCGCTTCTGCCTTCTCTCCCTCCACGTCGATCCCCGAGAAGATCCTGCGGAATTGCTCGGAACGTGCCCTCTTGAACGCTCCTCAGACATCTTCTTTGCTTGAGTCTCACTCGAACCACAGCTTCGTAGGATGGCCCCACGGTGGGCGCCAATTGTAAGAACCAAGTACAAGAATTCTGGGCCTTAGATCCCTTGGGCTCACAATTTATTTGTAGTGGGTTTAAGGATTTCCTACAATGGGTCGTTCTCGGCAGAGAGACTCAAAGCAACACTCAGTTGAAATGCTCTCTCCTTGACTGTTTTCTCTCAATTTTTCTGAACCCCTTCTTCTCCCAACTTTCCTCTATTTATAGCCAAGGTTAGTGGGGAGATCATGATTACATTCACCGTTAGTGCTATTGAAGGTCCAGTATTATCTGGTTAAAGTGGTTATTTAGGTGAAAGGGCGGTGCAGCATTTATGATCTTGGAACTTGGCTCCATTTTCACCGATTGTGTTCGGCAACTCACGTTCCCGTGCATATCATGACCTTCCCGGGTATTGCCTCATGCGCTCTACCGGGAAATATTAACCGGTCAACCCCGGGAACTTAATACCCAAAACTTGTTTTTGGCTCTAAGGCAGTTTCAAGAAGGGCATAAGGTAACTGGAACTTTCTGCTGGGCCTGCGCCCAAGGCCGGTATGGGCTTGGGCCCGGGGCCTAGATGGGTCTGGGCCCAAGGCCAGTATGGGCTTTGGGAGCTCGGTGCCGTACAAAACCATAATATGAAATATTTGACATCATTTTCATGAGAAATATAAAAAGCTGTCAATATCTAAATCTGATGATAAAGAATTATTATCAATAGCAGATGTCATAGGTTGAAACTCTCTCTTTCAAAAAAAAAAAAATATATATATATATATATATATAAAATTTATAAACACACTAAACTCATTAATATAATATAAGAAGATCAACTACAATAAAGTTACAAATATTGTCCTAAAAATATAAACACACCAAACTCTAAAATCAAAACACACTTACATAAAGCAAAATATATAAAACAAACTATATGACTAATCATTCAAATGGCAGAAATTCGTTTTATCTCGAGTTAGGCCCAAGTCGTTTTTGAATCTTAGGTGAGCCTCACATTTAAGGTCCAGAATCGGGTTAAGAATTTTATCTTGAGTTGGCATCCAAATGGGACTTCCAATTGGGTTGTATTTCGGGCTTGTGATTGGAGTTGGGCTAAGGTTTTTAATAGCCTTTCTAACTGGACTAGGAAGTTTGGGTTGAGGCCTTATAGACTTACGTACAAGCTGTTTGGACGATTTTGGGCAACCTTGGGTTGGATTAAATCTTGGATCTGAAGTAGGTTTAGAAACCATTTTACATCGTCAGTAGCCGAGGCTTTTTTTTTTTTTTTTAGTGGTCCTATTTCGTAAAAAAAAAAAAAGAAGTGTTTTTATATATATAATTTTTACTTTAAAAATCTAATTAGAAGTGAATAAATCAATTTGAAAAATAATAGAAGAGTGATCTTATTTTTTAGGCAATGTTGTAATGGGAGTTAGAGTGCATTTTGACCGGATTATCCTTTAGTTTTGTCTCTATTTAAACATAGGGGTGTAAAGACATTTTTGAACTAAAAAATGAGAAATCCAAACGGGAGAAGCCGCTTAAATAATACTAGCCTTATCACACGTGCTTTGCGCGTGCGATGAGTTTTTTTTTTTTTTTTGTGTTATAATTTTTTATTCATTCAAATTTAAGGTTTAAATTTTTTATCTTATTAATATTATGTATTTAGAATTTATAAGTGGATAAAGCAATTTGAAAATTAACAAGAGAGTGACCCTATTTTTTAGGCGTGGAAGTTAAAGTTGTATTTTTACTGGATTGTCCTTTAGTTTTGTTTCTACTTACACATAGAGGTGTAGGGGCATTTTTGAACAAAAAAATAAGGATCCCATACAGGGAAGTCCCTTAAATAGTAGTGTAGACAAGAGAAGTCCTTTAAATAATAGTATAAAAGAATAAGGCACACTTGTCAATTGTGTATTTTCTCATTGGGTTGCATGCATGCCACGTCATTCCATAAAAGAAATTTCGTATAAATTGTGAGTTTACAAAGCAGACCAGTTCTTACTTACACTAGTGGTCTTATTTTGTAGAAAAAAATAACTGTTTTTTTTTAATTATATATATATATATATAATTTTTATTTTGAAAATATAATTTATAAGTAGATAAAGTAATTTGAAAACTAACAGAAAAGTAGTCCTATTTTTTAGGCAATGTTTTGGTGAGAGTTAGAGTTGCATTTTTACCAGATTGTCTTATAGTTTTATCTCTATTTAAACATATAATTTATAAGTGGATAAAGTAATTTGAAAACTAACAGAAAAGTGGTCATATTTTTTAGGCAATATTTTAGTGAGAGTTAGAGTTGCATTTTTACCAGATTGTCCTATAGTTTTATCTCTATTTAAACATAGGAGTATAAGGGTATTTTTAAACTAAAAAAATGAGGAATCCAAACCCCTTAAATAATAGTATAGATTATGAACCAACTCGATTTGTCTTCTCTTATTATAAAAAACAATGTTGTTTGATTGATTTAGATAAAATGACTTCATTTCGGAACGACATGTTTGGCTTCTCTAGAGTTTGCAAAGTAGTGTTGGTGGGTTCCTGGGTTGATTCGTTTGTTTCTTCATTATCTTTTTTGCTTGTTTTCTTCCCTGTTTTCGATTTTTGCAGAAAATATTCATCAAGACCTGAAACTTCTCCATCGTTTTAATCTTTAGACCCTGATATCTTTCTCCAATATGATGTAATCTTAATTTTCAAGTAAATCTTGTCAGATTCCTTGGGGTCTAATTCAATCCAAAATTTAGTAGGGTTTTTTTTTTTTTGACGATCTCTGTCTCTACATCTTTAGAAATATTTTCAATGTGACTCTGAAGTTCTTCAATATTTTCCCAAAACCTTTCTTGCAATATGAAATCTTTGTGTACTTGATAAATATCAATGATAAAGGGAACTCCTCCAACCCCCACTAACAATGGTGGTTCTTTAGGATATGCAATTTGTTGATGATAATTATAATACGAAATAGATGTAACCAATCTTAAAATTCATCTTCTAATGGTTTGAAAAATCACGTTCAACAAATTAATGCAATGGTTGACTGTGGATGAGTTGGTGGTAATTATAATTAACAATGGTGGTTCTTTAGGATCGATATCTGATTTGTTGATGATAATTATAATACAAAATATATGTAAGGAGTCTTAAAATTTGTCTTCTAATGGTTTGAAAATTTACGTTCAACAAATTAATTAATGGAATGGTTGACTGTGGATGAGTTGGTAGTAGAGGAGGGTGTTGGAGGTGGTGGTGGTGATGATGATGATAGTGGTGGTGTGCTTTTTTTATTTATTATTTATTACAAGTCATGGACTCCAGTACTATTGAAGGTCCCAATAGTGTGGATTGTAATCCCGTTAGTGTAAGGATCACCAACACAACAATACATAGAATATAATTTAATGTTCTGAATGAATAAGGAGTCTTGATATATATAAAATAATCTAATTTTCCATTTTGTTGTGGTTCAGTTGAATATATCTAATACTGTTAACAATTTTGTATTGTGTACTATTATGCATTTAGAGTAACAAATTTGATGTTATTTTATATTTTAATAAATGGAGTTTCACTATACATTTTAATATTACCATTGTAAAATTAAAAGAATTGCCTATGAACATAAACTTAAACATAAATCTCTATATAAACATACACATAAACCTAAACGTTCCATTTATCATTGGAAAATTCAAATTAGATTGAACAATATTGCATGTGAGAGCTAAAGTGAATTAATTTGTTTAATTTTAGTATTTGTGCAAAATTAATAAATGTTACAAATAATTTTGTGAAATCATGTGATGTGAAATTTTCCACATGCAACATATAATATACTCATCATGTCTGTATTGATCCTTTATTCCAATTTGAGATGTCCAAAAACATGTTTTTCTTTGAAAATGAAATAAAAACAATGTTTTTTTAGAATCAATTTTTTTTTTTTAAATCTTTAATAATATATGATTAATTTTCAAGAAGAGACTCTAGACTAGAATACAACACAAAGTTGTCAAAACTAACAAGACTTCTAAATAGTTTTGGTATGAGAATAGTTATACACATATTATTGTGCAAATATTTTGTCTATAGCCATATTATATATTTATTAAATAAAGTTAATAACTTTTTTCCCTGTAAAACAATTTGATGTAGGGATTGTCATAGTTGAGGGTTAGGTGAAGCATTAATGAATTTGATATATATATTAACTAAAGATGTCCAAATATATTAGAAAGCATAAATATAAACTTGTATTTTAAACGTATGAAGACAATTAATTGAGTTTATACAATAGTATTCAACATTCATTATTCTCACACACATCATCCAATACCATCAAGTAAAAAGGTCACAAAGATTTAACAAGAGTTTAGCGATGCTAACAAAACCTTTAATTTTAATAGCATCTACATTGAACTTATCAACTATCAAACTCACATTTTTATCCTTGTTGTCACTCCAAAATATTCGATAAGCAAATCCAAACCCTTTTCAAAAGCTCCATCTACACTTTGGGGTTGTTGAACACCTTTTCCACTAGCATGGATTTTCCCATGCCACCCATTCCAACAATCCCGATTGTTGTAAATCCAAGGCTTTGATTTAGGAGCATGCTCTCAAGCTCGCCTGCTTACTCTTCAAACCCAATGATTTCTTCCATGTCATTAACGTCAGGAGATGTATAATTGAAATTTCTGAATTTCATTTTGTGAATTGTAACATTGGAATTAAAATTTTGCTAAGATTGTTGAAGACAATGTTCAACCACTTCTTCATCTTCCTTTAAAATATTTTGTCTTGAAGAAGAGCGATGAAGTGTAACAAATTCTTGTTGTGTTGCTTGCTCTTATTCCTTGTGAAAATTCGGTACTTGGCCAATAAGTCATTGAGGTCTGAAAGCTCGAATTTGTGTGAAAACATAAAAGCTGTTTAGACCCCCAAATTAAAATTATGGCTCGGTTGATTTTACTTTAACTTAAACTAAGTGCGAAATAGAGTAAATGCGAGCGAACAAACAATATAACTACTCTAAGCCATATTCATCAAATCACAGTAGTAAAATGAAAGCTAAAAGAGTAGGGAAGAAGAATGCAAACACAAGAATACATGCTGATGTGTTATCGAAGAGGAAACCAAAAAACTTGGCGAAAAACCTCTCTGTTGCCCTCCAAGCGGTAAATCAATCCACTAGAGAATGAGTTGGAGTACACGAATAACAAAAGGCCCTCCAAGCCTAGTTTACGCAATGTACTTGAACCCTCCAAGCTCCTGCTACCAATTGACTAGACGAAGCCTTGTCTTCTCTAGCTTTCCTGATCATACAATTCAACCCAATTGCAACCACCAAATAAATGGTTTCTTCCAATGCTTCCCAGTAGCACCAAAACCTCACTTTACACTCAGAATGGGTATGGTAAGTGTTTGGGCTATCAACTTCTCAAGGATTTGGATATAGAGAGTTAGGAGATGAGAAAAACCACAATGGATTGTGTAGAGGATTGTGGGTATGATAATCTCTCACTCTCAAGGGTGATGGCTATGGTTTTCTCTCTGAAAAGTACTCCTCTCAATATGTGGGTAATGTGGGTATATATAGTGTGGGTAGAGACTTAGTGTATTAGATATGACAAATTGGCAAAACAAAATGTTTCGCGGGTATCTCACGAGAAGGCCTTACCCGCGAGACACTCATGAAAACTAGCTGTCACCATCTATCATGACTCTTCACATTCCAGTCATATGCTGAGCACATGCTTCACTTCCCAAGAAGGCTTCTCGCGAGCTACCTGCGAAAACATCTTTGATCTTCAATAAGTCTTGAGTCTTCACACTCTCACACACACACAACCCTTATAATGAAATTCCACATAAAATACAGGGGTACAAAAGATTGAACAAAATTACAATCAAATTTGGTATAGAATTAAAGCCAACACAAATTAGTTGTAAATCACAACTTTATAATTTCTCCCTTTGGCTATTCCGGAACAAAACCCCTAAAATAGACTTTTGACATAAACGTGAGTTTAGGAACAGTGGCAAAACTCACTCACACCTAATCTAGAAGCTATGAAACACTTGCACGTGTATACCTCTTACCTGAAACACTCGCACACAAACAAAACTTTCATTGAGCTTATGACAAGTTGAATACACAGTACGTATATGAGCAAGTAAATTGCAATCAAGGTAATAAATACTATATAAACAATTAAGCATATCTTGTTCAAATAAGGGTAGTCATAAAATAATGACTACAATGAACATTTAGCTAGTAAATGATCATCCGAATATGCAATGCAATTAAGAGCAACGCAAAAATCAATTGCATGTCTAACACACAACCAATGCGAAATACAAGAAGTATTTGCATCAAGGATACAAGATCCAACAAGGGCACAAGTGTGTAGTACTAAAGATAATGCATCAAGATCTGAAAGTACTTAAAAATGCTACAAAGCAAGGATACAAAAAAACAAAGTACTGAATATAAACTGAAA
Organism: Quercus robur; assembly: GCF_932294415.1. Lineage (NCBI taxonomy): Eukaryota > Viridiplantae > Streptophyta > Magnoliopsida > Fagales > Fagaceae > Quercus > Quercus robur. The sequence continues at coordinate 19,354,140 of NC_065537.1, forward strand.
GATTTACTAGAGTACTTTAAAAGCTTTAAAAGAAAGCAATGTAAATATTCAAGAGTTATAAAAACTATAAAAGTAAACTAGCAAACTGTAAACTCAACTAGCCAAAAAACTAATAAGCTATAAACTAGACTAGCCAAACAATGGTTAGACTATCCAAAAGTATGTGTCAGCTTTTTCCTTTTGAGCTCACAAAACCCCCCCTTTCAATATGCACACTTCCTTTCTTGTGATACTGTCCCCCTTTCTATACGCTATCGTCCAAACTATACAGTGAGTTGCTTTCCCCCTTTTTGGCACGAATAGTTAAAGGCTTTCCTCTAGCTTGCGTTGAATCTCATCTACCTGTGTCTTAATGGTTGTTAGACGCATTTGAACCTAGTTGTTGGTGGAGTAGATAACATTAGCAAGTCTTGAAATACGCTCATGCAAACCCTTAACCAAGATAGTCATCCTGTCAACATGAGAGCTAGGTTGTCCTGGCTGAGTGGTAGTAGACTATGGCTCAGAAGTGTGAGGAGATGCAGTCTCGGTATGCCCAGGGGTAGTATGAGCAGCTAAGCCATGACCGGAAAGAGTGGCATGTGGGAGAGATTCACTTTTTGGTGTTTTGGACATATTTTGCTTTTCCCTTTTAGCAAAAGAGTGACTTTTGCTCATTTGAAGAGACACCATGGATATTGGGCGTTGAAGTACTAGGATAGTTCCATCTTTTGGCAGACAAACACCTTTAAGTACCATGATTTTCATGATAAGACTACAGAAGGGAAGACACATCCTTGTTGCTGTTCGTCCTGCTGTTTTCCCTATAGTCTGGATAATGTGAGCACAAATGTCAATTGGAGCTCCTATGATGAGATCACATAAGAACTGTGCTCTTCCAAGATTGAAAAATCCAATGTTGGTTAGTGGATAAAGATTGGAGAACATGATCAATGTGAGAGTTTTTAGTTCAAGTTCAAACTTCGCAGTTCCAATGGACGTGCCTTTGGCTGAGACTTCATGATTAGTTCCAAGAATTTGAAGAATATCTGTCATTGGAGGAGGTTTGTCATCATATGGAAGGATGTCCACATTTGCTGGTTGATTGATGTGAAGGATCTTTGCAAGATAGTCTGGAGTGATGATAAACTCCTTTCCTTGAACCCATCACTTCAGTTCAACTCCGGTGAATCTAGCATTTGAGTAGAACTCCTTAACTAATTCATCAATCGGATCCTCAAAATTTTCGAATATATTTGCCCAATCTTTATCCGTAAAAATCCTAGGGTAAAAGTGGATCCCAAGGTGCCAAACCGTACAATCCGTTCCACCACAGTAAGGGCATCCTTAAAAATGATAGATAAAGTCTGAGAATCCGGGGGAGTCTTGAATCTCTCGCTGTTGGAGTCATCGGACGAATGCTGGGTCCTCTTTGATACAGGGGATGACTTAAGGTCAATCACATGTTCTTTACCACGAGAGGAACGACAATACATCTGCAAAAACAGACACAAAGAACAAAGCCATAAGTGCAAAAACACAAAGCAAGAACACAAACTTGATTAGTACCAAGTTAGTCCATAAAAACAAACACAAAGTTCTAAAAAGAACATAAACACTATCACATAATCATGTTATAAGAGTTGAAACATGTAATATCATTGAAATGAACAACAAATGTGACAATTGTGCAAGTGTGTGCATCAAGATGTGGTGTGCATATGTGATGCATGTGCAAGGCATGACTAAGCACACTTGGGTCAAAGTGTGTAAAACACACACCCAATGATCAAAACATGATAAACAAGTCCAATCATGGTAATCTTCAAAGTTTGGAACTTATTGGAGTCCAAAACAACATCAAAATGCCATTTGGGCATTCTATCAAACACTTGATGTGCACCTATAAAACTAACATGTGAGCAATGCATGAACATGAGTGAATCTTGCCAAAATACATGTTAAAATTGCCACAATTGGCTGACACAAACACAAATAGATCAAATGGGACAAAGCCCAATCAAGAAATTGAAAAAAAAAATTCACAAAATGTATAGTTTCCCAACCCTTTTTCAAAAATAGCCCAAATCAAGTAAAGCTTAGAATTTTCTGCATAATCTAAGGAAATAAAGAGAAAAGATTTTATGAACATACCTTAGAAATGATTTTGAAACGATTGCACTTAAAATTAGTTGGGTTTTTGAGTGAAAATGAGTTTTGGGTTGTTTAAGGCTTAAGGGAGACAAAGTGAGGGAAAACAAGTAGGTTTGAACAACTGTCTACATCAGCCCTTTGAAACTAAAAACACGCGTTTTTCGCGGGTTAGCCTCTTGCGAAGTTACTTGCGAAAAATGCCTCTGAAGCACAAAACTTTTCGCGGGAAGACTTTACTCGCGAAACAGTAGCAAGAAAATCGTGAAAGTTTCTATCTGAATTTTGTGTTTTCATATTTTGCCTTAACCTATTTTCGCGGGAAGAGCTTAGTCGCGAGCTTTTTGCAAAAATGCCTCTGATGGAGTTTTTGATGAAAAACATGAAAAATGCAATTTTAACAAAAACTCAAAACACGAAAGCATAAAAAAACTTTCAAAAACATATAAAATACTCAAAAAAAAATTTGGATTTGATCGACAAGCAATTGAGTATATACATCACATTTGAACATGTACACTCACACAAATGAAATAAGCATTCATTGAACAAAAGTCTTGTTTGTTGTGTGTGTGTATCAAATGTGGAAAAATCCTTAGTCTAGAGTGAAGTTTCAATGATCAATTCAATCAAGTCATACACAATTGGTACTAAGTCAAGTGGTTTATCCCAATTATAGAAATGAACATATATGACCTCTCACAAGACAATGATTACATATCTTTGAAACTTTTCATTTGACTTCTTTACAATTCATAATATTTGATCATTTTCTATCTTTACATCTCATTTTAAGATCAATGCTTGCAATTTTTGATATTTCAATTTTGTGAGTAAGCCTTTGGCTTTTTGGGCACCATACATTTCAATACAAGTCACTTTCCCTTTTTCCTAGTCAAATACTAGTATGTGCAACAGTTTTTGCAACTCATTATCTCTTTTCGAGATTTGACATTTGTTGAGCTATAAAGTAAAAACGTAAAAAAATGTGGGCAGATATTTAGGCAAAAGTCTATGCATGTATCAAAACTATCAAGACTATTGACCAATCATTCATGACAAGCTTAAAGATCGATTTACAATAGTCACACATAAATTTTAAGATTTTTCCCACACAGATAGATGTGCATACATAACAAGCTAAGCTCGTAAGTGCACTACGCCATTAGTACGAAGGTACTAGGCCAAACTCACATGTGATATACACAACACAAGCAATCAAACTTTTTAGAGATTTGTCAATTTTTTCCACACCGTTATGGTACTCACCCAGCTCTCTTTGCAAGCTCTTTTGAGGAAATCAAATTATACTAGCAGGATTGCTAAATGGGGAATTAGGCTGGGAGCCTATGATGTCAAGTACATGCCTCAGACCACCGTAAAAGGACAAATCCTAGCAGATTTTGTGGCAGGGTTCACCGAGGGTTCCTCTGAGAAAGAGGAAGCAGTTATGGGGATCTTGGTCATGTCGGCCATTTCTGTTCCCCCGTGGGAGGTTTATATGGATGGAGCATCTAAACGAAAGGGAGCAAGAATAAGGATTGTATTGGTAACCCCCGAGAAGCTAATAATGGAGAAATTATTACGATTAGGTTTCCTGGCCATCAGTAATGAGGTCGGGTACAAGGCCTTGTTAGCAGGAGTAGCTATGGTCAGGCAATTGGGAGGAGAAGTGGTTGAGTTGTACTCTAATTCTAGACTGGTCATGGGCCAAGTCAATGGAGACTTTAAAGCTCGGGATGAAAGGATGTAAGGGTACCTTGCAAAGGTGCAGAGTGCTCGGGCTCAATTTAAGGGTTTTGTATTGAAGCAAATCCCTAGAGGACAGAATTCTCATGTAGATTCTCTAGCAATGCTAGCCACTTCCCTAGGGTCAAGTCTTCCTCGGGTTATTGTTGTTGAGGACATGGATAACTCAAGTCTCACAAAGGTATCCTCAATCAAGGTATATAACCTCCATGTGGGAAAGAGCTAGATGGACCCCATTGTGACCTTTCTTAAGAAGGGGGAATTTCTTGAGGACAAACGTGAGGTAGAGAAGGTGCGTAGAAGCGCTCCTCGTTATTGGCTATCTGAGAAGCAGAAGTTGTACAAGTGTTCTTACTTGGGACCATATTTGTTGTGCGTACACCTCGAGGCAATGGAGCCTTTGTTGGAAGAGCTACATAAGGGCATACGTAGGAGTCATACAAGGGGAAGGTCGTTGGCGCATAGGGCCCTTACCTAGGGATACTAGTGGCCTAGCATGCAAAAAACCTCCCAGGATTATGTGAAGAAGTGTGATCAATGTCATAGGTATGCCCCAAATATTCATTAGCCAGGGGGAGTCCTGAATCCATTATCTAGCCCTTGGCCATTCGCCCAGTGGGGCTTGGATATAGTGGGACCATTTCCCCGAGCTATAGGGAACCGAAGATGGCTCTTCGTCGGCACAAACTACTTTACCAAATGGGTGAAAGCTGAGCCACTTGATAATATCTGAGATGTGGATGCCAAAAATTTCATTTGAAGGAACATTGTCACAAGGTTTGGAGTTCCTCACACACTAATCTCGAATATTGGTCTTCAATTTGACAGTAAAGTCTTCCGAAGATATTGTGGGGAGTTAGGGATTAGGGATGGGTATTCTACGCCTGCCTATCCTCAAAGGAATGGACAGGCCGAGGCCACCAACAAGGTTATAGTGACTGGGCTAAAGAAAAGGTTGGACGATGCCAAAGGGAAATAGGTAGATGAACTTCCCCATGTGTTGTGGACCTATAGTACCACACCCCGAAGATCAACAGGGAAGACTCCTTTTTCAATGACTTATGGGGCAGAGGCAGTAATCCCCCTTGAGTCCGAATTCCCAACTTTGAGAACTGATCAGTTCAATGTTGAAGAGAATAATTGTTTACTCCTAGACAACCTAGATGTGGCCAGGGAAAGAAGAGAAGTGGCAACGGTAAAGATGGCATATTACCAACAGAAACTCAAGCAAAGGTATGATAAGGGAGTAAAGTCTAGGCCATTAGCCTCGGGAGACCTAGTCTTGATAAAAGTGGTGGGGGCAGCAAAAAACCCTGTTTGGGAAAAACTAGGCCCTAATTGGGAAAGGCCATACAGGGTTACTTCCATTGCTAGCATTGAGGCTTATTATTTAGAAGATTTGGATGAAAATGTAATTTCTCGTCCTTGGAATGTAAACAATTTATGACGTTATTATTATTAATGATTTCCTTTCCAACTCATATCTTGAATGGTTGTGTCTTATTATGGATGTGTTTGCTGAAATAGTTAGTCTATTAAATATTCTGAGTGTTAAACAAAACTTAGGCCTTGTCTAACTCCTAGGGTCACAAGCCTAGGGTAAATTAACATTGCCTGAAATATTTTAAGTGTTAAATAGAACCTATGCCTTGTCTGGCTCCTCGGGTCACAAGTCTAGGGTAAATTAACATTGCCTGAAATAATCTAAGTGTTAAACAGAACCTAGGCCTTGTCTGGCTCCTTGGGTCATAAATATTCTAAGTGTGAAATAGAACCTAGGCCTTGTCTGGCTCCTCGGGTCACAAGCTTAGGGTAAATTAACACTATATGAAATATTTTAAGTGTTAAACAAAACCTAGGCCTTGTCTGGCTCCTTGGGTCACAAGCCTAGGGTAAATTAACACTACCTGAAATATTCTAAGTGCTAAACTATACATAGGCCTTTTCTGTCTCCTCAGGTCACAAGCCTAGGTAAATTAATATTATATGAAATATTCTAAGTGTTAAACAGAACCTAGTCATTGCTTGACTCCTCGGGTCACAAGCCTAGGGTAAATTAACATTATATGAAATATTCTAAGTGTTGGATAGATTTTGGATCTGACATAGCTCCTAAGGTCATAAATGGGGAACTAAGTGAACCTTGAGAAAGGTTGCTTGAAGGAACAGAAAAGTAAACGCTGTGGGAATTTCCTCGGGTTTCTGAAGTAGTGCTAGCAAGTTTGCTTTGAAAGTTCCAAATCTAGTTTCAAGTAAGTATTAGTTGATAATTTGCTTAAGACCAATAGGTTAGTTTACTCTTTATGTTATAATAAAGTGGTAAATTGCCACAGTGTGATTGTTATGAAGGAAGGAAAATAATGTAGTACGTAAAATGACTAGTATAAAGTAAACAGTAAAAGAAAAATGTACAAGTATAAAAAATAAACGAGCAAGGTTAACTTCAAACTTTTTTCATTAAAGATAAAAGAACTATGGTGCAATGAAAAAAAAAAAAAAGAGGGGGGGGGGGGGGGGGCACTAGCTATACAACAGCCCATTACAAAATTGCCTAAGTATATCCTAATCTAAGGCTAAACTAGGCTGTTGGCTCCTTTTCCTTGGTTCCCTTGTTCTTTTGCTCTTTTTCCTTTTTCTTCCTCTTCAACTGAGCCGCCTTGGCCACTTCCTCTTCGGTCTCCACGTCCAGCACATCAACTAGAGGTGGTAGTTATTTTTTCTTCTCTTTGCCCTTGGCCGAAGTGGGAGAGGGAATGGGATCAGGCTGAGCCAAGGAAGAAGGGGGAGCAGAGCTGGGATTTGCTGGAGGCTAAGGGAGAGTGGGCGCCAAACGTAGGGCAAGAGGGTAGTACACCTCCCGAAGCTCTGATTCGATGTTGACCCCTGTAGCGTTCAGGGCTTGGCCCCACACCTCCAAACAAAAAGCACAAGCAACATCCCTGAGTTGGACAGTAAGGCTCTCAATTGCCTTGGTCATGCCTGCATCATAGGCTGCTTGCTCGGCTTGAGCTTTCTTAGCCTCCAGTTTCTTCTTTGTTTGTTTTAGCTCCACTACTGTAAGAGCCATTTTATTCTCGGCCTTTTTCTGGGCCTCCAAGGCATCAGCCACCTACCTCTCATAGCTTTTGAGAGTGGACTCAGCATTCCTCTAAGCCTTCTCCACCTCGGACAGCTGGGTAAGAGTCTCTTTCAACTTCTTATCCACCTCTACATGGGCTTTTTCTGCAGCCTCCAGTCCTTTCTCGGCCTTTCTTGCCATGACCAGGGAATGGTCTACCCATTCCTCGGCCATAAAAGCAACTTGGACAGACTACCAAAAAAAAAAAAAAAAAAAAAAAAAAAAAAACAACAACAACAACAAATATAAGTGTCATATAACACATGAACAAGCTAAATATACAGTTAGATGGGATCAGTCATGTTTCTTGGCTAGGTCCTGTTTCAGATCAAGGAAGACCTCACACTTCCTGAAGGACCTCAACTCCGCCATGTCCTCAGGTAGGCATAATGCCTTCTCTAGGCATTCTGCCACAAAGCCTAAGCTACCCTTTTTAAGGTCCCTTAGGTTGGCGTCATCAAGCACTGGATTGCCTAAGCTCAGGGTGAAAATGGGCCTCTAGATAGAGGCCTTCTTGGGTTGGTCTCCTCCAACCTCCTTAGAAGTCCCAGTGTGTGTGGGCTTCTTCGACTACCCTTTCCCTGTCTGGGCTTCCTTAGTTGGGGGTTTAGAAACCTCCCCCTCTTCAGCATCCTCGAAGCCCTTGCTTCCCTGTCCCTATTTTCATTTCTTGTCTGCGGCATCAGCGGGTGATGTGCATGTTGCAGCAGGAGTAGGAAGGTGGGGTGTCACTGCTACAGCTGGGAAAAAGCCCCCAGCATGGGCTGTTAGCAGGGCAAGCAAATCTGGAGTTTTCTCTTCCAAACCCATCTATACTAAAGTACGAGCTGCTAATGTGCAAAGAGCGTCTTCGTGGTAAAAAACCTTAAAAGTCCTTTTTAGTGACTTCTTGATGGATGGGCTTGGGTGTGGACTCCTTGGCCTCGTTGTTTGATGGGATGGGAAATTCTTGAGAATAAAGGAGTCTGGCGGCTAAAGGAGTGGGAAGCTGGGCGTCCTGAGTCCCTACTGGAGGAGGTTTTGACAACAGGAAGCCCGGTACAACTATGTCAATTAAGGCCAAAAGGGGATCCTTGGCTTTAATAACGTTCTCCAGGCTTTGAAAACGCTTAGTGGAGGGCTTGTATCCAGGGATGATATGGGCTGCTTGGAGTTGGCCGTCCTTATGTAGGAATATCTCTGACCTGAGGATTTGGTTTAAGCCTTTGAAGTTCACCAGGTGCTTGGCTGAGGCGGTATGGTATTTGTCTGCCAAGTAAAACAAGAAAAGTTATGAGTAAAGCAAATAAAAGGAGAATTTTCATGTTAATACAGTTATGTAAAGATCCTATGTATGGCTTCGATCCTCAAGAACCCTACCTAGTTCCCCTTCCTAGGTAGGACAATGCATGCCATCATGCCAATCTCTCGAGACGATGAGAAAGTCCTCGTCCATACCTTTGCTCGAGTCAAGTAGGCAGGAGATTAATCTAATGGTTGGGACCCTACACTTGATGTAGTATTTGGTTTTTTCCCCTTTTTGGCAATTGTACACCCAGTTTACATCATGCCATGTGAGGTTAGTCCCCATCTTCCTATTTAGCATATCTACACACCTGAGGACCCTAAAGACACTTGGAGAGCATTGGGTGGGGGTCAGCTTATAGTTTATTAGGAAATCCCTAGTGACCCTCCCCATGGGAAGTTCCATCCTGCCTTCAATGAAGGCAATCATAGGAATCACTACAGATTCGAGGGGTTTGTGCAAGACCAGCCACTCACCGTACTTACAGTGCCAGATTTCAACACCGTTTAGGATTCTGTATGGTGCCCTAAAGACTGCCCTAGCCTCGAGAGTGTCTACTAACTTAGTGTATCTACCTATGAAGTTTTGTGGTGTGAAATGTTAAACTTATGAAAAAGAAGAAATAGGAAAATCAACACACCTATGAGTGAACACGAAAAGTGCTCCTCGGGAGGTTTCTTCAACTTAAATCGCCAAAATGTAAAAATGAACCTCAGCCAGCCCTAAGTTCTCCTTTTATAGGAGCGAAAAGTGCTCCTCAGGGGTTCTATGCAAGACCAACCACTCACTGTACTCACAGTGCTGGATTTCAACACCGTTTGGGATCCTGTATTGTGCCCTAAAGATTGCCCTAACCTCGGGAGTGTCCACTAACTTAGCGTATCTACCTATGGAGTTTTGTGGTGTGAAATGTTAAACTTATGAAAAAGAAGAAACAGGAAAATCAACACACCTATGAGTGAACGCGAAAAATGCTCCTCAAGAGGTTTCTTCAACTTAAATCGCCAAAATGTAAAAATGATTCTCAGCTAGCCCTAAGTTCTCCTTTTATAGGAGTGAAAAAATGAGTAGTAAATTTCCCGCCCATAAATGAGGGAAAATAGGGACCATAGGATCTTGATCGAGCCGTAGAACGTGGGGAGACAGGCAGCTGCCTAGCACCATAAATGTGAGATAGTAGATTTCGAGGCATCAGGAGCGTGCAAAATACATATGAAAGGACGTTAACATGTGGGAACACATGTGGCATGTGCATAGTTTACCTGTGTGACTAGAACTTCACTTTTGTTTCAGAAACAATAGAGAACGTTTTAGGAGGCTATTGTGGGTGTTTGAGGACCGTGGATGGATCTGAAGAGTTGAAGTATGACTGTGGGAATATCTCAGTCCATGGGCCTGAGGAGGAAAGATGCCCGAGAAAAGAAGGAGATGAGTCAAAGTACTCTAAGGGATTCCAAGAAGGAGCGAGAGTCTGAAGAGAGAGAGAGTCGGTGGTTATAGGGGAAGTCTCTGGCTTGGAGTAGCTTGTCGCCTCCACATTAAATGGTGGGCAACAGTTTTAGCAGCTGCATTGATGAGAAAGTGACTTGAATAGTGCAAGTCATAGCTAAGCAAGCTCCTTCTACCATCTTCTTCAGATGCAGAAAAAGACAAGTGTCATAAGAGGAAGCTAGTTAGGTAGGGATGGATGGTTAGGATATAAAGAAAGGAGAAGTATATAAGAAAATGGGGATTTAATAGAAAAGGGGATCCTAAACACAAGTATCTAAAAAAAAAACAGAAGTATTAAACAGAGACAAGAACATAGAGAGAGGACAATGAACAATGTAGCTTTTTGTATAATCTTAGCCTCCTTGGGCAAGCTTGTGGAGGAATATATGCTCCTCTATTCTACAAAATTAACCTTTTCTTCTCTATCTTCATCCTCAGGCAAAGCCCCCTCTTGTTGTTCGTTTTCCTCTCTTACAAATTTTATTGATTTAGGCCAAGGTTGAACTGTACAACTCACTGTTCTAAGTGGGCTTGGACCGCAAGATCTTTTGGTCCTTACATCTAATATTGTAAACAAGTCGTATTGTGTACTATTATGTATTTAGAGTAATAAACTTTATGTTATTTTATATTTTAATAGATGAACTTTTGCTATACATTGCAATATTATCATTGGAAAATTAAAAGAATTACTAGTAAACATAAACATTAACATCCTCTCTATATAAACATACACATAAACCTAAACATTCTAATTATCATTGGAAAAATTAGGTTGAGTAACATTGCATATGAGAAATTTATAAACCTAATTTTTTTTTTTTTTAATTTTAGTATATGTGCAAAATTGATAAATGTTATCAAATAATTTTGTGAAATCATGTGATGTGAAATTCTCTACATGCACATATAATTCCATCATGTCCTTATTCATTCTTTATTTCATTTTGAGATGTCCAAAAACATGATTTTCTTTGAAAATAAAATAAATTTTTTTTTTACTAGAATAAAAAAAAAAATTAGAAAATATTTGATAATATATGACTAAAACATAAAGTTGTCAAAACTAACAAGACTTCTAAATAGTTTTGGTATGAAATAATTATACATATATCATTGTACAAATATTTTTGGCTATAGTCATACTGTATATTTATACATCGTTGTACAAATGTGAGAACCCATGAATCAGAAATCTATTAGTGCAAGATGATTCTATTCTTAGAAGACAGTTTAGCAACAATAACACACAACTTCAATTAAAAAAATAAAAGTCTTTTACTTATGGAAACAAGAATATGACTCTAAGCAAGCATAGAGATGGCATAGTAACATTGTACAATGTAGTCAAACAGTTTAGTGCCCATAGCAAATAGATACAGTATGAAAGTTGAAGTTTTAAGGGAATCGTTTTATATCTAAGCACAAAGGAACAATGCCTAAAGGCAAATATTTGAAATTCACCTTCAGACCATCTCATCATTCAGGGCAACGGGCTTCTCTTTAGTGCGGTTGCTTAGTGAATTTACACTAATCCTTTTTTTACCGGGGTTAGACCAAGCTACAAAGAATGCTTCAATAGATCAAACTTTATGGATCCTCTGTGGAGTCTGAGTTTTGGTTCTAACCCTAACTTGTTTCCTGATTCATGTACTCATCGAATATTAGTAAGTAAAAAGGTTGTAAAGATTTAACAAGAGTTCAATGAGGCCGACAAAACTTTTAATTTTAATGGAATCTACACTAATGCTAAACATCAATTATTAAACTCACATTCTTATCCTCTACTTGGTGTCCCTCCAAAATAACTGATAAGCAATAGTTATACACATATTGTTGTACAAATATTTTGGATATAGTCATATTATATATTATATATTTATACAATCAATTTAATAATTTTTCCCCTATAAAACAATTTGATGTATGGATTGTCATAATAAAGGGTTAGGTGAAGTATCTGACGAAACTACGTGATTTGTTGTTTGACCAGGGATGCCCGAACAAGTTTGGAGTCCTTGTCTACATACAAGTACACACATTTGTTCCCATCTATTCTCGTGCTATATCCAGGCATTTGTGGTGTAAGCCTTGACATCAACCTTATAGATCAATTCTCATCTTCTCTCTCTCTCTCTCTTACGCATGCATTAGAGTTTTTAGAAGAAAGAAAATCAAATATTACAAAAAATAAAGTTCAATTTTTACTCTTAAGAATTTAAAATCTGTTACAGGTAAATCATGCTACAAAACTATCAATTTGGATTTAGTTATTTATAATATATTAATGTTTGAAATTCGTTAATGAATTTAACAACAATAAACTAAGCATAAACATGTACATAAACATAAATATTTATTTCAGACATATAAAAAAAATTATTAATTAAGTTCATACAATACTATTCATCATTCGTCATTATCGCACACATCATCCAATCCTTCAAGTGAATAGTTTGTAAAGATTTAACAAGAGTTCAGTGAGGCCAACAAAACTTTTAATTTTAATGGCATTGACACTGATGCTAAACTTATCAACTATCAAACTCACATTCTTGTCCTTTACTTCTTATCCTTCCAAAATATCCAATAAGTAGTAGTTATAAACATATTGTTGTACAAATATTTTGGCTATAGTAAAAAAGAAAAATTGAGCATGAACATGTACATAAACATTAACTTTAGTTTTAAACTTATTAAAAAGTTTATACAATACCATTCATCATTCATCATTCTCTCACATATCATCCAATACCATCAAGTAAAAAGGTTGTAAAATTTTTTACAAGAGTTCAGCGATGCCGACAAAACTTTTAATTTTAATGGCATCTAAGCTGATGCTAAACTTATCAACTATATATCAAACTCATAATCTTTTCCTCTACTTTTAGTGCCTCCAAAATATTCGATAAGCAAATCTAGTAATCCACACCCTTTCGAAAACTCATCCAGACTCTGAGGCTATCGAATACATTTTTCACTAGCATGGATTTTCCCACACCACCCATTCCAACAATCCCGACTATTGTAAATCCTAGGCTATGGTTCAAGAGCATGCTCTCAAGTTCGCCCACTTGCTCTTCAAACCAAATGATTTCATCCATGTCAGTAATGCCAGGTGACGTACAATTGAAATTTGTGATTTGTAACGTCTAGAATTAAAATTTTGCTAAGATTATTGGAGACAAAGTTCAATTTCTTTTTCATCTTCCTTAAAAATATTTTTTCCCGAAGAATAGCGATGAAGTGTAGCAAATTTTTGCTGCGCGGCTTGCACTTATTCCTAGCGCAAATTCGGCAGTTAGCCAATAAGTCATTGAGGTCGTATAGCCATTTGAGGGTGTTGGTGATACCCATGACTCTGAATATATATGTCAGCTGAGTTCCCGTCTCCATTTGTTTTTCGATTTCTTTAAAGTGGGCAATGAGAGGGAAGCCAGCAGATAATATATTAAGTATATATTATTTTTCAATTTTTAGTTGTGTTTTCAAGCCAAATATATAAAAAGTTCTTCTAATATATATATACTTAATGCAGTGGACAATGTTTCTTATATTCCTTCAGTAACTTACTTAAAAAATATATGCATATAAAAAAAAGCATTTATTGTCTAATGCTATAAATTAAAAATATTTTTTGTCTATTTAAATTAATATATATATATATATATATATATATATGGGCAAAACTTAGGTACAGTACTTAAGTGCTATTCCTTAAATTTTTCTCTTAAAATTATGTTATACGGGTTTTTTTCCATAGGATGGAAGTGCATTTTTTAATTAATTAGTCACATGGTTGAATCTTAATAGGGGAACTTAAGGAACAGTATCTAAGGTACAATACTTAAGTTTTGTCATATACGTATTGTATTATGGCAATAATATCTAATCATTCAAAGTATATAAATTATTAAAAGATTAAAGATTATATAAAAAATGTGACATTTTTAAATATATATACATATAGTATAACATGAAACTAAAAATATTGATTTTGATTGTTTCATTTTTTGTATAAAATGAATGTAATCCGCACCCTTTCGAGAAAAGTGTTGAAGTTAAATCAAATGAATGTAATTGTGTACAAGTATGTTATGGGAAACATTATATAAATTTTTTACACGTTTATTATAGAAAACATGTATTTTTTATAATTTTTTTGTATTGTAAATGAGATTAAAAAAAAGAAAAGAAAAGAAATTGTTCTATGCGTTATAGATGATATAATACATGCATTTACTAACACGAGACATGTGTTGTGCTGATTACTTATTAAAATAATTATATACACTCCTTAGAAAGATGATCTCTTTGTTCTCTCTTTCTCTATTCCTCATTGTTGTTGGCTGATGCCTCACAAAGAATTGGTTTGCCACTTTGTTTTCGAAGAGGAGAGTTGATAACAAACTAATTAGAGCCTAAGACCTTGAAGAGGTCAAACAAGAATAGTAAAGGTGTTTTTTTTTTCCTCTTTTTTCTTTTGATGCAAGAATAGTAAAATTGATTGCCAAGAATCAGTACTCTCTTAATCAATCAAATGTCCATGTAAATAAGTTAAATCATAAGTTTTTTTTTTTTTTTTTTAAGTAATTGTCTCATATTACTTAAGAGAATATATTGTATATAGTATAAGTTGTCCCACCTTCCCTTAATAGTTAGTGTGCTTTTATGTTAGAACATTTTTCTCTCTGTTGTGTGTGTTTGTTTCTTAAAAAAAAAAAAAATTTAAAAAAAAGCTAAATCATCAATAACTTCCTTTATTTTTAATATTTATCCGAATGCCCATGAAGATGAAAAGTTGGCATAAATCTTACAATTTTTTCAGGGGAAATCAACCCACCTAAAGTTGACACTTCTCTAGTGCATTTATAATTAGTGTGTTCTAGCTGATTGAATTTTAACAAGTAAGATGAATTTCAAAGTACCAGCTCAGCATAATAAAGTGCATCCATGAGTATAGAAAAATTAACTTTGGCATCAACCCAGATTAATGCAAATATGCATGGTCTAGATATTTAGAAAAATTTAAATAAATTTTACATAGAAGCATAGAATATGTGTTCAATTATTAGCTACATCATGTTCAAATGCACGCATCCAAATGTTGCTTTGAACATAAGGCAATGGTGTCAAATCTATTTCCTACCAACCCAGGTTCAAAAAACATGGACATGTATAGAGAGTTTTATTATGTACAAACATTTATGGTAAATAAAAAGTTACTCGTTTGAATTGAGTATTAATATGGCAAGTTGGCCATCGTCAGGTACTTAGCTCTCCATGACTTCTGTAGCTGATGCTAACTGGACTGGTTGCCTTGGCATTAAGCCTTTCTTGGGCCTCTACTTGATCTATTTGAGTGCTAAGAAACTACCTTTGATGTCTCTTTCAAGTGTTGATTCTAAGTAAGGTATTGCTTAATTGCAACAAAAGGAAAAAGAAAAAGAAAGGTATCACTTTTTTTTTTTTTTTTTGATACTTATGAGCCTTATGTTCCTACCTCCATGTTTGTCTCTCATTAATAAAAAAAACCTCAACACTACCTTCATGGCTTCCAACCTGATTTTCCATGCTTGTAACAAGCACAATGAGCTTGATTATCACTTTACTCGTGTACTTATCCGATCTAACCATCTTGTTTAGTTTTTTTCCCTTTGCCAATCAAAAACTATAGATCTCTTCACTAAAAGTCTTAACAAGATTACTATGAGATTCTGCATTAAATTTGCAAAGGAGTGTTAGGCAGCCCCTTTTATTGATTCTATGTTACATTATATTTAAGCTACTATGTTACATATATTTAGGCTCTCATTTTGTTAGAATAAAAAAAAGGAATCAAAATCATCATATGGGAATAGACTATCAATCGATAGTTAGAATGACTTCAGAGACAATCTAATTGTAATATGAAGTTATTTTGATCGGTAATTAGGGCCGACGACCCTATCACTATGCCAATTAGGTAATCGCTTAAGATCCCCAAGTAAAACAAGGTCCTCAAATTTTAACCAATAGGGATATTTCTACACTATAAGGGTACGTTTGGTACACTGATTGAGGATTACAACAAGAATTGTAATCTTTATTACTAGGAATAAAATGTGTTGTAATGTAATAACTAAACATATTCATTAGTTTGGTTGTAAGTTATAACATTAGAATGAAACTTAACATTTATTTTAGGAAATTTCTTACTCATATAATTATATTTCCTTAAAAATTTGTTATTTTTAAATTTAAGAGATATATGTGTTATTTTTTATGATTTTTTATTTTTATAATTATTAGATGTATATGGAAAGTTTGTTTACTTGGAAATATATTAAGTTTTGAAATTATTGCACTTACTAAGGAATAGCTAATACAACCTTTTAAAGAAGAATAGTTATTCCTCATTTTGAAGAATAGCTATTCATAAGGAATGATTATTCTTTATAATAAAAATATAACTAAACTAAAGAATAACTAAACCATAAGAATAACTATTACATTACAGCGCCTATTACAGTCTACCAAACATGCCCTAAGATTATTAATTAGGACTCAAATATTAGCTAATAGATAAAAAAAATTTAAAAAAAGAGTAATATAATGGATAGTTGGACACACCAAAACATTAAAATAATCACATAACATTCCTAAATTTACATGTTAACGCACACACGGCTTTTGATGGAGTTATAGTGTGTCTCACCCTCCCTTAAAAGTTACCATGACCTTTGAGTGAAGTTGTGATGTGCATTTATGTTAAAACCCATTTTCCCTCTCTCTTGTGTGTGCGTGTGTTTATTTCTCAAAAAAAAAAAAAACTCTAATTTAAATTTTTTTTGCTATGTTAATTTAGGAATATTGCAAAATTTTAGTGTTCCTAGCATTACTAAAAAAGATATTGTTTAGAGTAACGATATGTCTACAACATTTTTATAACAAATCTTAAATAACAATCTATTATTGAAAAGCAAAAATTTGATGTCAGTTGTGAGCCTAAATTAAAACCAAAAGCAAATTACCACCTTAGATTCGTTGTGAAATTGTTGTGAAAATATTGGGGATGTAGCATTAGTCAATTGTTTATCAAAGACAAAACATAAAAATAGGAAGAAAAAAAATCAACAAACTGTAGGTATACCACTGTCCACTCATTTCTTTGTTTAAAAAAAATAATCTTTGTAGATTTATATATATATATACCAGTTGTTAACAAAAAATATGAAATTTTGTGAAAAATTAATTAAGTCTCAAATGATTCTCTAGATAATTTGTTACTAGCAATGAACATAATATAATAATAAAAAGAAAATGTAAAATATAAAAAGAAAAAAAAAATCAAAAAAAGTTTTAAAGAATTTACATAAACAACTAAACATGAACAAGAAATTCATTATAAAGAAAAATAAAAATTTATGAATCTAAACAAATTATAAGAATAGATTTCAAGTAAAAATATATATTATTGAATTAAATTAAAATATATAAAATGCCTTAATTTAAATATCACCTTAGGGCTTAGGTCCCAAAATCCCATGAGTAGCCCTTGTTGGCCTTAGTACCAAAATTCACTGGCAGCTCTACTTGTATGTGAGGGTGGTCCTAGGACCACCCTCACTTGTCAAAAAAAAGTTTTATATATGCAAAAATATAAATATAAATATATATATATATATATATAAAATTATTTTAAATTAATATGTTCTGGGACCACCCTGACTTGAAAATATTGTATATATATACTTCAAAAAATATATATTATTTACTAAATTAACCTATTTTGACTAGCCTAATAAAAATGTTGAACGCTTTTACTTGAGACTCATAAGAATTTGAGTTCAATAAATATAAGAATAATGCTACATCCATAACATTTTCACAATAAATTTTATATAGTAAGCTATCACTAATTCTAATTTAGGTTCAATATTGACATGTTTTACCCACCAATAATAGGCTAACAACTTGTTACACAAAATTTGTTATGAAATTATTGTGGTCACTTTATTATTCTTATATCAGCATTTTCAATTTGCACTTTATCTTTTATTAGTCTTTTTTTTTTCTTATTCTCTCTGTTAATACAAAAAATTGTAATATTTCATATATTTGCATGTTTTTTTTGGTGACGTTGATATATTCAAATTGTCTTTTTATTAAATATTTGTATAATCTAAGTTTCTTAGTGACCACCCTAAATATAATTCCTAGAACCGCCACTGGCAAAATCTCTAGATTCTTAAAGTTAGTCATAGAATTAGTTATTGGTAAATTGATAGGGTTATAATGCATATATAGTACATTAATCACGTGTTTATTTGGTATAGTACATGCTCAATTAGTGATCAGCCAATGATAATGTGCCATGTATGGCTAATGGGAATAAGGCAGGAGCTATATAAATTAAGCAATGCAAGCCTTATCAGATACGAATGGAAGAATAATCAAGTTGTTGTCTACTATTTGTGTTGGAATATTCATGTATGAGTAGTATGACTGATTAAGCAGTAAAGTTTCACATTGGATACTAACGAGAATAATTAATGGTTAATATATGTAGTTGAGCTCATACTCATTGAGTTTAGGTCTTTTGGGTCAAGTGGTGGTCTCTATATATTATATTAACTACTCAATGAGTTTCTCCAACATGGTCTCTCCCCAACACCTCACTTTCTCACTAGTATTTCTCTCTGAGTAGTCCCTTGAATTAGACTCATTCTTTGGAGGTGGAGACTTTCTTGAAGTAGTCACAATTCATTCAATCTATAATCATTTCCATGTAACCCATCAATCATCATCATACCGAAACCTTAATAAACTCAAACACCTACTTAATTATCTCCAACCATAAAACCATTACCAACTACCAAATCCACCATAACCCAAACGCCATACCCAAATCCTAAGAGCCTTAAAGAATAAATTTATCATTTGAATCATCATGGAACCCTAATATGGTATAAAAGACACCAACATTTTAGTCCCTACACAAGATAATGGAGTAACTAGAGTAAACATGTTTTGTAACAACTACACTTGATGGGGTATAATATTTCACAACAAATTTATGATATATTCCTTTTTGCTTAAAATTGTCATAGTGTTAATTGGGTAATAGTGGCTTGTTATTTATACTAGTGTGTAACTCCGTGCATATGCATGGATACATTTGAAAACAATCACACTTATATATATATATATATATATATATGATTTAGAATCTAATTGGATCTAGACTCTTCGGTTTTTGCACTCAATAATTCACTTGTCACAAAAATTAAAAAATTATATGAGACACATGGCGCAAAATTGAACTCCAATTAAAATTTAATTTAAAATCTAATTGAATTTAGACTCTTTGATTTTTGTACCTAATAATTCACTTGACACACAAATTTAAAAATTAGATAAGACACATGGCACAAAATTAGACTCTAATTTAAAATTTAATTGAATTTTCTCTCATCTTTAGCTATTAATATATATATATATATATATATTTAGATATAGATATGCAATGCTTATGTGGGCTTTCTATGCCAATCTACTTATCTATCTATCTATAATCAATCAATCATCAATATTATATATAAAAGCAAAGACCTCATGTGGGAGAGCATGAGATTCTGCCAAGTAACATATTTGTTGAGCTTCTCTCATCCAGGTTTCCACCTCATCAAAGTTTACATTTATGTAAAACTTTTAATTCATTGAATGTGTCAATGAAGTTAATACACATTAATTGTATATAAGTATGCACTAATTATATATATATTTATATATAAGAATTTTATATGGTTTTTTTCTTAAAAAATATATATAAGAAAGAAAAAACATCATGTGAGAGACCATGTGATTTTGTCATTTGGCGCTTTGTAAGAGTAATTTTTCATTTAGCTTTACACAACTTCTTTACATATTTGGATTATAATAAAATTCTATTAATAGGATATCACTATTTTCACTGACTATTTAACTTACCACTATCATACTTCAATAACATAAATGTGATATCATAAATTTTAGATGATATTTCTATAAGCCAACTAAACATTTACATTTTTTCTCCCAAAAAAAAAAACTAAAAATTTACATGAAATTACAATTTTTTTATGCTAACTCCAAGCCAATGTAGAAACAAAAATTATGATTAAACATTTCAGCAAAAAAAAAATAATAAATAAATAAATAAACAAACAATCAACTTATTACAACACTTTTTTTTTTTTTTTTGGAGAAGATATTACACCACATAATAACTAATTTCTAATTTATGTAACTTTTTCTCTATAGTTTAAATTCTTTATCCCCTTAATTTTGTATTATATCATTAATTTA
The DNA here is from genome assembly GCF_932294415.1 of Quercus robur. Classification (NCBI taxonomy): domain Eukaryota; kingdom Viridiplantae; phylum Streptophyta; class Magnoliopsida; order Fagales; family Fagaceae; genus Quercus; species Quercus robur. Next base: position 19,374,242 of record NC_065537.1, read on the forward strand.
ACAAAAATCTCTACATGTTATTGCAACATTACTTTATGTTATTACTTTAAAATATTTTGAATATTCTATATAAATTTTTTACATAACAGCTTAAAAGCATTATTCGTGCATCACGTGAAACCATGGCTAGTATAACATGGGTAGTGGGGCCCATTCCTAACCAGTTCAAAAAAAGTTTGCTCATGCTTCAGAAGGGAGCATCCCCACTTAGTGATCGACAACATGTTTGGCTTCTCCTGGGTTTGCGAAATTGTGTCGTTTGATTCCTAGGTTGATCTGTTTCTATTTTTTCATTATCTTGTTTTCCTGTCTTCTTCTCTATTTCCCATTTTTGCAGAAAATATTCACCAAGACTTGGAACTTCTCCATCCTTTTGATCATTTGACACTTATATCTTATCCCCAGACGACGTATTCTTTGGGGTCTGATTCAATCAAAAAATTGAATTTTTCTTGTTCTTGTTTTATGATCTCAGTCTCTGCCTCGTCAGAAATATTTTCAGTTTGACTATGAAGTTCTTCAATATTTTCCCAAAATCTCTCGTGCAATATGAAATCTTTGCGTACTTGGTAAATATTATGGGTAAAAGGCACTACACCAACCCCACTCACAATGGTAGTTCTTCAGGATATATACTATCTGTTGATGATAATTGTAATATGAAACAGATGTAACCAGTCATAAAATTTGTCCTATAATGGTTTGAAAAACCATGTTCAACAAATTAATGGAATGAGTGATTGTCGATGGGTTGGTGGAAAAGGAGGGTAGTTGTGATGACGATGATGATGATGATGATGATGATGGTGGTGGTGGTGGTACCGTGGTGATATGTTCTCTTTCTTACAAGCCATGAGCTCTACTACTGTAAAGAAAAAAAAGTGGGCTGGGGCGTTACAACTACTATTGAAGGTTCCAATGGTATGGATGGTAATCCCGGTAGGGTGAGATCACCAACACAACAATATAGAGAAAATAATTTAACGTTCTAAATGAATAAGAAGTCTTGAAATTTATAGAATAATCTAACTTTCCATAGTTAGTAATATAGTAAGTGTATAATATGGTAAATGTGCGTACATCTATAATTCGGTATCATTCATGAAAAGTGCATTTAGAAAAATTGGCAAAAAAACTAAGGAAATAGAGAAAGAACGTTACATGCATAGTACGTGAATAATTAATTTACTTTTTTTAGTTTTTAAATGCAACAAAAAATACGGAAGAATTTGTCATATATATTTTTGGAGATAAGTACAAAAATCTGTCTTATGGGCTATATAGAATATTCTAAACAACTTAATTTGAAATAATCTAATTTAATAAAGAAAATTATTTCAATAGTCATTAATAAAACTAATATTCATCCAAAAACTTAATCCAAGATCCTTCACTTATTAGTCACCACATATCAATCCGGATTTTTAAAAGACTTTTACCATTCAATCTGTCGAAAAGTGTGTGTGTTTTTTTTTTTTTTTTTAATTGTATCCTGATGTTAATAATAACTTAAATTAAATTAAAAGTGAAAATTATATACACATATGAGAAATATTATGTCCATAACATTTTCATAACATGTTGTGGACGTAGCACTTCTCCATATATATATATATATATATATAATAAATGTATATAATAGATTCAATAGAATATAATATTAAATCATATCCAGATATATGCAGGAAAAGAAAAAAAAAAATCATATCCAAGTTTGAGGAGTGATGCAAATAACAAATAAATAAAAGAGAGTAAATTATAGATAGCACCTATATAGTTGCATTGGAAATTGGAATAAGGAGGCACTTATCGTTTTTTATAGCAGTTGGATTGGTTTAGAATTTTTAGATTCTTACTTTCTATATACATGTGTATTTATAGGCAATTATTACGTTACCCGAATACAATGGCAATTATACTTTTTGATTGAAAGAAACACGTTTATTTCTGTATAAATGGAAACCAAACGTCTAACGGGAGATTTTTTGATAATTACACACGTACATGAACAATACGCATATGTTACGCATATTAACTAACTGAGTAACTTTGTATTTTGTTGTGGTTCACATGAATATATCTAATATTTTTAACAAATTCATATTGTGGGCTATTATGTATTTAGAGTAAGATATTTTATGCTATTTTATATTTTAATAGATGAACTTTTTCTATACGTTTCAATATTATAGTTGAAAAATTAACAGAATTACCAGTAAACATAAACCTCCATATAAACATGCACATAAACATGAACCTTTGATTTATAGTTGGAAAATTTAAATAAAATGTAACAACATTGCATGTGAGAACTCAAGTAAATTAATTTTTGAATTGTAGTATATTAGTATAATTGATAAATATTATCAAATATTTTAGTGTAATCATGTGATTTCACAACATATATAAATGTACCTGTTATGTCCTTATTGATCCTTTATTACATTTTGAGATATCTAAAAGCATGGTATTCTTTAAAAGTGAAATGAAAACAATTTTTTTTAAAAAAAAACAATTTGTTTTTTTAGAAACAAAATAAAAAACAATTTTTTGATAATATATTACTAATATGAAAATTTTTGAAAAAGATGTCATGGACAGGATAATGACACAAAGTTGTTAAAACTAACAAGACTTTTAAATTGTTTTGGTATGAGAATAGTTATACACATATCGTTGTACAAGTATTTTGGCTATAGTCATATTGATGAATTTTTTTACTCTGAAATAATTTGATTTAGTGATTTTCATGATAAAGTTTTGGATTAATTATCTTGATCCACGAGTTACAACGTGGTCCAACATTATCTCTTAAATATTATAGTTCCTTGTCTTCAAACCACAAACTTGCATACACATTTATTCTCATCTATTCTCAAGTTATATGTAGGCATTTGTATTGTAGGACAACGTCAACCTTATATTTCTCTCTCTCTCTCTCTCTCTCTCTCTCTCTCTCTACACATATCGTTGTACAAGTATTTTGGCTATAGTCATATTGATGAATTTTTTTACTCTGAAATAATTTGATTTAGTGATTTCATGATAAAGTTTTGGATTAATTATCTTGATCCACGAGTTACAACGTGGTCCGACATTATCTCTATATATATTATAGTTCCTTGTCTTCAAACCACAAACTTGTATACACATTTATTCTCATCTATTCTCAAGTTATATGTAGGCATTTGTATTGTAGGACAACGTCAACCTTATATTACTCTCTCTCTCTCTCTCTCTCTCTCTCTCTCTCTCTCATGCATTAGAGTTTTCAAAAATAAATGCAAATATTTCAACAAAATAAAGTTCAACTTATACTCAAAAGAATTTAAAATCTTTTACAGGTAACATCAATCTATAAAACTTTCAACTTTGATTTAATTATTTGTTATTCATTTAATGAATTTAACAAAAAAAAAATTAAACATAAATATGTACGTAAACATAAACAATAATTTTAAATATGTGAAAGAAATTAATTAAGTTTATACATTCACTCTCAATATTCATGTTTTTGTTTTAGGCTAGAGACAAAATATTGAGTCCTTTTAAGTCAGAACTAAATTTTGAGCAAGAAGAGGTTCAACATTTTTACCCCCAATTTTTTTTTAAATCACATTAACTTCAAGATTTTCCCCAAAATTATATTTTGATCAATTTTTTTTAAAGATTATATTGGACCAACCTTATCAAAATAGCATTAAACCCCCCCCCCCCCCAAAAAAAAATCCCAAAAATTTCATTGTGGCCCTTAACTTTGAAAAATTGTACAAAATTCCCTTTAGATAATAGAAATCACCATTTTAACTACAAATTTCACCAAAATAAATGAATGCCCCCAAAATTAATAAAATTGTCAAATGTCATTTAAATTGCTTTCACATTTCCTAAGAATCTACCTATGGTTTTTCTTTGTGTTGTGTTTCATGTAATTTGGCTCATCATAAGGATTGGACACTTCATGAAATCACATGTTGGAGCAGCTTTGACTTGACATCCTCTTAGCGAAGAACCAACTTAGTTGTAGCTAATTCAACAAATTCATTTTATGTTTCTGTCAAATAAAATTGGAATGGATGTAATATTGGATCACCATAAACTAAGAGTTCTTCACATGATTGATGTATATACCTTGGAAGCACACTTAGTGTAATGAGCCACAAACCCCATGTGAGTAAAATACATACAAGCACATGAGTGGTAGTGCATCTTGGAACACCAAGAGTTTGGTGCTACTTTATGGATGTCACTCTAACGTGAGACATAACTTAAATCTTCACGATATTTCCATTGTGAAAATTGAATAATAATATTGAAATTTTTTTCACCATGTAGATGTAGTAGAAAATCTCGCTGACTAACAAAGGTTGAGTGTTGTGTTGGAGATTTAGACCCTAGTTATGTCAATTAACCAATTGTAAAGCTACATGAATTTATGCAACCAATTTTGCTAACATGATTTAAATCTAAGCTAAACAATCACACACCATACTGCAAAACATAAAACAATAGAAATTAAATAATGCATTAATATGGTGACAAGGAGAAAACCCTAGACAGGAAAAACTTTCCGAGGGCTTATTCATCAACTCCAAGAAAATAAATCCACTAAGATAAAATGGAAGTTTACAATAGATTTAACCCTAAATTTACTACTACCAAATGTAGACTTACTAATGTGATCGTGCGCAACTCCAAAATCGTGGACTCTTCTATCGTGGACTATATTTGGACATGAACTCTTGTTCATTACTTAAAGAAATCTCTTGAAGATTCTTCATTACAATAAGAAACCTCTTAATATAAAACTGTTTATTATAAAATCAAAGTTATATCTCACAACTGGCGGATACATGCAAAGATGTCAAGTGGCACAACATTTGATCTATTTAGAATGATGTATAAAAATAATTCCACATGGCAAATAGCAATTTGCCTATAATTAAAAACATTTTATTTGTGCCAATACATTTAATATATTTTTCATGAATCAATAATAAATGAAAATTTAAAACTCACCCTTAAACATTCACAATTGATTTGGCCAATATGGAAGAAAAATTTATTGAATATGGCCGGCAACAAACATTTATACAAAGACAAAGTTTAGCTACAAAATTAGTTGTATCCTAAAACTACAACATTACTCAATAAACATTACTACATAGTCTGAAAATCAATATTCTTTACTATATGATCTATAAACTTATATTTTATGCATAATTTAAAAGTACAATAACTTGCAATTTAAACAATTTATTGATAACATAGTTATTGATCTTTAATTTTTTAGAAAAGTTTTGCAATCACAGAGGATATAAGAAGAAGATGTAATCTAATGGTGGATTTATCAAAATTAATCTCTAATAAAAAAATATTGAGTAAGATTGTAGCTTAAGGTTACAACTAATTTTGTAACTAAACTTTGTCCTGTGTACAATCATTGAGGTTCTAACTGGAAACAAAAAAACTAATGTATGCCAATAAATTTTTTGTATGGCAACCAATTGTTCAAAGGCTCTTTTTTATTAATTAAAAACTTATTTTTATTTCAATATTACATCGACTGTTTCTCTCTTCACATTTCTATATACAAAATGACCATTTAAAATTATTGTGTGGACGGCTATTTCTTTGTATTTCTATATACAAAAAGACAATTTGAAATATACACCAATTCCAATGTAGAAGAGTGTTTCAAGTTTGAACACCTAAAGTGGGTTCTAGTTAGTTCAACTAATAAAGTCTCTGACGGTTGAATAAAAGATCTGGAGTTCAATTCTCATCTACACCAAAAATCGATTGGTGTCTTGATCCGATGGTAACGAGTATTCTCAAGAGCGGATGTCATAGGTTGAAACTCTCTTTAAAAAAAAAAAAGTTTGAACACTTAAAGAGAGTTAAGTAAAATATTTTCAGAAAATATAAAAAAAAAAAAAAAATATATATATATATATATATATATATTGAGCATTAAGAGAATTACCTCTGCTTATGCCTCAAAGAGAAATAGGGGAGGGGAAGAGAAGACATTAATTTATGTTTTGTTTTGGTAACTGGGTTGTAAAAAAATAAAGATATATGGTAATATCTAAAATTTTGGATGGAAGTTATTGTACTTGTTTTATGGTAGACGTCTTTTTTTTAATTAAAAATAAAGAAGAAGAGAATTGAAAAAAAAAAACAAAAAACATGAGTTAGGACTAAGGAACCCACAAATTCAAAATAGAAGAAGAAGAAGAGATGATTAAGACTTGATAAAGGTATAAAAATTAAAATAATCATAATAATAATAAAAATAGCTTAAAAATAAAATTGAAAACTTGAGCTTAGTGATTGAAGGAATATGGGAGTTGGAGCAGTTCAAATCTCTAAATAAAGAGTGATACTATTTTGTAGGTAGTGTTTTAGTAGAAGTTAAAGATATAGTTTTACCAAATTATCTTTTAATTTTGTCTATACTTAAATAGTAGTACTAGCCTTTGAACTGTTCTTTCTTTGTATTTCTATATACAAAAAGACAATTTAAAATATACTCCAATTCCTAGTGTAGAAGAGTGTTTCAAATTTAAATAACTAAAGAGAGTTAAGGAAAATATTTTAATAACTATAAAATTATGTAAAATAAAGACAGAATTACAAACATGTGAGGAAGAAAATATAAAATATAGGACAATTTAGCTACAAAATTAATTGTAACCTAAGGCACAACCTTACTTAATATCTTTTTATCGGAGATGAATTTTGACAAATTCACCTTCAAATTACATCTTCTTCTTATATTTTTCATGCTTGCAAAATTTTTTGAAAATTAAATATCAATAGCTATGTCATCAATTAATTGTTTAAATTGCAAGTTTTGCAGTTTAAAATTATGCATAAAATATAAGTTTATACATTATGCAAGTTTTTCATTCTTTTAGTGGCCGGGTATGGTACCCACCCAATCTTAGCTGCGTATTTTTCTTGTTTCAATCCTGACTATATATTTAGATTTAGTAGTAAACTTGTTACCGGTAGAATAGGTAGTGTATAAAAACAAAACCAAAAACCTAAGAAAAAGAAAGAAACGATAGAACGCAAGATCAGTTAAAAAAAAAGAGAAAAAAAAAAAAAGAAGGGAGAACGAAATAAAAAGAGGGTAAAGAAGCATATTGTTCACCGCAAGCAATGTGCAACCACCATTGCCAACACTTACCATCCACCACCTTTAGATCATTCGCCGCTACTCTACCGCTAGTAAGAATTTTTTTTTTTTTTTTTTTTTTAGGTTAGATTTGATCTAGGTAATTTAGTATTGAGAAGCTAAGTGAGTTTTTTCTTTTCTTTTCCTGATTTTGGGTTAATTTGTTTGGCTTTCTATATGCCTATGTATTTGTAGGCAATTATTAATTACATTACCCGAATACAATGACAATTATATACTTTTAATTGGAAGAAAAAAAACACGTTTATTTCCATATAAATGGAAATCAAACGTCAAATGTGAGATTTTTTTTTTTTTAGTTACATGTGTACATGAATAATACGCATATGTTAGGCGTACTAACTAACTGAGTAACTTTCTATTTTGTTGTGGTTAATATGAATATATCTAATATTGTTAACAAGTTTGTATTGTGTACTATTATGTATTTAGAGTAAGAGATTTCATGTTATTTTATATTTCAAGAGATGAACTTCTGCTATACATTTCAATATTATTATTAAAAAATTAACAAACTTACCTTTAAACATAAACCTCTATATACACATAAACATAAACCTTTGATTTATCGTTTGAAAATTTAAATAAAATGTACCTATATTGCATGTGAAAACTTCAAATAAATTAATTTTTGAATTTTAGTCTTTGAGTACGATTGATAAATGTTATCAAATAATTTTGTGAAATCATGTGATTTCACAACATATAAATATATCTGTCATGTCCTTATTGATCATTTATTCCATTTTGAGATGTCTAAAAACATGGTTTTCTTTGAAATTAAATATTAACAATTCTTTTTGAAACAAAATAAAAACAATTTTTGATAATATATGACTTATAAGATTAATTTTAAAAAAGAGGCCATAGTTGGGACAATAACACAAAGTTGTCAAAACTAACCATACTTTTGATATAGTTTTCGTATGAGAATAGTTATACACATATCATTGTACAAATAATTTGGCTATAGTCATATATTAATGGTTTTTTCCCTGTGAAATAATTTGATATAGTGATTGTTATTTAAAGTATCTTACACGTGTGAGCCTCAGCGTTTATGGTTTGATTTTAGGTGTCTTGGTATATTAAAATTCACTCTCATCTATTCTCGTGTCATATGAAGGTATCTGTATTGTACGCCTTGACATCAACCTTATAGATCAATTTAAAAGAGTGATATGTGTGTGTATATATATATATATATATTTGTTCAAATCTCTCTCTCTCTCTCTCTCTCTCTCTCATTAAAGTTTTTAAAAATAAATGCAAATATTACAATAAATAAATTTCAACTTATACTCCAAAGAATTTAAAATCTTTTATAGGTAACATCAAGCTATAAAACTATCTCGAAAAAAAAAACTATAAAATCTTTTCTTTTTTTTCTATATTATCTAAAAAAAAAAAAAAAGTGGTCTAAAGTACTACATCAATCAATTAGGGAGTGAGTCTTCGGTTTATAAGCATCATTGGTACTTACAAAGATTAGACCATTTTGTAAGTACTAGTGTTGTAAGCATCCACAGCAGTGGAGCTAAATATTTAGCTATTTAGCTCCACTAAAACTTGCTTTATCTATTTTACCTATACATATGCATACATACGCTGCAGCAGTGGATCTATTTTATCTTTCAACACAATAAAATAATATAAACATTACAATAAAATATTATAACCACTACAATAAAATAATATATTCTACTACCAAAAAAACATTCACAGTACCAACCACAGCCAACCACAACCACCACCACCACCACCAATCCACAGCAGGAAAAAGATGAATAAATAAATAAACCCAAATCTCAAATCTTTTTCCTCAGCCACTGCCACAACCACAACCACAACCACCACCATCACCAGAAAAAAAAAAAAAAAAAAAAAAAAAAAAAAAACCCAAATCTCCAAGTACAACACCAGCAGTCGACAGTAGAAGAAAAAAAAATGGAAAACCCAAATCTCCAAGTACAACACCAGCAGTCCACAGCAGAAGCAAAAAAAAAAAAAAAAAAAAAAACCCAAATCTCTGTAATAGGCGATCGGCGGCGTGGGTCTGCGATTGGCGGCGTGGGTCTGAGATCGGCGGCTTGGGACGACTGGGTTGGGCCGGCGGCGGGGAATGAGGGATCTTGAGAGAGTGATGGTGAGAGAGGAGAGTGACGGTGAGTTTTGAGAGCTGGTCGGGACGGCTGGTCGGGCCGGAGTGAGAAAGAAGATGAGAGCTTGAGGATTGTTGGTCGGGCCAGAGTGAGAACGAGGATGAAAGCTTGAGAACGGCTAGTCGGAACGGCGAGATTGCACAGTGACACAGAGGATGAGAGCTTGAGGGAGTTCTGGGGAGAGGAAGAGAATTCAGAAGAGTGAGAGAGAGGCACAAAGTGAGAAAGAGATGAAAGAAAAAAAATAAATAAATAAAAAGGAACGGTATTATTTTAATCCCGGTAAGAATTAAATAATATTATTTTTGTTTAGCTTAGATGAACAGTACACATCTATTTATAGATGTGTACTGTTCATGTGGAGCTAAAAAATATGGATATAGCTCCACTGCTGGAGCGTAATTTTAGTATCAGTGGGGCTAAATTATAGCATTATAGCAATATAGCACCACTGCTGTGAGTGCTAAGTCTTGTCTTCTCACTCCTTTCTTCCCCATCCCCTATGTCTTCTGTCTATATTATCTCAAAAAAATAAAATAAAAAAACAAACAAACGATATTTGGATTTAATTATTTGTTCTTCATTGATGATTTTAACAAAACAATTAACCATAAACATGTATTTTAAATATATGAAAGAAATTAATTAAGTTTATACCTTCATTCTCAAATATGCTTTTTTTTTTAGGCTATATGCATAACATAGAAAATATTGAGTCCTTTTAAGTTGGAATTAAAATTTGAGCTACAAGAAGAGGTACATTGTTTTTTTAACTTACATTTTGCCCTCCAATTTTTTTTTTTTTTTTTAAATCACATTAACTTCAAGATTTTTCCCAAAATTTTTTTAAAGATTACATTAACTTCAAAATAGCATAACCCCCCTCCCCCCCCCCCCCCCCCCCTCCTCTCCAAACATCCCAAAAATTGTATTTTGACCCTTAAACTTTCAAAAAAATTTCAAAATGCCCTTTAGATAATATAAATCACCATTTTAACTACAGATTTCACCAAAACAAATGAAATTTCCCCAAAATTAATAAAATTGTCAAATGTCATTTAAATTGCTTTCACATTTCATGAGAATCTAATTATGGTATCTCTTTATGTTGTGTTTCATGTGATTTGGCTCACCATGAGGATTGGACACTTCAAGAAATCACATGTTGGAGCAGCTTTGACTTTGACATTCTCTTTAGCAAATAACCAAATTAGTTGTAGTTAATTTAACAAATGCATTTTATCTTTCTATGAAATAAAATTGGAATGGATGTAATATTGGATCATTATAAATTAAGAGTGTTTCGAATAATTGATGTATATACCTTGGATACGCACTTAGTGTAATGAGCCACAAGTATGATTGCCCTTACCCGTGCAAGATAATTGTAACAAACCCCATGTGAGTAAAATACATCCAAGCACATGAGTGGTAGTGCATCTTGGAATACCAAGAGTTTTGCGCTGCTTGATGGTTGTCACTCCAACATGAGACATGACTTAGATCTTCACGATATTTACATTGTGAAAATTGGGTAATAAAATTGAATTTTTTTTTTTTCACCATGAAGATGCAGTAGAAAATCTCGCTGACTAAATAAGCATGAGTGTTGTGTTGGAGATTTACACCCTGGCTATGCCAATTAACCAATTTTAAAGCTAAGTGAATTTAAGCAACCAATTATGCTAACATGATTTAAATCTAGGCTAAACAATTATACACCATACTGCAAAACATAAAACAATAGAAATTAAACAATGCAGTGATACGGTGATGAGGAGAAAATCCTAGACAGGAAAAATTTTCCGAAGGCTTATCCACCAACTCTAAGAAAAGAAATCCACTAAGATAAAATGGAAGTTTACAATAGATTTAACCCTAAATTTATTGCTTCCAAGTGTAGGCTTACTAATGTGACCATGTGCAACTCCAAAATTATGGACTCTTCTATTGTGGACTACATTTGGACATGAACTCTTGTTCACTACTTTTTTTTTTTTTTTTTTTTTTTTTTTTTGAGAAACATCACTTTGATGAATATTATAAAGGTGCTGGTAAATCAGCAGCAACAAGTGACGAAGTATCTGGAGGAGCAGACTCCATCCAAATAGACAATGCAAAAGATAAAAAAGCTCTCCTTGCTAAGGCATGTGCAACAACATTGCCTAACCTAACAATATGAGAGAAAGAATAATTCAAAAGAGAACTAGCTAAAGTACACATATCACTAATTAAATGACCAAAAGAAGAAGAAAGATTGACCCCATTTTTCAAAGAAGTCATAATGGTCTCTGAATCACGTTCAAAGGTTGTAGCCTAAGGTTACAACCAATTTTGTAGATAAACTTTGTTCTTTGAAATATACATCAATTCCAGTGTAGAAGAGTATTTCAAGTTTGAACACATAAAGTGAGTTCCAATTAGCTCAACTAATAAATTCTCTAATGGTTAAATAAGATATCTGGGGTTCAATCCTCACTTACACCAAAAACCGATTAGTATCTTGGTCTGATGATAAAAAAAACATTATTAGGAGCAGACGTCATAGATTGAAACTCTCTAAAAAAAAGTTTGAACACCTAAAGAGAGTTAACTAAAATCTTTTCAGAACTATAAACTAGTGTAAAATAAAGGCAGACATACAAACATGTGAAAAAGAAAACATAAAAAATATTGAGTAAAGAAACTTGCCTCTGCTTTGACCTCAAAGAGAAATAGAGGGAGGGAAAAAGAAGTCATTTGTTTATGTTTTGTTTTGGTAACTAGGTTACAGTTTCCAAAAAAATAAAAATATATGGTAATATCTAAATTTATGGATGGAAGTTATTGTACCTGTTTTATGGCCGAAGTGTTTTTTTTTTTTTTTTTTTTTTTTTATTCAAAAAAAAAAAACATGAGTTAGGACTAAGGAACCCACAAATTCGAAAAAGAAGACAAAGAAATGGTTAAGACTTGATAGGTGGACTAACAGGAATCCTTCTCTTTTTTTTTTTTCTTAATCCTGACTTTTTTTTTGTTAGGTGAGTCTCTCTCTTTTTCTTTTTCTTTTTATTTCAACTTGAGTCTTTTTCTTTTCTCCTGGATTTTTGAATCAGTGGCTTAGACGCACTGGAACCTTCCAATAATGAGCTGGTAAGGAATGATTACTTGAAGAATTAGGGAAGTACTGCCTTGTTGAGTTTTGGGTACTCTCTTCCTATTTTAATTTTATATTGTATAGGAATTGATCCTGCAGGAAGGGGATTTATCATTTACTTGTGTAGATGGATAGAGGTGGAGGACAACACACATTTCTGCGCCTAGGCTAAGAGCTTGCACCGGTAAGGGGGCTAATCTTAGTTTTAGGCTTTTAGCCCATTGTGAGATGAGAATTTTTGTTTTTATATAGATTATCAACGTTTGAATTTGAGTTTATGTTGGACTTATTAGAGAGATAGAGTTTCACTCTTTGTTAAGTTTTGATTAAGCAAAAATAATTTCGTTTAAAAAAATGATAATTATAAGTTTGAATTTAAGTTGGACTTGTTAGAGAGATAGAGTTTCGCCTTTATTAAGTTTGAACTAAACAAAAATAATTATCATTTTATTTAAATATTGTGCTGACATGTAAAATTGTAAGAGTTTCAAAAGTTTCGGTTTTATATATAGTTAGTCACTAACCCGTTCTATGCACGAGAATCTACATATTTGTGAGGTAGACTAAAATAATTTTGTAAAATCTTAAATTGATTAAGAAACTACACTATTGCATGATTTGCTCTTGTTTGACTTCAATTTGTGTTACAATTTGATGAATGAGTCATTGCTTGAACGTGCAATAGCTTACAAAAAACTTGTCAAACAATTTCAAATACTGTAAAAAAAATAACTCAAAAATTTAGATACTAATTAAACTTCTAAAAGACCAAAAAATATTAAAGAATTAGATGATTCACTGCTTAGAAATTATTGAAACAAAACAAAATATATATGACTAAACAATAGAGAAATACAAAAGAAAGATAGGTTACATTCAAAAGAATAATTTCAATTATTGCAAGCTTTTTTATCTTGTAAAAAACGGCTAAAAGAATTTGGTGGTTTATATATGAAAATTAATTTTTAAAGAAGTTGCAGTAGAATTCTTCTATTATCGAAAGAAGTTGAACTTTATCAACAGTTGATGATTTTTATATTTATCCAAATAAAGCCACGTTTAGGATAATCTTAATATAGGATTTATTCAATTTTTTTTATTTTTTTTATTATCAACATTTAAGTTTGAGTTTAAGTTAGACTTGTTATAGAGATAGAATTTCACTTCTTATTAAGTTTGGACTAAACAAAATTTTGTTTTAAAAAAATGATTGTGGGGGCTAGGGCCCAAAATAATGTATTGGGTCTTGGGCCTTGTCCGAGGACACTAACAAGTCCGAGGAGAGAAACACGACTTAGATGATCTAAGTTACAAGCTTCATCAGTGGGAGACAAAAGGAAGAAGGTCTGAGGAAGAACTCCTCCTTGGACATGGCAAATCCAAACCAAGTTTATACTCAAGCAGTTGAAGTATATCCCATGAACACGTGAGAGGGAAGAAAACTCAAAATATCTAAGGAAAAACTATCACCACCACATTAAATGCACTGCAGCTACTTTTCTGGCCGCATTAATGTGGAGAAGACTCCTGAATAGTGCTGCCTTAGCTGCTGCAACTCACAGAGGACTGAAAGAGGTGTCTGATGGGATGGGTACTCAAGTAGGGATCCAAGTGATCAACAAGTGTAATTTCCAAATGATCAGGAAGAGCCTATTTAATGTGGAAAAGCCCCCATGAAGAGGGGGCAGAAGAAAGAAGGATAGAATACGAGAGTATGTTAAAGAACCCTAATGTGGTGATCTGTATTTATAAGTTAAATTCTAGTCTCCTCAGGCGAAAGATTCTTTGATCATAATAGCTTTTATTCGTGTCTGATTGTTTCTTAACCCCATGCAAGCTGTTGCTCAACTCATCTAAACCTAGTTTTTTGACCCACACTCTACAAAATTCATTGTATTAGGTTTTTTGGACCAGGATTCCATACAGTTCGGCCTTGGGCTCCAAACTTTGTCCCTACAATGATAATGATGAGTTTGAATTTAAGTTAGACTTGTTAGAGAGATAGAGTTTCACTCCTTGTTAAGTTTGGACTAAACAAAAATAATTTTATTTAAATAAAATTATCATTTTATTTACATATTGTGCTAGCGTGAAAAATTGTGGGAGTTTCAGAGGTTTCGGTTATAATAATAATAAATAGCTCAAAATAAAATTGAAAACTTGAGCTTAGTGATTGAAGGAATATGGGAGTTGTAGCCGTTCAAATCTCTAAATAGAGAGTGGTACTATTTTGTAGGTGATATTTTAGTAGGAGTTGGAGATATATATTTACTAGATTATCATTTAATTTTGTTTCTACCTAAATAGTAGTATTAGCCTCTGAAAAGTCCATTCCAAATAAGGAAAGACTCTTAAATAGTAGTATTAACCTATGCACATGTTCAAAGTTTTTTTTTTTCTAAATTAAAAAAATATTTTTATTTCTATATTGCATGAACTGATCTTTCTTTGTATTTCTATATTAAAAAAGCCAATTTGAAATATACTCCAATTCCAGTGTTAAAGGGTATTTCAAATTTAAACACCTCAAGAGAGTTAAGCAAAATATTTTTCAAAACTATAAAATTGTGTAAAATAAAGACAAACATACAAACATGTGAGGAAGAAAGTATAAAATATATTGAGTATTAAGAAAATTACATCTGCTTATACCTCAAAGAAAAACATGAGGAGGGAAAGAGAAGACATTTATTTATATTTTGTTTTGGCAACTCTATATAATGATAAATTGTAGTATTAGCAAAAATGCATACTTTCTTATAAATATCTACTTATAATATTTTCAATTTTATAAATTAACCTTAAAAAGAAAAACTGTAGTTTTATTAAAAAGATGGAGAAGAAGGTCCGACCCCTATGGTGGGGGGAAGGGCTTGGCCACTCTGGTAGGTGGTGCAGTTTCATTATTATTTCTTTCTGTTTTCCTTTTCTTTTATTAATTTTATGTGGGTTAGTTGATTTTAATTCTTTTTTGATTTGATCTATCTTTTTTGGTTAACATTAAATATTTCCATTAATTTATTTATGATGTCTTGTTCAAAATCTAATTTACTGATTTGTTTAACAATTTTAAGCCTAGGTTCCCACTCCATGTGTGTGTATTAGTCTCTGTTAAAAATTTATAATAAAAAAAAAAGGGGGTGCTTCTGTGCGAAGTGGGTTTTATGGGCTCGAAATTGTTGCTCTCAAGTGTTTTGAGCAATAGAGGCTCCCACGCTCAGAAGTTTTGGGCTTGGGTCACATGACATGTCCTCTCATAACCACATCCTTCCACGACCCTTTTGGGTTCCATTTTCTTATGCATTATATTTACCAACGTCATGGAAAGCATTATTTAAAGGAAAAAAAAAATTATAATGATTATCTTTTTAGACTTTTAAATTGAAAAATATCCTTTTAGTTATTTGAAAGAGAAAAAAAAAATGAGATTATAAGAGTGCAATAATATCGATTTCATCTATTATACATATTTTAGCCTAGATATCAGTTTTATCAATTGAAATTTCGATAATTTACAAGACATATTAAATAAATAAAACATTAAAACAACAAATATTGCTGTAAATCTGGATGAAGATCTTAGACACTTAGGGGCTGTTTGGTAAGAGTATTTAAATATAATTTTTGTTTTGCAATCTATAAGATGGTGGGTGCCACACTTGAATTTATTGTTTGGCTAATATTTTCTAAATATAGTTTTCAAAAAACTGTATCATATTTTCTTTATTTAAAATAGAATTTTGAAAACGGCTTAAGGGTGTTTTTAGGATACAGAAAATATTTTTAATTATATAGTTGTAAATAAATTGAAAACAGTAGACCCTACATATTTGTCCAAACTTTTTTATCTCTTAAATTTAGGAGTTTATCTTTATCACAAAAAGAATTCTCACATTTCAAATTTCAAACTTATCATTGAAAATAAAATAAAAAACATGATGAGATCTATTCCCTTATCATTATCCACACACACACACACACACACACACACACACACAAAGTAATCTATAGATTCTACACATTACTTTTTGTAAATACATTTTTTTTTAAATCTCAAAAATAGAAATGGTCTCCCAAACAATTAATTTTGTTTTTAGTATTTTGAAAATTGTTCTTAAAAGTGGGACCCAAACATGTAAAATATAAAAATTATTATTTGAAAACTAGTTTCAAGTTCAATTTTTTGAAAATTGTTTTTATACTGTTTTGAAAATAAAAACAAAAATTCTCTTACCAATCTGACCCTTAATATTTCTTATACTCAAATTCAATTCTCAAGTTTCTGTCCTATAGTCACTATCATGCTATAGTAAAGCTTACAACAGTTTTACAGTATTTTTAAATTATCCTATCATCTCATACATGGGAATGTGACAAATGATAAACTAATTTGAGAGTATTGCAAAATTTTTGTTAAGTCCCCAAGACTCATCATGTGAAATGTTGTGGGAAATCTTAGGCCTTGATCTTATTGTGTAATTTGGAAATATGATTAATATTTCCAATATTTATCATCGGATCTCAATATCTATTTTTAGACATATATAGTTATCCCTTTAACAAATAGAAGATCCCTTCCCCTAAGAAACTTGTGTTATTACCATATTATAGTTTTTTTTTTTTTTTTTTTTTTTAACATATAAGCTATTTTATACATATTAGGGACGTCTCATTCATAACATCCCATAAAAGATATGGAATTACAAAAGCAGAGGATCCTCATATGCAATCTTTGATTCAGTTTGTTATCCTCCTCAAATTGATATTCTATCCACCATACCCAACTTGACAATCTAGTTGATCATCGAGGCAGTAGTTGTTGTTTGTATCAGACTTTTAAAAATTTTTCTAGTGAAAATTTAGGGTTTAATTAGAAGTAAAATGCATTTTAAGGGGGCTACCAAAACAAAAAAAAGAATCAGTTAACTATGTTATTTTTTCCTTTGAATCAATTTTCATTTTTTATGGGGATATGTATAATAGGTGCATCTCCCGTAACACACAACTTAACTTTGAAGTGAGAATGAACTTGTTAAGACTTTCTTTCCTTCTCCTTTGTTTGTGTGTTTATTTCTCAAAAAAAAAAAAAAAAAACAAAAACAAAAACAAAAACAAAATAAAACAAACACACACACATATATATATATATATATATATATAATTAGAGAAAATATATTATTTGCTTTAGATATAAGATAAACATATCTTTACCTTGTGAAATATGGACTTGTCATATGATTTCCCACTAGTGAAAGATATGACATGATATGAGTGTGACTAATAAAATATTCACCAATAATTATCCACGAAGAAACTAGAAAGATGTGTGAACGGAACATGGCAGTTCTTTTGTTTTTTTTGTTTTTGAAAGGAAACATAATAGCTAATTATTTCGATTTGAATTCGAATACGTAAGTAGGACATCTATTTTGACATTATTTGTGAGAGCATGTCATTGCATAAATGTAAACGTTTATTTCAAACATTGGTTAAGTTCCTATAGGAAATTAAAATTTAGGGGGCAAGATTTTTCTTATACATTTTATCGCAAACAACATCTATCTGATTATCTCGTAATTAAAGTCTGAAAAGAAATCATAGAACATTCGATTCATGATGACTCGTTTTTTATGATTAAATAAAAATATCAATCGATTTTTAATGTAAATAAGATTTGAAACTCCAAATATTTTATTCCGCGAATACCCAGTTGAACTTACCGAGCAAAAGGAAAAAGGAAAGAAAAATAACTTTGTACTGTATATTTCATGTCCAATAATAAATCATGAGTAAAGGAAACAGATAACGTTGTCATTTGGAACATGCATCACTCTTCAATGCGAAATGACTTGTCCTAAAGTTGAGCATGTTCAGAAATGCAAATGCACATGGCGACATGCCATGAAAGCTGAAAACTCATGGGTGAAAACCATGAGAAAAAATCAACAAGACAACAACAGAATGCATAGGGAAACGTGATTTTGCAGAACTATTTTTTCCCAAGTAAAAATCTCTCTCTATTTTTGGGAGTACATAATATAAATGTTAGTATAGTAACCCTTGCCATATTCAGCTTATTTCCTTTGAATACACAACTCCTTATATTTCTCAAAAGGTTTTTGGTAGCTTCTTGAAATGGGAAATTGATTTTGAGAGTTAAGTCGCATTTGGTAGATTTGTCATGAAAGGTAAAGATAATATAGAAGGGTAGGCAGTGAACAAAAATGCCATCACATAGATAGAAGAGAATCGAGTGCTCTGGCTTTATTTTAGAGAGGGGTCCCATAGACCCCATGAGTGCATGTAGTTTCTCTATAATCTCTCTCTCTCCTAAGCTAACGGTCAAATTTTTTTTTTCTTGGCAGAGACTGGAGATAGATATAAAGCTAACTCCTTTTCAAGCATCCTGAGCACAAGTAAGGTATGTTTCCAATACAAGATATAATGATAGCTCAACAGACCCCATCATCATAGTAAACAAACATCACAATATGTGTGTTACTTATAACGACAATTATAACTTTTAAACAAAAAAAAAAAAAAAAAAAAAAAAAGAAAAGAAAAAGAGAAGGATAAAAAATAAAGGGTACTTTCAATTTTTTTTGCTTTGCTTTGCTGTGTTGAGGAACCTTATTCATTAATTATCAACCTCTCTCTGTCTCTGACAAGGAAGAGTGAGCCTTGACATATTCAAAGGTTGGTTTTATATGTTTGTGGAGGTGATGAATGAGATTCCCAAAAAGAAAAAACAAAGCTATAAAGAGAGAGAGAGAGAGATTCTCATTATCTGAGAGTAAAAGGTTGGAGATCACATGTAGAATACCAGAACAACTTTAAGTTGAATGGAAGAAAAGATAAAGAAACTATCTCCACAAGTCAAGGTGCTCACAATTTGCCCTCAAAAGGGGGGGAAGCACAAATACACGATCCCCCATATCTATATCATCTACTTATTCCTTTTCTTAAACTAATTCTAATGTCCTAAATCATGGCAACATGCATTCCATAAGCACTGGCCATCTTTCATTTTTTAAACAATTAAGTACTTAGATTTAAAATTTATGATGTCCGTGACATGATGACGATAATTAATGATGATTTTACATGCAGATACGATTTGAATGCAACTTCTGTACGTATTTCATGATAAGAGATTTTATGAGTTGAGTTAGCTGATGTATATCCGTCTTTTGAAACACAAAAGCAATCAAAATGTAATATATGAGAGTTGTGAGTTGTTAGTCTTGTGACCACCCCCTTTTGTTTTTTGTTTTCTCTTTTCCAACTTTTGGCTACTTTTTTTATGTGTGTTTTCTTTTAGATTTCGGTGGTGGTTAAACGAAAGTATGGTAGATGCGGTTTGGGTTGATGTGAGCAATAATAGAGGTAGAGTGAAAGAGAAAGATGAAGAAAGATGAATGGGGAATCCATCTAGAGCTACTTTTCATCTACTCTCTCATTCTTCAGAGGGTTCCCCCCTCCCCTCTTTTCTGATCAGTCTTTGTCAGCAAGTTTCACGAGAAGCTTAGCATTTATTTATTTAGTCTCTATTTCTTAGCTAACTCCATCTGACTTTTCTTTTAATTTATTTCTATTCCACAATTAATTAGACAATAAGTTGTAGAACAAACTAGAGTTTTCAATTTATGGAAAAAAATTATTTGTCCAATTCTACAAGTTGGGAATCTTTGTGGATATTATCTTAATTAATTAATTTATTGTCTAATTAATTGTCTTCGTAATTATTTGAAGCACTCGTGACAAAAAACCAAATCAGTCACCTCTTTTGCTTAAAGCTTTTGCATATCTAATTATCTAATACTTGTGGACTAATCTTTGTAACGTCGAGGACACAAAAAAATGGGCCAGCTTGTCATGTTGATGCCTTTGTAACATAGTTTTCTGACACGCCATTGTACGGCCTGCCTCATGCGGCATATTATCCTATTCCTATACCATACGTATTAATTAATGCCATTATCCTACCCCATGTGGGTGTTTCATAATTAAGACAAAAACCCCTATTCATTATTTGACATGTTTGATAATTATAAAGGCTAATGTCCACTTAACTCCTGCATATAAATCAAGATTTGCAGTATCAACCCAACGACTTATAAAAACTGGGTTCAAGTTAATTTAACCGATAAAGTCTAATCAATCGTAATAAAACGGACGTCATAAGTTTGAAATATATATATATAAACCTCGGTTGGCTGGTTAATTAACAATTAACGATGGAGTATTTTGTATACTAATCAAACGGCTATTCTATTTGTCTTTGTTGTCTCCTTAAATGAAGCTAATTTGTCTAATCTTGCACAGGTAACAACATATGAAATGTTTTAAAAAATAAAATCAAAGACTGTGAATTTGGTTTAATTTAAAAAGATTGCATTGAAAACATCAAATCCATATCTGAATTCTGCACTTTGGGCTAAAAATGTATAAATTAAGTTGGCATCTACTTGTCTTAGTGCTTCACCTTAGATAATAATTAAAATAAGTGTAATCTCTCTATGCATGTGTAGTGGGAATTCAGGTTCGTCCCCATTGTCTCGTGAAGATGATAATATCAAAGTAAACTTGAGCGTAGGGCATGGGCAAGAAAATGGCAAGTAGGACTAAGTGACAGCTAGCCTGCAGCATCGATTTTGAAAATCACTTTAGGTTACAAGACACTTACCAAATTGTCCATATTCACATATATCTTTGCACATGCCACATGCATTTGTTATTTGCTCATGCTTTGTACGTACCCTTTTTTTTTGTTTCCTTGCCTTGGTTTGTTGTTAAGATCTATCATCTATCTATGTGATCAGATTTGAGGGGTGAAGAGAATAGTGAGAGGCACAGAGCCATAGCTAAAAAGCATCACCCATTACAAGAAAAAAACTCTATTGCAACGAAATTTTTAATATTAACTATCTTATATCCAAAATTCTAGTAGTGCATCCATATATAGAGTTTAAAATATATATATTTATATATATATATATATATATTATTTTTTTTTTTTTACATGTTACTCCTATATACAATTCTAAAGTTTCATTTTACATTTTTTTTTTCTGAGTTGTACCTTATCTTTTCATTTATTGTATTGTATGGTGAGAGAATCCTAAATTAAAATGTTAAATTCAAAAAAAAAAAAAAAAGCTGAGAGACCAACCAGATTTTTTTTTTTTTTTTTAAGATTAGGACCAAACAGGTATATATATATAATTGTACATCACTCTCAGCTTAAATATATGGCAAACTGATACACAACCAACCACTCTGGCAGACTCCGAATGCATTCCAGTCTTGCAGAGCAATTGAATGCCCATCCACTGGTTTGAGAAAATCAATTTCAAAGCTGGCAATAATTGTCATTGAGATTGAATTGGCATGTCAAGGTCAGATTTGGACCATTGGTCAAGGTCAAATAGAGTTACTATTTCAATAGCAAGATATTAGGACTTATATGTGAAATTCCTATTTTGAAAAAAAAAAAAAAAAAAAAAAAAAAAGATTAGCACATTATTGAAATCTGTCTAATAATTTTTTTTTTTTTTTTTTTTTTTTTGAGATAGGATATTGAAATCTATGATGCCATTAAACATAAAACTCTTAACAAATTTATCTTATGAATTGAAAAATAGATGTAGAGATAGGACATTTGATTTGAACATAAGATCACATTAAGCTACAAAATTCTTGATAAATTTATCTAATGGGTAATGAATTGAAAAATGAAAAAATCATTTCTACCAAAATATACTTAAATAGTTTTTCATTTTGGTTCTAGTTTAAATGTTTTTGCCACAAAATTCAGTTGCAACCAAATGAAACCAAATCTTTAAAGAAGTAGATAAACCCTATTCTCAATTATTTTCACCTTTATCGAAGAAAAGGTGTACATGAACTTGAAGTATTGAACCTTTAAATTGTACTAATATCTGCTCTGCATAAGCCATGTGCTTATCTACGGAACTTTTATAGGAATGTATGTGTGTATTTATAGTACTGGCCGGCAATCTGATTCAATTCTAATTACCAAGCAAAAATGAATTCATTATAATGACATTTGAACCTAATTAAGATGACATTAAGCCACAGAATTCTTGATAAATTTATTTAATGAGTAACAAATTGAAAAATGAAAAAACTCATTTCTACCAAAATATACTTAATAGTTTTTCATTTTGGTTCAAATTTAAATGTTTTTTGACACAAAATTAGCAACAGATTAAACCCAAATCTTTAGAGAAGTGGATAAATATTATTCTTAATTATCTTCACCTTTATCTAAGTAAGGTGTACATGAACTCTTTTCCTTTTTTTTTTTTTTTTTTTTTTTTTGAGAAGTTGTTCATGAACTTGAACATTCAATTGTACTAATATTTGTTCTGGATATATCACGTGTTATCTACGGAACTTTCATAAGAAAGAAAGTATTTATAGTACTGGCAATCTAATACAATTTCTAATTATCAAGCAAAAATGAATTTATCATAATGACATTTATAACCGCACGGAAAAATGAGTTCAATTTTTGGTTTAAGAAACCAAGAATTTCATACAACTTTTACAATCTGGGGCAAGGAACATTGAATCCTGACGTTACTCATTATCAAAGCTTTTTCTTTTTTGCTAAGCATTCATGTTCTTGGGAACTTCACTGATTTATTGTAACCTGCAGGATAGGTTTTATATGAGAAAAATTAATTCATCTCGTATTGGCTTTTACGGAGATGCCTCTCTTTTTTTAGCCTTTAGGTGGTAGTAGTAGTAGACTAGTAGTACTAGTACACTCTATCATTATGGAATTTAACGCCGTAAACAATTAAAGCACATTAATTAAGCTTTGGCTACTACTTATTCGTTTTTTTTTTTTTTAGTTTCCATGCAAATTAGCTATTTTTTATATATATATTGAGGAAATAATTAATGTGGACCATCCAAATTCATGCAATATCATTTTTTCTACACTTAGGGTGTATTTATAGCAAATCTATATGTATAGATATGGGCTTAATTTCATGAATAAGTTGTAACCAAGATTTTTCTTTTTCTAAATATAAAAAAGTCGTGTAAACCAGCCATTGAGTAAAAACGACAAAGTCATTAGGTGAGAGAGATTAACGTAAAATTTTCAGCACATGTGAACCATATATTATATAAACTCTATTTTTTATATATATAAATAGCACATATAAAATAAAGCATTGGAGATATCTACAAGCTCCATATATAGATTTTGCCACGTGTAAGGATTAAGGAACAGTCCAAAAAATCACAACCAACGTTTCCCATGCGGAGTCGCATGAGTTAACCTGTCCTCACTGCTACCTTTAAAATTAAAATTATAAAAAAAAATAAAAAAATTATAAAAAGTAAGAAACTGCCAAAGGACCAAATCCCGACCCTCCCACCCACAACGGCCACTAGCCCTTTTTTCTCAGACAGCCTCGAAAAGTGTGGGTCCCACTTCCAGTCCACGCTGTCACCTCCCACGTGGCCCCCATATAATTTTTTTTTATAAAATTTACAATAAAGTAATGTTAGTAACGTTTCCTCCAAACCTTTTTTTTTTTACTTCTTATTTATGATACATCTTGAAAATCTTAGAAGCGGATAGCGTGTTGGATTGAACGTGAATAGACTAATGAATTCATCATCTGAGTATCTTGTAGGGTCCACAAAACTTACCTTAATTGTTCCCTATCTTAATGTTAACAAAATAGTGTTTCATCAAACTTTTTTTACTCCTTATTTATGATACATCCCGAAAATCCTATAAATCGATTGTGCATTGGATTGAACATGAACAGACTAATAAACTTACCACCCGAGTATCTCGTGGGATCTACAAAGCTTACCTTAGTTGTGCCCTAACTTATTGTTAGCATTTTTTTTTTTTTTTTTTTTGGGGGTATTTATTCACTATTGAGTATTCACACCAATTATGGGACCCATTAAAAACAATCTGGACCCCACATGTGTACCCAAATTTGGGTCCACGCTCACCACGTTGTTCTGTACAGGAATCAGGGACGACTGAGCAGAAAAAGATAAAAGAGAATTGAGTAAAGGGTGGGTGCGTCGGAGTGTAGCTATGTCCACGTGGCACTACATGGCAGGCTCAGTTCGGCAAATGATACGTGGCAGATGCCCAGTTTGTCAGTTATTTAATCCCACGCTTCAGTCTTTAGTCTAATCTTTACCTCTTTCTTTGTAAATTTTTTTTTCTTAAAAAAAAAAAAAAAATTAACCAAGGCTACGATAAACTCGAGCCTATATTCCGGAAATACCCCTAGTATATCGCTGGAATTAAGGGACTGACCGGATCTTTGTTGGTTACGAAATTGGAGCCAAGTAGGAAGAAGGGCTTTTCTGGTAACCGAATCCTAAAATAAACAAAACCAAAACCAACACACAAATCTCTCTCTATCTCTCTCTCTCTCTTCTTTTACTTTTACTTTGTTATTGTTATTATTCCATCTAAAAAAGTGGGTTTATTTTTTATTTATTAAAATTTAATTGTAAACCAAACCAAACCCTAAATAAACCCCACCATACAGGCTTGCCACCTCTATTGCATGCCCTTTTGTTCATTAGCTCGTCCTTGTCGTTGCCTCTCATATCAATACTATATCTTCCCCCCTTCTAAAAAGCCTAAAGATAAGAAAACCCATTCAACAACAAAAACCCAACACACAACTAAACGCATACAAATAGCTAGAGATAGAGCCAGACTCATAGAATACACAAACAAAAATCAAAAACACAAAACAAAACTCTCCCATATATATCATCTATCTTCATGGCTGTCGAGGCTCGGCATCTCAATCTCTTCCCTTCTCAACTCATAGGAAACAGGTACACATATCTCTCTCTCTCTCTCTCTCTCTATTGTGTGTTTGTTTTGGCAAAACTAATGGGAAAGCGATGAACTTTGCAGGGAAATGATGAACCCCATTGAAGCAAACGCAAACATGTACAACAACAACCAGATGGGATACACATACACAGTTCCATTATCAGGAACAACAACAGAGACTATGTTGCCAGCTGCATACAATTCTTTGATGAACGATTCGATTCCTCAAAAGGCAGCGATAAAATCAGAGAGCGGTCTCACCTATAACATCCCTATTCCCATCTCGAGAAAGCGCTCAAGAGACTCCATGATCAACCCCAGCTTGAGCTTCCTCTCTCATCACCAAACCACTCCTCAGCCACAAAAGAATTGCGGGTCCTTCTCTTTTCTCGGTGAAGACATTTCCTTTCAGATCCAACAACACCAATTCGATATCGACCGTCTCATTTCTCAACATGTACGTATTCACAAGAACATACATATACACATGTTTTATTCAATATCCAATACAAAGTCTTTACCTTTTGATTAAAGGGTCACTGAAAGTTTTGGTTTTTGGGTGTGTTTTTTTTCAGATGGAGAAGGTGAGGATGGAGATAGAAGAAAAGAGAAAAAGACAAGCTCGGAGGATTGTTGAAGCAATAGAAGTGGGGATGATGAAGAGGCTAAAGGCTAAAGAGGAAGAGATAGAGAAAATTGGTAAAATGAACTGGGCTTTAGAAGAGAGAGTGAAATCGTTGTGCATAGAGAATCAAATTTGGCGTGACTTAGCCCAAACCAACGAGGCCACAGCCAATGCTTTGAGATCAAACTTAGAACAAGTCTTGGCAGCGCAGGTTAAGGAAGAACGCACCCACGGCGCAGCATTAGACGAAGCAGCACTACTCATGGACGATGCACAGTCGTGCTGTGGAAGCAGCGGCGAAGAAGAAGATCATCATCATAGAGACGTTGTTGTTGTTGAAGGAGGGAGGCGCACGTTAGCATGTGGGGTGGCGCAGGATAAGGAGGATGATGGTAATGGTAATGGTAATTATTATAATGAAAATTACAAGACTAGTAGTGAATGTGGGAACAATAGGTGGTGCAGGAACTGTGGCAAACAAGAGTCGTGTGTACTGCTTTTGCCCTGTAGACACCTCTGTCTATGTACTGTTTGTGGGTCTACGCTTCACATTTGCCCCATCTGTAAATCCCCCAAGAACGCCAGTGTCCATGTTAACATGTCTTGAAAATTTTACATATACCCAATTCACCATAAATCCCAATTTTTCTTTTTCTTAATTTGTCTTTCTTTTCTTTTCTTTTTCTCTTTCTTTTTTCATTCTGTATGTATTGCTCTCTCTCTCTTTTAAGGTACATTAAATTTGGAAATCTTCTAGCATTGTAGTTGAAATTAAAAGGCCTCCAAAAATCAAGAAAACCAAGTTGTAAATTTGAGCCCATTTTTTAAGGCTAATTTTGTTTGATCCCGTTGAAAAAAAAAAATTTACATACCAATTCACCACATATCCCAATTTTTCTTTTTGTATGTATTTCTCTATTTTGGTACATTAAATTTGGAAATCTTCTAGCACTGTAGTTCTTCAAAATCAAGAAGCCAAGTTGTAAAAGATTTGAGGCCATTTTTTAGGCTAATTTTGTTTGATCCCTTACCTAGTTTTGTTGATAGACATTACTAGGTTTGTTTTACTTTTAACTTTTAGTTTTAAAAACTTTTGAAAGGCCGTGGATAATGCAAGCAAGCGTATCATCACAAAACTCTTTGCTCAAGGTAGTTCGGGAGTTAAGGCCAAAAAAAAAAAAAGTTGGGGTCAAGACTGAAGACTCGAAAGAAGTGAAGAGGATGGGAAAGAAAGGATCATATTCATGGATGATGTTGATATAATGTGGGTCCCAAATGTGGGACCCAAGGCCAATCTACCTGACAGCTAGTACATTGTAATGTGTAGTACAATAACAACAACAACAATAATAATAGTATATTATTATATAGACCAACAACTACTGCTACTACTATTACTAGTCCTAGTACAAGTACTAAGGGTAAGGGGGGAGTGGGGTTTGGGTCGGAGCGTGTACGCCACGCTCCATTAAGTAAAAGCGTGGGGTCAACGAGATGGGGAAATCTGAAAAAGACAGGTGTGAGGCAAAAGCTGACACGTAGGACGCGCGCAATTGTCGCTGTTGTTGCTCTCTGAGCAATAGTTGTACTATATGGCATTGGTATTGGTTTTGGAATTTTGGTATCAGAGCCATATAGCCCCAAGTGGGCAACGCAATGCTCTCTCAGCTTTTTTTTTTTTTTTAAGACCCAAAAGAAAAAAAAACAAAGATGAAACCGACACCACAATGGGTGGTTGGAATAGTCCTCCCAACAACAAAACAAAAATTTAAACGTTAAATTATTGGTTGCTACTATTAAAAAAATTGAAACAAAAAGTAACAATTTTTTCCCACAATGTACGAAGAACTATAAATAAAAAAATAAAATAAAATAAAAAGTGTATGCATCTTGATATAGTTGCGTATTATAGACGACGACGTTATCATTTCTTTTTGAAAAATATCATCGAGTTAAAATATTATAATTTCTTGTCACTTTCAAATAGGGACTAGAGAAGTAGTACCCACGAGAATAGTAATGATTTTTTTGTTTTTAAATAGTTTTAATTTATAGTGTTTTTCATTCACTTTTTATTATAACTCTTTATTATTTGACAAAAATACATTGAATTTTAAATTTTTTATTTATAAACATAAAAAATTTTACTAACTTTTTTTTTTTTTTTTTAGAGTTTTTAACTTATCATGTCTGCTCCTGAAAATAATTCTTTATTATTAGATTGAGATACCAATCAGTTTTTTGTGTAGACGGCGATTGAAACCCAAATCTTTTACTCATTCATGAAAAATTTTACCAATTGAATTAATTCAAACCTATGAAAATTTTACTAAAAACTATAATAATTTGTTTAATTTATTTATGATATGGGTGTTAAAAGTTAAAAATAATAATAATAATTTATGGGGTACAGCTAAAGTTGGGGGTGGTGATGGTACAAACTACTATGTTTGGGAGAAAAAGCAAACGAAGAAAACGATGATGAGGATTGTGCTTTGTTGCAGTGATAAATAATGGTCATATGGGGGGGTCTTAAATGGTGGGTACGTGTGTGTTTTGACTGGTGATTAGTTATTACTGCTGATGTAAATAAATGTTGGCGGTTAGGATTTTCTTTTGGCACGGTTGAATAGGTTGGCGATGATGATAAATATACATATATATTTACTTTTTTGTCAGTCTGTTTATTTGTCTATGTACTAAATGGTCCACCTAATAAACAGGAAAAAAGTAAAAGATTTTTTTTTTTTGAAGTGGTCCAAAGTTTGAGGAATTTATGGGGGTGTTTTGGTTTTTACAAGTGATTGCCACGTGATTTGTGGTTGTCATGTCCTTTTACTAGAGGTGGAAAAAGTTTTTGCCGTATGTGTTTTGGTTACAATGAGTGACTTTGGATAAGAAAACATTGTTTTCCATTGATTTGCATGTTGGTTGTAATTTAAACTTATAGATTTTTTTTATACTTATTTTTCATCATTTAGGCTTTCTTCTTCTTTTTTTTGAATAATTATTTCCACTTTGTTAATACATTTTTAGATTTTAAAATGAGCTTTGATTATTTTAAGGAAACATAAAAGTTCACAAAATGATTTAATTAACTATATAATATAGTTACTAATGAATTATTATTATACTTACAAAATGATTTAATTGTAACTTGAAAAATACATCTACTAATGCATTATGATACCCTTTTTCTATATTTTCTTTAATCTATCATTTATTCGAAATATTATATTAAAGAATACAAATAAAAAAGAAACATTTGGATCATTTCTTAATTATCATATAAAGGTCAAAAGCTCAATAAACTTATGGAAATCTCTTTTCTCTTCTCTACATTCTAGAAACAAAAATAAGAAAATGTTACAACATTTCTTTAATTATCTTCCCTTCTTTCTCTCTTATCTACAATCACAAAATGGAAACTTCCCTTCCCTCTCCTTTTTCTTTCCTTTCCCCTTTACGCCTTTGTTTTTTTCCTTCCCAAAAAGTCAATAGATAAATAAGAGTAATATTGTGCATTCATTGACCTTTTTATGGGAATTGGAAAAATTTGCCACTTACGTAGAGTTCTTAACCTATGCGGAGATATGAAAACAAAAAAGCAAAATCAATACGAGATTTGAAAGAATTATGTAACTCATATTCAAAAATGCTATATATATATATATATATATATGGGTTATGTTAAGTGGCACAGTAAGGTGGGGTTAACACACCACTGTATGTCATAATCTTTGTAAGTCACCCGGTTTTATGTTAATATTTTGTCAGCTTTATAGATTTCAGAATTAGCATTATACAATTTTTCTAATTTATCTAATTTTTTTAATTAAGTGAGACTTACATTATTTTAACCTTAATAAGCACCGTGCTCGTTGACATTTGCATATATGTATTAGTAAATTTTGCACGTATCCATCCAAAAAAAAAGTCTGTAGAATACTAGTATTTTAGGCAAGTTAGGTTTATTATTAGTTAGGAGTATTACTTAAAAAAAGTTATAGTATTTAATAATAAAAAAAACAAAAAATTTATATATCTAGTAGGAATGATGCTACCTTTTAACGAATAATCTTTTCTAACATTTTTGTGGTGTATAAGATGTTTGTGTCTTTAACTAGATGGTATCTTCCCCACTTTTCTTCGTTTGTCCCAACTCTAAACTTTAATTTTTTTATTAAAAAATAAAATACAAGAACTAACCCATTTACTTTCTTTTGGCTTTACTTGGTCACAAATCACAATCAAATAGTACTACTATTTTTTTAGACTTATCTCACAAAGAAAAGAAAAAAAAATCAAAAGGCGGAGATAATTGCCGTCAATATAGGAATCAAAGACCATGCTTTTTTTTCCTTTTTTTATTTTTTTCCCATTGACATTTTCCAATGAGTTGTACAAATCACCTTGGAATAAACTCCACCATAAAATTAGGTCTCACATTTATTTTGGGTCTATTATTGTTTGTTTGTACCACTCAATATCAAATGCTCAATAGTCTTTGCCGCATTTTGGAAGATGCCTAGATTGTTTAGCAATCGCATTCAAACTCTCAATTTAATGAGTATTTTGAGAATCAAAAAAACTTAAATAATAAATTCAATTCGAATTATTTTTTGTTGTTCCAACTAATAGGCCAATTTTAGAACAATATGTCTGATCTGACCCCCAAAAAAAAAAAGCAAAGGGTCCCACACATAAACAGGTACAAACGCCAAAGTTAGCATTTAATGAGAAAGAGTAATAAACAAAGACAACACAAAAATAATGGGAGATTTTGTTTTTTTGGGATGGGATCTTTGACCCCACAAACCATTTGTGGGACCCTCAGCAAGATCAGGACCATCTGTCCCTTTATGACCGGCATACCCTCTGGCCTCTATAACACGTGAATCTGATTCCCACTCCTTTTTTTTCCTTTTTCCTTATTATCATCATTATCTACTTAGTTAATTATTCCACAATTTAATTAATTAATTGGCTACTACTATAGACTATACACATAAGATTAAATTATTGCTATCCTAGATTAGACATTTTGTATTTGACTAGTTTTTGTGTGACAATGATGTATATGTTTATCAAACTATTTGAATTAAATGGTTGGTTTATTTTATTTTATTTTATTAATTTTTTTGTTTTTTGGTTTAAATGGACTTGCCAACTATAGACTACTTGTTGCCTAGGAATCTAATCAAAAGTTAAAGAACATTTTACCTAAAAAAGAAATGATACCGCTTTTGGTGAGTTTTCAAAATATTTTAATCTATTATTATCTAATTGTGAGACTAATTGTAGCATTGAAACACCATAATGGCCACTAGTGGATATGGACAAGACTTTTGATGGGGAAAGAGTTTTTTATTTTTATTTTTATTTATTTTTGTTACTTTTTTTTTCCTTTCCATTTATTATTAATTTAATAAGTCATGGAAATAGTTGGCCTGTCTTTGAACGCTTTTGCACGTCACTACTTGCCTTCTTGGAAATTATTATTAATTTTATTTATTTATTTATTTTGGATAACTCTTGAATGTCTTCTATTACTTTTAATTTTTATGTTTTCTATTTTTTATATGTGTTTTTTTAAGGTTGTACCAAGCCAGTCTAGTAGGTACGAGATGCTTTTGTGTAACTATATATATATATATATATATTAAAACAGAAATCAAGTTCAAACCTATCATCAAATTAAAGTTATGTATTCGAATTTAGTTTATAAATATTTAAATTTATGATCTTAATTTAACCAAGTTTTCTTTTTGATATAATTCATGAGTAAACATTACAACTAAAACTTTATACCTTTACCTAAATTGATTCTCATCTGTTACCACCATTAGTTATTGTTATGATATTCTTCTCAATAAAAAAAGTTATTGCTATGATAACATTGATGGAGCTACATAAATAGATTATTTCATGGTCAATCTTATATCTATAATATAACATAACAATAAAAAATCATCAACCTCATATTCGGTTAATGTGTGCCCACTATCTATTTTCGGAAACATTTTCTCTGAAATTGAAAAAGCTGTTAATACTTTTTCAATTTCCAAAATTTTTTTTTCCAAAAATGAAAATTATTGTGTGCCCTTAGGACACATATTAGAAAAATCCTATATGAAATACTAAGATAGTAGAAAACTCATCAACCACATAACACAATAAAACTTAGAATCACGATTTTAGGTTTTTTTTAATGTTATTTATAAGTTTTCCACACCACAAACAATATTTAGATTATAATAATCAAATCACTTGTTTACAGGCTTGTTAAAGGTGGGATTCAATTAATAATTCAATGATAATAACATTCTTTGTGATACCTCATATGTCTGTAGTTCAAACCCCACATCTTTCTCCCCTACTATTTACTTATCATAAAAAAAAATAATAATAAATAAAAGAAGAGAATAAGCGAGGTTGTTAAATGTTTTTGCGTAGCTCTTTCTATTCCAAGCCTTATAGAATAGCTTATGAGGGCTTCACTTGATTGCTAAGTAAACAAACAAAACAAGTATTCTTTTTTCTCCCTCTTTCTTTCTTTCTTTCTTTCCTTTTTTTCTAAATGGAACCCCATCACTTCATAAATGTAATTATTCTTTTGTTAGGTAATTAAGAAATCTCATCACATTCCCTTAATTATTTAGCAAATGGATGCATTTAGTCATTTGAAACTTCAAATTTCCTTGTTTTACTTTTACCCTCCATTTGTTTATGTAGAAATCTTTTTTTTTTTTTTAAGTATTTTTTATATTGGAAAACACAGTCAACAAAAAACTTTTTTTCCTAGGGTCAACGAAATACAATCCCAAAAGATCAAAGAATGTTATCCAGAATGTTACATTGATCAGTGAAAACAAACTTCACATCACAAAAAACCTCTCATGATATTAACTTCTCAATCTTCATGCGATACATATAATAGAAAATATCTTCTACCTAAACATTTTTAAGGTGGTAACTGAACACATGAATACACCTATATATATCACCTTATTTTTAGGGTTGCAACCGAACACACGAATATAACTTATATAGATTTTCCAAAAAAATATTTTATATCGAAACAAACAAAGCATAAAATTTAGCAAAATCAATAAGAGTATTAAAATATATTTTCACACACTTTTTTCTCTAATTTCTTAACACATATTCATATGACTTGTCCAAAAAAAAAATAGTATTTATATGTTGTACTTTAATTTTCTTTCTTCTTCCACCAATTGTTCAAACATGCATTTTTCTAAGCATGTTCTAGAGATGGATTAAAAAGTAAATTAATAATTTGAATTCAATGGTTTTGTTGAGTACCAAAAGCTCCTCAGTCATCAGCAACCACCCACCTTCACGCGACTTAGGCATTAATTATTGAACTAAAATTGAAGGTTTCCTACTTCCCATCCCATGTTGATCATCATAAAGTGTTCCTTGTTTTTCTTCTTCTTCTTTTTCTTAGTTAGGTTAAGTTCCTTTCTAATTAAATACATGTTGTTCGTGCTTTATTTATGACATATAACTATGAATTACACGCATTATTTTAGGCGACCCACATTATATAGTACACGGCTTAACCATTAAAATCTATCACCCTTTCTTAGTCCCATCAATTGACTAATTGTTTGATATGACTAGTTCATATGTCTCTCATTGATAAATTTCTTTATTCCAATCAATTTGCTGTATGTATTTCTGATATGTCCCAAAGAATCTTATTGCATTAAATGTTTACGATTTTCTTATTTGGTGAAACTTCAATGCCATTGCCAGTTGGGTTATCAACAAAACATTAGGTCATTATCACACTAGGTCACATCCCCATCCTTTGATCATGGATGATGTCTACAATAAAAAGCAATAATAATAATAAA
This sequence comes from Quercus robur, assembly GCF_932294415.1. Taxonomy (NCBI): domain Eukaryota; kingdom Viridiplantae; phylum Streptophyta; class Magnoliopsida; order Fagales; family Fagaceae; genus Quercus; species Quercus robur. The sequence continues at coordinate 19,408,120 of NC_065537.1, forward strand.
TTCTTTTTAAATAACATTAACAACAATGTTAATTTTTTATTGCTTTTTTTTACCAAAAACAAAAATACCCAGATCAAGAACTTTAATTATCAACTATTTTTAAATTTAAATATTCATTTTTATTGCTTTTATAAAATAAAACAAAACAAAAAACAAAAAATACCCATGAACAAGAACTTTAATTATCACCTATTTTTAAAGTTAAATATTAATATTTTATTGCTTAAAAAAAACCCATAACAAGAACTTTAATTATTACTTCTTTTTAAAGCTAAACTTTTTCTGTAATGACATTGGGAATAATGAAGAAAATAATAAAGTTGAAAATTTTATGGAGATGTCTGAGAAGTGTTTTAAAAGTTGAGACTAGTGATATATCTCTCTCCCCCGGTTGGTTCAACCTTTAGCTTAGGTTGTGCTTAATTAAAACTCAAATTCATTGCGTCAACAGGCGGCTAAGTAAGAAATTATTTGTTAGTTTCTTTTATAAAAAATATTTTAATTTTTTTTTAATTGGTTGTATTATCTTTCACTTCATCATAAACTGCCATACGTTAAGAAATCAGTTTGAACTTTGAACATGGACCCCTCACAATTCAAGGATGATAAAATAATTTTATTATTTTTGCTTAAAAGTCAGTGATTGAAAAGAAAAAAAAAATAGTGATTAAAAGAATCACAATTTTAGTTGCAATATTAATTAAGCGGGTTGGCTGTGGATTACATCGATCAAGCATCATGGGTCGATTAGTGCATACTCATGATGGTGGACCCAAAAAGCTTGTACTGTCATCAAATTTATTCGATAGTGACTGAAAGACATTTGTTAATTTTTTTCTTCAAAGAGATTTTATTCCAATTAAAAAAAGGGGGGGGAAGGAGGGAATTGAATTTAATAAAAATGATATGGTATCTTTGGATATAATTGGGATTGTCAAAGGAGGAGGATTTAACATTTAAGTAGTAATTTTATTTGTCAAAATGGAACAAATCATGAAGGTGTTTTAGTTGAGTGGTGCATTGCACATTGGAATCCCCAAACCAAACTTTTTCAAATGCCTTTACCCAAATCATCAACCAAGGCACACATTTTATTAATGCCAAAGTAAAGCCAACCAACACAAGCACACCCCCATGTCTCCTTCCAAGGAAAGAGATGTGTGAATAAATAAACTAACCTAACTTCATAGCTTTGGTCCCCTTCCAATGGAATCACACATCTATTTCATGTGGGTCATACTCATATGTCATATCATTACCGCCACCTTTAAAAAAATATGACATAAAAATATCCCTAGTAAATATGCGATATCATTATTATTTTTGTTTTTTTATATAAAGAAAATTAAAATTTTAACCTTTGATTTTTTTGCTCTATAATGATTATTTTAAATCATGCATCTCAAGTCAAGCTATCAATTAAATTTTTTTATGTAGGAATGGTTCAAATCTCAAATTTCTGACTTGAGAATGAGAAAATTTACTAGTTGAACTAATTAAAACCTATTTATTTGAAAGATTATAAGAGCATGCTGAAATTCATCGTCACGTACACACTATACACCGGGCCAACAAAATGCCGACGCGAGGACAATGACACACGACCCAATGGCATATATATATTTTTCTTTTCTTGAGAACCTAAAGGGAAACCCTAAGTATCAACGCCCATGCTTGTGACTTTTTTTAATTTTATCTTTTAGGTTTCAAGGATTGAGCTTGGTGTAAAGAGATGGAAAGGTGTGTCGCATAAGTTGTCCACTTTGGTGATATAAACCATATTCCATTTTTCAGTTGAGGTGGGGCTACCAAGTAATGGACAGTACAAAGCATAGAATATGGATCCAATTAAGAGGAATGGGGGCCATGATGGGAACCCTAACTTTCTTCCCTTGCGAAAGGGGGCACTCATGTACTACTCTATCATCTTAGAATTGATTTGCTTGCTTCCTTTTGTTTTCTCCTATACATATCGCTTTAATTAAGGACCCCACATAGGCACCAATATCACAATTTTTTTTTGGGAGGTAAGTAACCCATGTCACAAGTCACTTAAGACAAAATTGATAAGACCTAGGCCAGATCAAGTTAGAAATTAAGATGGTCCCAAAAGTAGCATATCTTAAGAATATGAATCATAAGTCAAAAGAAACAAACCATTGTGAAGCTTACCGAATTGTAAACAATCAAGTTTTTCTACTCTTTTTATTTTTATTTTTTTATTACAATGTAACAAATGGGTATTTGGGGTAGGTATAATACTAGGTTATGACTTATTCTCATAAAAAAAAATTAATAAAAACAACTAGAAGATATTGCCTAAAAGAAAATTGTAAATCAAAAGGGACTTTATTGAATCCTTGTTGATAATAATTAAAAATATTTAATTAATTGCATATATGTATCTTTCTTCAAAGGTGACTTGGCTGATTGTTAAGCCTAATTTGTATTTGAAGTGGTCCTTTAAGAACACTTTCTCTCATGTACTATGCAAAGGGTGGTGATGGGTTAAATATTTGTCTTTTAAAAAGGCATGGTGGGTCAAGAAAAGAATCCACAACCTCCCAAAAGAGAGAGAGAGAGAGAGAGCATAAAACCATATTCACCTAGAAATGATATCTTACACAATGGAAAATATTTTCCTTTATGTGAGAATTTCAATGACCCTGCCATGAGTCTACTTTACAAAGATGGATTTGGTGTGATGGGTGGTGGAGTGAGGCAAAAGATAGAGACATAATTTATTGCATTTTTGAATCTAGAAAACCCCACTATGTATGAAACAATGAAAAAGAGAAATTTAAAGAAAAGAAAGAGAGAGTAGTAAAGGAGGAGGGAGCAGTTGCAACTATTCTTTCTTTCTTTCTTTCTCTCTTGGATTGACAGATTGGAGCGTGGAAGTGTAAACATCAGCTCCCCCCACTAACACAATATCCATGTGCTTAGACAATCAAGTCATGCTCACCCCATTAATGTGCTCTTGGACATTGGACATTGTGGCTTATTGCAAACCCAACCTTCCCTTCATCTTGGGTAAAATGACTGTGCCTTTTGCTCTCTCTCTCTCTCTCTCTCTCTCTCTCTTAATAGTGGGGAAAACTTTGTCTAAGGAAAAGTGTTTCCAATAGTTCCTTCTTGTCTACATTAGGCACCACTGCAAAAGCCAACCACTAAAATCATTCATGTTGTTTTTAAGGTAAGTGGGCAAACATGACATCTTAACATTAGAATGGAATTTCTATGTGGATGGATAGAATATAATGGAATGGGATTGGGCTGTGTATTGGCTTAAAATATTTTTTAGAAGTGACCCAAAATGAAATGATCTCTATGAAGAACCAAAGAGAGATGGCTGTAATACAAAATCCTTTTTCTTTTTATTTTATTTTATTTAACTTTCCCACTTCCTTCTTTTGAAAAGTTTGCACATTCTAATAGTGAAATTGACATGAACTTGAGAGTTGAATGTGACATCTCACATTACACAAGAATCAGCTATCACTTTGGACCAAATAAATGGAGGAAATATTTGGTATTATCACCAAGTGCATAATATTGTGTTGTCTACAATTCTTCGCGCAAATGTGGGGAGTTCTGGCCCACTTTGATAATAAACCACAAAATTTTGTCTTTCAAATTCAAACCTCCCCCCCAATTGGATGATTATGACCCCCATGAAATGGTCCAAATATAAGTTTGTACAATTGGGATATATAATGCATATATGTTATTCAATTTTCAAGCTCACCAACTGACTAAAGTTAGTATTTAAAACTAAGCCTTCGGTGTCATGTTTATCACACTTAAAATATATATATACCTCGACTGATTATTAGGTTTTTTGGGTTCATGAAAATGCACTATCATTGTGTCCAATCCACAGGGTGTTTGATGTTTAGTCATTAGTGGAGGGATTGATGCAAATCAAAAGGTTACACATGTACTAATATTGATCATACAATTCGTCACAAGTTGGATGGTTCATATTGACTCTGGAAATGTGTATTATGATCACTTTTTTAAACTTGGAATTTTGGTGCCTTATCCAGCATTAAATAACAACATATGCGAGTATAAACCTCAACCTATCAACGTATTTCAGGATATCCACCTTTTCTTTTCTTTTGTTTTTTGAACTTTTATTTTAGATACATTTAACTTCTAAGTGGGGAGGGGGGGTTCTACAAACATTAAGAGATAGACGTTTGACCTTAAATTTATTGGGCATTTTTTTTTTCTTAACAAGACTTAATTACAATCCCGTGTTTTAGACTCCTCAGTTAAATTCAACATTTAATTAGCCTTGAGAAAGATAACACCATTTGTGTTGCATTAATCAATGTAACTATATATTTGAATTTAATTAGTTTGTTTCATTTTTAGATTTTTCTATTTCTTTTTATATCCTTTGGTGCGGGGTTTCTTCAGGGCTTGAGAGATGGAATATTATGGTCCTACAAGTTTAATTCACTGTTAGGAAATTCACATAAAAGGAAATGAGTGATTCTTGATGAAAATATTGTTCTCTTAACAAAATTTGAAAGTAGTGTTCTATAAGATGAGTATTCCCATAACTCCACTCTTGACTCAAATTATAAATCCAAAAAGGTTAGCACTACTCAATTTCTAGTAGATGTTGAACCTGTTGCCCTATTGACTAAGAAGGGGGCGAGCGCAACAACTACGTGGATCCCTTTCTTTTCTTTTTTGTTGCCAACACTTTCTTAGGTCAAGTTGGAAATGGATGTGCTATTGTGAAACGACTTTCATGCAACTCAAATCATTGCTTTGTTCCATAATGAGAGGCATTTTTTTTTCCAATAAGGCTCGCACTCGGTGCCACATTTTTATTAATAAACAACAACCTCGTTATTAATTGAGAGATGGAATATTAAGGTCCTACAAGTTTAATTCGCTGCTAGGAAATTCACATGAAAGGAAATGAGTGATTCTCAATGAAAATATTGTTCTCTTAACAAAATTCAAAAGTAGTGTTCTATAAGATGATTATTCCCATAACTCCACACTTGATTTGAATTATATATCCAAAAAGGTTAGCTCTTCTCAATTTCTAGATGTTGAACTTGTTGCCATATTGGCTAAGAAGGGGGTGAGCACAACAACTACATGGATCCCTTTCTTTTCTTTTTTGTTGCCAACACTTTCTTAGGTCAAGTTGGAAATGGATGTGCTATTGTGAAACGACTTTCATGCAGCTCAAATCATTGCTTTGTTCTATAATGAGAGGCCTTTTTTTTAAAAATAAGGCTCACACTAGGTGCCACATTTTTATTAATAAACAACAACCTTGTTATTAATTGACTCTATTCTTCAATTTAAGCTCCTCTCTTCTCCACCCCTTTTTTTCTTAAAAGCCTTCACTCCACTCATTTTTCCATTTTTAATTAGACAAGGCTAAACTGACAATGACCTAAATCAAAGGACTATTCATTAGCCTTACTAGTAAAGCATTGGAAAATGAGGGATTGATTTCAACTATACTTTTAGTTGTAAAGCTAACTTTTGAGTTATGGGGCTAAGCTTAGCTTATCAAACAAGTGCACCAAAATAGGGGATGGTGATTGTGCCTTAACTTATCAAAGGGGTTGTAGAAAGAGAAATCGACCACTTATTTTATTTGACAATAGTCTAAATAGCCCTCATATCTTTAATTACAAAACAGAAGAGGTGATCCATTTCCAGTCTAAAAACAATAACACTCAACTTTGAACCTATCTTAGGAGAATGGCGCCAAAGGAGCAACTCAACATCGAGTTATTTATTACAGGGCACACAAAGTTTCTCCTTCTTGATTGAATATGTAGGATAGGTCGAAGGTGGTGACACATAATGACTAATCATGAAAGACCATTCATTTGTCTAAGAACACTTAACCGTCACACCTATAATTCCTCGAGGGAAGGGGGGAGGATGCTAGACACTACAAGGTGAGTAGTTTATTTGGGGCAGATACCTCATAGAGATTAATTGAGGTCTGCAAAGGTAGATTTAAGCTAATATTCAACTCGTGAGGTAAAAGTGTTCATGAGGGGAAACCTAAGGTACAAAATTTAAGTGTACCTTTTTTTTTCTTTTTTTTTTTCTCTCTCTTTCCTTTATTATTTTTTATTTTTAGCAATAGAGTAAGGGGATTATGTCCCGTGAACAATGGGCAAAATAGGTAAATACCCTTAATTTTACAACTATGTAGCATAATACCTCTCTTCCCAAAGTATTTAGTAAAATGCCAACGCTTTGAAACTCGATTTTAACAAAATTGAGTTGTGTAAAACTCGATATCCTCAAAATCGAGTTCTATATGTATTTTTAAGTAGAACTTGACATCAGCAATATGCATAGAACTCAACATTATTAATGTTAAGTTCCACTTATAATTCAATTTTGTTAAAATCGAGTTCCAAAAATAGGAGCATTTTGCTAAATACTTTGGAGATAATGATATTTTGCTACACAATTTTAAAATTAAGAGTATTAATTATTTACCCGCTACACAATTTTAAAATTAAGAATATTAACTATTTACCCATTTTGCCTATGAACAAACCCATACTCTTTTTATTGTAAAGAGATAAACGAGCTAGTCGAGCTACAAAGTTCAATGGTTGTTTGATGTTGTTTTCAAGTTGGGTAAAGGAATGCCATCTTATAAATTTTCTTATTATTTCAATATTTTTTGCCAAACAATACAAATAAAATCTACACTATCATGGTATAAATCTTTCATTTTATACTATGAGAAAAAATATCAAGACCCGTTTAATTAATCCATATTCCAAGTAACAACCCATAGCAGCCCTGGCCAGCATGATGAGTTGATAGAAATGGATTAATAACGACATTTCACTTACCACACATACATGATTATGATTAATAGCTATCTATCTATCTATCAATCAAATTCTAAGGTACTGCCACCTCAAAGTTCCAGCAAAAACAAACAGGCCATAAGAAACAACAAGACAGGACAGGAGTTAATGAATTGGACCTAGTACTGGGATCCACCAGAACTGTACTTATAATCAGGCCCTATAACTCAAGAAATGTCTTTATTCAATCAAATCTGACTTTTGTAGTCCATAATGGAATTATAGACAGTGATTGCACAAGCTATACCTGTCAAATACCCCATGTCATCACATTATATTCATAGGCCTGCACCTTTAACATTACACATCTTTCCTCATGAATTGAATTTAGACATTTTTTAACAACATAGATACATCCTCTTCTTTCTTTCTTTTTTATTTTTATTTTTTTTTATGAAAACAAAGTCTGAATCTATTTCAGTAGCACAGCATGAAAACAATGGGGATTTATTTTATTTTATTACATGATAAGACAAGAAAACGTGTACTTTCAAAGCAGTTAATTGGCTGTTCATTTTTTGATAGAATGATTAGATTATTATAGATTCATCACCCTTTTGAATAAATTAATAAATTATGGATATGGATATCTTTTAAACATTGTTTTAATTAATGTAGCATGATGATCTAGATCTTCACTTATAAATAGCAAAAACTATCACGTATATGAGTAAATATAAAATAAACAAATCAAAGTAACCTCTTATAAAAAGAAAAGTAACATTTAGCCTAACCTAAAAATTTAAAATATAAGAAAGTGACATAAAGATTCATTATTGTATATGAATTGATACAAAAGTAAACTAGGTATTAAAAAATAAAATATTTTTAAAAATAATTCTTAATTAGCTGATGCATAGCGTGAACTTTCTCCTAGATGAGTTTCTATATATCATTTCTACCCATGTGACTCAATGTAAGCATTACACGTGTACGGCATACTTGATACTTATAACGTGTAGCTCACTATAAGCTCATTAAATTTAAAGAGAGTTTTTTGTTTTATGTAAAACTCTATTATCTAAGATTAATTTAATTTAATAATTTAATGTTGATAATAACTTAGTCTTAAAATAAAATACACATGAAGTCATTCATGATACTAACGGCCCCTTTAAAAAATAAAAAACAAGACAAAGAATTAAAAAATTCACTATTATGTGAGTTGATATAAAAAGTTATCAAGTATGTCATAATAATAATAATAACACTACATAATTATGCCATGTGGCTCATTATAAGCCTGATAATTTTATAAAGATAAATTTGTTCTATGACAAATTATTTTACCAAAGTTTCATAAAATTTAATAGCTACTCCAATTAAAAATACCTTCAGAGTTTTAAGAATTTTTTTTTTAAAATTATATATATTTTTTAAATTATTTTGACCATCTACCATAATATTAATGTTGATAAAAACTTAATCTTATTATATATATAAATTTAAGTCATTCAAGAGATATCGACCTATTTTACAAGAGCAAAAACAAGACTAACAATATTAAGATTTACAAATGAAGCCTTGATAAAGTTAAAGAAAGATAAAAATGATTGAAATTTAGGAATTCAAAATTAATTTTTTTTACTATTTTAATCCTCATCATATACTTTTCTTGAATTTTGCTTTTGATTGTATATTATAATCAATGAAGAGATACCAATTATAAAAAAGCACCATTGAAATGCCACCACCAAAGAGACAACTTTTAAAACTTTAACAAAATGGTTACTAGCCTTAAGAACTATCAACCCTTTCTTTGCTCGAGCGAATTACTTTTCGCTCAAACAAACTTTTAAGAAACACACATGGATGTTGAGTTAGGTTACAGAACATAATGTATGGACATTAGAATGGTAAAGTGCTACTCTTTAAAATACAATTACAATTAGGTAAGGTGAAATCGCCCCAAACCACCAAGGGAGGGTTATCTATAGGGCTATAGTGAGCCGTGTATTAAAATTTCAGTATTGTTTACTTTATTTTATTTTAAACATGAGTCGAGCTCAATCTCATCACAAAACTAAACTATATGTTTCAATTTGGTTTTCATTTTCAAGTTCAAGTATGCTCATGAGCTACTTGATTAGTTTATTCTCTTTTCCCATATAAATAAACACTATGACTATTATGGGGGAGGATTTTGTTCCTGGCCACCCGCAAGCTTGTTTGTCCACTTTGGGGAGCCAAGCAAAACCGTGCGGATGTGCCAAAGGCTTCCCACACATGGGTCGAACTTGAGGCTGCCCAAAGCGAACAATACCTTTGATGGCCACTGCCCTCAAAAGCGCTTTTTTGTGGGGAAGGATTTTGTTCCTGGCCACCCGCAAGCTTGTTTGTCCGCTTTGGGGAGCCAAGCCCGCACGGTTTTGTCGTCAAGCGACATGGGAAGACTTTGAGTGCAGTCCCACATCGGCAAGAGAAGCGCCCAACTCATGCTTTATAAACGCTTGGCGCAAGCATGAGTGTACCACTACGCTTATAAATCATGAGTTGGGCGCTTCTCTTGCCGATGTGGGACTGCACTCAAAGTCTTCCCATGTCGCTTGAGGATAAAACCGTGCGGACTTGGCTCCCCAAAGCAGACAAACAAACTTGCGGGTGGCCAGGAATAAAATCCTCCCCCACAACTACATTTTTTAACCATTCACGAAACTATTCTAATACTTAATAACTAAATTGTTTTTGAAATTATATTATGAGTTAATTAGATTGGATGATTTTTGTTTGTGAACTTATAAAAATTTGATTCACCAGTCTTATATTGTTAAAAATTATATATGATTTTACTACATAATGAATATTTATATTATCAAAAAAATTAAAAATAATAATTTGATTAAATCTTATGAACTTATTGACAAACTCACACAATCTGATCTCAAGTTTGAATAAATATTTATACACATACATACAAACATATAATAATATATATACCTATTATATATATACCTAAAGTTAAGTTTGAGTTTAGCTCATATGCTAAATAAACTAACATGAACAATTTTATATTATCACTTGATAACATTGTATTTGAATGACTTTTGTGACAAACTCACCCTAGAATTATATCGCCTCTTTATACATTTCATGCTTTGAGATCAATGACTATTTCATTTATGAAAATTAAAATTTTTTTTTTATATATATTTTAAAATTATACGTAAAACATGACTTGAACATGACTTTATGGAATGCAATAAACAAATAACATCGATTAACATGGAATTTAACACATGTTTGAGAATGAAGTACAAATTCCAATGTTGACATTTTCACAATATTAATCTATTAAAAAAAAAAATACTACTTGGTGTAATATATCTAGAACTTAATCACAAATACACACATATATATACACGCTTCTGTGCACGCATAAATGCACAGAAGTGTGTATCGACCACAAACATCATCAACCCTCCCTATATATACACTAGTGTTCTTTTTCCATTTTCCAAATCTCTCTCTCTCTCTCTCTCTCATTTTCAAAGTTTCTTTTCTTATTTTGCTGCGAAGAGGTTGTTAATTCTTTGTTGACATGGAAATTGAAGATAAACCTACTTATTATGCCATCATGTCATGAGGAAACTGACATGGGAAAAAAAAAAGAAGAAGAGGAAAAACAAACATGAATTAATAATATGTATGTAAGGCAAAAGAAAATGACTCCAAACCATACAGCAGATGTGTCGGTCACACCGACACAATAGAAAAACGTCGGAACAAGCAAGGTTGTTTTTGTTATAGATCCCTTTTTTTTTTTTTATATACCAACATTATTGGATGCGCTGTGAAAGATTTATGAAGATTGTAGGAATTTTTTTTAATTATTTTTTGAGTTGAAGCTATAGAAGATTGTAGGGTTATCAAATATATTATATATATTTTTAAGGATCATTTGCTTGGCAACTTGGCATACCCAAAAGAGTAGTACTATACATAAAGTTATGAGATACTCAAAAGATTAATGGCATTGGTCAAAAATAGCTACAAGGAAAACAAAACCACCTACTATTTTTAAAATAATAATAATAATAATAATAAGAGTTTTAATAATGTGTGCCCTTTGAGTATACGTTAACAAACCATTTTAGGAAATTTTTCATAAAAGTCACCAACTTTTTTGATAGTTTTTTTAATTCTCCATAAAATGTTTAAGAGCATACATTAACTAGAACCTAATAATAAAAAGGTGAGAGAGGAGGTTATTACTACTAATATGAAAAGAAAAGACAAGGGTATCTTTTTGTAGTTCAACCTTAGGAATAGGATTGCAGTTAAAACTGGAAAGGGTCAAAATTTTGTAGTTTGCTATGATTAACCAAATTTAGCTTGGGGTTTTGATCTACAGCATAATTAATTTAGATTAGGGGCCACAAAGATGCACGCCAGAGAGCAATTTAAAACCATCATCACACCTTATTTTGCATAAATTAGATCATAAAAAAGACATCATGTTCGTGACGGTGAACACTCTGTGCTTATAACAAATACAAGTGACTCAATAAGAGATACGAACGGAAAGTAGAAAATCAGAAATGGAGATACATTGTGTAAAACCCCAAACAAACATCTATCTGACTGAGCCCTTTGTAATTGCCTTTTTCTGTTTCGCTATTCTAAAATATTGATGAGCATAAATTTATGTCATTGTATATATATATATATATATATACAAAGTTCGATGAACCAAATAGAAAAAAAAAAAAAATACAAGTTTTGATATCAATTGATGTATTTATAAGTATAGTTAGGGGTGGCAAAATTGGACATGACCCGTGAACCCAACACGATACATCACGAAATTAGTAGATTATGAGTTTAGCCATAATGGGTTCGTGTCAGATTCGGGTTGACACGACTAACCCGTTTAATAAAGGAGTTGGGTTAGTGTTCAACATATGGAACTCATTTGACTCATTTGACCTGTTTAATTAAATGATATTTTACCAATATATCATTCAAACCTTAAGGATATAAACTTATTAGTTGTTTGTGGTTTATTTTTTTTGACATATTGTGATTGATTATTTTTGATATTGAGATATGTTTTAATTTTAAATGATTATTTGTGATACAGTTATTCATTAGTTTTGAATTTTATATTAAAAATATTTATTTGCTTGTTTTTCATAATTTTTTTTTTTCATTTTGATAATATCTAATAAACAGGTCGACACGACTAACCCATTTAATAAATAGGTTGTGTTAGGATTGAGGAATCTTGACCCGTTTAATAAACATGTCAAGTTAGTGTTGACCTATATAGTCGGATACTCATGAGTTGACACGACACGAATCCGACATGCGAACACGTATTGCCACCCCTAAGTACAGTGACCTCAAAATACCAAGTTCTGATGATTTAAAAATTAAATTTCTTAAAATTCCTTTTAGCAAAAACTGTTTTCTTTTTGGTAAGGACAAAAACATTCCCGAAGCTTTCTCCTTTTCTTGCTTAGTAATTAAGTTCTATGAAAATTGAGAAGCCAAAATTGATCAAGTCAAATATATGATTTTCTTCTACAACATCATAATATCACCTCACACTAAGCAAACATGAGATTGAAGCCAAGTCATGATGTCATATCAGAGCTTGAGATTGCTAGACAACGAAGATGAGTGAAAAACAGAGAAGGTAAACTGGAGCTATCTCAAAATATTACATAAATATCAACCTCTTTAGTGGATCTTTACAGCTAATAAGAGAATAAAACTTACAAAAGATACCAAAGCAATGACTTGATTAGCCGCAAAAGATGGGGGCCTTCATGTATATACTTGCTTTAAGTAAGATTTGTCGAGGAAAATTCTTAAGAGTCAAGTACTCCTAAAAGAATCATAAACAATCATAAGAACATATATCAGTGAATATTACTTGTGAATTGTAAAATAAAAATAAAAATTCAAGGACCGTTCAGAAAGAATAATTACTCTTTGGTGTCTTAAAAGAGAGAGATAGAGACTCAAGTGGTTGTTCATAAAGAATTTTAATCTTCACTTTTACTAATTTACTCAGAACTTATATTGACCATTACTAGGGGCTAAAAAATCATGTAATAGTGCAATGCATCATAAGATGCTCACTTAATTTACAAATAAGAAACTAATATAACTTGTAACACTCATGGACCAACAAATCTAAGCAAATTATAAAAGTAAATCATAATCATCTAGATGTTTAAAAGAGGATGTAACAGTTTTTTATGTTAAGAGCCGTAAATTTTCATTTTTCTTTTTTTATTTATTCATTTTGTGGCAATATTTGCAAGCCCTCTGTTTTCATAGTTTTTATCTTTTTCATCTTCTCAAGCAGTTCTTTCCATGACCTTCATATAAAACAAATATAATTTCCAAAATATTTTTGTAAGATTACCTCTTTTTTTCTGATAGGTAATAAAAATTTTATTGAAAGAAAAAGCAAAATAAACAAAAGAGGACTCAATGAAGGACATCCTAGATCATAATATTCTACAAATTGAGATTATATCCGCTCTACAGATAATTATGTCCTCCTATTCCTCTCCCTCTAAACAACCAGGAACACCATTCCATACTCTATTTATGAAAGTCTTGGAACTTCGGTGCCAACATTGGAAGACTCATTTCAGTCTTAGGCATCATCTACTTCACTCCAAAAAGGAAAATAAAATTCCATAATTCCATAGCCTCTAAACAATGAAGAAGCAAAGGATTCACAGTTTCTTCACTATTTTTATACATGATTCACCACTTTGCCAACACCATACCTCTTCTAAATTAGTAAGAATTTTTCCCCAAATTGAAAACAATTCACAAAAAGTTTCCCTCATAGGAAATTTTACCCTTCAAACAACCCTCCAAGGGAAATCCAAGCAAACAACACCTCTCAGCATATCATAAAACGGTCAAACACAAAATCACCCATTCTTACTCAACCTCCAAAGCATCTTATTCTCCATCCTCGTTTGGGCCCGAGTGGGAGTTTCATAAAAGAAGATATGCAAACGCCTCCAGTTCCTAATCTTGGGCAGATCTCACGAAAGTACATTTCCATAGAATTCCCCCATTATGTATCTCAATGCAATTTGATAACATAGCAACTTTGTTAGCAGCTAGTTGAAACACCACGAGATATAAGAAGGCTCGCTTCATATCAAGCCAAGAAATCATGCAAGAACCTTATATTTCTACGATCACCCACACCAAAGCCCAGTAGCCCACAAATATATTGAATGAATCCCATCCCGCTCTAACTGTTTTCCAAAGACCACAACATAAGGTGGGATGAACAGGCTGTGAAGTCCAACTTGCCACCCTTTCTCCATAATTTACTCCCACCAATCTCCTCCATAGATGATCCCTTTCCTAAGTGAATCTCCATAACCACTTCCCCCATAACACCTAATTAAAAGTGGTCAACTTTCTGATACCCAACCCTCTCGTATGTATAGGCATACTGGCAATTTTCCAGTCTACAAGAAGATATTTTTCACCCCTATCCTCCCCAATGAAACTCACAATGTAATGTATCCAATCTATTAGCAACATTGATTGGCATAGTGAAAAGAGGCATGAAATAGATAAGCACATTGGACAGTGTGCTCTTAATGAGAGTCAGTTGGACCTCTTATGAAAATATAATATTTTCCACCATGCCAATCATCTCTCCAGTCTATCAATAATGTCAATCCACATAGACCCTGCCTTAAAGTGGGATCCTAAAGGAAGGCCCAAATAAGCCATAGGTAATGAACTGACCTTGCAACCGAAAGCCATTGCTAACCTTTCGACATTGGACATCATCTCTAACTGCACTATCTTACTTAGATTCACACTTAACCCTGTCACTGCCTCCAAAAATAACAATATTAACTCCAGCATTCTTATGTGCTCCATCTCCACTGAACAAAAGATAATTGTACCATCTGCAAAAGGCAGATGGGTGACAATTAGGGTATTTCCATTACTCCCCTCCACTGTAAACCTAGATAGACGACCTTCCCCAACAGCCATTCTCTATCTTCTTATTTAGCACATCCATTACAAGGATGAACAAAATTGTTGATAACAATTCTCCATGCCGTAAACCCCTAAAGCTTTCAAAGAATCATGCAGAACCTGCCATTGATGAGAATTGAGAACCTCATCGAAGAAATGCAAATGGTCAATTGGTGACCCACATCCTCAATTTCTCTCCCAATACATATCACTCTAGCAAATATAGAAGACTATGCTCGTTGACATGATCATAAACCTTTTCGATGTCCAACTCGCAGATAACCCCGGGTATCTTGCTATGAACTCTTCTATTCATACATCTATTTTCTATCAAAACAAATTTTAGGACTTGCCTCTCCTCCACAAATGCATTTTGCGAAACGAGTATACCCACTACTTGCCTCAACCTATTGACTACCACCTTGGCCAGAATTTTATACAAGCTCCCCACCAGGGTCATGGGTTGGAACTCTTTATGCTAAAATCCCCGGGATTTTTCAAGATAAAGACAATAAAAGAAGCATTAAGAATCCTATCAAAAGTACCTGTCATATGAAATTCTTCAAAAAAAAAACTGAACTCATGACATCCTCTTTATTCACTCCCCAACACCTATGTTAAAACTATAAAAGGCTATATGAAGCCATCTGGCATTGTGCCTTATCCCATTTCCCATTCATAATTTCATATTCTTTGTAGCCAAAAAAACTTCCTCTTACTCAAAGCGTCTTTCAAGCCACTCGCTAACACCCCACCCTCGATCCTTCCTTTAAAGAGTAACAAACCCCAAGGTACAACACATATATATGCAGCAGAAACTGCATCTTTGAATGGTTAACTATACAGAGAAGGCAGAAGAAAATTAGACCCCCACTGTTAGCAAAAGAGACATTATAGTCAAAGGAAAAGGCATTTAACTAAGCCATGAAATATAAAATATTTGATTATTACTTCGCTTTTTTGACAACTCAAGATTTTTGTTCCCATCCGAAAATTCCCAAACAGTTGCTAAACAAAAAAGAGAGGGACAGATTGCTATTTCTTGACATGGTACATATGTGATGGAAGCCAAGCCTGGAACATTATAATTTACCTAGGAACTAAACTGACTAGGTCGGTCAAACTTAAAATTACAAGTATAGTTTTTTTATAAATAAATAAAAAATGCGATAAAGCCCAGAACTTTACATATAACATAATCACCAATTGAACAATTTTCTGGTTCCTAAGGTTCCTTATTCGAATCCTCAAATGGGTTTTGAGTGTCATCTTTTATCTATGCATTTGAGTTATGATATTGTTAATTTCAATGGTTTGATATGAGAAAAAAAGAACTTAACAGAGTTACATAAATCAACGGATATGAAACAGAGAAAAGGGCTACAAGTTTAGACTTACTAACCTGTGTTGTTGTGGTTGTGGTTGTGGTTGTGTTGGGTGTGTGTGTGTGTTGGGAGTTCTTTGACAACGGCAGCGAGTGATTCAGGGTTGAGACCGAGGTCACAGAGAGCAATGAGAACAGAGAGGGTGTGGCGGTCGAGACCAGTGTCTAGAATGTTGGACATTTGGAATGCCAATTCCAGGGACTCTCTGGCCTTTTGTGCTGCCTCTGGATCCATCTTTTATAGACACAGAGTTTTGGCTTTGGCTACAAATAATAGGAAAATTTGGATTGTTATCTGTTGTTGTTGTGTTTGAAGATGAATTCTATTGCTGGAGTGGAGCTCACATTTGCTGTTTTCTGGGTTTGGGAATTGGGGTTCAAAAACCTTTTAAAACACTGACCAGTTCACTCCCCAAACTTTATTAGGTGTTTGGTTGCTAACTTTTTTCTCATTCTTTATTTGGATGGGGTTCAACTCAAAAATTTATATAAGTTATATTAGGTTACCAATTAAATTTAAACAGACTAAGATTATTACATTGACCAATTAATATACAAATAGTATTAAAATTTTCAAGTATAATTAAGTTTAATATAGTCATGGGTTGAAATTTGATTGGGGAATCTAGTGTCAAGGAGGTAAGGAACTTTATTTTACTTTCTTTTTTTTTTTTTTTTTTTTTTTTTTTATGGAAAGTATTTTACATATTTTGGTTATAAATCAAACTTGTTTGCTTGACTATATTTCCCTTTTTTTTTAATTAGTTAAACCATTTTGAAAAATAAGAGAAATAAATTAAAGCTTTTTTTTTGGTTAAAAATAATTAAGGAGAGTGAGAGAAAAAGATGAATGGCTTATAGTTTTAGTTTTTTTTTTTTTTTTTTTTTTTTTTCCACAGTGTTTCCTCAAGGCTTTCAATCAGAGACTAATCACTGTTCTTGCCAGGTGGACCCACGAAGGGGTAAAGCACCGGCCTAGGAAATTCTTTTCAAAGTGCAGGTAGTAGGACTCGAACTAGGGAGCACACCTAGAATGGCTTATAGTTGTACATAGGAATGTATATCAAACCCACCAATCCAACGAAACCAACCCAACCTGACACCTTAGGTTGGTTTTTGTGGGTTGGTGGGTTAGAGTTTTATTTTGATACATAGGTCGAGTCATGTTCAAGTTGATAGTTTTTTCAACTCATTTGACCTAACCTAACCCACTATGTATGTAAGTTTATTTTATGACATTTATTTTGATTTTTATTAGTTTGATTGATTTTGGTATTTTGAGAATGAGTTTTGATAAATTTGAAATTTTGGAATATAATTTAAGCATATTATATGAAATGTAATAATTTATAAAAAATGTATTTAAATAATTGATGAAATTCAAACTTTTTACAAGGTTAGGTTAGTTTTTACACATGTGATGGGTTGGAGAGAGTTAGGAATTTCTCAACACAAGAAGGTTAGATTGTTTTGAATTGGCCACTCAAACAGAATATTTCAGTATTAATGTGTACTAGTACATTTTGGACATTTTTATTCATGTGCTTCTAAAAAATAAATATAAGAAGCACATAATTCATGACATCTTCTTACTCAATATAAACTTTTATAACATTTAAAAATAATAATAATAACCCTAAGCAAAGCCAAATTATTTTATATAGCCATCTTAAAATTATTCTCAAAATAAAAATAAAAATGTACATAACTAGGGAGAAAAATTATCAAAATGACTTAATTTTTTTTTTTTTTTTAAAGAATTAACTAAGAGCCAATTTCTATTCCAGACCGAAGTAGTGTTCTTGCTCGAAAATGCTAGAATACATTGAAATGCTATGACTAAACCTAGTAAAAATTTTGGTAAAGTATAAATGATTCAAAATTCTAAGTTCTAACCATCCGTTAATATTGATAATGCAAGATTCATTGATCCAAATTTACAAAAAAAAAAAAAAAAAAAAAAAAAAAAAGATTCATTGATCCAAAATATATCAAAATGTATGTTTTTTGTTTACAAGATCTTCATTGCAACCCTTTTTTAGTTCTCATCTTCACCTGTGATTGTTCATTAATACATGAAATGGGCTAGCCTTTGAGGGAATTAAGCTTTACTTTCTAAAAGAAATTAGATGGGCTGTCGTTATATTATATTTATACGAATGAATTAAATCTTCCTAGGATTATTAAATGGATTGCCCCACCTGTGCCTTTTATAAAATTAAGGGTGAACTGCGTATTTGGTCTCTATCCTGTATACCATATTTCAATTTGGCCCTTAACTTTTTAATTGTGTCAATTTGGTCCTTAACATTTCAATACCGTGTCAATTTAGTCCTTACTATTAATTTTTGGATGAAAATTGATGACACGTCTAATGGCCAAAATAAAAAATTAGCTTTCATTGATGTGACAATACAATAAAATTTTATTTTGGTCATTTGACATGTCATCAATTTTCATCCAAAATATAACAATAGGGACTTAATTGACACGACACTGAAAGGTTAGGGACCAAATTGACACAATTAAAATATTAAGGACCAAATTGAAATATGTTATAAATGATAGGGACCAAATATGTAGTTTACCCTAAAATTAAATACAAATGACAATTCTTTAGGTAATCTTGGGTTGGCTAGTACTAGCGGAATTTTGCGCAATTGTTCAGGCTTATGGTTTTTGGTTTCTCTTTAAACTTGGACTTAGCTTCTAATAATATAGCTGAATTATGGGCTATTCGAAAGGGTCTTATGTTAGTATGGGATTTGGGTTTTAAATTTATTTCCTTAGAGATTAATTCTAATATGGTTATTTCTTGGTTAACTACTGATGGTGATTTATCACCGAATGTTGTCCTGTTAATCTTTGATTGTAGGAACCTTATGGTGTGAGCATAGATTGTCCATCTACTTCACATATACCATGAGGCAAACGGATGTACGAATGCACTAGCTAAAATGGGACATCAACAACATAGCATTTTGAAAGTTTATGATACTTGCCCATCTTTTGTATATACAACTTTTGTTTGGGATATGAAGCACCTTGGGACCAATAGACTATGTCCTTTGGAGGTTTTTGAGCCTGTTGTTGTATAGACTTTTTTATATATAAATAATACTTTCCCCTTTTATTAACCAAAAAAAAATTTAAATCTTCCCAACAAATTTAGGCTAGTATTTTCATTGAAACAAAGAGACAAAAATAAGGTGTAAGAGTGAGTTCTAATTAACTCAATTAGTAAAGTCTTTATTATTAAGAGCTGACGTTATAGGTTGGAACTCTTTTAAAAAAATAAAAATAAAAAATCACATGAAGACATACTATAGTAGCACCAAGCATTACATTAGGCTTTACCATCAGCATTACAAATGTAAAAATTATGGTTCAAGCATAGTAGAATGAGGAAATTGGGTTAACTTGGGCCAAACATAAAACAATAAACAAAATAAAACAAATGGGGTATACCTTATAGTTTTTATATTGAAAATCAACAAAATATAGCTAATGTATTATGTTACATTGAAACTGTACAGTATTTTCTTTCACTTAAAACACTTTGAACAATTACTTGGACCTGAGTGAGAAATGATGCATCAGCTTGAGAGCATCAAAATGAATCTTATAACTTTTTTTTTCCAGTTCTTACATAGCTGTTACATGTTTCGTCCACATCGAAATTTTACAACTTGAATTAATAATGTTCCCTCTTTACAAAAAGAAGCTGAAATCTAGTGTTATGTACAACATGATAGCATACAAACGAAGACCAAATCACTACAAGGTTGTGTCCTTGGCACCAATATTCCAGTCAATTGCAAGTAGTGGGATTTATCCAAATTCATACCAGCTAAGCACTGTCAAATCACTGATCGGATAGTATTACGCCTGTTCGAGGTAGAAAACACTTGATTCCTCAAGAAAAAATATTTAGAAACCAATTTTATAGCCACAGGCTTTTCTATTCTTCCATTCCTACTCCTTCAAATGCAGCTGTCATGGAAGCTGATGCCTCTTCTAGCGTCCGCTTCTTCTCAATTGAACTGAAGGCCTCGAGAACATCTCCCACCTCCCAATCATTATAATCTTCCATCCCAATTCCACATTCTAGTCCAGCATTTACCTGGCCAAGAGGACAAGATATTTTGCATTTTAAAAAACAAGAGAAAACAACATCCATGCCAAGCCAACAGCACATTAAGGGCAATCACTCTACTTAAGATGTTTAGCCACAAATAATCTAAAGCCTAACATGCTGAAGATGCAGTAAAGCAAAAGATATCCTCTATTTTAAAAAATAATTAAAAAAATAAAGCGGGTGTCCAAGGCTCTTATAACACCTTACTAATCCCTGGGTGAGTGTAATCCTCATACCACACACATTAGATAACTATGAGGAAGAATCCCTTGGGTTGGCCCTAAGAGGTTGACTAGGAGACTTAAACTCAGGACCTCATGAATCACATGAAGCTTGGTAATCACTAGACCAACTCCTTGGAATTAGCAAAAGATATCTTGAGTTAGAGAAACAAATATGTTTGGATGCCAAAAAGCATGATATGCATCTTATTACAGGCATACATCCTACTCACAAGAACCTCAAGCGAAGTCAACTTACAAATTCATATATGGAACACAGATAGCATCCTGTTAGTAACTAGCAAAGGAAGAAGTCATTATTTATTAATATACGAAGCCTTTGATCTAAGGGTATCTTCCAATTTATTATGCACAAGGACTTTAGCATGTATGTATAAATTATACAAGGGTACATATCAAGTCATTATCAACAATATTATGCATGTGCAAACCTTTTTTCATACCTACAATCAAACATTCATATCTATTCTATAGGTATGTTTATTTATGCAGGAATGTATGACTATAGGCCTGTAAATATCCCAGAAGTGGAGTTTCTTTCGAGTCCTAAACATTGAAAGACAACTCTCCATCAAATGGTAAATTTAGCATAATTTGGCATGCTTCAAGATCCAATGGAATTGTAAGTTCAGAACACGCATCAAAGACAAGAAGACTGACTATATTATATTAGTTTGCCAAAAGGACAGATATTCTAAAACAATCAGCCTGCCCTTGTATCAAAAGGCAGAATTTGTAAAAATCAAACCTCTTTCACAATTTCCTTAACCCGTCTCAGAGAATCAAGAACACCAACATGAACAACTTTGCCCTTTCGAATCACCCGAATGCCACAACCATTCACCACTTTTCCATCTACTACCATGCAGCCAGCAACGCGACCACTGCCACTGCTAAAAACAGCCCGGACTTCCACTGAGCCAATTGTTACTTGTTCCTATCAACATAAGAGCAACAATTCAACATTAGAATTTCAGTGATAGAAACTTCAGATGTTTATTCAAAGAAAAAGCAGTGCATGCACCATATAGTTAATATGTAAAACTAACATCCCAAGCTTAAAATAAAGACAAGTTACAAATTTCTGTAAGGCATTCTAAAATGTGTACTTCAAAATGGGGTGTGCACAATGCCACGGAAGGGGGAGGGGGCTGGAGTGACATTGCTAAGAGCATGTCCAGGCAAAGAGAATAACACAAAGTATATGCAAAATCGTACAAGTATATGCAGCACATAAAAATACATGCAAAATAGCAATAAAAACCTAAAAGACCAATAAATTAAAACAAGAATGATTTGCTTCTTATAGGTGCCAAAAATTGACAAGATAAAGGTCAATAATAATGAAGGTAAAAGTGGTATGATAAACAACATGATCTGCAAGGATTTAGCAGAGGATAGGCTACTGATAGGAATAAATACAGGAAAATAATTCAAAAAACCAACCCCAGGCAATTGGAGTAAGGCTATGTTTGGTACTTATATCATACATGTGTCCTGTTACATAGACACTTCATACATATATATATATATATATTTTGGTCAAAAATAGACACTTCATATTACCTTTGTGTTTCGCATGGGGAAAAAAGTAAACAGAGTTCAACAACTTATTTGTTTCCAATTAAAAGATTAGAAGGTTCAATGAATTTGAGATCTAGACACAGTACAACTGACATGCACATCAAAATCCATGTAACACAATGCATCTTTGGTTTAAAATTACATGATAATAACTCACCTCAACAGGTTCTAGGAGTCCTTCCATTGCATTCCGCACATCATCAATTAGTTCATAGATAACTCTATACAGTCGAATCTCAACGCCTTTATTTTCAGCATAGCTTTTCACAGATCCCGAAGCTTTGGTATTAAATCCCAATATAATGGCGTTGCTGGCAAATGCAAGATCAACATCACTGTTGCTTACATCTCCTGTTGTTTGCAAGAGAAATTTCAAAGTGACATTATCTTGTGGCAGCACCTGTAGAGCTTGTCTGACAGCTTCAATGGATCCCTAATCATGATGAAAATCAAGTTTAGTGGCAGGTTCAAAAGGCTATGAAATATATTGTATAGATACTCTTTCAGTACAAACACAAAAGATGCTTGCAAGTATATGTGTGCAAGCACCATATATTAGTGTTAATCATAAACACAAAAGATGCATGCAAGTATATGTGTGCAAGCACCATATATTAGTGTTAATCATAATTGATCATGCAACAAATGCATTGATGCATAAAAAGATTTCAGATTTGCTTTCAAAAGTGATAAACTGAATACTAAACAATCATTAAAATTAAATTATATGTTTATTCCTCTTTCAATTTTCCACTAATATCGATGGTTTATAAATTAAAAAAATGGGCAGATTAGGATCAATCAAGTTCTCAAGAAGCGGAAACAAGTGCAATGTCCCCATGCAACTTCAAGTTAAAGGCATAAGAGAGGATGCAGAAACAACGTTTTTGGGTGTATAACTAAAATTTTCCATATGTTATCATCCAATTTGCAAGTGTATCTAAGAGATAGATTTTATGAGACATTACTTAGGTACTTCTACTTTCACTTAACTACCTAATGTCCAACTTTTAGAACATTAAAGAACATGATGAAATAATTGTAAATCTTATTCAGAAGTGTAGAAAATGAACAAATTAAATGGTATAAACAAACCAAACAACCAATCCAACCAAAGATTTTCAAGTCTTGATTGTTTTTGCAGCCAACTCTATCCTGTGCTTTATAGGTCTACGATCCAAGTAATCCTATCCAATAACCAAACAAATATTTCATTCCAATCAATTATACCATGGACAATTAACCTATTATATGTCCAGTCCTTTCTAGTCGAGCCATTTATGAAGAGAGAATAGTGTATTAGAATATGTCATTTCCAAAACATTATATACTCCTTCCGTCCCTCAACATTTACAAGGTTTAATATGGCACTTTTATCAACAAAGAAAAAGAAAAAAATATGGCGGTCTTCCTAAAATGCCATTTACTTTATGACATAATTGTCCTACAAACTAGTTTGAAAACAACCTCCTCCAACCCACTACATGTCAATTCAAGTAATCATCCATGTGTACTTTTAATCACTTGACAGTTTTAATTGTCATGTGACTAGTTTAAATCACTTAATGAGTCATGTGATTAAAATGCAAATGGATGGTCATCTAAGCACCACATAATAGGTTGGAACAGTTGATCAAAAAAAAAAAAAAAAGGTTGGAATAGATTCTTCCTCCAAACTAGTTTGAAGAAAAACATTTTCCTTTACTTTATATCGGAGGTGTCAAGACTTTTGATAGAGCTCGTCTACTTTTTGAGAAAAGGTAAGGGTAATATAAAGAATTGAACTTGCAATTATAAATTTTTTTAATATTTGGAGACCTTCAAAGGAAAACACATACATGGTAAGTTGATTACTTATCAAAAATGGGGAAAAAATAATACTACAAGATTTTATACATTTGTCACAGTAAATTCTATCTTATATAAAGACATAAAATGCTCAAATTATTTGTGCTTTAGCTCTCCTTTTAACCATCATTGATGAACAAAGAATTTTGGTTTCCAGTTTATTTGCAGCTCTCTGTATTTTCAGTTGTTAATCATATCCCCATTCATCCATGCACTATTATAAATGTCCAAAGGCTTTCCAAGAAATTAACATATGATGTTGAGAATTTGAGTATGATAATTGCACACTGCTACACACAAACTATTTGTAGGTTCATTGAAAATCCATTACGATGTGGAGATCATTTTGGGGACATACAACCAGCATCATAAAATTTCAATGCGCAAAATGGTCAAGGAAGCTTCTGAAATTTCTAAATTGATGTTCTTTTAATATTCTGCTGACTGTGATATGATCAATTAGTAAACACAAAAATTAGAGTTAATCTATATAATCTTACTCAAGAAAGTCTTATATTGTATTAATTATATGATATTATATTTTGTGTGTGTGTGTGTTATATATATTATTCAAACTTGCAACATGAACAACCTAGGCTTTCAGAAGATAAAGAACAACACACAAAGCTTACTCAACTTTCTTTAATTTCTAGATAAATAAGTATGCATACCTGAACATCAACCTTCATGATGATATTCAGCTGGTGCAAGTCTAATCCAGACTGCTTTCCAGCTGAAACAGCAGAAGCCAAGGAAGAAAGAGTAATCTTCCCATCTCCAGCCTTAGCTGATATACGTTCATCTCTTAATGCCTCAGCACGTGACTCAGCCCTTTCACGTGCAATATCAAGGGAGCCAACAACCTCAAATTCATCACCAGCAATTGGAACATTATTTAATCCGATCACCTGCATATGTATGGAGAAGTAAAATTTAGAAAAACATTGCACCAAAAGTCAGACAACATAGTGTAGGCATCATTTGAGAAAAAAGAATGCTAAGGAGCTAAAATCGCAACCCCACCAATCACAAGAAATAAGAAGCTTAAACTGATTTTCAACTAAACACTTTACAAAATATCTCTAAAACTACTTGCATAAAGAACCAATTTGATTTTGCTTGTATTTGTTTCCAATGGTTAGAATAATGGTTAAATGATCAAATTCACCATTTTCTAATAGTTTAAGCTTTTGGGAGAAGTAGTAATTCTTGAGTTTGAACTTTGTTTCCACTCTACATCCCACTTAAAGAATTAAAAATCCCACTTGTTGGCCGCACTTATTAAAAGGGAGTATAGACCCACACAAGAGGGGTAGTGTTAGAATAATGGTAAATGTAAAGCTTTTGAGACAAACAATTATAAAACAACATATACCTTTATGAATGAGTGCAACTGATACCAAAAAAATGCTCAAATGGAATAAATTTGAATGTCAAAGATACCAAAAAATTATCTTTTGCATTAATGCTTTTAACAGCACATGATCTCAATCTAATTGTAAGTAAACTCTGTCTTGCCTCAATGTGGTTTGAATACACGTTTAGGAATATATTGTTAATTTTCAGAGATCAATCTCAATATCTCATTCGATATTTATTCTAAAGATAATGTCTCCCTTTCTTAATGAATGCTTAGTACTCAAAGCACTTTAAAGCAATAACATAATGTTCTTCCTATTACACTTTTTTTTTTAAAAAATATTATATATATTTCCCTTAAGAAATAAAATAATTCTTCATTTTTCCCCTCTTTGTTACTTCAGCTTTATTCTTTCTACTTTACTTTTCGAACCCTAAACAATTAGCTAATAAAGAAAAAAGCATAAAGGATCCCTTAAAAGGGTCTATAAACTTTTTTCTTTTGCTAAGTGATGAAGGAAATGAGTGGATGAATAGGTACTAATCCCAAGTGCACCTCAAAAGTAGTGAATAAGGATGTGTGCTTATAAGCATCTAACTCAAATAGTACTTCCTCCTTCCACAATAGTCAGATGGAGAATGAGATTGATGGTTCAAGGCCCACTGAGTACATACATAACTTAGCATCAAAATATTTTACTTTAAATGCAATATTGGAAATAGAAATATTGATTTCTATGGCTTGACTTTGCAAGATGAAGTTTTAATTTTATTACTATATGCTTATTATTTTATTTATTAAAAATAACAATAATAATAATAATAATAATAATAATGTGTCCTAACATTTACCTTTTTGGGGGCCATCCAGAACATTTCATAAAGTTTTTAATTTATTACAATATGTTTTTCTTTTTCTTTTTTAAACCTGAATAATGGATCACATTTACCTTTTTTTTGGGGGGGGGGGGGGGGGGGGGGGGGGCGGGTGGGGCACTAGAACATTTGATATTTTTGAAGGGCTCAA
This sequence comes from Quercus robur, assembly GCF_932294415.1. Taxonomy (NCBI): domain Eukaryota; kingdom Viridiplantae; phylum Streptophyta; class Magnoliopsida; order Fagales; family Fagaceae; genus Quercus; species Quercus robur. The sequence continues at coordinate 19,434,569 of NC_065537.1, forward strand.
CATTTTTTTCATAAAAAAGTCACAGGCGCCAATTAAGGACAGAAAAATTTATGCTTTGCATTGGGTTGGGGGGGATGAGGGGGGTTCATGACACATTAATAAATACAAATAAAGGGGAAATAAACCTGCACAGGTCTAGAGGGTCCAGCTTCCTTCACACGATTTCCACCATCATCAAATAAAGCCCGCACCTGACCATCAGCATAGAAAAACATCCTTTAAAGATGGGGTGATGTGAATAATGCAAAAACAACCAAACTAAATAGCTAAGCATGTCAAACTTAATCATTTGGTTACATAAGCACTGAATTATATCTTAAAGAAAGTTTTTGGATTTCAAACTGCCATGTACCAACCTTTCCAAAGGCTTCTCCACAAACTACTATATCCCCTGTTTTAAGAGTCCCATTCTGCACAATAAATGTAGCTAGTGGTCCTTTAGATTTATGAAGACCTGCCTCAATGACTGTGCCCTTTCCACTTCTATCAGGATTAGCCTTCAACTCTTGTAACTGAAAGACACATGCACATTGTTAGGATATACAAGAGAAAGATGTCAGAAAAACAAGACAACTATCTGAGAATATTTTATCATAGGCCAAAGGTACAACTCCAAGAGCCTTCCATCTACATACTCTACCACTAGTTTAGTTGACACATTAATATGTGAAATTTTGAACATATAAAAAGAAGAGCTTCATTCTTGGAAACATTTCAGCAAGGTAATCCTACAGCATATTTTAAATCTTACTGTGTTTTTTGGCTTTTCCGCAAATATCTAAAGTTACATAATGTGTGGGTGAAAGTTTTGTACCTTTATGCCTAAATGTTTTAATGGTAGAGGTGTTGTACTTTTCATGATTTATGAACTTATTTAAAACATTGCCAAGGACAAATTGAATCATTACAAGCTCTGTCATTCCTGGGCAAAAGACTAGCCCATGAATATGTTTACTCAATCCCCCCCAAATAAATAAATAAAGAGATAAAAAAGCAAATAACTGTAAATGATGAAAAAATGAAGAAAAATGAAAGGAATAAATAAATCTCTCTTACAAGCTTTGATTACCATTGCTAGTAAAAGGTAAGATTTTCCTTCTTACTTGATTTTTTTCTTTAAAAAAAAAAAAGTTAAGGTTTCTATAACCTATTGTAATAAGAATATCAAAGGCAACAAGTTTGCATTTCAATAACTTCTAACTCACCTCTGAAACAAGCATCACCGTTTCCATAAGATCATCAATATTCTCCCCTTTAAGAGCACTAACCTGTTAAAAAGAAATTGAAAAATGAATCAGAAAATGTATAAAGCACCAATGTCAGATGTCGTTACAACTCCTGAGCTTCAGATAACAACCTGAACCATTGGGGTATCACCACCCCAGTCTTCAGGCATTAGGCCAATTGTAGAAAGCTCTTGCATTACTCGTTCTGGATTAGCTCCATCTTTATCTATCTGGTGCAATGAAAGAAATATGATTGAGAATCAGAAAGTCCTGAAGCCATGACCATGCAAAGCAATAAGGATTGCCAACTGTTTTTCCATGTTATCATATTTTATCCCAAAAAGAAAAAAGAAAATCATGCCATTATAATTCACATGCCTTATTTATAGCAATAACTATGGGTACTCCAGCGGCTTTTGCATGAGCTATGGCCTCATTTGTTTGAGGACGGATTCCATCATCAGCAGCCACTACAATAATAGCAATGTCTGTCACCCTTGCTCCACGAGCCCTCATTGCTCCAAATGCCTACATGAGTGGATATAATAGATATCATCTAAAGCAAGACTGTACAAGCAAGTTACAGTTCATTAAAATGTAAATAATGTTTATAGAACCCTGAATATGATCCATGAGGATATCCTTTGGGCCGGCTGGGGGGTGGGGGGGTTGGTGTGGAAGAAAAAATCATTAACACGTTTTCTGAGTAACATTTGTACCTCATGTCCAGGAGTGTCAAGGAAAACACATGGCTGCACCTTGCCATCTATAGGAACTAACACCTCATATGCACCAATTCCTTGTGTAATCCCACCTGCTTCTGAGGCAGCTACCTGCAAATATCTAGCAATCAAGCTTAAATTGAACAATATGTATGACAAGCCACCACCAATAGCACAAAACTCCAATAACATACAAATATCATATAAAATCAAACATGACAAGTAGGGGTTTCTCTAAAATTATCGGGTTTAACCAAACCATAAAAAAGAAAATTAGTATTAAAAAAAAATTACCAAAAATAACAGAGCCATAACATCTTATACTGCAAAGAAACTGAAAGGAGCATCAAGATGATTAAGCTTCCATATGTACCTTGCTCTTTCGAATATAATCCAAAAGGGTTGTCTGCCAAGCGGGTAGCAATAAAAACATATTAGCAACCATATCGAAATTTAAGGCAAAAGCAAGAGAAATTAACAGGAAATGGATGCAGAAGGTCCAAACGAAAAACAGGAATGCAAATTGCTAACACTTACCTTCCCATGATCCACGTGACCCATTATAGTAATGACAGGAGGCCGGTCTTGTAGTTTGTCCAGGTCTTCTTCATCAAAAATTTCCTTCTTTCTTGCCATTTCTTCCACTTTGATGGAGTCAACATCTAGGACTTCCACTTCATGCTCTCTACAAATCATTTTCACAATATCTTTGTCTAGTTTTTGCACCCCATCAGGCTTAATCCCTTTTGAGTATAAATACCCGAGAATTTCACCTTCACCAATAGTCAAGTTGTAGGCTAACTCCTCTATCAACATACCTTCGTCAGCAACCTCAAGAATTTCTACTTTGACAGGAGCTGCATCTTTGGCAGCCTGAAGTTTGGCCGCCTTCCTACTTGCTTTAGTCCATTTCCTACCCTTCCTTCCAGCACCAGGGATAGAGACATTAAGTTCTGAAGTGTCCTCATCTGTGTCAACATCTTTAAACATTCGTCTCCGTGATCCACCAGCTGGAGCATTTTTCTTACGATAGTCATCTTTGAACTTTCCGGGTGGGGGCCCTTTTCCTGGTTTTGCTGGGGCTAAAACAGCTTGAGCAATCAGAGGATCAACCGCTGGTTTCTTGGAAGCAAATTTGTCAATCAAAATTGGCTTGCGTTCTGTAGTTTTCAAGCCAGAGTCAGTTTCAACAATAACCGACGACTTTGGAACTGCCCCAACATCCTTCAAAACAACAGGTTTCTTTATTACAGGCTTAGGAGCTACAGAAGGCTTTGCTTGTAATTTTGGTTGTGGTCTCAAAGGTGGCTGAGGGGGCCTTGGAGAAGGAGGGGCTTGAGACTCTACCTTTCCCCGTGCCTCCTTTTTAGTCTCCTCTTTCACAATTGTCTTATTAGTATTACCATTCTTACCCTTTACCTCCTTTTGTACAGTAGCGACATTGTCCCCTTTCCTCCACACACTCTTCAAAGTTTTAGAATTCTGAGTTGCTCCCGCCGTCGATGCACTATTTGTGTTAGATGGTATGGATTTATTTACAACCCTACTCTCACTCCTACTCCCCGGCTTACTCACCCTCGAAGTTTCTAACTTCTCTGCCTTCTCCAATACCTCTCCAAGTGATTCGATCACCTTATTCCTCTCCTCAACAACCCCCAACTTTTCATCACCATCACCAGAAACCCCATTGATTCTTGATGGTTCCCAAGTAGACCCCGACGACGTCAAAACTGGCTTAGGAGTCGGCTTACGTAGAAAACCAACATCACTATCATCACTTTTACCTCCTCTATAGGTGTTACTTTGTTCAGAAACCAAGTCAGTAGCTGCTGTGGCAGAATATTTACACACAGATAATGACACACAATGCCACCTCTTCTTCTTAACCCAGTTCCCTTTTGACAAACAACCTCTCCTCACCAATGAGTAGTGTGACCTTTCAGAAGCCAAACTTCCAAAACTGGCCGTAGAAGCCAGAGAAACCATTGTTCCTTGCATACTTCCTACTATTATTAACATGGGGGTCTATAAAAAATAGTCCCCAACAACAACCTGAATTCAATCCTTTCTAATTCCTTATATCATATCCTCCACCCTCTACAAATCCCAGGTGGTCAATTAGCTGAAAAGTTGGTATTTTCAGTTCAGAAACAAATAGAACAAACAAAATTCAAGCTACCCAGAAATGAAATTGCCCCAAACAAACTATATATTAAAATATAAATGATGACACCCAATAATTTAAAAAAGAAAGAAAAAAAACAGTATTAGTATCTTACCTCTCCTAGAAAGTTGTGATTTTTTTGGTGAGAGTGGATGCAAGACCGTTCTGGGAATCCTATGGTTTTAGATACAATGTTGTCTGTGTGAAGAAAGGCAAGTGAGGACTGAAATTTGGGTACATGTGGATATGGAGAGTTAAGGGGATAATATTATGGTGTGGGAAAGAAGAAGCTAATAAATTTGGTTGAGAGGGAATATATGTGAAAATCTGTGTGGCTGCTTCTCTGCCTATCAATGTGTAATGTCATGCGATGATAAGGCTGTGCCTTGTTTTGTTTCTATGGTCCATGCCTTTGCGGTTTTTCTTTTTTCTCTTTTTTTCTACCTGTAATATAAGGGTTAATGACGTAACCAGTTTTCCACCACTAGATCAGGGTGATTGATTACAGCCATTGATCTAAGGGAACTAGCAACAGTCCACCTCAACAGTCAAACTCGTGGTTTTTTTTTTTTATTATTATTATTAAAAAAAAATTGATCATTTTGTTGTTGTTGTGGTTTGAGTAGGCGGTGGAATATGGATGTTTGTTTTGCAGTCTTATGTTATCTCTTCGGTGCCTGCTGCTGAATTGGTATGGGAATTGGATTTGGGGTAAAGTGGTTTTCGTTACAATTCCAAGTAAGAACTCCGTAATAAATATAAAAGGAGGGAACATTAAATCACAATACTTAATAATTACCCACGAAAACAGAGAACTAACTAGGTGTTTACACTTTAAAGTAAACTTGTGTTGATTTGGTGTGGTTAAGGCTCCATTTGGGAGGAAGGAATGGAATGGAATGAAATAAAAGGAATATTTTTAGAATATTCTTCCCTCCTCTTGTTTGGGAGTTTTAACGGAGGGAATGGAATGTCCATTCCCTTGTTTGGGAGTTTAAGTGGAAGAGAATGGAATAGTTAGGAAGGAATGTTCATTCCTCCCTTTTCCCTCAAAACTTCAAATTTTTGTTTCCCTCAAAATTGGGAGGAATGGGAGGGAATGAATTTAGGTTTAATGAAATTTTTGTTAAAATCCCTAAAATACCCCTTTAATATCAGCCTTTTTTTTCTCATTCAACCGTAAGAAAAATAAAGCTATAATTTTTGCACAATATTGTCCGTCCTCTACAAAGTGAAGCTACTGCCGCTGGCCTTTCTTTTTTTTTTTTTTTTTTTTTTTTTGTCTGCTGCAATTTTCAGATATTGCTCAAACCAAATATGTCTATCTTTTTCTTTTTCTTTTCGATTGTTTGCTAGTCTTTTTTTTTTCTTTTTTTCTTTTTTAATTTTTATGAATTGTTTGCTAGTGATTCATGAGAGTGATATATAGTGTTTTTGTACACCTAAAAACCAAAACAAACTACATTCTGTACAACTAAAAACCTTGAAAGTGAAAAGAAACGAAAAAACCTTGAAAGTGAAGAGAAACGAAAACTGTTTGTTACCTGTACAGCTTAAAAAAAATTGTATATAGAAATTTGAAAGTGAGAATTGCTAGAAAAAATGTTGTAGAACTGCTGTGAATTTGAAACTGAGAACCACTGGAGAACTCAAATTTGCTTTTTACTCTGTCTCCTCTTTGATTCTTCTGTTATTTACGAAGCAAGTGGTGTGTTACACTTGCAGTTTTAAGTCAACCATCCAATTAGTTAATAGCTCCAAGGCTTCACCACGTGTATGGTTAAGAGGAAATGTCTACAAAAGCTAGTGTACAAGTTTAGACAAAAGACAGGTGTGTGGTTAAGAAAAAAACAAGAGTAAAAAAAAATTTTAATGAGAAGAAACTAGAAAGTAATGCACTGTTGCGGAAAATCATACACTGAGTTAGCATAGAAATTTATTTTTTTACTATTAATGCTAAACATGAAAATGATTCAGCCTAGGACCGAGTAACATGACTCTGCCCAAATTCAAATCAAGGCATTTCATTGAATATATTCTTAGCCAAAAATAATTCAAACAAATTTATTGCCCACTACTTATTTATGAAATCACAACAGAATTCTTGCAATGCAAATAACAAAACCAATATCAAACCAAGATAGTTCTCTTTTCTATCCATCAATCTATGTTATAATTTATCAACGTCAATTCCCTTTTTGTCTAAACAAAATATATACATAATATATTTTATGCATTTGTTTACAACTTATTAAGATGTTAAAGCTAGAGTACAAGGATAGGTGTGTGGTTAAGAAAAAAACAAGAGTAAAAAAAATTTAAAATGAGAAGAAAGTAAAATGAAAAGTATTTTAATTAAAATAATAGTAGTTTAGAACTTTAATAAGTTGGAGTAGATTATTTTTAATATAAATTTTTTTATGCCACTCTGTGATATATACTTTATACCACTTTGTCTGCTACTATTAAAGTATTTGACATATTACTCCTCAAAAAAAGTATGAAACCCCTCTTTCTCTTTGTTGCCATGGCTGTGAATCTAGTGTTATTGTGGGATGTCTGCAAGACAATAGTGGTGAAAGAATCATTATTAGTTGCATTGGGAACTTTGAAATAAAGAAATTGTACTATTGTCAATTTTTCATGCCATTATCTTCATCTGTTAAATTATTGATTAACGTGATACAATCTATTCACCTTGACAAAACAATATTGTAATTCAATAATCTAACACAGACCCAATTGTGGTTAACTAGTTTCACATCATCCACTAAATACTAAGCATTTCAAAGCAATTATAAGTTCTCATTGATTATTTTTTATGTTCTTTAAAATGAGGGGTATAATAGTAATGTTATTATAAAATGATTCTATTTCATTCATTCCAATGTCACTCCCAAACGGTGTTACTTACTTTCCATTCCATTCCATTCCTTTATTTTATAACATTCAAACAAGATTTTTAAATCACATTCCATTCCATTCATTTCCCTACTAAATCCATTCCATTCCTTTAATAACCATTCTATTCCATTCCATTCAGTTATAAACTCCCAAACGGACCCTAAATGTTTTTAGAACAAAATTTAGTTACGAAACTAATTATAGCTTAAAACCATAATCTTAGTTAATAAAATAAAAATTACTATATATTTTGAAAATTCAACTGTTGAATTGCATATTCTTTATACTTTTAATATGCATGTCAAATTTTATGTCAATCGGATATTATTTACTATATGATTTATAAACTTATATTTTATTTATAATTTTAAACTAAAAAAACTTACAATTTAAACAATTTATTGATGATATAGCTATCAATCTCTAATTTTCTAAAAAATTTACAAGCATGAAAGATATAAGAAGAAATTGTAATCTAATAGTGAATTTGTCAAAATTCACCTCTAATAAAAAGATATTGAGTAAGATTATTGTTTAAAATTACAAGTAACTAAATTTTGTGAATGTTTTTAAGGATACAATAGTATTTTAACTTATTGGGTTGGATCCTAATGATGTATGCTTTTATCACCGGTACAAACCACAATAAAACAGGGATTGCGTATACAATGAAAGTAAAGATGGTGGGTTGGATGTGTTTAGGCCCAAAAAGGTAGTTGGGTTGTTGTGGGCCAATGGTACTCAAATAGATTTGGGCCACCAAGTATTGAAGAATCAGCTCCAACGTTTATGCCGGCTTTGAGTGACAAAGGAGCAACGTTGGCAGGGGCGGCCCAACATAATTTGGGGCCTTAGGCGAAAAATTTATGTGGGGCCTTTAATGTGTAAATATTAATTAAATAAAATTATTTAATACTAATCAAATTAAGGTTAATTTGATACATTAAATACATAAATAATACCAACTAGACTAATATTAATTTCATATAGAGAATTGAATATCATAGTTGAATTATAAATATTAATAAAAAGAAATAAAAATATATTGCGATTGAAAAAGATACTTTATTTTGGATATAAGACGATGCATAGTTAAATAAAGTTGTAATTAAATTTTTAATTTTATATTTTGATTTTAAGAGAGAGAGAGATAAATATTATTTGGTGTATGGTTTTGTAGGATATTAATTTACAAAAATCAAAGTCTCAAACTATTAGGGGAGATTAATCTATAATTGATGATTTAACACATTTGCAATATCTTTTTGAAATATTTTAGGGTTTCAATTGAGTTAAGGTTCTATTGGTCTCGAACTTTGAGAGTCTTAACAGAAATGAAAAAGAAAAATGTGCTAATTAAAAGCACTATAAAATATTCAAAATATAATGTGATATTGTCTCTCATTGATAAACTTCATTAATTTAACTAATGAATGTTTATATCACGTTTTTTGTGATTAATAACATGGCAATTTGTAAGCCAATAGTAAAATTTGTACATCACTAATAAAAAAAATGTACAACCTTTAGAAAATATATATGATTTTATAAAATTTGGGCCTTTAACTATGAAAAATTGGGCCTTTTTTTCCTAAGAATTTTTTTTTTTTTTGGTGGGGCCTTAGGCCTAGGCCTAACTTGCCTAGGCCTTGAGCCGGCCCTGAACGTTGGCAGAGTAACAGCCATACAGTTTTGCCTAAGTTCGTGGTGAGTGAGAGTGCTAAACTACTAGTAGTTAATAACAGCTTCCAGAATCTGTACACGTAGGTACATATCATAGATATATAGTATAGATCTCTCATCTCTGTCTCTATCTATTTGGTATATTTCATGCATGAATGAATGAAGCTTTTGGTTGTGAACCAGCGCGCTTTCACAGTAATGGCATCACCGCTGAGGCTGAGATCAATGGCCCGCAAGGCTTGTTTGCGTTGTTATTCTTCTTCTGCTTTGAAATGGGAAGGTGGGGTTTCCATGGTGCAAGGAGCTTCCAGAGGAATTGGCCTTGAATTTGTGAGCTTTCTTTACTTCCTCTTTCCTTTTCTTCTTTATTGGAGTTCAACATTTCTCTATAAAAATTTACTTATAATTTTAACATCTCAAGTAAAATGTTAAATTTTGATGGCATTCTGTTAATGTTGCATCCTGCCAATGCTAATCAAAGCAAAGGAAGAAAATTAAAGCTTCTTCCTAATTTAGAGTTAATTTTAGTCAACAACTATTAAGTGTGTGCATGTTTTGTGATACTGAATGTCCAACTCCAGTTACCAAAATTAAAGTCAAAGGTTAAGTTCAAGATATAAAAAAGTGGAAATAACCAAATGTTAAATTTTTTTATTTTAATTTTTATAATTCGATAGTTACAATAAGGGGGTGGGATTTGAAACTGTATGTCTCTATCGGAAATACTATAAGATGTCATTTTAGCTACAAGGCTCATGGCTAATTAGGGGTTTGTTTTGTCAAAATTACCAGTTGTCCTACTGCCAACATGTGGGATTTTTTACTTTTTAAATGGGAGGTAGAGAGGGGAAGACTTGATCTTGAAACTACTTACTTTGATAATAATGCTAAATTAATAGTTGTCCCAAAAGTTTAAGCTGTTAGGAAATATGATTTTAACCACTAAATCATTGTTTTAAAACATGGTCTTAGGACTTAGGAGTTAGGACCCCTAATTGCATTGGCATTGCAAGTTGCAGCAAACTCAATACCAAGGGCCCTGCAAAGTGCCATTTATCTCACCCAAGAGAAGTATCATCCCCATTTCCAATCTAGTGCTTAAGAAAAGGCCTAGTTGTATCCTTTAAAGTTTAGACCCCAGAAATTTCTTTCAGCACTAAGAGCATTGAAAAGGTTAAGGAGACAATCCTGATGCTAATTGCATCTCAAAACATAGGTTTTTAATCCAAGCAACCCATGGATATCCAGATAGAGCGAATAGGGAGAATATTATATTTCTCATTACTAAGGCTTTTTTCCAATCACCATTTTTTCTAAAACCTAAACCATCCTCCATGTTTTGATAATTATAAATAAATAAATCCAACTAAGCTTAGCCCCAAAAGCTTTTTCTGAAGCTCCCTGCCACAAGAAAGCACAGAAGTTTTAGTCAATAGCCTTTACGACCTTTGGGGGAAGAATGAACTTTTTGAGTAGTGTTGTGTTTAATATTTTGTACTTAGATTTTTATGCATTGGTGTACTGATTTAAATATTTTCGAAAGTAATGATTTTAAGAGGAGGCTTTACTTGTCAAGTAGTGGAAATTTTCACCTGTCAAGATGTGGAAAAAATTGTCTTGTTCACAAATTGCCTTCTTGTCCTTTTTGGCCTACTCCAATGTGGGTGGTCAATCCATAGTCATTGTCTTTGTTACTCTGGTATAAACCTTGAAGCATGTTTTGAGCTCTAGATTAGTGTGCTTTGGTTGTTTTCTGGTTCTGCCAATAAGTCTGCTGCAAAATTGCTGGTCATGATTAGACAAGAGTGTTAGATGTCTTTTGGAGGCCACCATTAAGGGTGTATAGGTATAACAATTGCTAAGTGATTCTTTAATTTTTCAAATGAATAAAAAATCTTCAACTGTGTAATTTTCATGGCTCCCTCATGAGTTTATGGAGTAATAGTTACTAAAATTTAATTTTCAAGTTGTTTTTACAAAGGGAGATAAGTTGTTTAAGGGTGCCAAAGTTGAACTTCTTCAGTTACTGATTATTATCCTTGTGGCTCTTCCATGATCTTATGAGCTTGTACTTTTAGCATTTCTAATTTCTACTGTGTTGCATCCTCGCTCTCTCTTTTGTCAGATACTACATTTTGAGTGTAAAGAGTCTAAAATTAATGGAGCATCAGAACCGTTGTCAATATTCATTAAATTAGATTTCTAGGTATTTGAGTTGCATTGTTTTTGCCATAATCTATAGGTGCTTGTGCTTTGGTCCAGTACTTCTATTCCTGAATTAAGTGAATTCCTCTGGTGAGACAAGGTCACAAAAATCTCATTTTGTTTTTAGAGTTTGTATGCATTAAATTGAGATTGATTTTACTGAACCATTAAGAGATAGGAATTAAATCAATGAAGCATTAATTCAAGTAAATCCTTGTAATAATGTGACTTATTTTCTACCTCATATAGGTTAAGCAGCTGCTGGAGAAGAATGAGAAAGGGCATGTTGTTGCTACTTGCCGTAATCCTGATGCGGCATCAGGGCTTCTACATCTGAAAAATAGATTTGCTGAAAGACTTAGCATTCTACCATTGGATCTGACCATTGAAAGCACCATAGAGGTTATATGACCACTTACTCAAAGAGAAAACTTTTCATTTTGACCTTTCCAAGACAATTTTTGTACTTTTTCAGTTTGGTACCTTTCAACTATCTAAATCTATTAACCTTGATTCAGTAGACTGATGCAATCAATAATTTTTCTTTTCCTACAATCATTATTTTTCAATGATATTGGTTTTGCACTTTTGAGATTACTTGGAAAATTCTTAGGCCTTTGGTAGAAATGCAAAGTAAGTATAGACAAATTGGAGGTCTATTGATATAGGTGTTGAAAGGTTGTTTAGTTTAGTTTTGTCAAAAAAAAAAAGGAAGAAAGAGGGGGGAGAAAGGTTGTAAGATTTGCAACTTTTGCTTCCTTTTTTTTTTTTTTTTGGGTCTTGTCAATGATATAGTACATTAATAGTTCAGATTATAGAATTCCCAGTTATAGGCAACAAATTTTAGTATTTTTTATATACCCTGATAGTATGTCACATTTCAGGCATCTGCAAAGTCTATTAGAGAGAGATTTGGTTCTTTGAACATTCTTATTAATGCATCTGGAATTCTCTCAATACCTGATGTGTTGCAACCAGGTACAGCTTGTTTCATTGTTTCAAGCATGATTTCCAGACTAGTAGTGGCTTTGACATATGCAATAAAATTTCTAGTTGTGAACTGAAACTAAGATATTTTGTTACATTATTTTACTTTTTCTATTAAATCCCGGCAGTTAATCATATTCTTCTATTTGCAGTACAGAAACAACATTGACCAAAGTAGAGAAATCATCCTTGCTTCTTGCATATGAGATTAATGCTGTTGGTCCGATTATGGTGATCAAGGTATGCTCATTAAAAATTTTCATTTTATTACTGTGTTTGGTGTTGAATAAAAAGGTTTTAGTAGATCAATGCTTGCATCCTGTTAGGTATGTTTGTTTCATTAAGTTGGAACAAAATCTCTAAAGAATATTTTTTGAGTGATATTCAATGAGATGAAAATGTAGTCCATCATTTGCTTGTTTCTGTCCATAATGGGAAAATACAACTCATGAACCCGTACAGGATCAAACTGTTGACCTTGCCCTCTACCCACCAAATGTTCCAAAGACCATTGAAAGGATGATTCTGTTTCTGTTATATATTCTTAAACAAAAGAGTGGAAGAAGACTTCTTCACATTGTGGGATTGGAAAGACATCTAGATCTAGCATGAAGAGATGCATATAAATCAGCTAATCTCATGTTAATTGTCACTATTGCTCTCCACAGATAATATCTGGATGCAGAAGCTGCTTCTTAATTAACTGCTTTCCCCAATAAACTGTGTAATTGTTTTTGCAATAAGCCAGTTATTGGAATGTTTCTATTGGAAGTTTTGATTGCAATTGAGCTTGTTTAACTACTATTTTGTTTAAGCTTCTTTGACACTGTATAGCTTATAGTATAACTAAAAACTGTGGTGTGTGATTTATACTAGCAGCATATGTGGCCACTCCTAAAGGTTGGCGGAGGCTCTGGGACCGAAAGGGATGTTGCGGTTGTGGCCAATTTGAGTGCCAGGGTGGGATCCATTGGAGACAATCACCTTGGGGGTTGGCACTCCTACCGATCTTCAAAGACGGCACTTAATCAGTGTATGAATTCTTCCTTGAAATCTTAACATGGATTTTCTAGTTCAAACACTGCAAACTTAAATTTGACTTTTTAAGGGGAAGAAAAAAAAAAGGAGTTGATCCTTGACCACTTTGGGTTAAAGCTGCAATATGAATTAATAGAAGAGATCATTTCTTAAGCACTTCTCTAAGAACATTACCTCAAGCAGTTGGTATTTTCAGATCTGAAACATCCTTTTCAATGGTTCTAGTTGAAGCTTGAGATAAGAGCCTTATTTTTTAATGTTGTTTTCTATGGCTATTTAAAAAGTTGCACCAGCAGGGCTACTGTCATATGTTTCATCAACATATTCCCATTCTTTTATTCAGATAATTGTTTTAATACATATGCCCTATTTAAGACATGTCATTGAACATGTTGGGTATTGTTGTATTGGTAAGTTCAATTGCAAACATGTATCAATAACCACATTGTCAAATGAAACAAAAACAAATAAATAGTGGTTCTGATGAACTATTAAATTCTTTTCAACTGATGCTTGCAGTGACAAAAACTGTGTCAGTGGAGTTTGCACGAAAAAAGGATCCTATTATATGCATTTTGTTGCACCCAGGCACAGTGGACACTGATCTTTCTAGACCGTTTCAAAGAAATGTTCCAGAAGGCAAACTATTCACCAAAGAGTTCTCAGTTCAGAAGCTCTTGGGCATCATCAACAATGCAAAGAGACATGACAATGGCAAGTTTTTTGCCTGGGATGGCCAGGAAATTCCTTGGTGATTGGTCATATTCATTATAGGCATGCAATATTAAATAATTATATTTGAGTTTGAAATTTTTGGTCATTAATCTCAATTGTTTTGATTAATAATTTGTATCTGTTAATAAATTAAGAGAACTATTAACTCTTCAATTTCTCCCTTTGTAACTCCATTGGTTCTCTGTATTCTACTCTGACGTAATTGCTTTCAGAAAGTTAATAACGACTTTTTTGTCGTTTTCAAAATGTGTGCAAAAATTTGCAGTCATTGGGTTTTTTTGGGAAAAACTTACCGACTGATGATAACTGAAATTGGTGGCACAAATTAATCAGCTTATAGACTGGTGACTGAACTGAGCAGGATCACACTTCAGTTGAAACTTTAACTTAATGGAATATTCATATATCAGAATTCAATCCTATGATTGGATTTTCTTTTGGTTAAACTTTTCACTCGATAAGGATTTGGTTATTCAACTTTGATTGTTGTCATTGTCCATGTTATATTGTTCTTAGCTTGGTGGACTCATTTTTCTTGTTATTGAAGATAAATCTGTTGCTATAGTGGTGAAGCACCTTTACGGATGATTTTTACTTTTTTAGTTTCCGTTGGGCAATTTCTGTCACTACTAAAACATTATTGAGCTAGTAAAATGATGGTCCTCTCTTTCTCCACTGTTACATGAACATGTGGTATTCATTTGATTTTTAAATGTCACGTCTTACATCTAAATAAAAATAGGATCTTCTAAAAAAAAAAAAATTAGAGGATTCAATGAAAAGAGATCTTTATCCCATTGAAATATTTTCTTCATATTACCTATCAAAAAATATATATTCTCTTCATATGAAAAATTTCAATTATTTGAGTTGATCTTAGGCCTAAGTAAAAGGCTAATAACCTTGGGCTCATGTTAAGTCACGAAGGGGTCCATTTATTCATTCATATATAACGTGACAGAAAATTGGTTTCTTACTTATTAGAAAAAGGTCTCATTTTGCAACTTTTTCTCAAACAAAGGAAAAAAGATAACCTAAGATGATGACAACCCTCAATGTATGGTTTTGGACCACATTTTTTAACTCAAAATATGTTCATTTTTCAAGCTCCCACTGAAAATTAGGAAACACAAAGTCAATTATTAGGATCCTCTAGAATTTTTATATGTTAATTCTGATATAAGGTTTTTACAAAGAGAATATTTGAAAAGAGAAACTGTGGAAGAAGAAAGCTATATTATTTATATGTTATTCATTTACAAGTGAATTCATCTCTCTCTCTCTCTTTATATATATATATATATATATATATATATATCTATAGCAAAATTAGTTTGAAAGAAGACAAACTAAAAGAAGATAGGAAAGAATCACCTAGTACATGTATACTTGTCTAGCTATCATGAAAATTAGAAATAAAAAAGAAAATAAGGACATTAGGTGTCCCCCCAATACATATAATAACTTCTATATTTTATTGTGTAGTATGAGTTGGTAGTATTAATTGTTCCTTTACTTTTTTTTTTTGATAAGAATTGTTCCTTTACTATTTGCAAAAGTCCATGACGTTTCTTGCATGCTTATCTCATCCCTTTTAAGAAGTCTTAAAGGGATGTTAATTCTAAGATCAATCAAGTGTTGTTGGAGTGGGTTTGTGGCACATGGGTTAGATGGTGCCTCATGAAACAAAATTTCCCTGCTTTAATTGAATTAAAGCTTAGGCTAATGAATCCAGTGACTATTTTTTTTAAGTCCAATGTCCCTCTCCATGGCCGAAAAGTGTTTTAGCCCAAAAAGGAAAAGGACTCCTATTTTTCCTTTTTGGGCCCCATTAACATTACGCACTTTCAAATTTCAAAATGGCAACGGTCATCTTATTCCAAATAACTCAGATTCATCCAGTGGGAGTGCTCTCATGTTCTCAGGACATGTGGTAGCAGTGTTTGTCCTGTAGTTTCTCTTACAGGAGTTTAGTGACCTCCCTGCGTGAGGTCTGGTTCGTGGCTGTGAGGCTGCTAGCAGTTTGGTGTAGTGTACGCTGCAGTGCGTGATAAAGCAGATTAAATGGCTGATGAGCTGGAACAACTGTGGAGTAAACTAAAGTTTACAGAAGAGGAAGATGAGGGCATAGAACTAGGAAGTAGCTGTACAAAGGCTGCGAAAGCTGTGGGAAAAAATTGTATAGTTATGAAGATTCTGACCATGAGGAGTTTAAATCTAGACACGCTGAGGAAGAACTTGAGAATGCTCTGGAAGCCGAACAGAGGACTGCAAATCTCGGAAATAGATGAAGAAATTTTCCTTGTGGAGTTCGGTGATGGAAAGGATAAACACAAAAGGTACTTGAAATGTGCCCTTGGAGCTTTGAAAAACAACTGATTGTTATAAAGGAGTTTGAGGGGGAGCTCGTTCCAAGGGACATTGAGATGAAGCACTGTCCTTTTTGGGTGCAGATTTTCAATCTGCCTCTCAAGAGCAGAACAAAGGAAACTGGATGGGCAATCAGGTCTACACTAGGGGAGGTGCTGGATGTTGATGTTTCAGATTCAGGTGTCCAATGGGGGAGATGCTTGAGGGTACGTGTTAGTGTTGATATCACAAAGAAACTCATCCGTGGGAAGAAGATAAATATTGAAGGAGGTGAGAACAGGTGGGTAATCTTCAAGTATGAAAGGTTACCAAATTTTTGTTACAGGTGTGGAATGCTTGACCATACCAGTAAAGAATGTTTGGAGGGGCCACTGGTAAATGAAGGGGAAGAGGAAGGAAGCTTACAGTATGGGGCTTGGTTGAGGGGTGATCCGTGGAAGAGGTATGGAGGGGATACGACCCATTCTAGGTTGGGGAGAGATCAGGTACATCCGCAGAGGTATAGTGAGAATGCAACGGTGAAGGTAGTGGAGTCTAGAAGGGTGGTCGGAGCTGAACAGGGGCAAAATGGTGAGCAGGTGCTGTAACTATCGAGCGTGAATCACAATGTCTCAGGAGAGGTTTTCCAAAGTTCTGACAGCCAAAAAGAGTTGGGGAGTGTTTTACACGAATTGGGAAAGGTCAATGGGAGACCAGAAAAAATAGAGGAAAAGGAAGCTAGTTTAGGTGATGATAGCCTAGGAATCCCATCAGCTCAACCTGACATGAAGATGGCTATGCAGTGGGAAAAAGTTGATGCGGACAAGACTGAGCCTCTTTTCAAATTCAAGCTGGCGCCAAACAAAAGCCCCACTCAACCCGGTTTGGAGGAAATGATATCTAGGAACGAAATGGGCCCTATGGCAATGAGTTTTGACGAAAATGTGGGCTGGGTTGCTGAAAAAATGGGCTTAATATCCAAGCATTGGAAGAGGTTGGCAAGGGAAATCAAGTCAGACGTCCCAAAGAAAAATAAAAGCCCAACAAAACAAAAAAGGGAGTGCCCAACACCATTAATAGAATTAGACCCAAATGCTTTAGAACTGAAACGCAGAAGGGGGAAAAATAAACAACATGTTGTCTAAGAATATGAAAACACGATGGATGGCGGTGAGGCAGTGGCTGCAAGGCAGCACCGCTGAGCCCAATGACGCTCTTAGCCTGGAATTGCCGGGGCCTAGGGTCAAACCTGGCGGTTCGAATCCTCACTGACGAGGTGAAGGCAACTGACCCAACTTTGGTCTTTTTAGCAGAAACAAAGGTTGGCATTAATCGAATAAAAGGTGTTCAATGTAAACTTGATTATACTCAGAGGATTATTGTTCCCAGTGATGGAAGAAGTGGCGGCTTGGCGTTATTGTGGAAAGAAGGCACTATGATTGATTTTAAGAGCTGTTCGAATTTGCATATTGATGTGGTTGTCCGTGATTCTCCATCCTCTGAGCCATGGCGTGCCACCGGCTTCTACGGTCATTCGAAAACCAATAAAAGGTACATCTCTTAGCACTTACTTGATTCACTAAGTACACAATGCAATTTGCCTTGGGTGGTTTTGGGAGACTTTAATGAGATACTATATTCTGATGAGAAGTTGGGCAGTGCTGTGCGAAAGGCAAAACAAATGGTGGAGTTCAGGGATTGTTTGAACAGATGTGGCTTAGTTGATCTTGGTTTTATTGGGCAGAAATACACATGGTGTAACGGACGTTTTGGGGGAGAAAGGAACAAGCTCAGACTGGACAGGGTTGTGGCCAATGAGGATTGGATGCTGAGATTCCTGGATGCAAGAGTATTTCACTCTTCTATGTCTATATCAGATCAGTGCCTTATTAAGCTAAGTCTGAAAAGGGATCAGAATAGGAGACCACAAAAAAAGAGATTTATGTTTGAAGCCATATGGACAAGAGATACCAGATGCCGGGAAGTTGTGGAATCTTCATGGGACTTTGGGGGGAATTTGTCTAATGTTCAACTGGTTGATAGGTTGAGGAATTGTAAGGAGAGGCTGAAGAGTTGGAATTGGAGAGAATTTGGCAATGTGAACCAATTATTAAAGTAAAAGAGAGAACAGCTTCAACATCTTGAGTCTATGAATAGCCTTCACGGGACGGCAGAGGAAGTTCAGAGGCTAAAATGGGAGATTAATGAAATATTGACCAGGGAGGAAATAATGTGGAATCAAAGGTCTAGGACTATGTGTATGAAGTGGGGGGATCAAAACACAAAATTCTTTCATGCCATTGCGAGCCAGAGGCGTAAAAGAAACAGTATTGTGGGGTTGTTAGACTCGGATGGGAGATGGCAGGTTGACCCAGGAAACATTGAAGGCATCATTTTGGAGTATTTTGGTTCCATTTTCAAGTCAAACGAGCCAGCTGATTTTGAAGCAAGCCTAATTGCTATCCACCCTAAAGTATCCCCAGTAATGAATGCAACTCTGACAGCTAATTTCAGAGCGGAGGAGGTATGGAATGCGCTTTAGCAAATGCACCCAACTAAGTCACTAGGCCCAGACGGTATGTCCCCAATTTTTTATCAAAAATACTAGGATGTAGTCGGTACAAATGTTATTGATTGTGTGTTGCATACTCTTAATACGGGGGTGATGCCCCCTGGCCTGAATGAAACTTTTATTTGCCTCATCCCAAAAGTTAAGTCTCCCTAAAAAATTACTGAATTTCGCCCTATTAGTTTATGCAATGTAAGTTATAAGATAATCTCTAAGGTGCTTGCTAATCGGCTAAAGAAGATTCTTGCCGCTGTTATTAATGAATCACAGAGTGCTTTTGTTCCAGGGAGGCAAATAACGAACAATGTCCTTGTGGCGTTTGAAACAATGCACTGTATCAATGGAAAAAGAAAAGGCAAGGAGGCTCTGATGGCTTTAAAGCTCGATATGAGCAAAGCATATAATAAGGTGGAATGGCGATACCTGGAGTTGATTATACGAAAATTGGGCTTTAACGAGAGATGGATTTCTCTGGTGTTGATGTGTATTAGTACAGTTTCCTATTCAGTGCTAATTAATGGGGAAGCAAAAGGAAACATTGTTCCTTCAAGAGGGCTTCGACAAGGGGATCCAATTTCTCCTTATTTGTTCTTGTTGTGTGCGGAGGGTTTGTCTGCAATGCTAAGAAAGGAGGAAAAGCTTGGAAACATTCGGGGAATCTCAGTTTGTAGAGGAGCGCCCCAAATCTCCCATCTCTTCTTTGCGGACAATAGTATTGTTTTCTGTAGGGCAAATGTGGATGAGGGAAAAAGAATCCTTAAAGTCTTGGAGGATTATGCGGGTGAGTCGGGGCAAAAACTAAATAAGGATAAAACTTCCTTACTTTTCAGCAAGAACACAAAGAGGGAGGTTCAAGAACAAATAAAGCATATTTTTGGGGCCCAAATCATCCAACATCATGAAAAGTATCTCGGTTTGCCACCACTAGTGGGAAAGGGGAAGAGGAAGGCTTTTAACCGCATTAAGGATCAAGTGAGCAAGAAAATAGTGGGATGGAAAGGGAAATTGCTATCCAGTGCCAGAAGGGAGATTTTAATCAAAGTCGTTGCCCAAGCCACCCCTATATACACGATGAGTTGTTTCAAGTTGCCGGATTCGCTTTGTAGGGAGTTAAATGCAATGATGAGCAGCTTTTGGTGGGGGCGGAAAGATAAGGAGAGAAAAATGGCATGGATAGCATGGGAGAAACTATGTATTCCAAAAGAAGAAGGGGGCATGGGCTTTAGAGATTTAAGAGCATTCAACCTTGCCCTTCTCGCAAAGCAAGGATGGAGAATCCAATAGAATTCTAACTCCTTAGTGCATCGGGTTTTCAAAGCAAGATATTTTGCGGATAGGCCTTTTAAGGAGGCCGTGCTAGGTAAGTGCCCCTCATTTGCTTGGCGTAGCATTTTTGCAGCAAAGGATGTTGTGCTAGGTAAGTGCCCCTTAGGGTCAAGGTGGATGGTTGGAAATGGTGAGCAAATTGATATTTGGAAGAATAGGTGGTTGCCCACTCCGGATTCCTTCAAAGTAATTAGCCCGAGGACCAGTTTGGAATCATGCAATGGTGCCTGGCTGCTAGATAAGGAGACTAGATCGTGGGATGTAAGTAAAGTAAGAAGTTCTTTCCTTCCTCATGAAGCTGATACAATTCTTAGGATTTCCATTAGTTCTCGCTTGTTGAAGGACTCATTAATGTGGGCTTAGACAGCCAATGGGAGGTTTTCAGTAAAGAGTGCATACAAGGTTGCTCAAAAATGCCTGAAGGAGAGTAGCCACAATGCGAATGCAGGGAGTGCCTCAAAAAATGATAAGATGAAATCCCTATGGAATTTGATTTGGAAGTTAAAATGCCCAAACAAAATAAAACAATTCATGTGGAGATCCTGTAGAGACATACTTCCAACAAAACATCGGCTGAGAGCTAGGGGAATTCACATTGAGGATGACTGTGAACAATGTGGGATGTGTGAATCTGCGGGGCATGTCTTATGGGGGCGTAAGTTGGCTGCTGAGGTTTGGGGTGCTTCAAGACTTAAGCTGCCAGCAATACCCAACCAGTCACAAGACTTCCTTGATTTAGTATGGGAAATTAAAGAGAGGAAACCTGGCATTGATTGGGAGACTTTTGCAGTCACGGCTTGGAGCCTATGGAATCACATAAATGCACTCAAACATGGGGGGCAGTGTAAAGATGCAGGCTGGATTATAAATGAAGTAGCAGAATATGTAAAGGAGTTTCGGTAGGAAAATCTATGCCTGAACGAGCCTTCTAAACCACCAAAGTCTCATTGGTCTCCTCCTAGGTGTGGCTGGTATAAAATAAATGTGGATGGGGCTGTTTTTAAGGAGTCTGGAAGTTGCAGAGTGGGGGTGGTCATAAGGAATGAGAAGGGGCTATTGATGGGTGCCATGAGCAAGCGGGTGGAGTTGCCGCTGAAGGCTTTGGAGGCAGAGGCTTGGGCAATGCAGGAAGGTATTCAGTTAGCATGGGAGTTGGGTTTAAGGGAGATCATAATTGAAGGGGATGCTCAAGTAGTTATAAAAGCATTGCAGAATTTTGAGTCTTGCCCGTGGCCTGTGCAGAAAGTTGTTGAGGGCTCTTTGCAAAGCCTTAGCTGTTTTAAGGCGTGGTCTGCTTCTCATGTGTGCAGGTGTGGAAATGAAGCAGCTCATTTGATGGCTAAGATGGCCAAAACTATTTCGACGTGTAAGATTTGGGTGGAAGATATTCCGCCCATTATTGTAGACAAAGTGCTCAAAGATGTAACAAATATGTTCTCTGTTTCGGTCAATTAAAAAGTTATCCAAGTTGCTTATCAAAAAAAAAACTCAGATTCATCCTCAAAACGAAATCAGCGGCATAATACTCTCTCTCTCTCTCTCTCTCTCTCTTTGGAGATTCAAAAGCATTTGAGTTTCTTTCTCTTCTTGTATTTTTCTATCTTTCTTTTTTCAAAAAAAAAAAAACCCAATTCAACTCTTTTTATTGCTCTCATTCAAAAAAAAAGTCATAAATACATTTTTTAAGTTTTAACAACAATGGAGGAGGATGGTAATCAATGGCATGACCCACTTCTTCTCACTGATGTTTCTTGGCAAAACCAAAGCTCCAGTTCTCACTCTCACTCTCACTGTAAGTTCTTTCAATTTTCACTTTTCTCTCTCCTCACAAATCTTTTCATGTACACTTTCTCACTTCTTAATCTACCTCTCTTTCATTTCTTTACAGACAATTCGCCTCTTTTGCCCAGCTATCATATGCAAACTTCTACTATGGCTGATCAAGATCCATATGAGGGTAATGTGGCTAAGATCTTTGTATTTATTTAACTCATTTTTCTTTGCTTTCTCTGCAAAACCATGCTTTAGAATTGTGAAATGGGTCAATTTCAAAATTAAAGCTTGGATGCTATAAGTAGGCTAAAAAATCCAATGACCCATTTGACAATTTTGTAATTGAGAAATAAAATATTCGTATATCAGAATTTAATTCTATGATTGGATTTTTCTGGTTAAACTTTTCACTCGGTAAGGATTTGGTAATTCAACTTTGATTGTTGTCATTGTCCATGTTATATTGTTCCTAGCTTGGTGGACTTATTTTTCTTGTTAATTGAAGATAAATCTGTTACTATAGCTGTGAAGCACCTTTCAAATGATTTTTGGCTTCTGTTGGGCAATTTCTGTCACTACTAAAACATTTTTGAGCTAGTAATGATGGTCCTCTCTTTCGCCCCCATTAGATGAACATGTGGTATGCATTTGATTTTTAAATATCACATGTTTTACATTTAAATAAAAATAAGAGTAAATTAGAGGAGGATTCAATGAAAAGAGATCTTATCCCGATGAAATATTGTCTTCATATTACCTTGGCTTAAATGCACTTTTGGTTCCTACATTTTGGGCCATTTCTCGATTTGGTCCCTAAACTGATTTTGCTCCTAAGTCAGTCCTTGATTTTTTAAAATCGTTTTTAAAATGGTCCTTGCCATCAACCCAGTAACAGAAAAATCTGAGGTGGCAAACGGAGTGCATAGGTGACATGTTAATCGTTGAAGTGGCTAATAAAATAATAATAAAATATTTTATTTGATATTTTTTAAATGCCACGTTAGCATTTTTTTAATTAAAAAAAGCTATGTCAGTTTAATTAAAAAATATAAATAATTTATATTTTTCAATTTCAATTTAATTCAAACTAAATTTAAAAAAAAAAAAAAAAAAAAAAAACAAACAAACAAACTTTTAAATTTGATTTTATTATTATTATCATTGCTTTCATTATTTTTTAGGTAAGAACACAAGAATTTGTTCTTCATGTTCTTCCCGAATCCAAGAACAATCAAACCCAGAACAAGAGCACAATCAAACCCAGAACATTGCAAAATTTCATACAAAATCCCTATCCTCCACCGAAACCTCCGAAACATGAAAAATTCATCAAACCTAAACCCACATGAGAAAACGAACCCAGAAAAATCATCAAACCTCCAACCTAGAACTTCATTCTTCATGTTCTTCTCCAAATCAAGACCAACCCAATTGACTAACCCACTCAAAATCAATCCCAACACAAAAAATTCCAACACAATCAACATTGAAACCTCTAGGAAATCAAACCCATAAATCTAGAAAAATATACAAATCCGCATAAATAAATAAAAACAAACAAACAAACCCAGAACAGTTTGGGAAAAATTCTCAGAACACAAACAAACTTAGAACACATACAAACCCAGAACATCAAGGGCAAAAAAAAAAAACAAAAAAAAAAAAAAAAAAAAAAACAAACAAACAAACAAACCCAGAATTCGCCATCAACAACAACACCCTGCCGATCAACAACACCAAATCCGCAATCAACAACACCAAATTCGTCGTCAACAAACCCAAATCCACCATTAACTCGCCATCAACAGCACCGAATCCACCTAGTCGAAGCCCAGTCTGAGTCATGGTCAACTAAACATTACGAAAACGACGTCGCATTCAGTTGAGATGGAAATGATAACTTTTCGCCATCGAGTACGCCGGAGTCGGTGGTCTTCCGATTCCGACTCGGTAGAAGTACAGCCCACCCCCACTGAAACCCAGAAAAACCCAGCCTCTCCAACCAAACCCAACCATCTCCATCTCCCACCAAACCCATAATCCAAGACCCATGGATTACCGATCTCCACCCCGACCACCGATCTCCACCTCCATTACCGACCACCCCACGGAAAACTAGAAAAACCCTAAGATGAGAGAGAGAGAGAGAGAGAGAGATTGAAAGTTTGAAAAAAGAAAGATACAAACACAAATACACACCAAGAGACAGAGAAAGAGAGGATCTGAATAAAAAAAAAAAAAAAAAAAGATACAAACACAAACACTCACCAATTATATTTATTTATTAAGTTATTTTTATTTTGATTTTTCTTTTTTTGGTTTATCTTAAAAGAAAGAAGAAAATGAAATAAATACAAACACAAACACAGACACGCCAGCCTAGAATGAGAAGGGGTGTTAACTTAATGTTTGTTCCTTAAGAAAGTTCAAGAAAAATTGAAATAGTTTCTACAAATTGTTTTCTCAATATTTAAAATTGAAAAAGGTTTTTTTTTTTTTTTTTGAATTTTTTCAGTTTAATTTTTTTAAATTATTTTAATTTTTTTTATTAATTAAAATGCTGACTTGTCATTTTTAAAAGCAAAATAATTTTTTTTAATATTATTTTATTTGCCACGTCAACGATTAACATGCCACCTATGCACTCCGTTTAACACCTCAGATTTTTCTGTTACTGGGTTGACGGCAATGACTATTTTAAAAACGATTTTAAAAAATCAAGAATTGACCTAGGAGCAAAATTAGTTTAGCGACAAAATCGAAAAATGACCCAAAATGTAGGGACCAAAAGTGCATTTACGCCTATTACCTTAAAAAAAAAATTCTCTTCATATGGAAAATTTCAATTATTTGAGTTGATATTAGGCCTAAGTAAAAGGCCAATAACCTTATGGGCTCATGTTAAGTCAGTTATGAAAGGGTCCATTTATTCATATATAACGTGACAGAAATTTTTTTTCTTACCTATAAGAAAAAGGTTCATTTTGCAACTTGTTCTCAAACAAAGGAAAAAAGATAACCTAAGATGACGACAACCCTCAAGTTATGGTTTTGGACCACATTTTTAAACTCAAAAGATGTTCATTTTTCAAGCTCCCACTGAATATTAGGAAACACAAAATCAACAATTAGGATCCTCTAGAACTTTTATATGTTATAAATGATATAAGGTTTTTACAAAGAGAACATCAAAAGAGAAACTGTGGAAGAAGAAATCTATATTATTTAACCATTACTCCTTTACAAACGAATACATCTGCATATATAGCAAAAGTCGTATGAAAGAAGTCAAACTAAAACAAGATAAGAAATTATGGCTTGTTTGGATCACCATGATTTTGAGTGATATCACTTAGTTTTCATCACTGAGTTTTCAAAACGAAAAAATCTTGTTTGGCTTGGTTTTTGGGTGATGTTTCCATCATTCAAAACTCAGAAATTTGAGTGATGGATGATGGAAACTGATAACATAATTTTGGTGTTTTCAGTTTCTAAAGTATGAGTTATGGTGGCAAAAAGTGAGTTATGTGGTTGAGTAATGTGACCAAACAATAATTTTGGAGTTTTTGAGATAAAGTGAGGTTTGGGTTATGAGTTATGAAAACTAAGTCATGTTCAAACCAAACGAGCAGTTCTCTAGCTATCATGAAAATTAGAAATTAGAAGAAAATAGGGATATTAGGTGTCCCCACAATAAATATATATATATATATATATTAACTTTTATATTTTGTTGTGTAGCATGAGCTAGTGGCATGAGATATCATTTTATTATTTGAAAAGATCCACAATGCTTCTCACATGCTTATCTTATCCCTCTTGGGAACCTTTAAAAGGATGTCATTTTTAAGATCAATCATGAATTATTACCCCTCTCTCTCTTTATATATATATATATATATATATGAAAGATCAATCATGTGTCGTTGGAGGGGGTTTGTGGCACATAGGACATGGTGCCTCATGAAACAAAATTTCACTGCTCTGTATTAAAAGCTTGGGCTAATGAACCTGGTGACCATTTTTCAAGTCCAATGTCCCTCTCCACCCACCAAATTTTCCAAAGACCATTGGAAGGATGATTTTGCTTCAAAAGTGTGGAAGAAGACTTCTTCACGTTGTGGGATTGAAAAGGCATCTAGATCTAGCCTAAGTTGCACGGACACGGACACGGACACGACACGGACACGGACACGGGGATACGGCAATTTTTGAAAAATAAGGACACGACACGGCGGCGACACAGCGGTTAAATAATTAATTAAATTTTATATTTAGACACATTTTTAAATATTTTTAGACATAAAATACATTTATATCTAGAATTCAAATTATGTAGAACTACAAATAAGTAAACTAACACCCAAAGTAGTACAATAATACACATAAAATGTTTAGAGTACAAACCATAAAAGGATAACAAGTTCAACATCAAACTAAAAGCATATAAGGATAATAAGTTCAACATCAAACTAAAAACATAAAAGGATAACAAGTTCAACATCAAACTAAAAACATAAAAAGATAACAAGTTTTAAACTACAAGATTATCAAAGAACAACAACATCATCATCATCAACATAATCATTATTCTCAACAATACTTGTCTCCATCTTTGGCTCATCTAGTGTGAGATAAGCAATCTCAAGCAACCCAGGTCCTCCAAATGGTTCATCCCAATTATCTCCACCAATGTCCCACTTCTTAGATTCTCCACTATTGTACTCGGGCCTCCTCCTTGAAAGAAGTCGAAGATTAGAATGAATAAACACTAAATCTTCAGCACGTTTAGGAGTAATTCTATTCCTCCTCATAGAATGGATGAAGCCATAGGTACTCCAATTCCTCTCAGCACATGATGATGAGCAAGGCTGTTCAAGAAGTTTTAGAGCTAAAGTTTGAAGTAGTGGTAAAGTGGACCCATAAGTTGACCACCAAAGCATTGGATTGTAGCTCCACCTATCCTCCATGTTATCCTCATCATAAGCCTGTAATGAGTTAAACAAACCAAACTCCACATTAACTTTTTGCCTATCATCAGGATCAGGAAAGATCCTTTTGAGGCACTTGTTTCTCTTCACTGAAATTTCAGCATCCTTATGTGGTGCAACACGGCCTCTAACTTCCTCAATCCATTTAATAGTATAATACCTAGTTAAAAACAAATAAACAAGTACAACTAATAAGTTTAGTTTATTTATTTGGAAATACCTAAAGAATATAAACGAAAAGATTAAAGAGATAGAAAAATTACTTTGGATTCAAGGAGTGGGCTAGGCAATGAAGTGGTGTGCAATTTTTAGTCCACCATTCAATAAGTATATTGTGTACCACATTATAGAATGGAGACTCCTCATAGTCTTCCTTGCCTTCATGTTGGTATATTTCTTTCTTCACATTTTCTATCATGGAATCCCACATTTCATACACCTTATGGAGAATAGGTGCATCCGTGTCAGCCACTCGAAGCATCTCATAAATAGGTTCTGTGAATCTTAGAATGTATGCAACCTTGTCCCACCACAAATCATTCAAAATATAATCCCTCACAGTTTGAGCTTTTCCTACATCATCTTCTCTATATGACATCCATTCCTCACTAACAACCATATTTCGAAGATTTTGTTTTACTTGAAACAATCTTTTAAGCATGATAATTATTGAAGCAAATCGTGTTTCAGCAACAGCAAGTAACTTCAAAGGAGAATATGAATTAAAAATTGCTAATCTCATAGAATGATTTGTGATGAAAATACGAATGAAAGTTCCCTCATCTGAAACTTGTGCAATCCAGTTACATTCATTATATGCATCCTCATTCTGCAAAGAGTACTTAGGTGCACATATATTCTTCAAAGCCAAATTGAGAGTATGCACAACACAAGGTGACCAAAATATATGAGGATATTCAGCTTCAACAATAGATCCTGCAGCCTTCATAACAGACGCATTATCAGTAATAATTTGAACAACATGTTGAGGCCCAACCTCACCAACGACCTTTAAAAACAAGTCAGCAATGAAGTGCTTGTCTTTGTACTCTTTGGTACCATCAATGGATTTGATAAAAATTGGCCCTTTCTGTGATGTAGCCATAAAATTGATAAGTGGCCTTTTTTGTACATCTGTCCACCCATCACTTACAATGCTTAAACCCTTTTCTTTCCAAGTGTCTTTAATTGCCCTCAACAACTTCTCAATATGTGCCTTCTCTTTTTGCAACAAAGTTGTTCTTAATTTATTGTAACCCGGAGGAACATAGCCCGCTAAATTATTATTAGCTGCAAACTTGATCATCTCAATCCAATACGGGTTTTTAGCAAAGTGAAAGGGTAAGCTAGCAGAGTAAAATGTCCTAGCAATAAGACAATCTAATTGCTCTCAACATTGACTGTTAAAAGCCCTCTCCAAAGGAGAATTCCAAATCCCAACCCCTTTTTTTTTTTTGGAAAAATGGATGACTTGTAGCTGTACTACTCTCCCTACTATCCAAATTAGGACTAGTAGGAGAATCAGTTGGTAAAGACACTAACTTAGGCTTCTTCAATCTACGCGAAGATTCCTCAAATGCATCTTCTAATTTCTGCATTTCATTTTGATACTCATCTCCAACCTTGGCACATGCTTGTATTCCAAACTTAGGCAATTTTAACAAGTGTGCCTTCACCCTTGAATAAGACCCCTTGAAAATTTTTTCACAATAGTTACATCTAAAAGAAACATTCCCACCACCAACACTTGCTTTTTCTAATCTAGTAACATATTTCCATAGAGGAGCAGCATTCTCAGAAGATGATTTCTCATTCTCACTTTCATTTTCAGGATTCATTTTAATAATTCACCTACAATATTTAACTTCAATAAATAAATAAAACTATAGCAGGACACAAAAACAAATTTATAAATGATAAGTTATAACTAAAAAAAAAAAAAAAAAAAGACAGAGGTCACGGCACCACAGCAGCAGTAAAAAAAAAAAAAAAAAAAATCAGACAAAACACGTTATATATATAAGTGCTTAACAGTTAACATTACACCCACCCACACTTTAACACTTGAAAGAAAGAAAGAAAAAAAAAAAAAAAAAGCAGAGAGAACAGAGAAGAGGTGAATCGGACCTGTTGTCCGCGCCGAGAGAGATGGAGATCGGAAGGGACGGATGGAACGCCGTCGACGTCAGAGCTCGCCGATCGGCACGAGCTAACTCCGGCGAGGGACAGACGGCAGCGGCAGCGAAGTGGGTTTCAGCAACAGAGAAGAAGTGAAGAACTTGAGTTTTGTGGTTTGATCTTCCAATTTTCAGATTCTAAAAATGTTTTATGGTTTTAGGGTTGTCACAGATCAACGGTAATGGTAAGTCCATCTGTCAAAATCTGTGCTTTTTTCCTTTTTTTTTTTTTTTTTTTTTTTTACTGCTGGCGTGTCGGACGCGTCGGAACCGCGTCGGCGCCGTGTCGGAGAAGCGAAAAAAAAGAAAAAGAAAAAAAAAAGGACACCGCCGGACACCGGAAACTGGAGCGTCGTCCCCGTTCCGGTGTTCGACACGTGTCGGACACGGACACGACGCCAAAAATGGCGTGTCCGTGCAACCTAGGATCTAGCTTGACAATATGCACATAAATCAATTTATCTCAAGTTAATTGTCACTATTGCCCTTTACAAATAATATCTGGATGCATAAGCTTCCTTGAGCATTTGCATCAGTATGTGTAAACTGTAAAGTCTTGCAAAAAAAAAAAAAAAAAAAAAAAGTTGCTCATTTTACACATTTTAAGCCAAAAAAACTCACATCAGTGGGTGTAAAATTGTGCATTTATGCACAATTGCTACAATAACTGTGCATATATGCCCTTAATCAAACCTAACCCAAAATCATCATCTATAATAAAAGTATGAAACCCAAATTGTAAAAGAAGAGGAGGAAACAAAAAGATTCTCAAAAAAAAAAAGAAAAAAAAAAAAAGAAGAGAGGCGGAGATAGAGATAAGGACAAGAAGAAGGGAGTGTATTTAGAGAAAAATGTAGTAAGTGTTAGGTGGGAGTAGGTGGGAAATAAAAAAAAAAAAAAGTAAGAAAAAAAATACTATTTTAATAAATAAAAAAAGTGTGCATAATAGATAAATTAATGTGTGTGTTTCTGTAAAGTGTTTGTGTAAAATAGAAAAAGGTGGATTTTTATGCTAAAATAGATGGAAAATTTTAGACGGACTGATGCGGTTACTCTAAGCTAACTGCTTTCCAATAAACAGCGTAATTGTTTTTGCAATAAGCCAATCATTGGAATGCTTCTATCTGAAGTTTTTATTGCAATTGGGCTTCGTTTAACTACTGTGTTGTTTAAGCTTTTTTGAGGCTGTATAACTTATAGTATGACTAAAAATTGTGGTTGATTTGTACAAGCAGCATTTGTGGCCACTGCTAAAAGTTCTCAGAGGCACTGGGACTGAAAGGGATGTTGCTGTTGTGGCCAATTTGAGTGCCAGGGTGGGATCCATCGGAGACAATAGCCTTGGGGGTTGGCACTCTTACCGATCTTCAAAGGCTGCACTTAATCAGTGTATGAATTCTTCCTCGAAGGCTTAGCATGGATTTTCTGGTTCAAATACTGCAACTAAATTTGACATATTTTTTTTAATAAAAAATGGATGTGATCCTTGAGGTAATGCTCTTAGAGACGTGCTCAAGAAATACCGAAAATGTGTATATTAAATAAAAATGTGTCTATTGAAAAGTCATAATCCTTTGTATATAAATAGTGGTTTCTATTCATTTGGTAACTTCTTCTCTTTCATCTTCCTTAAAAACACAAGAAACCTATGGGTCTTCTCCAAAATTGCTATTTATAGAGCCCAATAAATGTGGTTGTATCCTGTAGAACCCAATAAACCTTACTAATTGATGATACCCTTCACATTGAGGGCACAAATGAATCAACTTATAAACTGGTGACTAAACTGAGCAAGATCACTTCAGTTTAGACGATCTTTACATGAAATACAACAACAACAAAGCCTTAGTCCCAAAATTTGGAGGCGGCTATAGATTCTTGACAGATTAGATTGGGTCAATCACATGAATTCTTTTCCTCTATTCTATTCTATCTGAAATCATGTTCTCTATTACTTCCCTAATTGACATTTCTTTTTGGGAAAAATGCATATACACATCTTGAACTTTAGAGGAATGGTCATGACACCCCCTTGAACTTTTCTTTTGGCTAATTTACTCCTTAAACTTTACATCTATGCCAAATTAATACATCAATTGGTCCACCGTTACTTTCTCAACAAAAAAAATTGGTCTGTCGCCAATACACAAATAGAAACACACATGGAGTTTAAAATACAAATATCATGCCTAAACCCATATGAAAAGAAGAGAGAGAAATTCAAAGAGAGACACGACTGAAACAGAACCACTAGTGGTCACTACATCCCTCCTCCAATAGCAGATTTCTTTATCCTGCTATTGATCTTGCCATTCACATTCAACCGCATATCTGGATCTGCAATTTATACTTTATAATTTGATTTTCTTTTTGGATTGAGAAATAAAACACTTTATTTTTGTCTTCTTTAGTTCACCCAGCACACACTTTATTTTCAAAACCACTACGCACAAAAACTAAAAAACCCCATTAAAAATAAACAAACCTAAACCCAAAAGCAAAGCAAAGTAACAGTAACAAATTTATGGATCTACACAAACGCTTCTCCTATAGTAACAAATTTATCTTCAACAATTATAAAAACTACTCGCAGACCCATGTGATGCGTGAGAATATATGATTATTTTATGATGTGGTATAATACATATGATGTGGTATAATACATAATTTACTCTCTAAATTTAATTGTATATAATTTATTCTTTTGAAATATTAAACAATTTCTAAATCTATCTCTCTCTCTCTCTCTATTTTTGAAAATATATAAATTTATCATTTTTAGTGTTTTTGTTTGATATTATGCTTTTCTTTTGTGGTCCATATTCTTCTAAATATTGTCATTACGAATTATATTTTTCTTCATTTCTTTTGGTACAACTAAAATTTTTTAAGTTTCAAATTTATCATTTAAAATTTTCTTTCTTTCAAGGAGATTATCATGATAATCGAAACTTATCACATAATTACAATTGATATTATTCAAATAATTGATAGGCACATTTATATTCTTAGTCATGTAGATTGTGTTTTGATATAAACTCAAATTCTCACTTCCAAACTAAGGATTAACTCAAATAAATATCAAACCAAAACTATAAGAGGGAGTGAGAGGACTTGTATGCGAACTCAAAAAACACAACACCAAAAATGTATCAAGAGTTGCAAGAAAGAGAGTATATCACCTTTTTTGGGGAGAGAATAACAAATTCATAGAATAAAAGATAATGAGAAAAATATTCAAATTAAAAGATATAGTTGTAAACAACAAATTATCCAAGCCATGCTATGTAATAGAATAACATTATATCATTATATAATATATTTATAATAAAATAGGACCACATCTAACAATCAAAGAAAAAAAAGAAGATAACAAACACACATACACACATACATACATACATAGTAAAAGAGAGAGAATAATCACATTTTTTATGATAGTTTGTTGCTACTCTCTTTTTTAATTGTTGCTACTCTACATTACCCTACATTGGAGATGCATGAAAGAATTATAAACCCACCAAAAAGAAAGAAAAAAATTATGAGAGAGAGAGAGAAAAATTGATCTTGTTGAGGAGAGAGATAGAATGATCTTACATCAAAATAGCATTGTCTTGCGTCAACATGTGGCTTACTTCCAGTCTCTGAAGAACATCGAAGCTACCTTGTGTCAATTCGTCGACAAAGAACTCGTCAAAGGAGAGAGGGAGAGAATCAATGCAGAGGAAATAGAGAGAAATTGGTTCTGTGACTTGTGAGGGAGAGAAGAAGATGAAGTGAGAGAGAGATATATGAAGTCTTCATTAATTATTTGGGCACCACCAACTTGATGTTTTTACAAGAATGCCACTGTATTCATTTTCACTTAAAATGAAAACGGCCAAAAGTTGTATTCATTTTTTGTATTCAAATTTATTTTTTTTAAACTAAAAATGAATATTGAGTATAAAAACACAACCAAACTAGTTTTTTGGTAGTGGGTCCTACAAAAAACAGAAAATGAATACTAAAAACACCATTTTTTTTCTCTTAACCAAACAGGCCCTAAATTCTATTCTTCAAATTTTAGATATATATAGAAGAGTACAATGAACTAGGAACAATACAACATGAGCAATGATAATAGGGACGAAGCCAGACTTCGAATCTAGGGGGACAAGCTTAATGTAAATTTATCAAATTTCATCACGTTCGTTAACATCTTAATCTCATTCTCTCCCATTTACATGGGTATATTGCATATATCTATTTTTAATGTCACACGTCTTGCATCTATAAAAATGAGAGAAAATTAGAAGATTCAATGGGAGGAAAACTTATCCCATTAAAATACCATATGGGGACTAAGTTAAGTCATTGATGAAGGGGCCCATTTATTCATATATAAGAACATTCACATCAAACTCTACACATCATTGGCAAAATAACTAAAAAAACTCCACCTTTTCTAGTTTAGTTTTCTATTTTTTTTACGTACACCTACGTCAACCTCAATACTATATCAATGTTCCAATTAAATATTATTTCCTTCCTATTTCTTTATGCATTTACATTGGTAAATCTCAAAATCCGCAACCAAATCCACAATAATAATAATAATAATAATAATTTATTTAGTTTTGTTGATGAACAATAGCTCAATAGGGGTATTGAGCTATTGTTCGTTTGTTAATTTTATACGATAGTTTGTTGAACATGATGCATCATCAATTTAATGGATTTAGTTTATTTTTTGTTGGAATATTAGTTTAATGGCTAATACTTTAACCTTACAAAAAATTGGTTTCTTATCTATAAGAAAAAGGTCTTATCTTAAAACTTGTTTTCGAGAAAGGAAACGAGATAACCTAACAACCCTCAGGGTATGGTTTTGGACCACTTTATAAAACTCAGATGTTCATTTTTAAGTTCCCACTGAAAATTAGGAAACACAAATTCGATTATTAACATCCTCTAGATTTTTTAAATGAATTCTGATATAGGATTTTTTTTTAAATCTTTAAAATTTGTTATTATAAGAATGGTTTAAATGTTATCACATTGTCTACATTTTTTTTAAAAAAATACAATAGTAATTAATAACTGTTTGAGTTTTTCCCTCTAGTATACCACATGATTCTTAAAACTAAATAGTGGAGCAGTATGATTTACAAATTAAGCTAATTGCAACCCACCAACAAATACTATGGTTAAGCATGATATGTAATATAGAATCTAAGAGACAAATTATGAAACAAATAGAAGACATACACAATGCACACACAAGATGGTCTTCTACTTAAGATTTATCACACAACTTGAGCTTACACGACAAAATTAGAGAAAAACAAGATTGCCTCTTTAGGAGCTTTGTGTAGACACCCCATTTTGCAACTCTCATTTAACCTTACTTGTATTGCACCATGCATCCCATTGCATAACACATTACAAGGAAGAACTATAATTTTTGACCACATTATTTCTAAATTCATTGCATAATATAAATTTAGAAGTCATAACAATCAAAACGATAGTTCATGAGCCTTAATTGGACAACTAGATTAAAAGATATATAAAAAAAAATTAACGGTAAAGCGCACTTGCATGAATTAGGTCCCAACCATATGTGATTATGACCTTTTAATTCTAATTGGGCTAGTTTTAGTTTAATTTAAATTAAATGATGTGTCATAATGCTACTGGTTGAGGATATAGTTCATGGTAAGGTTGCATGCACCTGATTTAATCTAGGACAAAGCATTTTTATACATTGATTCCTTGCAAAATCAGTAAAAATTAATTAATTAATTAATTAATAAACATATTTAAAATTAATTTTTTGAGCTTGAGGACTAAGAATTTTTGGGGAAAAAAAGGTTGAAATTCTGATGAAATTCATATCAAAACTAAAACAAAAAAGACCGAACCGAAAAGGAATAGATCTGGGAGGATGATAGGCACTTAGATAAGATCCCCTAGAATTGCTTCCTTTTTTGCTCTAGCTTGCTTCCCATTCAATTTGACTTTCCCACTATATTTTTCACTCATAAAAAACTAGTTTTTTCTGAATCCCACATTACTTAGAGACTTATCTCTGACCCCAATGTAAATACCTCATTTTGTACCCCTTAAGACTCGTGCCCCCATTCCCCAATGACAACATCATTCGAAGGCTCAAGTTTGGGTTATGGTTCAATCTGGTAAATCTTTATCTTGAAGGATGTTTTGGTAAAAGAAAAACCTGTAGGAACCCTAAGTATACGCATATTGTAAGCATGCATATGCATACTTGAAGCATGCACACGCATGTAGGGTTTTAGAATACCTATATGGAAAATTTTTGATGTAAAATTGTGTAGAGTGAATCCCACATTAGCTGGGAGCCACCCTACTCCCCTCTATGATCACTATAAAAGGCCTTAAATTCTCTTTTCCTAAAACACTTTGAATTCACCGGAAAGTAATGAATCAAAGAGAGATTTTTTATTCTAAAACATCCTCAAGTTAGAATTTACTTGGTTGGGACTTATTCTGGTCTTGACCTTTGAGTTTTAAGCTTACTAACCTTCTAGGTTTATCTTGATTAGATTGGTTGAGGGGAACGGTCAAATTAAAGCTCAAAGGAGTTTTTATGTCTAAGGTAAGGGTCTAACCTCGTCTCTCTCATTCTTGTTTGTTTATTAATATATTTTCTGCCTTAATGCTTCTATTGTTAGTGTAGGTTTATAGCTTTCGTATTAGAAGCATGCTAGATTGTATTTAAATTGTTGTTTTGTTGTTGCTTTAAAACTGTGTTTCTGGGCGTGTATGCGTGTGCATACTTCATGCTTCATGCTTGCATACGACGCATGCGTACACATACTTCATGTATGTGCACTCATAGTCGTGCATAGAAACCCACATTTAGGGTTTTCGCTGCTTTCCCTTTTTTTGCTTCGTTTTTAATTACATATTTAGCTTCTATTAGTTTCATTTTCACATGTTTAGGTCTAGTGTCAGTAGAATACCATGTCTTATTACTTGGATTGTTAGATTAAGTGAAAGCTCACTAGTATAAATACTAGAGCTAGTATAGACCCCCAATTTTTAATTACAGCTAGATTAATTTTAGGCTAAACACAATTAAAGCATAATATACGTAATTAGCCAATTAATTAAATGAAGCATTCAACAATTGCATGGATGAACATGAGGATGCAATGCTTAAATGTAAAGGGTAATAGGGTAAAGAATATCAAACCCAAGATAACACCACGATATTTTATCAAAGAGAAAAACCGAAGAACTCGACATAAAAACCTTTCTGCGGACCTCCAAGCCGAAATGATCCACTAGTAAATAAGTTGGAAGGAGTATAAGGATACCAAAAAGACCCATTCAAGCTTAATCTACCCAAAGTACTTGAGCTCTCCAAGCTCTAGCTATTAACGAACTTCTCAGAGTCTTGTTTTCCTTTCTTCTCGGATCCCGCAATGCCCTCCTGATTGCACTGCCAAGCCTTACCGGCTTAATTTGGCAAAGAACCAATACTTCTCAATTTCCAAAACACTCTCTACATTCTGAATGAGTATGGGTTGCATTTGGGTAAAATCGTCTCTTAAGGTATGACAATGGGAGATGGGAGGAGAAGAGACTACAAGGATTTCTCTCTTGAGGATGAGTAGCTCTCTCTAAAAGGTGGGTGTAGTGAAAACCTGAATCTCTAGGGTTTTCTATCTGATAGCCTCCTTACAATTTTGCAAGTAATGAGAGTATATATAGTGTGGGTGAAGGATGGGAGAATAATACTTAAAATCCCAGTTGTCAGAGTGTCTTATGTGTTGTCCAAGTCGCAAGTTACTCACAAGACATCCTGACTCTTGAATTTCCACATGTGCTCCCCACATGGCCTTTTGCAAGTTTTGCAATCCCGAACCAATAGTGAGCTAGTCGCGAATTCAACTGTCTTGAGCAATATTCACCAACCTAATACTAAACTCATTACAATTAAATCCCACAAAATACAAGGAAATAAATTAATGAAATTACAACAATTTTGTCATGGAATAAAGCCAACATAAATATTATGTAAAAAAAAAAAAAAACCCTTAACATTAAGGATTAGGGTTTGTATTCTTTAGATGAACAACTTGAACATACACTGATGTATAGGTGCTAAGATATTATGGTGTGTGAGGTAAGTGAAGGTAAGTCATGTATATAAATATGCATCTTTCAACATAATAGTTGATTTCTTTGATTGATGAATGCTATGATGCTATGCTTGAGTGATTGAACATGCTTGATTAAATGTCATGATTATATGCTACTGCTTTGTTGATGTTGCTACCTTGTGATATACTTGCTGCCTTTGGATGGATATAATGTCAATGAGATGCTAGATGAATATTAGGACCTTGTGCCATGAATGCTATGATTGAGATGCCATGTTTGTGTGTTTAGATGCTTGTTAGTGTGTGTGTGTGTGTGTGTAGAATAACCTATTAGAGGACCCTTTGATGGGATTAGGATTTGGAACACAATGAGTGGAGGCTAACCTATGGGTCGGGTGGGCATGATTATATGCTACTGCTTTATTGATGTTGTTGCCTTGTGATATGCTTGCTACCTTTGGATGGATATAATGTCAATGCCATGCTAGATGACTATTAGGACCTTGTGCCATGAATGCTATGATTGAGATGCCATGTTTTTGTGTTTAGATGCTTGTTAGTGTGTGTGTGTGTGTGTGTGTGTGTGTGTGTGTGTAGAATAACCTATAAGAGAACCCTTTAATAAGATTAGGATTTAGAACACAATGAGTGGAGGTCAACCTATGGGTTGGGTGGGCATGATAATATGCTACTACTTCGTTGATGTTGCTGCCTTGTGATATACTTGCTGCCTTTGGATTGATATAATGTCAATGCCGTGCTAGATGAATATTAGGACCTTGTGCCATCAATGCTATGATTGAGATGCCATGTTTGTGTGTTTAGATGCTTGTTTTTGTGTGTGTGTGTGTGTGTGTGTGTGTGATTGTAGAGTAACCTATTAGAGGACCCTTCGATGAGATTAGGATTTGGAACACAATGAGTAGAGGCCAACCTATAGGTTGGGTGGGGTTGGGTGTCTAACACCTTCCCATCCCCATATCTAAACTTCGGACACGTGTTCTGGTAAGATTAATCCTTCACATAAAGGTGTTATACATATGGTTCCTAGACCTAGTCTAGGTAGGACTCCATTTTCCTCCTCTGCCCGATCCAATTTGCTGAGGTGTTCTTCCCATGACGAAACCATTCATCGCAGGCGCTTACACCCACACCCAACCTTCAGTATAAATACCTCTCTCTAGTATAAGTTGAAAGCACCCCAAAATTTTAAAGAAAAACCTGAAATTTCTCTCTCTCTCTCTCTCTCTCTCTCTCTCTCTCTCTCTCTCTCTCTCTCTCTCTCTCTCTCTCTCTCTCTCTCTCTCTCTCTCTCTCTCTCTCTCTCTCTCTCTCTCTCTCGTTAGTAATAGAAAGGTGTCTTTGGTGTCTTGGACCTCCTAGTCTCAACTCACTAGAAGGGATAGCTTGGTCTCCCTAGTCTTAAGTTACCAACTTCCTATTCACAAATCCCTCTCTAGAGAAACTTTTTTGCTTGGAGTGCTCAGAAGTGCTAGTGCATGCAAGTAAGGTTTCTAAACCTTCTTTTCATTATGCCTTAGTTTATTTAGATTCAAGCACAAGCATGTTTTTATTTCAAGTTCTTTATCTATTCTTCATTGTTAGTATGATAGATCTAGGTCGTTCTTAGTTTTGCACGTTGAAGGTTTCAATTCAAATAACATGTTCACATGATCTTAGATTAGGATTTATCACATAGCACACACATATTTACCATGTCTTTCAATTCTTTGCGTGCCTAAAATATACTCTTCAATGCTTGTTTTAATCCTTGGGCAGCAAAAAGAAAGTGACAAGTGTCTAAGGTTCCTCCTAGTCATGTGCATTGCATATGACCCTTAGGCACATGTTATTTATTTTTTTGCTGCCACATAACCCTATATATAGCAAAACTTTTCCCTAAAAAATTATTGTTTGTTTGGTGGTGGTGACTTTTTCTCACTAAAAAATCTCTCTCTCTCTCTCTCTCTCTCTCTCTCAATGAAATGGGTGTATTATAAATGAAGTGATAAAAAAAAAAAAAAAGGAATATTTGATGTTGAGTGTATTGTAAAGTGGTGTGTATAAATAGATAAAGTATCTTTTAAGTTATTAAAAACTAATTTTTTTTAGCACCACAAATATAAATGCTTTTAAACTACCACTACCAAGGACGAAACCAGAACTTGGAGTTAGGAGGGCGGCTCTGTTGTTGGATGCATGCGATGACTTGGTTTTCAACTTTGCTGCTTAGCCAGCAAGAGTTTTCTTTTATTATTATTATTTTTATGTGTGTGTAGAGTGTGTCTTTTGCTGGTAAGGACAAATTATTTTGTTTAAAATTTTTTAAAGGGCCAAGTTGTTTTTTTTGGTAAAATTGGTTGATTGGTCTTAATTTTTTTAGCTTTGCTATCAATAATTTTTGTTGTTGTGCTAATTTTTTGGGCTTATATATTTTGTTTTAGATTTTAGATTTATAAATTTTTTTTATGGCCTTTAAAAGAAGGAAAATACTGGATCTACAAACTTTTTTTACAAATTGTTGTTGTGATGAGTGGTTATTAGTAAATAAAATAGTTATGTAAGTAGTGGGCCAAGATGCAAACCAGTAAGAATTTGCTACCTCAATGTTTGTAAAAAAGTTTATAGTTATAGCATTTCTCTTATAATGATCAATGATATTATTAAGGGTGAAAAATATAATTTTAGGGTAAACTACATATTTGATCCCTAACTTTTACCCCATATTTCAATTTAGTTCCTAACATTTCAATTTAGTCCCTAACCTTTCAATTGTGTCAATTTGATCCCTAACCTTTCAATGTCATGTCAATTTAGTCCCTGATGTTATATCTTAGATGAAAATTACTAACATGACAAACGACCAAAATAAAATTTAAGTTTATTGTCTTATCAATGTAAGCTAATTTTTTGTTTTGACCATTAGACACGTCATAAATTTTCATTCAAAAGATATCGTTAGGTACTAAATTGACACGATATTAAAAGGTTAGGGACTAAATTGACACAATTGAAAGGTTAGGAATCAAATTGAAATATAGTGTATAGGATAGGGACCAATTACGTAGTTTACCCATAATTTTATTGAACAAAGTAATACCTATATATATATACTTCTATTCTTTAAATAAATAAATAAAAGGGGTCATTGCCCCCTAAGTCCATGAATGACTCCACGTCCATGACCACTGCCACCAAACACAAACCTTTATGAAATTTACAACTAGCATAGACCCCAAAATGCAAAAACATCACTACACATAATCACCATCACGGCTATGAGACGACTATTATCTAAATCTATGATTAGTCCTTCAAAGAACCATTTGCTTGTAATAATAATAATAACATGAATGGCATGAGGTGAACGGATTTGGATCGAGTTTACCAAGTGCAATTCACCTCAACTCTCACCACACAATTTATTTTTTTGTTACTTTTTCATTTTTTTTATTTAAAGGTTGAGATTGAAAGTTAAGTTTTTTAATTCTCAATCTCAACCCTTGATAGTTATAGCATCAGTTGATCTCAATCCTGTGGTGAACACAAGCATAGAGTTTCTTAAGTAGAGCGTAGGGATGGCCATGGATAGGGTATGGATCGGGTATACCCATACCCTACCCGAAAAGT
This sequence comes from Quercus robur, assembly GCF_932294415.1. Classification (NCBI taxonomy): domain Eukaryota; kingdom Viridiplantae; phylum Streptophyta; class Magnoliopsida; order Fagales; family Fagaceae; genus Quercus; species Quercus robur. Next base: position 19,475,180 of record NC_065537.1, read on the forward strand.
TTGCCCATGGATATCCAAATATCAATACCCATTAGTATCCATACCCAAATCTTACCCTAATATATTATCCATGGATATCCATACCCTACCCAAAACCCAAAACCCATTTAATTTTTTTTTTTTAAATCCAAAACATTTTTACGTAAAAACTAACCAATCTTAAAAAAGAAAAAAACTAATCAATAAAAAAAAATTTTAAAAAAATTATATGTTAGTTTGTATTTGCTTCTTTTTTTTTTTTTTTTAGATAGAGATAGAAATTTATTAGATAAAATTTCTAATAATCCCAAGGACATCTCCATTCTTGTTGTGTATAAAAAATTAAAAATTTTAAAAAAAAATCCAGGAAAAAATTGTTTTTATATTGAATCTCGGTGATTTTAAAAAAAATAAACAATAAAAAACTCTTTGCCATGGTGAGTGAGGGACGAATAAAGAGCTGAAGTTAAAGCAGTGTCCAAGGTATTGAAGAAAAAGAAGAGGAGAGAGAGTTTGGAGAAGCGTATAAGAAATGACGCCAGTTAAAAGAAAAAGCTTGGCTCTGGGTTAGGAGAAAGGGAATTCCATAGCACATTGTCGTTTTACTGGTAGCAAGTGAGTTTCTATCTCTCTTTTAATCTTTCGCATTTTGTTATACTCACTCACTCATGAATTTATCAAAATCTCAAACTCTCTCTGCTCCGCCAAAGCTAATTTAAGCCAGAGCGAGTGTAATCCTCAATTCAAAAGATTACACTACTGACAAGAAAGCATCCATATCAATGCACTTATCTTTTTGTTTTCCCTATCTCAATCCTCAATAACCCTTTTACTCCACTTCTTTTTCTCAGAACTTTCGCACACGGTGAGAGAGGTTTAGGTTTTTTTTTTTTTTTTTTTTATAAATTTTTAAATACGGGTCGGGTTTGGATAATATCCATACCCTACCCGAACATTTCGGATAATATCCGTACCCTACCCGGTTAAGTTCTACCCATGAAGAACCAAGTATTACTTGGAACATTTGGATCAGGTAGGGTTGGATATCCATTACCCAATGGGTATGGCTATCCTGGAGAGTTACAGTACGGTAACTACATTTTTATATTAAAAAGGGGGGGGGGTGGTTATCCACCGTTCCGTAAAATGTAAATCTAATTTATATTCATAGATGAAAAAACAAAATATAAGGGAAAATATGAAAGAAATAAATATGACATTTATTAGTAACCTTCATTATTATTGGCAGAAGTTTTGATTTAGGATAAAGCTCCTAACAACATTTCGGATGCAAATACAAGAAAGCATACAATAACCACATTGTATTATATCTACCAAGGATATGCTATCAAGATAAGATTATCTCCCATCGTCAAAATCCAATAATGCTGCATGGTCCCTCACAGTATCATTCACATCAGCACTTTGATTATCAACATCATAATTGAGAGAATCTGATGTCTTGGTGCGCAAGAATTTAGTTTCTTCTGAGTTAGAATCAACATTGTCTCTGGAATGCTTCTCCATCTTTCTTAAATCCTCCAATTTTGTTGCTACTTCCTTCATAGTAGGCCTATCCTCCCCTTTCAATCTTAAGCACATCTTCGCAAGATTTGCAGCTTCCTTTAGTTGCTCAACATTTTCTTCATTTGCTATATGTTTTTCAAGAACTTCAAACAATCTATTATCCTTGGAAAATGAGAGAAAATATGTGGCTACACTTCTCTCTTCCTCGGGCCTATCAAATGAAAGAGCTTTTTTTCCAGTTAATAGCTCTACGAGGACCACTCCAAAGCTATAAACATCACTCTTTTCTGTCAATTGACTTGTTTGCATGTATTCAGGATCCAAGTAACCCAAAGTTCCTCGCACCATTGTAGCTAATTGTGTTTGGTCTAGTGGAACCAATTTTGAAGCTCCAAAATCTGATACCTTTGCTGTGTAAGTACTATCCAACAATATGTTTGAAGACTTGATATCTCTATGGATTATAGGTGGAGAAGCTGCAGAGTGCAAATATGATAGTGCTTCTGCTGTTTCTGCAGCTATCCTAAGACGAGTTTCCCATGATATGGTGGACACCTTACTTTCATGATGAATGTGCTCAAAGAGAGTACCATTGGGTATGAATTCATAAACTAGTAAAGGAACTTGTGTCTCCAAACAACAACCTAATAATTTAACCACATTCTTATGATTAATTTGGGAAAGTACAACTACCTCATTGATGAATTGCTCAATTTGGCTTTCATCTCCTATTTTTGACTTCTTGATGGCCACAATCATATTATTTGGTAAAATTCCTTTATAAACTGTACCAAACCCTCCCCGGCCAATGATTAGAGTTTCATCATAATTGTTGGTAGCCTTTTTCAACTCTTTCATGGTGAAGATTTTGGTTGTTTCAGCTGAATTTTCTTGTTTAGAGAGTTTCTGTTGTAAAATTAAACCCCCATTCTGTTCAAAGAACCTTTGTTTAAGCTTGATCAACTGTCTTTTCTTAACTATCAAATACAACCAAGAGCTACAAACAAGCACAACTATGAAGGTTATGCCAATACCTACATTAGAAAGAAATAGAATATTAGCTTTTTTGGCATAATTATAAAGTACATCGAAGAGATCCTGACAAGCAGAGCAACGAAGCTAATGCCAACACCCTTTCTTTTTTCTTTTTTCTTATTTTAATTTGAGAATCACTTATGCCAACACTTAGTGTTTGATTATATTTGAAAGAAACAAGATATTATTTGTTATATACCGTTGTGACTGAACAATCAGAAAGTGCGACTCATGGTTGCCTTTTTCTTTTTAATCTTTTACATCATGTGAGATTAATTAAATACTTGTGCATCATATCAATTTATTTTTTTAGAAGAATGCACCCTATAAAATTAATTAATCTATATATATATAGGACAAAACTTACATACAGTACCTTAGATGCTACAGTACCTTAGATGCTGTTTCTTAAGTTTCTCTCTTAAGATTCTACCATGTGACTACTTAACTAAAAAAAAAAAAAAAAAAATCTATTTGACAGAATCTTAAAAGGGGAATCTAAGGAACAACAACTAAGTAATATACTTAAGTTTTACCCATATAGATTCTACAATTGAAGTTCAATTTTGCGTCATGTATCCTAAATCATTTATTTTTAGAGAGAGTTTTATTTCTTAATTTTAGAATCAAATATGGGACCACGTCCCCCTTTCCCTCTCTCTTGTGTGTGTGTGTGTTTGTTTCTCAAAAAAAATATGGGACCACATCATAAATATTCATACAAGTGAGTTATTGCGTACAAAAACCAAAGAGTCTAGAATTAATGAACATAAAAAAAATTTAAAAAAAAATGCATAATATATATTTTCTACCTAATAATATTATTACAAGACTTTTAAAAGAGTTAAATGACTATCAATAATATTTAAATTATATACGTAAGAATTATATTATACATCATAATATATATATTTTAAATATATTTATGCATATGCATAAGGTTACAAGCTAGTTTATTTAAAGCCAAAGCATAGAGAAAATCAAATTAAATTCTAAATTGGAGTCTAATTTTGCACCATGTGTCCCATCTAATTTTAAAATTTCTGTGTCAAGTGAATTATTAGATGCAAAAATTAAATAGTCTAAATTCAATTAAATTCTAAATTGAATTTCAATTGGAGTTCAATTTTATGCCTCGTGTTCCATCTAATTTTTTAATTTTTGTGACAATTGAATTATTGGATGCAAAAACCCATGAGTCAATGCACCCTATCATATATATATATATATATATATATATATATATTTAAAGCCAAAGTAGAGAATTCAATTAGATTCTAAATTGGAGTCTAATTTTGCTCCATGTGCCCCGTCTAGTTTTAAAATTTTTATGTCAAATGAATTATTAGGTGCAAATATAAAAAATTCTAAATTCAATTTTATTCTAAATTGAATTTCGTGCAAAAATTCAATTTTGTGCCCCGTGTCCTATATAATTTTTTAATTTTTGTGACAAGTGAATTATTGGATGCAAAAACCGAAGAGTCTAGATTCTAAATCATATATATATATGGGTTGGGTTCAAATTATGCTTTGTGTAATTTTAAGCAATATTAATTACATCACTTAATTTTTTTAACTAGATGCGAATTTTAGCAAATCTACCGTTAAATTACATTATCTTCATATATTCTTCATTCTTACAAAATTTCAATGTGATCAAAGATTTATAGTCCAATGTGATCAAATATTTATAGTCGTGTCATCAATCAATTGATTAAATTCAAGTTTTTGTAGTTTAAAATAATGCATAAAAAATGAGTTTATGAATCAGATAGTACATAACATACAATTAACATAAAAATTAGTATAAATGTCAAGAACATATAGAACATATAATTTAATTGTGGGATTTTCAAAATATGAATATTATAATAAGTTATTGGGTGGTGTAACATTACTTATAGCTACATCAGGTGTAACTTGAACCCATGGCTTAAAAAAGGTGTAAGTTGTAACTTACATGGTGTATAATTTAAACTCACACACACACACACACACACACACACACACATATATATATATATTGATTATTTTTAAATGTACTTGTATATATGCATGGGATTATACACTAGTCCAAAATATTAATAATGGCTAAATAATATCACCTATAATTTTTGTATAACAAGTGCTATAGAAAGTTAATAGGAGGGGATGGAAGAATTGATCGTGAAACTTTTTTATAATTTAGAAGCAGAAAAAAAAAAGGAATGAAAACTCAATTTAATGTACACTTTAGTGACAAAACTTTTTTTTTTTTTTAAACCTAGTTTTGTTGATCTTAATGAGAAATTTATACTATTTCACACCGGCAGTTGAAGAAATAATCAAAACACAGTACAACAATTTTGTCCGAATATATTTCATGGGTTTTTCCCTCCCTTCGTTTCCTTGGTTAAGTAAAATGTTTTATATACATAATGTTAAGTCAAGCCCTTGAACGGATAAGTTTAGAGGATTCTTGATTGGCGGAGCCAGAAAAAAATTTCAAAGGAGGGCAAGCTCAATATAACAAAAGTCTTAAAGTAAAAAATAAAAATAAAAATGATATAAAACAAATACTTTTTTCTTTTTTTTGAAGGCTAAATGCTTTATTTCTTAAATTAACTATAACTCAATAAGGTTGTGCTCTGCGTTCATTCATTGTCCTATAATTATAACAGTTTTGAGATACACTCAACAGGTTTTAATATGTTCATTTACAGGATATCCCGATATCATTGGTAATTTAAAGTCACATTCTAAGAAAACAATATCTATTTGTTTAAGTTCACATCTTTGAGCCTATTTAAGAGATTCAAAATCTAAAATTTTAATGTACTTCCTTTTTCATTTTTAATGATTTATTTATTTTGGTATTTGAATTGTTTTCTTTTCACATCTGTTTGTACTACATTTTTTCCATTTTAATGAATGTCTTTTCTCTGTCCAAAATAAAAACACAGTGTGTGTGTGGTTTAATTGAACAAAAGAGAGAAACACGACAGAAAATTTTGTGCAGCCCTAACGAAAAAATGAACGCCTAAATAGCATTGACATCACATTTTCATGTGTAAATTTGTTCATTTTTGTAGCTAGATGGATGCCAAGAGCTTTGTAGCTCAACTAATTGGTACTTTCTAGTATATTCATAACATCCAGGTTTCAAATTCCCAATCCCCTAAAGTAACTATTGAAATATCAAAAAAATAACTAGATTGGTTGAATTTAATTGTCTTTGAAAAAGACAATATTATTTGTATTTTATTGTTCATGGCAACCAATTTAGTTAGGGAACTTAATATACTGCAGCTAGGTTACAATATTTAAGTTTGACCTAATCACTATCTATGTAATATATAATAGCCAAAAATGTTAAACTATTAGTTTATCTTCTAATATTTTGCCACATAAGTTTTGGTAGTCCCACAATTTTACATATTATTTTTTTATTAATTTATTTATTAGGTCAAAATGAGAGTTTTAAACCGACTACTACTCAACAAACTAAAGAGTTTTAAACCAAACCAACCTACTACTATATATATAGAGCACCACACCAAAACCTTCTACGTGATTCACCCTCTCTCTGCCGTTTTTGCTCTTTGGTTTCTACAAACCCTTTGTTCTCAACCCTCAAGGAGTCAAGGTACCTTTTATATGAATTTCTCTTTCGTAGTTACTTTTGCTTTTCTTTTCTTTTTTTCTTTTTTTTCTTTAATACTATGTGCTTGTGTATTTTTTTTTTTCCATATTTTTACTTCCATTATCCAAATTTCTAAACACCATGTTTGATTCTAGAATTTTTACATTTGGAGTAAATGCTTAAAGAGAGTTTTTTTTTTTTTTGAGAACCAAATGCTAACAGAAAACTAGAGGTAATGAATGCCACCAAAATTTTTTATTCTCATGTTTGACATCTTAGTTTTGTTGGAAGATAAAACGTTATTATTGTATCACTCAATTTGCTCCCCCACCCCCACTTTAAAGCCTCTATGGAACTTATTAATATTTCTTTCGTCATGAAGTTGTTGTATTTTGTTGTTCCATGTTTCATAAAAGTTTAAACATGGTAGAAAAATTATAGTATGCCTTTGTTTCATCTTATAAAAAAGTCAAAATATGAATATCTTTGTTTGGTATTATAAATATTAATTTCATTCATTTTTAACTAATTGTAGCATTGAACATAGTAAAAATATTTAACAATCATTAACTATCCGATGCATTGCATGGGTTAGCAACTAATAAAATAAAATAAGATTATACTGGGCCCACTACAACTAAGAACAAAAGTATTGTAAAAAAATTGTGGACATAGTATTTCTCTTTTATTATGCCCTATACTTTCTCCTTTTACGTACTTGTCTCAAACCCAATTAAAAATTTAAAAGTTTTATTCCGTAGGCATCTCATTTGAATTTAGAAAATCCTAAAAACATACATTTTTTTTGAATCAAATTAGATGGAACTGGTTGAATCAACTTAAATTTCAAATTTTATCATTTTTATAAAGGAAAAAAAAAAAACTAAAAAACCTAACTTTGAAAATATAAATTATTAACACTAAATTTAGTAATTTTTGTAGATTAAATTAAACTTTATTTACTGTATAATCCAATAATTATCATGCATCCTAAATACTCCAGTTCAATAATAATTCATTATATTCAAGCCACTATAAAAACTCTTGAAAATTCAATATAAGATTTTGAAAATCATTGTAAGAATACATGTTGTCAACCCTAGCTAAATTTGTTAATCTCCAAATTTTGGGACTAAGGTTTTGTTGTTGTTAAAATACCTAAGGTATAAAACTCAAACACAAATCCTAACTGGTCTAAAATTTTCTATCCAAACTCACTAAACCCATTTAAAATTTTTGAAACACTTACTACTGTCCTAAGGTCAGGTCATCCAAAAACCCATTAAATACTAACCTCTAAACACACGCGTTGCGTGTGCTTAGAAACTCTTCTGAGATTAATAGTTTGTATCTATTATAATTTGGAAATATATTTTTTTATTTTTCAAAAAAATAAAAAGGATAAACTTTAGAGATAAGCAACAACTATAATTTCTTTTTTAAACATGTGTTTGAAAGTGGTGTAGTGATACAGAGAAAAGTTTGGATTAGAAAAATAAAATGAACGTGAGAGAAAAGAAGGCTAAAATTTAGGAGTTCTCTTAGTTTTTTATTTTTTGATTTTTTAAATTGGGGGTTTTTACTTTTATTCGGTTGAAAAAGAAATAAAAAACCCTAAATTTTAAGGAATAAAAAGATGAACGTGAAAGGAAAAAATCCTAAATTTTAGGAGTTCTATTTTTGAATTCAAAATGAAATTGTTATTTGACATTTATGCCTCTATTTCTAAGAGAAGTTACCCTTTATTAATGAGGGTATTTTTGAATCACATAAAAGTTCAATTCAAAGAGAGGAGCGCGTGCTTAGAGGCTCTTCTATTTTTTTAGGTAAAGATTAATAATTTTCATCTATTATAATTAAAATTTTTTTTATTTTTCAAAAAAATAAAAATGACTAGCATCATCGCACGCGCTTAAGTGGATAAAGCAATTTGAAATTCAACAGAAGAGTGATCCTATTTTTTAGGCAATATTTTGGTGGGAGTTAGAATTGAATTTTTACCAGAATGTCCTTTGGTTTTGTTTCTAATTAAAGATAGGGATGTAGGGGTATTTTTGAACCAAAAAAATAAGGATCCCAAACAGAGGAAACCTCTTAAATAATAGTATGGATAAACTTTAGAGATAAGCAGTAACTATAATTTCTTTTTTGAACGTGAAGGGAAAAAAATCCTAAATTTAGGATTTTTTTTTTAATTCAAAATGAAATTTGTTATTTGACATTTATAACCCTATTTCTAAATGAAGTTACCCTTCATTATTGAGGATATTTTTGAACCACATAAAAGTCTTTTTTTTTTTTTTTTTAAGAAACAAACACACACACACAAAGAAAAGGAAAAAGGTTCTAACACAAAGGCATACCATAACTCTACTCAAAAGCCATAGTACATAAAAGTCTAGTTGAAAGAGGTGAATCCTTTTATATATAGTATAGATATAAATAATCAATTACCATCAAATCATGGTTTTGAAACCCGGATCGTTCATTGAACCGTAAAAAAAAGAGGTTCAAGGTTTTTGAGGTCGAACTGAGGTTAAACCGGGATCGAACCGTGATGACGTTATAATTAATTTAATAATTATTTTAAATATATATAAATATTAAATTAATAAAAAAAAATAGAAAAATTAACTAAAATAGTCTAATTCACCAAGGATTTAACTAACAAGCTCCAAGATGAGTGTTTCACCAAGCAAATCTTTTATATCATCTAGCCCTCGGTCTATCCCAACGTTTGAAAGTAATCCACCAACAGTAGGTTTCACAATAACAATGGCTTTCAGAACTGACCACTTCACAGTAACAATGTGTAATCCATTACACATTGTTTCTTACAAAAATACATAAAACCAATGTTATGAATACTGTTTCGGTTTGTCTATTAGAATTGAATATTTCAATACCAGCTCATTTCAGTGTACCATTTCGGAACTACTGCAAATATATATATAATTTCATATCTTATTACTTACAAAAAGAAAATTTATAAAAATTTATATTTTTAATACATTTATAAAACTTGTTATCTTAGAACTAATATGATCATTTACTTAAATTACTATTATTTTATTAAAGTATACTAATTAATTCTTTTAATGAAAAAAAAAAGAAAAAGAAAAAGAAAAGAGAGGTGTGTGAAACTTAGAAAGTTGGCTTGCACTTTACCCAACCAATTATATTTTCAATATTTTATATTACTCCTTTTTTCCTCACCTGCTGGTTCACTCTCTTTTCTTTTTCTTTTTTTTCCTTCTATTTTTACATCCACACACGTCTAATCACACTCCTCGATTTCCACTCTTTTCAATTTTAAATTTCCTCTCATCTTTGTCATTTTATGTTATCTTCCTCTTTGTTCTACTTTTTTCCTTTGTGTGCATCTTCTTCAACCTAATGGCAGTAAACTCCAGTGCCTCATCTCATCTTACTTTTCTTCACTTCTCACTCAAGTTTCTCACCGTGGCTTTTTTGTTTTGCTTTATTTTTTTTGTAAGGTACGTTTGTTTATTTCATTTCTTTCTTTTTTTTTCTTTTTTTTTTTTTTTTGGTTGAGATTTTAGTTTTACAGTCCAAACTCCATGCCGGCCGAATCTTGAATTTCGGCCAGTATTTACCGAGGGTTTCTTGACTGAGAGAGTGAGGCGAGGGTTTCTTGATCCAATTCCAAAGTCCAAACAACACCGTATAGGGAAAAAACACAGGGAAGAGAGTCCAAAACGGTGCTGTTTAAGGTTTGAAACAAAGGACCCGTGTGAACCGCCATTTCAAAACCATGCATCAAATATGAGGATCTGATCCTCCAAAAATAATGAGAAGCTTCATCCACACACAATCAAATGCAAATTCCAGAGGCATATCATCAAGTGCTAGAGTGCAATACAGTAAGTATACTTACCAACTAAGAGGGTAACTAGACGTGATGATTGATTGGTAACACAGATTCCTGCACTTACGTCCAAATGGTACCCCTTGATGCAAGAACAAGTAAAATTCCCTAGTACGTTAATACACTTTTCTCCCGGGAGCTTGCAATGATTGGGGTTTTCACATTCGTTAATGTCTGTAGATGTAAAACTCATCATTAACTTAAAAAGAACTTTAATTAATCAAAAGCAATCATATATTAATGACCAAGAATTTTTTTTTTTTTTTTAAGTCATAAGTGCCTTTATTCTTCTTGCTTAGAGAAAAGAAATGACATATTATTAAAATGAAATGGAAGAGTATTAAATATAAGAAGTTTAAAAGAGATTCAATTCCTGTTTTCTTTTTTAATTGATAAATTATATCCTCTAATTTTGACAATTTTTCAATTCAATTGTTTTTATTTTTCCATTTCAGTCCTTGAACTTTAATCTATTTTCAATTCAATCCCTCTTTTTAATTATGTGCAATATTTCCGTTGTTTTTAACGCTTTCCACTTTTCAAAATGCGTTGTTTTTATGGATGGAGATAGACAATAGACAGCAAAATTCCATTATACATTAATTCCATTGAAATTGAAGAGGAAAGATAGACTTAGACTCAATTCAAAATAAGTAGGAAACTAGGAATGGCAATAAAGCAAGGCTAGCTTAGATTAGGCATGCCCGTCCCCATCACATTCCCTTTTATGAGAAGAAGTGGGCAAGGTCAGAGCCGGATAGGACAAAGATGATTGTGAACGTACCAAGAGAAAACAAGGTTTTTTTTTTTTTTTAAGTGGTAATAGAATATGTATCAATTATTTAAATATATATATATGATATTTATTTTAAAAAAATTAAATTATATGAATAAATAGCATAAATAAAATTGTGTTTACACAACTAGTAGTAAAGCGAGGTGAGCAAAGATCCATCACTATCTAGTCACTTTTTTTAGGTGGGAAATCCTCAACGAGACAAAATAGATTAAATATGGCTAAAAAAAATTTAGATTAAGAGTAATCATGATGGAGTGAACTATAAATTGAAACTCTATCTAATTTATCAAAAAAATATGTTAAAATTAGAAGGAATAATTTGTCATTTAGTTTTTTTTTTCTTTCTTTCTTTTATAATTTGTTGTGAAAATTTATTGTAGATCCATAAATTAATACCTTGGCAACCGAGATGGAGGTATGGATTCCCATGGTAGCCTTCCATGCACTTACAACGGTACCCAGACCCGTTGTCGGAATCGATGCAAGTGCTATTACCTCCACATGTGTAACCTGATTTGTTCACGATATCTTTACATGTCTCAGTACCGATCGCCCAATCAAGAACTACCGGCGTCATATTTTGGTGTTGTAGACTGTGAAGGGAATCGATGGAGAAATTGAACGTGGTTTGTTGGCTAATAAATGCATAGCCACAAGGATTGAAAGCCCCTACTTTTGTGTGATTATTGAAACTGCGGGATTCCAAAATAACATAATTTAACCCATTAGGAATATCTACCTCGCAACACCCAACACCAGAGCAAGACCCATTGACTATGTACCTACTGCTTTCACAAACGGAAACGCAGCCGGTTGAGAAATTTTCTTTATCTTGCTGGAAATCAAGGTATGCAACAGTGTCACAGCCAACGACAATGAACTTGTTTTGAGTGCTAGAGATGGTGAAATTGAGGCTCGAGTTGAGATACACTGATGTCCATATGCTAGGATCCTGATCCAGCACACCATGTTTATAACAGTCCTTGGCCATATACATCAAGATGTTAGCCTGGCCTTCGAGGGAAAAGTTTGTAGCCGTCAAGTCTCCCAGAAGAAATGGTTGAGTTGCGCCGAACGAGTTGGTACAATTGATGAGAAAGTTTTGATCTATGGAGCAACCTTTTCTTAGGCCAAAAGGATAGGGAATTTCCACATCTCCACACTTGTCAGGGCAGTTGGGCAGCGCTATTGGAGATGCTATTGCGGCGGCTGCCAATTCAGATAACATCACAGCAACCCAAGTGACTTGTACAAGAATCCCAAGGAAACCCATATTCCCACTATTCGGTATTTTTCCTAGAAGAGGGGTAAGAGACCAATGTGTTTGTGCATGGAAAACATTCCATACATGCTGCTTTTATAGGTGCCGAAAGCATAACTTGCATTCAAACTTAACAAAATAAAATAGTCAGGACTTACATTGACAATAGATAATGACAACTAATAATAAATTATCATGAAACGATTTTAAAATATGAAAATTCAAAAAAGGAAATTGTAAAATTTCATGAATTTGTGTGTTTTTTTCAATAACTTAATATATTCAAGTTCTTTTTTTATATTAATTTTTGTTTAATTTAAGTTTCTTAATGACCCATCCTAAAAAAAATTCCTAGAGCCGCCATTGTTTGCAGGTGCGATGAGGTTATTTATTTTTTATTTTTGGTCTAGTGTCTTTATTTTTTTTAAAAAAATGAATAAGTTTGTTTTGAAGATATAGATTAATAGGAAAGTGTCCTATTTTGTAGCCATTTTAAGTGGAGTTTAAGGCATATTTTTACCGAGTTATTCTCAAGTTTTTTCCTGTTAAACGTAAGGCTTAGGAGTATATCTAAACCACATAAAAGTCCAGTCCAAAGAGGGGAATCATCTTATAGATAGTACTAGCCTCTGAGCGCGTGCTCAGCGCTCAGAGGCACTTCTATTTTTTGAGTAAATGTTAATAATTTGCACTCGTTATAATTTGGGTAAAGGTTAATACCTAGGAGTGATGAAAAAATTATTTCACTCACAAACTACTTATCAATTATCATGTAAGTGTTATTGTCACAACTTCCCATTATCATTTGTTATAAAAATTACAACCAATTAAAAATATTATGATAAAATGGTCAATATGGAGGCCTAAGTGTTGATCAACACTCTAGTCCCAAAGTACAGAAATTTTCATGTACTAGTCTATATCCCACGCGATGCGCAATGCATTTGATAAATTTTGTAAGAAATTATTCATGACCTATTGATTTCATGAGTACTATTATTGTTAGTCATACAAACTCATAGTTAACATTGTCACCTACAAATATGTTGGTTCATTGGTGTCTTTCTTGTATGATTTATGCTTTATATATAGATTCTATGGTGTTAATTTCTATATTCTTATACCACTAAAATCTCTATCTCAACTATATCAACACCTATAATTTTTATGTCATTGAAAGTAGCTTTTCTTTAGTTTTAGAATTGACATGATTAATAAAATTAAGGCACATTAACATTGTAATTGAAGAAAAGTTTGATTTTTAAGATTGTAATTATAATAGGGCGAAAATTGAAAGAATGATATCTTAATCAATTAGCTATAAAAACTGTGGTGACCCAAACCTACCAACGTTACTATGTAAACAGTGGATATGGGTTCCCAATTCATTTGTTGGTGGGTTTCCTCACAGTCCTACAGATTGTGCTTCAAACATAGCCTTGACAGCCCAACAATCAAACATTCCTGTAGTTCTCAGCCCAATACCCTATTCCCCTTAGATCTTGCTTCTTGCTTTCTCTGCCCTCTTTGTTCTCTCCTCCCTTTGTGTTTACTCCCTCTCCTATTTCTTTTTTCTGTGTTTCCCTATGTTTCCCTTAATCTGTTTCAACCAACCCCTCTTGTTTGCCTCGCCCTTCCTTTTATAGTATCCCATTAGCAAGTTAATCATCAATACTATTCCACCACTTCACACACATTCCTACCCTGCCAGAATCCTAAGAGAATCATCATGCCTTCTGAGGATTCTCTTGGAACTTGTTCCAGATGCCAAACAATGTTTGGCAGTGAGTTTCCTAAAGGCATTAACAGTGTTTGGTTGCCAACTTGAATTTGATAGTCCCCTTACTAGCTTCCTTCTAGCTTATTAGTTAATACTGGGCCTAACCTGGCCCGAACACAATAGGATTCCCTGAATGTATCCCTAGACCTTTACATATTTATCAGTGGACTGGTTCTAGCCCTATAGTGTTGGGCCATGGTCACATGGGCCATCCTGGGTCACCCGGGCCCATAGGCCTTGGTCACATAGGTCATTCTAGGTCACCCAGGTCGAAGCCCCTACAAAAACTATTATAATTTCATGATACAACAACAAAAACAATAATGCCATAGTGACATAGTAATATCACAATTTAAGCTTCCTAAAAGCAACCAAAACACCAAGAATACTACAAATCCATACCAAGTATATGCATCATACGAAAAACCAAAAATCTAAATTGACACATAATATGAAAAAACCAACCTAAACACATTACAATGCTACATCAATAAAAATGTATACATAAAATCTAAACAAAATGTTTAAGATGAACATAATATTTTGAAAATTAACATATCTCTAAAAAAGGGAACCAAAAGATATTGTGAGAGAAACTATATTGGACAAATGTGGACAAATGGGGATTTATATTGGACAAATATGGAGACAAATAATCATATCATATTATCTAATTCATTGAATCCGACTCTTGCAATTCTGCATTGAAGTTAGTCTTATGTTAGAACTTGAAAAGTTTTCTTACTTTTTACATTTCTCATGACTTTTTAGATCCATCTGTATCAATCCAAAGCATTTAAAGTTATAAATGTATGAATTCTTTGAATTTTATTAATACATTGAAATAAATGTATCTACAATTACTTAATAGTTTGACATAAATGTTAAATTTAGATAAGGTAGAAGTCTAAATAAAAAGAATGTTATACAATGCACCACTTGGTAGAACATCATGCTCTCTCACATGAAGTCTCTACTTATATATATATATATATATATTGATGATTAGATACTATGACTCTCTCTCTCTCTCTCTCTCTCTCTCTCTCTCTCTCTCTCTCTCTCTCTCTCTCTCTCTCTCTCTCTCTCTCTCTCTCTCTCTCTCTCTCTCTCTCTCTCTCTCTCTCTCATTTTATGGAAGATGAGCATGAGATTATACCACCAATTTCTCAAACATTTGACTAAAGGAAACAGAATATTCTAGTACCAATGCACCATTTGGAGATTACACACTGTGTGTGTATATATATATAACTTAATATTTCATTATATCTAATTAACCGAGACAAATTTTATATATGATATGGGAATAAATTTAGTCAAATAACAAATTTGGGCTTCAACGTTTTAAAAATTCAACACAATTTGGAATAACCCGAAATAGTTTGGAACTGAGAGACCAAAGTATCTGGAATTCATCTGAAACATCTAAATAGTTTGAAATAGACCAGAACTTAGACCGAAACAAAACAGGTAAGTGCACCGAATTAAGCATTAGAATAACCGAAATGAAAATTTCTGACCGGAATAGAATGGAATTTAAAACCTTGCTAGAAACCCAAAACTTAGGTTACCAGCCCCCCACCCATAGCCACAAAATTCACTTTCTTGCTCTGCATGTTTTCATCACCATTTCAAAGCAGACACACAACACTTTAGTCTATATAGGAATCAGTCATAAACACCAACCCAAGTAGTTTTAAGATTCATTCCATCCATCAACACCATCATCAAAGCAAAGATTAATGATACTTTCCTCTCTTCAAAGAAAGAATAGGGTCTAACTCCACCTCTTTGGAGTTACGACAAGTGGTAAATTGTTAATTTGAACCAATTAGAATTTATTGTCTCTTTAGATGTTAGGGTCATATTTTTTGTAAATTGGAAAATTCAAGTAAAAAATCACTTTTTATGTATTTAAGTCTTAATTTAAAGTAGAAAGCGTTCAAGAAAGATCAATTTAATCAAAACTACTTAAGGTTTGCTCAAATCAATGCTGCAACTGTTGTCTCGACAAATAGCTTGGAAGCAGCCGATCCATTGAGGGAATTTATACCTCGACAACTAGCTTGATAACAGTTGATCGATCAAGCCTCAAATTAATAGAATTCTCAGTTCTATTTCTGATGACATGGCAACTTTGGGATTCATACACTAGGGTTCCAAGATGACTTAAATAGTATTTTTCAGAGCCATCATCCTATACGCCTCACAAAGAGTTGTTGCGACTTTTGTGTGCTTAGGATTTTGTAATTCTAAGCTACTTCGGATTCATTATTGAAGTTTATTGTTGCAAAGAACTTTTCACCAATAACTATAACTATTTTGGATTGCTATGGAGAGCTAGTCACGTTGATTGGAGATCCGTGCAACCGTTAGCTACATCGTTAGGAGATCTATGCTAATTAACAGAAGAAGTCCACTAAGATTAAAGTCCAACTAAGTTGGAGTTGAGCTAGTATCAAGTATCAGTATGTTCTATTGTAGGTATGTACTAATATTTGGGATTGTGTAAGATCTCCATAATTATGACCTCAATTTGATTAGTGGATTTTTCAGGAGTAGTGACCTACATAATCTCTCATTGGGATTTTTCTTGTGAAGGTTTTCCCATTATTTTCTACTACGCACATTGAACTCTAGATTGGTGATATGGTTATGTTTTTTATTGGACTTTGCATGTAATTGAATTAATTAATCAACTTGTGTAATTAGTTAATTGAATTGGGGTCAGCTTATAACCCAACATTAGATAACACAACCAAACACTAAATAAAGTTTGAATTAAATTAGGTTTGGCTTTCTATAAATAAATTTTAATTAGATAAGGTATATCTTTTTCTACAAATTCTCTAATTAAATTTTATTGATTAACACTTATCTATATCATATCATCTATATATATATATATATATATAAAACCGAACCTTTTGAAGCTCCCACAATTTTCCACGTCAGCACAATATTTAAATTAAATTTAAATTAAATTAAAATTTCCACCTCATCACTATTTTCTTTTTCCAATGCAAATTAGACTTCCAGCCAAATAAGGACACCCTCCCACCGCCTCTACTCTCTCCTATTTAAGAATTGCTTGCATAGAAAACCTAAGCCCTAAAAACTTACTTTTGCTGCAACACAATTTTCTCCTTAAAACTTATTTTTCTTCAAGATTTTTTTTGAGGGCGGCTCATGCTTCACAATTCACATATTCCACTTATGTATTGGACTCCTCTCCTTCTTCGGTCAATGCATCAAGGTTAGGGTTATTTGACCTTTTAAAAGTTTTAATATTTTGAATTTTAACATTTAAAAGGTAACTCATATTTCTCTAATATTTCTATGTTGTGTAGAAATTTTTTTTTTGTTTATTATATTTCTCCATTGTGTAGTCACATAATTTTTGTTTTGTTTTAATAAATTCTTGGCTCAAAATCTTCTAATTGTTTGGTTTACATATGAATTTTTAAGTTCATTTTTTGCAATACATTTAATTGTCTGGCCAATTTCAATAGTAGAAAAGCTATAATCATGGATTCCCTTCTTTCTATTGTATTTCTCTATTGCGTAATTATTTATATATATTGCTTTATTTCAATACTTTTGAAGCTTTGAATCTTCTGATTTTTTTTTAAAAAAAATTTTGGCCTTTTGGAAGTTTTAACATCATAACTTTTGGGTTTTATTTTTTCTATTATCAGAAATTATCTAGAAGATTTCAATGAATATCCATGGATTATTCTTTTTGAGGGTAACCCATCTTTATCTTATATTTCTATTCCTAACTTTTTTTTTCCTATATTTTTTCTTTAATTTTCCGTGTTTACGTCTCTTTTGTTTTTCTTATTTTTACTTTCATAGCGTATGTATATGTTGTGTATGTTCTTTGATTCTTTTTTTAATGATTTTTGTGTGAGTATGTGTCATCGTATCTGGGTACTTAGGCAAAATTTATAAAGACTAAAGATGCTTTTTTTTTCCTTTTTCTTCTTTTTTTTTTTGTAATGAATCCTGTGTTTTTCATGACTTTAGTGAGTCATATTCTTAAAAATCGAAATGGTTTTGTTTGACGTGGATTTTGTTCATATTGGTTTCAAAGTTTATTTCTTGGCTTGTATTATAGATTGTAATATATTTATTCATCAAACTGTTTAGTTGAGTTTGTTTTCGAAATTGTTTTCAGTGTTGGACATTTTCTTGAAGCATGTTGGTATCATATATTAAAATACTGTTAAGTTGATAATAATAATAATAATAATATAGTTTAATAAATGTCTGAAACGTATAGCTGTTAACAAATGTTTTAACTATATGATTTTATTTTACAAATTCAATTTTGGTGTTGTAGTAAAATAAACAAAGATTAAATTATATATTGTACTCAATACATTTCCCGTGCATCGCACGGGTTAGCGACTAGTATTATATATAATAAAAGTTGGGCTTAAACGCCGTGGTTGCGCCACGTGGCTTCACCAAATTGCAGAAATTTTAATAAATTTTTAGATTTTAAGAATAGATATATACATATTTTTTGGATAAATATGACGAATCAAGTAATGAAAGGAAGTAGTATTTGATTTACAACTATAACAGTTGTGTCTATCTAAAATGTTATCAACAAACCCTAAAATCAATAGAATAGAATTAGCTAAGGATAGAATTTAAATAAAAAAGAGATTCTTTCATCTTGATGCTTTTTAAATATATATTATTTTTCTTCTCCTATAATTTCTAAATTGATAAAAATCATAATTTGATTACAATCCAAATTTGATCCTTTTCTTATTATAATATATAAGTTGATAAGAATCTTAATTAAAAAAATCAATGTAGTACACGTAAGAAAAGGTCCATCTAATCCTTCTTCTTTTTTTATTTAAATTATATTACTACATGTAAAATCTTCAAAAAAAAAACCTTACTACACATAAAAATTGCAGAAAAGTTTTTAGATTTAAAAAAAAAAATAGATATAATTTTTATTCTCCAATAATTTCTAAGTTGATAAAAATCTCAATTTCATTATAATCCAAATTCTTCATCTAATCATTTCCTAAAGTACACGTTAAAGTCCATCTAATTTCAGCTTCATACACCTCTATAAATTAGACTGACATTAGACCTTTTATTCATATCAACTTCTTCAATGTGGAGTGTATATATATAAGATAATTCATAATAAACACCTACCATACAGTTTTTTTCCTCTATTATTCCCTTCTTCTCCCTACAACCTTACACATATGTATTTGTTTACTCTAATTTTTTTTTAATGTATTTGTTTTTTTTTTTTTCCCATCAAATTGAATAGGTTTTGTGTATTTTTTGTCTTTTTTTTTAACCTAATTTCCCAAAGTTTTATCCTATTTATTTGGTTATTGTTTGACCATCAATCATTAAATAGAGTTAGACATGAATTTTTTTTTTTTTTTTAATTTTGTATATCATATATGAATTACACTCAACAATAGCACACTTCTATTTTTGTTTAGTACAATTTCATTTGAAGTTCTGCATATTGGACAAACTGCTTCAACATAAACACCACGCCTAGATAAATTGTCCATTGCAAGTAAAGAATTACTCAATGATTTTCAAAGAAAAAGTAAGACATTTTTCCCCTTCACTTATTTTATTCTATTTATGCCTCAATAATTTTTATTTTGTTGGTCTTTTGCTTCTTCTTTATTTATTTTTATTTATCCGTGTTGCTCACATTGTTAATTGGGAAACTACTGTTTACCATTCTCTTTGTAGTTTAAGCCTTATTTGAAAAATCTTAATTAGGTGAACTAGATAGGAAATATCATGCTAAGCAGGTTTTTTTTTTTTTTTTTTTTTTTTTTTGGGGGCTACTTATTTTGGTTTGTTAATAATAGAGAGAGAGGTTGAGATCAAATAATAGAGATTATTGTTCACAACTAAAGGTCAAAATGGATGCTACTATTGAAAGGTATCACTTCTCAATTCTCATCATATCTCAATACTAATGAATTTATTTATTTTATTTATTTTTTTGGTTGGGTGAAAATCACTCAAGTTTTAGTGTCTTCTCCCATGCTTTCAAGGACAAAAATTATATTTTCATGTATGTCTCTCTACTTTATATTTTTAAATGTTTAGTTATTTAGATTATTCTTAATTACTGAATTGAGGTTTCCACTTAAATATGCTTTCAATCATTTTTTTTAATAGCTTTTAATGATTAAATTCACGGTTTTTCCATTTAAATATTACTTGAGCCCTAAATCTCAATATATTATGAAAAATCCTTTTATATTTCTTTTATGTATCTCATTTTATATTAGTTACTTAGTTATCTACCATCTTCCATTCGATTATTTTAGACATATATATATATATATATATGCTTTTAAAACATTTTAGTATCACACAATATGCATTTATTATATAACTTAAAAGTAAAATATTCATTTATTTTTTATTTTATTATTTAATTTTAAGGAAATTAATAAAAAAAATTTGCTTACATTTGAATTTTAATTAAGCCGTTGGGCTTAGAAGCCGTGGTTGCATCACGTAACTTCACCAAATTGCAAAAATTTTATTAAATTTTTAGATTTTTAAAGGAATAGTATACTACCAGGACTCTAATTCATTCTTATCATTAAATAAAATTATATTAACATTATTTTTTTTATTTGTTAGGATATATTTTGTAAATTAAGGGATAATATTTAACATACAAAAAATTAATTTAGATCATATTTATCATCTAATTAACATTATTTTTTTATTTTTTAGGATATATTTCTTAAATTAGGGGATAATATTTAACATACAAAAATTTAATTTAGATAATATTTATCATCTAAATTTTCAAAATTTTAATATTATTAAATTAATATTATTTTATCTAAATATCAAGCTACAAAACTTGATTATTAAGGGATAAGCACAATCCAAATTCTTCAAGAGGTGATTAATATAAATCTATCCCAAGAAATTGTATATATCTCTAATAATTTGATAATCTCTATATATCCCAAAAAACAATATATATCTCCATTAATTTTATAATTTTTAAGTTGATGGAATTTAATATATATATATATATATATATATATATAAATTCCTTATAGCTATCAACCACGTTCTCTTTCTCTTTTTTTAAAAAAAAAATTTATTATTATTATTATTTTCATTTTGTTTATTTTCTTTAGTGTTATTATTGGTTTTTTGTCTTCATGTAATTTTAATTAATGAATTCAAAATATTCGAAACATTGTCAAGTTTCTAAAGGCTCCTTCTTTGTTTTTGTATTTTGTTTTTATCAAATTGATTAGGTTTTGTGTATTGGTTGCCTTTTGTTTAAACTAATTTTCTTAGTTTTGATATAATTTATATGCTTAGGGTTAGGGTCTTAGAATTAATGATTAAATATTATTAGAATTAATAGATTAATTTTAACAATTTTTTTATTTGATTTTTATGTTACATCAAATTATCAATATGTTCTACACATGTATTCTTGAATTATCAACTTTAATTTTTATTTATAATATTATCAAAATTATATTAATTTTAGATTTATCAATTGTTTAGTACATTTTTTTTAAAATAATTATCAATTTAAAATTCAATTTTGGTATTATCAATTTAATTTAGTTTTAGGAAGAAATCTTACCCCTTATTTTAGTGAGATAATTATTTACACTTGATAATTTTTTTCTTTTATCTTTATTGAATCTATTAAAATATATAATTATTTATACATTTATTTTATAAGTTTTTTCATAAAACCGTGCAACACACAGGCCTATAACTAGTATATATATAAAACCGAAACCTCTGGAGCTCCTATAATTTTCCACATCATCACTATTTTCTTTTTCTTTTTATTTTAGATTCTTTTTATTTTAGGTTTTATATCTTATATATTTATTATTTCTCTTCAACGTGTAATTATTTTATCAAGTATTACAATAATTTAGTTTAAGTAAAACTCTATTAGATATATGTTTGGTTTTACAGTGTAAATCTTTGATGAATTGGTATAATTTGGTGTTATACTTGATACTAATTTGGCAAAAAATTAAGTAGCTTGAAGAAGTTGAGAAAAGAGAAGAGCTTAAGAAAAGGAGGAAATACATTCTTGAAAAGTATTAGATAAAGCTTGAAGATGTAAGCACAATTGTATATTTATTATATTTATTGGTTCTTTTGTAATACTTATTAGACCAAATGTAAGATCACATTATGATTATTGTAATATATTACTTCATAATATTTGTATTTATCTCATTTTTAATATTACTCCATAATATTACATGTTTCATCTTATATTAGAGCCAATTTAGCTTTCAACAATTGAAATTTGAGAAATTTTTAAACCTGAACATGTTAACATTTGATTTAAAACAATCTCGTACATCGCACGGGTTAATGACTAGTATTAAATAAAGGCTAAATCACAAATTACACTCTTAGATTTTGATATGTTTTCAACTCAGTTCTTTTAGTTTCACTTTCTTTCTTTTTTTTTCTTTTTTTTTCCTTCAGTAATTTAACTTTAATTCGTTTTCAATTTAAATTTCCCATTTGATCCGCCTCTTTGAATTCACTAAAATGACATTGTTTTGGGAAGTGAACAATCTAAAACTAACGATGGGATTGGACAAAATTGAAGGATTGAAACGGAGAAAATGAAACTTAAATGATTGATTTGAAAATATGTTATATAGTTAAAGAATGTAATTTATAGTTTAAACTTAAATAAATATGTATCATATATAAATAAATTTTTTTTTTTAATTTTCTTGATCATTGCACGGGATGCTAATGAGTAGATATGTAATTATAAAAAGTCTTTTTCCTAATTTAATTGAGGAAAAATAAATGGATGACATAAAACTAACTTGAATAACATGATTGCTACAAATTTATTGATTCCCCCACATTCGGTTTGCAATCTACATCAAACAACTGTTATAGTCGAAAATTCCAAGATTATAATTTTCCAATAACATGACTGCTACACGTTTATTGATTGCCACGCATTCAGTTTGCAATCTACATCAAACAATTGTTATAGTCGAAAATTCCAAGTCTTTGGAACGTAGTTCCAAACAATTAGCAAAGACTCGGTGAAAACAATAACAGGCATTAAAGTCTTCTAATCCGTATCACACGTCTTCAAGAGCCAGCATGCGTTTTCATGAAGTCTTTGGTCTTTGTTCGGAATTTCCAAGAACATGGGAAGTTATTGTCTTGAATATTAACCTGCAGCATACGCAGGGGCCCCCAAAAGTTCAAAATATTTCTATAATATAGCCTAAAACATTAGTTAGGGTCTTACAACTTAATACCGGCCCCTCCAAAATATATTGGGTCCCCCCAAGTATGGACTTTACATTTAAATAGTTTAAATCCCACCTAACTGTCACTTGGGTTTTTTATTTTTTTACTTTTGTCTAACCTATGTGTGCAAGTGTGAAAACGTGCACTATGCAACACCAAACTTTTATTGTTTTTCTTCTTAATAGCCCATGCAGCAACAATTTTCTCTAGTAATGTTTGCAAGAACAGGAACCATCTTTGACATTATGGAAATGACCACTTGACTCTTACTTTTCGCTTGTAAATCTTGGAAATAAGTTTAAATGCAAAATGACAGTCTGAGCTGACCCTGAGGTTCTTTAGAATAAGATTCTTGGCCCTTGGTGGTGTTTTCAACAAACCATAAGAAATTTCCAGTCTTTCTTCTTTATGTTCGTCAACACTTTTGAAGTTTCTGCAACATAGCTAATCAGTTCAACTTTGGAGTCATTTGATTTAGCATCAAGTAAATTTATGTAGTTTCTGGATGAGAATTGTTGGGAAATTGACCTCGAATGATAGAATTAACAAGTTTTAAACCCAAGTTGTTAATTAAATTTATTATGAATAAGTCCACTAAAAACCCATGATCACGATGAGGAAAAAAAAAAAAAAAAAAAACTCACTGAAAACGTGTACTGGGCTTTAGTGAGTTTTTTATTTTTTCTTAATCTTTAAAGTTTACCCTTTGCTTCTCTTCATCATCATCATCATAATTTTTTTTTTTTCAAAATTGATTTGTTTTCTTTTGGGTTGAATTTTGGTGCCAAATAAGTTGTTCCAATAGTGATTTGTTCATTGAAGATGCTTTGGGTTTGTTGCAAAGAGAAGATATATATTTTTCTAAAATTTCCCTATCACAGTAGAATCTTCTCAAGTTCTGTATAATAATTTTAGTAAATATGCATGCTATACATAATATTAAAAATATATATTTTATCTACTTAAATTTTCAATTGTTTGTTATGGTTGATTAAGAGTAAAGATAAATATAGGAAGTGGAAGCCATTCATTAGAGGGATTATTAATTAACTTAAAATTATATGATTTTTTCTAGATTAATTTTTTAACCATTTTATTAAAGATTAAGGAGATGCATGATAATGGATGATTTTATTCAATGAAAGATCATTTTCAAGCATAACCTTGATGGGAGATACTAAATTCTTCATTAAAATATTTTGTACATCTTTATAGCAAAATAAATAATTTTTATATATTCATTTGAGTCTAGAATTTTTTTTTTTTTAATTTGATAATTTTATATATATAATATATTTATAAAACAACGGCTAACATATGAATGTATAATCTGGCCCCTCCATGTGAAAATTTCTGGCTACGCACCTGCATACCTTTTCAAACTTTAGTTGCGTGTGTCTAGTATCCGCTATTTATAACTCCAGTCTACAACTACAAAAGTTAGGTCATTTTGTAATTGTACACTGATTATATAATGTACTATAAACCCGGTTTAAAACACTATGGAATTTGGTGGGTCTAAAACTTATAGAAAGTCTAGTATGTGGTCAGAGGCGGAGGCACGTTTTTGGGTGGAGGGGCCATGGCCCACCCAAAAGTTCAAAATATTTCTATAATATAGCCAAAAATATTAGTTAGGGTCTTACAACTTAATACTTGGCCCCTCCAAAATATATTGGGTCCCCCCAAGTATGGACTTTACATTTAAATAGTTTAAATCCCACCTAAATGTCACTTGGGTTTCTTATTTTTTTACTTTTGTCTAACCTATGTGTGCAAGTGTGAAAATGTGCACTATGCAACACCAAACTTTGTTTGTTTTTCTTCTTAATAGCCCATGCAGCAACAATTTTCTCTAGTAATATTTGCAAGAACAGGAACCATCTTTGACATTATCGAAATGACCACTTGACTCTTACTTTTCACTTGTAAATCTTGGAAATAAGTTTAAATGCAGAATGACAGTCTGAGCAGACCTTGAGGTTCTTTAGAATAAGATTCTTGGCCCCTGGTTGTGTTTTCAACAAACCATAAGAAATTTCCAGTCTTTCTTCTTTACGTTCGTCAACACTTCTGAAGTTTCTACAACATAGCTAATCAGTTCAACTTTGGAGTCATTTGATTTAGCATCAAGTAAATTTATGTTGTTTCTGGATGAGAATTATTGGGAAATTGACCTCGGTTGATAGAATTAACAAGTTTTAAACCCAAGTTGTTAATTAGATTTTATGAATAAGTCCACTGAAAACCCATGATCATGATGAGGGAAAAAAAAAAATTAAAAAAAAAATAACCTCACTGAAAACGTGTACTGGGCTTTACTGAGTTTTTTTTTTTTTTTTTTTTCCTTCTTCGTCTTCTTCTTTTTAATCTTTAAACTTCACCGTTTACTTCTCTTCATCATCATCATAAATTTTTTTTTTCAAAATTGATTTGTTTTCTTTTGGGTTGAATTTTGGTGCCAAATAAGTTGTTCCAATAGTGATTTGTTCATAGAAGATGCTTTGGGTTTGTTGCAAAGAGAAGATATATATTTTTCTAAAATTTCCCTATCATAGTAGAATCTTCTCAAGTTATGTATAATGATTTTAGTAAATATGCATGCTATACATAGTACTAAAAATATATATTTTATTTGCTTAAATTTTCAATTGTTTGTTATGGTTGATTAAGACTAAAGATAAATATAGGAAGTGAAAGCCATACATTAGAGGGATTATTAATTAACCAAAAACTATATGATTTTTTCTAGATTAATTTTTTAACCATTTTATTAAAGATTAAGGAGAAGCATGATAATGGATGATTTTATTCAATGAAATATCATTTTCAAGCATAACTTTGATGGGAGAAGCTAAATTCTTCATAAAAATATTTTGTACATCTTTATAGCAAAATAAATAATTTTTATATATTCATTTGTGTTTAGAAATATTATATATATTTTTTTAATTTGATAATTTTATATATATAATGGGTCCGTTTGGATACAGCTGAAAACTGAAAACTGAAACTGAAAACTGAAAAACACTGTAGCGAAATAATTTTTAAATGTGTGAATAGTATCGTGGGACCCATTTTTAATGAAAAAGTTGCTGAAAAGTGAAATTTGTGGGTCCGTGAACAGTACACGATGTGCACTGTTCACGGAAAAAGTCAAATATTACTGCGTAACAGTGAATGAACAGTAACAAAATTGGCCAAAACGCGTGGGAAAAAAAAAAAAAAAAAAAAAAAAAAAGCAGGCTGAAAAGGCTGAAAACGCAAAACGTGCGTTTGGGAAACGCAAACGCGCTTCCCAAACGCACCTAATATATTTATAAAACAAAGGCTAACATATGAATGTATAATCCGGCTCCTCCATGTGAAAATTCCTGGCTATGCACCTGCATACATTTTCAAACTTTAGTTGCATGTGTCTAGTATACGCTATTTATAACTCCAGTCTACAACTACAAAAGTTAAGCCATTTTGTAGTTGTACTCTAATTATGTAATGTATTATAAACTCAGTTTAAAACACTATTAAATTTGGTGGGTCTAAAACTTATAGAAAGTCTAGTACGTGGTCAGGGGCAGAGGCACCTTGTTGGGTGAAGGGGCCATGCCGCCCCCCCCCCCCCCCAAAAAAAAGTTCAAAATATTTCTATAATATAGTCTAAAACATTAGTTAGGGTCTTACAACTTAATACTTGGCCCCTCCAAAATATATTGGGTCCCCCCAAGTATGGACTTTACATTTGAATAGTTTAAATCCCACCTAAATGTCACTTGGGTTTCTTTTTTTTTTACTTTTGTCTAACCTATGTGCACAAGTGTGAAAACGTGCACTATGCAACACCAAACTCTGTTTGTTTTTCTTCTTAATAGCCCATGTAGCAACAATTTTCTCTAGTATTGTTTGCAAGAACAAGAACCATCTTTGACATTACGGAAATGACCACTTGACTCTTACTTTTTGCTTGTAAATCTTGGAAATAAGTTTAAATGCAAAATGACAGTCTAAGCAAACCCTAAGGATCTTTAGAATAAGATTCTTGGCCCCTGGTGGTGTTTTCAACAAACCATAAGAAATTTCCAGTCTTTCTTCTTTATGTTCGTCAACACTTCTGAAGTTTCTCCAACATAGCTAATCAGTTCAACTTTGGAGTCATTTGATTTAGCATCAAGTAAATTTATGTAGTTTCTGGATGAGAATCATTGGGAAATTAACCTCGGTTGATAGAATTAACAAGTTTTAAACCCAAGTTGTTAATTAGATTTATTATGAATAAGTCCACTGAAAACCTATGATTATGATGAGGCAAAAAAAAAAAAAAAAAAAAAAAAAAAAAAAAAAAAAAAAAAAAAACTCACTAAAAACCTGTACTGGGCTTTAGTGAGTTTTCTTTTTCTTTTTAATCTTTAAACTTCACCATTTACTTCTCTTCATTATCATCATAATTATTTTTTTCAAAATTGATTTGTTTTCTTTTGGGTTGAATTTTGGTGCCAAATAAGTCGTTTCAATAGTGATTTGTTCATAGAAGATGCTTTGGGTTTGTTGCAGAGAGAAGATATATATTTTTCTAAAATTTCCCTGTCACAGTAGAATCTTCTCAAGTTATGTATAATGATTTTAGTAAATATGTATGCTATACATAGTATTAAAAATATATATTTTGTCTGCTTAAATTTTCAATTGTTTTTTATGGTTGATTAAGACTAAAGATAAATATAGGAAGTGAAAGCCATACATTAGAGGATTATTAATTAACGTAAAATTATATGATTTTTTCTAGAATAATTTTTAAACCATTTTATTAAAGATTAAGGAGATGCATGATAATGGATGATTTTATTCAATGAAAGATCATTTTCAAGCATAACTTTGATGGGAGATGCTAAATTCTTCGTTAAAATATTTTGTACATCTTTATAGCAAAATAAATAATTTTTATATATTCATTTGAGTTTAGAAATATTTTATTTTTTTTTAATTTGATAATGTTATATATATAATATATTTATAAAATAACGGCTAACATATGAATGTATAATTCGGCCCCTCCATGTGAAAATTCCTGGTTACGCACCTGCATACATTTTCAAACTTTAGTTGTGTGTGTCTAATATCCGCTATTTATAACTCTAGTCTACAACTACAAAAGTTAGGTCATTTTGTAGTTGTACTCTGATTATGTAATGTATTATAAACCCAGTTTAAAACACTATTAAATTTGGTGGGTCTAAAACTTACAGAAAGTCTAGTACGTGGTCAGGGGCGGAGGCACCTTGTTGGGTGGAGGGGCCATGCCGCCCCCCCCCCCCCCCCCCAAAAGTTCAAAATATTTCTATAATATAGTCTAAAACATTAGTTAGGGTCTTACAACTTAATACTTGGCCCCTCCAAAATATATTGGGTCCCCCCAAGTATGGACTTTACATTTGAATAGTTTAAATCCCACCTAAATGTCACTTGGGTTTCTTATTTTTTTACTTTTGTCTAACCTATGTGCGCAAGTGTGAAAACGTGCACTATGCAACACCAAACTTTGTTTGTTTTTCTTCTTAATAGCCCATGTAGCAACAATTTTCTCTAGTAATGTTTGCAAGAACAAGAACCATCTTTGACATTATGGAAATGACCACTTGACTCTTACTTTTCGCTTGTAAATCTTGGAAATAAGTTTAAATGCAAAATGACAGTCTGAGCAGACCCTAAGGTTCTTTAGAATAAGATTCTTGGCCCCTGGTGGTGTTTTCAACAAACCATAAGAAATTTCCAGTCTTTCTTCTTTATGTTTGTCAACAATTTTGAAGTTTCTCCAACATAGCTAATCAGTTCAACTTTGGAGTCATTTGATTTAGCATCAAGTAAATTTATGTAGTTTCTTGATGAGAATTGTTGGGAAATTAACCTTGGTTGATAGAATTAACTAGTTTTAAACCCAAATTGTTAATTAGATTTATTATGAATAAGTCCACTGAAAACCCATGATTATGATGAGGCAAAAAAAAAAAAAAACTCACTAAAAACCTGTACTGGGCTTTAGTGAGTTTTCTTTTTCTTTTTCTTTTTAATCTTTAAACTTCACCGTTTACTTCTCTTCATTATCATCATAATTTTTTTTTTCAAAATTGATTTGTTTTCTTTTGGGTTGAATTTTGGTGCCAAATAAGTCGTTTCAATAGTGATGAGTTTCTCTTTATTGGTATTTCAAGTTCATAGGTCCACGGTCACAACTCAATCCAAGGAGGAACTTAGCGTCATCCAATGCAATGCCGATCCTTATTTGTTCTGGACTTAGATAGTGTCTAGCTTCATCCGAGCTTTCCTTCAATTAATAAATTTATTATAAGAAGATCAATTTCAATTTGGACCCACTACAATAGATCTTTTTTTTAAATAAATATTAAAAAAATAAAAATAAAAAATAAAAAACTTAAGAGTATATAGCATTGTAGAATTATTCATAAAAACAACAATATATAAAATTTGGCACATTTAGTAGAGATGTTTGGATAGTATTCCATTTTATAACTATAAGGCTACATATATAGTACAAATAATAATTTTTTTACCTTGACTATTGTAGGAGAGTTCAAAATATTATCAATTAAAAAAAAAGAAAAGAATTGTTATGATGTTATTATTTTGCACACAAACATACATACATACATATATACATTAAATAGCATTTAAATAAAAGGTGGGAAGAGAGTTAGGAAGAGGTCCCCCACAAAACCCTGAACTCCTAGCTCGACTCTTGAACATACTGTAGTGCGACTTGTAGCTTATAAAAGATTGTAACCCACGGCAACTGGTAGCTTGCAAAAAAGATGCCTAGCTCATCACAAAATGGGATCAAGCCAGTTGTAGCTCATCTCATAACTTGTTTAATTACACATCCCCCTCTTAAACGAAGATGGAAGAAATAAGCCCTAAGTTTGGATTGATGATCAAGAAAGCGAGGAAAAGGAAGTGCCTTGGTGAAGATATCAAGAAGCTAATCAGAGATTGAGATTAAACGAACTTCTTTTTTTTTTTTTTTTAGAAACAACATAATGCATTTTATTCAATGAAGACCAACAATATCTGCTAGAACAAAAGAGTGAAACTGTGGTGGAACATCTTCCATCCACACAGCATTATCTGAAACATTGAAAGCAAAATGAGCTAGACCATAAGCTACCATGTTACCTTCTCTCTTGGCATGAGAGTAATGTAATTGATTGAAACACCTAGCATATGACCTTACAGCATCAATTCGGAGACCACTGGTGACAAGAATGGGCTATCGTGAAGAAGTGCATGCATGAGAACTTGACAATCACTCTCTAAGACCACCTCTTGAAACCCCAAGTCTGAAGCTAGTTGCAGGGCAGAGGCTGCTGCCATTGCCTCAACTTCAAACGGTGTGTGTTCTCGAGGTAGGATCCAAGATAGTGAGGCCAAGACATCTCCCTGTGCATCACGAATAGCTATGCCAATCCCTGATTTTTGCTCCCTACTGAAAATAGCACCATCAAAGTTAACCTTCGCCATGTCCAAGACAGGGGCTCTCCAACGAGCGCGGGTCAGGGTGGGCTGCAACTAGGAAGGTGGTTGTACCGCCAGGAATTCAAATAAGAGTTCTGGCCATGTGTGCAAGTTGATTGGGACTGCAGCAAGGTTGGTGTGTTCAAACTCGGTTTCGGTGTGTCCAGATTGTCCAAGCCATGACCGAGTACAGGCCTATGCTTTGCTGTGTTCTGATCATCCATGACAATAATTCCTTGAAATCCATGAATGCAGTGGATCCTCAACAAGCCCAGGTAGACTCATTTTCCCATACAACGTCCAATTCACTGCATGACCAAAGGGCGTGAAGGGTTGTCTCAAGTTCCAACTTGCACCTGTCACAGAGTGGGCTTTCGATGATAGTGAGAGCGTTTGGATTGAGCTGAAAGTGGCTGAAAGTTTTGTTGCGTTTTCAAGCTTTTTTTTTTTTTTTTTTTTTTGGTTCCAACCGCACTATTTGAGCAAGTCAACCATGAACAATGCATTCGTGTACTGTTCACGGATCCACAAATTTCACATTTCAGCAACTTTTTTATTAAAAATGGGTCCCACGATACTATTCACACATTTAAAAATTATTTTGCTACAATATTTTCAGTTTCAGTTTTCAGTTTCAGCAAAAATAAGTTCAATCCAAACGGACCCAGTGCATCGTACCAGATTCTGTTTAGTGGGTAAAGAGTTTCGGCAAGCTCTCCAAATTAAATTTTTCATTTTGTTTGGAATTTGTAGAGATCAAATACCTCTCCAAAGTGCTCTGTCTGAAACCACCTGTTCCTCATTCTCATTGGGTGCATCCTTGGCTTTGAGAAACCGATAACCTGACTTGCTGTTGTAGATCCCATTATGTGCGAAAGGCCAGAAAAGATTATCCTCGCGCTCATCATTTGGTAGTGGTGATTTTTTTATTAGCTCTGCCTCCTCCTGAACAAAGATGCCCTCAATTGTGCTGTGGTTCCACTTCCTTGTTTCACCATCAATAAGTATCTCAACTCTTGCCTCAACCAATGATTCAATAATTTGAGACACAACCTGTGGTGCTTGCTGCCTTGGAAGCCAAAATTTTGCCAAATGCCCACTATTTTCCCTTCCCTATTCTCCATCTACAACCCTTTGCTAGCACATCCCTCCCATGTAAAATACTACTCCATGCAAACGACCCCCCTCTAGAATTTTTTGCTTCCATGATTGTACAATTTGGGAAAAATCGGGCCTTGAAAACTTTATAAAATAAAGAATCATGGTTTTTCAAGAGTCACCATGCTTGCTTAGCCAAAAGAGAGTCATTAAACAAAGCCAAATCCCTAAACCCCATACCACCTTCTAGTTTGGATTTTGTCAATTCTTCTCAACCAATGGATCTTCCTCCTTTCCCCCTTTTGGCCCCACCAAAATTTCTTGATCAATGCTTCAATATCATGGCATAGCCCCAATGGTATTTTGAAACACCCCATGGCAAACGTTGGAATGGCTTGATCAAGACCTCACGACTCGCTTGAGACAAAAGTTTTCCCTCCCAACTTTGAAATTTCCTCCATACCTTTTCTCTGATAAGATTGAAGCTATGTATCTTCCTTCTTCCAACCAGAGATGGTAGACCCAAATAATGCTCATAGTGTTCTATGTCCTATAAAGCCAGGGCTGTTTTGATCTCATGTTTGGTGCTCTCCGTGGTGGATTTACTAAAAAAAATGGTTGTTTTGTTCTTGTTAACTTTTTGCCTTGATGCTTTCTCATAATGTTCCAAGATGTCCATAAAGTGCCCACACTCCCTTTGAGTTGCCCTGCAAAAAAATTTGGCTATCATCTGCAAACAAAAGATGATTAGTTTTGGTCCCCATCGACATAGGGAGAAACCTTTAATAGCCCCCCTACTTGCAGTCTATTGTATGAGCCCATGTAGGCCTTCAGTGCAAAGGAGGAAGAGAAAGGGAGATAAAGGGTCCCTTTGTCGGATACCTCTAGTTGGATGGATCAAACCTTGGGGTTCTCCATTAACTAGAATCGAATATGTCACTGTTTGAACACAAACCATGATTAACCCAATCCATTGTTCACAGAAACCCATTTTTTTCATAATGTTTTCAAGGTACACCCATTCAACCTGGTCATAAGCCTTACTCATATCAAGTTTAACTACCATGAAGCTTGTATCCCCTGAAACTTGGTTTTTCATGCAATGAAGTGATTCAAAGGCCACCAGGATATTATCAATAATGAGTCTATTTTTTATGAAGGCGGATTGGTGTTCGGTGATAATTAAGGGTAAAATTTTCTTTAGTCTATTGGCTAAAACTTTGGAGAAAATTTTATAAAGAACATTGCATAAACTGATAGGGCGATATTCTTGGACCAATTTGGGGTTTTTTGTTTTGGGGATAAGGGTGATAAAGGTATGATTTAGAGGGTGAGGGAGAGTACCTGAGTTGAGCTAGGATAAAACTGAGCTTGTGACATCATTATCCACTAAGCCCCAAAAATGTTGATAGAACAAGGGGGCGCATCCCATTAGGGCCTAGAGCTTTCAGTGGGGCCATTTGCTTTAGTGTTGTGATAACTTCAGATTCTAGGAATGTACCTGTAAGTGCTGCATTCATATCCTCTGTAATTACCATTGGAATTTGATCAAGGATAGCCATATGTGGTTCCGGGCTTGATGTAGCAAACAACTCCTGGTAGTATCTCATAAAAACCGAAGCTATTGTTTCTGATTGAACCTACCAAGTATTTGTTTCATCTTTGATCCCACAAATCAAGTTTCTCCGTTGTCTTTTGCTAGCATGGCAATGAAAATACTTTGTGTTGTTGTCACCATTTTTGAGCCAAAGCACTCTTGAACGTTGACACCACAATCTTGCTTCCCTGTCAAGGAGTACATTTATATGTTCCTTAAGCACACGGATTTGATGATTTTGCCCATTCTCAAGTGCTGCTTGTTCGGCTTGGACTAATAGTGCTTTCTTCTTTTCCAACTCCTTCCTTACATCCCCAAAAATATTTCTATTCCACCAAGCTAGATTTTTCCCACAGGTTTCAACCCGCTTCAAGATACTCTTATCACTTGTTCCGTCTTGTATAGAGGACCATGAAGCTTCCATGGTTTCAGTACATCTTTCATCCAATAGCCACATTTCTTCAAACCTGAAGGGTCACTTACGTGGTGGTGGTTCAAACCCTAAAAGGTTAATTAATAATGGGCAGTGGTCTAAAGAATTACAATGGAGATGATTAACAATAGAACTAGGAAATTTCATGAACCGTGGATTGTTTACTGCCTCTCAAAAAAAGAGAGATTTTTGGAGTACTTTTTAGAGCACCTCTATTTTTGGGTAAGTGATGTGAAGTCGTCACTTATTTTTTTATACAAAAAAAAATAAGAAAAATAAATACAAATATACATGACTGAATAGCTCCTTTCATTAATTGAATAAAAAA
Organism: Quercus robur; assembly: GCF_932294415.1. Classification (NCBI taxonomy): domain Eukaryota; kingdom Viridiplantae; phylum Streptophyta; class Magnoliopsida; order Fagales; family Fagaceae; genus Quercus; species Quercus robur. The sequence continues at coordinate 19,509,376 of NC_065537.1, forward strand.
TTACTTAATTAAAAATAAATGAAAATTACATAGCTTTGGGTCTTAGTTACAATCTACCAAAAATATACATGGTTTTTTGTCCTAGTTACATTCTACCCAAAATAAAAATAAAGACAAGGCTTAGATCTACTTATCCAAAGACCTAAATTTGGAGGCTAGGTTATGGAATAGGAAGGTGTTAGGCACCCATTCCACCCAGACAGAGTCTGGTCTTCTAGATTCTTGTGGCCTATGTACCCTTTTATGCATGTCATGAATGATATGTTGAACATGGGAAACAAAAATTAAAACACATAAATTTATTTATGAATTCATTCTCTTCTTTGTTAAAAAAATTCAAATTTGTTTTAGTGATTAAAAAAAAATTGAGTTTGGTTTATATAAACAAATCTGATCTGTTTTTGTATGTGTAAAAAAAATGGTTTTTTGGAGAGAAAATTCAAATTTGTTTTTTAAGAATCTAAAAAAAATGGTTTTAATTCTGTAAAAGATCAGATCCGTTTTGTGATAATAATAAAAAATGGTTTTTTAATAACAGAAATATCAGATCTATTTTTTATATGTTCAAAAAAATATGGAAAAGATTTTTTTGAAGAGAATTTCACTCATAACATAAATTCATGATGCATGAATTAAAAAAAAACAAACAACCATAAACATAATCATGCATAATCTTTTTCTTTGTTTCAAAATCTGCATATGTTTTTAAAAAATCAAATTTGTATCTAAGAAAGATATAAATTAGTTTTTGATTGGAGAAAAATTCAAATCTACATCTAATGAAGATGCAGATCTGTTTTTTGATTAAGAAAAATCAAATCTACATCTAAGAAAGATGCAGATCCATTTTTGGTTAAGAAACATTCAAATCTAATTCTAAGAAAGATGTAGATCCGTTTTTTGATTAAGAAAAATTCAGATCTACATCTAAGAAAGATGCAGATCTATTTTTGATTTGAGAAAAATTCAGATCTATATCTAAGAAAGATGCAGATCTGTTTTTTTTTATTAAGAAAAATTTAGATCAACATCTAAGAAAGATGCAGATTCGTTTTTTATTAAGAAAAATTCAGATCTACATCTAAGAAAGATGCAGATCTGTTTTTTGAATTAAGAAAAAGAATTGGTTATGTGCAGATTATTGAAATTAAGAAAGAGATCATAAAAACTATATAAAAAATCAAGATCATGCTTTAAACCAAACAACAATTAACAATTCATGTTATGGATAACAAAAAAAATGCATCATCATAAACAAGAAGCATAAAGGAAAAGAAAGGGTGATTGAAATCAACCTCTTGCATAGAGCACTTCTTGTTAATGAGAGGATGTTTTAGGGTTCAAAGAAATTTATTCAATTATCTTTGAAACCTAAAAACCCTAATTTTAGAAGCAAATATCAAAGAAAGGATCAGAAAATATGAACAATTTGAGAGCATAAAAACGTATGCCTCTCAAAGCATCCAAAGGTCTCTTGAATTATGAGATCCAGTCTCTATTTATAGAGGTGGGAAAACTCTAAAAAATAGGCACTGACGATTAAAATGCGAATCCGGACACATCCTTTCGTGAAAAGGTCGAAAAGAATGTGCCTTATCGTCACCTAAAGGGAGTTGGGCCAAAGCCCAAAAGGGGGCCATTTGGCCCTTTTAAAGTGCCGTTCGGCACTCCAAAAGTGCCGAATGGTACTCTTGGATGCCGAATGTTCTTCCGTGTTCGGGTGCGTTTTGGACTCTCTTTTTAGGGTTTTTTGATCCGGTCCTTGTACCTAGACATGTTTTCATCCTTAGTCTATGAGTTTTATCTCTTTTTTGGATAATTCAGGCTTTTTTAGGAACAATTATCTTATAGATAAATACCCTAAAATAAATCTTGATAAAGTTCAGATTATCCACAATTTTATTGTTATCCAATCATCCATTTTATTCCTATGCATGCAATCCTATTTTAAACACTAATTATCAACCAATCACAAAATTATTTAATTAATTTTAATTGTTTAACCAATCAAAATTAATTTAAATTAATTGTGTGTGATCGACTCTACCTAGACACAATGCATGCTAACCGTGCAAACTTGATCATGTGATATCTTTCGATCCAATGGTCCGATTTGGAAACTGAACATACCGTCGTGACCGTTAGAATCTCAAGATCATTTTTATGATATGCAATGAATGAATTGATGCATATAATGCAATCATAATTTTTTTTTGGGGTACATGGACGGTCATTCCAGTCATCTTCCTTAATTAAATCATGGATGCAAAATTGAGTGTCTACAGAATGCCCCTCATTGATAGAGCTTGGAAAGCAAATGTCAATGTAAAACAAAGACACTAATTTTAGCGACCATGATTTAATTGAGGTTGAATTTTCAAAGGTCACCTAGCCCTCAAACCTAAAACTTTGGAACATAGAACTAGTGCCTTATCTTTTGACAAAAAATAAAAATACTTGACTTAGATGGTAGTTGATAACTCTGGAAATGATTCTTGACAAGTAGGGTGACCAAGAGGCTTTTCAATCCTAATCTTGAATATGGAGTTGTCTGCGACCAAAGGGCTTCTCAACCTCGATCTTGATGAAAGGTAACCTAAGGGTTTCTCAACCTTGAAGTTGGAGCTGGATCGTCAATCAAAGGGGCTTCTCTACTTCAATCTAGACTTGTTGAAATGTCGATCAAAGGTCTTCTCTACTTCGACTTGGAGTTATTGAAATGTCGACCAAAGGACTTCTCTACTTCGATCCGGAGTTGTTGAAATGTTGATCAAAGGACTTCCTACTTCGATATGGACTGCCGAAATGTCGATCAAAGGTCTTCTCTACTTCGATCTGGAGTTGTTGAAATGTCGATCAAAGGACTTTTCTACTTCAATCTGGAGTTGTTGAAATGTCGATCAAATGACTTCTCTACTTCGACTTGGACTTGTTGAAATATCAATCAAAGGTCTTCTTCACTTCAATCTGGAGTTTTTGCCTACAAAAAGTCAAAATTTGGGATTAGACTTTAATGATGAATGCTTTGTGGTCCCATTGCTTTTAGGATGTGCGATTTTCATTTGTTCCTTCTTGATTTGAAATTTATCAAGAAAAGTTTAATTGACAAAAGATTTTATTTTTGAGAAACATTTGATTTTTGAAACTTGGAAGTTTTGAAATTGACATTTAAAATTTTGAGACTTTGAAACTTCAGGATTTTGACTTGAAATTTGGAACTTTAAATCTGAAATTTTGAGATTTGGAATTTTGAAAATTAAGGCTTGAAAGTTTAATCATGAAATCTGAGGTTTGAATTTTTTCGAAAATTTTGAAAACTGAAGGTTTGGATTTAAAAATTAGGCATTGAGAATGTGGAATTGAAAATTTGGGAATGAAAATTTTGAATTTGAATTTTTATCCATAATCCATTCCAAAATTTCATCCTTTCTTTTATTTTTTTTTCTTTTTTGAAAATTTGATATTTATTTTTTTGGGTTGACTGAGTTGACTCAGCTCTTGGCTGAGTTTAAGTGTGGGGGCCGAAATTTTGGCCCCCCACTTCTTTGTTTCTCCCTTTTTCCTATTTTTGCTTCATCTTCATCAACTTCTCCTCCTCCATTGACACTATTCATCTTCTTCTTCCCCTTAATTTTTCTTCTTCATCTCACCATTTCTTCTCACAAAAAACACTTTTCTAAGCTTCTTAACCTTTCCTCCTCCATCTCCATCAATATTTCTTTAGATCCTTGTGTTTTTTAGCATTTTCACCACACACCCATTTTTGGTGAAACCCTTTTTTCTTTGCATCAAGATGGCTTCTTCCTCCAAGCGATCCTCTTTTCTTACTTTTCATGATAAGAAATATGATCCTATATTTGATTGGCATGATGAGGATGGGCTTCTTCAAGACCCTAGGACCCATTCTCCATATTGTCATGTAGACACCAAGGTGAGTTTTTCTTTGGTTTCTTTGCTTGGAAAAATGTTGTTTCATGTTTTATTGAAAGTTTCATGGTGAGATATTGTCATTTGGTTGTTGCAATTTGGGGCATTGTGTGATTAGTTGGTTTTGGAGCATTCTTGGAGTGGTGTTGTTGATGTTGTATTTTTTTTTTTTTTTTTTTTTTTTTTTTTTTTTTTTTTTTTTTTTTATCATGGTGCAATTTGGATAATGTTGGTAGTTCATGGAATTTTGACAATGTGGGTAAATTGTGATGTTGTTGGATGAACTTTGGTTTAGATTTTGGGAGTATTGGCATTGTGAAAATTTTGTATTGTAAGCTTAGATGAATATGTTCATGATGCATGTGGAAAAAGTTTGTTGGCATGTGTAAACTTTGTTTTATGGACATGGCAAAATTTTGTGGGTATGTGCATCGATATATTTGTGGGTATGGGCAAATTTTGTGGGTATGAAATTTTGACTTATGGTAAAATTTTGTTGGGTATGTGATGTTGATTCTTGGAAAATTTGTGTGGTTATGATTTTGGCTATGTAAGAATTTATTTGTGCATGGGCATGAACTTGTGGGAATTTTTATGGCTATCTTGGCCATGTAGGAATTTTTTGTGCATAGTTATAAAAAAAATTTGGTAGTTGTGTATGGATGTGTGAAAGATTTTGATTGTGGTGAAATTTTGGTGGGGCACTGATTTCTTGGTTGTGGTGGGGAATTGATTTTTGAGAATTTTTTTGGTCATGTAGGTTTTGATTGTGGAATTTTTTTTATTTTTTATTTATCATGTGATCTTTGGTTGTGGGAACCTTTTTAGACATTTAGTTTTGGTCATGGGGAATGATGAGCTAAACTTTTGTGTTGCAGAGCCTTAAGAGTCGAGGCAGTCTCCAAATGTTGAAAAATGCATGGGCAGCATTGTCTCCTAGCATCAAAAACACCATCAATGAAGCAGGCTTTGGCACTTTCTTCGAAGCTCTGTTAAATCAGGAAACACATTAATACAAAGATCTTCAGTTACTTCTTGCCTTGGCAAAGCGCTTCTGGGACACTACCTACACCTTCCATTTTCCAGGCATTAGGAAGGTAATGTTGACACCTTATGACTTCACTGTTATCATCGGTTTGAGATTGGGTGGTAAAAGAATTCTTGTCAATGATTCCCTTACTTCAGCTGAACTCAAGAAACTTCTAGGTGTAGTGCCTTCTAGAATGAAGAGTAACAATATCCCTTTGTCTTGGCTATGTGAAAATATTCCCCATTGTGAGACTGTGGCAAAGGGTGCTCGAATGTTCATGCTTCTTTTCATTGGGACTTTGTTGTGTCCAAATTTAGGCAGTACTGTGAATCTGCGCTACTTGAGGAGCTTGAGAAAAATTGAACAAATCCGGAATTATGACTGGAGTGGCATGGCTTATGCTACTCTAATGCATTTCATGACCCAACTCTCTAGGCGGAGCCTTTCAAGCTTGGGTGGGGCTCCATTTGTATGGCAAGTGAGGTTTGGTATTTATTTTGGCTATGTGTGGGTTTTGGAAAATCATTTTGGCTATGTATGGGTTTTGGAAAGTTATTTTGGCTATGTGGTAATGGTGTTGTGAATTTTTTAGGTTTGGATGTACGAGTACTTTGGAGTTGGTCTTGAAATTCAAGAAGTTGCTGACATTTTTCCTAGATTTCTCTGTCGGTTGCCCAAACATCATTTGTCTACACCTTCCAGGGGTTCTTTAGAAATTGGGTGCTTGGTGATTGATAATTTGACTGTTGATGATGTGAGTTCTTCCTCCTCTTTCTTTTGGAATCTTTGGCACTTGGCTATGGTTCAGTCTCTTCTCATTCTGAGTTCCTTTGTGACTTTTCAAATGGATTTAAATCCTTGGGCTAGATGTGAGGGGTATGCAAAGTGTAAGCGGGCCCTAGAACTGAATGGCCGTCAAGTGTTGTTTGAGTGTGGGCATGGAATGTATTGGTATCTTTGTGATTAGGTGTTGCCCCAAGTTGAACATGAGTATCTTCCTACCACAATTCCAACTCCTCCTTGTCACACTATCTGGTTGGCTGACTTTCTAGTTGATGAAGAGATTGCTTGGGCCCGTGATGGCTATATTGCTATAGGAGTAGAAAGGAATTATTCCAAATTCATCTGACTTCATCTGCAAGGTTGCTTGGTTGGCAAAACGGTATTTTTCTTCCCATCTAAAGTCAAATTTTTGATCTTGCAAATTCCTTTTCATGTTTCTGCTTGGTAACAATATTTGCATGTTGTATTTTTCAACCTCCATCTTCTGAAGGAAATGAAGGGGGAGAGGAAGAGGAAGTAATTCCCACTCCTCTCCATGCTGGTAGCTCTTCTAGTTCCTTCAAGGAGACTTATCCCCATTTTACGGCATGGCAGTATGATGTGATGAATCCTGATGAAACGTATAGTTCCATGCCTTTGACTAGGCCAAAGCACGTACCAAATGTTCCTTGGCCCGATCTAGTATGTTCTTGAATTTTCATTTCTTTATCCTTATTTCTTCTTGGCTTGATGAATGGCATTCAACTTGGTAGAGTTGTGCTTCAAATTGATGTGGATCTAGTAGAAGAAAGCATGCGGATAATTGGAGGCTTACAATCATTGGCTCGCACTCAGTCCTCCCAATATGTGCTTAATGATGCGAACTGGGTATGCCATGTTGCTTTCTGAGTGTCTTTGGCTTGAACTATGCTTGATAGTGGAATTAACTCCTGATTTTGATGACTTTTCAGGCACATCGAATGGAAACTGCTGACACTACCAGAAGAACTTTAGAGGAAAGGATCAGGAGCCTCGAACATGAAAATCGTTAGTACAATCCTCGTTTTTTCGCAAGTCAAGAAGGAAATACTGAAGGTGGCTTCTCTAGAGGTGGATCAAGGAGATCCTCACGCAGGCGGACTTGGAGTCCTAATGATGTCTGACTTGTATTTTTCATTTTTCCTGCAAAACAAAAGGAAGTGTTCCTTGGGCAACCTTGTATTAATTTCCATGTTTAGCTCTTTGCCCTTGGATCATGTAGAGACTTTAACTAAGACAAGTTTAGAATTCACCTTATGATGTCTTGTAATGCTAATTTAAACTTATCTGGCTCGACTCAACTCTGCTGGAATCTACACTTACTTGAATGCAATGGAGCCAAATGCCCCTAGTTTAAAATGGATGCATGATTTTTGGAAATCTTGGTTATGATGATTTTTTTTTTTTTAAAGAAAAATAATGGTGGACTTTTTTTTCTTTTTTCCTTTTTTTTTAAGATAAATGAGCCATGGGTGAATGCCCCAAGTTTAAAATTATAAATAAATAAAAAATTAAAAAAAAAAAAAAAAAGGAATGCATGATTTTTGGAAATCTTGACAATGATGATTTTTTTGATTCTTTGAAAATGAATGAGGTATGGGCGAATGCCCCTAGTTTGGAACATAAATCCATGAGTCTTAAAAAAAAAACTTGATTTGATCAATTTTTGAAAACAATGATGCAAGTGATGATTTTTGAAAACAAGTGAGCTAGACACGTCAGAATGCCTTAGTTTGACCCCAAAAAAAAAAATCTTTTTGAATGTTAAATGATCTTAAAAAAATTTCTTAGAGCGCAAAATTGTATGGAGTTGCGTGATTGTATGATGGGGGGACTATGTGCCACTTGGCAAGAGAGGAGTGCCATTCGGCACTTTTGGAGTGCCGTTCAGCACTTTGAAAGTGCCGATCAGCACTTTTTAGAGTGTCGAATGGCACCTGGCCACGCCACAACACTCATGCCATGGTGGGCCGACTCCGTACGCTTTTCCAATGCGTGTTTCTCGTTTTCGCAATTTTTGAAAAAAAATTTACTTCGTTTGTGATCATGAAACACTCTCCTACTCAGTTACAAACTCTCTGAGACCTATTTCAAACCTGATTAGGAATTGATGTAGCTTATATAAATGAATTCTCCTGTGACAAATCTCTGCATCAAGGTTAGTAAAACACAATAATCACAAGCAAAAGTCATCCATGGCTAACAATCATAATTTTTCTCATTCAACAATTCATGATATCAACAGATGGGTTTGTAGCTTTGATTTCAGTACCAAAACCAATTTTACAGCCTAAAAACTAGAGGGAATCAAGGCTCTAAGGAATGTGAAAATCAAGTGGGACTTCCTTCGTGCTGTTGTGAAATTCTAGGATCCCGAAGATCATGTATTTCAGTTTAACACCGCTGAACTCTATCCGATAATTGAAGAATTTTCTGCTATCCTAGGCTATGATCCAAGCAAAAAATCTGTAGCGGTTTCTTGTGATCCTAGGCATAAGGAATCTTTGTCTAATGCTCTCGGTCTTCTTACTTCCATTACTGATAGTATGATTGAAGGTCATATGGTGAATCTTCTAGGACTGGATGCTGGGTGATAATCCTGTTTCTTTGATCTTGGCAAAAACTCTTCTAGGACTGGATGCTGTATTTCATGGTGGAGAAACTCAAATCTTCTTAGGGAGTCCTTTGACTTTGCAGATATGGCTGATGAAGTGATTGAATATGATTGCAAAGCCTACAACCGGTAATTTCGAGCCTAACAGTTTTCTTAGCAGGGCTGTAATCAAAACTGAGTGCTAAACTAAGAGTGACTGGGTGAAATTCTTAGACAAGAAATCTAGTACCTCAATTCAATGGGATTGTTATTGGTGGAAGTGCCCACCCCCACTGCTGAGGTCTCTAGGATTAGAACACATCTTCCTTGTTAGGTTGCGGAGGGCAACTTTCTACAAGAGAGATAGACTCTTGAGGCAATTCAAATATGAGCAAGGAATTCCTGGTGGCAAAAGAAGAAGATTCTTCACTCCTGTGGACACAAATCCTACTTATGTACAAAACATGCTATTAGGATTGGAGATGGTTGATCGAGTGGACCAATCTTTTGTCAAGGTTCACTTTCACAGGATGACTACAAAATACTCTAACTGGTTGATAGACAAGATTGTTGATAAGGAGGCTGAGAGGATTACTATGAGAGAACAATTTCTCAAAGACAACTAGGAAAGACCCAATGAAGACAACTATGAATTCAAAAGAAGGGACAAGAATGATAAAGCACCTAACACAGAGGAAATTAGTGATCAACAAAAAGAGAAAAGACTGAAGACAAAGTGACCTTCTTATTCTTTGGCTTTGAACATGTTTATTTAAAAGTTAATGTAAAAACTCTTATGTTTAGGAATTATTTAGGATTTGCATGTTAGGAATTCTGTTTAAAGTGTAGGCTTTTGGGGTTTGGAATTTTTTATGGTTTGGTTTAGGGTTTGGGTTCTTGAGGTTTGGTTTGGTTTCGAGTTTGATTTAGGGTTTTTTGTAATGACATGGTTTAATGGAATGGTTGAATTTTTGAAAAAATTTGGTTAATGGTCAAATGGTGGTTTTGGGAAATTGTGATCGAACGAATGCATGGTTGCCTACGTACCTCCTTGGTAGAAGGATCAAGTCATCACATAGTTCATTGATGATGATTTTTTATTTGCCTTAACTTTTGCCTAGGTCGCCCTTTCGGGTTTTCAACCTAGCAGGCTCTCTCACTCTCCTTTTTTTTTTTTTTACTTACCTTTTGCATAGATTGCCCTTTCAAGTTTTCAACCTATCCCTTTTTCTTTTTTCTTTTTCTTTTTTTTTGTCAAGCCTAGGAAGGGAAATAACATAATTTACAACCACTTCAGACGTGATGCTTTCTGACTACCACCTCAAACGTGGTATTTCTTCAATTGATCCATGTTGGTTGGCTCAGTGAAAAGGTTTGCATCTAAGTTCATCAACCTTACTGCTCCCCCAAAATATATTTGCTTGATAATGTATGGGCTTGCCCAATTTTGCTTGAACTTCCCGTTTGCATCTTGAACCGGGGCTTGGATTTCCTTCAACACTAAATCCCCCAACTTCAAATCTCTGGTTCTCACTTTCTTGTCAAAAGCTTTCCTAAGCCTTCTTTGATAACTTTGAATATGATACAAGGCTTTGAGTCTTTTCTCATCTAGCATGCACAATTGATCATATCTGCTTTGCAACTAATCTGCTTCAGGGATTTTAATTTCCAATATTGTCCTTAGTGAATGGACACCCATCTCAATGGGAGAGATTGCTTCGATCCTATACACCAATGAATAAGGAATGGTTCCTATGGAAGATCGAATTGATGTTCTATACCCCCAGAGTGCATAGGGCAACTGTAGGTGCCAGTCCTTGTAGTTCTTTATGCTCTTCTTCAAGATTCGCTCTATATTTTTATTAGCAGTCTCAACTGCTCCATTAGTTTGAGAACGGTAAGGTGAAGACTTGTGGTGCTGTATGTTGAATTGTCATAGCAGCTTCTCTGTTTCTCCCTTGAAATGATGCCCATTGTCTGAGATAATTTCATGCGGTACCCCATATCTGCAGATGATATTGGTCTTGATGAATTGAGCAACTTTCTTTGAATTCAAGACTTTGTATGAAGCAGCTTTTACCCATTTAGTAAAGTAGTCAATGGCTACAAGTACGAATTCATGACCATTGGATGCTGTTGGGTGGATCTTCCCAATGATGTCTATTCCCTATGTAGAGAATGGCCAGGGTGATGTCATAGTATGTAGTGGCATGGGTGGCATATGTTTCTTATCTCCATGGACTTGGCATTGATGGCATTTTCGAACATGAGCCGCACAATCGACTTCCATAGTAGTCCAATAATAGCCTTGTCTCATTATCTTCCTTGACAGCATGTGTACATTCATATGTGGCCCATAACTTGACTCATGAACCTCTTCAATTATTTGATGTGCTTCCTTAGCAGTTACACAAAAGAGATGAATTCCATCATATGATCTTCTGTAAAGCCTTTCACCATAAATAATGTAATTAGTGGACAACCTCCGAATGGCTAATTTGTCGTTCTTTTTTGCAGATGGTGGGTATGTCCCATCCTTGATGTATTGTAGGATGTCTGAATATCATTCACCTTCCCCACTCTTTTCCTCATCTTCTTCTATTGTTATGCAATAGGCTGGTTCTTCTTTTTGTTCCAACACTATCGGTCCAGCTTCATCTTCTTTTGGCCCATCCATTATGGATGCCATGGTTGCTAAAGCATCTACAATTTGATTCTGCATCCTCAGCACATATTGATATTGAATCTTGCTGAATTTTGATGCCCACTTCTGAAGACATTCATGATAAGGCATAAGTCTTTCTTCTTTGATCTTCCATTTATTCTGAATCTAAGAGATTATCAAGGCTGAGTCTCCATATACCTCAAACTCCTTTACTCCTAGGCCTAAGGCTGCTTGTAGGCCCATGATGCAAACTTCATATTCAATGGCATTGTTGGTGGCAGGAAGTTTAGTCTGCCAGAAAATGGGATATGTCCCTTTTGGAGAAATTAAGAGAACTCCAATTCCACTTCCATTTTGATTTGTGGCTCCATCAAAGTACATCTTCCATGATTCTACCTCAATCCCCATGATGTCTTCATCCGGAAAGTCCCCTTGAATCTCTTCGGCTTCTTCTGGTGAACAATGGGCTAAGTGATCAGCAATTGCTCTTCTCTTCACAAATTTCTGAGTCACATACTTAATATCGAATTCTGACAAAGGCAAAACCCATTTAGCAGTCTTTCCATCTTGCACAGGTTTTTCCATTAAGTACTTCAAAGGATCCATTCTTGCAATCAACAAAACCTTGTAAGCAAGCATATAATGTCTGAGTTTACAAGTGCTACACGTCTTCTCTTATGGTGAATACTTTTCTTCATAAGCAAAATCTTCTTGCTAATGTAATAGATTGCATTCTCCTTTCTAGTCTCCTCTAGGTATTGAGCAAGTAAAGCCCCCATTGTTCTATCAGTAGTGGTGAGATACAACAATAATGACTTTTCAAGTGCCGATGGGACAAGTATTGGTAGCTTCATCAAATAGTTCTTGATCTTCTCAAAGGCTTCTTGGCATTGTTCATTCCACACTATTGGGACCTCCTTCTTGAGCAGTTGGAAGATTGGTTCACATGTCATAGTGAGTTAGGCTATGAACCTGCTGATGTATTGTATCCTCCCTAGAAATCCTCGAATCTCCTTTTCAGTTCTTAGAGGCTTCATCTCTACAATTGCCTTGATTTTCTCAAGATCAACTTCTATTTCCTTCTGGCTTACCATAAACCCTAACAGTTTTTTGGATGTGACTCCAAAAGCACACTTCTTTGGATTCAACCGCAACTTGTAGAAATGGATTCTTTCAAAGAACTTCCTCAAAGCTGGTATATGCCCTTCACGGTCTTTGGACTTCACTATCATATCATCAACATAAACCTCTACTTCTTTATAGATCAAATCATGCAACAAAGTTGTGGCTGCTCATTGGTAAGTAGCACCAGCATTTTTAAGGCCAAATGGCATAACCTTATAGCAATATGTCCCCCATGGAGTGATAAAGGAGGTTTTCTCCATATCTTCTGGAGCCATCTTAATCTGATTGTATCCTGAAAACCCATCCATAAATGATAACAAAGCATGACCTGTTGTGTTGTCAACCAAGACATCAATGTGAGGCAATTGAAAGTCATCTTTTGGACTGGCCTTATTCAAATCTCAAAAATCTACACACATTCTGACCTTCCCATCCTTCTTTGGTACCAGAACCACATTAGCTAACCACTCTGGATAGTTAACCACTCTCAAGAATCTTGCATTGTACTGTTTCTCCACTTCTTCTTTGATCTTGAGAGTCCACTCTAGCTTCATTGTTCTCAATTTCTACTTGATTGGCTTCATGTTTGGATCTGTTGGAATGCAGTGTTGTACTATATCTGTATCAATCCCAAGCATGTCTTCATATAACCAGGCAAAGACATCTTTGAATTCTATTAGCAGTGCCACTAATGCATCTTTCTCTAAAGTGGTTAAGGTATTGCCCACTTTTATCATTTTAGGTTCATCATCGGTTCCCAGGTTAATGGGTTGGGTTTCTTCTTTTATAGGTTCTAGGTATCCATATTTTAATTCCTTATTATTAACAGTTTCTTTACCAATTTCAAAAATAAAGACATTCAAAGCCAGCAAATAAGCAGAATCAAAAATCATATTAAAAGGGAAAGAGTTTTTAACAGACTCTACAAGCTCAACTGGAAAACTATCACAAACAGATTTAACAGGAATAGAAACACTAGCAAAAATGGACTCAATAGAAATGGAAACAATGTTCTTGGTAGGAGTGACTGGCTCGGCAATCTTGATCTTCTTGGCAAAAGTGACTGACTTAATGGTCTTATCTTCCTCACAGAGTTCTCCATAAGGTGGGCGGCTCCCTCCCATGCCCAGTTCTTCAACTCGATCGTGGCTTCCACAATGGCATATGGCTCCCAGTAAGCTCCTTCTTCCCTCAGCATCAGTGATGTGGGATCTACATCCATATAATCTGAAGCTTCTTCTTCAACCTCTATGTCTATAGGATTGTCGGTCACAAAAGCATCCAAGCGCTTTATGCTATCCATCCATTCATCAAATAGGTTGTGCTTGCCTCTGTTACTCAAGTAGGTAGGTTGAGGGAGATGCTTTGACTCACTTTCTTTCATCCTCTCATCATTACAATTAGCATTCTCAAGTGTCATGATTCTAAGACTATGGACCATCAGCTTTTGGTCTAAAGCGGCCAATCTGGCATCTATGTCATCCTCATCTTTAGTATGTGTGGTTGGTGAACTTGGTTCTGAATCATAATACGACCCCAATTCTGAAACCTCTCTTCCATGCTTGTCATACCTAGGGCCAGACCTTGAACTAACATTAGTGATATCACTCCAATTTGAAAGGTGCCCATAGGGATATTCATCATGATACATTTGATTGGCTTGTGCATTCTCCTCTCTTGCATTCTCTAACACATTTATCAGCCTGTATTGATCACTATCAGTGTTGCTCCACCTATTAGCTTCAGCATCATCTTCAATATCTTGATCATAGTAGTCCACATCATCATATTCTTCATAGAATAGATCTGCATCTTTGTCTTCTCTATCACTAGGGGGTTCACCCCAATCATTGCCACTGTATTGGCTATCATAATCTTTGCTAATGTTACTCTCACTATCGCTATTGCTATTATCATCATCATGTCCACTGTTACTGTTGCTACTGTCACTACTACTATTACTCTCGGCATCACTTCCTTCATCATCATCGCTAGGGGCTGCTCCCCCTTCCTCATCTTCATCATTAGCTCTTAGTTCGTACGGGCTCTTCAATACATATTGGCAAGCCTCCCAATATTCTTCTTCTTCTATATTGCAAATAGCATGTCCAAGGAGTGTGGTCATGGCATCAGGGTCCATGTAATCAGCCCAATCAATAGGAACCCAGGTTATGTCTTCCTTCTTCAATTCTGGAACCTTGTTGTTGCAATCAAGTAGTATCTCGAACCATAACGAATTTAAAATAAAATAAGAAACATTAAATTCTAAAGATGCAAGATGTAAACCTCATATAATATACACGAAAAATATCTATACATCTTCCATATAAGAATTATGTAAGGCTAAAATGTGAGCCCCACAGATACTTTCTCCATATACACGTCATAGAAAAACAAAATAGAAAACTATAACAAGCTCTAGCGAGTCTATTCTCAACATATAAAATAATAGAAAATTTAAGTTTTCAAAACATTAAAATGCAAGTTATACTACAATACAATACACGTTTATTTATATCATTTTAGTCATTTTTCAGTTTGGGTTTCCCATATACTCAAGGAACAAAAGAAACTTGCACACACATACACACACACAGAGAAAGAGAGATTCGGGGTGGCGAACCGAAGAGTTGTGGAGGCCAACTATCGAGAACTCCAAGCTTTGAAGACTATGACGACGTAAGTGATTTTTTTCCCTAATGAAATTAGGGGTTTATTTTTTCAGTAAACAATAAAGATATATATTAAAAGGCCGTTTTGAGATGGGATAACTCTTTAAATCAAAAAAAAATCAATAACATCAAAGTATATTGTCTCTTGCTTTTTTATTTTTTATTTTTTTGAGATTGTTGATTTGGGAATTCTAGAAGTTGTTAAAAATGGATTTATTATTTGAATTTGGAGACATTATAGGCTCAAGAATGGGCTAGATGTTTTGTTTTTCTCTTTGTATTCAATTATATAATTTTAGGGAATCCAAGTTTTTAGAGAGAATTAATAAAATTAATAGTATCTCTCTCTCTCTCTCTCTCTCTCTCTCTCTCTCTCAAAAACAAAACCATCCCTTTCTTAAATGGGGAGGGTCCTATTTTTACTAGTAGTGCCTTCCTCTCAATTAAGGGGGGATTGTGTGGTGGAGATTAAAGATACTTGTTCCATCAGAGGTCTCCTCAACCTTTTAGGAGAATGAGTGGGCTATTGGGTGAGGAGCACTCTTCAGGAGGTCATTCAGTAATAAATGCATCCCTTCATAGATGGGTAGATTCATTTAAAGTGACTGTTTGCGAGATCTAGGTGTTGATTTCCCTAATTCGTCAATTGTACTATTTGTGAGACTTTAGATATCCATTAGTTCTTCCACAATTTGTTCATACCCTCAGCGCTACCTTCCCTAATTCGTCGATTGTACTATCTGTGAGACTTTAGATATCCATTAGTTCTTCCATTGTTTGTTCGTACCCTCGGTCATAAGCCGAGATCATGATATTCCTTGGCCATGTGCCGATCTAGAATGAGGATTAATGCTAGGCTGTGCTCTACGGCCCAATGAGAGCTTTGACTTCATCCTTTCCCAACACTCAGCTAGCCTTTCTCGTAACTATCCTAGGCTAGACATAGGCCTCTCCTTTATTCCATTCCCACGAGCATTGGGATCATGGAAATTTTGCAAATAGTCCAACCCCTTACACTACCAAAAGAGTTTTGTTTAACGAAAATACATTATTATTCATTAGTCAATGTAAAATAGCGTAAGGGATCAATTTTACACAACTATGTAGACATCTCATTTTGTACCCATTAATAACCTTTGGTCCCCGGCCCCAATGATGAGCTTGACATACATCAACCAACGGTGATTAAATAGTTTTCAATAATTTGGAGGTAATCACAACTCAAAAGTGCTCAAATCGCTTTGAAAATGATGCTGAAAAATGACATTTTCTCACAATTTTGAACATACCTTTTGATCTACAAATAATATTTATGTGAGGTCTATTTCATTAGAAATTAGACATCTTGAGCTTCAATTTGAATATAATTTTTGTATAATTTAGATTTAAAATAAGTGAATTATGACCGTTTTAAGTCAAGCCAGTAGTGTAGTCAAATTTACGGTTCTGCACGCTCGTGTTTGGAAGCATGCACACATATACCCAACCATGCAAGCGCATGGTGCATTCTAGAACCTCAGAAATTCAATTTTAAGGGCCCAAACCTTTATTCTTTGATTGGATTCTGGCCCCTATATAAACCCTTAGGAACGTCCAAAACCCTCTAAAAGGCTCCGAAAACCCTAGTTTACACATATAAATACTCACCTTATGTCTCTAATCCAAACCCTAAATAAAGAGAGTTTATTTTTTGCCTCCATGTTTTTTAAAACCCTAGTTCAACTTTCTAAACACCCACACAACACCCAAGCACGTTTTTATAGACTCAAAACCTCTTTTTAGCAATCTCTTAAGGCAAAAACTTGTTTTCAAAGTTATTTTCTAAATCTTTTTCAAAACTAATCTTTTTCTTGAGTTGTAATTATCTTGTTCTTTTTTTTTTTCTTTAATTCTCTTGTTTTATCAATATAATCTCAGTATTGTAAGCACTGAGGGGTCAATTAAATAACCTTAAACTTGTGATCCTAAGCAAGGTGAGTATTCTTTCCTTAAACTCCTTCTTTGCTTAATATGATTCACATGAGTTCTTGATATAGTTTCTTTAAATTGTTATATTTGATTTGTTTGATATTTTTAATTCTTTTGATATGTATTGATCTGATTTTGGGCTGATTATAATCTGTTTTGTAGTTTTTGTTTTATTATTTTAGTTTTACATAAGTTTGACACGATTGTCTATTTGACATTAGTTTAGTTTACTATTTGATTTGTTTCATGGTTATTTGTTTATGTCAATGCTTTGTTTTATTTAGGGTTTCAAACATGCTCATTTGATTTATGTGTTAATCTTCTATAATTGTTTCAATCTGTAAAAATGTGATTTTATGCAATTTTTGTATTAACGATGCATGTGCAAGGTTTCGACCATGTATACACATAGTTGAGTATATGTACGCACCCCAAACCCATATTAGGGAAAATTTCTTGTTTTTATTTAATGAATTGTTTTTGACATGTTGTTTGATTCAGTTTGACTCTATTTTAGGTTAATTAATTATGTTTAATTGTATTTCATGTTTGTTTTAGTCATTGTAAGCGACTAAATTTCTAGTTTGAAATAAATCAAACAAGTAAAATAGTTTCACAAATGCGAATTTGTATTGATGATTGTGTGGTACAATTCTCTGGAATTACAAAAGAGTGATCCTCTGATTCGATCTCCTTGCAAAACTTATTGATTAGATTTATGGTAATGTGGATTTGACTTGAACACAAAATAGCCTTTAATTTGGTTGAGGGATGGATTGAAGATTACTGAAACGGAATTACAATGAATCTCTGGCTATGAGCTTGTTTAGAAATTCTTTGTTCTTTGCGTTCTTCGTGTTCTTCGTGCGTTCTTCGTCTTCGAAAGTTTATGGTAGAAGTTCTTCGGAGCTTTAGAGGCTTTAATCCGTTGAGCTTCAATGATTTGTGATTTGTTGATGTTTTCGGACACTTTTGGCTTGATTCCCGTGAACTTTAAGATCTAGGCAGATGATCTGGATGATTCTGCTTCGAATGTTCTTCGACTTTTGGGGTTTGAAGTTCTTGAAGTTCTTGAAGTTCTTGAAGGCTTTGAGGCTTGATCTTCACAGAGCTTTTTCACTTCTGAATTCTGGTCCCCCTAAATGTCTCAGGAAGGCTTCTATTTATAGGAATTTTGGGGTGGGTGAGCGATACGTGGCAAAACTTGATTGGTGACACATGTCACAGCCTGATTGGTCCGCTTGTGTCATCGCTTACACGTGCTGGACTGCTTGAGTCATCGCTTACACGTGCGAGGCTGCTTGAGTCATCGCTTACACGTGCGCTGATGCGTGATTGGTTCTTGCATGACACTTGGCAAATTTCTGTTGGCTTCTGAATAGTGATAGCAAAACCTAGCAGCAATACATGGTGCTCTGTAATTGGCTGTATTTTGTGGACTTGGTAATGTGACGTGTCAGCTTGCGATAGGTCGGGAATTTTCCCTCTCTACAGTCATTTTGCCATAATATGTTTTACTTGATATCTTTCCTTGCATGTTTATTTTTATGTTAATTTTTCTTTTTAATGTAATCTATTTAATTTTGGTTTTATTTTATTTTATTTTTTTATATGTTATGATGTAATTTTTGACATGTTGTGTGCGTTATTTTATTAAGTGCATGATGTATGTTTAGGTTAGGGTTAGGGATTTTGGCTCTTTTAATAGTTTCTTTATCTAAATATGGTCTATCAACACATAATGGAAGCCAGCCCACAAGTCAGGCGGTCTTAGGTACCTAACACCTTCCTAAGCCATACCCAAACTCCAAACCCATAATCTGGTATATAGACCTATGTATGTAAGTAAAGGGCCCAAAAGGCCCAATTTGGTTCCTGGACCTAAACCAAGTGGTGACTCTTAAATCTCCACCTCCCATCCATTCAGCTAAGGCGTACTTTCCATGGGGGACATGAACCACACGTGAGTAGTGCGAGATGGTGCGCTCAGACTCTAAAAATCACTTATATTAGTTTAAATTGTGAAAGTTTGGATTGTTGCTACTCACTATAGTATAAGGCTACTGTAGCTATATAAATTGATAAAGAAATAATGAAAAATAAGAGAGAGAATTATATTTGATTTGGGAGAATAATAAAAAAAATTAATAAAGAAATAATATTCTAATGAAATGTAGTGTAAAATAGATAATTTGTTGTAGAGTGTTTTGAAAAGTTATTGTGTAAAATAGAAAAAGTATATTCTTATGCTACAGTAATTTTTTCACAAGCTGATGCGAATGCTCTAGTCCCTAAAGTTTTCCTAATGGGTGTTATTGGTCCATAAAGTTTCAAATGAGCACTATTGATCCATGAAGTTTAAAAAATGAACTTTGTTGGTCTCTTCGTTAACTTCCATTTGTTTTCTTGCCTATTGCAAATTTTTTATTTTATTAAAAAATACACGTAAGCATCAACTCACAATGTGAATTATCAAACTATTTTTAAAGATTAGACTTATTCCAATCCCTAAAAAACCCAAATCCGAACTAGAACCTCCATACTAGCCTCCACAATAATACCAACTATGAAGCCACAACCGCCATAGACTTCATCACAAAATCTAAATCTCATTGTCGGATTCCACAACTCATGACAAAAGCCACATCAACCCCATGATGATCCTCTACAAGGAACATAAAAAATTCAAATCTATATAAAATAATGGATTGTCTTCAAAAGCCATGAAATTCTCCTTAGCTTCATTGTTACCAAAGAATGGATCTACTTCATCATTTAGACCCATAGCATTAATAAAAAATGAAAAATAGTTTTTAAAGTTGTAGAATAGTTTGTAATTGTAGCATTACTTAAAAAAATGAGAAGTGCTACGTCAACAACATTTTTATGATACATTCACAACAAATCTTAGGTGGTAAGTTGTTACTAGTTTTAATTTGAAGCCACCACTAGAATTACTTTTTTGCCCACTAATAACAACTTTCCACTTAGAATTTGTTGTGAAAATATCATGAACATAACATTTCCATATAAAAATAAATAAATAAATTAAGAAGCCCCATTACTTAAAAATTGACATATCATTATTTCATTAAATACTTGGGCAAGAAAACTAACAGAAGTTAACAGAGGAAAAAATAATGTTCATTTTTTTAAGTTTAGAGACCAACTAGCCTCATCACACACGCAAAGCGTATGCTATGAGGCTTTTTTTTTTTTTTTGGTTTAGTGCCATAATAAAAATTATAAATTTAAAAAAAAAATTAAATGTATGCAGAATGACTGACTTTTCGAACAGAGTTTCCCTTATCAAATGACCTAGAACATTACAAAAATTTATCAAAAATAAAACTTTTACACTTTTCATTTCTTTTCTTTTATTTTTTTTCTTTTTTGACAAACAAGGATATCTAGACCTCTTCAAGTATTTGACTATTCTCTCGAGTGTATGCAATCCTCCCATCCCACACACACCAGGTTATTATAGGAAAGAATCTCATAGGAGTGGTCCCAAAATGTTGGCGAGAGAAATATCATAACGCCTTTGGAACCACTAAGATAACCCCTTGGGGTTTACACTCTACATTTCTAACAAAGGAGACCTAGGTGTTTTGGTATTCACACAAGTACCACTTGATATGGCTAAACCTTTTGCTATTGAAGAGGTGTGTTGGATGCATTGGCTTGGTGAAAGTCTCTCAACAGTCGTACCTCCTCCTCTAATAATTGAGAAAGTTGGTTTTGAATGCCGTCATAGATGACAAGGTTGAGGGTGTTCCATATGTAACGGTGAGAAAGCTTTTGGAGTATATTTTTGGTTAGAGAAAAAAAGTCATCTACCATTTTCTAGGCAATGAACAAATTACAAACTAACTAACAGAATTGAACATAATATATTTGTAAACAAAAATTAATGAAAAGACCTTTAAATGAATTATGGAATGTAGCATCTACTTAAACAATGTAGCATCCAGTTAGCTCAACTGGTAAAACCTCTGATGGTTAAATAATAAATCTGGGGTTCAATCCCCACCTACACCAAAAACCGATTGGTGTCTTGGTTTGATGATAAAGAGCTATCATCAGAAGCGAACGTCATAGATTGAAACTCTTTAAAAAAAAATAGTTAAACAAATCAACCAAAATTCCAAGAACCCTTGCTTTTCTCTCACGTTTTTTGAGAAACATTAGGAAAGGACAATAGACCGATTTCATTATCATTTTGTTGAAACCAAAAAAGTATAGATGGAGAAAGAGCCTACCCAACTGATCTCATATTAAGGTTGAAATCCAAAAAAAAAATTCAGTGATTTAATGTAAAGAAAATCACTAAAAAAATGAAACTACATAGTTTTTAAGTCATTAACGGAACATTTCTGGCAGAGGCTAACAGTCTAATTAAATAAAATTGAAACTAAGAGGACTAAATTAAACCAAAGAAAAGTTAGAAGATATAATTGAATTTTAAATAAAATTAGAAAGTTCAATTTGAAATTTAGCCTCTCTTTTTTTTCCTCTTTCAATAATTCAATAGTTGGAGTTTCCCAAAAAAAAAAAAATCAATAGTTGGGATGGACGGATTTAAACCTTAAAGATGTTCATTCTTGGTTGAAATCATTAGATTGTGTCAAATTGTCAATTGAACTATGAGACTTTTGGTCTATTCTAAGATCAATCATGTCATCATGTGCAGTAGAGTGGGATTGTGGCACATGGGTCATATATAGTGCCTCATGAGTCATGAAACAAAATTTCCCTGCTTGTATTAAAGCTTGGGCTAATGAATTCGGTGACCATTTTTCAAGTCCAATGTCCCTGTCCATGGCCAAAAAGTTGTTTCAGCCCAAAAAGGAAAAGGTCTCCTATTTTCCTTTTGGGCCCCATTAACATTACGCACTTTCAAATTTCAAAATGGCAACGGTCATCTATTCCAAAATAACTCAGATTCATCCTCAAAACGAAATCAACGGCATCCCAAAAGCAAGTAACCAATACTTTCCCTTTTTACTCTCCCTCTGTAGAGATTCAAAAGCATTTGAGTTTCTTTCTTTCTCTCTCTTGTAATTTTCTGTCTTTCTTTTTTCAAAAACCCAACTCAACTCTTTTTATCGCTCTCATTCAAAAAACAGTCATAAATACATTTTTAAGTTTTAACAACAATGGAGGAGGATGGTAATCAATGGCATGACCCACTTCTTCTTACCGACGTTTCTTGGCAAAACCAAAGCTCCAGTTCTCACTCTCACTCTCACTCTCACTCACCCTCTCACTCTCACTGTAAGTTCTTTCAATTTCACTTTTATCTGTCCTCACAAATCTTTTCATGCACATTCTCTCACTTCTTAATCTCCCTCTCTTTCATTTCTTTTACAGACAATTCGCCTCCTTTGCCCAGCTATCATATGCAAACTTCTACTATGGCTGATCAAGATCCATATGAGGGTAATGTGGCTAAGATCTTTGTACTTATTTAACTCATTTTTCTTTGCTTTAGAATTGTGTAATGGGTCAATTTCAAAATTAAAGCTTGGATGCTATAAGTAGGCTAAAAAATCCAATGACCCATTTGACAATTTTGTGGCTAAGATCTTTGTACCTGTTCTTCTACTCATTTTTCCTTGCTTTCTTTACAAAATCGTACTTCAGAATTGTGTAAAATGCTAATCACGATAGTGGGTCAATTTCAAAATTAAAGCTTGGTTGCTAATTAGTAGGGGAAAATTCCTATGACCCAGTTGATAATTATGTGGCTAAGATCTTTGTACCTATTCTTCTACTCATTTTTCTTTGCTTTCTTTACAAAACCATGCTTTAGAATTGTGTAAAATGCTAATCATGAATTCATGATAATGGGTCTATTTCAAAATTAAAGCTTGGATGCTATTAGATGGGGAAAATTGCAATGACCCACTTGACAATTAGTGGCTAAGATCATTCTTCTACTCATTTGTCTTTGCTTTCTTTACAAAACCATACTTTAGAATTGTGTAAAATGCAAATCATGGTAATGGGTATGTTTATTTTTGGGCAAAATTTTAAGCTTGGATGCTATTAGTATGGGAAAATTCCAATGACAAATATGTGATTAATGGTTAAAATTAATGGGGTCTTTTTCACTTTAGGGTGTGTGTTTTCAAATCTACATTAGGGCCATGGTTTTTTAATATGTAGAACTTTTTTCAGGTCGGTCCATGTTGGGATTTTCCCTCACATCTCCGGATTTGGTTATTTGTGCCGGCTCACCGGATATTCCAGGAAACAGCTATGGAGATTCTCCTCAGTTTTTGGAGAATAAATGCCATCAGAACATAGGGAATTCTATAGAGCTATCTTTAGAGAACGGCATCAATGGGTCTGAAATTGTAGATATCCCCAAGGCCCCAGCTGTAAAGTTCTCTACAACATTGTGCCAAACATTTAAAGAAGAATTATCACCTGGGGCCTCCTTTGAGCTTCATCCACAGCCATTAATGGAGGACGGCTCGACAAAAGATCCACTTCCAGTATTAAGCATTAATGTGGGGTCTAAAGATAAGGCTGTGACTTTAGGTGATGTGAACTTTTTGGAGGACAATGATTTCGAGAGTGGTGATATAGTAAGGACAGACTGTATAGGTCTGCCGCTGTACCAGTCTGCACGCTCTGGGAACCTTTCATACCATTTTCAATCATTGGAGTCTGGCAATTATGTTGTTGATCTCCACTTTGCAGAGATTGTGTTCATAAACGGCCCTCCCGGGATGAGACTGTTTGATGTCTATGTACAAGAGAAGAAGGTTAGAAGCCATTGAAAATGAGACACCAATAGGTTTCTTTTCAAAAGAAATGATGAATTATAAAGAACAGTTTCTTTATCTGACACTGTCGATTGATTGTTATGTAGGTTGTTTCCTGCCTGGATATATATGCTCGTGTAGGTGGGAATGAACCTCTAGTTGTCTCTGGCCTTCATACTTTTGTTGATGATGAAGAGGGTCTGTCCATTAGATTGGAAGGAGTGATTGGGCGCCCAATTCTCTGCGGCATTTCCATAAAGAAAGATTTTCCTGCAAGTAAGTTGTCTTGTTCTTACAGGTCATCTTGGTTTCAAGTTTTGTTCTACAAGTTGAGATTCAGCTAGTCCTTTTTCCAAATTCTGACGAGTAAAAGTTTGATGTCAGATTCCAGAGAAGTTGAATTGCCCAAAGTCATGGCAGAGTCTCAAGTGGCAGAAAGTGAGCCACCCAAAGTAATACCTCTTTCCTAAAATGAGCAGTTTTAGATTAATAAGAATAAAAGCTAGGATGATTTATTTATTTATTAACAATTCCATTGTAGGAGAATGGTAACTTCGATGTGAAAGGAGATTATCAGAAAGTCCAACAAGATTTTGAGTGTCAAAAAGAGGAACTAGCAGAGACAAGAAGAATGTTGGAGGAACTTAAGAGGGAGAACCAAGCTAAGACGAGGGAATGCCAAGAAGCCTGGAAGTCTTTAAAGGAGCTCCAGAATGAGCTCATGCGCAAGTCAATGCACGTTGGATCTTTGGGTACGGAAATATCTTTCTGTGGCTCTAGGTTGTTCAAATGATGCAAATGCTGTATTGATGTTTGTCTGTTTGCAGCTTTTGCCATTGAGGGGCAAGTGAAAGAGAAGAGCAAATGGTTTTCATCATTGAGAGACTTGACAAGAAAACTTAAGGTACTGAAACCATAATTAGTGCTTCAGACAGGGAAAATGCTACTACAACTATGTTTCTTTGATCATATAT
Source organism: Quercus robur (assembly GCF_932294415.1). Taxonomy (NCBI): domain Eukaryota; kingdom Viridiplantae; phylum Streptophyta; class Magnoliopsida; order Fagales; family Fagaceae; genus Quercus; species Quercus robur. Next base: position 19,533,907 of record NC_065537.1, read on the forward strand.
AAATAGTATTTTATTGTTTTAATAAATGTCATTTAACAGCTCTTGAAAATGGAACACTTCACACTGGTGGAGGAGGCAAGAGAATATAAGAAGTGTCTTGAAGATATGGATAAAATGAGGGCTACCATTCACTCAGCAAGTAATTTAGCATGCTCACATGTTCTAGTTTCCAATTATAAGTCCATGTATGAAATCCTTTTTTTTAACTTTCACTGTATTAATTTTTCTTTCTGGCATTAGTTAACCAGCGAGTAGATTTACATGAAGACCTTAAGATTAAATTTATGGAAGGGGCCAAGGAACGAAAAGAACTTTACAACAAGGTTTTGGAGTTGAAAGGTAAACTGTAAGTTCCATATGCAAACTAGCCAGATTACCGAAGGAGAGTTTACTGACATCAATTGTGCTCACTTGCAGGAAACATAAGGGTCTTTTGCCGGTGTAGGCCTCTAAACACTGAAGAAATTTCAGTAGGAGCTTCAATGGCTATTGATTTTGAATCTGCTAAAGATGGTGAACTCACTGTAAGATCAAATGGGGCCTCTAGAAGGACCTTTAAGTTCGATTCTGTATTTGGCCCTCAAGCAACCCAAGGTAATTACAGGTCAATAATTTAAGTGAAAAGGTTGATTATTTGGATTAATTAATAGCACGTTTAATGCTGACAATGTATTTCTTGCATGTCTAGCTGATATTTTCCAAGACACAGCTCCATTTGCGACCTCAGTTCTAGATGGGTACAATGTCTGCATATTTGCTTATGGGCAGACTGGAACAGGAAAAACTTTTACTATGGAGGGTACAGAAGATGCTCGGGGAGTAAATTTTAGGACTCTCGAGGAACTGTTTCGAATAATTAGTGAGCGACAGAAGCTATGTCGATATGATGTATCTGTAAGCGTCTTAGAAGTCTATAATGAGCAAATACGAGATTTGTTGGTCTCAGGAGCTCAGCCTGGAGTTGCTGCAAAAAGGTAAGCCAGGAGATGGTTAGCCATTTTCCATGTAATCCTTACCTTTTCCACTCAAAGCTGGTGAAGGAATGGTTGTATTTTTCTTTGTAAATTTCTGAAATTTTTATGTATATGGTTGTGCTATCCGCTTGGAATTTAGGAATGCATTCTGTGCCTTTAAAAGCACCCAAAAAAAAGAAGGAATTTAGAATTTTCACTAGATCTTGAGAAGTTACTCTTTTCCCTTGTGTCAGTGGGGCATAACTTACCTGATTAATTTTATTTTTCCATCAAATTTAACAGCTTGAATTGGTATTTTTGGAAGTGTAGTGATTCATCAACTTGTAGTATGTTAGCCTTTACTGCTATAACATTGTTTTACCGCTCCAAATGCAGGCAAAGTTTGAGATTTTTAAACTAATACAAGTATTTCTTTTCCCCAAATTGTGGCTATTGTAGGCTTGAGGTAAGGCAAGTGGGTGAAGGAACACATCATGTTCCAGGACTGGTTGAGGCACATGTTAACAACATGACTGAGGTCTGGGAAGTTCTACAGACTGGCAGTAATGCAAGGGCTGTTGGCTCAACCAATGCCAATGAGCACAGCAGCCGATCCCACTGGTCTGTTTATCTTGAATTTAATTGATTCACTCAAATTTATATTTGGACAATTTGTGGTAAGAATTTTGCTGAGGGGATAGACTGGTTGTTTCATAATACAGCATACATTGTGTGATGGTGAAGGGTGAGAATTTATTGAATGGGGAATGCACAAGAAGCAAATTATGGTTGGTGGACCTGGCGGGAAGCGAGCGAGTGACCAAGACAGAAGTGCAAGGTGAACGACTCAAGGAAACCCAAAATATTAATAGATCTCTTTCTGCACTTGGTGATGTTATATCCGCTCTTGCAACAAAAAGTCCTCACATCCCTTTCAGGTTATAAAGATACTGATTAGCATTGCTTTATTTGATTAACTTTAAATGTCATAATGACTAACATATATATGTACTTTTGGTTTTTTTTTGGTAGGAACTCCAAGCTCACACACTTACTTCAAGATTCTTTAGGTACTTCTTTCTCCAGCTTCCCCAAAGAAGTTATATTTAAGATTTGATCCTCCTTTATTGTCCTCAATCTCATTGGCAATGATTCAATCAACATTGCCAATCTTTTAGATATATGTAGAAAGGAAAATGGATTATGGATAGCCTGACAAATGGATTTCTATTGTCAGGTGGAGATTCCAAGACCCTAATGTTTGTACAAATCAGTCCTAACGAAAATGATTTGAGTGAGACCCTCTGCTCACTGAACTTTGCAAGTAGAGTGAGAGGAATAGAATTAGGTCCAGCAAAGAGGCAGATGGACACCAGTGAACTTCTGAAATACAAACAGATGGTATAAGAGTCCTCATATTAGCAACTTCCTTATTTAATCAGTTTTATGTCAAGTTATCATGCTTGTTAATGTTGATTATGTTTACCTACTGCATTTCAAACATTCATCCACATTTTAGGCGGAGAGAACCAAGCAAGATGTAAAGAGTAAAGATGTTCACATCAAGAAGTTGGAGGAAACAATTCATGGAATGGATTTGAAGATAAAGGAAAGAGATCTTAAAACCAAGAACCTGCAAGACAAGGTATTATGAAATGGAATGTGAAAATATATCTTTTTCTAGAAATCAGGGACTTAAAACAGATTTTTTTTTTCCTTAGTAATAATTGGTTTCATATTGAAGGTTAAAGAATTGGAATCACAACTGCTAATCGAGAGAAAGCTGGCTCGTCAACATGTGGATACAAAGATAGCTGAGCAGCAACAAATGAAACATCAGCAAGAAGAGCAGAATGTTGCACCAATGAGGCTTCCACTTGTAACTCGACCATTAGGAAGTCACAAGAATCTAAATGAACCACTGAGCAGTACATTGATCAAAGACCAAGTAAATCTCACCCGACCGCTTTCAGAGAACAACAGCTTCAAACCACTGATTCCCATTCAACCAAGTGATGGCTTTGTCAAATACATTGATCCAACAGAGAAGGAAAATAATCCTGAGACAGCCGAACAACCCCTGATACCAAAAAGAACTGGAAGAGCCTCTATGTGCCCGATGGCTCGACGTATACCAGCAGCTCCTGCTCCAAGGCGCAACTCTTTAATCCCATTCCCAAGTGTACCAAGCTTAGCCCCACTCCCACCACCATTGCTACTGTCCCCACCACATGAAGCCGAAAAGAATGAAGATACAGACGGGTCTGAAGCTAACTGCTTGCATGAACAGACACCTTGTGAAAGTCCTAAAAGAATAAAAGTTGGAAGTAATAAGAAGCTAAGCAGCGTATTGAGACGAAGCCTCCAAAGGAAATATCAGTTGAAGTCACCAATGCAACACATTAGAAGAGGTGGTGTAAATGTTGGGATGGAGAAAGTTAGAGTCTCTATAGGAAGTAGAGGGAGACTGGGAAATAGAGTGCTACTTGGCAATACTACAAGAGCAATACCAAAAGAGTCTCAGCACAAGCAAATTCAAAAGGAAAAGGAGAGGGGTTGGAATGTTGGTGGAACTATAGGGAGAACAGTTATTTAAAAGTGCATGATGTTTTTATTACAAACTGACAATTAGAGGTTGTTTTCTTGAAGCCTGCATCAAGAAAAATAGAGAGTTGTGTGGATTGTTTGGGATGATTCTAATCATCCATTTGAATCCTTGTAGTACTAGTTAACCTTAAATGGATTTATTGTTGTACATATTTTAAGCTTGGCATTGGTCTGTGACACTATAAATTTGTTGTTCACAACAAAAAGAAAAAAAAGAGTTACTGAATTTGCTTTATCTATGCAAAAGGCTCCGGTGGTTCATTTGCAACCCTTTAATTGAATTCTTTTTTTCCCATGAGATCGCCAAAGCATAGAAAGCTATTCTAGGAAGGTTTATTCTGCTTAGGGGTGCTTCTTGATTAGTGTAATGAACAAGATGGTATTAACTGTAGGTTTGGATGCTGATTTGGTAGTATTTTTAGAGTGTTGGACAAAATGGTTAACTAGGTTTTACACAGAAAAGTTTCTATCAAGTGTTCCTATAACCTAGATTAGACAGGACACGAGCATGATGCGACATCATTTAGTGCATCCAATGCATGGTAGAACTTGACATAGGTCAAACATTTGCATAATCATCGGTGGAGTTACCGGAATTGTTGGCAGCTAGAGGGGCTACTCAGTTTGTGATGGAGTTGGGCTTCTGTCAATCAATTTTTGAAGGTGATTCGGAACCTGTGTTTCAATCTCTCACTTTGGATAGCTCTCCTTGTTCAGCTTTAGGACATATTATTAAAGACACTCAATCCATTGCAAGTTCATTACAAGCTCATTCCTTCTCTCGTATTCGGAGTTAGGGCAACACTGTAGCTCATGTCTTAGCCAAGTGAGCTAGAACATCTACTCCTTTATTAATTTAGATGAAGTTTATTCCATGGCACTTCCACCAGACATTTTCATTTTGTAACTACAGATTTACCTGCTTTTGATAAATAACATCTTGTCTGGATTCTCAAAAAAAAAAAACTCAATCTTCTTTTTACAAGGGAGTTTAACCAAAGAGTTATGTATGTCGGAGATATTACAATTTTTATTGTATAGGCCTATAAACTCGTGTCATCAAACACAAACAAATAATTAAGATATTTATTTATTATATTATGTTGTTAAAATGACATCTATCACATTCAGGTTAGTTTGCACAACCTTTATTTTTTTGGGCACACATTTTGTACTAATGTATGTGTGTGTATATATATATACTGAACTACTAACAGACACTAGCGTGACTAAACATGTTAGAACAAAGTTACAAACTCTTCAAATTAGGAAGTTCTTGAATAAGCTAGACATGTGTTATTAGGAATGATGTATAGTCACTAGTTATACCTTTTTTTATTTTATTAAATAAGTTTAAAGATAAAATTTAGGGTAAGCATTTGATCCTTATTCTTACATCATAATTCATTTTGGTCCTTAACCTTTTAAATGTGTCAATTTGATCTCTAACCTTACAGTGTCATGTTAATTTAGTTCATATCGTTTTCTCTTTGATGGAAAATACTAATATGACAAACAACCAAAATAAAATTTTATTTTATTGCCACATTTAAGGATAAAGTGAGAAACTTTTTTTTTTTTGTCCATTTGTCACGTCATTAATTTTGCATCTAAGAGATAACGGCATGAACTAAATTAACATGACATTGAAAGATTACAAACGAAATATAATGTAAAAATAGGGACTAAATATGTAGTTTACCCTAAAATTTATATATATATTAATAGATTTATAACAAAATTTATATTGAGGTGGTATGTTATGATTAGTGTTAATAAAAGTGATTTCAACAGTGGGCCCATATAAAAATATTATTATTTTTAATCATAACTTACCACATTTGTGAAAGAAAAATTATTAATAGTTTTTTTTAAGTAAAATTATTAATAGTTTTGTGTGCTTAACATTAACATTTTTTTCTAAAATTTAATTTAGTCCATTAATTTTTATTTTTAATTGGCTAATTGGTAGAGGGAAAATGTAGAAGTGGCATTATTTGCAATGGTGACTCTGGGAATTCTTTTAAGGATGGTGATTAAGAAAATTTAATAATACAAAATTTAATAAAAAAATAATTTAAATAATATATATATATATATATATATATATATATATATGAAGTTTTATAATTTTCTTGTACAGACAAAATTAAAAAGAAAAAAAATGAATTGATGAGAAATTAAATGAGAATTGGGAATGCTGAAATAAGAGTAATAAAGTTAGAAAGAGTCCAAAATGATGATAAAAAAATGGAGAAAATGAGAGAGAGCAACAAAAGATAGATGTTGCGATTGCGAGCCAAGCCCTTGATGAGTAGAGTCGTAGAGCTCTTGGTGTCATCGACGAGAACTCACAGCCAAAACCTCTCTCTTGGTAATGTTTTTTAGAAAAATAAAATTGGAGATTATTTGGTTATTTTTATGGAATTGACAATTTACAAATATGCACGATTATGGATTTTTACTTTATTTTTATTTTTGAATGAGTTTTGGTTTAATATTTCGTTCATTTGTTGTTGTGGGCTAATTTTATTGTTTTTAGGCTATTTTTTTAATGTTATTTGGGCTCATTTTTCTTATTACTTGAACTTTTATTTATGTTGTCGCTTAAGGGATTAAATATTATATTTGGGGGCCAGTATTATTTTTGTGAGTAATGCTATAGACACAACAAAATGTCACAACAATTCCTTCATTAGAATACAAAAAAAAAAAAAAATTAATTAGAGATTAAAAAGGCCCGAGTATGATTTGACATGTTAATTTTGGAATGTTGTGAAATTGTTGTAAGTTGTGACATTTTATTGTGTTCCTAACATTACTTTTATTTTTATTGAATCCAAATTCTTGAGAAGTTGAGATTATCAACTCAAGGTGGTCAATATTTTTTTATGGTAAACAAAACATGCTAATTTAAATATAATTAAGTTATAAAAAAAAATATTTTGTAAATATAATTCTTTTTTAGCAAGTTAGGGTGATCCTGTGACCAACTTGACTTGTATGTACAAATGCCCCTAACTATTTCTATAATAACTAATCACATCAACAATTGTGGAAAAAAATGAATATTAATGTGAATTTTAACTTCTTCTCTTTTTCTTGTCTAAAATTAAATTTAGTCCCTTAACTTTTCCTCCAATTGCCAAATTTAGAGAGTCATTATAATATTGATGTTACTCCAATTGGTACATGTGTTTGAAAACATGTGTGGAAATACATGTAGATGAAAAAGTGTGTAGAAATGCATATAATGTTGTTTAAAAACTAAAAACATATGTTGGAGTTTGTCTACCAAACAACCCCTAAAACTTTTGTTTGCTTAAGCCTTAACTTCAACTATATCCCATTAAAAAAAATCAACTTTTCTTCTGCTTGCTAGAATTCAATTTAATCCTTGAACTTTTACTTCAATTGCCAAAGAGTCATTCAGATTTAATTTTTGTCAATTTAGTTATTCCATCCCAATTTGTTATCATTCTATTTCTTTTTCTTTTTCTTTTTTAATTCAAACCAATGTGTAAAAACAATCTATCTATGGATACACTCAAACCCACACTCAATTTTACAATATGCTTTGATGTCAACTTGTAATTAGATTTCAACACTTGCACAAAGACCACCAAAGGTACTTGTTAGAAGAAAAAAAATCAATAATACAAGTACCACACACTTTGTCACAACTATCATATATGTCAAACTATGAGCAGTGGTATGAAATTGTGGTTCTATATGATAGTGATAGACAACCATCACAGTTTGTCATGTATGACAATTATGACAAAATTTGTGTAAAAATGTGTGGTACTAGGCTACTAGCTTTATTGAAAATGGGATTGAGATCAAGTGCAATACCCTAAGTATTGCACCTGATGCAATTTACCCACTTTCTCTCACAATTTTTTTTATACATTTTTTACTTTTAAACTTTAACATTTTAAGTTTCCTTTAATATATTTTATTTAATGGTTAAGATTAAAATTGCTTTGTCAACTTTCAAACTCTTACAATTGATTAAATGTGTTTTCACATGCCCAATCCTTGTTGATCAAACACAAAAAGATTTTTGAGTGTTTTAATTGTTTTTGAAAAGTATTTTGTTTTTACAAAAATTGTCAAAATTTCAAAAACAGTGTTGTCCTGTTCTGGCGACTTAGTCGCGGGTTGGTCCAGTCACGAGCCCACACAAAGATTTGTCGCGACTCACTGGTGGGTAAATGTCCCAGTCGCGAAAAATACTTAGAATATTTTTCAAAAATTTGGGTTTTTATGTTTCTCGCGGCTCAGTATGGCGACTTGTTCGCTGGTGGAAGGTCCAGTTGCGAGGGGTACACAGAGATTTTCACGGCTCACCTTGTGACTCTCTCACGGGTAGACTTTCCAGTTGCGAAAAACACTTAGAAAATATTTCAATTTTTTTGTTTTTAAGTGTTCTGGCGGCTGGCCTTGACAACTTGCATGCGACTTGACTTAGATGCGAAAATCGCGTGTTTTGCATTTTAAGGGCAGTTTTTAAAAATTTTCAATTTTTCCCTTGAACTTTCGTGTCTTTTCATTGTCTTCCCCATTTCACCACTCTCCCAAACTCACCGTGTTTGTCTCAAAAAATCCATTTTTCTTCACCATCTCAACATCAATCTTCAGGAAAAAGGTATGGGTTTTTCTCATTTCACTATATATTTCATGTTTATGGTTTTGTTCTTTTAGATTTGTGAAGATTTGTTGATGTTTAGAGATTTGTGTTGTTCGAACATGGGTCTATTCTTAATGTTGGGTTTGGGGTTTTGGGCTCTGTTGTTTTTGGCTTTAAGAAGCTAAATATGTTGGATATCTCGTTTGGTGCCTCTTATATGAATTTTTGTTAACTAATCTGAGTATGGTTGGTTCAATAAGGTTGAGTTGTTGTTGGTGGGGTTATAATGTTTTGCCTTGATGTTATTTTTTTTTCTATTGATTTCATACGCTGTTTCTGCCTTGAGGATACTGTTTGCTCTATGTTGGTTTCAACATCTCATACTCATTAAGATATGTCTCATAGACAAATCTTTTTGTTTACACTGCTTCAATACAGCTGATTATTGCATGTTGAAGTATGTGCTTGGGGATGTACCCTAGTGTGTTCATGATTGAGTTGATTGTGCTTACTATCCAAATGTGTTATGCATAAGCATTGTTGATAGGTTGTTTTATGCCTTTCTGATTTTAGTTTTCTCATTCAATGCCTGATTCTGAACTGTGTTAAGTCTGAATGTTTTGGTGCAATACTCTGTCCTTTTCTGTGACACTAACATGTTACTAATGTTCTGAGTGTCCATCTATTGTGCTCTGTTTTGTGGCATTTTCTGCTATGTTTACAGATGGCTCCTTCTCCTACAAAGAAGAAGACCCCTGCCAAGAAGGCTGATAAAAGGATAAAGATGGACAACACCAAGTTCAGGTCTCTTCAACACTTTGAAAAATACAGAGATTTCTACTTGAGGGCAACTGTCATTTAGGAAAGATTTGTAGACCTAATGGATTTGAAGGACACCTTCATTCCAAGTTGTTTTGAGGGCAGAGGTTGGGATAGGTTGCTGAGTGACTTGCCTGGAGTGTATGTGCCTCTTATCAGAGAATTTTATGCAAATGTTGTGCTAAGAGAGGATGAGTTAAACTATTGGATTAGAGGAAAGGAATTCAGTATAGATGCAGGTGATATAGATAAAGTGCTAGGTCTTGAAACTACAAGGACAGGATGCTATCCATAGAAACTGTCCAATCTCGCATTGGTGGAGTAAGAGAGGGGAGATGTCTCAACACTACTGCCTTCCCAGCTGACATGAGGTGTCTAACCACCATCATGATGTTCAACTTGTACCCAGTTAGGAAGCTGACTACAATCAATAATGCCAGAGATATATTTCTCATGGAGCTTAAGGAAAACACCTTCATAGACATCAGCTCTCACATCTTTGACACCATTGTGGATGAAACTAGAACAACCTCTAGGGCCAAGTTAATTTTTCCCAGCCTTCTTATGAGACTTTTTAGACTGAAAGGTGTTGCCATCCCTCAAAATATCAGCCTCAGCCTGCACCCTCAGCCATCAACAAACTGACCATCACAAGGATACAAGTTCGTCTCTCAGGTGATGAAAAGGAAGGTGACCAAGCTGAAGGTGAACCCATAGACACTGAGACAGAGACTGCAGGACAAGCTTCAAGCTCAAGAGGCCAAGGCAAGAGGAGCAGAGCTTCATCTTCATCAGCTGTACCTTTAGATGCATTCCAGATCATCCTAGAGAGGATTAATGGACTCAGAGTTGTCCAGAATGAGCATTCTGATAGGTTGGCTGCAATACAAGACCAGATGAACATTCTCTCAGCAAAGTTTGATAGCTTCTCCACTCATTAGTGACCCTTTGGCCATTCTGATCAAAAAGGGGGAGAATTTTTGAAGGGCAGATCTTGAGGGGGAGTGTTTGTTTGAGGGGGAGCATGCCAAAAACTTATCTTAAGCAGTTTACTTTATGCTTATGTTCTATAGTTTCTGGTGTTGTGTTTTGGATAATCTTTTTTTATTATGGGTTTGCTACATACTATGCTACACTTTGGTTAATATTTTGGTATAAACTCATGGATGTTTTTATGTTCTCGTGAAACTTTTGTGGTACTTTGTTAAAATGTTATTTCATTGTTTATGGTACATTTGTACCCATGTTGCTTTTGTAAGCTTTTAGGGTTTGTTTCCATGTGTTTGTAGGCTTTTATGGTTTGTACCATGCTTATGCAGCCTTTATGCTTTGTAGCTTAGTACTTTTAGCTAAATGTTATACATTTTCTTTAAGTACTCTCACTCTTGTGCCCTAGTAGAATCTTGTTCCTAGATGCATATACTTCATATATTGTGCATTGGTTGAGTATTGGACATGCAAGTGATTTACATTGAGCTTATTAGCTTGTTTATCCGGATGTTCATTCCAAGTGTAAATGAGCATTGTGGTCACTATTTTTATAGTGATTGCTTGTATGGTCAAGCCATGATTTATTACTTAATTCCATTTTGCTTGATTACATTGTGCTTGCCTCATATGCATTACAAGTTTTTCTATATACAATGATCATATTGTGTTGTTGTGTTTCAGGAGATACTTGTTCATATGATTCAAGAGCTATATAGATTCTAGAGTTAGGTGTGAGTGAGTTTTGTTTAACTGTTCCCAACTCACATGTTAAGTCTAGAGTTTGTTTTAGAGTTTTGTCACGGAATAGCTAAAGGGGGAGATTGTAAGGTTGAATTTTATCAACCATCTTGTTGGCTTTATTCCGTACCAAATTTGCTTGTATTTTAGCAATTAGTAACCCTGTATTTAGATGTGAATCATGTAAGGGTAGTGTGTGAGAGAGTGTGAAGAAATGCTTTAGATTGTGCAAAGAATCAGCGACTCGCGACTGGATCTCGCGGGTAGCTCATGGCTTGTAAGTTGCCAGAAGTTGCACACGTGCCAAGCATGCAGAGAAGCTGAACCATCATGCCAGCTGTAGCACTACAGGACAAAAAGTCCAATCTGGTCGTTCAGTTACCTCACGGCTCAGTCAAGTCACGAGGTCAAGCCGCTAGCCAGCTCTGTTTTGGAAAAACTGACTCTTCGCATTTTAAATACATACAAGTATAAATACCCCTTATACCCACGAATTGTAAAGAACTTCCAAAGAGAATGTTGAGTGAGAAACTCTAGAGAAAAACAAGATTGACTCATCCCCAATCTTCACATAGAGACTCTTCAAATTCCTCTACTCTCACTTTCTCCATTGTTACATCCTTGAGAGGTACATTACCAAAACATTTTCTCATCATACCCACATCTGTGATAAGGCCATTTGATGCTTGGGAAGCAGTTAGGAATGGACCAATTTCATATTGGTTGATGCTATGGGTTATAGTGTAATCCGATAAATTAAAGAAGAAATAGGTTCGGCGTAACCTTGTTGGAGTAGAAGCTTGGAGGGCTTAGGTACACTGGGTAGATTAGGCTTGGAGGGTCTTCTGTTGTTCATGTATCCCAACTTAATTCTTTAGTGGATTATTTACCACTTGGAGGGCGGCGGTGAGGTTTTACGCCGAGAGATTTGGTTTCCTCTTCAATAACACATCGCTGTGTTGTCCTTGTGTTTGCATCTCTTTTCCCTTAATCTTTGCCATTTAATTTTTGTTGTGGATGTGATTTTATTTGGTTTAGATTGTTTATCAATTTTGTTATATGCTTATGTTCATATTCCGCACATTAATTGTTTGATAATAAACTTGAATTGATTATTTGGAAATTAAGGGTCTAAACGTTTATAGTATTTTATATAGTTATTGAACATTCAAGAGATTTAAGATTTAATTTCCACCTACACCAAAAATTAATTGGTGGCTTGGTTTGATAATAAAAAGTTATTATTAGGAATTGACTCTTTAGGTTGAACTCTCTTTAAAAAAATGCCAAATTTGCCAAATAACTTACGTGCCCACAAAGTTAAGGTCTGTTTGGTTGTGTTGTTTAAATAATAATTTTCGTTGATTAAACAACATAATATGTATTTTCACAACACTTTTTCATCCATACGTATTTTCACAATACTTAAACTACGTTACTAGGACAATATTACCAAATGGCTCTTATTTACTCATGTAACACATTTTTTTACCCTAAAATTTTATAGCTCGTTTGGTAAGAGATTTTTAGCAACATTATTTAAGTTTTGTAGAAATACTTTTGGGTAAAAAAATATGTAAAAATACATACACAGTTTTCTCGCTCTATAAATTATAAACACAGTTATCAAACAGGGCTTTACTAGCTTCACTCTCCAACCAAAACCCACCTGTCACCTGGACTTCCACTTCCTCCAAAACTCTTCGTTTGAATTTGGAAATATCTCTCTGTGATGGCGCGTCTTAGAAATGGAAAGTGTTTTGGTGAGAAGGAGGAAGGAGTAGTTGAGCCTGTGAAGAAGAGGAAGCGTGGTAGAGCTAGAAATGCGGTGGCTAATCAGAACAAAGACGAGGAGGAAGAGCTTTTGGAAAATCGTGACGACGACGTTTCGGACGAAGTCGGAGGGAAACGGAAGAAAGTAGAGGAGGTCGTGAACGTGAAACTGCGGCGTAAGGTTGTGGAGAAAGGAAAGAAAACTCAAAATCAAAACCAAGAAAAAAATGTTGAAAAGATCAATAAGCACGACCCAAAGGTAGCTTCTTCTTTTTATTTTGTTGTTTTTTGTGTGATTATTGTTTAATAACGGATTTGATTGTTGTTGTTGAGTTGAACAGTGGATTGAAGAGGTGTCTTTGATGTGTCATCAATGTCAGAGGAATGATAAAGGCAGGGTTGTTCGATGCAAGAGGTGTAAGAAGAAACGTTATTGTATCCCTTGCTTGCAAAAGTGGTATAGATTTCTTTTTTTGTGTTGTTTAGCATTGTAACTTGTTCATTTTAGTTAATTTCCTTTCTATGTCAAGTTGATAAATTACAACTTGGTGATATGTTATTTAATTGGTGTTTTTTGTTGGTTAATTACTTATTTGTCCTAAAAGCTTAAGCTATTAACTTTTGGTATGGGATAAATATGAAGGACAAAGTTTGGGGAATTTTTTTTTCAAAATAACACCAATTTTCAAACAATTTTGTTAGTTAGCCTAGTTTCCAAACTATTTATGAAAATAGCATCTCAAGTCTAAAAGACTTGAGTTCACTGTAGCAAATCAAGTTTGTAGGAATCGATTTCCAGTGGAACTTGAGTGTGTAGGAGACGATTTCCAGTGGAATTCGAGTATTAGAGACTTGAGTTTCTGCTCTGCACAAATAAAAAAGAGAGAATAGAGGGAAAACGACCTTCGCCTGAGGGAATCATACACGTTCGTGGGTTCAATTGAACCTTGGGTTCGTGGGTTCGCCACCTGAGTTCATGGGTTTTGTTGCTTGGGTTCGCTGCTAGGTTCATTGCCGGGATTCGCTGGTTCGTGGGTTCACCAATTAGGTTTGCCGCTGGGTTCGTGTGGTTTCTGCTTGGGTTTGTGTTTGTGTGTTGTGTTCATGTGGGTTCGCCGCTGTTTCTACTTTGTCCCTTGTTTGTGGACTTTTTTCAAAGGGGAGCAAAGGAAGAAGAAGATGACTTTTTGGCTTTCTCATGTGGAAATCGAGTGTTTAAAACTCGAGTTCTAAGTGAATTTTCATTGAAAACGAGTATGTGATACTCGATTTGCTACAGTGATCTCGAGTCCCCTAGCCTCGAGATGTTAGTTTGCTAAATAGTTTAGAAACGATGCTAACTAACAAAATTGTTTTAAAATTGGTGTTATTTTGAAAAAAAATCCCAAAGTTTGGCTCCAAACATGTTTGGACCCATCTTTTGCAATCCATTACAAGGCAAATTATAAGATTATCCATGTGTAATATTTAAGCAAGTTACTTGACTCATTAAAAATGTCATGTACCTAAAACTGCACATGAATGATTTTTTTAATTGCCACATATTAGGTTGGAGCAAGATAGCTCCAAACAATGTCTAGAGCCAAACTTTTTCCAAATCTAATAATGTTTTTGTTCCACTTCATTTAAAATTTTAAATACCATGACACTTGAAAATGGAATCTTAATTGTGAAATGAAGAGAATGAGGGTTTTTTTTTTTTTTTTTTTTTTTTTTTTTTTTTTTTTTTAAATAAAAAATAAAAAAATGGGTAATAGATTTCTATAGTTGTAGGTTGTAGCTCAAATTGTAAGAGCTGGGTGGAGAGTGATGTTGTGGGTGTTCAACACCTGTTGTGTGTGTGCAACTTACTCAAAACAAAGTAGTAGGATGACTTTTATCCCATTTCTGTGCTGTTTTTGTGGCTAACTTGTGGCCTAACAATGCAATAAATAATTGATTTGACAAGTATGAGAATATCTGTAGAGTGTGTTATTTGAACTGTGTTGCATGTTTTTCATATGCTAGTGGCTTCATAATTCATAGCATGGGCTCTGTGCATGAAAATAGAGAATCGATTTTAAAGATTGTTAAAAATCAGGTAGTAAATATCCCCATGAAATGAAGGTGTTATTAAAAAGTACATCAAGACTCAATAGCATTATGTCAATGAAGTTAATTTTTGCTGGCACCAACGTGCTCTTGTGCGTTGTGAAGATCAGGTTTGTATATTGACATAAGATATCCCAAGATGGCTCCTGTAAATCTCAATTACTTAGTCATGAATTATGACCTTAATAAAGTTGGTATAAATAACATTACGACTTCATTTTAGATTGAATGTCATGACATTAATTTTATTGTTGCACATGTACGATCCATTTATTTGGTGCTTCTAGGAAATGTAATCGGTGGATAGACTGGTAAACCCTCTTGTATATTTTTGTGCTCTCCATAATATTTGTTTCATGTGTCTTCTGTTGTTATTAGAGTCCAAGTCACCAGAAAACAATTTAATGTTGTTCTGTTTTTAATTCTTCTGTTTCTGAGGCTTGTGACTTTTTATATAAAAAAACTTGAATTACAAATTACACCCTCTAACTGTGATATATTTTCAATTTAGTTCTGTAAGTTTCATTTTTTTTTTTCTTCATTTCAGTCATTTAACTTCCATCTTGTTTCCAATGTAGTTCATTTATCCACTTTCATCCAATCTTTGTTGTTGAGTCCAGCAAAAACAATGTCATTTTGCAAGGTTAAAAATATTAAAATTAACAGCAAGATTGGATGGAACTAGATTGAATGATCAAATTGAAAAAATGTCAAAGTTAAAGGGTGTAATTTGTAATTTAGCAAAAAAAATTATTGTATGGAAGCTTTTTATGAAACTATGTTGGAATTGGTATGGTCACTTATGTTTGACTTGCACTTAGTATTAAAGTGATCTTGGTTTGTTTCACCGCCAAATGAATAACTACCCATGGATGAAGACCTTAGTAAAGTTGGTTTATATAACTTACTGACGTTGTCATTTTAGATTGAATGTCATGACATTCATTTGGTGCTTCTTGGAAATTTAATTGGTGGATAGATTGAACCCTCTTTGTATAACTTTGTGCTCTACATAATGTTTGTTTCATGTGTCTTCCCCTGTTATTTGAGTCCAAGTTACGAGAAAAACAATATAAGTTTGTTTTGTTTTAATTCTTCTGTTTCTTCGGTTGTCAATTTTTATATAACAAAAGGCCAAATTATAAATTACTCCCTCTTAACTTTGATTTATTTTCAATTCAGTTTCTTAAGTTTCATTTTCCCCCATTTGAATTTTTTCAACAGATTAACTTCCATTTTGTTTCTAACGTAGGTCTTCTTTCTGCTTCCATTCATTTTGTCATGTTAAATTTACAATCATTTTCGAGATTCAAAAAACTATAATTAATGGTGACTCGAGATTGGATGGAGCTAGATAAAATGACCAAATTGAAAATATGTTATATTAAAGGGTGTAATTTGTAATGTAGCCAAAAATAAATATTTATTATATGGAAGCTTTGTTATTGAACTATGTTGGAAATAAATATTTATTGGTGCGGTTACTCATGTTTGACTTGGCACTTGGAATTAAAGTGATCTTGGTTTATAATTCTCTGCTAGAAAATTTTGCTTTTAATCTTGAAATTAGCTAAACCATTGTAAATTGCATGATTTCATAAGGGTGAAATTACAAAATATTAATTTTGAATCTTATATAACTATAGAGTGCATGATTTTCTGAATACCTTAAAGGATGCATCATTACAGGAAAAAACTAATGTAGCAGTGCTTTTGAAGAATCCTTATTTATGTTTTTAATAGGTATCATCCAAACTGATACAAATGTTTTCTTGATGGATTGCAACCTCGACCTCTAAGGCTTAAAATATGAGTTAAGGAACATTGCAAAATACTTGAAGCTGTAAAATGAATGTTTAAGCATAGGAGCTTTTGCTTGTTTTATTGCATTTATTGTTTTGGCAATTTATTTGAAGTATTTGTGTTGTGTTGTGTAGGTATCCTAATATTGAGGAGGATTACATTGCGGAAGCTTGTCCAGTATGCCGTGGAAATTGCAATTGCAAAGCATGCTTGCGTTTGGATGTACCTGTAAAAGTCAGTTTCTCCTTTTCCTACATCTCATGAATAATTGGTATTTTCTTTAATGTCTTTAGATTATGTGTGAGAAGTTTGACAAGTTATTTATGCCTTGTTGCAGAATTTGAAGAACTTAGACTTGGATATCAGTGAAGATGAGGAGTTTGAGCACTATAAGTATATGCTACAAGTACTTCTTCCATTTTTGCAACGGATTAGTGAAGAGCAAATGGTTGAGAAGAATTTAGAGGCTAAAAGACAGGGTATTTTCTTTTACTCTGTCAAATGATCTTAGGAACTAATCTGTGTTTCATCTTTTATTATTTAGTCTTTGATGTGGCAGATTTCTGTATTTGTGTGGATTGGAAGATGTCTCATAATTGCAAAAGGCCAAGAAAAAAATGTTAATTTTACTGCCTGATGTAGTTTTGACTTGTGCAATTGCGGACTGTTACAGTTTCCTTTCTTTAAGTCTCTTAACTTTGATTATTCCTCATCGTTACTTCCTAGTTCTCTTAATTAAAAAATATCGTTCAGATGTACTTTTTTGATTTGGTTGTTTGGATGTTCATTTGATAGGGCTATTGCTTCCAGACCTAAAGATTGAAAAAGCAGATTGCCCTATTGATGAGTGTGTGTACTGGTAAGGTCTTTTCCTGAAAACACTGTTTCCAATGGTAGCATTGTTTCATGAAGGTTTTTATGTTATCTCTTGCTTTTGCAGTGATATCTGCAGAACTTCTATTTTTGATTTTCACCGAAGCTGTCGTAGATGTTCATTTGATGTATGTCTTACCTGTTGCAGGGAGATTCGTGATGGACATCTGCAGGGAGGTGAGGAGGAAGTGGTTATTGAGTATATTGACCGTGGATTTGACTATTTGCATGGTGGAAAGGGGGAAAAAGTGAAATTACCTACTGAGACTAGCTCAATGGATAATATAAAGTCGAAATCTGAGTGGAAAGCCAATGAAGATTCTACCATACCTTGCCCCCCTGAAGACATGGGTGGTTGTGGTCTTGATATTCTTGAGTTGAAATGTATGTTCTCACACTCATCAACAGAAAAGAAGAAGAAACTTATGTTCTCAGAAACTCCGGTTTCAGAGTTGGTGAGAAAAGCAGAAGAAATTGCCAAAACTTACAACTTAATTGATGTGGCTGCTTCTCATTCACAATTTTGTCCGTGTTTCAATTCAGTTGGTGAAGTGGACTTAAGCAATAATAAGTTACGGAAAGCAGCTTCTCGAGAAGGTTCTGATGACAACTATTTGTATTGCCTGGGGGGCCAAGATATACAACATGAGGATTTGAAGCATTTCCAGTGGCATTGGAGTAGATCTGAGCCCGTGATTGTGAGTGATGTACTTGAATCTGCATCTGGTTTAAGCTGGGAGCCATTTGTCATGTGGCGTGCAGTCCGTCAATTGAAACATCTCAAACATGATAGATTGTTGGAAGTTAAGGCCATTGATTGCTTGGATTGTCGTGAGGTTGGTTTATTTTATCCTTTTCTATTTGTGTTAATTATTCTTTCCTTTTGGCATTTAATTGTTTAGCATTAATGTATTGATGTTTGTGCTTAATTTATTCTACTTTATTATTTTTAATGAGATTGTCTTTGAAAATTATTTAAATGAAAGGTTTTCTTTCTAGGAATTTTCCAATTCTTTTGTTATCAGGAAGATTTATTTTAGTTTTGCACACTGTAATTTGATTTCCAACCTTTTGGTATGTACTGATGATACTTTTTTGATCTGGAAGAACCAGTATAGAGTTTAGTATGATTATCTTACTCAATCCAAGTTAGAAAAAAAAAGGCAGATACTGCCTTGGAACTTTCATGATTAGCGTTTTGGGTCATTTATGGGCAAGTGGTGCATTAAATACTCTGCACTTGAGAATTAGCAGCTGTATGTACTCCCTCTACATGAATTTAGGGGAGATGACTGCCTATGACTGCCTTCATGTCTTTACCTTTTTTTTTCTGAAAATGGTATATGAAAGAGTCTTATTAAAAATTTTAGGTCCATTTACTGGTGTTTCGTTATTCACTCCGATGATTGTTAATACGTTTTTTTATTATTTATTTTTGTTATATTCATAGTTGTTTTTTTACCTTTCCCTTCTAGTTTTTAAGTGTTTTTGGATTTGTTTGTTAAAATTCCCACTTGTCTACTCTGTATAATAAAATGATATGGAAATGGTCCTTGATGATTTTGCTTTGTGATACTAACTATTGTGATGAAATGCAGACTGATGTCAATATCCATGAGTTCTTTACTGGGTATACAGAGGGTCGGTATGACCGTTATTTGTGGCCTGTGATACTGAAACTAAAAGATTGGCCTCCATATACATTATTTGAGGAACGCTTGCCACGTCATGGTGCTGAGTTTATCTGTTGCTTGCCATTTAAGGAATATACACATCCACACAAGGGTGTTCTAAACATTGCTGTCCAGTTGCCTGATAAATCTCTCAAGCCAGATATGGGTCCCAAGACGTATATTGCATATGGAGCTGCTCAGGAGCTTGGCCGTGGGGACTCTGTCACCAAACTTCATTGTGACATGTCTGATGCAGTAAGTATGGTCTTGTTGTGACTCCTGCTAATCACTTTGTTTTCTTTTCTTTCTTTTTTTTGCCAATGGAAAAACTTCTGCTTGGTTGAGGTACTGCATGAAAATGCCTATTTGAGTTTATATAGGTTGAAGTGTGAGGGCCAGATGAGTTGGGTAAGGATTGGCATGTTGTAAACACTGCATGTCTGTCAATAACTGCTAATCACACATTTTACAGATTTGAGTCCAACGCCATAGTTGACCAAATTTTATGTTGCACATAATTTTGTCTCTTGATCAAATTTGTTATATAAATTCCAATGAATTTTCAAAGTTGATTGTGTCAGGTGTTGGATTTTATCTTAGATGTGTATGTCTATGTGTGGTTTAGTTGGAATCTACATCAAGTCCAAACCCATTTTAGATAAGCATGATGTTGTCACACCTGGTTTTATTTTCACTCTTTTTGTTACTCATACTTGAAATGAATAAAAATAATTGCTTTTGGTGCTTTGATTCATCTTGGTCCAATTGTCATAATGCAATTGTGACAAATGAGGGTTCCTGATTTTGAGGGCACGGACTGTCTGATTTCATTAAAAGTTGATTTAATTTTCTTGGTAAAGATCATTTAGTCATGTCTTCTATCTGCTCCCTATCCTACGCATCTCGTATGGTATTGACTAATGTTGAAGTAAAAGGAGACAATGATATTCTTGCAGCAGTGTGGGGATGATATTCTATGATCATATTTTGTCTGTCTGATTGCTTTTGTATTTATATTTAACACTTCTCTTGGGATTTTTTTTTCTGCAATTTCTTCCCTTTTTTGTCAAATAATGAACTGCTTACGTATATTAATCCACCAATATAGCTGACACTTAGCTTCTGTTTGATATTCTAATTTTCTTTATTTTTAATTCACTGAATTAGGTAAATATTCTGACACATACTGCTGAAGTGCCACTTAAAGAGGAGAACCTTGAGAGTATAGAAAAATTGAAAAAGAGGCACTTTGAGCAAGACCAAAGGGAATTATATGGAGATTTTCAAGCTGTGGATGAAAAGGTTGAGACTAATGTTTCTGTTGTTGAGTCTTGTAAAGCTACTGCTGATGATAAAAATATTAGTAGTGGATCTGGGGATCAAAACACTGGTATAACTGTTGAACGGGCTGATCATGGTGAGTCAAGGTCGAATGGGAAAGACTTTTCAAGTGGATCAGAGCTGGAAAAGAATGAAGGAGCAAAAGTGGACCAAGAAAACAGTGGTGGGAGTGATACTACAATTTCTGGAAATAAGTTGGACAGGTTAGAAGCTTCTCAGGGTGGTGCCATCTGGGACATTTTCCGGAGACAAGATGTTCCAATGCTGCAGGAATATCTTAATAAGCACTTCCGGGAATTTAGGCACATCCATTGTTGTCCATTGCAGCAGGTAATTGTCTCTCAATTTCAATTGGATACTAAATTTTTCTTTTTGTTGCTTAACTATTATCATTATACTTTCTGTTTATAATGGTGGTGATAAGTTACTTAAAGAGTACTATATTCTTTTGGTCAATCAATGTGACACTGCTCAATGGAATTGCTAAGTGTCTGGCAAAGTTGTTTTAGTAATTAAGATGCGATGGTTAAGATTTAGAACTAGTCATCTTGAAATGCCTACTGCTCTCCTTTTTGAAACACATATTTATCTTTGCTTTATTCCTAAAAAATCTTTAAAATTTTAAAATTGCTGTAATCTTGTTGTATGAAGAGAACCATGGGAAATCCAAATTGGGTAACAAAATGCAGGATATTGGCCTGACTGGCTTTTTACCAGCTGGGTAAAGCAAGGTGAATGAAGTAGTCTTTGATTGGAAATGTAGCATATTTAATTCATTAACTGTGGTTTATAATCTGCATAATTGCTGGTGTGTGTGTGTGTGTTTTATTATATTTTTTTACTCTTGTTAATACTTGGGCACATTTCTGTTGTATTTATCATATCTTTTGGTTGTATAGGTTGTTCACCCTATACACGATCAAACATTTTATCTGACTTTGGAGCACAAAAGAAAGCTCAAGGAGGAATATGGTCAGTTTCTTATATATTAACGGCGCTAGTTGGATTGAATGCTGTATTCCTTTTTGTCATCAGATGACTAACTGTTCTTGGGCATACTTTTATGGTTCTATGCTATAATATAGGAATTGAACCGTGGACATTTGTCCAAAATCTTGGAGATGCTGTCTTCATTCCTGCTGGCTGTCCTCATCAAGTAAGAAATTTAAAGGTAAAGTAAATTGCATTTGGTGTTTATTTCACTCCCCCCATGGTTTAGTATATAAAAATGGGATAGTTTACATATTGCACCAGTGATTTGTTATTCACCTTTCATGAATTCCAAGCTGGCAACATAGGGTGAATGTTTTCTTAAATATGAGAATTTTTGGAAACAGGTTGGTTTATCAATCATTCTAGTCTTTAGTGGTCCACCCTTCTGCTTGCATGCCTCTTATTCTATTGATGCCCTTCTACGGTTTGACTAGGATGTGGGCAATTAATATTTCACTTATCATTGACATTGTGGCCTTTAAATGCTAGAATGATATCTCCATGAAGTGGTTTTATTCCTGTCATTTATAAGTTATGTTGTCTTGCAAAGACAATTCGAGTTTCATAATTTCATTGATTATGTTATGGTTGAATTGCCTATAATTTTATCAGTTTGAAAAGCAGAAGACTGGTAGAAGTGGTTTTCAAGTGAACAGAGCATAAATCATATTGGAATGGAAGCAATATGGAACACTTCTGGAATGTATAGTTATCCTGTTAAATGTTTTTGTGTGGAATTCCTCTTAGATTTCTGATTGACTATGATGCACCAATATGGGTACGGGTATTGGTACGATATGGGTAGGGGTATGGAATACAACATTTTTTGAAAAACCTAGGATACAATACGTTGGAGATACAGCAAATTCTTCTCTACTTTTTTTCCCCCTTCTCCTGTGTCTGATTGATACTCGCTATATCTCGGACATATCCTGCGTGTATCCAAGCCGTATCAATATAAAAAAAATCATTTTTTTTGCCTGATACTCTCTGGGTATGGTTGTACCTGTATCTGTATCAGGTATGTATTGGATACCAGTTCGATGGAAAAAATGCCGTATCAGTGCATCAGAGCTGATTGATGAGCTTATGTGCCTCATGCCTTCAATTTTAAATTTGGTGTGGATTGTGACATTTGAAATTGCTTTCTATTTATAGATTTGTTTCCCTATGGCCTATACATACAAGTAATTATAAATTTTAATGATTTTTTTTTTCTACTTTTATATTCAGTCATGCATAAGGGTTGCTCTCGATTGTGATGTTTGAAATTGATTTCTATTTATAGATTTGTTTCCCTGTACATATAAATAATTATATAATTTTAATTATTTCTTTTCTTCTTTTACATTCAGTCATGCATAAAGGTTGCTCTCAATTTCGTCTCACCTGAAAATGTTGGTGAGTGCATCCGTTTGACAGAGGAAATCCGTACACTTCCCCAGAATCATAGGGCTAAGGAAGACAAGTTGGAGGTACGTAATTGATATCTTTTTGATGTGACCATAAATGTTTTATGGCTTTTTTTCTCATGTTAGTAGGATGTTTCCACTTGTGCTTCTTGTACAATGGCATCTCACGTGTAATGCTGTGAACTATGTTTCTGTTGATTATTATAGTTCTTATTTGTTTTGATTTAGATCTTTTTCATACCTGCACCTTAGTGATATCTGGTTTCAATGTGAGCTTTGTTTGTACTTTGGCGGTATCGTCATGGAGCTTGTCATATATATATGTTTGGCAAAAACCACATTTTCGTCCCTACATTTTCGCGTGATTCTCACTTTGGTCCCTGTCTTTTATTTTCACAGCTTTTAGCCTTTTACTCCCCATTTAGAAAAACGCCATCCATTTTAGTCATTTCCGTCAGTGTCCTAACGGCAAAGTCCTAGCTAGCAGACGAAACTATTAAAATAATAATAATAAATTTTATTTTGGCATTAAAAAATGTCACATTAGCATCTAAATTAAAAAAATTAATTTATTAATTTAAACTAAATAAACAAATTAAAAACCAAAAATCACATGAATTGAGATCTAAGTGTCTTGAACAAGAATAACAAAAACACAAACCCAGAAATTAAAAAAAAAAAAAAAAAAAAAAAAAAAAAAAAAAAAAAAAACACAATTAGATCTGAAATGTAGAGGCACCAAATCCATGAATAAGAACAATGGGAAACCCTTCTCCTTGCACCACATAATGTAAAGCCCACAAAGTTTTCATGACCAAAAGATAACAGAAGCAAGAACAAGATCAAAAAACAAAAAATAGGTATGCAACAAAACAACCATTCTGACAAAGAAGTCTCAGAGACAATAAATCAAACACCTAAACCGCATAATCGCATAACCGCAATCTCACAAATCAAAATCTAGAAACCAAAAATGAATAAAAAGCACATAGAAAAGTGATGTGGGGTCTCCGATCCAGAGATAATTCTCGTCCATCCAGTACTGGAGGTCTTCGATCCAAAGAGTGCGGACCTTGTCGGTGCTGGTGGGTTGGGCTTGGGCTTGAGTCTGGTGGTGGAGGTCGTGCTATGCCAGTGCCTAAGGGGCCCACATCTGAGGTGGGGCTTGAACCGCCGCACCGGGTTGGGCTTGTGGTGGCATCATCATGTAGGGTAGTTATGGGTATGGGTGTGGGTATTGTGGCTGCTGGGTCTGTTGTTGTTGTGGGAACACACTTAGATCTGGGTTTGTGTTCTTGTTTTTCTTGCTTTGCTGATAGTGATAGCCCCAGATCTAGTGTGAAATCCCAACTGGAGTGCTAGTTGTAGTTTTGGGGCTCGGTGAGAGAAGACGTGGATTGCTGTGGTTTTGGGAGAGAAGAGTGAGATTAGTTCAGGATCGTTGTTTTGGATTGCTGGGGTTTGATCATCGGATGGGTTTTGGGTCTTCAATTTGAAGGGTTAGGGTTTGTGGGGATTGGAGATCATGAGATAGTGGGTTTTGTGGATCTGATGTTTAATCTTGTGTTCTTATTTTCTGAGTTTTTGGTAATTTTTGGTTTTTAATTTTGAGTTCTTAAATCTGGGTTGATGTTCTTGTTCAAGATACTTTTAGATCTTAATTCATGTGAATTTTGATTTTTAATTTTGTTTTTATTTTTTTATTTAGTTAAAATTAATAAATTAATTTTTTTTTTAATTTAGAT
Organism: Quercus robur; assembly: GCF_932294415.1. NCBI lineage: Eukaryota > Viridiplantae > Streptophyta > Magnoliopsida > Fagales > Fagaceae > Quercus > Quercus robur. Next base: position 19,558,351 of record NC_065537.1, read on the forward strand.
GTTGACGTGGCATTTTTTAATGCCAAAATAAAATTTTTTATTATTATTTTAATAATTCCGTCTGCCACTTAAGACTTCGCCGTTAGGGCACTGACGGAAAGGACTAAAATGGATGGCGTTTTTCTAAATAGGGAATAAAAGTGGTGAAAATAAAATATAGAAACCAAAGTGGAAATTGCGTGAAAATGTAAGGACAAAAATTTGGTTTTTGCCTTTATGTTTTTAATAAAATATGAAATATGTTATTTGTAAATGTTATTTAGAAACCTAATTAATAATTTAATACTGCTTGATTACTGTTGCCAAATCCCTATTGATGCCATTGTGATTTTCCCTTTTTTCCAAAGCTGTCCAATTAAAACTTTGCTGCCTATCTCGGATCCTGCTTTCCCTCATTGTGTGATCTAATCATTGGTGCATTGCACCAGGAAAAACCTCCTTCTGCACTCCACTGCTATTGATTCTACCTCAACTGGTTTAGATACAAATGTTTTATGTTCTCAATTCACTAGTGCCCAATAAATATAAATTGTAATAGAATTGCGGCATTCCCTTATGGGTACATATGTCAATAGATGTTAATTTAGATGGCCATTAAAATTAAATTTATTCTTGATGTGTGTTTGTAAACACAAATTTTTCTCAATTGCAGAAAATCAAACAATTGAAAAGAAATAGGTTTGCAAATATAAATTTGTATTGATGTATAATGAGTACAATCTTTATTTCGATTCTTTTACAAAAGAATACCCTCTGATTCTATCTTCATTTAATTTGACTCGAACAAGAATCTTCTTGACTTTAATTGGAAGATGGATTGATCGGTCTTCACAATAAATCTCTAGCTTCGAGCTTATTAGAGATTTATTGTCCTTCAAGTTCTTCAAGCCCTTCGAATGTTCTTCAAGTTCTTCAAAGATTCTTCAAGTTCTTCGAATGTTCTTCAGTTTCTTCAAAGTTTCTTGAGACGGAACTTTTCCAGAGCTTAGGTCTCTTGAAAACTTTTTTTTGTTGAAAATGAGAGGGGATGTCCTCTATTTATAGTGATTTTAGAGGATAAGCTCCACTATGAATTGATATGCTTGAAAGTATGTAGCAGATTTCTGATTGGTCCAAATTCTTCTTAGAGATAATTATCTCTGTTTATCTATTTTGATAAAGATCATATTTTGATAAAGGTAATAATCAACAAAGATAAATAATTATCTCTATTTAATTTATTTAATAAAGATAATTATCTACCAATTTTGAATAGAAAATTTATCTTTATTTTATTTATTTATTTATTTATTTTAATAAAGATAATTACCCATAAATTTTGAATAGAAAATTTATCTTTATCTTGTGGGCCAAATGACACATGACAAATTTTGATATGCCAACGTGATGCCAATTTGGATGACACATGTCATTATCTAATTTAATTAATTTAATGACATATTAATTTGGAATTTGTCACTAAATTTTTGATGTGGCATTTTGTAATTGGCTTGACAAATTTTTGCCTCCTACAGTGCTCAATGTAGCATGGTTGGCTGAAAGTGTACAATGCTAGGGCTTTGTGGTATGCATGTGATAATTAGATAATGTGTGAAATAGTTTCACTTAAGTCACTGAAGTATAAATCTTGTGTATTATGGGTTTTGATTGTTGTCTTGCTTGAAGTAGGTGAAGAAAATGACTGTTTGTGCTATGAGACACGTTGTAGAATGTTTGGAGCGTAAACGAAGGTTAGTAATCACCATAAATTTCTATATAGTATATAAAGCTTCTTTTTTTTTTTATAAGGTATATAAAGCTATTTTAGTATAGCCCAAAGGCAAAATGGTCCAAAAATGTCTTTGGTGGTCATCTCTTAAGTTGCTGTGTGTTTGTAAGTGAGCATGGTTTTCTTTATGCTTCAACATATAGGCATTTTGTATACTAATTCTTCTGGTCTTATCAGTATTACTGACCAGCCATGATTCTATAATGTGGTTGTTTCAATCATATTTCTTGGTTTAATTATGCTCTTCTATAGTTCTTTATATACCGTCCTCTCCGCTTTAAATCTTTAATATACCTTACTCTCAATCCTGACATGTCTTTAGTGGACATCTCTTAAGGTTTAATTATGTAAATTGCAATCTTTTAAACCGCTTTCTAATCACATTTCTTGGTTTAATTATGCTTCATTCTTGTTCACTCCCCCTATCCTTCATGTACAAATAAATATATTTGCATGACATGTTATTGTTACTTACAGTAGCTGGCTGCATCTTCTTGGTCATTCCACAAATTTTGCTGGTGAAAACAAGTTTGTCAAGTTGACAACAAAAGATGAGCTTTTAAATTCAATTGTCTGTAAAGACTGTAATTAAAAATTATAGCTACAATGGAGTGAAATGCTGCATGTCTGTGTTGAAATGTTGCTCGAAAGTCTTTCATCATGTAGCAGCATGATATGCTCTTGCATTTTTGGTTTTCTGCTGAAATAACCGCGTTAATATTTGATTTTCAGGCCTGAGACGACTTGAGTTTCTGTTTCTGAAGATTCAAAGTAGGTTCAACTTTATTGGTGTAGATTTTTGGCTGGTGAATCGAAAGTGTTTTGGTGGTTTGTAAATACAGCTGGGTCATCTATAACGCTGTCTTTGGTATATATTATTTGCGTGCTTTTTGTATAGGCCTCGTCCTCTGCACTCCATACCCTAGTTCTTGGAGGTTATGGAGAATTTTGTTCTAGTCCTACCATCTTTTGGGAATGTGAAACGAGGTAGTTTAGTATGTACATGCAAGAACCATAAGGATAATGTCTGCAGGTATTATTCATCATGAATTGTTGTATGAATTATCATATGGTAAAGCTATCCTGGTAGTAGGTAGCATTTGTGTTTGAATTTCATTCTCTCTTGTAGTTATGCTTTGTATTTTTGACATCGAACCAACGATACTTAATATGCAAAAAAAGAAGGAAAGAAACATTAACAAGAAACCTAATCAATGATATTGCATTGAGCCAAACTTTTTCCAAATCTAGAAGTGTTTTCGTGCAACATCATATAATATTTTAAATAACATGACACTTGAAAATGGAATCTTAATTGTGAAATGAATAAAATGAGGTAAATTTTTTTTTTTTTTAATGGAAATAGATTTCAATAGTTGTAGGATGTGGCCATGTGGGTAGCCAATGAGCTCTAGCTCAAATTGTATCTCCTCTGTAAGAGTTCGGTGGAGGGTTTTCAACACCTGTTGGGTGTGTGCAACTTACCCAAAAAAAAAAAAGTTGCAGGATGTGAGTTACTTTGATACAGTTGGTGTGCCATTTTTTTGGCTGACCTAGGCCTAACAGTGCAATAAATAATTGATTTGATAAGTATGAGAATATCTGTAGATTGTTACTTGAACTGAGTTGCATATGCTAGTGGGGTTCGTAATTCATAGCATGAAATGAAGTTGCCATTAAAAAGTATATCAAGACTCAATAGCATTACGTCAATGAAGTTGATTTTGGCTGGCACCGACGTGCTTTTGTGCGTTGTGAAGATCAGGCTTGTATATTAACTTAAAAAATCCCAAGAAAGCTCCTGTAAATCTCAATTTCTTAGTCATGAATCGTGACCTTAATAGAGTGGGCATGTATAACCCACTTTACGACCTCATTTTAGATTGAATGTCATGACATTCATTTTATTGTTGCACATGCATGATCCATTTATTTGGTGCTTCTAGGAAATGTAATTGGTGGATAGCCTGATAAACCCTCTTGTATATTTATGTGCTCTCCATAATTTTTGTTCCCTGTGTTGGAATTGGTAAGGTTACTTATGTTTGACTTGGCACTTAGAATTAAAGTGATCTTGGTTTGTTTCAACAATAAAGTTTTCTAGAAAATTAATAATTTTGCAATCAAGAAAATGAGTTGGAAAACATTTTCTGCTGAATAAGTGTTGTTTTCCAAAAAAAAAAAAAAAAAATAGCAGAAAACAATTTCTTGAAAATAAGTAATATTTTAAATAGGATTTTTGATTGCCTAAAAGATTGTTCCCTTAACTCTTTTTTTATGCTACCAAACATTAAAAGAAAATGAAAATCTATCTTCACATAAAATTTTCAAAGGAACAAACAAATTCCCTTAACTCTTTTTTTATGCTACCAAACATTAAAAGAAAATGAAAATCTATATTCACATAAAATTTTCAAAGGAACAAACAAAGCTTTAATCTTGAAATGAGCTAATCCATTATATATTACATATGGTGAGATACAAAATATGAATGAATCTTAAATATCGATAAGGTACATGAGTTCATGACACTGTCATGACTCATGAGTCATGTCCGACCACTGCAAAAGGAAAAAAAAAAAGTATTATTAATAGACATCAATAAATACAACAGTAACACAACAAACTTTAATCTCAAAATTTGAGATCGGTTATGGATCCTCAACAAATTAAATTGGATCGATCACATAAATTCTTTTACTCTATTTTATTCTATCAGAAGTCATACTCTTAGTTACTTCTTAATTAACATTTTATTTTTCATTACTTCTACTAATGTTAGTTTTGGCCTTAATTCAAGTTTGAGAACATGTGGCTTAAAGTTGATGGATTCACAAAAATTTGTTCCTCTGGTCCTCCCTCAAATTTTAAAATTTGCTGTATCAAAATTGAAAACTAGCTCTTTTAAGTTAAGAGTAAAATCTCAACCAAACAATTTAGTACCAAAAATAAAAACTAAATAAATAAATAAAAATTGAATTTGATACAAAGGCGAACCAAAAAAAAAAAAAAAATGAGCTTCTGGCCCATTATTCAGCCTGTGGCCCTTCAAATGCTAACAAAACCTCAATCTTTACCAAATTCCAAATCACACCGCCTCGCCAAACCAGTCATCAGCATCACTAATGTTGCCCTGTTGTTGGTGTGCGACTTCCCGTTTAGCTCCAGTTAAAGTAGAAATCATTGGTAACTTACAATTTTTTTTTTTTTTTTTATAGTACTTTGTGCGCTATTATAATGGCTTATCGCTGTAAATCAGAACTGGTTGAATGAATGATGTTAGCATTTACGTCAGTTCTTCTAAATTTTCTGTCTATTTTACACAAAAAAACCTACTTTTTCTATTTTACACATCCACTTTTACAAAACACCCACATCAGTTTATCTATTCTACACATTTATTCAATAACATATTCATTATTTTACTAATTTTTATTATTCACTCCCTCACTGCCCCTCTTTCTCACAGATGCACAGCCACCATCACCACCATCATCAAAAACCAAAGAAAAATCAGATTAACCCACACATACCGATCAACCCACAAAAATCCGATCAACCCACATACCGATCAACCCACACATACCGATAAACCCACACAAAAAATCATCAGAAACCAAAGAAAAATCAGATCAACCCACACATACCGATCAACCCACACGAAAAATCAGATTCAACATCAGATCAACCAACACCGATCAACCCACACAAAAAAAAAAATCAACGCCGATCAAAACGCCATCGTCTCCATGCCTCCACGCCTCCACACATACCCAGATCAACCCACAACCCAAATCAACCTAGACCAAGCAAACCCACACAAACCAAGACCAACCCACACCATAAACTCATATTAAACCACCATCGAGACCTCCCCATGTCGCCGCCATCGATCATCGACCCAAACCCACACCGCCACCATCGAGACCACACCACATGCCACGCGCCGATCTCGCCATGCTGTGACCCACAGCGCCGATCTCGCCACGTTGTGAACTCCGATGGCATGCTTTGAACGAGAGAGAGAGATGTGAGAGAGGGAGAGAGAACTAAGGATGAAAGGATGGGGTGGGTTTTTTGTGAGAGAAAGAGAGAGCGCACAACGCCTGAGAGAGAGGGAGGTGAGAGTCAGGTGGAGAGGAGAGAGAAAAAACTATTAAAAAACTAAATACACATGCTACAGTGCCCATGTAAATTTACACGGGTACTGTAGCTCATTGAAAAATTTAGAAGATTTTACACATTTTTAAACGGACTGATGTGGAGTGTTTTTTGGTTCAAAATGTGTAAAAGTGGCCAAAATGTGTATTTTACACATTTATACACATTTATACAAGAGCTGATGTGAATGCTCGCCTGAGGCTGTATTCAAAACTGTGGGTTGCTTTTAAGTTTTTGTTTTAATTTTAATAATATAATAATTTATTATATATGACATTTTTGTAATATTTTGTTGGGTTTTACTAACCTTTTTTTAGGCTATAAGTTAATAAATTTTTTACGGAAAAGCAAAAAAATGATTAACTTTTGACCATTTTTTTCATTTTTCTATAAAAAGTTTTTAAAAATGAATGTTTAATGTGTGCCTTATGGCACACATTAATTTATTATATTATAATAAAAAATGTTCTATTTAGTCATAAATCTATAATATATTATAATAAAAGATTAAATTTTATAAGAACGTGGTATAAAACCAATGTCTTAGAGCATCCGTAGCAACTGATGCAAAAATTATGCCATTTTGCCACATCAAAATCCTACTTTATTATTTTACCACATCATTTTACAATATCCCATTTATTAGATGTTTTATATTTTTACCACTTCATTTAAATATTATTTCTTAATTCTTTTTAATTCTTATTTTAAAACCTGGGGACTGTAGCCACAAATAGGGACTGGGGACTGTAGCCACAGATGTCAAGATGTCCATACCATATGCCACAGATGTCACAAATTTAAAAACTCAGAACCTGGGGACTGACCGACTGAGAGTGAAAGAGGAATAAACAAATAATAAAACCTTATGCCACAGATTTCCGTATCGTGCCAAATATGTGAGGATCCTGTAGCATGTTGCAAAAATTATGAGATTTGGAACATCTGATATTTGGTGTTTTTGGTGTTTGATGTGTCAAATGTGCCAAATATTTGGCATTTGGCACATTTAGCACATCTAATATGGGTGCTCTTACACCATCCAAAAAGTAATTGCCACATCAGTATTTTATTTAAAATTTAATACATCTTACTACACCTAATAACATCTCGATAGATTCCCAATTTGGTTGGATTTATACATGGATATTAGAATTAATTGAGTGTAATTGTATTTATTCTTAAATATGTAATAAGATGATGTGGCATATTGGGATTGTAGGGGTAAAATATGAATTTTACACCACGTCCTTAAAGAATTTAATCTCTTATAATAAGATAATTATATATAGTTTTATTGAGTTAATTCTATATATAATAAGAAAATGTTAACAAATGCCTTAAAGGCGTTGGCTTAAAAACTATTTTTAGAAACATTTATGAAAAAAGTGATAAAAGCAATTAATTTTTTTGATAACCTTTTATATTTCTTATTAAAGTGATGTCAAAATTTTTCTAATATGGTTTATTAACAATTCCCTAAAGGCACCCGTTAACATGACCATATATAATATATATTATTGTAGACTTTGGTGCTCTCACCTTTAAAAAAAAATTGTTATATATCTAGTTTACAAAAGTTCTATATTTATGTTTCAAAATGTGGCTAATTTATGGGGGAATCATCCATAATTCTTATGTATATTATAAGAGAAAAATGTTAAAAATTTAGATTGTTCAATCTTCTATTCGAAAAAAGCTCAAAGATGTGAAAGAGAGATGGTTAGAAAATTTAGTTCATAATCAATTATGAATTTGAATGATTTTAATACAATGAAAGAACATAGGACAATTTTATTGAGCGAAAAGCTAACTTATAAAATAAAGTATTTGTTGTAGATTGTTTTTTTTATTCAAGAGTTTTGTTATATTATTTAGCCCCACTGAAAAAAAATTCTGGCCCGCCATTGTTTTCAATTGCTTCTTTTTGAAAAAAAAAAAAAAAAAAATTCTGGGAAGTGGTTAAATACGACGTTATGAGTACTCTTCAGTCTTTTAACGAGGATGGTACGTTTGAATGAAGTATGAATGCCACTTTTGTTGAGCTCATTCCAAAGAAAGTAGGGGTTGTGGATATTAAAGATTACAGACTAATTAGTCTTATTGGCAGTCACTACAAAATTCTATCAAAGGTTTTGAAAAACCGGCTTAATTAAGCTAGTTCTACGAAATTTACTTCCTATTTTGGGTAAAATAATATTTTGATTTTTAAATTTTATCAAAAATTTGTTTTTTATCCTAAAATTTCAAGAAGTTTATTTTTCATTCCTAAACTATTGAAAATATATTATTTATGTGCTTAAATTTTACTAAAAATTTGTTTTTTATCTCTAAACTATTGAAAAAAGTTATTTTTTCATCATTATTTTTATCTCTAAACTATTTAAAAAAAAAAAAAACTCTTTACAAAGTTTAGGGACGAAAAAAGAACTTTTTAAAATTTAGAGATGAAAAACAAACTTTTGTTAAATTAGGGACCAAAATAGTATTTTACCTTTTTTTTTTTTTTTTTTTTATACAAACAAGAGTATCTATATTTCTTCAAGTATCTGATTATTTTCTCAAGTGTATGCAATCCCCCCCCCCCCTCCCCCCCCCAACACGCACCAGGCTATTATAAGGAAAAATTCCATGAAGGTGGCCCTAACCCCTTGAGGTTAAGAAATATACTTTCAAACTCTCGAAATGGGTTCATCAAATGTCATATCCAAACTAGACTAAGTGTCCGTTTGGAATCTGTTTATTATGCTGAAATTAAAAACTTTTTACTGAAAGTACTGTAGATAAAGGTAAAAATTAGTTGAAATAGTACAGTAAGACCTATGAATAGTAGCAAAAATAAGCTGATTAGTAAAATAAGTTGACAAAAGTAATTCATGTCAAACACATACTAAAACAAAAACACTTAAAATAATCATATATCAGTCTAATTTAAGAAATGGAATTTAATTCCTTATTTATCAGTCTCATAATCGAATTTGTGACAATCATATATCTCTACCAATCATAACCGTAACAACTAACAAAACAAGAATACTAAAACGAGAACAAGAAACAAGAATTAACAAAGAATATAGAAGGTAGCAATTACAAACAAAGAATATAGAAGCTTTTACGTTGGCATGGAAATCAGAGCTGCCAAGGAGCGGAAGAGTGATGTTACATATGCAATCAACCTCCTCTCAGGGCAGTTTAACCATTAGATCATTTAGGCCATGACTAAGGCCTCCAATTGGAAGAGAGCCCCTAAAATATAATATATTATATTTATTATAGAATTGCAAAAAAAATTGAAAAATTAATTGCAAATCAACCCAAAACCCAAGCCACTGCTACCATGGAATGCTTGCCGTTGCCATGAGAGAGAAAGTGTGAGTGTATTGAGCCATAGAGGCTTTGTAGAGAGAAATTTTTTTCAGATTTGAAGAGAGCACCAGTTTGATAGAGAGAGAGGGCTGAGAAAGAGAAAGAATTTTTTTTTTTTTTTTTTGGGAATGAAAAAGAAGAAGAAGAAAGAAAGAATAGCAAAATAAAAAGAAGAATAAGATGTGGAAGAAGAAAAAATGCAGAAGAAGAAAGAAAGAGAAGACGAAAGAATAAAGAAAAAGGAGAAAAAGGAAGAGAGAAAGAGTTCAGAAAAGTGGTGGGGCTGTGTATGAGTAAGTGTGAAATAATATAAAAATGTGAGAAAGTATTATTTAAATAAAAAAATGTGTATTATAAATAATCTAATGCATGCGTTTTTATAAATTGGTTGTGTAAATATTTAAAAAAAAAAAGATTTTTATCGTAAAATAGAAAGAAAATTTTACACAATACTAATTCTTTTATTGAAAAACCTAATTAATACTGCTTGTTTACTGTTGCCATTTCAATTTTCCACTCTTTGCCCAATTACCTCAACTTTGCTACCAGCTTTGGATCTCACTTTCCCTCATTGTGGTCTAACCATTGGTGCATTGCACCAGGAAAAACGACCTTCTCCTGCACTCTACTGCTGTTGATTCTACCTCAACTGGTTTATATACAAATGTTCTATACGGTCAATTCTATGGCACCAACCTTATTGCTGTGCACCAGTTCTTAATAAATATAAATTGTAGGAGAATTGCAGCATTCCCATTTGGAAGGAAATGTTGAGAGAAATCATGAAGAGTGAGCAGAATATGAAGTAAAATTCTCAAACATAGGGATATAAGGAATAGGGTTAAAACTCCTTGGAGTTAGTAAATTTTATTGTAGGAGGAAATTTAATGTGGTTGGCTGGTTGCCACTTGCCAGATATTGTATTTGCAATTCTCAACGAAATGTAGTTTTGAATTTATTGTAATAAATTTTTTTTTTATTCTATGATATATAGTTTTGACTTTTGACTGAGTTTTGTTACGTGGTAAGTTTTTTTTTTTTTTTTTGACTTGCCAAGATTTTTTTTTTCTTTTAAATATTTGCGTAACATAGACTAAGTGGTTAATTAGTGCTGTATGCCAATAATTAATTCTCAGCACTAGTAGAAATTTTAAGGCAAGTTGCATTGCTTTCAATGGGAAATGTAATTTAACAAAAATAATAATAATAATAAATTCAAATGATATCTGTAAGACAACTTCTTAGGTTATTTGAATGGGAAATATGAGCAAGGCGAAGTAAATAAAAATTGGGTGCTAACAATGGGTGTTAATGGATTATTTTTAAAAAAATTTTAATATTACTTTTATGGAAGATATAAAAAGTTGTCAAAAGAATTAATTACTTTTTTTTCATAAAAAAATTTCTAAAAATAGTTCCTAAACTAATGTTTTAGGAAATTTTAAAAAATTTCTAAAAATTGAGTAATTATTAAATACTCCTAGAGTGCTATAAATGCGTACTCCTCCCTCTCATATAATTGTGGGTCCTACTAATTAAATTTATAGTGGGACCCACAATTCATGTGAGAAGGGAGAGTACGCATTTATGGTACTCCCAGAATATTCAATAATTTTCCATGTTTTAGGGCATTCATCAACTTAATTTTTCCATAAAAATTAGTAAAGTGAGAAAACTTTTCAACATCTCACCTTAAAGTTCCACAAAATCAAGTTCCTAGACTATTCAGCTCTGCTAAGAAAGTTTGTCTCTATTAGATAAATACCACAAGCACAACTTTTTTATTTAATATTTTTCAAAATTCATTATTGATGTGGTTGACTGAAAAATAGACACAATTTTTTATATGAACTACTCCCGCCATCTTAGTTTGTTTGTCTTCTATTCCATTTTGGGAAGTCCCAAAATATTGTCTTGTTTTTAAAAATAAAAGTTTTTAGTTTACTAATGTTCCTATTATACCCCTACTTTATTTTCAAAACTATTTGAAAAGAAAACTAACAAATATTTAAAAGAATCAATCTAATTGGGGCACCTTTTTAGTTGTCTCATTAAGAATAACTCTTTAAAAAAAAAAAAAAGGCTGATAAATTTATTTAAGGGTAGTTTTGTAAACTTATACATTTTTATAAGGCAGACAAGACAATAAATTATGTTCCCTTAAAAAGTTTATATTTTCAAACAGGACAAACAAATTGGGATGGATGGAGTATTTTTTTTCCACTGCTCACAGCCAATCATTTCAGTAATTATGAAAAGTATTATGAAAAAATTGTGCATATCATTATTAGTGTAGATCTTTTAATTCTCTCCTCCTGAATGTTGTTGAAATCAAAGTACCCAAATTTAAGTCTGGTGATTAAATATTATCCTAAGCATTGTACCTGATCCTGATCCAAATCATTCACTTCTAATATTTAGCTGGAGGCCCACTACGTTATCACATTGAAGGTCCTTTAGAATATAGTTTTTGTGTTTGGCCTATGAGTCCTATGGACAGCTCAAAACAACTATTTCTTTCATCAGGAAAACAAAACCATCCACCAGTTACTTCACCAGGTTCTTCATCTTGGTCAGGAATATTTTTATCTTGCTTATCCTATAAAACCAAACCAGCAAAAACTCTTCAACTGGCTGTTTGGAAACCTCCAACTAACCCATATGTTACATTAAATACAGATGTGGAGTCATTAGAAATAGTAATGGGCACTGGATAAAAGGATTTTCTATTAATCTAGGAATTGCAAAAAAAATAACCTAGCTGATTTTTGTTGTTCATTATGGACTTAATCTAGCATTGGCAATTAGGTTATAAATATGATAATTTGAAATAATTGATTCACAAGCACCAGTGACGGCGCCACGTACAGGTCAGGGTGTTCCTGGGAACACCCTGACCTGAAAAAAATTAAAAAAAAAAAATTTATATTTAATCCATGTTAGGAACACCCTCAAGGGAACACCCTGACCTGAAAAAAATTAAAAAAAAAAATTTATATTTAATCCATGTTAGGAACACCCTCAATCCAAAATTAGGAATACCCTCAAATTAAATAATAATAAAAAATTATCTATTCTACTTTCAAGCCAAAAAAAAAAAAAAAAAAAAAAAAAAAAACCCAAAAAAAAAAAAAAAAAAAAAAAAAAAAAAAAAAAAAAAAAAAAAAAAAATAATTTGGTAACAGAGCTAAGTCCACTGCCCACAGCAAGCCAAGCCCACGGCACGGCAAGCCCGGAAAGCCCAACGTAATACGGAGGTAGCAAACCCATGGATTCTCACCCAAAAAAAAAAAAAAATTACAGAGCAAATCAGAAATCAAACCGCTGTCACGTCGTTGGCAGAGATCAATACAGTCTATACTCTATACAAAGCAAAAGCAAACCAAACCCCATTACCCAACACTGCAATACAGAGGTGTTTATCAAAAAAAAAGAAAAGAAACCAAATACAGAGTAAAAAAGAAACCAAATACAGAGCAAACCAAACCCCAAACCCAGAGCAGACCAAACCCACGGTAGCGCCGCCTCTGCTCGCAGGCGCAGCTCGCTCCGTGACCTCCGTCGCTCGTCGTCCTCGTCTAGGCGTCGTCGCTCGCTCGCCCGTCGTCGTCGCTCGTCGCTTTCCCACCGCCGTCGCTTGCTCGTCGTCGCAGATCGCAGATCGATCTCACCGTCTCAGCTGCTCCGGTGCTCGGCCAGTCGGCCTCAAGGTATTTCTCTCTGACTCAGTGACTCTCTCTCAATCTCTCAGTCTCTCTCTCTCTCTGCTCTCTCTCAAACTGAAATGAAAAGTATGAAATTAAAATGTCTGATGTCTCTCTCTCTATTTATTCTATTCTCTAACTCAATATCTCTCTCTCTCTCTCTCTCTTTCGAACTGTAAGATTTTGATTGGCTGGGCTGCCGAATCTCAACTCACTTTTTTTTTTTTTTGGAACCAATCTTTACTCTTTACTTTATTTTGCTTTTGTCTGTTTTTTGGCTTTATCTTATTTGTTGCGTTTGCCTGTTGGTCAGTGACTTAGTGTGTGTTGGTGTTGGTGTTGGTGAAATATTGATTAGTAATACTGTGATTGTGAAATTTTCTGATTGGCAGGTTATGATTGGGGATGGTTTGTGCTTGTCTGTTGAGTGGGGTAGGGATAGATGGGCTGATGGGCAGTGGGCACATGGGGCCGGATAGTAAATAATAATTAAAGCAGTGTAATGTGTTGCACATTACACTGTTTTTATTATGCTGCATATGGGATGTATAATGTTTAGCTCTTTTAGTGTAATGTGCACAAAGAACTAAACAATATAACAAATTAAAGCAATATAATTAATAATAAACAAATTAAAGTAATATAGTTTATTGTTACACTAAACAACAATAATTAAAGCAGTATAATTAACTAATACATTATAAAAGACAAATAAATTAAATTATGTTAGGCTAAATAATAATTAATAATTTTATAATTAATGAAACAATAATGTAACAAATTATAGTTTATAAAAGACAAACAAATTAATGAAACAACTAAATAACAATAATTAATAATTTTATTAATATTTCAAATAAACTTATAGTTTATTGTTTATTCTTTTGCTAGAATTTTTTGAGGGTATAATAAACTTATAATTTTATTAATAATTTTTTCAAATAAACTTATAATTTTTTAATTGTTGTTGTTGTCAATATATAAAATTTTCTTTTTATTAGATTGTGTAATTTTTGCTTATAGAGGAACACCCTGAAAAAATTTCCTAGAGTCGCCACTGACAAGCACTTACAAGGCTAACATCTAATGTGTACTTACACCAGGCATTGCTATTTTGGTTTCTAACTGTAAGAGTTTGATGGTTCACAACTAGAACATCCACCTCGAGTATGTGTTTTGTGAAGCTAAAGTTGTGTGGATGGACCAGTGAAAAAGGGGACACAAACAAGAGAAAAATACATAAGAATATGATAGTTGTCCCTATTTTGTGTACCAATGTTATATATGAGACTTAATGTATTTGGAATCCCCGCGGGAATACCCTACAAATGCTCTGTATGTATAAACAATTTACTTAATTAAAAAAACCTTCCCTTTTCAACCAAAAAAGAAAGAAAAAAATATTTAAGAAAATTATACATAATAGGTCTAGTGTCTAGAGCTTATATCCTCAAACATGTTCATCTTTATTATTCATTTTATCACCCATGAACCCAAAAAAGTGAGAGAGGATTTTTCTATATATATTTTATCTTATTTTTATTTTTTTCCCCATTATTTTCTTTTCAGTTTATTATAAGTAATTCTGAATATCTTCTTTGTGAATTTTCCATTTTGTATAGATTTTTTTTTTTTTGAAATATTACCCTTCTTTGTTTCCTATATATCACTGATAATTAACAATGGAGAATTAAACCTGACCCATCAATCATAAACTGAGGCCTACATGAGTTGGGTGTAGTCACTATTGGCCCATTAATGAGACTAGAAAATAAAGCGAATAATGGCCAAGCTATGGTCTGATTCTCTAACTCTTTCATCGGCCAATTTGGCCCAAAAGTAACTTTCTTAGTGTAAAGGAAGAAAATCGAATATTTGTGTCGGTGGGGGGAAAAAAACCATCCTAATTGTCTTTTTCTTGTTCATTAGTGGGAAAAGGATAATCTTGTTTTTCACATGGAGATGATCTATTTGAGAATTTAGTGTTTTAGGAATTTAAAAGTGAAATATAATATTTTTATTTAAAATTTAAAGTTCGATTTCATTCTTTATTCGATGAAAATATGATTTTAACTGACCTAATTTCTAATCAAATTAAATTAAAACTTGTAAAAAGCAAATCATATGATATCTTTCGTGATGTTCTATATCAATAATTTGAACACCACATCCTCTTTTTTATTATCTACTTATTAATAAATTAATAAATTTGAAAAGTCAATCAATTGACCAAAAACTATGGAGCATGTGGATGGCATTACAAATCATAGGTTACCACTAGCTTCATTTCCATTGACCCATCATATCAAACTCTTAAATCTTAACCATGCACAACCACCTACAACTTTTCAAATTGAACCCTAACCTCCATAAAATTATCATCCACAAACCAAATCCACCCCCAATTAATAATCCAAACCTCTTATTCTTATATGGCATTAGTCCATTATTAGTTTGACATGCTGAGTTCTTTGTTAACTCATCATGTTATAATATAAAGCCCAATTGGTCTTAGGTTTATTGTACTTTGCTTGTACTACACTCATATGTCTGCCCATATAAATGCAATCTCTTATATAATTTTTGTTCGAAATTCACATACGAGTGAAGTTTCACATTGAATAAAAATTACAAGAAAGAGGTGTTGTCTTCCTCACAACTATAATTTTTTTTTCTAAGTCTATCATAGTTATAGTTTAATACAAAGTGTCAAATTTTATGGTAAATACATTTTCTTTAGAAAGAAAACATAATAAAGTAATGCAACTTTTTTGCTAAGTAATAACGTAATGTCAGTTATTAGCCAAATAAAGAGACTAAACGTGGTCCAATCCAATCCTATTATTTATTTGCAAGGCTTCCAGTTCAATATTTAAATTTCAAAACATAATAATAATAATAATAATAATAATAATAAAGTTTTATTGGCTTTTATAGAAGAGGTACAAATTTGGGCCAAATGTGGGGTCGTAATAATGGGCCCAATGTCCGGTGCACAAATCACACGATTGCGTCAAGGTAGGCCCATATAGAAAATGTTTGCCAATTCAGAAGATTTGCGAAGTGCATGTAAAATTTTATTAATTAAATTGGGCTATAGTTTAGTAGCAAATAATTAAACTGTGGAGGTGAAAGATTCACCCATCCAAATTTTACCCTTCTTGGGTTAAATCTCAATCTTTAATCTCCAACGAGAGGGAGAGACTAGAGAGATTATTTTTTTTATTATGAGAGAGAGTATTAAATCGGAGGACAATTTAGTCATTTTCTTTATGAGCTAGACACTAGCTAAAAGTAGTGCCGAAGGTCACATACATAACTTCTCCATCAAAGTTAACCTCTTAAATAGACGGAAGAGGTACATTATAACAAAAATCTCAAATTAGAGAGTTACTTGTGCAATTTCAAATTTTGGGAAGACATTATAATTTGGGTGAAAAATCAATGTAAAAGTATAATTTTCCCTTAGTTATATTAGCCTCTTTCCCTATGAATAGTTGAGACTTTTTTTTTTTTTTGAGAGTTTTACAACCTATAGCGTCCGTTCTTAATGACAGTTCTTTATCATCAGACCAAGACACCAATCGGTTTTTGGTGTATCTCTTATTCAACTATCAGAAACTTTATTAGTTAAGCTAATTGGAATTCACAAGAATAGTTGAGACTTGAGACAAAGAAAAGAAGAAAAAAAAAGTAATGTATATCTAAAAACAAAAAGATAAAAGTAGTAGTAATGGCCTAATCTCAACAATTATGGACTCTGCAAGGTTAATCCCCGATGGTCCGTTGCAAATATTCTGAAGATCCAACTGATTTTTGGCCCAAATCTTAGTTAAATGGGCTGCATTTTGTGAAGACTATGGGCCTGCTTCCATATCTTCTCTATTCCTGTCTTGTATATAAATTCATGTTATTCAGCCCATAAATTTTTGGACTTTTACTTATGCACGAAGATCCAAAAGATTTTTTGGCCCACAACTTAGTTAAATGGGCTGCATTTTGTAATTATGGGCCTGCTTCCAACTTTTCCATTCCTATCTAGTATATAAATTCATGTTATTCAGCAACAACAACCAAAAAGAACTCAATTTGAAATTTTCATCATCCTTAAGATGGTGAAGGGGAAGAGGTTTGATAGACTTCTAAATAAACATGCATTACATTATTTAACTATTACGAGGATGAAAGGTGCTTTGCTTAGGTATTTTTTATACTTGGGATAGTTTTGTATTCCGAACCTTTTTATTTTATTTTATTTTATTTTTTTTGAGAATCCCTCCAAAGATTTTATAACTTAGAAAAGTGGCTTATCAGCTAAAACAAGAGTACTGATGTCTAAAGGAACAGACTTCGTCCCGATAGAGAAAGAAGAATAAAATCTAACTCTCTTTGCCAAGGTAACAGCAACATAATTACCTTGCCTATAGGTATGAGAGAAACTAAAACTCCTAAGGGAGCTTACATAAGACATAGTATCTTTAACTAAGTGACTAAAAGCAGAATGAAATGGAATGAGTGTTCCGAACTTGTTAGTGGATGAGTAATTAATACCCATCTAAAATGGGAATTTTGTACCACAATAACTTAAAACTGTGAGCATTTATATATTTCTAGGAGGTGTAGCATGTAAAGTACATTCAATTTATTCTTTTCATTGATTGATAACTTGTAACTCCATACTATATAATTGTTCAACTTAATCATCATTTGATTTCTCCTTCTGTGCTGAACTTGAAAAGTACCATATAATGGCAAATTAAAACCCCTTGATTAACAAGTTGTTATTACAATGAAATTTGTTTTAGTAAAGGGCAATAGACATGTTGATTGTCCCATGCTTTTTAATATAAGCAACATATTGATAAATAAATCATATATAGGTGTATCCACTGCCTTTTGAATCCACATTTACAATCCCAATTTCACTGTTGTATGGAAAGTATTATTAATTGAACTCAACATGATTGGATTTGTTGAGGGAAAAAAATCAAAATTAAAATAGAATTGTGCTTTGCTCTGAATCAGAATAGCAACTTGCTATTTTACTTATGGTTATTGAAAACAATCAGATAAAAAAGTTAGTTGTCACTAGAATTGCAAAGCTAAACCCTAGAACAGATCAATGATATGGCCAACTAAGAGACTAAAAGAAATTAGGATGACCTAGAATAAGGAAGAGGTTTGCCACTAAGGAAGTGACTGATCAAAGAAAGTGCTCTCAGTGGCTGGTAGCTTGGCACTTGATGCCCTGCCCCTCTTACAGTTGCAAATGTTAGGTCTCCCTTATACTTTTGTGCATACCCACCAACCTATAACACCAACAACAAAAAAATTATTAAAAGAATGTACATATATGGTAATTCTTTTAGAAGTAAAAAAGACGTATGAAAATACCCGAGATAAAAATGATAGGTAAAACAATAAGTCTTGAGTCACAACATCATTAGAAAGTACTCTAGGAAAAATAAAGTTACCTCTCGGTCGATGAACCACGGATACCATGCAGTCTCTACAGGAAGCATCATTTTGTTTAAAGAGTACTTTGTTGAAGTAACAGGAACCCTTCCATCCGTATCACCGCTGCATTTCACCAAACAAAGATTCATTTCAAATTTGAAAAAAAATTTAACTATCATATTTTGATAGGATAATGATATGAAGTTATAATCCACAATTCTTCTTTTGACCTTTAGGCGAAGTAAGCTAAATCATAAATAACCTCTTTTTCTATTAGGGTGGGGTAAGCACTGAAGAATGCCAGTTAGAATTAAGGTTAAGAATTCAAATCAAAAGTCCTTTAGTATTTTATTACATCAATCAAGCTGATGCTTATCTAGTAATTAAATGGATTCAATAGGATTTGATTGCTTCTAGTATTATGTGGTAAATAACCTTTTTTTATTTCCTTTAAATTCTAAGTAGTGGGAGTTATCAAGTAGGTAGAGAACTTTGTTATCCAAGCAACCATGAACCATGTAACTATCCATAAACGAATTGACAATGATAATAATTTAAGGGTTCAATTAAGGGTTGCCTTTAAATTTTTTCATTCCCTTAAGTCATTAACCATGCCAAAGATGATACTCTTACCTGAAAACCCACACTCGAATGCCATTGGCCATGAATTCTCTCAAAAGGGGAATGATGGTTGATGGGCTATCTATCCATTTTTCAATGACATCACTGCATGGTTCCCAGTCATGTGTGAGTTTAGTAACATTGGCATGCATGGCTTCTTGAACATCAGGCCGATTCAGATAAGCATACACGTAGTAATCACTACATGGATCCATATCCAATATCTGCACACAAAAAAACAATAGAACAATTTATTTCAAATTATTAAGAGCAAATTAACATTCATATAATTTCATTATATAGATGAGCCCCTCTTTTTAAAAATTTAACTTCCAACTTCTAAGATTCATGCAACATGAACAGTGGTTGAAGAAAATTATTTTCCTAAACTACTTATTAAGCTAAAAGCATAGTGTTTGTTAAAAATTGAAGTTCTAATGGATCTTAGAAATCATGTGCTTTCTAAAGGAAATAAAAATTACAAAACTTACAAGAACGTGTTAAAGATATTATGGTCTAAGAGATCCAAACTTATTACAGACCCATATACTTGTACTATAATCTACAGCTAAGATTAGGGTTATCTCGCTTATTTTGTAGCGGAGTATATGGACTTACAATAAGTTTGGCCCTCTTAAACACAATACATTACAGTCCTCAACAGTCAACAGAAACTTTCATTATCAAAAAAAAAAAAAAAAAACTTACAGAGGCTTTCTTGGGTTGAACTGTGAGATTGGAATTGTGGCACAAGGGACCATAAATGTTATAGATATTAATAGAATCCACAGATATTGAGGCTGAATTATAGCCTTCCTTGCACTGACTAGACGGTTTGGTTGCATTGGGTGAGAAATCACAAAACTTTTGTATTTTGTTGTTAGCTTCGTCGGAAATGATAACATGGGTGGCAAGGTAATCATACATTCCCTTTTCGTCAGTGTCATCATTAATCACTGCATTTCCAATCTGCATATATAATGAACAAGAAATCAATGAGATGCATAAACATTGAAATAACACAATCTATTGTGAACTATAGAATATAAATATTAAAGGGAATGAGAGCAAGACTGAGATGCTATTTTTGTTTTTACATTTTTTTTAATCTTTAATCTATATGCATGACTAACTCAACCTCTCCATTTCATAGTATTTATTTATAACTTTACTAACTTATTAAGATTTTTTTTTATTAAAAAAAAGGATAAAAGAATACTTAAACATTCTTGTAACAAAATTTATAATTGTAGAAATTTTGTGCCTACTTGTATAACAATAGCTCAAAGGGGATTACTTTTTCTTTTTCTTTTTTTCCTTCCCTTCTTACTTTAGTTAATATTTTGAACCTAATTTGCACCACAACCCTTCCCAGGAAAACATGATCTTGCATCATCATGAATTAATAGTTCTAATTCTACTATTTAAAATATCGTTTCCTACAGCTTACTTTTTTTTTTTTTTTTGAGAGTCTACAGCATACTTTTATTGATAAAATTGTACTTAGAAAAAAAAAATTGTACTTAGAAAAATAAGGTCTTAAAAATATATGCATAAACAAATGATTTAAATAAAATAATAACAATAACCAAACAAGCATTTAATCGTGATAAACAGCTAACAAATTTAACAGTACCCAAAGTGGGTAATGGGCCGAATATGGCCCAGATGGTCCATAGAGTGGTCCAATTCATATAGTAAATTAACCTAATTTGTGACCCACTAATGATGGCCGAAATCATGACGAACTATAGAGCTAACACGAAAGTTGGGAAACAATCAATTATTCTGGGCCATTGGACCAGTCCATACACTGTAAATGTTTTTGTACTTTTTTTTTTTGAGAAGGAAAATGTTTTTGTACTTGTGAGGTATTAGTACTACTTCTAAATATAGATAATAAAATTCTATTCAATTATAATAAATTTGTATGTATACCTTTGAATTGTGACACTTAATTTTTTTTTTTTTTATCTAATGGTTGATTAAATTATTGTAGTCCTGAATATCATTACACCATGTAAATCAAATCAAACTTTTGTGAGCCATATATGATCACTTGGAAAAAAGTATGTTATTTTTATATAGATTATTGTTTTAAGTCATATTTTTCTTTTCCCATTGTAGTACAAAATATGAAATTGTGCTTTGCATGTTTTTCACTGTTGACCTTTCTTTCTTTGGTGATCATGGATTTCTTAGTTCATTCAAAGTGGAAGTTCATTGAGTTGGACCCACTGTTATCACCATTTTTCTTCACCATCATGAAAATTATAGGAGAAAAAAACAAAGGGCAAAGAAACATGGTGTAACTTTTAAGATTCAATCATCCTCATTGTAAAGCACAAGCATATATTTTTGGGGGAGAGAGAGAGACTTACAATGATTCCTTTGAGGTTGATAAGGGTCTTGTTAGCCTTTTTATTATGTTGAAGAATGGTATGAGCAAGTTGAGGAACATAATGCCCAGCATAACTTTCTCCAGAAATATAAAAATCTCTATTCTTGTATTCAGGAAATCTTTCTAGCCAGTTAATCACAAACCAATAACTGTCTAAAGCAGTTCTACTATCTCCACTCGTATTATAATCCGATGTTCTATTTGAGTATGAAAATCCTACCCCAGCAGGAGACTCAAGAAATAAAACATTTGCAGCTGAAAAAAAAAATTCAAAAAAAAAAAAAAAATTAGCTTTCAGATTTAACCAAAGAATGAAAATTAAAATTCTAACTTCTTGCTAGGGCATAATAATAGCAATATAGTTGAATAAGAGATTTTACTTTCAATCTCCGTCTACATCAAAAACTGAATGGTGTATTGGTTCGATGATAAAAAAACAAAAATTATAGAAATGGATGTCATAGGTTGACACTCTATAAAAAAAATAAAAAATAAAAAATAAAAAGTAATATTGTTATAAGATAACTATACCTTTATTCCATGCAAATTCATTTGTAAAAAGTGTTTTGCCATCACTGAGTACACGAAATGGTCCGAGCTCTTGCATTGCTCCATAAGCAAGAGATGAACAACCTGGGCCTGTGGAGAAATTAAACAAGGTTTAATCACCATATTAAAACATAGAATTAACTTCTTCTTTTATTTTTGAACCAAAACTTAGTAATAACAAGGTTTCACATACTATTATTACTATAGAGTATAGATGTAGATAAAATTTCTTTTTTTAGAAAGTAGATGCAGATAACAAGTAGATAACATGTTATTAATTTGATATAATTATATCTTGTCAAGTATATATTAATATATTTATCAATCTCAAAGTTTTGGGATTACAAAAACTTGGGATTATTGTTGTCGTGGTCAAATATAATAAACTTATAGCATTTTATTTTTACATGTCTATTTAAATTCATTAAATATATTCAAAACACTAATAAATTAATAATCCCAATGAAAAATCCTCTTTTTATATGATAATAGCTTGCTTTAGGAGCAATTGACAATAGTTGAAAGTAAAAGTTTATTGGGTAGCCATACTTTTTTAAATGAGCTAGGAAGAGCAAATGGGCAATAGCCGCAATGACTCTGAATTTAAAGAGGTGATGATACTATAACTTAAAATGCATTGCTAAGCTTGACCATTCTAGTGTAAAAGAATGATAAATTAATTTATTAAATCATACATCCATATGTAGTTTTTAATATTTTCTTTATTTTAAATTACAATTTTCAAGATAAAAATATACAACACTCTCGCCGAGAAATTCTCCAGAAGAGCGAGTTTTGGGATTTGATTTGCAGAGCTTCCACAAAAGGCAGTGGCACAGATGCCACGTGAGCAATAAATATATATATATATATTTATATAATTTATTTATTTATTTAAAAATAATAATACTTTTTTTTAGAATCTTTTTTAAATAATAATTGAGCAAGAGGGGTTGAAATGTCTTTCAATAAGAGTGTGACAATTATAGGTATTCAGCCTCTTCCAGTGGCTAGCATTTGCAGTTCTGCAGGAGTTTCTTCAAGCTCAGAACGATGTGCCTGAACCTCCCCGTCCTCCACCCATGCAGCAGTGGCGACCTCCGGATCCTCAGCGTTTCAAAGTAAATTTCGATGCCGCTTTGTTTCGTCGCTCAAACTTGGCAGGCATTGGGATCATTGCCCGTAATCATGATGGTGAAGCTGTGGGTGCTCTGTCCTCGCCCATTCCAATGGCCCAGTCCGTGGCGGATTTAGAAGCCTTAGCATGCTTGAAGGCTGTTCAGTTTGCATTGGAAATTGGCCTCACCCGAGTTGTGTTTGAAGGAGATTCTGCAGTCATCATCAATGCTCTTCTTCACGGTGCGGGTGAACTGGCTAGTTTTGGAAACATTTTGGATGATATTCGTTTACATTCCTCTGTTTTTCAGTTTGTGGAATATGTTCATGTTAGTCGTAATTGTAATTCAGTGGCTGATACTCTAGCTAAGAAAGCTAAGTCAAACGTTGGGGCTCAGGTATGGCTGCCTGATTTGCTAACTGATATTGCCCCTTTAGTTTTGCATGATGTTCACTAGTTTTGGGTTGATGACATAAAGTTCCCAGGTCTCTGATCTGGCTTCTCAAAAAAAAAAAAAAAAATATATATATATATATATAGGCAATTTTTTAGGTGGAATTTTTTTTTCCAATCAAGATTTTGAAAAAAAAAAATCATTATAAATATTATAGTTATATATACACCTCAATTACAACTTCTCATCTTCATAGTATTAATAATATAGTTATAAATAGGCAAAGAAGCCACTGATCATTCACATTTTTTTCATTGAAGAGTAATCATTCACATTTTTGTACAGTAACACACATAATATAGTTGAAAATGTTCTTATAATAATGATACCTCCCAACCTATTATAGGTACTATCATGCAAAGGTATGGCCTCACTTCAGAGAGAGAGAGATAGCTAGAGAGAGAAAGAGTCCCAAAGAAAGAGGGTGTAACCACCACATAACTAATGATGAATTTTTCAAGAATTCTAGTTCAGGTTCTTATGGCTTTTTTATGGGATATTTTCATACATTCCTATCCAAACCATCTCTGGCTGTCTCCCTCTAAAGGAAACAAAAATGAAAAGAAATGAGAAAAAGTCCAAAACCATAGCCAAATAATCAAAGAAAAAAGCCAAAAGGATAAGAAGACTCTCTGCATTATACAAACAACCTACATTATTTGTGCTAGCTAGTGACAATTATGATCAGTTTGGAGTGATTGATAGAATAGATGAAAGTTTACCTCCATTGAGCCAAAGAAGAAGAGGCAAATCCTTGGAATTCTCAGCTTCTGTAAGATAGTAATAAAGTGCACGACCAGCTTCTTTATTCACTGTAACATAGCCACCATATTGAGAGAAATTCACTTGGGGTTGTCCAGGCAATCTCACAATCCTATCTTTCTCCTTCAAACCCACTTCAACAGGAACATGATTATCGACCTTATCGGCTTCATCGACAACATTACTTACCTCGAAAGGACTAGTGTCCACACCCAAACTTTCCTTCAACTTTGGCTTGAAAAGAAAATCTAGAGCCTTTCCTACCTTACCAACGCTTCCATGAGTTTGAGCCAAAAGGCATGAAACACTGAAAAAGAATAGAACCCAACAAATGGTTTTACTTCCCATTGAAACTAACAGAGAGAGAAAGAAAACAATGGAAATGGATGAAGGAGAAAGGTGGTAGGTTTGAATATTGGATCCAAGCTAGTTATATATATAGTAGAGTCGAAGAAAGATAGATTGTTTAATTTAGACGGGTACTTTTCAACTAGCATAAAAGGTTAAAAATGCAAAGAGATCTTCTTCTTCTTTTTTTATGTCACAATGATAACATATGTGGACCAAATTGCTAGTGAATTGTTTGTTGCCATGTGGTTAATGTTGAGACACTGGTTTATCATATAAATATAGCGTTTGTTCGAACTTTCCTCTACATCTAAAGGCTGTTAATTAGTAAAATTCGGGATTATTTCTTTGACCAAACCGTGAGAATTGGAATTTGGTGCTATATTTAAACTGCAATATATGTTTCCATCTGTCAATTTGTCAATATTACAGAGAAGTTGCAGACTCAAATTTAAGGTGTTTGGGTGTATTTTGTTGATATTTTTGGACAAATTCAATTTTAGAAATAACAAAAAAAAAAAGGAAATAGATAAAATCCATTTGTAGTTTTACTTTAAAATCCAAAAATCCTAGGTGTATTTTGGACAGATTCATTTATTTATTTATATATATATATATATATATATATATAAAAGGAAACAGACAAAATCTTGTAGGATTTTTACTTTAAAATCCAAAATCCTTTGAAAGTTTGAGTGTAACACTTAATCCCACATAATATTGTTTGTTAATTAGATAATGCATAAACTTCCTACGATTTTTAAATTAAAACAAAGTTCCGGTGGCATTTTTTTTATATGAAAATACAACTCTAAATATAAACATGTATTATCATGTGAGTAATTCACATGAGGATTAAGTTACACTTAAAACATGGATAGATTTTGTGTTTTAGGGAGAAACCACAAATATTTTTGTGTATTTTTCCTTCAATTTATTAAAAAAATAGTACATTAAAATATTAAATGTGTCTTAACTTGTCTTAGTCAGAACTCAGAAAATTAGTTAACAAATCCATTTTATATTATCATTTAATGAAATAATGACCAAAAAAAAAAAGTATCTCAGGTGGAATTGTTTGGTGAGCAATAAGACGATGAAATAAGATAAATTTTCCTTTTTGGTACTTTTTACTAAGTTTAATGATATTGTAAATTTCTCTATCCGGCTGCAATGCTGTAATTTGTTGTCATTATTTCTTGTGATAATCCTTCATTGCTTTCTTGATACTAAAAACAAAACTAGATTACAAGTTACATCCTTTAAATTTTGAGTTATTTTGATTTTGTTCCCTTGTGTAAAGTTTTGAATATTTTTCCCTACTTGCATTCATGCTCTTTTAAAACCGCATAATCTCCAAAATAGTAGCCATGAATGAAATAAGTAAAAATGACAAAAAAAAAAAAAAACTAAAAACTAAATTATATGGATTAATAAATAAATAAATAATTGTTATTGTGGCTTAAATAGGGCTTGAAAACAACATAATTTTGTAAATTTTCGTCATTTTGAGTTTATGTGGTATTTAATGACCACCTTATCAATTGACATAGAGAATAAGGATCAAATTCAAAAGAATCAAAACACTATAATGTCAGGGATGAAAACCTAAAATTTTAAATTTAAGGAGGTGAAATGAAAATGAGATTGACCTTATAGGGTGTAACTAAAAATTTTAACTTAAAAATAATAAATTACTTTACTAAATTATACATGCATGCATTTGCAAAAGCCAAGGACAAAAAGGTTTGATCCAATGTACTATAGGACTTTCTGGATAGCCCTTGATTTGCTCTTGTCTAAATGGATTTTTCATTTTTCCATTCATTGTTATTCAATAATTGTGTAGTTTAATGTGAAACGCTAAATGATTTCATATACAAACAACAGCCTATTTTATATAATTGATAGCCATTTATAGTTTTTGTTTTGGTTTTTCTTTTCTTTTTTGTGCTGTTGAAAATACATTACTTGAAAGAGACCCCACCTCTATAGACATGAAGAGGAATGCAAGGCAAGAATGCACATGCAATGTGAGCCCTACTTTGAGATTCCAAAATTCAAATATCTTCTAGAGTAGCCAACATGGTATTAGTATTATGTAATATGCAATTGCCTAATAGAACCATTTAGATAGAACTATGAATAATTGTCTAATATTCATGTTCTCAAGACAACAAGTTTTAAAACTCCTAAAATTATGACCTATAATTCAAAAGACCATATGTTCTCACTCACTGATAGTCTGATACTTCAATCATTGATAGTTAGTAGTTTCAGTGCAACACTCTCAAATGAAGACTATGAAGTTCAAGTGTTCAAAACCCGTGAAATCCAAATATGATCGCTAGCCACCATAATTAGAGGGTCCCCTTATGGTTATAAAATAAAATAGTTGATTTTTTTTTCATTTTTGTTTTAGGAAAAACAATAAGTCTAGATGCCACTTTTTTTTTTTTCACAACCAATTAAAAGATGACTTATCATAATTGGTACTGTAAGAACTGAAATTGGATTGGATCCAAAATAGGATTGAGTTTTAGCCCAAGCGGCCCAAACAATAAATTTGTAAAGCGTGGATGAAAAAACTAGATTTATTCCAGAAGAAAAACGATAAAATTTGGTAATTTGAGGCTATTAGACACAAATAGGATGAGAAAATCTGTCCTCGAAGTGGCCTAAGGAGCTTATATTATATTGTCTTGTTGATCAACCGAATTATACAAAAGTTCACAGTCTTGTTATAAAACTGCTTGATTTTTTCTCTGATCCCCCTTTTCTGGTACATCTTCTCATGCTATATACTACAATTTTGGTATCATCCCTACCATACACGTGTAGGTTAGATTCAGGGAACTCCTTCCTATCCCATCCAACACCTCACAGAACCATCAGCTAGTAGCTGTAAAGTTGCTTGACCACTGTTCAAGCATCACTTCCACATTAATGCGGCCAGAGAATTGGTTGGGAGGCATTTAATGCGGAGGTAACAGTTTTTTGAAGATATTTGTTGTCTTTCTCCTTTCTTACCCCTTGTCCAACATCCAACTCTTAGTTGTGATGTAATTTCGAAGAAAGTCCATGATGATATGGCATTCTTACTAACCTCGGACCCTTGTTGCCGAGATGACTTCTCTCCTCGGACATTTGTTAGACTTATCTCATATTATCTCTACTCTTCTCCTCACTCCGTTCTCTTTATAATCTTATATGAACATCCTCGGATGGTCTAATGTCCTCGGATCAGGCCATAGGCCCAGTCAGTACAGCCTTAACAGTACCGCCTGATTAACTGGCCCCCATAATAGCCCCTCAAAATCTTACTTTTCGACTCCTCGAGAGGAAATGATGATTTTGACATCCTCAGGCCATCTTGTTTATGGTCATATTCTGTATTCCTGACCTTCTATATGTCTTTTTACCTGCTCAAGGCACGCTCCTGACGCTTCGGCGTCCAAAGCACGCCATCATTAAATTTTGGCGGCGCCCCTATCCCCCACATTCAACGGTAAGATGTAAATCTAATGATGGAAGATCTTTCTTGTTTTACAAGTGGGAACTTTCCCACTTGTAACTTCTACGCCCCTATAAATAGCTTTTCAAATCAATTCTTTTTCTTACTTTCAGCAATCACATAATCCTAGAGCTCATACACTGAACCTGCCCCTCTCTTTCATCTCCCTATGTGTCTACAAATACTAGAAATTTGACTGAGGACCCTTTTTCAAACCTGTAAGTCTTCTTAAACCCTTTTGGCTTTCATTTTAAACTTGTTAATTTTTCTTCGAAACCTCTTAGGAAAATGGGTAAATACAAATGTTTGGTTGAGACCGAGGAGGGTATGGGAAGTTTTAGGGCTAAGTATAGGATCCCACCAACAGTAGGCATGAGGTACGCTGCCCAGGGAGAGTGGGTCGGTGCTAGGAAAATAAGAGAGGTGGTCATTCCCATGATCACCTTCATAGAGGGAGGGATGACCATTCCCATGGGTACCATCACTAGGAATTACCTTAGGTTTTTTAGGTTATCTCCCACACAGTGCGCCCCAAATATGTTTAGGGTTTTGGGGAGTATAGAAGCTTTAAACGATAGAATGAACCTAAACCTAACCCACCACGATGTGAATTGGGTATACAATCTGCACCATTTGAAAGGACAGGGATATTACCTCAAGTCGAGGCATCCCGAAGTAAAGCTAATCCAGTGCCTCCCCACTTCAAACAAAAATTTAAAGGAGGATTTCCTAATCTTTTCTGGGGAATGGCATGATGGCCTACCCTGTCCGACTGAGGAGGGAGAACCAGGTGAGGGTATAGCCGTAGATTCATGAATTTTGGTTTGCACTTCTCTTTCGTTTCCCAACATCCTTGTCTCTAAAGAAACTTTATTCTAATTCAATGATTTTGCAGATAAGCATGCTATTAAGCCCAAGCTCAACTTAATTAACAAAGCAAGCTTAGATAGGATCTTACAAGCCGAGGTGTACGTGAACAAAGCTAACGGTCAACTCCGAGCAGCCCATTTAATTCTTGGGTACATGCCCCTTTCGTTCGCATTCCAATCACCTAAGTACGTGATCAAAGCCCGTGACGCTCGGCTCCACCGTATCAACGTTGCCTACGAAGGGTTCGTTGTTCCAAAGGGTGTCCCGATTCCTGAAGGTACTCCCTGTGCTCAACCACTTTTTGTGGCCACTTCTTCAATAGGAGCATCCTCATCCCAGCTCGTTCTCGAGGAAGAGGGAGAAAGAAGAAGAAGAAGAAGAAGAAGAAAAAGGCCCAGAGGAGGTTGTAGATTTGTCATACTCCTCGGACGAATTCGAGGTATTCAACCAAACTCTACCCCCCCAGGACGTATTTGATGAAATGGGAGTCCAGAGGAAACCTCAGAGGAGTTTGATGAAATTGATTAAAAATCAACCCAGAAAAGGTGCATTGGGGAAGTCCACACAGTCTCAGATTCCCCCTCCTCTTCCCAAATCTCCTCCTCCTACTCCTCACCCACCTCAACCTATCAGACCTGAACCTGCTGATCCAAAAAGGAAAAGGGAGCAGAAAGGGAAAGATGTGGTTGAGACTGGAAGATCTCGTCCGACCCGTGAAGACGAGGCTCAACAAGCTGCGAAGCAGCAAAAGGTCAGCGACGCGTCACAACGAGGCATGGAGAGATTGGACACTTAGCCTCTAGATTCACAAGCTTGGCTCCCAGCACCCATGCACGGCGGTGAGCCCTTGAGGGATGATGCATCACTCAGGGACTTCAACGGTGGCATTGGGTGCCATGTTGCCTCAGCCGTGGAGGAAGCCTTGTTACTTCCAAAGGATATGTCCGAGCTACGGAATATGAGGAAGAATGAGGTCTTCCTCAATTGTAAAAGATATTTGGGCATGGTATGATGCTAACCTTTTCTTTTTTTTACTTATAATTATCATTTATAGATATATACTTTTTATTGGCTATGGTATTCATCCTTTTCTTTTAGGCTGTCCAAGCCACTTTTAGGCTTGAGGAAATTACCAATTTCTGCTACAAGCAATTGGAGGATGAAAGAAAAAGGCGAACGGCAGTTGTGCAAGCACTTACCATTGCTGAAAATAGTAATGCTGAACTAAAGAAAAAGCTGGCCGAGGAGGAGCATGCTCGCCGTAATGTTGACTCGACCTTGGATGGCGCGCAGAGGCAAGCCGAGGACTAGAGGAAGCGTCTGTGCGAGACAACTGATCAACTGACTACTGCCAGGGAGCAGATGGTAGCACTAAAGAAACAACTGGAAGAAGCCCAAAGGCTTAAGGATCGGGCTGAAAAATCCAAGGTTGAAGTTGAGAAGGCAAGGATTGAGGCCGAGAAGGCTAGGGACGAGGCTGAGCAAAAGGGTTACGACCTTAGAGTAGCTGAGACCGAGAAAACCCTTAGGGCAAAGGTCCCAACTGTGTGTCGTATTTACTATGCCCAGACCTGGGATGAAGCCCTTAACCGAGATGGGGTTGAGGCTTCTTTTGAGTTAAGGAAACCTGAAAATGTATTTTACCCTTCTGCAATACGAGCCTCGAACCTTCCTTCTGCTCAAGATGAAGTGGCTTCTACAGTTGCTGATCCAAATAAAGAAGTACAACCTCAAGATCCTCCTTTTCCCAATCAGCAGGGGCTAACAAAAGAACCCGGTGCTTCCCAAGAAGTACCCTCGGACAAGGCTACAATGGTTCCGGAGGTAGGAGCAGCTTCCAAGGGCTTTCAACAAGACTTGGCTTTAACTATCATGCCCGCTGAGGGAGCCTCCAAAGATAAAGAAGGAACAACTACCACAGAAGCAGATAACCCAGCCAACAAGACCTCCAAGCTTCAGATCAAGTTGAAAAAATGAGACTTCTTTTGTAATATAATTATGACTTTTCTAAGGGATTTTGTCCCCTTTTTTCTTTTTTCTTTTTTTAGACATATTTTAATGAAATATGCATTTTTACCCTCTTGAATTCGTTTGAGTTATTATTTATTTCATTTTCATTTTATCTGTTTTTTACTTTGGTTTTGAGTAGTTTTCATCTTGACTGTCCTTTGTTTATACAAGAGAAAAACATAGTTTACACATGCTTTTAATTGGTAGTTAAAATGGACGATAACCATTGAATCCGTAACATTACATAGACATATTTTGAATAAATATATATCTATTCTAACAAGTTTAACCCCAAGAAAACATCCTAACGTTTGATTAAACAAAGTTAAGTCCAGGGCACCTCAGAATGCTTTAAGTGATGCTCATAGGCTCATTGAGGTTCATATCTTTATTAGGTAATCACAAACCCTATGATTCGAGAATGGGAATTAAGGGTTTACTCCCTTTAAATGCTCAAGTTCGTGTTGAACTAGCATTTAAATAATACCAGGGTGTATTAATTTCTATTCAACCTGTTTAGCACTTCAATAGATGTCATAGGGTATTAATTTTCACTAAGTTTATGGTCCAAGGAACCTGACATAACTTAGTTTATGTTTAATACTTCAATAGATGCCATAGGGTATTAATTTCCACTAAGTTTGTGGTTCGAGGAACCTGACATAATTTAGTTTCTGTTCAATACTTCAATAAATGTCATAGGGTATTAATTTCCACGAAATTTGTGGTCCGAGGAACCTGACATAACTTAGTTTCTGTTTAATACTTCAATAGATGCCATAGGATATTAATTTCCACTAAATTTGTGGTCCAAGGAACCTGACATAATTTAGTTTCTGTTTAATACTTCAATAGATGTCATAAGGTATTAATTTCCACTAAGTTTGTGATCCGAGGAGCCTGACATAACTTAGTTTCTGTTTAATACTTCAATAGATACCATAGGGTATTAATTTCCACTAAGTTTGTGGTCCAAGGAACCTGATATAACTTAGTTTCTGTTTAATACTTTAATAGATGCCATAGGGTATTAATTTCCACTAAGTTTGTGGTCCGAGGAACCTGACATAACTTAGTTTCTATTTAATACTTCAATAGATGCCATAAGGTATTAATTTCCACTAAGTTTGTGGTCCGAGGAACCTGACATAACTTAGTTTCTGTTTAATACTTCAATAGATGAGGAAACACATAATGTATGATCGACATAAATTAAAGGGAGACTAAACAAGATTATTTTTATTAATAATAATTCCTCTTTAGATTGTTTACATTCTAAGGATGGAGTACAGCTTTTTCATCTAGATCTTCCAAATAGTAGGCACCTATTCCTGCCACTGAAGTGATCTGATATGGTCTTTCCCAATTAGGCCTCAATTTTCCCCAAGCTGGATTCTTGGTGGTTCCCAAAATTTTCCTCAGTACAGATCTCCTACAGCCAACGGCCTTAGCTTTACATTGGTATCATAACCTTGCTTGAGCTTATGCTGGTAGTAAGCCAGTTGGATCATTGCATTCTCCTTTCGCTCTTCGATCAAGTCCAAACCCTTTTCCAACAGCCATCATTACCGCCTGTGGTAAATGCACTAGTTCTCAACGTTGGGAAACCTGTTTCCAGAGGGATTACAGCCTCAACTCCATATGTCATTGAGAAGGGGGTCTCTCCTGTTGACCGTCGAGGCGTTATTCGATACGTCCAGAGGACATGTGGTAATTCCTCCACCCATTTTCCCTTTGCCTCGTCCAACCTCTTTTTAAGTCCATTCACTATAACCTTGTTGACAGCTTCAGCTTACCCATTTCCCTAAGGATAGGCCGAAGTGGAATATCTATTCTTTATCCCCAGGTCAGAACAGTATTGCCTGAAGGCTTTGCTATCAAACTGAAGGCCATTATCCAAGATAAGGGTATGAGAAACCCCAAATCGAGTAACGATATTCTTCCAGATAAATCTTTTGACATCCACATCTCTAATATTAGCCAAAGGTTCAGCTTCGACCCACTTAGTAAAATAATCCGTGCCGACCAGCAGATACTTTTTGTTTCCTAGTGCTTTAGGGAAATGACCTACAATATCTAAGCCCCATTGAGCAAAAGGCCAAGGGCTGGAAAGAGGATTAAGAACTCCTCCTGGCTGGTGGATGTTTGGAGCGAATCTCTGACACTGGTCACATTTTCTAACATATTCTTGTGCTTCTTTCTGCATATCAGGCCACCAGTATCCTTGAGTAATGGCCCGGTGAGACAAGGATCTTCCCTCTGTGTGACTTCCGCAAATTCCTTCATGTAGTTCCTCTAAGAGTGACTCTGATATCTCGGGATGTACACAAAGTAAATATGGCCCAGAAAAAAAAAACATTTATACAACTTTTTGTCCTCAGACAACTAAAACCAAGAAGCTTTCCTTCGTATTTTCTCAGCTTCTGGTTTCTCCTCATTCAATATATCCCTTTTGAGGAATAACAGTATAGGGTCCATCCAGCTCGGCCCCAAATTGATTTGATGGATCTGGAGCAAATCTTTCCTCGTTGGGGTAGGGATGCACAAATCCTCGACAATTATCACTCAGGGCAAATTCCGTGCCGAGGAAATGGCAAGGGTAGCCAAGGAATCTACGTGGGTATTTTCGCCTCTGGGGATATGTGATAATTCAAAGGATTCAAATTTTGTTTACATACGCCTAACTTGACCCAAATATTCTTGCATTCTTGTATCTTGGGCTTCCAGTTCCCCTTTTACCTGGCCTACGATCAGTCTTGAATCTGAGAACATTTCCACTGCCTTTCCATACATTTTCTAGACCATAGCCATTCCCATCAGCAAAGCTTCATATTCCGCTTTGTTGTTTGTAGCCGAGAATCTCAACCTCAAGGACTTTTCAATAGTGATCTTTTTAGGGGATACCAGAACTAGCCCCACTACTGCTCCCCGCTGGTTTGCTACTCCATCCACATATACTTTCTAGGATGAGGAATCTTGTGTGGAGATTAGGCCAACCGATTTTTCATCCATTTCTTGTTGCTTCACTCCCGTTTCTTCTGGAAGTTTAGCAAACTCGGCTACTAGATCGGCGACGACCTGACCTTTCACAGAGGTACGAGGCATATATTTGATGTCGAAAGCCCCTAGGATCATGCCTCATTTAGCAATCCTCCCAGTATAATCTGCACTCTGAAGTATGGACTTGAGCGGTAATTGAGTTAGAACTACTACGGTGTGCGCCTGGAAATAATGGGGGAGTTTTCGCGTAGCATGCACTACTCCCAAGATGGCCTTTTCCAGCGATAAGTATCGCACCTTAGCTTCATGAAGTGACTTGCTCACGTAATAGACTAGTCTTTGTATGCCACTGTCTTCTCATATCAAAACAAAACTTACTGCATGAGAGGCCATCGCCAGGTAGGCAAACAGGACCTCGTCCACCTCAAGACTGGACATGATAGGTAGCCGAGATAGGTATTCTTTCAGCTGCTGAAATGCTACAGCACATTCCTCGGTCTATTCAAATCCTTTCCACTTATGCAGTAAAAGGAAAAAGGGTCTGCACCTATCAGCTGACCTAGAGATAAATCGGTTCAAAGCAGCAGTCATCCCTGTCAGTTTCTGGACCTCCTTGTGCTTGCAAGCCGTTGATAGCCTTAATCTGATCTGGGTTCACCTCAATTCCCCTGTGAGTCACCATGTATCCCAAAAAATTTCCAGAGCCTACACCAAATGAACACTTTGAAGCATTCAGACGTAACTTATGCTTTCTCAGAATTCCAAAAATGCTCGTAAGATCCCCCACATGCTCAGACACCACTTTGCTCTTTACAACCATATCATCAATATAGACTTCAATGTTCCTGCCCAATTGTAGTTCGAACATTTTGGTCATCATCCATTGATAAGTAGACCCCGCATTTTTCAAACCAAAGGGCATCACTTTGTGGTGATAGTTTCCGATGGGAGTGACAAAAGTTGTCTTCTCTTGATCCTCCAATGCTAAAGGTATTTGGTGATATCCTTAGAAGGCATCCAAATAACTCATCCGAGGATGGCCGATCGTTGCATCCACCAACTGGTCTATCCGAGGCATAGGGAAAGGGTCCTTGGGACAGGCCTTATTGAGGTCCGTGAAGTCCACGCACACACGCCATTTCCCAGTCTTCTTTTTCACCACCACTGTGTTGGATAACCATTGAAGATAAAAAACTTCCTTGATAGCCCCTACCTGCTTGAGCTTAGCTACTTCATTTCTAACAGCCTCGGCGTGCTCTTTTAACGAACGCCGAGGTGGCTGCCTCTTCGGGGTGATGGAAGGGTTAACATTTAAATGATGACAGATGAAATTTGGGTCTAGGCCTAGGGCTTCATACGCACTCCATGCGAACACATCAACATTTTCTTTGAGGAACTCAACCAATTACTCTTTCTCCTGCAAAGGCAGTTTAGCTCCAACCTGAAAGAATTTCTCCGGATCATCACCAACAATTACCCTCTCTAAATCTTCACATTTCACCTCGTCGGCTGGTCCGTTGAAGAGTAACGTCGGGGTCTCTGATTGCTATAAACCATTATCAGCGGTGGCCGAGGTCTCCGCCTCAGGCCGATGTTGGATAGCCGCTACCAAGCATTGTCGGGCTGCAGTTTGATTTCCTACTATCTCCAAAACCTGGTCTCCAGATGGGTACTTCATCTTCTGGTGAAGAGTAGAGGAGACAGCCCCCAGGGTATGAAGCCAAGGTCTGCCCATAATGGTCGTATAGGGAGAGAAAACATCTACGACGATGAAGTCCACCTCCACCACATCCGTGCCAGTCTACACAAATAATCTAATTTGACCTTTTAGGACAGCCATTTTACCCTCAAAACTCACCAGAGGAGAACTATAGGCTGTTAAATTCTCAGGTTTCAAATTTAGCCCCCTATACAAGTCAGGGTACATTATGTTAGCAGCGCTGCCTTGGTCAATCATCACCCTTTTCACATCATACCCACCAATTCTCAAGGTAACCACTAGGGCATCATCATGGGGCTGTATGGTTCCAACTTTGTCCTCATCTGAAAAACCTAACACTAATGGGATGCCTATCTTGGCCCTCTTAGGCATTGAACTAGACTCCTCAGCTGAACAACGAGATACCGACATTACCCTGGAAGGACAAGATCTGGTCCTTCCTGGGGCAGCAAAAATAATGTTTATTGTGCCAAGGGGGAGTCTTGAAGAAGCATCTCCCTGAAGCTCCGAGCCCGCTTGGCTTACCCGACCACTGGAATGATGTAGGAGTTGCTTCAACTTCCCTTCTCAGACTAACTGGTCCAAATGGTCCCATAAATTTCTGCAATCCTCAGTTGTGTGTCCATGATCCTGATGATAGTTGCAATAAAGGTTCTGGTTGTGCCTCATAAGATCTCCTGCCATCTTGTTTGGCCATTTAAAGAACGGCTCATTCTTAATCTTCTTCAATACCTGATGCACTGGCTCTCGAAACACAGCATTAACCACCTGGGTATTGGCAAATCTTAACTGCCCAACAAAATCTTTCCGAGGTTGGATATTATTGTACCGGTCCGACTTGAAATCCCTCCTTTCCTAAGGGATCAACTTAGCCTTTCCTTTCCCCTACAGTTGGTCTTCTTCTACTCTTCTGTACTTATCAATCCGATCCATCAGTTGGTGTACACTAGTAACAGGTTTACCAGTTAGAGATTTCCTCAAATCATGCTCAACTGGGAGACCAACCTTAAAAGTGCTAATGGCCACATCATCGTACTCTCCCTCTATTTCGTTAAACATCTCCCAGTATCTATCTGAATAAGCCTTCAGAATTTCGCCCTCCCATATGGACATAGACAATAAGGATCCTAAAAGCCAAGGAACCCTACTACAAGTAATAAAGTGAGCACTAAAAGCCCGGGTGAGTTTCTTAAAGGAGTCAATAGAGTTCGCCCTTAATCCATTGAACCACCTCATCGCCACTGGGCCTAAGCCAGATGGGAAGACCTTACACATCAAGGCCTTATCTTTAGAGTGAATGGCCATCCTTTGACTGAAATGGCTGACATGTTCTACCGGGTCTGTTCGACCATTATAAATGGTGAACGTAGGTTGATGAAATCACCGAGGAAGTCTCGCATCTTCTATGTTTCGTGTGAAGGGTGACTTAGAAACTTGATTCAATGCCTTGTTCATGGCATCGTTTCCCAAGCCTTTGCAAGGCAGGCTTTTATACCTACGTCTATGGTAGTGCTCCTCTTCATAGGAAAAGGTCTCGTTGGGCAGAGTTCTGGATCTCCGTTTATAACTAGCACCATCTGTCTCTTTAGAGGACGGTTTGGAGCTGGGCGATGAACGTCCTTGCTGATCATGACGCAACTCCCTCTTCAATTCGTCGATTTCGCGTTACATGTCTCTGTCATTCTTTGCATGGGAAACATGGCTCTTCCCTCGAGATCGACTTTTACTGGTGTGAGTTGTGTGCATACTTCTCTCATGGCCTCCTTTCCGTTCAAGGCTCCTACGCGGATTGCCATGCTGATAACCCCTTGATTCTGCTTGATGTAGATTAACATCTACCTGGTGTGGTCCTGCCTCCTCCATCGCGAACGTTGTAACCGAATCTCTTTTAGACTAGATCAAGCTCTCTCCACAGACGGCGCCAATTGTAAGGACTGAAATTGGATTGGATCCAAAATAGGATTGGGTTTTAGCCCAAGCGGTCCAAACAATAAATTTGTAGAGTGTGGATGAAAGAACTAGATCTATTCTAGAAGAAAAATGATAAAATTTGGTAATTTAAGGCTGTTAGACACAAATAGGATGAGGAAATCTGTCCTCGAAGTGGCCTGGGGAGCTTATATTATATTTTCTTGTTAATCAACCCAATTATACAAAAGTTCACAGTCTTGTTATAAAATTTCTTGATTTTTTCTCTGATCCCCCTTTTCTGGTACATCTTCTCATGCTATATACTACAATCTTGGTATCATCCCTACCATACATGTGTAGGTTAGATTCGGGAAACTCCTTCTTATCCCATCCAACACCTCACAGAACCATCAGCTAGTAGCTGTAAGGCTGCTTGACCATTGTTCAGGCATCACCTCCACATTAATGCGGCCAGAGAATTGGTTGGGAGGCATTTAATATGGAGGTAACAGCTTTTTGAAGATATTTGTTGTCTTTCTCCTTTCTTACCCCTTGTCCAACATCCAACTCTTAATTGTGATGTAACTTCGAAGAAAGTCCATGATGATATGGCATTCTTATTGACCTCGGACCCTTGTTGCCGAGATGACTTCTCTCCTCGAACATTTGTTGGACTTATCTCATATTATCTCTACTCTTCTCTTCACTCCATTCTCTTTATAATCTTATATGGACATCCTCAGATGGTC
Organism: Quercus robur; assembly: GCF_932294415.1. Lineage (NCBI taxonomy): Eukaryota > Viridiplantae > Streptophyta > Magnoliopsida > Fagales > Fagaceae > Quercus > Quercus robur. The sequence goes on from NC_065537.1 coordinate 19,596,833, forward strand.
TAATGTCCTCGGATAAGGCCATAGGCCCAGTTAGTATAGCCTTAACAGTACCGCCTGATTAACTGGCCTCCACAGGTACATAATAAAAAAAAATCATGAAAAATATAAAAATCTGAAGAAAAAAAAAAAGTTAATTATTTTTTCTTTTCCCATAACAATATTTAAAAAATAATTCATAAACCAATACTTTTAAGATATTCGTTAACTTTTTCCTAAAAATAATACTCATGAAATACAATTGAGGTGTATTCTACCCTAATAAGTACAAGATCCACCCAAGAAAAGAATTACTAACTTTTTTTTAACAACCTATAAAAGATGACTTATTATAATTAGTATGTACTCCTCGAATATAACTGAGTTGTACTCCATCCTGATACACACTTAATCCTGGTGTGTCCTACAGCAATGGCGGAGCCAGGAATCTTGAGTTGGGGAGACCAAACTATATATTCTGTCAAGATAAACTCAAATAAAACTGGACACTCCCCTAAAAAATCCACACAATATATGTGTGTGTAGATATAAAATATATAAATTGTTTGCAAAACTTCATCCATGCTTGACAAATCAATATCATAATGTTATAATTGAAGTATCATATGAGCTTTTTTATTTCTTGATAAAATCTTGAGAATATGAAATTTCAACCAAATTGCATATATTATCAATGTTGAATGATTTGAAAGTATTAATTGGAATTGAAATTGAGCTAAAAATTAGGAGTTTCACACTTCCACTATTTACTCACAAAACTTACTACCTAACTATTTCATTCTATTGCAATTGTATATCAACTCTAAACTCTCTTTTTTTAGAAAAAATTACTAAATTATTTGATCAATGCTTTCTTTTGGGGAGCAACTCCTATTTTTTTCATATAACCTTTATATATTTATAAAATATACTTAAATTGTAAAAAAATTTTAAAATTTTGGAGGCGCCAAGGCCTCCCCAAGGATACATGTGGCTCCGCCACTGTGCTACAGTGCTAGGTCTTTGTGGTATGCATTTGATTATTATATAATGTGAAATAGTTTCTTAAGACACTAAACTGAAGTATAAATCTTGTGTATTATGGTTTTTGATTGCTATCTTGCTTGAAGCAGGTGAAGAAAATGACTATTTATGCCATGAGATGCATTGTAGAACTAGAATATGTTTGGAGCAGAAGCTAAGCTAAGTCAATCACCATAAATTCATATATGATATTTTACGTGGAAGAGATTCTAAAACCAAGAACCTGCAAGACAAGTTATTGAATATGAAATCATCTTGGAATTTGAAAATGCTTAATCTTTTTCTAGAAATCAGGGACTTAAAGCAGTTTTTTTTTTCTTTTTTTCTTGGTAATTGTTGGTTTCATATTGAAGGTTAAATAAAGGGAATTACAACTGTAGCTAGCGCGTCAACATGCGGATACAAAGATAGCTTAGCAACAACAAATGAAACATCAGCAAGAAGAGCAAAATATTGCACCAATGAGGCCACCACTTGCAACTCGACCTTTGGAAGTTACAAGAATCTAAATGAACCAGTGAGCTTTACATTGAGCAAAAGCCAAGTAAATCTCACTCGACCACTTTCAGAGAACAACAGCTTCAAACCACTGATGCCCCTTCAACCAATTGATGGCTTCAAAGTTTATGATCATTTTTGGATATTTGTATTGTCTCATATGGTTTTTTGGTATCCGGAGAACCAGATAGAGAGCTGGATAACAGTCAAAACTCTTTGCATAAATCATGTGAAAACAATGTAAGCTTCTTTTTATGTGGAAGTTTAACCTAAGAGTAATGCATGATGGGAATTACAAATTTTATTATATAAACTTACAACTTATATCTAACCAAACACAAATAAATAATTAAGACATTTTATATTTATAATATTGTAAAAGGGAGAGAAGAGAGATGAGTTAGTTTTATATTATTTTATTGAGTAGTTTATATTATTATTTTAAATTTTTAATGTTTTGTTTGTTAAAATAAAAGATGAAATATTAATTAAGTTATAAAATGGTATGTTAAGTAACTTCTTAGAATGTAAAAATGAGTATTTTTCTTTTTATGATACCCGGATGCTAGGGCTTGTTTGGTTAGAGAGTTGTAGCCCAAAAAAATGTTTGGTACCAAATCAGTTCTCAATTTAAAGCATTTATATATTGTATTTTCAATTTTCAAATATAAATTTTGAGTGACATTTTTGTAATCAATATTCTATATATATATATATATATATATATACATATAAAAGCAGAGATCTAATGTTAGAAAGTATGAGTTTGTGATGCATTTTTTGAATTTCTCTTTATTTAGAGTTCTAAATCAACAAAGTTTGCATTTATATCAAAGTATTAGTTCATTAAATTAGTCAATAGAGTAAATGTTTATATTAATTATCTATAGTTGTGCATTAATTATTTATATCAAATGAATTTATATGATTATTTTTATAAACTCTATGTAAGAGATAATTTTTAGTTGGAATAATAATAATAAATTTAGAATATGACATTCTTACTCATGTTTAATTGTTTTAACAACAATTGACACAAAAACCATAAAAAATTAAATATTTTTGAATTCACTAAAATAAATTTTAGTCCTTTAAATAAATTTCCTAACTCCTTTCAATCACATGTAATATATATGTGTGTATGTAATAGAATAAATATATATTTTGTTATAGCATAATGAAATTTTAATATAATTTTTCTAAGATTTATATGAGAAAAAAAAAATTATATGAGAAACAGTTGAAACACTATATATCATGCAACAATTGAAGCAATGTCCAACAGAAAAAGGAATAAATTAGTAGCACACAATCAAGAATGTTAAAAAAAATGAAGGTTATTTGCATATTTTTAGTAGGCATGAAACATGCTTATCTATATTAACCACTATATCATGCAATTTTCAATTTGTGAAAACACACACACACACATATATAGTGTGATTTATATCTTGTCTATAAAATAACTAAATATTACAATTGTTTACAAGGAAATTTATTCAAAAAAGTTTGTATACATCAGAGTTGGAGGATCTAAATCACGAATATCTCTATTGGAAATTGAGGTGTTAAGTAATTAAGTTACAAGATTCTTGGTAAACTTATTGAAATATTGGAGAAAACTAATAATAAAAAATTTTGAGTGACATTTTTGTAATTATTTTAAAACTTTGGGACTCATATGATATTAGCACATACCAAACACTAAATTGTGTTTTTTCAAAAAAAAAAAAATTATTGATATGTTTTTTCAGTTTTGAAAATATAGTATCAAAAAAGAAAGCTTTTTCTTTTTTGGGACTAAAAATTTGGCGAACCACGGTCGTCGCCGATGTTGAGTTCACTACTGCCACCCCTGCAACCTCAAGCATCATCGATTGTTCATCCATGATTGCTCGCAATGTGGCACAACCTTTGATAAGGCGAGTGAACTCCGAGTAAAACTAACATAAAGCTTCTCTTCTAAGTCCGGCTTGTGAAGTGGCTATTCACTTGAAGGATATTCACAAGAAGATGGGACGCTACTGCCGAGTGTGTGGTGCGAGTGCTAATGGCGACGACGTCAATTGCTATATCTGTAGGACGGCATTTCATATACCTGCCGATGACGTTGACGCTGTTGATCCTAACTTACAGTAAAGGTGAGGAAACTATTATTGTTCTTCTAGCTCTTCTTTCTTCCTTCTTGTGACTTGTATGTACTTTCTTTGATTCTTTTGAATTCTTTCTTTGTAATCTTGAAATATGGAATATGGAGGATGAAATTGTGATTTGGTTTCTCATGTAGTGCCTGAGAAACCAAGCACTACATGCGATGTGATATTCCATTTTTATAGGAGAAACCAAGAAATAAAAGCAGCAAAGTTGTTCCATGAGTTCCAAATAATAAAAACTTTAAATTAGGACTTATCATAAAATAGCATGTGTATAATTGGTGATTTGGTTCCAAGTTCATACTGTAATTACATTATAGTACAATTGATCTTTTTGCAACTTCTATACAATGCATTACTTAAAGGCTTATAAACTTAAAGGAGTAAAAACAACATCTTAAGCTCTACAAAATATTTTGCGTTTTGAGTGTGACATTTAATTCCCGGTTTAATTTTGTAAGGCATATCCCTTACAATTCTTAGTGTAAAACAAAACTTCATATGTAATTATTTTATGTGAAAATAAAGATTTAAATATAGATACATATCATCACACGAAAAAACTTACTAGTTATTTTCAAGAGCATTCAGTCAAATTTAACAATTTATACGTGAGAAAGTATTAAAAAAGGGTTAAGTTAAAAACTTCAAGGAGTTTATGTTGGAAATATTTTAGTGAATAAACAAGTTTGATACAACAAATATTACCCCAAACAATTAGCAATAACAGAATAAATATATGCAAATTTAGGAACAATCTCATAGTGCTATAGAATCACACAAAGAATGTTGTCCTTAAAGGTTGATTTGTGCCACTAGAGTAAAACTCAATACAATTGGTTCTCTTGGCCAATAACCCCCAAGATTAGACTATAACGTCAACTTTCATGATGGATACACTTCCATTCACGAAGGTTTAAGAACAATATTCTAATACTTTTCCTTAAGATAAGTATAAATTGTAGAAAAAAATATGTGGGAGGAAAAGAGAATAAAATAGTGTGTAAGGATGCAATTTGAGTCCTAAGCTCAAAAGGTAAAAGGATCTAGGCCCAAAGTGTTGGGGAGATAAACACCTTGGAGAGCTTCCTTGAGTAATTAATATAACATATAAAGACACTTTAACCCAAAAGGCCTAAGCCCAATGGGTATGTGCTCAATTATGTTATATTAACCACTCATTCTTTTCATCTTTATTCAATGTGGGACTTTACTCACACGTGTAACCCAACAATCTCCCCCTCACGTGTGAGTCTGCCTTCTTATGGACTTCAAGACCTCTTTGTGGGCCATGAACAAGTCCCACTCACTCCCCCTTGCCTAATGGGCTTTTCACTTCACCAACGCGTCATCCATGGGTCTCTCGTACACTATCCATGGGAACCACGTGTCAACCCCGCACGCACATCCATGGGAACCTCGCACGTCCATGTCCATGGGAATCTTGCATCACACCATTATTTAGCACCATTAGCAATATTCCTTTGTTGGGTTTTTTTTTTTTTTCTTTTATAGGATGTGTGTGGGCCATTTAGACTTTCTCTGTCCCCGCTAGGTTGGGACCATGAACACCTCATCACCTTCGCCGCACACCACCATGGGCTCTGATACCACTTGTTGGGGAGATAAACACCTTGGAAAGCTTCCTTGAATAATTAATATAACATATAGAGACACAGTTTAACCCAAAAGGCCTAAGCCCAATGGGTATGTGCTCAATTATGTTATATTAACAATTCATTTTTTTCATCTTTATTCAATGTGGGACTTCACTCACACGTGTAACCCAACACAAAGAGCCCAATACAATGAATTTGTAGAGAGTGGGATGGAAAACTAGGCTCTAACGAGTTGGGTAACAATTATAGGGGATTCAAATGACAATAAAGTGAAGATAAACTAGTTTTATCTAAAGCAAATCGTCCTCAGCGCAATTCGAGGAGATCAATTCATATATATATTTCTTGAATTTGATTACAAGTACTGTTCTTAGTTTTACAGTATTCTTCTCTCAATTCTCCGATCCCCTTCCTTCAGGGTCTTTTTTCTGTTTTATATTATCTTCCTTCCTTCATCTCTACCCTTCACGTATAGAGTAGATTGCTGGTGTTGATCCTTATCCCATCAGTACCTTCTTGAAATTTTTGGTAGTAGTTGTAAGGCTAAAAATTACTGTTCAAGTATCACTTCCTCATTAATGCGGCCAGAGAGTTAGCTACAGAGCATTTAATGCGGTGGTAGCAGCTTTCTCTTAGATATTTTAGGACTTCCCTCTGTCCTACGCTTCTACGATGCTTATCCTTATCAATAGAGTCTCCTAAAACGTTGCCCTGGATGGTAGACCACACCTTTGGACTTTGGCTTTGCTCAGCCAAGGAGGCGTTCATCCTCGAACCGCCCTATTGGACTCTTATGACCAAAACTCGCCTCCTCACTCACTAACAAGGACCCCCATGAAAGTGTTTGCCCGTCCTTGGACTACTTCATGTCCTCGGATTAGACCCCCTGCCCAATACATACATATAGATATATACCACTGGGTCTATCACCCCTACGTAGTGTATTTGGTAATTTAGAGTAGTAGATAAGTCTTATAGGAAAGGGTCTCATGATGGGTATTATATAGGCTATTCATGACAATAATAGTCTATAATTATTGGTTACTAATCTATCTATCTATCTATATATATATATATATATATGCACCATAATTTTCCACGTCAGTACAACACAATATTTAAAAAAATTAAAAATAAAATTAAAAGCACTATTTTTCTCTCCAATTTTCCACATCAACACAACACAATATTTAAAAAATAAAAAATAAAAATGAAAACACTATTTTTCTCTCCAAAACAAAACCCAATACTTATCTTTCTTTCTTTCTTTCTTTTTTTTAAGCCTCTGTTGGCACCATAATTTTCCACATCAACACAACACAATATTTAAAAAATTAAAATTAAAATTAAAAACACTAATTTTCTCTCCAAAACAAAACCCAATACTTATCTTTCTTTTTCTTTTTTTGGATAAACCCAATACTTTTCTTTAATAATAAAAAAAGCCCGAAAGACACAAACACAAACTCTACACACAGGTTTACTCATCACAATTTTGGTTGATCTCTCCACAATTTTACACATCAGCATTGTCAATAATTAATTGTAATTTAGAAATAAAAACACATGTGGTGAGGAAGGTAAGGGTTTGAACGAAACACCAAAAAGAAAGAATTAGAAATAGAACACTTAGGCGGATAGAAACCAATTAGATATAGAACACTTAGGTGAGCTTTGATTTATCTACGTGGTTGAGTGCAATGGGGTTTATGTTTAATCATAGTGTTTGGAGGCCATGTGCAGCTATTTGGTTATGGATTGCTTTGGTACTTTGCTACGAAATGGTAGAGGAGTAGTCTCGGATTCCAAATGTTTGATTGGACTTGGAAGTTATGACATCACAGGACTAGTTGCTGAAGTTAATATGATAGGATATGCTAATACATAACAGATCACATCTAGGGTTCACTTTTGGCTCCAAGCACACACATTTATCGTTGCAAAGCCGCAAGGGGCAAGGCAAGCAGGTAGTATTTATAAATCTAGGTGCTTGCATGGCTTCATAGCTTGCGACAATGAAAGTGATTGAGTTAAATTACACAGGGTTTGGAAAACCATATGGTGAGAGTTGAAGATTTAAGGGTGGTGTTTACAATTTGGTTTTGACAGAACTGACCAAGAGAGAGAGAGAGGTGGGAGGTGAAATGTCGGTTTTTTTTTTTTCTTTTCAGAGTTCGACTATTTAGAATTTTACCGGGATTCTTTAGGTGACTTGTACTTTATTAGTTTATTTTCTACAACAATTTGAGACAAAATCTCATACAAGTTTTTCACTATTTGCAAGCAAAGCCCCAAAGCAAGAAAATTTGCAAGCCATCACCCACTTTCAAGCAACATCCCACCACCATAATACCATCAGCACCACATCTGTAAAGGTATTTTCTTTTGTACAAAAACTTTTGCATTAATTATGATTTAGGTTTGGTTATTAAAATTTATAATTGGTTTGAGAGAGTTAGAAAGGCTTAGTATTTTATCGTAGAGAAGTAAATCACGAGTGGGAGTTGAAATTGGGTGTTTGTGAGTTTTGAACTATATTCTCTTTCATAGGTTGGAGGCATGTGTTATCTACTCTCTCAAACTATCTGAAGAGAACCAAATATAAAGCTAGAATAAGAGTTTAAATTTCATGTTTTTGATGAATTTGGGGGATACCTAGATTTATTTTTATTTTTTATGGATGACCAAGTTTGTGATTTTTTAGGCACTTTTCTGGGTTTTGCATGTTGGATTATATTCTCATCATTTTAATTGAGCATCTGTTTGGGTATTGAGGAATAAAAACAATGAAGAAAAAGTGATTAGAAGCACAATCAGTTGTGAAGGGTTTTTTACTTTTTTTAGATATGTTGGTGAATTGTGAGTTTTGCTTTGTTTATTTGCAAATTGAGGATTACTTTATAGATTTTGGTAGATATTTTTTCTAGGGAGAGATTTAACAAAGCAATGAATTATAGCTTTGCTATAATTTTTCTTTTCTTTTCTAATAAATGTTTTCTTTATGTTCTTTCTACTAAGATATGTCTATGGTTTTCCATTTGACTTTCATTGCTTTTCTTTTCTACAGATTATTCAATCCAACAGATTTTGAGAACACAGTAGACACCACCATTCATATGGGAAGAACACTTTAATAACTTCTTCATTCATAGCAAGTACTTGTAGTTCTTTGTTTGGCCCATTTTACCATATAATAATATTTTGAATTGTTTTAGTTCCACTATTATTGTTTTGGGATGATATATAAACTTTGATTTCTTTTTTTGACGCATGAATATTGATGTAGGGGGAAAAAAATAAAAGAGGAGATTATTGTCTCAAAATCTTAAGTTATTAGGAAATAGTGAATTTAATCACTTAACCATAATTTTGACACTCTTATAAGAGAAAAATGTTAATGGGAATGTGCAATGGGGATTGGAATTGTGCATGTCGATCTATAGAACAAATGGGGTTTGATGGAAGGCTTAGTGTCATATTTCTATGTTTCGGTCTTTTGCAGGAAGGTTGAATAATATTAGACATAGCTTGATTTTGGATATAATATATGTTTAGTTTTGAACTTGAATTGGTAGCTAGATAACACAAAAGAAACTTCAATCAAATTGGATTTTTTGGCATTGTAGACATTACAATTTTGATGATTTCCTAAACATTAACGGTAACTCTTACATCTATCTATCTATTATCTTTTGGCATTAAGGAAAGGCCTTATGACCGTGTACCCAAAATCTCTGACTGCATATCTGTTAGGCCAAGGTTGTGAGACCACTCCACAAACATTTTCATGCATGATGATTTCAACACTGTAATTGAGAGTGCTGCATTGTTAAATATTTGATTGTTTATATCCCTCTATATTGCCCACATTCCAAACAAAAAGGTCGCCAATGTTTAAGTTAGAGACGATGATTGCTATTGATACTGAGTTTGAATTCTTCTAGAGGCCTTCATTTTTTTTTTCTCAATTAAATTAGTCTTCCTCTCTCTGACTTTCTTTATGGTTCTTGGTTGGATATTGAAGGGGTTAAAATTAGCATGATGAACCTTCGCCACATTGGGCCTGACGGATCCTAGCCCATGGCCCGGCAATAGGTGAGAGCTCAGGGCCTGGCATGACTTAAAATACCTATTACACACGTTTGAAATCCGGCAGAATCCCAAAGAAAATCAGAATCCTAGTGCAAGGAGAATTCCGGAAGATACGCGTGTTAATAAAAGACCCTCTCTGTAAGGAAATGTCTTGTCCATCACGTTTGGGATTACTTAAGTAGAGTCCTATAAGGAAAATACTTCTACATCAAGGAAGAAAGGCCAACCTTCTACTACTATAAAAACCCCAATACCCTCACAAATCAAGGTACGCATAATTTTCCCTTCTCTAGCACTCTAGAGTTGAGAATAGTTCTAACTTGACCTTCGAAAGGTATTTGGCCGGCACCACACTGGTGCCCTCTGTTAGATCACTTCTTTCTTCTTGTAGGTTGTTAGTTCAAGCGTGCGAGGATCGTGTAGCTCACTAGTGATTTTACGGCATCATCAGATATCGTACAAAGAAATTTAATTTAGTCAAACTACACAAATTTGAATAGTGGACAACGTTGAATATTGTCCTTTTTAAAGAGGGATATCTTATGACAAATTTTTTGGAGGAAAGGGACAAGGCCATGGTTTGTAAAGTTATCGTGTTTAGTTTTGAGATTGAACACTTCGTTGTTAAAAATTTGTTTTTTGATGACTTTATGGTTTATATTATATTTATTTGTACTCTCCTATAAAAAAAAAAATTATTTGTACTCAATTTTATATTAGGATACGATTTTTCTTATTTTGTATTTTCTTATTATTTTGCAGAATGATGAATCTCTAATTAATTGCACCTTCCTCTTTATGAGTTCACAAAAAATTCACAAAAAACTAATCTTGAGCTTGTGTTTGCCCTTTCTTCCTTATGGGTGGTTCTAAGAGTTTGTTTGGCTAATTTATTTTGTTCAAATATAGTGTGTATTTTGTAAGTTTCATTCAAGCCATAATTGGAAAATGGTTGTAATTTAGCATTTTTGTTTCTTTTTTAGGAATTTTTTTTTCCTGAAACTCATCTAGTAGCTAATCCCGTGCATCACATGGGTTAGCAACTAGTAACTCATGAAAGCCTAACAACTAGTTTACTCATTACTGCCCAACGGTTATTTTATCTTTTGTTGCCCAACGGCTAGAAAATAAATAATAATTATAAGGTTGAATTTAATCAACCATGTGTTGGCTTTATTCCGTGACAAATTTGCTTGTAATACAGCACTTAGAAACCTTGTATTTAGGTAGGAATCATATAAGGGTAGTGTGTGAGAGAGTGTGAAGAAATGCTCAAGACAGTGCAGTGAAGCAGAGACTCGCGACTAGGACTCGCGGGTGGCTCGCGGCTTGCAAGCCGTCAAAAGTTGCTCACACGCAGAGCATGCAGGGGAGCTGAACAGTCATGCCACCTGGAGCACTACAGGACAAAAATCCAGACTGGCCATTAAGTTAGCTCGCGGCTTGAACTCGCGACTCAGTCAAGTCGCGAGGTCAAGTCGCCAGCCAGCCCTGTTTTGGAAAAACTGACTCTTCGCATTCCATTCTCACACCAGTATAAATACCCCTCATTCCCACAAAATATGTGTGGTCATTCAGAAAGAAAAACCCTAAGAGAGGTTTCTTTAAAACACCCACCCAATTAGAGAAAGCTACTCATTCTTAGAGAGAAACCTTTGTAGTCTCTTCTCATTCCCTCTCTCATTGTCATACCTATTGAGAGGAGATTTCTATCCAAACACTGCCCACACCCATTTAGAGTGTTGAGTGTTTTTGGAGCTTTGGGAAGCATTGGAAGATGCCAAGGATGGCGGATGCTATGGTCAAGTAGCGGAATCCGGTAAGCTAGAAAAGAAAAAGGTTTGGCGCAACTCGTTGGAGCAAGAAGCTTGGAGGGCTTAGGTACATTGGGTAGATTAGGCTTGGAGGGTCTATTGCTGTTCATGTATCCCAACTACATTTTCTAGTGGATTATTGACCGCTTGGAGGGCGGCGGAGAGGTTTTACGCCGAGGGCTTCGGTTTCCTCTTCGATAACACATCATGTGTTGTCCTTGTATTTGCATCTCTCTTCCCTTTATCTTTGCCTTTTATTTTCTGCTATGGATGTGATTTTAATTGGCTTAAATTGTTTACCAATTCTGTATTAAGCTTTTGTTCATGTTCCGCACATTAATTGTTTGATATAAAACTTGAATTGGTAATTTGTAATTTGGGGGTCTAAACGTTCAAGGGTGTTTATACACATATTTGAACTTTCATTTGGTATCAGAGCGGGTACACTTGTTGTGGTTTAAATACCTAAGTGTGATCCTTAACCCCTTGTGTTTATTTGCCATGGATTGTGCTTTGTATGCGTCTTTGCATGATTTGGTTGGTGATGAATGTAACATGCCACGTGTTTGTGAAAATGCCTCTATGAGTGTTAATCCTCATAAGTGTGATGACATGTTATTTGAATCTATGGGTGCTGTTGACAAACTCTTGAAGAAAAATGCTAAGAAGTTTCAAAAGAATTTAAGCAAGTTATTTTGTGAAAATGATGATTTGATTGCTAAGCTCAATGAATCCAACAAATTGGTTGAGAAATATAAAAAAACTTGCTGAAATTTCTTTTGAAAAGCTGAAAGAGTTTGAATGTTTGAATATGGACTTGGATGCTAAACCTGTTTTGTCTAACAAACTTGTTGATGATCTTAAATGTGAAAATGAATCTCTTAAGATGCATGCCAAGTGTTTGATTGTTGAACCTATTGTTAAAAATGATGAAAATATTTGTTGCAATCATGTTGTGGTATCCGATTTTGGGCCTAGTGTGTGTTCTACCTTAAAGGACAAATCGGTGTACATTCCTCCACATAAAAGAAATCAAAAGGTGGAGAGAAAGGCTGTTAAGTCAAAGCCTTCGTTTAGGTCTCAACCTAAGGTTTTGAATGGATCTAAGTTTGTTCCAACTTGCCACCATTGCGGTGTGATTGGTCATATAAGACCTCAATGTCATAAGTTGAAGAGAGAACAAAACCATGTTGCTAGATCCCTTCCCAAAAAGCCTAGTGGACCTAAACACATTGTTTGTCACCATTGTAGTGCCTTTGGTTATCTTAGACCTCAATGCTCTAAGTTTCATGCTTTTAAAAGAATTAAAAGAAAAGAAAAACTTAAGCTTTTTGGAAGTTGTGCTAAAAACAGTAAACCGGTTTTGAGTGAAAATAGCATGTTGTTAAAGAAAATGTTTAATGTTCTTAACTCCTTGACTATGTGCATCTCCGGTTCTCATTCTTCCAACCCTCGTCTCACTTCTCTTAAGACACTCATTCCAAACAATCGTTCTGTTTGGATGAGGAAGGGTTCCTATGGTTGAGCTTTTGCTCTTTTGGTCCTTGATCTAATTCTTTCGATCTTTGTAAGACCTTTCATGCATTAAATGTCATATCTTCATGCATTTTGTGCATCTTGCATTCATTTATATGCATTATTTTGTTTTTGATCTTACTTTTATATTTCAGTTTTGTGTGAGTAAAAAAAAAAAAAAAATCCAAAACCACATAAAAAGTGAAAAATTCAAAAAGTTTGATCGTATATGTTTGAGCACATATCACATGTGAGTTTGGCCTTGTACCTTTGTACAAATGGCTTTGTGCATTTACGAACTTAGCTTATTAATTTTGCACTTATATCTTGTGGGAAAAATCTTGACATCTTTGTGTGATTGTTGTAAATCGATTTTCAAACTTGTCATGAATGATTAGTCAATAGTCATGTTGGTTTTGATACATGCGTAGACTTGTGCTTATATCTCTTCCCACTCTTTTATTTTTATTGCTTAAAGAGCTCAATAAATGTAAATCTCAAAATGAAAAGAGATAATGAGCTGCAAAAACCGTCGCACATACTAGTATTCGACTAGGAAAAAGGGAAAGCTACTTATATGAAAATGTATGATGCCTAAAAAGCCAAAGGCTTGTTCATCAAATTCAAATGTCAAAAATTTCAGGCATCAATCTCAAAAATGAGATGTATTGCTCAAAATGAGTTGTATTGATTCAAAATGATCAAATGATATGAATTATAAGAAGCCAAATGAAAAGCTTCAATCTTATGTAATCATTTTCTTGTGGGAGGTCATATATGTTCACTTCTATAATTGAGATAGACCACTTGACTTAGTACTAGTTGTATATGACTTAATTGAATTGATCATTGAAGCTTCACTCTAGATTAAGGACTATTCCACATTTGATACACACACACAACACACATGCCTAATGTTCAATGAATGTCTTATTCATTTGTTAGATTGTACTTGTCTAAATGTGATGTGTGTGTGCTCAATCTTATATGGATTAATCTAAAAAGATTTTTGATCATTTTATATGTTTTTGGTAGTGATTTTTATCACTCTTTGTGTTCATGTTTAGTGTTTACTTTGTTTTTCATTGTTTAAACATGTTCTATTTTGAAAAACAGGTGTCAAAGTTTTTCGCAGCTCAGCTGGCGACTCGCCAGTCGCGAAACCCCAGTCGCAAGTTCATCCAGAAGCTTTTGGCGACTCACTCGCGGCTTGCTCGCGACTCACTAGCGACTCGCGAAAATTTTCGCGACTGAACCTCGCAACTCGCGGCTTGCTCGCGACTCACTCGCGACTCGCGAAAATTTTCGTGACTGAACCTCGCGACTCGCCCAGTCGCGAAACGCCCAGAAATAGCTTTTTAAAGGGCTTTTTGTGGGAAACTTGTTTTAAACATTTTCCATCCTCTCTAAAACTCCTCTTTCAATATTTTTACATCAAAACCCAACCAATTTGAATGATTTTTCATTCCATTAACATTTCTAAGGTATTTATAAACTCTTTTCATTAATTTTGATCCTTAGATTATGTTTTGGAGAGTTTTGTGCTCTTGGTTGGGATTTTTATCATAGGGGTTGGGAAAACTTAATTTTTGTCAAATTTCTTCATGGGATTGGTTTCTTTTGTTGATTTGCATTGGATGTTGGCCCCTTGTGACAGAAAGAACATGTATTAAGGGTGAATTTCATGATGTTCATGCATTATTTCACATTATTGTTCATAGTGTGCATGCTAGGTGTTTGATAAAATGCCTCTTAGACATTTTCTAGCTTGTTTGGACTCCGATGAGTACCAAACTTTGGGGTTTCTCATGTTTCCTCATTAGGAACATGTTTGGTTCATTGGTTGTGTATTTAACACACCTTGCCCCACATGTGCATTTTTCATGCATTGGTCATGCATTGCACTTAGCCACCTCTTGCACACACATTTGCTACCATTGTCATGCATTGGTCTAGACCTTGCTTCTTCATCCTAGCATGTCATGTCTACCTTATGCTCTGTAGCATTTTACTTTGTCTTTGATTTGAGTTTCATTTTTTTCATTCATTTCACACCCCTCATGCATCATTATCATTGTTTGTTCCTTCATCTCTTGCCCTCGTTTCTCCTTGACCCTTTGTCTATTCCTGACAAAAAGGGGGAGAGTATACTCTAGAGAGTATACCGAAGTGTTTTGTCATTTCTATATGACTCTTGTGCACATTCTTAGGGGGAGAAATTCTATTTCTCATGCACATTTGTAGGGGGGAGATATTCCATAGGAGAGATGCATATACCAAGGGGGAGAAGACATTGTGTTAACAATAAAACTTTTTTGTGTTTGTTTTCTTGTATTGCATTGTGTTTGTGTTTTGAACATGCATATATCCCTATGCTATTGTGCTCCATTGAATGCATATTTGGATGATCATTTGCTTTGCTATGTGATCATTCTAGTCATTTCTATATGACTATTTTGGTGTTTGATCAAGTTGCTCACATGTTTCACATCATGTTTACTTGATCGCAATTTACTTGTTACATTATACTTATCCTTTTATTACTTGCTTTACCTTGAGGGTCTAATGCGTTTTGTGCAAGTGTTTCAGGTTACAAGAATATATGTTCCAAGTGCATCACAGCTTCTCATCACTTTGAAGGGGAGAAACTTTAAACACTTTTTGTTTATATTGTTTAAGTTATATTCAGTATTTTGTGCTTTGTACCCATGTTGCTTTTGTAAGTTTTTAAGGTTTGTTTTCATTATTTGTAGGTTTTATGGTTTGTACCATGCTTTATGCAGCCTTTTATGCTTTGTTCAAATCAGTACTTTTATCTAAATGTCTTGCATTTTCTTTTAAGTACTGTCACTCTTGTGCCCTTGTAGGATTGTTTCTAGATGCATATACTTAGTGTATTATGCATTGGTTGAGTGTTGGGCATACAAGTAACTTGCATTGTTCTTGTTTGCTTGTATGTTCAAGTGTTCATTCCAAGTGTGAATGAGCATTGTGATCACTACCTTGTAGTGATTACTTGTTTGATCAAGCCATGGTTTGTTTCTTAACTCCATCTTTGCTTGATCACATCATGCCTGCTTCATATGCATTTCATGTGTTTCTGCATACAATGATCATGGTGTATTGTTGTGTTTCAGAAGATTCATGTTCATATGATTCAAGAGCTTCACAGTTTCTAGATTTAGGTGTGAGTGAGTTTTTCCATTGTTCTCAAACTCACGTTTAAGTCTAGAGTCTGTTTTAGGGTGTTTTGTCACGGAATAGCCAAATGGGGAGATTGTAAGGTTGAATTTAATCAACCATGTGTTGGCTTTATTCCGTGACAAATTTGCTTGTAATACAGCACTTAGAAACCTTGTATTTAGGTGAGAATCATGTAAGGGTAGTGTGTGAGAGAGTGTGAAGAAATGCTCAAGACAGTGCAGTGAAGCAGAGACTCGCGGCTAGGACTCGCGGGTGACTCGCGGCTAGGACTCGCGGGTGACTCGCGGCTTGCAAGCCACCAAAAGTTGCTCACGCGCAGAGCATGCAGGGGAGCTGAACAGTCATGCCACCTGGAGCACTACAGGACAAAAACTGACTCGCGGCTTGAACTCGCGACTCAGTCAAGTCGCGAGGTCAAGTCGCCAGCCAGTCCTGTTTTGGAAAAACTGACTCTTCGCATTCCATTCTCGCACCAGTATAAATACCCCTCATTCCCACAAAATATGTGTGGTCATTCAGAAAGAAAAACCCTAAGAGAGGTTTCTTTAAAACACCCACCCAATTAGAGAGAGCTACTCATTCTTAGAGAGAAACCTTTGTAGTCTCTTCTCATTCCCTCTCTCATTGTCATATCTATTGAGAGGAGATTTCTATCCAAACACTGCCCACACCCATTTAGAGTGTTGAGTGTTTTTGGAGCTTTGGGAAGCATTGGAAGATGCCAAGGATGGCGGATGCTATGGTCAAGTAGCGGAATCCAGTAAGCTAGAAAAAAAAAAGGTTCGGCGCAACCTCGTTGGAGCATGAAGCTTGGAGGGCTTAGGTACATCGGGTAGATTAGGCTTGGAGGGTCTATTGCTGTTCATGTATCCCAACTACATTTTCTAGTGGATTATTGACCGCTTGGAGGGCGGCAGAGAGGTTTTACGCCGAGGGCTTCGGTTTCCTCTTCGATAACACATCGTGTGTTGTCCTTGTGTTTGCATCTCTCTTTCCTTTATCTTTGCCTTTTATTTTCTGTTGTGGATGTGATTTTAATTGGCTTAGATTGTTTACCAATTCTGTATTAAGCTTTTGTTCATGTTCCGCACATTAATTGTTTGATATAAAGCTTGAATTGGTAATTTGTAATTTGGGGGTCTAAACGTTCAAGGGTGTTTATACACATATTTGAACTTTCAATAATAAAAGTGTTTGGATCACACACTCACACCAACAAGTTAGTGTTTACATGGAAACCATTTGGGGTTTTGTATTTTCTTTTTCTTTTTTTCAAATTGTTTTATACATTTTCAACTTACTACTATATCATATTCCATCCTGATCAATGGTAAGCCTAAAGGCATGATAGTTCCTACCCGAGGCATTAGACAGGGTGACCCACTATCTCCTTTTTTGTTCCTATTATGTATTGAAGGATTGAATGGTCTGATTTCCCAAGCAGCCAATCGTGGAGACATCAAGGGTTATGCTTTATGCAGAAATAGCCCGAGACTAAGACATCTTCTTTTTGCAGATGATAGTCTTCTCTTTTGCAGGGCTACAGAACAGGAATGCAATAATATTTTGGAGATACTAGATGTGTATGGGAGTTGTTCTAGACAACAAATCAACTGGAATAAGATTACCATCTTCTTTAGTAAGCTTACTTCTGAAGAAACAAGAGAGCACATCAAACAAGCCTTGGGGGTGTCGGAGATCAAGCAGTATGAGAAATATCTAGGACTACCATCTTTTGTGGGGAGAAAAAAGAAAGCCAGTTTCAACTTTATTAAGGAGAAGGTTTGGAGAAAATTGCAAGGGTGGGAGGAAAAATTGCTTTCACAGGCCGGGAGAGAGATATTGATCAAAGCAGTAGTGCAAGCACTACCCACTTACACCATGAGTTGCTTCAAACTTCCCCTCGGCCTTTGCAATGAATTGGAGAGCCTAATCAGAAAATTTTGGTGGGGTCAGTGAGGAGACAGGCATAAGATTCATTGGGTAAAATGGGAAACTCTTATTCAACCCAAGTCTGCAGGGGGCATGGGGTTTAAAGATTTGGCTCTTTTTAACGATGTTTTGTTAGCCAAATAAGCTTGGCGACTTCTTCACAATAAGGAATCGCTTGTGCACAAAGTTTTCAAAAGTAAATTTTTCCCTACTTGTTCATTTATGGAAGCCCCAAATAATTCAAGTGGCTCATATGCTTGGCATAGTCTTCTCAAGGGTAGGGAAGTGTTGTGGAGAGGGGCTCGATGGAGAGGGGGTACTGGAGAAACCATTAAGGTTTGGGATTATCCGTGGCTGCCTAGCTTAGAGCACCCATGAATATTACCCCCAGTCATAGATGGTTTGCAAGATGCAATGGTGGATTGTCTCATCAGCCCCACATCTAGAAGCAGGGATAGGGATGTATTGTTTAGCTATTTTGCTCCTGTGGAAGCTGACTTGATCCTTAAAATTCCACTCAGCCCAACCAAGGTTGAAGATAAGCTCATTTAGCCTCATGTACCTAATGGTGTCTATTCTGTGAAGTCCGGTTACAGGTTCCTTGTCAAAGACAAACCAAGCCCATCGTCGTATCATTTCTCCCAAGGTGAAGGCCTAAGTATTTGGAGTCGTATATGGAGGCTTTTAGTGCCAAACAAAGTCAAAAGCTTTCTTTGGAAGCAAGGAAGCTCTGCCAGTTAAGAAAAATCTGGTCCGCAGAAGAGTCCTTGATAAAGACGTTTGCTGCCACTGTAAACTGAAGGCTGAAGACGGTTACCATGCTTTGTGGGACTATTCTGAGCTTTCAGCAATCTGGGAAACTGACGTTATGTGGCTGTTTTGCAAGTCTAAGAAGTTTTCAAATTTTTTTAAGCTTGCAAGATTCGTGTTGGAGAAAGACAGACAACTAGAGCTGTTTGCGTCGATCACGTGGACAATCTGGTTTCGCCAGAACCAACTTCGAACCAACAACAAGCCATTCCCGTTATCCTAGATCATACCGTCAGCTAAGCAAATGCTTCAGGAGTTTACCGAGGTGCATCCAGCAGCTCCGGTGCAGAATTCTTCTCCTCAACAGTCTCGGCCAAAGTGGGAACCCCCTCCTCCGTCACTCCTTAAGATTAATTTTGATGGTGCAGTCTTCAGAGAAACAGAGGAAGCTAGGTTAGGAGTGGTTGTCCGGGATTCTCATGGTCAGGTGCCTGCATCCTTGGCGAAGAAGATCGAGCTTCCATCATCCTCATACGAAGTTGAAGCTCTAGCAGCTGTTCGAGCTATCACCCTTGCTATGGACCTCAACCTACCCTCTTTCATTGTCGAGGGAGACTCGGAGGTGGTTATTTCAGCCTTAAGAAGTGAAGAGGAATCTCTCTCATCTTTTGGTCATCTGATTTCTTCTATTAAGCACTATTTAGTTTCTTGTAATTGCATTTCTTTCTTTCACATTCGTAGGTCAGGAAACTCAGTTGCTCATTTTTTAGCAAAACACGCAAAAACTATTGATGGTGTTTCTATGTGGATGGAGGATGTTCCACCACAAGTTGTTGATGTACTTTTAGCCGATTTTGGCTGATTTTAGTTTTATATAATTTGGAGCCGGATTCTAAAAAAAAAAAAAAAAAAAAAAAAAAGCTTGTAGAAGTAAATTTAGTTAACTTTTTGGTTTATGTGGCTAAATACTTTCAAAGACACTTCTTTAATCTAAATCTAAGAAATGTATAAAACAATTTGAATTTTTTTTTTTTTTTAAAGTTTTATCAAGTAGTATCTGGTTTATTAGAGGTAAGCCAAACCCCTTTATTTTATCCTATAGCTACTCAATTTATGCAATAATTAGAAATGTCTAAGTTTTATCAAGTAGTATCTATTTATCATCTTCTCAATATATATATATATATATATATATATATATGTTTCTCAAAAAAAAAAAAAAGTTTTATCTAGTATCTGAAGATACCAAGAGCCCCATAACTCAATTGGTTGACACTTTCTAGTGTGTTCATGACATTCCCTGATCCCCCATTGTAATTAAAAAAAAAAAAATGTATTTGCAGTATTGGGCACCCGCTCAACATTATCTTCTGATATTATTTCTCTTTGCTTGATTCTCAAAGATTAATAAAATTTCTTCTTCGAGCCTCTCAAAAGAAATTGATTTCTTACCCATTAGTAACTCTATAAGGAGAACACCAAAGGTATGCACATCACTCTTTTCAGTTAACTAGCTTGAAAGGAAGTATTTTAGATCCAAGTACCCAAATGTCCCTTGCACCAATGTTGTAATCTGCGTGTGATACAAAGGAACTGATCTTGAAGCTCCCAAATCTAATATCGTAGCTGTGTAATATTGTCTAAGAGTATGTTACTACTCTTAATATCTCTATGAATGACTGGCGTGGAAGTAGCAGAATGCAAAAAAGAAATTGCCCATGCAGTTTTCTGCTACTATTTGCAAACATGATTGCCATGAAAGCGAGGAAGCATGGCTTGTGCTGTGTGTATGGTCATACAAGGTATCATTGGTTAAAAATCTATACACTAATAGAGGAACATGAATCTCTAAACAACATCCCAAGAATTTTACCACATTTCCATGGTTCACTTGGGAGAGAACAACTACTACGTTAATGAATTGTAATTAACTCAACTCTTATATACTATTTTGGACCTTAACTTTCTTCTAATAGTTGTACATGAATTTAGCATTTGGAGAATTATTTCTATCATAGATAAGTAAGTTTTAATAGCCTAATATTGTACTGTAATCCCCTCCCCCTAAATAAAAATAGTAATGTTAGAAATACAAATTTTTTTACAAAATGCTAATGTGGTGAATGATTATTGATAAATAAAAAAATGATATTAATGGTGGGCTTAGATGTAAACCAATAAGAAATTAGACGCATCAGCAGTTTGTAAAAATATTGTAAAATAATTTGTAGCCGTAAAAAACTTCCGAACACAAAGAAGGTGGATATCTATACCTATTAAATGATTAAATCTATCATTTTTTAAGAACTTAATTAAAATTTTCAATCATTGGTGTTTGAAATATAGAAAATAAGAAAACATGTAAAGATCAAGAGTGAAAAAGGAAATTGGACATAATACACTAAAAACCTAAGACTATTTAGTACACTACAACCGTTTCATCTTCAGTTTTTTTAGAAGCAGATTTATTTCCATTTAAATTATCCAATTCTTTTTTTTAACCTAGATTTATGACACCTAACATTTATTTGATTTTTGTGTGCTTTATGTAGAGATTCTATGATCATTGGATTTTTTTTTTCCTTCCATTGACATGGGCGGCTCTAGGTTGTAGGTACAGTCTGCGGGTTCAAATGAACTCCCAGAGCTGGGCCCAAAAAAAAAAAAAGAAAAAAAACTATATATATATATGAATTTTTTTTTTTTTTTTTACTTCTCCTAAAATAAAATTTTGAACCCTTTAGACCTAAATTTTTTTTGAACCCAACTAAAATAAACTTGAATATGATCATGTTGATAATATTTTGGTTTTTTTAAATACAAACAAAGCTCCAATAATAATCCAATTTTATCTAAAATATGGGGGGGAAATAGTAAGTCTAACAACAAAAGTATAAATTTGTTCATCTTAAATCTTTAAAAAAAAAAAAAAAAAAAAAAAAAAAAAAAACTCCTTTAGAACTTTACAAATTTGAAATAAACTAATACAAAAATCTTATTGTATTTATATCTTGCTTGAAGTTCACTTAACAACAATTATTAATATGTTTAATGTATTTAAAAACAATTGATAATTTCCCATATTTAATCTTTTTTTTTTTTTGAGGGGACCCATATTTAATCTTAGAAACAATAATTAGTATTTTTTTTTTTTTGAGAAACAATTAGTATGTTCATTGTATTAAGAAACAATATGCAATGAACTTATAGTTTATCTTATATGAGAAACACTATGTTTACACTTCAAAACACTTTCATGACAAATCCTAAATGTGGTAAATTATTACTGATGTGCAAAAAAGTAATTTTAGTAGTGAGTTTAAATTGGAATTAATAACAAATTATCACCTAAGATTTATTAGGAAAATATTGTGAAAATGTTATGGACTTAATTAACACTCTCTAAAAATATAAAAAATTAAATATTTGTGAATTCACTAAAATAAATCTTATTCTTTTAAATTTCCTAACTCCTTTCAATCACATATAATATATGTGTGTGTGTGTGTGTGTAATAAAATAAATATTTTGTTCTAGCATAATGAAATTTTAATATAAGTAGCACACAATCAAAAATGTAAAAAAAATTGAAGGTTATATGCATCTTTTTAGTAGGCATGAAACATGCTTATCTATATTAACCACTATATTATGCAATTTTCAATCTGTGAAAACACACACACACACACACACACATATAGTGTGATTTCTATTTTGTTTATAAAATAACTAAATATTACAATTTTTTACAAGGAAATTTATTCAAAAAAGTTTTTATACATCGATAGTTGGGGGATCTGAATCACGAATATCTCTATTGGAAATTGAGGTGCCAAGTAATTAAGCTACAAGATTCTTGGTAAACTTATTGAAATGTTGGAGAAAACTAATAATAAAAATTTCGAGCGACATTTTTGTAATTATTTTAAAACTATGGGATTCATATGATATTAGCACATACCAAACACTAAATTGTGTTTTTTCTTTTTCTTTTTTTTATTGATATGTTTTTTCAGTTTTGAAAAGATAGTTGTAGGAGGCAAAATTTTAAGCCAATTATAAAATGCCACATTAAAATTTAGTGACAAATTCTAAATTAATATGTCATTAAATTAGACAAATCAAGTGTTGACATGTGTCATTTAAGAATATTATTATCTTAATTAAATAGAAATAAATATCTTGATGGTAATTATTCTAATTAAATAGAGATAAATATCTCAATTAAATTGGAATGATAATAGTTAATCATTATCTCTATTAAAATAAATAAAAAAATGGAAATAATTATCTACAAGGAGGTCAATCCCAAGTGGGACTTATCCTTTGAAACCACTATAAATAGAAGGCAACATTCAAAGAAGTTCTTTGAAGTTCTAAGCTCAAAGCTAGAGATATATTGTCAAGACCGTTCAATCCATCTTTCAAGAAGAATGTTCAGAAGCAAAGACTGAGAGGAAAAGAAGTTACTCAGAGAACAACATGAAGCCCGAAGTAGAAGTGTGAGACTAAAAATCTAGTGAACCACGATCGTCGCCGACATTGAGTTCACTATTGCCACCCCTACGAGAAAGCTTTTTCTAAGTCCAGCTTGGCCTTGCACAACCTCAGGCATCATTGATTGTTCATCCATGATTGCTCCCAATGTGGCACCGCCTTTGATAAGGCGAGTGAACTTCAAGTAAAAGTGAGATAAAGATTCTTCTTCTAGCTGTTCATGTTCTTGTTTCTTGTATCTTGTATGTACGATAAGCTATCTCCCCTATTTTTGTTATTATATGTTGTTTGGAATTTCCTTTCAAATTCTTTCTTTTCCCTTGTCATGATTTGTAATCTTGGAATATGTACAATGAAGTGGCTTATGAGTTTCGTTGTGTTGAGTTTGCCCAATAGGTTATTTTGTAATGGTTTAGATGCTTTTTGGTTTGGAGGGAGCTCTAGATAAATGTCTAGGCATGAGATGTTTTTGGTGCGATTAATGAGTTATGACACTTCCATGGGTGGATAGGTTCAGAGGAAGGGATAAGGTGGGAGCAGATGGTTTTTTTTTTTTTTTTGGTTTAGGGCATATAAGGAATGGTAAGCCTATTAAGAGTTGGGTAGATGGGACAGAGGTATTTGGTAAAGTGGAGTAAATTATGGTATGGATGTGTGGTAAGGTTAGGGGAGTCTAGCTCCAGCGATAAGAGATGGGTGAAGTGCTATAGAGGCATGGAGAGAAGAGATGGGTGAGGGCTCTGTAGTACTATTTGATGCTCATGTCCTCTATTTGGTGGTAGCCCTTTTGGGAGGGAATGTGTAGACTAGCATAGTGAGGAGAAAGAATATCATAAGTTAAGATGCGTTTAAAAGAATGTAGCAAACTAGCATCTCGAGTTTTATAGACTCGATTTCAATCTAAAACTTGAGGATTAAAGACTTGATTACCACTTGGTGAGTTGGCAATATGATGCCACATAGATCTCGAGTCTTATAGACTCGAGTTCTAAAAAGCAAAACCGAGTCTTTGGGCCTTGATTTTTGTCAGGAAGAACAGATGAAGAAGAACAGAGGAAGAGGGAAAACGAGAGCTCCGAAGAACAAAGGATGATCTGAAACGATCTGGAGCTCCGAAGAACAGAGGACAATCTGAAACAATCTGGAGCTCTGAAGATCTTGTTGGAGAAGATCTGGTGGACAATCTATAGCTCCAAAGAAGAACGAAGAGTCGCCCACCACTGTGAGCAAAACTGAGTCACAGTGCTCCGTCTTCCTGGTGTGGCTCTCTTAGGCCAACATCCCAATGGCATTTTCAGAAACCTCACTCGTCTCCGCACTCTCAGTCTTCGTCTCAACGCTCTCATTGGTTCACTTCCTTCTGTTCTCGCTGCTTGTGTCAACTTGTGCAACCTGTACTTGCAAGGTAATCTCTTTTCTAGTGATAATCCTGAGTTTTTGTGAAATGGTGGAACTCGAATCTTAAAAACTCAAGTTCCACATGGATTTTTTTCCACATCATATCAAATCACTTACAAATCGAGACTTAAAAACTCGAGTTTTATCTTGGAACTCAAGTTTTAGACACTCGAGATGCTAGTTTCCAACATTGTTTTGAAACGTGACAACTAACTAAATTTTTTGATATTTAATGTTATTTGGAAGAAAAATTCGCCCTTTTGGTGTATCAAATACAGGAGCAAATTGTTGCAATAGCTCTTGCAAGGCTACATTAAGGTTAAGCTGAATGTTGAAATATTTTTGACACCATAATCTATAGTCCTAGACCCTTGTTAGGTGAATTTTTTAAAAAAAATCTTCACTCTCTTGAAAACTTGGCCCCATCAATTTCAAACCTTGCAACAAAACTTGCTGACCTTCATATGTTAAAGTCAGGGCCGATCGTTCCACTAGGCCAGATAGGCCATTGCCTAAGGCCTCCAAGTGGAAGGGGCCCCCAAAATTTTAAAAAAGAAGGGGTAGTAGAAAAAAAATTTTAGTTTAAGATGAAACTCCTAAAGATTTGATACATCCTTGTGATCAAATAACAAAAAATCTGGAACATCCTTATAAACATTGGTACCCCAAAAATTTTTTTGGTCTAAACAAAATCAATTATCCCAAAAATATCATCTTGGACCTTTAAAGAAAGAAGAATTGAGAAGAAAGAAGACAAAGAGAAAGTTGAGAGTTTGAAGAACTAAGAAGAAAGAAGCATTGTAAACTTACTAAATTGTAAAGAAGTAAAAAATAAATATATGAGAGAATAAATGCAATGTGAAAGTTGAGGAGCAGAGGTGGTCACATGGATGGAAGCTTGGGAATGGGAAAAATGATTTGAAAGGAAGGTTCTAGGAAGGTAGTTTTATTTGCTGAATAACCAAATTTGTTCTTTTAAAAAAAATAAATCTGACCACTTATTTTTAATATTTTAAAACACTATTTTTAATATATATATATATATATATAATTAAAACATTATATTCATTAATCTATACAATTTATCTATTATAGTAAAAAGTAATAACAATATTTTTTATTAGTTACTTGTGGTTGCACGATTTTCCTGGCCCAACTTCTGTTGATTAGGCCTTGGCCCAAAGCGCAACCCACAATAAATATTTGTAGAGGATGGGTCAAAGAACTTAGTCTCAGTGAACCTATCCGGTCTAATGCATGGACAGTATTGTTTGCAAAAAGAAATGAAAACACAAGAATGGATCCTTTTCCTCTGATTTTATTTCCTTAGTTTCTTACACAGTTTTTTCCGTCCCCTTCTTTGAGGGACTCCACTACATTATATAGTTCCCTTCCTCTCATCTCAACCTTACACCTGTTGATCATCTAAGTAGCTACTTGAGCACCTGTCCCATCAGACGCCCTCATCAGTCCCTTTGTGAGTTGCAGAGGCCAAGGCGGTACTGTTCAGGTGTCTTTTCCTCATTAATGCGGCCAAGGGGGTGGTTGGGGCGCAATTAATGTGGTGGTAGCTTTCCATGAGATATTTTAGATTTTATTCATTTTATATGTTGGGAGGATGAACTGAAATAGCTGGAGAGAGTTCCTCGTCTGGGATTCGTGATGTCCGAGGAGGAGTTACTCCTCGAACAGGATTCCTTGGCGTTATTGGGATTGCGTAGTGCTTCATATGTGGTTTCCCTTCGGACAGGACGCTTCTCGGACGGGCCTGAATTTGGAATAGCCCATTATTTTCGGGCCGGGCCCCACAATAGCCCCTCAAAACTCCGGTTTTTATCTTTTTCCGAGGAGAAAAGCGGGGTTTTGATGTTTATGAGAGGATGGAAATAAGGAGATCGTGTGGCGCGCGTGCGGACGGTTACTTTTGACGCGCTACAATTTACGAGGCGTGGCCATTAACTTCTGGAGGCGTTATGTTCCTTTCATCCAACGGCGTGGCGTGGATCGAACGGCCATCGTTTTTTCTCGTATTTTTAGGCAGGAGCGATCTTTTCTCTCTCCTCCTGGCTATATAAGACGTCAGAGGGGTTCAGTTCCTTCTTCTTATCTGTATTTCATAAACTTCAAAGGACTCTAGAGAACTCCATCGAATCCCAGAGATATACGAACACTTGCGTCCGTTGCGCCACCGTAGCCGTTCTTTGTGAAGCGTTTCGTCCAAGAGAGATTTCCAGGCGTATCGTTGAGCGTTTTGTGCAGGTACCAGTACATTTCGTTCTTTTCGCCGTTTCAATTCCCTCCTTGGACTTTACTTTTCTTCTTGGTCCCTACTTTCATTTCCCCATTTTAGTTCAGATGGGTAGATTCGAAAAATTAGTAAAAACTTCAGCCGCTATGGAGGCCTTTAGGGCTAAATACCACATTCCCCCTGGGGTTGGACTGCGGTACTGTCCTCTGGAAGGAGTATTGACAGATAGAGTTGAGGGAGAAGTCGTTATCCCCATGATTGCTTTCATAGAGGGAGGGATGACACTTCCCATGCGTAGGATCACAAGGGAATACCTGTTCAACCATAGGTTGACGCCGTATCAGTGTGCCCCGAATATGTTCAAGATACTAGGCTGTGTAGATGTCTTAGACGAGCGGATGAATCTAGGCCTTACTTGGCACGATGTGGCTTATCTGTACGAATGTCACCGCCTCGGGGATGATGGGTATTATCTTAAATCCCGGAACGAGGACGTTAGGTTGATCTCTTGTCTTCCAGTATCCAATAAGACCGTGAAGAATGACTTCCTCATTGCTTCTGGGGAGTGGTTCGACGGTATTCATTGTCCAACTCGGGCAGGAAACCCAGGTGCGGCGCTTTTAGGATTGGTCCTTTTTGGGAAAGGATTTAGTGTTGAGGGGTTATTTTTCTTGTTTTCTTTGTAATTGGAAAATTTCATGGTCTAACCTCACTTTTCTTGGTTTGTTTGCAGACAAAATTCACGTTGCTCCTCGGATAAACTTTGTGAACGTGCCAGCGTTGAACTATCTCCTTAGGTCGGAGATTTACGTCGCCGAGGACGGACAGTTGCGTGCGGCCCATCTGGTTCTGGGCTATCAACCTCTGAGATGCGCTTTTCAGGCAGTCGGTCACGCTATAAGGGCTGGCAGTCCGAGGCTGGCTAGAATTGACGTGTCCAAGGACGGGTTCCTAGCTGACCACGATCTGCCTCCAGTTGTGTTGCCTGGTGTCAGAAATCCCTACTTAGCAGAGCAGCTACCTCCGGTAAACGAGCCTGGCGCTGCTGTTTTGGTTGAAGAAGAGGCTGAATCATCTTATCTTTCCCTTGAGGAAGAGATAGATAAGTTTTACTTCGAGGAGGAAATTTAGCAAAACCCCTTGGTGGAGCTTTCTAATCCCGACGCAGAGCAGGACCAACATTCCGCAGTTGGTATTCCCTCAATCGTTATCTGCTCGGACGATACTTCGGTCGAAGAGGTAGAGCCCATGACAGGAAAGGAAAAGTCTCTAAAGGAGCTGATGTCCTCCCGAGGGAAAGGTCAGTCATCGAAGGGTCAGTCATCGAAGGGACCAACTCCAACACAGGTCAAGACCCTTCCCCCTGTGGTCCCTCAGGGCGTCTCGGACCCTGGCCTTAAGGTTAATCCGGACCTGAAGAAGAAGAGGCCGGTTGACACTCTTGAGGAAGGTGAGGTGATTGCCCAGCCGACCAAGCAGCAAAAGACCACGCGAGCGCCAAGGAGCAGAAGGGGTAACTCCTCGGAGAGCCGGGATGAGGGGAACCTTGCTGAAGTGCGCGCTTCCCCTCGTGCATGGAACCCCAAGTTGGAACTGGATGGGGTTGCCATCCTTTCCAATGCTTCGGTCCGAGAGTATAACCGAGGCCGGGCAGGGTACGTGGCGGATGCCTTAGAGCAACCCCTACTCCTTCCTCGGGACATGGAGGCCTATAGGCGGTTCTCTCAGCCCGAGCTCTTCCTGTCCCTAAAAAGGGATCTCGCGTTGGTAAGTAATCCTTTTACTGTTTTATTAATTTATTTACCCCTGTTAGATTTCTTTTTCAAAACAATCTTGTTTCGTTCGTAGATTACTCAGCAGGTGTTCGTGGCTGATGAGTTTTGCCGTGATAGCCGTAGTCGGGTTGAGGCTGAGACCCAGGCTCGGGCGGAGATGGAGAAAGCCTTGGGGTCCCTCAAGCATGAGCACCTTAAACTCACGGACGAGTTCAAGGTGTCGGAGAACCGGCGCAAAAGTGCAGAGGCTGGTTTAAAGAGTGCCGAGACCCAGGCGGAGGACCAGCGCAAAGAGCTGTACTTAACACAGATTAACCTCGCCACTGAGAGGCAGGCAGTGTA
This sequence comes from Quercus robur, assembly GCF_932294415.1. Taxonomy (NCBI): domain Eukaryota; kingdom Viridiplantae; phylum Streptophyta; class Magnoliopsida; order Fagales; family Fagaceae; genus Quercus; species Quercus robur. Next base: position 19,625,690 of record NC_065537.1, read on the forward strand.
GGAACTCAAGGCCGCCCTGCAAAAAGTTGAGGATGAGCTGAAGCAGGCCAAAGAGGAGGCCCAGCTGATCCGAGAGGCTACTGAGGCCGAGAAGAATGCTGCTCGCCAGCTCGGGGCTGAAGAGACGGAAGCCAGGCTATCCGAGAAGATCCCCGAGGTGTGCAGGGATTACTGCAGTATTTCATGGGCTCATGCTCTCGATGCTGCAGGAGTTCCTGCGGATTCGGCACTAAGACTGCCCGAGAGCATCTTCTATCCTCAGGAGATCCGAGCTAATCCTGATGAAGCCCAAGTCGCTTCGGAGCAAGACCTGGCGGTGCTTGATGCCGTCCTCGTGCCTGATATGGCGAAGGATCCTGCCACAGACTCTACCATTGAGGTTCCTCCTCCTCAGCCCGAGCAGAAAGAAGATCCTCCCGCTAAGGCTTAGCCTTTTAGGCTTTTGATCTTTGTACTCTTTTTTCTTTTTTAATGAGAGTCGTCTTATTTTTTCATTCTTTTGTAAGGACCTCTCTTTCTAATGTACTCGGAATATTAATATAAAATGTTCGTTTTGCTTACTATGGATGTACGTCAGTAGCACTTTAAACATTTGCAACAATGTAGATATAGGTAAATGGTCAAAATAAAAATGGGTTTTTAGGCTGCGCATCTGAGGGTTGCGAGGGTGCTAGACCGTGCGCATGCATTAAAATGATTTCCTTTAAGTAATAATCCCCCAATCCATCATAAGTAATAATTTCCCCTAAGTCTGTGGTCCGAGGGACCATGCAGGACTTAGGTTCTGTTTAAAACTTATGAATAGTTGCCTTAAGTATTAATTTCCCCTAAGTCTGTGGTCCGATGAGCCATGCAGGACTTAGGTTCTGTTTAAAACTTATGGTTTTTCTTGTGGGCTTGGTTTCCCCATAGGCTTAAGTCCGAGGACTATGCAAGGCCTTGGTTTTGTCCAAAACTTATGGTTTTTCTTTCGCGCATTTGGTTTCCCCATAGGCTTGAGTCCGAGGACCATGCAAGGCCTTGGTTCTGTCCAAAACTTATGGTTTTTCTTTCGCGCATTTGGTTTCCCCATAGGCTTGAGTCCGAGGACCATGCAAGGCCTTGGTTCTGTCCAAAACTTATGGTTTTTCTTTCGCGCATTTGGTTTCCCCATAGGCTTGAGTCCGAGGACCATGCAAGGCCTTGGTTCTGTCCAAAATTTATGATTTTTCTTTCGCGCATTTGGCTTCCCCATAGGCTTGAGTCCGAGGACCATGCAAGGCCTTGGTTCTGTCCAAAACTTATGGTTTTTCTTTCGTGCATTTGGTTTCCCCCTAGGCTTGAGTCCGAGGACCATGCAAGGCCTTGGTTCTGTCCAAAATTTATGATTTTTCTTTCGCGCATTTGGTTTCCCCATAGGCTTGAGTCCGAGGACCATGCAAGGCCTTGGTTCTGTCCAAAACTTATGGTTAGTTGCCTCAAGTATTAATTTCCCCTAAGCCTGTGGTCCGAGGAGCCACGCAGGACTTAGATTCTGTTTAAAACTTATAACGATTGTCATGAGTAATAATTTCCCCTAAGTCTGTGGTCCGAGGAGTCATGCAGGACTTAGGTTCTGTTTAAAACTATGAATAGTTGTCAGTGGAACAGCAAGCAGCGGACAGTCATGAAAGAAAACGTATGCTAAGCCATTCTCATTAATAACAATATCTTCTGAGATTATTTACATTCCATGGTCGAGGTACAGCTTTTTCATCCAAATCTTCTGGGTAGTAGGCGCCTATTCCGGCCACGGATGTGACACGGTATGGTCCCTCCCAATTGGGCCCTAACTTGCCCCAAGAGGGGTTCTTTGCGCTGCCAAGAATCTTTCTCATCACGAGATCACCTGGACCCAGAGGCCGCAATTTGACATTAGCATCATACCCCTGTCTCAGCTTCTGGTGATAATAGGCCATATGAATCATCGCTTTTTCCCTCCTTTCTTCAACCATGTCCAGACTCCGTTCCAATAACTCGTCGTTATCGTTTGGGGTAAACAATTTAGACCTTAGCGTGGGAAAGTTGTTCTCGATCGGGAGCACGGCCTCAGCCCCATAAGTCATCGAGAAGGGGGTCTCACCGGTCGATATTCGTGGCGTCGTCCGATAAGTCCATAAGACGTGGGGGAGCTATTCTACCCATCTCCCCTTTGCCTCGTCCAGTCTCTTCTTCAGTCCGTTCACTATGACCTTGTTCACGGCCTCGACTTGCCCATTTCCTTGAGGGTAGGCGGGGGTGGAATATCGGTTAATGATTCCAAACTCGCGGCAATATTCCCTAAAGTTCTTACTGTCGAACTGCAGACCATTGTCGGAAATGAGTGTACGCAGAGTCCCGAAGCGGGTGATGATGTTCTTCCAGATGAATTTTTGGGCGTCCACATCCCTAATGTTGGCCAAGGGTTCAGCTTCCACCCATTTAGTGAAGTAGTCAGTTCCGACTATTATGTGTCGCTTGTTCCCCGCAGCTTTGGGGAAAGGTCCGACTATATCAAGGTCCCATTGTGCGAACGGCCATGGGCTAGAGAGGGGGTTGAGAACCCCTCCGGGTTGGTGGATATTCGGGGCGAATCTTTGGCACTTGTCACACTTCTTAGCGTATTCTTGGGCCTCTCTCTGCATGTTCGGCCACCAGTACCCTTAGGTGAGTGCACTGTGCGCCAGCGATCTTCCTCCGGTGTGGCTTCCGCAAATCCCCTCGTGTAACTCCTCAAGTAAAGACTCGGACTCTTCTGGATGTACGCAGAGTAGGTACGGCCCAGAGTAAGAGCGTCGATATAGTTTGTGGTCTTCTGATAGCCAGAACCGAGGAGCATTCCTGCGTATCTTTTCTGCTTCCAGTTTTTCCTCCGATAAGATGTCGCTTTGGAGGAAACTCTTTATGGGGTCCATCCAGCTAGGACTTTTTCTGATCTGATGGACTTGAGCCGGGTTTCTGCAGATGGGACTTGCCTGTGATAGATCTTCAACAAGGATCATTCGCGGCAGATTATGCGCCAAGGACGTGGCGAGAGTGGCCAGCGAGTCTGCATGGGTGTTCACGCTCCTGGAAATGTGCGTTAGACTGAAGGATTCAAAACTCGTCTGTAGCCGTTTGACTTGTCCCAGATACTCTTGCATCCTAGTATCTCGAGCTTCAAGCTCGCCCATCACTTGTCCGACCACTAATCTGGAGTCCGAGAATGCTTCTATTATTCTTCCACCCAACTTTTGAACCATCGCCATCCCTTGAAGTAAGGCTTCATACTCGGCTTCGTTGTTCGTAGCCGAGAATCCGAGTCTTAACGATTTTTCAATAGCTGCGCCGTCCGGCGATATTAAAACTATCCCAACTCCTGATCCTCTCTGGTTGGCCGCGCCATCCACGTAGACCTTCCAATGCATGGTCCCCCCTGCTGAAATTGCTTCAACCAATTTTCCACCCAGGTCTTTCTTCTCGGTCATCGTTTCTATAGAGGGCTCAGCAAACTCCGCTACCAAGTCTGCGAGGACCTGTCCTTTGACGGAGGGTCTGGGCATATATTTAATATCAAAGGCCCCCAAAAGAGCACTCCACATGGCGATCCTTCCTGTGTAGTCAGCGCTTCGAAGAACGGCTCGAAGGGGAAGCTGAGTCAGAACGATGACCGTATGCGCTTGAAAGTAATGAGGAAGCTTCCGGGTTGCATGCACTATTGCCAGAATTGCCTTTTCTATAGGTAGGTATCGCACCTCGGCCTCATGTAGTGATTTGCTCACATAGTACACCGGCCGCTGCACCCCATTATCATCCCGTATTAGTACTAGGCTTACAGCGTGGGGAGCTACGACGATGTAGGCAAACAGCACCTCATCTGTCTCAGGACTGGACATGATGGGTGGTTGGGACAGGTAGTCCTTAAGCTGCTGGAAAGCTTGAACGCAATCCTCCGACCATTCGAACTCTTTCCACTTGTTTATCAGAAGGTAAAAAGGTCGACATCGATCCGCCGATCGTGATATGAACCGATTTAATGCCGCAATCATGCCAGTGAGCTTCTACACCTCCTTCGGGTTCCGAGGAGTCTGTAGGCTGTTAATAGCTTTGATTTGGTCGGGACTTACTTCTATCCCCCTGTGGGTGACCATGTACCCTAGGAATTTCCCAGACCCGACCCCGAATGAACATTTGGAGGCATTCAGCCGCAACCGGTGCTCCTTTAAGATAGCGAAGACTATTCCGAGGTCTTTCACGTGCTCGGAAACCCTTTTACTCTTCACAACCATATCGTCTATATAAATCTCAATGATCTTGCCCAGCTGTGGCTCGAACATCCGAGTCATCATCCTTTGGTAGGTTGAGCCCGCGTTCTTTAGCCCGAACGGCATCACCTTATAATGATAATTTCCAATGGGCGTCATGAAAGCCGTTTTCTCTTGGTCCTCTAGCGCAAGGGGTATCTGATGATAGCCTTGGAAGGCGTCCAGGAAACTCATTCGAGGGTACCCCACGGTTGCATCCACCAATCGGTCGATTTTGGGTAGGGGGAATGGGTCCTTGGGGCACGCCTTGTTCAGGTCCATGAAGTCCACGCAGACCCTCCACTTCCCCGTCTTCTTCCTTACCACCACTGTGTTCGCCAACCATTCGGGATAAAAGACTTCTTTGATAGCCCCTGCTCTTTTCAATTTTGCCACTTCGTCTCTTACGGCACTAGCGTGTTCCTTTGAAGGGCGTCGGGGTGGCTGCTTCCTCGGAATGGAAGAGGGGTTAACGTTCAGGTGGTGACAGATGAGGCTAGGATCAACTCCCGGGGCATCGTAGGCGTCCCATGCGAATACGTCGACATTTTCTCTAAGAAATCTGACTAGTTCCTCCTTTTCTTGAGAGGGCAATTCAGAGCCGACCTGAAAGAACTTCTCCGGGTCATCTTTGACAGCAATCTTATCTAAACCTTCACACCTTATCTCCTCGACCAGCCCATCATCTTGTCTTGCCGAGGAGGCTGGTTGCTATAAGCTTTCTGGGGCCGAGGACTCGACTAAGGGCCGATGTAAGATGGCGGCCACCATACACTTCCTGGCTACGGCCTGATCTCCTCGGATCTCTTCCACTTGTCCTCTGGATGGGTATTTTACTTTTTGATGAAGTGTGGAGGTCACGGCCCCTAGGGAATGGATCCATGGCCTTGCAACTATCGCGGTGTAGGGTGAATAAGCGTCGACCACGATAAAATTCACCTCCACCACTTTCGCCCCAGTCTGTACGGGCAGTCGGATTTGCCCCTTTGGTGTAACCATCCTTCCCTCGAAGCTGAGAAGGGGGGAGTCATAAGCTACCAAATCTTCCGGCTTCAAGTTCAGCCCCTTGTATAGGTCAGGGTACATTATCTCCACCGCACTTCCCGAGTCTACTAACACCCTTTTCACATCGAAGCCCCCAATCCGCAATGTGACCACCAAGGCATCATCGTGAGGTTGAATAGTTCCTCTCTTATCCTCATCCGAGAATCCCAGTATCAAGGAGCTTCCCTTTTTTGACCTTTTGTGCTCCCTTTGCCTGCCCTCGGAGGGGAGCCGATCAACAGCTAATGCCCTGGGGATGGGTGGCCCTGTTCTTCCTGGTGCAGCGAGGATGACATGTATCGTCCCGGTGGGGGGTCTTAAAGACACGTCCCTTCGAGGTTCTTGTGCTGTTTGGCCGGGATGGCCGCTCGATGGGTGCAGCAGGTGACGTAACTTTCCTTCTCGGACCAATTGGTCTAGGTGATTCCACAGATTCCTGCAGTCCTCAGTAGTATGCCCATGGTCCCGATGATAGTGGCAGTACAGGTTCTGGTTACGTTTGGAAGGATCTCCAGCCATCTTTCCCGGCCACCTGAAATAGGGTTCATCTCTTACTTTCTCCAGTACCTATTGTACTGGCTCTCTGAAAACGGCGTTCACTATTTGCGGGTTGCTCTGCCCAGCCTATCGCGGAAAGTCTCTCCTCGGCTGACCATGATTGTGACGTTCCAACCTGACATCATTTGCTTTGGGGTGGATAACCTTCTCCTTTCCCCTCCCTTGCAGCTGATCTTCCTCTACTCTTTTGTACTTGTCGATCCTATCCATTAACTGTTGGACGTCAGTAACTGGTTTTCCGGTGAGGGATTTTCTTAAGCCATGCTCGGTGGGGAGACCGCTTTTGAACGTGCTGATAGCAACATTATCATGGTTGTCATCTAAATCATTATACACCTCCCAATACCTATTCGAGTATGCTTTCAGGGTTTCTCCTTCATGCATGGATAAGGATAGTAGCGAACTGAGAGGTCGAGGGACTCTGGTGTTTGTAATAAAACGGGAGCAAAAAGCTTGAGTGAGCTGCTTGTAGGAGCCTACGAAGTTTGTCTTCAGGCTGTTGAACCACCTCATTGCCATCGATCCCAAGCTAGATGGGAAGATCTTGCACATTAGGGCTTCGTTTTGCGAATAGATCGCCATTTTTTGGTTAAACTGACTCACGTGCTCTACCGGGTCTGTTCTGCCGGTATAGATGGCGAACACCGGTTGGTTGAAGCGTCTGGGAAGCTTAGCCCCTTCGATTCTATTCGTGAAGGGTGACCTCGAGACCTGATCCAGCGCCTTCTTCATGGCGTCGTTCCCCGAACCTTTGCTGGATGGGCTCTCATACTTCCGTACTGGGCGTGGTTCCTTTTCGTAAGAAAAGGTCTCACTTGGGGGGGTCCTTGACCTTTGTCTGTAACTCACGTCCTCCGCATTAGAAGACTCGCCTGAGTCAGAGGGAGATCGTCTTCGCTGTACACGTCGTAACTTCCTTTTTAGGTCATCTATCTCTCGCTGCATGGCCTGGTGACTATTTCGCCTCTGAGACACGTGACTTCCTGTCTGAGTGTGACTCTGGCTCGTTCGGATAGTATGCACACTTCCCTCACGATTCCCCCTGCCGCCTGGGTTGGTTGGGTTATTTTGCCTTTGGGACTCGGCGGGTTGTGTTCGTTGGGAGTCAGCTTGGTGAGGATCCTCCTGGTGCGGGCCTAGCTCTGCCATGCTCGACCGTTGTACTAGCTGATGCCTTAGTTCTCCCCACAGACGGCGCCAATTGTGGTTGCACGATTTTCCTGGCCCAACTTCTGTTGATTAGGCCTTGGCCCAAAGCGCAACCCATAATAAATATTTGTAGAGGATGGGTCAAAGAACTTAGCCTCAGTGAACCTATCCGGTCTAATGCATGGACAGTATTGTTTGCAAAAAGAAATGAAAACACAAGAATGGATCCTTTTCCTCTGATTTTATTTCCTTAGTTTCTTACACAGTTTTTTTCGTCCCCTTCTTTGAGGGACTCCACTACATTATATAGTTCCCTTCCTCTCATCTCAACCTTACACCTGTTGATCATCTAAGCAGCTACTTGAGCACCTGTCCCATCAGACGCCCTCATCAGTCCCTTTGTGAGTTGCAGAGGCCAAGGCGGTACTGTTCAGGTGTCTTTTCCTCATTAATGCGGCCAAGGGGGTGGTTGGGGCGCAATTAATGTGGTGGTAGCTTTCCATGAGATATTTTGGATTTTATTCATTTTATATGTTGGGAGGATGAACTGAAATAGCTGGAGAGAGTTCCTCGTCTGGGATTCGTGATGTCCGAGGAGGAGTTACTCCTCGGACAGGATTCCTTGGCGTTATTGGGATTGCGTAGTGCTTCATATGTGGTTTCCCTTCGGACAGGACGCTCCTCGGACGGGCCTGAATTTGGAATAGCCCATTATTTTCGGGCCGGGCCCCACATTACTATATATATATATATATATATATCCGGCGCATAACCTCGGAACGGTGCACCGGTACACACCGGTATCAGAATATTTCGTTTCCATGGCCAATCTGGAACGGTCTCCGGAATGGAATTCAAAACTTTGGGGTGGAGTCTTATCAAATAAGTCAGTAAGACTTATGTGGCTGTGGATCAATTAAAAGTCCCCATTTCTTATTTTAAAAGATATAGAGCAAATGGGTTTACATCTGCTATGAATTCATCCAAAAAAATTGCATTTGAAAATGGAAATAGAACCTATATTTTGTGAGAAATGTATAATTCCTAAAAAGAAATAATTTGATGAAAAATGTTTATAATGAGACAACATGATCTACTGAAAAATCTTTTAAAATTGATTATTTCTTATATATAGTAGATAAAACAATTAGCTCAATTGAGAATAGGTTTGAGCAATTTTTGGTTTTCTATTTAACTTCACGAAATTAAAATCACTAGATGATGATAGTTTGCAAAAATATTGTCTTAAACTTGAATCTTTTCTCAAACATGATATTTATAATGATATTGATGGTTTAGATTTATTTTTAGAGTTAAAAGTTTTAAAATAAATTTTACAAATAAAAGAACATACTCCAATTGACATACTAAATTATATAAAATGGTTAGATTCATTTCTAAATACATGCATTGCTTATAGAATTTTACTAACAATACATGTTACAGTTGCTTTTGTAGAAAGAAGTTTTTCAAAATTAAAATTAATAAAATCATATCTAGCTAAGATCAACAATGTCCCAAGGAAGATTAAGTGGATTAGCTATATTATCAATTGAAAATGAGATGTTAGGAAAACTTGAATACAAAAATTTAATTAGTTAATTTGTATCTCAAAAGGTAAGAAAAATATATTTTAAATTAAATATATTATAATATAAAAATATTAAATAAATTAGATTAGATTTGAAAGTGTGACCCTGCGTGTGTTGGCTGGAGACTAGGGTTCTTCCTTATCGAAGTCCTCCTTGCTATGGAGGAATCTTGGAATTTGTTAGGTAACATTCTCGTACCTGTTTACTCTTTGTATTTGTGACCTTGCATTTGGCCGTGTGGAGGCTATGGCGGTTTGCCGTTAATTGTGGGCTTTGCGAGATGAACAAAGTATAAATTTTTACATCTTAATTTTAAAAAAAAAAAAAAAAAAAAAAACCCCATTTAGATCTTTACAACTTTGAAATAAACTAATACAAAAAAGTTTATTATAGTTATATCTCACTTGAAGTTCACTTAACAACAATAATTAATATGTTTATTGTATTTAAAAACAATTGATAATTTCCCAGATTTAATCTTAGAAACAATAATTAGTATGTTCATTGTATTAAGAAACAATATGCAATGAATTTATAGTTTCTTATATGAGAAACGCTATGTTTACACTTCAAAACATTTTCAAAACAAATCTTAAGTAGTAGATTGTTACTGGTTGTTATTGATAGGTAAAAAAGTAATTTCAGTAGTGAGTTTAAATTATAACTAATAACAAATTATCACCTAAGATTTATTAGGAAAATATTGTGAAAATGTTATGTACATCGCTCCCCCTAAAAATAAAATATATCTGGTGCTGCCACTGCATTAATCCTAAGTCATAAGGTAAAATGTAATATACTAATGACATTGACCTATTTCACACACTTTTTTCCCAACTTATTAGTTGACAAGTTCTAATTGATGGAATCACAAATCACCACTATTTTCATATTTAATCAACCAATTTTTTCTCCCAAAAAAAAAAAATCAACCAATTATAATTTAATTAGCACCACGTTTAAAAGAGTTGATGTAAAAACATTAAGTATGATGAATCATGAACGTAAAACAAATCTGACACGTTTGATTAATGATTAAGCTCGAGAGAGGCGTGCTTTTTGTGAAGCAAATAAAAGTGTTGTGATATGCTTACCAAACGAGGATGCCATTGCCAACAATCTAAATACTTTGTAACCTATCTTGTTCCTACTTCCTACTGCTGAGGTTGTAATTTTGTTAAGTTTAAGCTGTTGGGTGACTTGGGTCCTACTCTGTGGTTATATATATATATATATATGATACCTCATTTCTCATTTATGTATGAATAAAAGAAATCTTTAGTTAACACTAAAAAAACATAAAGGAAAAAAACCTAGTAGATGAACTCATCACTTTCACATGAACTATCTACCCATAATATTTGTCACTGAGTGATGGACAATGACTCTTACCTGAAGTCATCACTTTTTTCTTTATTAGTTAAAACTTATAATAATATACTTGAGAGATAGATTTGGTGCACCATGCAATATTGAAGCATAGGGTGAGATTGAAAGTTAAAATTCTTTTTTTTTTTATTGTGGGCCCTTATATAAGAGAAGTTTTTAACCTCCAACGGTTTATTTTGTTATATGTCAAATTTTTTACATTTTACCATAGTTGTCAGTATTATCATACGATACGTATCGTATCGTATATAAAAAATTCCATATCGTATCGACATATCGTAAATGCTCATGAATTGTACGATACAGTGTGCGTATTGTATGAATCGTATTGTATCGTAAAATCGTATGATACATAGACAAATGCTTTAAAATGAGATTTTTTGTTAAAATTTATAATTTTATTTGAATCTAACAAGTTGTTAAACTTGTTTTTAACACAAAATTATTAGTTTACTTAATTTAGCTTACTAAAATAACATATTCATGAGTTTTTTTCCACTCTCTCCTGCAATTAGACTACACAGTACACACTTACCTTTCACTTTAATGTTTAAAATTTTTATTTTTTATTTTTATTGTTATTGTTATAAGTCCAAAAAACTAGAATGCCAAAAAAATATATAAATAAAATTATTAAAATAAAAACAACAAGAAGAGATAGTAAATGTTAATGACAAATGACAATGAAGATAATTTTAATGAAGAAATAAATTTGCAAAATTATACCAAACGAGGATGCCATTGCCAACAATCTAAATACTTTGTAACCTATCTTGTTCCTACTTCCTACTGCTGAGGTTGTAATTTTGTTAAGTTTAAGCTGTTGGGTGACTTGGGTCCTACTCTGTGGTTATATATATATATATATATATATGATACCTCATTTCTCATTTATGTATGAATAAAAGAAATCTTTAGTTAACACTAAAAAAACATAAAGGAAAAAAAACTAGTAGATGAACTCATCACTTTCACATGAACTATCTACCCATAATATTTGTCACTGAGTGATGGACAATGACTCTTACCTGAAGTCATCACTTTTTTCTTTATTAGTTAAAACTTATAATAATATACTTGAGAGATAGATTTGGTGCACCATGCAATATTGAAGCATAGGGTGAGATTGAAAGTTAAAATTCTTTTTTTTTTATTGTGGGCCCTTATATAAGAGAAGTTTTTAACCTCCAACGGTTTATTTTGTTATATGTCAAATTTTTTACATTTTACCATAGTTGTCAGTATTATCATACGATACGTATCGTATCGTATATAAAAAATTCCATATCGTATCGACATATCGTAAATGCTCATGAATTGTACGATACAGTGTGCGTATTGTATGAATCGTATTGTATCGTAAAATCGTATGATACATAGACAAATGCTTTAAAATGAGATTTTTTGTTAAAATTTATAATTTTATTTGAATCTAACAAGTTGTTAAACTTGTTTTTAACACAAAATTATTAGTTTACTTAATTTAGCTTACTAAAATAACATATTCATGAGTTTTTTTCCACTCTCTCCTGCAATTAGACTACACAGTACACACTTACCTTTCACTTTAATGTTTAAAATTTTTATTTTTTATTTTTATTGTTATTGTTATAAGTCCAAAAAACTAGAATGCCAAAAAAATATATAAATAAAATTATTAAAATAAAAACAACAAGAAGAGATAGTAAATGTTAATGACAAATGACAATGAAGATAATTTTAATGAAGAAATAAATTTGCAAAATTATAAACATGATGATAGTGTTGACTTAGATGGGGTTGATTAGGCAATTTGATGAATATGATGAAAATAAATTATTATTTTTGGGTCATTTGTAATATATTATCACTTTTGAATTTAAGTAATTTTTTTTTTTGAGAATCATGAATTTAAGTAATTTGAATGTGTATGTTATGAATACATATTAGTTTGATTTATTTAATTAGCTTGTTAAATTTTATTATATAAGTGATAAATAAATTAAGTCATTAGTTGAATATATTCAAAATTTATAAGGAATATACCCTTTATATATGTGTATATTTATAATTTTTTATAAATTTTATTAAGTGTTTGTGTATCTTACGATGCACAATACGATACGATACATAATATGAAAAAATTAAAAATCGATTCATGATACGATTCACATTTTGACAACTATGCATTTTACAAGTTCGTGGGACTACACCATACAATTATGAATAATGTTACATTCATAAAAGTTTTTCAACAAATTCTATATGACAAGTTATTACTAGTTCTAATTTGAGCCTACTATTTAAACCATTTTTTTTTTACCCATCAATAATAATTTACTATTTAAAATTTATTATGAAATTATCGTAAAATTGTTGTTAACATAACATTACTCTAACATTATTATAGGCATCCATATCTATCTACTTTGGACAAAAGTAATGGCATAAAAAAAATGTATCCCTATACTTTCTATTTGGCCTGATTATGTGTATGATGAGTTCACCTTCAAACAATAATGAATGCTAATGTTACACACTTTCACACACAGTTTATCATGGTAATTATTAGATATTCCTAGAGTATTTGAAATGCGTATTCTTTTCTCTCATATAATTGTGAGTCTCACTAGTTAAATTTATGATAAAATCCACAATTCACGTGAGAGGGGAAATACGCATTTATAATATTTCCGAAATATTCAATAATTTTCCCGATTTATCATAACTGTCCTATTATATAAATTCATTATTTTTCCTTACTAATCATAAACATAACATTACTCTACCATTATTATAGGGATCCATATCTATCTCAAAAGTAATGGCATAAAAAATTGTATTCCTATACTTTCTATATGGTCTGATTATGTGCATGATAAGTTCACCTTCAAACAATAATTAATGCTAATGTTACACACTTTCACATACAATTTACCATAACTGTTCTATTACATAAACTCATTATTTTTCTTTATTAATTACAGTCTATCGCTTAGACAGTTACTAAAATTTGCACTAAAGGGTGGGAAAGTGTACCATACCCATCTTGCAAATCCACCTGGTTTAAACTTTAATAAAGCAGTAGAAAGGAAAAAAACTAGTTGAGTTTGAGTTTCTGACCAACTTTACGAGAATTAGGGTATTAGGCTATGAGCCTAGTTTGAGTAGTGAGTACTAATAGTACACACAGAAGTAATTAAAAAAAGCAAATCCCACTGAAATTCCATTCTCCCGGCCACAAAACCAAACCCTAGTTTTAAAAATTTTTGTTTACCCTTCTTAGCGCCACTAATTTAAAAAAAAATTCCACCCACTGTTTTCTCTTCCCCCCAGTAATAAGGAGTAAACCACTTCTCTTCCCACCCACTATATATACTGAGTTTTTCCCTCACTTTGCTTTTACTCTTCGAAACCCAAACCCCACTTCAATCTATTTTTACTTCCACTACTTCCTGTTTTAATGTTTTTAATTTCTTCGTGTTTGAAATTTTGAAATCCCTCTCTTTTTTGCTTTTGCTGTCTCTGATCGATTTCTCTGTGTGTGTGAGTGATGGCGCGTGGTAGAAAGCGTGTTGCTGAGAATGAGAAAGGGGTTGAGCCTGTGAAGAAGAAGCGCGGTAGAGCGAGAAAGGTTGATGATCAGAAAGAGGAAGAGAGAGTGGAAAATCATGGTGTTTTGGCTGATGCTGATGATGATGATGAGCTGAACAACAAGAAGGGAAACGACGGAGACGATGACGTTTCGGATGTCAAAGAGGGAGAGAAGAAAGAAGGAGGAGAGGCTGTTGTGAATGCGAAACGCCGTCGCGGAAGGAAGCCTAAGGTTGTGGTGGAGGGAGAGGTTTTGGAAAAAGGAAGTCATTCTGTTTTGGCCGATCGGCAGAAGGAGTCGAACGGCGGCGTTTCGGACGGTGCCGGAGAGGAAAGAAAGGAGGAGGAGAAGCGTCGTCGCGGTAGGAAACCTAAAGAGGTGGTGGAGAACGGAAAGCCGGATTCCGCCGAGGAAAAGGAAAATCATCCTGTTCTGGCCGATCAACCGAAGGAGGGAAACGAAGATGAAAAGAAGGAAGAGGTTGTGAATGCAAAACGGCGTCGCGGAAGGAAGCCTAAGGTTGTGGATGAAGGAAAGGAAGAAGTTTTGAAAAATCATGAGGAGCAAAATGGCGAGGAAGAGAAGAAAGAAGAGGTCTTGAACGGTTCTGTTGAGGAGGAGGAGGAAGAGACTGAGGGAGTGAAGAGTAGGTTGAGAAATGGCGGGATTAAGAAGGTTAGTTATGCAGTTGATAATGACGATTCTCCGGTGAAGAGTAAGCGAGGAAGGAAGAAGAAGAAGAAGCGAATGAATGCTAATAAGATTGAAAAAACTGCTGAGGAAAACGATGGATTGGAAAAGCCGAAGAGGAAGCGTGGCGCGAGGAAAGATTTGGCTGAGGAAGAAGAGAAGGGGAATGAAGAATCTGCTGAATGGAGTGCTGGCTATTCGTTGAGAGCAAAGAGAACTCAAAATCAAAACTCAGAAACTTTTGAAAAGATCAATAAGCATGATCCAAAGGTAACATTCTTTAGTAGTAGTGATTGTTTAGTTTGGGTTTGTTTTGTTGTGTATTACTGATTTGATTTGTGGATGTTGTTGAGCAGTGGATTGAAGAGGTGTCTTTGATGTGTCATCAATGTCAGAGGAATGATAAAGGCCGGGTTGTTCGGTGCAAGAAGTGTAAGAGGAAGCGTTATTGTAAACCTTGCTTAGATAATTGGTATGGGTTTCTTTTATTTTCCTTTTGTGTTAAGTTAGTTTCTTTCTATGCCAAGTTGTATTTGACATTTAGTTTTCTGATGACACACTTAGTTTCTTTCTGTTATTTAATTGGTGTTTGTGAAATTATATTGGGAGAATTTCATCACTTAGTCATTACTCTTAACAAATCTAAAAGTGTATTAATGTCAATTCATTAAAAATTTTAATTAACATGACACCCTGTGTACTGTCAAATTCGAAAAATAGAGTCTTAACTCTGAAATGAAGAGAATAAGGTCACTTTCTTTTTAATGATAGATTTCTATAGTTGTAGGATGCCGGTTGCCAATGAGCTCTAGCTCAAATGGTATCTTCTCCTTTGCAAGAGCTAGTTGGAGGATTATGTTGTGGGTTGAACACCTGCTGGGTGTTTGTAACTTGCCCTCCAAATATGGTTGCTGGATGTGAGTTACTTTCATCCCTTGTGTGACATGTTTTTTTTGGCTCAATTGAGGCCTAAAATTGCAATTAGTAATTGATCTGAAAAGTAAAAGAATATCCATGGAGTGTGTTGCATAAACTGAGTTGCATGATTTTCATAAACTAGTTGGTCCATAATTCATGGCATGGGCTCTGTCCATGAAAATAGTGTACTGGTTTTAAAGACTGAAAAAATAAGGTAGTAAATACCCCCATGAAATGAAAGGCATGGTGTTTAAAAGTACATCAAGATTCAATCAATAGCATTAAGTTGAAAAAGTTGATTTTGTCACTGACAAGTGTCTGTGCGTTGTGATGATCAGACTTGTATATTGAGTTAAAACTCCCAAGAATTCTTCTGCAAATCTTAATTACTGCCAAATGAATAACTACCCATGGATGAAGACCTTAGTGAAATTGGTTTATATGAATGTCACGACATTCATTTGGTGCTTCTGGGAAATTTAATTGGTGGATAGATTGAACCCCCTTGTATAACTTTGTGCTCTCCATAATGTTTGTTTCATGTGTCTTCCCCTGTTATCAGAGTCCAAGTTACGAGAAAAACAATATAAGATTGTTTTGTTTCAATTCTTCTGTTTCTTTGGTTGTCAATTTTTATATATCAAAAGGCCATTTTATAAATTACACCCTCTTAACTTGGATTTATCTTCAATTCAGTTTCTTAAGTTTCATTTTCCCCCATTTGAATTTTTTCAACAGATTAACTTCCATTTTGTTCTAACGTAAGTCTTCTTTCTGCTTCCATTCATTATGTCCTGTTAAATTTACAATCATTTTGGAGATTCAAAACGATAATTAACAGTGTCTCGGTGAGATTGGATGGAGCTAGATAAAATGATCAAATTGAAAAAATTTTATTTTAAAGGGTGTAACTTGTAATGTAGCCAAAAAATAAATATTTATTATATGGAAGCTTTGTTATGGAACTATGTTGGAAATAAATATTTATTGGTGCGATTACTTAGGTTTGACTTGGCACTCCGAATTAAAGTGATCTTGATGTATAATTCTCTGCTAGAAAATTTTGCTTTTAATCTTGAAATTAGCTAAACCATTGTAAATTACATGATATCATGAGGGTTAAATTACAAAATATTAATTTTGAATCTTATATAACTATAGAGTACATGATTTTCTGAATACTTTAAAGGATGCATCATTACAAGAAAAAACTAATGTAGCATTGCTGTTGAAGAATCCTTATTTATGCTTTTAATAGGTATCATCCAAATTGGTACAAATGTATTTTTGATGGATTGCAACCTCAGCCTCTAAGGCTTCAAATATGAGTTAAGGAACATTGCAAAATACTTGAAGCTGTAAAATGAATGTTTAAGCATAGGAGCTTTTGCTTGTTTTATTGCATTTATTGTTTTGGCAAGTTATTTGAAGTATTTGTGTTGTATTGTGTAGGTATCCTAATATTGAGGAGGATTACATTGCGGAAGCTTGTCCAGTATGCCGTGGAAATTGCAATTGCAAAGCATGCCTGCGTTTGGATGTACCTGTAAAAGTCAGTTTCTCCTTTTCCTACATCTCATGAATAATTGGTATTCCCTTTAATGTCTTTAGATTAGGTGTGAGAAGTTTGACAAATTATTTATGCCTTGTTGCAGAATTTGAAGAACTTAGACTTGGATATCAGTGAAGATGAGGAGTTTGAGCACTATAAGTATATGCTACAAGTACTTCTTCCATTTTTGCAACGGATTAATGAAGAGCAAATGGTTGAGAAGAATTTAGAGGCTAAAAGACAGGGTATTATCTTTTACTCTGTCAAATGAGCTTAGGAACTCATCTGTGTTTCATCTTATATTATTTAGTCCTTGATGTGGCAGATTTCTGTATTTATGTGGATTGGAAGATGTCTCATAATTGCAAAAGGCAAAAAAATGTTAATTTTACTGCCTGATGTAGTTTTGACTTGTGCAATTGCTGACTATTATAACCTACAGTTTCGTTTCTTTAAGTCTCTTAAATTTGATTATTCCTCATTGTTACTTCCTAGTTCTCTTAATTTAAAAATATTGTTCAGATGTACTCTTTTGATTTGGTTGTATGGATGTTCATTGATAGGGTTATTGCTTCCAGACTTAAAGATTGAAAAAGCAGATTGTCCTATTGATGAGCGTGTGTACTGGTAAGGTCTTTTCCTGAAAACACTGTTTCTAATGGTAACATTGCTTCATGAAGGTTTTTATGTTATCTCTTGCTCTTGCAGCAATATCTGCAGAACTTCTATTTTTGATTTTCACCGAAGCTGTCCTAGATGTTCGTTTGATCTATGTCTTACCTGTTGCCGGGAGATTCGTGATGGACATCTGCAGGGAGGTGAGGAGGAAGTGGTTATTGAGTATATTGACCGTGGATTTGACTATTTGCATGGTGGAAAGGGGGAAAAAGTGAAATTACCTACTGAGACTAGTTCAATGGATAACATGAAGTCAAAATCTGAGTGGAAAGCCAATGATGATTCTACCATACCTTGCCCCCCTGAAGACATGGGTGGTTGTGGTCTTGGTATTCTTGAGTTGAAATGTATGTTCTCACACTCATCAACAGAAAAGAAGAAAAAAGTTATGTTCTCAGACTCATCAACAGAAAAGAAGAAGAAACCTGTGTTCTCAGAAATTCCGGTTTCAGAGTTGGTGAGAAAAGCGGAAGAAATTGCCAAAACTTACAACTTAATGGATGTGGCTGCTGCTCATTCACAATTTTGTCCGTGTTTCAATTCAGTGGGTGAAGTGGACTTAAGCAATAATAACTTACGGAAAGCAGCTTCTCGAGAAGGTTCTGATGACAACTATTTGTATTGCTTGGGGGCCCAGGATATACAACATGAGGATTTGAAGCATTTCCAGTGGCATTGGAGTAGAGCTGAGCCCGTGATTGTGAGTGATGTACTTGAATCTGCATCTGGTTTAAGCTGGGAGCCATTTGTCATGTGGCGTGCGGTCCGTCAATTGAAACATCTCAAACATGATAGATTGTTGGAAGTTAAGGCCATTGATTGCTTGGATTGTTGTGAGGTTAGTTTATCTTATCCTTTTCTATTTGTGTTAATTATTCTTTCCTTTTGGCGTTTAATTGTTTAGCATTAATGTATTGATGTTTGTGCTTAATTTATTCTACTTTATCATTTTTAATGAGATTGTCTTTGAAAATTATCTAAATGAAAGGTTTTCTTTCTAGGAATTCTCCAATTCTTTTGTTATATGGAAGATTTATTTTAGTTTTGCACATGGTAATTTGATTTCCAACCTTTTGGTATGTACTGATAATACTTTTTTGATGTGGAAGAACCAGTATAGAGTTTAGCATGATTATCTTACTCAATCCAAGTTAGTTAAAAAAGGCAGATACTGCCTTGCAACTTTCATGATTAGTGTTTTGGGTCATTTACGGACAATGGGTGCTGTATGTACTCCCTCTACTTGAGAATTAGCAGCTGTATGTATTCCCTCTACTTGATTTTTAGGGGAGATGACTGCCTTCTTATCTTTACCTTTTATTCTGAAATTGGTATATGAAGAGTCTTATTAAAAAATTTAGGTCCATTTTCTGGTGGTTTGTTATTCACTCTGATGATTGTTAATACGTTTTTTTATTATTTATTTTTGTAATATTCATAGTTTTTTTTACCTTTCCCTTCTAGTTTTTAAGTGTTTTTGGATTTGTTTGTTCAAATTCCCACTTGTCTACTCTGTATAATAAAATGATATGGAAATGGTCCTTGATGGTTTTGCTTTGTGATACTAACTATTGTGATGAAATGCAGACTGATGTCAATATCCATGAGTTCTTTACTGGGTATACAGAGGGTCGGTATGACCGTTATTTGTGGCCTGTGATACTGAAACTAAAAGATTGGCCTCCATCTACATTATTTGAGGAACGCTTGCCGCGTCATGGTGCTGAGTTTGTCTGTTGCTTGCCGTTTAAGGAATACACACATCCACGCAAGGGTGTTTTAAACATTGCTGTCCAGTTGCCCGATAATTCTCTCAAGCCAGATATGGGTCCCAAGACATATATTGCGTATGGAGCTGCTCAGGAGCTTGGCCGTGGGGATTCTGTCACCAAACTTCATTGTGACATGTCTGATGCGGTATGTATGGTCTTGTTGTAACTCCTGCTAATCAGTTTGTTTTCTTTTTTTTTTGCCAATGGAAAAACTTCTGCTTGGTTGAGGTACTGCATGAAAATGCCTATTTGAGTTTATATAGGTTGAAGTGTGAGGGCCAGATGAGTTGGGTAAGGATTGGCATGTTGTAAACACTGTGTGCCTGTCAATAACTGCTAATCACAGATTTTACAGATTTGATTCTGATGCCGTAATTGATGAAATTTTATGTTGCACATCATCTAGTCTCTTGATTAAATTTGTTATATAAATTCCAATGAATTTTTCAAAGTTGATTGCGTCGGGTGTTGGATTTAATGTTAGATTGGTATGTCTATGTGTGGTTTAGTTGGAATCTAATTCAAGTCCAAACCCATTTTAGATAAGCATGATGTTCTCACACCTGGTTTTATTTTCACTCTTTTTGTTACTCATACTTGAAATGAATAAAAATAATTGCTTTTGGTGCCTTGATTCATCTTGGTCCAATTGTCATAATGCAATTGTGACAAATGAGGGTTCCTGATTTTGAGGGCATGGACTGTCTATTTTCATTAAAAGGTGATTTAATTTTCTTGGTAAACATCATTTAGTCATGTCTTCTACCTGCTCCCTATCCTACATCTTGTACGGTATTGACTAATGCTGAAGTAAAAGGAGACCATGATATTCTTGCAGCAGTGTGGGGATGATATTCTATGATCATATTTTGTCTGTCTGATTGCTCTTGTATTAATCCACAAATATAGCTGACACTCAACTTCTGTTTGATGTTCTAATTTTCTTTATTTTTAATTCACTGAATTAGGTAAATATTTTGACACATACTGCTGAAGTGCCACTTAAAGAGGAGAACCTTGAGAGTATAGAAAAATTGAAAAAGAGGCACTTTGAGCAAGACCAAAGGGAATTATATGGAGATTTTCAAGCTGTGGATGAAAAGGTTGAGACTAATGTTTCTGTTGTTGAGTCTTGTAAAGTTACTGCTGATGATAAAAATATTAGTAGTGGATCTGGGGATCAAAACACTGGTATAACTGTTGAACGGGCTGATCCTATTGTTGAACTTAATGGTGATAGTGGTGAGTCAAGGTTGAATGAGAAAGACTTTTCAAGTGGATTAGAGCTGGAAAAGAATGAAGAGGCAAAAGTGGGCCAAGAAAACAGTGGTGGGAGTGATACTACAATTTCTGGAAATAAGTTGGACAGGTTAGAAGCTTCTCCGGGTGGTGCCATCTGGGACATTTTCCGGAGACAAGATGTTCCAAAGCTGCAGGAATATCTAAATAAGCACTTCCGGGAATTTAGGCACATCCATTGTTGTCCATTGCAGCAGGTAATTGTCTCTCAATTTCAATTGGATATTAAAATTTTCTTTTTGTTGCTTAACTATATCATACTTTCTGTTTATAATGGTGGTGATAAATTACTTAAAGAGTACTATATTCTTTTGGTCAATCAATGTGACACTGCTTAATGGAATTGCTAAGTGTCTGGCAAAGTTGTTTTAGTAATTAAGATGTGATGGTTAAGATTTAAACCTAGTCATCTTGAATTGCCTACTGCTCTCCTTTTCGAAACACGTATTTATCTTTGCTTTATTCCTAAAAAATCTTCAAATTTTAAAAATTGCTGTAATCTTGTTGTATGAAGAGAACCATGGGAAATCCAAATTGGGTAACAAAATGCAGGATTTAGGCCTGACTGGCTTTGTACCAGCTGGGCAAAGCAAGGTGAATGAAGTAGTCTTTGATTGGAAATGTAGCATATTGAATTCATTAACTATGGTTTATAATCTGCATAATTGCTGGTGTTTTATTCAGTGAACTTATTTTGATATATATATATATATATATATATATATATATCTATGTGTGTGTGTGTGTGTGTTTTATTTTATTTTTTTACTCTTGTTAATACTTGGCACATTTCTGTTGTATTTATCATATCTTTTGGTTGTATAGGTTGTTCACCCTGTACACGATCAAACATTTTATCTGACTTTGGAGCACAAAAGAAAGCTGAAGGAGGAATATGGTCAGTTTCTTATGTATTAATGGTGCTAGTTGGATTGAATGCTGTATTCTTGGGCATACTCTTATGTTTCTATGCTATAATATAGGAATTGAACCGTGGACATTTGTCCAAAATCTTGGAGATGCTGTCTTCATTCCTGCTGGCTGTCCTCATCAAGTAAGAAATTTAAAGGTAAAGTAAGTGCTTTTGGTGTTTATTTCACTTCCCCCATGGTTTAGTATATAAAAATGGGATAGTTTACATATTGCACCAGTGATTTATTATTCACCTTTCATGAATTCCAAGCTGGCAACATAGGGTGAATGTTTTCTTAAATACGAGAATTTTTGGAAACAGGTTGCTTTATCAATCATTCTAGTCTTTAGTGGTCCACCCTTCTGCTTGCACGCCTCTTATTCTAGTGATGCTCTTTTATGGTTTGACTAGGATGTGGGCAATTAATATTTCACTTATCATTGACATTGTGGCCTTTTAATACTAGAATGACATGGCATGGACATATCCTGTCCTGCAGAGTGTCATTAGTTCATTGATTATGTGATTGTTGAATAGCATATCATTTTTTCTGTTTGGTGGGATAAAAAATATTTAGGTTTCCCTCATGTGTGTTTGGTTAGAGGGTTGGAAAAGTGGGGGAATGGAAAACTAGTTTGTTTGGTTTTGAAGAAAAATGAGGATAGAAAATGGAGTTTGCATAAATTTACTCTCATACTCTTAATTACATAAAAACTTAATTTAATAGTTTATAAGCCAAAAAAAAAAACCTAATGTTTAGAAAATAAATACTGAACGTTTGATTGAAACTGAAAGAAAGAAAGAAAAAAAAATGTGGAGGGAGGAGATGAGAAGATGGGTAAATTCCCACCTATGCCCCTCTCCCTCCCCCATTTTCTCTCCAAGTTAGGGAGACAAGAAAACATCCCAAAAATCACCCTGCACCCCCTCCCAAGTCCCAACCAAACACCTTACTATTTGAATTACTCCCTATTTTATCCTCTCCATTTTCCATCTCCTTACAAATCACCCCAACCAATCACACACTTAGATCTCTAATTGATGAGCTTGTGTGCCTCATGACTTCCATTTTAAATTTGGTGTTGATTGTAATATATGAAATTGATTTCTATTTATAGATTTGTTTCCCTATACATATAAATAATTATATATTTTTAATGAATTTTTTTTTCTTTTCTATTCAGTCGTGCATAAAGGTTGCACTTGATTTTGTCTCACCTGAAAATGTTGGTGAGTGCATCCGTTTGACTGATGAATTCCGTACACTTCCCCAGAATCATAGGGCAAAGGAGGACAAGTTGGAGGTATGTAATTGAATTTATCTGTTTGATATGACCATAAATGTTTATAAGAATTTTTTCCCCATGTTAGTAGGATGTTTCCACTTGTGCTTCTTGTACAATGGTGCAAGTGGTGGTTGAACAGCTCATGAGTAATGCTGTGAACTTTGTTGCTGTTCATTGTTATAGTTATTTGTTACGCTTTATACCTTTTCATACCTGCACCTCAGTGATTTGCTGGTGTCAATGTGAGTTTTCTTTGTAGCGGTATTGTCATGGAGCTTGTCATAAATATATGTTTTTAATAAAATATCAAATATGTTTTTGGTAAGTGCTATTTAAAAACGTAATTAAAACTGCTTGATTACTGTTGCCAGATCCCTATTGATGCCATTGCAATTTTCCCCTCATTGTCTAAGCAAAACTTTGCTACCTATATTGGATTCTGCTTTCCCTCATTGTGATCTAACCATTGGTGTATTGCACCAGGAAAACCCACCTTCTGCACTCCACTGCTATTGATTCTACCCGAACTGGTTTACATACAAATGTTTTATGTGCTCAATTCACTGGCACCTACCTTATTGCTTTTCTCTTGTGCCCAATGAATATAAATTGTAGGAGAATTGCAGCATTCCCATATGGAAAGATATGTTGATAGATATTAAGTTGGATACCCATCAAAATTTCATTTAATCCTGGTTTGTGCTTGATGCAGTTTGGTTGGCTGAATGTGGTAATTATATAATGTGAAATAGTTTTTTTAGACACTGAAGTATAAATCTTGTGGATTGTGGTTTTTGATTGTTGTCTTTGCTTGAAGCAGGTGAAGAAAATGTCTATTTATGCTATGAGACACGTTGTAGGATGTTTGGAGCAGAAACTAAGGTTAGTCATTCACCATAAATTCATATATAGTATGTAAAGCTTTTTTAGGATAGCCTAAAGGAAAGATGGTCCCGAAATGTCTTTTAGTGGACATCTCTTAACTTACTGTGTGTTTGTGAACCTGTAGCCATCTTCTTTTAACTAACTCTTCTGGTTTCTATCAGTATTACTGACCAGCCATGATTTCATTAATGTGGCTGTACATAGCAATTTGTTATACTGCTTTCCATTAATTATTTTTAGCCATTTCTATCATATTTCTTGGTTTAATTATGCTCCATTTCAATTCTTATTTTATATACCTTCCTTTCAATCCTTTTATGAACTTTAGCATAATTTGTCCTGTTTTTTTAATGCATCTCTCCTTATTTAGAGGAGCCTATCAATCTCTTTGGGATTTTTTTTGGATTCATTTGTAGATGGCATTTGGCATCAGACAATTTATCTGCAAATAAATTTGCATTCCAAATTCTTTGAAGGATATTTATGCCTCTGTAATACCTTTGCTATCTATTATGACCTTTCTGTATTTCATTCTTGTTCTCTCTATCCTTGACATACAAATAAAAATATTTTCATGACATGATATTGTGTCTTACAATTGCTGGGATCATCTTCTTGGTTGATCAACAAATTTTGCTGATGAAAACAAGCTTGTCAACTTTCTTCATCTATTTGTATTTGACAAAGAAGGACAAGCTTTTAAATTGTCTTTTCTATAATTAGAATATTATTGCAAAAATGAAGTGAAATGGTTCCTGAAAGTATTTCTTCATGCTCGTTTCTGGATATCTACTGAAATAACCAATTGTGTTAATATTTGATTTTCAGGCCTGAGACGACGTCAGTTTCTGTTTCCAAAGATTCAAAGTAGGTTCAACTTCGTTGGTGTAGATTTTTGGCTGGTGAAACGGTAGTGTATTGGTGGTTTGTAAATACAGCTGGGTCATCTATAACACTTTCCAGTATATATTATTTACGTGCTTTTTGTCAAGGCCTCTTGTCCTCTGCACTCCATACCCTAGTTCTTGGAAGGTTATGGAGAATTTTGTTCTAGTCCTACCATCTTTTGGGAATGTGAAGCACGGGAGATTAGTATGTACATGCAAGAACCGGGTGGATACTGACTGCAGGTATTACTCATTATGAATTGTTGTATGAATTATATTATATGGTAAGTATATCATGTTAGTTGGCGGCATGTGTGTTTGAATTTCATTCTCTCTCTCTCTCTCTCTCGTAATTTTGCTTGTTTTTATTTCTAGACTTCTTGAACTGACAGTACCTTAGCAAAAAAAAAAAAAAAAAAGAAACAAAACAAGAAGCCTAATTAATGATATATTGGCCTGACATGAACATGACATAACAGTTTCTTTTTAAGTGCTTAAAGCAAATTATTCTAACAATTCTTCGTTATTTAATACCCATATCGTAAAAAACTTGTATCCTGCTTGTAGTTGGTTATAAATTAGTGCTCTGCAAATGTGGTATAAGATAGCATCAAACTTCAATCTTGAATTTTTGCTTTGTTTGTTTCCCCATCATTTTTAAGCGAGTCAAAACTGTACTTCCAACTCTTATAGTAAGATTGTCAAACGCCATTTGAAGAGAGATTTCTTTTTATGTGCGTACTACTCTTATGGGCTTTTGAATTCATGGAACTCGTTATCAAATCATGGATGTTATTTCTTGACTCCATCTCCACTTGTAGCTTTTTTTGTTTTGTTTTTTTTTTTTTCTTCCTTTAGATACCACGTATTAGTTTTTTGAATATTGGAGGCTCATTAATTGAAGTTACGGTCTGCACAAACAAGGAGAGAGATAGATCCTTTTATCTTGATATAAGTAGAATTTGATTTCGAGTTTCTTATATGCGTCTGGAGAACCGTATTTGTAAACGACACAAACACAGCTATGAGCTATGATTAAATAACTATCATGATTATGAAGTATACATAATGGCATATATTAGGTGGAATGTCATGATATTGTACAACTGTCGTTTACTGTAGATATGGGAGGTTGTAACTGAAGTAACTATAACCGAGTTGGAGAATCAGATTCTATGATATCATTGGACTATCTCTAACCTCACCCTAACATTAATTACACCTTTGGGCATCTTCTCCTTACACTTAATTGATTGTCTTTTTATACTTTGATCAACCAATTTGGTGGAGTTCCAGAAAAACGGAGCCCCATAACCAACACCCAACTGTATTATAGAAACTCTCATCCTCTTTTAAAAATAGGGTTTTAACATGGGCATCTTCTTATTTTTCTTCTTCAATTGAGGGCTTTGTCGCATTTTGTGGTGTTGGTTCCATACTTCCATGTATTGATTCTCTCTCTCTCTCTCCGACCAAATAATATATAGGATCTAACTTAATGATT
The DNA here is from genome assembly GCF_932294415.1 of Quercus robur. Classification (NCBI taxonomy): domain Eukaryota; kingdom Viridiplantae; phylum Streptophyta; class Magnoliopsida; order Fagales; family Fagaceae; genus Quercus; species Quercus robur. Next base: position 19,651,660 of record NC_065537.1, read on the forward strand.
ATGGTTTTCTAATAATGTTAAACAAGGGAAGTTGATGCATGTGACTGTGTACGAGCTGATTAAACCTTCATAAGACATGGAGGACATATGTAAGAATTTAAGTATTATTGTCCATTATAATACATTAACTAACACGTATAAGTTGATGGATACATTGTATCTTGAAGAGGAGGGAGAAAAAGAAGGATGTCTGCCTTGTATTCAATCCTTTTCTTATATATTGTAGAACATGCATGCACCTTCTACTGTCTCTAAAAACTTCCGTATGTTAGCTTTCAGGTCTAATATATGGAAAGGTAATATTCATTGTCTCGACCCTGAGAAAGATGGAGCCATTGTAGATATATATATATATATATATATATATATATATATATATGTATTTTAATAAAATGGCAACAGAGGTTATATGCCCCGGATCGCTTTTTTATAATCAAATTTGGACTTCGAACAAATTACAAATCTCAAATCCCTATTCTTTGCACGAGGATTGCATTTTTAGAAAGAATGGCGGCTTTTTGCAAGAGATTGATCATAAATATGTTATACATGTGATAGGGATATACAACTTAATATATAAAATGAAAGGAATGGAAGTATATGTGTCCTTTTGTAAGATGTAAAGCATTTTCCTTTTTTAATAATTTGATAGTTGGGAAGGGTGGATTTGAATCCGATGTCTTTGTTGGAAACATTAGAAAGTGGCAATCAATCGAGATACAAGGCTCTTGTCATGAGATGTAAAGCATTGAAGTCCAAAAAATGTCTTCTCCACACCCCCCCCCCCCCCCCCCCCCCCCTCCCCCCTTTCCAATTTTTAACTCTTAACAAGACAAGGTTTCAATTGGCTATGTGAGAGAAACATTACATATGCTTGAATATGTAGTACTTTAAAAATCTTACGGATGCAGTACTTGTCAAACTCAATTGGATGTTTTATCACATACAATGTCTTGTCTAAATCCCTATTTTAGAACATGGAGATTAAATGAACCGAAGTTGATGGCACATGGCATAATTGGTGCGTGCCTAAACGAAAACTCAATTTGTGAATGACCATTAGACTGGTCTATTCTCCATTGGTCCAAGGTCGATAACAAAAATCTATATATTAAAAAAGTATCTAATGTTTTGAATACATGTAACATCACACTCATAACATGCGAGTTTCATAAGTTTTAACGATTTTATTGGTGAAAAATCTTAGGGGTTAAGCGTTCGTTTGGTTTGCGTGTCCGCATTCACGCGTCTAGTGTTTTTTGGGTTTTTTTTTTTTTTACCAATGCTTAATACACTGTTCATGTCCCCATGAACAGTGTATTTAGGCCAATGAACAGTATTGAACAGTAGTGAACACTAATAAACAGTAACTAGAAATTATTTTTTTATTGTTTTTAGTTTTCGCAAAATAAATGATATCTAAACGCATATTACATGTTCGCACTTATAAAAGCAAAGTGGAGAAATTGTCTATTTCATAACATTTAAAGGGGCAAAAAAAGAACCTTAATTTGTTGGTGGATATTTTCTAGAGTTAGTATCAAGTAATGATCCAACGTGGGATATTCCACAATTGGTAGCCATAATCATGAGTGGCTTGTGCAACACACATGGTTAGACTTTGATAAGTTGCATTACATGAAATGCACTAAGATATACACATATAGTGCTTAAAGTATGCTTATTTAAATATTTAGAACTATTATGGAGAGGAAATACTTTTCATTTTCAAATCTCACAGGATGCTTGGCATAATGACTAATGTTCAGTACCTTTGAACCGTAATTCGAAAGAGAGAGTTGTTCTCAGTCTATGATAACCCACTTCCATAATGAGTTGTGCTCTTAACTTTGACAAAACAAACATGGTTTAGGGTGGAATTTCATTTTTCAAATTTCTAACATTGAAAGACTAGAACAATTGAAATTGTAAGTGGTATCTAGTACTAAACACTTAAGTGTTTCTTTCTAAAAAAAAAAAAACACTTGGAGTTTGATTTTGATTTTACATTAAACATGTAAGACTCTAAATTTTCAATTTTAATAATGCCCCAAGTAATGACAAGCTACTTAAGTACCACTCAGTGACCAATTTGGCATTGAAAGGCCTTTCATATAGCCGTATTTTAGTGAAGATAGCATCTTAATTAGAGTGTATTTATTCATTAGATTTTAAGATTAAAAAAATGCATGATGATTGAGTTAGCCATTTTTTATACTTTCGCAGTCAAGATATTAGTACTTCCTGTTTATGTATAAGGATTTTTTTATAGATAGATAGGAATCAAACATAAGTCCCACCCATTTTAATTTGATTGTTTTTTTTTTCATCAGACTAGGACACCAATTTGTTCTTAAAAATAATTCTAATAATTTGCATAAATTTAAGTTATTTTTAATTATCAAAGACTCATAAAGGATTCATATTGTAAACATATGAGACTACAAAGCAAATGAATGTAATTAGAACTTCATAATTAAATTTAAAATTAATGTCAATCTCAAAGTTTATTAGAAATTAAAGATTTTTACAAATATTATCCTTTGTACTTTGACATGAGTGTCAATTTGGTACTTGGGTTGTTTTATTTGAAAAATGAATCCCTAAATAATAGGTTTGTGACAAATTAGGCATTCTATTTAATTTTTTTTTTTAAATTTTAGAATATAATATATCACATGATTTATAAATGGTATATGTCATATCGTCAATAGACTCAATAATTTTGAAATCCCTTTATCATAATATGCACATCATGTGACAAAGTATCTTAGGCTTTATCGAAAAATGTTAGCAGTAGATAGGTTGATAATTTGATTTGCAATAAAATCAATATCCAAGGGTTAATTATTCAAATCGGTAGTCTAAGGACCAAATTGGCACTCATGTCAACATCTAAAAAACAATATTTGTCAAAAAACCTTAACAGTTAACAGTTCATTTGGGAGGAAAAAATGAATGGAATATGACTTCTCTGCGTTATAATTCATACCGACAAGATGCAAATATACATTGCTCATGGGAGTGCTTGCTAGCAAGGCACACAAAATTCTTGACCTAAGAACCTTGCTAAAGTGACTCGTAGAATATGAGAGTGGTGGAGATAGATTTCTTCATTTTACATTAGTTACACAAATAGGGTTTAATTACATCCGATTTGTAGCCCACTCCCAATAAGTGATTTGGTTGGCCAAGCTTCACCCACATTCTAACAAAAGGTAATGTGATTGTGAAATTTAATAATCAATTAGACAACATAGTATTATTTGCAAGATTTTTTTTTTTTTTTAATTGATAATTTAATAGTTGTGAGGAGAGGGATTTAAACCTTAGACAGTTTTGTTGGAAATACTAAGATATGCCAATTGAGAGGTAAAATTCTTAGCATTTACAAGATTTATTATACTTGGAGCATTCGCACCAACTTGTGCAAATATTTTTTTTGTTTATTTTAGCATAAAACATATTTTTTCTATTTTACATACTCACATTTCAAAATACCTTACATTATACTATATTTCATTAAAATATCAAAATTTTTAATTATTTATCTTTTCTCATACACAACAATCACTTACTTCTTCTTTCATACTTGAGATACGTTAAAAAAAAAATTAAATTCAAAATTAATAGTACTAATATAAATTTATAAGAGTACTATAACAACAATACATATATATTTACTTACATAATGTGAGTAATTTTTTGGAAGAAAAAAAAAGAAAGAAAGTAAACTTATCACATTTTTTATTATACACCTTAACACATTTCATAGTTTCGAGTAAAAAGTAAAAAAAAATCTCATAATTTAGGATGATATTCTTATGTGACCATATTTATATTATGCTGTTGAGTCAAAGTCCAAAGGTGAAATTAAAGCAGGACCCACCTAATGGTCACAGCTCTATCTCTCCCTGATTACTAGGGAAAGGACAGGTTCATAATTTTTCTTTGTGCCTCCATTATTGTATTGATGATTGATGAATAGTTCAGCAACTTGGAAGGTGAATGCATTATTGATTTGCTGAATTTTATTACAAAGAACAAAAAAAAGGACGATGATATACAGTGCTTAATTCAGTACTATAGTAATTTTTTTTTTTTTTTTTCAAATTTCTGTTAAGACTCATAAATGAATTTGAATTATTAACTTGGTGTAAGCGACGATGTTGGGCCTGTGTTGACCACGTGGCAGACAGCATCCGCATCCCTCCAAACGTGGGTCCCAGCCCAAAGTATGAAGCCTTCATATTGGCCCATCCACATGGGTCCACCATCTCCCATTTTATTACCCAATGAATAAATCCTATGCTTTGACAAAACATTTTTATGTTTATAACTTTATTATATATATAATTATATATATATATAAACCCAAGTTTTGATTGAGAAGGTTCTAGCTTTATTTAATTTCACTTACAAAAAAATATAATATACAAAATGTACAAGTCGGCTGCATGTGCTGTAACTTTCGGTTTAGTTTCTTTCATATTTATTTTTTGTCACAACTTATATAATCAAGATTATGGTTGATTAATAAATGTTTACCTATTTCTTGATCTAGTTATTTTTTCACTCAAAGGGTTATCCAAACACTGTTTCTAGTTCATTAAATATATATACGATGATTGATTGAACCATACTTCATATATAGCCTTTAGTTAGGCATTGTAATGTGTTTATTTGTTAATTTTTAAGCACGTTTATGGAGTGTATATAGTTAAGTTTAAATCAAAAGCACATGAAAGAGGTACTTGTTTCTTACTTTTAGAAACAAGAAATCTTAAAACCATCCAAAAGAGGAGAAATACAATATTGGTGTTGGAGCACTATCCTGCCAATATTAATATAAGAAAGTTGGATGTATTATATATGCTAACAAAATAGTAGGGAAAAAGAAAAAGAAATTAATCCGGGTTCAATCAAACTGAGTATAATCTATTTGATTATTCTCATGCATAAGGACTAAGGAGTTGGTACAAATATAAAGCCATCTAATGTGATTCATTGACTTTGTTTTAAAAAAAAAAAAATGAAGAAGAGGAGATGCTTCAGTCTAGTGCATCGAAATATTAGACGAGACATGTGACTAATACGTGATTAATTTTAGACACAAGTTGTGTTCGTGTCATGTCCAATACTCAAATGCATTGATCAAAAGTCATAGTGCCAAACCCATTAAAAAGAAGAGATTAGGTTAAACCTGGATCATCTTATTGATATTTTTCCTTTATTTTGTTTTATTTATTTTATTTTCTAAAGATACTTTTATCCCTATGTATTCAACTAGTGTACGTTTCTGGGTTCACTCTATCCAAGTTCTTAGAATTTATTGGTGAAGGATTAATTGGGATCATCTTCACTGCAGTACTCTTCAAGCCGAATCCTATGTGCTCAGAATATTATTCCCATTACGAAGAAGCTCATCTTTCCCAATTCCTATGTATTCCCTAAGAGTATCCTATGTCCTCCAAATACTATTGCTCTTATCACAAACTAGGTTTTTTTTTTTAACTGAATCATTACAAAGTCGTAGTTAATATTGTAGATATAATGATCAACATGTCTATTTAAATGTTCTGTCTCTTTACTATCTAACAATCTCACAATATAGTAATATACCATGCACCTAATTCTCATTCCATCTCAACCAATAAACCAATGCTCATCTAAAACATCGAACACTGCATTTTGGTGAAAATAATGTAACTTCTGTAGATTTACTTGCACTAAAAAAAGTAGTAATTTAATGAGGTAGAGGAATTAGGTGAATGATTAGAAACGTAGAATGAAAGTCATCACCAAGTCACTGCTTGCGTACATTGTAGCTATAGCCGACTAGCCGTTGCTTCTTTTAGCTGTTGTCTTCTTTATATATTTAGTCTAATATATCTTATTGCTCTCACACACACAGTGCCCAATACAAACGCGGCTAAATATTAAAGCCCTTTGTCTGCGGCCTTCAAATCTTTGGAACCACCCTACCCATCTTCTATTCTCTGTATTTTCTTTGATTTTTTTAATATTTGTGTTTATTTGTTTAATTTTTCTTAAACATGTAAATGTAATGCCCACTTTGGTCAACCTGACACCTTACATGCATCTCTCTTTTCTCTCTCCCACCACTGTTGGGTCAACCTAACACCATTCTTTAATGGAAGAAAATTTCCTGCAACCTGTGTATAGCAGAATATCTTACTACACAGTTGCGTGGCAATTGATTGTTTGCCCACTTCTGTGGTTGCCTGTCCTCTCTTTAGGAATGCAATAATACTTGAAAATATATGCTCTGGGGTACTTCTGTTAATAACATTTATAACAGTTGTTCTCAGCCAAAAAAAAAAAAAAAAAAAAACATTTCTAACAGTTGTACTGCGATTAAATTATTATTGAGAATTAAAAGAATTTACCACACCGAATAATTAAAAAAGAAAAAGCAAAGTCAGAAGAATTCTATAGGGTGGTAATATTCATGCGTGAGTGGCATAGCTAGTTAAGTATAACGAAGTCTCATATTAAATACTAATAATTTAAGCTTTTGGATCAAGTGGGTGTCTTTAAATGTTATATTGTGCGTTAATCAAGGTTGTGTTAGGGTTTCTACCCCAACAAATAGAATAATCTCTCTTTATTATTCTCATGAATGGAAACTAATTCTAAAAATTAAAGTAAAAATGGTATGATAAATTTAATCACTTCTGTTGTTATATAGTTACTTATATGTTAAACTTGAAGTTATAAATGAGTAGGCTCTAATGTAGTAGGTTTTTTTTAATCCTTAGAGAGATCATATATCTGTGTTAGAATTGTTAATGAGATTGATAAAGGGAATGGAGAAAGGAGAGAACAGCGAAAGTTTCTCCTAAGCAGTTAGGACTTTACTATAATGAATACTATGTTACAATAATGCATTATGAGGTTTTCCTAAATGGATTAATCTTTAGGTTAGCCATAGAAGAAGTCTTTTTTTATTTTTGGTTGAGAAACAGGCCTGAGTAGCCAAATTTATTTAATAGCTAAAAAATTAGAAACAAACACCTTATAAATGTTAGTAGGAATAGACTCCATTCAGACTAAAATAGGAAAACAAAATCTTGTTACTCCCTGGACTAAAACATGTACCAAAACATTGTCTTGCCAAAGTATATGGGAGAAATAAAAGTTTTGAAGAGAACTAGTTGAAGACAAAATGTCTTTTATCAGATGATCACAAGCAGGATGGGAGGAACATCGGTCCCAAATGGTAGAAATGGAGATCTCTGAATCACCCTTGAACATTGAACCATGCAAATCCAATTTCTGAACAAACTGAACAGCCCTTCTTGCCGCAATGGTTTCAAGAGCGACCATAAAAGAGGAGATAGGGATAATCTCATTAGATAAAGCTGCCACCACTTCTCCTAAATAATTACGAACCATGACCCCGATGCTCGTTGCATTTAAATCTTCAAAAACTGCACCAAGTCTAGGTGTGTATAGGTTAGAATGTGCAGGATTAATCTTAGGTTAGCCATAGAAGAAGTCTAGGTGTGTACGGGTTAGAATGTGCAGTTGAAGCGCAAATAATACAAGTTGGACATATTACATTAAATTTGGACTCATTTCTAACCAAGTGAATGCATCCTCTAACAGTAGATTAAGACTATGATAGAAGCTACTGGCCTACAAGCTAGAATACTCTAAAAAACTCAAATTAATAGAAACATTATTGTGCCGTAAAAAGTCTTCTAATTTTTTTTATTTTTTATTTTTTAAAATGTGCCGTAAATTATAAGTAAAGCAGAACCATTGAAATAAATTAGAGAGAAGAAAGGGTAAATAGGTTCTAACCAAAAAAAAAAAGAAAAAAAGAAAAAAAAGAAAGAAAGGGTAAATAGGTGTAATAGTTCAGTTTCAGTCGGGTTGAATTGTTTTTTTTTTTTAATTAATTAATTTAATTTTATTTTTGCTGAACTGAAATTTTCGGTTTTGCCAAATTTAGCAGCCACATCGAATTGTAGGAGAGGAACATCGAACCGAACTGATTGGATTTCAATTGGTTCAGTTTGGTCGGCTTTTAGTTTTTTCTAATTTCTTAGAAACCAAAAAGAACAAAGAAAAGAAAATCTATTTCCCTTTGTGTTTCCACATTTTCTTAGCACCCAAACTCCAAGCACCAAGCAAGTACAACAAAAATATATAATGTATTTCAGCAAACAAACAACACAAAAATCAGACAAACATATGTCCTTTATTCAACGGATGCTATGGTAACATGTTACAAGTAGTGACTTGGACAAACAATAATTTGGACATTTATCAGCTTTATTGTCTATTCATTTTTAAAACTAATGCATCATTATATGCTTAAATAGCAAGATACTTGTTACCATTTTCATGTTAATCAACCTTAAATACATATTTCCACAAATGAGTAATAATACTCCTTAAATTGCACTTGTCATTTCTACCATTTTTTGTTTGGCTAAAAATATGTGCTTATTAGTTATACATCGACACAAACTACATCCTTAATCCCCCCACAAAAAAAAAAAAAATATATATATATATATATATATATATATTTATATATATATATATATATATAGATAAGGACAAAATTTAGCTATAAAATTAGTTGTAACCTAAGATTATAACCTCACTCAATATTTTTTTATTGGAGGTAAATTATGATAAATTTACCATTAGATTACATCTTCTTATATCCTCTATGCTTGCAAAATTTCTAGAAAATTAAATATCAATAGCTATGTTATCAATAAATTGTTTAAATTGCAAGTTTTTGTAGTTTAAAATTATGCACAAAATATAAGCTTATAGATCATATAGTAAATAATATCCGATTGACATAAAATTTGACATTTTTTTTTGAGAAAGAAAATTTGACATGTGTATTAAGAGCGTAAAGAACATACAATTCAACGGTTAGATTTTCAAAATATGTAATAATGCTAATTTTATTGAGTAAGTTACAACAAATTTTGTAACTAAACTTTATGCCATCCTTAAATACATTAATTCTTGTTTCTCAAAAAAAAAAAAAAATTTAAATACATTAATTTATTTCCATTTAAAACAATTATTTAATGCATTTTCAACAAAAAAAATATATCCTTGTATAATTATATATTCTTTGGTCCGTTAACCGTTATAATGCTTTATAAGATGAGACAAACATCATAAACCAAAATTTTATTATCCGTTTGGGGATTTTAAAAGTTTTCCTCTTCCAGAACTCGTCCTTCCATGTTCTATAAAAAGCAAGAAAACAAACTTCTCTCTCTTTTCCAAGCCTTCCAATGAGCAATCTTTCAAGTAAGCCATGATCTCCTTGAAACCACTGGAAAAATAATTTCAAAGGAAATACTATTCAAAGGATGATACTAAAAAAAAAATTGTTTTTAGATAGCCGTGTTTGGAAATACTATTCAAAATGCACCTAATACCAATTTTTGGAAAACCATAAATTTAGATTAATTTATGTCAAAAGAATAAGTAGTCTTTATTTACTAATTACCAATATTAATTTCTTTTATACATACATAATTCGTATGTGGATTCGTTTAGATGACGATGATGGTATTGTGGTTAATATATTTACCCAACAAATTAGTTGCTTTATTAATTTATATAAAAGCAGAGAAAAATTGTATTTGATGTATATAAGATGTTTGATAAAATTGTTGAATTGTTTTTATTCTTTATTTATTCTAGAAATCCGATTACATGAAGAGTGTGATTAGGAGGAAGAGAGATGAGAAGGGTAATGTTGCTGGTGATAGAGTAAGCACAAAAGGAAGACATCAAATTAATCAGCAATTCAAGTTAGATTTAACAAGAAAGAAAGCAAGTCTCCAAGTGATCACATGATATGTGGTTTTCAAGCCCAAGAAAAATTAAAATGTTTCTATAGTTGTTTGGAATAAAAGAATATCAATGTATCTTTTGGGAGATATTTTTGTAATAACTGATTGAGTTGATTCTTTTAACATTCATTTGGTGACCATCAAACTATAAATTATTAATTTTTTTAGAACTCAAAAGTAGAGAAAAAATTGTATGCAACTTATTGCATAGAAAATGATATTTGGATATCCTTCAAAAGTAGTGAAATTGAATTAAGCATGTTTACTAGACTTTGTTTGTTGTTTGATCAAGGACATAAAAGGTGGTAAAGTTGGGAACGTACGCCAACTCTAAAAATGTATAATAGTCATTACTTTGGTTTATATAGATTTTTATAATTTTGGTAGTGTGTATATATATATTTCTCACATCTCGTTTTTTTTTTTTTACATCCATTTGTGATCATGATTGTTAATGATTTCTTTGCAATACATAGTCTTATTAATTTAGTTTTCACTTTAACATTGGTGTGGCAGACAAAACTGGTCCCCAAGGAATCCCACAGATTACAATTGAAATGCCCTAATACACAATCAATTTATAGTTGAACAAGAGGGAATAAACACTCCACATTCGGAAACTCAAATAGTTGATTTCATTGATAACATACACTACAACTTTTCCTCAAGGATTACCCCTTAGAAATTCTACTATCCCCATGGTATTTAGCATTCCCTTTTTTTTTCTCTCTCTCTTAGATTGCTCACCCTTACTTTTTTCCTCGAAAAGAAGCTGTCCCTCGCTCTTTGTTTCTCCTCCTCCCTTTATAGGTCTCTTCCTTGCCCTTATTTATACAGCTATCTTGTTGCCAGCTAAACTCTTAGGGATATTTTTCTTTATTTTATCGATTTCCTCCCCTCCCTTATCCTTGAACTCTAACTCTTGGGGGATGTCTATATTACTCAGGCTGTTTTATATGTATTTAATATGGCAGAGGTTAGGTAGGAACCTCTTCTTTAATGCGGAGGAAAAAATCTTCAAACTTCTACGTGTTCAAACTTCTTACGTGGTCTTGGGTATCTTCTGGAAACTATACGTGGATCATCCATGCACCTTGCTTCAAATAAGGTTAATTTCTTACCTTTTCCATGGGATCCATTTTCCTGTATTGTTTTCCTCGTTTAAGCATGTGAGATGGTTCGGCTTCTTTTCTCTCACAACCCATTGCCCACTGGGTCTTTCTTCTAACATACGAGTTGGACCCAATTTGTTTCCCGTGGCCCAATTTCCTTTTAGGCATAAGGCCCTAGCCGGGGACTCTTCCACTCCCCACAATTGGTAATTCAAAAATTTATTAAGAAAAATTTTCAAATGATGAAGGATTAAAATCTTTTAAGTTTGAAGACTTGCATTTCTTAATTTTTGGAGAGAGAGAGAGAGAGAGATTTCTCCAATATTTGTTCTTAAAAAAAAAAAACTAAAGTTCCATTAATTTCACACACATAAGTAAAGTTTCATGCATGCATATATTTATTATGAATTCCATTACTCATAAAATACAACTTACTTTGGATATGCATGTGATCAAAGCATATAAAATACTAATCCATTTTATATATAAATTTTCATATGAAATATTGGAGGAAATTAAAAATATACAAATTAAAGATTATAAATTTTTTGTATATCTCTTCTGCTAAATATATTAGTATACCTCCCTACTCTCTTCCTTCTGTTTGCAGTGTTTGAAAATACTGTCACTGTTAGCGTTAATGTCGTTTTGAATCTGGGAGCTACTAACTCGTAATAGTACTTGCCACGTAAGTAGAGAGCGAAGTGAGGGAAGCACGACAATAGAATGCGAGAGCGTTCATCTTTACCCTGAAGTGTTGCTTCACTCGGTGGTGGTGTTGGGCTGTCTGCCCAAATCCTATAACATGAAATAAAAAATGGAACTATTAGCATGATGTTCAAATGAAACACATATAAATAACATGGAAAAAATTGCATAAGACGAAAGATATATATATCTCATAGAAAGAGAGACCCTACACAAGAAGGAATATTAAATTATATATCACATAATATCAAAGAGATAGTACCCATTGGAGGAGCGTCAACCGCACCTCGTGGGATGGTAATTTCCATAGCAACAACAAAATTCAATCATGATTTTTTTATTTTATTTTTTATAGAAGGGTCATGAGATCTCCTAACACCAAGAAGACACAAAAAATAATGATATTCTTAATTTCAAATACAAAATATGAATAAGTGCACTTAAACGAATGTAATGAGAATAATATAGCTAATATTTGTAATCCATTATAAATATTATTACAAGATCATTTTAAGATACATGTCAGTTTTTTTTTTTTTTTTTTTTTTTTTTTTTTTTTTTGTTTTGGTAATAGAGAATATTATAAACATAGAAACAGAAAACTATACAGCCTTAGGGCCAGGCTCATTGCATAGTCTATTACATCCGAGACTAGTAAAGGTCACCATACATATCAGTTTCATATCAACAAAATATTTAAGGGAGGCAAATTCTGAATATATTATGAATAGGACAAAATTTAGTTACAAAATTTATTGTAGTCAATTTTATTCAATATTTTTTTATTAGAGGTGAATTTTGACAAATCCACCATTTTATTGCATCTTCTTTTTATATCTTTTATACTTGCAAAATTTATAGAAAATTAAAATACAATATATTTTTCATTAATAAATTGTAAATTTTTATAGTTTAAAATTATTCATAAAATATAGGTTATAAATCATATAGTAAATAATATTTAATTGACACAAAATTTGACGTGTATTAAAAAACATATAATTCATTCAAAATATGTAATATAATTAGAACTAATTTTATATCTAAACTTTATCTTTACTAATATTATAAATTTTAATCATGTGAGGAGCAAAAACTAGGGTTCAAGTTTCTAGGAGGGAGCTTTACACATATACAGTATATTAAGTTAGAAATAGATTAAGTTAGAATAGAATTTTATCTGGTATAAAAAAAAATTATAAATTATAAATATTAAAACATAATGAATATGCGCCCCCACAATTGGAAAATTGATTTGGGAGTAAACACTGCACACAACCAGGTTCCAGCAAGCTCTTCCTCCTACTCCATATCGCACCAAACTTTTCTTTCCTTTCGTTAACCACACTTTGACCCCACCCAGTCACCCACCTTCCTCTCTCACTCTTCAAAGTCTTCTTTATAAACACAACATCCAAACCGTCCCCAACCCCTCCCAATAGTCTCAAGGCTCCCAATAATAATACCATCCGTCAATAATGGACGAAGACAACTCTCTATTCCCTTCAGACGCAGATCTCGACTTCAGCTTCAACAGCTCCACCACCACCACCACCACAACCACCACCACCTCCTCCTCCGCCCGCACCAGCTTAGCTCGCTCGAGCCTCACTCTCAGCTTCAACGAGTCCCACCTCTCAACCACAACCCTCCTCCCCCACCCTCACCACACCTCAGACCCACATTGGTCCGCCATTAAAACCATCACCAACCTCTCCTCCGACCACAAGCTCCACCTCAAACACCTCAAACTCCTCAGCCACCTCGGCACGGGAAACCTCGGACGCGTCTTCCTCTGCAGCCTTAAACACTTCGAACACCTCAAGTTCGCTCTCAAAGTCATCGACAAGGACTCCTTAACCCCCAAAAAGCTCTCGCAAGTCCAAATCGAATCCCACATTCTCTCCCTCCTCGACCACCCTTTCCTCCCGACTCTCTATTCCCACTTCGACGTCTCTCACTACACTTGTTTCCTCATCGATTACTGTCCCAACGGCGACCTCCACTCTTTCCTACGTAGACAGCCCCATTACCGGCTACCGCTCCAGTCGGTCAAGTTCTTCGCCGCCGAAATCCTTATCGCTTTGGAATATTTGCACGCGCTCGGAATCGTGTACCGCGATCTGAAACCGGAGAACGTTTTGCTACGCGAAGATGGCCACGTCATGCTCTCTGACTTTGACTTGTGCTTCAGAGCCCACGTGGCACCCACTTTCGACGAGTCCGAGTTTGTCGCCGAGCCAACGACGGCGTTTTCGAAGTCGTGTGTTGGGACGCACGAGTACTTGGCGCCCGAGTTAGTCTCCGGTTACGGTCACGGTAACGGGGTGGACTGGTGGGCTTTCGGTATTTTCATCTACGAGTTGCTGTACGGAACGACGCCGTTTAAGGGAAGGAACAAGGAGAGCACTCTGCGTAACATAGCTTCGTCGAATAAGGAAGTGAGGTTCTTCCACGTGGCGGAGAGAGAAAACGAGGAAGGGATTGAGGAGGCGAGGGATTTGATAGAGAGACTGTTGGTGAAGGATCCTAAAAGAAGGCTTGGGTGTACCAAAGGTGCCACTGAGATTAAACGACACCCGTTTTTTGATGGGATTAAGTGGTCGTTGATCAGAAACTATAGGCCTCCATTGCCACATCATCAGGTGGTGAGGAAAGGAAAGTCACCGCACGTGACGCACGTGAAGAGGCAAGGCGGGTTGTGGCGGTGGTGTAAGAGATTTGGGTGCTTGTTGAAAAATAATAGTAAGAGTAAAATTAATAGTAATAGTAAAAGGAATTATTACTACAATTACGTAGATAGTAAAAGTTATAGTAAGGTTAGGAAATGTTCGTAGATTTATTAAGGTCTTTTTTTTTTTTTTTTTTTTTTTTGATAGGAATCATGTTTGAGATTGAGCTTGGGATTTTGTAAAAATAGATAGTGAGATAACAAAGTTTACCAATTTTGTTAGAGTTGTTAATTTCAGATTTTTGTTTTTGAAAAGAGTTGATTTCCGTTTTTGAGTTTCACTATTATTTAAATTAAATATAAGTGATAAGTCGCGCCTTTCATATGACTATATGAGTAATTAACCACTATTATTTAAATTAAATATAAGTGATAAGTCGCGCCTTTCATATGACTATATGAATAATGTTAAGATCACAATTTTTATTATAATTTTGTTACAATTTATTCAAGTGATGAATTATGAGTGGTGGAGTTGTGGATCCATATTGATCCTCCACTTTTACTCTACTATTCATAACTTATTACGTGGATAAGTTGTAACAAAAATTATAGTCTTAACATTGTTCTTTTCATATACCAATTTAACTGTTATATTTAATAATTTTTTAATAAAGAGGTTTTGAATATGCTTGGCTAAATTTTAGACCCAATGGGTTAAAGTTTGAGGGAAGTTTACAGTTCTCATCGGTAGGACTACAATTACACATTTACGCCACTTGTACTTAAGCACATAGGACTTATAGTCTTAGCTAATTGCTTTAAAAAAAAAAAAAAAAAATCAGTCTAAGCTAATTATCAAGAAAAAAAGAGTCCCAGCTAGTAAGAGCCCAACTTAATTCAGCTCAGCCCATTATTTGACACATGGGGATAATTGGAGATAGTAGTGGGCGATGGGTTAGTGGCCCTTTTTTGGGCCATTGGCATCTCAAGCTCCACTAGTGTTGTTGCCAAGTTGTGGATCCTTTGTGATGGAGCGAATTGGAATTCTTACCTTGTGTTCAGATTTTTTTCTACAAAGGGGGCTGGTTAGAATGAAAAAAAGGGCGTCTGAATGGAAATGACCGAACCATCTTCTTTTTTTTTTTTTTTTTTTTTTTTTTATACAAGATAGAATTCTACTCTAGCCTAATCTAAGTATATATGTGTGTGTGAAGCTCCCTCCTGGAGACTTGAATCCCGACCCTTGCCCCCCACACCCCACAAGCACTTATACTTGTGGAGTGACCATTGCACCAAGGGAGTGCGGTGGTAATGACCGAACCATCTTAAACGACCCTCCCTCATCTTTTCTTCAATAAGGGCTACTCCTATCTTTAAGTAAATATCTAAGTCCTCAGAATTGTTGCTTACACAGGTTGGATTGGCACATATTTTTGTTCAATTGCTTGGAGCCCTTTTTTTTTTTTTTTGTTAAGTGATGATTCTTCCTAAGGATTAAAAAAAGCCCTTATCAATATTTCGTTATTCATTTACAAACACTTCAAGGGTGTGAGGTTCGATCTCAAAAAAAGAAAAGAAAAGGGATTTCTCAATATTGGGGAGAATGGGTCCGAAATACCTCCTGAGATTTTGCTTTTGTCACTGAAATCCAGTATGTGGGTTTTGAGCAATAGCATTGTTTGAGAGTGAGTGACAATAATGGTGATTGTGGCAAAATTGACTTTTGCTTAAAAGAAATCCTTAATATTTTGCTTGGATTAGATCTATACATCCATTGGTTGTATAATTTAATTTCTGAAAACTTTATTTCCATTTTTTTATCCTGATGGAGATTATCATTTTAAGACAATCTCCATCATGCTACCAATATAGATCTAACCCTAAATGCACAAGTATGTTAAAATTTCTCTATGCCAATCAATTGTACTACTCTGTATATGACATAATGAACTTAACGGCTAGCAGATTTTTATCCTATCTGGTATGCCAATTCTCCAAAGGAACATTGCTAGACAATACACATGTTCACCCCAAAGGTGGTTGAAGTTAGAATATTTGAATCTGCAAAACTGACTGATCATATTAGCAGTGCACAGATGATAGTACGTGGGCATGTATCGCAACAGAGCAAGTCTCCCCCATTATCACAATCACATATTCCAAGTAATACTAAAATGTAGAGACAAAATAATGCAGAGCAAAGGGCCAAAATAGAAGTTACAATTCAAGACATAGAATACTAAGAAGTGACATAAATAACATAGCCCTAAATGACAAAACAAGAAAGTCAATAACTTCAAGAAACTATTTTAAGAATTGTTGGCATTTGTCCCGGTGAGAGTCCAAGAATTTCATTGCCAAAAGACAACTCAAATAGACCTGGTCATTGGAAACCTTCAACAACCATAAGTGGAGTTATCAATAGCAATTCATCTGGCCCCATAAAAGAAAAGTGGGAAAAGGGAATGTAAGGATGATGATACACTTCTGCAATAAAATGCAAACTTGTTATAACAATTGACACAATAAGATACAATAAAAAAGGCTGCTCTTTTCTAGATTACAGGTGCTATGAATATGGGTAGAGAATCAACGGAAACTGTAAGGAGCCTAAAGTCTTGGTATGTTTATCATTTGGAGGGACAAAACTTAATAGTCAAAGAAAGGGAGTAATTGCAGCTCTACTCTAAAAAGTCATATTATATTTTACCAAGAGAGAGAGGGAAACAAAGGCAAGCAACTTCCATAAGGAAGTTCAGAAAAATCTACCATAGACTTATAAGAGGTTAATAGGAAGAAACCCATATCAAATCCTATCCAAAGCTCAGAAAAAGGAAATCAAATGATAAACACCATAGAGCTCTCGACAAATAAATTATACTTCAACAACAGCAACAACAACAACATTGAAGCCTTAATTTGGCAGCAGAGTAATCCTTTACAAACTACCACACAATTCTACTTTGTAATTAAAAGGAAAATGACCACTATCATGTCATTAATTTCAAGAGTGCACTTATTATTAGCCTACAGTGTACAATTTTTTTGGGACTAAATTCAGCAGCTATAAATTCATTTATGCTGATCAGACTAACAATATAAGCAAGCCATAATGTATATGCCATATTCGAAACAAAGATTCAAATTGTGGAATTAATTAGATACCCAAAATGAAGATTCAACTTAATGTTGTCTTCTTTTTTCCACTTTGGGATATAAGGCTTTGCTTAAAAACTAACCAGAACACAACAATTTATATAAGCAAATACATCAAATACTGATATAGTCCATTAACCCCATAAAATCAATACTAAAAAAGAGCATAAAAAAAAAAAAAAAAAAAAAAATCAAGTAGGAAACAATGAAATTTGCATAACCAAACAAATGAATAAATTTAAAAAAAAAAAAAAAAACAGATTATGTAAATACATTAATCAACTAGAGCAGGCAAGTAGGAGCAGAGAAATTAAAGAGACAAATAGGTGAGAAAGACTGTGAGAGTGTATATGAGGATTGTGTGTGTGCAAGTATGGGCACCAATTTAGTGTAAAGCGCATCTACACCTAATCCTAGACCTTGTGGGATCTATATATATTATACCCTACTGGCATTTTTCGAATAGCAATCTTTGTCTTTGTAACCTTCTTTCAATTCTTGCTTTTCTGTTCTTTCCGGTTACTCTGGTTCGCCCTTCGCATCTCTGTACATTTCCTCTACAATATTCTTCTTCTTTAGATTTGAACACCTCTTGAATGCCATGCAGTGCCTCCAAGAGCTTGCTGCAATCATAAGCAGAAGCAATAGCAGTCCCTTCTTGGTTGGAAGCGATATTTATGGCATCAGATGAAGATGAAGATGAAGAGGAAGATGCAACATTCAGGGCCTTTGAAAGTTCTCTAAAGTCAAAACAGGAAGCAGTTTGTTTGAGCTTAAAACTGCTGGAATTAATACCATGGTGGGAGTGAGTTTTGGAAAGTCTATTTGAATCTGACTTCATTGTTTATGAATTATGATCTCCCACCTACATGACCCAATACATTTTTAGTATCGTATATTGACTCTCTAAATCATTATCATCTTATAATCAAAGCAAAGTATATATATTGTTCATATAATGACTATTATTATAATTTTATTAAATGCATATATATATATATATATATATATATCAAAATAGAATGATGACATCTAATCTAACCCATCACCCAAGAAACAAAAAAACTCAAAATTTTTAGAATGACAATAATTTTCAATGCTTTCCAAATGTAATATTTTGAATTTAGTTACAATTATCCATTCAAAAGGATTGAGATATAGAGATCACCCAAGAACGCTTATTTGTTCAAATTTAGTGACAAAAAGATAAGGTGCTCAAACTGGGGCCGTGGTCTACTACCTGGTACTCAAAACCGTGCAACGACAATTTGAGAAATTTGAGGATTTAATAAATGTGAGATATGAGTGGTGATTAGAATTTAACTTTCTAAAAAAGCATAGTGACTTTTCTATAAGAGAGAGAGACAGAGAAGAGAGAAATACCTGAGAGGGGAGCAGCAGCAGCAGCGAGGTACCGGTGGCTGGGCGAGCAGTCCGAGCACGACGAACGCACCAGTTGCTCTGGGAGATGTATGTCTATGTTTTTGACTTTTTGTATGAGAAGTGAAAACCCTTCCTGAATTTAGGGTCCTGTTAAAATGATTTATTTTTAGAAATATTTAAGGGGAATTGAAAAAGTTGTAAAAAAACTCATTTAAGGCTGCGTTTGTTTCATTAGTAAACTAAAATCTAAAAACATTTTACACCAAGCTGTGTGTCTGGCACCACTTGAAAATACAGTCAAACTAAAAATAGAATTCAGTTTGACTGTAAAATAAACTTCCCAAGCCATAAATTCATTTTAGTTTCCATTTTACCTTCAAATGATTTCTGCATAGGTAGCCGTCCAGCCAAGCTCTGGCAAGCCCTAGTCGTGCCACTCCTACCGCCCAGTTCACGCTGCCCCATCGCCCAAATCACGTGCCGACGAAGCTTCCTCTTTTTTCTCTCTTCTTCCTTCACTCTTCTTCTCCCTCTTGCTCAATGTCGCCAATCTGGTTGCCACCGACCACCAGCTCACTCCACTCCACCCCTAAACCCACCCGATCTGGCCGCCACTGTCCTTCATCCATTCCAATCCTCTTTTTCCTGATCTATCTCTTTTTCCTTCAATCTCTCACTCTTTCTTCCTCCTCTCACTGATCTATCATGTAAATGTTTTTATTTTGATTTTTGGTTGTGTTAAGTGTATATTTTGAAATTTTCTGTTATAAAATTTGTTTGGATGCTGAGAAAATAGTTGAGAAAATGTGAAAAATTTGTAAGAAAATAGCATTTTTAGAATGTTACCAAACACCAGAAATCATTTTCCAAACTATTTTCCATTGTAGAACCAACACCCGGATTTTATTTTCCTTACGGTAATTCACTTTCCCCTGCATTCATTTTACACTCGGAATTCGATTACATAGAGCCAAACGCAGCCTAAAATTATAGGCTTTTCCTTCTCTTCTCAATTTCACTTTTACAGTTTTACCACTTTTTATTTTATTAAACTTAAAAAAAAAAATTAAAAACCCATGTTTTTTCCTAATTATTTTTTTTGAAGGAGTTTTAACCTATGACGTTCGCTCTTAATGACTCTTTATTATAAGATTAAGACACTAAACGGTTTTTGGTGTAGATGGGGATTGAATCCCAAATTTCTTATTCAACCATTAGAGACATTATCAGTTGAGTTAATTGAAACCCACCTGTTTTATCCTAATCTAATACCCACCTTTTCTATATATATATATATATATATATATATATATATATATATATATATATATATCCTTAATCTTTTTCTTCGCAATACTGATTAGTTTTTAGTTAGAAGATGTAACGGCGGAAAAAAGCAATTAGTCAACAAATGGAAATAAATTAGGGTTTTACCGCTTGCTATCACAATAAATTTGTTTAGAGATGGGAAGTCAAATATGATTATGATATCCAGTGCGCGAACTTAGAATGTTTACGTCATAGAATTGAATAAGAAAGGGTGCCTCTTTTATTAATTCACAGTCTAAGAACTGGTTAAGAAAAAATACAAGTGTTGGACCTCGGGTTTAGTTCAAGGTTGGGTTTACAAATGGATAGATTCTTTTTATTTTTTTATTCTCCCCCTGCATCTGGATCTTCCTTTTGCTTTTATATCCAGCTACAACTTATCTGGATCTTACTCTTGGAGGGCTGAGATTGCCCTCCCAGAACTCTGATCCCATCCAGAACAAACTAGCAAGCTTTACCCTATAATCTAAACTGTGCCACCACTATTCATGGTCATTTCCTCATTAATGTGGCTAGAGGAGTGGTTATTTCATATTTAATGCGGAGGGGATGGCTTCTATACCTTTCTTTCTTCATCTTTCTCGTATCTGTGCCAAGTCTACTTTCATTTCTTTTTGATGTTTTAATTTTATGCGCCTCACGTAACTAGTGCTCGTCGCTGAGTTCTAAGGTGCATTCTCAGAAATAACCTTGACTGCCTATTTAAATTAGATTTGGGATCCTCGTCCCCACAATAGCTCCCTAGGACCTTATTTTTTGTTTTCAACCTAGAAAAGTGAGGTTTTGGCTAATAAAAGTTGTTGACAATGGCACACTCACAAATAGGCTCCCACATGAGCTCGTCTTTTCAACTGACTGTGACCCGCTCCTGACGCTTCGGAATCCCCAACTTCGTAATAAATGCAACAGACGGCCTACTATTTCCCACGTTCTATGGTGAGATCATGATCGAACGGTTCTAAATTCGTCATTAGAAGGGGCGGGAAGATTACCGCTCCTTTTTTCCCAGCCTATATATTGAGAGATGTAAGGTTCTTATCTTCATTTCGCCTCCCTAGAAGCAGAAAAGAACATAAATATGCTCCTTACACTTAGTAACCTCGTCCAAGGAGTCATTCTTCCCCAAATTTGTAAGTGTACATTTTTGTTAACAAGAGTTCTTCCCTTATTTTTTCATACTAGTAGATTTTTTTTTTCTCAAATGGGTAGATTTTTTAGTTTGGTTGACAATCCCGAACATCGAGAGGAGTTTAAGAGATACTATAGGATTCCTAGCAATGTGTCAATACAGCATTGCAACCTAAGTAAGTGGCACGAGAAGAGGCCTACAGGAGCCATTGCAATTCCCATGATTGCTTTCATTGAAGGCGGTATGAGGATTCCTATGGGTAGAGTCACTAGAGATTTTTAAAATCTTTTTAGATTGTGCCTTACCCAATGTGTTCCAAACATGTTTAGAATATTAGGTAGTGTAGATGCATTGAATGAAAAGTTGGGTATACATCTTACCCATCACGACATAAACTGGGTGTATAGTTGTTAGAAAGGCGTTGATGGGGGGTATTACTTAAAAACTAGGGCTCCTGTAGTTAAGCTAATCTCTTGTCTTCTCAAGACGAACAAAGGCATGGATGAGGACTTTCTCATCGTTTCAAGGGAGTGGCACGACGGACTCCATTGTCCTACCTAGGATGGAACTCCAGGTGGGATGGCTTAGGGACACTTAAAAAGTCTATGTTAGCTTAAGGAATTCTATAAACAGTTCATTTACATATCCGGATCATCATCGTTTTAATTTTGTGTACATATATTTTTTGTCTTACTTGCTAAAATTTGAGCTTGTCCGGTCCGCAAACTAACATGAATTCTTAATTGATCTTCCTTAGATAAAAAAGCCACTACCAAGAGACGAAGCTTGGTGAACTTCGATCCACTAAACCGAGTTTTGAGGTCCAAGATCTTCCTATATCAGGATAGTTAGCTCTGTGCAATTCACGTGACTTTGGGTTTTAAACCCATCTCCAATCGCTTCCAAGTGTCCAAGCACGTAATCAAGGCCTGAGACTCTTGTCTTGTCCTAGTTGATGTGGCTATTGAAGGATTTATACGTAAGCCTCCTCTAGAGGGAACACAATTAGTCGAGCTTCCTACCTTCAGGGATCCTCAACCCATCGTAGAGGAAATTACATCCTTGTACGAAGAAACTGAGACAAAATTAAAGGATAATACTTTAGAGGAGGACACTAAAAATCTCGACCAAGACGACGATTTTGAGGTTTTTTACCATATAAATGAGTCCAAGGAGGAAGGACTCAGCCCACATCTAACTGTAGCCCTAGTTAGTAAGGACCAAGAGCCTATCGAAGTGCCTGAAGGGATGGTGATAAAGAAGAGATTGCCAGATCTACTCTCCTTACTAGAATCCTACACTAGGACCATAGTTCCCGAGGTCCCAATAATTCCCAGGCCTCCAACTCCAATTCCTCCAACCCTTACACAAACCGAACTAGCTGATAAAAAAGCCACTACCAAGAGACGAAGCTTGGTGAACTTCGATCCACTGAATCGAGTTCTGAGGTCCAAGATCTTCCTACATCAGGATAGTCAGCTCTGCGCAGTTCATGTGACTCTGGGTTTTAAACCCATCTCCAATCGCTTCCAAGTGTCCAAGCATGTAATCAAGGCCTGAGACTCTTGTCTTGTCCTAGTTGACGTGGCTATTGAAGGCTTTATATGTAAGCCTCCTCTAGAGGGAACGCAATTAGTCGAGCTTCCTACCTTCAGGGATCCTCAACCCATCGTAGAAGAAACTGAGTCAAAATTAAAGGATAATACTTTAGAGGAGGACACTAAAAATCTCGTCCGAGACGACGATTTTGAGGTTTTTTACCATACAAACGAGTCCAAGGAGGAAGGACTCAGCCCATATCTAGCTATAACCCTAGTTAGTAAAGACTAAGAGCCTATCGAAGTGCCTGAAGGGATGGTGATAAAGAAGAGATTGCCAGATCTACTCTCCCTACTAGAATCCCACACTGGGACCACAGTTCCTAAGGTCACAATAATTCCCAAGCCTCCAACTCCAATTCCTCCAACCCTTACATAAATCGAACTAGCTGATCAAAACGAAAAAGGGACAAGAAAGGAGGTAAAGGCCCCATTGAAGAGGGCGAAGAAAGCACTTCTTGAGCCTACCAAGGTGGCGAAGATGACTTAAGCCCAATAAAGAAGGGGAGGGGAAAGCTCGGATGCTGTCTCTGAGCGACAAGCTCGGGTTCCAAATTGGAATCCTGCGCTTGAAATGGACGGCTTGCCTCTTAGTAAAGATGCTTCAATCCGTAACTTTGACGGTGGAAGAGCGGGCTATGTGGCCAATGCTGTGGAACAAGCGCTTCTTCTCCCAAATGATATAGATGAACTTTAGAACCTAAAGAAGCATGAGCTCTTGCTATTCGTAAAGAGGGACCTTACTTTGGTAAGATTTCCTTATACTTATTTTTCTACCTCCAAAACTTCATTATTACTGTCTCGTCTATTATATGCATACTTTCCTACTAATTTCTATCTCAGCTATTCACGCACAGGCCACCCAAGCAGCACATGTAGCAGAGGAGTGGGTCGACCAGGCATTCAATGATCTGAAGGAAGAGGAGTCCAAGCGCTATGCCGCGCAGAAATCTTCGTCCTTGACAGATAAGAAGTTGAAGGAGACTCTTCTCAAGTTGGCAGAAAGCGACAAGGCCAGAAAGAGTGTTGAAGCCTCGATAGAGAGCACGAAGAGGCAAGCTTTGGAGTAGCTCTTACAATTAAGGGAGGTAGAGAGCTAGCTCGTAATTGCTTAGACAATCATCTCTGAGTTGAAGAAGGAGCTAAGTCAGAAGGATGAGGAGATGAACAAGGTTGAGCAGACTGCATATGACCAAGGGCAGAAGGAGATTAAGGCCCACCTTAAATCTCAACTCCTTGTCGTATGCTGTAGCTTTTGCCTTCAAACTTGAATTGAGGCCCTCAGTACTTCTGAGCTAAGGAATCCAGAGAGAGCCTTCTACCTTCTAGGTATTAGGGTGCGTCTAGCCACTCAGCCTCCTGTCAATACTTCTAGCCCGGCTCCAGCGAGAACCCCCCAACAAAGTCCAGTGCTACTGCTCCTGCCTAACCTAAACCAACTGAACAACAGTAGAGCACCACTGTCCCTACTAAAGCCAAGCAAACCGAGCCACCTGTCTCCAAGCCAGTGCAGCGGCTCCACAAAGCACCAAGGTGGTAGCCAAGATGCCTCAAACAGAAGAAGGCTCTTCCACAGTTGTCTCAACAACTAAAGTGGCTCCCCTTACTCCAACTCTGACTGTTGGGGCGCAACCTATCACGGGAATAGGAATACAAAAGACTCCCCAGGCTTAGGGAATTTAATAGTGGGATTATTTTGCTACTTTTTTTTTTTGGAGAAGGCATTTTGTCTTTACTTACCTTCTTTTTTATGTGTACCCAATTGAACTTCATTTAATGAAAGACTTCTGTTGGAACCTTGTCTTACAAATCTGTACTAATATCTTTATGATTTACTATTTGTTTACCATGCCCATAAATAATTAAGTATTTGTACCGAGGTGTTAATTTCCCGAGGTAGGTGATATGAGAAATCGAACCTAACCAAGGTCAAATTGAACACAACAAACATAGCTTAAGTGTTACTTTACCTAAGGTAGGTGACCCAAGGAATTGAACCTAGCCGAGGTTCTGTTTAACATAAAAAAGAATTTAAGTGTTAATTTACCCAAGGCAGGTGACTTGAGGAGTCGAACTTGGTCAAGGTTCTGTTTAACATAAAAATAATCTAGATTTTAATTTACCCAAGGCAGGTGACCCGAGAAGTCAAACTTGGCCGAGGTTCTGTTCAACATGAGAATAATCTAAATGTTAATTTACCTAAGGCAGATGACCCAAGGAATCAAACCTGGCCGAGGTTTTGTTTAGCATAAAAATAATCTAAGTGTTAATTTATCCAAGGCAGGTGACCCAAGGAGTCAAATCTGGCTGAGGTTCTTTTAACATGAAAATAATCTAAGTGTTAATTTACCCAAGGCAGGTGACCCAAGGAGTCAAACCTGGCCGAGGTTCTGTTTAACATGAAAATAATCTAAGTGTTAATTTACCCAAGGCAGGTGACCCGAGGAGTTGAATTTGGCCGAGGTTCTGTTTAACATGAAAATAATCTAAGTGTTAATTTACCTAAGGCAGGTGACCCGAGGAGTCAAATTTGGCCAAAGTTCTGTTTAACATGAAAATAATCTAAGTGTTAATTTACCTAAGGTAGGTGACCCGAGGAGTCGAATTTGGCCAAGGTTCTATTTAACATGAAAATAATCTAAGTGTTAATTTACTTAAGGCAGGTGACCCGAGGAATCGAACTTGGCCGAGGTTCTGTTTAACATGAAAATAATCTAAGTGAGAAAACAAGTATCTTAAAAACACATTTGATTGCATAAAAAAAAAAAAAAAAACCTTACAATACTTTTGGAATAGAAATAATACTTTTGTAAATTATTTACATTCCATGGATGAGGTACAACAAGTCCATCCAAATCCTTTAACCTATAAGCCCCCATTCTAGCCACTGAAGTTACTCGATATGGCCCTTCCCAATTAGGACCTAATTTTTCCCGAGAAGGGTTTCTTGCACTCCCAACAACCTTTCGCAGGACCAAATCCCCTGGAATAAAAGCTCTTACCTTTACCTTTTTTTTCGAACCCCTGCCTAAGCTTTTGCTGATATTGCGCCAACCTAACTGCGGCTACCTCCCTCAGTTCCTTAGCCAAGTCAAGGCTATGAGCAAGAATTGCTCATTGCCATCACCAAGGGGTTGGTCGGACCTTAGAGTTGGGAACCTTGTTTCTGTAGGGATAACTGCCTCAACTCCATAGATTATGGAAAAAGGGGTCTCACCTGTGGATCTTCTTGGTGTAGTGCTTGCTCACTCCCAAGTGCAGGAGATCGTAACAATATAATTCTTGGAGTACCGATGTCGAACCACAAGGAGCAGGATAAATTCAAAGACAATATAATTAAATAACAATTTGGGTGAAGAAGAAAAGTACTTTTGCTTGGAGATCATTAACAAGAATAATAATAAAAGATGATTAAAATCAATAATGTGAATACCAGGGCATCGGGGTGTTTCCCTATATCGATATGAAATTCTTTGTGATCTAAGAAATTATATATTTCATAATTGATTGTTCTTATACAATTAAATACTTATGATTGAACGCATGATAACCTAGATTAATAATGCGATTAGAAAAGTTTTCAGAAAAATGCATTCACTTTAAAACCTGATTTCTATTTGAAACTATTAGAAATTCATCTAAACAATAAGAAAAACATGATTGAACTTATTGAAAGCATGGAAGAACTAATACATTAAAAGAAATCTAATTGAACAATTAAATATATTGTTGATAAAATCCTAGAAAGAATCACATTGAATATTCATACCATATAGAAGAAACACAGCCCCTAGCCCAAGCAAAGAGTTTAGGTAGCCATTAGAGAAATAAAAATACAAGGTTTTCTCTCCAAAATTTGTTCTACACAGCCTCCCTTCCAAAACCCCAACGTCTAAGTGTCCAAAGAAAATAAAACTTTTACTATTTTAATTTCCGTCTAGGTTTACAGCAGTAAATTGTGAGTTAATTTCGACCTTCAAAAATTGATAATTTCGCAAAACTCAAAACTGGAAAGTTGTAGATATTTAAGTCACGGTTCCAACCCATCTAGCCTTGTGTCAATTGGATTTTTAAGGAGAGAGATACGCCTAAAATACTGATCAGTGCTCAAATCAGATTTTTTCCTTTTCAGATTCTGCCTCTTTGATTTCTTTCCTTATTTGAAGCTTCCAATCATGGTAGGTGATCCAAGCACTCCAGCTGCACCTCATTAGACATTTAAGCATGGTACTTTAGCTCCACTTTAATTCTAGTTTGGCCTCCATTCTCTTACAAATTCCTGTAAACTCATCTTTCTCACATGATTTCCTGAAAGTAGAAAATTACACACAATGAATAGCATCTTATTCAAGAAATTATGTAAAGATAAATAATAGGAACTAATGCAAATCATGGCTTAATTATACAAATTAAGCATAGTAATATGGAGATAACGCCCACATAAAAATATAACAAGTATACATTTTAAGGCGTTATCATGTAGCTCATCCACCCATCTTCCCTTTGTATCTTCCAATCTCTTCTTCAAACATCTTCCAATCTCTTCTTCAAACTGTCCGGTATAACCTTGTTTGTGGGCTTAACTTGCCCATTACTTTGAGGATATGACGGAGTAGAGTATTTGTTCTTTCTTCCCAATTCGCAGCAGTATTTTTGGAAAGCCTTGCTGTTAAATTGAAGTCCATTATCTGAAACAAGTATGCTCGGGACCCCAAATCTTGTGACGATATTCCGCCATACAAACCTTTTTACATCTTGATCTCGGATATTTGCTAGTGGTTCAACCTTTACTCATTTAGTGAAATAGTCAGTAGCCACCAGGAGAGACCTCCGATTCCCTGTGGCTCTAGGGAAAGGTCCTACAATGTCCAATCCCCATTGGGCAAAAGGCTAAGGGCTACTCAGTGGGTTCAGCAGTCCTCTTGGCTGATGAATGTTAGGAGCATACCTCTGACACTGATCACATTTCTTAACATACTCTTGTGAGCCTTTTTGCATGTTTGGCCACCAATACCCTTGTGTCAAAACTCTATGAGCAAGTGACCTGCCCCCTGTATGGCTACCACAAATCCCTTCATGTAATTCTTCTAATAACATTTCAATTGCCCCGGGATGAACACATAACAAGTATAGTCCCTAGTATGAGCCTTTGTACAATTTTTGGTCCTCAAAAAGCCAAAACCTTGGGGCCTTTTTACGAACCTTCTCCGCCTCGACCCAGTCCTTGGGTAAAATTCCATCCTTAAAAAATGCAACCATTGGGTCTTGCCAGCTAGGGCCTACCTTCATAGAATTAATCTCTACTGGAAACGGCTCATTATAAGCGGGCGACACATAACTCTCTATGAGCAAGATCTGAGGTAAATCCTCCCTACTAACCGGGGCCAAGGTTGCCAGTGAATCAGCATGGGAATTCTTGCCTTGAGGAACTTGCTCAAGCGTGAAAGAATGAAAGTCCCTTGACAATCTCTTTACCCGACCTAAATACCAAAGCATCCTTGGATCCTTTGCTTCATACTCCCCTTGGACTTGTCCAACTACAAGTCTTGAATCACAATATGCTTTTATAATCTTGCCACCAAGCTTTTGCACAGCCTTCATACTCTGCTTCATTATTTGTTGCTACAAATCTGAGCCTAAGTGACTTCTCCAAAGTAATGCCATTTGGTGAAACCATCACAATCCCTATTCCTGATCCCTTTTTGTTTGTTGCACCATCCACAAATAACTGCCAGGTACATTCAGCTACTACCGTTTCCACATGCACAGACCTTTCAAGTCTTTCCCCCACCTCCGAGTTTCCCAGTTCCTAGTAAATTCTGCCACCAAATTTACTAGAACCTGACCCTTCACAGTTGTTCGAGGCATATACTTGACATTGAATGCTCTGAGCATGGCTCCCAATTGGCCCCCACAGTATGCGCCTGAAAATAATGAGGCAGCTTCTTTGTGGCATGGATGATGGCAAGAATTGCTTTTTCCAAATAAAGATACCTAACCTCAGCCTCTTGTAGGGATTTGTTGACGTAATACATTGGTTTCTGAACTCCTTCGTCCACATGTATTAAGACCAAACTCATAGCATGCTGAGCTAAAGCCACATAAACATATAAAACTTCCTCCTTTTCCAGTTTGGACAGGGTTGAGGGATGGGCCAGATATGCCTTCAACTCCGTAAAAGCTCTGTCACATTCTTCAGACCATGTAAAGTCCTTCCACTTATGCAATAGCTGGAAAAATGGTCTACACCGTTTTACAAACTTTGATATAAACCTATTCAGAGCTGCCATCATTCCGGTTAGGCACTAAATTTCCTTCGGGTTCCGAGGAGGATGCAAATCATGTATGGCCTTAATTTGGTCGGGCTTAACCTCAATCCTATGATGAGTTATCATGTATCCCAGAAACTTTCATGATCTGACTCCAAAGGAACATTTTGAAGCATTCAAACGTAGCTTATGTTTCTTTAAGATTGCAAAAATGTCACCGAGGTCTGACAAATGCTCGGTCTCTTCTTTACTCTTCACCACCATATCATCAATATAAGCCTCTATGTTTCTTCCCAATCGACTCTCAAACATTCTCGTCACCATTCTCTGATATGTCGACCCAGCATTTTTTAGTTCGAATGGCGTTACCCTATAATGGAAGTTTCCCGTTGGAGAGAGGAAGGCAATTTTCTCTTGGTCCGACAATGCCAGAGGAATCTGGTGGTAACCTTGGAAAGCATATAGGAGGCTCATCCTCGGATGTCCAAATGTTGCATCCACCAATTGATCAATTCTAGGAATCGGAAATGGGTCTTTCAGACAGGCCTTGTTGAGGTTCGTGAAATATACACATACTCTCCACTTTCCCGACTTCTTCTTTACCACCACCGTATTGGCCAACCACTCAGGGTAGAAAACCTCTTTAATTGCTCCAGTCTGTTTAAGCTTACGGACCTCGTCCTTAACAGCTTCGGCATGTTCTTTTGAGGACCGCTGAGGTATTTGCTTCTTTAGAGTAACACTTATGTTAACATTCAAATGATGACAAACAAACTCAGGGTGGACCCTAGGGGCTTCATTCGCACTCCATGCAAAGATGTCAAGATTGTCTTTCAAAAATTCCACCAATTGCAACTTATCCTTTGTTGGAGTAGAGATCCAACCTGAAAGTATTGATCTTCATCATCCCCAATAATGACCCTTTCCAACTCCTCACACGATATTGAACTATTCGAGGACGCTGGCCACCCTAGCTATGATTGCTACATCGTCGGGACAGCCTCCGAAGAACTCAACTCAGTAACGCGATGATTAACTATTGCCAGCATGCATTGCCTAACTGTTGACTGATATCCCACCAATTCATCCACCCTTCCATTAGTGGGATACTTCACCTTGACGTGCAACGAAGATGCAACTGCCCCCATAGCATGCAACCATGGTCTGGCCAAAATGGTAGTGTACGGCGAAAAGGCATCAACTACTATAAAATCCACGCTTACCATCCTATCCCCAGTTAAAATGGGTAATCAGATCCTTCCCTTGGGGATAGTGACACTCCCATCGAACCCAATCAACGGGGAATCATACTGGTCCAAATCCTCGGGTTTGAGCCCCAAACCTTTAAACAAGTCCGGGTACATTATCTCAGCCCCACTGCCTTGGTCAATCATCACCCTCTTGACATCATACCCTGCTATCTACACGATCACCACCAAAGCATCGTTATGTGGCTAAATAGTTCCCAACTTGTCATCCATGGAAAATCCTATGATTGGTTGATTTGAGACTTTGAATCTTTTACTCGAGGCCTCTCCTTCAGGGCCTCCCTCCTACGTCGACATCAACATTACCCCTCTAGCTTGGTGTGGCTTCTCTTTCATGGTTGCAAAAATAACACTTATTGTCCCTAAAGATGCCCGAGGGACGCCACCATTATGTGATTCACACCTAGGTTGGTCTGCCTGATTATTTGACTGTTGCAGAAATTGTTTCAATTTGCCCGCTTTCACTAGTTGGTCCAAAAAGGCTTGTAAGGTTTTGCAATCCTTGGTTGTATGACCCCAATCTTGGTGATATTGACAATACAGGCTTTGATTTCTTTTATTGGGGTTGCCCCCCATCTTGTTCGGCCTAATTGTAAATGATATTTTCTTTGGGGCTTTTAAATAATAACCTCCAATGTTTCTTGAATAATATTTACCATGGGTTTTAATAGAGGCAATATGCATGGGTTTCAAATAAAATATGGTAACAACCACTATAATGGAATAATGTGATATTCTCATGAGTTTTTCTATAGATAATCATAATGGGCTTGTAGGATGAATAATTACCATAAGTTTTGGTAATGAATGTTGGGATATGAGATAAATAGTGACCATGAATTCTTATTATATAAATTTCATGGGTTTATAATATGGTATGAAATAAATACATGTCATAGGTTTAAGATAAATAATCACAACTTTCCATGGGTTTTTATATTAGTAACACAAATTCATAATTCTTGATGGGCTATATACATGTTTGCCATGAGTTTTGGAATATTGAATAGTGTTACGTAACATAAATAATAACCATGGGTTTATAATATGTAAGGTTGAATTTTAATCAACCATCTTATTGGCTTTATTCCGTGCCAAATTTGCTTGTAATTTAGCAATTAGTAACCTTGTATTTAGGTGTGAATCATGTAAGGGTAGTGTGTGAGAGAGTGTGAAGAAATGATCAAGACTGTGCATTGAAGCAGGGACTCGCGGCTGGATCTCGCGGGTGGCTCGCGACTTACAAGCTGCCAGAAGATGCACACGAGTGAAGCATGCAGAGAAGCTGAACCATTATGCCAGTTGTAGCACTACAGGACAAAAAGTCCAGATTGGCCATGCAGTTAGCTCACGGCTTAGGCTCGTGACTTAGTCAAGTCGCGAGGCCAAGTCGCCAGTCCACTTTGTCATGGAAAATCTGACTCTTCGCATTCCTTTCTCACTCCAGTATAAATACCCCTTATACCCATGAAATATTGAGAGCTTCCAGAGAGAATTTGAGAGAGAAACCCTAGAGAAAAACAAGATTGATTCATCCACAATCTTCACATAGTGACTCTTCAAATTCCTTAACTCTCACCCTCTCCATTGTTATATCCTTGAGAGGTTCTTTAACCAAATCCTTTTGTCACCTTAACCATATCTGTGAGAAGGCTTTTTGGTGCTTTGGGAAGCAGTTTGGAAGGAACCAATTCATATTGGTTGATGCTATGGGTTATAGCGAAATCCGGTAAGCTAAAGAAGAAATAAGTTCGGCGTAACCTCGTTGGAGTAGAAGCTTGGAGGGCTTAGGTACATTGGGTAGATTAGGCTTGGAGGGTCTTCTACTATTCATGTATCCCAACTACATTTTTTAGTGGATTATTTACAGCTTGGAGGGCGGTGGAAAGGTTTTACGCCGAGAGCTTCAGTTTCCTTTTTGATAACACATCGTTATATTATCCTTGTGTTTACATCTCTCTTCCCTTAATCTTTGCCATTTAATTTCTGCTGTGGATGTGATTTTATTTGGTTCAGGTTGTTTATCAATTCTGTTATATGCTTATGTTCATATTCCGCACATTAATTGTTTGATAATAAGCTTGAATTGATAATTTGAAAATTAGGGGTCTAAACGTTCAAGGGTGTTTTACACACATTTTGAACATTCATAATATGGTATGAAATAAATAAATGTCATGGATTT
Organism: Quercus robur; assembly: GCF_932294415.1. Taxonomy (NCBI): domain Eukaryota; kingdom Viridiplantae; phylum Streptophyta; class Magnoliopsida; order Fagales; family Fagaceae; genus Quercus; species Quercus robur. The sequence continues at coordinate 19,684,337 of NC_065537.1, forward strand.
AAGATAAATAATCATAACTTTTCATGGGCTTTTATATTAGTAACACAAATTCATAATTCTCCATAGGGTTGATATATGTTTGCCATGGGTTTTGGAAAAATGAATAATGTTATGTAACATAAATAGTCACCATGAGGGTTTTATAAAATAGATTCCATGAGCTTGTAATATTATAGTAATAGGTTTAAGAACTTAAAGCATTGTTCATTATTGGACTTGTGATATAGTATCTTGCCAAGTATAGATAACTTTGGGTTTTTTTTACTAAATAGTGCTAAGTAGCTAGCTTGAGCTTTTAATAGTGCCAACATAAATTGGGCTTTTGAAATATTGCGAAGCATAAGTAGTCTTGGGTTTTAAAAAGAATGGGATATGTGCATTGGGCCCGTAGGACCGGTTTTGAGCTTAGTTAAATAATGATAATGAAATTGGAAAAACAAAGAGTTTTTGGACTTTTTGTTTAATTTATATCGTGGTTCAATTTAGATAATGAGATATGAAATATTTGTGGGCCAATGAGATGAGAAATATTCAGGGAGGTGAAATTTTGGTATTTTTGGTGAATAAGTAAATGTGATTAATTATGATTGTGGCACGTGGCATGAATAAAAAATTTTACCTCAACAGTGTTCAATTGACATTTTTGGTATTTCTAAAGGAGATGATCAATGTTTTAAATTTTAATCCTTCTTTCCCCATTTATCAAATTATTACAAAAAAACAAACAAAGAAGAAGAAGAAGAAGAAGTGATTATTATTATTTTCACTAATTAATTAATTAAGACAAAATGGATGAAAGGTATTATGGGCTCGAGTCTTAAACCAATCTCAAAATGAATAGTTTCAAATTGTAACGATTGTGGACATGGTAAAGTTATCTTTTTGGAGTCGGCCTTGAGTTTTTGTATAGATGTTTAGGCTTCTTTTTCCTTAATGTTCAAATAAAAAAAATGTCGGGAATTTTTAATGAAGGAAGTTTTCTATGGGCAAATCTAAACTTAAATCTACTTTTCAGGGGTGGGATTGGATTACAATGAGGCCCACTTGCACTTATGAATCTTAGCTAGCAAAAACCCAACCTAAATTCATCTTAGCCCAATAATGGACGCCTAGGGCCATCAAGAGGGGGAGTGGGTATTTGGAGCTAGAGATACAATCATAGATATGGGTAAAGGGTTAGTGGCATTTTTGGGGCCATCGGTATCAAATCCAGATTTGGTGCAACAGGTAGGATTATTTCACTATGCAATATTGAATCAATGGGTGATTGAAAGATAAAAGTTCACTTTTACGCTCCATTTATTTTAATGCAAAATATTTATAGGTATTTGGTATGACACGTAAATTTTTTTAAGCAAACTGCTAAAATAGGTGGCTTAGCCACCAAAGCCACCGGTGTTGAAGGTTTGGTGATTGGACCGATGAAATCGGTAACCAGAGAGGTGGCTTTGGCGACCGGATTGCTGATAGCCATCTTTGCACGGTGTCTTCATCCATTGAATTGCTAGTAATGGTGGCTGGAATGAGGTCTTTAGTTATCGGACCTCTGGCACTGGTCATTGAAATGGCAACTTCAGCCACTGGACCGTTAGCATCGATTGTCGGAGTAGCGACTCCGGTCATTGGATTGTCGACACTTGCTACCCAGCCCATTAGACCGTTGACCTAGCCACTAAATAGGGTGAGTGGAAGCTATTGTGTGTTTTTTTTAAAATATTTTACCAAACTTTTAAAGGTAATATGTTTTACAACTTTTTATAAAATATTTTACTATCAACAAAAAATATTTTACAAATTTGACTATATTTTACATGCAAGAAAACAGCTGAAAATGGGGAAAAAAAATTCAGAATTTTTTTTTAAAAAAAAGGAGTGTTATGGCCTGTTTGGAAGTTTAGAGAGAGAGAGAGGAGAGTAGAGGGGAGTAGAGGGGAATGGTTATCCTCTATCTTATTTGGATGTTTTTAAAATTAGTAAGGGGAAATGGAGTAATTAGCCCTTCCTCTTGTTTGGATATTTTAAAAATTAGGATGGAAATGAGAGAAAATAATTTAAATAGACAAATTTACCCCTATTTGAAAATGGACTTACAAGTCTATTATTAATTTGTTAGATTAAATAATTATCTAATCAACATTTTCATTCCATCAAATACCACTAATAAAAGTATAAAACTACTATTAACTATTATAAAATAATTTTTATTACCTCAAAAAAAAAATTATAATAAGCATTCTGATTAATTAGCTAGGCTGAGAAAGTGAAAATTTTAGAATTAACGTTAATAGAAACGTGAATAAACGTTAAGTTCTTTTTCCCTCTCTTTCTTAGCTAATTTTCTTGGGAACCAAATGTAATATCAAAAAAATATACAAAGAAACAGAACCTATATATGATTGAGAAACAATCTCGCAGAGTTAAGCTAGATTCAAAATCCAACAAATATTATCGAGAACCGATCTCACAGAGTTAAGTGAAATTCCAGGTGGCGAGGACGATGGCAGGGGCGGTGGATCTGTTGTTCAGCTCGTCGGCGAGCCTTGAGCTGTTCAAGCTCAATTTCCAGTTCGACGATCATGAGATGCCGCTTGTTGGAGAGATGCCAAGCTCCAAGTAGTTCAATAGGATTACGTGGGGGAAGCCTATTGCCGATGCGGAAAAGTTCTCACTCGGTCTCGTTGCTGGTGGTTTGGTCGATGGGACTATTGATATCTGGAACCCTCTCGCTTTGATCTAGTAATTTTTGGTCTGGTTTGGTGAATTGTGTGAATTGAATTGAGCTAAGCTGGTTGCATTGTTTGAAAATTTGTGAAATTTTCTCAAGAAACAAACAAAGATTATTTATATAATTGGTTTGTAATTTTGTTAATTTAGAAATGGTAAATTGGGGAATTCATTTGATTAATAATTTATCTACTCTACTTTTTCTCAAAATTTCTCCAATTTAGGGGAATTAAAAATGAGGGGTTAGAGGTAGTTGAAACCCCTCCAAACCCTCCCCCTCCTTCCTTAAAAAACTTCCAAATAAAGTAATTTAATTACTCCCCCTCTTTACTCTACTCCCCCTCCTTTTTTAAACTTTCAAACAGGCGAATAATATCAGCTTTATATTTGAAAAATTTTAACCTTTCAAAATCTACTTTTATATCTCACAACTCTATTATAATTGCATGAGATCCAAATCAGTTGATGCCAAGTTCAAGTTATGAAGTGATGCGAAGTAATCCTTGGCTATAGATTTTGGGATTGTCAACCTATTAGTTGAAATGGTCGCTAATTAGCTTGTTTTCTCATTAATTGCCAAACAAATTCTAAGGTTAAATTGTGCGGACAGTGGAAGCACCTCGAAAGATAATATATTAATTACTCATTGTTTGATACCCCTATAGAAAACGATACAATATATGCAATCGTGGTATCCAAAGATCACCCATTGACCGCTGCGAGCCTTTTTTTGTTGAACATTTACCTTTTATTTGTTGACGGGAAAACCATGTGGTAAGCTGAAGGAATTTAAGGGACTAGATTTTAATTTAATTATTAAAAAAATCAAGTCATTTTAAATATGCTCATAAAATATGAGGAAAGACAATTTGTCATTTTTGAGAGTTGAGATATAAAATTGGAAGAAAAAAATATTATTGTATTTCAATTAAATCAAGTAGTTTATATATAAAAATAATTTTATTTAAATTATAACAAATATTATTCTTATAATTTTAGCTAATTTCTATTTCAAATGAGAAATATTTAACCAAATGAATGATATAATTTTATAACAAAAAAACCATTATTCTATGTTAAAATGAGGTCAATTTTTAAATTAAAAATTTATTATTCTACGATAAAAATGAGGTAAGTTCTAAAGTACATTAACCCACTACATTTTTTAAAATAAACTTATCTTGGTGCTTTGACCTAAGGCTCCTAGGTTCATAGCATAGTTTCTCTTCTATGCAATATAAGGGCCCGTTTGGTGAATGCGTTTAAAAACTGAAAATTGTTATTTAAAAACATGTGTGGAAATACATATGAGTGAAAAAGTTTATAAAAATACGTATAATATTGTTTAAAAACTAAAAATTGTTATTTGAAAACACAAACCAAACACCCCCTAAATCTTGGTCTGTTGCACGTCCCTTTGGTTCATATCTCACTTTTGCCCCATTTGCTTCAATCATTTGAGTTTCGTGACAATGGCAAATGAGGTGGTTCTACTAGATTTTTGGCCTAGCATGTATAGGATGAGGGTCAAGATTGTGCTGGCCGAGAAGGGGATTAACTATGAGTACAAGAAGTAGAACCTAGGGAAGCACAAGAGCCCTCTGCTTCTACAGATGAACCCCGTTCATAAGAAGATCTCGGTTCTCATACACAACGTAAAGCAGGTGTGTGAGTCTCTCGTCATCGTTCAATACATAGACGAGGTCTGGAAGGACAAGTCTCCATTGTTGCCCTCTGATCCATGCCAGAGAGCTCATGCTAGGTTCTGGGTTGATTTTCTTAATAAAAAATGTAGGTTTTGTGTGATAATTAGAACATATTAGAAATAAGTGCAAAACTTACTGTACATTATGTTTCTCAATTTATTTTTTAGGGTAAATTTCATTAGCAACCTCAAAGGTTTGGGTAAATACCAAACAAGTCCAAAACTTTTTAAAACTATCAAATTTGATCGCTTAGTGTAGTCCTAAACGGTGTCAACAAGGACGTTACTCTTAACTCTCTTTTCTCTCTCCTCTCTTATCTGTCATCCCTTTCTCATGGATCTCAGACCAGAAATTAAAACCCACAAAATCATCCCTAAGCCCCTTCACATGCTCCACCATTAGATCACAAATTTGTTCAGCCAAGTCATCCATCAAGTCCTCCACACCACTCTCCACCGAGACTAACTCCATGGTTGGTTCTTGAAGGCGATTAAGTGGAGCTTGAGGGCGATGCTCTCTGCGAGGTCTCCGCAATGGACGTCGGTGATGGTCTCCGCAAGGTTGTTGCGGCGAGAGTTGCTTGCAAGTTACCACAACGATCTGCTTTGAATCTTGGTTTCTCTACTCTATGGTTGAGGATTGGCTTAGGTATTTGTTGGGTTTGGTTGCTGTGTTTGATATGGTATTTCTCTATGGGTTGGTTTTCTTTTTTCTTTTTGAAATGGTGGCGGTAGTCTTCTGTTTGGGGCTCTTGTTGATGATGGGTTTAGGTTTGAGAAGAGCTGCGTTTTGATGAAATTTCTGGTGTTTCTAGGTGTGGGCTTATGAACGGTGTGTGTGTTGTTTGGGTGCTGTGTATTTCCTGTTTATGTGAACAATTCTTTGTGGGTATGAATTCAAACTTGGACTCTCTTTTGTTTGGATGCTGTTTGTGTTTGAATTTGGTGGGTGTCCTTTCAGATCTGCATGGCTGGGTGGCTGGAATTGGTTTAGTGTGGTTTGGTTTGGCCGTGGATTTTGAGATTGGTTTGATTTGGGTGGCTGTGAGCGTGGCTTTGTAGCGATGGTGGTGAGGTACTGAGGTGGTGGTTGTGGTCTACTGGTCTCAACTAGCAGATCTGTGGGCTGTGGGTATTTGTTTTTTTTGGTCTGAGATAGAATGAGAAAGGGGCAAGAGAAGCAACAAAGGAGAGAGAGTCAAGAATAGTTAACCATCTCGAAGCCGTTTAGGACCAAATAGTGGCCACGGACTAAGTTGATTAGTTTTAAAAAGTTTTGGACTTGTTTGGTATTTGCCCAAACTTCAGGGATAGTTAATGAAATTTACCTTTTTTTTTTAAAAAAAAAATTTAAAAATGTAAATAGTGGAAGAGGGAGATAAGATTCAAATCATAATACCATTACACATCTTTGGTGCGATAGTCACTCTATAAGTATAAGTACTTGTAAGGTGTGAGAGGGGGTAAGGGCTGGAGTTCAAGTCTCTAGGAAGAAGTTTCACACATATATACACAAAAGATGGGGTCTCGCTCGGATTAGGCTAAAGTAGAATTTCTATTTTGTATAAAAAATTAAAAAATAAAAATTCTAACCATAACTATAGAGGACCATAAAAGATGGGGTTTTGCTTGGGAGCGAGTAAGGTGCTATTATGTTTACACTAAGGTAGAGAAGCCACATTGGTCGTCCTCTCTCCCCCCCCTCTTTTTTAAACCAAAAAAAAAAAAAAAATTATTGAGCTATTACTTGAATCCACGGTAGGTTTCTCAAATAAATTCAAACACATGAAAGGTTTGACCAATTTAGCACAAACTTTGTTATCATTCTAAGATCAATTAAGTTTAATGCAATCAATTAATGTTTCTCCAGATTTTCGAGTCTCTGAGTTGATTGACTCCAATAATTCTTGTTGGAATTCGGGCTTAATTAAAAAACTCTTTCTGCCTTGTGAGGTGGATTCTATTAAAAGTATCCCGTTGAGCATGCGTATGCCTACTGATAAATTGATATGGGCAATAAGGGTGTGCAAAAAACCGAAGAACCGAAAAAACCGATTCAAACCGATCGAACTGATGCAAAAATTTCGGTTCGATTTCGGTTCGGTTCGGTTTCGGTTTTATTAAATAAAAAACCGAAAAGTTCGGTTCGGTTTTCGGTTTCAAATTTTAATAAACCGAACCGACCGAACCGAACCGAAATATATATTATATTATAATTTATATTAAATATATAATATTAAATATATACTTTGACTCTGACTAGTGACTAACCATTTGTCACTTTGTGACTTTGTAGCTTGTCCTCCGAGATACGCCTAAAGAAAAGAGAGATTTGCTTGGCCGCAGCTTTTGCGTGGGGCAGTGGGCTTCCAGCCTTCCATCTTTTCATATTCTGATTTCAGTCATTCAGCTTTCATCTTTCCAACGTTTTCATATTAAACAATTCAACCATTCGGCTTTCATCTTTCCAACGTTCAGTGATTCACAATTCAGCCATTCAAGATTTCAAAATTTAAACAAATGATCCGGCCTTACCTTTTTTAAACATAATATTTTAAAACCCATTAGCTTAATCATCTATAATTAAACTAAATAAGTATCTAATTAAACTAATTAAATTAAAACTAATTAGAGTATAAAATTATAAGATGAAAACCCTACCCTACAAACCCAGCCCACACTCTTCAGTTTCACTCTCACTTTCCACTCTCTCTCACGTTCATCAAACTTCAGCCTCCACTCCACAGTCCTCTCACGCTGAATCACCCTCTGCCGCCGCCTCCACAAGCCACCCTCCTCACGCCGGCTTGATCATCAGCTTCTCGTCTCAGTGATCTCACGGTGAGTCTCTGCTTTGATGCTCTTTTCTTCTTTTCTTTTGATGATGCTTTTTTCTTCTTTTCTTTTGATGATGCTCTTTTCTTCTAATGCTCTTTTCTCACGCTGGCTTGATCATCAATTTCTCATCTCAGTGATCTCACGGTGAGTCTCTGTTTTGATGCTCTTTTCTTCTTTTCTTTTGATGATGCTCTTTTCTTCTTTTCTTCTGATGCTCTTTTCTCACGCTGGCTTGATCATCAACTTCTCATCTCAGTGATCTCACGGTGAGTCTCTATTTTGATGCTCTTTTCTTCTTTTCTTTTGATGATGCTCTTTTCTTCTTTTCTTTTGATGCATGATGATAAGTAAATAGGGGTTTTCAAACACGTTGAAAACATGACAAAAAGCCACTTTTTTTATTTATTCCATCCAGGGTGTATGCATGTGAATGATTTGAGGGTTTTTTTTTTTCCTTCTTTTGTTGAGCTAGTGAATGATTTGAGTTACTGAGTTAGTGTAATTTAGTTTTATATAATGTTGATTTCGTACCCTCTCTAGCTCTCTCTGTTTTGGGTTTTAGGTTTTGAAAATAGTGAATCTCTGTTTTGTAGAAACAACATAAGATCAAGATGTTAATTTTTTCAAGTTTTAATGTTTTATATGCAAATAAAGTTAGGGTTTTGAAAAAATTGATAACCATGTGCTTGGCTGCTTGTGCTAGTTGGTTTATTTATTAAAGTTAGCTCAGCTGATTGCCTTTGTCTCATGTGGTTGTTGAAAATCTCGACAACCCTCTCTCTGTTTTGTATTTTAGGTTTTGTTTAAAACTGAATCAATAAAGTTAGGGTTTTTAAAATACTGAATCAATAAAGTTAGAGTTTTTAAAATACTGAATCTCTGTTTTGTAGTAAAGTTAGCTGATTGCCTTTGAGTTCTGATATATAAAGTTAGCTGCTTTTTTATTTATTTATTGTTGATATATTTTTGTTCATTGTTGTTGACATGCTGTGAATCTGTGACTGTGATGTTAAGTTGTTATTTTCTTATTGATGTTACAGATTTGAAAATCAATAACCCCATGTGCTTAACTGTGATGTTGGTGTATTTGTTAATAGTTGACTGTGATGTTGGGGTATTTGTTTATTATTGCCTTGATGTTGATGTGTTTATTATTATCTTATTGACGTGTTTATTGTCGGCTTGTTGCTGTATACTAAAGTCCTTCTCATTCCTCTTTTTTTTTTTTTTTTTTTTTTTTTTTTTTTTTTTTTTGTTTCTTTCTTGTTGTGTTATTGTATACTAGAGTAAAGTGAAGAGTCATTTTCATTCTTTTTATTTTTTACTTTTTATAGTTGCTGACTTATTGTGTTTTATTATATATTGTAGATGAATGAGACAAGAGAAATCCCAGAGGGTCAACACAATGAAGCGGGTCAAGGGGCAACCAATGTGCATGAAGACAAAGGCAAACCCCCACTCCCACCAAGTGAAGGTAATATTGGTAAAAAAAGATCTATTGTTTGGGGTCATTTTACTATTATTGAAGGGGGGGAAAAACCTAGGGCAGCTTGTAACTACTGTGGCACAACCTATGCTTGTGACACTAAATGTAATGGCACTACAAACATGAGAAATCACATACAATCACAATGTTTGAAATATCCTTATAGGGAAGACAAAAAAAATCAATCAACCCTAGCTTTCAAACCTAAAGAAGAAGGAGAAAGTAGTAGTAAACTTGTGCCTTGGGTGTTTAATTTTGAGGAATGTAAGAAAGTATTGGCAGAGATGATTATTCTAGATGAGCTGTCTTTTAGGTTTGTAGAGGGTTTTGGTTTTAGGAAGTTTATGTCTGTTACCCAACCTAGGTTCAATCCAATCCCATGCCGCACAACAATTGCCAAAACTTGCTTTAGGGTGTTTTTAGATGAGAAACAAAAGTTGAAAGAAGCCCTAAGAGAGCAGCGGGTCTGTCTTACCACAGATACATGGACATCCGTTCAAAATTTGAACTACATGTGTCTCACTGCCCATTTTATAGATAGTGATTGGAAAATACACAAGAGGATTCTTAGTTTTTGTTTAGTGGAAAATCACAAGGGTGAAACACTTGGGAAGGCGGTTGAGATGTGTTTACTTGATTGGGAGATAGACAAAATTCTAACTATTACAGTTGATAATGCTGCCTCTAATAGTGGGCTGATTTCTTTTATTCAAAAAAAGACTAAGAATAGGAAGGCAACAATTTTAGGGCATAAATACTTGCATGTGAGGTGTAGTGCTCATATCTTGAACTTGATTGTTCGTGAAGGGTTAGTTGAAATGGATGAGACAATAGTGAAGGTGAGAAAATCTGTGAAATATGTGAGATCATCTCCACAAAGACAAAGCACATTTAAGTTATGTGCAGAGAAGGAGAAAGTTGACTTTAGAAATCAGTTGTGTTTAGATGTGCCCACTAGGTGGAACTACACCTATATTATGTTGGAGAAGGCCGAGAAGTATCAAAAGGCTTTTGAGAGATTGGAGGAAGATGATCCAAATTTTCTTATGACAATTAGAGAGGAGGCAAAGGAAGAAGGAAATGATAGACATGAGGTTGCTTGGGGAATGGATGATGTGGATTGGGAAAAGATTAGGATATTTTCAAAATTTCTTAAAATTTTCTATGATGCAACCTTGCGGTTTTCGGGTGCTAATTATGTCACTAGCAACTCTTTCTTTTTGGAGCTTATGTCAATTCATGACACAATTGAGTTGGAGCATGAAAAAGATAGTTATTTGTTGAGAAAAATGACTGATTACATGAAGAACAAATTTGAAAAGTATTGGGGGAATTTTGATAATATGAATCACTTGTTGTATGTAGGCTTAGTTCTTGATCCTCGATACAAGTTAAGGTATCTTGAGTACTGTTTTGGTACTTTGTATGAGAGGCAAAAGGCTGTTGATATGGCAGGAAAAGTGAAGGCTGTTTTGGAGGATTTATATAAATCTTATACTCAAAATCAAGTGGGGAGTAGTAGTACTAGTGCTGCTGCACAGGCCCAAAACCCAAGTGGATCAATAGAGGGCGATGATTCTAGTGTGGTTGATGCGAAGGCAATGAGGATGATGGGATTTAAGAAGCACTTGAAGGTTATTGATTCTTCAAATACCAAATCAGAGGTTGATAAATACTTGTTAGAGAGTTGTGAAGATGTCTTTGATGATAATTTTGATATTTTGGCTTGGTGGAAGGTTAATTCCCCACGATACCGTGTGCTTTCAAGAGTTGCACGACATGTTCTTGCAATTCCGGTATCCACTGTGGCCTCAGAATCTGCCTTTAGTACGGCTGGTCGTGTCCTTGATCCCTTCCGGAGTTCATTGTCTCCACTTATAGTGGAAGCCCTCATTTGTGGTCAAAACTGGCTCCGTCCTTCATTGACTCCAATCTGCCTTCGTGCTGCCATGGATGATGTTGAGGAGTTTGAAAAGCTTGATGGAGGTGTGACTATTATTTATTATATTAAAAAAATGACTTTCTATTTCTTTATTTATTAAAAAAAATTCTGCATGTCTATCATTATTATTAAAAAAAACTGAATGTCTTGGATTCTTGGCATCTTTATTATTTTATTGTACATTCTGCATGTCTACTTCTTTCTTTATTAAAAAAAACCTAAATGTCTTGGATTCTTGGCATATTTATTGTTGTATTGTACAAGTGACTTTTATGTTTTTTTCATTTTTTGTTTTTAGAACTCGTGAGTGATGCTGCATTAACGTCGGAACTTGGCATGTCCACACCAACACCGATTGAAGTTGACGGTTGACGGGTGGTATTGATGTTGATATGTACACTTTTTGATATGTATAGTTGTACACTTTTGATATGTACATTTTTTGCTATTAGACACTAGTAGACAGTGGCCTACATATAGAGATGGGCTTTATTTTGAGCTTTGACAGTGGCTGGCCTATACATAATACATAGACAATATATGATACATTAGGCAATAGGCAATGACATATGGCCAATTTATTTTGAGTCTTTGGCCAAATATTAAATATGGACAGTGTATATGTTGACATTGACACTGACATATAGCCAATTTATTGAGTCTTTGGCTATAATGCTATTATGTAGGTAACATATGGACAATATGTGAACTTTGACATATTACTAATGAAGTAATGAAATATGCACTAGTTATTTTATTTTGACTTGTACAATTTATTTTTTAATCTTGTTTGTATTTGATGGGTGCTTGTAACAAGTTACAGAATAGTTTGAGGCATTGAGCACCTGTGCAAATGTATTGTGAATAGGTTATATCATGTTGACAGGTTATTTTTGGATTTATGAATGTGATGTGTATTTTAATGAGTATAATAGAAGTTCTAAAGAAGGTTATGAATTTATGATAGGTTGTGATTTATAAATCTGCTATATGTGTTGTATTTTTGGATTTATGAATTTGTAACAGGTTATTATTTTTTTTGAAGAATCTGCTATAATGTGTATTTCTAGATTTATGTTGAGCAAAAGAAAGTTATGAAAAATTTCAAATGAAAAGCAGGTTGTGATTTTTTTCTTGTTTGTAAAATGCATGTGTAAAAAGGCCCTAAAATGGCCAAAATAGGAAAGGCCCGAATCTGGACCAAAACAGAAAGCTAAAAAAGGCCCAAAGATGGCCATTGCCAAAATAGAAAAGGCCCAAATCTGGGCCACAACTGGTTCCTAACAAAGGCCCAAAATAGGTTTCTAAAAAAAACTTAATTAGAGCATAAAAGGGCCATAAAATAAGAGCCTAAAGGCCTGAATACTGCATTTAAAAAAAAAAAAAAAAAAAAAAAAAAAAAAAACCCAAACAGAAAATTTTTTGAAAAAAAAACTGAAAGGCCTAATTGACCCAAACTCCAGGCCCAAAAACCGAAACCGAAATAAACCGAAACCGATGGTTTTTCAACTATTTCGGTCGGTTTCGGTCGAGACTTTTAAAAACCGAAAATTTCGGTTTCGGTTGGTCGGATAAAAAAAAACCGACCGAACCGAACCGATTACAGCCCTAATGGGCAGAGACTAATAATGGGCTGTTCACTGTCAAAAGCGCTTATAAGGTGGCTGTTGATATCTTGGCTGCTTCTCCTTTGGGTTCTCTAGGTTCTAGCTCGGATGAGAGCAATATGAGATGTTTTTGGAAGCGTGTTTGGAAATTAGATGTGCCTTATAAGGTTCGACATTTCGTGTGGAGGGCATGTCGTGACAAATTACCTACAAAAAGGAATTTAAGACACCGACAGGTTCTAGCCGAGGATATGTGTGATGAGTGCAAGTTGGATTCAGAAACTACAGGACGTGTTTTGGTCTTGTCCTAGAGCTCAAAAAATTTGGAACTACTCTGGGATTTTCCAACCTGGTTTTGTTGGTTTATTCCTTTCTTTTCTTCACTTGTTATGGAAAATGATGATGGTAGATGATTGAGAGGAAAATATTATAGCTTTAGTGGTCACCATAGCTTGGAGCATTTGGGCTAATCGCAATGAAGTTTGAAATGGAGGAAAGAAGAAAGGGGAACTAGAGCTACTGCAATGGTCATGGCATTATTTGCAGGAGTATGTTGCTGCCAAAAAGGTTTCAATTAAGCCTGATCAGAATTAGATTGAGTATTGGTGTCCACCTTTGGAGAATTTGTATTAAGTGAAAGTAGATGGGGCAGTTTTCTTGACAAAGAAGGAAGTAGGGATTGGGATTGTTGTTCGGGACAGTCAAGGATTGGTGATGGCTGCAATGTCTATGAAAGTTAAAGCTCCGCTGGGTCCTTTGGAAGTTGAGGCAAAAGCCTTTGAGGCTGGTTTGTAGTTTGCAAAGGATTTGGGATTACAGGACTTCATTTTAGAGCATGATTCTCTTAATGTTTATAGGGCTCTTACTGGTTTATTTCATGCAGTAGCCGTGGTTGCTCCTATAGTATATGGGATTATTGATTCTTGTCATGAAGTTTGTAATTTTAGGTTTCCTCATGTGAGACGCAAAGGGAATACACCTACTCACCTTTTAACTAAGCATGCTTGTGGCATTGTTGATTTTCTAGTTTGGATGGAAGAGAATCCTTGTTTCTTAGAACAAGCTCTTAATCATGATGTAATTTCTTTTTTTAAGTAATGAAAGTTTCTAGTTTCCTATAGAAAAAAAAAAAAATTGAATTTAATTGAGGTACAATACACAAGGAACTATAACTAAATTTTGTATTAGAAATTATTATTTTATAGATTGAAGTAAAAATGAGTTAAACCCATGTTTTAAGAGATTACTAATATGTCATTGGACAAAAAAATGAAGGAAAAATTAAACTTTTCCACTCTAAATTATTACCCCCAGTTACACTTAACTCTCTGTATTATTGTAACACATGATTAATCTCCCAAGTTTTAACTCTACTTCAATGTCCCCCTTTCTATTTGTTTGGATGTTAAGTATGATGAAATTTACTATTGAAAAAAAATTTTCCCTCTCCAAAACATAATGGAGAGAGGTAAATTAGTCTTTAAATGCTAAATTTCATTAGTCTTAACAACTAAATAAACTACATGGGGTTAAGTGTGACATATATTTTAATTTGGGGGGATGAAGGTTGATAGTGTGTTGATAGTTTAGGGGTTTAAGTGTAATCGGGTGATAGTTTAAGTTGAAAAAGTGTAATTTGTCCAAAAAAGAAAGATAGAACAAAATAAGAGGTAAAAATATAAATTGATGGTTCCTATTTTCCTTTCATATTGACCATGTTGAATTTTTGGCATTGGATCTAAACCTAATTTCTACATACTCTTGACATTAGTCACATTATCTTTTCAAGAAGGCCTAGTAGTCTGTCAATTATTTTTGGGAAATTATTATTTCACGCTTCAACTATACACACAATGTACACATGGTGTAAAATGTGGAAACCAGATGTCTACATTTTTAAAAATATCCACATTTTATACATGATGTGAAAGGAGTGTGTATACACAGAGTATGAAACAAAAACAATCCTTTACTTTTTAGGAGAGTTGGGCAGTAACTCTCTCTCTCTCTCTCTCAAGCAAGCATAGCTTATATGCTCCATCTCTTACTCTCTAACTTGCTAATGTTTAAAGAAATTTTACTAGTAGATTTATTTTTTGGTTGAATACTATTAGCATATATAGTTGTTAGTATTGTATAATACATGAAAAATATAACATCAAGTGAAAAAAAAATTTCATCATAAATACGTATTAACCATGCTTATGAATCATACAATACATAGATGTGTATCGTATGACTCATTTCGTATCATGTGAATTGTATTTATTAGACAATACATAGACATTTGGGTTTACTGATTTTTTTTGGGTGAAAATTTGTTGTTTGATTTGAGTCCAAAAAGTTTCTAGACTTGTTTTTAATACAAAATATTTGCTACTTTATTGAGCCCAATAAAATAATATGTCCATGAGTTTTTTAATTTTCTTTTTTCTCTTCTATGAAATTTGTACTACATACATGATACTTTGCTTTCACATTTGTAAATGACAATAAGAAAGATAAAGAAAAAGTTACTGAAATATAGAAGAACAAATTACTAAAATATAGAAGAACAAGAAGAGATAGAAAATGTTGATAACGATGAAGAAAATGTTAATGAAAAAAATAATTTTATAAGATGATGAAAATGAAGATAATATTGGCTTAGATGAAATTAATTTGCAAGATGATTGAGAAATAAATTGGTTTATATATCATGTATAATGTATTATCACTTTTGAGTTTTTTTTTTTTTTTTTGGACCAATTTTAATGTGAATGTTATAAATATATTTTGATTTGATATATTTTGTTAGCTTTGTTAAATATTATTATATAAGTGAAGAATTAAATTAGTCATAATTTGAATATATTCCGATTTTTTTAATGCCTTATATATTATTATTATTATTATTATTATTAAGTATCTATGCATTTTACAATACATATAAAAATAAAAAAATCAATTTACGATATGCTTTACGATTTCACTATGTCTACTAGTAGACTTGATTTAATTTGAAAATAAATATTTTAGCATTAATTGATCATTCTTTTTGGAAAAGTGATAATACAATGTTGGTGTAAATGTAGGTGTACGATGTTCAAAATAGGATATGTACCACAAAAGGAGAAGAACACGACATGGTAAAGAAGGAATTTATTGAAAATTTTAAGATATTGGAGGCAGAGCTGGGTGACAAGCCTTACTTTGGGGACGAAACATTTGGGTTTGTAGATCTTGTTCTGATCACTACCTACAGTCGGTTCTATGCCTCTGAGATGTTTGGCAAATTCAGTATAGGAGAAGAGTGCCCCAAAATTATTGCATGGGCAGAGAGGTGCATGCAAAAGCATAGTGTTGCCAAGAGTCTTCTTGAACAAAAGAAGATTTATGAGTTTTTTGTGCAATTGAGGAAGAAGCTTGGCCTGGATTAGAGTAATTAGGCCCGAGTGTGAAAGTGTTAGCATACACTCGTCAATAAGTGCAGGGACACACCTAATTAATGTGTCAAGTTGTGTTTAGTGCATAAAAAAAGTAGTATCAATAGTGAACTTGTATAAAAGTTACTTTTATCATAAGTTGCCAACTTAATAAGGTGTGAAACCGAGTGTGTCCATATATAAAATTGTTGTATTGGCATGGCTTTTGACCGTCATGCAATATATTGTATAAATTTTTTAGCTTGGGCTCGTATCATCGGAGTAGGTATGCTTTTTGAATTTTGGATCTTTGCATTTCGTACTGCTAAATAAACAATTATGTAATGTGATAAAAAAAAAAATTTTTTGAACATCTCTTTAATTTTTTTCCTTTACAGCCACCAAACATGATATTTCCCACCAAGCCATGGGCTGCCCACCATGTCCCCAAATTCACAATAAATTCCCCATCTTCGATTAAAGCTGATACCAACTCCGACTCATTAGGTAGGTCATCGTCTTCTATGAGTGTGCTACATACATAACAAAATCTCCTAAAATCACAATCAAGTTACATCTCCAATTAAAATCCCTATTGGGTTCTACTCATCAAAAAAACTCATCCTCATGTATAAGTGCACGTCAAACTGCATTTGTGAGAACCGCGACCAAAGTGAGTTGCAACATAAAACAATTATTGATTTTTTTTTCTCAATTATATGTATCACTTACAAAAAATTTTCTAGTTTTCTTCTATATTTTAATTGATTTTTTCAAGAAAAAAATTAAATATTGGAATTACTATTATCAATTATAGAAGAGATATTAATAATGTAAATACATAAATTTAATTAGTAGTTTTGTATCTAAAAGAACAACAAGAAAAAGTTTGCAATAAAAAATTATAATAAAAAATTTGAAATAAATATATTTATTTGATATTAAAAAAAAAAAGAATTCACATAACAATATTATTTTTAGGGTATTTGTTAATGCAAAACCCTTACACACAATTTAATTTTTGAACTAAAATTTGTGTACAATATGTGTAATATAAATACTACCACTTGCATGGGTTCCAGTTAGCTAAATTGGTAAAGTCTCTGATGGTTGAATAAGAGATCTAGAATTCAATTTTGCCTACATTAAAAATCGATTGGTGTCTTGGTCTGATGATAAAGAGTTATTATCAGAAGTGTAAAAAACCATTAATTATGTGGTTTATGATTAAACTCGAGTTCCACGAAAGTCTGTCTGAAGACTTGTTGAGTGAAAATTATTTTTGGAAAATTAGTCTCCTTATCTTTTCAAGAACGCCAAGTAATCAGTAATTTTATTTTTGGAAAATATTATTTCACGCTTCAACTAAACACACATCGTACACATAGTGTAAAATGTGAAAATCAAATGTCTACATTTTTAAGAATGACCACATTTTATACATGATATGAAAGAAGTGTGTATACCCAGAGTATGAAACAATCACGACCCTTTACTTTTTAGGAGAGTCGTGTAGTAAGTCTCTCTCTCTCTCAAGCAAGCATAGCTAACATGCTCCCTCTCTCACTCTTTAACTTACTATTGTTTTAGGGTATGTTTGGTTGGGTGGATTTTAGAGGATGGAAAAAAAAAAGTGGATAATAGAAGAGAAAATGAGTGGAAAAGGTGTTTGGTTGAGAGGGGGAGGGAGAGAGAAAAGTGGTGGGGAGAGAGAAAAGTGGTGGGGCCTAACTGTTTTCTCTCTGGGCGCAACAAATTCAATATCTCTAAAATAGAGAGAAAAGGAAGATGTGTGTTGGACAAAATTGCCATTCTCCATCCAATAGCCAACCTTTTGTCTTTTTCTACTTTTTGCCTTTCCCTTCTTCTTCTTCTTCTTTTTTTTTTTTTTTTTTTTTTTTTTTTTTTTTTTGGATAAAATTTTGCACAGTACACGTTGGTTCTTTTTGTTTATTTTTATCTATTTTTTTTTAATATCCTTTTAGCATTTGCTTATTTTATAAATAAATTAAAAAAAATTAAAGTGTTCATACATTTTTTTTTAATAATAAATGTGTCACTTTTTGTTTATATATTTAGTAAAATATAATGATAAATTTATATCAACTTTATTTTTCATCCTCTCATTTTTTATCTTAACCAAATAAAAAAGTGTTCCATCTTTTCACTTTTCTACCCCTCAAACCAAACACAAATGAGGAAATAAATTTTTTCTATATTTTTATTTTTCTATTCTTTCACAATTTTTTATTTTTCTACTTTTCTATCTTTTCAACCAAACGGACTTAAAAAAAATTTTACTAATTCTTTTTGGTCGAATACTAGTAGCATAATGGTTAGGATTGTATAATACACGAAGTTCCCGACAGACCTGTCTTCCTTTAAAAAAAAAAACCATTAATTGATTATCTGGTTGATTATACCTGAGTTCCACGAAAGTCTGTCCGAAGACTTGTTGAGTGAAAGACCCGGCTTCCATGAAACTGCAAACACTTCCAACCGAACGCGTTTCTGAACTATGAATATAGTCTCCAACTCTCAACTCTCAACAATATAGCATATTTGTCTTTCTCTTTTATGTTGAATAACTTTTTCTTCTGTTCCGTATGGATCACGCTTTCCAAGCACTAGCAGTAGCTGCCTGCATATTAGTCGTCTTCTTTCTAATCGGGATCATTACTTTCTGGGCGATCCGGTGTCGAAAACCCAAGATAACCCAACTCGTATCCACAACAACCCAGCTACCCTCCATCACCACCGTCGATCAGAGCGCTTGCTTCGACCCCAACCTCAAATTCTCCATGACTGAGCTGAGGGCGGCCACCAAAAACTTCTCCCCAGAGTTTATCATCGGCGGTGGCAGCTTCGGAACCGTCTACAAGGCCCAGCTCTCCAACGGCGTCACCGTGGCCATCAAGAGACTCAACCCAGACGCTTTCAAAGGCTTTAGGGAGTTTTGGGCGGAGATGGTGACACTGGGTATGCTCCACCACCCAAATATCGCTAAGATTTTCGGCTATTGCATGAGCGGCTCCGACAGGCTCCTCATATACGAGTTTTTTCAGAATGGCAGTTTGGACCGTTGGTTTCACTTGGAACCCACGTTAACGTTATCTTGGGGGACCCGGATTCAGATTGTCAAGGGTGTGGCTAATGGCCTCTCTTTTATGCATAGTTTGGACAAGCCCATTGCTCATCAGAATATTCAGTCCCGCAATGTGTTCTTGGACTCCTATTTTCAGGCCCATATTACTGATTTCGGTCTAGCAAGGGGGATTGACAACTCCACTTCTTATGCGTCCACACAATCTGCGGATACAATGGGTTACTGTTACATGCCACCTGAGTACAAGGAAGGCCTCACTTCAGCTACACTTGAGGCTGATGTTTACAGTTTTGGGATCTTAATGTTCGAGATTGCTACTGGACAGCGCCCCAATTTGCCAACCCTTTTGGACGGGAAAGAGGTTGGGATAGTCGAATGGGCCAGGAAAATGCTGGCCCAAGATAAGCATATGCAAATGGTGGATACTATTTTGAGGGATGATGGCCTAATAGAGGCCCATGTGAAAGAGTATTTTGAAATTGCAAAAATGTGTGCTAGTGAGTTACGAAGAGAAAGGCCAACTATGGCTATGGTTTTTCAATTGCTAAATCCAATTCCTGCGTGAATTTGCATTGCATTTTCTAGATTGTTTTTTTTGAAGAATATTTTAAATGTTCTAGACTGTTTGTTGAAGAATAAATTAAATAGATTGTATGCGCATATACCTTGGTAGAACGAATCATAAACTTGCCGAATCTCACTCTTTGCTTGCTTTACAAATTCTTTCTTACAATCTCTTTACCTTTTGGAATAACTTAAAGTCACCCAGGGCCGGCTCAACAAATTTTGGGGCCTTAGGCGTAAATTTTAAATGGGGCCTTTTTATAATTAAATATTAATAAAATAAAATATATTTATATATTAAATTTTTTTATTTAAAATCTATTTTTCTTGCTTTTTGAGATGCAAAATTACTAATTAAGTTTTTGTATTTAAGTTCTTCTAACATTTCTTTTTCAATTGATAATATAGCTAATCCACTTAATCTTTATTGTGACATAATAGACCTTAAATAAGATTTTATTAATTTTAATAAGTTTTTCATATCTGGATAAATATTTCCTAGTAGACATTTATAATGAGAAAATATTTATAGATAAATAAAACACAATTTATAATTAAAAATGATAATTTAACTAAAAATAAAAATTTAAAGTATAGAACAATAGAACCTGGTTATTATAATTTTTCTAAAACCATGATCACTTGAAAGTTTAAACCTGCACAAATAAAAATTAATTTAATACGTGGTTTAATAAATTAGTGTCACTATAATACAAATGAGTTAATATGATACACATCAAATTATTAATTGGCATTATAATTTATAATGATAGATAAAGAGTAAAAAAAAAAAAAAAAAAAAAAAAGAAGGGGTGAGAAACCGTCGGACCAAATAACTGTGGTCAGTGGTCTTTAACCAAAAAAAAAAAAACTCTGGTCAGTGGTTTGTCACGTCTGTGGACTGTGGGCTGTACTGTACAGCCCACAAACGTGACAAACTTGTACTCCTATTAAAAAAAAAAAAAAAATGAGAACCATCCAGCCTTTTCTCCACTAGATCTTATATTTCTATGGCTAAGTTTTAAAGCAGAAAAAGGTCCACAGAGGGAGAGGGGCAGAATTAGAAAAGCATCATAGCAAAAAAAACGTGTCCCATCCCATCAAAGAGGCAGTGCAGTGAAAGTATGAAACAGACTAAAAATATATATAATTTAAGTTAAAGAAATAGAAGACTCTTGAGTATTTATTTTCAGAAAGACAAAGAGAAAGAGGGGAAGAACTGAAGCAGAAGAACACCTTCTGTGAATGTCGGCTGGTATGCTGGAATCAACAAAGAAAAATTTCAAGCTAGAGGGGTTAACTGAGTTGATGGAAAAAGATCAAAAATCAAGATGAAGATGAAGAAAAGAAAGGTAAGACCGTAAGAATATAGATGGAGAGGTAGAGAGATAGAGAGATGAGAGGTTTTTCTTTTGTTTTTGACATTTATAATCTCTATTTTAGCATATTTCAAGACAATTACGTTATATTATTAATGAATTTGTCTGCTATTAATTTTAATTTTAACATATTTCAAGAATGGGTTAATACATTTGTCTCCTAAAATTTAATTGTGTTAGCTGAACTTTGACTTTTTTTTTTTTTTTTTTTTTTTTTTTTTTTTCAGTTTAATCTTTTGCATTTTAGGATACAATGGGGCCTTTTTAATGCATTTTATTGACCAATAAAAATGCTTAAAATTTTTTTAACTAAAATATATAAATAAATATATTATATATATAAATTTTTTTTTTACAAGTGGGGCCTTCTTTTATTTGGGGGCCTTAGGCGGTTGCATCTCTTGCATCTAGTGTTGAGCCGGCCCTGAAGTCACCAAAGAGGCTACTAGGGTCTCTCCATATATTCCATACTCTAAATCCTAGGGCACTGTAGATGGTATCCCTAGAGAGAGACAATCTATTTAAGAGAGCACTGATAAAAACTATACATATGTTGTTTCTCCTAATCTACTGTAATCTGATTGTTATAGGAATATTTAAATACAAATAGGGATAAAACTACTATAAGATGAGTGGTCCTTAAAAACGCTCAACTACTCATCTTAAATCACTCCACAACAGATCACTAATCTTGACAACTTATCTTAGGATCAGTTTAAATTTGAACTCATCAAATTAAGCCCACATATTCAATAACCCATGTGGACAATACATGGGCCATAGGTTATAGGTTTAGTCAAATCCAATCCAATTAATAACATCTCTTACGTGTCCACATTGGGTACTATAGTCAAAATTGGCTCCTTTTAATCTTTTGTCCAATCCTCTCTTTATATAGAAAACAGAGTGTGCAACTTGACGAGAAGGTGTAGGGTAGGAGTACTAAATTAAGTCACCATCTAAACTAACATAGTACATCACTCATAATATCTCATCTATGCCCAATATTATTTGATCACACCCAATCAAGTTTCTTTGATCCCTCGTGAGTTCAAAACTCAAAGCAACACTTGATCCCATACCATATAATTTACTCATGATTATATCGAAAAACAAATTCTTCATAATTTCATGAGCTATGAGCTATAAAATGAATGGTATGTTTTAAATAATAAACTCATGTCAATTCATTCACACTCGACCGCTTTCCTAGACATGCTCCGTGAGATTATATTATATTATGGCCCTAAGGCAACAGTGTGGACACCCCAAAAAAGGCTTTAGGTTTGTCACATATTGGGTCCTTGGCGACCTGGCTCTTTGTGTGCATTGTTTCTTAGGTGAGGTGTGTTTGTAAGTCTCTTTTTCTTATTTTATTTTTAGGAGTCGCTACTAATCATTGGTTTTGTATTAGGTGTGATTGGTCACCTATTTGTCTAATTCTTTTTTAGTTACCTAATTAACTAAAAACCAATTCAAGGGTAATTAATTAATTAAGGTAAACCAAATATATAATGTGTTGGAATGGGTAATTTAGAGAATTGGGGTTTTCAAGAATGTTGGCATGAATTCTAATTCTGGGTTTCGGCTCTTAGGTTTTAATTTTCTGGGTTTTAAATTTTGTTTTCATGTTTCATGTTTAATTTGATGTGGATTTATAGTTTAATTTTGTGTTATTAAACCAAATAAAAAAATTTCACATTAACCCGCCACATTTTTTAAAATAAACTTATCTTGGTGCTTTGACGTAAGGCTCCTAGGTTCCTAGCATAGTTTCTCTTCTATGCAATATAAATCTCGGTCTGTTGCACGTCCCTTTGGTTCATAGCTCACTTTTGCCCCATTTGCTTCAATCATTTGAGTTTCGTGACAATGGCAGACGAGGTAGTTTTACTAGATTTCTGGCCTAGCATGTATGGGATGAGGGTCAAGATTGCGCTGGCCGATAAGGGGATTAACTATGAGTACAAGGAGCGGAACCTGGGGAAGCACAAGAGCCCTCTGCTTCTGCAGATGAACTCCGTTCATAAGAAGATCTCGGTTCTCATCCACAATGGGAAAAGCCGGTGTGTGAGTCTCTCGTTATCGTTCAGTACTAGACAAGAAGGACAAGTCTCCATTGCCGCCCTCTGATCCATGCCAGAGAGCTCACGCTGGGTTCTGGGCTGACTTTGTTGATAAAAAAGTACGTTTTTGCTTTTTATTTTTTTAAAGTTATATTTTTTCTTGTGTCATATAAATATTAGCGCAAAACTTACTTTACATTATGATTCTTATTTATTTTTTAAATAAGTAATTAGTTGAGAAAGAGATAATATTCTTACCACAAATATAGAGCATTATAAAAGATAACATAATTATTGAGCTATTACTTCTGATCCATTAGGTTTCTTAAATAAATTCAAACACATGAAAGCATTGACCAATTTGGCACAAACTTTGTTATATTTTCCAAGAACAATTATGTTTAATGCAATCAATTATATATTTGAATTTAATTGAGGTACTAATGTACAATACACAAGGAACCATAACTAAATTTTGTATTAGAAATTATTATTTTATAGATTGAAATGAAAATGAGTTGAACCCATGTTTTAAGAGATTACTAACATGTCATTGGACAAAAAAGAAGAAGGAAAAATTAAACTTTTCCACCCTAAATTATTACCGTAGTTACACATAACTCTCTGAAATATTGAAACACATGATTAATACCCAAAGTTTTAACTCTATTTCAATGTCCCCTTTGCTATTTGTTTGGATGTTAAGTATGATGAAATTTACTATTTAAAAACTATT
Organism: Quercus robur; assembly: GCF_932294415.1. Classification (NCBI taxonomy): domain Eukaryota; kingdom Viridiplantae; phylum Streptophyta; class Magnoliopsida; order Fagales; family Fagaceae; genus Quercus; species Quercus robur. The sequence continues at coordinate 19,707,894 of NC_065537.1, forward strand.
TTCCCCTCTCCAAAACATAATGGAAAGAGATAAATTAGTCTTTTAATGCTGAATTTCATTAGTCTTAACAACTAAATAAACTACATGGGGTTAGGTGTAACATATATTTAAATTTGGGGGGATGAAGGTTGATAGTTTAGGGGGTTTAAGTGTGATCGGGTGATAGTTTAAGTGGAAAAATTGTAATTTGTCCAAGAAAAAAAAAAGATGAACTAAATAGGAGGCAAAAATATAAATTGATTGTTTCTATTTTCCTTTCATAATGACCATGTTGAATTTTTGGCACCGAATCTAAACCTAGTTTCTGCCTACTCTTGACATTAGTCACCTTATCTTTTCAAGAAGGCCTGGTAGCCTGTTATTTTTTTTTTTTTGGAAAATTATTATTTCATGCTTTAGCTATACACATATTGTACACACTTGTGTGAAATGCGGAAACCAAATGTCTACATTTTAAAGAAAGTCCACATTTTATACATGATGTGAAAGGAATGTGTATACACAGAGTATGAAACAAACACGGTCCTTTAATTTTTAGGAGAGTTGGGTAGTATGTCTCTCTTTTTATCTCTCACTCACAAGCAAGAATAACTTATATGCTCCATTTCTTGCTCTCTAACTTTCTAATGTTTAAAGACATTCTACTAGTAGATTTTTTTTTGGTTGAATACTATTAGCATATATAGTTTTTGGTATCGTATAATATACGATACATACATCAAGTGAAAAAAAATATTTCATCATAAATATGTAGTAACCATGCTTATGAATCATACAATACATAGATGTGTATTGTATGAATCATTTCGTATCATGTGAATTGTATGTATTGGACAATACATAGAGATTTGGGTTTATTGTTTTTTTTTTGGGTGAAAATTTGTGGTCTAATTTGAGTCCAAAAAGTTTCTAGACTTGTTTTTAATACAAAATATTGGGCTACTTGATTGAGCCTAGTAAAAAAATATGTCCATGAGTTTTTTTTTTTTTTTTCTCTTTTCCTTTACAAAATTTGTACTACATACATGATACTTTGCTTTCACATTTGTAAATGACACTAAGAAAGATAAAGAAAAAGTAATTGAAACATAGAAGAACAAGAAGAGATAATTTTTTTTTTTTTTTTTTGATAATGATGAAGAAAATGCTAATGAAAAAAAATAATTTTATAAGATGATGAAAATGAAGATAACATTTACTTAGATGAAATTAACTCGCAAGATGATGAGAAATAAATTGGCTTATATATTATGTATGTAGGGACTGGGTTTGAGCACTTCTTCTATTAGATGAGTGGACTTAGGCCCAACTAGCTCAATACAATAAATTTATAGAGAATGGGTTTAAGAACTAGGCCTTAGTGAGGGTTACAACAACTAGGCATGGTTATGAGTGGGTTGAATAACAAGGACGTGGACTAAAGTGTGAAATTCTGTCCTCGGCTCTCATCCAAGGAGCTTATTGTTCTTATTATATCTTCAGTACTTGGTTAAAAAGGTTTCAAAGATCATACAAATTGCTACCGTATTCTCTCTTTCTAACTCCCCCTCCATCTTTTCCTAGAGGATTTCTTACATTATATATTCCTTTTCAGTTGATCTTGGCCCTCCATTTGTTGATCATGCAGGTCACTACTTGAGTGCTTGTCCCATTAGCCGCCTTCCCAAGCCTTCTGTGAGTTGCATCAATCAAGGCAGCATTGTTCAGGGGTCATTTCCTCATTAATGCGGCTAGAACGTTAGTTGTGGGCATTTAATGTGGAGGTGACAGTTTCTCTTTGAATTGCTCCTCCACCATGCTCCTATGACTGACCTACTGTACTTGTCCTTTTTCTTGGGATGCTTTGAAAGGCTACCTTTGATGGCGTGCCGCTCTTCCCTTCTACGATTTCGGTTGGCCAAGAACAGGATTGTCCTCGGCGATGTTTCTTGGCAATTTGGACTTTCTTCGTTCGTCCTTGGGCATTTCTTCCTCCTCGGTGTAGGCCTTGGGCTTAGTATAAAGTGGGCTGAGGTTGCCAAATTCTTTGACCCCACAATAGCCCCTTAAAATCCTGCTATATGGCTCCTCAGATAGAGAGGAGGATTTTGATGTCCTCAGGCCTTTGTCATGGCTTGTCAGGTCTTGTCCTCCGTCAGTGCCAGAATCTTTTCACCTGTCCAAGGCACGTTCCCGGTGCTTCTGTATATGAAGCGCGCCCTCATTAAATTCTGGCAGCTCTATGCTCCCCACATTCAACGATGTGATGATAATCTAACGGTGGAGATTTCTTTAACTTTATGGGCGGGAAACACTACAAGAAATTTGGATTTAGGTGGCATTTTTTTTAGTGACGTTTTTAAATTCACCACTATAAGTAGTATATTGTGATGTTTTTAAAAAACGCCACTAAAGAGTGATCCTTTCTCGACGTTTTTCTAAAAACGTTGTTGTAACCCAAAACAATAGCAGTGTTTCTTAAAACGCCGCAAAAAGTATAGTTTTAGTGGCATATTTTTTGTTTATAGTGACATTTTTAACCCAACATATAGTCCAAAAAATTTTGGGGAAACAAATAGTGACTTTTTGGATAAACATATACGTTTCCCCAAAATTTGTCATTTTCCCATTCAAAATTTCGCTGAGTGGGAAAGTTCCCACTGTTTTATCCCTTTTTTTTTGGTCTCCTTTCCTTACACATTTTTTCATTCCTTTTTCTTTCTTATCATTCTTTTTTTTTTTCCTCAAACAAACTTCCCTTCCCACTTCCATATTCTCCCCCCCCCCCCCCCCCCCACCCTTATCACTTCTTCACACTAAGTCACTACCACCACCGCCCTTGCCATTGCTGACCCATTGATGGATGAGCTCTTCCCTCTCTAGCCACCACCCGTTGCCACCACCCACTGCCACCACTATTCTTTTTTCCCTCTTTTTTGGTGTTCAAGTTTCTTTAAAGTGTCTTTGTGTTTTAGCTTATGGGTTTGCTTTGATTTGGTTTTTCTTTAATGGGTCATGGAGTCTTTGTATTTTGACTTATGAATTTGTTTTGATTTAGTTTTTCTTTAATAGGTCATGGAACTTTTGTGCTAATTTTTGTTGTTTGCTTGTTTTTGTTGGAGTTTGGTATAGAAAACTCTTATTCAAATTTGGATTTTTGAGCAAAAAGACCTGAGCATCAAAGGCTGAATTATTGTAAGTTTATGTACAAGTTTGTAAATCTTGTTTTTTGTTTTTTTTTTTTCCCTACAATTTTTTTTGTAGTGTGTAGATTTTGAATTTTTTTGTTATTAGTTTTGAGGTTTAGCTAGCTTGAAATTAATTTTTTTTAAAAGCTCACTACCCACTAATGTGTAAATAATCTCAACTAAATGCTCTTTATATGTGTGTGTATATATATATATATATATATATATATATACATATCTATATATTGTTACTAAATTTTCATGCACCATGACTCATTAACATTGAACATTTGATATTGTGGAATAATGATGATAGGTCTATTTGATCTATTACAAGCTTATGGCAAGCATATGTTAGTTATTGTTGAATTTTCAGTAGGTTTATATAGCATTTTTAATATTTTAAAAGAAAAATAATGAGTAGGTTTTGTGATGTTTTAAAAACGTAACTAAAAAGCAAAAGGACAAATTCTTTTGCGACGTTTTTGAAACGTTGCTATTGGTGTGATTATTTGCGGCATTTTATAAACGTCGCTAAATGTATTTTCCTACGTCATGTACGAAAATGTTATATTATTTAGTGATGTTTTATAAAAGTCACTAAAAGTTTTTAAACGCCATTAAAGAGTAATATATAGTGACGTTTTTCGAAACGTCGCAATAGACCTATAGCGACCGCTCTATTGCGACGTTTTCGAACGTCAAAAAAAAAAAAAAAAAAACGTCACTGTAAACCATTTGTGTCTATAACGATATTTTTTGGGTTTTTAGTGACGTTTTACAAACGTCGCCTAAACCCAGATTTATTGTAGTGAAAATTCGCACGGTTACTTTTAATTGGAGGTATAAATACCCATTTGAACCGATTTGCCTCTTTACTTTTACACTCAAGAGTTCTTGTGCACATATTCTGAGTTCGGTCAAATCTCCAGCCAAACTCATGTCTCTTTTCAGCATAAAAAGCCTGTCCAAGGAGCTTTTCCTCATTTCTGTAAGTTTTCTTCTCTCTCTAACTCATGTTTTCCTCATTTCTTGCAAATTTTTTTCTTAAGTGTGATTGTCCCATGGCAAGTTGAGAGAGCCCTATAGTGCATTTTTTTTAACCCTATAATGGCGTTTTAAAACCCTATAGTGACGTTTTGGAACTCGATCTCCCTAAAATCGAGTTCTATGCAATTTTTATTTATTTATTTATTTTTTAAAGTTTGATAGGGCATAACTCGGTTTTAAGGTAACCGAGTTCTTTAAGTAACTCGATTTTAAGGTCATCGAGTACCAAAACAGGGACATCCCCCTATATAATTTACAAACAAAGACATATTACCAAATATTTTACCAAACAAGGGCAAAAGGCTAGATTTCTCCTAGAATTGTTTTAAACAACCATTAATTGATTATCCACGAAAGTCTCTGTCCGAACTCCGAAGACTTGTTGAGTGAAAAACCCAACTTCCATGAAACTGCAAACACATTTTCCACCCAATTCCAAACGAACGCGTTTCTGAACAATGAATATAGTCTCCAACTCTCAACTCTCAACAATAGCATATTTGTCTTTCTCTTTTATGTTGAATATCCTTTTCTTCTGTTCCGTATGGATCGCGTTCTCCAAGCAGTAGTCTGGGTGTTCCGGTGTCGAAAACCCAAGAAAACCCCACAAGCCCAAAAACCCGTGTCCACAACAAAAACCGGGCTATCCTCCATCACTGTCGTCGATCAGATCGCTTCCTTCGACCCCAACCTCGAATTCTCCATGACTGAGCTGAGGGTGGCTACCAAAGACTTCTCCCCAGAGTTTATCATCGGCGGTGGTAGCTTCGGAACCTTCTACAAGGCCCAGCTCTCCAACGGCGTCACCGTGGCCTTCAAGAGACTCAACCCAGACGCTTTCAAAGGCTTTAGGGAGTTTTGGACGGAGATGGTGACACTGGGTATGCTACACCACCCAAATATCGTTAAGATTTTGGGCTATTGCATGACCAGCTCCGATAGGCTCCTTATATGCGAGTATTTTCAGAATGGCAGTTTGGACCAGTGCTTGCACTTGGAGCAGAAGCAGGATGTGGCCGCGTTATCTTGGGGGACCCGGATTCAGATTATCAAGGGTGTGGCTAATGGCCTCTCTTTTTTGCATAGTTTGGACAAGCCCATTGCTCATCAGAATATTAAGTCCCGCAATGTGTTCTTGGACTCCGATTTTCAGGCCCATATTACTGATTTCGGTCTAGCAAGGGGGATTGACAACTCCACTTCTTATGCGTCCACACAATCTGCGGATACAATGGGTTACTGTTACATGCCACCTGAGTACAAGGAAGGCCTCACTTCAGCTACACTCGAGGCTGATGTTTACAGTTTTGGGATTTTAATGTTCGAGATTGCTACTGGAAAGCGCCCCAATTTGCCAACCCTTTTGGACGGGAAAGTGGTTGGGATAGTCGAATGGGCCAGAAAAATGCTGGCCCAAAAACAGCATATGGAAATGGTGGATACCAGTAGTTTGAGGGAGGATGGCCTAGTAGAGGCCCATGTGAAGCAGTATTTTGAAATTGCAGCAAACTGTACTGGTGAGATACGAAGAGAAAGGCCAACTATGGCTATGGTTTTTCAATGGCTAAATCCAATTCCTACGTGAATTTGTATTGCATTGTCTAGATTTTTTTGGCTGCAGCAGGCAAGGCAGCACAATGCTGCAGCCACTCCAGCTGGAGGGCATAATGGGTATACTGCTACCACGGTTGTTCGTGGGACCACAATTGGGGCACACCATATGAGCAATGCCGGGACAAGGGACTGGACAGGGACAGCTGGGTCAAGTGACTCATGAGCGTGTGGTGGAGGAGTCTCATCCTATTGGGCCCAGGAGAAACACAACCCATAATACCAGGGTGGAAGGGAATAATCCCCCAGGATCATATGGGTCTGGGTATGGGACTGCTCCTGAAACTACAGTTAAAAATGTCAATGTTTGTTTTAATGAGGTTGTGGTTTCTTTGTTTTCTAGGCTTGTTTCTGTTTGGACGTGTGTATTTGCAAGTGGCTTTTCAATTTGAATAAGAATAAGAACACCATTAAAAAAAAAATTTCGGTGTGCTTTCTGAATTTTGGATCTTTGCATTTCGTACTGCTAAATAAACAATTATGTAATGTGGGAAAAAAAAAAAATGAACATCTCTTTAATTTTTTTTTCCTGTACAGCCACCATACATGATAATTCCCACCAAGCCATGGGCTGCCCACCATGTCCCCAAATTCACAATATATTCCCCATCTTCGGTTAAAGCTAATACCAACTCCGACTCAATAGGTAGGTCATCGTCTTCTATGAGTGTGCTACATACAATACAAAACCTCCTAAAATCACAATCAAATTACATCTCCAGTTAAATCCTTATCCGGTTCTACTCATCAAAAAAGTCATCCTCATGTATAAGTGCACGTCAAACTACTGCATCTGTGAGAACTGCGACCCAAGTGAGTTGCAATATAAACATAATAATCAAAGTAATCATAATAAAATTCAAACATGTAATACAACAATTATTGATTATATAAAACAACTAGGTTTTTTTTTTTTTTCAAATATATGTATCACTTACAAAATTTCTCACAAAATTTTTTCTAGTATTATTCTATATATATATATAAAATAATAATAATTTCAAAATTAAAATGGATAAAATCATATTTTTAGTTGATTTTGTCACAAGAAGATTAAATGGAATAACTATATATTATCAATTATAAATGAGATATTAAAAGGTCAGTTTTCAAACTTTTTTTTTTAAATTTTTTATATAGGATTTTGCTAATGTTTATTTGAAGGGCACACAATAGTTAATCATTTTTGAAAAAAAATTTATCAAAAATTAAAAAAGTATTGATAATTTTTTCAATTCTCAAGAAAATATTTCTAAAAATAGATGGTTTAATATATGCTGGCCTTTTTATATATCATGCTACTAATTAAGTACTGTAGTTGATAGAATTCTTTTAAACAACCATTAATTGATTATCCACGAAAGTCTTTGTCCGAAGACTTGTTGAGTGAAAGACCCAGCTTCTTCCATGAAACCGCAAAAACCCTTATCCCTCCAATTCCAGTCGAACGCGTTTCTGAACAATGAATCTGGTGTTAAGAAGTCTCAAACTCTCAAACAATAACATATTTTGTCTTTCTCTTTTATGTTGAATACCTTTTTCTTCTGATCCGTATGGATCACGTTTTCCTAGCAACAGCCTACGGATTACTCTTCTTCTTCTCTCTAACCGGGATCATTACTTTCTGGGTGTTCCGGTGTCGAAAACCCAAGATAACCCAACTCGTATCCACAACAACCCAGCTACCTTCCATCACCACCGTCGATCAGAGCGCTTCCTTCGACCCCAACCTCAAATTCTCCATGACTAAGCTGAGGGCGGCTACCAAAAACTTCTCCCCAGAGTTTGTCATCGGCGGTGGCAGCTTCGGAACCGTCTACAAGGCCCAGCTCTCCAACGGCGTCACCGTGGCCATCAAGAGACTCAACCCAGACGCTTTCAAAGGCTTTAGGGAGTTTTGGGCGGAGATGGTGACACTGGGGATGCTCCATCACCCAAATATCGCTAAGATTTTCGGCTATTGCATTAGCGGCTCCGATAGGCTCCTCATATACGAGTTTTTTCAGAATGGCAGTTTGGACCGTTGGTTGCACTTGGAGCAGGAGCAGGACGTGGACACGTTAACGTTATCTTGGGGCACCCGGATTCAAATTGTCAAGGGTGTGGCTAATGGCCTCTTTTTTTTGCATAGTTTGGACAAGCCCATTGCTCATCAGGATATTAAGTCCCGCAATGTGTTCTTGGACTCCGATTTTCAAGCCCATATTTGTGATTTCGGCCATGCAAGGAGGATCGACACTTCCACTTCTTATGCGTCCACACAATCTGCGGGGACAGTGGGTTACTGTTACATGCCCCCTGAGTACAAGGCAGGCCTTACTACAGCTACACTCGAGGCTGATGTTTACAGTTTTGGGATCTTGATGTTCGAGATTGCTACTGGAAAGCGTCCCAATTTGCCTACACTTTTGGACGGGGAAGAGGTTGGGATAGTTGAATGGGCTAGGAAAATGCTGGCCCAAGATAAGCATATGCAAATGGTGGATGCTAGTATTTTGACGGAGGGTGGCCTAATAGAGGCCCATGTGAAAGAGTATTTTGAAATTGCAGAAATGTGGGCGATTTTGGCCCATTAGCATTTATTTTTAAAATATTTAGGCCCGAAACACTGTTTGGAAAATATATAGTAATATACCACTTTTTAGGTACTCGAGCTTGCCAATCTCGAGTACCATGTTTTTTTAATCCACTATCGCCCCATATTCAAGGAACGCTATAGTGGCGTTTTTAAGCCCTATAGTGACGTTTTCGGGCCAAAAAACGCCACTATAGGGCCCCTTGAACCTGTTATGGGGACTTATAAAAAAAATTTTGCAGGAAAACGCCGCTATAGGGACAAAAAACATCACTATAGGGCTTAAAAACGCCACTATAGGGCCCCTTGAACCTGTTATGGGGACTAAAAATTTTTTTTGCAGGAAAACGCCGCTATAGGGCCCGAAAACGTCACTATAGGGCTTAAAAACGCCACTATAGGGCCCCTTGAACCTGTTATGGGGACTTATAAAAAATTTTTTTGCAGGAAAACGCCGCTATAGGGCCCGAAAACGTCACTATAGGGCTTAAAAACGCCAGTATAAGGCTCCTTGAATATGGGGCGATAGTGGATTAAAAAAACATGGTACTCGAGCTTGCCAAGCTCGAGTACCTAAAAAGTGATATATTCCTATATATTTCCCAAACAGTGTTTCGAGCCTAAATATTTTAAAAATAAATGCTAATGGGCCAAAATCGCCAGAAATGTGTACTAGTGAGATAAAAAGAGAAAGGCCAACTATGGCTAAGGTTTTTCGATTGCTAAATCCAATTCCTATGTGAATTTGTATTGCATTTTCTAGATTGTTTGTTGAAGAATAAATTATATGTGTTATATGTTTTCTAGACTGTTTGTTGAAGAATAAATTAAATAGATTGTATGTGCACGTACTTTGGTAGAATGAATCATACATTTGCTGAATCTTGCTCTTTGCTAACTTTACAAATTCTTCCTTACGATCTCTTCACCTTTTGGTACACCTTCAAGTCATTGAAGGGGCTACAAGGGTCCTAGGCTGGCCTTTCCACTACGTCAATTAGGCTATTGTCTAAAGCCTCCTAGTGGAAGGGGGCCCCAAAATTTTGAAAAATAATGGGCAGTACAAAAAAAAAAAGTTTCAGATGAAATTCCAAATAATTTGATACATGCTTGTGACTAAAAAACAAAAAGTCTAGAACATCCTTGTAAACATTGGTACCCATTTTTTTTTTTTTTTTTTTGGTTTAAACAAAATCAATTATCCCAAAAATATCATCCTTAACCTCTAGAAAATCAAAATTCAACTAGATAAAGTGCAATTTCGGTCTAAAAAATTACCCACAAAACAATCTCAAATCAAAACAAATAAAAAATCTCAAATCCCTTAAATTTACTCATACATTTTTCTCTCTCACTCTTGCTCTCCGCCTCTCTCTCTCAGCTCTTGCTCTCTGCCTCTCTCATTCTTTCTCTCCACTGCTTCAACAAAATACAACACAAAATTAGTCAATTTGCATCTCAAAAGGCAAGAAAAATAGATATTAAATAAAATATATTATAATATACAAATATTAAATAAATATTAATTTAATTAATACATAAATATAAAAGGCCCCATTTTAGTTCTTGCCTAAGGCTCCAAAATGAATAAATTTTTTATTAGTAATAAACAAAATACAACACAAAATTTAGATGAAAATAGATTTTAAACAAAATACAACACAAAATTAGTATAGATTTTAAATAAAATATATTATAATATAAAAATATTAAATAAATATTAATTTAATTAATACATAAAAATAAAAAAGACACCATTTTAGTTCTTGCCTAAGGTCCCAAAATGTCTAGGGCCGACCCTGCTAAGGTCTTTCCGTATATTCCATTCTCCAAATCCTAGGGCATTGTAGTTGGTATCCCTAGAGAGAGACAATCTATTTGAGAGAGTACTTACAAAAACTATATGTATGTTTTTTCTCCTAGTCTATAGTAATATGACTGTTGTAGGAGTATTTAAATACAAATAGGGATAAAACTACTATCAGATGAGTGGTCCTTAAAAATGCTCAACCACTCATCTTAAATCACTTCACTATTGATCACTAATCTTGACAACTTATCTTAGGATTAGTTTAAATTTGAACTCATCAAATTAAGTCCATGTATTCGATAACCCATGTCGACAATACATGGGCCATAGGTTATAGGTTTGGTCAAATCTTGCCCAATTACTGACATCTCTCACTTGTTCACAATGGGTACTAGAGTCAAAATTGACTTCTCTTAATCTTTTGTCCAATCCTCTCTTTATATAGAAAATAGAGTGTGCAATCCAACGGGAATTTTTAGGGTAGAAGTACTAAATTAAGTCATCATCTAAACTAACATAATACATTGCTCATAATATCACCTTTATGCCCCATATTATTTGATCACACCCAATTAAGTTTCTTTAATCCCTCATGAGCTCAAAACTCAAGCAACACTTGATCCCATACAATATAATTTACTCATGATTATGTCGAAAAATAGATTCTTCATCATTGCACGAGCTATGAGGCATAAAATGAATGGTGTGTTTTAAATAATAAACTCATGTCAATTCATTCACACTCGACCACTTTCCTAGACATGCTCCGTGAGATTATATTATATTATGACCCTAAGGTGACATTGTGGACACCCCAAAAAAGGCTTTAGGTTTGTCGCACATTGGGTCCTTAGTGACATGGCTCCTTGTGTGCATGTGCTTCTTAGGTGAGGTGTGTTTGTAAGTCACTTTTTCTTATTTTAATTTTAGGAGTCGTTACTAACCATGGGTTTTGTATTAGGTGTGATTGGTCACCTATTTGTCTAATTCTTTTTTAGTTACCTAATTAACTAAAAACTAATTCAAGAGTAATTAATTAATTAAGGTAAACTAAATTCTCAAACCAAAAATCTTGGACTTGGAAGTTCAGTTATGAGTAGGGAAGGTGTTAGGCACCCCACACTACCTATCCAAAGAATAGTATCCCATATTAATTTTAATTCCAATGTGAGAGACCTTGAAAGTTGCCTCTTAAAAAAGAGAGATTTTTGGAGTGCTTTTTAGGGCACCTCTCTTTTTGGGTAAGTGGTATGGAGTCGCCACTTATTTTTTATTCAAAAAGATAAGAAAAAACTAAATACATGACTGAATTATTCTCTTCATTGATTGAATAAAAAATTACATATTTGAAAAATTGAAAAATTACATGGCTTTGGGTCCTAGTTACAAACTACCAAATAATTACATGGCATTTTGTCCAAGTTACATTCTACCCAAAATAAAATACAGACAGGCTAGATCTACTTATCCAAAGACCTAAATCTGGAGGCTAGGTTACGAAATGGGAAGGTGCTAGGCACCCATTCTGCCCAGACAGAGTCTGGTCTTCTAGACTCTTGTGACAAATGTACCTTTTTATGCATGTCATGAATGATATGTTGAACATGTGAAACAAAAATTAAATCACACTAATTTATTTATGAATGAAGTCTCTTCTTTTGAAAATAATCAGATCTGTTTTGGTTGGTAAAAAAAATTGATTTTGATTTGTCAAAATACCAAATCTATTTTGTAGTATGTAGAAAAAAGTAGTTTCTGGAGATAAAAAATTCAGATCTGTGTTTATTACATAAAATAAAGTCTTTTGATTTGAAAAATATCAGATCTGTTTTTAAGAACTAAAAAAAAAGGTTTTTTGGTTTGTAAAAGATCAGATCTGTTTTGTATATGTTTTAAAAAATATGGAAAAGATTGTTTAAGAAGAGAGTTTCACCCATAATTTAAATTTATGCAACATAAATTAAATCAAACAAACACAAACACAATCATGTTTAATCTTTTTCTTTATTTCAAAAATCTGCATATGTTAAAGAAAAATCAGATCTGTATCTAAGAAAGATACAAATAAGTTTTTAACCTAAAAAAAATTCAGATCTGCATCTAATAAAGATATGGATCTATTTTTGTCTGAAGAAAAACTTAGATCTACATCTAATAATGATGTAGATCTGTTTTTGATTAAGAAAAATTCAGATCTACATCCAATAAAGATGCATGTACGACACCGAGATCCTAGGCCCATACAGGCCCTGGGCCCAGTCCCATACAGGCCCTGGGCCTAGTCCCACACAGGCCCTGGGCCGAGTCCCATACCGGCCTTGGGCACGGGCCCAGCAGAAAGGTCCAGTTATCCTGCGCCCTTCTTGGAGCTTCCTTAATGTACAAACAAGCGTAGAGTATTGAATTCCAAGAGGTGATCGGTCAAACGTTCCCGGTCAAATATATGAACTGTTCCCGGGAAAATGTGATATTCACAGGGAACTGAGTTGCCGAACATAATCGGTCAAGATGGAGCCAAGTTCCAAGATCATAAATGCTGCACCGCCCTCTCACCTAAACATCCACTTTAATCAGATAATATTGGACCTTCAGTAGCACTAACGGTGGCTGTAATCATAATCTCCCCACTAACCTTGGCTATAAATAGAAGAAAGTTGAGAGAAGAAAGGGTTCAGAAAAATTGAGAGAAAACAGTCAAGGAGAGAGTATTAACTGAGTGTTGCTTTGAGTCTCTCTGCCGAGAACGACCCATTGTAGGAAATCCTTAAGCCCACTACAAATAAATTGTGAGCCCAAGTGATCTAAGGCCCAGAAGTCTTGTACTTGGTTCCTACAATTGGCGCCCACCGTGGGGCCCTCCTACGAAGCCGTGGTTTGACTGAGACTCAAACGAAAGGAATGTCTGAGGAGCGTTCAGGAGAGCGGGCACCGAGCGGCTCCATAGGATCTTCTCGGGGGTCAACGTGGAGGGAGAGAAGGCAGAAACGGCGGGAAGATAGGGAGTAACCAAGGGAGGAGGAAAGGTCCGGATTGGGAGAAGGGTCGGCTCAGACACATCGGATGGTTTCCGGCGTCTCGGCGCATCGGCAGCATGATGATAGAGACCGAGAGTTGGAGTGGTTGCGCAGACTGGTAATGGATTTAGAGCTGGTAGCGAGGGATCGGCGACATGAAAGGAATCGCAACCCCCAGCAAAGGAGAAATCAGGGCGAGGGCTCCAGCCGATCTGGTACGCAACGATCCCGAGACCGATCGCGTTCCCAAGAGTCACACCGGCAACCACGGGGACTACGTCATCAACGAAACCGCTCACGGTCGCATGGTTACGATGACCAAGGATCAGAATCGCCGGAGGAACGACTGCACCACAATGCTGCCGTGGATGCCATGAGCCGAGCCTTGCGGATGGCGGCCCGGTCTCCATTCTCCGATGAAATTGAACGGGCCCCGCTGCCGAGCAGATTCACGCGACCGCCATTCAATTCGTATGAGGGGAGGACGGACCCCGTGGAACATGTCAGCCATTACATCCACATGATGTCTTTGCATGCGCACAACGATGCATTGATGTGTAAAGTATTCCCCTCTAGTCTCGGCTCTACCGCACTGAGATGGTTCAATGGGTTGCGGAAAGGTTCTATACACAGCTTCGCCGAGCTGATTCAGGAATTCGACAGCAGGTTCGTGACATGCAGCCGAGTGCAACAGTCGGTCGACGCATTGCTTTCCATGAAAATGAGGGTCGGGGAAACTCTTCGGAGTTATGCCAGCCGATACTGGGAACTCTACAACGAGATTGGTGGAGGAAATGAGAAAATTGCTGCAAACACTTTCAGGATGGGGCTCCCCGAAGATTCTGAATTGCGGGAGTCGCTGACGAGAAGACCCCCGGAGGACATGAGGCAACTGATGAGACGCATAGAGGAGTACAAACGCCTGGAGGATGACCGGCTGCAAAGCAGGGGGAAAGCTCCTTTTGCGGGGAGATCTCGGCAAAGCATTTTGCCGCCAAAGCCAAAAAGAGACTTCAGAATGCAGGAACCAGAGGTGCAAATCGAAGGGGTTAATGTGGTGTTTAAAGAGCCCGTGCACAAAATCTTGGAACGGATCAGGAACGAGCCATTCTTCAGATGGCCGAACAAAATGGGGGGTGACCCATCTCGGAGGAACCAAAACCTATACTGCACCTATCACAGAGACAAGGGGCATACCACCGAGCAGTGTAGGGTATTAAAAGATTATCTCGGACAGCTAGTGAAGGCAGGGCACCTGAAAGAGTTTGTAGCAGATTCCGTTGACCGAGAATCCGGGCAGGGCGCCCAACAGAAAAGGAACCCCCTTCCACCACCCCTGGGGGTAATCGACGTCATCCATGCCGCACCAAGAAGAGCAGCAGCGGCAAAAAGGGTAATGACAGTGGCTTGCACGGAGGGAGAATCATCCAAGAAGAAAAAGAAAGTTGGACGGCTGGCCATCTCGTTTGGAGAAGATGATTTGGAAGGGACGATCCAACCTCACGACGATGCTTTGGTGGTGACAGCCCGGATCGGCGGATTCTTGGTGAAGAGGGTGATGATTGATCAAGGTAGCGGGGCTGACGTCATGTACCCGAACCTCTTCGAAGGGCTCGGGTTAAAGACCCAGGATTTGGCGAAGTATGACACGCCATTGGTCTCGTTTGACGGGAGAGTTGTGATTCCCAAGGGGAAAATCTCTCTCCCAGTGGACATGGAAGGCAAGGGAGTTATAGTTACATTCATAGTAGTCCGATCATTCGCACCTTACACCGCAATCCTGGGGAGGCCGTGGATTCACGCCATGGGGGCTGTTCCGTCCACCCTTCACGTGAAAGTAAAATTTCCTACTGAGTATGGAGTTGCAGAGGTAAGGGGGAACCAACAGGTGGCGAAGCAATGCCTTGTAGCCGCGGTCAGGTGGGAAAAGGAACAGCTCGGTCAAGCTGAGCACGCCGAGAAAGAGACAGCATAGCAATTACGGAAACCCCGAGAAACTGGGACGGAAGTTGCCGAGGAGGTGTTGAAGAACATAGATGTCTTCGCATGGAACCCGTATGAAGTGCCCGGCGTAGATCCCGAATTCATTGTCCACAGACTCAATGTGGATTCATTATTCCCCCCGAAGAAGCAGAAACCAAGAAGAGCGTCAAAAGAACACGTCGATGCAGTAAACCTGGAGGTACAGCGGCTGAGGGAGGCCGGAGTCATAAAGGAGATATTCTTCCCGAAGTGGTTGGCAAACACTGTCGTGGTGAAGAAGAAGAATGGCAAATGGAGAGTTTGTGTGGACTTCACAGACTTGAACAAGGCATGTCCCAAAGACCCATTCCCGATGCCCAAGATTGATCAGTTAGTAGATGCAACATACGGGCACCCGAGGATGAGCTTCCTAGATGCCTTCCAGGGCTACCACCAGATTGCCTTGGCGCCCGAAGACCGAGAAAAGACAGCATTTATCTCCCCGAATGCAAACTATCACTATGAGGTCATGCCGTTTGGATTGAAGAACTCTGGGGCCACGTATCAGCGAATGATGACGAGAATGTTCCGAGAAAAGATTGGATGCACGGTTGAAGTTTATATCGACGACATGGTGGTAAAGAGCAGAATCGAGTCACAGCACACCGAAGACCTCCGGGGAGTATTCGAGATACTACGACGGCACAAATTGCGCCTGAATGCCGAGAGGTGCACTTTCGGAGTGGGGGCTGGTAAGTTCTTGGGATATCTGATCTCTACTCGGGGAATAGAAGCTAACCCCGACCAAATAAAGGCCGTGAACCGCCTCAAACCACCAAACAATCCTAAAGAGGTGCAAGTGCTCACTGGAATGATAGCCGGCCGTTTTATCAACTTTTGAAAAAGTGGAAGGGGTTTCGATGGGACGAGAGCTGTGATGAGGCTTTTCGAGAGCTAAAGGAATACTTGGCAGAGGCGCCGAGGTTGACGGCCCCGGAGCCCGGGGAGGATCTGTTTATGTACCTTGCAGTCACCGAACATGCCGTAAGTGCTGTGTTACTAAGGGACCGGGGAGTACAAATGCCAGTGTATTACGTGAGCAAAACCTTAGTAGACGCCGAGACAAGGTACCTGCCCCTTGAGAAGTTAGTTTTAGCCCTGGTGCACGCCACGAGGAAGTTGCCACATTACTTCCAGGCACACACGGTGTTCGTCCTCACCGAGTATCCTTTGCAGTCACTGTTAAAGAGATCGGACTTCACAGGTCGGATTGCCAAATGGGGGACTCGGTTGGGATTGTTTGACATAAGATACCGACCTAGAAGCTCGGTGAAGGGACAGGTTCTCGCTGATTTCATCGCAGAATTCACACCCAAGAGCGAAGGCAAGGTAATCTGTAGTGCGGAGATTCGCCCGTGGAGGGTATTTGTGGACGGCGCATCAAATGCTATGGGGGCTGGGGCTGGCGTTGTCATAATCACCCCTGAGGGTATACGACTGGAACACTCCTTCAGATTGGGGTTCAAAGCCTCGAACAATGAAGCCGAGTGTGAGGCCCTACTGGCTGGATTGAGGGCCGTATTGCATCTGGGCGCGAAGGATGTTGAGATTTACTCGGACTCTCGGCTGGTCGTTTATCAGATCACGGGGGACTTCGAGGCTCGGGACCCCCGAATGAAAGCTTACCTAAGTACGGCAAAGCAGATTATCAGTCAGTTTGGAACGGTAAAGATATCCCAGGTGGCTCGGTCACAAAACAAGCACGCTGACTCTCTTGCCACGTTAGCCTCATCGGCCATCGAGGACACGTCGCGGCTTATCACGATAGAACTTATAAGGGAGCTAAGCATCTATGTGAAGAGTGTTCCCGACCAGGCCGGAGTAGAAGTTGCGCAGGTAGCAGTGGCTGGTCCGTGTTGGATGAACCCGATCATAGACTTCCTTGCCGAAGATAAAGTTCCAGAGGATGAGGCCGAGGCCAACAAGATTCGCCGGATGGCTCCCCGATACTGGCTCTCTGCGGATCGAAAGTTGTACCGAAGATCCTTCGCAGGCCCTTACCTCTTGTGCCTACATCCCGAAAAAGTCAAAGAGCTTCTGACCGAGCTACATGAGGGAGTGTGTGGCGGGCATGCTGGGGGACGATCTTTAGCGCACAGAGCGATGACACAGGGGTTTTGGTGGCCACAGATGCAGAAGGATGCCGCTGAATACGCTCGGAGCTGCGAACAGTGTCAAAAGCACGCCCCAATGATCCATCAGCCTGCAGGACACCTAAACCCTGTCAGCAGCCCGTGGCCGTTCGCACAATGGGGGCTTGACATCCTCGGGCCATTCCCCCGAGCAACGGGGAACCGCCGTTTTGTATTGGTAGCTGTAGATTACTTTACGAAGTGGGCTGAAGCCGAAGCCTTGGCTAATATCCGAGATACGGATGTGAAGAAGTTTGTATGGAAAAACATAGTTACAACGTTTGGGGTGCCGAATTCGCTTGTAACAGACAATGGGCTACAATTCGACAGCAACGCTTTTCGGACCTTCTGCAGCGAGCTCGGCATCAGGAACAAGTATTCAACCCCGGCATATCCACAAAGCAACGGCCAAGCTGAAGCAGTAAACAAGACTATTTTGAACGGGCTCAAGAGAAGGTTGGATGGGGCGAAAGGAAGATGGGCGGAGGAGCTACCTAGTGTATTGTGGGCTTACCGCACGACCCCTAGGAGATCCACGGGGGAAACCCCGTTTTCTCTGACATACGGAGCAGAAGCAGTGATACCAACCGAGGTGAGCTTATGCAGTGCAAGGGTCGCCGGGTTTGACCCCGTCCAGAACGCCGACCTGATAATGGAGCATTTGGATTGGCTAGAAGAATGCAGGGAGGTCGCGACCGTACGGCTCGCCGATAATCAACAGAAGTTGGCCCAAAGATACAACCGAAATGTAAGGGGGAGGGAATTCAGTGCCGGGGAACTAGTGTTAAGAAGGGTAGTGGGGAACATGCGGGACGTGGCTGCAGGGAAGCTTGCTCAAACCTGGGAGGGGCCATACAGAGTCACAGCCATTGCGGGTGCAGGGGCCTACTACTTGGAGGACCTTGTCGAGAGGCCGCTCCCCCGACCATGGAACGCCAACAACTTGAAGAAATTCTATGCATGATCATCCATGTAAGCCAGAACTTGTATTTCATTGAAATTAAGAGCATGATGAACGTTTTTTTTTTATATGCTGTTTTTGATTTCGTAACCGCACACCCAGAGAATTGCAAACAAACCTCCAAGGACAGAAACCTGACCCTCGGCTCGATCAAAATCACCGAGCAGGTGGAAACCTTATAAATAAATCTCTAAGGACAGAAACCTGACTCTCGGCTCGATCCAAATCGCCGAGCAGGTGGAAACCTTATAAATAAATCTCTAAGGACAGAAACCTGACTCTCGGCTCGATCCAAATCGTCGAGCAGGTGGAAACCTTATAAATAAATCTCTAAGGACAGAAACCTGACCCTCGGCTCGATCCAAATCGCCGAGCAGGTGGAAACCTTATAAATAAATCTCTAAAGACAGAAACCTGACTCTCGGCTCGATCCAAATCGCCGAGCAGGTGGAAACCTTATAAATAAATCTCTAAGGACAGAAACCTGACCCTCGGCTCGATCAAAATCACCGAGCAGGTGGAAACCTTACAAATAAATCTCTAAGGACAGAAACCTGACCCTCGGCTCGATCCAAATCACCGAGCAGGTGGAAACCTTATAAATAAATCTCTAAGGACAGAAACCTGACCCTCGGCTCGATCAAAATCGCTGAGCAGGTGGAAACCTTATAAATAAATCTCTAAGGACAGAAACCTGACTCTCGGCTCGATCCAAATCGCCGAGCAGGTGGAAACCTTATAAATAAATCTCTAAGGACAGAAACCTGACCCTCGGCTCGATCAAAATCGCCGAGCAGGTGGAAACCTTATAAATAAATCTCTAAGGACAGAAACCTGACCCTCGGCTCGATCAAAATCGCCGAGCAGGTGGAAACCTTACAAATAAATCTCTAAGGATAGAAACCTGACCCTCGGCTCGATCCAAATCGCCGAGCAGGTGGAAACCTTACAAATAAATCTCTAAGGACAGAAACCTGACTCTCGGCTCGATCCAAATCGCCGAGCAGGTGGAAACCTTATAAATAAATCTCTAAAGACAGAAACCTGACCCTCGGCTCGATCAAAATCGCCGAGCAGGTGGAAACCTTACAAATAAATCTCTAAGGACAGAAACCTGACCCTCGGCTCGATCAAAATTGCCGAGCAGGTGGAAACCTTATAAATAAATCTCTAAGGACAGAAACCTGACTCTAGGCTCGATCCAAATCGCCGAGCAGGTGGAAACCTTATGAATAAATCTCTAAGGACAGAAACCTGATTCTCGGTTAAACTCAAATCTCCGAACAGGTGGAAACCTTACAAGCGAATACTCTAAGGACGAAAACACGATTCTCGGTTATACTAAAGCCTGAAGAAAACCTAACTCTTTTACAAATACTAAGTCCATTAGCGCTTTCAAATTACCCAAAGCGCCGCACAACAGGTTTTCGGGGGTACCATTCTATTAAGCAGCCATAGCACTGGCATAATTCAAGCAAAACACACAAATAGATATAAATTCATTCAACAAATTGAAACAGGAAAAGAAAACGGTCTGCTAATTAAACAAATAAAGACAATTGTTCAGTCACCACATCTCGGTGACGTAGGCAAATAAAACCAGCAAAATAAGACAATTGTTCAGTCACCACATCCCGGTGACATAGGCAAATAAAACCAACAAATTAAAAATAAGCTAGTAAATAAAAGTAAAATCAGCTGGGAGGTTGGGTCGGCGGTGTCACTTCCTGCTGGACGGTCAGAGGGAAAGGCGGGTCCTCACCGAGAAGCTCCTGCACAGTCGGGATGCTGGTGGCCTCCATTTCCTCGGGCTCGGCGTGAGAATCGATTTGCTCAACCAGCTTCCTCATACTGGCCGTCTCCTCCTCGTCAATAGCAGCCGGGGCGTCCTGGACGGCAGGTACAGGGTTTGGAAATGGAATTTGGCTGGGGTCTCTCAGCTGCGAATCTTCAGGAACTGCCATTGCCTGGAGAGCGGCAAACCACCCGGCCTCGAAACCCATATTCCGAGCCCGAGCCACCACCGGCTCTGCGGAATTTTCGGCATCAGCAAAACCTATGTCATACCACTTTTGTTCCACGGCCGCCAAGCCTGCCCTGAGATCGGCTATCTCATCGGCGTTGGAAGTGTTAAGGCTGATGGCTTCGGCTAATTTGACTTCCGTCTCATTCTGCTTGGTCAGGAGCTCCGCATACCTCTTTTCGGCCAATGCCCGGTACTTCTCCGCAGCAGCAGCCTTCTTCTCAGCAGACTCAGGAGCTTTCATCTTTTCCTTAGCCGTTTTAATTGCTGACTCCCGCGCCCCCTTCTCGTGCTCGTTTTCCTCGGCAAGCTCCCGTGCCCGGGCAGCCACAATGTGAGCCATTTGAGCGGCCTAGCAAGCACGAAGGTTAGAAAAGAAGCAAAAGGAAATCTATATGAAGGAGTAGATAGACAAAAGAATTACCGCAATGGCGTGCCACTCTAACCGGCGCCCCACAGACTCCTCGGACCCCTCCTCAAAAGCGTGCACGTCCTCGGGAAGTAGGAGAGCTTCGGCCAAAGTTTGGGCAATACGGCCGCCCTCGCCCTTCTCCCACATCCGAACACAGGCGGTTGAGGGCAATGGCTTGCCGTCCAAAAGGAACTTTGGCTTCCACGCTGGAGCCACTTGGGAGGAGGACGCGCCCCCCGTGCCAGCTTCGGTTGGCGGCTCGTGGATAACGATTCCACCTGTTGGTCGGGGAGGAGTCTGGACAGTGGCATCTCCCAGGCCCGTGGAAGGTTGATCGGTAACTTTTTGTTTCTTTCGGGCACGTCCGGCCTGCGAGGAGGGTGGGGGCTGAGGCACTTGACCCCGGCCCTGGGAAGGCGGGGGCTGATTGGGTTGCCGGGCACCTGGCACGAACTGTTCTATTGACATCACCTTCCTTGATACCATCCTTCCACTAGGTTGGATAGCTTCAGCTAGCAAGGCAGCCGCTTCTGTCACTTGTTGTTGAGGCACGGCGGCTGGATTCTCGGGAATGGGCTGCCCTTGCGCTTGGTCTCCTTGCTGTATGGCTTCATGGGCTATCTCCCTAAGACGCCGAGATGCTTTTTCTGCGGATTCGTCTCGCAAAGGGGCTAGCTCGTCTGCGCAAGTAAACCGCCGACCAAATTCCCTCGCTTCCTCGGTTGTAAGCTTCGACGGCAAAAAGTTTACGTACCGGACGTCTATGTATGATAGCAGGGGGCTGTCAACTATCAGTGCCTGCTTGAAAGGCTGCCAAGTAGAATAAATCGGCTCCACTCCGAGGATCAAGTGCGAGGCCTGGAGTTGTCCGTCCCAATGCACATATATCTCGGAACGGAGGACGAAGTTTAAATCCTTGGCGTGGACGGCTCTGAGGTCCTGAACAAACACTTTGCCGTCTGCAAAAGAACAGGTGGCGCATTAGTCTCTAACAATAAAAAATTTTTTTAGGAAGAAAAGAAGAGGCGGAGGAAAGCAATTATATGAAGGGGATGGTACAAACCCACTTCACGCCGTGTAAGGGGGCAAGGGATCTCCCCGGCAAACCAATTGCCACGCACCCTGACGAACTCCCCGGCGGAGTTCCTGTTCGAATCAGGTAGGCATGATATTAGCCGTACCCGAGCATCCCTTGTCTTTAGGTAATAATTGGTGGCTTTGCTCCCACAGAGGCTGTACATTTGGTTAATGTCATGGTGGTCTAACTGTAAGTTAAAGGTGTGGTTCAACTTACTGACACAACTAACTACCCGGTAAAAATTGGAGGGAAGCTGGTCAGGGCACAGCCCATAGTAAGTGAGTGTGTTTATCAAGAGGGGATCTACGGGGAACCTGACCCCACCTTCTAAAATGGACATCAAAGGAAAGAAGGCTGTACCCTGCCCTCGGTGGAGTTCCATATCACTCTCATGGCAGTAAGCCACATCCACGTCATCGGGAATATTAAATTTACTCCTAAAGGTGGCCAAAGCAGTCGAGGATTCTAGAAGGTAAGAGTAACCCATCTATAAAGCCTAAAACTACAAAAGTGAACTCAAAGAAATAAAGCTGAAGGAACAGGAAGGGGAAGAAAAACTTACTTTGGGTTCTAAGGAGGAAAAGAACACTGAGCAAGCAAGCGCATAGAAATGTGGTCGGCAGAGAGTAAGCACTAAAGATCAGAGGCGAAGGAAAAATGGAATGGTGTTCAGAGAGGGACTATTTATAAAGCCAAAAAGAAATGGGGGAAGAAGAAACGTTTAATCAAGCAATAAATGGGCACAATTTACGAGCGACCCAGCGAATGCCAAACGTAACCGATTCGCGCGTCGCTTCGGTCCACGAACCGTCAGGCAATAATGACGAGTGCGCCTAGCGCCGCGAAACGGCGCGTCTTTTGAGATGAATATTAATAAGAAGTAACAGTCATAAGTCCCAGGCTAGAAGATTCCCGAGGTCAAAAGGCCCAGATAGCTCCTTGATTCTTCTCGGCGACCGAGTATGAATCAAGGGGGGGCTATTGTACAGCACCGAGATCCTAGGCCTATACAGGCCCTGGGCCCAGTCCCATATAGGCCCTGGGCCCAGTCCCACACAGGCCCTGGGCCGAGTCCCATACCGGCCTTGGGCACAGGCCTAGTAGAAAGGTCCAGTTATACTGCGCCCTTCTTGGAGCTTCCTTAATGTACAAACAAGCGTAGAGTATTGAATTCCAAGAGGTGATCGGTCAAACGTTCCCGGTCAAATATATGAACTGTTCCCGGGAAAATGTGATATTCACAGGGAACTGAGTTGCCGAACATAATCGGTCAAGATGGAGCCAAGTTCCAAGATCATAAATGCTGCACCGCCCTCTCACCTAAACATCCACTTTAATCAGATAATATTGGACCTTCAGTAGCACTAACGGTGGCTGTAATCATAATCTCCCCACTAACCTTGACTATAAATAGAAGAAAGTTGGGAGAAGAAAGGGTTCAGAAAAATTGAGAGAAAACAGTCAAGGAGAGAGTATCAACTGAGTGTTGCTTTGAGTCTCTCTGCCGAGAACGACCCATTGTAGGAAATCCTTAAGCCCACTACAAATAAATTGTGAGCCCAAGTGATCTAAGGCCCAGAAGTCTTGTACTTGGTTCCTACAATGCAGATTTGTTTTTATTTTAAGAAAAAGAATTGTTCACATGCAGATTATTGATATTTAAGAAAGAAATTTTAAAAATTGCATAAAAAAACAATCATGCTTTAAACAAAACAATGATGAACCATTCATGTTATGGATAAAAACATTCATCAACATAAAAAGAAGTATAAAAAAGATAGGGTGATTGAAAACAACCTCTTGCATGAGCACTCCTTGTTCTTGAGAGGATGTTTTAGGGTTCAAAGAAACTTATTCAATTATCTTTGAAACCTAAAATCCCTAATTTTTGTAGCAAATCTTAGAGAGAATTAGCAAATATCAGCAATTTGAGAGCCTCACAACGTATGCCTCTCAAAGCATAAAAAAAGGTCCTTAATTATGAGACCCAACCTCTATTTATAGAGGCCAGAAGCCTCTAAAAAATAGCTCCGACGTGTAGAACACAAATTGGGACTCATCCTTTTACGAAAAGATTAAAAAGGGTATGCCTTATCATCACCCGAAGGGCATTGGGCCAAAGCCCAAAAGGGGGAAATTTGGCCCTTTTAAAGTGTTGTTCGACACTCCAAAAGTGCTAAATGGGTTCTTGGACATCGAACATTCTTCCGTGTTTGGGAGTGTTTTGGACTCTCCTTTTAGGGTTTTTTGATCCGGTCCCCGCACCTTGACGTATTTTCATCCTTAGTCTATGTTTTTATTTTATTTTTTTTAATCTCTTTTCTGGATAATTCAGGCTTTTCCAGGAACAATTATCTTGTAGATAAATACCCTAAAATAAATCTTCATAAAGTTCAGATTATCCACAATTTTATTGTTATCCAATCATCCCTTTTATTCCTATGCATGCATCCCTATTTTAAACACTAATTATCAACCAATCACAAAATTATTTAATTAATTTAAATTGATCATGTGTGGTAGACTCTACCTAGACACAATGTATGTTGACTGTGCAACTTGATCATGCGATATCTTTCAAGGTAGACAAAGACACTGATTTTAGCAACCATGATTTAATTCAAGTTGAATTTTCAAAGAGTACCTAGCCCTCGAACCTAAAACTTTGGAACATAGAACTAGTGCCTTATCTTTTGAAAAAAATGAAAATACTTGACTTAACTGGTAGTTGAAGACTCTAGAAATGATTCTTGACAATTGGGGTGACTAAGAGACTTTTCAATCCTGATCTTGATAATGGAGTTGTTTGTGACCCAAGGGCTTATCTACCTCGATCTTGATGAAAGGAAACTAAAGGGCAAAAGGGCTTCTCTACCTTGAAACTAGAGTTGTCTACGACCCAAGGGCTTCTAGTGTCGATCAAAGGTCTTCTCTTCTTCAATCTAGAGTTGTTAAAATGATGATCAAAGGTCTTCTATACTTCAATCTGGAGTTGTTGAAATGGTGATCAAAGGTCTTCTCTACTCCAATTTGGAGGTGTTGTAATGGCAATCAAAGGTCTTCCTTACTTCAATCTGGACTGTTGAAATGGCGATCAAAGGTCTTCTCTACTTCAATCTAGACTTTTGAAATGGTGATCAAAGGTCTTCTCTACTTTAGTCTAGAATTGTTGAAATGGCGATCAAAGGTCTTCTCTACTTCGATCCGAACTGTTGAAATGTCGATCAAAGGTCTTCTCTACTTCAATCTGGAGTTTGTTGAAATGTCAATATAGGGTTTCTCTACTTCGATCTGGATTTTGTTGAAATGTCGATCAAAGGTCTTCTTTACTTTGATCCAAATTGCTGAAATGTCAATCAAAGGTCTTCTCAACTTCAATCTGGAGTTTGTTGAAATGTCAATCCAGGGTTTCTCTACTTCAATCTGGAGTTTGTTGAAATGTTGATCAAAGGTCTTCTTTACTTCAATCTGGAGTTTGTTGAAATGTCGATCCAGGGCTTCTCTACTTCGATCTGGAGTTTGTTGAAATGTCAATCCAGGGCTTCTCTACTTCGATCTGGAGTGTTGCCTACAAAAAGTCAAAATTTGGGGGCTAGATTTTTAAATTATGAGAGCTTTTTGATCCCACTGTTTTTTGAGATGTGTGATTTTCATTTGTTCCTTCTTGATTTGAATCTTTATTAAGAAAAGTTTGATTGACAAAAGATTCTTCTTCTGAGAAGCATTTGATTTTTTGAAACTTGGAAGTTTTGAAATTGACATTTAATATTTTGAGACTTTGGAACTTGGAGATTTTGACTTGGAATTTGGAACTTAAATTCTGAAATTTTGAAACTTAGAATTTTGAAAATTAAGGCTTGAAATTTTGATCATGAAATTTGAGGTTTAGATTTTTTTGAAAACTAAAGATTTGAGTTTAAAATTTGGGCATTGAGAATGTGGAATTGAAAATTTGGGAATGAAAACTCCAAATTGAGTTTGAAAGATACTTGAAAACTTTGAAAAAGATTTTTTTTTGGGTTGATTGAGTCAACTCAACTTTTGGCTGAGTTTTAAGTGTGGAGGCCGAAATTTTGGCCCCTCATTTCTTTGTTTCTTCCTTTTTCCTTTTTGCTTCATCTTTTATCAACTTCGCTTCCTCCATTGAGACTATTCACCTTCTTCTTCCACTTGATTTTTCTTCTTCATCTCACCATTTCTTCTCACAAAAAACACTTTTCTAAGCTTCTTAACCTTCCATCATCCATCTCTATCAATATTTCTTTAGATCCTTGTGTTTTGAGCATTTTCATCACACACCCATTTTTGGTGAAACCCATTTTCTTTGCATCAAGATGGCTTCTTCCTCCAAAGGATCTTCTTTTCTTGCTTTTCATGGTAAGAAATATGATCCAACATTTGATTGGCATGATGATGATGGGCTTCTTCAAGACCCTAGGACCTATGCTCCATATTGTCATGTAGAAACCAAGGTTAGGTTGTTTTTTTTTTTTTTTTTTTTTTTTGCTTAGAAAAAATGTTATTTCATATTTCATTGAAAGTTTCATGGTGAGATATTGTCATTTGGTTATTTTGAAATTGATAGGCCAAGAATGTATTGACCCCTTGTGATAGATTAACCAATTAATTAGCCAAGTTGATTAATTAATAAGATTAACATACAATATGCGTGGCAGCACAAAAAAATCACCAATTAATCTAAATGCAGCGGAAATTAAATTGACATGGTTGATTTGTTTTCGAATGTGGAAAATTTACACCGCAAAAACCCCACCGAGTGATTTTAAGGTCACCACTTCCGAGAATCCACTATTATCAAAACAAGCGGTTACAAGTAAAGGAATTCTAGTATCTTATACCAACCTACAGTTGAACCCTTACCCTAATACCCAATTGGACTTGTTCTGTAGTGACAGTCTCTCTTTTTCAATGCACGGCTCCCAGTACGTGACTAACCAATAGATGCGCGAATCTCAGTACGTGATTTAATCACCAACTTGAGAAGGATGTTGGCTGTAAAGTTCTTCAATTCATCACACGATGAAGATCAAGAAGCTCCTTGGTCACAAAACCCTATGGTGTACAAACATAGCAGCTTCTTCAAGAGAAAGATGAACTATGGCAAATTCTGTCTCCGGTCACAATTTGCTTGAACAAAACCTTGCTTCACACTCGTGCAACTTGTGTAACCTCTAATGACCCTTAAAATAATCCTAATATATGTTTATGGTTGTGAGAAAAGAAAGTCTAAACACATACTCACGCATTGGATGAAAATCAGCTCTGAAAAATTGAATTTCATAAACCTCGATAGATAGCCATCTATTGAGCTAGCTATTGAGCCACAGGCTGAAACAACTTTTAAGACTCTATAGATGCTAGTTGTCGAGCTTTAAAATCTAGCACTCTTTCACTTGTTTCTCGGACAGACTTGCATGGCTTTAACACTTGAACTTGAAATCTCGTTCCTTGAAGTATTAAACACATCCTAGATCTACCCAATTACAAGTAAAGTGCATGTTGTCAAAAGATTAGCCAATTACATAAAATATTGACATATATTCCTAACATTGAATCACATATGTCCTAACAGAAATTTTTGGGGCATTGCATGATTGGTTATGTTGGAGAATGTTGGCTTTGGAGCATTCTCGAAGTGTTGTTTTTTCTTTAATCATGGTGCAATTTGGACAATGTTGGTGGCTTATGGAATTTTGACAATGTAGGTAGATGGTGATGTTGTTGGATGAATTTTGGCTTGGATTTTGGGAGTATTGGCATTGTGAAAAATTTGTGTTAGTCTTATATGAATATGTTCATGATGTATGTGGGAAAAACTTGTTGGTATGTGTAAACTTTGTTTTATGGACATGACAAAATTTTGTGGGTAAATTTATGAATATGGAAAATTTTGATTATGGTAAAATTTCGACTGTGAAAAATTTTGTTGGGTATGTGATTTTGGTTCATGGAAAATTTTTGTGGTTATGATTTTGGCTATGTGAGAATTTATTTGTGCATGGGCATGAACTTGTGGGAATTTTTTTGCATGGCTATGGAAAAAAATTGGTAGTTGTGTATGGATGTGTGGAAAATTTTGATTGTGGTGAAATTTTGGTGGGGCATTGGTTGTGAGAATATATATATATATATATATTTTTTTTTTTTTATGGAAATTTTTGGTCATGTGGGTTTTGGAAAGTTATTTTGGCTATGTGGTAATGGTGTTGTGAATTTTTTAGGTCTGGATGTACGAGTACTTTGGAGTTGGTCCTGAAATCCAGGAAGAAGTTGTTGGCATTTTTCCTAGATTTCTGCTTTGGTTGCTCAAACATCGTTTGTCTACACCTTCTAGGCGTTCTTTGGAAATTTGGCGCTTGGTGATTGATAATTTGACTATTGATGATGTGAGTTCTCCTTCCTCTTTCTTTTGAAATCTTTGGCACTTGGCTATGGTTCAGTCTCTTCTCATTCTGAGTTCCTTTATGACTTTTTAGATGGATTTAAATCCTTGGGTTGGATGTGAGGGGTATGTAGAGTGTGAGTAGTCTCTAGAGTTGAATGGCCGCCAAGTGTTGCTTGAGTGTGGGCATGGAAGGTATTGGTATCTTGGTGATCAAGTGTTGCCCCAAGTTGAACATGAGTATCCTCCTACCACAATTCCAACTCCTCCTTGTCACACTGTCTGGTTGGCTGACTTTCTGGCTAATGAAAAGATTGCTCGGGCCCATGATGGCTATACTATTGCAGGAGTAGAAGGGAATTATTCTGAATTCATCTGACTTCATCTGCAAGGTTGCTTAGTTGGTAGAACGATATTTTTTTCCCTTCTAAAGTCAAATTTCTTAATCTTGCAAATTCCTTTTCATATTTTTGCTTGGTAACTGTGAGGGTGCCTTTTTCGGGATACTCAGGCCCAAGGATCCCGGGCCTGAATGAAAAGGAAGGATTTGGTGGACCGGGCCTTGACTCACCGCAGCTAATGAGCTGTTTAAGAATCAAGCGAATGCAGAGAATACTTCTGACAATATACAGAAAAATGACAAACAAGGATATCGAAGAGTGCCAAAAATTAACAACGTAAGTTCAGGAGGAAAGGAAAACAGGATTAGCAAGACGATATAAAAAAAAATGCTGTGGGGATCCTGGGAATTATGAAACAGTATTTCATTAATACATTATCTGTTTGATTACAGAAAGCTCACTAGGACGTGATACAAGGTCCAATCAAGCTCAAAAATTGCAGTCTTGAATGGCTATTTCAGCCTTCAAAACTTGCAAAGTTTGATTCTCGTTGAATCCGAGTATGTGCAATAGTGGCCTTTACAGGATATCGGGAAGCAGTATTTGTTTTTCCCTTAGTATTTTCTTTCTGCACAGATTTTTCTGATAGTTTTTCCTAGAGATTTTCTTCTTTCTTGTGTTTTTTTTTTTTTTTTTTTTTTTTTTTCTCGCTGCTTTCTTCACAACCCATCCCCTCCTTTTATAATGGAGTCTTCTGGGCGTCCCGGGGAACCGTTGGTTCCCCTGTTTTGTTCTTTTGCAAACAGAGCATGTTCTGTCCCCATCGTCTCGGTAAGTCCCTTTTCCGTTTTCTCTCATTCTTTCCTTCTCTTGGTTCTGATTCCTTCGAAAGCTTCTGGTTGGCCATCCTCTTTGGGACGTGCTAAGGTATGCCCTTCTCGGCATCCCCATTTCTGGCGTCTTCCTCTTTTCTCTTTCTTTCCTATTTGGGCGGAATCCTGTTCTGCCATTTTTGAAAGTCATTTGTTACCATTCTTCTTCCCTGTCCTGATTCCCCGAGGCCCTTTTTCTGTCTGTGCCATGAGAGGTCGCTCGCGTTTTTTGCTTTTATTTCTTGTTTTTCTTCTTCTGTCTTCTTTCTATCGATTTGTCCCAGTCTTCTTTTTTATTTGTGCTTGAAGGGATCTGCGCTTATTGAGGATCCTTGCTTCTTTATACTTTGCCGTGGTCTCTTTTTTGGATGCTTCTTTCTTTTCTGGGCTTCAGGATCCTCTGGGCCTTCCTTTTATTCCCCCATGGGTCATCCGTATCTATTGCTTTGGGCTTAGCCTGAATTTTTTCCTTTTGGGCTTGACTTGTTCTTCTGTTTTGGGCTTATTTTATTATGACCTTTTTTTAGACCTCAACATTTAGCTCCCCGAGCTCGTGGGTTGCCTGAAACCCACGCGTGAGTGATTTAGGTTTCCTAAGATTTTCGTGGTATCCCCCTTTTTTTTTCAACTTCTACTGGGTTCCCTTCCTTTTTACTTGGGATCCCGACCCTTTTCTGCTGCTTTTAGTCACCTCCTTTTTGCGTGTTGCATTCCCTTATAATTATTACTTTTTGCAGCTTCCTCTTTATACGGGACGTGGCAGTTGGGTATTTGAGGTAAAACTCCTCTACCCACTTTTCTCGTTTCCCGTTATTTCTCATTAATAACTGCTGATTAATCCCTACTTCAAATTAAATTTCTTGGCAACTGGCGCGTCTTTCCATAAACTGTTTTCCCCAACTGCTATTTGCGCCTTTATTGTAGCCGTTTCATCTTATCACTTTGCTTC
Source organism: Quercus robur (assembly GCF_932294415.1). Classification (NCBI taxonomy): domain Eukaryota; kingdom Viridiplantae; phylum Streptophyta; class Magnoliopsida; order Fagales; family Fagaceae; genus Quercus; species Quercus robur. The sequence goes on from NC_065537.1 coordinate 19,738,314, forward strand.
TCTGAGTTTTTCACTCTTTGTGTTTCTCTTTCTTTTTCTCTTCTTCTCTGTTACTCTGGTCTTCCTCCCTTTCGCACTTTCAATCTCTTTTCTTCTCATAGTGCGTGTTGTTTTGATGGCTTCTTCTTCTTCTCGAAAGAGGAGAGAGCGTACTCCCAGTCCTTCTGAGGGTGAAGGTTCTTCTGGTTCTGCTCTGAGTGATTCTCACGGGATTACTGAACGTCCGGCCTTCCCTTTACGGGATCCTTGGTATTCTCTCAGTTTATTTTTTCCTCATATATCTCATGGTGAGGCTCCTCCATCCCCTCACGTTTGGATGTTTTCTGGCCAAGCGGGTTTCGCTGGTCCCGCCCAGGTTCCTGATCCTAGAGAGATTTTCGATCTCCAGATCAGACAAGGAATCCGAGAGGCGGTTCCTATTTTCTTTGATTTTGTTCCGGGAAAGATTTAGGGTTGGCCTATATGGGTAGACAAGGAACTGTCTGATGCTGAGTTTGTGGGTCGTTTGGAGCGCGCCGGTATCCTAAAGGCAGTGGCTATTTCCAGAAACCTTGAGGGCTTCAGAGACGCCAAAGGGCTCAGGCATCTGGTACGTCGTTGGTGTCCTTCCCTTCATACTTTTTTCTTTTCTACTGGTGAATTGACGATCACCTTGGAGGATGTGGTTAATAACTTCCTCCTCCCGGTGTTTGGTGAAGAGAATCCCTTTGATATTAACCTTTCTGGTGAGGATCTCGTGGTAGAAGAAAAATTATTTGGTCATTTTGGTGGTCGCGCCGCCTCTTCTGGTGGTAAGCCGGCTAGGATGGGGAGATGGGTGATGACCCTCTCTCGTGAAAAAGATAAGGAAGTGAGGTGGGCCGGTTTCCTGGCTTTTTGGCTTAGTAAGTTTTTGTTTAGTGAGTTCCCTGGGTACGGAGTTAAGTCTTCGTTTTTTCCGTTGGCAATCAAGTTGGCTCGAGGTACCCAGTATCCTTTGGCCCCTCTGTTTTTGGGTCATGTTTATTCTCAATTGGACCAGCTTCATGGAGATGAGGCTGAGGGTGATTCTTGTTATGTGATCACTTCATCTCTTCATTGTGCTATTCTTCAGATTTTCATGTGGGACCGTTCTGCAGCTACTTTGGCTAAGTGCAGGAATTTGAAATTTGTGAAGGATAAGTTCCAAGGATCCCCCGACATAGTGAAGGGTCTTTGTGGCAATTCTACCGATGTCTTTCCCATTATTTTTCGTTGGATTAGCTTGAAAGGTGGTGACCTCAATCTTGTGGAGTTGTTTGACCAAGCAGGGAGCTTATATTGGAGATCCCCTAGTGAGTTTGGTCCTGGCTTTGCGTGTGATTCTGTGTTGTCTTCTTTTTTATCTTCTACAGGTAATACCTTTGACTTGCGCCGTGGTGATGAGGGCAGTCTGGCTTATCTTGCCTGCATTAGCCCCTCCTGGCTTCCTGTGCCTTCTTCAAGTGGCCCAAAATATACTCATTATTCAGCACACCGGGTGCTCCGACAATTTGGTTTTGATCAGGACATTCCTCCAGTTTTTAAGGATGTGGTGCCATCCCTTCCTTCCTTGGATTCTTTCTTGAGGCTGCAGGCCTTTTCTTATTGGTCACGGAGGAGCCCCCAATTTGCAGTGCCTAACTCCCAGAGAGGAGTCTTTGCTTCTAGTGGCTATACCAGTTATTGGAGAAGAATACAAAAGTCTTTTGTTGATTATGTTGGCACTGGTACAGTTCGGGAAGCCCCGAATCCTAGCATTGTTTCTGCTCCGACATCCAATAGACGTTTATCCCTTCCTACTGCTGGGATTGTTTCTACTGTTGCAAGCAACAAGATTGGGTTTGCGGAGTGGCATGCCTCCAGGGGAGGTTGGGTGGCTTATGGTCAGGATTTTCCTGAGACCTAGCTGGGTGATAGTCTCATCATTGGTGCTTCCTCTGGGGTGCCCATCAAAAAGGGTGCAACAGAGACAATAAGCGCTGCCACTGCTCCGAGTAAAGGTAAGGATGTCAAGTCGAAGAAAATGAAAGCTGCTGATGTAGGCGAAAGTACAGGGGGTGTGGAGATAGGCTCTGAGGCGAAAAGAAGAAAAACGGGGAAATCTCTAGCACACTTGGCATCTCAGGAAGGCAAGGATGTCAGGGAACCTTTGGTTTCAAGGACCCGGAAGAAGACCAAGGTAGAGTCTTCTTTTCCCCAGGTTCCTGTGACTGCTTCAGTCCATGGTTCTTTAGGATCCTCTGGTTTGGTATCCCAGCCTCCTTTAGGACCCTCTGGACGTACTCGTAGTAAGCAAAAGACTTCCAGAGAATCTGTAGAGAGAGAGAGAAGGGCAAGACTTCTTTCCTTCTTCTCTCTTTTTTTTTTTTACCTGTTCACCTTGTTGCACTTATTTCTATTTTGCTGACGAGTGGTGATTTCCTTTGCAGTCCAAGCGCAAGTCTGATCACAAGAAGGGTAAGAGCCAATCTTCTGGAGACGACGTGGTACGTGTGTTGCCCCCCTTCTTTTGTTCTTTCCCTTTTGTTCTGACATTGTGTTGTTAGCATTTCCTGCTGTTGTGTTTTTCTCTTTTTTTTTTTTTTTTTTTTTTTCACTTGGCACTGCCTTCTCCGCTTCTTCTTCCTTTAGGTGGAGGTATCCCCTCCTATAACTAACAAGGCTCTGGGGGAGGAAATTATCACAGCTCTTTCTGTTGTTTTTCTTGTTATGGGGGAGGAGCCCCCTACTGATGATCCAACTGAGGAAACCAGGCAACCGACGCAAGGTTCCCAGGATTCTCAGGATCCCAAAGCTTCTAGGATCCCGTCATTTCAAAGTCACCATCTTGAACGCACTCCTAGTCCTATCAGGACTGTGTTTCCTCAATCCTTGTCAGATAAAGGTGCTTTGGGAGACACTCCTTTATCCAAACAAACAGGTAAACCTTGTTTCCTTGAAATAGCGTTATATTTTTACTTTCTTTTCCAGTTTTTCTTGAGTTCCTCCTTTTCCTTTTCCTTTTAGGTCAAACCAGTGAGAAATCCGCTCCCAGTGTTACCTCTTCTTTAGAATCAGAAAGTTCAGAAGGTGAGTGCAAGCTGCTCCCATCGTGTTTCCTTTTCTTCCCCCCTCTTTTTTTTTTTCTTTTATATGGCGAAGCCCCCTGCATCTATCCCTTCCTTTAGCCACTTTGCCATTGGTCCTTCACCTTTTCTTCAACTTGCCTTATGTTCCTTCCTAGAATCTTCGGGGAAGTCAGGAGATCAGGAAGAAGAGGCTCTGCCCCAAGAAACTGGAACCGGTTTGTTCTTCTTTTTCTCCATTTTTTTTTAAAAAAAAAGACTAAATCTGTTCTTCCTTTTTTTTTTTTTTTTTTTTTTTTTTTGAATATTGATACAGGCTTTGCAGGTTCTGAGCCTGTTATCCCTGAAGGAATTGTGAGACATGTTCAAGTTGCTGACCTTCATCCAGAGCAAAAGGCTGCAAGTCCTCCTGTCTCTGCAAGTGATGACACGGCGATGGGGGATGCCTCGAAGATGGTTGCCTCAGATCTTGATTCAAGGCTTTCTTCTTTCTTGGCTCGCTTTGATCTCTTGGAATTCAACAGTCTTCCTGCCAGCCACTTCCATGTTTTTGGGTCTTCTTATGGCAGCTTCCTGCGCTTCTCTGTTCCTGTGGAAGGCCTGCCGCTGCTAGAGAGCCTGCTCAAGAGTCACGGGGATTTTACCAGCGGCTTCAGGGGAGGCGTTTTTCTAGGCAATATTTTGATGGAGTTGCTGTGTGCTGTGCTGATTTCCCTAAGGAATTCCTCTGTAGATTCCTTGTCTGAAGAAAAGCTTCTGGAGTGGAGAGGGGTGGTGCAAGACCTTCTAGAGGCCAAGTTCAATTTGTCTTTTCTGCTGGATCACTTGCGTCTGCTGGCTCATATGCTGTTTCAGAGGCAATCATTCAAGAGTATAGACACTAAGATAGCTGCTGCCGAGGAAGCTTTGGCTCATGCTCACAAGGTTTTACAAGACTTGAAGGTCAAGCGGCAGAGGATCCTTTCTACTTTGGCTGTGCCTGGTATTTCTCCGGATGCCTCCCTGTTGGCCGGCCTCATTCCTTAGCTTCTTCTTCTTTCTTTCTTTCTTTTTTTTTTTTTTTTTTTTTTTTTTTTTTTTTTTTTTTTTTTTTTTTTTTTTTTTTTTTTTTTCAGATTTACATGAACAATTTGGGGTTGTATAAGTTTTTTTTTTTTTGAACATTGCTCTGCTCTTTGCTTTCTCTTTTGTATTTCAAAACTGCTTCTTATTTCTTAGTATGTGAATCTGCCTTTTTTTTTTTGGTATATTACCTTTTCTTTCCTATGGCTCTTTTCTTTCCTGAGTCCTGGACCATGGTTTCCACAGGCTTCACTGTAAATTCTGGTCCAGGTACCCGGTAATCTATTATGCAAGTACTGAACTAGGTACACTGGTATCCTTCCCTATGTATATATTTTTTTTTGAGATACGGTCCCAGTTCATGAACTTTGACAGGTTCCCCTTTTGCCAAGTGCTAGGCTAGGTATCCTAGATATTTTACTTTTATTCTGTGATCCTAGACCTATGCACTTGGGACTGTTTGTGGGATATCTGAAATTATTTGTGAGGTGGATCCTGGTCCATATGTAAAAGGGTATTACATACTCTCCCCTTTTTGACTTAGGTATCCTTCCTTAAATTTATCCAAATTTGGTCTTTGCAGTATTTAAAGAAAAACTTAAATGTTGAAGAAACAGGAATTTCATTAAAACATGGTCATTTTTAAGGAACAAAGAAAAAGTTTTTTGGTGCAGTATTGACCACAAAGTGTCAATCTATCACATGTTCCTGAACAAAATTATCTTAGACCAGAATTCATGATAAAGGCTGAAAAATAAAAAGACAAAAATAAAAAGAACTTAGCAGATAGTGAAGCTAGTGAAAGGACCCTGAGGTACCGGGATCCCCTTGTCCTTATGCATAGTATTGCTTCAGCCATTTCCCGTTTATGGGCTCTGTCTGGACTGTTCCATCTTCTTTGGCAAGGTAATAATACCCACTTTCATGAGTTGCATTGATGATGTAGGGTCCTTCCCATTTTGGGGTGAACTTGGAAGGCCCTGGCAGGTTCCTCCTCACGTGCTCCGCCATCCTTAGCACTAATTGCCCTTTAGTGAACACTCTTGGGCGTACTGCTTGTGCATATGCTCTGGTCATTCTTTACTGGTATCTCTGGCTCCTTTTCTTGGCCAGCTCTTTTTCTTCTTCTACTCCTTCCAGATATACTAGCCTCTTTTCATTGCTTGCGTCCTCACTTTCTCCCTGATTTTCCTCCAGAACTACCCTTGGTGTAGGAATGACTAACTCCACAGGGCTGATGGCTTCTGTTCCATAAACCAGGGAGAATGGGGAGAATCCTATGGCTGTCTTTACAGAGCTTCTACATGCCCAAAGCACATCTGCCAGATGGTCACTCCATTTTCCTCCATACTCATGCTTCATTTTCTTAAGGATTTTTAATATTACCCTATTAGTAGCTTCAGCTTGGCCGTTTCCTTGTGGGTAGTATGGGGTAGATCTTCCATGCTTGATGTGGTATGCTTCAGTTAATCCCTTCATATCTTTGTTCATGAATGGGGTTCCATTGTCGCTGATCAATCTTCTGGGGATCCCGAACCTTGTAATGATGTGGTCTCGAATGAAATTTGCTACAGCTGCTCCAGTAGCTTTTTTCAAAGGGATGGTCTCTACCCATTTTGTAAAGTACTCTGTGGCTGCCAGGATCCATATATAACCATTGGATGGAGGATTTATGGGCCCAATGAGATCGAGCCCCCAAGTATGAAAAGGCCATGGCGTCGTCATATCCTGTAGGACATTTGGGTGAGTGTGAATTGCATCTCCTAGGACTTTGCAAGCATGACATGTTTTGACCAGCTCCTCAGAGTCTCTTTTCATCGTTGGCCAGTAATATCCCAACAACAGTAACTGCTTGTACAGCCTTCTCTTCCCTGGGTGACTTCCGCAATCTCCAGAGTGCACCTCTCTGACTACTTCTCTAGCTTCCTTTGGTCCCAGGCACCTGAGGGGATCCCCTTGGTATCCTTTTTTGAATAAAATGTCGTTCTGCAAGAAATACCTGCACGCTAGTTTTTTGAGTTTGTGGGCCAGTTCCCTGTCGGTTGGCAGGATCCCCCGAGCCAGGTATCCTATGAAAGGAACCCGCCAATCTTCTGCAATAAACACCGCGTAGCTTTCTTCTTTATCGATTGCCAAACGACATTCCTGGAATTTCCCCTGTATGATTGCTGCTTCCTTGTCCATATCTGGTCAGTAATACCCCATGCGTTGCATCCTTCTGTATAGGTTGACTTTTTCTGCAACTCCACATGCTTGGGCGTGTAATTCTTCTAGTTTCGATTTTCCTTCCTTCTCGGTGATACATCTGGACAATATTCCTCCTGGCAGTCTTCTATACAATTCTCCTTCTATCTGAGTGTAATTTATTAGTTCTTTGATGTTCCCTCTAGGGTTCGCCTCTTTCATCCTTTCTTTGACTTCGTCCCTCCAGTCCCACTGTTTGGATTCCCCGGGGTACATCCCTTGGAGGATCCTTACAATAGAATGTTCCTGCCTTCCTATTTTTATCAGCGTATCCCTCCCATTAAATGGTATTTGGGATCCCAGGGTGGCGAGAGCATCTGCAAACCTGTTTTCACTTCTTTGAGTGTATTCTATGCTGAAGGTTTGAAATTCCATCTCCAGCCTTTGTGCCCAAGTCCTGTAGGCTGCTAAGCTTTGTTCCCGTAATGCAAAGTCACCTTTCACTTGGGAGACTACAAGATTAGAATCTCCCAGCACTCTCATATGTTTCACTCCTATGCTGAGTGCTATAGTCAACCCAGTTAAGTATGCCTCATACTCAGCTGCATTATTAGAGCATGAGAAACCAGGCTTGAAAGACAGGGGCATGATATCCCCATTTTCACAGCTTAGTACAATTCCTACCCCATTTGAAGTTGCTGTAGCTGACCCGTCAAACCTCATGGTCCATTTCTTCCCTGGGATCTCCATCACTGCTACCTCACCAGGGATTTCTTCGCTCAGCGGGCCTTCTTCCTTCCCTGGGAATTGAGCTAGCAAATCTGCTATGGCCTGGCTCTTGACAGCCTTAGGAGTTCTCATACCTATATCATATTGTGAGAGCAACACTAGCCATTGTGCTATCCTTCCCGTGAGAAGGGGCTGGTGCAGGAGTGCTTTTATGGGGTGGGACTTGGTTACCAAGAGGATTTGGTGAGCTGAGAAGTACCTCTTCAACCTTTGGGATGCATAAACGATCACTAGGCAGGCTTTCTCTATTCTGGGGTACCTGGTCTCGGTATCCTTGAGTGTTCTGCTTACATAATATATGGGCTGCTCATTTCCTTGGTCATCTTCTTGTGCCAGCAAAGCTCCTATTGCCTGAGAGTTTGATGCTAAGTATAGCAACAGAGGTCGCCCACGTACTGGTGCCTGGAGGGTGGGTAGATGATTCATAATGCCCTGAATTCTTTGAAAAGCTTCCTGCTGCTCTGTTCCCCAGGTAAATTCATTTCACTTTTTCAATAGTTTGGATAGGCCTGCTGTAGCTGAGGCTAAACCAGGCACAAACCTCCTGATATAGGAGACCCTTCCCAGGAAGCTTTTGAGTTTCCTAACAGTAGTTGGTCTTCTCATCGTGGCAATAGCTGTGGCCTTGGCTGGGTCCACGCTTATGCCTTTGTGATGTACCAGGAACCCAAGGAACTTTCCAGCAGACACTCCAAAGGCGCACTTCATGGGGTTCATACGTAACTTGTATTTCCTGCATCTTTCAAAGACTTGCTCAAGTACTTGGAAATGTCCTGTTCTGGTTTTTGACTTGACCACAATATCGTCTACATAATCTTCCATCTCCTCATGCATCATGTCATGGAAAATGGCTGTCATGGTCCGTTGATACGTAGCCCTCGCATTTTTGAGGCCAAAGGGCATTATAGTGTAGTAAAAGTTCCCAATCAGAGTTCTGAATGCCGTCTTCTCTGCATCTTTGGTTGCCATGCGGATTTGGTTGTATCCACTGTACCCATCCATAAACGAGAACATTGAGTTTCCAACAGCTGAATCTACAAGGAGGTCGATATTGGGCAAGGGGAACTCATCTTTAGGACATGCCTTGTTCAAGTTGCGAAAGTCTACACAGCAATGGATTTGACCATTTTTCTTCTTCACAGGTACAATGTTGGAAAGCCATTTTGGGTGTTGAATGGGTTTGATAAAACCAGCTGTTAGTAATTTCTTGGCCTCTTGGACTATTTGAGCTTCTACCTCAGTGTGGAAGACCCTAGCTGGTTGGACTACTGGCCTCATCCCTGGGTCCACATTAAGAGAATGGACTACCAACTCCAGGTCTAGACCAGGCATCTCATCATAGGTCCATGCAAACACATCTCTGTATTTTTGAAGCAAGGTTACCAGTTGTTCTCTTTCTTGAGCCACCAATTGACTGCTAATGAAAATAGGTTTTCGGGATCCTGGTTCTGTTCCCAAGTCTACTTCCTTTAGTTCTTCCTCAGGCTGAATCTGGGCCTCCTTAACTGGTTCTTCTGGGATTTCTTCTTGGGCCATCATGTAGCTTGGTGGTCCGGGACCTTCTTGCACAATACATTCGGGTCCCGCGCACCTTCACAAACAATAAATTAGTCTTCCCCCAAGTTCCCGTACCACCACACATTCTCGGGATCCTGAAGAGCTGGGCTCCCTCTTTTGTCTTTTTCTTTCTAGAAGGTTTCTCAGGTCACGGGTGCCCCTTCCTCCTTCTTCTTCTAGGATAGGTGCCCCCGGGGTCCCCGGGGTGGGGTTCTCATCATCTGGCTCCAACTCATCATAAAACATCGTTTCTGCAAAGTTCACTTCTCCCTGGCTGAAAGGATTATGATTGGCAGGGATCCTTATGGGCCTCCCATTCAGTCTCCCTTTAATGCATTGATGGAACGTGGATGGAATAAGGCGATGTTTATGAAGCCACGGGCGTCCCAGCAACACGTGATAAGAAACTTCTACATCAATCACATGAAACCTTGTCAGAGCTACTATTGGCCCCACCCTTAAGGCTAGCTGCACGTATCCTTCTGTTGATTCTACCGATCCTCCAAATCCTGTTATCTCCATGGGAGCCCCCAGGATCCTTCTGTCAACTAAGCCAACAGCTTCCAGGGTACTTAAGGCTATGAGGTTGAGTGATGCCCCCGTATTCACCAGTGCTCTTCTGACTTGAACACCGTTTATGGTGGCCATGAGATAAAGGGATCTACGGTGGTCTGGGTGCTCAATCTCCATGTCTTCATCAGTGAAGGTTATTGCATTGGTTGTTTCTAGGAAAGCTCGACTAGCATGCGACTCAGCTGTAAAGCATTCCATCACTGAATCTGCTGCTATGCTCATGAGAGACTCTATGGCCACCCTTCTTGCTTCTGGTCCGAATCCTAATTGATTGAATAGTGACCTGAACTTAGGATTCTTCTAGAGGGTTCTGACTGTGCTCGGGTGGAAGGATCCTTCAGACTCTCCTGCTTCTGCCGGGTTCCCGTGTATTACTATTGCTACCACCCCTTTTCCTTTGTGGTTAGGCAAGGGGTTCCTCTGCACTTCTGGCTCCTTCTGAGTGAGTTCCAAGGTTCCTTCTCTCAACTTTTTGTGGAAGAGTCTGCGAAGGGTCCAGCAGTCCTTAGTGGAGTGCTTCACATAATTATGGATTCTGCAAAATAAAGGATTCTTCCTTTCTTCTTCGGTTGGTGGCCTGGACACAGTGAATGGCCTGACAACCCCATCTCCAATCCATTTGTCTAGGACATGGCTTAACTCCTCAGCTGTGCATGGGATCACCGGTGGTTCCTCAAACACCTTCCCATCTGGTCTCTTCCTTTTCTCTCCTGCTGATGCTGTCATAGCTTGGGACGCGGGCAGCCTTTTGGTTCTCATGGTTTGCGCTGTCCTTCTGGTTCTCTGTAGCAGGTCAGCAAACTGTGTGATACATAAATTTTCAAGGTTGAGCTTGTAATCAAAAAGCATGTTGGCTATACAGGTTTCCACGAGCTCCTTTTCTTCATGGTCTCCATAGCAGTCTAGGGACACATCTTCGAATCTTTTAATGAATTGAACATGATCTTCTCCAGGTCTCTGCCTCACCATTTGCAGGTTCTGGAAAGTGATTTTGTCTTCACCAGGGTAATATTTGGCGCAGAATTTTTCCATCATCTCATCCTAGGTCTTGATGGACCCGGGTCTCAGTGTGGTGTACCAAGTGTATGCCCTATCCACTAAGGATTTGGCAAATTCCCTTAGACATAATTCTTTGTCTCCTGCATAGGGGCCCATAGTGTGGACAAACCTGCTCACATGTTCCACGGCACTTCCATTCCTTCCATCGAAAGGATGGAACTTTGGGGGTTCGTATCCCTTAGGATATGGTTTGCCAAGAAGTTCTGGAGGGAACGGGGGATCCCGAGAGAATTGCTTGGGGATCCCTGAGAATTTTTCCCTTTCTTGCTCCAGGGGGGCATTAACGTCTGCCAATGTCAAGTACTGAGGGTTGGCTCTTCCTCCCACTGCTGACCCTCCTTCTGGCTGTGTCCCATCTTGGTGGCCAGTAGGGGGAATATTGTCTCTGATTTCCTGTGTCCTGCCTTCTTTGAGAAGACGAACTTCTTGCTCCAGATCCTTTAACATTGTTGTCATCCTAGCCATTAGGTCTGGTTCCTGTCTTGCGTGTCTTTGTTCTGACACAACCTCCTGTTCTACCAAGGGTATCCCACCTCCTTGCCTGGAGACTTCCTCGTTTTCTCCTACAGGCTCAGAGGCCGTAGGTGGCACATTAGTTCCTTTGCTGTTTCTTTGTCTTGGAGGCATTCTCTGTGAAGGGGTTGTTTCTTCCTTCTTCTTTGCCCAGTCCCCAGCGGAGTCGCCAAAATGTGAGGGTGCCTTTTTCGGGATACTCAGGCCCAAGGATCCCGGGCCTGAATGAAAAGGAAGGATTTGGTGGACCGGGCCTTGACTTACCGCAGCTAACGAGCTGTTTAAGAATCAAGCGAATGCAGAGAATACTTCTGACAATATACAGAAAAATGACAAACAAGGATATCGAAGAGTGCCAAAAATTAACAACGTAAGTTCAGAAGGAAAGGAAAACAGGATTAGCAAGACGATATAAAAAAAAATGCTGTGGGGATCCTGGGAATTATGAAACAGTATTTCATTAATACATTATCTGTTTGATTACAGAAAGCTCACTAGGACGTGATACAAGGTCCAATCAAGCTCAAAAATTGCAGTCTTGAATGGCTATTTCAGCCTTCAAAACTTGCAAAGTTTGATTCTCGTTGAATCCGAGTATGTGCAATAGTGGCCTTTACAGGATATCGGGAAGCAGTATTTGTTTTTCCCTTAGTATTTTCTTTCTGCACAGATTTTTCTGATAGTTTTTCCTAGAGAATTTCTTCTTTCTTGCGTTTCTTTCTTTTTTTCTCGCTGCTTTCTTCATAACCCATCCCCTCCTTTTATAATGGAGTCTTCTGGGCGTCCTGGGGAACCGTTGGTTCCCCTGTTTTGTTCTTTTGCAAACAGAGCATGTTCTGTCCCCATCGTCTCGGTAAGTCCCTTTTCTGTTTTCTCTCATTCTTTCCTTCTCTTGGTTCTGATTCCTTCGAAAGCTTCTGGTTGGCCATCCTCTTTGGGACGTGCTGAGATATGCCCTTCTCGGCATCCCTATTTCTGGCGTCTTCCTCTTTTCCCTTTCTTTCCTATTTGGGCGAAATCCTGTTCTGCCATTTTTGAAAGTCATTTGTTACCATTCTTCTTCCCTGTCCTGGTTCCCCGAGGCCCTTTTTCTGTCTGTGCCATGAGAGGTCGCTCGCGTTTTTTGCTTTTATTTCTTGTTTTTCTTCTTCTGTCTTCTTTCTATCGATCTGTCCCAGTCTTCTTTTTTATTTGTGCTTAAAGGGATCTGCGCTTATTGAGGATCCTTGCTTCTTTATACTTTACCGTGGTCTCTTTTTTGGATGCTTCTTTCTTTTCTGGGCTTCAGGATCCTCTGGGCCTTCCTTTTATTCCCCCATGGGTCATCCGTATCTATTGCTTTGGGCTTAGCCTGAATTTTTTCCTTTTGGGCTTGACTTGTTCTTCTGTTTTGGGCTTATTTTATTATGACCTTTTTTTAGACCTCAACAGTAACAATACTTGCATGTTGTATTTTCAACCTCCATCTTTTGAAGGAGAGGAAGGGAGAGAGGAAGATGAAGAAATTCCCTCTCCCCACCATGTTGGTAGTTCTTCTAGTTCCTTCATGGAGGCTTATCCTCATTTTCTAGCATGGCAGTATGATGTGATGAATCCTGATGGAATGTATAGTTCTATGCCTTTGACTAGGCCACGTACCAATTGTTCCTTGGCCTGATCCGGTATGGTCTTGAATGTTCAATTCTTTGTCCTTATTTCTTCTTAGCTTGATGAGTGGCTCTTAATCTAATGACTCTTGATTTGGCAAATTTGTGCTTCAGGTTGATGTGGATCTTGTTGAGGAGAGCATGCAGATGATTGGAGGCTTGCAATCATTGGCTTGCACTCAGTCCTCCCAATATGTGCTTAATGATGCGAGCTGGGTATGCCATGTTGCTTTCTGAGTGTCTTTGGCTTGAACTGTGCTAGATAGTGGAATTAACACTTGATTTTGTCGACTTTTCAGGCACATTGAATGGAAACTGCTGACACTACCAGAAGAGCTTTAGAGGAAAGAATCAGGAGCCTTGAACTTGAAAATCGTCAGTACGATCCTTGCTTTTTCGCAAGTCAGGAAGGAAATGCTGAGGGTGGCTCTTTTAGAGGTGGATCAAGGAGATCCTCACGTAGGTGGACTCGAAGTCCTAATGATGTATGACTTGTATTTTTATTTTTCCTACAAAAGAAAAGGAAGTGTTCCTTAGAAAATCTTGTATTATTTTCCATGTTTAGCCCTTTGCCCCTTGGATCATGTAGAGACTTTAACTAAGACAAGTTTAGAATTTATCTGATGATGTCTTGTAATGCTAATTTAGACTTATCTAGCTTGACTCTGCTAGAATCTGCACCTACTTGAATGAGGTGGAGCCAAATGCCCCTAGTTTAAAATGAATGCATGACTTTTGGAAATCTTGAATATGATGATTTTTATAAAAAAAAAATGATGAGGATTTCTTTGATTATTTGAAAATGAATGAGACATGGGCGAATGCCCCTAGTTTGGAACATTAAACTATAAGTCTTAAAAAAAAATTTGATTTGATCAACTTTTGAAAACAATGATGCAAGTGATTAGACATGTCATAATGCCCTAGTTTGACCAAAAAAATCTTTTTGAATGTTAAACGATCTTTAAAAAAAAAAATTCTGAGAGCGCGAAATTGCATGGAGTTGCATGAGTGTATGATGGAGGGGCTGCGTGCCACGTGGCACATAAGGAGTGTCATTTGGCACTTTGAAAGTGCTAATTGACACTTTTAGAGTGCCGAATGGCACCTGGCCACGCCACAGCGCTCATGCCATGGTGGGCCGACTCCTCACGCTTTTCCCATACATGTTTCGCATTTAAAAATTTTTTCTTTTACTTCGTTTGTGATCATGAAACACTCTCCTAGTTAGCTACAAAATCTCTATTTCAAACCTGATTTGGAATTGATGCAACTTATTTAAATGAATTCTCCTACGACAAATCTCTGCTTAAAGGTTAGTAAAATACAATAAAAAGTCATCCATGGCTAGCAATCATAATTTTTCTCATTCAACAATTCATGATATCAACAGATGGGTTCGTAGCTTTGATTTCATTACCAAAACCAATTTTATAGCCTTCAAACTAGAGGGAACTAAGGCTTTGGGAATGTCAAAATCAAATGGGACTTCCTTCATGCTGCTGTGAAATTCTAGGATCCTGAAGATCATGTTTTTTGGTTTAATACTGCTGAACTCTATCTAACAATTGAAGAATTCTTTGCTATCATGGGCTATGATCCCAGCAGAAAATCTATAACGGTTTCTTGTGATCCTAGGCATAAGGAATCTTTGTTTGATGTTCTTGGTCTTCCTACATCCATTACTAATAGTATGATTGAAGGTTATGGTGAATCTTCGAGCCATTATCTCTCGATTGATTGACAGATGCACCTATGGAGTGACTGACAAAATGTAGAAAAACTTTGGTTTGGCTTTATGCTTGGTGGAAAAACTTTTGCTTTGTTCTAGAAGACGCGACTTTGTGGATGCCCGAGCCATAAGTGTTGTGAATCAAATTAAAGATGGTGATAACCCTGTTTCTTTGATCTTGGCAAAAACTCTTCTAGGATTAGATGTTGTATTTCATGGTAGGGAATCTCAGATCTTCTTAGGGAGTCCTATGACTTTGAAAATATGGCTGATGGAGTGACTTGACATGATTGCTAAGCCTACAACCGGTAATTATGGGCCTAGTAGTTTTCTTAGGAGGGTTGTACTCAAAACTGAGTGCCAACTGAGAGTGACTGGGTGAAATTCTTGGATAAGAAATCTAGTACCTCCATTCAATGGGACTGTTATTGGTAGAAGTGCCTACCCCCTTTATTGAGGTCTCTAGGATCAGACCATATCTTCCTTGTTGGGTTGCGGAGGGCAACTTTCTACAAGGGAGATAGATTCTTGAGGCAATTCAAATATGAGCAAGAAATGCCTAGTGGTAATAGAAGAAGACTTTTCACTCTTGTGGACACTAATTCTACTTTTGTGAAGAACATGCTATTGGGTTTGGAGATGACTGACCGAGTGGACCAATCTTTTGTTAAGGTTCACTTTCACAAGATGACTGCAAAATACTCTAATTGGTTGATAGACAAGATTGTTGACAAGGAGGCTGAGAGGGTTGTTATGAGAGAATAGTTTCTTAGAGACAACTGGGAAAGACTTGATGAAGACAACTATGAATTCAAAAGAAGGGATAGGGATGATGAAGCTCCTAACACAGAAGAAATCAGTGATCAACCAAAAAGGAAAAGATTGAAGACAAAGTGACCTTCTTATTTATTGGCTTTGAACATGTTTATTTAGAAGTTGATGTAAAAACTCTTATTTCTTGGAATTATTTAGGATTTGATGGTTAAGGGTTCTGTTTAAGGTGTAGGCTTTTGGGATTTGGTTTTTATGGTTTGGGTTTTTTTTTTTTTTTTTTTTTTTTTTTTTAATGGTTTAGGTGTGGGTTTCTAGATTTTGTGTAGAGACATAGTTTAATGGAATGGTTGAATTTTTGGTTAAATTTTTGTTAATGGGAAAATGGTGGGTTTTGGGAAATTGTGACCAAACCAATGCATGGTTGTCTACGTACCCCCTTGATAGAAGGATCAGGTCATCACGTAGTTCACTGGTGATGATTTTTTTATTTGCCTTAATTTTTACCTATGTGGCCCTTACGAGTTTTCAACCTAGCAGGCTCTCTCACATTTTTTTTTTTCAAACCTATGAAGGGAAACAACATAATTTACAACCACTTCAGACGTCGTACTTCTTCAGTTGGTCCATGTTGGTTGGCTTAGTGAAAGGGTTTACATTTAAGTCCATTAATCTTACTACTCCCCCAAAGTATATATGCTTGATAATATATGGGTCTGCCCAATTTTTCTTAAAATTCTCGTTTGCATCTTGAACTGGGGCTTGGATTTCTTTCAATACTAAGTCCCCTAACTTCAAATCTCTGGTTCTCACTTTCTTGTCAAAAGCTTTCCTAAGCCTCCTCTGGTAACCTTGAATATGATACAAGGCTTTGAGTCTCTTCTCATCTAGCATGCACAACTGATCGTATCTGCCTGCAACCAATCTGCTTTAGGGATTTCACTCTCTAGTACTGTCCTTAGTGAACAGAAACCCATCTCAATAGGAAGGACTGCTTCCATCCCATACATCAATAAGTAAGGGGTGGCTCTTGTGGAAGATCAAATTGATGTTCTATATCCCCAGAGTGCATAGGGCAATTGTAGGTGCCAGTCCTTGTAGTACTTTGTGCTCTTCTTCGTGCTCTTCTTCAAGATTTTCCCTATGTTTTTATTAGCAATCTCAACTGCTCCATTAGCCTGAGGATGGTATGGTGAAGACTTGTGGTGTTGATTGTTGAAATGTCATAGTAGCTTCTCTGTTTCTCCTTTAAAGTGCAACCCATTGTCTAAGATAATTTCATGCGGTACCCCGTATCTACAGATGATATTGGTCTGAATGAACTAAGCAACTTTCTTTGAATTTAAGACTTTGAATGAAGCAGCTTCTACCCACTTAGTAAAGTAGTTAATGGCTACAAGTATGAATTCATGGCCATTGGTTGCTGTTAGGTGAATCTTCCCAATAATATCTATTCCCTATGTAGAGAACAGCTATGGTGATGTCATGGTATGTAGTGGTATGGGTGGCATGTGCTTTAGAACTCCATGGACTTGGCATTGATGGAATTTTCGAACATGAGCCACACAGTTGGCTTCCATAGTAGTCTAGTAATAGCCTTGTCTCATTATCTTCCTTGACAACATGTGTGCATTCATATATGGCCCATAACTTGACTCATGAACCTCTTTAATTATTTGTTGTGCTTCCTTGGTGGTTACACAAAGGAGATGAATTTCATCATATGATCTTCTGTAAAGCCTTTCACCACAAATAATTCCGGATGGTAGACATTATTACATCTATTTTGTGTTTATTACCATACTTACATGTACATATGAGACTTTGCAAGTTTCTCTAAAATATAGTCATTATGTGTATTTTTCTCTTGTAGGAGGTTAAAACTAATGAACTAAGCATGTAGACATGAAGCCAAAAGAATCCAAGGGTGAAGATCAATTGCGAAGAGTCTTTTGAAGAATTTAATGAGTGAAAAATGTGTGGAAACATAAAAAGAAAGAGAGAAATTTGTTTAAGCCAAAGATGGAAAAAATCATGGCATGGAAATATTATGACCAGTTTTGGTATTTTGGCCATATATTTTTACTCTAACGTCGGGTTGACTTGATTCTTGCGGCCATGAAAAAATCACTTGAAGATGTAAAACTTTGTAATTTACCAAAACTTCAGAATATACCATTTTAAAGGCCAAAACAGACCTAGAAGTTGCCCCATTGTTGAACAACATGAATTGCCATTTTTTATTTTCTTTCTTGGGGAGCATTTGTTTTAGGGTTTTAAATGTTATAAAAATTAAAGGGATACAAGGGCAACCGTGTTTTTTGGCCATTTGAAAACCTACTTTTTTTATTATCAATTTTTGAGATTTTTTATTTTCTATAGAAGTTTAAGAACCTAAGCTAGGGTTAGGGGTGAATCTTCAAGGTTGTAAGTTGTCCACTATTCAATCCAAGCATATTTTTCACGTTTTGATTATTGAAATCAATTGTTCTCTTTTTATAATTGTTTTGTTAGATTGATATTTAATTTCTAATTTTTTTAGAAGTCTATTCTTGAATCTTCTAATTGTTAGCATAGGGTTTTGTAATCTCTCTAGTAAAACATAATAATCATGTTAGATATTACTTTTGTCATAGTATAGCCTCTAGGGTATGCGACATTCTTGAGTTTTTCTAGCAAAGTTGTTTTTTTCTAGATTAAATTATTGGAATAATTGACAAATATAATCAACCAAAGAGAGTTTTATTAATAAAATTTACTTCAAAATCTTCCAATCGGATAGTTTATGTGCTTACTTACCCGATTGTGCTAAATTGGACTGGTAGTGGATGCTTAATAATATTGGTGGACAAACCCTAAGTCGCTAGTGATTTTAATTATTGAATTTCACTAAACTCTTTTTTGTCCTAGTTTCAATCATATTTTTCTATATATTATTTTGACGTGTTCTTGTTATCCTGTTCTAGATGGAACAACAACCTTAACTACACTACAATTTCCCTTATAAAATTGGACTACATCAGAGACTCACACACTAGATGTGGTTGCAATTGGAATAGGACATGGCCACATTATCTTGGGGGACTTGAATTCATTGTTAGGAGTGTGGCTAATGGTCTCTCTTTTTTGCATAGTTCGGACAAGCCCATTATTGCTCATCAGGATATGAAGTCCCGCAATGTGTTCTTGGACTCTGATTTTCAGCCCATATTATTAATTTCGGTTAGTAAGGCGGATTGACACCTCCACTTCTTATGCTTCCACACAATTTGTGGAGACAATGGGTTACTGTTACATGCCCCCCTAAGTACAAGGCAGACCTCATTGCAGCTACACTTGATGCTAATGTATACAGTTTTTGGATCTTAATGTACGAGATTGCTACTAGAAAGTGCCCCAATTTGCCTACCCTTTTGGATGGGGAAGAGGTTGGGATAGTCAAATGGGCTAGGAAAATGATGGCCCAAAATAAGCATATACAAATGGTGGATGCTAGTATTTCAAGGGAGGGTGGCCTAATAGAGGCCCATATGAAAGAGTTTTTTTTTTTTTTTTTTTTTTTTTTTTTTTTTTTTTTTTTTTTTTTGCGAAAATATGAAAGAGTATTTTGAAATTGCAGGAATGTGTAATAGTGAGATATGAAGAGAAAGGACAACTATGGCTAAGGTTTTAAGGTTCCTAAATCGAATTCCTACGTGAATTTGCATTGCATTTTCTAGATTGTTTGTTGAAGAATAAATTAGATAGGTTGTTACAGGAGTACAGTTTTCTCCTACTCTACCTTAATTTGAATGTTATATGAGTATTTAAATACACGCAGGTATAAACCTGTTATTAGATGAGTGGTCCCTAAAAACACTTAACTATTTATCTTAAATCACTCCACTACTAATCATTGATCTTGACAACTCAATTCAGGAACAGTTTAAATTTGAACTCATCAAATTAAAGTTCACTTATTTTATAATCCTTGTGGATGATACTTGGGCCATAGGTTATACATTGGGTCAATATGGCCTAATTACTAACATCTTCCACTCATCCCACACTGGGTACTACAGTTAGAGCTGACACCTCTTAATCTTTTGCACAATCCTCTATTCATTCATAAAATAGAGTGTGTGACTTGACGAGATGGTGTGTGGTAGGAGTACTAAATTAAGTTACCATCTTAACTAACATAGTACATCACTTATAATATTTTGTCTATACCCCGGATTATTTGATCACACCTAAACGAGTTTCTTTAATCCCTTATGAGTTAAAAACTCGAAGCAACACTTGATCTCATACCATATGCTCATGATTATGTCGAAAAATAGATTCTTCTTAATTTCATGGGCTATGATCCACAAAATGAATCATGTGTTCTTGTAAGGTTGAATTTATTCAACCATCTAATTGGCTTTATTCCGTGCCAAATTTGCTTGTAATTCAGCATTTAGTAACCCTGTATTTAGGTGGGTTTGTTGTAAGGGTAGTGAGTGAGATAGAGTGAAGACTGCTCAAGAGTGTGCAAGAAAACAGAGTGTCGCGGCTGGGACTCGCGGGTGGACTCGCGGCTGCAAGCCGCCAGAAGCTGCACACGTGTCAAGCATGCTGGAAGATGAACAGTCATGCTAGCTGGAGCACTACAGGACAAAACAGGACAACTGGCCATACGGTTAACTCGCGACTGGATCTCGCGACTTAGTCAAGCCGCGAGCCACCCCTGTTTTAGTAAAACTTGACGTTTCACATTTCTCTCCACTCCAGTATAAATACCCCTTTAACCCACGATTGAAAGAGAGCTTCCAGAGAGAATTTTGAGAGAGAAACCCTAAAGAAAAACAAGATTGTTTCA
The DNA here is from genome assembly GCF_932294415.1 of Quercus robur. NCBI lineage: Eukaryota > Viridiplantae > Streptophyta > Magnoliopsida > Fagales > Fagaceae > Quercus > Quercus robur. The sequence continues at coordinate 19,758,108 of NC_065537.1, forward strand.
CACACAATTCCTACCTTAGAGTCTTATCAAAATCCCTCACTCTCTTCCTCTCCATTGTCAAAACCTTGAGAGGCATTATACCAAACCTGGTTCTCACCATCATCATCTCTGTGAGACAGTCGTTTGGAGTTCTGGGAAGCAGTTAGGAAGGAGCCAATCTTCATTGGTTGATGCTACGGTGTAGTAGCGGAATCCGGGAAGCTAGAAAAGAAAAAGGTTCGGCGCAACCTCGTTGGAGCAAGAAGCTTGGAGGGCTTAGGTGCACTGGGTAGATTAGGCTTGGAGGGTCTATTGCTGTCCTTGTATCCCAATTGTATTTTCTAGTGGATTGATTACCGCTTGGAGGGCGGCGGAGAGGTTTTTCGCCAAGGTCTTCGGTTTCCTCTTCGATAACACATCGGGTGTTATCTTTGTGTTTGCATCTTCCTTCCTCTCTATCTCTGCCTTATATTATCTGCTGTGATTTTATTATGTTATGGCTTAGATAGTTTTTATCCTATTTCACATTATAGCATATGTTAAGTTTCCGCACACTTGTTGTTTAACATATTGCTTGTGTTGGTTAAGTTAATTTTTGGGGGTCTAAACGTTCAAAAGTGTATTGGTACACGTTTTTGAACTTTCAATTGGTATCAGAGTGGGTACACTGCTGTTTGGTTTCATTACCATTTGTGTGATCCTTGACTCCCTTTTGAGATGGATAGGTCTCAATCCCTTAATGCACCTCCATATTTTGATGGAAGTAATTATGCGTTTTGGAAGGTTCGTATGAGAGCTTTTCTATGCTCTATTGATGAATCCGTGTGGGATGCTGTTGAGATTGGTTGGACCAAACCTGAGGCAGCCAAATCCACATGGGATAAGGCAGCACTTGCTGCATCTAATGCTAACAGTAAAGCACTAAATGCTATTTTCTGTGGTGTGTCTCCAGATGAATTTCACAGGATTTCTCACATTACCATTGCCAAAGATGCATGGGAGATTCTGGAAACAACTTATGAAGGCACGAAGAAAGTGAAAGACACCAAGTTACAAATGCTGACCACTCGGTTTGAGGAGCTTAAAATGAGTGAGGATGAGTCTTTTGACTCTTTCTATGGGAAGCTAAATGAGGTGGTTGTCAGTAAGTTTAACTTGGGGGAGAAAACGGAGGACTCAAGGGTTGTAAGGAAGATCCTTCGATCACTGCCGGAAAGTTTTCGTGCTAAAGTGACAGCCATTGAAGAGAGCAAGGATCTTGACGACATCAAGGTACAGGAGCTGGTTGGTTCTTTACAGACTTATGAGATGTCGCTGCCAAATCAACGGAAGAGTAAATCCCTTGCTCTAAAGACCATAAATGAGAAGGTGGAAGATCAAGGCTCATCGGGAGAAGATGTGGTTGACAAAGATGTAGCCTATCTTGTTAAAAACTTCAGAAAATTTTTGAAATTCAAAAATAATGGAAAATTTGATGATAAGAGAAAATTCCAAAATTTTGGAAGGGAGAAGAGGGATTTCAAAAAGAAAGATGGAAAAGAATCCCAATCCTCACAAGGGGTCACTTGTTTTGAATGTAACGGGCATGGACACTTTAAGAAGGAATGTCCTAATTATTTGAAATCGAAAGGCAAGGTGTATGCCACGACCTTGAGTGCCTCAGATTCGTCTGACTCAGAATCTGAAGAGAGCTGTGATGGAGAAGGGAACTATTCAGCTTTCATGACTATTGCTCATGTTGAGTCTTCGGATGAGTTGAATTTGCTTGTTCAAGACCTTGGAGAACATAGTGATGATGACTCACTAGGAATTGTTGAAGAATCAGAAGCTGAAGAAGAAGAAAGCACAGCAACTCTTCAAGAAAATTACAACTCACTCTTGGAGAAGTCGGGTGAATACACAAGGGTAGCCAAGGCTGCTGTGAGAAAAATGAAGAAGGCTGAGGAGGACTACAAAAGTCTCCTAATCCGGTATAGGGAGGCCAAATGCGAGATTGAAACACTGAATGGTGAGCTGTCCGAAGCTTACACTAAAGTAAGATTTCTTGAGAACGAGGTGATGCAAGCAAATGCTAAAATAGAGAGGGTCACCACCAAGAAGCTAGATGATGTTATATCATCTCAAAAGAGTTTTTCAGACAAATCCGGACTGGGATATACCGGGGGAAGTAGTTCATCTGGAAATGTCACTAAAGAAGTGAAGTTTGTAAAGGCCAAAAATCCAGTTGTAGCTGACCCTACTGGTGTGAAGCTCGAGGTGGAGGAAAAGAAGAATGTGGTGGACCAACGGATGCTGAATCATCGTAATCAGTCTATGGGCAGGTCTGAATCTCGTGCCAAGTCACGTCCACGACCACAAAGAGGTCCTAGAGGAATGTATGTGTGCCATTATTGCGGACTTTAAGGGCACACTCGACCAAATTGCCAAAAGCTGAGAGCAAAGAACAGTGCAACTCCTCAAAGGTCAGGAGGACCAAGAATTGATAGGAGAACTTGGGCAGGTGATCAATCTAGAGAGCAAAATGGAGATCCCGGAATGATGAACGTGATGAAGATGATTGGTGCATTCACCAACTGCTTGGAAAGCTTCTCACGAAAGTTTGAAAGCCCTAACTCCCGTACCCAATCCTTTATGGAAATCACCCCAAACGCAAGTGACGTGTGGGTGAAAAGGGGTACTCATGCATAAGCATTACAACATGTCCATGCATTAATACTTCCTATGCTTTGTGACTATGTTTGTTTGGTATGCTTGTTGTTTTTGTTCTTGGCTGTTTGATTATTCTCTTGTGAATATTTCCTATTTTTGTTTTATCATTCTTTTTGCTTCTTGTGTCAAAAATCCAAAAATCACATAAATATTAGAAAATCAAAAAGCTTGATTGACTTTGTTGAGTTTTGTCTCAAAACTTGTTTTGCCTTGTACCTTTGTGCTAATGGCTGTGTGCATTTTCGAGCATTGCTTGTTTTCATGCACTCTTATCACTGTGGGAAAAATCTTGAAATCTATGTGATTGTTGTAAATAGATCTTCAAACTTGTCATGAATGATTAGTGAATGGTTATGTTGATCTTGAGTCATGCATAGACTTGTATCTATATATCTTCCCACTTTTTATTTTTGTTTTGCTAAAAAGAGCTCACCAAATGTAAATCTCCAAATGAAAAGAGATATTGAGCTGCAAAAGCCTGTCGCACATTCTAGTATTTGACTAGGAAAAAGGGTAAGCGACCTTATATTAAAAGTGAAATTTCATTCAAAAAGGGCCAAAGGCCTGTTCTTCAAAGAGAAATGTTATACATCCCTCTCACAATGAGAGATGATTGCCTCAAATAGATCAAAAAGATCAAATGTTATGTTTGTTAGTGGAGTCAAATGAAAAGCTCCAAGTTATGTTATCAAGTTATGTGGGAGGTCATATATTCATATTTCTATAATTGAGATTGGTCACATGATCTAGTGCTAATTGTGTATGCCTTGATTGAATTGATCATTGAAGCTTCACATTAGACAAAGGACTATCTCATTGTTGATATCCACACACAACACACAAGTTTATGTTCAATAAATGCCATATTCATTTGTGTGATTGTACTTGATAAAATGTGTTTTTCACATGCTCAATCTTTGTTAATTCAAGCACAAAAAGATTTTTGAGTGTTTTAGGTGTTTTTGGAAAGTATTTTGTTTGAAAAATCTGAAAATTTCAAAAATACAGTTTTGCCCTGTTTTGGCGGCTCAGTCGCGGGTATGTCAAGTCGCGAGCCTCAGTCGCATCTTCGCTGGTCATTTTTGGCGACTTGTTCGCGAGTGGAAGGTCCAGTCGCGAGGATCACTCAGAGATTTTCGCGGCTCAGCTCGCGACTCACTCGCGGATAGACCTTCCAGTCGCGAAAAACACTTAGAAAAATTTTTCAAAATTTTGTTTTTGAGTGCTTTGGCGGCTTGAGCTGGCGACTGTGTGGCGACTTAATCCAGTCGCGAAAATCGCGTGTTTTGCAGAAACAGGAGCAGTTTTTAAACCTCTTTCAGTTTTCCCTCGAACTTTTGTAACTGTTCATCTTCTCTTTAAACTGTTCTTCCTCCCAAACACTTCGTGAATCCATTTTTCAAAATCTTTTGGTGCTTCGTTTCTTATCCAAATCATCAAGAAAAGGTATGGGTTTTGCTTTCTCAATCTCAGTTTCTTTTTCCTGCATATTTCTGTTACTGTTTGGACTGGTATTGTGTTCGTTATACATATCTCTATGTGTAATGGGTATGGAGTGTCTTGTTTGATATTGTTCTCACCTGTTTTCATGCTGAGCAGTCACAATGTGTATTTCATTGTTCTGATTTTTGCCTATTATTGAATATGAGAATCTTTTCTGAAAAGGATTTGGTGTTTATTTGACTTACTCTTTACACTTGTCTGAATATTGATGTTGGTGTTTGGTTTTGGTCACTGAGTGGTTATGATAACATAATGTATGTCTCTCATCCACGTGCTCCGGTGTGGCTGTTTGGTTTCTTCATGATTGAAATATTTTCCCCATGTTCATGCCTCTGATGGAGTGATTTATGTTATCTGCTCTAAATATTCAAATGCTGTATCTTATTGCATATCATGGTCATGATAACCTGTCTCAGTGACAGTTTTGTCTGTTGTGCCGTCTCTCTTTGTCTTGGTGCACTTTCACCAAGTTTGATGCACGTATTAGTTTGTGCTTCTGTGTATTGTTGGAAGTTTTGGTTGGGTCTGCACTATCTTCAGTCTGGGTTTATATATTGAAATATTGTTTGCACTGAATCTTGTTGACAATTTTTTTGTGGGGTTTTGTTGCTTGGTTCTTTTCTGTTGGCCTGTTCTCTTGCAGATGTCTCGTCGATCTTCCAGGGGTAAAGACATTGTTGCTGCCGAACCAGCAACACCAGTTGCTAAAAGGACTCGTCTATCATCTCAGGCATCTCAAGATCCCAATGAGGATAGATTCAGAGTTCCCCTTAACTCACACGCCTACTCAAATGTGTTTGACAAGTCAACCACTATAGTGGAACGGGTAGTCGAGTTCAACACCTTGGGGACTACTTTCATCCCTCGAATATTTGAGAAACGAGACTGGGCAAACTTGTTCGGAAACTTTGATGACCCAATGGATGAGCTGGTCAAAGAATGCTTCTCCAATGCAACTGATCTTGGACCTAACCTCATTTTCTGGGTCAGAGGAACAGAGTTTTGTGTTACCCCAGACTCCATCGCAGACCTTCTCAGCATCACCAGACCTCTGAATGTGAATTTAACTCCCTATGATGAACGAAATCCAAAGGTTGGAGAAATTTTACAAATCCTAGGACACGATCATGAGGTCTCCAGTGCAGGAACTTCCATCAGCACCGCAAAGTTTGCACCTGAGCTGACCACACTGAAGTTGATCATGTTCACCAATCTCTACCCCCTGTCCAACACTACATTCATCAATCTTGGGAGAGCTATATTTCTGTGTGACCTCATTACAGGAGCCCCCATTGATATATGTGCTCACATCTACTATAACTTGAGGAAGACCGCGTGTCGATCTACAGCTCGAGGAATCATTCCATTTTGCAGTCTCGTCATGAAACTCATTCTTAGTGCTGGCATTATTCCTCCTACAGATGGTAAAATGTTGACTCGTCAACGTCCCATTTCCTTGTTCACTCTTCAAGCGAGCAGAAGTCACTCCTCTAAATCACCAAGAAGTGCTCACATCTCTCCGATTATTTCATCTGCCCCTGACTCAGAGACACCGGCACATACCACATCTGCCTCACGTGCTGTTCCTGAAGCTTCACCGGCTGGTATTCCGCAAGCACAAACTGCTTCTCATACTGACAGAGTTGGCAGTGTACTTGAGCATATTCAGAAACGCGTTGATGAGCTTGTGGCACTTCTCTACTCCACAAACAACCATGTCCAAATGCGCCTCGAGACTATGGAAAATCAGCTAGATGAGATTCAACGAAAGTTAGACGAGAGTCTTTAGCTATTCGTGACAAAAAGGGGGAGAGCATTCAGTAAGGGGGAGAAAAGTTCAAAGGGAAGTGTGCATAGTGATAGGGGGAGTACACACATACTTTTGTTTTTAGTCTTATCTTCTAAACTTAGTGGTTTTATGGTTTTGATACACTGTGTTTTGGTGTATAACTGTTTCTAACTCATTTCATATACTCTTGTTTTAAACTTTAATATATGTTGATGATGTTATTCAGGTATTTGTTGGTCTGTACCCATGTGCTTTTGTAAGCTTTTAGGGTTTATGTTTTATGCATAGTTTGTAGGCTTTATGGTATGTACCTTGCTTAAGTGCAGCCTCTATGCTATGTTGAAATCAGTACCTTAATCTAAATGTTCTGCATTTTGGTTTATGTACTGTCACTCTTGTGCCCTTGTAGGATTGTTCCTAGATGCATATGCCTTGTGTGCTATGCATTGGTTGAGTGTTGAGCATACAAGTGTCTTGCCTTGTGCTTGTTAACTTGTATGTCCTTGTGTTCATTCCAAGTGTGAATGAGCACTGTGATCACTACCTTGTGGTGTTCACTTGGTTGATCAAGCCATGGTTTGTTTATTAACTCCATCTTTGCTTGATCTCATATTGTCTGTTTCATATGCATTTATAATTTTCTGCTTACAATGATCATGGTGTATTGTTGTGTTTCAGGAGTTTATGTTCATATGATTCAAGTGCTTCACAGCTTCTAGAGTTAGGTGTGAGTGAGTTTTGTTCAACTGTTCCCAACTCACATGTTAAGTCTAGAGTCTGTTTTAGGGTTTTGTCACGGAATAGCCAAAGGGGGAGATTGTAAGGTTGAATTTATTCAACCATCTAATTGGCTTTATTCCGTGCCAAATTTGCTTGTAATTCAGCATTTAGTAACCCTGTATTTAGGTGGGTTTGTTGTAAGGGTAGTGAGTGAGATAGAGTGAAGACTGCTCAAGAGTGTGCAAGAAAACAGAGTGTCGCGGCTGGGACTCGCGGGTGGACTCGCGGCTGCAAGCCGCCAGAAGCTGCACACGTGTCAAGCATGCTGGAAGATGAACAGTCATGCTAGCTGGAGCACTACAGGACAAAACAGGACAACTGGCCATACGGTTAACTCGCGACTGGATCTCGCAACTTAGTCAAGCCGCGAGCCACCCCTGTTTTAGTAAAACCTGACGTTTCACATTCCTCTCCACTCCAGTATAAATACCCCTTTAACCCACGATTGAAAGAGAGCTTCCAGAGAGAATTTTGAGAGAGAAACCCTAAAGAAAAACAAGATTGTTTCACACACAATCCCTACCTTAGAGTCTCATCAAAATCCCTCACTCTCTTCCTCTCCATTGTCAAAACCTTGAGAGGCATTATACCAAACCAGGTTCTCACCATCATCATCTCTGTGAGACAGTCGTTTGGAGTTCTGGGAAGCAGTTAGGAAGGAGCCAATCTTCATTGGTTGATGCTACGGTGTAGTAGCGGAATCCGGGAAGCTAGAAAAGAAAAAGGTTCGGCGCAACCTCGTTGGAGCAAGAAGATTGGAGGGCTTAGGTGCACTGGGTAGATTAGGCTTGGAGGGTCTATTGCTGTCCTTGTATCCCAACTGTATTTTCTAGTGGATTGATTACCGCTTGGAGGGCGGCGGAGAGGTTTTTCGCCGAGGTCTTCGGTTTCCTCTTCGATAACACATCGGGTGTTATCTTTGTGTTTGCATCTTCCTTCCTCTCTATCTCTGCCTTTATATTATCTGCTGTGATTTTATTATGTTATGGCTTAGATAGTTTTTATCCTATTTCACATTATAGCATATGTTAAGTTTCCGCACACTTGTTGTTTAACATATTGCTTGTGTTGGTTAAGTTAATTTTTGGGGGTCTAAACGTTCAAAAGTGTATTGGTACACGTTTTTGAACTTTCAGTTCTAAATAATCATTTCTAAACACTTATGCCGATTCATTCACACTTGACTGCATTCTTAGACATGCTCCATGAGATCGTATTATATATATATATATATATATATATATATATCATGGCCTTAAAATGACATGCTAAAGTAGTGACATCAGACATTCACTTCGTGACATAATTCTAGGTTGAAAAAGGCACAAAATGGACTATATAATTGTCAACTAGGGCTCACATAGTGATGGAGCAAGGATCTATCCAACCACTCCCATAGTTAGTTGGCTATAGAATGTTCGGAGAACTTGTGGATCATCTAAATTCAAACAAAGTTTGAGCTTTGAAAGTTGCTTGGATACTTGTAAAAATTGGTTTCGTTAGAGAATATTTTCATTTTGTATCATTTGTTAATAGTGTGTTTTTACTACGTTATTGAGTTGTTCTAGCCTTCTAGCTCTTGCTAGTACTAAAAAAGAGAATGAATAGGTCATTTCTTGGTTAAACAAATACCCCTCTTTATTTATTTATTTTTTTTAAATTAAGAATAATCTGTAATTGAAGTTTATTATTACTATTTTTCTTTCTTTCACCTTTTTTTTTTTAATATATTTATTTCGGTTACTGTATTATGTTGAAATGTGACAGTTTTCACTTTTCATATATATATATATATATATCTTTTAAGGTGTTGGGAAATTAAGACCCTAGTGGATAGAATTAATAAGTTTTAAACCCAAGTTGTTAATTAGATTTATTATGAATAAAACTTGTTAAAACAAACAAATATCAATATCATGTCAAAATCATGCAACGGAAAAGTAAATAAGACAAGATATGATAACTCAGGAAAACCAATAAAACAAACTATTTTCACAATAAAAAAAACCTGAGGGGAAACCTTCCCAAAAAGCAATTCACTATAGTAAAGAAAAGTTTTAGATTTAGTACAAAACATTTGTCTCTAAACTCTATAATCCCCGTAGATGAACTTACAGCAAAAACCTTCTACCAATTCAGAATCTCTAAACTCTTCAATATATGAATGCCACCATTTTTGCATGGATCCTAATACGTGACTAACCAATGATGCACGACTCCCAATACGTGACTAACTCACCAACTTGAGGAAAATGTTAATTACAAAGTTCTTCACTTCATCAACAATGAAGATCAAGAAGCACTTGGTTACAAAACCCTAAGGCACAAAAGATGCAGTAGCTTCTTCCAAAGAGAATAAGGCACTCGATCACTTTTTGCATGTGTTCTCCTTGTATTCTCTTATGTGACAGCCTCTAAAATAAGCCATATATATTTCCAGGGTTGTGAAAAAAGAAACCCTACACAAATACATAAGCATGGGCCGAAAATAATATCTGGAAATTTGAATTTCATAATTCTCGATAGATACCTCGATAGATAGCTACCTGTGAGACTTGTTGCGAGCTATCGAGAAGTGTCGAGAAGCTATCGAGCCTATCTGTTGTGAGCTATCGAGGAGCTATTGAGGGGACATAAAGTTGCTTAATCGATCAACCTAGCTATCGAGAGGTATCGAGATTGCGATAAAAAGAAGCTGAAGAGCTCGATAGATAGCTTAACTGTTAAGAGGTGTTAAGCAGCTATTGAGCTTAAAAAATCAGAACTTTTTCACTTGTTTCTTGGACAGATTTGCATGGTTTCAATACTAAACTTGAACTCTTATTTCTTGAAGTATTAAATACATCCTAAATCTACCCAATTACAAGTAAAGTGCGTTTTGTCAAAGAATTAGCCAATTACATAAAATAGTGACCTATGTTCCTAACATTGAATCTCATATGTCCTAACATAAGGTTAATCTATTATTGAAGTTTATCAAATTTTCTACTTAGTATTTTTTAAAACACGCGACCAATTGAGTCCTAACCCAACTGTAATTCTCTCCTCTATATATAATATATAACCAAATCCTTTAAAAGTGAAAAAGATGGAAAAGAAAAAGAAGAAAAATAGGGTAATTATTTGTGTAATTCTCTCTCCAGACACAGTGAAAGAAGCTCTAAACACTGTGCTCTCTTTGTCCTTAAATCAAAAGGTGACCACCACTTTCGTTTTCCCATGGTGTTGTTATAAGCTTATAATGGCTTTCTGAGGTCTCCTCTTTTTTTATTTCAACCTTTTCATTTATTTATTTATTTATTATACTTGTTCTTCTTATCCTCTTCATCACACCCAATTATTGGCTTCAAGATTTGCAGCACACAACATACGCATGGTAGTTACTCTACAAATTCATCTAACCTAAAAAATGCTTCAGAACTACTTTTTTATGCTTCAGACCATCTCAATATTTTTTTATTATAGTTTGTTTGGTTGAAAGTTTTTTCTTAGCTCTATTTGATTACTATTCTTAGTTGAAAAGAAAGGTTGATGGGCTGATATGTTGGATTTCTGTTTGTTTGTTTGTTTTTTTTTTTTAATAATTATTATTATTTTTTTATGTTATGGTAAGGGTCCTTTAATTAACTACTTTCTCAAACAGAACAAAAGGTCTTAATATATACATATCAAATTTGCATCATTATTAGATTAGGTTGCAGAGCTTCTTAAAAGTTCCCAAGCTCAATTTTTGATCATTAGAGTAGGCTTGATTTCATTTTACTCATGGGTTATGCAATGCCCTAAGCATTTCATTTTTTGATAATGTAGTTGTTGTTTTGTTATATTTTCTCCAAAAAAAAAAAAAAAAAAAAATCTTTCACATAAATTATAATTGATACAATTTTTATTGTGTATCATTTTAACATATTACTTTATTATTTTTAGAAAAAATTGGAGGTTCAAGTGATAATCCAATGATAATGAAATTATTTATAGTAGCTCATGTATGTGATTTGAATCTTAACTTTCACTATCTCACTATTTACTGATCATAAATAAATAAATATTTTTTTCTTTTTAAAAAATTGTATTACTAAATTTTGACACAACCCAATAGCTTTTGGGAATTTTTTTTTGAGGAAAAGCTTTTGTGAAATTAGGTCCAAAGAATAGCAAGAATTCTATATATTTAATTTAAAAAATGCTTCAATGCCCACTATCAAATCAACGAGAGGCCTTCTCAAAAAAAAAAAAAAAAAAAAAAAAAAAAAAAAAAACAATGAGAGGCTCCATTTACATCCCTAGCTATCCAATTCAAAATTCAAATTATTAGAATCTAATTTCATAATTTCTTCTATAATTAGGGCAATTTCAAATTATACTCTAAAATTTTAGAAAGTTCCAATTAAAATCTTGAATTTTTGAAATCATTTCAACTTACCCACTCAATGTGTTATTATCAACAAAAATCAATGGAAATTCATATAGCTTGCATTTAGATTTGAGTATTTAAAGTTGATGGATTTGAAAAAAATGGTTGATATAAATTTTTAAAAAAAAAAAACGATTATTTGAATTCTAAAATGTTGCTAAAATGAAAACACATGTAATCTTATGGATTTGAAATAATTTTTTAAATTAAATTATTTGAAATTCACATGTCAATAAGATTTAAATCCATTCATAATTTTCGTTAATAAAAATTTGGGTAAACTACGTATTTGGTCCTTATCTTTAGATCATATTTCAATTTGGTTCATACCCTTTCAAATGTGTCAATTTGATCCATACCCTTTCAAATGTGTCAATTTGGTCTCTAACTTTTCAGTGTTATGTTAATTTAGTCACTGCTGTTATCTTTTTGATAAAAACTACTGACGTGACAAATAGCCAAAATAAAAAATTAGTTTATTACCGCATCAACGAAAACTAATTTTTTATTTTGGCCGTTTGCCATGTTAGCTTTTATATTCAAGAGATAATGGTAGTGACTAAATTGACATAGTACTGAAAGTGAAGGGACCAAATTGACACAACTGAAAAGTTAGGGATCAAATTGAAATATGGTGTAAAGGATAGGACCAAATAAGTAATTTACCCTAACAAATTTCTATTCATTTACTACTCAAGTCAGTTATACTAAAAATTTAAAATTTAATCCTTCTCTATAAATATTTCTATCCAAACAAACCAATAAATTATATAGTACTAGCCTCTAAGCACGCGTGTGAGAGGTTTTTCTCTTTTTTTGAGTAAAGGTTAATAATTTACATCTATAATTTAGAAATATTTTTATTTTTAAAACAAATAAAAATGATAAACTTTAGAAATAAGCAGTAACTGTAATTTCATTCTTAAACGTTAAACAAAAAAAAAAATCCTAAATTTTAGGAGTTCTCTTTTTGAATTCAAAATGAAATTTGTTATTTGACATTTATAACCTTATTTCTAAATGAAGTTATCATTCATTAATGAGGGTATTTTTGAACCACATAAAAGTTCAGTTGAAATATGGGAATCCTCTTGTATATAGTATAGATATGTAGACTCCAAAAATGCTTGCATATGAATCACATATAACATATTAGCACAAAATAGGTACAAAATTACTTTAAGAATCCTAACGAATAAATAGGATTTAATGAAGATATGATAGTTTTGAAAGTGTTTTTTTCCCAATAAAATTACACTTGATGTTATGACTCTTTTAGTGCCTATATAGATAAAAGTTTGGCGAAAAACACATTTTGGTCCCTACATTTTCAGCCGATTCCCGTTTTAGTCCCTAAGTTTTTTTTTTACCGCTTTTAGTCCCTCTCCTGAAAAATGGTTCCATTTTGGTCCCTACCGTTACATCATAAACGGATATTGCTGATGTGGCAAACGGCATGCACTGTTGGCCTGACGTGGCCATTAAAATAATAATAAAAAATGCCACATCAGCATTTAAATTAAAAAAATTAATTTATTAATTTTAACTAAATAAAAAAAAATTAAAAACTAAAAATCATATGAATTGAGATCTAAGTATGTCTTGAACAAGAACACCAAGAACACAAACTCAAATCCAAGATCACAAACCCAGAAATTAAAAAAAAAAAAAAAAAAAAAAAAAAACCATCAAAGCATTAGTTCAAACCCAGAATGAAAAATCTTCCGTATCATCCTCACAGGACCTTGCAATGTCCTCGTCCGACTCGCAAAGTTCAGCGGGGCAACAAACTCTAAAACAGCAGCTCCAGCACCGGCTTTTCGAGCACTTGCGAACTTGCTTCTCACCCTTTTTCACGTCTTCTGTCGAGCGCTTTGTATTCTTTTTTGGGAGATCTAATCGCTTTGTATCATTGTTGAACAAAAGCAATAAACGATTTAGTCCGGATCCGAGGCGTTTAAGAAGGGCTTTGTTTTCCCCTTTCTTAAATGTGTCAGGTAACGCCGCAATGACCTCTGCACATATTTCCTCAACTACGATCTTCATTGCTACTGCCATAACTCTTAAAAACTTTGCTTCGATCGACAAACAAACCCAAATCTTCAAAAGATTGTAAATCCAATCTAGTATTTCGAAACCCAATTTAGAAACAAACTGACACAGACTTCCCTCTGCCCAACAAATTTTGTGTAAGGATGTTTTAGATTTTCCTTCAAATGAATGAAAAAACCGCAACACAGTATAACTTAAATTAGCTGCGAAATCTTAAAATTACGAAGCCCTCTCCTTGTTCTCATATCTCTCTAACTCTCTCTCTCTCTCTATCTAAATGAAAAATCTTATCTTTTTATAACTAGTTTACGTCTCTCGCTCTCTCTCTTTAAAACGGAGATAGGCTTTTTTTTTTTTTTTTTTTTTTTTTTTAATTTCTGGGTTTGTGTTCTTGGATTTGAGTTTGTGTTCTTGGTGTTCTTGTTCAAGACACACTTAGATCTCAATTCATATGATTTTTAGTTTTTAATTCTGTTTTTAATTTTTTTTATTTAGTTAAAATTAATAAATTAATTTTTTTAATTTAAATGCTGATATGACATTTTTTATTATTATTTTAATGGCCACGTCAAGCCAACAGTGCATGCCGTTTGCCACATCAGCAATATCCGTTTATGATGTAACGGTAGGGACCAAAATGGAACCGTTTTTCAGGAGAGGGACTGAAAGCTGTAAAAAAAAAACTTAGGGACTAAAACGGGAATCGGCTGAAAATGTAGGGACCAAAATGTGTTTTTCGCCTAAAAGTTTTTATGTGCAATTTACTTGATAGTTGTTACTTTTATATATTTACCAATAGCTTTTTGAAAAGATAATTTGAAATAGTTTATTTATTATTGAGAATTCAATAATTACATAAGGAGAAAGTGGATTTAGACTCTAGAGTCTAAACATCTATATTAGAAACTAATCTCATCACGCATGCTTTGCGCGTCTGATAAAGCTCCTTTTTTTTTAGTCTAGTATACATGAGATTAGGAATTAAGGAAACCAGAAATTCAAAAAAAAAAAAAAAACTGGTGTGTCCTGATAAAGTTATATATATATATGTATATATATATATATATCATATACTATATAATAAAAGTTGGACTTAGACACCGTGGTTGCGCCAAGTAGCTTCACCAAATTGTAGATTTTTTTTTTTTTAGCTTCACCAAAAATATATATAATTTTTCTTCTCTTATAATCTCTTAATTGATAAAAATCTTAATTTGATTATAATCCAAATTCTTCATATAATCCATCTAATCCTTGTTTAATCTTAATTTTATTACAATCCAAATTCTTCATCTAATCCTTATTTTTTAAGTGTAGTGTATTTAAAAAAAAAAAAAAAAAAAAAAAAAAAAAAAGCAATAACTTTGGAATGTGATGGTCTTGAGGGAAATATCAAAGTGGACTGAGAAGTTTATTTATTTATTTTTAATTTTAATTTTTAGATAAGTTTGTTTTGAAGACATGGATTAGTAGGAAAATGTCATATTTTGTAGGCATTTTACGTAGAGTTGGAGATATATTTTTACCAAGTTGTCCTCAAATTTTGTCCCTATTAAACGTAAGTTTTAGGGGTATTTTTGAACCACATAAAAGTTCAGTCCAAAGAGAGGAATCCTCTTATAAATAGTATAGATATAGATATGAGAATGTACCAATTGAACTAAAGCTCTTGACAAAACAATTTTGTAAGGTTGAATTTAATCAACCATGTGTTGGCTTTATTCCATGACAAATTTGCTTGTAATATAGCACTTAGAAACCTTGTATTTAGGTGGGAATCATGTAAGGGTAGTGTGTGAGAGAGTGTGAAGAAATGCTCAAGACAGTGCAGTGAAGAAGAGACTCGCGGCTAGGACTCGCGGGTGGCTTGCGGCTTGCAAGCCGCCAAAAGTTACTCACGTGCAGAGCATGCAGGGGAGCTGAACAGTCACGCCACCTGGAGCACTACACGACAAAAATCCAGACTGGCCATTAAGTTAGCTCGCGACTTGAACTCGCGACTCAGTCAAGTCGCGAGGTCAAGTCGCCAGCCAGCCCTGTTTTTGGAAAAACTGACTCTTCGTATTCCATTCTCACACCAGTATAAATACCCCTCATTCCCACAAGATATGTGTGGCTATTCAGAAAGAAAAACCCTAAGAGAGATTTCTTCAAAACACCCACCCAATTAGAGAGAGCTACTCATTCTTAGAGAGAAATCTTTGTAGTCTCTTCTCATTCCCTCTCTCATTGTCATACCTATTGAGAGGAGATTTCTATCCAAACACTACCCACACCTATTCAGAGTGTTGAGTGTTTTTGGAGTTTTGGGAAGCATTGGAAGATGCCAAGGATGGCGGATGCTATGGTCTAGTAGCGGAATCCGGTAAGCTAGAAAAGAAAAAGGTTCGGCGCAACCTCGTTGGAGCAAGAAACTTGGAGGGCTTAGGTACATCGGGTAGATTAGGCTTGGAGGGTCTATTGCTGTTCATGTATCCCAACTACATTTTCTAGTGGATTATTGACCGCTTGGAGGGCGGCGGAGAGGTTTTACGCCGAGGGCTTCGGTTTCCTCTTCGATAACACATCGTGTGTTGTCCTTGTGTTTGCATCTCTCTTCCCTTTATCTTTGCCTTTTATTTTCTGCTATAGATGTGATTTATAATTGGCTTAGATTGATTTCCAATTCTGTTTATAGCTTATGTTCATTTTCCGCACACTAGTTGTTTGTCATAAAGCTTGAATTGGTTATTTTGTATTTGGGGGTCTAAACGTTCAAGGGTGTTTATACACGTTTTTGAACTTTCAAATTTAAATAATTGATGATTTTAATGAAAGATTTTTAAATATAGGATTTAATTTATAATGGCAATCCTTTTAAAAATCTTTTTAGCTTTCTGAAAAGATAATTTGAAATAGTTTATTTATTTTGTATTAGTGATTATATAATTTACCTGCAGGCTTAGCCTTGAACCAGTCTTCACCAACGCATCCATACATAACTTGAAATCACTTTCAAGCTCATACTTCAAATACTCCTGATTAGCTACCTCAACAACCCAATAGGATGACTCAAAATTAGTCCTATTTTGATATAGTTCATAAAATAATGTAAAAGCAATACTAAAAAGCATTCAAAACCAAACAAGAAAAAGGAAAACATCAAACTAAGAAAACCCAAAAACAGTCAAAGAATCAATACACACCCAGCAATGCTAAAGTGATAATTTACAAGCTAAAGCAATGACATCGTCCGGATATCCGAAGGATGCAGAAATCCTAACGAATATTTGATAAGCCAAAAACGAATTGACCCCTTGTGATGAATTAATTTATTAATTAATCAAATTAACATGCAAAGCGCGTGGTAGCACAAACAAATCACCAAATAACTAAATATGTAGCGAAAAATAAAAGACACGGTGATTTGTTTACGAATGGGGAAAACCTAACGGCAAAAACTCCACCGGGTGATTTTCAGGTCACAACTCCCGAAACTTCACTATTATCACAACAAGCGGTTACAAGTAAAGAAATCCCAAGTACGTTACCAACCTACAGTTGAATCCTTACCCCAATACCCAATTGGACTTGTTTTGTAGTGACAGTTCCTCTTTTTGATGCACAGCTCCCAAGTACGTGACTAATCAATTGCGCGGATCCCAGTACGCGACTTCAGTTACCAACTAAGAAGATTGTTGACTGCAAAGTTCTTCAGTTCATCCACACTATAAAGATCAAGAAGAAACTTGGTCACAAAACCCTACGGTGCACACACATAGCAACTTCTTCAAGAGAAAGAGATGAACTAGGGCAAGAACTTTGTCTCCGATCACAATTTGCTTGAACAGAGTTTGCTCAATGCTTGTGCAACTTGTGAACTCTTTGATGACCCTTAAAATAATCATTTTATATGTTTAGGGTTAGAAGAAAAGAAGACCTAAACACATAATCACGGATTCCAAGAAATCAGATCAGAATTCTGAATTTCTTAAATCTCGACAGATAAGCTGTCGAGCAGGTGTCGAGCCATGGGCTAAATAGCTTCCTTAAACCTCGATAGATGCAGCTGTCGAGACAGTTGTCGAGCTTTAATGATTTTGCACTTCTCAGCTTGTTTCTTGGACAGACTTGATAACTTTAACACTTGATCTTGAAACTTTGTTTCTTGAAATATATGAACACATCCTAGAACTACCCAATTACAAGTAAAGTGCGTTTTGTCAAAGGATTAGCCGATTACATAAAATCATGACATATGTTCTTAACATGTGAACCACATATGTTCTAACAATCTCCCCCTTTGGCAATCCGTGACAAAACCACAACAAACAAATGAACATATGAGAAAAGTCATAAATCACTCAACTTATTTTCACTTGTTGAATACAATAAAATCTATCCTAACACAAACTCTTGAAAAACTTTGCAAGAAGAGAGTTTATGACAAGTAGACTTTGACAACCTGTATCTCTGAAATACTTTAAATAAAACTCATCAAGGCATCTTAGTATGAAACAGAAATAATAGATGGCATACAAGTAATATGAAGCATGTGTATAAAGGGAGAAAAGAAACAACACATGAAGGGATAGGTGAAAGAAAAACATACATTAACATAAATAAGGAGATAAGTACAATGTATGTCTATAAATGGTCACAAGACCTCATGTACAAGAATAATGTATCTGAAAAGGAATGAAAAGAAACAAAAAGATACATAATATCCTCACTACATCCCTTAGAACTCAGCAACACTCCCCCTCACAAAAAGACCTATACTAACTCTCATAACCAAAACTACTCCCCCTTTCTGTCACGAATGACAAAGGGTAAGAGTGCCAGGTAGACATCTCATCGATAGAGTTAGCATCTCCATCATCATCATCTGAAGCATAATCGTCATCACCATCATCAGCATCCTCAGAATTAGAAGCCACGAGAGAAGGTGGTGAAGGAGTAGCCTCAGGAGCAAAACCGCCCATGGCCGCCTGCCGTCTAGCAATGCGGCCAACACGGACATTCATCTGATACAATTTTGTGAAGAGTGTATCGAGGCGAGCATCCATGCGCTGAAGTTGCTCCATGATGTCTCCAATAGTCACATCGCCTGAAGAAGAAGGAGGAGCGGATGTGGGTCGAGCAAAACGAGATGGAGTCGATCGAGAGGGAGGTGCAGAATCCTGCTGTCGCGACCTAAACTGCGCCTCACTATGTTTTATAGTAGCGACTTCTATGGCACACATGTAAGTGAAGGGGTCGGTCGCGGGAAAAAGGACGGAGAAGTGGCGTAAAATCCTCGTGATAGTAGAAGGAAAGATGAGCTTATCACGGGACGCCGAATTTTGAAAAACATCTATAAAAGACAAAATCAAGTGGGAGGGGAATACAATGGTAAGATGCTCAAGAAGGGATAACAAGAAATGAGCACGAGACTCTATAATGGAGTTGTAGTGCGAGAAAGGATAAAGAACAAAGGTCATCACCATTTTCAAAAACCGCGGGCCTTTTGCAAAGGCCGAATAGTAAGTGAACTGGCGCTCACCCCATTCTGAAGGACGCTCATAGAAAGCGGACATGAGCTCATCCTTGGACACAGTCCTCAGATGCTCACAGGAAGGACAGTCGGGAAACTCTATCCTAGGAACTCTAAGCACATCCGCAACAAGTTGCGGTGTGACAGGAATAGAAATACCTCTGACACGAGTAACAAAATGAGGTACAAAATGGTCAATCCCGTGCATGTTGGAGTAGAACTCCTGAATCAGCACGAGAGGACAAGTGACGAGCTCGTCACAAAGAGACTTCCATTCCCGACTGTGAATGACAGTGGGAAGGTCAGTTTCAGCAAAATGACCCAAAATGACTCGGCATTCCGAATGAATGCCTTGTCGGGAAAAGTTCTCCGAAAATTCCTTGTGGGCATCATCATCACGGAACCGAAGAGAAAGAGGAGTATGATCAGAAGATAAAGAAGCACCGGAACGAAGAGGGTTTCGAGCTGGAGTAGATTTACGCTTAAGTGCCATAGACACGACTAACGTAAACAGAATGAGAGGAAGAGAGTGAAAAAGACAATCAGAAAAGTCCCAACACAGTTCATAATAAGAAGAATATGTGAAAAGAAGTACATGTGCATGGAGAATGCATAAGCATGTGACGTGCAAAGTAAATACATCATGGGCTCAGCCCAATCCAATCCTATCAACACACAAAGAGATTGCACACATCTAAATGCATGATAATATGGTTATAATGCAAATGTAATGCAATGCATGAAGTTTTTAAGATCAAATCTCCCAAAACTAACCCAAAATTTCAACAAAATCTCATCAATTTTGAAAAACCCAAAATTTTTTTTAAAAAAAAATCCCAAAACTTAGGTTTCAAAAACATGAATGCATGAAATGCAAGAGAATAGAAGCTTACCATGTGAAGAAAAATGAGAGGAAGAGAGTGAAAAAGACAATCAGAAAAGTCCCAACACAGTTCACAATAAGAAGAATATGTGAAAAGAAGTACATGTGCATGGAGAATGCATAAGCATGTGACGTGCAAAGTAAATACATCATGGGCTCAGCCCAATCCAATCCTATCAACACACAAAGAGATTGCACACATCTAAATGCATGATAATATGGTTATAATGCAAATGTAATGCAATGCATGAAGTTTTTAAGATCAAATCTCCCAAAACTAACCCAAAATTTCAACAAAATCTCATCAATTTTGAAAAACCCAAAATTTTTTTAAAAAAAAAAATCCCAAAACTTAGGTTTCAAAAACATGAATGCATGAAATGCAAGAGAATAGAAGCTTACCATGTGAAGAAAACTTGGTGAAGCTTGAAGAAACCTTGTAGAATAAATTTGAGGGAGAGAAGAGATTGTTTGGGAGAGAAAACAGAGATCAATCGAGAGAGATATCAAGAAAATGACAGATGGATCGTACGAGGAGCTTAAATAGAACCTCCAGTAAATCTCGACAGACAAGGTGTCGATGAGGTGTCGAGGAATCTGTCAAGTAGGTGTCGAGAAAAAGTCGAAAAATAATGTGTCGAGAAGCTGTCGAGGAATACAAACACTAGAAGCAAGAGATGAAGCTCGATTGATCCACCAGGTGTCGAGAAGCTATCGAGGGGACATAAACTTCCTTGATCAATCCACAAGGTGTCGAGGTGCTGGCGAGATTGTGATAAGAAAAAGCTTAGGAAGCTCGACAGATAGCTAGCTATCGAGGAGGTGTCGAGCCAGCTTTTCAAAACAGTTTTTCGAGAGGAGAAAAACACAGACATGAATGCAATCAAGCATGCAACTCAACCAATGATCCAAACAGCATATTATGCTTTCAAAAACATCTCTCAACAAAGATTTTTAAGCACGTGGATCTCAAAAACACACACACACACACAACATGTCTAACCAATTTTATATTCCAAAAACAAGTTAAGACAGTTTAGTGAGCATACATTAACACATGTAAAACCTTGTGATGGCCAAATCACATTGTACCTGCACATGTATCAATAGTAGCAAAGAATATTGCGTGCTGTGTGTGAAAAACTTCGTAAGATTGCATAAGTGTATACATGTTATGACGATTTGAGATATGAGAAAATCACTTTAACTCACACACAATCATAATTGCTTGATGGGGACTATCATCTTCGAGGTATATCCTATAACTCCCACATCTCCTAGAATACACGCTTGCAACCATTTTTAAAGCATTTTTTTTATCTTTTTGGTTTTGATTTTTTTTTCTTTGCATATTTTTCTTTTAAGCATATCATGCATGGGCATATAAGAGAGAGAAAAGAAATACCAATGATATTTGACATTCCAATTTTACTATGCTGAAGCACACAAATGTCATTGATATTGCACTTTTGCTATGCCAAAGCATACAGGTGTCATATTATGATTGGCGGGCAACAGTGGTGAGATGGTTATTTATGCCTTTCTCTTAGGATTTTCTAGTCCTTCCTGTAAAAAAGAGTGATATGAGTGTTAAGTATAAGAGACAACTTAATCTTACTCATCACAAACATGAGCCACAAAGCTCACTTGCTTAGTTGTGCATAGAGTTACTTATCTATGCTACAAGAGATACAAAGTTTAGAAAACTTTATTTTAATGGCCATCCAAGATGCACAAGTACCAATGTACACAAAACACACTGTTTTTGTATTTTTCAGATTTTTCAAAAAAAAAATTATATAAAAACAAAACAAAGCAAAACTGAAAAATAACCAAACAAAAACATGTTAAACAACCAAAGCATAAAAACTAGATTGACTCAAAACTTGAAAGCAAAATACATAAGTAATACATAAAAACAAGAAAAGAGAGAGAAAAGTGACAGAATCACTTGGAGCCCTTTTCCTTCCACACCCTGGAAGAACCTTTCCTTTGATTAAACCCTTGAACTGGTAGTGAGGGGAAAGAACTAAAACCATTCAAGTTCGAAAGGAACATAAGGGCTTCGAAAAAATCTCCAAGAGGAGCAAGAGAGAACTGAAGCTGATTTTGGTTCCCAGATGCTATCATATCGTTACTCTATTGAGTGGCTAGTCACTTATAGCAATTTGGTCAAGTATGACCGGCAACTCCACAATGATGATAGAAACACTGCTTCTTCTGTTTAGGCTTTTGAGAGTTAGTCTTTTTAGCCCTAGGATTTTTAACATCTTTCTTCTCAAACTTAGGGGGTGCTTCTAAGATAGATTTACCCTTGTCTAAGTTCTCACTAGCTAATTCAGTTTTAATCTTATTGTTCTCAATTTTAACATTATTAGCAGGAGGAACAAAAACAGTAGTATTAGTAGAAGCAATATTAGAAGGAGAGAGACCATACCCTAAACCTATTTGATCTGAAGTAGATTTTTCTGAATGCTGAGCATCTCATCAAGTTTTGCACTTGAAGTCCTCTCTAATTGAGCTCTAACTTGAAACATCTCTGCTTCAAGCTTCTTGGTCTTCTCAGCCAATAAATTGTTCACAAACCTTAGTGCTCCAATAGTCTGATTAGCCTTATCAAACTTTGTGGAAAGCTCCTCACGGTCAAGTTCCACATCACTGAGCTTCTTGGTGGTTAGCCTATACAGTTTCTCATGCTTCTCAGAAAGCTTGTACAAGTTTTCATACGCTGTATGAATGTCATCTTGATCATCCATCTTCTCAAACTTAGATTCCACCAATTCCTCTTCTTCAACCACATCTTCAATAATCCCATCAGTAGGATTAACAGTAGCCGTGAGGGCATTTAGGATTCCGTCATCCTCATTGTTGGAATCATCCTCAGGTTTGGTGTCGCTCAAGGTAACAGCAAGTGCCTTGCTCTTCCCAATGCTCTTGAGATATGTAGGACACTCATGTTTCATGTAACCGAAGCCTTGACACCCAAAGCACTTAGGTCCTATGGAAACAGTGTACTGACCATCTTCCTTAGCATCCTTCTTCCCTTTGTCTTGGCCTTTAAACTGAGAAGAACTGGATTGTCTGCGGTCTTTGTCGAAACCTTTTCCATTTGCGTTCTTCATAAACTTCTTGAACTGCCTGGTGATGTAGGACTTCATCTTGGAATCTTCATCATCAGAAGATTTGTCTGTCTCACTGCTCTTGGCCTTCAGTGTCATGCGCCAATCCTTGTCAATCCTAGCTCGTAGGTCTGCAGGTTTCTAACCAGCTCAGTCAAAGGAATCTTATCAATATCCTTTGATTCCTCTATTGCCATGATCTTGGCATGGAATCTCTCGAGTAGAGATCTGAGCACCTTCTTTACAATCTTGGGTTCAGGAATGGTTTCCCCAAGATTGAAGGCTGAGTTCATTATGTCATTTAGCTTGGCATAGAACTCATCGAACGACTCATCCTCCTCCATTTTTATTTCTTCAAAGCTTGTAGTGAGCCTCTGAAGCTTTGAATCTTTGACAGCTTTTGTACCCTTATAGGTTGTCTGGAGGATGGTCCAAGCCTCCTTGGCAATTTCAGTTGAGGATATCTTCTTGAACTCCTTATTGGTGACTGTACTAAACAACGCATTCAATGCTCTGCTGTTGAAGTTTGCCGCCTTAATCTTGGCATCATCCCAGTCGGTTGGCGCTTCTATAGGCTTAGTCCAGCCTATCTCCACAGCTTACCACACTTTCTCATCTAAAAACTACAAGAAAGCTCTCATGTGTACTTTCCAGTATGCATAGTTAGTGCCATAAAATAAAGGAGGTATGATTAATGACTATCCTCTATCCATGACAAACAGGGGTCAATGGATCAACACAGCAAAGATTAAACCCTAATCAGAGTGTGCCTGCTCTGATACCACTTAATAGGCCAAAAACGAATTGACCCCTTGTGATGAATTAATTTATTAATTAACCAAGTTTATTAATTAATCAAATTAACATGCAAAGCGCGTGGTAGCACAAATAAATCATCAAATAACTAAATGTGCAGCGGAAAATAAAAGACACGGTGATTTGTTTACGAATGGGGAAAATCTAATGGCAAAAATCCACCAGGTGATTTTCAGGTCACCATTCCCGAAATTCTACTATTATCACAACAAGCGGTTACAAGTAAAGGAATCTCAAGTACCTTACCAACCTACAGTTGAACCCTTACCCCAATACCCAATTGGACTTGTTCTGTAGTGACAGTTCTCCTTTCTGATGCACAGCTCCCAAGTACGTGACTAACCAATTGCGTGGATCCCAGTACGTGGTTTCAATCACCAACTACGAAGGTTGTTGGTTGCAAAGTTCCTCAGTTCATCCACACGATGAAGATCAAGAAGATGCTTGGTCACAAAATCCTACAGTGCACATACACAGCAACTTCTTCAAGAGAAAGAGATGAACTAGGGTAAGAACTTCGTCTCCGATCACAATTTGCTTGAATAGAGTTTGCTTAATGCTTGTGTAACTTGTGAACTCTTTGACGACCCTTTAAATAATCATTTTATATGTTTAGGGTTAGAAGAAAAGAAGACCTAAACACATAATCATGGATTCCAAGAAATCAAATAAGAATTATGAATTTCTTAAATCTCGACAGATAAGCTGTCGAGCAGCAGTCGAGCCACAGGCTAAACAACTTCCTTACACCTCGATAGATGTAGCTGTCGAGACAGCTATCGAGCTTTAATGATTTTGCACTTCTCAGCTTGTTTCTTGGACAGACTTGATGACTTCAACACTTGATCTTGAAACTTTGTTTCTTGAAGTATTTGAACACATCCTAGAACTACCCAATTACAAGTAAAGTGCGTTTTGTCAAAAGATTAGCCGATTACATAAAATCATGACATATATTCTTAACATGTGAACCACATATGTCCTAACAATATTGATTATTTGGTGCTCTTTGGAATTGAGTTACTCAAAAGCCCTTACCAATAATTGTGAGCTACTTTTGGAATAGAATAGATTTGGAGTTTTGGACCATTCGGTTATCAAAATCAGTCAAAAAAAAAAAATACAAACTATTCTTTTTATTTTATTTTTTTTACTGAAGAAGGTAGAATACAAATTATTCTTAGAAGGGGTGAGAGGGGGCAATTGTCCCTACTCCCAAAAAGAATCCTTTGAATGCTATATGATGAAAGGTTACTCAAGTGACTTCCAAACTTAAAAAAAGGAAAAGAAAAAAAAGAAGTGTGCTGTGTCCATGCCTTAAACTAACTGAGTTTATGGACTCCAAATCAAGCCAACAAATTCTCCCCTCCTCGAATCTAATCTAACCATTGTGGTTCTTGTTGTCTTTAGCATGAGAATAATATCTTAAAGATTAAATTGCAATTTTAGCTTGCTAATATATATATAGGCAAAGTTCAGAGAAAGTTCAATTAGAATTTGAAATTAGAATCCAATTTTACACAATGTGTCTAAATTTATGTGAGAATCACACTATAATTATCCACTTAAATTTTTTTGATCTTTGTGTCAAGTGAGTTAATAAGTACAAAATACTAAGTATCTGATATTAATGAACTATAAATTTAAAAAAAAAAAAAACTAATCACATATACCCAATAAAAATCACTACACAACAAAGATCACCACACATTCTATCTTATTAAAAATTAAAAAAAAAATGATCATAAGTAGTATTAAATTTGGGTAAGAATTTTAATATGTGACTAATTATGTTTACATTAAAAATAATAATTTGACTAATTATTTATATTTTTATGTGGGGACTATATCATAATTATTCACTTAAATTTCTTAATCTTTGTACCAACGGAGTTAATGAGTGCAAAATCCTAAGAATCTAACATTAATGAACTACAAATTTTTTTTTTTAAAAAAAAATACATATATTCAATAAAAATCACTACATAACAATGATCACCACACATTCTATCTTATTAAAAATAAGAAAAAAAATGATCATAAGTAGTATTAAATTTGGGCAAGAATTTTAATATGTAACTAATTACGTGTACTTTTTTTAAAAAAAATAATTTGACCAATTATTCATATTTTTATGATAAAAATTGTGTTTAATTTTAAATGTATCCATAAGTATACATGTGTTACATGCTATTTTTTTTTAATTAATATGACTAATTATTTATATTTTTATGTGGGGACTATATCATAATTATTCACTTAAATTTCTTAATCTTTGTACCAACTGAGTTAATGAGTGCAAAATCCTAAGAATCTAACATTAATGAACTACAAAATTAAAAAAAAAAAAATTACATATATTCAATAAAAATCACTACATAACAATGATCACCACACATTCTATCTTATTAAAAATAAGAAAAAAAATGATCATAATTAGTATTAAATTTGGAAAAGAATTTTAATATGTAACTAATTACGTGTACTTTAAAAAAAAAAATTTGACCAATTATTCATATTTTTATGATAAAAATTGTGTTTAATTTTAAATGTATCCATAAGTATACATGTGTTACATGCTATTTTTTTTAATTAATATGACTAATTCTTTATATTTTTATAATAAAAATTGTGTTTAATTTTAAATACATTCATACGTTTGCATGGATTACATGCAAATACTTATAAAGAAGGGAGCTTAGTTGTATTTATTTCAAAATTCCATTTACTCTTATGAGCAATAAAAGAATGTATAGTTATTTTCAAAATGTGATTTGCAAAACTTTTTTTTTTTTTTTTCATTTTTTCTAAAAAATTGGTAAGTATCCAATTTTTTTTCCCCCAAAATAGTGTATGATTAGGATTGAATCAAAATAAGGTAACATCCTATAATGGATGTTATGAGATGCTTAACACCTTCTCCACACATCACAAAGCTTTTGTCCATATTTTTGGTTCCAAACATTTTTCTTTGTTTCCTAAATTGGTACAAAAGTTATTATAGTAATTTAAGGTGTTAGTTGTGTACATCCAATGGTAAAAAATAAGAATAATGCTAGAGATACAAGCTATTTTACAAATTGCTGATTTGGTGAGTAATTATTAGTAAATGAAAATGTGATATTAATGGTGGGCCAAGATGAAAACCAGTAAGAGGTTGGTCATATCAACATTTTGTAAAAATATTATAAAATAGTTTGTGTCTGTAGCATTTCTTAAAAAATAAAATAAAAATTTAATGTAAAAAGTTTTTAAATGTAATGTACATTTAATGTAGGAGTGTTTTAAGGAGACTTTTTTGCATTTAATTGGAATTGCGTGTGTATGTATATGTGTACTTGGACTTCTAAAAATGACATTAGATAATAATTTCCTTCATCATGGGATCCATAATTTGATTTAGGGTTAATTGTATAGATCTACCATAATCTATGAAAGTTTTTTTGCAATTTGTATCCTAATCTATTAGAACTTTCATTCACCACAAAATTTTAATAAGGATTGCAAATTGCACCTTGGAGTAGGATTGACTATTTAATTTAGAGGATTTAGAGAATTTAGAGGGAAATTATTGTGTACTCTTAGAGTACCATAAATACGTACTCTCTCCTCTCACATGAATGATGAGCCCCACTAATGAAATTCATGGTGGGACCCACCATTCATGTAAGAGGAGGGAGCACACATTTATGGTACTCTGGGAGTACCTAATAATTTTCCTAATTTAGAGAAATGTTATATTCAAAACATTATTACAACAAATCCTAAGTGGCAGTTGTTACAGGCTGTTATTGGTAGACAAAAAAATAATTTTTGTGGTAAATTCAAATTAGAACCAATAACAACTTATTAGCTATAATTTGTTGTGAAAGTGTTTGTGATAATGTTGTGAACATAACTCTTTTCTTAAACTTAAGGCTAAAATGCAAATTGCATCCTCTAAGTTTGAAATTCATTTTAGTCATCTAACTTTATTTTTGTTCAATTGAGTGTTCTAAGTTTCAAATTACTTTAATTTAGGCCTTTCATCCAATTTCATTAAAAAAATATTTTTCTCAAATGTAAAAATATATATATTCAATTAATAAAAATATTTTATTTGAGTTTTTTTTTTTTTTTTTTCAAATTTTGTCAAACAATTAATATGGCTGCAAATAATGTGAAGTTGGGACTCTCTTCTTCACTTAAGTTCAAGTATTTGGAGGGGGAAATTATATTCTTGATCAGCTCACTAGTAGATAAAATTCTCAGCATGCTTAGATTGATTGGCCAATTTGAGTGACTCCAGCCAATGATTGAGAAAAGGAAATCTTGTAGGAGATGCTCCAGTGCTTAAGCTTTTTTTTTTTTTTTTTTTTTTTGGTGGAAAAGGAATACATGTAGACTTTATTACTCAAAAGACAGAAAATCCGACAAAACAAAAGAGTTTATGTTTGGAGGAACAGACTCCATCTAGACTATAATAGAAAAAGAAAGCCTTGGTCTTTGGGCTAAGATATGGGCAAAAGAGTTGCCTTGTCTACTCACATGAGAGAAGGAAAAGCTCTGAAGAGAGCTTGCATAAGGCAATGTGTCTTTTAAAAGATGACCAAGAGAGGAATGGAGCAGCTCTCCGTGTCTTACAGAATATATCAGAAACTCAGAATCTCCCTGGAAAGAGGATTGTTGGATGTGTTGGGTGCATTGCACCATGAGTTCAGCCCACTTGTAATAGACATGCTCATTTAATGAGCTTGTTTTTAATGTTTTTTTTTTTTTTTTTTTTTTTTTTTAATCTTTTCTTCATCATGTACAAAAGTCAGCATGAGTTATTGGGTTGGTTGGCTTAGGCGTGTTGGACACGCTAAAGAAAAAGGAAAAGAAAGATACAAAGGCCATTCAGCCTAAGAGCATTTGCAGCAGTGTAGCTATATTGCTATATTGCTATATTGCTATAATATAGCTACACTGCTGCTAAAATGGTGCTCCAGCAGTGGAGCTATATCCATTTTTTTTAGCTCCACATGAGCAGTGCACATCTATCTATAGATGTGCACTGTTCATTAGAGCTATTAAAAAAAAAAACATTATTTTATTCTAGCTTTTTATTAAAAAAATGCCTCTCTCTCTCTCTCTCTCTCTCTCTCTCTCTCTCTCTCTCATTCACTCTCACCGTGCCCCTCTCTCTCTCTCATTCACTCTCATCTCATCTCTCTCAATCTCAACTCTCTCAACTTCGGTATCTCTCTCAACCTCACTCTCTCAACGTTGTGCTCCAGCCGCTGGGTCGTGGTTATGCTCCGGCCTCGTGGATTGAAGTGGCTTCCCTCGCCTCCACTCTGCCGCTAGGTCGTGGTTGTGCTCCGGTGTGCGTTGGTATCGGGGTTGAGATCAGTGTGTGGTTTCGATGTTTGGGTAGCTGGATTTGGGTTTGGTGGATTTCGGCGTTTGGGTTGCTGGATTTCAGGGGTCACGGTGGAGATGGTGGTGGTGGTGGGTTGTACCGGCGTGGGTTCAATTTGTGATGGTTGGGTTCGATTTGGGTTGGTTTTTTTTTTTTTTTTTTTTTTTTTTTTTTTTTTTTTTTCCTGCTGTGGACTGGTGGCCGGTGGTGGTGGTTGTGGATTTGTGGGTTCGATTTGGGTTGGGGTTTTTTTTTTTTTTTTTTTTTCCTACTGTGGACTGGTGGCCGGTGGTGGTGGTTGTGGATTTGTGGGTTCGAGGTTGGGGTTTTTTTTTTTTTCCTGCTGTGGACTGGTGGCCGGTGGTGGTTGTGGATTTGTGGGTTCGATTTGGGTTGGTGTTTTTTTTTTTCTTCTTTCTTGCTGTGGACTGGTGGCCGGTGGTGGTGGTGGTGGTGGTGGTTGTGGGTGTGGCTGATGGTAGAGGTGGTTGTGGATGGTGTTGTGGAGGTTTTTTTGGGTAGTAGGATATATTATTTTATTGTAGTGGTTTTATTATTTTATTGGAATGTTTATATTATTTTATTATGTTGAAAGCTAAAATAGATCCACTACTGCAGCATGTATGTAGGTAAAATAGATAAAGTGACTTTTTGTGTAGCTAAAAAGCTAAAAATTTAGATCCACTACTGTGGATGCTCTAAGGAGCTGAAGAAAAAAGATTTTGGTTGAAGTAAAGTCAAAGTAAGTGGCTTGCATTTATTGTGATATGATGAGAAGAGTGTGGAAGGAAGAAAAGAAGAAAATGAGAAATAAATAAAAGGTAAAGGCCATTCGGCCATTTGGGGCAGAGAGAAGAAGTGAAGTCCTAGAGAAAAGAGAAGTCCCAGCAAGTGAGACTGAGGACTAAGTGCAGTCTGGCAGAACTGTGTGAGTGAGTGAGCAAGCAAAAGAGAAGATAAAAATAGAGAGAGTAAGAGAAAATTGTGAGAAATATACATGAGAAAGAGAACAGTGAGTGAAAATAAAAAGAGAGTTTTTATTTGTTCAAGTTGTATCTCTAAGTGTTGTAATCTCTATTTAATATAGTGAAATTATTCGGAGTTTGTCCCGTGGTTTTTCCCTTCAAGGAGAAAGGGTTTCCATGTAAATCTTTGTGTTCTTGTGTGGTTGTGCTTCCGCTGTACTTGCTGGAATTTATTCAAAGTTATATAGAATTTTTCCTAACAGGATGCCACATTCATGGGCAAAGAGGGTTGCCCTTCTGGCAGCTAGCATCTCTAAGGCCACAACAGATTGCGGTTTTTGAATTTTTTCTGACAGTGTCACCATGACTTCTCCCTTACAGTTTTCGATAACAGCACCAATCCCTGCTTCACTCAACTCATTGAACATCGCCCCAACAAAGTTGGTTTTGTAAGAATTCAGTGGTGGAGGACTCCATCTTTTTTCGAACTTCCCCTCTATGTCCCTGGATGACTACATTCTAGACTCTTCAGATTTCGGACATAGTCTTTTGCATGAGTACCAATTTTGTCCCACGGCATCGAGTGTTCCTGCAATCAAGACTTGTTTCTTGTTTCTCTATTCCTTCAATCGAGACTTGTTTCGAGTATTCCTAAAATCAATTCTGTCCAGTGCTTCAGTTTGTTGGTTGCACAACGCATAATGTTAGGTTTAGGCTATCTACTATTCAATAATTTCAAATTATTGTAACAGCAATTTGAGTTAGTGGGATATAATATTTTATAATAAATTTTTTAACGACAAAATTGTGAACATGTTTATTTATTTTGTAATAAAATACACCTGCAAAATGTATTTTTCAAAAATAATTTATTGTGCCTTTTATTTTGTATTTTAACCATTGTTTATATTCTATTTTATTAATATAAAAAGGAAAACTAGCTTCATTTTTTATGTCTTAATTTAGTTAGGATTCTTTTGAATTTACTATATTTTCTTTTTCTTTAATGAATAATTTTGTTTTTCCCCATGTGTTGGCCTCCTAAAGACAATTTTTTGTTACATCCCTGCTAAACTTAGTAATATTTAAATGTAATCCCGGGCTTTGGTTAGTTCAGTCCCTTAATATATATGTATATCCCCCTAGGTCCTAGACCAATGATCATTTTTATTATATAAAAAAAGGACCAATGATGATTTTTTTTTTTTTTTTTTTTGAGAAGAGACCAATGGTCACTGGAAAAGAGTAATTAGCCATTATAGTCATGGAGGGACACATCTTGGTATCAAATCCAGGTTTATCTGTTTAAAAAATACGCACCAAATCCAGGTTTATCTGTTTAAAAAATACGTAATAAATAAATGTAGAGAAATGTTAACCAATGAGCTTTGGACATTAGTTTAGAAGTTATTTTTAAAAATATTTTATCTATATATATATATATATATATATATATAACCGAAACTTTTGAAACTCCCACAATTTTCCACGTCAGCACAATATTTAAATACAATATTTAAATTAAATTAAATTTTCCACCTCATCACCGTTTTCCTTTTCCAATGCAAATTAGATTTCTAACCAAATAAGGACACTCTCCCACCGCCTCTACTCTCTCCTATTTAAGAATTGCTTGCGTAGAAAACCTAAGCCCCAAAACACAATTTTCTTCTTAAAACTTATTTTTCTTCAAGATTTTTTTTGAGGGCGGCTCATGCTTCACAATTCACATATTCCACTTATGTATTGGACTCCTCTCCTTCTTCGGTCAATGCATCAAGGTTAGGGTTATTTGATTTGTTCAATAAAAATTATAGATTTGTTGCTTTTTCTTATAAGTTTGTCAATTGTTGTTTTGTTTATTTAATTGCTGGGCCTGAATCTTTTAATTAAATTTTCAAATTTTTTTAACCTTTTAAAAGTTTTAATATTTTGAATTTTAACATTTAAAAGGTAACTCATATTTCTCTAATATTTCTATGTTGTGTAAACATATTTTTTTTGTTTATTATATTTCTCCATTGTGTAGTCACATAATTTTTGTTTTGTTTTAATAAATTCTTGGCTCAAAATCTTCTAATTGTTTGGTTTACATATGAATTTTTAAGTTCATTTTTTGCAATACATTTAATTGTCTGGCCAATTTCAATAGTAGAAAAGTTATAATCATAGATTCCCTTCTTTCTATTGTATTTCTCTATTGCGTAATTATATATATATATATATATATATATATATATTGTTTTATTTCAATATTTTTGAAGCTTTGAATCTTCTGATTTTTCTTTTTAAATATATTTTTTTTGGCCTTTTGGAAGTTTTAACATCATAACTTTTGGGTTTTATTTTTTCTATTATCAGAAATTATCTAGAAGATTTTAATGAATATCCATGGATTATTCTTTTTGAGGGTAACCCATCTTTATCTTATATTTCTATTCCTAACTTTTTTTTCCTATATTTTTTCTTTAATTGTCCGTGTTTACGTCTCTTTTGTTTTTCTTATTTTTACTTTCATAGCGTATGTACATGTTGTGTATGTTCTTTGATTCTTTCTTTAACGATTTTTGTGTGAGTATGTGTTATTGTATCTGAGTACTTAGGCAAAATCTATAAAGACTAAAGATGCTTTTTTTTTTTTTTTTTTTTGTAATGAATCCTGTGTTTTTCATGACTTTAGTAAGTCATATTCTTAATGATCAAAATGGTTTTGTTTGACGTGGATTTTGTTCATATTAGTTTCAAAGTTTATTTCTTGGCTTATATTAGAGATTGTAATATATTTATTCATCAAACTGTTTAGTTGAGTTTGTTTTCGAAATTGTTTTCAGTGTTGGACATTTTCTTGAAGCATGTTGGTATCATATATTAAAATACTGTTAAGTTGATAATAATAATAATAATAATATAGTTTAATAAATGTCTGAAACGTATAGCTGTTAACAAATGTTTTAGCTATATGGTTTTATTTTACAAATTCAATTTTGGTGTTGTAGTAAAATAAACAAAGATTAAATTATATTTTTATATTTTTTTGGTTTTATATTTTTTTATAAAAATAGTGTTAAAACTTTCCTCTTATATAACTTAGAGTACGTTTGGATTGCGCTGATTTCTAGCGCGTTTGTGTTTTTCCTTTTTTTTTTTTTTTTTTTTCACGCGTTTTTTAGACTTACGGCTACTGATCATGCACTGTTCAATGAACAGTAGCCGCAAAGTTTGACTTTTTTAACTTTTTCCAGTCAATCAGTACACATCGTGTACTGTTCACGGACCCATAAATTTTACTTTTCAGCAACTTTTTCATTAAAAATGGGTCCCACGGTACTATTCACACATTTAAAAATTATTTTGTTACAGTGTTTTTCAGTTTTCAACTGTATCCAAACAGAGCCTTATTAATAATTGGCTGAAAGTACCACCACAAACTTTTGGTGTGATGGTCACTCTACAATTATAAGTACTTGTGGAGTGTAGAGGGTAAGAGTCGGGATTCAAATTTCTAAGAATGAGATTCACACACATATACACTTATATTAGGTTAGTGTAGAATTCTTTCCCGTAAAAAAAGAAATAACAATTGGCTGAAAGCATTGGTTTACCTGACTCATAAATATAACCCATCAGCGTTATTGACGAGGCGTACCGATCACACTTATTTATTAATTAATTATTAAGAAAAGCCTGACCGATTCTATGGCAAATTGACTATAAATTATTATTTCTTGTGAGTGTCTTTGCATTGAATCTCACTTTCCTTTTTCTCTTTGCTTCAATATATCTTGAGTTCTGTAAAAATGGCAGACGAGGTGGTTCTGCTGGATTTCTGGGCCAGCATGTTTGGAATGAGGGTCAGGATTGCGTTGGCCGAGAAGGGTATCAAGTATGAGTACAAGGAGCAGGACGTGTTTAACAAGGGCCCTCAGCTTTTGCAGACGAACCCCGTTCATAAGAAGGTCCCAGTTCTCATCCACAACGGGAAACCTGTGTGTGAGTCCCTCATCATTGTTCAGTACATAGATGAGGTCTGGAAGGACAAGTCTCCGTTGCTGCCCTCTGATCCTTACCAGAGAGCTCATGCCAAGTTCTGGGCTGATTTTGTTGATAAGAAGGTACATACTTTTTGTGTAATTTCTCTTGATTCTCCTTCCTTTTGTATTGTTTTGTTTTGTTTGGTTTGGTTTTATGATTTTGTTTGTTTTTTGTTTTTTCTGGCATGTGTTTTGGGTAAGTATCAGGTGAAAAATATAAATATATAGATTAGGATTACTAGGTCAGATTCGCTAGATTTATCTAAAAAGAGAGAGTAATTTGATACAAAAAATTTGAAAATAATTTTGAGTGTGTTTGTTTGTAACATTGCTAATCGAAAAAACTATTATGTTTGTAATGTTTAGATCCTATTAGAATTTAAAATTTTGTAAGTCTTGTCAAGGCAATTATCTTTGATAAATTCAATTAGACATGATTCTTGGTACATATTTGACCAAACTTTATTAGTGTAATAGTTGTACCTCTGTCATGTCTGAACTCGATATATTGAATACTGTTGATGTGTTGCGCGCTTGTGTGTTGAGTTTTGTATTGGTATTCAATAGATAGATCTTGGCCATATAAGTCATTACCGCAACAAATGGTATCAAAGCCAACCTTTGATTTATCAAGGATTATATATATTTGAATTAATTTGCTTCAATCAATCGTCTCAGCCCATGTTTCTCATTTGAGTCTTTCTTCCTAGATTCTCAGAAAGAATTAAGAAATTTAACAGAAAACTAATATTCAGTCTTTTACATCTACTCTTGGCTTGGAAATAGAACCTTCTTTGAGATTCATTACCATCATTTTTCATCATGCTATATAATTTGTGAAAAGTTGTAATACAATGTGTGTGAAAAATGCAGGTTTATGAAGTTTCGAAGAGGGTGTGGACCTCAACAAAAGGAGAAGAGCGGGAGGCAGCAAAGAAGGATTACTTTGAAATTTTTAAGATATTGGAAGGGGAACTTGGTGACAAGCCTTACTTTGGGGGAGAAACATTTGGGTTTGTGGACCTTTCTCTTATCCCCTTCTACAGCTGGTTCTATGCAATTGAGACCTTTGGAGAATTCAACTTAGAGGCAGAGTGCCCCAAGATTATTGCATGGGCTAAGAGGTGCCTGCATAAGGAGATAGTTGCCAAGACTCTTCAAGATGAGAAGAAGGTTTATGAGTTTGTTGGACAACTGAGGAAAATGCGAGGCTTGGAGTAGAGTAATGGTTAGGCTCGAATCTGGAAGTGTCTAAGTTAAGTTTGTTTCATCACTGTCCTTTGAGCTTTTAAGACACGGCGTGTTTTCTAAGCTTTAAATCTAAAGGGCATGTATTGTATGTACTGTGAATAATAAAGACACTTTGTTGTGTATGTGTGCTAAATTTTATATCACTCTATACCCGTAGTATGCAAATATTTCGTTTTGGATGTTGACTGTTGGACATTTTGACAATAATTATTATGTACTTTTTTTTTTTTTTGAAAATAAATATATAATTTATTTAAGAAGCAATATGCGCTAAATCAAAGTATGAAAATTCCAGAGTGGAGGAGGAGAGTCGTTAATCCAGATAACATCATTAGAGATATGCCTAGCAAACGTAGCCGAGGAGTGAGCTACACAATTACCCTCTTTCTGAATAAAAGAGACAGAAAATGAAGAAAGACCAGCAAGGGAGGAATGAATGTCCAAGAAGATATGGGCCAAACGAGAAGAGAAAGTCCCAAAATTAGTGATGTTACACATAACAGTGACGTTATTTCCTTCAAAAATTAACTCTCTGAAACCCAAGCCAAGGGCAAACTCAACGCATGATGAATGACTTATTACATTTAATTTTTTTTCAAATTTATTTATTAATAAACATAATTGGAAAAAAAAAAAATGAAATCAATTTTAAACTTTAGATGGTAAAAGTGTACTTTAGTTTAAATTTTATTATTAAAAACTTGCTATTTCATTGTCTATTCAAGTCATTTAAACTAAAAATTCATTATGACTATCCAAAAGAGCCAATTAAGATTGTGTTTGGATTGCGCGTTTGCGCATCCACGTTCACTATTTCTGCGTTTTCCTTTTTTTTTTTTTTTTCCAAGCCACAGTTGTTGACCAGATTTTCCATAAACAGTGCTCAGATGCACTGTTTATGGACCCACAAATTACACTTTTTAACAACTTTTTCATTAAAAATGGGTCCCACAGCACTATTTACACATTTAAAAATTATTTCGCTACAATGTTTTCAGTTTCAGTTTTCAATTTCAGCAAAAATAAGCTAAATCCAAACGGACCCTATAAATCAAATACCACAATATGTTTATTTGAGGGTTTTTTTTTTTTTTAGTCACGGATGAAGATAAATTTGAAATTTGAAAATAAATTTAGTTTCCAATTGGATGATAAATAGCAACAAGAGACAGCAACACCAATTGAGCATGTAGTATGTTAATTTTAATTGTATTTAAAGAAGAATAGTTTCTTCTTTTAGGATTGGTTCAGATGGGTATTAGCTTATCCTTTGCTATTTATGTACTGGGATGAATGAATGAAAGGCTAAGCAGAATTTATCCCAAAAACTCTATTTCATTGTCTTCTAGTCATCTTTGATTTGACTACACAACATTTCCATTATTACTTAAAAAAAAAAAAAAATCAAAAACATAACATTTAAAAATTCTTAGCATAGTTATTAAAGTTGATGATTGTTAGGGTACATTTTTTTTTTTTTTTTTTACACCTAATTTTATTTGAATACCACCTATTTATTTTCAAATACCACTAATAAGTTATTGGGGTTTTTCAAAATATTTTTTGCTCTATTATTATGTTAATCACAAATGTTTCATATCTCATTATTTAAATTGGGTTATGATATAAATTATCACAAAAAGCCCCAAAACTCATATTTTATCCAATTTTATTATCATATTCTATTTAAAGCCCAAGAATACTTATGTTTGACAATATTTAAGAAGCCCATGATTCAAGTCCATGGCAAAACAATTTTATCAATGGAATTCAAATCTATGATCAAAGCCCATGATTTAAACACATGGCAATTTATTTATCCAAATCCCAATTCTCATTGGCAACATCAAAACCCAATTTTCATTGGCAACATTAAAACCCAATTCTCATTGGCAATATCAAAAGTCCAACTTAAGTTGGCACTATTTAAAACCCAATTTTCATTGGCAATATCAAAGCCCAATTCTCATTGGCAACATCAAAAGCCCAACTTACGTTGGCACTATTTAAAACCTATTTCTCATTAGCAATATCAAAGGTCAATTCTCATTGGCAATATCAAAAGCTCAACTTGCGTTGGCACTATTAAAAACCCAAGCTAACTACTTGGCACTATTCTATCAAGAGCCCAAGATTATTAAATACTCGGTAAAATACTATATCATAATTATTCTTAAACATATTATTACAACATTACAAGCTCATGGAATTTATGAATTATCTATTCTCAAAACCCATGGCAATCATCTTGTAAAAGCCCATGGAAAGTTATGATTATTAGACCCATGACATATATTTATTGTTATAAACCTATAAAATACAGGAACATAATTTACATTGCGACATCCATAATATACGCCTTCGACACTCATGGTAAACATTCAAACCCACAAGCTCATCAATTAAGTTATGATGCGATTATTAGAAACCATAAACATGATTGCAACATGGAATTCATCAAAGTAAATAGTATTTATAAAAGTATTTTGAAACTTGTCCTATTGTTTCAAATATTACTACTAATTGCTCAAAGGCCCATTGCAAGTATTTATGAAAAACCCAAAAATATTTACTAATAAAATCCATGAGGAATGAAAGCCCATGGCAGCATGTGCACACAACCCAGCCCATGTGAGCAAGCCCAAGCAAAAAACAAAAGCAACTAACCAAAAGGCAACTAGAGACTCATACAAGGGAATTCAGTCTTTGAGAATGGACTAAGGGCTCTCCCATCAATTTTCTACCACCCTCTACCTGACTTGAATAGTGTCCAAGGGCTGTCATATCAACTAAAGTCAAAAGGATGAAGAGATTCCATAAACGTCCCATAACTAACCAAAGGACAGTGACCCTCTCTAAAATTTTGGGTTTGTCTGCTATCTTGCTCGTGGTTTAGCCTCCCTCAAGCTCACCACTCATCATCCTTAGCCCACACTCCTCTAATCTCAGATGTTCTCTCCCCCTTTTCACACAAACACAACCCATAAATGTCTCTCAACTAGTCTTAAACAGACCACCCACAAAATATCCTTGATCTTGGTGTTAATCCCATCTCACTCACTCAAAATAGCTCACATTCACCTCATTCATGCCTTATAAACACACACTTACCAAAATCTTAGCTTAATACTTGCTGCACTGAGTTGGGGATCTCTCTCTCCCTTCATTCTATTCTATTTTTCCTCTTTTATTTGTAACAATGGATCCTTTAATCCTTATTTATTATTATTATTATGATGAAGGATATAATGTATTTGTAACAATTGAATTTTTCCCTCACTTTGATGTAATGATGGCTGAAAGTACTATAAGTTCCCCTAACCGAGACACACAAGGACCCCCAGGACTGAACATTTTCCTGAATTTATTTAATCATTGACTGCTGGACTCTAAGTATAATTTCACCCCCATCGCTGGAGATAATACAGTATCGCTAAAGGACTGATTTGAACTATGACGCTGTAAAAAGACTAATAATATAACAAACTAATAACACTAACGTGTTTATTATGCTTTATTGTTGTCTTCTTGTTAGGGAGCAGCCTCTATCTCTTGCTTGGGCGGACTTACACCACACTGATAGCCTTTGGACTTTATTTCAAGGGCTCAACGTTGAGTTTCGGATTGGCTACCTTATATTCTATTTGGAAACATCAGAAATTTTCCCCTCAACAATGATCCATGGAGTTACCAATATTCAAAAGTGGGGATCCTTGCTGTTCCTTAATTGGAAGGAGAGAAGCGTGCAGTGGCGGAGCCAAGAAAGTTTCCTCAAAGGGGCTAAGTTAGTTATGCCTAAATTGTGTCAATGGGTTATGCCTACGTTAGTTCAGCTTACATTGGCTCAAAATGCAAAAGACTCAAGTTAATTTGGTCCAAATTGTGATAAGAAATAAAATACTTTATTTCATAAACTAACTTTAAGTAAGTAAATTTGTGCCTACATTTTTTTCATTATACTAAATTATATGTACTTGGATTCGAACAATGGTTGAGTCACATGAGGATCGAAGGGAGCCTTGACCAATCCAAAAATTTTGAAAAAAATTAAAGAATTTTTTATTTTAGGAATTATACTAAATAATTTGAAAATTTTTAAGGAACCTTATCATTTTGGCCCCCATACTTGATAATATACAAATATATTTTAAAAAATCTAAAAATAAACATAACTTTTATTTAAATAAAATACAATCCATAAATATATATATATGTTAAAAAATAGCTTACCAGTCACCAAAATGGCACAGTTAACCCTCCCTATCATACCAGATTTTATTCTGGCCTGTTTCGGCATGTACTGGCCTTTTCCGACTGTTTCGGATATTTTCAGTTTGTAAATGTGAACCGGACTGGTACACATCTCACCTCATTGTATTCTCTCTCGTCTGTCACTACAGTGTCTTGTTCGTTGACCATGGTTGTTTCTTCTTGGTCGGCCTTTATTGTGTCTTCTTGGTCAACCACTAATGTTATTTCTTTGTTAATTGCAAATCGTCTTCTTCATGATCTGCTAGTGCTGCTGCTTCTTCTTCTTTTTTGTTTTGATGAAAACTTTTTGTAAAAATAGTTTTTCGTATATTTTAGTGTTTGATAGCATAAAAAAAAGATGAGAAGAAGGAAAACTATTTTTGGTCAATATAAAAAGTATGACTTATTTTTAGAGATTGTTTTCCATTGAATTATTTTGGAAAATAATTCTATCTCACAGCAAATTAAATAAGGGAAGTTAAAAGATTATTTTTTAATTCATTTAAAGTTATTACTAAACATTGAAAAATGAGATAGTTTTATAGAAAATGATTCATTTTCTAAAAAACATCATTGCTGAAATAAACATAGTGAGCGTTTGGATTGCAAGGAAACTGGCGTTTTTTTTGCGTTTACGTTTTGCTCTGCTGGAACCCAATTTGTGTTTCTATTTTTTTTTTTTTTTTTTGGCTGTCGTTGTTTTTGACTTTTCAACCGATTTTTACTGTACACTTTTCATCAACTCATGCATTGTTCACAGCAAAATAAGGGGCGGAATGCACACCAGTGGGTCCTATTTACTGTTCACGGACCCACAAATATCACTTTTCAGTAACTTTTTTATTAAAAATGGGTCCCACGGCACTATTCACACATTTAAAAATTATTTTGCTACAGTATTTTCAGTTTTTAATTTCAGCAACTTTCAGTTTCAGTAACAATAAGCTCAATCCAAAC
Source organism: Quercus robur (assembly GCF_932294415.1). Lineage (NCBI taxonomy): Eukaryota > Viridiplantae > Streptophyta > Magnoliopsida > Fagales > Fagaceae > Quercus > Quercus robur. The sequence goes on from NC_065537.1 coordinate 19,798,505, forward strand.
GGACCCATAGTATAACTGTGAAGAGTTTTTCTAGTACAATTTTTACTTTTTAACTCGTCTTTTTATTGTTTTAGAGTGTACACCAGTACGTCTAATATTTTATTCTTTAATGCATGTTTATTTTGGTGATGTTTTTAAACTCTATCCGTTATTATTTTTAGGCTAAAATGTAAAATCTACTTTCTAAATTTCACAACTTTTCATTTCAATTATCTAAGTTTGCATTTTATCATTTCAGTCCTCTAATTTTTATATTTTCTCAATTCAATCTTCCGTTTACTCAACATCCATATTCGCCGGTAAGCTACCCAAAACCACGTTATTTTGGCCATTATTTAATATTTATTTTATTATTTATTTCTTAATTAAAAAACGTTAATTTTTTTTTTTTAAAAAAACAGAAATTAAAATAAGCAAACGTGTTGTCCCTACTATTATTAAACAATTATTTGTCCTCGTACTATTATAAGATATTGTAGGGACACGATTCTCAAACGGCTCAACAATGACGTTGGGCTCACACGTGAAGGATCCCTCACAATAAGATTTGTAGAGAATGGGCTTGAAAGGCTAGCGTTTGGTCACAGGGCGTTGGTCCAAACCGGACTTTAGGGAAACTCAGATAAGAAAAGGTTTCAGCCTGGATATCCAAGCCCTACAGCTCTGTAACTTGAGGGATTGGACTCCTCGGATCATGTCCGAGGAGCACTAATGTCTTTCTCCGATTACCCGGCAGTGGGTTTTTCGTGGTGGTGTACATATATTGTCCGGGCATTCTCATCCCTGGAGTTTTTCCCAGGAAGTGAGATGGGGAATCCCTTTCTGATTAGTTTATCTTCTCTTTTATACTAGCCTACGTTCCCTGTCCCTCGTCCACATGTAGGGTCAACTTTTTTAAGACTGCTATTTGTCCCGTCAGTCTAATCCCAGAATTGTTGGGGATGGTTTGATAAAGCCTAAGAATCTGGTTCTGTCAGGTACAGAGTCTTATCTGGGGAGGGTAATAAGGGTAACTTACGTAAAATATTTTAGATCTTCTTACCAATTTTCCTTTACCTCTTTTTTACCCCTCTTCTTAAGGGGACTTTGGGGTCGGCCGAGGACTAAACCGTCCTCGGTTGCGTCTCTGGGCCATCTTTGGCCTTATATTTTTTAAGCTTTGGGCCATAACTTTTTTCGGCTTGGGCCTGTGGACTCTCCATGAGCAAGTGGGCCTGGCCCATAAATTATTGGGCCCCACAATAGCCCCTCAAAACCCTGCTGTCCAACATCTTGGTTGGAAAGATGGGTTTTGGTAATACCGAGCCTTTATTACGGCTCATTTATTTCAGCCCTTGACGGACGCGGGCGACTCTTCACCTGCTCAAGGAATGTACCGGTCTACGAGATGTTCCCCTTAATTTGCGCACGATGCCCTTATGCCGTTTGGTTATCCGAAGCACGTCTTTAATATCTTCCCTTTACGAGACCTCCCAGATCTAACGGTTATTGATAGCGTGGGGAAACGAAACGGATGTGTATTTATTTGCAGACTTCCCTGGAGATCTGAATGTATTATGGCCCTTTTTCCTCGTCCCTTATATAAAGAGAGAAGACAAAAGCTGATTTTATGATACTTGAATCCCTCAAATTCCTCCCAGAGTTCACTTCTTCCCTCTGGTTATACCTTATCCGATAATACGTTCAGCACAGTTGTCAGCCATGAATAAACCATTCCATTCCCAAAAACACCATGTCTTAATAAAGCTCGAGATGGCTCGGTCAGGGCAAGGATGGCGGAGACTCAAGATTTGTCTCCCCTTCCTTTTAGTCAAAATCCGAAGCAGGGACTCGTCACATCTCACTTTCGGAGTGACTGAGTCAAAAACATCCATTATCACCACCATCCGCTCTCTCATGAGCATATCTAACATGGCACCAGTGTGTTAGGAGTCAGAACTGGGGCAGGGACTAAATGCCCCTACTTCTTCCTCTCTTCGTTCACTGGCGCCACCCTTTGCTTCTCTTTCTTCTTCTTTCCACCACCAGCTCCATCCTGGTGCTTTTCCTTCTCCCTCTTTTGCTCCTTTCTCTTTCTTTTCATTTCTTCCCTCTTCTTCTCCTCTTTCTTTTACTCATGTCCTCCATCTTCCTCATTCATCTCCTCCATCTTCTTCTTCCTTCTCCTTCATCTTTCTCTTAAGAAGGTTCTTCTCTCTATATAAGCAATACTGAGGCAGAGATTGGAGAGACTTTAAAGACGAGTTTAAAAGACACCTGATTGTTTACTTATCTGCATTGCGGATGTTATAGTTGCTTCGGCAGTTCATCTTTTGTATAGGCTTGTTTAAGCCCCTTTTTGTATGTTGTAATAATTTTTCATATTAATAAAAGTTGCTGTTACTTTACTTTGCATGTTCGGTTTTTATGTTTTTACAAGTTTACAAGCGCTGCTCGGCACAATAATATAGCATTTGAATCAATGACAACTAAGGCTAAAATATTTGCTAATAAAAAGATGTCATCATAACTTTAATAAAATTATTCGACATAGCAATGCCGACCAGTGAGGGACGAAACTCACCTTAAAAATAGCCGAGATGAGGACTAAGTGCTCGATACGGTATAGGAAGTAACTATTCGAGGACATGTCACCCGCCAAATGAACAGTTTCCTTAAGCTAATGAACATTGGGTCATTTCGCCATCTTCTTAACACACTGGCCTTAACCTTTTACAGTATTTGAGCCGAGAACCTTCTCCATCCGAGTAGTTGGTTTCCCCATAGGCTTGAGTCCGAGGACCATGCAAGTCCTAGGTTCTGTCCAAAACTTATGTTTTTCTTTTGTGTACTTGGTTTCCCCATAGGCTTGAGTCCGAGGACCATGCAAGTCCTAGGTTCTGTCCAAAACTTATGTTATGTTTTTTTTTTTTTTTTTTTTTTTTTTTTTTTTTTTTTTTTTTTTTTTTTTTTTTTTTTTTTTTTTTTTTCTTTTGTGTGCTTGGTTTCCCCATAGGCTTGAGTCCGAGGACCATGCAAGTCCTAGGTTCTGTCCAAAACTTATGTTTTTCTCAGTACTTGGTTTCCCCGTAGGCTTGAGTCCGAGGACCATGCAAGTCCTAGGTTCTGTCCAAAACTTTTTGAGTTTAGATTCTCCCTTTCTTCAGGTATTTCACGAGGCACCGAGCAGGGGTTGTCCTCGGCAACGGTTATTTCTCGGTGTGGGCCACAGTCCCTGGGCCCTCATGCAGAGCGGGCCTGGGCCGCGAAGTCACTAAGCCCACGAATTAAGAGGTATCTCTACAGCCTTTGGCCACGCGGTACTCTCTGACGTCCCAATGTTCGAGGTGCGCCTTTACGAGGCTTCTTTAATCTTGTGGTTGCAGTTGACGTTGGAAGTTGAGCCAGAACCATTTTGTCTGTAGCGTCCCTTGGGATGCTGCGTGAATTAACTGCCACCACCTTATTCCCTTAAATAAATGGGAGAGATAGTTGCTTTCCCTACACACAACTCCTTCAGCTTCCTCCCAAATCACAGCTCCTATACTCAGTGCTGTCCTCCCTTAGCATAACATGTTTGAGACGAGGGTTGGGAAGAAGGAACTCTCTCCGCCACGGAAGCGTCGTGCCCTCCTGAGACTCAAAATAGTGAGGTGTGGGCACAGGAAGCATAAGTTCAAGAGAATACTCCATTTCGATCGAGGGGAAAGGGTGTCTCTCCCTCTTTTAGTCAAAATCCGAAGCAGGTTCTGTTCATGCCAGAATTTTGGTGTGTCAGAAGAAAGATTCTTCGCCATCAGTGCCTCTGCCTTGTTGCAGGCAAATTTTTGGTGAAGGTTCCTCAACTTCCAGCTCCCTACACCTTTCCTTCAGCGGTGTCAGGCTCAAGTTGGGTTTTCTCTCTGCACCTTTTCTTCGACGGTGCAAGCCCTAAGCTGGGTTCTTTTACTGCCTGAACTATGGGCATGTAAAAGCATTGAAGAAGAGCAAGGTCTTGAGGCAGTAGCCAACCTCTTTTCTTTGTTGCCTCCTCGGCTTTATCTTGTTCTTTTGTATCTTTCTTTTCAATTATGTAGTGAGTTTTGACATAAGCTGATTCCAGCTTTTCAATGTACGCTGTACTATTTCTTTGTTTTAGTAAAAAGAGAAATTTATTTACTTGTTTTGAAGACTATTCTTTTTGCAACACTACTTTGTGAATGGGTGTGCTTCATGTGTGTGTTTCTCCTCAGCAATATTTAGAGCAAAAACCCTTGAAACACAATCCACTTAATTCTAATTTACCGACACTACCAGGCATAATAATAACAATTCATAGTAGGTTAAGCTTAGGAAACTAACCGAGATAACGGTTGAACGTTCTGTAATAAGTGCGAAAATATTGTCCAAGAATGATAATCTCGAAATAACCCATCCAAGGAGTTGACTGAGCAGTTGGGAACCCCGATCGCTTTTCAGGCGACATATTGCTCTATATTGCATCGGTCCTTGTAATGTAGTTTTTCGTTATAAGTACTTGGTTTTCCCAGAGGCTTGAGTCCGAGGACCATGCAAGGCCTTGGTTCTGTCCAAAACTTGAGTAATTGGTTTCCCCATAGGCTTGAGTCCGAGGACCATGCAAGGCCTTGGTTCTGTCCAAAACTTTTGAGTACTTGGTTGGTTCTGTCCAAAACTTTTTTGAGTACTTGGTTTCCCCATAGGCTTGAGTCCGAGGACCATGCGATGCCTTGGTTCTGTCCAAAACTTTTTTGAGTACTCGGTTTCCCCATAGGCTTGAGTCCGAGGACCATGCAATGCCTTGGTTCTGTCCAAAACTTTTTTGAGTACTCGGTTTCCCCATAGGCTTGAGTCCGAGGACCATGCAATGCCTTGGTTCTGTCCAAAACTTTTTTGAGTACTCGGTTTCCCCATAGGCTTGAGTCCGAGGACCATGCAATGCCTTGGTTCTGTCCAAAACTTTTTTGAGTATTTGGTTTCCCCATAGGCTTGAGTCCGAGGACCATGCAATACCTTGGTTCTGTCCAAAACTTTTTTGAGTACTTGGTTTCCCCATAGGCTTGAGTCCGAGGACCATGCAATGCCTTGGTTCTGTCCAAAACTTTTTTGAGTACTCGGTTTCCCCATAGGCTTGAGTCTGAGGACCATGCAATGCCTTGGTTCTGTCCAAAACTTTTTTGAGTACTTGGTTTCCCCATAGGCTTGAGTCCGAGGACCATGCAATGCCTTGGTTCTGTCCAAAACTTTTTTGAGTACTTGGTTTCCCCATAGGCTTGAGTCCGAGGACCATGCAATGCCTTGGTTCTGTCCAAAACTTTTGAGTACTTGTTTGTACTTATCTGCTTTTTTTCGCAGGTCAGCCCCTTGACCATGGTGGGGAGAGTTGGCTTGAGGCCAGAAGCCCCTAGAGCTGCCCGTGCCGTTAGCACTGCGGGACGTAGCCCCTGGCATAAGCTTATGTCGGAACAACAGCTGCATATCACCGGAGATGGGGGAAAACTCGCGAATCTCTGCCTGCTAGAGAATTGGCTCAAACGCCACCTGCGCCAACGCGCAAGCCTTCCCACAGACGGCGCCAATTGTAAGGACACGATTCTCAAACGGCCCAACAATGACGTTGGGCTCGCACGTGAAGGATCCCTCACAATAAGATTTGTAGAGAATGGGCTTGAAAGGCTAGCGTTTGGTCACAGGGCATTGGTCCAAACCAGACTTTAGGGAAACTCAGATAAGAAAAGGCTTCAGCCTGGATATCCAAGCCCTACAGCTCTGTAACTTGAGGGATTGGACTCCTCGGATCATGTCCGAGGAGCACTAATGTCTTTCTCCGGTTACCCGGCGGTGGGTTTTTCGTGGTGGTGTACATATATTGTCCGGGCATTCTCATCCCTGGAGTTTTTCCCAGGAAGTGAGATGGGGGATCTCTTTCTGATTAGTTTATCTTCTCTTTTATACTAGCCTACGTTCGCTGTCCCTCGTCCACGTGTAGGGTCAACTTTTTTAGGACTGCTATTTGTCCCGTCAGTCTAATCCCAGAATTGTTGGGGATGGTTTGATAAAGCCTAAGAATCTGGTTCTGTCAGGTACAAAGTCTTATCTAGGGAGGGTAATAAGGGTAACTTACCTAAGATATTTTAGATCTTCTTACCAATTTTCCTTTACCTCTTTTTTACCCCTCTTCTTAAGGAGGCTTTGGGGTCGGCCGAGGACTAAACCGTCCTCGGTTGCGTCTCTGGGCCATCTTTGGCCTTATATTTTTTAAGCTTTGGGCCATAACTTTTTTCGGCTTGGGCCTGTGGACTCTCCATGAGCAAGTGGGCCTGGCCCATAAATTATTGGGCCACACAGATATAAATAAATATTCTAATATAAACCATATTATTTGTATATTACATTATTATTCTTTTTTTTTAGAGAAAATATTATATTATTATTCTTATTATTTCTAGTGTACTGTGTAAAGAACATTAAATTAACAGAACAAAAGTAATATATCTTATTATAAAAAAAAAAAAGAAAGGAAGAGAAAAGCATTATACATGAAATGTTGTATGGCTGTACAACACTTTATTACTAAGTGTGCATTCGACATTAGCTTAAAAAGATAGTTTTTTTTTTTTTTTTTACTATTTAACTTTTTTTTTGCTACTATTCAATTTTTTTTTTTTTTTTTTGCTATTCATAGGTCTCATTGCATTTTTTGGTATTATTCATAGGTACCACTGCACTATTTCAACAACCGTTTAACTTTATCTACAGTACTTTCAGGAAAAAAAAAAAAAAATTCTATTTTATCTAAATAAGTTGTTCCCAAACAGACACTAAGTCTAGAAGTTTACAAGTTGTTCAAAGTGAACTACTTCACACTTCACAACAGTGTTGAGTAGCTATTAACAAATATAATAGCAGTGTTGAGTAAACAAACGAGAGAGTGGCAAGAAAGAAGAGGTGTAGCAGTGGTGCTACTGAGGAATGGCGTTACAGACTCCTAGTAAGAACACTAGCGGCGTGGTTAACTGGCCATGGCAAGCAGCACAATTGGGACAATACATAGTAACCTACTTTTTTGAGTTTATATATGTTGCAAATTTGGAATTTATTAAACGTGAATGAGGGATTTTATAGGAACATAAGCTGATTATTGCGCCAGATGGTGGATTTTTTTTTTGTTTGTTTATTTTTTATTTTTACCAAATTTAATTTGTTGAGTTTTTTTGCTTTTGCCAAATTAAAATTTTGGGTTAAATTTTTACTAGATTAGGATTAGCTTAAAATTTGAGTAGCCCATTCTAAATTTTGAAAGAGCAAATTTTCCGCGGGGGGGGGGGGGGGGGGGGGGGGAGTCCTGTGAATACATTTTTGTATAATTTTTTTAGATTTATTACCGAATGTCAAAGAAGATTAATGGAAAAATTCAAAAGCTAAGGGGCACCAATATGGCCCCCTGGCCCCCCTAGCTCAGCCTTTGGGTATGCAAATGGTTTCAAACCGTGAAGGCATTGGGACTATATAATAGATGGGTAGAGGTCGTGCATGCCTTACAAGATCAATTTAGAATACGGATTAATGAATGTGAGAAGAATGAGTATTATCATACCATACTCTAGGAGTATCTAATATTTACTCGATGTTTTAATCATGGGCTAAGGATTTTGGAATTGTCAACTAATTACTGTTAGGAACCTGGTGGTTCCTGAATGGGGACAAATAAGAATTATAGGGGAATTGATAAGAATTATAGGAAAATTGATTTAATTTGAGGTAGTCACCCTCCATAGAGAAATATTGAGAGAGAGAGGAAATCTACTAAGCAATGAGTTGGGTTATTCTTCAATGATGGAAATGTGATTACAAGTAGGTATTTATAGAATCATAAAACTATTCTATTGCCCCACATGGTTTTATCCTAATGGTCCTATTATTTCCCATGTGCATTAATATTTCTAACATGTGTTAAATGTGATTAACATGCTTGGAATTGTAACTAATTAGCTAACCTACTAAATCCCAATAGAAAAATTATTATCTTTATGCTTATAGCATTCCTAACATTTCCCTCATCTTCAAAATGCCTTGCCCACAAAGTATTATTATTGAGCGACACCTTCACGAGGGGGAACTGGCCACTAATCTTGTTAGGTTCTAAAAGTTTAGAACAATTGGCAAACCGTGAACATAAACTTGTCTAGATATAAATCTTAGAGTCTATAAAGTCATATTAGATAATGCTCAAAATGCTACAAGTCAAAATTCAAAGAACATACAAGTTGCAAGTTCAAAAAGTCAAAATCAGACTAGTTCGATCAATAAGGAAAATTTTTCGATCGATTGAGAGAATTTTTTGATCGATCAAGAGAATTTTCAATTGATCGGAAGTCATAGATAAAAAAAAATCAACAAATTTAAAAACCCATAACTTGTTCATTTGAAGCCCAAATCACGATCCCCTTTTTTGCAGTATTTAAAGGACATTATAAGCTAACTCTAAAGGAGTTTTTTTTAGAGGTTTTGAGAGAGAGAGAAGAGTGCATCTTGTGCCTATAATTGTAGGTCTAGGGTTTTTGTACCCAAAGCTCTCTAAAGTTTTCTACCGGCAATATTCCTTGAAAAATCTCAAGATCTGGTGTAATAGAAGTCATTGCTACAAAGACCAACAACTGAAGGTGATCTGAAACCTTTGAGTAGGATCTCAAAGTCACAAGCGTGGGTGCTTAAGTAGCAATAAGTCCAAGAAGAGAAAGAGTCCATGGATTCGGAGCTTGCCTGTGGTCATGTTAATAAGTTACTACTTGAGGTAGCAATAGATTTGGGTTAAATCTTATTGTAAAAACTTCGATTCTCTTATAGTGGATTTGTTTTATCTTGAAATTATAGCTAGGTCATATCCTCATCAAGTTTTTACCTTGACACAATTCGTTTCATTAATTTTCCTAGATCATCATATCGTGGTGTTATTTACTTTTCGCTGCTTTGCATGATATGATTTATTATTATTTAACCTAGATTTGAATATTTAACCTAAGTAATCACTTGTTAATATATTAGGTTAAACATTCTGCTTTAAGGGGTCTAAACAAACAAACAAATAAACAAACAAACAAACAAATTCAGTACACCAAAGCATCTTGACCGTCGAACACATCAAATATTTCCTATAACTTGTGCAAGCTATAGCCTATGGGTAAATGTTTGGAAATATTTGATGTGATGATGGTTAAGTTGCTTTGGTGTATTGGATTAGTGGCCGGTTCCCCTCAAGAAGGTGTCACCCAATAACAACACCTTGTGGGTAAGGTGTTTTGAAGAGGAGGAAAATGTTAGGAATGCTATAAGCATATGGATAATAATTGTTCTATTGAGATTTAGTTAGTTAGTTATAATTCCAAGCATGTTAATCACATTTAACACATGTTAGAAATATTAATGCAAATAATAGGACCATTAAGAGAAAGGCCATATGGGCCAATAGAATAGTTTTATAGTTTTATAGATACTTACTTGTAATCATATTTCCATCATTGAAGAATAACCCAAGTCATTGCTTAGTGCACTTCCTCTCTCTCTCTCTCACTCTCTCAATATTTCTCTATGGAGGGTGATTACCTCGAATTAAGTTAATTTCCCTACAATTTCTATCAATTCCGTTATAATTTCTGTCTATCCCCAGTAGGAACCACCGGGTTCCTAACAAGTGGTACCAATTGTTAAGAGTGTGGCAATTCTGGATTGGAAGAAGAGAAAATGGGTATGGAAGAGAAATATCAATTACTTTGAGGGTAACCACCTCCTTGGCAAAGGAAAGGCTTAAAGAGGGAAAGAAGAGGGACTTAGAGAAAAATAGGAAGAACAAAGTTGGTTAATTCCCTAGATGATCCTCATTCCACATCTGAAATCTCTTTTATACAATTTAGTCCCATTTCCTGCCTAAACTATCTAACCAATGCAACTAACTAACTGATTAACATAAATAAATTAACTAATTGAATACAACTCAGCACAACAACTACTCAATTAACAATGCCAATGATACAATGCTCATATGATAATTACATACATTAAGTAGCTAGTTTCCTAATAATTACTCAATGCACAATAGAGCTCCTGGACTATGGTGATTCGGTTCTCCCTTCTATCAAATTTAGATGGGACTCAACCATAAATGTAAAAAGATAAAGCATCATGTTACCTTACTCTAAAAGAAAGGATGAAAAAAAAAGGAGCGAAAATGAGGAGAAAAGTTTTTTGGAGAGTGTTTGGTTGGAAGGGAGAGAGGGGGAAAATGATAGTGAGGCCCCGGTATTTTCTCCCCAGGCCCATGAAAAAGTTCTCTCCAAAATGGGGAGAAAACTGGGTGGGTGGAATTTGATAGGTAAATAATGAAAATGCCCATGTGCACTTGCACATGGGCTTGTCCAGTATGTTGCTCTTCTTTTTTTCTTTTTTCTTGGATGTTGCCTTTTTCTTTTCTTTTTTTGGATGTTGCCTCTTCCTTTTTATATTTAATTTTTTTTAATCTTTTGATCTCTTGGGTAGGCTTCGTCCAATACAACGAATATGTTGCTCTTCTTCCTTTTTTTTTTTTGGACATGATTTTTTTTAATAGTAAATTTGGGTGATTGCTTATTTTTTGTTATTGTTTCTCACTTTTTGGTAGTTTGAAAGGGTGTCTATTTGAAAGGAATCAAGCAAGATGCCAATTTATTTTAGTTTCAACTATCTCTAAACAGTTAAAACCAAATTTCCTAAAATCTTCATATACATCTTAAGTAAAACATACAATCAATTTCAAAAATCAATTATTCCAAGTGGTGCTATTAGGCTCAGCCAAGCCACTTTCTATGGAAAAAAAAATTAAAATGCATTAATGTTCATTTAAATAGAGACAATGCAATAATGTATTAATAGCTATTTCTGTGAGCAAGAACATTAAAGAAAATATATGATGCAATTGCTTGAAATCATTTAAGTACATGCCATTAATGAAGCTACTTGAAATCATTTTAAGTACATACTATCAATGAAGCTACAAATAATTACCATCCTATTGAGTTATAAATTGTTTCCAGACTTCTCAACTTAGTCTAAAAGAAAGACATTAAAAATGGATATCATAGAACATGCAAGTGTTGCAACCAAACAGATATGCATTCATAAGTATGTTTCTTGACCAGATTTTAACTTAAGCATTTAGTCAAACACATAAGTAGCCACTTTTGTGTGGACCAAACTAATTCAAATTCCTAAATGAAAACCAATCTGTTTAGCGACCACAATACCAAAATCTAATCATATTTCCAAATTCAAATAATTTGAAAATTGTGAGACCTCCAAGCTGACATGGTAGCCTCAAAGAAGGTCAATAGAAAGTCAAAAAAATGAAGTGTATTTTTTCTTTTGCTAATTTTAATTGTATGGATGAAAGACCCTCCATCATAGTTTTACTATGTACTAATGTGGATTATGAAGCTTTTAATCTTTACTGATTTTGATTTCAGTCAGACATTTTGTCAAACACTTAGGTGATGGGGTTGGCCTATCTTTATAAAAAAAATAACAGTTTTTTTCTCATCTCCTTTACCCACCTAGAGAGTGCTGGTCTCAATGCGGTACTTGAGGACACTAATAGTGAGAAGAGCGACTTGTGAGGAAGGAGATCGATAGTGAGAAGAGAGAGGATGTGAGTTTTGGGTTTTGTTTTGGGGGGAAGGAGATTGGTAGCGTTTGCAAGAAATGAGATGAGAGAGTTTTTTTTTTTTTTTTTTGTTATTATTTAAAAAAAAAAAAATTGGTTGTGAGAAGAGAGAGTTGGGGGAAGTATTGGATTTTTTTTTTTTTTTTTTTTTTGGGAGGCAGAGTTTATTTATTTATTTTTAAATGTTACTGGCATGGAAAATTGTGAGTGCTCCAAATCCTATGTGGCAAGTACTCAGAATGTCAAAAAATGGTTAAAAAAACATATAAAAGGTTTTGGTTTTATAGTGTACTAGTTGCTAACCCGTGCTATGCATGAGAACCTACCTATTTGTGAGGTAGACTAAAATTAATTTTATAAAATTTTTAATTGATTAAGAAACTATACCATTGCATGTTTTGCTCTTGTATGACTTCAATTTGTGTTACAATTTGATGAAGAAGCCATTGCTTGAACATGCAATGACTTACAAAAAATTTGTTAGATAGTTTCAGATACTGCAAAAAAATCACTCAAAAATTCAGATATTAAAGCTTCTCAAAGACTAAAAAATATTAAAGAATTAGATGATTCACTGCTTAGAAATTATTGAAACAAAAAAATATATATATGACTAAACAATAGAGAAATATAAGAGAAAGATGGGTTATATTCAAAAGAATAATCTATAGCTATAACTATTGAAAGTAATCAAAAGAATAATAATTCAGATGTTAAAACATTTGAAAGGCCAAAAAATATTAAAGAATCATAAGATTTACTTCCTATTAATTTTTGAAACAAAAAAAAAATGTATATGATTATACAATAGAGAAATATAAAAGAAAAATTGATCACCTTCAAAAGAATAATACATAGTATAGTCATTGAAATCTGCTAAACATGTTCAAATATTGCAAAAACTAACACAAATTCAGATGTTAAAACTTCCAAAATGCCAAAAAAGATATATAATTAAAGAATAATTTATTGAAACAATTCAAAAAATATATGACTATTCAAAAGAGAAATATATAAAAGAAAAAAAATACACAAACCCATAAAGCAATAAGTTTTAAATTTTAACAGGTATTCTAGAAGTCACGGCTTAAATTTGTAGCAAAACATGGTTTGATACACTTTCACAACTTCACATGGAGAAAGCTCCCTAATAAGTACAATTGTTCCAAGCAATGCAGTCTAATGATGAATGAAATAATCCTAGCAGAACCTTATGGTTCGTAACAGCTTAATCAGTTGTAAACCATGTATGTGGGTGTTGCACTAAATTTCTTGTATCCCTTGATGATCTTGTCTGCTGCATCAAGGAAATCTATCACTGTCATAGATTTCCGCCTTGCTCGGATGGCAAACATGCTAGTTTCAGTGCACACACTCCTTATTTCAGCTCTTGAGAGAGAAACTCATGTTAGAAAACCAATGTCATAAAACACCCTTGGCATAGTGAACAAATAACAAATAGTAATGCCTTGCATGACTATCCATAATAAATGGTTCTTACCAATGCAATTTGGGCAAAGTCCAGCCAAAAGTTCAAATCTTATATCTTGTTCGTAGTTCATTTTTTGCGCATGGATCTTAAATATCTGTGTCCTACTATCCACATCTAGAAGGTCAAACTCAACTTTTCGATCTAAGCGTCCAAGACATAACAATGCAGGATCAAATGTGTCAGGCCTAAAAAAGGGGGGCAATCGAAATCCACAACATAACAATTTGGCTTTAAAAAATGGGATAATTACAGTGAACCCACCTGAGGTTTGGCCCGTTTGTGCTTTGCCTACCCGTGGTTCAAAACTTATTACTTTGCCCACCTATACTTTAATCCGTTACCCCCCCATTACCCACCTCACCCTCAGATGTTAGAAAAACACCCTCTTATTCCAAATCAGAACATAACACGGATCAAACAACACGAACTCACTCTCCTTTTCTGGTTGTACTTTCGAGTGAGGGTAAGGTTCTAACTTTGGGTTGTCTTGAGGCATTGAATATTCGAAGATAGATCATCACCAAGTATGACATTTTTGTTTTATGGTTCTGAGCTGGGGTTTCAAGTTTTGATGGTAGCTTTGATTCACAGGAAGTTGATAATCGATGTCTTCTTCAAGTAGAAATTACTCAGGTTCAAGTGGGCATATGTGTACATATGAGACTTGTGTGTTGAGAACAAGTCTGATAGTGAATAATTTTGGGAGAAGGTTTCTGGGTTGTAGCCGATATAAGGTAACTATACCTTTTACTTAATCTAGTTGATTCACATGAGATTAGAATGTGATGTGTTCAATTCAATTTATGAACAGGTTGGTCCCAAGTGCCCTTTCTTTAAATGGATTGATAATCCCACTTGTATGCGTGGGAATGAAGCTGCCCATTTGGTACAACAAAAGTTGGATTTACTACAGAGTGAGTTGCAACTTGCACATGAAAGGGAAAGAGAAGCTACTCAGGCAGTAGTAGAAGCTATCCAAATGGCAGAAATTGCTCAAGACAGGGCAACAAAAGCTATTGAGAGGGAGAGAAAGTTTCGAGCTTCCTCTGTTCAAGCCAAGGAAATAGCAGTGAGAGCTTTAGAGCAAGAGAGAAAGTGCAAAATTGAACTAATTCTGTCATGGTTTTTTTTTTTTTTTTTTTTAGTTATGTTTTTTTTCATATTTTGGCTCAAGTGAGAATGTTGGAAAGATGAGATTGAGTCTGCCTAATGGGTTGTAATATAAACTGGTCCTCAATTGTATTATAATAGAACTATGAAAGAATTTTTTGAGAATGAGAACTATGTAAGGTGGTGATGCTGTTGGCTTGAAGCCACTTAATAATATAAGCATTTTTAAGATAAAGTGTTATTTATGTTAGATGCTGTTGGTATTTTTATTTAAAGTGAATTGGCTACTTGTGAGCTGTGAACTGTTGGTGTTAGTGTTTTGTTGGATGTTGTGAGTTGTGTTTGTGCATAAAGTGCATTATGTGAAGACAATTGTGTTGAAAGTGAATTTAAAGTGCATGACAATCTGTCAACTTGCAAGAAAAGACAACAAGTGCACACATACACCTGCTATTCAACACATACACCCTGCACACATAAACAAACTCATATAATAATAACTCATATAACAAATTGCAATAATCAAAATAATAATTCTAAACACCTGTCATTAAGTTGGGAAATTGTATACATATTTTAAGGTGGCATTGAATAGTCTTTCATCAATCAACAGTAAATATAAGGCATTTGGTACAACAACCAAAATAGTTACAGCTGCCCAATGTTTACAAAACTTACAAAAATACAAAAAGTATTTGAACAGCTATATAAAAAATTGTTTTACCATTGTCTATCCTGCCATTGTCTACAAACTACATAAAACCCTAAAACTACATAACCCTAATACATTATACATAGCAACAAAATTGTTTTGACTTAGTTTTCATTTACTACCCCTACCCCTGCCTCTCCCACCACAGCTGGCCTTTCCACCTCTTGTTCTACATTTTTGAGCCCTAGCTGCATCACCCTTTCCTCTCAAAGCAGCTCCTCTGGTAGCAAGTGGTCTTGTAGGCTACAAAGTACAAGAATTCACATGTTAGCTACCAATATCACAGTTTTATGAATAAAATATCAAACCTAACACTACAGTACCTGTGATGATAGTGCTCTACTATCCCATATTTCTACAGGAGTGTGTGGTGCTGGCTGGCTTAAAGAGAACTAAGGAGCTCCTTTAACTGTGTACCTGAAGTCTAAAGAGTATCACTGACTTAGGTTTTGCGACCATGGAGCTGGTAGCCCTAACCATAGAGCTTGTGGCTGTGACCCTGTTGCTTGGTTGGATGAGGATGAGGCCATAGTGTAAGATTGATGTGTTGATGGGGGCTGAGCTGAGGATTTGGTCTGTGATGAAGATGGGGCCTAGGATCCTTATTTGTGTGTAAAAGGCCTTCCACTTCCCTGCAACCAAATATGAGCATGTTTTTACAGTGTCAGTTATTGGCATTTTGCATTTAAATAAAAAATTTGTAAAAACCTACAGATTTCTCTTTCTACAATCTCTGCCTCCTTTCCCATGGTGTCTCACCAGTGACGTTGGCCTTGCATCCCTTTGCATTGTGCCCTTCCTATTGATACCTTCCACACCTCAATGGCCTGTTTGCTCTAGACACCTTATAAGGGTTCGGCTCATTAGTATCTCTCTTCCTTTTCATAGGTGGCCTACCTGGTGGCTTATAGACAATAGGTGCAATAGGCTTGGGTTGGCCACTTGACATCCACTCACACTGGCCAGGTATGGGAGGTATGGGTGTCTTGTATGTCTCCACATAAGTATCCTTGTAGTAGCATGGATGGGTGTAGTCTTTTGGTTTCTCACGATTCACAAAAATGGCTGCAACTCCATGCTTGCAGGAGATTCCTGTCAAGTCCTATACTCTACAACTGCATGTCCTATTTACCAAGTCCACCACATGCCTTTCTCTCTCATTGTCAACCTCATACACAAACCTCCTAAAAGGCATTACACAGAAACCCTTACACTCTAATTTTGATTACTCCAACTTTTTTTGTATGCTTGGACATAACTTGCCACCAAACTTTTCTATGCCAGTCTTCTTTATATATAGTCTGCTCATAAGCCACCCTGATCCACTCTAGCATTGAAAAGATGGGCTTGTCTCTAACCTTCACAATCATAGAGTTAAAACTCTCACTCAGATTATTTACCATACAATCTGTCAAAGCTCTTGAAGAAAAATGGGATCTGGTCCACTGTGCAGGCTCTATATCAACCAGGTACTTCCAAGCTTCTTCATCCAAACTCTTAAGATGGTCCATCCCCTGCTCAAATTCCCTGACTGATGTTCTGCCAACACACCTCCACAGTACATTCTTCAACTCCATATCCTTGTGGTTAACCTTGAAGTTGTTGTATATGTGCTTCACACAATACTTGTACTTCACAGTTGGGAATAGAGTCTCCATTGCAAGTAGAAGGCCTTGCAATCAAGTAAGCAAGTAAGCAAGTAAGCATTCAATGTCAGCAAGTAAGCATGTAAAAAGGTAAGCATGTAATGAAGTCATAAACATGAGCTAGATGATAATACCTTCTGCTTGTCACTGATGAATACCAAATTGAGCTCCTTTAGCCTGCCAATGTCATCAACAAATTGCTCTAAGAACCAAATCCAACTATCCTTGTTCTCTTGCTCAACCACAGCCATTGCCACTGGGAATATATTGTCATTTCCATCGTTGGCAGTGGCAGAGAATAATTTCCCACCAAACCTACCCTTCAAGTGGCATCCATCCAGCCCAATAAAGGGTCTACAACCACCTAGAAAGCCAACCTTCTGAGCATTGTACCTAATGTACATCCTTTTAAACTTGGGCTCTGCATTCTCATTTTCCATCTCTGTTTCCAGAATAACCCTACTTCCTACAGCTATCCTTAATATCATTTCTGCATAATCTCTAAGTAGGCCATACTGAGCCTCTTCATTCCCAGTAATCAGCCCCCTAGCTGCCTTCCTTGATCTATACACCTAACTAAGACTTAAATCAATTGAAATCTTCTACATCACATGGTGCTTAACACTTGAGACCTCCCAATTAGGATTCTTACCAAAATCCTCCAAATATCTCTTTGCCACATAGGCTGATGTAACTTGCTCATTTTTAAATGTTAGGGGGCAGGTACACTCAAGATAAAGTGTCTTGATCTCAAATGTGCACTTTTCAATCACCATTGAGGCATAACACCTCCATCCACAATTGTTCTTGCAATGTACATACATCTTCTTCTTCTCATTCAACTTCCACTTGACATCAATGTGATGCTGAATCACATACTCCCTCAAAGCCTTCCTAAACACCTGGGAGTTTGGGAACTTCATCCCTTTTGCCAACCTAACATTTTCCATATCAGTCCTCTCATTGAACTCCAAATTGCCGGGCCCCTGCTCATCATCAGAACTATCCACACTTGCAATATCATCCTCTAAAGCTAGTTCAGTCTACTCTTCATCTAAATCTATCTTTGAAGGAGGAACATTGCTTGGGCCAGGTGCATCTATGTTTGGCTGAGGTGTATTAGTGTTTGGATGAGGTGTATTAGTGTTTAGATGAGGTGTATCAGTGGTTGGAATAGTGCTAGGCTCATATGGCACTGTGTGAGGTGGAGAAGACTCACCAAAAATGTCATCAGCAAAGTCTTCTCCTTCCAGACCTTCATTCAACCAATCAAACTCCTCCTCCAGACCATCACCCCCTACACCAGCCCCTGCACTCCCTATAGCAGCCCCTGCACCAGTTCCTACACCAACCCCTCCACCATTAGGAACTTCAACTGCAAGTGGAGTATTACCACTCTTCACATACAGTATAATGGTGTCTCTTGGCCCTTCCTCATTAGGCTTGCATATGGGTACCACATCTTGATTATCTTGTATGAGCCTCAAGTCTTGCTTCAAGTTGCCCCCAAGACCTAAATAATGAACCCTACATGGTTCATCAATCCCTAATTCCTCACATATACCTTTTATTTCAAAATAAATAAGCAAATCAGGATCCCATACACTATTTCAACTTTCCCACCAAAGTATTCTAAACTAGGGTTCCACAGAAAAGCACCCCCATAATGTACCCTCAATTTCACTTCCTCATCATCCATCTGTAATAACAAATTAGCATTTGACATGTATACAATTAATAATTAAATAATTGTAAACAACAAAAGAGTAAACAGTTGCATGTTTTTGTTTTGCTTTTGGGATGCAACACACACAGAGGGACCACATTTTCTGCTTTGCTTTTAATTCTGTTTTACTAAATAGCACATGCAAACACTAAAATTTAAACCCAATAGAAACTTGGGTCCACTATGAGACACAATGACCATGACAGACAAAATGCCCATAAACAAACACAAATCCAAAGAACAGGTGGTCACATTTTTCATAAACATCAACAAACACAACCAATATTCTCATTCCATTACACATAACATTGACCATTGATTGATTACTCAAAAAACAATAAAACAACCACAAGCCCAAAGTAAAAACCCAAACAATGACTGATTTCTTACCAGGATTTTAGTCCCTCAAATAACCTGTTGCTTGTCTAGGTTTACACTTGCAACACTATGTCAATATCAGATGCAGAATGGATTTTCGCGTTTCTAGGGCTCGTGAGGAAAAGAAAGTGAGTTCGTGTTGTTTGATTTGTGTTATGTTCTAATTTGGAATAAAATGGGGTTTTTCTAACGTCTGAGGGTGAGGTGGGTAACGGGGAGGTAACGAATTGAAGTATAGGTGGGCAAAGTGATAAGTTTTGAATCACAGGTAGGGAAAACGTAAACGGGTCAAACCTCAAGTGGGTTTACTGTAATTATTCCTTAAAAAAAAAGGTTTACACTATTTTTATAGTGTTCATGATTAACCTCGTAAATTTAGAGATAAATTATTAACGTTTGAGTTTGAGTTTAAGTTGAACTTGTTAGAAAAATAGAGTTTTACTCTTTATTAAATTTGGAGTAAAAAAAAAAAAAAAAAAAAAACTACGTGATTCCTTATGAAAAGGAATTATACTTCTTCTCAATATTCCAATCCTTTACTCCACTTTAATTTGGAAGATTATAAATATAAAAGTCAAAGTTGGTTCAGTAAGATATCTTTTGCAGAGAAGGAATTGGAGTTGAATACAAATTGACTAAGTCAAAGTTGATTAAATTGGTATTCAAATGCCTAGCTAAAAACTTCAACTATTCGAAGTGGTTAACGTATCCTTTGTTTAAGAGTTTTATCGGGTTTGCTTTTTATTATTATTATTATAAAATATCAGGTTTGGTTTTGGGGAAGAAAGGGAGGTTTTTTAATTAGTGTTTTTTTTTTTTTTTTAATATTGTTGATGTGTAAATTTGTGAATGTTTCAAAGGTTTCGGTTATGTATATATATATATATATACTAGTCGCTAATCCGTGCGATACACGAGAATAGCTATTGAATGACATTCAAGGAGAAAAAAAAACCATTATTTTTGAGTTGGAGTAACAAGCAAAAAATGCATGAAATATTTAAAAAAAATGATATTAAAAGAAATTGCACAAAATTTACTAGTTAGGTAGAAGAAAGCAATATAGTTTTATTTATTAGTTTTTGGTGGGACGAAATAAAAGACATAATGTTGTGTCTTTGGTTTAGTTTGTGTTGTATATATAGGTATATATAAGATATGTTGTAATATATATGCCAAAAAATGAAAATTGAAAGGTTATAACCCTTTAAATTTGATATATCAAAAAGTTTCTATTGGTCGAAAATGCATCTATTAGCCGAAAATGTGCCTATTGGAAAATGAAAAGACATAACTGTTCAGTGTTTTTAAAAATATACATAGCAGTAATTCATGTACCCATGTGGTGCAATAAGGAGTAGTTAACAATAAGTCAAAGTGTGTCTATTGGCCGACAATGTGTCTATTAAGTGAAAATGTGTCTATTGAAAAAAAAAATATGAAAAGTCATAACTGTTCAGTGTTTTTAAATGTATACATGACATTAATTTATGTAGCTACATGGCGCACTGAGAAGTGGTCAACAAAAAGTCAAATATTTTGGTTTAAAATTATATTGGTCGCTAACTTATGTGATGCACAAAAAAGTTGAATAAAAGCTTTAAATTTTCACTTTCCTTAAAGTTATGAAGTTTCAAACTTTCACTTCACTTAAAGTTATGATGACTTGAAAATAAAAGTGGGGAAAAAAAAATACTAATAACAATGATAAATCCAACACCAATAATAATTGGGTATTTCTTTGCTATCAATAATAGTTTGTTATCCCTTAATTTTATGCTAAAGATGACATTAATTAATAAATATTCCCAATACCTAGTAATCATACACAATAAGAACAATATTTTTTAAAACAGATAAAAGAAATTGTTAACAGACGTGGAGTAGCAGTAATTAAGTTTGCAGCTCTTTATCTAAAAGATGAAAGTAAAACCTCCAATGAAAGTAGGATATCCAAAATAAGTATTTTATAAGTTATTAAAATGTAAAGGGAATAATGTAGATAATCTAACATGACTCAACCTATTTTATAATATATATATATATATATATATATATATAATAAAAAATAAAAATAAAAATCAACCGATGAGTACCAGAAGAGAAAGTGACATGGTGTGGGAAATTATTTAATAAAAAGAAGTTGTAAATTCCAAAATTGCCTAAGTTCAATCCGGTTTTTCCTTGTTTTTTTTTCCTTTCCACCATTTTTTTTTTAATTCTCTCATCTATATCTCTTTGTTTTTGTTTTCTGTTTTTTTTTTTTTTTAAAAAAAACTCTTACGTTGAATTGTTGTCATCTACACATTTAAACTTCTTTTACTTTCCCAATGCCTTAACTTATACGTTCCTAGTTCCCAATGTTACTTATCTACGTACACGTTCAGACGTTCTCTTTTTTTTTTTTTTTTTTCCTTTTTTTTTTCTTGCAAATCTATCCCTCTCCGCCCTTCTCAGTCTCTCCGTTCTTTTCCTCACAAATCTTTTCCCCTCTCTCCTTCTCAGCCTCAGTTACAGACAATAAAAATGCAAGATTTTTTTTGAGAGAAACATTGCGTCGTCATCGTGCTCCGAAAGTAATGCTCTCCATTCTTACATGAAGTATCCATGAGAATACCCCTCATGGAGTCATGGGAACTTCTGAAGCAATGCTCTTGCCTCTCATATGAGGGATGGTCCCAATGCAAGATTTTTTTGAGAGAAACATTGCATCATCATCGTGCTCCGAAAGCAATGCTCTCCATTCTCACATGAAATACCCACGGGACTTCCGGAGCAATGCTTCCCCTCCAGTGGCGACTCCAGGAATTTTTCTCAGAGTATTCCTTGGGTCGTGGTTTTCTTATCAAATATTTGTCTATAATTCTAGCAAAAGAATAAATAATAAACTATAAGTTCATTTAAAATATTAATAAAATTATTAATTATTGTTGTTTAGTTGTTTCATTAATTTGTTTGTCTTTTATAAACTATAATTTGTTATATTGTTGTTTCATTAATTATAAAATTATTAATTGTTGTTTAGCATAACATAATTTAATTTGTTTGTCTTTTATAATATATTTGTTAATTAAATTATTATTTATTAGTTGTTTTCCCCAATTAATTATTGATTAATTAAATTATTGTTTATTAGTTGCACTAGCACATACCCCATGTGTATTTATTTCCCCCAATTCAAATATCTCACCCCCAGCCCTATGCCTCCATCCACCCCCCATCATGGTTTTAAAAACCGGTATGATAAAAGAACCAAAAAAGAGACCGGTTACCGGTTTTCTGGTCAGACCAAAGTCTGACCGGTGGTCAAACTAGTGACATCATAAATAATTTAATTAATAAATAAAAAATAATAAAATTAAATAAATAAGAATATAGGTACTGATATTTACTAAAAAAAGATATAAAATTTTAGAAGTATTTTCATGTTAAATTTAACTCAAATTAAAAATAAATAAATTATCATTTTTTTAGAGGAAGAAAAAGAAGTTAACCTAAACAAACTACCCAAAAAAAAAGGTTATGGTTTTAAAGTTTTATAATCATATATAATTTTCAGTATTTTTAACAAAATCATTATTTAATTTAAAAATATTTATCTATGTTAATATAATTTCACATCTAAATATTTCTTCTAAAAAAATAGTATTTATTATAAAAATATATTATGCTTGTCTTGAATATTGCAATAACCTTACCGGTGTACGAAGTGCAAATAATTCAGATTTTTTGCCTTTGATTGACCCCTCAAACCCACATAAGCCATATCACAAACCTATTTCTCATCAAAAAATAAAAGAAAAAAAGAGTAAAGTGGTCTGCCTCACCACCTAAGCATCAACGTGGCCAAAGAATATCCATCCACATTTATACCAAACTTTTTAAAAGGATTGTCCTCTCCTCTCCTTATCTAAAATGTCTAAACAAATTGCTTAAATCTCTCTCTCACTCTGAAGAAGAAGCAGCGGCAGAGCTGCAGTTTCCTCTCTTTCTCTGTTTCCTCCAAAGCCTAGTTCAGCTCCTCGCCCAAATTAAGATATATTTCTTATTTCATAATCATTTTCTCACATATTCTCACATATTCTCTGTTACAATTTTTTTTTTTTTTTTTTCAGATTCTTTGTTACCATTTTTTTTTTTTTTTTTTTATAGATTTAAGTTCAAAGTTTGTTTGGCATAAAAAAAGTTTGAGGGTGTTCCTAATTTTTTTGAGGGTGTTCCTCATTTTTTTTAAGGATAGATAAATAAAAAATTTTAAATTATTACATATAATTTTTTTTTTCTTCAGAGGTCAGGGTGTTCCTGGGAACACCCTGAACCAAACGTAGCGTCGCCACTGTTCCCCTCTCACATGAGGGGCGGTCCTGAAAGTTACCAACAACTTCACTGTTTGTGGATGAGAGGGAGGAGCATTGCTTTGAAAGTCCCAACATCTTCCCTTGTTTGTGGATGTCTTAAACTAGGTTCGGAGTCTTTGGACTTGGAATCTTATAAGAAAGTTGAAAATATAGCTTTCTTTCTTCGGAAGCTTTTAAGAAAGTTCACACTGTGGTTTGTTGTTGACCATGTTATGACGTGGCGTCTATGCAAGCTTATTACTCGGTGTCGATCTCAGAGGGTTGTGAGAGATGCAGTGGTCTATAAAAAGGTTGGGTATGTAGCTTGCTTTGTTGATCTCGTGAGTAGTGAGCACCCACAAATGGCTGTGCAATTCGTAATCACGATTAGTTTCTTACTTCTGCTCACATATGGATTTGCAGAAGCGGCACCTATTTCTCAACCGGGCTGTAAAACTCGCTGTGGAAAAGTTAGTATTCCATACCCGTTTGGAATCGGACCCGGTTGTTACATGGACGACTGGTTCCAAATTGTTTGCAATGGAACTGGAGCCTTCCTAAAAAAAAATTAACGTGGAAATGCTTGAAATCATTATTAATGATGCTTATTGGCCAAACTATAGGGTTCGCGTCAAAAGTTCAATAATCTCTTCGGATCCCAGTTGTCCGAGTATAAGCAGTGGTGGAGGTGTGAACATTAAAGAAAGTCCTTTTGTCTTCTCCGACGTAATGAACACGTTCATATCGGTTGGTTGCAACAACATGGCAACAATAGTGGGAGCAGAGCCGATGGTGTTTGGGTGCAGATCACACTGTAACAGTAGCTCGATGAACAGAGAGCGTAATTCATGCTCAGGCTTGAGGTGCTGCAAGTCCACAATCCCTTCAGGTATTCAGTATCTAATGTAGATTTTAAACCTATAGATGATAAAAATTTCCAAAAGGGATGCAAGTATGCTTTCTTAGTAGAAGCAGACTGGTTCTCCTCACATATAACCCATTTCCCCTCACATATAAACCATTCCTTTTCCGTGGAGAAAATAGATTTCATTCCCGTGCTGCTGGACTGGGGGATATATAAATGGATGAAAAATTCCCATGAGATGCTTGAGTCCTTCAACAATGGACAGGATTTCTATTGTGACTTTTACAATAACGACATATACATTCACACGATGGATATATCCGCGCCTAACTTAATATCGAACTTTTCAAGCTTTTCTTGTGCCTGCATAGCCGGATACAAAGGAAATCCCTATCTTTTGACCGGATGTGAAGGTAAACTTCAATTACTTAATTTACTTGGTTTCACATGGAACCAACACATATGAAATTGTAAACAGAAATCTATTATGAAAAAAGGCAGCTGTTAGTTTCTTATTGGTGCAGTGTTAAAGCAGTTAATTAGTGGAGTTAGTTATTAATATTGATTAGTGGAGTTAGTTAATCCGTTTTGTTAGTTTGCTTTTTCTCTGTTTTGTATTTGCTCTGCTATAGTATTTAAGCACAGAGTAGAAATTTATTTTGCGCTCTCTCATTTGTCATTTGATTCAATAAGAAAATATCTTTCTATTTAGAGAGCTCTTCAATTCTAATACAAAGTTAGGTTAGCTTGAAGATTCTTGACATTGTTGTGTCCATGATTGGAAGATGGGACAGGATCCCAAGCTTGTTTTGTGTAATAATACAAGATACACAAAGGAAAAAAATGTACCCATAACCATAAACAAGAACATACTAAGAAAATAGACATAAACACAAACTATCAAACTCAAACTCAAAAATTATCAAAACACATAAAAAGAAAATAAAACAAACTCCCCCTAAATAAATACATCAAAATTTTTTATTTTCTTCCCCTTTAAAATAAGGTTTTATCTCCTCCTAAATAAAAACAATCAGAAATATTTTCAACATGATTCCCACTCAAAGGTTTAGATCATCAATAATAGTTGATCTTATATGCAGCAACGTATCTCCACCGATTCATGCAATGTCAATCTAATCTCCAATAGATGCTTGTTGAGTTAGAAGGTTCCAGAACCTCTCAAATCTTGCAGGACTAACTCACAAGTCTTCTGAAACGTAAATTAAGGTTTTTTTTTTTTATACCTAACAGTGTTGGACTCAAGTCCTAAATGTTTCGCATGCTCTTTGGCCTTCTTTAAAACCTGCAGAAATCGAAGTTTGATCGATTGAAGGTCTCTCTCAATTGGTCAAGCCCTGCAGTTTCTGAATTCTTCTTTTTGTAACTTGACTGTTCTTGAATCTTGACTTGAATCAACTTGAGCAATGTCTAACACTGTTCTAAGACATAAATATCTTATACTACACATGTTTTTGTACTTGGTTTGCCAACATACATAAAATTAGAACCTAAACATTTAATCTTAAAAATTTAGAACCTAACAGCTACAAATAATTACCATCCTATTGGGTTATAAATTGTTTGCAGACTTCTCAACCTAGTCTAAAAGGAAGACATTAAAAATGGATATCATAGAACATGCAAGTGTTACAACCAAACAGATATGCATTCGTAAGTATGTTTCCTAACCAAATTTTAACTCAAGCATTTAGTCAAACACATTAGTAGCCATTTTTTTGTGGACCAAAGTAATTCAAATTCCTAAATGAAAACCAATCCAATCAGTGACAACAATACCAAAATCTAAATCATATTTCCAAATTTAAAAAATTGGAAAATTGTGAGACCTCCAAGCTGACATGGCAACCTCAGAGAAGGTCAATAAAAAGTCAATAAAATAATGTGGATTTTTTTTTTCCTAATTTTAATTGAATAGATGGAGGACCTTTTATCATAGTTTTACTATGTACTGATGTGGATTACAAAGCTTTTAATCTTTATCAATTCTAATTTGGTTAGACATTTTTTTAAACACTTAGGTGATGAGGTTGTCCTATCATTATTAAATAAAAAAAAAATAACAGTTTTTTCTCGTCTCCTTTACCCACTTGGAGAGTGCAGGTCTCGCTACTGTACTTGAGGACATTGGTAGTGAGAAGAGTGAGTTGGGAGGAAGGTGATCAATAGTGAGAAGAGAGAGGATCTGAGTTTTGGGTTTTGTTTTGGGGGGAAGGAAATCGGTAGCTTTTGCAAGATATGAGATGAGAGAGTTTTTTTTTATTTTTTTTTTTTATTTTTTTTTTTTTATTGGTAGTGAGAAGAGAGAGTTGGGTGACGTATCAGTTTTTTTTTTTTTTTTTTTTGGGAGAGAAAGAGTTTATTTTTATTTTTTTAAATGTCCTCGACATGGAAAATTGTGAGTGCTCCAAATTCTATGTGGCAAGTACTCAAAAAGTCAAAAATTGGTAAAAAACACGTCAGAGGTTTCGGTTTTATAAAATATACAAAATAGTTTTCTTTTTTAAGTGAGGTTTATAGTCATTGCTTGGTTAAAACTATAATCAGTCCGGTTTGAATGCCTGCACTTAAGGCTGCCCAAACTTGACTAAAGCCTGAAAACCTAACCAAACCACCTGCCGTCGACTCGGCTCTAGCCGAACTGAAGCTCCTATTAGTCGGCGGTGGGTATTTGTTTTCAAGAACCAACACCGTTGGGTCAAGTGGCAAGTTTCCTTCTCCAAAGCCTGAGCCACCCGATTGACTGGAGCTATATAAGAAATCTAGCAATATCAAGCTAGATTTGGCCAGATCTCGACTATATCTAGTAGGATTTAGCCAACTTCGGCCAATTCACAGCAAATTTCAACAAAGTTTGGTTGATTTCTTTTTGTAGTTTCTAGTGACTATTTACAGATATTAGTGAGCTTCACCACTGACCAAACTAACTTGAGCACCACCCAAACTTGAAACCAACTCAATCGATTGATGTCGGTGGTTGGTTTTGTGTCCTTTCGCCTTGCACCTGACGCCGGCAGGTCGGATCTGAATTGGGTCCAAGACCCAAACTGACCCGACCCATAAATAGGCCTGCCTACATTGTGAATGCTCCAAGTCTAAAGCTAGTCTAGTGCTGGCTCAAGGCCTAGGCCTAAGGCCCCACAACAAATAAAAAATTTTCCTACTAAAAAAAGGGCCCAAAATTTTATAAAAATATAACATTTTTTAAATAATTGGTACTTTTTTTTAAGAGTGATACTAAAAATACTACAAATTTTATTATAGATTTAACTGACATATCACCAATCACATAAAAAAGTAATTCAAACACAAATAAATTAAATTATTGAAATTCATCAATTACAGTCATAATCATATTTATTGTGAACATTTTGTAATATTTTTAGTATTTTTCTTTTTCATTTCTAACAAAACTTTTAAAATAGGAGACCAATAAAAATTTAACCCAATTGAAACCCTAAGATGTTTCAAATAAAATGCTGCAAATGTGATAAATCACCAATGATGACTAATCTCCTACTAAGCCATGCACCAAATAATATCTATCTATCTCTTTATCTTAAAAAGAATACATAAAATTAAAATTTAGATTACAACTGTACTTAACTATGCATAGTCATATATCTAAGTTAAAGTAAGTTTCTTTTGATTCAACTATAATATTCAATTTTTTATTTGAAATTAACCTTAGTTGAGCTAGTATTATTTATCAATTTTTGTATTTACATCAAATTAGTTTTAGTTTAATTAGTATTATATAATTTTATTTAATTAATGTTTACATATAAAAAAATCCCATATAAAATTTTTGTCTTAGACCCTAAATTTTGTTGGGCCGGCCTTGAGCTAGTCGTGAGTCGCGATGTAAAATGGTGAGTGACATCGTAGTTTCCTGGGAAGTAATTTCTTTGAACACAAACTGGAATATCATTGCCAAAAGAAAAGGGAGTACAACAAAGCACAAGAAAAGAAGCTCAACACAGTGCAATCTAAGTACAATCTGTCTGGACAACGTGAGACACCATAGGAGGAGACCCCCTTCAGACATGAGAAACTTCATTCTGCCTTGCATACTGCACAAGGTCATGATCTGCTCTGTTGTATTCTCCTTTCACATGGGATGTAATTTACGCGTTGATAGGATCACTACAAAAAAAATGCCTATTAGCGACCAAGAATTTTTGACGGACCCAAAAAGCCCTCTCAAAAAATCTTATTTGTGATGGCAAAATAAAGCCCTCGCAAATACTTGGTAAAATGTGAAATATTTGTGACCAACAAAAAAAGCTGTCGCAATTATGCGTTATAACCGTCACAAATACTAATATTTTGGAGGGAAATTTTTCCTCCATATTATTTGCGAGAGACAATTAAAAATATCTCGCAAAAGTGTATTATTTGTGACGATTAAAAAAATGCCGTCACTAATACTAAATTATTTACGAGGGTTAAGATCGACCTTCACAAATAATCATTAAAATGTAAAAAAATTTGGAGGGAAATGTTCCCACCAAATTATTTCCGAGGGACAATAAAAATTCCTTGCCAAAAGTTTATTTTTTGTGTGAGTTAAAAATATACCCTCACTAATACTAAATTATTTGCGAGGGCCACAATTGGCCTTCGCAAATAGTCATGAAATTATTAGTTATTCTAAAATTCAAAGAAAAATAAAAAGAAATACATAAACATATAACACTTTGTATTCTTTAGATGAACCTTTTGTTTACAGCCTAAAAAAAATGTCTTTTATATACATCCTATACATGAAAGGTCTATCCTTATTTTCTAATAAATTTTATCCATAAAAAAATTATGGATCCGTTTGGATACAACTTATTTTTACTGAAATTGAAAACTGAAAATACTATAGAAAAATAATTTTTAAATGTGTGAATAGTACTGAGACCCGTGAACAGTGCGTGAACAGTGTGTGAACAATGCGTAAACAGTGAATTTTGTCTCCTGTACAGTAAATTCATGTGATGTTACTGTTCACGCGCTGAAAAAAAAAAAAACGTGAACATGGATCCGCAAACACGGATCCAAACGCTCACTATACCAATTTCAACTTCAAAATGGTAGCTTGAAATTCAAAAATAGCAGCCTTTTGTACTCTCTTCTCAAAAGTGAATAAAATTTTCTTCCCATCAAGGAAAACGAGCTTGTCCAGTTGAAATATAAGCCAATCACAATATAAACATTATCAAATAAGTCAAGTCTATTTATTTATTTGAGCTAAAAAGGATAGAAATGCTTTATTAGAAACAAAGAAGAATTACATTAAATAGTCCTTTTAACACAGAAGCATGAAGAAATTTTTAGCAATTACAAACAAACAACTTGTGTTTCCTTCCCATTTTGTGGAAAATGCTTATTAGATAGATGTCCAACATCAGATTTGTCCTACAAATATATTTTGATTTATGTTGTGCCCTGGACAGGAATGAACACAAAATAATAAATTAGTTCCTTCCATGTCTTATCTTTAATATTCATAATTGTCCCAATCACACTGTCAAATATATTTTTTTCAACATGCATCACATCCAAATTGTGACGTAACAGAAGTGAGCTCCAATATGGCAATTTAAAGAAAATCAATGTCTATGCTTTAGCCATCTTGTAAGAAGCAACACCAAACCTTTTACATTTAAAAAAAAAAAAAATACAAGTGTGAAGATTGGAACATAGTACAAGTTTGAAGTTGGTCTTAATGAGGAAAAAACAATGATCCCAAATTAAGATGGATTCTTAAAGGGGTACTTGACTGTAAATTCATCATTCTACAATGAACCTTATATCCCTCGTACTAGTATGGCTTGCATGCCATGTATAAAGTAAAACTTAAATAAAAACACAAATAATTGATCTGAGATTGTCACATTCCTCAAAGAATACTTTACAGTAAGACGTTGGAGCCAGGTCATGACAAATAATACATTCTCTCAGTGATAAACAATCATTTTGATATCTCAAATTAAT
This sequence comes from Quercus robur, assembly GCF_932294415.1. NCBI lineage: Eukaryota > Viridiplantae > Streptophyta > Magnoliopsida > Fagales > Fagaceae > Quercus > Quercus robur. Next base: position 19,828,445 of record NC_065537.1, read on the forward strand.
AATGGTGTCAACGACAGCAACAAGCACGTATAAAGGGAGCAATAGAAGAAAGTCATTTGGTAAAATACTCAAAAAAGGGTAGGAGTTACAAATTCAGATTGTGGGGTGGGGTAAGAAAAGAAGAAAACAGATCAGTAGAGCACCTTCTAGGCTATTATTGCTTGGCTCATTGCTATCCCTCCCAAATTGCAAACATAGAATATAACCACACAGGTTAAGAACTATATTGCAAACCAAAACTACTCCCCAACTGCAACAAAAGGTAATACCCTGATGACAAAGAAAAGCAAGGGCAAAATCAGTACTAATTACAACTCTCTCTATCAATGTTGATGAGCAACTATGGACTAAAAAATTAACATTTCTAGTACTGAGAAAACTTCCAACATAAAGTGATTAAATTCATGAGTTCACCCACCGCCCCATAGTTATGTAGAGTGGAAGTGCCATCTTATCCAAATGCTATTAAAATTGTATTTTTAGGATAAAAGATATAGCCGTTTAAGGAAACAAACAAATTTTATAGTAATTGATAATGTTAATAATGTTATTTTTATTTTGTATCATACATCACACTACATTGATGGAGCATGCAATTGCAAATAGTTTTGACTACAAACTTTGAATGGATCAAGTCATTGAAATAATCTCAGACTATAATACAATCAGATTGTGTGTGTGTGTGTGTGTGTGTGTAAGTCACATGGTAATACGTTGGTATCTAACATGCAATTTTAAGGAGAGCTCATAAAAAGTACCTAATTAAGGAACCATCTTTTAGCAAAGAGACAGAGAAATTCAATTTAAATGAAAAGTTAGAAGCACATACACCAAGACCGCTTTTCTTTGGACAGCTCTTGCAGTCAACACAATTCACCCATAGAATGTCACTTCTTGTGTCAACTTGCACATAATAGTCTTTTGGAGGGGATCCAAGCCCAAGTTTGGCAAAGTACAGCCTACAATAATTAAGTAAACCATATAAGCATCCAAAAGACAAAATGATGAATATGTCTTTTTTTTCCTGCTAGGTGATATTATATGTCTGCATTGTGCTAGTAAAATAGTGTGACAGAACACACAGAAATTATATTTTAAAATTTTCAAAAAGAGTCTAGTATTTTAATATTAGAAACCAAAGATTTTCAGTTTGTTAGGCCTTAAGCAACAACACAGATCAACCATGCCAAATTGTCTATTTCTCTCTGCACCACCAATACAGCAGCAAACAAAAGATTTCTTTTATAATCATTTTTTCAAATTATTTAGGTAGGAGATAAAGGAAAAAATAAACTGAGTTATAGATGGTACTAAAAAGAAAAAGAATGTATTGACTATTACATTCAAACAATAAAAGAACCAGTGCATAGACAAAGGACCAGATGCTACCAACTTTCGTTAGTAAAAAAAAAAAAACTAGCTTTACTCTTAACTAACAATAAAAATTTACAATTGATGCTTTAAGAAAATACCAATTCCAGTTGAAAACCAATAATTCTAGAGAACAAAAGTTAACCAGAAAACAAATAACTAAGAAGAGAGAGAGATAGAGATTGGATCTCAAAACCAATAACCTTATCTATCATTATAACATCTTAACTAAAAAGGAAAAAGTAGATAATTACCCCACCAAGACGCCAATTACAACAGGAATTGGCATTAAAGAAAAGAAGAAACAAAGCCCAAATTTGTATATATGCAATTGAATTGTTCACACATTAACCGACCTGTGGGGTTCCAATTCCTGCTTCTGCTATTGCTCTGCTGCCACTGCCCAGCCTCTCTCCACTCACAACCACAGCTGCTCCATAAAAGAAAGAGGCATCTCATAAGGGCATCAAATAATTAAAATATGTCATTTAGAAAAAGGTTATCCAACAACATTAGGAGATAAAACTACCCAAACAAGAAAATTTTAAGTTTTTAAACTTCTTATAGAAACAGGAGATACTCTCTTACATCACTCACGGCATACAATTGATTTTATGAACAAAAGCCTTGTTTTGAATGGTCCGATGTGAACCACAACAAACATCTACAACACTGCCCCCACGCTGTTTTTATTCATCAATAAAATCATTTTAGCTAATAAATGATTGCTAAGGTATAAAAACAAAAGCTATGGAGAAATAAATTAGTAGACATAGGGGGACAGTAAAAATTAATAACCAAAATCCATAAGTATGGTTTCTATAACTTTAATGTAACATACACAAAGAAGAAGTTGAGGAGGTTGCAGCTAATATAATTAGAAACAAAAAATAAACAGGAAACTTGCATTCAGAGTATTGTAAGACAATGGGAACAAATTATGAAAATATCATATTAATATGACTATAAGCCCAAACATTCAAAGAATACTGATTATTCAAGATGTAACATGCATTTAAACGTAAGTACCAGTAAAATGAGAATGACAAGAAAAATAAGCAGTGACACAAAAAATTCATTGAATACGGTAAAAATCACTAACTAATAATTCAGATAAAACCAAACAAACCCCTTACCTGATTTACAGAACTTAAGCAAAAATAAACTATCTTCCATATAAAACATGAAATCAAAACAAACCCAGATGCCAAAATAACCTAAAAGTTACTCACAACATCACTTAAATTCGAATCAAATTACAACACCACAAAAAAGGAGGAACTTTATTTTTTCAAAACCAACAAAAACCCAAATGCCAAACTAGCTCAAATTGCTTAAAAACAATAAGAATCAATATCAATCATCATATATTAAAAAAAAAAAAAAAAAGGATACACAAATTAAACAAAACCAGATAACAAAAACACAAAACGAAGTGAAGCAACAAGCGAGAGAGGTCTTAGTCATGTTTGTTTACCGGAAAAGTACTTTCCCACAACACGGAAAATGCGGTTGCCGTGCTTGTCTGAGCCTTGGAGGCGAAAGAACTGGAGGAGATCGAGATCGGAGAAGTCTTCCTCGGGAGAGAGGTACTGGTCAGAGCAATCAAGCCAGTTCTCTTGCTCTTCTTCTTCTTCTTTGTCTCACTTAGAAAGTTAGGTATTCTTTTTTTCAATTGTCTTGATCTTTAGGCGCTTTTCTCTTTTGTTTTTTTTAGTGTCTTGCCGCGCAGTTGCGTGTTGTCAGTTGGCGTGAGTTGGGAGTGTTAGAGGGAAAAGTGAAAAAATTAGAGGGAAAGGGGAATTGTGTTCCGAGGGAGTTGGGAGTAAGGAGTGTTAAGAGGGAAAAGTGAACAAAATTTTGAGGGAAAGGGGAATCGATGGACATGTGGCGCTAAGGTTTAAATGTTTATAAGAAATTGCGTGTTATAAGAAACTTTTTTTTGTTAATTTAAATTTTAGAATATATGTAGTGGCATGTGGTTTGAAGTTTATAAGGTTTAAAGTTTAAACAATTAGTATAATTTTTTATAATAAACAAGAATAAATAGGATAATGCATATGAAATATATAGGTTAATTAATGAAATAAATTAGATATTATTCATAAATTGAATAGCTTCCCAAAATTAGATAATAAAAAAGATTATATGTCATGTGTTAAAAGAACAATTAGAAATCTCCACAATGAGCTATATGTCGGGGGTATTTTGGTGTCTCAGCCATTTTTTGAGTTTATTGTAGGATAGGTTGGCCTTCTTTTAGTCTTAAGGGTATTTCAATCGTTTTCAAATGAATATTGAATTATATTTCTTCCAATTTTGGTTTTTTTCTTATGATTCAAGGGTATTGTGGTCTTTTTATAGGCTTCATTCTAAATTTCAGTTATTTTCTTGCTTTGGGGGGTATTTTAGTCATTTTTTGGATGGTAGGTGTGTCTCAGCCATTTTTTGAGTTTGTGGGGTAGGTTAGCCTTCTTTTTGTCTTAGGGGTATTTTAGTCGTTTTCACTGAATAATACATTATATTTCCTCCAATTTTGGTGTTTTCTTAGGATTCAAGGGTATTGTGGTCTTTTTTTAGGCTTCAAAGGTGTAGGGCCCCCATTTTTGCACCTAAGCCCCAAAAGTAGATGGACTCAAGCCCAAAAAGCCCAAAACAATGAATTTGTAGAGAGTGGATTGGAAAACTGGGCTTTAACGAGTTGGACAACCTATATACTTAATTCAGAAGACAGAAAAAGGAAAATAAACTGATCTAAGGTAAAGAAAATCATCCTTGACAGAGTCTGAGGAGATCAATCCTTATATATATTTCTTTCAAGTGTGATTACAAATTCAATTCTAAGTGGCTACAATGTTTCTCCCTTTTTTTTCTCCCCCCTCTTTTTCATTGAGGGCCTCTTACATTATATATCTCATTTTGAATGATCTTGGCTTTCCACTTGTCGAACATCCAAGCCACCACTCGAGAGCTTGTCCCATCGGTCACCCTTACAGGTCCTCTGTGAGTTGGGGTAACCAAGGCAGCACAGTTCAGGGGTCTTCTCCACATAAATGCGGCCAGAAAATTAGCTGCAAAGTATTCAATGTGGTGGCAGTAGTTTTTCCTTAGATATTTTCTAGCTCCCATTCTTCCCGTACCCTCATAGTGCATGTCTTTACCAATAAAATCTCCTGGTACGTCACCTTGGATGACAGGAGGCATATTTTGATCTCCATTGCGTTTAGCTGAAGGGATATTCCTCCTTGGACAACCTCTCCCAGCCATTACGGTCATAGTTTGCTCGTGAAGTTCGAAGTATTACGTCTCTCCTGCTATTGATCCATTCTTGGACCACTGTGACTCCTCGGACAAGGCCCAAGGCCCAAGGTCCAATACATATTCGAGCCTGTGTCCCCACAAAAGGTATTTCAGCTATTTTTCGTCTTCAATAAAACTTTTATTACTTATCCAAAAAAAAAAATTCTTGACCAATTTTCCTACCAAAAAGTTTTGTTTTCTGGGTACAAAACAGTTAACATTTATAAGAACCAAACAAAACTTTGTGATTTTTTCCATATATGTTTATATTGATTGCTTCTTGTTTTGTTTCTACTAGTAAAACCACAGCTCTGAACCCTTGTCGTCATGCACTGTTAAGGGTCTCTCCCTGATGTTCATGAAGTGCCTTGGTGTTTTTTTTTTCTCTTGCAAGACCATCATAGAAGCATCCTTTTTTGATGGTTTGGCCTATCCTATCTTTTAGTTTTAGGACAAAATTACTGCTGACAATAATTAATAGTATTGGCCAAGGTTTGCATTGGGTGAACCTGTTGTAACCAGTGGCTAGGTTTGGACTTGAAGTTTCATTTTTGTTAACTTCAAGGGCCAAGATATATTTTTCCTGACTTCAAGCTTTGGATTGTGTAGAGGGCCTTGTTGGCTGTTGCACATAAATCCGGAATTGTTATATTATTTTAATTTATATTTAATTTTGATAGTGGTTTAAGTAATCAAATTAAGTTATTATTGTTGTTAAATTAAAAAAAAAAAAGTTATTATTGTTGTTTATGATATATTATTATATGATTAGATTTGATATAGTAATATGTGTACTTATTTATTGAAGCATTGATACAAATACAAATTCACTTTAATTGTTTCATTTTAACTCATGTTTAATGCTTTTTTATTTTTTTATTTTAAGGATGATACTAGTAGAGATGAAGAGGACAATTCAAACAATAACAAGGAGGTCGAAAACAGCTTGGAGGGTGACTTAGAGGAAGATTAATATAGATTTTGTCATAATTTTGGTTGTTTAAATTTAAAACAAGGTTTAATTTCAGGATTTCTTTGTATATTCTATATTTTAAAGTTTGAACTTATATGAATTTTTATCTTTTGATGGATCAATTTTTAGTAATTATTGTACTATTGTATCAATTTTTAGTAATTATTGTACTATTGTAATATGATAGTTAAACAAAAATGATATAAAATAAATTATAAATAAATAAATAATAAAATATTTCAAAAATTATATAAAATATTATCACTGATGACATAAAAATTTGGTCATAAATAACTTTATAGTGACAACAAAGTCCCTCGCAATTTATAGAATAGCGACTCTCTTTAACCCCTTGCAAAAACGTTTTAAGTGATAGCTTAATGTCGTCACTATTATTCCTAACTAATTGCAAGGGGATAAAATCCCATACAAATAAATTTTAGCGATGACATTATTTGTCTCGTCGTTAATTTGAAATTTGCAAATAACTAATTGCGAGGGTATAAAGGTCCTCACAAATAGTTATTAACGACGTCTGCTTTTCTTCGCTAAAAATAAGTTGCGAGGGGTTAAAAGCCCTCACAAATAAATTTTAGCGATGTCATTATTTGTCGCTAAAAAGTATGTTGTCAATTTGGAATTCGCAAATAACTAATTGCGAGGGTATAAAGGTTCTTACAAATAGTTGTTAACGACGACTGTTTTCCCTCGTTAAAAATAAGTCGTCGACTTTTCTCGTCGTTTGGTAATATATTTGTGAGGGCGAATTTGTTTAGTACCGACGGTCGGTTGCCCTCGTAAATTATTTATTTGCGAAGGTGTAGTCGCAAAATCTCTTTTAGAAACAAGAGCAAATACGACGGCCTTCGAGGGCCATATGCCCTTGCTAATAACTTTTTGCGACGATATTTGAATTTTTGCGAGGGTATTTGAGCCTCGCTAGTAAACTCTTTTCTTGTAGTGTGTGACTGCAATCTTTCATGGTTTGGTTTCTTTCATTTTATTTTTCCCATACCAAAAAAAAAGAAAAAAAAAAGAAAAAAGAAAAAAAAAGCAGGCCCTTATTTGGTGTTTAAGCACATGTAAGTTTGGGGTACCCATGTTAAATATATTCGCATAATAGCTAGGGAAATTTTTACTAAGTTAAGAGTAAACCCAAACTTGAAGCCTTGTCTGCTTGATTTGTTGTTCAGTCTTGTACCTTATCTCTGTGTTATTAATCACAATCTTAAAGTCCTTGCATGGGGAGGTGAAACACAGAAGACCATCGCATGTGTTTGCTACTAGTTTCATGAAATAAAGGTTTCGAAGTATACAACATATATAATTTCTTTTATAAAGAAACTAGGTGTTTTTGGATATTGTAAAAAATTATTAATTTGGAAATATTGTAGTAGCAAATTTTAAAAGATATTGGATTTTTTTTGGGGTACAAAATCTATTTAACATTTATTAAGATTTTTGAATTGCATAACTTTAAATCACTAAAATATTTTGTTTTTATTTTCATAACTTGAGCAGGAATTAGTGCAAGCATTGGAGGGCTAGTTCTACTCATTATCATGTGGCGGCTTTACAAAATGAAAAAGAAAAGAAATGAAATCAAGTTGAAAAAACGATTCTTCAAAAGGAATGGTGGTTTATTGCTACAACAACAATTATCTTCAAGTGAACATAATATTCAACATACAAAATTATTCACTTCCCAAGAGTTGGAAAAGGCAACTGATCAATTTAACAAAAGTAGAATACTTGGAAGAGGTGGGCAAGGTATGGTCTATAAAGGAATGTTAACTGATGGAAGAATCACTGCAATTAAAAAGTGCAACATTGTGGATGAGGGTAATCTTGAACAATTCATTAATGAAATTATCATTCTTTCCCACATCAACCATAGAAATGTGGTTAAGTTAGTTGGGTGTTGTTTAGAGACAGAAATTCCTTTGCTAGTCTATGAGTTCATCCCAAATGGAACACTTTCTCAATATCTCCATGAAGAAAGTGAAGAGTTTCCACTGACTTGGGATATGCGCTTGAGGATCGCCAAAGAAGTTGCAGGAGCTTTATCTTATCTACACTCAGCAGCTTCACTACCTATTTACCATCGAGATATAAAATCTACAAACATACTCCTTGATGATAAGTACAGAGCAAAAGTAGCAGATTTTGGGACTTCAAGGTCAGTGACCATTGAGCAAACTCATCTAACAACGGTTGTATATGGCACTTTTGGGTATTTAGACCCAGGATATTTCCAAACAAGCCAATTTACTGAAAAGAGTGATGTTTATAGTTTTGGTGTAGTCCTTGCTGAACTCTTAACTGGAGAAAAACCAATCTCTTTAGTGAGAATACAACAAAATAGGAGTCTTGCAACATATTTCACTCTTTCAATGGAAGAGGGCTTTCTATTTGATATTCTCGATGCTAGAGTGAAGAAGGAAGGTGATATACAAGAGATCATGGTCGTTGCTGAGCTTGCAAAAAGATGCCTAGAATTGAATGGGAAGAGACGTCCTACAATGAGGGAGGTTACAAAAGAGTTGGAGGGAGTTCGAAAAACTTTTAATGGTCAAGAAAATTATGAAAAAGTTTGATATTGTTAGAATGGAAGAAACAAATCCTTGTGATGATGTTTCTACACCAACACAATCAATTTTAGAAGCTAGTGCAACTGCAACATTCGACGCCCTACCACTATTATATTGACATCAGCGTGATTGATAAAATTGTTTTAAGTAATAATTTGCTTTCAATTTCATATTGTGAACTTGTTTAAGACCATTTTAATGTACTATTATCTTGTCTATTTTTTGGTATTTTATTTTAGTATTTCATTGTGTATTTTAGATTCGACACACGGACTTAACATGATAGTTTTGTAGCTATTCATATGAAGCACATTGAGTTTCTTACACAACATTTCATTAGGCAGTTCATTCAATGACATGGCGACCTTAACCCCAAGGGGTTGGCTTAGTGATTCCTAAGGCTTTATAATATTCTTAGGACTCTGAATTTGAAACATCTTGTCAGTATCTTGAGCCACGGGATTCTTTCTTATAATAACCTGGTATGTGTGGGACAGGATGACTGCATATACTCGAAAAAATAATCAGATATTCAAAAGAAATCTAGATACCAATATTTGTCAAAAAAAATGATATGACAACCTCGACCCAATTTTTCAATCCATTATATGAGAGTGGATCCAAGTAGTCAAATTAAGTTTGTTGAGAATTTCCATTCACGCCTTGTATCTTGGCAATATGGCACGTGCGTATGCCTAAGGAAAAAGCTACGTACACATGTGACCTAAAATATGTATTTTGTGCATTTACCCACTAGTGTGATTGTCCCTATCGATATTAGCCAAATATCGTGGTGTTATCGTGCATATGACATGCACCATGTGGGAAGCAATTGCACTTCAATTCCGTGCATTGTATGTAGAACATTGTTGGTGCACGTCATAGGCATTGATGTGAGTCTTTCCCAATGTGGCACAATAACCCTAATGTGAAACTCTTTCCGATTTTCTCCATGAAAATAAGGTGAAAAATTGCTAGATATTTGCCACTGTGAACATCAAGACCCAGTGAACCAACAATGGCAACAAGCTAGTGAGTGAGTGTGTGAGAGATCAAGATAAGATGTTGGTCCTTCTCCCTAATGGTGTGTGGATGTGTTGCTTGCATTATTGGCGCTCGTGATGCTCGTGTGGTGCTATTTGTGTATATAGTATTTGGAGTTGCCACTTGCCACCAACCATTGAGATTTTTTTAAGGTGTGATCAGTCACTTGTGTTTTGAAAAAGAGCTTTTCCTAAGTTTATAATTCCTCTAGACTTAAATTAGATAAAATTGTGTTTTTAACAAAAAATAAATCCAAGTATCGATTTTTTTTTTTTGAAAGAGTTTCAACTTATGGCATTCGTTCATGATGATAACTTTTTATCATCAGACCAAGACACCAATCAATTTTTTATGTAAGCGGTTGAAAGAGTTTCAACTTATGGCATTCACTGGTAATGATAACTTTTTATCATCAAACCAAGACACCAATCAATTTTTGATGTAGGTGGGGATTGAATCTCAAATCTCTTATACAATCATTAAAGACTTAACCAGTTGAACTAGCTGGAATCCACCCGGTATCGGTTAAGTGTAGAGAAGGTAATAGTTGTCAATACCAAATTTGTTTCTGCCTTCGATTTTTGTGCAAAAAATCCTGTTCAAGCCTTAAAAGGTTATCTGGTTAAAGTGAAATAGAGTAATAGACTATAGGTATTGGGTGAATTTTGGGCTAATTTGACTATTGAGCAACTTGGTCAAAGTGAGCTACTTTTGAGATTTTGGATTCCTAAAACATCAAATTGATTCATCCAATAACCGATTGGAAGAAACTAAATTTTTTTTTTTTATGTAATTCCTTAAAATGCAATTTTTGAAATTTTTAATACTCAAAGTGAAATATTTGCATGTAAATCGACATTATTGGACAAAATTAAAATTGCAAATTATATTTCATATTTTCTTTAATATAAATCTCTTAGCCCAGGTAAAACAAAACTCTTTTCTTGAAAAATATGATAAATTTTCATATCTTTTTGTGAAATTTTAAGTTTGAATCAAGATATTTGGTACTGGTTTTCTATATGAATTAATATTACCCTTCTCAAAAAAAAAAAAAATAAAATAAAATAAAATTGGAGCATTTAGTTAGAATTAATTCATTGAGTTATGTGTTAATTAAGAGAGTCAATACCATACCGGAGGTTGTACCGATTTGGCCAGCGGTATGATATATTTCGGATACCGATTAATACCGGTGTACCGTTTCTGGTTTACTGCTATTATATATATATATATATATATATATGTATGTATGTATGTGTGTGTGTATATATATTATAATAAATATAAAAGTTTACTATAAAACATTTCCTCAATTCAGAACTAATTATTCATGGTTTTAGACTTTAGTATTAATTAAAAGAAAAAAAAAATAGAAAGCTTAAAATTTCATTGCATACTAAAAAAACAAATAATACTAATAAGTTAATGCAAATAAGTTACCATTCTACTCTAACAAAAATTCAAAAATTACAAAACTTAAAAAATAAAAATAAAAATAAAAACTTTTTTCTGTACCGACCGGTATTGCCCAAAATTGACCAGTACGACCGGTATTTTTTTCAATATGAAACAAGGGGTTAAACGTACTGAATTACTGACCGATACGGTACGGAATCGGCTTCTTTATGTTAAATACCTTTTCTTTATGTAGGTTAAGGCTACTGTGTTAGGCGATTCTATTGTTTTTTTGTGCTAAAAAGGTGATTCTATTGTTAAGTAGCGTTGCAATAGTACATTTGATAAATTATATTCTATTGTTTATTTTTTAAAATTTATTTTATTCTTTTCATGTCACTTTTTCTTGCATTCACTCTGTGTTGAGTCTGTTTGTCTACTGAATTTACGAACTCTTCAGTTAACTCTTTGATTTGACTTTAAAACTATTTACTTTTAGATTATTTATTTATTTATTATTTTTTTATTTTATATAATAATGTGTATTGTTTACTTTGTTTTAGGGATGTCAATTTGTGATTGCAGGTCATGTTCGTATCGTGTCGAGTCATAAATACTTTGCTATATGAGTTGACTCGAACTCGACCTGTTTAATAAATGTGTCAAGAATCCTCAATCCTAACCTGACCCGTTTATTAAACAGGTTGACCCAACCCGACACGTTAAACCTATTTAATTAATAAGTCAAGTAAAAGTTTATACAAATAACCCATTTAATAACTTCTTTGATTAATAGGTCATACATGACCTAAATAATCTATTATCAATTTCTATATATCTAAAATTAAAATACAATTACAATTATAAATATAGTAATAAACATATAATTACAACAAAAAATTAAGCAATAATAACAAAATTTAATATCTTTATTATCTAAACAGGTCAAACAGGTCAGATGGGTTCACATGTTAAACACGAACATAACCCGTTTATTAAATGGGTCAGTCGTGTTGACCCGAATATGACCCGAACCCGTTTAGCCTCAACCCATGACCTGTTTAGAAACGGGTTAGTCATGTCGGGTTTGCAGGTCGTGTCAGATTTTGCCACCCCTAACTTTGTTTGTTGTCTTCTGGTTAATATAGCGCCTACAAGTCCTGTGAATAGAGTGAATCCACGGTTTTTAGCACCTAACTACAAAATAAATGTTTATGGGGGCAATCTTTGCCCAATTACAGAAATTAGGAGTGTGGGTGGTCATAAGGGACTCGCTAGGACAGGTGGAAGCAGCATTTACACTATGTTTGGTTGTAGATAGGGAAAGGGAAGAGTAAGTAAAAGAGAAAGGAAAGGGGGAATAGAAAGGAAGGAAAAAACAAAATATTTCTCTTGATGTGTTTGAATATAGGAAAGAAAGAAAAGAAGAAAATGTGAGCATTCTATATTTCTTTTGTTTGGTTTGTAAAAGGAAGAGAAAAAAAAATGCATACTTTTACTTTGGTGCCCTTATTAATGATAGGAAAATTCATATATTAGATCACTTGTAATTTCTTGAAAGTGTTAAGGATATATTAGTCATTTTATAGTATAAAGTGGTGGGCCCCATAAAATTTGTGATCTCCCTTCCTCCTATTTCCGCCCAAATTGGCCTAATACCGAAACAGTGGGTCCCATGTAAAAAAAAAAAAAATCATTCCACCTCATCCATTTTTCTTCTCTCTTGTACAACCAAATAGTGGATAGGTGAAAGTTCAAATATGTGTATAAACACCCTTGAACGTTTAGACCCCCAATTTACAAATTAACCAATTCAAGTTTTATGTCAAACAACTAGTGTGCGAAAAATGAACATAAGCTATAATATAGAATTGGAAAAGCTATCTAAACCAAATTAAAATCACAACCCATAGCAGATAATAAAAGGCAAAGATAAAGGGAAGGAAGATGCAAACACAAGGACAACACATGATGTGTTATCGAAGAGGAAACCGAAGCCCTCGGCGTAAAACCTCTCCGCCGCCCTCCAAGCGGTAAACAATCCACTAGAAAATATAGTTGGGATACATGGACAACAATAGACCCTCCAAGCCTAATCTACCCAGTGCACCTAAGCCCTCCAAGCTTCTTGCTCCAACGAGGTTGCGCCGAATTTTTTTCTTTTCTAGCTTCCCGGATTCTGCTACTAGACCATAGCATCAACCAATGTAGATTGGTTCCTTCCTAACTGCTTCCCAGAAAACCAAACAGCCCTCTCACAGTGATGAATATGGTGAGAACAAGGTTTTGGTAAAATGCCTCTCAAGGGTTTGACAATGGAGAGGAAGAGAGTTGAGGAATTTGAAGAGACTCTAATGTATAGATTGTAGGTGAATCAATCTTATTTTTCTTTAGGGTTTCTCTCCCAAAATTCTCTCTAGAAGCTCTCTTTCATTTGTGGGTATAAGGGGTATTTATACTGGAGTGAGAGAGGAATGTGAAACGTCAGGTTTTACAAAATAGGGGTGCCTCGCGGCTTGGCCTCGCGACTTGACTGAGTCACGAGATCCAGTCGCGAGATAACCGTATGGTCAGTTGTCCTGTTTTGTCCTGTAGTGCTCCAGCTAGCATGATTGTTCACCTTCTAGCACGCTTGGCACGTGTGCTGCGTCTGGCAGCTTGAAGCCACGAGCCACCTGCGAGAACAAGTCGCAAGTCTCTGTTTTCTTGCATACTATTGAGTAATCAACACTCTATCTCACTCACTACCCTTACAAGAAACCCACCTAAATACAGGGTTACTAAATGTTGAAATACAAGCAAATTTGGCACGGAATAAAGCCAATAAAATGGTTGATTAAATTCAACCTTACAATCTCCCCCTTTGGCTATTCTGTGACAAAACCGTAAAACAGACTCTAGACTTAACATGTGAGTTGGGAACAGTTGAACAAAACTCACTCACACCTAACTCTAGAAGCTGTGAAGCACTTGAATCATAAGAACATGAAACTCTTGAAACACAACAATGCACCATGATCATTGTATGCAGAAAAGCATGAAATGCATATGAAACAAGTTTAAGGTGATCAAGCAAAGATGAAGTGAAGATTCAAATAATGGCTTGATCAACCAAGTATTCACCACAAGGTAGTGATCACAGTGCTCATTCACACTTGGAATAAACACTTGAACATACAAGTTAACAAGAACAAAGCAAGATACATGTATGCCAAACACTCAACCAATGCATAATACACTAAGTATATGCATCTAGGAACAATCCTACAAGGGCACAAGAGTGACAGTACTTAAAACAAAATGCAAGACATTTAGATAGAAGTACTGATTTCAACAAAGCATAAAAAGTTGCATAAAGCATGGTACAAACCATAAAGCCTACAAACATGCATAAAACATAACCCTAAAAGCAAACATAACCCTAAAAGCAAACATAACCCTAAAAGCAAACATAACCCTAAAAGCTTACATAAGCAACATGGGTACAAATCACACTATATCCTGAAAAAAAATCAACAATATATATATAAAAGAGTAAACCAAGTTCAAATTATGAGTTAGAAACAGATATACACCAAAACCACAGTGTATCAAACCCAAAAAAAAAAAACACTAAATATCCAAAAAAAATATAACCACAGATAAGACAATGTCTGATTTTGACTACTCCCCTTCAACATATTACTCCCCCTTAAGAGCTGCTTTTCTGCTTCTCAACCAACAAAATTCTCCCCCTTTTTGACCGGAATGGTCAAAGGGTCACTGTCCATGCTGGGTGGTGAAGCTGTCAAGTTTTGCAGACAGAATGTCTATCTGGTCCTGCATGGCTGCCATCCTCTCAGAGTGCTCGGTCTGGACCCCTCTGATCCCATCAAGTCATTCCAGAATGACTTGAAATGCATCTGGAGGTGTATCTGAAGAAGTTGATGCTCTAGTCCTTTTGCCAATCCTCCTGGGTGTTGAGGTTGATGCATGCCCTGCTGCCTCTGCCTCAATCTCCATAGGGACACCCTCTCCTTCATCACCTTCATCTTCTTCACCTAGAAGCCGAACACTTATCCTTTTGAAGGTTAGTTTGTTAATTGTAGAAGGTGTGGACATGGGACTGATGTCTCTAGGGGTTGGAACACCCTTCTTTTTAAAAATCCTCATGAGCAGGCTAGGAAAGATCAGTTTTGGCCTAGAAGTAGTTCTAGTCTCATCTACAATAGTGTCATATATGTGGGAATTGATGTCAATGAATGTCTTTTCTTTGAGATCCATCAGAAAAATTGCTCTTGCACAGTTGATTGTTGTCAATTTCCTTATGGGATATAGGTTAAACATCATGATTATTGTGAGACACCTCATGTCTACTGGAAAAGCTGTGGTATTCAGACATTTCCCTTCTCTTTGTCCACCTATCCTCTGTTGAACGGTTTCAATAGACACAATCCTATCTTTGTAATTCACAAACTCCTGATCGTCTAATCCTTCAAGACCTAGCACATCATTAATGTCATGTGCATCCAAAGTGAAATCTTTACCTCTAACCTAGCAGCTTAGATCATCCTCCCTTATCACAGCATTTGAATAAAACTCCCTAATCAGGGGTTCACACACTACAGGGAGATCACTCAGAAGCTTTTCCCATCATCTCCCTTTAAAACAGCTAGGGATAAAAGTGTTCCTTAAATCCTCCAAATCCACAAATCTTTCTTGAATAATTCATGCTTTCAAGAAGTCCTTGTATCTCTCAAAGTGAGAAACAGACCTGAACAAATTAGGGTCCATTTTCATTCTCTTATATGCCTTCTTTGCAGGTGTTTTCTTCTTTGGGGATGAAGGTGCCATCTGTGAGCAATTAGAAAAGGCCACAACAACATAGAATAATACATGTGTAGAACTAATCAATACTATGTAATTAAAAAAGAAATTGCAGCCACACAGATGAACTAGCCTAAAAGAGGATACAAAAGATCAACAGGTAAAATGCAGGGTAGCATTAAAGCAGCAGAGATTGAAAACAACCTAAAGACAGATATATGTCAATGAGACATACATTATGATGACAATGACATGACTTAGAGAACAAAAGACAGATTCACACAATAGAGGAACAGGCACATTCAGCACAGTAAACCACACATTCAAAAAAGGAACATTATGAATCAACATAACAACATAAGATCAGACAAGATGAGTAACCAATAAACAAACCCTAGTTAAGCACATGATGAAGAACAAAACCAACAACTTAATAAGGCTTAAACTGAAACAATAGCTACCACATGCTAAGCATGGACAAAGAGTAACTGACGAACCAAAAACCCATCTCAAAATCATAAACAAATGTGAATAATCCAGAGGGGAAAACACAAAATCAAGTAAAATAGAGTTCAAGACAGAAAACCCATACTTGTTTACTTAAAGATTTTGAGCTGAAAAGAAGCAACAATGGAGTTTGAAAAATGGGTGCATGGAGTGTTTGGGAAGGAGACAGTTGAGAGAGAAGATGAACAGTCACAAAAGTTCAAGGGAAAACTGAAAAAGATTTAAAAACAGCACCTATTTTTACCAAACACGCGTTTTTCGTGACTGAAGTGAGTCGCCAACAAGTCGCCTGGTCAAGCCGCCAAAACACTTAAAGACAGAATTTTGAAAAAAAAAAATTTTCTAAGTGTTTTTCACGACTGGAAGGTCTACCCGCGAGAGAGTCGCGAGCTGAGCCACGAAAATCTCTGAGTAACCCTCGCGACTAGACCTTCCACTCGCGAACAAGTCGCCAAAAATTACCTGTGAACACGCGATTGAGGCTCACGACTTGACTTACCCGCGACTGAGTCGCCGAAACAGGGCAAAAATGGATTTTTGAAATTTTCAGATTTTTCTAACAAAATACTTTCCAAAAACACCTAAAACACTCAAAAATCTTTTTGTGCTTGAATTAACAAAGATTGAGCATGTGAAAACACATTTCATCAAGTACAATCACATAAATGAATATGGCATTTATTGAACATTGTTGAAGGCTAAAATTTCACAAAAAAAGCCCATTCCATGAAAAGTAAAGAAGGCCCAATTCAAGCAGCAAGAAGAATCAACATTAAGGCCTTATTTATGTTTAGATTTCCAGCAAAAAGGCCATTAAAAAATCCAGCAAAATCTAGTGAAAGAACTGGGCCGGGATACCTAGAGGCTGCTAGAGGCTCGGGATCCTCAGGATGTGCAGCACAGCTAACGTGGGATTGAGACAGCTCAAAAGGGTTACCAGGAAATACAATAAATGAAGAACAGATATTTCCTTCTCAAGCACCCAGTGGTACAACAAAGAACCAGAAACTTGGAGAGTGACAATTCATGAATAAAAAGCTGGTACATCGAGAAACCCAGAATGAAGAATTATAAAGGGAAGTGGCTGGGAAAACTTTCAACCCAGCAGGAATGGATTCTGCTCACTTGGGAAAAATGACAGCAAGAAGGACAGCCAAAAAGCTTAGTCTAAAAGGTAAAAAGCCTTGAAAGAAGAAAGGGTGAAGGTTAGCTCTCCAAGGACGCCCCGGAATGGAAAGTAAGCAAGTGACTTTTAGAGAAACAGTATTAAAAGATGAAAATCATGAGAAAAAAGGGAAGAGACCAGCCCCTAAGAAAATGACACAGCACGAGCTCTGAGGGGCAAAAGAGAGAAATCACTAGTACCTCAGAGCCCTAGAAAACACGCTATAAAAGGAAGAGAAAACCCAAGTTGAAAGGGAGAGGATTTTCAGTAGGAAGAATATGAAAACAGAGTCATTAAAACTCTGTAAAATTTAAGAAAAACAGAGGAATGTCTCTCGGTATCCCAGAAACAGCCACTATAGCACATACTTGGATTCAAAAGGATTCAAATTTTGCAAGTCTTAGAGGCTTGAATAGCCATCAAAGTCTGTAATTTTTGAGCTTATTTGAACCTTGTATCACGTCTTAGTGAGCACACTTGTAATCCACAATCAAGAAAAATAGTGAAATATCTCATATTGATTTGAGAATTTCTAACATTTACTTTGCATATTTCTTTATTATATTATCTTCCTTTACTGCTTCTTTTTGCTCAATACATATATATTCTTGCTTGTAAAGCTGAGTCTTTTGACCGAGTAAAGCCACTCAGACTTGAGTTCCAAATCCCACAAGTCTTGTGCAAAAGAACTAAATCTGTGAGAATTGGGGTCAGGATCCTCGTGGCTGAATCATTCTCATAAAATTCATTTACATATATGTATATGTATTAATATATATATATATATATATATCCTAATCTAAGAAACTAACAATTATTTGAAGATATATGCCTTGTATAGTTGTTCTTGTGTAGGACCTATAGAGGTAAAAAGAAAGGACAAAACTCCATTGCATAACAAGCATGGAGAAAGATTGTATAGTGCAGAGAACCAGAGATTCTGGGTTCTTACAGGCCTAATACGCCCCGGGATCCCACGATAGTACGTCTCGGGATCCCACGACAGTACGCCCGGGGAGGAATCGCATTTTTGCCTTGAGGAGATTTATGTGACTTGCGCACAACTTGGTTCGTAATCAGCCCCCATTTAGCTGCGGTGAACCAAGCCCAGTCCACCAGAATACAACTATTTGGCCCAGGATCCTTGGGCCTGTGTGCTAAAGAAAAAAACACTCTCACATTTTGGCGACTCCACTGGGGACTGGGAAAAAGGAGAGGGAAAAAGCAGTCCCTTCGCAAGCACGGCTCCAAAGCTAGGAAACACCTAGAGGAAGGAAAGTTCCTCTTAGTGCATTCAACATCAAGATCCCAAAAATGTGGGTTCCTCCAACAAATGTTCTACCGAGGGACTCTATATAGAATTTTGGGGAATTTCCGAACACAAGATAAGTTTTATGCGTTATTATTTTCTCTACTTTACAATTTGAACATAATGGATCATTGCCCTGCTTTTTAAAAGAAAAACAGGGGGTCATGTAGTAATATTTAAACAATCATAATATTGTCTCATTGCTTTAAAGAAAAATAGAGAAGTGAACAAATAAAATATATTGATGAAATGAAGATTCTATGAGCTACATAATAGAGAAATGGCCCCACATTTGGGGGCTAATGTATTCTTTCTTTTAAAAAAAAAATCATGATATTGTTTCATTTGTTTAAAAAGAAAAAGAAGAAAGAGAAATAGGTGAATCAAAGAGATTTGATGAAATGTAAATTACATAGCAAAGCAATTTCCTCATGTTGTGGGGCTAAATAATTTTGCAGCAACTTGATAATAATATCATATGGCGCAGGTTAACAAAATGGACAAGTTCCTTAGCTCCATGATTCCAGCAAAGTCTAGGAGATCCTTGACTCCAGGAAAGCAAAGCCTGGGAGATCCTTGATCCCAACAAAGCTGAGAAGATCCTTTATTCCAGCAAGGCTGAGTACATTCTTAATTCCAGCAAAGTCTAGGAGATCCTTGACTCCAGGAAAACAAAGCCTGGGAGATCCTTGATCCCAACAAAGCTGAGGAGATCCTTTATTCCAGCAAGGCTGAGTATATCCTTAATTCCAGCAAAGTCTAGGAGATCCTTGACTCCAGGAAAGCAAAGCCTGGGAGATCCTTGATCCTAACAAAGCTGAGGAGATCCTTGATCCCAACAAAGCTAAGGAGATCGTTGATCCCAACAAAGCAGAGGAGATCCTTTATTCAAGCAAGGCTGAGTACATCCTTTATTCCAACAAGGCTGAGTGCATTCTTAATTCCAGCAAAGTCTAAGAGATCCTTGACTCCAGGAAAGTAAAGCCTGGGAGATCCTTGATCCCAACAAAGCCTAAGAGATCCTTAATCCCAATAAAGCTGAGGAGATCCTTTATTCCAGCAAAGCTGAGTACATCCTTAAGTCCAGCAAAGTCTAAGAGATCCTTGACTCCAGGAAAGTAAAGCCTGGGAGATCCTTGATCCCAACAAGGTTGAGGAGATCCTTGATCCCAACAAGACTGAAGAGATCCTTAATCCCAACAAAGCTAAGGAGACCATTTATTCCAGTAAAGCTGAGTACATCCTTAATTCCAGTAAAGTCTAAGAGATCCTTGACTCCAGGAAAGTAAAGCCTGGGAGATCCTTGATCCCAACAAAGCTGAGGAGATCCTTAATTCCAACAAGGCTAAGTACACCCTCAATTTCAGCAAAGCCTAAGAGATCGTTGGTTCCAGCAAAGGCGAAGTATTTCCACGAATCTAGCAAAGTAAAATGGTTATAAAAAAAAAATGGAGGCATCCGAAAAATGGATAGAAGTTCCATAATAGCATCAAGAGAAGGTGGATCAAGCATGATTCAACAACCGCCTCATGTCTTGGGGGTTAAAGCCTATTATGCAGTGGACTTAAATATATTTTGAAGAAAATCAATAGAAACACTATATTGCAAGTCAGCAGCAAAATCAACATTATTGAAAACTCAACAACTATACAGTGCATCTATCATCTCTTGCAGCTCAATGATTGGGCTCACCCATGGAAATAACAAGATGTGGAGGAGATACAGAGACCACTGAAGAACACTTACAACTAGCTCTAAAGGCCAACCATAACATCACAAGTATTGTCTGATCCTCTCAATGTACCATTAGCACGTGAAAGAAGGATTGAATGGGAAACCCATAAAAGTCGCTACCAATCTTAGTCCTTTCATCCAGCACATAGTAAACTTTGTGGAAAATATACTTTATGATGAATCGGCTTTAGTTGAAGAATATCTCATTGTTAGGATCCCGGGGGGCTCCCATATCTGGGATACCAGGGGGCTCCTATCGCAGAAGAAGAAGAAACCTGGAGGGAAAGCAGAATATTGCTTATGAAGGCACGCGGGACCTGAATGTAGCCTACAAAAGGATCTCGAACTACCATCTTACATGATAGCCCAGGAAGAGATCCTGGAGGAACCTGGGGATACGATGAGTCTGAATTTCCCATCTCCAGGATCCCGAGGGGTTCCCATCCTAGAAGAAGGAAGCAATGCCCATGGTTTGAGAGATCCCTTGGACAGAAAAAGAAAGAAGAAGGAAGACTAATATACTGTTTACGAAGATCCTGGAGAAACTTACAGATATGAAAAGGAAGACATAAATCCTACCAAAGGAAAAACTAGAAGAGGTGAACTTGGGGGCTGACGCAAGGAACCTAGGGCACATCCTAATCAGCAGTCAGTACAGAAAAAAGAGCAATTGGTGGAGCTATTGAAAAAATATGAAGATTTATTGGCGTGAACTCCTTCAACTTAAATAAGGCACGTCCAAAGGATAAATTTCCTTTGCCTAACATCGATCTCCTCATAGATCCAACTAAGGCAACAACAATATCAACCATGAAGAGGCATACCACGATCAGGGAACTCAAGAGCTTCTTAGAAAGAGTTTCTTAAATTAGGAAGTTCACACCAAGACCAACCTTGGTCATTAGTGGACTATCCAAACTGTTGAAGAAGGGGAATATTTTCATATGGGGAGTTGGACAACCAAATGTCTTTCATAAAATTTCAACAGATCATGAGTCATTTGCCTACCATATGGGTACTATCCATGGCAAAATCACTATTGTTGTACCTGGGATCTTGATCCCAAGCATTCAAAGCATTGAAGGACACTGAAATGAGGTATCCCAACATAGAAATGGCGTGTATGGCAGTTATGCATCTCAACAACTGAATCATTACTTTTCATCCTACCAAATCCTATTGATGACAAGCTCTCATCCAATAAAAATCCTCCTCAATCAGCCCTTACAATCTTGAAGAGTAGCCAGGTGGTTAATATTAATTTCCCAATACAACATGGGTCTGAAGGATCCCCAGAGCTATCAAGAGCTAAGCTGTAACAAACTCACTGACCCAGTTCCCTGAAGAAGAGAAATACCTATTAAGTGAGAAGATCTCTAAAAAAGTAGTAGCGGTAAAGATCCTTGTAAAGAAACAGACTATGAGGTTTGTGAAGACAGCCTTCGACGAGCATGCCTAGAGGAAGTCATCCTCTTCCAGGATCCCCGTACGAAGATCCCCGTACGAAGATCCCCCACTTGAAGAAAACACCATGACAGAATCATCTTGGTGGAGCTCCTGGCCATCAGTCTACCATTGAGAGCAACCTTAGATGACTCATAAAAGAAGATTCTTTCCATAAAGAATTTGTTCACAGCCAAGAAAGGATATTTTAGAAGATCCTCGGAGAAGAAAACAAATCCTCAACCCTTTAAAGAAAAGAAAAGAAATCAGTTCAGTAAGCCCACTTGAAAATGAGGGGCTACGAAGGAACTTTTTCTGAAGATTGAAAAATTCAATGAGCAAAGTACAAATTTTCCAAGTTGCATGGCCTAGGACTTGGGAAAAGGCAAATTTTCCATGTACCTAACCCAAAACTTGAGCAAAGCACAAATTTTCCAAGTGGCATGGCCTAGGACTTGGGAAAAGGCAAATTTTCCATGCACCTAGCCCAAGACTTGAGCAAAACAGAAATTTTCCAAGTGGCATGGCCTAGGACTTGGGAAAAGGCAAATTTTCCATGTACCTAGCCCATGACTTGAGCAAAACAGAAATTTTCCAAGTGGCATGGCCTAGGACTTGGGAAAAGGAAAATTTTCCATGTACCTAGCCCAGGACTTGAGCAAAACAGAATTTTTCCAAGTGGCATGGCCTAGGACTTGGGAAAAGGAAAATTTTCCATGTACCTAGCCCAGGACTTGAGCAAAACAGAATTTTTCCAAGTGGCATGGCCTAGGACTTGGGAAAGGGAAAATTTTCCATGTACCTAGCCCAAGACTTGACCAAAACAGATTTTTTCCAAGTGACATGGCCTAGGACTTGGTAAGAGGAAACTTTCCATGTACCTAGCCCAAGACTCGGCCTAGAACAATTTTTCTAAATACATGGCCCAGAAATTGGCCAAGAGCAAAAGTTTCCAAGTACGACCAAGAAAATGATCAAAAGCAAAAGTTTATGGGTACAAGCTGTAGCACGTACCAGCAATAGGTACAAGCCGTAGCACGTCCTAACAAAGGATGCAAATTGTAAGCAAAGCCCAACGAGGGGTACAAAGAGAAAGAGCCTCGAGTGGGTATGAAAACCCAAAAGTAGGTATGTAAAGTGCACAAGATTGACCTCCTTGAAAGGAATTGGTTCAAGGGAGCCTAAGGAAGCAAGGAAGGCGTAACTTAAAAAACAATTCTAAGAGTACATCACTCGAAGCCGCACAAGCATGGATGCTTTTGCAAGTCTCTATACAAAGAGATTAGTCAATGACATTGCAAACCGGCTAGCGACATTTCCCTCCTCCTACAAGGTGCAAACTCACCAAAGGCTTGGAGGTACTTCGACTCAACAAAAGAAAGGTACCCTTTTGTTCATCCCATGAAGGAAGTGTAGCAATTCCTTTGGAGTTTCCCTCAAGAATTATTTGATCTACACATTGGTTCTACAAACCAGAAAAGTGTCCAAAAACAATTTATTTTCTCGCGCGTGGGCTACAGGTAACCCACGAGCTCGGGGGGCTAATGTTGAAGGCTAAAATTTCACAAAAAAAGCCCATTCCATGAAAAGTAAAGAAGGCCCAATTCAAGCAGCAAGAAGAATCAACATTAAGGCCTTATTTATGTCAACGTCACTATCCCCCTGGGGTATACCTTGTCTCCATTGAAACTGACGAGGGGAGACTTGAAAGGACGAAGCCTTTTTGGGTCTAGCTTTAGCTGCTGGAAGGCAGAAAGGTAAATAATGTCAACCAAGCTCCCATTGTCTACCAGAACTCTCCTCGTATTGAACCCCTCAATTATGATCATAATGACCAGTGGGTCATCATAAGGTTGCTTTATACCCCTTGCATCTTCTTCTGAAAAATACATGTCTTGGTTTGTCTGTCTTTGCTTCAGAGGAGGTAGACTGTGAACATTATTTACTTGCCTTTGGTGTGACTTCCTGAGGGATCTGAATGATCCCCCTGTGGTTGGTCCCCCTGCGATAGTTTTTATTTCTCCTAATGCATTCTGTGGACGAGGTGATAGGCGGTCTTCATCCCTCTTAGGGCCCCCGTGCTGACCTTTCTGGCTGTATTTGCTGGAATCTCCCCTTTTCACATATTGTTGTAGTTTTCCTTTCTGTATAAGTTCTTCAATCTGCTCCTTCAGATCTCTACAATCCTCTGTGTAGTGCCCATGATCTTTGTGAAAACAACAGTATTTCCTCTTGTCGCATAGACTAAGCGATGAATGGAGTGGCCTCGGCCATTTAAGAGAAGGTTCATCTCTTATTTCCGTCAGAATCTAGTCAACAGGCATCACTAACTGTGTGAACTTCACTGGACGAGGGTTTTTTTCCTCTCTCTGTCTATTCCCTTCATCGTTCTATCGATCTACTTGATCTTTTTTTTGTCCTCTCCGATCATCCTCCTTCTTCTTCTTCTTTTCCTTGTTTTTTTTTGCTCCATCAATGGCTACCAGAGCTTCTTCAGCATTCATATACTTCTGTGCTTTCAATAATGCCTCGGCCATCGTTTTGGGGGGATTTTTGGCCAAGGAAGCCATGAAATCTTTGGACTTCAACCCTGCCTTAAAGGTCGTGAACTGTACCTTATCATCCACCTCGTCTACTTCCAGCATTTCCTGGGTGAAGCGTGTTACATAAGACCTCAATGGTTCCTTCTCTCCTTGTTTGATGGTGAGCAAATGGTCAGCAGTCCTTTTTGGACATTGCCCGCCGACAAAATGACAGACAAAGGAACTACTTAGCTGCTTGAAGTTATCAATGGATGACATTGGCAACTTGTTGAACTACTCCCTGGCTGCTCCTTTGAGGGTAGTGGGAAAGGAGCGACACAAAATCTCGTCAGGGGGTTGTTGAAGACCCAAGGTCGTCCTGAAGGTATTCAAGTGATCCAGTGGGTCTTTCAGCCCGTTGAAGGGCTCTAGTTGTGGTAGACGGAACTTAGAAGGCACCGGGCACTCCTGGACGGCCAAAGTGAAAGGTGAATCCGTCTTCTTGACTATCCTTTCCAAGCTTTGGTCCGTCTTCCCCTTGATGGCTTTTTTCAATTTGTCCATCTCTTTCCTCATCTCCTTGAGGAGATTTGAGCTCACCTCTTCTGGGGTGCTGGTTCGTCTCTTGTTACTGTCTTAATCGTTATCCCTGTTGACGTTTGTACGGTTATCTTCCTGTTGCAGCCGCTGCCTCATCTCCTGGTTCTGCCTGGTAAGCTCCTCTACAGTGGCTGTGAGTGACTGAATTTGTAGAGCCAATGCGGTAGGATCTAGGTTAGTTATGGTTTCCATCTGGACTCGTGAGTTAATTGGGAAAAATCACGTGTCGAATAGTACTCGTCCCCACAGACGGCGCCAAACTGATGATGCTGGGATTGTCAGCAAAGAAATTTGTCCAGACGGGAATCGTCCACGAGTTAACCTGATCCAGAGACAATTCAAAAAGGAAATAAGGACACCGGTGTGGCGCCTACCAACGGGCCTCCGATGCCAAAGTTAGAATAGCTAGCAATTGAGAAGAGAATAATATGAGTGTTTTTGAAGATTCTAATTGTGTACCTTCTTTGCAGGCTTTATCAATGGGCATGTATAGGATCTCTCTTCCTAGCCGTTGGCCTTGCTTTGATGGTCGAATCATTGCAGGATTCGTAACGCCTACGCGAGGTATTAAATGGATAGAATGATCTTACAATGGTGTTGAAGACCGTTATTTGTTTATGTAACACCTCGCCATAACTGGGGGACGATGGTTGAGTGTTTGTCAGGCAGTTCTTCCCGGGCTTGGTTGATTCCAGTATCGTCCTTCTATGGTGGATGAATATATTTTCAGGACCATCAAGATGCAATCATTATATCCAAAGAGCACCACTAGAAGTGAGTTTTTGTCGAAATGTGGTAAGTTGAAGTTAATGGATTATATTTTTCTATTAAATCAAGTAAATTATATGTTTATTTATTAATTTATTCTCATGAAATGTATAGCTTTATTTATATAATAATTATATTCTTAACAAAAATAAATATTAGATTTATCTCAATTATATTTCATATGTGAAATATTTAATCAAATGACTTATATAAATTTATAATAATAATAATAATAATATCTCAACAAAAATAATAAGAAGGATTCCCATTCTTGTGTCTTTTGTCTATATTATTTCCCAAAATATATATATATATATATATATATATATATATATATATATAATAAAAGGAAAAGGAAAATTGATGGTTCATGTTTGCCTTTCATATTGACCATGTTGAACTAAGATGTTTTATTGAATCCGAACCTAGTTTCTACGTACTCTTGACATTGGTAGCCTTATATTTTCTAGAAAGTCTAGTAGTCTGTCATTTTACATTTTTAGGAGTTTTGTATAAGTCTCTCTCTATCTCTCACCCACAAGCAAGCAATGTTTATATGTTCCCTCCCTCAAACTTGATGACGTTTAAAGAAATTCTACTAGTAGCTCTTCTTTTTTGGGAAGTGATAATACAATATTGTTGGCGTAAATGCAGGTGTTCGATGTTGAAAAGAGGACATGGACCACAAAAATAGAGTGCCCCAAAATTATTGCATGGGGTAAAAGGTGCATGCAAAAGGAATGTGTAGCTGAGTCTTCCTGATGAAAAGAAGATTTATGAGTTTATTGTGCAATTGAGAAAGAAGCTTGGCTTGGACTAGAGTGGTCTGGCCCCAAGGCTGGCTTTAGGCTAAGGCAACTTAGGCCATAAACGCCCCATTTATACCAAAAATTTATAAAGTGTCTGGAGGCCCCTCATTGCATAAACAAAAGGCGTCTATAATTTTACAACCACACCCCAAACTTGTAGAATGGTAATTGATTTTTGTCCAAAAAATAAAAAATAAAAAAATAATTGCAGGTTTTGCATTCTCTCCAACTCTTCTTTTACAAAGCCCTAAAAATATTGAGCTAATAAAAATCTAAGAATAAAGCTAGAGATACAAATTATTTTACAAAAAATTTTACAAACTGCTAATATGGTAAATGATTATTAATAATAATGAAAAGTGATATTAATAGTGGGTTTAGATGAAAACCAATAAGAGGTTGACCACATCAATATTTTGTAAAATTTTTGTAAAATAATTTGTATTTATAGTATTAGTCAAATCTAAGAATAATGCTAGAGATACAAATTATTTTACAAAAAAATTTACAAACTGCTGACGTAGTGAGTGATTATTGTTAAATAAAATAATGATATTAATAGTGGATTTAGATAAAAACCAATAAGATGTTGACCACATCAACATTTTTGTAAAAATGTTGTAAAATAGTTTGTGTCTATAGTATTACTCAAATCTAAGAATAATGCTAAAGATTCAAACTTTTTTATAAAATATTTTACAAACCGTTGATGTGGTGAGTGATATATTATTGATAAATGAAAAAGTGATATTAATAGTGGGTTTAGACGAAAACCAATAAGAGGTTGACCGCATTAACATTTTGTAAAATTTTTGTAAAATAGTTTGTGTTTATAGTATTACTCAAATCTAGGCCAAAATGGCCCATTAGCATTAATTTTTGAAATATTTAGCAACAGAGCACTGTTTCGGAAATAATTAGGGAAATACCACTTTTTGTGGTACTCGAGCATGGTGAGCTCGAGTACCATCTTTTCATTGGTCAAACATCTTCTCAAAAAAAAAAAACGCCGCTATAGGGCCCGAAAACGTCACTATAGGGCTTAAAAACGCCACTATAGGGCCCCTTGAACCTGTTATGGGGATTTATAAAAAAATTTTGCAGGAAAACGTCGCTATAGGGCCCAAAAACGTCACTATAGGGCCCCTTAACCTGGTATGGGGGCTTAAAAACGCTGCTATAGGGCCCGAAAACGTCACTATAGGGCTTAAAAACGCCACTATAGGGTTCCTTGAATATGGGGCGACGGTGGATTAAAAAAACATGGTACTCGAGCTCACCAAGCTCGAGTACCAGAAAAAGTGGTATTTCCCTAATTATTTCCGAAACAGTGCTCTGTTGCTAAATATTTCAAAAATTAATGCTAATGGGCCATTTTGGCCCTCAAATCTAAGAATAATACTAGAGATACAAATTATTTTACAAAAAAATTTACAAACCGCTGACATAGTGAGTGATTATTGTTAAATGAAAAAATGATATTAATAATGGACTTAGATAAAAACCAATAAGAGATTGACCACATCAACATTTTTGTAAAAATGTTGTAAAATAGTTTGTGTCTATAGTATTACTCAAATCTAAGAATAATACTAGAGATACAAACTTTTTTACAAAAATTTTTACAAACCGCTGATGTGGTGAGTGATATATTATTGATAAATGAAAAAGTGATATTAATAGTGGGTTTAGATGAAAACCAATAAGAGGTTGACCACATCAACATTTTATAAAAATGTTATAAAATAGTTTGTGTTTTTTAGCATTACTCAAAATCTAATTAAATTGAAACCCTAAACTGTTTCACACCAAAATATATTTATATATATACATATATCATTATAAGTTTACTGAATAGTCATTGACAATCAATTTTCCTTATAAATTGTAAACGAGATGATAATAAAATATTTATTAAAAAAAAATTAATTAACAATTTTGCATCTCAAAAAACAAGATGATTTTTAAAACCAATATACATACATACATGGTTATATATATATATGGATAGGCAAAAAGTTGGGGCCTTGTGGATCTTAATAAGTGATACATTGTTAAGAATTTTGTAACTCAACTGACACATTTTTATATTTTTAATAGAAATATTTAAGATTCAAATCTTTCTACCTCCAATAATAGATGTATAGAAAAAAAAATGGTGACGCTTTAATCGTGGGCTAAGGATTTTGGGATTGTCAACCTATTAGTTAAGATGGATATTATCATTAGCCAAAGGATTTTGGGATTGTCAACCTATTAGTTAAGATGGATATTATCATTAGCCAAAGAAATTAATTCTAACAATTAAAAGCATTGGGATTGAATGCAGAATTTTACTGTAAGCTTTCCCCCAAGGTTGCGTGGTGCATAGTTTCAGGCTAACTAACTTATGTGCGGATACTGTAGTGAAGAGAAGTTGTTAAATGGAGGATTTTGTTGTGCACTTAGTCCCTGCCGAAGCAGCTCTGTAAGTATTTGTCTTAGACACCATGTTGGTTTCATTTGGTCGTTAGGAATTTAGTTTTAATGCATGCCTTATTTACCAAAACAAGAAACAAAAAAACAGAAGGCAGTGTGGAGATTAACATGTAGGAAGAAAGCAATGGCATTGCGGGCCTGCTTAAGCACCTAATTAAAAGATAATGATCATAGTTTGATACCCATTGTAAACGACAAAAGATATATATATATATATATATATATATGCAGTCGTGATATCCAAAGAGCACGAACTGCGAGCTTTTGTTATATGTATATGCATTTTTCGTTTGAATCAACTAATTTATTTGTTTGTTATATTTGCAAGATGTATAGCATAATGCAATAATACATATATAGTAAATCATGATGAACAGATCGTCAGTTTATTATGATCATCCAGATGGAAGCCGTCCCTGACCAATCCAATCTTCTGTAATTCGTGGACGGAAGAAAGGAAGTAGTTCGCCGGCGTTGTGCCTGCAAAAAGGTCTCCGATGCCAAAGTTAGAAAAATTGACAAAAGAGAGCAATGAGAATAATATACTAGAGTGTTTTTCTTATCCCACCCCTTTCGGGGTTCAGTCTTTATATATGTGTGCTTACAGGTGGGTTCTTCTAGCCATTGGTGGAGCTTTGATGGAGGCTTTAATCTTGCTTGGTAACACCCTTGCAGGGTGTTAATGATGAGCTGCCCTTCCCAACGGTCTAAAGGTTGATTAATGCCTTGTAACGGCTCCTCGAGGAGTGGCAACGAGTGTTCATGTCCTTAAGCGACGACCTTTTCCCTCAGGACGGTTTTGTTGAGATCGTCCATGACCGGCATTGTATGGACGATTATAATTTGATCGGGCGTATCAGTAAATATTATATTAATAATCTTAGCTAATTTATATTTTATATGAGAAACATTTAAACAAATGAATTACATAAATTTATAGTACAATTCATTATTCTACATAAAAACGAGGCAACTTCATAGTACAAGACAATAAGCCCACCACTTTTATATATAGAGTATTTTATTTTGGTGCTTTGACGTAGAATCCTATTACAGCTTCTGTTTTATTAATAATAGCCCAGGCCACTGTGTATGTGCTATAAATCTAGCTCTCCTGCACGTCCTTTTGCTTTATATCTCACTTTCCCCCTCATTGCTTCAATCATTTGAGTTCCGTGACAATGGCAGACGAGGTGGTTCTACTAGATTTCTGGCCTAGCATGTTTGGCATGAAGGTTAGGATTGCGTTGGCCGAGAAGGGAATCAACTATGGGTAGAAGGAGCAAGACTTGTGGCGAAAGACCCCTCTGCTTCTGCAGATGAACCTGGTTAACAAGATGATTCCAGTTCTCATCCACAACGGGAAACCGGTGTGTGAGTCTTTTGTCATCATTCAGTACATAGATGAGGTCTGGAAGGGCAAGTCTCCATTCAGGGGCAGAGCTAGAAATTTTGGTTTAGGGGGGCCGAGGTTAAACTATCTTGTAGTGAGTCACAATTCAAGAGAAACTCAAAATGCTACATATATGTTTATGTGCATTGGTTTAATCAATGTAATTCTTATTAGCACTTAAAAAAACTAAATGACCAATTAAGTATCTTAAGTTCATTTTCCCTTCTAAGTATCTCTTAGTCCTTTTAACAACCATAAGTTCAACCATTCAAGAAATTAAATATAAATATAATAATTACATCTACAAGAAAATATAAAAATTTTAGAATTAAAAATAACAAAATCCTTATAAGCCAATATGAAATTATATATAAAAATACAAGATAACTTTGGTATTTTGAATAAATCTTATCAATTGGTTTAATAAAAATAAAAAAAAATAGAAAGAGAAGAATACTCTAGTACTTCTCAAGATCTTAAAGTCATTTTTGCTAGTTTCAAATAAGCTCAGCACTATTTTCTGAGACAAAATTATAAATTTTATGCAAAGAAAAGAAAGAATACAAAGGCAAAAGAATGGCCACACCAAAATAGAGCAGAAAAAATAGCTACAGGTATATTCAGTAACAGAGAGCAACATTTACTAGCAAGTAGCAACAAATGCGGACAACAATCTCAGCTTACAACATAGAGCAATATAATAACAATAAAGAATGATATCAACTCACACTAGATTAAAAAAATATATTGAAGCTTGGGAATTGAAAAAGTAGAACTTCTAATCAAGATATGAAGGAGTTTCAGCAGTAAAAAATAATAATAAATGAGGGAAAATATTAAACGTTGACAAATGGGGGCAGGGGGGAAATAATTTTTCATGTGAGGCCAATTCATAGAAAAATGATTCAAGGATGCAATTTTACCCACTCTAAAATTTTTTAAAAAACTTTTGGTGGGGCCATGGCCCCCTAGTCACCAACGTAGCTCTGCCCATGTCTCCATTGCTACCTACTGATCCTTTCCAGAGAGCCATTGCCAGGTTCTGGGCTGACTTTGTTGATAAAAAAGTACGTTTCTGCGTGCAATTTTTGAAGTATTCTTCTACGGTTTGATTTGGTTCACGATTTAGTATTCTTACTTAATTAGCAGTTATAGTTGTATTTTTCTAGAAGCAGGAAACTAGTCCTAAGCTATCAATAACGAATTAGAGGAGAGCATTTTATCTGAATTATTATTACTTTTTTTTTTAAACAAATTATTATTAGTATTAGTATTAGTATTATTTAATCTGTTGTGGGTTTTTAATATTTTAGCTTAGGTGTATTGCACTAAATTCGCTAGCTATAAAAACTCTCATGCTAGTAATAGTTCGATTATTAATAATAGATTTTTTTTTTTTATTTAATAAAATTCAATTAGAAATGAGTTGAACCCGTAATGTTATAAAAAGATTACTAATATATCATTGGATAAAAAGGAAGAAGAACAAAATAAGTGGAAAAACAGAAATATTGATGGTTCATGTTTGCTTTTCATATTGATCATGTTGAATTAATTAGTTAGATAATTTGGAAATTTGGACATTGAATCTAAACTACACTCCATTTGTATTTGTTTGCATGTAACATGTTTTCCAAATTAATGTAAAATATTTTTAGTTGAAAATGTTTTTGGGTCGGGAAAATGTTTTCCTTTTGGTATTTGTTTGTATTTTTAAAAACGTGTTTTAGATGATTGGTGCAATATAAAATGAAAAAATTTCTAAGCACAAGCTATGAAATTTCCCTACCACAAACAACCATCAACTCCAAATCCGATCGAATCCACGGCTCCAACCACCATATTAATTAGCGTCCCAAGCCGCCATTAATGCCTCTTGGTCGTGATCAAAGCCTCCCAACCATGATTAGTTGATACCCAACCACCATTGGCTCCACCAACCACATCTAATTAGAATCTTATGACCACCACAATCAAGGCTCAAGTGACCGCTATAATTTACGCTATGATGATCGCCAATGTGAGCAAAAAAGAAAGGAGATGGGTGGAGGGAGGGGATCTTTGTGATGTGATTCGAGCGTTGGGGGTGGGGGGAGGAGGTTTGTGCTAGCTTACCAATTTGAAAAATGTTTTATCAAAATTTATTGGGTAAAACATCATATGAAATTTTATACAGAACTTTCCAGTCAGCTTTAAAATCTTTTCGAGTCGACTAAGATTTTACAGTGAAACCTACTTTGGAAAATGTGGAAAACATTTTACAAGAGAACAAATGGAATTAGTTTCCTTCTACTCATGACATTTGTTACATTATCAAGAGAGTCTAGTAGTTAATTTTATATATTTATATATATATATATATATATATATACACACACATGCTTATAATATATATATATATATATATATATATATATTGTTAACATGTATAGTGTTGTGGGCTTTAGGCCCAACTAGATTACTTGTATAGCACACATTCTTGTACTACACTCTTACTTGTATTGCACTCATATGCCTCCTATATAAAGGCACTCATGTATATTTTTTCATTCTTGAGAAATACAATATACAATCATTCAGTATTTCTATCATGGTATCAGAGCCACTGCTCTGACCTTTTCTTAGTAGTCTTGTCTTCATTAGTGTGACTCTATTCTCAACATCGCTTCCGCCATCACAGCAGCCGTTGTAGTCTCTCGCCGTTGAACCTCCGACGTCTTCCAATCGTCATCCTTGGGTTCTGGACTTGTAGCCGCCATCGTTAAGGAGCTTCACATTGCACAGACCACTGCCCTTTGCATCACTACTGCAAATATTGCTCCGATTACGTTTGTGAAGGTACCACTAAGATCTACTTGCCCCGATCTACACATTCATGGAAGCCTTGACTCCATCGGAGACTGCACGCGCCTCCACGCGCTGCTCAAAGGTTTTGTTCCGTAGCTCACGCACCCCACGTGCCTCCATACGCCACTGCACAACTAGGTTTTTCCTGACGCGCTCCCATGTGCTGCATCTCCAGGTCACGTGCCCCCTACACGCCTACACGCCCCTCAACCCTCTCACTGACATCATTGCTGATGTCATCCACATCAGCCCTAGTTGCGTCGTTGCTGACGTCACTTGCTTGCGTCAGTCGCTGACGTCATCATTTGACTACTAAGGGTTTGACCATTGACTTTAGCAGGTTTGACCGTTGACTTTCATAAGGTTGACCGTTGACTTTTTGCCAGGATTGACTTTTTGCAGTTCAGGTGCTCCTTACCCAATTTTTTGTGTAGATTTCATTTTTGTAGTCCATTTTTACATATTTTGCTTCTAAATGAAGAATAAGGACAAGCCTTCTTCCTTTTGCAACAATTGTCGTTGACAATCCAGCAAACGTTTTTGCAATTTTTGTAAACGTTTTGGCCACAGTATTGAGACTTGCTATCATCGCAACAAATTAGCTATTTCAGTTTCTGCCGCTATTGTTGCTAACACTGAGAGTGTCCAACTAATGGCTCCTGTCTCTCCACAGTCTTAGTCTTCTAGATCTACTTTCACCATTTCCAGAAATGACCTTATAAACATCATCGCTAATGTCATTCGTATGGTTAGTAATGCATCTTATTCCTCTTCTCTCTCAGCTTTATCTAGTATGTCTCCTACCTCTTGGCTTATGGATTCTACTTGTTGCAATCACATGACACCTCACTCGTCTTTATTTTCTGAACTTAAACCTGCACCACACCTTATTAATATTCGCAAAGCAAATAGTTCCACAATGTTTGGTCATAATATAAGTTCCGTTTCGACCTTCAACCTCTCAGTTCCTGGAATCTTTAATGTTCTTGACATTTCTTACAATTTATTCTCTGTGGGACAATTAGCTGAGTTGGGTTATCATATTATCTTTGATTATTCTAGGTGTATTATGCAGGATCCAAGGACAGGACAGGAGTTTGGGACCGGTCCCAGAGTTGGGCGTATGTTTCCCATGGACAACCTTCGTCTTCCACTTGTTGCTGCTGTTTCTGTTGCTGCAGCTGCTGTAGTTTCTTTTGTTCCCTCCCTTGCACTTTGGCATGCTCGACTTGGTCACGCATCTTCCTCTCGAGTACAACAACTGGCTTCTAGAGTTTTGTTAAGTTCAGTGTCTACAGAAAAGTTTGATTGTGTCTCATGTCAGTTAGGAAAACAACCAGGTTTGCTTTTCAATATTAGTGAATCAATATCCACTGATATCTTTGACCTTATTCATTATGATGTTTGGGGGCCTTCCTCTATCTCTAGTATTGGTGGTCTCGATATTTTGTTGTCTTTGTTGATGATTACTCTCGCTATAGCTAGATTTTTAAAATGAAACATTGTTCTGAATTATTACAAGTATATTCTGATTTTGCAAAAATGATTGAAACTCAATTTTCCAAACGCATCCAAAATTTTCGATCTGATAATGCTCTTGAGTACACTCAATATGCTTTCCAAGCTGTTTTGCATTCTTATGGCACTGTTCATCAACTAACTTGTCCAGGTACCTCTCAGCAAAATGGTAGAGCCGAATGAAAACTTCGTCATATTCTTGACATTGTTTGTGCTCTTATTCTCTCTGTTAAAGTTCCTGCTCCTTTTTGGGGCGAAGCTGCTCTTCATGCTGTTCATACTATTGATCGCATTCCAAGTCCTGTTATCCAAAATCAAACTCCATATGAGTGCCTTTTTGGGTCACCTCCAGACTATCACCATCTTCGCTCCTTCGGTTCTGCTTGTTTTGTTCTTCTTCAGCCATATGAGCATAACAAACTTGAGCCTCGATCAAGGCTTTGTTGTTTTCTTGGCTATGGTGAAACTCAAAAGGGGTATCGGTGTTATAATCCTGTCTCTCATTGTCTTCGTCTCTCCCACAATGTTGTCTTTTGGGAACATCGCCTCTTTGTCGAGCTCTCTCACTTCCGTACCTCCCTATCTTCCTCCTCTGTCTTAGATCTTTTTCTAGATGAGGCACATATTCCTTCTGTAGCTGCTCCTGATCCTCCTGTAGTTGCTCTTGATTCTCCTGTAGACTTCTCTGTCCAATTACCAGATATCATTGATCCCTTTCCTAGTTCACCCTTTAATGAATAGGTGGAAGATGAACAGGTTGAAGACGAGCTACCTAACCCCAACCCTGAGCTTGGGTCCCCTGGTCTTGCTTCGCCTGAAGATCTTGCACAAGACATTCCACCTCGTCACTCAACTCGAGTAAGATCCATTCCTGCACATTTACTTGACTATCATTGTTACACTGCCCTTGCTACATTACATGAGCCTCACACCTATCGTGAGGCTTCCACTGACCCTTTATGGCAGATTGCAATAAAAGAGGAACTTGATGCATTATCTAAAAATCATACTTGGAATTTGGTGACACTCCCCCTTAGGAAATCTGTGGTTGGTTGTAAGTGGTTCTATAAGATTAAGACTCGCTCTGATGGGTCCATTAAGCGGTACAAAGCTCGTCTCGTTGCAAAAGGTTTTACACAGGAGTATAGGATTGATTATAAAGAGACCTTTGCTCCAGTTGCTCGTATCTCATCTGTTCGTGCCCTCTTAGCTGTTTCTACTGCCAGTAAATGGGACATTTTTCAGATGGATGTCAAAAATGCATTCCTTAATGGGGATTTAAGTGAAGAAGTTTATATGCAACCTCCTTTTGGTCTCTCTGTTGACTCCAATAAGGTTTTCCACTTTCGACATGCACTTTATGGCCTTAAACAAGCTCCACGAGCTTGGTTTGCCAAATTCAGCTCTACCATCTCTCGCTTGGGTTACATGGCCAGTTATTATGATTCTGCCTTATTTCTTCGTCGCACTGACAAAAGCACTATTTTACTTCTCCTATATGTGGATGATATGATCATAACTGGTGATGACCTCAGTGGCATTCAAGAACTCAAGGACTTTCTCAGTCAGCAATGTGAGATGAAAGATCTTGGACATCTCAGCTACTTCTTTGGTCTTGAAATCACTCACTTTACATATGGACTTTATATTACTCAAGCCAAGTATGCCTCTAAAC
This sequence comes from Quercus robur, assembly GCF_932294415.1. NCBI lineage: Eukaryota > Viridiplantae > Streptophyta > Magnoliopsida > Fagales > Fagaceae > Quercus > Quercus robur. Next base: position 19,864,696 of record NC_065537.1, read on the forward strand.
TCTTGTCTCGAGTTGGACTCACTGATAATAAGACTGTTGACACTCCAGTTGAGCTTAATGCATATCTGACTCCCTCAGGGGGGAAACCATTGTCTAATCCCTCTTTTTACAGACGCTTGGTTGGTAGCCTAGTCTATCTCACTGTCACTCGTCTAGACATTTCCTATGTTGTTCACCAGGTGAGCCAGTATCTGTTTGCTCCACAATCGACTCACTATGCTGCTGTTCTGCGCATTCTTCGATACCTAAAGGGCACTCTCTTCTATGGTCTTTTCTACTCTGCTCAGTCTCCTCTTATTCTCCGTGCATTTTCTGATACTGATTGGGCAAGAGATCCCACTGATCGCAGGACCACCACTGGTTATTGTTTTCTTCTTGGTTCTTCTTTGATTTCATGGCGAAGTAAGAAACAAACTCATGTGGCCCATTCTAGTACTGAAGTGTGTCTACATCCTCTGCTACTCCTCTTTATTGTGACAACCAGAGTGCCATTCATATTGCTCACAATAATGTCTTCCATGAACGGACTAAACACATCGAGATCGATTGTCATTTTATCTGTTATCATCTTGTCCATGGTGCTCTCAAGCTAATCTCAGTCTCTTCTAAAGATCAACTTGCAGATATCTTCACCAAGTCACATCCTAAGGATGCCTTCATACTTTGGTTGACAACCTCAAGTTGGTCTCACATCCACCTTGAGTTTGAGGGGGGCTATTAACATGTATAGTGTTGTGGGCTTTAAGCCCAACTAGATTACTTGTATAGCACATGTATATTCTTTCATGTATAAAGGCACTCATGTATATTCTTTCATCCTTGAGAAATACAATATACAATCATTCAGTATTTCTATCATATATATATATATATATATTTTAGTTTTTAATTTATTTATTTATTTATAAGTTTTTATAATTTAACCAACTTTTAATAAATAAATAAATAAGTTTTCCTGTCGTTTTTAATAAAAACAAATCAGCAGAAAAGCTTTATCCAAATGCATTGGATTCTCTCTATCTTTAACACAGGCAAGCATGGTTGATATGCCGATTCCTTTCTCCAACTTGGGTTTAAAGAAATTCTACTAGTACACTTGATTTTGAAAATAATTATTTCATCATTGTCCATTCTGTTTGGATAGTGATAATGCAATGCTGGTGTGATGAAATACAGGTGTGCAGTGCTGAAAAGAGGATATGGTTCATAAAAGGAGAAGAGCGTGAGGAAGTGAAGAAGGAATTTATTGAAAGCTTTAAGATATTGGAGGGAGAGCTTAGTGATAAGCCTTACTTTGGGGGCGAAACATTTGGGTTTGTGGACATTGCTCTGATCACTTTCTACAATCGGCTCTATTCCTCTAAGATGTTTGGCAAATTCAGCATAGAGGTGGAGTGCCCCAACATTGTTGCATGGGCTAAGAGGTGCATGCAAAAGGACACAAAGGCTAAGAGTCTTCCTGACCAAAAGAAAGTTTGAGTTTCTTGTGTAGTTGAGGAAAAAGCTTGGCTTGGACTAGAGTAATGGTTGGGACTGTCTTCGACTCTTGGATGGTCTAGTTATAGTGTTTGTTGCATTTTGTACTATTTTTAGTTTGGGTTTGTATCATATGTGAAAGCTCAAATTAGTGTGAAAACACTAATACTTGTTTAGACCCCTAATTTTAAGAAAAATATAGCTTAATTATTTTTACTCTAACTTATCTAAGTGCGGAATAAAAGTAAATGAAGCGCAATCACTGGAACTACTCTCTAAGCCATAAGCAAGCAAGCAACAATAAATATAAAGCTTAAAAAGTAAGGGAAGAGAGATGCAAACACAAGATAACACCAAGACATATGATCAAAGAGGAAATCGAAGAACTTGGCGAAAAATCTCTCTGCAACCCTCTAAGTCGAAATCGATCCACTAGTGAATAAGTTGGAGTACACGAATAACAAAAGATCCTCCAAGCCTAGTCTACCCAATGTACTTGAACCCTCCAAGCTCCTGTTATCAACAAACTTCTCGGAGTCTTGTCTTCACTAGCTTTCTGAATCCCGTAATACTGCTCGATTGCATCCGCCAAGTCTCACTGGTTTCTTTTGGCAAATTCCCAAAACTTCCCAAACTCCAAAACAGTCTCTACACTCTGAATATGTGTGAGTTGTGTTTGGGTAAAAATCTTCTCTCAAGGTATAACAATGGGAGAGGGAAAAGAGAAGAGGCTACAAGAATTTCTCTACTGAGGATGAGTAACTCTCTTTAATAAGGGTGGGTGTGTTGTAGAAACCTATCTAGGGTTTTCTCTCTAAATAGCCTCCTTTACTTTTGTGGGTAATGAGCGTAGACATATTATGGGTGAAGTGTAAGAAAGTCACACTTACCTCCAGGCAGAGAGTTTCATGAATATCTCGCAAGATGGCCTGTCTCACGAAGTACTTGTGAAATACAACTTGACACTTGACTCTTCAGCTTCTAGCATGTGCTTCTCACGTGGCCTTTTCGTCTTGCGAGTTAGTCGCAAAACTGCATTGATCTTCATTGCATGCTTGATTCTTCACCAACTTAATACTAAACCCAATATAATAAAATCCTACAAATACAAGGAACAAAATTAATACAATTACAAAACTTTTTGTGTCATGGAATAAAGCCAAAATAAAACAAGGTTGTAAATCATAACTTTACAATACGAGTTTGTTGAGTGTTGACCTTGTTAGACACTTCGATGTGCCTGCTCACAATAGACCTAAAAATTTATCTTTGATTTTTGATTTATTTATAATTTTGAAAGATAAGTATATAGATCGAATAAACACTACGGTGATTAAAAGCTTGTCTGGTTGTGTTGTGTTTTTGTTATTTAAACAACACAACACATATTTCCACAACACTTTTTCACTTACACGTATTTGCACAACACTTAAACAACGTTACTAGAACAACATTACCAAATGAGCCCTAAATGTTAAACTTAAGTAACTCAATACTTCATACGAGGAATGAAAGCAAAAAACTTAATGCTTCATATGAGGAAATGAAATTTGTTCGGATCCTTCAAACACAATTTGAGGTGCAAATAAAGTAATTTATAACTCTTTTTATATTTGGTGGAAAAAAAAAGTATTATAAAGTGATATACAAATCAATAGACATATAAGAAAATTGATCATCAAAATTTTATTTATTTATTTTTTTTGAGGAGTTTATCATCAAACTTAATTGTACGGACACATTTTGAAGCCCAAACCCAAAATGTAAAGGGATATTGGCTCAATGAGCCCAATACAATAAATTTGTAGAGAGTGGATTAGAGAACTAGACCCTAATGAGTTGGACAACGGATAGAATGAGTTTGAAAGGTAATCAAACAAAAGAAAGAGAGATTGATCCAAAAAATTGTATTAGAACTCATCTCCTCGGACCATGCCGAGAGCGAATTTTTCGAACCACCTTTCCTAACCTTTCCACTTGCATGTTACTTATGGTACTTTGAATTTAACACTCTTACTATTGTTTATTCGTCTTCGGACCAATCAACGTCCTCGGCCAAAACCCAAGGCCCAATATACATCTTGGGCCCTTATCCCTACAATAGCCCTTTAAAACTCCATTTTTTCCCTCTTATCCGAGGAGAAAAAGTGGGGTTTTGATTTTTTAGAATTAAAATCATTCATTTCTTTGGTTCACACACGCGGGATAACCGTTTTGCGCATCCCATAACTGCTACTGATGCTTTGGAGCTTGCGTTGCGTCATTAATTGCTCCAGGCAGCGCTTTGTTCCCCACATCCAACGGTGAGACGTAGATCCTACGATTGATATTTCTCCTTAAATTTTGGGCAGGATAACTCCCACTCAACTCCTTCATCTATATAAGGCATCTAGGGAAATCATTTCTCCCCATTTCACAAGTCTTCAAGCTCTCCAGAGATCTGTAGCTCTCAAACTCTCAAAGCTTCCCAAACTTCTAAGGTCTCCAAGTCCTTTTTCTCGAAAAACTCAAACCCTTAAGAGGTACCAGAAGCAACTACCGTAATTATTCTTGTAAGTTTCTAAATCCTTAAGCTTTTTTCTCCTCGGCCAATCTCCTCAGCCTTTTAGTCTCTGTTATCTTTCCTTAAAGACCTCATCCCTTTCCCTTTAGCTCAACCGAATGGGTAGGTTCAAGCACCTAGTAGACTCCCCTGAAAAAATAGAGGCCTTTAAGGCTAGATATTATATACCACAGGAAGTTACTCAGCGGTATTGTGCTCCAGACCAACATTAACACATAGAGAAGAGGGGGAAGTCATCATTCCCATGATAGCTTTTATAGAAGGAGGAATAACGCTCCCTATGGGTAGAATAACCCAAGACTACCTCATTAACCATAGGTTGTGTCCTCATTAGTGTGCACCCAACCATTTTAGGGTTTTAGGCAGCGTCGATGCTTTAAACAAGTATCTGGGTTTGGGGCTCACCTAGCATGATGTGGTCCATATGTACGAGTGCCACTCATTCGCTGACGCGGGGTTTTACCTCAAGTCCAGATCGCCTATTGTTAGGCTCGTCTCATGCCTCCCCAAATCTAATATGGGTATGAAAGATGACTACCTGATAGCTTCGAGAGCGTGGCATGATGGCCTTTAGTGCCCCATCCGAGAGAGAAAGCCAGGTGGGATAGCTTAGAGTTAGGTTCCTTAGCAAGAGATTTAGATCTTTTGACCTTAACTATGTCATTATTTCTCTCTTGTTTTGCTCTCTTTGATGATGGATTTTAACTTTCTAACCATGTTTCGCTCCTCGGCTATTCTTGCAGACAAGAGGCATATAGCGCCCAAGCTCAGTCTGACCAACGTTGTAGCTCTCAATTATTTGCTGAGGTCCGAGATCTTTGTAAGTGAGGATAGGCAGTTGCGAGCCATCCACTTGATCTTGGACTTCGAGCCCATCTCGGAGATATATCAAGAAATAGGCCATGCCATAAGAGCAGGCGACTCGAAGCTGTCTCGGATTGACTTGTCAATCCCAAATTTCCTAGCCTGAGAAGACCTTCCACTAGTCGTACGGCCACTTCAACAGGCTCTGCCTGAGGCAGCAGCAATACTAAGGGAGAAGATTGCCTCTTCACACTTATCACTCGAGGAGGAGATAGACAAATTTCACTTTGAAGAAGAGGAGACTCAAGGGGCTCAAGTAATTCACATCTCGGACGCCGAGGATGAGCCTGATAGGCACTCAGGTGTCCACGCCTTGATTTTGGTGATTACCTGTCCAAATAGTACCCTAGAGGAAGAGGAAGACGAGATGGCATTGAATTGGGGGAATAAGGGTCTAAGAGGCCTCATGGCCGCACGGAAAAAGGGGTCAACTTCGAAAGAAGCCCCCAAGTCCCAAGTTCCTTGTAAGGTTGAATTTAATCAACCATGTGTTGGCTTTATTCCATGACAAATTTGCTTGTAATATAGCACTTAGAAACCTTGTATTTAGGTGGGAATCATGTAAGGGTAGTGCGTGAGAGAGTGTGAAGAATTGCTCAAGACAGTACAGTGAAGCAGAGACTCGCGGCTAGGACTCGCGGGTGGCTCGCGGCTTGCAAGCCGCCAAAAGTTGCTCACGTGCAGAGCATGCAGGGGAGCTGAACAGTCACGCCACCTGGAGCACTACACGACAAAAATCCAGACTGGCCATTAAGTTAGCTCGCGACTTAAACTCGCGACTCAGTCAAGTCGCGAGGTCAAGTTGCCAGCCAGCCCTGTTTTTGGAAAAACTGACTCTTCGTATTCCACTCTCACACCAGTATAAATACCCCTCATTCCCACAAGATATGTGTGGCTATTCAGAAAGAAAAACCCTAAGAGAGGTTTCTTCAAAACACCCACCCAATTAGAGAGAGCTACTCATTCTTAGAGAGAAATCTTTGTAGTCTCTTCTCATTCCCTCTCTCATTGTCATACCTATTGAGAGGAGATTTCTATCCAAACACTACCCACACCCATTCAGAGTGTTGAGTGTTTTTGGAGCTTTGGGAAGCATTGGAAGATGCCAAGGATGGCGGATGCTACGGTCTAGTAGCGGAATCCGGTAAGCTAGAAAAGAAAAAGGTTCGGCGCAACCTCGTTGGAGCAAGAAGCTTGGAGGGCTTAGGTACATTGGGTAGATTAGGCTTGGAGGGTCTATTGCTGTTCATGTATCCCAACTACATTTTCTAGTGGATTATTGACCGCTTGGAGGGCGGCGGAGAGGTTTTACGCCGAGGGCTTCGGTTTCCTCTTCGATAACACATCGTGTGTTGTCCTTGTGTTTGCATCTCTCTTCCCTTTATCTTTGCCTTTTATTTTCTGCTGTGGATGTGATTTATAATTGGCTTAGATTGATTTCCAATTCTGTTTATAGCTTATGTTCATTTTCCGCACACTAGTTGTTTGTCGTAAAGCTTGAATTGGTTATTTTGTATTTGGGGGTCTAAACGTTCAAGGGTGTTTATACACGTTTTTTAACTTTTATTCCTCCCACTCTTCCCCCTCTTCTCCCTTCACCTCCTACTAACCTCGGACTGCACGCCATTCCAAATCTAAAGAGGAAAAGACTAGTGTAGGAGCTTGAGGAAAGGGAGGTGGCCCCTCAAAAGGGTACCAAACAACATAAAGTGGCCAAAGACCCTAAGGACAAGAGGTCCACTTCTGTGGATAGTTGGGAGGAGCAAACTTTGGCCGAGGTGCGCCTACAGCAACATACCTGGTCTCCTCAGTTGGAGGTAGATGGGGCTGCCATCCCTTGAAACGCCTCTGTTAGGGAGTTCCAAAGAGGTCATTTTGCATACATAGCTGAGGCCTTGGAGCAGCTACTTCTTTTACCCAAGGATATGGATGCTGTGAGGAAGCTGAAGTAGCAAGACCTTTTCATGTCCTTAAAAAGGGACCTCGTCATGGTAAGTTCACAACCACATACTTTTTATTTATTAAGTACTAGTAAGGTTTTTTATTTTATTTTATTTTTTACATGGGGTTGCTATATTGTTTTTATGCAGATCACCTAGGAGGTCTTTGTGGCCAAGGAATGGGTTAAGGAGGCCCAAAACGATGTTAAGAACGAGGTCCACCTCCGCCTCGAGACTGAAGAAGCCTTGGGGACCGCGAAGGAGGAAAACAAGGAGTTGCTCTCCATGCTAACTGCCGAGGAGAAGGAAAGAAGGAGCATTGAGGCAGGATTGAAGAATGCCCAAACTCAAGCTGAGGACCAGCACAAGTTGCTTTATCAGACTGAGATAAAGCTGGCCACTTCAAGGCAACTTGTGTTGGAGCTGAAGACAGATCTTCAGAAGGCAAGGAGGCGGCTCAGTTGGCCAAGGAGGCAACGGAGGCTGAAAAGTAGGCGTCCTATCTCCTTGGCGTAGAAGAGACTTAGGTTAGGCTGGCTGTGGAGCTAGCCGAGGTATGCAGGGATTACTGCAACGTAACATGGGATGAGGCCCTTACCGTTGTAGGAGTCCTTGCAAACTCGGTGTGGAGGTAGCCTAGGAGAATATACTATCACCCAGATATTCGTGAAATTCTAGGTGCCATTCCTTCTCCTTCTACCTTTGCTCCAGAGACTTCAGAGCAACCCCTGACTGCCTAGGCTGCTCTCCCCCTCCTTGAGGCTTCGAATGGACCAGGCCAAGCTGGTGATCAAGGTCAAGGGGCTGATGGGGCCAAAGACAAAGGTAAGGGCAAGGAGACCAAGCCCCCTCAGAAGCCAAAGACACTACCAAAGGCCAAGAAAGCTGCAGCTGAGGCAAAGGAAGCAAAGGCCAAGACTAAAGAAGTTGATCCTAAGGCCAAGGACACTTCTATCTCCCAGTCGAGCCAAAAAGAAGACTCTCCTCCTCTAAAGGCCAAGGCTTAGGACTTAGGATTTTCTTGTAGTTTCTTTTGTTGTTGTTGTTGTTGTTTTTTTTTTTTTTTTTTTTTTTTTTTTTTTTTAGTGGTATTCTATCACTGTATATAATGTACTCCCTTTGTTTAACGAAAATGCTTTTCTTTTTATCTCTTGCACCTTTACTTTATATGCTTTGAAGCTTATTACTATTGCAAATAGCATTGAATTGCTGCTACTCCATCTTCAATGAAAACTAACAATAACACACTCCTAACAATCTAAGTAATTTGATCAAGTACCAGTAATAAAGAGGTCTATCACATATTTGTATTGAGAATTGAACCTTCTACAATGAAGGCTGAATCTAATGAAGATAAATATATACTTTGTAAAAAATAAAAGGGGCAGACAACCTTCATCCTGCTCATCACTTAGATAAATAAATAAGGACTTCAACTTATTTAAAGCCATCAATTCGAGGGGTTGGGTATAACCCTGGATCTGTTTTGACACTTAGTAGAAGACCAATAGATATCACAGTGTTAATTTTTCCCAAGTATGTGATCCGGGGGATCAGTCTTGACTAGGGTTTTGTTTATCACTTAGAAAGATGTTATAGAGTGTTAATTTCCCCAAAGTATGTGGTCCGAGGAGCTAGACATGTCTAAGGTTCTGTTTAATTACTTAGAAAGATGTCATAGAGTGTTAATTTCCCCAAAGCATGTGGTCCGAAGAGCTACGCATGTCTAAGGTTCTTTTTAATCACTTAGAAAGATGTCATGAAGTGTTAATTTCCCCAAAACAAGTGGTCCGAAGAGCCAGGCATGTCTAAGGTTCTGTTTAATCACTTAGAAAGATGTCATGAAGTGTTAATTTCCCCAAAGCATGTGGTCTAAGGAGTCAGGCATGTCTAAGGTTCTGTTTAATCACTTAGAAAGATATCATAGAATGTTAATTTCCCCAAAGCATGTAATCCATGGATCCAGGCATGTCTAAGGTTCTGTTTAATCACTTAGAAAGATGTCATAGAATGTTAATTTCCCCAAAACATGTGATTCGAGAAGCCAGACATGTCTAAGGTTTTGTTTAATCACTTAGAAAGATGCCATAGAGTGTTAATTTCCCCAAAGCATGTGGTTTGAGGAGCCAAGCATGTCTAAGGTTCTGTTTAATCACTTAGAAAGATGTTATAGAGTGTTAATATCCTCAAAGTATGTGGTTCAAGGAGTCAGGCATGTCTAAGGTTCTGTTTAATTACTTAGAAAAATGTCATAATGGAAAGTACGGTGTATTTACACAATAATACCACACCCTTGGAATGTAAACAACCTGAAAATGTATTATTATTAATGAAAGTTTCCTTTGTCATATGCTTATTTATTGTGTAAATACACCGTACTTTCTATTAACACCCTCACTATTGTTTATTCGTCCTCGGACCAATCAACGTCCTCGACTAAAGCTTAAGGCCCAATATATAATCTTGGGCCCTTATCCCTACATTAACAATTTAATATTGTTACTAATTATTGTCTCACTCTGATATTCTGTTGTTAAATAACAATTATCAGTAATATACGTTATATGTTGAAACTATCTCTTAAAAAAATATTATTACCAAAAAGATTTTTCACTTAAATAATAATATGTACATATCAAAATGCTATTTATCCAAAATATGTGCATATATAATATATTTTCATATTTTGGATAAATAGCATTTTGATATGTACATATTATTATTTAAGTGAAAAATCTTTTTGGTAATAATATTTTTTTAAGAGATAGTTTCAACATATAACGTATATTATTGATAATTGTTATTACTGATAATTGTTTTCTTTTATCTCTTTTCCTACCTTCTTTTAACCACCGCACACCCTTGGTGCAGTGGTCACTCCACAAGTATAAATGCTTGTGGGGTGTGGGGGGCAAGGGTCGGGGTTCAAGTCTCCAGGAGGAAGCTTCACACACATATATACTTAGATTAGGCTAGAGTAGAAATTCTATCTTGTATAAAAAAAAAAAAAAAAAAAAAAAATTTCATTGACTTAAGGGGTTGAATCTCACCAAACAATGTGCAAAATCAAAACTTGTATATCTCGATCCTTTTCATTTTCTCCCTTAAAAGCCACCATATTTCCCACCGAACACGAGTTGCTCAGTGCCCACCTGGAAAAACTCCCAAAATCACAATAAATCACCATCTTCAGTTACAAATACCAACTTTGACTTATTCGGTAGCAATACAAATCTTCTTTCACCGCTTTTATTTATTCGGTGGAGAATACGTGTTTTATATGTTTAATTGTAGAAAACTTATTCTCAAAAAAAAAAAAAAAAAATGATAGAAAACTTGTATTATACCGTTATATTATAAGTAGGCGTTTTTTTTTTTTTTTTTTTTTTTTTTTTTTTTTTTTTAATAATAAAAACCCTCCTCTTTACTGTGTTAAAAAATTCTAATAGTTAAATACAATTTAATGAAAATGTTATCCGTTTGTAAGATTTTCAAAAAAAGTATTTTTCACTAAAATATCACATGATGTTAAGATAAGGGATCTTTTGGTGCCCAGTCCCAGAAAAGAGTTTGTGTGCAATTTAACGCATTGTCTAGATTGGAAGATAATTTGAAACAATTTAAATAATTGAGGATAATAATTATGAATATTTATATATATATATATATATATATATATCTAATTTAATTTAAAATGTCATTCAGACTGCTGGGAAAATAATGTAATTTATTTTTGATCTTTTACCTAATCTTTTGAATTTTCGATTATATTTTCAACCTACTGTTTGGTTGGCCATTGATGATGCCGAAAAAATGACCAGTGAGCCACACGGTTCTCGCACACTTGAAACAACACCTGCACAACAAAAAGAGAAGACCTTGCAGAGAGCACTGGTGTGGTGTCGGCCAAATACCCTCCGAAGGTTAAGTTAGAACTTCTCATAACTATAAAGTGCTAGAGCGGGGTCAATTATGCGTACCTTGGTTTGTGAGGGTATTGGGGCTTTTTATAGTAGTAAAGGGTTGACCTCTCTTCCTTGGTGTAGAGTTCTTTTCCTTATAGGAATCCTCATGAGCAGGGGTGTAGCCAGGAATACATACTTGGGGGGGTCGGGTTGTAACAGAGATATACCAAATATAATTCTTAAGTCTATTGGATACAAAATTATCAACTTTCATATATTATTATATACTTGAACATGTTGGGAATTCAACCGAAATTTCAAACTTGTGAGAAACAAAAAAATAGAGAAAACAAAACGCTAAAAGTAAAACAATCACACGCACAAGACAGTATTTACGTGGTTCAGCAATTTGCCTACGTCCACAGAGTTGCAGGGATTTCACTATTATCAAAGAAAATTACAATGTGCGGCTACAGTGTTTTTCTTTCTCAAAAACAACAACAAGACAAAACCCTAATCACCAAAAAAATAGCTTTTATATCCTGCACACAAGATTCACAATGGGTTACAAAATGGGCCAAAAATTTTTTGTCGGCCCAAGCTTCCGCTCCATGGACTAAGCCTCAGTAAATCTCCCATTATTCGGGTCAGGTCGGGTCATCAACCGAATCAAATCATGCCTGATGACGATTTTTCATGGAATAAAATTCATCCATTATCATCTCTATAGTGAAATTCCCTGCAATTTCCTTATCTATATAAACTATCATATTATCTGCCAAAAGCTCATCCTTCATTCTATTGCGAAGTCTTGTTTTTAACAACTTCATAGCTGAGAAAGCTCGTTCTGTAGTTGCTGTAGAAACTGGAAGGGTCAACACAAGACGAATAAGTCTATCAATCAAAAAATATATTTTAGACTTTCCTGAAATTTTTAATCCCCTACATAGCTCGGAAATTGTACTCATATTCTGAAAATCTGGATGTTTTATCACATCAAGCTTATAATGTCGCAATTGAGACTCCAAAAGTTCTTGTTCATGTTCAGTGAAATCTTGAGGATAATATTTCTTAACCAAATTGCATATATCAACAATCTTGAATAATCTAAAAGCATCCTTGGGATTTAAAGCTGAACTAAGAATGACAAGTTCCGTTGTTAGCTCACAAAATCTACTTTTCAATTCTTGCAATTGAAAGTCTATTGCAACTATAAATATGCCAATTCTAAAATGATGTTCCATTGTTAAATCGTCATCTTGACGACGATATCTACCTCGACCTTTAGTGTAACGAGCATTCATATCAGGAATATCAATTTCATGTTGCTCACAAAATGATATAACACTAGCAAGTAAAGGCTCCCATCCATCATCTCTCAACTTTTGAATAAGTGATTTTGTAGTTGAAACTAAATGCATGGCATTTAAAAGGTCTTGAGATTGTTGTTGCAAAGCTTGACGAAGAACATTAGTAATTCCCATTATCTCTTTCATCAAATGCAAGATTAAAGTAAATTCAAATGATGTTAATACCTGATAAGCTCCATCGGCATCACCGCGTTGTTTATAATTAGCCCCTTCCTCAGAAATAGTATTGATAACTTTGCAAGTAGCATCAAACATTTTAATCAAACTATAAATAGATTGAAAATGAGATCCCCACCTAGTATCTCCAACTCGTTGTAAAGTACCAATCTGGTTTGCACCTCTTCCAGCCTCAATTTCATTAGACGTAATCATATTCTTAACTTGTTCTGCTTGAGCATGTTGCAATTCATCATTACGCTTACTAGAACCAACAACAATATTGATAATATTGACCAAATGATCAAAGAATTGATGAACATCTTTTACTTCTCTAGATGCTGTAACTAGAGCTAATTGCAACCTATGAGCCATACAATGTACATAATAAGCATATGGGCAATCTTTAAGAAAAAGAGCTTGTAATCCATTCCATTCACCACGCATGTTACTAGCCCCATCATATCCTTGACCTCGAATATTTTCAATGTGGAGGTTATAACGAGAAAGGACAGCACATATCTCATTCTTTAAAGTCAATGCAGTAGTGTCTCTAACATGCACAATATGAAAACTCTTTATCAAAAAATCTCAAAATGATGGCCATTTGCTCTCTCTTCGACTCATCCAGAGCTTCATCAACAAGAATGCAGAATTTTGCATCTCCAATTTCTTCACGAATAGCATTTCGCACATTATTAGCAAGAATATGCAAAATCTCCTTTTGAATTGTAGGTGATGTATATTTGGCATTTCTAAGAGCATTTTCCAAGACAACACTAGCTACTTTGTCATTGAAAGTTGATGTGAATTTTATCAATTCAATAAAATTGCCTCTATTTTTTGAATCAAGGCTTTCATCATGACCTCTAAAAGCACAAGCTTGGAATGCTAGCCATCGAGCACACTCTATTGAGGTTTTGAGCTGCAATTGATTATTCTCTAATTCTTTTAACGTTTGTTTCTCAATTAGCTTGTCAATATGTCATGAATAATTCTGTAAATCCTCACAACATTTCACAGCAATTTTATGTGGAGAGTTTGGTTCTTTCCCTTCATGACGAATTAAAGGACAATTCATTCCATCTTTCACCTTTTTCCAATTATCAAAACCTGTTGAAATGAATACATCTGATCTGGGACGACCTATTGGTTTCTTACTAAAAAGGTAGCAAGGGAGACAATATAATGCATCCATTGAAGGTGAGTATTCCAACCAATCCTTATGTGAAACAAACCATGAAGGTTGAAATCGACGACGATGAGTATCATCATTTTATGGACAGACTATATCTTCAGGTTGGTATGGACCATTTATGAGATAAGCTCGTCGGATTTCATCTTGTTTGTTGATAGGAAATTCACATATTTGTTTACGTGTTCCTGGATCACGATCTATCTCTTCAGATTAAAGTTTTGGACATTTGGAGGGGTGTTCATCAGGCATCGAAGTATTAACATTTGTTTCTACAGCCACAGGTGTCCTAATTTTTGAATTGCTAACATCTTTTTTCTTAAAGAATGCATTAATTGTTTTTCGTTTGCTCATAATTCTTTTAGCTTTAAGAATATGACTCAATTAACCTGAAAAGAATTTAAAAAAATAAAATTTTAATTAGAAATTTTTGCTTAGTTATATGAATGTTATTCATACTCAAGGAAAAAACAAAATTTTCACTATAATTTAAACAGTCAACCCATTTTTAATACAACTTTAATTAATAATAACCCCTCAAACAAAAGCAAAAATAATTTAATTAATTTGTCTTTTATAATGTATTGGTTAATTTAATTATATAGCTTTAATTATTGTTGTTTAGCATAACAATAAACTATATTGCTTTAATTTATTTGTCATTAATTATAATGCTTTAATCCTAGTTTGTAATTACGCGTATGTTACACGTAAAATACGCGTACATACGTAACAATTAATAAAACTCTCGTTTGCCAATTTGTTTCCAATTGTACAGTAAATTACACATTATTTTGGAATGAGAGTTTCATTCCCGTTTGTAACACACAAAAGTTATAAACTGCGGAAACATACGGGCTATAAAATACTAAAGAGATAAAGTTGAAGTCAACTACAGTAATAAATGATTAAACAATTCCTAAGAAATAGCCTTAAAAGAGTGAAACACATATGACATATCCTTTGTTACAATTCCTAAAATATAGCAATAAACAATTAAACAATTCTTAAAAAATTGCAATAAATGATAGCTAATAATTTAATTATTAGCTTTTGAATAAATATTAATTATTATTTAATAATGTTGGTTTACACTAAAAACCAACACACTGACCATTGACCAACAAAAAAGAATAACCGGATAAGATAAAGACAAATTTATAAAGACAAACAGAAAAAAAAAAAGTAAAAATCAACCAATGAAAGAGTGAGATGCTATTAAAGTTAAAAGAATAAAAAGACTCAGGCAGATTTCATTTCCATTAAACCATTCGGTCATTCAGAGAGAGAGAGAGAGAGAGAGAGAGAGATAGAGAGAGAGAGAGAGAGAGAGAGTTAGAGAGAAAAACCTTGAGGGAGGGCTGGACTATCGGAGCCGGAGCCGGAGCCGGAGCGGAGGAAGCAATGAGTCAACGACAGATCTCCGATGAGTGATGACCGATCTACCGTCTGGCATCTACGATCTACAAAAATTTTGTTTCATTTTTCGTTTTAGTGACAGTGAGATAAAGAGAGAGAAAAAGAGAGAAATACCTTGAGGGAGGGCCGAAGGGAGCACTGGAGCAGAGGCCGATCTCCGATCTGCGATGAGGGGCGAGCGACGACGGCGACGATGAGCGAGCTGCGGCGTCGCGACGACGTGATCGTGGGTTTGCTGGGGTTTGGTTTTTATTTGTGTACTGGGGATTTTTTTTTTTTTAGATAAAAACCTCTGTCTCTCTGTGTTTGGTTTGCTGTTGAGTTTGATTTGCTCTGTATAGGCAGTATTGGGCATTGGGGTATGTTTTCTCTGCCATCGATTTGATTTCTCTGCCAGCGACGTGATGGTTGGATTTTTTGATTCTCTGTAATTTATTTATTTATTTATTTATTATTTATTTATTTATTTATTTATTTTTTTTCGGTTGAGAATGCGTGGGCTTGCCGTGAGCGAGCTACTGGGCTCACCGTGGGCTTAGCTTGCCATGGGCTTCTTTGTAAATTTTTTTTATTTTTTATTATTATTATTATTATTTTTTTAAAATTTGAGGATGTTCCTAATTTTTGATTGAGGCCTGGGAGAATGGGTGAGAAATTGGTAGGGGGGGCCGGCTGTCTAAGGTTGGGGGGGGGGGGGGGCCTAATTATTTTTTCTTCATAGTCTAATGGGAATTTTTTTTTTTTTTTTTTTTTTTTTGGCAGGGGCCACGGCCCCCCCAAGCCACTATGTGGCTCCGCCCCTGCTCATAAGCATATTTTTCGGAATCCTTTCCTTATAGGAGTCTTTTTAATTAACACCAAGCGTGGGGCGCAAGATATTTCTTTATATATGCAAACGTGGAGACCAAGCAAGGCCACGTTAGGGTCGTCAGCTTCGCCTACTCCCTCGTTGGGATCGTCAACTTCGCCTACCACCTCGTCGGGATCGTCAGCTTCACCTACTACCTCATTAGGGTCATCAGCTTCGCCTACTACCTCGTTAGGGTCGTCAGCTTCGCCTACTCCCTCGTTAGGGTCGTCAGCTTTGCCCATTACTTTGTTAGGGTCGTCAGCTTCGCCTACTCCCTCGTCGGGGTCGTCAGCTTCGTCTACTACCTCGTTAGGTTCATCAGTTTTGCCTACTACCTCGTTTGGGTCATTAGCTTCACCTACTACCTCGTTCGGGTCGTCAACTTCGCCTACTCCCTCGTCGGGGTTGTCAGCTTTGCCTACTCCCTCGTCAGGGTCGTTAGCTTAGCTTATTCCCTTGAGCTTAGTAGTGTCAACTTTCCATTTATGATAAGTTAACCCTGTCTTCCTAAAGCTGTAGATGTCCTAAAGCTGTTTGACTGCCATTTATGACAAGTGAGGCCGACGAGTCTATTTTGAACGTCGCTTCATGATACTATATTCATGAGTATTCACATTCACAATTTTACCCTTATCAGCTACCCCCCACTCCATGATCTTGTCAGCTTAAACTGACAGGTTTATGGAGTTTAAGTCCTTTCCATTTGGACAATTCCAACTCGTCTCTTCAGTAGACTTGTTCATCTCGTTATCTTTTATGTTAAAACCGTCGTTTTGTAATATTAGTCATATCCTCTGGTGGACGAACTCGTCAGCTTTATGGGCTTGTTCGCTTTGGGGACTTGGCGCAATCATCCATTTCATGGGTATTACTAATTGACTCGTCCAATATGTAGACTTAATGATAAACTCATCCACTTTGTGGACTTAATAATTTTTCATTCTCTTAGGATGAGGTCGTCCACTTTGGACTTACCAATGTCATCCACTTTGTGGATTTAATAGGGTCGTCCACCTTGTGGACTTAATAAGGTCGTTTAGCTTGTGGACTTAATAACACATAGTTGTCCACTTTGTGTCCATTTTATGGACTTCATAATTTTTTTCATCCTCCTGGGATGAAATCGTCTATCTTGTGGACTTAATAAGCTTGTCCATTTTATGGACTTGATAACATTTCATCCTCTTGAGATGAGGTCGTCCACTTGATGGACTGCATATTAGGGTCGTCTACTTTGTAGACTTGGATTCCTCCAGTTTGTGAACTTGTTGAGGTGACTAAGTGTTGGTACCTCGTCACCTTGTGAGTCGTCCACTTAGGGTCGTGGACTAATTGAGGTGACTAAATTTAGGTGCCTCGTCACCTTTTTGGTCGTCTACTTGTAGGCGACTTAGTATGGTGATCATTCACCCATAGTCGACTTTGGTCATGCATCTACTCATAGGTGACTTAACGTAGTGACCGTTCACCTGTAGGCAACTTTGGCCACACGTCTACCTGTAGGTGACTTAGCGTAGTGACCGTTCACCAGGCGACTTTGGCCATGTGTCTACCCGTAGGCGACTTTGGCCATGTGTCTACCCGTAGGTAACTTTGCATAGTGACTGTCCACTCATAGGCAACTTCGGCCATGTCTGAATAAATTCCTTTTATTATAATAAACACATTTGTAGAAAAAGTAGTTCTTAAAAAGAAAACAAAGACCTGCCCTTTGGGCTTTAAAAGAGTTATTTTAGCAAAAACTAAAGTAAATAGAAAAACTGAGGAGTATAGCTAAAATTCACTAAGGTAAACTAGAAATAAAGGGGTACTGCTCTTCATGCCATCCTTTTTACTTGTAGTACTTCTGTAAGTGCTTGGTGTTCCACGGGTGGTGTAGCTTCTGTCCATCCAGCGTCTCCAATTCTTGCCATCTTCCGCCCTCTGTCCTGTTGCGTATCCCCCTGCCTTTCTCTCTTCTCTTGAGTCAGAAGTGCATCTTCAGCATTCATGTACTTGGTTGCCCTGTAAAGCACGTTCGACATAGTCTTCGGGTTGTTCTTGTATAGTGAAAATAGGAACTTACCTTTCCACAGCCCATTCGCTATAAGTATCTTGTTGTCAGCTTCATTGATTGAAAGGGCCTCTTTGTTAAAGCATGCTGTGTAAGACCTTAGTGTCTCATCTTCTTGCTGCTTGATGCTTGTCAAGCATGCTGTAGACTTCTTATACCTGTGTCCCCTAATGAAGTGCGAAGCAAATTAAGCGCTTAGCTCCTTGAAGGTGCTGATGGAGTTGGGTGTCAACTGGCTGAACCAAATTCTTACCGCACCCTTCAGCGTTGTAGGGAAAGCCCTACACATGATCGCATCTGCTACTCCTTGAAGGTGCATCAAGGTCTTAAAGGTCTCTAGGTGATCTAGAGGGTTCTTGACCCCGTTGTAACTATCTATCTATGGCATGCGGAACTTACTCGGCAGGGGTAAGGAGTTGACGGAGGCGGTGAATGGCGAGTCAGTTCGGTTAACAAGATCGTCAAGGTCGCTGGACACTCGTTTCTTAAGAGTGTTCATCATAACTTCCATTTGTTCCTTCATTGCCTGCATCTCCGCAATAATAGGTGGTGGAGCCGTATCCACGAGGGAGGGGAGGCTCACGTTTTGTCGCTCCGGTCTGCTTGGGGCGTTACTGGCCTGTGGTCCCTCCTGATTCCTTCTTTCAATGCTGGTTCCTTCTTAATCTGCTCCTTGGTTATCTAGTGTTGTGTTTTTCTGGCGTAGCTGCTCTTCCAGGTCGTGATTTTGTTTGGTGAGGCGTTCCACGGCAGCGACGAGAGTTTTAATTTGTCTCTCGAGGGCGGTCGTGGGTGGTTGTTCTTCTTGAACGTCGTTAATGGTTGCCATTGAGTGAGTGAGCACCATGCAACTCTTTTTTCTGGGAAGCGATAATATGGCTTACAATTTGCGAAACGCTTCTCACAGACGACGCCAACTGAAGATGCCGAAAAAATCACCAGTGAGCAACACGGTTCTCGCACACTCGAAACAACACCTGCACAACAAAAAGAGAAGACCTCGTAGAGAGCACCGGTGTGGTGCCGGCCAAATACCCTTCGAAAGTTAAGTTAGAACTTCTCACAACTCTAAAGTGCTAGAGCGGGGTCAATTATGTGTACCTTAGTTTGTGAGGGTATTGGGGCTTTTTATAGTAGTAAAGGGTTGACCTCTTTTCCTTGGTGTAGAGTTCTTTTCCTTATAGGAATCCTCATGAGCGTATTTTTCAGAATCCTTTCCTTATAGAAGTCTTTTTAATTTACACCAAGCGTGGGGCGCAAGATATTTCTTTATATATGCAAACGTGGAGACCAAGCAAGGCCACGTCAGGGTCGTCAGCTTCGCCTACTCCCTTGTCAGGGTCGTCAGCTTCGCCTACTACCTCGTCGGGATCATCAGCTTCGCCTACTACCTCGTCAGGATTGTCAGCTTCGCCTACTACCTCGTTAGGGTCGTCAGCTTCGCCTACTCCTTCGTCGGGGTCGTCAGCTTCGCCTACTCCCTTGTCGGGGTTGTCAGCTTCGCTTACTCCCTCGTCGGGGTTGTCAGCTTCGCCTACTACCTCGTCGGGGTCGTCAGCTTCGCCTACTCTCTCGTCGGGGTCGTCAGCTTCGCCTACTACCTCGTCAGCTTCGCCTACTCCCTCGTCGGGGTTGTCAGCTTTGCTTACTCCCTCGTCAGGATCATTAGCTTAGCCTATTCCCTTGAGCTTAGTAGTGTCAACTTTCCATCTATGACAAGTTAACCCCGTCTTCCTAAAGCTGTAGACGTCCTAAAGCTATTTGACTGCCATTTATGACAAGTGAGGCCGACGAGTTTATTTTGAACGTCGCTTCATGATACTATATTCATGAGTATTCACATTCACAATTTTACCCTTATCGGCCATAAACCAGTCTTTGAATCCCCAAAGAATGCAAACTCTCTTGAGTCCTGATTAGTTATACCTCAACAACACAATTGGATGATTAATGGGTCCCATTTGGATGTAGGTCAGAAACTAATGTAATAGAAAAGTGAAAACACTACTAAAAGCAGGGGGATAAAAAAACCACTCCTTTTTGGAACAAGATAAAAGACAACAGTTGATTATTAATATTTTTTTAAAGAAAAGTTTAATGAGACAAAAAGGCAACAGTCAACACTCACTCAGTCAGCAATGCTACAGTGATAAATTATAGGTAAAAATGTAAAATTGACTTTTTAACTTTCACATTTTTTATTTTATTTCAGTCCTTTAATTTTCAGTTTTGTTAATTCAGTCCTCTAACTTTCAATTTTTGCCAATGCAGAGCTCCGTTACAAATCATTTAGTCACTGTTGTTAGACCCGCATTTAAAAAAAAAAAATTCGGAATTAAAAGAAAAAAAGAAAAATCTGGAAAAAAAAAAAGGAAAAAAGAAAAAAAGAAAATCGTCTTCTTCAATTTAGCTACCGTCTCTGGAACTCCTATGTTGACCTCTCCAACCTCAATCCCAAACTCCGCTCTTCTTCTTCTTCTTTGAGAAAGCCACTGATCTTCTCTCTAATTCCAACTCCGCCGCCGCCGCCATCTCTGCCGATGATGCAGTGAAACTTCTCCTCAATGTCAATCTCGCTATATCTCGTACCGCGTGGGAACTCTTAGGCCAAAACCTCGCCGTCGCTTTGCTTAGCCGGTCTAAGGCCTTGCTTCTTTGCTCCGATCACTATGCTTAGCTCACTAACCAGTACTTAGCCCGCTAACCAATACTTAGCCTTCGGAAAATCTCTTCTATTAAAGAAGAATGAGACTGAATCTCTCTCTTAAGTTCTCAAGTTGATGAAGGAAGTGTTGGATCTGTGCGAGAAATTTAGAGACAGAAATCTGAGAGAATTGAGATGGAAGGGGACAGAAATCTCAAATTGGGTCTTCTTTGTTTTGTTTTGATTCAGGGGAAGGGGAACGACGACCCTTAATTATTATTATTTTTTTTTTTTTGGATTTTTCTTATTTTCTTTTAATTCCGAATTTAAAAAAAAATGCAAAACGGTGTCGTTTCAGTGGGTCTAACAGTAGTTACTAACTGAGTTGTAACGGAACCCTGCATTGACAAAAATTGAAAGTTAAAGGACTGAAATGAAAAAATGTGAAAATTAGAGGGTTAATTTTGCATTTTTACCTAAATTATATGACCAAAGCAATGACGTCGTCTGTATTTTGGAAATCCAAAATTCTAACAAATAATTATTAGTTACTGTTGGGATGTAGTATATCTTCCTTTACCCCTTTGTTTTTTTTAGTTGTCATGATTTTTTTGGTGAAGTTTTGACAGTTTGTGGTGTGTTTTTGTATTAATTTTTTTTTTCCTCACTTCCTTTTATGTGTGTATTTGTTTCTTAAAAAAAAAAAGGTTAAAACCTAACCAATCAAAGTATTTTATATCATATAGGAGGTTATTTTGCTTTAGTTAGAGGAACCAAATATTTTAATATTAGTTAATATTGATATACTTTTTGGATATATATATATATATATATATATTAGTGGCAGAGCTAGAAATTTGTGTTGGGGAGCCAAATAAAAAAAATATATAACTCATTTCAATATTTTTTTTATAAGCAATTTTCAATAGTAAAGTACTTTATAACTTAATAGTTTTTAATTTGTCAATAGACCTAGATTTAGTATTAAAATTAAGATAAAAATTTACTAATTGGTTAAAGATTGCTAAAATCTTCCATTATTTTATTTATTTATATGATATATTATATACTTTTATCAAACTATTAGTTTATTATATTATATGTTATATTATAAAATATCTATCAATTAAAAAAATAAAAATATAAGAAGCAGAACCACGTACATATTACCTGGGGAGTAGAGAAAAAATTAGTTACTTTAACAAAATTAGAAGAGAGAGAAAGAGATATGCGATTACTATGTTAATTAACATTGCTAAGTGTGAGGTTTTTAACCATACACGTGGACAATAGATTTTCTTGAAATTGAAAAAACTTAGGTTGCATATGGATAGCTTACTTTTTGCCAACTTATTTCACTATTTAATTTATTTTTGTTACTATTTATGGCCCCACTGTACTTTTTGGTACTATTTATGGGTCCTACTATAATATTTTAGCTAACTTTTATTTTTATTTACAATACTTTTAGTAAAAAATTTTCAGTTTCAGTAAAATAAGTTGATCCCAAATAGGCCCGTAGACTCAAGGTGAGTTGCTTAACAATTCAGTTGTAGATTTGCTGTGGTGTTGTGTTTTGTGGTGGTGTAATTTTTGAGAAACACTGCTATCATAGTCAAAGTAAGCTAGATGAATTATTATTATTATTTCTTTTTAACGAGGTAGAAGCAAATGTTATAATTTTTTTTCTGAGATAATTATAGAGAGAGGGAGAAAAAGATTAGTTATCAAGTGAACATGAATCACTATTTATACCCAAAGGGTTATTACCCTTCAATAGGTATCAATAAAGAGTTACAAAGTTTTAAAAAACATCCATTAGATGCAAAACCTTTTCAAAAGTACATAACATTTACTAAAAAATTCAATAGAAAACTCTTATCGCAATCTCGATCGATCAAACTAGGCGTCAAGCTAACAATCGAAAGATCTCAATTGGTCGAGCTAGTAGTTGAACTGACAACAACTTTTAGAACCAATTCCTTCAACACTTCGATCGGTCAAAATTTCCTAAACTTGAATTTCACTTTATTATTTTATACAAATGATATACTCTCCAAACTTATAAATCATTTTTACACCCTATCATTGTATATACTTATATATAGAACAAAATTTTAAGGAATTATTCTTTTTCTCTTATTTATAGGCAAGGTAATATTGCAGCACATACCTTAGCTAGGAGAGCAAAACTTTCTTCCCCTTCATTTGTTTGGATGAAGGATGTTCCTTTCAACTATCTTTCTCTTGTTATGGTTGATTTTCCTACTAATTACATAATGTCATTGATGGATTTATTCTAATAAAAAAATATTTATGTTGATATTTAAAAAAAAAAAAAAAGATGTGTTTTGGTTTTTTTTTGGATGTGGTTGTGGTTTAATTTGAGCCACAGACTCTTTTTTTATTTTTATTTTAGAAATGTCAGTCACTATTCTTCTCTTCTTTATTGAGGATGTATTTTATTCTTTGTCCTCACAGTCTATTGACATTTATAAAAAAACAAATTAGCCCATTATAAATTACATTTTTTTTAGAAAAAATTATAAATTAATTATATGTGTATTGATTTGTGTATTCTAAAATTTCCTAATAGATATGTGTATCGATTTTATTTATAGTATCTTAAAAAAAAAAAAAAAAAAAAAAAAGAGGAAGGAAAAAAGCTTATGTAACCCAACAAACAAAGGTGGGTTAATTTTAGTTTTTTATCCCTCAATTTTCCATCTCTAACCAAACACATAGGGTGGAAAATAAAATATTTTTTATTCTCCCAGTTTTCCATTTTCTAACTATTTTCTATCCCCCACTTTTTCGTTCATTCAAACAAACAAAACCTTAATGAGATACATGTTGTGTCAATACTATGTGAACTCTCTTCAACAAGTTTCACATAACTAAAAAATTGTTGTACATAAGCTAATCCACGCAGTCTTACACACACACCCCAAAACAATAGAATTCATGACCTGGAGTCACGATTTCAAAATTTTGCGCGCACACCCATTTGAAATCGTGTGAATTTGGAGTGTATGTGAAAAAAGATGTGGATTAGAGTCTACATAATGAACATTACTCTTCACAATAATATTCTCATACATCATCTCTACAACAACACACAACACAACTCTTCGGAAGAAAATATTTAGTAACAAACTAGCTTTTGAGCATGTGCTCATGGGTAAACTTTTACAAAAGAAGAAGAAGAAGAAGAAGAAGCTAGTTTAGAGTTGAGGATCCTTGTATCCCATTTTCTACTGGAGTTATAAATAAAATAAAATAAAATAAAATAAAAAAAAAAGAAGAAGAAGAAGAAGAAAAAGAGTCTATGGTCTAGTGGTTAAATAATAGAATAAAAAAAAAGGTGAGAATGTGGATGAAAAATTTGCAATGGTTTAAAATCATGAGACACAATACTTAAAATTGTTGTGGGAATATCCACTACAAAAAATTGTTGTGTGAATGTCCCTTACCAAAAAAAAAAAAAAAAAAAAAAAAAAAATCCAAATACACCCTCCATTTTGATTATAAAAAAGGCAAAATATATTCTATGCAATATATATCTTCCCATTGTAATTGTGATTTATTTTTAGTTTGTTTTTTTTTTTCACATTATTTTTCCTAAATAGGAAAAATTTATGAAATTTCACAGCATAGTCCTCACACGAAAAATAAACAAAAACAAAACAGAACTTCTTCTTCTTCTTCTTCTTTTTTTTTTTTTTTTTTTGAGAAGACAAAGATGAAGCCACCATAAAGCATTTCCAAATCCATTCATATGGATATGACTTTAAGCATTTGACATTATATGAACTTACATTAAGAGGATGGGGCATATTAAAGAGAAGGAGAGAAAGGATAATAGATTTCATTGAAAGCAGTAAGCCTGTAACCACATATTTCATATTTACGCAATTTTCTAAACTTCCCTTGCCCTTCTTTTATCCCCTGATCCCCTTCCTAATCTCATATTCCTCCTAAAATGGTGATAGAAACAAATACCAATGCCTTGGTGCAAATCAAACTAACTTATGAATTTCGGGCAAATAGTTTTTCCTACTATCATCATCTAGGGCAGACCTCCCAGCTCCTAAGACAGAGAAAGAAAAAAAAAATTAGAGAATTCATAGAAATCAAGGCATTACCTAAAAATGTCAATTAGATTTCATGGAAAAGTAAAATGTAAAATAATAAGTTCAAAGAATGCTTAAAAAAAAAAAATCGTGAAAAGCAAGTCTTCAAACATGAAATTTCTAAAGCATCAATGTGTAGAAAAAAAAGTTTATGGTTCCTTAGCATCCAAAGAAAAAAAATTTCTTTAATTGAACAATGACCAAAAGAGAGAGTGTTTATTTACTCAATTGGTATCTAATGAAAATTGTAACGCTCACAAATGCCTCTCCCTTGGGCTTGTTCATATGGATTTACTAACATCATTGAAAATCCATTCTAAATCAAACTGTATATGAGCAACAACCAGTTTTCATTTTCATGTGTATTGCATCATCCTATGAAGCAAGGGATCCCAATTAAACAAGAATTACCAATCAAATAAACATATAGTTTATGTATTTGAAGTGTTACCTATTAATTATTATAAGCTCTGGGAGTGAGAATTGCACTTACTGTGTATAATAAAAACGGCTGCAGAATTCCCCAAGGAAAGTGGCACCACTGTGTATGTTCCTAAAATAAATGTTGTCATCAATGTTTAGATAGACCAATATGCCAAAGCATGGGCATATTTTGTAATTTTCCAATTAAAGAAAAAGTGTAAGGCTTATTTAACTATAGGGTGAAGAACAAATAAGATGCTAAACTTGTACGAAATTTTTATCATTTGTCATTGTCAGTGTCAAAATTTTTGGGAACCTACTTTAACAAATTGTAAACACTTCAATTTTCTTTTTCAAAAACAAAGTAAGGGGAAAAAAAAAAACCAAAAATGTATTGTTAGCAATATTCATTTAAATGCTACTTTGCCTGCCTGCCATGGCTACTGCAGTCACGTTGTAGTGATCAAGTTTTGGGGTTGGTTTGTGGTTGTTGCCTTGTTGGGAAGGTAATGGAATGGAAGAAGAAGAGTGAGGAGGCAGTTTTGGTGTGTAATGTGTGCATAGGAAACGGATAAACTGTATGTGGGTTAGTGGGAGGTTTTTTATTTTTGGGATTTGTATGTGTTTATCCATGTCGGTTTTTGTTTTGTTTTGTTTTTTGTTTTTTTTTTTTGTTTTTTTGTTTTTTTTTTTTTTTAAGAATTATAAAAAGAAGAAGAAGTGGACGAATGGGGATTTTTTATTTAAAATTTGTTATAGTTAAACCTATTTAATTGGTATGATAATTCATAATCTATTTTTCTATTTAAAAATAATAATAAATCTATAGTTGTTTCGAAAAAGTGAGTTAGTGAAAAAGTATTCTTATTTTGTAAGTAATATTTTAATGTAAATTAGACATATGTTAATAAATAGTAATTTTTTATATACATATCTTATTTATTAAATTTTGGTAAAAATGACATGGTATCATTTTATGCCAAATGCTTTTACAAAAATAGGTTTTCTTCCGGAAGACTCCTGTAGAGTCCATTGCCTATCAACATTAGGAGGCGTACCCATCACGCTTAATTTGAATATATCTTTTTTTTTTTTTTGAAAAAATTTGAATATATCTTATTGATTAATAATTTAGTCGGACCCATCGCCTCGCTCTAGAAGTCCCGGTACTCTTCCAAGTGTTCCAAGTGTCTTTGCATTTGATTCTCAAAATAAAAAGTGTCTTCGCATTCTCCTGATTCTCACTTGTCTTTACCATTTGCTTCGTAACCTAGAGTTCTGTGACAATGGCGGACGAGGTGGTTCTGTTGGATTTCTGGCCAAGTATGTTTGGGATGAGGGTCAGGATTGCTCTGGCTGAGAAAGGTATCGAGTATGAGTACAAGGAAGAGGACTTGAGGAACAAGAGTCCTCTGCTTTTAGAGATGAACCCCATTCACAAGAAGATCCCAGTTCTCATCCACAATGGGAAACCGGTATGTGAGTCCCTCATCATTGTTCAGTACATAGATGAGGTCTGGAAGGACAAGTTTCCATTGCTACCCACTGATCCTTACCAGAGAGCTCATGCCAGGTTCTGGGCTGATTTTGTTGATAAGAAGGTACGTTTTCTGCAATTTCTATTCATTTTCTTTCCTTTTGTATGATCTGTTTTTGTTTTTGTATTTTTTTTTTAAAAAGATTATTAAGTTGGATTCGTCAGATTTCTCTGAAAAAAAGAAAAAAACTATTATGTGTTTAATGTTTAGATTCTATTAGAGTTTAGTATTTTTCAGGTCTTGTCAAGGTGATGATGTTTGTAAGATTCAATTAGACATGATGACTCTAGTACTTAATTTGACCAAACATGATTAAAGTTTGTGAGTTCTAGCAAACCATAGAAACTGTTGTGATTATTAAAAAAAAGAAAAAGAAAGTGAATTTCCGCGGATTTAATATATTTGAGTAAGATTAATGTCCTGAAATCTAGAGCATCTTATAAGGGCCTTCCACCTTTGCTTAGGTTTCAAGTACAGTGGACTTGATTTGAAATTCACTACTGTCAATGTCATTGTTCATGCATGTTATATAATATGTGGGAAGTGGACCAAGTGGTAGTAAAATGTCTGGAATATGTAGGTTTATGAAGTTTCAAGGAAGATATGGACCACCAAAGGAGAAGAAAAAGAGGCAGGCAAGAAGGAATTCTTTGAAATCTTCAAGACATTGGAGGGAGAGCTTGGGGACAAGCCTTACTTTGGGGCTGAAACATTTGGGTTTGTGGACCTTTCTCTTATCCCCTTCTACAGTTGGTTCTATGCAATTGAGACCTTTGGAGAATTCAACATGGAGGCAGAGTGTCCCAAGATTGTTGCATGGGCTAAGAGGTGCTTGCAAAAAGAGACTGTGGCCAAGACTCTTCCTGACCAAAAGAAGGTTTATGAGTTTGTTGGACAAATGAGGAAAAGGTTTGGCTTGGAGTAGAGCAATGGTTAAACCCAACTCTTGGAAGTACTAGCATTTCTTAATGGTTTTGGATGGTTGTCTAATCTTGTTGGTTACATTTTGTGATGTTTTAAGTTTGAGTTTTTTTTTTTTTGCCTAAAAAAACAAAGATGGTTGTGTTTCATTTGGGTCCGTTGAACTTGTAAGACACATCGGCGTGTGAGCTAAGATTTGAATCTAAAGGGCATGTATAGTATTGTAATAAGAAAAATAATTTGTTGTGTCTGCTATGTTTTAGATGAAATTGTATCCTTATGCCTTTTGTGTGTGTAGACTATTGGAGATTTTACTCGAATAAAATATATTTGTGATATGAAATGATCTTTTTCATCTAATTATTTCAAATTCATATCTATATCTATATAATAACTAATAGTTGAAACGTTTGACTTTTTGTTGACTAATCCTCATTGTGCCACGTGGCTGTATAAATTACCGACACGTTTATATTTTTAAAAACCCTAAACATTGTGCCTTTTCATTTGGTGGTTTTTGCGAAACATTTAAATTTTCCTAGATAAGATACATCTTTTGGTAAAGAGATATATTTCTTCTCAAAAGACATGAAGAAGTTTATAAATATTGATACTCTGCATTCATTTGTTACACAATTTACATTATCTCTCTATCAAATTTGGTGATCCCCTCCTAATGGAATTACCATTCACATTGTAGGATCCAATAATGGTATCCGAGCAGGTTCTTGATGCAATTTTTTAATAAGATTGTATCAATCATGATTTCATTGTGGAAAATCTGTTTGGCTATTGAGGATTAAGTTATCTTATGGAAGAGAGAGAAAATAGTATGATGATGGCTTGTTATCAGAATTTCATGGTGATATAATTCTATCATGTGGTGGTGACATTCAAAAGCCAAGTTACACCGGTTTAGATCAAGGCAATAACCATATATTCCAATTTGCTATGCAGAGGTGAACCATCATGTCAATGGCTACATCAACCGACAAAGGAGAAGATGGCAACTGAAGCAAAACAAGTTTCCCAACAATGAGGAAGAAGAAAGACGAAACAATGTGTTATTTTGTTCTAAACTGCTAAGATGTGAATGGGATGTCATTTAGCCTAAAGTTAAATCATACCTTTTATTCGTTCGATAAAAATATTGTCGATCATAAGTGAAGCCATATTGTTCTTTCTTTGTGCTATGGTGCCGTGGACGGAACAAGGAAGTTAGTGGTTGGCATGAGCATGACTTGAGATGAACCAAGTATTATTATAATTACATGCATTATTTCAGACGTGTAAAGCATGGATATTGCCACCAAAGTTTTCTTTTAAACCAAACTTTATCATTTGTATCATGAGTGCCAATCTTGAAATTCCTTCACCATTTTAGGATTAATACTTCTTAATAGTAATAGAAAATAGAAGTAACATAAACTTCAGAAAAGAGTCTACCAATCCAAATGCTTCGCAAACGTCTCAAGACAACTACATCAAA
Organism: Quercus robur; assembly: GCF_932294415.1. Taxonomy (NCBI): domain Eukaryota; kingdom Viridiplantae; phylum Streptophyta; class Magnoliopsida; order Fagales; family Fagaceae; genus Quercus; species Quercus robur. The sequence goes on from NC_065537.1 coordinate 19,893,635, forward strand.
AACTTATTACTAAATCTTAATTCTTTACTTTATATGCTTTTACTTTATTGAGATATTTTTTTTTTTTTTTTGGGTTCATGTGATTTTTTTTTTGTCTTAATTAAAGGTGTGATTTTTGGTTGATTAAAATTGTCATTCAATCTCACATGTAATGTATGTATGATCTATCCATATTTTAATTAATTGTTTGTTTAGATTCAACATAAAAGATAATGGAATAAGGTGTTATAATTTTAATATTGTTCCATATATTGAATTATCTATATTATTATTACCACAACTGTTAGGACATATGTGATTCACTTGTTAGAAACATAAGTCATTATTTTATGTAATTGGCTTATTCTTTGACAAAACGCACTTTACTTGTATTTGGGTAAATCTAGGATGTGTTTAATATTTCAAGAAATTGTGTTTTAAGATCAAGTGTTGAAGACATGCAAATCTGTCCAAGATTCAAGTTAAAGAAGTGTTGTTCATTAAAGCTCGACAGCTAGCTATCCATCAAGCTTAAAAAGCTGTTCCACCCCCGTGGCTTGACCGCTGCTCGACAGCACCTCGACAGACAGCTATCTGTCGAGCTTTATGAAAAACAGAAATCTAGTTCTGTTTTGACTCGAATCCATGATTATGTGTTTGGGACTTCTTTTCTTTTATCCCTAGAAATATAAAAGGATTATTTTAAGGGCCGTCAAAGTGTACACAAGTGTACACAAGTTGCACAAGTGTTGAGCAAAGTTTGTTAAAGCAATTTGTAATTGGAGACAAAGTTTTGCCCTAGTTCATCATTCTTGTGAAGAAGTTATTGTATGTGTGCACCGTAGGGTTTTGTGACCAAGCATCTTTTTGATCTTCATTGTTGGGATGAACTGAAGAACTTTGCAGCCAACAACCTTCTTTAGTTGGTGATTGAAGTCGCGTACTGGGATCTGCGCATTTGTTAGTCACGTACTTGAGAGCCGTGCATCGAAAAGGGAAATTGTCACTACAGAATAAGTCCAATTGGGTATTGGAGTAAGGGTTCAACTGTAGGTTGGTATAAGGTATTGAGATTCCTTTACTTGTAATCGTTTGTTATGATAATAGTGGAATTTCGGGAGTAGTGACCTGAAAATCACCCGGTGGGGTTTTTGCCATTAGGTTTTCCCAATTCATAAACAAATCACCATGTCATTTATTTTCTGCTGCATATTTAGTTATTTGGTGATTTTTTTGTGCTACCACGCGTTTGCATGTTAATTAACTTAATTAATTCATTTGGCTAAATTAATTGGTTAATTTATCACAAGGGGTCAATTCGTTTTTGGCCTATCAACAACCAAGCAAAATTGAGAAAGTCATATTACTACTCACATTTGAAACTTGGTGTTCTCTTCATATCATAGTCTTTGTTTATATCTTTGCAATTTATATTTTCAAAGGCTGTTGATGGGAAAATTAAGACTTGGTTGTACAATATGTATGTGTTCAAATGGGGTATTAGTTCTAAGTGTGTGTATATATAACTTTTGGGAATTTTACTTTACTAATTCAATAATTGTGAATTACTTTGTAGGTTTCAGTAACTATGCACTTGCAGTGAGTTATTGACAATATAAGCACATATGTCAACATATGTCTAATATTAACAGTTTATAAAAATCTCTCTTGGTAACCCAATAATAATTTATGTTAGATAACATTTCTAAACTATGGAAAGCATAGAAATTAAATATTTCTTCCCATTGTATTTTATTTTATTATGACATTTTATTTTTTTTAAAATGCTATCTTGCAAAATGTCTATAAAATGGATATTATTAACTCAATTTCTTATTTCTAAATTTCAATAGATCTTATAATCAATAGCTTTCCCGTGCATCGTACGGGTTGACAACTAGTATTAATAAAATTTAAATCTATTAATAAAATTTTTTAAATAGAAAATTACCATTTGATAATCTATTTAATTTATTTAATCTAAAAATTAAAATCCAAATAATTTTTTCTTAAATATTTCTATCCAAAAGAAATAATAAAATATAATTATAAATTATGTAGCATCATTAGTAATACATTCGCGTATATTACGAATTAATTTGAATGAAAATTCCGAAAATAAAAGAACGACTATATATGTTAAGTTATTTATTTTATTATATTTCAATTTAGTAGGATGCTTATTTTATTTTAATATAATTTTATAGGATATTATACAAAAAAAAAAAAAAAAACCTAATTAATTTCTAAGAACTCCTTTTTGATATTGGTCATATTACTACTATTTTTTTTTAGAAAAATGTAAGAGAATTTTATTGAACCGAATCTGATTGGAATACACTATCAAAATCACTAGGTAGAGATTTTACCCTTACATCTGCATCTACAGATAAAACTGCTCTCCTAACTAAAGCACAAGCTAACCTATTCCCTTCCCGTCGAACATGACTAAACTTGCAAGACCGAAGAGACGCCCCTAAACTCTTACAATCATCAATCACATGACCAAATAAAGTTCCACACCTCGTTGGCATATTCAGGGCAGTAATAACCCTTGAACAATCCCCCTCTATCTCCACATCAAACAAGCTAAGCTCTTTAGCAAATACCATTGCATAACGAGCTGCCATGGCCTCTACCAGCTCAATTGATTGAACGAGAGGAATTTTGTGACTCAACGCAGCAATTATTTGTCCATGAAAATCATGGAACACCACTCCAATACTTGCATATCCAGAGGCATCAAAGAAGGCTGCATCAAAGTTACCTTTGTGTATCGACTCTGACGACAAAGACCATTTCACCTGAACACGCCAAGTGGCAACCTAAGTTGATTGATGATTCGCATTGAGAAATTCCATGACATATTCCTTAGCTCGATTACCCAACTCGTGAAGACTCCAAGAGGGCTACTTCTCCCTAAGCCTATTGCGGCGCTGCCATAAGCTCCAAGTTGTGGTGCAGAACAAAGCAACTCGAAAATGAGAACCCCTTTACATCACCGCCTCAAGCAAGTCAACAAACGACCGATATGGTTTCTGGAACAAAGAAGCAACACTCGGATCAGATTTCCACACAAATTGAGCTTGATCACATAGCCAAAGACTATGCAGCAACGTCTCCTGATGTTCCTCGTAAAGATCATAGGTTTCATCAATGGGTATGTGTCGAGCTCGCAGATTTTGTTTTGTCAGAAGTGAAGCTTTCGCCACACGCCAAATGAAATGTTTTTTTTCTTATTTGGGGCCTAGATTTTCCATATTTTTTTCCACAAACTCTGTTGCTCTAAACCTAAGGAAGAGCTTGTTTGTGAGCTAGTTTCTGCTGAGGCTAGGAATCGGTAAGCACCTTGAACACTGTTAGTGTATAGCTTAGACTAGTTTAGCCCATTGGGCTTAGCCCAGTATACTGTACTTGTAGTTTACTCCTTTTACTTGTACTGCACACATATCTAGCCTATATAAGGCTCTCTATTGTACATTATTTTATACACATCAATATACAAACTATTCAGTCTTTCTCACACTTTATATTCTTAACATGGTATCAGAGCCATTCCTCTGACTTTCTGGTTCCTGTGGACATCTCCGGCGTTCTTCCGCTGCCCTCGCCTTCATCCAGTAGCCACTGACAGAAGCGAGTCATCGCCGTCACGCCCACAGTCCCAGCAACTCTCGGATCTTATTGTTCTGCTCATCCAACTGTCAAAGCAAAGGCATTGAGTGACAGAACAGACAATCCCGAGCAAAACCCAACCAAGAACGGCCAGAAACCACTTCACACGTGCTGCCACGCGCCGCCTGAAGTTTCTGCCTCACGAGCACGCGCCCCACGCGCCTCCACGCGCCGCCACTCTCACACACGCGCCCCACGCGCCAGACCAGACGTCCTCCCACGCGCCCCACGCGCCACACGCGCCACACGCGCTAGCATCGTTTCGCGAACTGCCACGTCAGCCCTAGTGTGACGTCACACTGCCACGTCAGCACACGTCAGCCGTTGACTTGACCGTTGACTTTGACCGTTGACTTTGACTTTGACCGTTGACCAAGTCAAAATTTTTCAATAAGACCTGTCTTGCTCAGTTTTTCGCGTAGATTCTGATTTTGGGCTCCGTTTCTGCATTTGAGGTATCTAAATCTCACTTTTTGGTCATTTTCTTCATTATGGCTCAACAAAGTGAACGAGATATCATACGTCCTATCACCATCATGTTGGATGGTCCTACTAGCTATCATGCATGGTCTCAGAATATGACCGTCTTTCTCAAGGGTCGTAAACTGTGGAGATATGTGACTGGTTCAATTCCTAAGCCAGTACCAGACCCTAAGTCCAAAGCCACAGCTGCTGAAGAGTCTTCCAAGACTGCTGTTACAACAGATGATTATGAAGAACGTCTAGAGGAATGGGAGAGTATTCAGAGTAAGATCTTATCTTGGTTTATCAATACCTCTATTCCCTTCATTCATAATCTTCTTCCTCGTCTTGAAACTACTGAGGCTGCTTGGAAATTTTTGGCCGATCGTTATAACTGCACTAATGATTCAAGCTTGGAGTTTCACATTGAATCAAAGCTTTATCAAATGCGCCAAGAGACAGGTCAGTCTATTTCTGATTTTTATTCTCAGACTTCTACTATGTGGGAACAACTCTCTGCTGCAGATCCTCCACTGGTGTGTTCTAAGGACATTGAGCTCTTTGTCAAATATCGGGATCGCCGTAGATTTATGCACTTCATGATGGGTTTACGTGAGGATTTTGAGCCTACTAGGGCTTCTCTACTTAGCCGGTCTCCTACTCCTTCTCTTGATGCTGCAGTAAAGGAGCTCATTTCTGAGGAGAATCGTCGGCCTACTTATCACATGACATCATCTGATCATGTCTTGGCTACACCCTCACCATAGCCTCCCATTGTTGCATTCACTGCTCCTCCGCGAATAAACTTCGGGTGTCCCACCTCTCAGTCTTCCAAAGGTACTCACTGCAAGTTTTGCCGTGCTAGAGGCCATGACATCTCTGTTTGTCGTAAGCTACAGAAATTTGTGCAAGAGCAGAATAAAGCTTCTCTTCCTCAGGCAGCTGCTGTATGTCCTTCAGATCCATCAGTTTCTACAGGTCCATCTTTGGCTTCCTCACTTACTACGGCTGATATTGAGGCAGTTGTTCAACAGGTTTTATCCCGCACTTCCACTGCCCTTTCTGTCACCTCAGGTAAACAACCTTGGTTTTTTGATACTGCATGTTGTAACCATATGACTCCTGATGAATCCCAATTTTCTGATAAGGCACCCTTAGAACATCCAATCACCATTTACACTACTGATGGAACTCCTATGCCTGTTAGTCATAAAGGAACAATCTCTTCTCCTTGTTTATCCCTTAGTGACACTTTTCATATTCCAAAGTTATCCCTCAATTTGCTTTCTGTTGGTCAACTTTGCGAATTAGGCGTAGATCTTCTATTTACTAATCATGGTGTGGATGTGCAGGATCCCCGAACGGGTCAAGTGCTTGGGACAGGTCGTAAGGTTGGTCGCATGTTTGAGGTTCATGACTTGAAGATTCCTTCACAAGTTGTTTCTGCAGCTGCTACCACTGCTACCTCCTCACCTGATCTATGGCATGCTCGTCTTGGTCATCCATCCTTATCTCGTCTTCAATTATTAGCTTCTCAAGATCATTTAGGTTCAGTTCAGTTTCAAAAATTTAATTGTACTTCCTGTCATTTTTGAAAACAAACAAAATTGCCCTTTAATAAAAGTGACTCTTTTTCTTCTGCCCCTTTTGATCTTATACATTCTGATATTTGGGGTCCTGCACCTGTTTCCACTGAGGGGGGATCTAAATATTTTGTCATATTTGTGGATGATTTCTCTTGGTATACTTGGATTTATCTGCTTCACCATAGGTTTGAACTTGTGTCTATTTACCAAACATTTCATAAAATGATTGAAACACAGTTCAATCGCACCGTTAAAGTCTTTCGATCAGATAATGCTCAAGAATATAATGATAAATCTTTCCTATCCTTTTTAGACAGACATGGTACTCTTCCTCAGCGGTCTTGTCCTTACACCTCTCAACAAAATGGTCGTGCAGAACGAAAACATCGTCACATTCTTGATGTTGTCCGCACCCTTCTCATTTCTACCTCTCTTCCTGAGCGCTTTTGGGGTGAGGCCGCTCTCACTGCTGTGCACACCATTAATCATATTCCTTCACCAACTACACACAACAAATCACCATTTGAGCTTCTCTATGGTCAAACTCCTGACTACTCCTCTCTTCGGGTTTTTGGTTGTGCTTGCTTTGTCTCTCTTCCTCCTCATGAACGAACAAAGCTCCAACCTCGTACTCGTCTTTGTTGTTTCCTTGGTTATGGTGTGTCTCAAAAAGGGTTTCGCTGCTATGATCCCATTTCTCATCGCCTTCGTGTCTTCCGTCATGTTGAGTTTTGGGAACATCATCCTTTCACGAGTCTTCAGCAGTTTCCTACATCTTCTTCCTCAGAGTCTCCCATTTTTACTGATCTTTTCCTCCCTCTCTATCCTGATCTTGTGGAGGATTCTTCAGCATCGACTGCCTCTCCAGACGACTCCTCTCCGGCTCTGTCTCCGGCATATGACCCGCCTGTCTTGGATCCTGTGGCACCACCCTCTCCTGAGTCTCCTATTGGTCCTGAACTTCGTTGTTCCACTCGGGTAAGCATTCCTCCTCCTTATCTCACCGATTATCATTGCTCTTTTGCTCTTGCCACTCTCTATGAACCTCACACCTATCGTGAGGCTCATACTGACCCCCTTTGGCAGCAAGCTATGAATGAAGAACTAGATGCCCTTCATAAGAATCACACTTGGGATATGGTTGATTTGCCTCCTGGTCAGTCTGTAGTAGGTTGTAGGTGGGTTTACAAGATCAAGACCAAGGCTGATGGATCTGTTGAACGATACAAGGCTCGCCTAGTTGCCAAGGGCTTTACTCAGGAGTATGGTATTGACTATGAGGAAACATTTGCTCCTGTTGCTCGTCTTACATCTGTTAGATGTCTCATTGCTGTGGCTGCTGTTCGCCGTTGGCCTCTTTATCAAATGGATGTGAAGAATGCTTTCCTCAATGGAGACCTCCATGAAGAAGTGTACATGCAACCACCCCCTGGCTATCCACACTCAGGCAATCAAGTTTGCCGCCTTCGCCGTGCTCTTTATGGCCTCAAGTAGGCTCCTCAAGCTTGGTTTGAGAAGTTTAGCTCAGTTGTTGCTCAGCAGGGTTTCACTTCGAGTCCTCATGACACTGCTCTCTTTGTTCGACGATCCTCTGCTGGTATCACTCTTATTCTCCTTTATGTTGATGATATGATTATTACTGGAGATGATTCTGCAGGTATCCGCTCTCTTCAGAATTTCCTTAGTCAGCATTTTGAGATGAAAGATCTGGGCACTCTCAGCTATTTTCTTGGGCTTGAGGTTACCTCATCCTCTGATGGATACTATCTTTCCCAAGCTAAATATGCTTCTGATCTTCTCTCCAAAGCCGGTGTCACTGATAACAAGACTGTTTCCACTCCTTTGGAATACAATGCTAAGCTTACACCCTTGGACGGTGAACCTATATCCGATGCTACTCGCTATCGTCAGTTGGTTGGCAGTTTGAACTATCTCACTGTTACACGTCCGGATATTTCACATGCCGTGGGTATGGTTAGTAAGTTCATGGATGCACCTCGTTCTGTCCACTATGCTGCTGTTCTTCGGATTCTCCGATATGTCAAAGGCACACTTTATCATGGTCTGCATTACTCCTCTCGATCTTCTCTCGAGCTTCATGCTTATTCAGATGCTGACTGGGCAGGTGATCCGACTGATCGATGCTCTATCACAGGTTTCTGTTTCCTGTTAGGTACTTCTCTGGTCTCGTGGCGTAGCAAGAAGCAGGATGTGGTTTCCCATTCCAGTACTGAGGCTGAGTATCGTGCCCTTGCCGACACCACTTGTGAGCTTGTTTGGCTTCGCTGGCTATTGGCTGACATGGATGCTCTACAGCCCATTGCCACTCCTCTTTATTGTGACAATCGTAGTGCTATCTACATTGCTCATAATGATGTCTTCCATGAACGCACTAAGCATATTGAGATCGACTGCCACATCACTCGACAGCATCTTAAGAAAGGAAATCTCAAGTTATTCTCCATCTCTTCTGCTGACTAGCCTGCTGATATCTTTACCAAGACTCACCCGCCTGGTCGTCTTCGAGATCTTATATCCAAACTCCAGTTGGCTTCCTCCTTGCCACCTCGAGTTTGAGGGGGGATGTTAGTGTATAGCTTAGACTAGTTTAGCCCATTGGGCTTAGCCCAGTATACTGTACTTGTAGTTTACTCCTTTTACTTGTACTGCACACATATCTAGCCTATATAAGGCTCTTTATTGTACATTATTTTATACACATCAATATACAAACTATTCAGTCTTTCTCACACTTTATATTCTTAACAAACACTATAGGAAACATCAACAGTCAGAGGCCAGACCAGGAGGTCCTCAAAACTACCTTCACCCACCTGAATCCGACTCACCAACTCAGCTTCCCACGGGTAGAATGTCTCCTCAAGCTTGCCAGGATCCCATGTCCTTGTGTTCGGGTAAAACAATTCACTAACCCGAGATACAGAGTACTCGCCCTTTGGGGACACAATTTTGTTATAGGTCGGGTCCGGGAGCCACCGGTTCTTCCACACGTCAATCCCTTGCCCACTGCCCATTTGCCAAATAGCACACTTCTCAATGACCTCCTGAGCTTGTAAAATAGTCTGCCAAGCATAAGAACACTTTTTAGGAACAGGAGCTTCCATAATACTCCCATGAGGGAAGTATTTCGCACTAAAAACCTTGTAGAGCAAAGTGTCTTTTTGGTAAATCAATCTCCACACCTATTTGTCCAATAAAGCATTATTAAATTTTTGGATATCTCAAAAACCCATCACACCAACTGATTTTGATGAACACAAGGAGCTCCATTTCACCTAATGGATCTTTTTTGAATCACCTTAGCCCCACCAAAACTTATGAATCATTGTTTCGATTTCCTTACACAGACTGACCGGCATTTTAAAAACACTCATCGAGTAAGTAGGAATGGATTGAATTACAGCCTTGATCATAACCCCCTTTCCAGCTTGGGACAAAAGCTTTTCCTTCCAACCTTGCATCCTTGCCCATATCCGTTCTTTCACCTTAGTAAAACAAATCTTCTTTTCTCTTCCAATAAAGGAAGGATGCCCCAGATATTTTTCATAGTGTTGTATAGTTGGGACATTGAAGGACTACTTGATAGCATCCTGCGTTTGTGCATCAGTATTTCTGCTAAAAAATAGCATAGTTTTCTCTTTATTTATCATCTGACCCAATGCCACTTCATAGAAATACAACAACGACTGAATTTTATGGCATTCCTCCAATGTATATCTGTAAAAGATAAGACAATCATCTGCAAAAAATAGGTAAGTAAGTTTAGGTCCATTTCTATAAAGGGAAAAAACCCTTAATCTCTCCCTCCATGGCTGCCTTCCTAAAAATGGCATTCAACCCTTCTGCACAAAACAAAAATAAATATAGGGAGAAGGGATCGCCTTGCCTTAAGCCCCTAGAAAGGGAAATCAAATCCTTCGGCTCTCCATTTACAAGGATTGAATAAGACATAGTGTGGATACACTCCATAATTAAAGCCACCCAAGAATCCTGAAAACCCATCTTTAAAAGAATTTTCTCAAAGAGAATCAACTCCACCCGATTATAGGCTTTACTCATATCCAGCTTTAGAGCCATAAAACCCTTTTTTCCTATGCAATTAGTCTTCATATGGTGTAGTGATTCAAAAGCTATCAAGATATTGTTAATAATCAATCTATCAGCAGTAAAAGCACTTTAAGTTTTTGAAATAATAGAATTAAGCAAAGGCTTAAGGCGATTGGCAATTACCTTACTGACAATCTTACATATCACATCACATAAACTGATAGGCCGAAAATCAGAGATCTTTTTCGGATTATTAACTTTTGGAATCAGAGTAATGAAAGTATGATTAATAGATTTCAAGTAGCACTTGAGTTTATGCCAAACAAAACCGCTTGGTGAACATCCATTCCCACATCCAACCAGTATGTTTGATAAAACAATGGAGGCATACCATCCGGCCTTGGAGCCTTCAAAGGCGCCATCTCCTTGATAGCAACATCCACCTCATTTGAAGTGTAAGGACAAGCCAAATTTGTCCTCGTCTCCTCAGTTACCACTGTATCAACCCCATCTAGGATAAGCTCAAAATCATGAGGAATTGAAGATGAGAATAACTTAGAGTAGTATTCATTCAGCAAACTCGAAACCTTGTCCACATCTTCATGCCAAACTCCATTATCATCCTTTAATCCCTTGATGAAGTTTTTCCTCTTCCTTTGAGTGGCTGTCCCTTGAAAAAATTTCGTATTTTTATCCCTACTTTGCAGCCACTGAATACAAGAGCACTAATGCCACATCTTCTTTTCCTTATCATACAAGACTAATAACTCAAATTTGATTTGAGCCACCTTCATATATCTCCCAGATCTGACCAAATCTATCTCTACCTTCCACAATTGTTCTTTTAGCTTCTTTATATTGTCCTTCACACTTTCAAAATGGTCTCAGTCCCAAGCATTCAACATCCTTTTGTACTTCTTCAATTTTTTTGTGGCAACAAACATAGGAGTATCCTTAGTAGTGCAATCTCAAGCTTTTGTGACAATGTCCCTACACCTCAGATCTGTCAACCACATCACCTCAAACCTAAAAGGTTTCCTTCCCCATTTCTGAACATCGCCATTTGAATTATGAGCTAAAACAATCGGGTGATGATCAGAGGTAAAGCAATGCAAATGTCGAATTCTAGTTGTGGGAAATTTTGCCAACCAATCATAATTAGCCACCCCCTGATCTAACCTGTCCCAAATCAATTCATTTCAACGCCGACCATGCTAAGTAAAATATGGCCCTAAGTACCCTAAATCCATAAACCCACACTGATCCAACACATCTCTGAACAATTGCATTTGACTATGAGCTTTCAGAGCAACCCCCCCCCCCCCCTTTTTATTCTTTACCTCCAGCAATTCATTAAACCCCCAAAAAAAAGCCCAAGGAAGTTTAGGTTTTGAATTAAGCATATGGAGCATATTCCAACCTTCAGTTTTGTGATTAGTATCCAGCTCCCCATAAAATCCACTTAACTGCCAAGCATTCTCTGAATTCCCATCTATAATGGAGTCAATGTGATATTTCTAGAAACTGTTCACCCATACTTGAACACCCCCTCTCCAAAGCAAAGCTAATCCACCACCCTAACCATCATTCGAGACAACAAAAAAATCATCAAAAGCTAACCTTTCCTTTATCCTAACCATCTGTTCCCTATCTGACCATGTTTCAGACAAAAAAACTACTAGAGGATCTTGTGCTCGTACAATATCAACAAGCTCTTGAACTGCAGGTCGGTTCCCAAGTCCCTTGCAGTTCCATGCTAAGAGTTTCATTGTTGTTGGCAAGGCTGTTCACTAGCCTCCACCGATGAATTAGCTTGATACACTGCCTTCCTTTTTCTACTACCTTCCAAATCCTCTATCTCCTCATCAGATTCTTAGGTCACCCTTTTCACCAATAGAGTTCCATGCACATCCTTGATTTTCAGTGATACCCTTTGTCTATGAGCACCTCTCGAACCAGTAGCTCAAATAGACTCAGCTTTACTTCCCATTGAAAACAGAGAATTTGAACTGTTGGGGGTAAAAAAATTCTTCAAGAATTGTGTTGGACCAGCCACCATTGGAGACATATGAACCCCTCCCAAGTTAGTTTTCAAAGATGGGTCATCCATTGGAACTCCATTCTCAATCTAATCAAACTTTGATAGGTCCCTGTCAATGATCTCCAACTGTTCTTGTGTAGATAATGCTGAAATACTACTCTCAGGTATACCTACTCCTACTTAAGTAGGAGCATCCTCAAGCACATATGAAGGCTTTGGCTCAAAACCCACAAGTGCAACACTCTTCTCACGAATCTGCCCCTTGTCACTCACAGAAGCATCTTCCCTGGACCCCCTTCGTTTTATCCTAGCCACAACTTGCTTTATGAAAGTGTCTGAATTCAGTGCCGAGACCAACGGAGAAGCACTAGCCTTGTCCACGTCTAATTCATCATCATCTGATGCAGTGAAACTATCATACTCTCCCTCCTCCTCCTTAAACCCAGTAACTCGGATAATTGTATGCCGTGACGAATTTGAAGTGCTTGCCCTTTGTGAGAGACCATGAACTTGGCTGCTCTCAAAAAAGAGATTTTGGTGCTTTTAAGGGAACCTCTCTTTTTGGGTAAGTGGTATGGAGTCGCCACTTATTTTTTATACCAAAAAATAAGAAAAAATAAATACAAATTACATGATCAAAATACTTCATTGTCATTGATTGAATAAAGAAAAGTACAACTTTGGTAAATTAGCCTTACAAGGCTTTGGGTCCTAGTTACAATCTATGCAAAAGAATACAAAGTTTTGGTCCTAGTTACAATCTACCAAAATTAAAAGACAAAACACTAATCGACCTATCCAAAAATCCTAATCTTGGGGGCTAGGTTACAGAATAGGAAGGTGTTAGACACCCATTCCCCCCAGACAGAGTCTGGTCTTCTAGACTCTAATGACCAATATACCCTTTTTGCATGATGTCGAATGACATGTTGAACACATGTGACAGACACTTGACAAAAATTAACTTAAATAAATTTGTTTTATGAATGATGTTCTCTTTTAAAGAAAATTCAAATCTGTTTTGAAAATTAAAAAAAAAAAAAGAATTGGTTTGTAAAAAAGTTAGATCTGTCTTTAAAAATTGGTAAAAAGAAAGATTTTATCAAGAAAAATCAGATCTGTTTTTAAAAAAAAGGTAAAAAAAAAAATTTTATCAAGAAAACTCATATTTGTTTTAAAAGTTAAAAAGAAAAAATGATTTTTGGTTTGTGAAAGAAAAATTAGATTTGTTTTGTGCAAAGTAAAAAAAAAATGGTTTATGAAAAACTAGATTTGTTGTTGGAAACAAATAAAAAGGAGTTTTGAAGTAAGATTCCATTCATGAGAGAAAATTTATTATGCATGCATCACATATTAAAAAAAACTTTAACCTAACTTTCAATCCCTTCTTTTGAATTTCAAAATTTGCAATTTTATAACAAAGAAAATCAGATCTATATTTAAAGAAAATACAGATCAGTCATTATAGATTTTGAAGTCAAAGAGAAAGAATTGAAATAAACAATCACCTAAAGCATCTAATCATGGCAATTGTATATTAAGAACAAGTTATAATAAAACGTGCTAATCATATTCATGCATCAACACAAAAACACGCTTAACAGGAAAAGAAAGAAAGAAAAACAGAATACCTCTTGCATGAGCTTTCTCTTCTAATGAATGAATATTTTAGAAATCAAAGAAGTTTATTCACTTCTTTAAGGTCTAAAATACTTTGCTTACAAAAAAAAAAGTTCCTAAAGCAAAAGCCTCTAGAACGTCTTTAACGTAAGGGGAATTGAAAAGTCAGAAGAGAAAAGCCCCTAATTCTGATTTGTTTCCTCTATTTATAGAGGTTGGGATGTTGAATAAGATCAGATATGAATTGAAATGCGTCCTTATATCTAAAAAGTCGAAAAAGATAGGTTTTATCTTAATCAAGAAGTCACCGAGCTAGACCAAAAATTTGGGCCAATCGACATTTGGGAAGTGCCGATTGGTACTTGCCATGTGCCGATTAACACTTCAAGAGTGCCGAATGGCCCACTTAGGTGCCAAGTCCGCGTTTGAGTTTTGATCCAATTTGGACTCCCTTTCTGAGAATTTTTTAGCCTGGAATCATACCTAGACCCATTTTTAATCCATATTCTAAAAATTAACTCATTTTTCTTGATATTTAGGTCTTTAAAGTGATAAATATTCTAAAAAGAATTGATTATCCACAACTTCTTTGTTATCTGATTATCCTTTTTATTCCCATGGAAGCAGGCCCATTTTGGACACTAACCAACAACTAATCACAAAATTATTTAATTAATTTTAATTGTCTAACCAATCAGAATTAATTAAACTAATCATGCGTGATCGGTTCCACCCAAACAATATGCATGCAGACTGTGAAAACTTGATTATGTGATATCTTTCAATCCAATGGTCCGATTTGGAAATCGGACATACCGTCGAGACCACTAGATCCTTTTTATGATATGCAATGAATAAATGAATGAATTAATGTAATGAAACTCTAAATGTTGGGTATATGAATGGTCACTCTAGTCATCTTCCAAGATTAAATTATGGATGCAAAATCGAGTGTTTACACCCTTAACCATGAGTTGAATTGCTTCTCATCTACCTGCGTGGTTCCTCTCCTTTTCATCTTTGAAGAGCAATCCTTATCATGGTGTGTGAGAAGTCCGCACCAATAGCATATGTTTTGGAGTTGTTCGTACTTAAAATTAACCCAACTCGCTGAACCGTCCCTTCAAGCAATCTTTCTACCTCTACATAACGGAATTGATGGGTTGACAGTGATTTGGACTCATAAAAAATTGCATCCCTCTCCATCCTGTACATCAATCTCTCTCTCATCAACCACACCTACAATCAACGCAATGTCCTTCGCTACAACCATAGAAAAACTTCCAATCGGCAGATTGTGAACTTGCACCCAAAAGTTGGTCTTGTTGAAAACCAAACTTTTCACATCAGTGTGCTTCGAAAATCTTTTAAGGGCCACCAGGTATTTATCAAAGGACCAAGGTTCTCCCTTCAGAACTCGGTTAACATCCAACTGGTCAGAGAACTCAAACAAGGCCCTATGATTTCCCATATCCCTTACTTCAAATCCCTTCTGAGTGCGCTACAGAAGTTTGAATGTTCCATACTTAGAACTTGACTGGTGAAGAAGCGGGCTGCCAAATAGTATCCTTCCTAGTCTTATCCTCCTGGACCAAATACTAGTTTCCCTCATGCTCTGATAGTGAAAACTTTTCCCACTTCTCGGACAAGGACTCCATGGCAATAATTGATGTACTCCCAACTACGTTCCTTGTTTAGAGAACGAGGAAACCAAAATCCCAACCTCTACACTACAAAAAAAAGGTTCTATGGCCACGTTTTTAAAACGCAGCTATATGTCAAAAAAACGTGGCTATAGCCTATAGCCGCGTTTTTTTAGGCCGTGCTTTCTAATGTGGCCTAAAACCTGTGACTATAGGACTGACGGTCCTATGGCCGCACTTTTTAACCGCGGCCCAAGACCAGGTCCTATAGCCCCGTTGAAAACGTGGCCTAAGGGTCTAGTCTTAGGCCGCGTTTTAAACGCGGCCTAAGGTTGTGGTCTTGGGCCGCGTTTTAAACGCGGCCTAAGACCAGGACCTATGGCCACGTTTTAAACGTGGCCATAGGTCCTAGTCTTGGGTCGCGTTTGAAAAGTGTGGCCATAGGACCCTTGTTGACAACTATAGGTGAAAGCTATAGCTGTGTTTAAAAACGCGGCTATAGCCCTTTTTTTTTCTTTTTTTCTTTTTCCTAGCCCAGATGCCTTAAGGACCTCCACACCTGTTTTCTAGTACAGTCACCACAAACCAAGCCCTCATTAAACAGTTTTAATCTTGCATTAGTCTCACATTTATTATAAAAACTTTGAAAGTACATACATAGTAATATCTCTTGCAAAGATAAAATGCAAGAAAGGAGGGCAATTAACTCACAGTGCACTTTAGATAAAATTTGTGGTGAGGACTATAAAATTTGACATGCCAAGTTTCTTGATTAGTATCTAATCCATCCCACAAAGCGAGATAAAATATTTTCATTCAATAAATCACCATGGATGGTCTTTGAAAAAAATACGCAAACTTCAATATGTCTATGTTTAATCATGATCTCCTCCATCCTAGATTAAGTATCCCTAGTTTCATTTATTTAATTAAAATATAATTAGTCTATGAATTATGCCATTAGATTTCAGTTTCATCCTTAGGCTCTATGCTAGTCTTCCAAAATCAATATTTAAATATTTCTATTTATCTTGTGTTTTTTTTTTTTTTACCAGAATTTTGTGATTTAAGGACACATATGTAGTAAATGTGTATCACATTAGCAATTACTGTTCTCATATAGGGCTAATAATTATTAAGGGTCCAAAATCATATTTTTGACCTCAAATTAGCAATTGTCATTCAATTTTAAAATTTTAAAGACTAAATTAAAACAATTGATAACTTAGGAACAAAAATGCACTTTGATACATAGCTCACTGACCATTAATTTTCTTCTAAAACAAATCATAGTTAATTTAAAACTTTTATTTTGGCTCCATGACCAAAGTGGGAGGACAAGTTGATAGAAGCAGACATTGAAAGTGTGGTGTGGCTGTGGGCCTCCCCTTTATATGCCTAGAGTGATACAATACAACTGGGGGTTATTATTTTGCTTCAGGAATGAAGATAAGAACGAATTAATGTTGGTTGTTGATACCTAGCTCCAAGAATTAATAAATAAAAAAAAGAAAAAAAAAAAAGAAAAGAAGAAGCTCGGTAAGAATTAGTTTGCCATCTGGGAAGGTACTTTACATCCTTACCAAACAATTTACTTCCCATCCTTAACAAACAATATAGTGAACTCTTTTCGCTTATGAGATTGCTGTTTTAATTAAATTACAATTTACTTAGTCTAAGACTCTTAAGTTTAATTTATTTTCAATTCAATCATTTAAGTATCATTTTTCTCTTTCATTTCAGTTATTTAATTTTAATGTGTTTTCAATTTAATCTTTCCATTTAGTTTGTCCAATTATATCTTTAGTTTTAGCTTTAGTCTTTTATATATATATATATATATATATATATTTCCAAAAGGACATTGTTTTGGTGTAATAAACAGTACGAATTGGATAGAATGACTGCATTAGTCATCAAGAGACACACAGAATGAAAATACCCATATTAGTAAGTGCTCGTTCCACTAGAGCTTCACTCACAAGGAATCCCAAAATAAAGTTATAATCAGTATTTTTTTTGTGATGAGTAAAAGTAAATTTACAGTTATTATCAGTAATTTAAGGCTACAGTTAATTGTTTGCAGCAAAAAAACACCTTCAATTTGCCCTCAGGTGCAAGTTAACCATTTCAAGTACACCAAATGAAAATGACAGTAGATTCACCAATTATTGGAAATTTACAGTGTCAAAGGAACTAAAGACCATTTCAAATAATTGGCTTTTAAGCTGATTAATAGAAACTACACTAAACTCAAGTATAAGGAAAAGAAACTGACATGAAGATCCATACCACGTAATTATTCTGCCCAAATTCCAAACCAAAGTAGTACTATTGGAAACAATAAACTCAATTATCAAGGTGTACAAGGCTACTTTACATATAAAAACTGTAAAATAAATTTTTTTGAGCATTTTCTACATAAAAAATATATTTTTATAAATTAAGCCGAAAGGGTGTCTGACCTGAGTTTGAGAACTTGGTCCCTTATCTACATGGGGTGTTGCTGATACAAAATCTGCATCTGTAAATAGATCAACATGGGGTGATGCTGATAACAGGATGGCAAGCTTATGCATAATTCTAATTTGAGCAATAAGTCATATCTTCTCTGTATTGGTCTATAAAATTTTAATTATTTTTTTAAAGATATGATAAAATTCTTCTTTTATTCTAAATTAATCAATAAACTATATTACTACAAATTAGAAAATAAAATATCATGACACTGATAAAAGACTAGTATATAACTCTTAGAATAAATATCAGCCCCCTTCACTATTTATCTTGCCTATTTAAATTTTTTTTTTCCCCTCTCTCATAATTTTGTTTCTTAATTCTATGGGAATATCATTCAATGGCAATAGCAATACTCCATCTGCGAACATTACCACCTTTGGCTGCTAATGGATATGGATATTAATCCTAAATAAGGAGATTGGGTTTTGGTAATAAGGAGATTGAGCCATGAGTTTCACAGGAGTCTAAAATCTAGTTCTTGACAAAGAGAATAAATGCATTAATATTATTGTGATGGACTGGTGATGGAGGTGAAATGAAACAACAAAATAAAGCTTAATAAAAAACATTTCAAAAAAAAAAAAAAAAATACAAACCTGTTTGCAGTGAGCTTTAATGCTTGTTGCAGAATGTCTAGTTGCTGGACTTTGAGACCAGATTCAGTCCTCATCAATTGCCTCACCCTTTTCCTCCTTCCTACCAGATATTTCAACAACTACAAAAACGCAAATGAGATAAATAATCTGCACCTACTATTTTAGATGATAAAAGGAAGCAAAGTACAGTACACTTCCACTCCATACTATATCAAAGTCCAATGCCACTAGAAACAGTGAGCTTGGTTACAGTGTAACTATTAATGAACCAGAATAAAGTCCCCTTGTTTTATTCAACTGTTTACACACGCAAATTCTTATAAACAAGCATTATGATAATTATTCAAGAATGTATCTTTAAAAAAGGATAAATCCATACTTGAAATCCAGAAAGTATCATATCTATCCACAATATTATAACGGTCTCATACATGTATATGTTACATTAATTAATACAAGTTGTTTTTTATTCTACTTTGATAATACAGCAGTATATTAGTGAGATTGGACAAAAAAAAAAAAAAAAAGAGTGCAAACTACAATTACATCAGAAAGAATGACGCAACTGAAGCCAACATTAAATAACAATGAACAAATTTTATTGTTACTTGTTTAGGTGTCAAACAGGTGGGCATATTTCTACTAGTGTTAGATTACAACATGATTTGCAATTGGCACTAACCCGAGTCTTCAAGCAAGCAAGTAAATGTGAACGCATATTTCAGTGGGAACTTGCTGCACAACATTATTCTGAGAGTTTTTTTAGCAAGCCCAGAGAAAAGCCAGCCTTTTCAGCTTATTTTGGCAGGCTCCACACCCAAAAATTTTATTAAAAAAAAAATCCCCCTCTTTTTCTACAATCCTTTCAACTAATATACAATCAACAGAGCGCATTCAAACGCACTTCTGGTTTGGCTTATTTGTTGATTCGCTGAAAGTGGATAAATCTATAAGGCTTTAAAACACTATACATAAGCAAATAAGCTCCAAAAAGAAAAAGCAAAACCGAAGGCATCCAACACAACAACTAATCCTTGTAAACCATTATCAAACACCTAATGACCAATGAAATGTTATACTTTGGACATTTATTCACTGAACCTTAAATACTTCAAATAATCATAATACGCAACTACAAAGACTTGATCTAATCAAAGAAAGAGAACAAATTTCAAAATGACTTACACAGAAGGGGAAAAAACTATCTTTATCCCAACAAACATGAATTTTGCCAAACAGAACAAAGAAAAAAAAAAGTGTGCATGTTAATCCAGATTGCATAGCAAAACTCCAACAAACCAAATTAAAATCTCATAACATAAAAGATCAGAGAACCAACCTCAAAATTGTCACCTCCACCCACTTCATGAAATCGAAAAATGCGATTTGGCAAAGCCGACCAAGTAGTGAAATTCCGATCTTCAACTTCTGCACCACCTCCAACAAGGCTAAAATTCCACCACAAAGCTAACGAATTGAGCTATAGAATTTCAAACCCATTCGAATAAACATAAAAATTAAAAAAAAAATTATAATAAAAAAAAAAAAAACTCAAACCAAAGCAAAATCTGAACATAGAATCTGAGTGAATCTATAGAAAAAAATGCAATGAAAATGAAAAGCAATAGAAGATCGTACCTTGCAGAATCGGATATGAGTCTCTGAGAATAGCTTCTTGTTAAAGGTGATTCAGAATCCGATGATGAAAGTACAAAAGCATAACGGTGGGGTGTGAGGGCTTGAGATCGGAGATGGAGGGTGAGGGCTTGAGAGATGGAGGCTGATGTGCGAACGGGCTTGAGAGATGGAGGCTAGGGTTGAAAATGTTTAAGTTTTCTATTTAAAAAAAAAAAAAAAGTTTGCCAAAAAATAAAATACGGAGGTCCTTAGGCCGCGTTTTTAGCTGAAAAAAAACACGGCCTAAGAACCCGTCTATGGCCCCGCTTAAAAAACGCGGCCTAAGAACCCATCTATGGCCCCGTTTTTAAAATGCGGCCACAGTTAAGGAAAAGAAAAAAAAAAAGAAAAAGAAGTTTGCCAAAAAATAAAATACGGAGGTCCTTAGGCCGCGTTTTTAGTTGAAAAAAACGCGGCCTAAGAACCCGTCTATGGCCCCGCTTCAAAAACGCGGCCTAAGAACCCGTCTATGGCCCCGTTTTTAAAATGCGGCCACAGTTAAGGAAAAGAAAAAAAAAAAAAGAAGTTTGCCAAAAAATAAAATACGGAGGTCCTTAGGCCGCGTTTTTAGCTGAAAAAAACGCGGCCTAAGAACCCGTCTATGGCCCCGCTTAAAAAACGCGGCCTAAGAGCCCGTCTATGGCCCCATTTTTATGAAACGCGGCTTCAGTCTATCTTGGGCCGCGTTTTTTATAGCCATGGCTTAAAAAATGCGGCCTAAGGCCCCCACGTTTTGTAGTACTAGGGTGGGCACTGACTTTCGCTAACTGTTAGGATTTTCGGAAAAACCCTAGGACAGGAAAACTTAGGACCTAATTGCTACCAATGTTCTATACTACTACTACATGGATGTACTAGAAAAGAGAGAATAATACTTAAAGCTGCAAAATAAATTAAAAAGGAAAAATGCTAAACATAATGCTTACAAATTGATAATATTATCAATGTGATTGGCGGGCATCAACTTCCTCACAAATGAATATTTAAATCGTCTCTTTATGATTGATGATATATCAGTTTGTAAATGCAATGTAGTAAAACTTATAGTATCTATAGTTGTACTGAGTAAAAAGAGAGAAATGTTATATCTACAATACTTTTACAACAAATTTTAAGTGGCAAGTTGTTATTGGTGGGCAAAAAATAATTTAAGTGGTGAATTCAAATTTGAACCAATAACAACTTACCACTTTGGATTTTTTGTAAAAGTATTATGAAAATGTTGTGGACGTAGTACTTCTAAAAAAAAAAAAAAAAATTCTTTTTAGAGCATTTGCATCAAACAATAGATAAATGGCTCAATTTTACACATTTAAGCTACAAAATCAGTCATATCAGTCAAGTTAAAGATGTGTAAATATAGTTATTTAAATTTACACAAGCACTATTTATTTCACATTTAATTTTTTATTCTTTGTTTATTTATCCCAAGGATGAAAATAAGAGTGGATAGTAGTTGATGTATGTAAAGAAAAATAAAAAATCAAGAAAATTTGATATTTTATAATGAAATAGAGTTTAAAATAAATAATATGACGTGTAATTCTTAAAGTGACTATATAGAATAAAAATAAATAAAATTTTATATTAAAGAGAATGGGATTAAAGAAAATCGCCGTTTATTAGGGTAAAAAGAAAGTTAAAAGGGACAAAAGAGTCAAAGACGCGACACAGAAACTCAACGAATTTGGTAATCAATATTGACCAAAGCAACGACATCGTACGGATTATATGGAATGATCCAGAATCTCGAGTGAATTTGGTAATCAAACATATCATTATTCATAAGTTTGATTACCAATACACTTTGTAGTCGAAGTCATACTTTAGCATTGTTTTTATTATTGTTATTTTTTTACCAGCATACTTTAGCATTATTTAATTAATTTTTAATGAAAGCCCGAACCACCGCCTGTGACTATAAATCCTCGCTCTCTTCCAAGTGTTTTTGCATACTAACTCACTTCTTCTCTTTTCTTTCTTAACCTTACTTCTCTATTTTCTTCAATATCTTTACTTATTTGACAATGGCGGACGAGGTGATTCTGCTAGACTCCTGGCTCAGTATGTATGGGATGAGGGTCAAGATTGCACTGGCTGAGAAGGGTATAAAGTATGAGTACAAGCAAGAGGACTTGTTGAATAACAAGAGCCCTCTGCTTTTAGAGGTGAACCCCATACACAAGAAGATCCCAGTTCTCATCCACAATGGCAAACCTATTTGTGAGTCTCTCATCATTGTTCAGTACATAGATGAGGTCTGGAACGATAAGTCTCCATTGCTTCCCTCTGATCCGTACCAGAGAGCTCATGCTAGGTTCTGGGGTGATTTTGTTGATAAGAAGGTACCGTTAATGCCATTTCTCTTGTCTTTTACGTTATTTTAATTTCTTTTCATTCTAGGTTAACGGGTTTTAATTCGAGACAATGACATTTGAAAGATTTAATTTGAAATGAGTATATTTTCTATAAATTTCATACTTTGTTTTCTTGAGCTTTAAAGAAATATTCTTCTATCTCTATAGATTTGATTTAAAATTCATTACTGTCACTGTTCATCCTTGTAATACAATGTGTGGAAAATACAGGTTAATGATGTTACAAAGAAGGTATGGACTACAAAAGGAGAAGAGCTGGAGGCAGGCAAGAAGGAATTCTTTGAAACCTTCAAGATATTGGAGGGGGAGCTTGGTGACAAGCCTTACTTTGGGGGTGAAACATTTGGGTTTGTGGACCTTTCTCTTGTCACTTTCTACAGCTGGTTCCATGCCTTTGAGGTATTTGGCAATATCAACATAGAGGCAGAGTGCCCCAAGATTATTGCATGGGCTAAGAGGTGCCTGCAAAAGGAGACTGTGGCCAAGTCTCTTGCTGACGAGAAGAAAGTTTGTGAGGCTGTTGGGCAATTGAGGAAAATACGTGGCTACGAGTAGAGAAATGGTTTAGCCTGAATTATGGTTTTCAGTGGCTGTGTAATAAAGTTCATTCATATTGTAATGTTAAAGTTTCAAGTTTGTTTACTTTCAAAAAAATAGTTTAGGTTTGGTTAGACACTTTGATATGTGTTTTCTGAGCTTTAAATCAAATGGGCATGTATTGTATTATGAATAAGAAAGACACCTTGTTGTGTCTTCTAAATTTTAGATCATGTTGTGCCTTAATTATATTTGGAATAAACAAAATTTTGGTAAATATGTGTCTATGTGGGGACATATTAACCACTGCATTTATAAATATAATAAACTCTTTTTATAGTGAATCAAATGATATCCTGCACGATGCACGAACTATTTTACAATATCATTTGAAATAATTTATATATATATATATATATATATATATATATATTAAAATCTACATATAATATTTATTTTATTGTATAATATTTATGTTTGTCCACAATATTATTCATTGAATACTTTGAAATTTGATTTTCTTAATTCATATTTTATAAAAAAAAAAAAATTATAACACTAACATATTATAATATTTACATTTAAAAGTAGATTTTTTTTTTCATATTGATTAGATGATTTTGAAATCCATAAATAAGAATTTAAAGCATAAAATACTTTTATATCCTACAATTAGATATATTTAAACAAACTCTCAAACACTTCCTCAACCTTTTTATTCTCACAATCAAATATGGAGACCTCAATCACAAACACCCAATTCATTATCTTAATGAAATTAAGGAAATCATCTGTAAGTATCAACATAAAGAGAATGTGATTAAACAAAGATAAATTGGCTAAAAACACATCCATTTATCAAAATTTAATTATCTTTAGTTGGCTTCTGTATCTTTTAAAAAAAAGTAGAAAATACTTTGGAATCATCATCAATTTATATTTTTACCACTATTGCTCATATTGCACAAAATAGCAATAAAAAAACCTACAAAGAAACCTACAAATTATGAGTTCTAACACAAAATTAAAAAAAAAAAAAAGAAGAAGCTAACTTCATAAATAATCAATTAGAATGTTTCTTTTTCTTTTTCTTTAGTTCTAAAACATAAAATATTTATGACTTTCACAAACCAAAATCTCAAATACCCAAAGACTTCAAGCGAATCATAACCTTCACAAAATCCACAATGTCTGACTTCAACATCAAAATTGTAAGCTACTGTCATTGAATAAAAAATGTAAGCCCCCTTCCTTGTCATAGCCTACTCATATGGGTTAGGATCAATGATACTGTAATGTTGAAGGTAAATGACATTATTTTTGGTCTAAGTGTATTTGAGTTTCGATGGAATGAAGGGTATGGGCATGGGTGTATCACGAATCATAAGTGAAAAGGGTGAACGGAAATGCAAAGAGTTTTTTGTGTGTGAGAGAGATGAAAAATCTTGAAACATTGAACCAAATGAAACAAATAATAGTCTTAAAACATTGAATAACAAATGTAATAAAAAGTAGTCTTGAAACATTAGACCAAAGGAAATAAAGAGTCTCTACTTTTAAATTTGTTCTTATCTCTATTGTAACTTAATAGAGTGTGCCACATAGTAGAACCTCATGCTCTCTCGCATGAGATCTCTACTTATTATATATATATATATATATATATTGATTGATGACTTTTTGTGTTCTTGATTAAATTTTCTACTTGCTTGCTTGGGTTTGACATTGAGCTAGTCTTTGAATCACTTTCATAACATATATTGAGTTATATTGAATGTATAAATTAGAAGCTGAATTATGGGCAGTAAGGGATGGTCTTTGACTCTGCATCCTACTCCAAATCCAATATGTTGAAATAGAAAATGATTCCAAATATGTTGTTAGCTTGCTCGCCAATAATGATTCCTCAAATGTTGAACAAAACCTCCCAATGGACAATCAACCACTATATTAGAAAAGCCAACTCTTGTGCTGACTTCCTTGCAAAGATGGATGTCCACCTACAACAAGATTTCTTTATATTAGATACTCCATTAGTGGACTTTTAATATATGACTGCATGGTCCACGAATTAAAGCTTGGCCCAAAATTGTGGCCCATTTAAGTTAGACCCACCCGAGCTGTATCGAATGCTGTTGAAAGGCCCGAACTGACAATCAGCTATACCAAACAATGATGAAAGGCTCGAACAAAGCATAGTCTGAACTGATCACCATAAGATATTATCGAAGGCATGATATAATGCATTGGGGGAATCTACTTGTCAAACATGAATTTGGAGGCTGGCAGAAGTTCCAATGGTGTCATTTCAAGAATATTGAATGGACCCAACTCGTCCAGGTATATGTAGCAATGGGGGGCCCAACTGCCTGGTGCAAGGGACCCCTTATGATGGCTATCTCACTCAAGGTTGGGTATATAAAGGGAAGGAGATTGAGGAAGAAAGGAGTTGAAGAATTAGGGGAGAGAGATACGAGTGTGGTGAGGAAAAAGCCTTCCAAGGAAGAAAGAGATCTAGCTTGGATTTCCTTGGTAAAGAAGGGAGCACTCACATAGCGTGGATAAAAAAGTGTAACTCTAATCTATCCACCATGGTAGCTGCATTGCCAACTCTTGGGCCTCTCATAATTGGATATTTGCGATCCACAGTACAAATAAATTGGAGGATAAAGCCTGGAAGCGTCTGTCTCTTGGTCTGAATTACCACAATGACCTTATAAGTCTGGGACATAAAACAATTTGCACTGAAACAACCTCGATGGTAGGGTAGTTGTTTTGTTTATATAATATCCCTACTACCAAATTAAAGAAGGCAAATTCTCCATAGCCCAATTGGATGATAGTAACTCCTTTTTGATATTGGTTATAGCCAGGGTTGGCTTAACATTTAATGCAATTGATGCAATCGCCTAAGGCCTCCAAATAAAAGAAGACCCCCACTTGTAAATATATATATATATATATATATATATATATTTTAATTAAAAAAAATTCAAGTACTTTTATTGGTCAATAAAATGCATTAAAAAAGCCCCATTGTATCCTAAAATGTAGAAGATTAAAAAGGGAAAAAACAAAAATAGTCAAACTTTAGCTAACAAAATTAAATTTTAGGAGACAAATTTATTAACTCATTCTTGAAATATGCTAAAATCAAAATTAATACCAAAGAAATTCATTAATAGTACAACGTAATTGTCTTGAAATATGCTAAAAGAGAGATTATAAATTTCAAAAACAAAAGAAAAAATCTCTCATCTCTCTATCTCTTTGCCTCTCCATCTATATTCTTACCTTTCTTTTCTTTATCTTGATTCTTGATCTTTTCCTATAAGCTTAGTCTAGCTTGAAATCTTTCTTTGTTCATTCCCTTCAATTCACAATAAATTCAAAATTGAAAAGGGGCAGTGTGGGCCGTGGGCATACCTTATTCCAGAGGTAAACTTTTCTCCCTCTCTTAATCTCTATCTTTCCAAAAATTAAGATGAGGAGTTTGCTATTTATTCAATTTAAATATTTCAAATTATATATATTTTTAATCTATTTCATTGCATGATTGATTGATAGGAGTCATAGGACATCACATTTTTTCCTTTTGCACATAGGACTGCACGTTTTTTGCACAGTTGAACAGGCTACACAGCCCATAGCACTATACAGTGATAGTGCACATTGCACACGGGCTGTGGGCTGTGTAGACAAGACTACATAGTGCACACAGCACTGCACAGTTTGCATACAGCTGGTCTCGCCACACACTTATTAATAATTTATCACATTTTTTTAATGCATACTCTTACTTTATCAATTATTATAAATTACCACACCAATTAATAATTTGATGTGTATCATATCAACTCATTTGTATTATAGTGATACTAATTTATTGAACATGTAATAAATTAATTTTTATTTGCACAGGTTTAGACTTTAAAGTGGTCATGGCTTTAGAAAAATTGTAATAACCAGGTTCTATTATTCTATACTTTAAGTTTTATCTTTAGTTAAATTATAATTTTTAATTATAAATTGTGTTTTATTTATCTAGAAATATTTTCTCATTATAAATGTCTACTAGAAAATATTTATCCGGATATGAAAAACTTAAAAAAAAGAGAAAAATAGAAAAACAAATTGAATCTCAAAAAGGATCTATGGATAAATTTGTTACTAGTATTAAAAAAAAAAAAAAAAAAAAAAACATAATAGACAGTTTGGGTGAAAATATTACAAATGAACAAGAAGCTTGTCAACAAGAGTTGGAAGATAATGAAATTATACAACAAAAAGAGAATAATGTAAATAGTCCTAATAATGTTCAAACATCTAATGTAACAATAATTGATAATGAAAAACAAAATAATATAGAAGAAAATGAAAAAATGACTAACCTACTTACTAATAATATCTATGATCCAAGTCAATGGGAAAATATCGATACAAAATTAAGAGATTTATTAGTAGAAAAGGGTCCAATTAGAGACAATGATCTAAATTTTCCTATAGATAAAGATCGTAGACATTTTTCTACTACATTTTTATTTTAAAAAGTTATTAAATGGGGAGAAATTTGATAGAAAATGGCTAGTGTATTCAAAAGATTTGGATAAAGCATTTTGTTTTTATCGCAAGTTGTTTAATTCAACAACACATGGTAGTGGTACAAATCAACTTACTAATGAAGGAACTAATGATTGGAGAAATATTGGCAATAAGATTAAAAATCATGAAACAAGCAAAGAGCATGTTACTACCATGATTGCCTGGATTGATTTAGAAATAAGATTATTGAAAAATAAAACAATTGATAAAAATATCCAAACACAAGTTAACAAAGAGAAAGATCATTGGAAAAAAGTGTTGTTAAGAATTATTGTTGTAGTAAAAAATCTTGGGAAATTAATTTGTCATCTTGAGGAAAAAATGAAAAGATCTATCAAGAAAATAATGGAAATTTTTTAAGTCTGATTGAAATGCTTGCAAAATTTGATCTAATAATGCAAGAACATATTCGACATATTCAACATGGTGCAATTCATAATCATTATCTTGGACATAATATACAAAATGAATTGATACATGTGTGAGCAAATGAAATTAAAGTAAAATTACTAAAAAGATTAAGGAAGCAAAATATTTTTCAATTATACTTGATTGTACTCTCGATATAAGTCATAAAGAACAAATGACTCTAGTACTACGATGTGTGGATATTTCAACTAGTCCAATAAAAATAGATGAGCATTTTGTAGAATTTTTAAAAGTAGATGATACTTCTGGAAAAGGTCTTTTTAATGAAATTATAAGTGTAATAAAAAGTCTTGAACTTGATATTAATGATGTATGTGGACAAGGATAAGACAATGGGTCTAATATGAATGAAACAAAAAGAAGGGATACAAAAAAGAATTATTGATATAAACCCCAAAGCATTTTACACACCATGTGGTTGTCATAATCTTAACCTTGTGCTATTCATTGTGGCCAATTCTTGTCCTAAAGCTATATCTTTTTTTTTTTGTAGTAGTACAACGTATATATACATTGTTTTCTTCTTCCACAAAACGATGGAAAATTTTACAAGAAAATGAGTCAAGTTTAATTCTTAAACCATTGTCACAGACATGTTGGGAAAGTCAAATTGAAAGTGTAAAGGCAATAAAATTTCAAGCTTTAGAAATAAGAGATGCTTTGTTACAAGTAGCAAAAACTAGTGAAGATCTTAAAACAAAAAGTGAAGCTGATTGTTTGGCAACATTTGAGATTGAAAGTTTTGAATTTTGGTTATGCATGACTATTTGGTATGATATATTATTTTTCGTTAACTCGGTTAGTAAAAATTTACAATCAAAAGACATGCATATTGATGTTGCCATAGATCAACTGAAGGGTCTCATATCTTTTTTTAAAAATATAGAGAAGATGGATTTACATCTGCTATGATTTCATCTAAAGAGATTGCAACCAAAATGGAAATAGAGCCTATAATTTGGGAAAAGCGTATAATTCGTAGAAAGAAACTATTTGATGAGAATGCCAATGATGAGATAACACAATCTGCTGAAGAATCTTTTAGAATTAATTATTTTTTATATATAGTAGATCAAGCTATTTCATCAATTGAAAGTAGGTTGAACAATTTCAAATATGTGAAGATATTTTTGGTTTTTTATTTAATTTTGAAAAACTAAAAGAACTAGATGATAATAGTTTGAAAAAATATTGTCTTAATTTCGAAAGTTTTCTTAAACATAATGTTTATTATGATATTGATGGCTTAGATTTACTTTCAGAACTAATAGTTTTAAAAGAAGTTATGCAAATAGATGAAAAATACTCCAATTAATGTACTTAATTATTTAAAAAAGGCTAGATTCTTTTCCAAATGTGTATATTGCTTATAGAATATTACTTGTACGTTTTTAGACCCCTTAAACACAAACAGATTAATTTAGTTATTTAGCCAAGTGATTAACTTAGGTAAATTATGCAGATCTAGGTTAACACAGATAAATCATATCATTGAAACAGTGCGAAAAATAAAGAACACAACAATATGATAACTCAGGAAAACCAAACTGATAAAAAACCTGGGGAGGATTTAACCTAGCTATCCTTAAGGTAAAATAGATCCAATATGAAAGAATTGAAGTTTTACAATAGCGACTTAGATCACTAATATCCTATTACTACCTCGAGTAGAAAACTTACTACCACGACCACGTGACAGCTCTGAGTCCACAGACTACTTATTTCTTGGATTCACAGCAACCACAAGTACACCACTTGTGTTTTTCTTTAAGCACTTTGTGCAGTAACTGAAACGATCACCAAGCTCTCAACATCAATCTCGTTCTTCATAACCCTAAGTATGTATGAAGACAAACACCTCTAGATCTCACAAGAGATTCGTACACACAGCATAAATAACAACAACAAAACGTGGCTAGGGTTTTTCCTTTTATATTTAAGGAAAAACATAAAACCTTATATGTCATATGGGCTTGGGCTGAGTTGGAAAATTCTACAGAAAAACAATCTACATGAGCTTCGATCGATTGAGTCTAATTTTCGATTAATCGAGCCTTGTAGATTTACACGATAAATCCTGCAATACACTCGATTCCAACTTTACACAAAAACACACATTGAAGTTCTAATACATTAGTTCCTAATTCCTTAGAACCTAACATTACTAACACTACATGTTATGGTTGCATCTACAGAAATAAGTTTTTCAAAATTAAAATTAATAAAATCTTATTTAAGGTCTACTATGTCACAAGAATGATTAAGTTGATTAGCCATATTATTAATTGAAAAAGAAATGTTAGAGGAACTTAAATACAAAAACTTAATTAGTAATTTTGCATCTCAAAAAGCAAGAAAAATAGATTTTAAATTAAAAAATTCAATACATATTATTTAATTAATATTTAAATGTAAAAAATGCCCCACTTAAAATTTTCACCTAAGGCCCCCAAAGTTGTTGAGTTGGCCTGGTTATAACCATACTACTTCATAGGCTAATGTACTTTATTAAAAAAAAAAAATTATAATCAACAAACTTCATTGAAACAAACAGAGGTGCCTACAAAATGCAATCAACCTTGCAAGCATCCAGGATGACTTTAGGAGCTTTATGTTTATTGGAGCAAATGTATTATACTAAGAGAGAAGAGAGAAAAATACTAATGTTCTTAAAAAGAGAGAACAATACTAAGAGCATTCGCATCAACTTGTGCAAATATTTCTATCTATTTTAGCATACGAACTTACTTTTTTTTTTCACATACTCATTGTAGAGAGGGAAAATTCCCGACCTATTACAAGTTGACACATTATACTACCAAGTCCACAAAATACAGGCAATTACAAAGCGTCACGTATTGTTGCTAGGTTTTGCTATCATTGCTTAGAAACCAACATAAATTTGTCAAGTGTCATGCAAAAACCAATCACACATCAACACGTGTAAGCGATGACATAAGCAATCCAGCGCTTGTAAGCAATGACATAAGAGGATCAATCAAGTTATGACATGTGTCACCAATCAGACTCCACCATGTGTCACTCACTCACCCCCAAACTCTTATAAATAGAAGTCTTCCTAAGGCATTTCAAAAGGGGACCAAGACATCGAGAAGAGATCTTGAGTTCAGAAGTCTAGAAACTCTACTGGAACCAAGCCCTAAAGCCTCTAGGAACTTCAAGAATTTCAACTTCGAATATGAAGAACATTCGAAGAGAAATCATCCAAATTATCTTCCTAGATCTTAAAGGTAACTGGAATCAAGCTTAAAAGCCTCCAGAAATTCCAAGAAACCACAAATTGGTGAAGCTCTATGGATTCAAGCCTCCAAAGCCCCGAAGAACTTCCGCCACAAACCTTCAAATACGATGACCATTCGAAGCAGAATCATCCAAACTACCTGCCTAGATCTCAAAGTTCATTGGAATCAAGCTCGAAAGCCTCCAGGAATCTCAACAAACCACAAATCAACAAAGCTCTACGGATTCAAGCCTCTAAAGCATCAAGAACTTCCACCACAAACCCTCAAAAAGGAAGAACACACGAAGAACACGAAGAACGCACAAAGAACATGAAGAACAGAGAATTTCTAACAAGCTCATAGCTAGAGATTCATTGCAATTCTATTTCAAAGGTCTTTAATCCATTCCTCAGCCAAATTGAAGGATATCTTGTGTTCAAATCAAAATCACATTACCACAAATCCAATCAACAAGTCTTTTAAGGAGATCGAATTAGAGGACTACTCTTTTGTAATTACAGAGAATTGTACCACACATTCATTAATACAAATTCACATTTGTGAAACTATTTAACTTGTTTGACTTATTTCAAACTGAGAAATTTAGTCGTCCACACTAATATTTCAAAACACCCCACATCAAAATATTTATTTTACACTACATTTTATTAAAATATTAATTAATTTATTTATTTTTTTAATGTTTCTCTTTCTTCATGCACAACAACCACCATCCACTTTATTCTTTCATGAGATATGAAAAGAAATAATAAAAAAATTAAAAGTAAAATGAATAGTATTAGTGTAAATTTACACAATTACTATAACAACCATATATTTTTACATAGTTTTGCATGACATAAAATGAGTGAATTTTGGGCTTGGTTGGCTAAAATGTGTTACTTTTTTGTTTTATAAGTACTTATGTGAGTGCTTTTAAAGCAGACAATTAAAATATATAAAAAAATTCTAAATACATCAGTTTTTCTACATAATACCTACAAATTGATATCACAATCAAAGTGATTAGTGGACTTTAATTACTTCATAAATAAATATTTGAATTATTTTTTCAAGATTGATAATACATCAGTTTGTATTGTTTTTCGTAATTGATAACACATCATTTTGTAGGAACATATTGAAAATTTATAGTTCCTCTTTTGACCAAGATATAAGAAAAAAGATGATTATTAGGGGAAAAAAAATAGAGTCAAAAGAGTCAAAGACGCAACACCCACTGAGTCAGCAATGCTATAGACTATAGTGAAAAATAACATGACCAAAGCAATGACATCACCTGGATTGGGGAATCAAACTTATCATTCATAAGATAGTGAGGGGAGTACTGAATAATAACCCTAATGCGTGCCCAATACACTTCATACTTTAGCATTATTTTAAAATTTTTAATTAAGATTCTCAAAAATAAAAACAAAAAATCAGAAGTATTATTTTTATGGACTTTTCTTTATCAACTTATTTTACTATTCAGTTTATTTTTGCTATTATTCATAGATCTCACTACATTTTTTGATATTATTTATGAGTTTTACTGTATTATTTCAATTAACATTTACTTTTATTTACAATAATTTCAGTAAAAAAATTTTAATTTCAACAAAATAAGTTGATGCAGATAGACCCTTAATTAATTATTATTAATAAAAGCTCGAACTACCGCCTATGACTATAATAAATCCCCGTTCTCTTCCAAGCATTTTTGCATATACTATCTTTTTTTTTTTTTTTTTTTTTTGGTTTCGCACAATGTTTCCTCAAGACTTTCAATCAGAGACTAATCACTGGTCGTGCCGGGTGGGCCCACGAAGGGGTAAAGCACTGGCCCAAGAAATTCTTTTCAAAGTGCAGGTAGCAGGACTCGAATTAGGGAACACACCTAATCGAGTCCAGTACAAGCATTTTGAGACCAAGAGCCCACCCAACTTGGCCAACCCCTTGGGTTGTTTTTGCATATACTATCACTACCTTCTTCTCTCTTCTTTCTCTGCCTAGCTTCTCTAATTGCTTCAATATCTTTACTCCTTTGACAATGGCGGAAGAGTTGATTCTGCTTGATTTCTTGCTTAATCTGTTTGGGATGAGGTTCAAGATTGCACTGGCCGAGATGGGTATCAAGTATGAGTACAAGCAAGAGGACTTGTTGAGTAACAAGAGCCCTCTTCTTTTAGAGTTGAACCCCATATATTCTCAAGAAGATCCCAGTTCTCATCCACAATGGCAAACCTGTGTGTGGGTACCTCTCATCATTGTTTATTACATAGATGAGGTTTGGAACGATAAGTCTCCATTGCTGCCCTCTGATCCATACCAGAGAGCTCATGCCAAGTTTTGGGCTGATTTTGTTGATAAGAAGGTACCTTTAATGCCATTTCTGTTGTCTTTTAGACTAAAAGCGCCTTGAAATTTGACATGAGTATATTTTCTATGAATTTCATAGTTGGGGATTCGTCTAAGATGCTGAGTCTTATTATTCTATTCCACAATCAATAAAAGTTTATTTACTACGGATTCATATATTTGAGTCTCTTGTGTTTTATCTGATCCTACAATTCTGTTTCAATATCAAGTTTTTGTTTCTAATCCTCGCAGATCCTAGAGATCACAGCTGAGTGCAGTTGGAAAATAAGTTAAACCCCTTCTGGGTACTGATTTGAACCTTCTTTCTGCCTACTCCCACCGTATTTTTTGTTTTTTGTTTTTTTTTTTTTTTTTTGAGAAACCAGACCAAAAGCCTGGGGCTTTAATCGAAGAAGAAAAAACTTAATGAACGTCACGATACACAAGCGGGGCAATATCAGCTGGCATATATATATACACCTAACCAAATCTAATCCCCAACCACTTAGCTTTCTTAGCGAGAGCATCAGCAATAGAATTACAAACACTTGTATGAGAGAAAACAACGAACTGAAAAGCACCTACGTGCTGCCTAATATCCTCTAAGACGTTACCATAGCTGGTCACCTCACCATTTTCTTGAATAAGAGCACCAATGATGATGGCAGAGTCTCCCTCAAAGACCGCACGGGTAAGACCAATCTCAAGAGCAAACTTAACAGCCCTCAAACATGCTAAGGCCTCTACATTAGCCACTGATTGGGCCAGGGGAATGGATGAAGACACAGCTCCCAAAGCTGCACCACCACAATCACGAACAATAACACCTATGCCCGCCCTGTTTAGTTCACGAAACACTGCAACATCAAAATTCACCTTGTAGCAATGGGAATCAGGAGGGCGCCACTGCTGCACAATAGGAAATTTATGCAAATAGCTGGTTCCTCGGTCTAGGCTTGAAGAAATTTATGCAAATAGCTGCCAGCTTTACTACAGATGCTGGGCACTAGAAGGGCAGGTTGGCCAAAATGAAGAGCATTGCGCCTATTCCATAATATCATCCAAGCTGCAATGACGAAGATCTCAGCTCGAAATTCTTCACGATAATGCAGAAACCTGGAAAGCAAATCACTAAAACAAACAAGAGGAGATGGGACCATTCAAGAGAATCCCAAACGCCACTAATCTCCTTGCAAAACCAGACAGCATGTAAGACATCTTTTGGTTGATCATTGCATAGATTGCAACTAACATTTTGAACAATTTTGATGCTTGTGAAGATTCACCATAGTTGGCAAAGCATTGTTGCTAGCGCGCCAAGCAAAATGTTTTATTTTATGAGGAACCCGAAGCTGCCATATATTCTTCCAGAATTTATTTTTTGAATTTTCATATTTGAGGTACCTGCATTAGAGACAGATTCACAAGAAACAAGGAATTTATATGCACTGCTAGTAATAAACATACCAGACAGCGTATGAGCCCATATAATACGATCCACAGGGCGTCGAATGCTCAGAGGGATACAGAAGATAATTTCAACTTCTTGGGGTAAAAAGAGCTGTTACACCAGCTCCGATTTCCACACAACTCTATCCTGATCAATTAGGATACTGACTTTCAAATCCTCAGGTACCTGGGGTAGGGGAGAGATGACCGTTCTGTTTGTGTGGCTAGGCAGCCACTTATCCTCCTTGATCCGCACAACACCTCTGTCCCTATGTGCCATACCATCCCTTTATGAATCACATCCCTTGCACCAGTGATACTTTTCCACGCATAGGACCCCGTAGGTGAATCTTTGGCCTCTAAAATAGAACACTCCGAGGAAAAACCGAGCCTTGAAGACACGATGGCAAAGAGAATCAGGGTTGTTAATCATACGCCATACTTGTTTAGCCAACAAAGCCTCATTAAACTTCTCAATTTCTTTACACCCCATCACCCCTACCTCCTTGGCTTCACATAATCGCTCCCATCTCACCCAATGAGTCTTTCTACTTTCACCATTATAGCCCCACCAAAATTTACGGATCAAAACTTCCAATTCCTTAACCCCTTAGAGAGTTTGAAGCAACTCATAGAGTATGTTGGAATTGCCTAGATTTGATTAAAACTTCCATACCAGCTTGAGACAAAAGCTAAATGCTCTAAATTGTGTGAAAACACAAGAGCTGTTCAGACCCCAAGATAAAAATTACGACTCAATAGAATTTACTCTAACTTATACTAAGTGCGGAAAAGAATAAAAGTGAGCGGATGAACAAATAAACTACTCTAAGCCATAAACAATATAACACAACATTAATATGAAAGCTAAAAGAGTAGGGAAGAAGGATGCAAATACAAAGACAACACAGTGATGTGTTATCGAAGAGGAAACCGAAGTCCTCAGCGTAAAACCTCTTCGCTGCCCTCCAAGCGATAATTGATCCATTAGACAATCAGTTGAGATACATGAGTTAGCAAAAGACCCTCCAAACCTAATCTACTCGATGAACCTATGCCCTCTAAGCTCCTACTCCAACAAGGCTACTCGGAATCGTGTCTTATCTAGCTCTCCGGATCCTGCAACAAACTCCATGTTGCATTTGCCATCCTTGGCTTCTTCCGATGCTTCCCAGTAGCACCAAATTCTCACTTGACACTCTGAAAGGGTGTGGTAAGTGTTTGGACTATTAACCTCTCAATGGTATGGAAATGGAGAGGTAGGAGTTGAGGAAATCCACAAGCAAATGTGTAGAGATATGTGGGTATTGCAATCTTTAACTCTCAAGGTTTTTAGCTAGGGTTTTCTCTCAGAAGCACTCCTCAACAATTGTGGGTAATGTGGGTATATATAGTGTGGGTACAGAAAGTGTGTATCAGATAGTACAGACTGGTAAAACAGAACGTTTTGCGAGTGTCTCGCGGGAAGGCCTTACCTATAAGCTACTCGCGAAACACAGCTGTTTCCATCTATCCTGACTCTTCGCATTCTAGTCATGTGTAGGGCACATGCATCATTTTGCGGGATGCTTAGTCACGAGCTACCCGCGAAAACCGTTTTGTCTTCAATAGCTTAAGTCTTCACACTCTCTCTCTATCACACAACCTTTACAATTAAATCCCGCAATAAATACAGGGTACAACAGATTGAATGAAATTACAATCAAATTTGGCACGGAATAAAGCCTATAAAACACATAGTTGTAAATTATAACTTTACAATCTCCCCCTTTGGCTATTGCGTGAAAAAACCTCTAAAACAGACTCTAGACTTAAACATGAGTTTGAGAATAGTGGCAAAACTCACTCACACCTAATCTAGAAGCTGTGAAGCACTTGCATGTATATACCTATAACCGGAAACACTCGAACACAAACACAACTTTCATTAAGCTTATGACAAGTTGAATACATGGTACGTACATGAGCAAGTAAAGTGCGATCAAGTTTGTAAACACTATATAACATGTAAACATAGCTTGATTAACCAAGTTCAGTCATTAAAGAATGACCACAATGAACATTTATCAAGTAAATGCTCATTCGGATATGCAATGCAATGAAGACCAACCACAATGATCAACTGCATGTCCAACACACAACCAATGCAAAATACACGAAGTATTTGCATCTAGGAACAAGATCCTACTAGGGTACAAGTGTGAGGTACTTAAGACATAATAGCAATATCTTAAAAGTACCAAAAAAATGCTACAAAGCATTGAGATAAACACAAACATACTGAATGTAAGACTGAAATTTTAGAACAAAGTACTTGAGCATAAAGAAATGCATAAAAAAATATAAACCAAACAGCAGCTACTAGCTTCTCCTCCCCTTATCACTACACTCCCCCTATCACTATCACGGTTTACCTTCTGCCCTGAGCCTCTCTCATATATATCTAAAATGTCAATTATTTTCTAAAATTCATCTTCTTTTGCACGACAAAATAAAACACTGTCATCTGCAATAAATAAATGTGAAGTATGTGATATTATTTTTCTTAGGAGAGTCCGGTAGTCTGTCTCTAAGACTTTATTTCACACGGAATCCTCTACTATGTGTTGGTGTGTGTTAATTTAACTTGTCAAGTTTTTTGTCATCTAATAATGGGATTGGGTTTGAATTATGCCTATAACAGTAGTGTATCGGCATGATGGTAAAGAAACTATAAAGTTGTGATTTCCAACTAGCCTTTGTTGGCTTTAATTCCATGCCAAATTTGATTGTAATTTTATTCAATTATTTTCCTGTATTTATGTTGATTTATTTGTAAATGATGAGTGTAAGAGATTGGTGAAGAATCAAGCTCCAAAGAAGAATCAGTGTAGTTCATAAAAAGCTCGCGAGAAAAGTAACCCATGAAAGGCCACGTGTGAAGCACATGACTAGAAGCTAAAAAGACATGCCAGGCTGTTAAATTCGCGAGTACTTCACAAGAAAGGCCATGTCGCGAAGTACCCACAAAACTCTCAATTTGGCAAAAAGAAAAAGTGCTTTACGAAATTCCCCACGAACTGTAAGGAGTGCTTTTCAGAGGGAAAACCCTAGTAAAAACACTTGAGAGTTAGAGATTGTTATACCCACAATCATCTACACATTTTCTCTTGATTTTCCTCTACTCTTACCTCTCTATTTCTACATTCTTGAGAGGTTCTTAACCCAAACACTTACCTCACCCAATCTGAGTGTTGAGTCAAGTTTTGGTGCCTTTGGGAAGCATTGGAAGGAGCCCTTAAGTGGTGGATGCAATCAGGCTGAATTGCGGGATCCAGAAAGCTAGTGAAGACAAGACTCCGAGAAGTCCGTTGGTAGTAGGAGTTTTGAGGGCTCAAGTACATAAGGTAGACTAGGCTTGGAGAGTCTTTTGTTATTTGTGTACTCCAACTTTATTCACTAGTAGATCGATTTCGACTTGGAATGTCGCAGAGAGGTTTTTCACCGAGTTCTTCAGTTTCCTCTTCGATAACACGTTTTGGTGTTATCTTGTGTTTGCATCTCGCCTCCCGGCTCCTTAAGCTTTTCTTTTACTGTTCGTTGTGGTTGAATATGGCTTAAAGTAGTGTTTCCGGTCTATTGCACTTATTTACTCTTATTCCGCACTTTGGTAAGTTAGAGTAAAAGCAATCTAGCTATAATTTTAAAATTGAGGTTTAAACAAGAATTAGTGTTTTCACACTAAATTGTGCTTTCTGAAACAATCATGAAAGAGACACTAATAAATTTTAAATCCTATCATTAAAAAAAAAAAAAAGAAAAAAAAAAAAGCCTTTTCCCCACCCTTTTCATACATGCTATGAGGGAGAGGTCATATGAATATAAGAGAGGTCATATGAACTCCTATGTTGTTAAGGATAATAACTAGTTCATATCTGTATAGCTGTAGTTGTTAAGGATAATAGCTAGTTCATACCTATACAACTATAATTACAGATGTATTACGGCTGTGGTATTCAAAATACAAATTGTAACAAATTCAGGATTGTGATAAGATAGGATTGTATTTCAAATTTGTATCTTTAACAAATTCTTCTATAAATGATATGCCTTGAACCATGTAAGGTAAGGCTTGAAAACAAATTCAATTACTCTTTGTTTACATAGTATTAGAGCCATTGTGAATTATGTCTCCTTTTTTTTTTCAATGGCTTCCACTTATTCTTCAACCTCCACTGTCGACACTATTGCTTCTCCTTCTCCCACCTCACTTATCACTATTCATCATCTGATCACCATCAAACTTACCTGTGACAACTACCTAGTGTGGAAAGCTCCAATTGTTCCTTCCTTAAGGGGCAACATCTCTATGGCTATCTCGACGAAACCAAACCTACTCCACCTCGGATTATCACAGTTTCAGCTGATGGTGCCACGCAAGCTCTCCAAAACCTAGAGTTTCAACTCTGGCATTTGCAAGATCAAATGATACTTAGTGCCATTATCTCCTCTCTCTCTGAGAAAATTATGGCTCATGTGGTTAAATTTACTACCTCTTGAGATGTATGGAAAGCATTAGAATGCATGTTCACCTCCCAATTCGAGGCAAGGACAATGCAAATCCACTATCAACTCGCCACTTTGAAGAAAGACAATTCATCTATTGCTGATTATTTTCACCAGTTCACTACACTGGTTGTCACACTTGCTACCATTGCTCTGCACCTGAATGATTTTGAAATCGTCTCTTTTCTTCTCGCTAGTCTTGGATCAGACTATGATTCAGTTATCACATCAGTGATTGCAAGGGTTGATCCTCTATCCATTGAGGACTTGTATGGGCATTTATTAGCTCATGAACTTCGACTTGAACATCAATAGCCAACCGTGGGCCTCTCACTTGCAAGGGCCAATTTTGCAGGCCGAGGGACTTTACGTGGTGGCTCCTCCCCTCCATCAAGTCGTGGTTCTTCATCCAGCAATCAAAGGAATTCTTGAGGACAGGGGTGTGGTCATGACCCTTCTTTTTCCCCTTCACGTAATCATCTCTTCTACCAGGTTTGCTAAAAGACAGGACATACAACCTTGAAATGTTATCACAGGTTTGATAATTCCCTCTCCATTGACACTTCCAGCAACATGCATGCTCTGCTCACTACTCCACAGGCTACATCTGACCTCAATTGGTACCCTGATTCTGGTGCAACTCATCATCTCACATATGATTTTGCTAATCTAAATGTGAAGGCAGAGGAGTATCATGGTCCAGATCAAATTCACATTGGTAATGGTATTGGTTTGAATGTTGAACATATTGGCTCTACTAAATTATCCACCCCTACCTCTTTTTTTCTTTTACATGATGTTTTACATGTGCCTCATATTACCAAATATTTAATTTCTGATCACAAATTCACCACTGATACTAGTATCTTTATTGAGTTTCACCTGCCTTATTTCTTTGTGAAGGGTC
The DNA here is from genome assembly GCF_932294415.1 of Quercus robur. Lineage (NCBI taxonomy): Eukaryota > Viridiplantae > Streptophyta > Magnoliopsida > Fagales > Fagaceae > Quercus > Quercus robur. The sequence continues at coordinate 19,933,952 of NC_065537.1, forward strand.
GAACATCGGGGGGAGTCTTGCTGTGCAGGCTGAGTAGAGATGGGCTGTACCTTTTTCCTTTTGCATCAAATAAATTACCTTCATCGTCATCTGTCTTTGTTGGTGAATGTATTTCTCTAGCGCAATGGCACTCACACTTAGGACATCCCGCCTTTCATATTGCTAATAATGTTCTTTCCAAATTTAGTTTACCAATTACTTCTTGAAAAATTGTTCACCCTTGTTTTGCTTGTTTTAGTTCTAAGAGTAAACAACTTTCCTTTTCACTGTCTAGTACTCAAATAAATTTTCCTTTTGGATTTAATTCCCACTAATGTATGGGGTCCATCTCCTATTTGTTCAAAATTTGGTTTCAAATATTATGTCTCTTTTGTAGATGCATACAGTCGCTATATACTTGGCTTTATCCCATGACGAATAAAAGTGCCATGCTATCTATTTTTATTAAATGGCAAAAATATGTTGAGCTTTCTTTTAATCGAAAAATAAAAGTTGTTCGATTTGATTAGGGAGGTGAATATCACCCACTTAAGAAATTTTTCCAAATTTATGGCATTAGTCATCGTGTTTCTTATCCTCACATGCACCAACAAAATGGTGTTGTTGAGCGTAAACACTGTCATCTTATGGAAACTGGTCTAGCTTTATTGTATCGTGCTCAAATTCCTCTTCAATATTGGGAAGATGCGTTTCAAACAGCTTGTTATATGATAAATAGACTCCCTACTTCCACAATATAAAATTTATCTCCTTATGAAAAATTGTTTACTCAAGCACCTGATTATAATTTCTTGCGTGTTTTTGGTTGTGCATGTTGGCCTAATTTATGGCCTTATAATTCTCACAAACTTCAACCATGCTCAACTCAGTGTGTCTTCCTTGGTTATAGTTTACTTCACAAAGGATATAAATGTTTGCATTTTCCTTCAGGTCATGTTTATATTTCTAGAGATGTTCTCTTCAATGAAGATGTCTTCCCTTTTGCTAAGATTTGTTCCACAAATCTCCAGTCACTGTCTAGTTTAGATTTCACTTCTTTTCAAGTACAATCATCTTCTGGGCTTCAAGCAGCTGCTCCACTCTCCGCTGGACCATCTTCTTCAAATTCTATCACACAAACTTCTCTGACCCATACTAAAACTCCATTGGCCAATACCGAAACATGTGCTAGCCCACAATTGTTGGCCCACCCTACGCCTACTTTACCCTACTGTGAATCACTCCTACCACACATCTCTTTGCCTCCCATATCTCTCACAAATACGACCCTTGTCGATAGAAATCCTCCTCCCTTCCTATTGTCATCGAAACTCAACCCACTCATCCCATGATCACTCTCTCCAAAAACTTGATTACCAAACCCAAAACCTTCAACGACGGCACTGTGCGATTTCCTGTTCTGAGAGCTCTTCTCGCTGATGGCGATGTCTCCATCGTGGAGCCTACTTGTTTTACCACTGCTGTAAAAGATTCCAATTGGCGTGTTGCTATGAATCCCGAATTTGATGCTTTACTAAAAAATCAGACATGGGTTCTTGTTCTTCCTCACACTGCTTGCAATGTCATTAGGTGCAAATGGGTGTTTCGGATTAAGTGTAATGCCGATGGCTCCGTTGAACACTACAAAGCTCACCTAGTAGCCAAAGGATTTCATCAATTGCCTGGAGTCGACTTTGGAGAGACCTTCAGTCCTGTAATCAAACCTACTACGATCCGAACAATCCTCTCTATATCTGTTTCCAAAGGTGTTGAAAATGCCTTCTTACATGGCCATCTATTTGAAGATGTTTATATGTTTTAGCCTCTTGGTTTTGCTCAACCCCAATTTCCCAATCATGTTTGCAAGTCGAAGAAAGCTCTTTATGGGTTGAAGCAGTCCCCTCGGGCTTACTTCTTGCGACTTTCTTCTCGCATAGTTGCCTTGGGCTTTAAAGGATCGAGGTCTGATTCTTCTCTGTTTATTTATCATAGTTGAAAGTTAAAAAACGTGTACAAAACACCTTTGAACGTTTAGACCCCCAAATTACAACTTAACCAATACAAGCAATATGTCAAACAACTAGTGTGCGAAAACTTAACACATGCTATAATACGAAATTGGTTAAAGACTATCTAAGCCATAACAAAATAAAACCACAGCAGATAATAAAAAAGGCAAAAATAGAGAGGAAGGAAGATGCAAACACAAAGACAACACGCGATGTGTTATCGAAGAGGAAACCGAAGTCCTCGGCGAAAAACCTCTTCGCCACCCTCCAAGCGGTCAACAATCCACTAGAAAATACAGTTGGGATACAAGGACAGCAATAGACCCTCCAAGCCTAATCTACCCAGTGCACCTAAGCCCTCCAAGCTTCTTGCTCCAACGAGGTTACGCCGAACCTTTTTCTTTTCTAGCTTCCCGGATTCCGCTACTAGACCGTAGCATCAACCAATGAAGATTGGTTCCTTCCTAACTGCTTCCCAGAAATCCAAACAACTGTCTCACAGTGATGATGATGGTGAGAACCAGGTTTGGTATAATGCCTCTCAAGGATTTGACAATGGAGAGGAAGAGAGTAGGGGAATTTGAAGAGACTCTAAGGTATAGATTGTGGGTGAAACAATCTTGTTTTTCTCTAGGGTTTCTCTCTCAAAATTCTCTCTGGAGGCTCTCTTTCAATCGTGGGTAAAAGGGGTATTTATACTGAAGTGGGAGAGGAATGTGAAACGTCAGGTTTTACAAAACAGGGGTGGCTCGCGGCTTGACCTCGCGGCTTGACTAAGTCGCGAGATCTAGTCGCGAGTTAACCGTATGGTCAGTTGTCCTGTAGTGCTCCAGCTAGCATGACTGTTCATCTTCCAGCATACTTGGCACGTGTGCTGCTTCTGGCGGCTTGCAGCCGCGAGTCACCCGCGAGTCCCAGCCGCGAGTCTCTGTTTTCTTGCACACTCTTAAGCAATCTTCACTCTATCTCACTCACTACCCTTACAACAAACCCACCTAAATACAGGGTTACTAAATGCTGAATTACAAGCAAATTTGGCACGGAATAAAGCCAATTAGATGGTTGAATAAATTCAACCTTACAAACTCCCCCTTTGGCTATTCCGTGACAAAACCTTAAAACAGACTCTAGACTTAACATGTGAGTTGGGAACAGTTGAACAAAACTCACTCACACCTAACTCTAGAAGTTGTGAAGCACTTGAATCATATGAACATAATACTCCTGAAACACAACAATACACCATGATCATTGTAAGCAGAAAATTATAAATGCATATGAAACAGGCAATATGTGATCAAGCAAAGATGGAGTTAAGAAAGAAACCATGGCTTGATCAACCAAGTGAACACCACAAGGTAGTGATCACAGTGCTCATTCACACTTGGAATGAACACAAGGACATACAAGTTAACAAGCACAAGGCAAGATACTTGTATGCTCAACACTCAACCAATGCATAACACACAAGGCATATGCATCTAGGAACAATCCTACAAGGGCACAAGAGTGACAGTACATAAACCAAAATGCAGAACATTTAGATTAAAGTACTGATTTCAACATAGCATAAAGGCTGCATTAAGCAAGGTACATACCATAAAGCCTACAAACTATGCATAAAACATTAACCCTAAAAGCTTACAAAAGCACATGGGTACAAACACAAAAACATCCTGAATAACATGATCAAAATATATTAAAGTTTAAACCAAGAGTATAAGTAATGAGTTAGAAACAACTATACACCAAAACACAGTGTATCAAAACCATAAAAACACTAAAAGTACCCCACAAACATAAGCATATATAAACAAAGTTTTTGATTTTGATAACTTTGACAACTCCCCCTCAACACATTACTCCCCCTTAAGATTTTCTTTTCTGCTTTTCATCATCAATGACATCTCCCCCTTTTTGACCGGAATGGCCAAAGGGTCACTGGTCATGCTGAGTGGTGAAGCTGTCAAGTTTTGCAGACAATACATCAATCTGGTCCTGCATGGCTCTCATCCTGTCAAAGTGCTCAGTCTGGACTTCTCTGATCCCATCAAGTCGTTCCAGAATGATTTGGAAAGCATCTGGAGGTGTATCTGAAGAAGTTGATGCTCTAGACCTTTTGCCACTCCTCTTGGGTGTTGAGGTTGATGCATGCCCTGCTGCCTCTGCTTCAGTCTCCATTGGGACACCCTCTCCTTCATCACCTTCATCTTCTTCTCCTGGAAGCCTAACACTTATCCTTTTGCAGGTAAGCTTGTTAATTGCAGAGGGTGTGGACATGGGATTGACGTCTTGAGGGATTGGAACACCCTTCCTTCTAAAAATCCTCATTAGCAAACTGGGAAAGATCAATTTTGGCCTAGAGGTTGTTCTTGTCTCATCCACAATGGTGTCATATATGTGGGAACTTATGTCTATGAAATTCTTTTCTTTGAGATCCATCAGAAAAACTGCTCTAGCACAATTGATTGTAGTCAATTTCTTAATGGGATAGAGGTTAAACATCATGATTATTGTTAGACACCTCATGTCCACTGGAAAGGCAGTGGTATTCAAACATTTCCCTTCTCTCTGCCCACCTATCCTTTGTTGAACTGTTTCAATAGAAACACTCCTATCCTTGTAATTGATAAATTCCTCATCTTCTAATCCTTCAAGCCCTAGTACATCATCTATGACATGTGCATCCAAAATGAATTCTTTACCTCTAACCCAGCAACTTAACTCATTCTCCTTTATCACAGCATTTGAGTAAAATTCCCTAATCAGGGGTTCACACACAACAGGGAAATCACTCAGAAGCTTTTCCCATCCTTTTCCTTCAAAACAGCTGGGGATAAAGGTTTGTCTTAAGTCCTCCAAATCTACAAATCTTTCTTGAATAATTCCTGCATTCAAGAAGTTATCCTTGTATCTCTCAAAGTGATGAACTGACCTAAACAGTTTAGAATCCATTTTCAATCTTTTGTCAGCCTTCTTTGCAGTAGATTTCTTCTTCGGAGGTGAGGGAGCCATCTGTGAACAATCAGAAAAGGCCACAACAGCATAGAACAATATATGTGCAGAACCAGTCAGTACCATGTAATTAACAAAGAGATATCATCCATACAAATGAACTTTGAACACTTAAACAATAAGCTACTTAGATCAATCACATGGATAAACCAAGCCTAAGATAGGAAACACATGAACAACATGGAGAAACTATCCTAAAGGCAGATATATGTCATTGAGACATATAATGGAAAAAAATGATATGACACACAATCAGTATTTTGAGACTAACAGAAGCTCCCAACAGATTAACACAATAGAACAAGCACATTCAGCTCAGTAAAAACACACAATATCCAATGGAACATTTTGAAACAACACAACAGCTCAAGATCAGATAAAATAAAAGACACACTAAGCTAAGCACAGGATGAAGACCAAAAAGGAAACGACTATCATCAACACAAACTTTAGCAACAGCATCCGCAAGCTAAGCATGAACAAGGAGCAAAATCCGAAACACAAACCCATTTCTAAATCACAAACATATGCGAAAAATCAAAGGGAAAAGCACAAAATCAAGTAGAAAAGAGTGCAAAGCTGAAAACCCATACCTGTGACTTGAAGATTTTGAGCTACAAGAATGCAACAATGGAGATTGGAAATGGGAGCACGGAGTGTTTGGAAAGGAGATAGTTTAGAGAGAAGATGAACAGTCACAAAAGTTCGAGGGAAAACTGAAAAAGATTTAAAAACTGCTCCTGTTTTTGCCAAACACGCGTTTTTTGCGACTTGATTAAGTTGCCACACAGTCGCCAGCTCAAGCCGCCAAAGCACTCAAGAACAAAAATTTGAAAAATTTTTCTAAGTGTTTTTCGCGACTGGAAGGTCTACCCGCGAGTGAGTTGCGAGCTGAGCCGCGAAAATCTCTGAGTGAACCTCGCGACTGGAGCTTCCACTCGCGAACAAGTCGCCAAAAATGACCAGCGAAGATGCGACTGAGGCTCGCGACTTGACATACCCGCGACTGAGCCGCCAAAACAGGGCAAAACAGGATTTTTGAAATTTTCAGATTTTTTCAAACAAAATACTTTCCAAAAACACCTAAAACACTCAAAAATCTTTTTGTGCTTGAATTAACAAAGATTGAGCATGTGAAAACACATTTCATCAAGTACAATCACACAAATGAATATGACATTTATTGAACATAAACTTGTGTGTTGTGTGTGAATATCAACAATGAGATAGTCCTTCGTCTAATGTGAAGCTTCAATGATCGATTCAACCAAGGCATACACAATTAGCACTAGATCATGTGACCTATCTCAATTATAGAAATATGTATATATGACCTCCCACAAAACTTGATAACATGACTTGGAGCTTTACATTTTACTCCACTTTTAATCATAACATTTGATCTTTTTGATCTTTTGAGGCAATCACCTCTCATTGTGAGAGTGATATTTGACATTTCACCTTAATGAACAAGCCTTTGGCTTTTTGAATAAACATTCACTTTAATATAAGGTCGCTTACCCTTTTTCCTAGTCGAATACTAGAATGTGCGACAGACTTTTGCAGCTCAATATCTCTTTTCATTTTGGAGATTTACATTTGGTGAGCTCTTTTTAGCAAAACAAAAATAAAGAGTGGGAAGATATATAGACACAAGTCTATGCATGTCTCAAGATCAACATAACCATTCACTAATCATTCATGACAAGTTTGAAGATCTATTTACAACAATCACATAGATTTCAAGATTTTTCCCACAGTGATATAAGTGCACGAAAACAAGCAATGCTCGAAAATGCACAAAGCCATTAATACAAAGGTACAAGGCAAAACAAGTTTTGAGACAAAACTCAACAAAGTCAATCAAGCTTTTTGATTTTCTAATTTTTTATGTGATTTTTGGATTTTTGACACAAGAAACAAAAAGATTGATAAAACAAAATTAAAAATATTCACAAGTAGACAAGCAAACAACCAACATCAAAAACAACAAGCAAACCAAACAAACATTGTCACAAAGCATAGGAAGTATTAATGCATGGACATGTTGTAATGCTTATGCATGAGTACCCTTTTTCACCCAGACGTCACTTGCGTTTGGGGTGATTTCCTTATAGGATTGGGTACGGGAGTTAGGGCTTTCAAACCTTCGTGAGAAGCTTTCCAAGCAGTTGGTGAATGCACCAATCATCTTCATCACGTTCATCACTCCGAGATCTCTATTTTGATCTCTAGATTGATCACCTGCCCAAATTCTCCTATCATTTCTGGGTCCTCCTGACCTTTGAGGAGTTGCACTGTTCTTTGCTCTCAGATTTTTGGCAATTTGGTCGAGTATTCCCTTGAAGTCCGCAATAATGGCACACATAAGTTCCTCTAGGACCTCTTTGTGGTCGTGGACGTGACTTGGCACGAGATTCAGACCTGCCCACAGACTGATTACGGGGATTCAGCATCCGTTGGTTCACCACCTTCTTCTTTTCTTCCACCTCGAGCTTCTCACCAGTAAGGTCAGCTACAACTGGATCTTTGGCCTTTACAAACTTCACTTCTTTAGTGACATTTCCAGATGAACTACTTCCTCCGGTATATCCCAATCCGGATTTGTCTGAAAAGTTCTTTTGAGATGATATAACATCATCTAGCTTCTTGGTGGTGACCCTCTCTATTTTAGCATTCGCTTGCACAACATCATTCTCAAGAAATCTCGCTTTTGTGTAAGTTTCAGACAACTCACCATTCAGTGTTTCTATCTCACATTTGGCCTCCCTATATCGAATTAGGAGACTTTTGTAGTCCTCCTCAGCCTTCTTCATTTTTCTCACAGCAGCCTTGGCCACCCTTGTGTACTCACCCGACTTCTCCAAGAGTGAGTTATAATTCTCTTGAAGATTTGCTGTGCTTTCATCTTCTTCAGCATCCGATTCTTCAACAATTCCTAGTGATTCATCATCACTATGTTCTCCAAGGTCTCGTACAAGCAGATTCAACTTATCTGAAGACTCAACATGAGCTATAGTCATAAAAGCCGAATAGTTCCCTTCTCCATCACAGCTCTCTTCAGATTCTGAGTCAGACGAATCCGAGTCACTCAAAGTCGTGGCATACACTTTACCTTTCGATTTCAAATAATTCGGACATTCCTTCTTAAAGTGTCCATGCCCGTTACATTCGAAACAAGTGACACCTTGTGTGGGTTGGGATTCTTTTCCATCTTTCTTTTTGAATTCCCTCTTCTCCCTTCCAGAACTTTGGAATTTTCTTTTATCATCAAATTTGCCATTATTTTTGAATTTCAAGAACTTTCTGAAATTTTTGACAAGGTATGCAACATCTTTGTCAACCACATCTTCTCCCGATGAGTCTTGATCTTCCACCTTCTCATTAATGGTCTTTAGAGCAAGGGATTTACTCTTCCGTTGATTGGGCAGCGACATCTCATAAGTCTGTAGAGAACCAACCAGCTCCTGTACTTTGATGTCATCAAGATCCTTGCTCTCTTCAATTGCTGTCACTTTAGCACGAAAACTTTCCGGCAATGACCGAAGGATCTTCCTTACAATCTTTGAGTCCTCCGTTTTCTCCCCCAAGTTGAACTTACTGACCACCACCTCATTTAGCTTCCCATAGAAAGAGTCAAAAGACTCATCCTCACTCATTTTGAGCTCCTCAAACCGAGTGGTCAGCATTTGCAACTTGGTGTCTTTCACTTTCTTCGTGCCTTCATAGGTGGTTTCCAAAATCTCCCATGCTTCTTTGGCAATGGTAATATGAGAAATCCTGTGAAATTCATCTGGAGACACACCACAGAAAATAGCATTGAGTGCTTTACTGTTAGCATTAGATGCAGCAAGTGCTGCCTTATCCCATGTGGATTTGGCTGCCTCAGGTTTGGTCCAACCAATCTCAACAGCATCCCAAACGGATTCATCAATAGAACACAGAAAAGCTCTCATGCGAACCTTCCAAAAAGTATAATTACTACCATCAAAATATGGAGGTGCATTTAGGGATTGAGACCTATCCATCTCAAAAGGGAGTCAAGGATCACACAATGGTAACGAAACCAATAGCAGTGTACCCGCTCTGATACCAATTGAAAGTTCAAAAACGTGTACAAAACACCTTTGAACGTTTAGACCCCCAAATTACAACTTAACCAATACAAGCAATATGTCAAACAACTAGTGTGCGGAAACTTAACACATGCTATAATACGAAATTGGTTAAAGACTATCTAAGCCATAACAAAATAAAACCACAGCAGATAATAAAAAAGGCAAAGATAGAGAGGAAGGAAGATGCAAACACAAAGACAACACGCGATGTGTTATCAAAGAGGAAACCGAAGTCCTCGGCGAAAAACCTCTCCGCCGCCCTCCAAGCGGTCAACAATCCACTAGAAAATACAGTTGGGATACAAGGACAGCAATAGACCCTCCAAGCCTAATCTACCCAATGCACCTAAGCCCTCCAAGCTTCTTACTCCAACGAGGTTGCGCCGAACCTTTTTCTTTTCTAGCTTCCCGGATTCCGCTACTAGACCGTAGCATCAACCAATGAAGATTGGTTCCTTCCTAACTGCTTCCCAGAAATCCAAACAACTGTCTCACAGTGATGATGATGGTGAGAACCAGGTTTGGTATAATGCCTCTCAAGGATTTGACAATGGAGAGGAAGAGAGTAGGGGAATTTGAAGAGACTCTAAGGTATAGATTGTGGGTGAAACAATCTTATTTTTCTTTAGGGTTTCTCTCTCAAAATTCTCTCTGGAAGCTCTCTTTCAATCGTGGGTAAAAGGGGTATTTATATTGGAGTGGGAGAGGAATGTGAAACGTCAGGTTTTACAAAACAGGGGTGGCTCGTGGCTTGACCTCGCGGTTTGACTAAGTCGCGAGATCCAGTCACGAGTTAACCGTATGGCCAGTTGTCCTGTTTTGTCCTGTAGTGCTCCAGCTAGCATGACTGTTCATCTTCCAGCATGCTTGGCACGTGTGCTGCTTCTGGCGGCTTGCAACCGTGAGTCACCCGCGAGTCCCAGTCGCGAGTCTCTGTTTTCTTGCACACTCTTGAGCAATCTTCACTCTATCTTACTCACTACCCTTACAACAAACCCACCTAAATACAGGGTTACTAAATACTGAATTACAAGCAAATTTGGCACGGAATAAAGCCAATTAGATGGTTGAATAAATTCAACCTTACAATAGTGCCACTATTACTATATATTTTCTCATTTATGTGGATGATCTCATTGTTCTTCTTCTCGACCATCTGCAATTGATGATCTTCTTTGTCATCTAAAGACTAATTTTGCTATTAAGGATTTGGGCAATCTCATTTTTTTTCTTGGCATTGAGGTTTTACCCAATTCCACAGGCCTTATATTGTCTCAAAAACGTTACATTGTTGATCTTTTAAGAAAACCAAACATGCTAGAGGCCAAGCCCATCAACTCTCCCACGGCTCAATCCGTAAGTATATCTGTTTTTGAGGGGGATCCACTTCTTGATGTCACTATGTATAGAAGTACTGTTGGGGCTCTACAGTTTCTCTCACTCACTTGTCCTAACATTTCCTTCACAGTTAACAAACTCTCCTAGTATATGCATTGCCCTACTAACATCCATTTGCAATCTGTCAAACACCTCCTGTGTTATGTTAAGCAAACTATTCACTTTGTTTTGCAACTGCACCGTTCTAAGTTCGATTCTTTTCAAGCCTTCACTGATGCAGATTGGGTTGGATGTCGTGATGATTGGCGATCCACTGGAGATTCTTGTGTATTTCTGGGCAATAATCTTATTTCTTGGGGTTGTGAAAAGCAACGAACAGTGGCTCAATCTAGTACAAGGGCTAAATACAAAGCCTTTGCCGATGCTGCAGCAAAAGTTATATGGTTGCGTACCTTGCTGTTTGAACTTGGAATTCCTATCTCTAGTTCTCTTGTTCTATGGTGTGACAACATTGGCACGGCCTATTTATCCTCAAATTTTGTTTTCCATGCTCGCACTAAGCATATTGAGATTGATTTTCACTTAGTTCGAGATATGGTTGCTGACAGTTCCCTTTTCATTTGTTTTCTATCTAGCCGTGATCAGCTTGCTGACATTTTTATGAAGCCTTTGTCTTCCTCCAAATTTGCTCTTCTTCAGACCAAGCTCAATGTATCTCCAATACCGTTGAGCTTGTAGGGGCGCGTTAAAGATAATAGCTAGTTCATATCTGTATAGCTGTAGTTGTTAAGGATAATAGCTAGTTCATACCTATACAGTTATAGTTACAAATGTATTACGGTTGTGGTATTCAAAATACAAATTGTAACAAATTCAGGACAGCTGTGATAAGATAGGATTGTTTTTCAACTTTGTATCTATAACAAATTCTTCTATAAATGAAATGACTTGAACCGTGTAAGGTAAGGCTTGAAAACAAATTCAATTACTCTGTGTTTACACATGTTAACTTCATATCTGTTAAAAATACTAGAAATCATTTAAGTCTTCTCCGTAATTGCTACGTGTAGAACTCAATAAATTTGGTTGTATTTTTGGGACAAGTTTGCAGTAAACCTTTAGCAACTTAGTTGTGGGAGTAAATATTGTCTAATGAAAACAATTTCATCATGTCTTCAATCAATCATAATTATTGTTTGTTTCTTGTTTCTCCAACACTAAAAATCTGTCATTCTTCTGCTGTTGTAATTATCAAATTATAAAAAATAATAAAAACTAAAATTGTTGATTATGATAATCTCATTATTGAATATAATGGCACACTTTATAAAATAAATAACTTTACTATTAAAAAAAGTACTGAAATATGGGCATGTTAAAAAACTTTTGTACTAGGATAATACATGTTATATACGTTTAATTATATGAAATTGTGATATGTTTTAATACGTGTTTTGTACGTTTAATGATAGAAAACTGGTGTAATACCGTATATTATATCATTATATATAGGTGCGTAGTTTTTTACAAGCTAAAAGAAAAAGTCTTGTTTACCTTGTTGAAAAAATATAATAGATAAATACGGTTTAATGAAGATGTGTCCATTTGTAAGATACTTTTTTTTTTTTCACTAAAATATCACATGATCTTAATATGAGGGATCTTTTGATGCCGAGATAAGATTTTTGTGCAATATATTTGATTTTTCGTTATTTTTTATTCATTAATAACTTTTCAAGAAGTAAGTTTGAAACAGTTTTACTAATTGAGAATTGTAATAAAAGATTTTTAAGATATAGGATTTAATTTAGAATGTCGTTTAGAATATTGGAAAAATAAACTAATTTATTCCATATCTACCTTCTTTATTTTTTATATTTATTCTCGATTAAATTTTCTTCTTGCTGGCTGATTTTGAGCAAGTTTTCAAATCACTTTCATAACAGCATAAATTATAACCCTCAAACTATAGAGGGCAAATTCTCCTGTTTAGCTACCGCAACAACCCAATTGGATGATAATAACTCCTATATCATCATGGCATAGTTTTTTATGTTGTATGATATGTGATACTTATTGTGTACAAAAAGTTAATTATGGTAAGGATGCATCGTAAGTGCTCAAGATTCATATGATATATAGGATCATATCTTATGAATTATATTGTATCTTAAAATTGTATATATCGTACGATACATAGATATGTGGGTTTAAAATGAATTTTTTTTTTGGTTAAAATTTGTGAAATTATATTATTAGATTTGTTTTTAACACAAAATTATTGGGCTACTCAATTGAGCCTAATAAAATAATATGTCCAAAAGTTTTTTTTTTTTTTTTTTTTTCCTACAAAATTTGGATTATACACTTGAGACTTCACTTTCATATTTGCATTGTAACTATAATTGTTTTTAAATGACTATAAAATTAATTTGTTAGAGACATATGTTATGCAAATTGGCTAATCTTTTGACAAAACGCACTTTACTTGTAATTAGGTAAATCTAGGATGAGTTTAGTACTTCAAGAAATAAGTGTTCAAGTTTAGTATTGAAGCCATGCAAATCTGTTCAAGAAACAAGTGAAGAAGTGTTGTTCATTAAAACTCGACAGATATCTCGACAGAATCATATCTATCAAGGTTTAATGTTGAAGCTCGATAGAAGCTCGACAGCAGCTGTATCTATCGAGAATTACGAAATTAGAATTTTCAAATCTGATTTCATGCATATCCATGTGTATTTGTGTAGGGTTTCTTTTCTTATAACCTTAGACATATATAATGATTATTTTAAGGGCCGTCACAGATGATGCAACTTGATGCAAAGTGATTATACATGCATATTGTGACCGAAGACAATTTGCCTTAGTTCATCATATTCTCTCTAGATGCTACTGCGTCTTTGCACCAAGAGTTTTATAACCAAAGAGCTTCTTGATTTTCATTGTTGGATGAATTGAAGAACTTTGTAGCCAACATCTTCTTCAAGTTGGTGTGTTAGTCACATACTGGGATCCGTGCATCATTGGTTAATCACATACTGAGAGACGTGCATTGAAATGAGAGATTGCCGCTATATTACAAGTCCAATTGGGTATTGGGGTAAGAGTTCAACTGTATGTTGGTATTATGTACTATGGTTCCTTTTACTTGTAATCGCTTGTTTTGATAATAGTGGATCCTCAGAAGTAGTGATCTTAAATTCACCCGGTGGGGTTTTGCCTTGATGGTTTTTCCTATTCGTAAACAAATCATTTGTGTCAAATTTAATTTTTGCTGCATTTAACTTAGATGGTGATTTGTTTGTGCTACCATACTTATTGCATGTAATTGAATCTAATTAGTTCACTTGGCTAATTAATTGATTAATTTACCAAATGGGTCAATACATTTTTGGCCTATCATATTGTGATAAGTCGAAGAATCTAGAATGTCAAGAAGAATTATAAAGAAAAATATTAAAATAATATAACAAGAAGAGATGTTGATGATGATAGAGAAAATGTCAATGAAAAAAAATAAATTTGTTAGATGATGAACAAGTTGATAATATTGACTTAAATGGAGTTAATTATGATAGATGATGGATATGATGAAAGAAATTATTATATTAAATCATATGTCATGTATTAACTATCACTTTGGAATTTGATTAATTTGAATGTGCAAGTTATACATATGCTAATTTGATTTATTTAGTTAGCTTTGTTAAATATTATTACACAAGTGATAATTAAATTAATTATTAGTTGAATATATTTTGAATTTGTAATAAATATATAGATTATATATGTATATCTCTATTTTTTTTTTAATTTTATTAAGTGTTTGTGTATCTTACGAAACACAATACATAAAAATTAAAAATCGATTCATGAAATGATACATGTTTTGACATTTATGGATCATAGTCATACTACTTTATAGACTAATGTACTAGAAAAGAGAGAACAATACTAAAAAGCAATAAATATAAATATAAAATAAATTCAAAAGGCATTACAATTTTTTTTACATAATACTTACAAATATATATCCCAATAAAAGAGATTGATGGACCTTAACTACCTCCCTCACAAATGAATATTTCTAATGTTCAAGTTTCAGTTTTGTTTACATTCAAAAACTAGTTTGGGTTTGTTTCATTTGGGTCATTGAACTTGTAAGACACTTTGATATGTGTCCGCTGAGATTTAAATCGAATGGGCATGTATTGGATCACGAATAACAAAGACAGTTTGTTGTGTCTTCTAAATGTTAAATCATTTGTGCGTCTATTTTTATTTGTTGTCTACAAATTTTTTTTGTAAATATGTGTGTATGAGGGGACAAATTAAGCACAGTATAAAATGTAATTAACTCACGCTAAAGTGAATTTTACCGTGTATGTATAGTTTTAAATATTAAAACTTCACTCCATACCGAGAATTAAATTAAGACAAGTAAATAATTAAATATCTAGAAAATACATAAAATTAATTTGTAAAAGGGTTCTGAGGTGTCCTTAGAATATTTATTAACAAAAATGGCTTTAACCTAAAGTGTCATTTGGCACTTATGTCTAGAAAGTGACAATAATTAAGAGGGAGAGGGAAAAATAACAACTTCAACAATCTATGAGTAGCATTTGGTTCTGCCATGTGATGCTTTGTATGAGTAGTATTTTTTTTAGCCTTTCACCTTACGACATCTTCTTATCAATGACCGGTTTAAGCCCCTTTCTCAACTTCTTGAACTCTTCAACTTTTAAATTCATTAATTTCAAAAATGAAAGGTTTTCACTATTTAATGCTAGTTTTTATGCTATAACTCCTATTATTTATATATTCTAGTTTCACAAAATATTGAAGGGCCAAGAGAGAGAGAGAGAGAGAGAGAGAGAGAATCAATGTCAATAAGAGTATGAAATTGGCTTTGGTTTTAGGTGCGTATGATCTAAACCTCTCAACAACACTGACAAAGCTTGATATAGTAGTGCTTCAGCTACATTTGAGGTTTCTAAAAAGTATGTTTAGGGAAGACATAAAGCCTTTATATGTGTTATTTTTGTTTATTTATATTTTTGGGAAGTACATAATCATTGTAAGTGATTAAGGTACTCAGATGTATGTAAAATTAAATTTAAGATATGAAATAGTATAATTTTATATTTCTCAGTTCAATTGTTGTCATATTTTTAATCTCTTAACAAGTATATTTAGTTTTGCAAATTAAAAATTATAAACCTTAAATCTTAGATGTTCAACCTTCAAAAGATCATGTGTTTTCTTTATAAAAAAAAAAATACTCTTAAAAAAATAAGAATTTTTATATTGAAAACGTCAAATGTAAGAACCAAATAAATCAATTGTCATAATTTATATATTAGGGTTTGATTAATTATGGTTACTTACATATGGATATATTGTATTATAATTTTTTCTTCATTATTTTAGTACAATATAATACAATCGAAATTAATTTTTCAAACATTATAACACATACGAGTATTATAAAATAACTAATAATGAACAAGTGCATCGGGCGGGACATCTACTAGTATATTATAAAAGTTGAATTCCACAACTAGAGGATCAGAAGAAGAAGACTAGGAACCAAGAAGGTTTCGAGTTGGAGTGGATTTGCACTTGGGTGACATGCACAGTCTATTCGAGAGATAAAGAGAGAGAGAGAGAAGAAAGATAAAAACACATCACAACTAGAATAAGAGAAAGAAAAGGGATACGTATGCATGAACATGTGACATGCAAAAATATAAATTGCATCATGGGTAAAACCCAATCCAAACCTACTAGCACACATCTAAATGCATGAAACATTGTTAAAATGCAATGAGAATGCAATGCATAAGCATATAATGACAATTTCACAAAGCCCAACCCAAAAAATTCAGGAAAAACTAAAAAACCCCCCAAATTTTTTGAAAAACCCCAAAATCGAATAGGCGTAAATGATCCAGCAAAAAAGACAGATTGAACTTGGCCTCTAGAAGGTCTTTGACCACCCCTCTCCATTCCAAAAGCTTTTCTTCAGATAAAAAGTCCACAGAAGAATCCCTTAACGAAATCAGCACAGCACATAACAACTCCATCAAAATGTTACCCAGAAAAACACCTCCCTTAAAACCGCTGGTGAAATCTCCATGACTCTTGAGCAAACTTTCTAATTGCGGCAGGCCTTTAACAGGCACGGAGAAACGTAGGAAGCTGCCATAAGAAGACCCAAAAGAGTAGAAGTGGCTGGCGGGAAGGCTGTTGAACTCCAAAAGATCAAAACAAGCTAAGAATGAGGAAAGCCTTGAATCAAGATTTGGGACAGGCACTCTTGGAGCATCCCCCATCATTGTGTCCCCACCTGCAAAAATTGGAAAACTTGCAGCCTTTTTGTTTTGTCTGAAGATCAGTAATTTGTATAGATCTCACAACTCCCTCAGGAATAGCAGGCTCAGAATCTCTAATGCCTGTATCAACATTCGCAAAAGAAAAGAGAAAGGAAGAACAGATTTAGTCTTAAAAAGAAAAGAAAAGGGGAGGAGTGACAAAAAGAAAAGAAGAGCAAACCAATACTAGCTTCTTGAAGCAGAGCCTCTTCCTCATGCTCCTCTGATTTCTTCGAAGATTCTGGGAAAGCACATAAAGCAAGTTGAAGAAAGGGTGAAGAACCTGTGGCGAAACGGCTAAAGGAAGGAAGAGATGCAGGGGACTTCGCCATGGAAGAAGAAAAAGAAAAGGGTGTAGGGAAAGAAAGAAAGAAAAAGGAAACACAGTGGGAACAATCTACACTCACCTTCTGAGTTTTCTGATTCCAAGGAGGAGGCAACACTGGGAGCAGACCACACACTGGCTTAACCTAAAAGTAGAAAGGAAAGAAGAAACTCAAAAAAAAAAAAAGGGAAACAAAGAGAAATAGAGATGAAACACTATTTTAAAGGGAAATACGGCTCACCTGTTTGTTTGGATAAATGTGTGCCTCTCAAAGTCTCTTTACTTGACAATGTTTGAGGAAACACGGTTCTGATGGGACTGGGAGTGCGCTCAAGCTGAGGACTTTGAGACGCAGGGATCTTGGAAGCTACGGGATCCTGAGAAGTTTGGGCACCCTGCATTGGTTGCCTAGTCTCCTCAGCTAGACCACCACTAGGGGGCTCCTCCTTCATAATGGGAAATGCAATAGAAAGGGCTGTAACAGTTTCTTCTTCCAGAACTCTACTGGTCATAGGAGGGGACACCTCCACCTAAAGAGAAAAGAAAGGAAAAAGCAAACAGTATTAAGTGAAGACAACGGGGCGATACAAACAACATAATACTAGAGCAAACAGAGAAGCATGAATAAGCGAAATCCATACCACATCATCACCAAACGATTGACTTTTGCCCTTCTTGAAGTCCGACTTGCGTTTGGACTGCAAAGGAAACAATCACTCATTAGCTAAAAAAGAGGAAGCAACTGCAATAATATGAACAAATGAAAAAGGGAGAAGAAGGAAAGAGGTCTTGCCCTTCTCTCTCTCTCTCTCTACAGATTCTTTGGAGGTCTTTTGCTTACTACAAGTACCCCCAGAGGGTCCTAAGGGGGGTTGGGATACAAAATCAGAGGATCCTAAAGGACCATGGACTAAAGAAGTCACAGGAACCTGGGGAAAAGAAGACTCTACCTTGGTCTTCTTTCGGGTCCTTGAAGCCAAAGGTTGCCCGACTTCGTTGTCTTCCTAGGATACCAAATGTGTCTGGGATTTCCCAGTTTTTCTCCTTTTCGCCTCAAGACAAGTCTTCACACCTTTTGTACTTTCCTCAACATTAACTGTTTTCGTCTTTTTCGGCCTGACATCCTTGCCTTTACCCGAAGCGGTAGCAGCACCTATTGTCTCCACTGCACCTTTCATAATAGGTACTCCGGAGGAAGTACCAATAATAAGACTGCAACCCAACCAAGTTTCGGGAAAATCTTGTGCATGTCATCCAACCTCCCCTGGAGGCATGCCATTCTGTAAACTCAGTCTTACTACTTACGGTAGCAAAAACAATCCTAGCAGTAGGCAGGGATAAACGTCTATTGAATGTCGGAGCAGAGGCAATACTAAGACTAGGGGTTTCCTGAACTGAACCAGAGCTAACATAATCAACAAAAGACTTTTGTATTCTTCTCCAGTAACCAGTGTAGCCGTTAGAAGCGAAAACTCCTCTTTAAGAGTTAGGCACTACAAACTGGGGGCTCCTCTGTGACCAATAAGAGAAGGCCTGCAGCCTTAAGAAAGGATCCAAAGAAGGAAGGGAAGACACTATATCCTTAAAAATTGGGGGAATGTCCTGGTCAAAACCAAACTGCCGGAGTACCTGGTGTGCTGAATAATGGGTATATCTTGGACCACTTAAAGAAGGCATAGGAAGCCAAGAGGGGCTAATGCAAGCAAGATAAGCCAGACTGCCCTCATCACCACGACGCAGATCAAAAGTATTACTTGTAGAAGATAAAAAGGAAGACAACATAGAGTCGCACGCAAAGCCAGGACCAAACTCACGAGGAGATCTCCAACGTAAATTTCCTGCTTTATCAAATAACACAACAAGGTTGAGGCCACCACCTTTCAAACTGATCCAACCAAAGATAATAGGGAAAGCATCAATCAAATTACCACAAAGACCCTTCACTATATCAGGGGATCCTTGGAATTTATCCTTTACAAACTTCAAATTCCTACACTTAGCCAAAGTGGCTGAAGAACGGTCCCACATCAAAATCTGAAGAATAGCACAGTGAAGAGACGAAGTGATCACATAACAAGAATTACCCTCGGCCTCATCTCCATGAAGCTGATCCAATTGAGAATAAACATGGCCCAAAAATAGAGGGGCTAAAGGGTATTGAGTACCTCGAGCCAACATAATCGCTAATGGAAAGAAGGAAGATTTAACCCTGTACCCAGGGAACTCACTGAACAAAAATTTGCTAAGCCAGAATGTTAAGAAACCAGCCCACCTAACTTCTTTATTCTTCTCACGGGAAAGGGTCATCACCCATCTCCCCATTTTGGCTGGCTTACCACCGGGAGAGGCAGTGCGACCACCAAAATGGATAAACAGCTTATCTTCCACCACAAGATCCTCTTCAGAAAGGCTAATATCAAAAGGACTCTCATCACCAAATACTGGGAGGAGGAAGTTATTAACCACATCCTCCAAGTTATTAACTCACCAACAGAAAAGAAAAAAATATGAAGAGAAGGGCACCAACGGCGTACCAGATGCCTGAGCCCCTTGGCGTCTCTGAAACCCTCAAGATTTCTAGAAATTACCACCGCTTTTAGGATACCAGCGCGCTCTAGGCGACCCACAAACTCCACATCAGATAGTTCCTTATCTACCCAGATAGGCCAACCTTGGATTTTCCCAGGAACAAAATCAAAAAAGATAGGTACCGCCTCTCGAATTCCTTGTCTAATCTGAAGGTCAAAAATCTCTCTAGGGTCTGGAACCTGGGCGGAACCAGCAAAACCCGCCTGGCCAGAAAACATCCAGGCATGAGGAGACGGAGGAGCCTCGCCATGAGATCCCTGAGGAAAAAATAGACTGGGAGAGTACTAGGGGTCCTGTAAAGGAAAGGCTGGATGCTCAGTGACTTCGTGAGATTCACTCGGAGTAGACCCAGAAGAACCTTCACCCTCAGAAGGGCTTGGGGTGCGCTCTTTTCTTTTTTGGGAAGAAGAAGAAGCCATTGGAACAATGAGAATAATGAGAAGAAAAGGGGATTGAAAGAACGAAAAAGGGAAGACAGGAATAACAAATTGTCTGATAAAAGAGAAAAGAGACCCAAGAATGAAAGACTCAAAGAAGCAAAGTGATAATTTGAAACGGCCACAATAAACGCGCAAAGAGCAGTTGGAGAAGACAGTGTATGGAAAGACGCGCCAGTTGCAAAAAAATTTAATTTTGAAGAAGAGATTAATTAGCAGTTATTAATGGAAGTTACGGGGAACGAGAAAGGTGGGTAAAGGAAATTTTACTCCAAATACTCAACTGCCACGTTCCGTGCAAAGAGGAAATTGTAAAATGTGGGAACACGACACAAAGCAAAAAACTAAGATGACCAAAAAGGCAGCAGGAAAGGCTGGGATCCTGAGTAAGAAAGAAGGGAACCCAAGGGTAAATAAAAGAAGATCCTACAGAATCTAAGAAACCCTGAATTACTCACGAGTGGGCTTCAGGCAACCCACGAGCTCGAGGGGCTAAATGTTGAGGTTTAAAAAAAGATCAAGTGCCCAAGCCCAAAGAAGTGAGCCAAGCCCAAAGAAATAAGCCAAACCCAAAGAAATAAGTGCAAGGGGGCCACGAAAGAGAAGAAATGGTAGGCCCAAGAGGCTTGAAACATAAAGAAGAAAAAAGGGAGGCCCAGAAGCTTATGAGAAAAGGAAGAAAGAAAAGGAAAAGAAGCCCATGTCAGTGGATTGAAGAAGAAAGCTGAGTCGGGATCCTCAGCGACCACCAAAAGGCTCAGATCCTTCTAGGTGTATAAATACAATCAACGAAAGATTGAGACAGTTTGAAAGAAAACGAAAAAAAAGAAACACGAGAAACAGAGGAGAAGCCACAAGCACCAAACGACCCAGCAAGAAAAGAAGAAAGAATCAGCGACCTCTCATGGCGCAAGTGGGAAGCGCCTCGGGGAACCAGAATGGAGAAGTATGAAAAAGGGAATGGCAACGGACGACTTTCAAACCGGCATAATGGGATTTCGCCTGGCTGGGAAAAAAGGCAAAAAGGAAAAACTGCCAAACGGTAGGATCGAGAAAGGCGTGGCCTCAGCATATCCCGAAATAGGTAACCAGCCATGGACTTTCAAAGAAATCGAAGCTAAAAGGAAGGAAAGGATGAAAAACAAGGAATAGAACCTATTGAGTGATGGGCACGGTACATGCCCTGTTGACTAGAGGACAAAACAGGGGAACCAATGGTTCCCCTGGGACTCCAGAATATCACTATAAAAGGGAGGGAAAGGTTGCGAAGAAGGCATAGAGATTGGAGGGGGTGAAAAGAACTATTGATAAAATTCTGTAAAGAAGAGAAAGCTCAGGGAAAGTTAGTAACATTACTTCCCAGTATCCTATAAAAGCCACTATTGCACATACTCGGATTCAAAAAGAATCAAACTTTGCAAGTCTTAAAGGTTGGAATAGCCATTCAAGCCTGTAATTTTTGTGCTTGCTTGAACCTTGTATCACGTCTTAGTGAGCATACTGTAACCATAACAAAGAAAATTTCAATGAAATATTTCTCACTGATTTAAGGATCCTTATAACATTATTTTGTGCTTTTGTTATTCTGTTCTCTGCATTTACCTTGCTGTTTTGATTTGTCTTTCAATATAAATATCCTTGCTTGTCAGTTTACATGTATTGTAGGAAGCATGCTCTGTGCACTACTTGATTCTTAAATAGCCTGTTAGCTGCGGTGAATCAAAGCCCAGTCCATTAAACCACAAACTATTCGGCCCGGGATCCTTGGGCCTGAGTGTCACAAAAAAGGCACCCTCACAATGTTATTGTGGGAAACATGAATGAACTTATACTAAGGAAGCGTGCAGTAGATAAATGTGTTGCTAACTTTGTGTCTTATTCTTGTTATTTGTCACAGGTTGAACCCATTAAAGTTGAGGAAGCTCTTCATGATGAATTGCTTCAGTTTCAAAGGAATGATGTCTGGACTCTAGTACCTAGATTGGAGGGTGAGCACATCATTGGCACAAAGTGAATATTACACAATAAGATTGATAAGGAGGGTAATGTGATCTACAACAAGGTTCGTCTTGTAGCTCAAGGATACTTTCAAATGGAAGGAGTAAACTATGATGAGACATTTGCTCTAGTAGCCTGTGTGGAGTCCATCAGAATTCTCCTAGCCCTGGCATGTCACTTGAAGTTCAAGCTTTACTGAATGGACATAAAGACTTCTTTCTTAAATGGGTTCCTTAAGGAAGATGTCTATATGACTCAACCAAAAGAATTCATTGATCCACACTTTCCAGATCATGTGTTGTACCTTAAAAAGGCATTTTATGGTTTAAAGCAAGCCCCTAGGGCTTGGTATGATCAGATCACACAATACTTGGTGTCATATGGATTCACAAGAGGAAAAGCTGATCAGACTCTCTTCATCAAAAGGGAAGACGGCGAGTTGATAGTTGCTCAAGTCTATGTTGATGATATCATCCTTGGTTTGCAGATTCATCAACAAGATTCAAGTATATTCCTATCTCAATCTAAATATGCTAAAAATCTTGTGAAAAAGTTTGGTTTGGAATCTACTAGTTTTGTTAGAACCCCTATAAGCCCAAATGTTAAACTCACTGTTGATTTGTTTGGTAAAAGTGTTGATTCATCTTTTTATAGAAGCATGATAGGTAGTCTTCTTTACCTTACTGCTAGTAGACTTGACATTAGTTACAGTGTAGGAGTGTGTACTAGATATCAGGCTAATCCCAAAGAGTCTCATATGATTTCTTTGAAAAGAATCATAAAGTATGTCAAAACCATTGCCGACTTTGGTGTGTGGTACAGCAAGAACACAAATGATGTCTTACCTGGGTATTCTGACGCTGACTGGGATGGGAATGTTGATGATAGAAAGAGTACTTTGGGGGATTGTTTTTATGTGGGTAATAATCTTGTCTCCTGGATAAGCAAAAAGCAGAACTCCATCTCATTATCCACTTCAGAGGCTGAGTACATCAGTGCCGGTAGCTATTGCACCCAACTTCTATGGATACAAAAACTCCTCCTTGATTACATTCGTCAAGAGCATCTTATCATTTACTGTGACAACACCAGTGCCATCAACATCTCTAAGAATCTGGTTCAAAATTCTCAAACTAAACACATAGAGATTTGACATCACTTCTGAAAGCTCGAAAATGTGTTAAAAACATAAGAGCTGTTAAGACCCTCAAATTAAAGTTATGGCTCAATAGATTTTACATTAACTTAATTCTAAGTGCGGAATAGTGTAAATGCGAGCGAATAAATAAACAAGCTACTCTAACACATATTCATATAATCACAGCAGTAAAATGAAATGTAAAAGAGTGGGGAAGAAGAATGCAAACACAGATAACACGCCGATCTGTTAACGAAGAGGAAACCGAAGAACTCGGCGAAAAACCTCTCCGCCGCCCTTCAAGTGGTAATTGATCCACTAGACAATCAGTCGGGATACATGAGTTAGCAAGAGACCCTCCAAGCCTAATCTACCCACTGTACCTAAGCCCTCCAAACTCTTACTCCAATAAGGCTTCTCGGAATTATGTCTTATCTAGCTCTCCGAATCCCGCAACAAGTTTCATGTTGCATCTGCCATCCTTGGCCTCTTCCAATACTTTGCAGCAACACCAAATGATCACTTGACACTCTGTAATGGTGTGATAAGTGTTTGGGCCATCAACCTCTCAATGGTATGGAAATGGAGAGGTAGGAGTTAAGGAAAATCCACAAGCTATTGTGTAGAGAATTGTGGGTATAACAATCTCTAATTCTCAAGGTGTTTGGTTAGGGTTTTCTCTCAGAAGCACTCATTTACATTTGTGGGTAATATGGGTATATATAGTGTGGGTACAAAAAGTGTGTATCAAATAGCACAGTCTGGCAAAACAAAATGTATTGCGGGTGTCTCGCGGGAAGGCCTTACCCGCGAGATACTCACGAGACATAGCTGTTCTCCCCCTTTGGCTATTCCGTGACAAAACCTAAAACAGACTCTAGACTTAACATGTGAGTTGGGAACAGTTGAACAAAACTCACTCACACCTAACTCTAGAAGCTGTGAAGCACTTGAATCATATGAACATAATACTCTTGAAACACAACAATACACCATGATCATTGTAAGCAGAAAATTATAAATGCATATGAAACAGGCAATATGTGATCAAGCAAAGATGGAGTTAAGAAACAAACCATGGCTTGATCAACCAAGTGAACACCACAAGGTAGTGATCACAGTGCTCATTCACACTTGGAATGAACACAAGGACATACAAGTTAACAAGCACAAGGCAAGACACTTGTATGCTCAACACTCAACCAATACATAACACACAAGGTATATGTATCTAGGAACAATCCTACAAGGGCACAAGAGTGACAGTACATAAACCAAAATGCAGAACATTTAGATTAAAGTACTGATTTCAACATAGCATAAAGGCTGCATTAAGCAAGGTACATACCATAAAGCCTACAAACTATGCATAAAACATTAACCCTAAAAGCTTACAAAAGCACATGGGTATAAACACAAAAACATCCTAAATAACATGATCAAAATATATTAAAGTTTAAACCAAGAGTATAAGTAATGAGTTAGAAACAACTATACACCAAAACACAGTGTATCAAAACCATAAAAACACTAAAAGTACCCAAAACATAAACATATATAAACAAAGTCTCTGATTTTAACAACTCCCCCTCAACACAATACTCCCCCTTAAGAGCTGCTTTTCTGCTTCTCAATCATCAATGACATTATGAGTCCCTTTTGGTTGAGGTGGGTAATCATCAACATCAATTACTGGTTCCTTCCCTTTGGAACTACCTCCTTTCACAGCAGCTTTCTTGAATGGTAACATGACCAGTCTGCATTATGAACAAGGGAAATGACAGAACACAATCCAACAGACTATATTAGCAGTGGGTTAGTGGAAATTTAGGGACATTGAAGAAACCCTAATAGCTGGATGAAAATGGTCAGAAAATAGCAATGAGGGACACAAATGGCCCAAATTGAACTACACAGTAGAGGGAGTCCAAATAGAACCACATAATCAGCTGAAAAAGGACCTACATTCAACAACACATCAACAGGATACCACACAAGATCATAGTAAAACACGACATCAATCAGCAGATCAGACAAAAATAGCTAACCCTAGCTAAGCACATGATGAAGAACACAACCACCAAAATAAACTAGCTCAAAAACAGAAACACAAGCTTCCATAAGCTAAGCATGGACAAAGAGTAATAGTTGAGCTAAAAACCCATCACAAAATCACAATCAAATGTGAATAATCCAGAGGGAAAACCATAACAACAAGTAAAATAGAGTTCATGACAGAAAAACCATACCTGTTAGTCAACGATTTTGAGCTGAAAAGAGGCAAATAATGGAGATTGAAAATGGAGGCACGGTGTGAATGGGTAAGAGCAGATGAGAAAGACAATGAACAGTCACAAAAAGATCGAGGGAAAAACAAAAAGTTTAAAAACTGCCCCTGTATGTCCAAAACACGCGATTTTCGCGACTGAAACGAGTCGCCAAAAAGTCGCCAGATCAAGCTGGCAAAACACTCAAGGACAAAAATTTGAAAATTTTTTCTAAGTGTTTTTCGCGACTGGAAGGTCTACCCGCGAGTGAGTCGCGAGCTGAGCCGCGAAAATCTCTGAGTAAACCACGCGACTGGACCTTCCACTCGCGAACAAGTCGCCAAAAATTACTCGCGAAGATGCGACTGAGGCACGCGACTTGACATACCCACGACTGAGCCGCCAAAACAGGGCAAAACTGGATTTTTGAAATTTTTAGATTTTTCAAAAGACTTTCCAAAAATACCTAAAACACTCAAAAATCTTTTTGTGCTGGAATTAACAAAGATTGAGCATGTGAAAACACATTTCATCAAGTACAATCACACAAATGAATATGACATTTATTGAACATAAACTTGTGTGTTGTGTGTGGATATCAACAATGAGATAGTCCTTCATCTCATTTGAAGCTTCAATGATCAATTCAACCAAGGCATACACAATTAGCACTAGATCATGTGACCCATCTCAATTATAGAAATATGTATATATGATCTCCTACACAACTTGATAACATAACTTGGAGCTTATCATTTGACTCCACTTTCAATCATAACATTTGATCTTTTTGATCTTTTGAGGCAATCATCTCTCATTGTGAGAGTAATATATGACATTTCACTTTAAAGAACAGGCCTTTGGCCTTTTTGAATAAACATTCACTTTAATAAAAGGTCGCTTACCCTTTTTCCTAGTCAAATACTAGAATGTGCGACAGGCTTTTGCAGCTCAATATCTCTTTTCATTTAGAGATTTACATTTGGTGAGCTCTTTATAGCAAAACAAAAATAAAGAGTGGGAAGATATATAGACACAAGTCTATGCATGTCTCAAGATCAACAAAACCATTCACTAATCATTCATGACAAGTTTGAAGATTTATTTACAACAATCACAAAGATTTCAAGATTTCTCCCACAGAGATATGAGTGCAAAGAAACAAACAATACTCGAAAATGCACAATGCCATTAGCACAAAGGTACAAGGCAAAATAAGTTTTGAAACAAAAACTCAACAATGTCAATCAAGCTTTCTGATTTTCTAATTTTTATGTGATTTTTGGATTTTTGACACAAAAGAAGAAAATGATTGAACAAACATAAAAAGAAACAACAGTATTCACAAATGGACAAACAAACAATAAACATGTTGCACAAAGAGCTAATCAAAGAGGTGTGTGCCCCAACACAAACAGACTTATCATATTATAAATATGTGAAGCACACAACACACAAGAGAGTCAAGGAATTGTACCAACACCAATGGTCTTACGGAGTGATTAAAACCGTGGACTATCGAGAGACTTGGTGAAGATATCCGCCTTTTGATTGTCGGTGTGTATGAACTCAAGACACACAACTCTTTCCTCTACCAAATCCCGAATGAAATGGTAACGTATCTCTATGTGTTTGGATTTTGAATGCTGGACAGGATTCTTGGAAAGATTGATGGCACTGGTGTTGTCACAGAAGACACACATCGTTTCTTGAGGAATTCCATAGTCATGAAGTAATTTCTTCATCCAAAGAAGCTGAGTGCAGCAACTTCCAGCAGCGATGTATTCTGCTTCTGCAGTAGATAGAGACACTGAATTCTGCTTCTTGCTCATCCACAAGACAAGATTGTTGCCAAGATAAAAACAGCCGCCTGAAGTGCTTTTCCGATCGTCTACACTGCCAGCCCAGTCAGCATCTGAATACCCAGCAAGACAAGCATTTGAGTCTTTTGAATACCACAGACCATAGTTTGCAGTACCATTCACATATCGAATGATTCGCTTAGCAGCAGTCAGATGAGATTCCTTTGGATTAGCTTGGTACCTGGCACAAACGCCCACACTAAAAGCAATGTCCGGTCTACTGGCTGTAAGGTAGAGCAAACTCCCTATGATGCTCCTATACAATGTAGGACTTACTTCAAATCCCGACGAATCCAACATTCAGTTTAGTGGAAGAGCTCATGGGAGTGGAGGCATGTTTTTTGGAGTCTAGTCCAAACTTCTTGACAATGTTTCTGGCATACTTCTCTTGAGATACAAATATACCCTCCTTCTGTTGTTTGACTTGAAGACCCAAGAAGAATGTGAGCTCCCCCACCATACTCATCTCAAACTCCTTCTTCATCTCCTCAGAAAATTCAGTAGCACGATCTTCGATAGTTGCCCCAAACACTATGTCATCAACATAGACTTGTGCCACAAGGAGATAATCTTCATCATTTTTGACAAACAGACTTCGATCGGCGTACCCTCTCTTGTCGCGAGTTAACCGTATGGCCAGTTGTCCTGTAGTGCTCCAGCTAGCATGACTGTTCATCTTCCAGCATGCTTGGCACGTGTGCTGCTTCTGGCGGCTTGCAGCCGCGAGTCACCCGCGAGTCCCAGCCGTGAGTCTCTGTTTTCTTGCACACTCTTGAGCAAACTTCACTCTATCTCACTCACTACCCTTACAACAAACCCACCTAAATACAGGGTTACTAAATGCTGAATTACAAGCAAATTTGGCACGGAATAAAGCCAATTAGATGGTTGAATAAATTCAACCTTACAGCTGTCTCCATTTATACTGACTCTTCGCATTCGAATCATATGCAGGGCATATGCATTACTTTGCGGGATACTAAGTCGCGAGATACCTGCAAAAACCTCTTCAGTCTTCAATAACTTGAGTCTTCACACACTCTCTCTCTCTATCACACAACCCTTACAATAAAATCCCATAATAAATACAGGGTGCAAAAGATTAATTAAAATTACAATCAAATTTGGCACGGAATTAATGCCAACAAAACACATAGTTGTAAATCACAACTTTACAATCTCCCCCTTTGGCTATTCTGTGACAAAACCCCTAAAAGAGACTCTAGACTTAAATGTGAGTTTAGGAACAGTGGTAAAACTCACTCACACTTAATCTAGAAGCTGTGAAGCACTTGCACGCATATACCTATAACCTGAAATGCTTGCACACAAACAAAACTTCCATTAACCTTATGACAAGTTGAATACATGGTACGCATTTGAGCAAGTAAAATGCGATCAAGTTAGTAAACACAATAGAACATGTAAGCATAACTTGATCAAACAAGGTCAGTCATTGAAGAATGACTACAATGAACATTTAGCAAGTAAATGGTCATCTGGACATGCAATGCAATAAAAAGCAATCCCATGGATCAATTGCATGTCCAACACTCGACCAATACAAAATACATGAAGTATATTCATCTAGGAACAAGATCCTACTAGGGCACAAGAGTGAAGTACTCAAGAAATAATATCAATATCCAAAAGTACTAATAAAATGCTACAAAGCAATAGGGTATACATAACATAATATTTTAAATACCTAAGCATAATCATGAACTATGAGCAAAGCGAACATAGTTAATGTAGCACAAAGCTCTTTCTCTATTTCTCCCCCTATCATATCACTCCCCTTATCATGAATCTTAAGAGTTGTGATGAACTTGGAACATATATACCTGTAACCTAAAACACTTGCACATAACACATTAGACCCTCATGGCAAAGCAAGTAATAAAAGGACAAGTATAATGTAACAAGTAAATTGCGATCAAGTAAACATGATGTGAAACATATGAGCAACTTGATCATACACCAAACAGTCATATAGAAATGACTACAATGACCACATAGCAAAGCAAATGATCATTCGAACAAGCATGAGGATGTATGCATGTTCAACATATAAACACGATGCGATGAGAGCAATAAAGCATAAAACACAAAGCACCATAAAACACTGAGAAAACAAGCATAAGGTAAACCAAGGTTTTCTCATAAAAGAATGTCTTCTCCCCCTTGATATATGCATCTCCCCTATGGATTTCTCCCCCTACGAATGTGCACAAGGTAGAATTACTCCCCCTAAGAATGTGCACATGAGTCATAAAATGACGAAACACTCCGGTATACTCTCCCCCTTTTTGTCATGAATAGACAAATGAATCAAGAGGAAAGAGGGAAAGAAAAGAATATATGAACAAAGACAAGATGCATGAGGGGTGCAAGAAGAATGAGAAAATGAAACTCAACCGAAAGACAAAAAAAAAAAATGCTACAAAGCATAAAGAACATGACATGCTAAGGATGATGGAACATGATATAAACCTAGGCATGACATAGACACAAGAACATTTTATGTGTGCTAAAAGGTCTAAAAAGACTTAACTAGCATGAATGAAGTGCAAAACATGTCAAATGTTAGAGTGTGTGCAGCAAGGTGCATCTAGTATGCGTGTGAGATGCATGACCAATGCATGAATAAGCACTTACGAGGCAAAGTGCATAAAACACACCACCAATGATCAAAACATGATAAACATGAATAATTATAGTGATCCCTAAAGTTTGGTACTCATCGGAAACCAAAACAACAACAAAATACCATTTGGGCATTTTATCAAATACTTAGAGTGCACACACTACACATGTATGTTAAACAATGTATGAACATATGAAAATCTTGCCTAAAAACATGTTATTTTTGCCACAAGGGGAAACATCCAAAGCAAATTATCATTTTAAAACAAAGCCTAATCAAAAAGATTGACAAAAATTAAGTTTTCTAACTCTCATTTGAGAAAATCCCAATTATGAACATAAAACCCCTAAAAACATAATCTAAGGATCAAAATCAATTAAAAGAGTTAAAGATTACATTAGAGATGTTAATGGAATGAAAAAACACTTGAATTTAGTTGGGTTTTGTTGTAGAAACATAAAAACAGGGGTTTGGGAGAAGATGGGAGACGTTTAAAACAAATGTCCCACAAAATGCCCTTTAAAAAGCTAATCTGGAAATTTTCGCTGGTATCTCCCTGGTATTTTGCTGGTAAGCATTACTTGTGAAACAGCCGCGAAACAGTCACGAAACTCTCTGTCTAAAACTGAAAAACTTGAGAATTGGACCATTTAACTCCCAGTTGAACTTACATATGAAATAGGTCACAAAAACACCTAGAAAACATGTTTTTCACACAAAAACAATTTGAAAAACTTTGAAAACATGAGTGATACAAATCATTTCCAAAAGCAAACAAAACGAACAAAAATATTTTTGATTTGAACCACAAATGGTTGAGCACACACACATCACATTTGAACATGTACAATCACACAAATGAAATAAATATTCATTGAACATTAGACTTGTGTGTTGTGTGTGTGTATCAAATGTGGAATAGTCCTTAGACCAGAGTGAAGTTTCAATGATCAATTCAATCAAGTCATACACAACTAGTAGTTAAGTGGACAATCTCAATTATAGAAATAAGCATATATGACCTCCCACAAGAGAATAATTACGAAACTTAGAAGCTTTTCATTTGGCTTCTGCATAAGTCATAACTTTTGATCATTTTTGGATAATACATCTCTTTTTGAGATCGGTGCTTGAAATTTTTGATATTTCAACATTGAGAGTTAGCCTTTGGCTTTTTGAGCACCATACATTTCAATACAACAGTCGCTTTCCCTTTTTCCTAGTCAAATACTAGTATGTGCGACAAGTTTTTGCAGCTCATAATCTCTTTTTCATTGTGAGATTTACATTTGGCGAGCTCTTATTGCAAAAACATAAAACTAAAGGTGGGAATATATATAGGCACAAGTCTGTGCAAGTATCAAGACCAACAAGACTGTTGACCAATCATTTATGACAAGCTTGAAGATCTATTTATAACAATCACACATAGTTTTTAAGATTTCTCCCACAAAGATATATGTGCATGCATAACAAACTAAGCTCGTAAATGCACTACGCCATAAGTACGAAGGTACAAGGCCAAACTCACATGTGAAATGTGCTCAAACAAATACAATCAAACTTTTCGAATTTTTCACTTTTTATGTGGTTTTGGATTTTTACTCACATAAAACAAAAGCAATAAAGTAAGATAAGATAAAAAAAAAAAAAAAAAAAAAAAAAAAAAAAAAAAAAAAAAAAAAAAAAAAAACAAAAACAAAACAATGCATACAAATAAATGTAAGATGCACAAAATGCATGAAGATATGACATTTAATGCATGAAGGGTCCTACAAAGATCGAAAGAATTGGATCAAGGACCAAAAGAGCAAACGCTTAACCATAGGAACCCTTCCTCATCCAAACACAACGATTGTTCGGAATGAGTGTCTCATGAGAAGTGAGACGAGGGTTGGGAGAATGAAAATCAGAGATGCACATAGACAAGGAGTTAAGAGCATTAAACACTTTTTTTAACAACATGCTATTATCACTTAAATCCGGTTTATCCTTTTTAGCACAACTTCTAAGAAGTTCAAGTTTCTCTTTTCTTTTAATTCTTTTAAGAGCTTGAAACTTAGAGCAATGAGGTCTTAGATGACCAAAGGCACCACAATGGTGACAAACAAAGTGTTTAGGCCCACTAGGCCTTTTGAGAATGGATCTAGCAACATGAGTTTGTTCTCTCTTTAACTTGGGTCATTGGGGTCTTGTGTGATCGATCACACCACAATTGTGGCAAGTAGGAACAAACTTAGATCCACTCAATTCCCTAACTCAAATTCTTATTAAACTTCTTAGCTCCTTTCTTCAAGAGTATGTCAAAAACACCCATAAATTCAAGTAACATGTCATCACAATTATGAGGATTAACACTTATAGAGGCCTTTTCACAAACACATGGTATGTTACAGTCAACAATATCCATAGAAGTATATAAAGCATTATCCATGGCAAAACACACATGGGGTCAAGGATCACACTTAGGTAATGAAACCAAAACATGTGTACCTGTTCTGATACCAATTGAAAGCTCAAAAATGTGTTAAAAACACAAGAGCTGTTAAGACCCTCAAATTAAAGTTATGACTCGATAGATTTTACACTAACTTGATTCTAAGTACAGAAGAATGTAAATGCGAGCAGATGAACAAACAAGCTACTCTAAAACAAATTCATATAATCACAACAGTAAAATGAAATGAAAAACCTCGGAGCTTCGTGATCTTCATTGTATGATGAATTGAAGAACTTTGCAACTAACATCCTTCTTAAGTTGATGAGTAAGCCGCGTACTAGGATTCATGCATCGAATTGGTTAGTCACATACTGGAGCCGTGCATTGAAAGGAGAGATTGTTACTACAAAACAAGTCCAATTGGGTATTGAGGTAAGGGTTCAACCGTATGTTGGTATAAGGTACTGGGATTCCTTTACTTATAACCGCTTGTTGTGATAATAGTGAATTCTCAGGAGTGGTGACCTCAAAATCACCTGGTAGGGTTTTTGCCATGTAGGTTTTCCCCATTCATAAACAAACCACCATATCAATTTATTTTCTGCTGCATTTTAACTTAGTTGGTGTTTTATTTGTGCTATTACGCTTATTGCATGCTAATTGAATTAATTAATTAACTTGGCTAATTAATTGGTTAATTCATCATAAAAGGTCAATACATTCTTGGCCTATCACTAACAATTCCCACATATGTCCTAACACATCTTAATCAAACAACGTTAGATATTTACAAACTGGAATCAAGAGAGGAATAGAGAGAGAATACATTCCATGGCTTTAAATACAAAGCCAAAATTATGAATTTTGGAGTGAGAGAGAGATTAAAGAAGAAAATATAGGGTTTTGATTGAATTTTTTGGGAGCATCCATTGCTTTTTTAAATAGTAGGACATTAATCTATACCAAATTGGTCTTTTGTTGACTGGCTATTTCCACCAATCATATAGTAATAATTATATGATTATACTATTGAGTGGGAAGATAACTAGGTATCACTAACCTAATCATCAGGTGCACTTGACATTTATAACTTATCTTCTCAATAGAACAATAAATTCTAATCAAATTCAAATACAAATTAAAATAGGGCTGCATGAAATAATAATAATAAACTTATTTATATATTAAAAAATACTGCTATTTGAAATAATTAATTCTTTTTAAAAATGTGTTTAATTAATTATAATATTTAAAAATTTATAAATTAAATTAAAATTAACTGTGTGAAGCGTGGTTAACAACTAATAATAATAAAAATAAAACAATAACAATGACAATAACAACAAATTTGTAAACGTAAATTTGTAAAAATCTAATTTTATATATCGACCTAGATATATGATTATATTTTTTATAGTTTATTTATATTGGAATCCTCGTTTTCTATATTGAATTAAAATCATTCAAATTCTTTGAAAGGAAAGTAGGTGGCTCTTATCTGATGTTAAAGAAACATAGTGAATCTGAAATGGATATTGAATGGATAGTTATAGCGTGGTTCCAACATAAATTGAGACACATGGAGCAAAATTGGACTCCAATTTCAAATTATAATTGAACACCTAGAAGGGTGGTCCCCACATAAATTTGGACACAAGACGTAAAATTGAACTCTAATTTAAAATTCTAATTGGACTTTTTCTGAGCTTTGCCTATATATATATATATATGTGTGTGTGTGCATACGTGTGTGTCTTCTTTATTTGTTTAATTTATCCTAGCACAAAAAAAGAAAAGAAAAAGAAAATATGTGTATATTCAAAATCCTTATTGCAATTGTGTTCATTTTATCAGGCTTAATTTTAGGCTTCATTGTAGTTGGTTCTTCGTTTTCTTCATCTTTTGGTTTTAAACTATTTATTGTCATTTGTCAAATTACTTAAAATGCTTTTTTTTTTCCCCTTAATACAAGAAACTCATCACTGGTTTCCCCACATTTCTCCAAGGTGGCATCCAAGCAATATCAGCTAGATAAAACGATGAGGAACTTGTTTCTGAGCAAATCTATTGGGGCCGTGTTGGGCAGCGTGCTATTCTACTTCATAAAAGGGCAGAGGAAATGGCAATTCATCATAGCGAATCTTAGTATCCTAGTGGGTGCAGTTCTAAGTTCGTTGTCAAATGGAACTAGGTTCTAACTTAGTATCCTAGTGGGATAACATGAAGTCTACTTACTCTTTCAACCCCATTGCTAGAGATTGTAAACATAAACATAAAAATAAATATAATCTACTTACTCATTACGTATAAACATAAATGTTTGAACCGATGGATTTTGAAAATAAAAATATCAAAACGATTGCTTAAAAAATAAGTTTTTGTTACCATTATATATGGTCCTTAACTTTTGCATTTTATAATCCCTAACATTTCAATTGTGTTAGTTTAGTCCATAACCTTTTAGCATTGTGTCAAACTAGTCCGTACTATTAATTAAGAGATGGATAGAAAAATAATGATGTGGTTAATGGTGGAAATAAAATATTTTTTTTATGCAACTTGGGTTTCACATAGACTACACATGTTTTTTGAGAAAAAAAAAATTATATAAAATAAAGAAAAAACACAATGGGGGGATTGAAATCCCTAACCCCTTCCCCACAAAGTCTAATTCATGAATTACTCCAATAATTATAAGACAATGACACCAACCGCTAGGAAATCTTAGCTATTATACCCTTGTCACTCCCACCCTAACGCCAATTTTACTAAGAAACAAATTGAGTTCATGACACTAAGAAACCCAAAAAGCAATCAAACTCTGAGATCTCAGCATTTAATTAAAAAAAAAAAAAAAAAACCACTAGACCATGTAATTAAATAACCAAAAAAAAAAAAAAATTCACAAAATTAATATAATAATATTTTTTTTTCATTTTCTATTTGTTTTTCTTACTAAGAAAACATGGAATCAAATACATAATCCTAGAAAATCAAACCCACAGGAAAAAGCAAAACAACCAAAACAACTTGATTACAGCCTTGTACCATATCCACTCTCTCTCAACCCAAATCCTCTTTCTCTCTCTATTGGTTTCACACAGGCCACTCTCTCACTCAAGAAGTTCATTTGACCTTAAGAGTTCTCCTTAGATCTAAATCTCTTTTCACCATTTGTGAAATTGCTGAGAAGCCTATCTAGCAAAAGCTTTTCATTTTTGAACTTTCTTGTGCAAGATTTTCCTCTAATTGCTGATTTTACTTTGGCTTATCCACTTCTTGGTTTGCAAATACTAACTGCAAAAATATTGATGGGAGGATCAAATGATAGCATGTATAAGGCCCCTGATACCATTTGTGCTGAGTGTTGAATTTATTTTTGACACAGACAAAGGGTTGGGTATTTGTTGGGTTTGATGGTATTTTTGGGGTGCAATTTGCAAGGTGTGATTTGATGAGGGGAAATTAAAAGATTCCAGTTTGGTTTGTTTAGTTGTTGATAAAGTAAAAGTGATGCTAAGAAACAAACAAGCATAGTGATTTTGTTGTTTTGATCTTGCGTGAGGGTTTGATTTCTCAGGCTTGTGTGTGTTTGTTTCTAAAAAAAATAAATGGAAAAATGAGAAGGTCTTGTTGAATTTTTTAAGGAATTATTTTAATTTTGTAAACCTTTTTTTTGTTATTTAATTACATTGTCCCGTGGCTTTTTTTCATTAAATGCCAAGGTGTTATTTTTAATGTTAATTAAAACTTTTTAATATTAATTTATTAGCCACGCCAGCACCAATTTGGCCATTGTGCACACCATTTGCCACGTAATTATTTTTTGTTAGTGAGTTACCGGTAAAGACCAAATTGACTTCAAATTGAAAATTATAGGAACTAAATTGACTGCTATCAAAATGTGTGTGAAGCTTTCTCCTAGAGACTTGAATCCTAGCTCTTGCCTCGCACACCCCACAAGTATATAATACTTATGAAGTGACCATCGCGCCAAGGGTTCATGATTGAAAAAAAAATAAAATAAAATAAAATAAAAACCTACATTTTAGAACAACATATAAGAAAAACAGCTGATTATTAGGAGTAAAAAAAATAGTCGAATAGTCCCCATCCAAGCTGAAACTGAAGCAGGCTACTCGGCTTGCTCTTGACAAAAGTTTTGATTGTGTGACAATAGAAAGCCACTCAAAGATTTCCGTGGATGCTCTTATATCACCAGGCAGCTCAGAAACATGGAGGATTTCTATTCTTTCAGATTGGCAACATTAATACCAAATTGCAGTTATATTGGATTCCTACTTCCCAGAGAAGCTAATGTTGCGGCCCACATTTTAGCATCTATATCTACTTTGGTTTTGGTTGTGCTCCTCAATCCTTTTGCAATGCCATATTTGTTTCGAGCGAGCCAGTATTTTCTATCTTGTAATTACTCTGTTTCACAATAAAATTCATACGCAGTTGATAATAATAAAAAAAAAATTAAAAATTAAAAAAAAAAAGTCAAAGACGCAACACCCACTCTGTAAGCAATGCTACAGTGAAAAATTATATGAGCAAAGCAATGACATCGACCGGATTGTGGAAGGATCCAGAAACTAAAAACGAATTTGGTAATCAAAATTATTTCACAAGATAGTCTAGGGAGTACTAGAATACTCTTTAGTATTATTTATTTGTTTATTAATGAAATACCGAATTAACCGCCGCCTATGACTATAAATCCACGCTATCTTCAAGTGTTTTTTGCATACCATCTCTCACTTCTTCATCTCTCCTTTCTTTTCCCTGCCCTTTATATTTTGCTTCAATATCTTCAATTCTGTGACGATGGCGGACGAGGTGGTTCTGCTAGATTTCTGGCCCAGTATGTTTGGGATGAGAGTCAGGATTGCACTGGCCGAGAAGGGTATCAAGTATGAGTACAAGGAGCAGGATATATTTAACAAGAGCCCTCTGCTTTTAGAGATGAACCCCATTCACAAGAAGATCCCAGTTCTCATCCACAACGGGAAACCGGTGTGTGAATCCCTCATCATTGTTCAGTACATAGATGAGGTCTGGAAGGACAAGTGTCCATTGCTGCCCACTGATCCTTACCAGAGAGCTCATTCCAGGTTCTGGGCTGATTTTGTTGATAAGAAGGTACGTTTTCTGCGATTTCTTTTCATTCTCTTTCCTTTTGTATGTTCTGTTTTTGTTTTTGTATTTTTTTTAGTATTAATATTAAGCTAGATTCACCAGATTTCTCTGGAAAAGAAAAAAACACTATTATGTGTTTAATGTTTAGATTCTATTAGAGTTTAGTATTTTTCAGGTCTTATCATGGCGATGATACTTGTAAGATTCCATTAGACATGATGACTCTAGTACTTAATTTGACAAAAAATGATTAAAGTTTGCGAGTTCTAGCAGATCATAGAAAGTGTTGTGATTAAAAAGAAGAAAAAAAATTGATTTTAAGTCCAATATACTTGAGTCATGTTCTTCTATCCCACAGTCATTGTCTTGCAACCAAGAGCATCTTATATGGGCCTTCCACGGTTCCACCTTTGCTAAGGTTTAAAGAAATATTCTCCTAGCTCAGTGGACTTGATTTGAAATTCACTACTGTCATTGTTTATGCATGTTATATAATACGTGGGAAGTGGTAGTAATATGTGTGGAATATGTAGGTTTATGAAGTTTCAAGGAAGGTATGGGCCACAAAAGGAGAAGAAAAAGAGGTAGGCAAGAAGGAATTCTTTGAAATCTTCGAGATATTGGGGGCAGAGCTTGGTGACAAGCATTACTTTGGGGGTGAAACATTTGGGTTTGTGGACCTCTCTCTTATCCCCTTCTACAGTTGGTTCTATGCAATTGAGACCTTTGGAGAATTCAACATGGAGGCAAAGTGCCCCAAGATTGTTGCATGGGCTAAGAGGTGCTTGCAAAAAGAGACTGTGGCCAAGACTCTACCTGACCAAAAGAAGGTTTATGAGTTTGTTGGACAAATGAGGAAAAGGTTAGGCTTGGAGTAGAGCAGTGGTTAAGCCCAAATCTTGGAAGTACTAGCATTTCTTAATGGTTTGGATGGTTGTCTAATCTTGTTGGTTACATTTTGTGATGTTTTAAGTTTGAGTTTGTTTTGCCTAAAAAAAAAAAGACGGTTGTGTTTCATTTGGGTCCGTTGAACTTGTAAGACACATCGGTGCGTCCGCGAAGCTTTGAATCTAAAGGGCATGTATGGTATTGTAATAAGAAAGACACTTTGTTGTGTCTGCCATGTTTTAGATGAAATTGTATCCTTATGCCTTTTGTGTGTGTAGATTATTGGAGATTTTACTTGAATAAAATATATTTGTGATATGAAATGACCTTTTAATTATTTCAAATTCATATATTAATAAAATTTAAATCTATTAATAAATTTTTTTTAATAGAAAACAGCTATTTAATAATCTATTTAATTTATTTAATCTAAAAATTAAAATCCAAATAACTTTTTTTATTTTTTATAAATATCTCTATCCAAAAGAAATAATAAAATATAATTATAAATTATGTAGCATCATTAGTAATACATTCGCGAATATTATGAATTAATTTGAACGAAAATTTTGAAAATAAATGAATGACTATATATGTTAAGTTTTTTATTTTATTACATTTCAATTTAGTAGTATGCTTATTTTATTTTAATATAATTTTATAGGTGTGGGGCCCGGCCCAAAAATGATGGGCTATTCCAAACTCAGGCCCGTCCGAGAAGCGTACTGTCCGAAGAGAAGCCTCATATGAAGCGTTACTCAACCCCAATAGCGCCAAGG
Source organism: Quercus robur (assembly GCF_932294415.1). Classification (NCBI taxonomy): domain Eukaryota; kingdom Viridiplantae; phylum Streptophyta; class Magnoliopsida; order Fagales; family Fagaceae; genus Quercus; species Quercus robur. Next base: position 19,973,303 of record NC_065537.1, read on the forward strand.
AAACCTGTCCGAGGAGTAACTCCTCCTCGGACATCACGAAGCCCAGACGAGGAACTTTCCCCAGCCATTTCAGCTCATCTTCCCAACATATAAAATGAATTAAATCCAAAATATCTCATGGAAGGCTACCACCACATTAATTGCGCCCCAACCACCCTCTTGGCCGCATTAATGAGGAAAAAACTCCTGAACAGTATCGCCTTGGCCTCTGCAACTCACAAAGGGTCTGATGAGGGCGTCTGATGGGACAGGTGCTCAAGTGGATGCTTGGATGATTAACAGGTGTAAGGTTGAGTCCCTCAAAGAAGGGGAGGAGAGAACTGTATCAGGAACAAAAAAAGAAATAAAATCAGACTTGAGAAAGGTCCATTCTGGTGTTTTTATTTTCTTCTTGCAAACAATATTGTTCATGCATTAGACCGAACAAGTTCACTGAGGCTAAGCTCTTTGACCCATCCTCTACAAATAATTGTTGTGGGTTGCGCTTTGGGCCAGGGCCTAATCAACATAAGTTGGGCCAGGAAAATCGTGCAACCACAATTGGCGCCGTCTGTGGGAAGAGCTAAGGCATCAGCTAGTGCAACGGTCGATCATGGAAGAACTAGATCCGCACCAGGAGGATCCTCACCAAGCTAACTCCCAACGGACACGACCCGCCGAGTCCCAGAGGCAAAATAACCCAACCAACCCAGGCGGCAGGGGAAATCGTGAGGGAAGTGTGCATACTATCCGGACGAGCTAGAGTCACACTCAGACAGGAAGTCATGTGTCTCAGAGGCGAAATAGTCACCAGGCCATGCAACGAGAGATAGATGACTTAAAAAGGAAGTTACGACGTGTACAGCGAAGACGATCTCCCTCTGACTTAGGTGAGTCTTCTAATGCGGAGGACATGAGTTACAGACGAAGGTCAAGGACCCCCCCAAGTGAGACCTTTTCTTACGAAAAGGAACCACGCCCAGTACGGAAGTATGAGAGCCCATCCAGCAAAGGTTCGAGGAGCGACGCCATGAAGAAGGCGTTGGATCAGGTCTCAAGGTCACCCTTCACGAACAGAATCGAAGGGGCTAAGCTGCCAAGACGTTTCAACCAACCGGTATTCGCCATCTATACCGGCAGAACAGACCCGGTAGAGCACGTGAGTCAGTTCAACCAAAAAATGGCGATCTATTCGCAAAACGAAGCCCTAATGTGCAAGATCTTCCCATCCAGCTTGGGATCGATGGAAATGAGGTGGTTCAACAGCCTGAAGACAAACTCCGTAGAATCCTACAAGCAGCTCACTCAAGCTTTTTGCTCCCGTTTTATTACAAACACCAGAGTCCCTCGACCTCTCAGTTCGCTACTGTCCTTATCCATGCATGAAGGAGAAACCCTGAAAGCGTACTCCGATAGGTATTGGGAGGTGTATAACGATTTAGATGACAACCATGATAATGTTGCTATCAGCACGTTCAAAAGCGGCCTCCCCACCGGGCATGGCTTAAGGAAATCCCTCACCGGAAAACCAGTTACTGACGTCCAACAGCTAATGGATAGGATCGACAAGTACAAAAGAGTGGAGGAGGATCAGCTGCAAGGGAAGGGAAAGGAGAAGGTTGTCCCCCTTAAAGCAAATGATTTCAGGACGGAACGTCACAATCCTGGTCAGCCGAGGATAGATTTTCCGCGACAGGCTGGGCAGAGCAACCCGCAAACAGTGAATGCCGTATTCAGAGAGCCGGTACAACAAGTACTGGAGAAAGTAAGGGATGAACCCTATTTCAGATGGCCGGGAAAGATGGCTGGAGACCCTGCCAGACGTAATCAGAACTTGTATTGCCACTATCATCAGGACCACGGGCATACTACTGAGGACTGCAGGAATCTGTGGAATCACCTGGATCAATTGGTCCAAGAAGGAAAGCTACGTCACCTGCTGCACCCATCGAGCGGCCATCCCGGCCAAGCAACACAAGAACCTCAAAGGGACGTGTCTTTAAGACCCCCCACCGGGACGATACATGTCATCCTCGCTGCACCGGGAAGAACTGGGCCACCCATCCCCAGGGTATTAGCCGTGGATCGCCTTCCCTCCGAAGGCAGGCAAAGGGAGCCCAAAAAGTTAAAAAAGGGAAGCTCTTTGATACTGGGGTTCTCGGATGAGGATAAGAGAGGAACAATTCAACCTCACGATGACGCCTTGGTGGTCACCCTGCGGATTGGGGGTTTCGATGTGAAAAGGGTATTAGTAGACTCTGGAAGTGCGGTGGAGATAATGTACCTCGACCTATACAAGGGGCTGAATTTGAAGCCGGAAGATTTGACAGCTTATGACTCCCCCCTTCTCAGCTTCGAGGGAAAGCTTGTTACGCCAAAGGGGCAAATCCGACTGCCCGTACAGACTGGGGCGGAAGTGGTGGAGGTGAATTTCATCGTGGTCGACGCATATTCACCCTACACCGCGATAGTTGCAAGGCCATGGATCCACAGCCTTAAGGCCGTGACCTCCACACTTCACCAAAAAGTAAAATACCCATCCAGAGGACGAGTGGAAGAGATCCGAGGAGATCAGGCCGTGGCCAGGAAGTGTGTGGTGGCCGCCATTCTACATCGGCCCTTGGACGAGTCCTCGGTCCCAAAAAGCTTATAGCAACCAGCCTCCTCGGCAAAGCAAGACGAGGGGCTAGCCGAGGAGATAAGGTGTGAAGGTTTAGATAAGGTTGCTGTCAGCAATGACCCGGAGAAGTTCTTTCAGGTCGGCTCTGAATTGCCCTCTCAAGAAAAGGAAGAACTGGTCAGATTTCTCAGAGAAAATGTCGACGTATTCGCTTGGGACGCCTACGATGCCCCTGGAGTTGATCCCAGCCTCATCTGCCACCACCTGAACGTCAACCCCTCTTCCACTCCGAGGAAGCAGCCACCCCGACGCCCTTCAAAGGAACACGCTAGTGCCGTAAGAGACGAGGTGGCCAAGTTGAAAAGAGCAGGGGCTATCAAAAAGGTCTTTTATCCTGAATGGTTGGCGAACACAGTGGTGGTAAGGAAGAAGACGGGGAAGTGGAGGGTCTGCGTGGACTTCACGGACCTGAACAAGGCGTGCCCCAAGGACCCATTCCCTCTACCCAAAATCGATCGATTGGTGGATGCAACCGTGGGGCACCCTCGAATGAGCTTCCTGGACGCCTTCCAGGGCTATCATCAGATACCCCTTGCGCTAGAGGACCAAGAGAAAACGGCCTTCATGACGTCCATCGGAAATTATCATTATAAGGTGATGTCATTCGGGCTAAAGAACGCGGGCTCAGCCTACCAAAGGATGATGACTCGGATGTTCGAGCCACAACTGGGCAAGATCATTGAAGTGTATATAGACGATATGGTTGTGAAGAGTAAAAGGGAGTCCGAGCACGTAAAAAACCTAGGAACAGTCTTCGCTATCTTAAGGGAGCACCGGTTGCGGCTGAATGCCTCCAAATGTTCATTCGAGGTCGGGTCTGGGAAATTCCTAGGGTACATGGTCACCCATAGGGGAATAGAAGTAAGTCCCGACCAAATCAAAGCCATTAACAGTCTACAGACTCCTCGGAACCCGAAGGAGGTGCAGAAGCTCACTGGCATGATTGCAGCATTAAACCGGTTCATATCGCGATCGGCGGATCGATGTCGGCCTTTTTACCTCCTGATAAACAAGTGGAAAGAGTTTAAATGGTCGGAGGATTGCGTTCAAGCTTTCCAACAGCTTAAAGATTACCTGTCCCGACCACCCATCATGTCCAGTCCGGAGGCAGACGAGGTGCTGTTTGCCTACATCGCCGTAGCTCCCCACGCCGTAAGCCTGGTACTGATACGGGATGATAATGGGGTGCAGCGACCGGTGTACTATGTGAGCAAATCACTACATGAGGCCGAGGTGCGATACCTACCCTTAGAAAAGGCAATTCTGGCGATAGTGCATGCAACCCGGAAGCTTCCTCATTACTTTCAGGCGCATACGGTCATCGTTCTGACTCAGCTTCCCCTTCGAGCCGTGCTTCGAAGCGCTGACTACACAGGAAGGATCGCCATGTGGAGTGCTCTTTTGGGGGCTTTTGATATTAAATATATGCCCAGACCCTCCATAGAAACGATGACCGAGAAGAAAGACCTGGGCGGAAAACTGGTTGGCGCAGTTTCAGCCAGGGAGACCATGCATTGGAAGGTCTACGTAGATGGCGCGGCCAACCAGAGAGGATCAGGAGTTGGGATAGTTTTAATATCACCGGACGGCGCTGTCATCGAAAAATCATTAAGACTCGGATTCTCGGCTACGAACAATGAAGCCAAATACGAAGCCTTACTTCAAGGAATGGCAATGGTTCAAAGGTTGGGTGGAAGAGTAATAGAAGCGTTCTCGGACTCCAGATTAGTGGTCGGACAAGTGATGGGAGAGCTAGAAGCTCGAGATACTAGGATGCAAGAGTATCTGGGACAAGTCAAACGGCTACAGACGAGTTTTGAATCCTTCAGTCTGACGCACATCTCCAGGAGCGTAAACACTCATGCAGACTCGCTGGCCACTCTTGCCACGTCCTCGGCACGTAATTTGCCACAAATGATCCTAGTCAAAGATCTAGTCAAGGCCAGTCCCATCAGCGGAAACCCGACCCAGGTCCATCAGATTAGACAGAGCCCCAGTTGGATGGACCCCATAAGGAATTTCCTCCAAGACGATATCCTACCGGAAGAAAAACTAGAAGCCGAGAAGATACGTAGAAATGCTCCTCGTTTTTGGCTATCAGAGGACCGCAAACTTTATCGGCGCTCCTACTCTGGACCGTACTTACTCTGCATACATCCAGAAGAGTCCGAGTCTCTTCTTGAGGAGTTGCATGAGGGAGTATGTGGAAGTCACACCGGAGGAAGATCGCTGGCACACAGGGCACTCACCCAAGGATACTGGTGGCCGAACATGCAGAGACAGGCCCCGAAATACGCTAAGAAGTGCGATCAGTGCCAAAGATTCGCCCCAAATATCCACAAACCCGGAGGGGTTCTCAACCCACTCTCCAGTCCATGGCCGTTCGCGCAATGGGGTCTTGATATTGTCGGGCCTTTCCCCAAGGCTGCGGGGAACAAGCGATACATAATAGTCGGAACCAATTACTTCACTAAATGGGTGGAGGCTGAACCTTTGGCCAACATTAGGGACGTAGACGCCCAGAAATTCATCTGGAAGAACATTATCACCCGCTTCGGAACTCCGAGAACACTCATTTCCGACAATGGTCTTCAGTTTGACAGCAAGAAATTTAGGGAGTATTGCCGTGAGTTTGGGATCATTAATCGATATTCCACCCCCGCATACCCCCAAGGAAACGGGCAAGTCGAGACCGTAAACAAGGTCATAGTGAACGGATTGAAGAAAAGACTGGATGAGTCAAAGGGGAGATGGGTAGAAGAACTACCGCACGTCTTATGGACCTATCGGACAACGCCGCGGCGTTCAACCGGTGAAACCCCCTTCTCAATGACTTATGGGGCTGAGGCTGTGCTTCCGATCGAGAACAATTTCCCCACGTTGAGGTCTAGCTCGTTTACCCCAAGCGATAACGATGAGTTGCTAGGAAGAAGTCTGGACCTAGCCGAGGAAAGAAGGGAAAAGGCCACGATTCACATGGCCTATTATCACCAGAAGCTAAGACAAGGGTATGATGCTAACGTCAAATTGCGGCCTCTGGGTCCAGGTGATCTCGTGATGAGGAAGATTCTTGGCAGCGCAAGGAACCCCTCTTGGGGCAAGTTGGGGCCCAATTGGGAGGGACCATACCGTGTCACATCCGTGGCCGGAATAGGCGCCTACTACCTAGAAGATTTGAATGAAAAAGCTGTACATCGACCATGGAATGTAAATAACCTCAGGAGGTATTATTATTAATAAGAATGGCTTAGCATACGTTTTCTTTTATGACTATTTGCCGCTTGCCAGTCTACATTACAATTATTTATAAGTTTTAAACAGAACCTAAGTCCTGCATGGCTCCTCAGACCACAGACTTAGGGGAAATTAATACTTAAGCCAACTATTTATAAGTTTTAAACAAAACCTAAGTCCTGCATGGCTCCTCGGACCACAGACTTTTGGGGAAATTATTACTCATGACAGTTCATAGCTTTAAACAGAACAAAAGTCCTGCATGGCTCCTCGGACCACAGACTTTGGGGAAATTATTACTCATGACAATTCATAGTTTTAAGCAGAACCTAAGTCCTGCCTGGCTCCTCGGACCACAGACTTTTGGGGAGATTATTACTTGTGATAGATTGGGAGATTATTACTTAAAGGAAATCATTTTAATGCGTGCGCGCAGTTTAGTACCATCGCAATCGTCAAATGCGCAGCGCCAAAAACCCATTTTATTTTGACCGATTACCCATATCCACATCGATCGTAAATGTTTAAAGAAGAGTGCTACTAACGCACATCCGTAGTAGGCAAAACGAACATTTTATATTAATATTCCGAGTACATTAGAAAGAGAGGTCCTTACAAAAAAGGGAAAAGTAGGATAACTCTCATTTAAAAGAAAAATAAAATAAAATAAAAAATAAAAACTATTTACAGAGATTGAAAGCCTAAAAGGCTAAGCTTGAGCAGGAGGATCTTCTTTCTGCTCGGGCTGAGGAGGATGAACATCGATGGTAGAGTCTGCGGCGGGATCCTCCGCCATGTCAGGCACAAGGACGGCATCAGGCACCGCCAGGTCCTGCTCCGAAGCCACTTGGGCATCTTCAGGATTCGCACGGATCTCCCTAGGATAGAAGATGCTCTCGGGCAGTCTTAGTGCCGAATCCGCAGGAACTCCTGCAGCGTCGAGAGCATGAGCCCATGAAATGCCGCAGTACTCCCTGCATACCTCGGGAATCTCCTCAGACAGCCTGGCCTCCGTCTCTTCAGCCCCAAGCTGGCGAGCAGCATTCTTCTCGGCCTCTGTAGCCTCTCGGATCAGCTGGGCCTCCTCCTTTACCTGCCTCAGCTCATCCTCTACTTTTTGCAGGGCAATCTTGAGATCCTGCATTGCCTGCCTCTCGGTGATGAGGTTAACCTGCGTCGTGTACAGCTCTTTGCGCTGGTCCTCCGCCTGGGTCTCAGCACTCTTTAAACCAGCCTCTGCACTTTTGCGCCAGTTCTCCGACACCTTGAAGTCGTCCGTGAGTTTAAGGTGCTCGTGCTTGAGGGACCCCAAGGCTTTCTCCATCTTTGCCCGAGCCTGGGTCTCAGCCTCAACCCGACTACGACTATCGCGGCAAAACTCATCAGCCACGAACACCTGCTGGGTAATCTGCGAACGAAACAAGAGTGTTAAAGAAATCTAGCAGGGATAGGTAAATTAATAAAACAGTAAAAGGATTACTTACCAACGCGAGATCCCTTTTAGGGATAGGAAGAGCTCGTGCTGAGAGAACCGCCTATAAGCCTCCATGTCCCGAGGAAGGAGTAGGGGTTGCTCTAAGGCGTCAGCCATGTACCCTGCTCGGCCTCGGTTATACTCTCGGACCGAAGCATTGGAAAGGATGGCCACCCCATCCAGTTCCAACTTGGGGTTCCATGCACGAGGGGCAGCGCGCACTTCAGCAACGTTCTCCTCATCCCGGCTCTCCGAGGAGTTACCCCTTCTGCTCCTTGGCGCCCGCGTGGTCTTTTGCTGCTTGGTCGGCTGGGCAATCACCTCACCTTCCTCAGTAGTGTCAACCGGCCTCTTCTTCTTCAGGTCTGGATTAACCTTAAGACCAGGGTCCGAGACGCCTAGAGGGACCACAGGGGGAAGGGTTTTGACCTGTGGAGGAGTTGGTCCCTTCGAAGACTGACTCTTCGATGACTGACCTTTCCCTCGGGAGGACATCAGCTCCTTTAGAGTCTTTCCCTTTCCTGCCATAGGCTCTATCTCTTCGTCTGAAGTATCGTCCGAGCAGATAACGATTGAGGGAATACCAACTGCGGAATGTTGGTCCTGCTCTGCTTCGGGATTAGAAAGCTCCACCAAGGGGTTTTGCTGAATTTCCTCCTCGAAGTAAAACTTATCTATCTCTTCCTCAAGGGAAAGACGAGATGATTTAGCCTCTTCTTCAACCAAAACAGCAGCGCCAGACTCGTTTACCGGAGGTAGCTGCTCTGCTAAGTAGGGATTTCTGACACCTGGCAACACAACTAGTGGCAAATCGTGGTCAGCTAGGAATCCGTCTTGGGACACGTCAATTCTAGCCAGCCTCGGACTGCCAGCCCTTATAGCGTGACCGACTGCCTGAAAAGCGCTGCTCAGAGGTTGGTAACCCAGAACCAGATGGGCCACACGCAACTGTCCGTCCTGGGCGACGTAAATCTCCGACCTGAGAAGATAGTTCAGCGCTGGCACGTTCACAAGGCTTATCCGAGGAGCAACGTGACTTTTGTCTGCAAACAAACCAAGAAAAGTGAGGTTAGACCATGAAATTTTCCAATTACAAAGAAAGCAAGAAAAATAACCCCTCAACACTAAATCCTTTCCCCAAAAAGGATCAATCCTAAAAGCGCCGCACCTGGGTTTCCTGCCCGAGTTGGACAATGAATACCGTCGAACCACTCCCCAGAAGCAATGAGGAAGTCATTCTTCACGGTCTTATTGGAAACTGGAAGACAAGAGATCAACCTAACGTCCTCGTTCCGGGATTTAAGATAATACCCATCATCCCCGAGGCGGTGACATTCGTACAGATAAGCCACATCGTGCCAAGTAAGGCCTAGATTCATCCGCTCGTTTAAGACATCTACACAGCCTAGTATCTTGAACATATTCGGGGCACACTGATACGGCGTCAACCTATGGTTGAACTGGTATTCCCTCGTGATCCTACGCATGGGAAGTGTCATCCCTCCCTCTATGAAAGCAATCATGGGGATAACGACTTCTCCCACAACTCTATCTGTCAATACTCCTTCCAGAGGACAGTACCGCAGCCCAACCCCAGGGGGAATGTGATATTTAGCCCTAAAGACCTCCATAGCGGCTGGAGTTTTTACTAATTTTTCGAATCTACCCATCTGAACTGAAAGGGGGAAATGAAAGTAGAGACCATGAAGAAAAGTAAAGTCTGAGGAGGGAATTGAAACGGAGAGAAAAGCGAAATGTACTGGTACCTTCACAAAACGCTCAAGGGGACGCCTGGAAATCTCTCTTGGACGAAATGCTTCACAAAAACGGCTACGGCAGCGTAACGGACGCAAGTGTTCGTATATCTCTGGGATTCGATGGAGTTCTCTGGAGTCTTTTGAGGTTTGTGAAATGCAGATGAAAGAAGGAACTGAACCCCTCTGACGTCTTATATAGCCGGGAGGAGAGAGAAAAGATCATCCCTGCCTAAAAATACGGGAAAAAACGATGGCCGTTCGATCCACGCCAAGCCGTTGGATGAAGGGAACATAACGCCTCCAGAAGTTAATGGCCACGCCTCGTAAATTGTAGCGCGTCAAAAGTAACGGTCCGCACGCGCGCCCCACGATCTCCTTATTTCGCTCCACTCACAAACATCAAAACCCCGCTTTTCCCCTCGGAGGGAGGTAAAAACCGGAGTTTTGAGGGGCTATTGTGGGGCCCGGCCCAAAAATGATGGGCTATTCCAAACTCAGGCTCGTCCGAGGAGCGTACTGTTCGAAGAGAAGCCTCATATGAAGCGTTACTCAACCCCAATAGCGCCAAGGAAACCTGTCCGAGGAGTAACTCCTCCTCGGACATCACGAAGCCCAGACGAGGAACTTTCCCCAGCCATTTCAGCTCATCTTCCCAACATATAAAATGAATTAAATCCAAAATATCTCATGGAAGGCTACCACCACATTAATTGCGCCCCAACCACCCTCTTGGCCGCATTAATGAGGAAAAGACTCCTGAACAGTATCGCCTTGGCCTCTGCAACTCACAAAGGGTCTGATGAGGGCGTCTGATGGGACAGGTGCTCAAGTGGATGCTTGGATGATTAACAGGTGTAAGGTTGAGATGAAAAGAAGAGAAATATATAATGTAGTGGAGTCCCTCAAAGAAGGGGAGGAGAGAACTGTATCAGGAACAAAAAAAGAAATAAAATCAGACTTGAGAAAGGTCCATTCTGGTGTTTTTATTTTCTTCTTGCAAACAATATTGTCCATGCATTAGACCGAACAAGTTCACTGAGGCTAAGCTCTTTGACCCATCCTCTACAAATAATTGTTGTGGGTTGCGCTTTGGGCCAGGGCCTAATCAACATAAGTTAGGCCAGGAAAATCGTGCAACCACAATAGGATATTATACAAAAAAAAAAAAAAAAACTAATTAATTTCTAATATATATAATTTCAATAAGTGTTTTCAAGGAAAGTAAATAACAAACGAAAGAAAAAGATGATTTTAACTTAACAAAAAAAACTTATTTATTATCTCATGATGTTTATATGAGGGATATTTTGATGTGGAGAAAAGTTTTTTTGTGCAATTTATTTGATTTTTCTTTATTTTTAATTATTAATGATTTTTTAAGAAGTTAATTTGAAATGATTTTAATAATTGATAATTGTAATGAAAGATTTAAAATATAGGATTTTATTTAAAATGTCATTCAGAGTATTGGACAAATAAACTAATTTACTCCATCTTTTACCTAAGTTTTTGTATTCTCGATTAAATTTTCTACCTTCTAGCTTGTCTTTGAGCCAGTCTTCAGAGTCACTTTCATAACATATATAGGTTTATATTTAATGTATAAATTATAATCCCCAACAACCCAATTGGATAATAACTCCTTTTTGATATTGGTCATATTACAACTACATTTTTTTTTTGAGAAAAAGTAAGAGAATTTTATTGAATCGAATCCAATTAGAATACACTATTCAAATCACTAGGTAGGAATTCTACCCATACATCCGTGTCTGCAGATAAAATTGCTCTCCTAGCTAAAGTATGAGGTAACTTATTCCCTTCCTGTCAAACATGGTTGAACTTGTAGGACCAAAGAGATGCCCCTAAACTCTTACAATCATCAATCACATGACCAAATAAAGTTCCACACCTCCTCGGCATATTCAGGGCAGTAATAACCCTTGAACAATCCCCCTCTTATCTCCACATTAAACAAGCTAAGCGCTCCTTAGAAAATACCATTGCATGACGAGCTGGCAGAGGCAGCATGACGAGCTGCCATGGCCTCTGCCAGCTCCACTGATTGAACAAGAGGAATTTTGTGACTCAACGCAGCGATTATTTGTCCCTGAAAATCACGAACCCCACTCCAATACCAGCATATCTAGAGGCATCAAAGAAGGCTGCATCAAAGTTACCTTTGTATATCGACTCCGATGACAGAGTCCATTTCACCTAAACACGTCGAACAGCAACCTGAGCTGATTGATGATTCGCATTGACAAATTCCATGACATAGTCCTTAGCTCGACTACCCAACTTGTGAAGACTCCAAGAGGGCTGCTTCCCCCTAAGCCTATTGCGGCGCTACCATAAGCTCCAAGTTGTGGTGCAGAACAAAGCAACCCAAAAATGAGAACCCCTCTACATCACTGCCTCAAGGAAGTCAACAAACGACCGATACGGTTTCTGGAACAAAGAAGCAAAGCCGGGATCAAATTTGCACACAATTTGAGCTTGATCACACAGCCAAAGACTATGCAGCAACGTCTCCTGATGTTCCTCACAAAGATCACAGGTTTTATTGAGAAGGAAACAGAGTATTTACTTGCATCCATATAATTTTGTAATGTTCAAGTCTAAAGTTTGTTTACTTTCAAAAGATAGTTTGGGTTTGTTTCATCTAGGTCCATTGAAATTGTAAGACACTTTGATATGTGTCTGCTGAGCTTTAAAAAGTATGGGCATGTATTTTATTCAATGAATAAGAAAGACACCTTATTGAGTATCTCTATAACAAAATAAAGATTACTCTGATAGTTCCACTATATATTGTTAGATGTCATATATAGAGATAGTATTTACTTGCATCCATATAATGCCATTCTCACTTACTGCATGCTCCTCCACCGTGCACTGCATTCTATATAATTCCTTATAAACACTGTGTTGTAGTATTTCAATAGAAGTGATTTTTTTTTTTTTTATCCGTTTTCATAAACCACCTACAAGAGAGAGTGGTATCCCACTTTTTCCCCATTTCTATAACTTAAGTGTTGATTATTGTCCATTATTATATTGTTAATGGGTGTGAGTTAAACCTAGTTTCATTTAGTTTACATTTTTATGATTTGTTTTTTCTCTCTAAGGCATATTAAACAGCTTTCTTGTGGGATCTCTTTACACTACCCAAACAAAAGTTTCTTCCTAAACTCCTTCCGAGCCACCTTCTTCCTACAGCCTTCCTCTTTGTTGGGAAATTTAGACCCCGATTGATAGAATTAACAAGTTTTAAACTCAAGTCATTAATTAGATTTATTAGGAATAAAACTTGTAAAAACAAACAAACATCAATATCATGTCAAAATCATGCAGCAGAAAAGTAATAAGACAAGATATGATGACCCAGGAAAACCAATGAAACAAACTAGTTTCATAGTAAAAAACTTAGGGGGAAACCTTCCCGAAAAATAATCCAGTATAGTAAAGAGAAGTTTCAGATCTAGTACAAAACCTTTGTCCCTAGACTCTACAATCCCCGTAGATGAACTTACAGCAGAAACCTTCTACCGTTTTAGAACCTCTGAACTCTTCAATATATGAATGCCACCCTTTGATGCATGAATCCCAGTACGTGACTAACCAATTGTGTGGATCCCAGTATGCGACTTAATCACCAACTAGAAGAAGATGTTGGCTGTAAAGTTCTTCACTTTATCAATAATGAAGATCAAGAAGCACTTGGTTACAAAACCCTAAGGCGCAAAGACGCAGTAGCTTCTTTCAAAGAGAATAAGGCATTGGTTACCTTTTGCATATGTTCTCCTTGTATTCTCTTGTGTGACGACCTCTAAAATAAGTTTTATATAGGTCTAGGGTTGTGAGAAAAGAAACCCTACACAAATACATAAGCTTGGGCCAAAAATTAGATCTGGAAATCTGAATTCCTGTAACCTCGATCAATCGGGACGTGTCGAGGAGGTGTCGAGCTTTAAATCTCGACAGATACAGCTATCGAGGAGCTGTCGAGGAGACAGGAGCTTTCTTGATCGATCCACCAGCTATCGAGAGGTGTCGAGCTATCTATCCGCAGGTGTCGAGAGGTGTCGAGCTATCTGTCCAGCTTTAATGAATAGATTTTCTTCACTTGTTTCTTAGTCCAATCTTCATGGATTTAATACTAGACTTGAACAACATGTTTCTTGAAGTATTGAACACATCCTAAATCTACCCAATTACAAGTAAAGTGTATTTTGTCAAAGGATAAGCCAATTACATAAAGTAGTGACATATGTTCCTAACAAGTTAAACACATATGTCCTAACACTCTTATTGAACATACTGTATTTTAGATCCCTATAAACTAGATTGTTTAACCTAATTAATTAACCAAGTGAATACTTAGGTTTATTATTCAGATCTGGGTTAAAACAATAAAGTCATATCATGTAAAGCAAAGGAAAATAAATAACACACAGATCTGATGACCCAGGAAAACCAAACCAGTAAAAAATCTGAGAAGGATTTAACCTAGCTTTCCTCAAGGTAAAAAGCAAACCCACTAGAAAGAATTGAAGTTTATAATAAGAATTAGACCACTAACATCCTATTGTTACTACACATAGAACTTACTACCATAACCCCATGATAGCTCCGAGTCCATGGACTACTTCTTTCTTTGGCCTTTGCAACACAAGCACCCATACTTGTGACTTTGAGACTCCACTTAAAGGTTTATCAACACAAACTCTCCTGTTTGTGACTCCAAGACCACCCTTGAAGGTTTAGATCATCAGTAACTTTAACGACTAGAGAAGGCAATAACTTCTACAACACCAGATCTTGAGATTGTTTAAGGAATGACATCCGTAGAAGATATGAGAGAGCTTTTTAGGTACAAAACCCTAGATACAAAGGAGACGCACTCTTCTCCCTCTGAAAAGCCTTCTAAAAACGTGCTTAGAGTTTCCTTTATATACTAGAAGAGGTAGATTTGAAACCCTAATCCTTTTTGGGCTTGAATTGCTGTTGGGCTGAACTTAAAATTCTGTAAACTTGTATTTCGATCGGTCGAGCCTGTTCTTCGATCGATCAAACCAAGCAGATTCTGAAATCTTCTTTCTGTAGCTTGTATGTTCTTGAATCTTGACTTGCATCACCTTGAACATTGTCTAATAATACCTATAGACTCTAGGATCTATATCTAGACAAATTTGTGTTCACGATTTGCCAATTGTTCTAAAATTTTAGAACCTAACATATATAATAACCAAAAAAAAAATTGGCTTGATCAAGTGTCAAGAGAGTGCTAGGTGAAATTATGCAAAATTGTGGTCTATATATTTTTATGACCAAAAGTTGCACCACTTGATAAATAAACTTTTGGGAACGTTGGAAAATTATTTCCAACTATTTTGTTTATATTTATAACACTTTATTTGTGATTACTACCCCATGCTTTATATATATGTTTTAACTCCCACTCCCATGTTGTTAAGGATAATAGCTAGTTCATACCTATACAGCAATAGTTACAGATGTATTACGGTTGTGGTATTCAAAATACAAATTGTAACAAATTCAGGATTGTGATAAGATAGGATTGTATTTCAAATTTGTATCTTTAACAAATTCCTCTATAAATGAAATACCTTGAACCATGTAAGGTAAGGCTTGAAAACAAATTCAATTACTCTGTGTTTACATGTTATCAGAGCCATTATAACTTACGTCTCTTTTTTTCTCTTCTTTTTTCAATGGCTTCCTTGTCTTCTTCAACCTCCACTGTCAAGACTACTGCTTCTCCTTCTCCCACCTCGCTTACCACTATTCATCATCTGATCACCATCAAACTTACCTATGACAACTACCTAGTGTGGAAAGCTCCAATTGTTCCTTTCCTTAAGGGGCAACATCTCTATGGCTACCTCGACAGAAACACATCTACTCCATCTCGGATTATCACGGTTTCAGCTGATGGTGCCACTCAAGCTCTCCAAAACCCAGAGTTTCAGCACTAGCATTTGCAAGATCAAATGATACTTAGTGCCATTATCTCCTCTCCCTCTGAGAAAATTCTGGCTCATATGGTTAAATTTACCACCTCTCAGGATGTATGGAAAGCATTAGAATGCATGTTCACCTCCCAATCCGAGGCTAGGACAATGCAAATCCACTATCAACTCACCACTTTGAAGAAAGGCAATTCATCTATTGCTGATTATTTTCACCAATTCACTACAATGGTTGACACACTTGATGACATTGCTGAGCCCCTGAACGATTTTGATCAAGGGTTGATCCTCTATCCATTGAGGACTTGTTTAGGCATTTATTAGCTCATGAACTTTGGCTTGAACATCAATAGCCAACCGTGGACCTCTCACTTGTAAGGGCCAATTTTGCAGGCCAAGGGACTTCACGTGGTGGTCGTGGAGGTGGCTCCTCCCCTCCATTAGGCCATGGTTCTTCATCTAGCAATCAAAGGAATTCTCGAGGATGGGGGCGTGGTTATGAACCATCTTCTTCCCCTTCACATAATCATCCCGTTTGCCAGGTTTACCAAAAGACAAGACATACGACCTTGAAATGCTATCGCAAGTTTGATAATTCCTTCTCCACTGACACTTCCAGCAACATGCATGCTCTGCTCACCACTCCACAGGCTGCACCCAACCTCAATTGGTACCCTGATTCTGGTGCAACTCATCATCTCACATTTGATTTTGCTAATTTGAATGTGAAGGCAGAGGAGTATCATGGTCCTGATCAAATTCGCATTGGTAATGGTATTGGTTTAAGTGTTGAACAAATTGGCTCTACCAAATTATCCACCCCTACCTTTTCTTTTCTTTTACATGATGTTTTACAAGTGCCTCATATTACCAAAACTTTGATTTATGTTCACAAATTCACCACTGATACTAATACCTCTATTGAGTTTCACCCGTCTTATTTCTTTATGAAGGATCGAACAACGGGGGGAGTCCTGCTACGTGGGCTGAGTAGAGATGGATTGTACCCTTTTCCTTCTGTTTCAAATAAATTGCCTTCGCGTCATCTGTCTTTGTTGGTGAACGTACTTGTCCAGTGCAATGGCACTCACACTTAGGACATCCTGCCTTTCATATTGCTAATCATGTTCTTTCCAAATTTAGTTTACCTATTATTTCCAGAAAAATTGTTCACCCTTGTTCTGCTTGTTTCAGTTCTAAGAGTAAACAACTTTCCTTTTCATTATCTAGTACTCAAATAAATTTTCCTTTGGATTTAATTCACACTAATGTATGGGGTCCATCCCCTATTTGCTCAAAATCTGGTTTCAAATATTATGTCTCTTTTGTAGATGCATACAGTCGCTATATACTTGGCTTTATCCCATGACAAATAAAAGTGATGTGCTATCTATTTTTATTAAATGGCAAAAATATGTTGAGTGTTATTTTAATCAAAAAATAAAAGTTGTTCAATCTGATTGGGGTGATGAATATCGCTCACTTAAAACTTTTCCAAATCTGTGGCATTACTCATCGTGTTTCTTGTCCTCACACGCACCATCAAAATGGTGTTGTTAAGCATATACATCCTCATCTTGTGGAAACTGGTCTAGTTTTACTGTATCGTAATCAAATTCCTCTTCAATATTGGGAAGATGAGTTTCAAATAGCTTGTTATCTGATAAAGACTCCCTACTTCCACAATACAAAATTTTTCTCCTTATGAAAAATTGTTTGCTCAAGCACCTGATTATAATTTCTTGCGTGTTTTTGGTTGTTCATGTTGGCCTAATTTATGGCCTTATAATTCTCACAAACTTCTACCACGCTCAACTCAGTGTGTCTTCCTTGGTTACAGTTTACTTCACAAAGGATATAAATGTTTGCATCTTCCTTCAGGTTGTGTTTATATTTCTAGAGATGTTTTCTTCAATGATGATGTCTTCCCTTTTGGTAAGACTTGTTCCACAAATCTCCAGTCACTATCTAGTTAAGATTTCACTTCTTTTCAGGTACAACCATCTTTTGGGCTTCACACGGCTGCTCCACTCTAAGTTGGACCGTCTCCTTCAAATTCTATAACACAAACTTCTCTGACCCATACTAAAACTCCACTGGCCCATATTGAAACACATGCTAGCCCACAATTGTTGGCCCACCCTACACCTACTTTACCCCACTATGAATCACTCCCACCACATATCTCTTGCCTCCCACACCTCTCACAAATACTACCCATGTCAACGGAAATGCTCATCCCTTACTTCCTATAGCCATCGAAACTCAACCCACTCACCTCATGATCACTCTCTCCAAAAATTTGATTACCAAACCCAAAACCTTCAACGACAGCACTGTGTGATTTCCTTAACTGAGAGCTCTTCTCGCTAATGGCGATGTCTCCATCGTTGAGCCTACTTGTTTTACCACTACTATAAAAGATTCCATTTGGCGTGCTGCTATGAATCTCGAATTTGATGCCTTACTCAAAAATCATACATGGGTTCTTGTTCCTCCTCACACTGCTCGCAATGTCTTTAGGTGCAAATGGGTGTTTCAGATTAAGCGTAATGCCGATGGCTCCGTTGAAGGATTTCATTAATTGCCTGGAGTCGACATTGGAGAGACCTTCTATCCTATAATCAAACCCACTACGGTCCGAACAATCCTCTCTATTGCTGTTTCCAAAGGCTAGGTCATTTGCCAATTTGATGTTCAAAATGCCTTCTTACATGGTCATCTATTTGAAGATGTTTATATGTTTCAACCCCCTGGTTTTACTCAACCCCAATTTCCCAATCATGTTTGCAAGTTGAAGAAAGCTCTTTATGGGTTGAAGCAGTGCCCTCGGGCTTGGTTCTCATGACTTTCTTCTCGCTTACTTGCCTTGGGCTTTAGAGGATCGAGGTCTGATTCTTCTTTGTTTATTTATCATAATGCCACTATTACTATATATTTTCTCATTTATTTGGTTGATCTCATTGTTACTGCTTCTCAACCATCTGCAATTAATGATCTTCTTTGTCATCTAAAGACTAATTTTGCTATTAAGGATTTGGGTAATCTCAATTTTTTTCTTGGCATTAAGGTTTTACCCAATTCCACAGGCCTTGTATTGTCTCAAAAACGTTACATTGTTGATCTTTTGATAAAAACAAACATGCTAGAGGCCAAGCCCATTAGCTCTCCCATGGCTCAATCCACAAGTTTATCTGTTTTGAGGGGGATCCACTTCTTGATGTCACTATGTATAGAAGTACTGTTGGGGGTCTGCCTCTCACTCACTCGTCCTGACATTTCCTTCATAGTTAACAAACTCTCCTAATATATGCATCGCCTTACTAACATCCACTAGCAATCTGTCAAACACCTCCTATGTTATCTTAAGCAAACTATTCACTTTGTTTTGCAGTTGCACCATTCTAAGTTCGATTCTTTTCAAGCCTTCATTGATGCAGATTGGGTTGGATGTCATGATGATCGGCGATCTACTAGAGATTTCTGTGTATTTTTGGGTAATAATCTTATTTCCTAGGGTTATAAAAAGCAATATACAATGGCTCAATCTAGTACAGGGGTTGAATACAAAGCCTTTCCCAATGATACAGCAAAAGTTATATGGTTGCGTACCTTGTTGTTTGAACTTGGAATTCCTATCTCTAGTTCTCTTGTTCTATGGTGTGACAACATTGGCACGACCTATTTATCATCAAATTTTGTTTTCCATGCTTGCACTAAGAATATTGAGATATGGTTGTTGACGGTTCCCTTCTCATTTGTTTTCTATCTAGCCTTGATCAGCTTGCTGACATTTTTACGAAGCCTTTGTCTTCCTCTACAATTGCTCTTCTTCGGACCAAGCTCAATGTATCCCCAATACCATTGAGCTTGTGAGGGTGTGTTAAGGATAATAGCTAGTTCATATCTCCATAGCTGTAGTTGTTAAGGATAATAGCTAGTTCATACCTATATAGTCATAGTTACAGATGTATTACAGCTGTGGTATTCAAAATACAAATTGTAACAAATTCAGGATTGTGATAAGATAGGATTGTATTTCAACTTTGTATCTGTAACAAATTCTTCTATAAATGAAATGCCTTGAACTGTGTAAGGTAAGGATTGAAAACAAATTCAATTACTTTGTGTTTACACATGTTAACTTCATATTTTTCTATTAAAAATACTAGAAATCCTTTAAGTCTTCTCCATGATTGTTGATAAGGATAATTCTAAAAGGATGTAAAAATCGTTTACGTAAGATAAGGCTGACGATCCCAATGAACTCCTTAGCCTTACTTGTACATTCAGAGGCATAGGCGACACCACCTCAAGGCCGACGACTCCACCTTAAGATCACGAGACCTATATGGGACGATCAGAACGCCTAGACGGGATAGGAAGCTGATGAGTATAAAGAAACCTTTGACCGGTATGACAGGGCCTTGCTTGGCCTCTATGCATGAGTACATAAGGAAACATCTTGCACCCCACGGTTAATCTTAATTAAGAGGATTCCTACAAGGAAAGGATCCCACAAGTTGCGCACATTAATGAGGATCTTCACTACAAAGAATGGATGTCAACTCTACGCTACTATAAAAACCAAAACCCTCACTAATCAAGGTACGCATAATTTACCCCAGCTCTGGTACTCTAGAGTTGTGAAAGTTCTTTAACTTGACCTTTGGAGGGTGTTTGGTTGGTACCACACCGGTACTCTTTACAAGGTCTTCTTTGTTTCTGTTTCACAGGTGTTGTCTCGAGCACGTGAGGACTGTGTGACTTATTGATGATTTTTGGCATCATCAATTGCTATGTGTAGAACTCAATAAATTTGGTTGTATTTTTGGGACAAGTTTGTAGTAAACCTTTAGCAACTTAGTTGTGGGAGTAAATATTGTCTAATGAAAGCAATTTCATCATGTCGTCAATCAATTGTAATTATTGTTTGTTTCTTGTTTCTCCATCACTAAAAATCTGCAATTCTTCCGTTGTCATAATTATCAAATTATAAATAATAATAAAAACTAAAATTGTTGATTATGATAATCTCATTATCAAATATAATGACACACTTTATAAAATAAATAACTTTACTATTAAAAAAAGTACTGAAATATGGGCATGTTAAAAAACTTTTGTACAAGGATAATACATGTTATATACGTTTAATTATAGAAAATTGTGTGATATGTTTTAATACGTGTTTTATACGTTTGATGATAGAAAACTGGTGTAATACCGCATATTATATCATTATATGTAGGTGCGTATTTTTTTACAAGCTAAAAGAAAAAGTCTTGTTTACCTTGTTAAAAAATTATAATAGATAAATACGGTTTAATGAAGATGTGATCCATTTGTAAGATATATATTTTTTTCACTAAAATATCACATGATCTAAATATGAGGGATCTTTCGATGTAGAGATAAGATTTTTGTGCAATTTATTTGATTTTTCGTTATTTTTTTATTCATTAATAACTTTCCAAGAAGTAAATTTGAAACAATTTTAATAATTCAGAATTGTAATAAAAGATTTTTAAAATATAGGATTTAATTTAGAATATCGTTCAGAATATTGGAAAAATAAACTAATTTATTCCATATCTACCTTTTTTTTTTTTTATTTAGTTATTTTTTTTATTCTCGATTAAATTTTCTTTTTGCTAGCTGATTTTGAGCAAGTTTTCAAATCACTTTCATAACAGCATAAATTATAAGCCTCAAACTATAGAGGGCAACTTCTCCTGTTTAGCTACCGCAACAACCCAATTGGATGATAATAACTCCTATACCATCATAGCATAGTTTTTTATATTGTATGAAACGCGATACTTATTGTGTACAAAAAGTTAATTATCGTAAGGATGCATCATCAGTGCTCAAGATTCATATGATATATAGGATCATATCTTATGAATCGTATCGTATCGTAAAATTGTATTGAAAGTTCAAATACTGTATAAAATACCCTTGAACGCTTAGACCTCCAATAACAAAAATACCAATTCAAGCTTTATAACAAACAATAAGTGTGCGAAAAATGAACACAAGCTATAAACAGAATTGGTAAACAATCTAAGCCAATTAAAATCACATCCACAGCAGAAAATAAAAGGCAAAGATTAAGGGAAGAGAGATGCAAACACAAGGACAACACAACGATGTGTTATCGAAGAGGAAACCGAAGCCCTCAGCGTAAAACCTCTCCGCCGCCCTCTAAACGGTAAGTAATCCACTAGAAAATATAGTTGGGATACATGAACAGCAATAGACCCTCCAAGCCTAATCTACCCAGTGTACCTAAGCCCTCCAAACTTCTTGTTCCAACGAGGTTGCCCCGAACCTATTTCTTTTTTAGCTTCCTGGATTCCGCTACTTGACCATAGCATCAACCAATGTAAAATTGGTTCCTTCCTAACTACTTCCCAGAATACCAAATAGCCCTCTCACAGTAATGGATATGGTGAGAAAAGGTTTTGGTAAAAGGCTTCTCAAGGATTTAACAATGGAGAGGAAGAGAGTAGAGGAATTTGAAGGGTCTCTTATGTGAAGATTGTGGATGAATCAATCTTGTTTTACTCTAGGGTGTCTCTCTCAAAATTCTCTCTAGAAACTCTCTTTCTTTCGTGGGTATAAGGGGTATTTATACTAGGGTGAGAATGGAATGTGAAGAGTCAGGTTTTTCAAAACAGGGCTGGCTCGCGGCTTGACTGAGTCGCGAGATCCAGCCGTGAGATAACTGAACGGCCAATTGTCCTATTTTGTCATGTAGTGCTCCAGCTAGCATGACGCTTCAACTTCTGGCATGCCTAACACGTGTGCAGCTTTTGGCGCCTTGGAGCCGCAAGTCACCCGTGAGATCCAGTCATGAGTCTCTATTTTTCTTGCACACTCTTAAGCATTTCTTCACACTATCTCACTCACTATCCTTACAAGAATCCCACCTAAATACAGGGTTACTAAATGCTGAAATACAAGCAAATTTGGCACGGAATAAAGCCAACAAGATGGTTGATTAAATTCAACCTTACAATCTCCCCCTTTGGCTATTCCATGACAAAACCCTAAAACGGACTTTAGACTTAACATGTGAATTGAAAACAGTTGAACATAACTCACTCACACCTAACTCTAGAAACTGTGAAACTCTTGAATCATATGAACATGAAACTTTTGAAACACAACAATACAACATGATCATTGTATGCAGAAAAGCATGAAATGCATATGAAGCAAGCATGATGTGATCAAGTAATGATGGAGTTAAGAAATAAACCATGACTTAATCAAACAATTAATCACTACAAGGTAGTGACCACAATGCTCATTCACACTTGGAATGAACACTTGGACATACAAGATAACAAGAACAATGCAAGTCACTTGTATGCTCAACACTCAACCAATGCATAATACACTAAATATATGTATCTAGAAACAATCCTACAAGGGCACAAGAGTGACAGTACTTAAAAGGAAAATGCATGACATTTAGTTAGAAGTACTGATTTAACAAAGCATAAAGGCTACATAAAGCATGGTACAAACCATAAAGCCTACAAAATATGAAAACAAACCCTAATAGTTTACAAAAGCAACATGGGTACAAATCAAAGTATTTTAAATAAACTAAAAGTGCTTAAAGTTTCTCCCTTTCAAAATGATGAGAAGTTGTGATGCACTTAGAACATATATACTTGTAACTTGAAACACTTGCACAAAACACATTAGACCCTCAAGGTAAAGCAAGTAATAAAATGACAAGTATAATGTAACAAGTAAATTGCGATCAAGTAAACATGATGTGAAACATGTGAGCAACTTGATTATACATCAAAACAGTTATATAGAAATGACTACAATGATCACAAAGCAAAGCAATTGATCATCCGAACATGCATTCAATAAAGCACAATAGCATAAGGAAGTATGCATGTCCAATACGCAAACACGATGCAATAAGAACAACAAATCATAACTCAAAGCACCATAAAGCCAACAAGAAAACAAACAGAACAAAGTTTTCTAATAAACACAATGTCTTTTCCCCCTTGGTATATGCATCTCTCTTATGAAATATCTCTCCCCCTACAAATATGCACGAGAAATAGAATTTCTCCCCCAAAGGATGTGCACAAGAGTCATATAGAAATGACAAAACTCTCCGGTATACTACTTTGGAGTATACTCTCCCTTTTTTTATCAGGAATAGACAAAGGGTCAAGAAGAAAAGAGGGAAAGAGATGAAGGTATGAACAATGATAATGGTGCATGAGGGGTGCAAGATGAATGAGAAAATGAAGCTCAAACCTAAGACAAAGTAAAATGCTACAAAGCATAAGGTAAACATAACATGCTAGGATGAAGAAGCAAGGTATAGACCAATGCATGACAAGGGTAGCAAATGTGTGTGTATGAGGTGACTATGTGCAATGCATGACCAATGCATGGAAAAGGCACTTGTGGGGCAATGTGCGTTAAATACACAACCAATAAACCAAACATCTTCCTAATGAGGAAACATGAGAAACCCCAAAGTTTGGTACTCATCGGAGTCCAAACAAGCGAGAAAATGCCTAAGAGACATTTTATCAAACACCAAGCATACACACTATGAACAACAATGTAAAACATTGCATGAATATCATGAAATCCACCCTTAATACATGTTCTTTTTGCCATAAGGGGCCAACATCCAATGCAAATCAACAAAAGAAACCAATCCCATTAAAAATTTGACAAAAATTAAGTTTTCCCAACTTCTGTAATGAAAATCCCAACCAAGAGCACAAAACTCTCCAAAACATAATTTAAGGATCAAAATTAATGAAAAGAGTTTATAATTACCTTAGAGATGTTAATGGAATGAAAAACTATTCAAATTGATTGGATTTTGATGTAAAAATATTGAAAGTGGGGTTTAAGAGAGGATGGGAGAGGTTTAAAAACAAGTTTCCCACAAAAAGCCCTTTAAAAAGCTATTTCTGGGCATTTAGCGACTGGGCGAGTCACGAGGTTCAGTCACGAAAATTTTCGCGAGTTGCGAGTGAGTTGCAAGCAAGCCACGAGTAAGTCGCCAAAGCTTCTGGATGAACTCGCGACTGGGGTTTCGTGACTGGCGAGTCGCGAAAAACTTTGACACTTGTTTTTCAACATAAAACATGTTTAAACAATGAAAAACAAAGTAAGCACTAAACATGAACACAAAGAGTGATAAAAATCACTTCCAAAACATATAAACTAACCAAAAATCTTTTTGGATTGAACTTTATATAGTTGAGCACACACACATCACATTTAAACAAGTACAATCGAATAAATGAATAAGATATTCATTGAACATTAGGCATGTGTGTTATGTGTGCGTATCAAATGTGAAATAATCCTTAGTCGAGAGTGAAACTTCAATGATCAATTCAATCAAGTCATACACAACTAGTACTAAGTCAAGTGGACTATCTCAATTATAGAAATGAACATATATGACCTCCCACAAGAAAATGATTACATAAGATTGAAGCTTTTCATTTGGCTTCTTACAATTCATATCATTTGATCATTTTGAATCAATACATCTCATTTTGTGATCAATGCCTGAAATTTGTGATATTTCAATTTGATGAACAAGCCTTTGGCTTTTTGGGCATCATACATTTTTATATAAGTCGCTTTCCCTTTTTCATAGTTGAATACTAGTATGTGTAATGGCTTTTGCAGCTCATTATCTCTTTTCATTTTGAGATTTACATTTATTGAGTTCTTTAAGCAATAAAAATAAAAGAGTGTGAAGAGATATAAGCACAAGTCTACGCATGTATTAAAAACCAACATGACTATTGACTAATCATTCATGATAAGCTTGAAGATCGATTTACAACAATCACACAAAGATGTCAAGATTTTTCCCCAAAGATATAAGTGCAAAAATAACAAGTTAAGTTCATAAATGCATAAAGTCATTTGTACAAAGGTACAAGGCCAAACTCACATATGATATGTGCTCAAACATATACGATCAAACTTTTTGAATTTTTTTTTTTTTCACTTTTTATGTGGTTTTGGATTTTTTACTCACACAAAATTGAAATATAAAAGTAAGATCAAAAACAAAACAATGCATACAAATAAATGCAAGATACACAAAATGCATGAAGATATGACATTTAATGCATGAAGGGTCCAACAAAGATCGAAAGAATTAGATCAAGGACCAAAAGAGCAAAAGCTCAACCATAGGAACCCTTCCTCATCCAAACGGAACGATTATTTGGAATGAGTGTCTCAAGAGAAGTGAGATGAGGGTTGGAAGAATGAGAACCGGAGATGCACATAGTCAAGGAGTTAAGAGCATTAAACATTTTCTTTAACAACATGCTATTTTAACTCAAAACCGATTTACTCTTTTTAGCACAATTTCCAACAAACTCAAGTTTTTCTTTTTCTTTTGATTCTTTTAAAAGCATGAAACTTAGAGCATTGAGATCTTAGATGACCGAAGGCACCACAATGGTGACACACAATGTGTTTAGGTCCACTAGGCCTTTTGGGAAGGGATCTAGCAATATGGTTTTGTTTCCTCTTCAACTTATGACATTGAGGTCTTATATGACCAATCACACCACAATGGTGGCAAGTTAGAACAAACTTAGATCCATCCAAAACCTTAGGTTGAGACCTAAATAGAGGCTTTGACTTAACAGCCCATCTTTCTACCTTTTGATTTCTTTTGTGTGGAGGAACGTACACCGATTTGTCCCTAGAGGTAGAACACACAATAGGCACAAGATCGGGTACCACGACATGATTACAACAAATATTATCATCCCTTTTATCAATGGGTTCAGCAATCAAACACTTGACATGCATCATAAGAGATTCATTTTCACATTTTAACACATCAACAAGTTTGTTAGACAAAACAAGTTTAGCATCCAAGTCCATATTCAAACATTCAAACTCTTTTAACTTTTCAAGAGAATCTTCAACAAGTTTTTTATATTTTTTAACCAATTTGTTGGATTCATTGAGCTTAGCAATCAAATTATCATTTTCACAAAATAACTTGTTCAAATTTTTTTGAAACTTCTTAGCATTTTTCTTCAAGAGTTTGTCATTTGGAATATCAACAACATCAAATGATTCATGCAACATAGCATCACAATCATGAGGATCCACACTCATAGAGGCATTTTCACAAACACGTGACATGCTACATTTATCATCAACCAAATCATACAAAAAGGCATACAAAGCACAATCCATGACAAATAAACACAAGGGGTCAAGGATCACACTTAGGTATTTAAACCACAACAAGTGTACCCGCTCTGATACCAATTGAAAGTTCAAATAGTGTATAAAATACCCTTGAACGTTTAGACCCCCAATAACAAAAATACCAATTCAAGCTTTATGACAAACAATAAGTGTGCGGAAAATGAACAAAAGCTATAAACAGAATTGGTAAACAATCTAAGCCAATTAAAATCACATTCACAGCAGAAAATAAAAGGCAAAGATTAAGGGAAGAGAGATGCAAACACAAGGACAATACAACAATGTGTTATCGAAGAGGAAACTGAAGCTCTCGGTGTAAAACCTCTCCGCCACCCTCCAAGCGGTAAGTAATCCACTAGAAAGTGTAGTTGGGATACATGAACAATAATAGACCCTCCAAGCCTAATCTATCCAGTGTACCTAAGCCCTCCAAGCTTCTTGCTCCAACGAGGTTGCCCCGAACCTATTTCTTTTCTAACTTCCCGGATTCCGCTACTTGACCATAGCATCAACCAATGTGAAATTGGTTCCTTCCTAACTGCTTCCCAGAACACCAAATAGCCCTTTCACAGTAATGGATATGGTGAGAAAAAGTTTTGGTAAAAGGCCTCTCAAGGATTTAACAATGGAGAGGAAGAGAGTAGAGGAATTTGAAGAGTCTTTTATGTGAAGAATGTGGATGAATCAATCTTGTTTTACTCTAGGGTTTCTCTCTCAAAATTCTCTCTGGAAGCTCTCTTTCTTTTATGGGTATAAGGGGTATTTATACTGGGATGAGAATGGAATGTGAAGAGTCAAGTTTTTCAAAACAGGGTTGGCTCGCGACTTGGCCTCACGGCTTGACTGAGTCGCGAGATCCAGCTGTGAGATAACTGAACGGCTAGTTGTCCTATTTCGTCCTGTAGTGGTCCAGCTAGCATGATGCTTCAACTTCTGGCATGCCTGGCACGTGTGCAGCTTCTGGCGGCTTGGAGCTGCAAGTCACTCGTGAGATCCAGTAGTGAGTCTCTGTTTTTCTTGCACACTCTTGAGTATTTCTTCACATTATCTCACTCACTACATTTACAAGAATCCCACCTAAATACAGGGTTACGAAATGCTGAAAAACAAGTAAATTTAGCACGGAATAAAACCATCAAGATGGTTGATTAAATTCAACCTTACATGTATATATTATACGATACATAGATATGTGGGTTTAAAATGAGTGTTTTTGTTAAAAATTGTGAAATTGTATTATTAGATTTGTTTTTAACACAAAATTATTGGGCTACTTAATTGAGCCTCATAAAATAATATGTCCAAAAGATATGTGGGTTTAAAATGAGTGTTTTTGTTAAAAATTGTGAAATTGTATTATTAGATTTGTTTTTAACACAAAATTATTGGGCTACTTAATTGAGCCTCATAAAATAATATGTCCAAAAGTTTTTTTTTTTTTTTTTTTTTTTTTTTTTTTTTTTTTTTTTTTTTTTTTTTTTTTTTTTTCGCTTCTCTCTTTTTCCTACAAATTTTGGATTATACAGTTGAAACTTCACTTTCACATTTGCATTGTAACTATAATTGTTTTTAAATGACAATAAAATTAATCTTTTAATATTATTGTAATAAGTCTAAGAATCTAGAATGTCAAGAAGAAATATAAAGAAAAATATTAAAATATTATAACAAGAAGAGATGTTGATGATGATAGAGAAAATGTCAATGAAAAAGTAAACTTGTTAGGTGATGAACAAGTTGATAATATTGACTTAAATGGAGTTAATTATGTGAGATGATGGATATGATGAAAGAAATTATTATATTGACTATGTCATGTATTAATTATCACTTTGGAATTTGATCAATTTGAATGTGCATGTTATACATGTGCTAATTTGATTTATTTAGTTAGCTTTGTTAAATATTTGTTAGGTTCTAAGGAATTAGGAACTAATGTATTAGAACTTCAATGTGTAATGTTGGCAAACCATGATCAAAACATTTAGTCTTGTTTTAGACTTGCTCAAAGTGTGTGTTTATGTAAAGTTGGAATCAAGTGTACTGCAGGATTTATTGTGTAAATCTGCAGGGCTCGATCAATCGAAAATCATACTCGATCGATCAAGGCTCGTGCAGATTGTTTTTCTGCAGAATTTTCCAACTCAGCCCAAGCCCGATTGACGTGTAGGGTTTTATGTTTTTCCTTAAGTATAAAAGGAAAACCCTAGCCACGTTTTATTGTTGTTTATGCCGTGTATGTTAATCTCTTGTGAGATCTAGAGGTGTTTGCCTTCACATATACTTAGGGTTATCAGAATCAAGATTATGTCAAGAGCTTGATGATCGATTTGGTTGCTGCATAAAGAGCTTGAAGATACACAAGTGGGAGTACTTGTGCTTGCTGTGAATCCAAGAAAGAAGTAGTCCATGGACTCGGAGCTATCACGTGGTCGTGGTAGTAAGTTTCTTACTCGAGGTAGTAATAGGATGTTAGTGGTCTAAGTCGCTATTATGTAAACTTCAATTCTTTCATAGTGGATCTGTTTTACCTTGAGGATAGTTAGGTTAAATCCTCCTCAGGTTTTTTACGAGTTTAGTTTTTCTGGGTTATCATATTCTTGTTTTATTTATTTTTCTGCTGGTTTACATGATATGATATATTTGTGTTAACCTAGATTTGAATAATTTTTCTAAGTAATTACTTGGCTACTTAACTAGGTTAATCTGGTTGTGTTTTAAGGGGTCTAAAAACGAACAATATTATTACACAAGTGATAATTAAATTAATTATTAGTTGAATATATTTCGAATTTATAATAAATATATAGATTATATATGTACATCTCTATTTTTTTTTATTAGGAGTTTGTGTATCTTACGAAACACAATACATAAAAATTAAAAATCGATTCACGATATGATACACGTTTTGACAATTATGGGTCATAGTCATACTACTTTATAGACTAATGTACTAGAAAAGAGAGAACAATACTAAAAAGCAATAAATATAAATAAATAATAAAATTCAAAAGGCATTACAAGTTTTTCTATATAATACTTACAAATCGTTATCCCAATAAAAGATATTGATGGACTTTAACATCGATATCCCAATAAAAGAGATTGATGGAACTTAACTACCTCACAAATGAATATTTGTAATGTTCAAGTTTCAGTTTTGTTTACATTCAAAAACTAGTTTGGGTTTGTCTCATCTGGGACATTGAAGTTGTACGACACTTTGATATGTGTTTGCTGAGCTTTAAATCGAATGGGCATGTATTGGATCACGAATAACAAAGACAGTTTGTTGTCTTCTAAATGTTAAATTATGTTGATCATGTTGTGCGTCTATTTTTATTTGGTGTCTACAAATTTTTTTTGTATGTGGGGACAAATTAAGCACCGTATAAAATGTAATTAACTCACGCTAAAGTGAATTTTACCGTGTATGTATAGTTTTAAATATTAAAACCTCACTCCATACCGTTAATTAAATTAAGACAAGTAAATAATTATGAATCTAGAAAATACATAAAATTAATTTGTAAGGGTTCCAAGGTGTCCTTAGAATATTTATTAATAAAAATGGGTTTAACCTAAAGTGTCATTTGGCACTTAAGTCTAGAAATGTGACAATAATTAAGAGAGAGAGGAAAAAAATAACAACTTCAACAATCTATGAGTAGTATTTGGTTCTACCATGTGGTGCTTTGTATGAGTAGTATTTCTTTTAACCTTTCACCTTATGCCATCTTCTAATCAATGACCAATTTAAACCATAAATGCAAAAGATTAAGAGATTTGGTTCCACCCCCTTTTTCAACTTCTTGAACTCTTCAATTTTTAATTTTGTTAATTTAAAAAATGAAAGGTTTTCACCATTTAATGTTAGTTTTTTATGCTATAACACCTGTAATTTATATATTCCAGTTTCACAAAATATTGAAGAGAGAGAGAGAGAGAGAGAGAGAGAGAGAGTATGAAATTGGCTTTGGTTTTAGGTGCATATGATCTAAACCTCTCAACAACACTGACAAAGCTTGATATAGTAGTGCTTTAGCTACATTTGAGGTTTCTAAAAGGTATGTTTAGGGAAGACATAAATCCTTTATATGTGTTATTTGTGATATTTTTAATTTCTTGACAAGTATATTTAGTTTTGCAAATTAAAAGTTATAAACCTTAAATCTTAGATGTTCAGCCTTAAACCTTAAATCTTAAAAGTTATTTTATTACATTTCAATTTAGTAGTATACTTATTTTATTTTAATATAATTTAATAGGATATTATACCAAAAAAAAAAAAAAAACTAATTAATTTATAATATATATAATTTCAGTTAGGGATTTCAAGCAAAGTAAATAACAAATGAAAGAAAAGATTTTAACTTAACAAAAAAAACTTATTTATTATCTCATGATGTTTATATGAGGGTGTTAGGGACATATTTTTATGTAATTGGCATATCATTTGACAAAACGCACTTTACTTGTATTTGGGTAAATCTAAGTAGGTTCAAGATGATCATTACAAGTGGTTAAATTGAAGATATGAAGATTACTCAAGAACTACTCAAGAAAAGTACAATCTGCAAGTCTCGATACCTCCTTGACAGAAGCTCAATCTGTTGAGATTCATTAAAGCTCGACAGATGTTTCGATCTATCGAGCTTACGAGATTCAGACCATAGCCAGCAACGTTTTTATTCTAAAAGGCTATTTGTTTATGTGTTTGCATAATCTTTATTAGACTAGGAAAGCCCAAAGCTCCTATTTAAAGGAGGTGGAAAAAGAAAAAACCTATCGCTAGAGAGCTTCATAAGGTTTTCCTTTGAAACCCTAGCCTCCTCCTACAGAAAAAAGAGTTCTTATTGCGTTTCTTGTACGCCTTTGGGTTCTGTAACCAAGCAAAGTCTCTTGCACCAACATTGAAGATCTTATTGGTGTTTCTATGTGAAGCTGCTGTAAATCAACTACAATAATCAAAGGGTTGCTGTGGAGTTAGTCACGTACTTGGATTCATGCAAAGGAGTAAGCTGTGTACTGGGATCTGTGTATCAGATTGGTTAGTCACGTACTGGGAGCCATGCATCAAAAGGAAATATTATCACTACAGAACAAGTCCAATTGGGTATTGAGGTAAGGGTTCAACTGTAGGTTGGTAGAAGGTACTGGGATTCCTTTACTTGTAACCGCTTGTTTTAATAATAGTGGATTCTCAGGAGTGGTGACCTTAAAATCTCCCAGTGGGGTTTTGCCTTGATGGTTTTCCCTATTCGTAAACAAATCACCTGTGTCAAATTTAATTTTCACTACATTTAGTTATTTGGTGTTTTGTTTGTGCTACCATGCTCATTGCATGTAATTGAATCTAATTAATTTCACTTGGCTAAATTAATTGTTTAATTTATCA
Organism: Quercus robur; assembly: GCF_932294415.1. Lineage (NCBI taxonomy): Eukaryota > Viridiplantae > Streptophyta > Magnoliopsida > Fagales > Fagaceae > Quercus > Quercus robur. The sequence continues at coordinate 20,005,092 of NC_065537.1, forward strand.
CAAGGGGTCAATATGCTTTTGGCCTATTAGAGGGATATTTTGATGTGGAGAAAAGCTTTTCTGTGTAATTTATTTGAATTTTCTTTATTTTTAATTATTAATGACTTTTTAAGGAGTTAATTTGAAACGATTTTAATAATTGATAATTGTAATGAAAGATATTTAAAATATAGGATTTTATTTAAAATGTAATTCAGAGCATTGGACAAATAAACTAATTTACTCCATCTTTTCCCTAAGTTTTTGTATTCACAACTAAATTTTCTTCCTTCTAGCTTGTCTTTAAGCCAGTCTTCAAATCACTTTCATAACATATATAGGGTTATATTTACGCTTTGTTTGTTTCGCTGGAAAACCTTCTGTAAAGATAGTTTTCCACATTTTCCAGTGCTTGGTAGCACAAAAAAAACCTGGTCAATAGAAAACTATCTTTGGTCAACAGAAAACTCTAATAAAAATAAGGCTTATTTTCTATAGGTTGTTTTCCAAATTTTTTTTTTTTGGAAAACAATCTCTCTCTCACGCATTGCATTTCCTATAAATATTATCTTCGTCAATAGCCATGGAAAAAATAATTTTTTGGCGCATTCTCTCTCTCATGGTAAGTTTTCTCACTTTTTCTCTCTTCCATTTGCTTTTTCTCTCATCACACCCTCACTATCACTAACTCTGGTCTCTTTCCTTCCCATAGATCTCTCTTTCTGTCTCTCTTCTCTCTTTTCTCCATGTTTCTCTTCCCTCTTTTCTCCATGTTTCTCTTCCCCTCTGTAACGCAATTCTCTGATTAGATTTTTTTTTTCATTCACTAATCGATCAATAGCTCTGACTTGCAAAGGAGAACAAATTTGCAGTGGTAATTATTTCATTCCTCTCTACCAAAATCCCAATTCTTTGCTTTGAATTTCAAGCTCGATTTTCTTTTTTCTCTAAGAAATTTTTGGTTTAATGGATTCTAGGCAAAAGTTACTTCTTTTTCGTACATAAAGTGCAAAAAAATAAAAAATAAAATAAAAAGAAGAAGAAGAAGAAAGAAAGAAGGAAATAAAAGATGAAAATTTTAAACATAGTACCTATATTGCTCTAAATTGCTTTTACATGGGACAATCTTTACCGTGGACTAATAATATTGTTATATAATGAATGATAATTATTTAGGAGAATTGCATTTGTTGGCAAATACTTTTTTTGTTGACAGATACTATGCAGTGATGATCTATTATATAGTACATTATGTAAATACATAATTTGGAATAATATTAGAGACTTGTGGTTGACCATAGTAGACAATTAGTATACCAACAAAAAGAATAAACAATTAAAAGTTATTATTATTTATACTTATTGAAATATATTCCCCTGTCAAATTTATATATATATATATATATATATATATATAGACAAATGATTGATATATGTGTGTGTGTGTACGTACATTACTGTCTATATATATGAGCAAGATGAGTGGTAGAGATCATGAAAATTTGACAACTAATTAATTTTGATTGTATCTATTGTCAAAATTTTAGTATGAAAACCAAATTCATTCTTGGTTTTTTATTTATAATAATTACATTAGTTAGTTCACATAATATAGATGTTTTAAATTATAAAAGAAATATTTTTTAAAAAATTGCATACCAAACACTAGAAAACATTCTCAAGCTCATTTTCAAGGTCGTTACCAAACACTGGAAAATGAGACAGTTTTCTAAAAAATGCTCTTTGGAAAATGAACAATTTTCCAAAAAATGTTAATTCTGAAACAAGCAGAGTGTTAATGTATAAATTATAATCCTCAACAACCCAATTGGATAATAACTCCCTTTTGATATTGGTCATATTACTACTACATTTTTTTAAAGAAAAAAGTAAGAGAATTTTATTGAACTAAATCCGATTGGAATACACTATCCAAATCACTAGGTAGGGATTCTACACGTCGAACATGGCTGAACTTGCAAGACCGAAGAGATGCTCCTAAACTCTTACAATCATCAATCACATGACCAAATAAAGTTCCACACCTCTTCGGCATATTCAGGGCAGTAATAACACTTGAACAATCCCCCTTTATCTCCACATCAAACAAGCTAAGCTCCTTAGCAAATACCATTGCACAACGAATACCATTTCACCTGAACATGCCAAGCAGCAACCTAAGCTGATGATGATTCACATTTAGAAATTCATGACATAGTCCTTAGCTCGACTACCCAACTCGTGAAGACTCCTAGAGGGCTACTTCTCCCTAAGCCTATTGTGGCACTGCCATAAGCTTTAAGCTGTGGTGCAAAACAAAGCAACTTGAATATGAGAACCCTTCTGCATCACCGCCTCAAGCAAGTCAACAAACGACCAATACGGTTTTTTGGAACAAAGGAGCAAAACCCGGATCAGATTTCCACACAAATTGAGCTTGATCACACAGCCACAGACTATGCAGCAACGTCTCCTGATGTTCCTCATAAAGATCATAGGTTTCATCAATGGGTATGTGTCGAGCTCGCATATTTTGTTTTGTCAGAAGTGAATCTTTCGCCGCACGCCAAATGAAATGTTTTTTTCTTATTTGAAGCCCAGATCTTCCAGATTTTTTTCCACAAACTCTATTCCTCTAAATCTGAGGAAGAGTTTGGTTGTGAGCTAGTTTCTGCCAAGGCTAGGAATCAGTAAGCACTCCAAACACTATAGGAACCATCAACAGTTCGAGGTCATACCAGAAGGTCCTCGGCACTACCTTCACCCACCTGAATCCAACTCACCGACTCAGCTTCCCACGAGTAGAATGCCTCGTCAAGCTTGCCAGGATCCCATGTCCTTGTGTTAGGTTAAAACAATTCACTAACCCGAGATATAGAGGACTCGCCCCTTAGGGACACAATTTTGTTATAAGTCGGGTCCGGGAGCTATCTGTGCTTCCACACGTCAATCCCTTGCCCACTGCCTACTTGACAAATAGCACACTTCTCAATATGTGGGGTTGGTGAACTTGGTTCTGAATCATAATATGACCCCAATTCTAGAACCTCTTTTCCATGCTTGTCATACCTAGGGCCAAACCTTGAACTGACATTCATGATATCACTCCAATCTGAAAGGTGCCCATTGGAATATTCGTCATGGTACATTTGATTGGCTTCTCCTCCCTTGCATTCTCCAACACATTTATCAGTCTGTATTGATCACTATCAGTATTGCTCCACTTGTCAACTTTGGCATCGTCTTCTATGTCTTCATCATAATAGTCCACATCACTGTCATATTCCTTATAGAATAGGTCTACGTCTTCATTTTCTCTATCACTAAGGGGTTCATCCAAATCATCACCACTAAACGGGCTATCATAACTTCTGTTGTTGTTGTCACTATTAGTGCAGCTGTCATCATCATCATGTCCACTATCACTGTTGTTGTTGTCACAACTACTATCAATCTTGCCTTCACTCCCCTCATCATCATCACTAAGGGCTATTCCCCCTTCCTTATCTCCATCATTGGCTTTTAGTTCATACGGGCTCTTCAATGTATGCTGGCAGGCCTCCCAGTATTCCTCTTCTTCTATGTTGCAAATATGATCTCTAAGGAGTGTAGTAATGGCATTAGGATCCATGTAATCATCCTAATCAGTAGGAACCCAAGTTGTGTCTTCTTTCTTCGGCTCTAGAACCTTGTTATTGCACTCAAGTAGTATCTCAAACCCAGGCACCATTGTCTTTGTCATAGTTCAAATCTCGGTTCAAGGAATCCCCAATAATCTTGACTTTCTCCAGCTTTTACGAACTTTCCATTCAATGTAAGAGTGCAGGGTTTTAGAGGTTCTAGAGGACAAGGAAGTCCTTTTGCTTTGGATTTGGCTCGAGTCATATTTCTCACTTCCATCTCTAAAAAATCATCATCAGTGGGCTTATAGCCTAGCTCGAAAGGTGGTGTGACAGTAGGAATCATTGGGCCCTAAACAGTTGGCTTCTTCACAGTTCTCCCCAAATTCATCCCCAAAAGGTAGTTCATTCTCCTCATCATTGCTCCCACATTGTTGTTACCATAAGGAGTAAAGTCCATTGAGATCTTCTCAACTTCTTTTTTTTTTTCTTTTCAAAGACAGGCCTTTCAATCTCAAAGCCATCAAAGGTCAACTACTCTTTCTTAGAATCAATACCGTAAATAGGCTTAGGCACAATTAAAGTGTCCCCATATATGGTCACAATAGCCCTTCATGTGGAAACCGAACCTTTTGATGTAGAGAAGAAGGTATAGCTTCTGTGTCATAGAGCATATTGAAGCATGAGGCTATTGACCATCGATCTGATGGTAAGTTCTAATGTTATGGTTCCTAAGACTTCTCTTCTACTGTTGTCATAGGCCCTCACATGTTGATCAGTAGGCACAAAGTCTTCAATGCTGAGGCCCAAGAAACTAGCAGTCTTCAAAGCACTTCCATCATCTATCAAAACCATTGGTATCCTCTTCCCTATGGAATCTACAGTGATATGCAACGGGTCGTTGTGGTGCTTACCCTTTTTGGTCAGATCCTTGTCGGAATAGGAAATGGTGAGTTCCTTATTTATGGACCCAATCATAACATTCAGATCCTGGGAGGTTGTGGTTGTAGGGACTTGAATTTGGTTGAGAAGGTCTACTAGATTTTGTCGGTGTTTGTATGAGGCCATGAGTAAACCTCATAAGGATATGTTGGCTTGTGTCTTCTGTAATTACTTAAGGACTTCATCTTCTTCGGCTGGTGTTTGTTGGGTAGATCTGTTCAAGGCTTCCACTAGGTTGTCAGTCTCTGTAAGGTTGATTTTATTCAACCATCTAATTGGCTTTATTCCGTGCCAAATTTGCTTGTAATTCAGCATTTAGTAACCCTGTATTTAGGTGGGATTGTTGTAAGGGTAGTGAGTGAGATAGTGTGAAGATTGCTCAAGAGTGTGCAAGAAAACAGAGTGTCGCGGCTGGGACTCGCGGCTTCAACCCGCCAGAAGATGCACACGTGCCAAGCATGCTGGAAGATGAACAGTCATGCTAGCTGGAGCACTACAGGACAAAACAGGACAACTGGCCATACGGTTAACTCGCGACTGGAACTCGCGACTTAGTCAAGCCGCGAGGTCAAGCCGCGAGCCACCCCTGTTTTGGAAAAACCTGACGTTTCGCATTCCACTCCACTTCAGTATAAATACCCTTTTAACCCACGATTGAAAGAGAGCTTCCAGAGAGAATTTTGAGAGAGAAACCCTAAAGAAAAACCAGATTGTTTCACCCACAATCTCTACCTTAGAGTCTCATCAAATTCCCTCACTCTCTTCCTCTCCATTGTCAAATCCTTGAGAGGCCTTTATACCAAACCTGGTTCTCACCATTATCATCCCTGTGAGACAGACGTTTGGAGTTCTGGGAAGCAGTTAGGAAGGAGCCAATATTCATTGGTTGATGCTACGGTGTAGTAGCGGAATCCGGAAAGCTAGAAAAGAAAAAGGTTCGGCGCAACCTCGTTGGAGCAAGAAGCTTGGAGGGCTTAGGTGCATTGGGTAGATTAGGCTTGGAGGGTCTATTGCTGTCCTTGTATCCCAACTGTATTTTCTAGTGGATTGATTACCGCTTGGAGGGCGGCGGAGAGGTTTTTCGCCGAGGTCTTCGGTTTCCTCTTCGATAACATATCTGGTGTTATCCCTGTGTTTGCATCTTCCTTCCTCTCTATCTCTGCCTTTACATTATCTGCTGTGGTTTATTTTGTTGTGGCTTAGATAGTTGTTTAATCAATTCCATATTATAGCATATGTTAAGTTTCCGCACACTACTTGTTTAACATATTACTTGTGTTGATTAAATTGGTTTTTGGGGGTCTAAACGTTCAAAAGTGTTTTTGTACACGTTTTTGAACTTTCAATTGGTATCAGAGCGGGTACACAGCTATTTGGTTTCATTACCATTGTGTGATCCTTGACTCCCTTTCTTTTTGAGATGGATAGGTCTCAATCCCTTAATGCACCTCCATATTTTGATGGAAGTAATTATGCATTTTGGAAGGTTCGTATGAGAGCTTTTTTATGCTCTATTGATGAATCCGTGTGGGATGCTGTTGAGATGGGTTGGACCAAACCTGAAGCAGCCAAATCCACATGGGATAAGGCAGCACTTACTGCATCTAATGCTAACAGTAAAGCACTAAATGCTATTTTCTGTGGTGTGTCTCCAGATGAATTTCACAGGATTTCTCACATTACCATTGCCAAAGATGCATGGGAGATTCTGGAAACAACTTATGAAGGCACGAAGAAAGTAAAAGATACCAAGTTACAAATGCTGACCACTCGGTTTGAGGAGCTCAAGATGAGTGAGGATGAGTCTTTCGACTCTTTCTATGGGAAGTTAAATGAAGTGGTTGTCAGTAAGTTTAACTTGGGGGAGAAGATGGAGGACTCAAAGATTGTGAGGAAGATCCTTCGATCATTGCCGGAAAGTTTCCGTGCTAAGGTGACAGCTATTGAAGAGAGCAAGGATCTTGACGACATCAAGGTGCAGGAGCTGGTTGGTTCTCTACAGACCTATGAGATGTCGCTGCCAAATCAACGGAAGGGCAAATCCCTTGCTCTAAAGACCACTAATGAGAAGGTGGCAGATCAAGGCTCATCGGGAGAAGATATGGTGGACAAAGATGTAGCCTATCTTGTTAAAAATTTCAGAAAGTTTTTGAAATTCAAAAACAATGGAAAATTTGATGATAAGAGAAAATTCCAAAATTCTGGAAGGGAGAAGAGGGATTTCAACAGGAAAGATGGAAAAGAATCCCCATCCACACAAGGTGTCACTTGTTTTGAATGCAACGGGCATGGACACTTTAAGAGGGAATGTCCGAATTACTTGAAGTCGAAAGGCAAGGTGTATGCCACGACCCTGAGTGACTCAGATTCGTCTGACTCAGAATCTGAAGAAAGCTGTGATGGAGAAGGGAACTACTCAGCTTTCATGACTATTGCTCATGATGAGTCTTCGGATGAATTGAATTTGCTTGTTCAAGACCTTGGAGAACATAGTGAGGATGACTCACTAGGAATTGTTGAAGAATCAGAAGCTGAAGAAGAAGAAAGCACAGCTACTCTTCAAGAAAATTACAACTCACTTTTGGAGAAATCTGGTGAATACACAAGGGTGGCCAAGGCTGCTGTGAGAAAGATGAAGAAGGCTGAGGAGGACTACAAAAGTCTCCTAATCCGGTATAGGGAGGCCAAATGCGAGATTGAAACTTTGAATGGTGAGCTCTCCGAAGTTTACACTAAAGTGAGATTTCTTGAAAGTGAGGTTGTTCAAGCAAATGCAAAAATAGAGAGGGTCACCACCAAGAAGCTTGACGATGTTATATCTTCTCAAAAGAGCTTCTCAGACAAATCCGGACTGGGATATAGCGGAGGAAGTAGTTCAACTGGAAATGTCACCAAAGAAGTGAAGTTTGTCAAAGCCAAAGATCCAGTTACAGCTGACCCTATTGGTGTGAAGCTCGAGGTGGAGGAGAAGAAGAATGTGGTGGACCAACGGATGCTGAATCATCGTAATCAGTATGTGGGCAGGTCTGAGTCTCGTGCCAAGTCACGTCCTCGACCACAAAAAGGTCCTAGAGGAATGTATGTGTGCCATTATTGCGGACTTCAAGGGCACACTCGACCAAATTGCCAAAAGCTGAGAGCAAAGAACAGTGCTACTCCTCAAAGGTCAGGAGGACCAAGAATTGATAGGAGAACTTGGGCAGGGGATCAACCTAGAGAGCAAAATGGAGATCCCGGAATGATGAACGTGATGAAGATGATTGGTGCATTCACCAACTGCTTGGAAAGCTTCTCACGAAGGTTTGAAAGCCCTAACTCCCATACCCAATCCTTTAAGGAAATCACCCCAAACGCAAGTGACGTGTGGGTGAAAAGGGGTACTCATGCATAAGCATTACAACATGTCCATGCATTAATACTTCCTATGCTTTGTGACTATGTTTGTGTGGTATGCTTGTTGCTTTTGATTTTGGTTGTTTTCTTGTGAATATTTCTTAATTGTGTTTTATCAGTCTTTTTGTTTCTTGAGTCAAAAAATCCAAAAATTACATAAAAATTTGAAAATCAAAAAGCTTGATTGACTTTGTTGAGTTTTTGTCTTAAAACTCGTTTTGCCTTGTACCTTTGTGCTAATGGCTTTGTGCATTTTCGAGCATTGCTTGTTTTCATGCACTCATATCACTATGGGAAAAATCTTGAAATCTATGTGATTGTTGTAAATAGATCTTCAAACTTGTCATGAATGATTAGTGAATGGTTATGTTGATCTTGAAACATGCATAGACTTGTGTCTATATCTCTTCCCACTTTTTATTTTTTGCTAAAAAGAGCTCACCAAATGTAAATCTCCAAATGAAAAGAGATATTGAGCTGCAAAAGCCTGTCGCACATTCTAGTATTTGACTAGGAAAAAGGGTAAGCGACCTTATATTAAAAGTGAAATTTCTTTCAAAAAGGCCAAAGGCCTGTTCTTCAAAGAAAAATGTTGTCTATCCCTCTCACAATGAGAGATGATTGCCTCAAAAGATCAAATGTTATGGCTGAAAGTGGAGTCAAATGAAAGGCTCCAAGTTATGTTATCAAGTTGTGTGGGAAGTCATATATTCATATTTCTATAATTGAGATTGGTCACATGATCTAGTGCTAATTGTGTATGCCTTGGTTGAATTGATCATTGAAGCTTCACATTAGACAAAGGACTATCTCAGTGTTGATATCCACACACAACACACAAGTTTATGTTCAATAAATGCCATATTCATTTGTGTGATTGTACTTGATAAAATGTGTTTTCACATGCTCAATCTTTGTTAATTCAAGCACAAAAAGATTTTTGAGTGTTTTAGGTGTTTTTGGAAAGTGTTTTGCTGGAAAAATCTGAAAATTTCAAAAATACAGTTTTGCCCTGTTTTGGCGGCTTAGTCGCGGGTATGTCAAGTCGCGAGCTTCAGTCGCATCTTCGCTGGTCAGTTTTGGCGACTTGTTCGCGAGTGGAAGGTCCAGTCGCGAGATTCACTCAGAGATTTTCGCGGCTCAGCTCGCGACTCACTCGCGGGTAGACCTTCCAGTCGCGAAAAACACTTAGAAAAATTTTTCAAAATTTTCCTCTTGAGTGCTTTGGCGGCTTGAGCTGGCGACTGTGTGGCGACTTAATCCAGTCGCGAAAATCGCGTGTTTTGCAGAAACAGGAGCAGTTTTTAAACTTTTTCAGTTTTTCCCTCGAATTTTTGTGACTGTTCATCTTCTCTCTAAACACTCTCCCTCCCAAACACTCCGTGCTCCCTTTTCCAATCTCTTGTGTTGCACTCTTGTAGCTCAAAATCGTCAAGTTACAGGTATGGGTTTTCTGTTTTACCCTCTTTTCTTCATGATTTTGTGCTTTTACCCTTGATTTTTTCGCATTTGATTGTGTTTTTGAAATGGGTTTGTGTTTCGGTCTCTGCTCCTTGTTCTTGCTTAGCGTGTGATTTCTGCTGCTATAGTTTGTGTTAAATGATTGCCATATGCTTATTGCTCTTCATCTTGTGCTTAGCTAAGTGTTTATTTTATTTCATTTCATTCTGATCTTTGAGCTGTTGAGTGATTTCTATTGGTTCGTTCTGAGGTTGTGAGTTTTACTGTGCTAGATTTGCATGTTCTAGTGTGTCTATCTGTGGGTAGCTTCTGTTTGGATCAATATATTGTTTGAGTGTCATATCATTTTTTCATTATCTGCCTCAATGTCATTTATCTGCCTTCAGGATAGTTTCACCATGTTGATTCATGTGTTTCCTATCCTAGGCTTGGTTTATCCACATGTTTGAACTAAATAGCTTGCTGTTTAAGTGTTTGAAGTTCATTTGTTTGGTTGATATCTCTTTCTGTTTACTACATGGTTCTGACTGGTTCTGCACATATATTGCTATATGTTGTTGTGGCCTTTTCTGATTGTTCACAGATGGCACCTTCACCTCAGAAGAAGAAATCTACTGCGAAGAAGGCTGACAAAAGACTTAAGATGGATTCTAGATTGTTTAGGTCAGTCCACCACTTTGAGAGATACAAGGATAACTTCTTGAATGCAGGAATCATTCAAGAGAGATTTGTGGATTTGGAGGACTTAAGGCAAACTTTTATTCCCAGTTGTTTTGAAGGAAGAGAATGGGAAAAGCTTTTGAGTGGTTTCCCTGTTGTGTGTGAACCCTTAATTAGGGAATTCTACTCAAATGCTGTGATAAAAGATAATGAATTGAGTTGCTGGGTAAGGGGTAAAGAGTTTGTCTTAGATGCTCATGTCATAGATGATGCATTAGGGCTTGAAGGATTAGATGATGAAGAATTTATCAATTACAAGGATAGGAGTGTGTCTATTGAAACAATTCAACAAAGGATAGGTGGGCAGAGAGAAGGGAAATGTTTGAATACCACTGCCTTTCCAGTGGACATGAGGTGCCTTACCATAATCATGATGTTTAACCTCTATCCCATTAGGAAATTGACTACAATCAACTGTGCTAGAGCAGTCTTTCTGATGGATCTCAAGGAAAAGAACTTCATAGACATAAGTTCCCACATTTATGACACCATTGTGGATGAGACCAGAACAACCTCTAGGCCTAAATTGATCTTTCCAAGTTTGCTTATGAGGATTTTTAGGAGTAAAGGAGTTCCAATCCCTCAAGACATCAGTCCCATGTCTACACCCTCTGCAATCAACAAGCTTACCTGCAAAAGGATAAGTGTTAGGCTTCCAGGAGAAGAAGATGAAGGTGATGAAGGAGAGGCTGCTCCAATGGAGACTGAAGCAGAAGCAGCTGGACTTGCATCAACTTCAACACCTAGGAGAAGTGGCAAAAGACACAGAGCTTCAACCTCTGCAGACACACCTCCAGATGCTTTCCAGATCATTCTGGAAAGGCTTGATGGGATCAGGGCAGTCCAGACTGAGCATTCTGACAGGATGAGAGCCATGCAAGACCAGATTGATGTCTTGGCTGCTACACTTGACAGCTTCACAACTCAGCATGACAAGTGACCCTTTGGCCATTCCATGTCAAAAAGGGGGAGAAGTTCATTGATAATTGAGAAGCAGAAAAGCAGCTCTTAAGGGGGAGTAATTTGTTGAGGGGGAGTAATTTGTGTTTTTTTTTTTGGTTTTTATGGTTTTAATACACTAGGTTTTGGTGTATAACTGTTTCTAACTCTTTTCATATACTCTTGGTTAAACTTTAATATATGTTTGATGATGTTATTCAGGTATTTGTTGGTTTGTACCCATATGCTTTTGTAAGCTTTTAGGGTTATTGTTTAATGCATAGTTTGTAGGCCGTGTGGTATGTACCATGCTTAAGTGCAGCCTTTATGCTATGTTGAAATCAGTACTTTAATCTAAATGTTCTGCATTTTGGTTTATGTACTGTCACTCTTGTGCCCTTGTAGGATTGTTCCTAGATGCATATGCCATGTGTGCTATGCATTGGTTGAGTGTTGAACATACAAGTGTCTTGCCTTGTGCTTGTTAACTTGTATGTCCTTGTGTTCATTCCAAGTGTGAATGAACACTGTGATCACTACCTTGTGGTGTTCACTTGGTTGATCAAGCCATGGTTTGTTTATTAACTCCATCTTTGCTTGATCTCATATTGCCTGTTTCATATGCATTAATAATTTTCTGCTTACAATGATTATGGTGTATTGTTGTGTTTCAGGAGTTTATGTTCATATGATTCAAGTGCTTCACAGCTTCTAGAGTTAGGTGTGAGTGAGTTTTGATCAACTGTTCCCAACTCACATGTTAAGTCTAGAGTCTGTTTTAGGGTTTTGTCACGGAATAGCCAAAGGGGGAGATTGTAAGGTTGATTTTATTCAACCATCTAATTGGCTTTATTCCGTGCCAAATTTGCTTGTAATTCAGCATTTAGTAACCCTGTATTTAGGTGGGATTGTTGTAAGGGTAGTGAGTGAGATAGTGTGAAGATTGCTCAAGAGTGTGCAAGAAAACAGAGTGTCGCGGCTGGGACTCGCGGCTTCAACCCGCCAGAAGATGCACACGTGCCAAGCATGCTGGAAGATGAACAGTCATGCTAGCTGGAGCACTACAGGACAAAACAGGACAACTGGCCATACGGTTAACTCGCGACTGGAACTCGCGACTTAGTCAAGCCGCGAGGTCAAGCCGCGAGCCACCCCTGTTTTGGAAAAACCTGACGTTTCGCATTCCACTCCACTTCAGTATAAATACCCTTTTAACCCACGATTGAAAGAGAGCTTCCAGAGAGAATTTTGAGAGAGAAACCCTAAAGAAAAACCAGATTGTTTCACCCACAATCTCTACCTTAGAGTCTCATCAAATTCCCTCACTCTCTTCCTCTCCATTGTCAAATCCTTGAGAGGCCTTTATACCAAACCTGGTTCTCACCATTATCATCCCTGTGAGACAGACGTTTGGAGTTCTGGGAAGCAGTTAGGAAGGAGCCAATATTCATTGGTTGATGCTACGGTGTAGTAGCGGAATCCGGAAAGCTAGAAAAGAAAAAGGTTCGGCGCAACCTCGTTGGAGCAAGAAGCTTGGAGGGCTTAGGTGCATTGGGTAGATTAGGCTTGGAGGGTCTATTGCTGTCCTTGTATCCCAACTGTATTTTCTAGTGGATTGATTACCGCTTGGAGGGCGGCGGAGAGGTTTTTCGCCGAGGTCTTCGGTTTCCTCTTCGATAACATATCTGGTGTTATCCCTGTGTTTGCATCTTCCTTCCTCTCTATCTCTGCCTTTACATTATCTGCTGTGGTTTATTTTGTTGTGGCTTAGATAGTTGTTTAATCAATTCCATATTATAGCATATGTTAAGTTTCCGCACACTACTTGTTTAACATATTGCTTGTGTTTATTAAATTGGTTTTTGGGGGTCTAAACGTTCAAAAGTGTTTTTGTACACGTTTTTGAACTTTCAGTCTCTAAATTCGAGGGTTTAATGTGTCTTCCCCCCTTTGCGATGTGGGCAATTTTTTCTGGTCATTGGGATCAGTGTTTCGAGGTTTGAAGTGCCTCCCCCTAATTGTGGGTGTTTGGCTATTTACTTGGGGTTTGAAGTGTCTCCCCCCATTTGCGGGTATTGAGTTGGATTCTTGGGGTTTGAAGTGTCTCCCCCCGTTTATGGGTATTTGGCTATTTACTTGGGGTTTGAAGTGTCTCCCCCCATTTTCGGATGTTTGGTTGTTCTCAGGTTCTGGTATTTCATTCCATATGTCATGTCTTGTGGTGGTAGTAGATGTCCTATCCATTAATTCTTCCCATGTCATTGTAAAGCATTCGGGTAGGTCATAGATCAAGTCAAATGGGTCTTCCTTATTTTCTTCTTCAGTGATTAAACAATTAATCCTTAGTCCTTTCCCAAAATTGTGATTGGGCAAGGGATTGTTAGTGATGCTAGGCCTTGTAGGCGGCCCAATCACCTTGTTGTCTATTAGGTCTTGAATTGCATGATGATGGGCGAAACAACGATTAGTTTCATGACCAGGGCCTTGGTGATAAGCACATCTTTTATTCACATTAAACCTAGAGGGCAAGGGGTTTGGAATTGATCTTGGGTCTAAAGGCTTTAATAACCCTTTTGCTTTTAGCTTTTCATATACTTGGCTGGTGGGCATGAAATTCTCTCTTAGGCCTAGGCCATTGTGATACTTGCACAGGTGCAATAGGTACAATCAATTGGTAAGGATCATTTTCTACATTCTTTTCAAACCTTGGAAGGTCACTAGTCTTTATATTACCATTGTTTATAGCATCCCCAATTTGGATTCCAGTAGCAATTAAAGTTTTAAAATTGGGAAAATATTGTGCAAATAAATACCTGTGGTATACAAGCAATAAATTCTTTACAACCATGGCTAATTGTTTCTCTTATTTGGCCTACTCATCATTTGTACTGGCTTGACTCTCCACTTGGTAATGAAAGTAGAGAAAGATTCCTTCGACTCTTGCTTGGTAGTTTCAAGGTCTCTTCTTGTGATATCCACTTCCATATTGTACTTGTATTGCTTGTGAAACTCTTGGCAGATGTCCTCCCAACTTTTTGCTTTTGCATCATCCAGGTTGAGGAACCACTTAAGAGCAGCTCCAATCAGTGTGTTTTGGAACCTCTGAGTAAGTACTTCCTCGATCGCGCCTTAAGGCTACATAGCCCTCATATATGTCTTAAGATGGGACTTTGGGTAGCCGGTCCCATCAAACTTGTCTAGGGTTGGCATCTTGAACTTGGGTGGCAACCTTGCATTAGGGAATAGAAAGAGAGAATTGTAGTCCATAAGTTCCTCCATCTTACGAGCTCTTCTAATCATCTCCTTCATTTTATTCATTCTCTCATTGATCTTCTTCTCATTCTCTATGGTTGGTGGATCATGATTAGTCTTGTCCTCCTCTTGATTATTCTTTGAATTTTGAAATTGTTGCATCATACGATTCATGTCTTCCCTCAACTAAATCTGACTAATTACTGTCATGCCCCAAACCCGATACCAAGATTTGTGACCATGACTGGCATGCTAATATCAAGCCTAAACCTAATATTAACAAGAACCAACTTTTTTTGAAAACTTTTACAAAATCTTTCCTCTTTCTTTTCATTTTTCTTTCTTTACTTAATTGATATAACCTTTCACTTGACATTCAGAGCATCTACATTGTACTCTAAAGAATAACATAATTCACCAATTGTTCAAATTCGGAATTTCACACAATACATCTCTTAATACTTTAAGGTACACACTTTCATTAGGTCCTAAAATAAACAATGCTACAAATCTAAACATCATATTGCTAATTTAGGGTCTATACATATAAAACTAAACCAGCTCCTTCCAAAACTCGACTAAGGCTCCCTCTGGTCCAAAATAAACCTGCTAACTGAAAGAGTGGAAGGGGTGAGCTACACAGCTCAGTAAAGGTAAAATATATGAGAATTCAACAAGGATGCATGTAACCAAATCATTTCATTCTATGAATATTCGAACAGGAGAACATCTTTTCATGCATAGTATTTTATACGATTCATAATAATAGCTTATACGCTCATCATAGAAAATAATTGTTCTCCTTTTTCTTATCGGTTTAATATTACCAAAACTTTTCGGATTAAACTTCTTTCACTTCCTATAAAGTTGCCATACATATATTCTCATTACAAGATAATTATTTTAACTTAAATCAGATAATCGGCAACTTTGTATTAAGCTAGAAACATCTTGACTAATAAGAAAACTTTTCTTTATAAACCTCTTTCCAAAAAATATTATAACTTTCATAGTCATAAAACTTAACATTTCATAAAGAACAAGTATCTGATAACTTTTAAACATAACTTGTACTTTCATCAGAAACTTTACCTTTATAGCATAATAGAACTTCAGAAACTTTTATCTTTAATGAACAGCTTTTCTTTTCATTAGAAACTTCTTCTTGCCATGAGAGCTTTCACTTTTCACAATGCATTTAAACAAAATAATTCTCTCATGATTAATAACATAATATAGCTGTTCATAAATAACTTATTGGTTAGCCCATATCTGATAAGTCTGTACTTATTTGGGAGGCTTCTAGCACCACGGTGCTAGGCATCCAGCATTCCCCACAATGCAAGGTATTCTCGGGATTACATCATAATACATATCTTCCAACCATAGGGGTAGGTTGGCTTCCCCCACAAGTTGGCCGTAACCAACAAGGGGCGGGTACAGCAGAGCCAGTCCCACTTAATGGCCAATCATATAACGTTTTTCCATGGAAAGCTAGTAATTAACCCTTACTAGCCGAGTTCAGATTACCAGAGGACATAACTCAAAAACATTTCATACTTTACATCATACTAAGATTTCTTATCTTGCATAACATTTCATAATAGTAGGATTTCCATTCTTTTCTTTAAATCTCATGTTCGTGGAATCAGTAATAGCATCAATATGCTTAAATCCTATACATAAGTTTTCGAAAGCTTACGAACATATCTTTGTCAGAATAATGAATATATGCCATATCTCTAATCAAAAACATTTTAATGCATAATATACTTTAAAATAACCTCATGACTTACCAAATGCCCATATAACTTATCCCTTACTTGAAAGCAGAGGAATCCGAGAGCCTAAAGTCGAAGGAGCTTAGACTTGGATACCGGTAACACCTAAACCAAATATCAAAGCTTATTACTATCCATAATTCCTTATCATAAACTTCACATTCATTTCAAAGCCTATCTCTTAAAATCAAGGAAGTCCTAATCCCACCTTAAAGAGGTTCCCACAAACACAAAATGTATTCATCAGACAACATGATGTACTAAATCATAGAGAAACCAGTTCATAAAATTTATATATGATTCTAACATATCAAAGGATGAGCATATTAAATTATAGCTCAAAAAATTCACCCTAACCTTGGAATTAAATCCTCAAAGTTAGGCATGTCCCTTACTGTTCACTGTTTTATTCCAGCAGCGTATTCCTCATTTGTAAAATACAAATGGGCTGTTCACGCATATCCAATTGTCATGAAAATTTACATAACTACTCCCCTATATGTTCAGTATATACCATAAAAATTTCGGAGTCAAATAATAAACCAATTATTTACTAAAAATCACACAAGACAGCATACTCAAATCTGTCCTGACAGAATTTCTTGTAACTTACAAATTAAACCATTAATTTTATGTTCATCCAAATGCTGTGAGACCACTTCTATAACAACCATATGTGTCTTAGAATTCATAAAAAATACTCCTAGCATCCAAATTCACAGAATATGATTTAATACATATTTTTCTTGTTGTAAACATCAAATCTGTCACAGAGACAGCTTCAGTACATATTCTTACAAAATCATCAACAAATAGCAATAGGCCTTAATTTCATTTGGGTATTTTTATACCTATAGTATAAATATTAAAATACCCTAATAAGCATTCAATAGACCACAATATCATCAATATTTCAAGTAACTAAAACAGAATCACCAATTAAACTTCCAAAAACAGAGTAGAGAACAAAGAGGGAAATAAGCAAACAATTATACTAAAGCATCTAATCATGGCAATTATATATTAAGAACAAGTTATAATAAAACAGGCTAATAATATTCATGCATCAACACAAAAACATGCTAGTTAATGGGAAAAGAAAAGAAAGAAAAACAAAACACCTCTTGAATGAGCGTGCTCTTCTAATGAATAAATATTTTAGAAACCAAAGAAGTTTATTCACTTCTTTGAGGTCTAAAATACTTTGCGCACAAAAAAGAAGTTCTTAAAGCAAAAGCCTCCAGAGCGTCTTTAACGTAAGGGGAATTGAAAAGTCAAAAGAGAAGAACCCCTAATTCTTATTTGTTTCCTCTATTTATAGAGGTTGGGATGCTGAATGAGATCAGATACAAATTGAAATGCGTCCTTATCTCTAAAAAGTCGAAAAAGATAGGTTTTATCTTAATCAAGAAGTCACCAAGCCAGGTCAAAAATTTGGGCCAATTGGCACTTGGGAAGTGTCGAATGGCCCTTTTGGGTGCCAGGTCCGCGTTTGAGTTTTGGTCCAATTTGGACTCCCTTATTGAGGATTTTTGAGTCGGGAATCGTACCTAGATCCATTTTTAATCCGTATTCTAAAAATTAATCCTTATTCTTGATATTCAGGTCTTTAAAGTGATAAATATTCCAGAAAGGCTTGATTATCCACAACTTCTTTGTTATTTGATTATCCACTTTATTCCCATGCAAGTAGGCCTAGTTTAGACACTAACCAACAACCAATCACAAAATTATTTAATTAATTTTAATTGTCTAACAAATTAGAATTAATTTAAACTAATCATGCGTGATCGGTTCCACCCACACAATATGCATGTAGACCGTGAAAACTTGATCATGTGATATCTTTCAATCCGATGGTCCGATTTGGAAATCAGACATACTGTTGCGACCACTAGAACCTCAAGATTATTTTTATGATATGCAATAAATGAATTAATGCATGTAATGAAACTCTCAATTTTGGGTATATGAATGGTCACTCTAGTCATTTTCCATGATTAAATTATGGGTGCCAAATCGAGTGTCTACACCCTTAACCATGAACTAAATTGCTTCTCATCTACTTGTGTGGTTCCTCTCCTTTTCATCTTTGAAGTGCAATCCTTATCATGGTGTGTGAGACATCCGTACCAATAGCATATGTTTGGGAGTCGTTTGTACTTAAAATTAATCCAACTCGCCGAACCGTCCCTCCGAGCAATCTTTCTACCTCTGCATAACAGAATTGACGAGTTGACAGTGATTCGGACTCATAAAAAATTGCATCCCTCTCCATCCCCTACATCAGTCTCACTCTCATCAACCACACCTACAATTGACGCAATGTCCTTCGCTACAACCATAGAAAAACTTCCAATAGGCAGATTGTGAACTTGCACCCAAAGCCTAGTCTTGTCAAAAACCAAACTCCTCACATTAGTTTGCTTCGACACTCTTTTAAGGGCCACTAGGTATTTATCAAAGGACCAAGGTTCTCCCTTCAAAACTCGGTCGACATCCGATGGATCAAAGAACTCAAACAAGATCCTGTGATTTCCCATGTCCCTTACTTCAAATCCCTTCCGAGTGCGCCACAAAAGTTTGAACATTCGCGCAATAGCCTCCATACTTAGAACCCGACTAGTGAAGAAGTGGTCTTCCAAATAGTATCCTTCCTCAGTCTCATCCTCCCGGACCAAATATTGGTTTCCCTCATGCTCTGATAATGAAAACATTTCCCACTTCTCTCGGACAGGGACTCCATGGCAACAATTGATGCACTCCCAACTATGTTCCTTGATCAGAGAACAAGGAAACCAAAATCCCAACCTCTACGGTGGGCATCAACTTTCACTGACTGCTAAGGTTTTCGGAAAAACCCTAGGTAGGAAAACTTAGGACCTAATTGCTACCAACGTTCTATACTACTACTACATGGATGTACTAGAAAAGAGAGAATAATACTAAAACCTGCAAAATAAATTAAAAAGGAAAAATGCTAAACATATTGATATTGTTATCAATGTGATTGGTGGGCTTCAACTTCCTCACAAATGAATATTTGAATTGCCTCTTTATGATTGATGATATATCAGTTTGTAAACGCAATGTAGTAAAACTTGTAGTATCTATAGTTGTACTAAATAAAAAGAGAGAAATGTTATGTGTACAACATTTTTACAACAAATTTTAAGTGGCAAGTTGTTATTGATTGTTATTCGTGGGCAAAAAATAATTTAAGTGGTGGATTCAAATTTGAACCAATAACAACTTACCACTTAGGATTTTTTGTAAAAGTATTATGAAAATGTTGTGAATGTAGTACTTCTAAAAAATAAATCTTTTTAGAGCATTTGCATCAAACAATAGAAAAATGGCTCAATTTTACATATTTAAGCTGCAAAATCACTCATATCAATCAAGTTAAAGATGTGTAAATATAGTAACTATTTAAATTTATACAGGCACAATTTATTTCACATTTAATTTTTTATTCTTTGTTTAGGTATCTTAAGGATGAAAGAAAAGTGAGTGGTAGTTAATATGTGTAAAAAAAAAAAAAACAATTAAAAATTCAAGAAAATGTGATATTTTAATGAAATAGAGTTTAAAATAGATAATATGACATGTGTAATTTTTAAATTGACTATATAGAATAAAAATAAATAAAATTTTATATTAGAGAGAATGAGATTAAAGAAAATGGCCGATTATTAGGGTAAAAAGAAAGTCAAAAGGGACAAAAGAGTCAAGGACGCAACACAAAAACTCAACAAATTTGGTAATCAAACATGACCAAAGCAATGACATCGTCCGGATTAGGGAATGATCCAGAAACTCAAATGAATTTGGTAATCAAACATGGCATTATTCATAAGATAAGTTTGATTACCAATACACTTTGTAGTCAAAGTCATACTTTAGCATTGTTTTTATTATTGTTGTTTTTCTACCAGCATACTTTAGCATTATTTAATTAAGGGATAATTACAGTAAACCCACCTAGGGTTAGGCCCGATTACACTGTGCCTACCCGTGGTTCAAAACTTATCACTTTGCCCACCTCAGGTGCCTTCCGTTAGGGATCTGTTACCCACCTCTCCGTTTGCCGTTAGAAAAACACATTTTTAAAGAAAAACAAACATAACAAAGATCAAAAAGTTAGGACTTTTTATTGCTTAAGAACTTGTTTGAGAACAAAACACAGGAATAGCACAGATCAAATGCTATTCCTGATTAAAAGTGATATCATTGAGCATTTGTTTTTTTATTCTTGTTTTTTTTTTTTTTTTATAGATCTCTCCAACTTTTATTCAAACCAAACCAAACCCAAAAAAAAAAAAAAAAATTCCAGAAAACACAAGCCAAATCCCAGAAAACACAAGCCAAATTTGATCTGTGCTATTCCTGTGTTTTGTTCTCAAACAAGTTCTTAAGTAATAAAAAGTCCTAACTTTTTGATCTTTGTTATGTTTGTTTTTCTTTAAAAATGTGTTTTTCTAACAGCAACGGAGAGGTGGGTAACAGATCCCTAACGGAAGGCACCTCAGGTGGGCAAAGTGATAAGTTTTGAACCACGGGTAGGCACAGTGTAATCGGGCCTAACCCCAGGTGGGTTTACTGTAATTATCCCTTTAATTAATCTATATATATATATATATATATATATATATATAACTGAAGCCTTTGAAGCTCCCACAATTTTCCACGTCAGCACAATATTTAAAAAATCCCACAATTTTCCACATTAACACAATATTTAAAAAATAAATAATAAAATTAAAAACTCTTTTCACTTCGTTAAAAAATCTATTCAGTCAAAAACACCGGATACTTATCTTAAAAATATATATATATATTAAAAAAAAAAACGACAACAAAACCTAAAACAAAACCTGGCCATCCCTACCCTAATATGTTTCATTCTCTTAACTATTCCACAATCAGGAAAAAAGAAAAGAGCGAGAGAGAGAAGATGACGAAAACGTCAATGGCTTCCCTAAGGTCATTCTCCGCGAGGTTCGTGGTTGCTCCGCTGAGGTACGTTACGATCTTTGCTGTTTTCTCTGTAAATATTTCACTCTAATTGTTTATTACTATTAAATCTATCAATGTGCTATGAATTTTCGCCTTAAAATTGCAAATTGTGAACCGAAATTTGGTTGATTAATGCAATGGTCCACAATTCACATAGATGAGAAAACTTGGCTAATCTTGAAGCGAAGTTTGATATGAAAAGGGTTTTTTTTTTTTTTTTTTGACGGTTTGTTCTCTGTGTTCTGCAAGAAAACGAAGAGGTTAGGATGTAATTGATGTTATCTTGGTTCTTGGATTATATTTTGACTAATTGAAACCAAAATCCTAAACCTTTATCTTTTAGAACTTTGTTTTGTGTGTGTAATGCTGCCAAATCTTTCTTTGTTTTGTATGTGTAACTTTTTTATGTACATATATAGTTTCCTTGCCACCGTCAAATTCAAAGAATCTGCAACTGAAGCCAACCTTCTCTGAAGAGCAAAATCCTAACCCCGGGTAAGAATTCTGATTCTCTTTCAATTGAAAACCTACCTACCCTATTATTATTTACTTTTGGTGTATGTAAACCCTTAAACAACTGTCAAATATGTTGAGTATATTGAACATGAAAAAATAATTATTCACCTCGGCATTTTGGTGCATCTGACTTTAAGATTGTCATTGATAATCCTAGAAAATGTGTTCCCAACTTTTGGATTGCAATTCTATAAGATACATTCATCAATTTGTTGCTATAATGTTTTTTCTCACCTTTGTAGGTACCATCAGTTGGTATTCCAGCACCAAAAAGGGCTCAACCTCTTGGTACCATCTCTGCTGCTCCTTGGGGTTCTACACTTATTTTGCCAATTTCATATTCATACATAGCCATGAGTTCTAAGGGACTCACTAAAGCCTCAAAGATAGGAACCTTGAATGCAAACTACATGGCAAAACGTTTGGAGGTTCTTAACTCATCCTTTTCATCTTTTGGTTTTATGTTTGCATATATGTGTTGATCTTGAAAAATAATTTCATTTGGCTTTCTGCAGCATGAAATAGAAGTTCATTGTTTTCTTAGTACAATATAATGATGTGAACATTACAAAGCCACTACCCCATTCTTTTTCGAGGAGTCAATGGAACAGTCGCCAATGAATTTCAAGGTATCCCAAATCATACTCTTCCTATGGATTCCCAATTCTGTAAGTTTACTTTGGCTTATAGTGAGTCATTTTAAATGCAAAACATAGCTGGTATACAACATGTGTTTGACAAAATATCTTACTCACTTTTGCATTTTTTCTTTTTTGATAATTCGATAGTTATACTCTTACATTAGTTTAAGCCAACTTCATGGTTTGTGTCTCTTGGTTTCTCTTCCTATGGATTCCCAATTCTGTAAGTTTACTTTGGCTTATAGTGAGTCATTTTAATTGCAAAACATAGCTGGTATACAAGATGTGTTTGACAAAATATCTTACTTACTTTTGCATTTTTTCTTTTTTGATAATTCGATAGTTATACTCTTACATTAGTTTAAGTCAACTTCATGGTTTGTGTCTCTTGGTTTTAAGCCTTTTCCTACAATTAAGGTAGTTTTGACATGTAGGAAAAGTACCTCTCTAAATTTCTGCCACATTTACCATTAAAAAACGAAAATGAATCACTTTGCATAGACTGTTATGTTCTAGGTGTTCACTACTCTTATATTAAAAGCTTTAATGCTGCCTATATTGATTCTCAGGATAAAACTTCAAATGGAAGTTTAAGACCTAGGGTAAAAGTGTTTGTGAACATGTGCAAAGAAAGAAACCTGTAACTGCCAAATAAGAACAATGGCTAAAGAGTTACAAAAAGGTAACGGTCAATAATATAACTTTTCCAAAAAATTTGAAACTCTTCCACCTTTCTTTTGATTTGGCAGCTACAGGCTCCTCTAGCTTATGATTACTTATGTGCAAAAAGGTTTTGAAGTGCTATGGAAGGAACATTTTCTTTGGTTATTACTTTTTTGTTGTAGAAACATCTATGATATTACTAACTATCCTTCTAATGACCATTATTCAATTATAATATACCTTTTGATGTGGTCTTCTAGGGTAAACATGAAGGAAAATGTTTGATGATTCAAAAAAATTTCTTATCATAAATTGTGTAATTTATAAATTTGTATTCACCTAAGTTAGACCATATTTCTTTCTGATGTCTTATGCTTTTTTTTTTTTCAAAAATTTTAAATATATGTGCAGGGTATACTGTTGGCTATGTGAATATTAAAGCAAAAATGTTGTTTATACTTTGCAAGTTGAACTTAGACATTGATGCTCAAGGTATGTGTATGCATGAGTAGATTTACAATATCAGCCAAGTCATAAATAGTTGTTTCTACAATTAAGGCTATTCTGCTATGTAGGGAAAACTACTATTTTAAAAACAGACATGCGTTAAGCAAAAACCCCTTAAACGCCACACCCCTATACAATCAGCACATCCTGAAGATGAAATGATGTATTGATTTGGTTAAAAACATAGTGACAAAAGAAAATATCTTCCTTCTCTCAATTTTCAGTCTCACATCCGTAGTACTTGCACTTTTTGTTATTTTTTGTTTCTTCTCTGCATATACCTAAGGTGGCATAGCGTTATTATTTTCCTTCTTCAAATACTGTTTTTGCAATCCAAAGTTTCTACTATTGCTTTTCCTATTTGAATTAGCATCTCCATTTTTAGTTATTTCTATACTCTAGAATTTTGTTTTAATTTCATTGGCTAGGGTTCGTTGGTCACATTTTGTTAATTGCTTTTATTTGGATTTTTCCTCCAGATTTACAATAATCCGGCTTTTGGTTTGGTGATTTTAGGGGTTTAGTGATTTTTCCCTAGAACTTCTTATCAGTGCTTAGAAAAACACATAATTATTCATGTAGGTAATTGCAACGTTTTAAAATTTTCTGTAGGGAGGTTCTTTTTATAATTCAAAATTGAATTTAAAGTTGTCTGTATATATTTTAAAAGAAATTTCCCCTTCTGAATTGTCTAGGGTTCTTCTTTCACCCTTATTAAAAAATAGATGGCTTTATTGTTTTTGTTTTTTTCCCTTGGAATTTTTTTTTAAATTTTTTTTAATCTATTTTTTCCATTCTATCCCTGCCAGAAACAGTGCTAATTGGTGGGTATACTATTATGGAATTGCATCGTGTTTTGGTTTAGGACTCTATCACCACAAGTCAAACTCAAAACCCACACACACGATGCAAAGAGCAAAGGGCAGTGGACAATTGGGCCTGGATTTTTTAATTTGGAAATATTTCCTATTCTATTTTTTCTTTCTAATTGAAGCTCCTTTGGAATCACAGTTCTCTCTAAATGGTGACAAGTTGAATTTATTGCTTTGGAACTAGGTTTAGTAATTTAATTTGGATGCTTTGGTCACAATAGATGGGTTTATTGTTTAGACTTATTGACAATTTTTTTCAAAGTAAAAACAGTTTTCTGTAACTAATCTTAATGAAATCCTTGGGATCAAATAAGTGTAGGATTGAATGTTGTGCTGATATTTGCTTTTCTTTTTTAATCTTATTTAGGTCTATTGTTCAGTTAAGGTTTGTTGGAACCGCAGGCAAAGAGAGATAGGCTGTATCCACGTAACCGGTAAAGTATTTGTTCTTTTTGTTTTGGTTTTATTGTGGTAGAACTCGAACACTTTAGTGGGTTTTCAAACTTGGGCTTCTTCCTCTAGAGGTGGAAGATTCCTTCTTTAATTTTTGGTTATCTATTTTCCCACATAACTTAGTTCCTAAATCCATACTAGAGCTTTCTACCTCTAGTTCCCTAAACTTTTAAGTTTTAAATTCTAAGTTTGGAAAGATTCTCCCCCTTGCTAATTTTTTCAGGTTATTTTTTCAAGTCTTCTGGTATTGAAATTTATAATATAATTAAACCTTTTAATCTCATCTCTTGAGACTATGTACCAAGATATACTTTTTAGGCAATTATAAGCCATCATGAATTTATTTATCTTTTGAGACCGTATAAGCCATCATGAATATTATTTCTTTTCAACCATGCTTTGGTAATCCAAAGAAGTAAATAAGTTCATTATGCAAAACCTGTATAACATTTTTCCTTCAAGCAATGGTGTGGCTTTAAATTTTAAGATATTTCATACTTAATTCCATCTGCCTTGATACTATAAATAAATTACCACTTATCTAAAAATTGTAAATTGTTAGAAACTAATAAATTTAATCATTCAATCAAAATTCTTAATTGCTCTTTCAGAAATCCTATTGCAAGGAGGGGGGAGAATATTGTCCAAAGAATGATGGAAAACTAGCAGTTTATTCACATGATTTCAAATCAATATCTAATCTAATACTATATATGTTAAAACAGAAGCTAAGAGAAAGTAAGGACCTACAATCAAGGATGTTAGGAAAGGTAGAGATAGAGTTATTTTCTATATTTTGCTCCCATGTCTTGCTGCTTGCTTTGTTGTATATGTTCTTCCTGTTGGTTGTGCAGGGTGAATGGGAAAAGGAGCTACCTTTGCTGGGTTTCTTGGTTCAATAAGAAAAAGGAGGAAGCTTTATACATTTTTGGTCGTGCTTTCCTTGGGTTTCTTTGAGAGGTTGGTCTGACTGTTGTGGAGAGTTGTTGGTGGTCTTTTTGGGTTAGAAAAGGATTTTGTTTATGGAGTTATGGAGGGCTGGAACAGTGGTACTTTTTGTATTTGTTATGTTACTTTTTTTTTTTTCTATCTCATTTGTCTATATTGAATTGTGCTTAAGAATAGCCAATGCTATTGCCCATTGTACCTAGATATATAAATTACTTTGTTATATACTACAGAATATGAGTAGCAAGATAGGAAATTTTACTATTAATAGGAAATTTCCTACTACGATTGTTTAAATATGAGCTATGAAAACAAGTTTGAGTAAAAAGTGAAAAAGAGAATTAATTTTTTTTTAATAATTTGATAATTCAAGAAGAGGGTGTTTGAACCTAACAAATATAACAATAATGTTATATAGATTTTGTAGATATTCTTTGTGCTTTCCCATACATCGCACGGGTTAGCGACTAGTTATTAATGAAAGCCCGAACCAATGCCTATGACTATAAATCCTCGCTCTCTTACAAGTCTTTTTGCATACCAACTCACTTCTTCTCTCTTCTTTCTTAACCTTACTTCTCTATTTTCTTCAATATCTTCACTTCTTTGACAATGGCGGACGAGGTGATTCTGCTAGGCACCTGGCTCAGTATGTATGCGATGAGGGTCAAGATTGCACTGGCCGAGAAGGGTATCCAGTATGATTACAAGCAAGAGGACTTGAATAACAAGAGCCCTCTGCTTTTAGAGGCAAACCCCATTCATAAGAAGATCCCAGTTCTCATCCATAACGGGAAACCTGTGTGTGAGTCTTTCGTCATTGTTCAGTACATAGATGAGGTCTGGAACGATAAGTCTCCATTGCTTCCCTCTGATCCGTACCAGAGAGCTCATGCCAGGTTCTGGGCTGATTT
The DNA here is from genome assembly GCF_932294415.1 of Quercus robur. Lineage (NCBI taxonomy): Eukaryota > Viridiplantae > Streptophyta > Magnoliopsida > Fagales > Fagaceae > Quercus > Quercus robur. The sequence goes on from NC_065537.1 coordinate 20,031,712, forward strand.
TGTTGATAAGAAGGTACCTTTAATGCCATTTCTTTTGTCTTTTACATTATTTTAATTTCTTTTCATTCTGGGTTAACGAGTTTTAATTTCAAGGCGGCAATGACATTCGAATGATTTAATTTGAAATGTGTATATTTTCTATAAATTTCGTACTTTTTTTTCTTGAGCTCTAAAGAAATATTCTTCTATCTCTATCGATTTGGTTTAAAATTTATTACTGTCACTGTTCATCCTTGTAATACAATGTGTGGAAAATACAGGTTAGTGTTGTTTCAATGAAGTTATGTACTACAAAAGGAGAGGAGCTGGAGGCAGGCAAGAAGGAATTCTTTGAAACCTTCAAGATATTGGAGGAGGAGCTTGGTGACAAGCCTTACTTTGGGGGTGAAACATTTGGGTTTGTGGACCTTTCTCTTGTCACTTTCTACACCTGGTTCCATGCCTACGAGGTATTTGGCAATATCAACATAGAGGCAGAGTGTCCCAACATTATTGCATGGGCTAAAAGGTGCCTCCAAAAGGAGACTGGCAAAGTCTCTTGCTGACCAGAAGAAAGTTTATGAGGCTGTTGGGCAATTGAGAAAAATACGTGGATACGAGTAGAGAAACGGTTTAGCCCGAATTATGGTTTTCAGTGGTTGTGTAATAAAGCTCATTCATATTGTAATACTCAAGTTTCAAGTTTGTTTACTTTCAAAAAATAGTTTGGGTTTGTTTCATTAAGGTCCGTTGAACTTGTAAGACACTTTGATGTGTTTTCTGAGCTTTAAATCAAATGGGCATGTATTGTATTATTATTATTTTTTTTTGGTAAAAAGCATGTATTGTATTATTTATGAATAAGAAAGACACCATGTTGTGTCTTCTAAATTTTAGATCATGTTGTGCCTTAAATATATTTGGAATAAACAAAATTTTGGTAAATATGTGTGTATGTGGGGACATATTAACCACGGTATTTATAAATATAATAAACTCATTTTAAGTGAATTAGATGATATCTTGCACAATGCACGAACTACTTTACAATATCATCTGAAATAATTTATAAATATATATATATATATTAAGATTTACATATAATATTTATATTGTTGTATAATATTTTGTTTGTCCACATTATTATTCATTGAATACTTTGAAACTTGATTTTCGTAATTTATATTTTATTAAAAAAAATTTATAACACTATAAAACTATAAAACATTATAATATTTTCATTTAAAAGTAATTTTTTTTTTCCAAACTGATTAAATGATTTTGAAATCCATAAATAAGAATCCATAAATAAGCATTTAAAGTATAAAATACTTTTATATCCTAAAATTAGATAAATTTAAGCAAACTCTCAAACACTTCCTCAACCACTTTATTCTCACAATCAAATATGGAGACCTCATTCACAAACACCCAATTCATTATCTCAATGAAATTAAAGAAATCATCTATAAGTATCAACATAAAGAGAATGTGATTAAACAAAGATAAATTGTCTAAAAACACATCCATTTATCAAAATTTAATTATCTTTAGTTGGCTTTTGTATCATTTAAAAAAAATTACTTTGAAATCATTATCAATTTTTATTTTTATCACAATTGCTCATTGTAGAGAGGGAAAATTCCCAACCTATCACAATCTGACACATCATACTACCAAGTCCACAAAATATGGCCAATTAGGAGCAGAGAAAGTGTCAGGATCTTATTACACTTGACACTTTACACCTTTATTGCGGAGGTCCGGAGTTGACGCTGATTACTCATCAGTTAAACACTTATTCTCGTCGACGTAATATCCCTTAATTTCCCGTCATCTTTGTATGCATTTTCCTTTAGGTTGTCACTTGTGCATACTCGTCTTTTTCTTTTGTAGAAAGGGAAGCAACCAGACAGAGAGTGAGGGCAACTGCTGCTCATATGAAAGAAGAAGAAAAAACTAAGGTGGGGGAGTCCTCGTCAACCCTTAGGGCCATTGGTAAGGGGGCGGCTAAGAGGAAGGCTGACGGGAAGGACGAGCGCCCATCGAAAAAGCCGTCCGTAACTCCGAGAGAGAAGGCTTCCTAAAAAGCCGCCGCTGCCAAAGCACAGGGCTGGTAAGGGGTTGATGACGACACCCAGCCCTTTCACTCAAGATTCTGAGTGTCGCCTTCTTACCCACAAGGATTATACTGTCGAGATGCTTGAGTCCATTATCAAAGACAAAGATACAGATCCTTGTGTTGGTCAGGCGACGGGTGAACTGGGGGATTCAGGCCTCTATGACCTTGCTCGGTTGAGTATCTTTCATTCTTTCTTTTACTTATTCATTTTCATGTGAATCAGCTGACGATTGCTCTGTTTTGTAGGCCCTAGTTCGTATGAAGGCTTTACAGGTTAAGGGTGTTACCAATGAAGGGGTGATTGCCTGTTAGCAAAACCATATCAAGAACATGACTGACGGGCAAGAACAATACAAGAACGCCCTCCGTACCCTTAACCAAGAGGTGAAGGAGTTAAAGGAAAAGCCAGAGGAGGAGGGTCATCAGCGGAAAAAGGACCAAGAAGCTAAGGAGACGGCGGAGAAATAGCTAGCGACTTTGTTGGGCCAGGTGGAGACGGCCAAGGTTGATGCTGTAAAGGAGTTCAAGGATTCACAGGCATTCATTGATTCTTGCGCTGTATATTATGGTGTGGGGTTTGAGGATAGCCTTAAACAGGTCAAATCCAATTATGAAAGTTCAAATATGTGTATAAACACCCTTGAACGTTTAGACTCCTAATTTACAAATTAACCAATTCAAGCTTTATGTCAAACAACTAGTGTGCGGAAAATGAACATAAGTTATAATATAGAATTGGAAAAACTATTTAAGCCAAATTAAAATCACAACCCACAGCAGATAATAAAAGGCAAAGATAAAAGGAAGGAAGATGCAAACGCAAAGACAACACGCGATGTATTATCGAAGAGGAAACAAAAACCCTCGGCGTAAAACCTCTCCGCCGCCCTCCAAACAGTAAACAATCCACTAGAAAATGTAGTTGAGATACATGGACAGCAATAGACCCTCTAAGTCTAATCTACCCAGTGCACCTAAGCCTTCCAAGCTTCTTGCTCCAACGAGGTTGCGTCGAACCTTTTTCTTTTCTAGCTTCCCGGATTCCGCTACTAGACCGTAGCATCAACCAATGTAGATTGGTTCCTTCCTAACTGCTTCCCAGAACACCAAACAGCCCTCTCACGGTGATAAATACGGTGAGAACAAGGTTTTGGTAAAATACCTCTCAAAGGTTTGACAATGGAGAGGAAGAGAGTTGAGGAATTGGAAGAGACTCTAATGTATAGATTGTAGGTGAATCAATCTTGTTTTACTCTAGGGTTTCTCTCTCAAAATTCTCTCTGGAAGCTCTCTTTCATTTGTGGATATAAGGGGTATTTATACTGGGGTGAGAGGAGAGTGTGAAACGTCAGGTTTTTTCAAAATAGGGGTGGCTCGCGGCTTGGCCTCGAGACTTGACTAAGTTGCGAGACCCAGTCGCGAGATAACCGTATGGCCAGTTGTCCTGTTTTGTCCTGTAGTGCTCCAGGTAGCATGACTGTTCACCTTCTGGCATGCTTGGCACGTGTGCTGCATCTGGCGGCTTGCAGTCGCGAGTCTCCCATGAGATCAAGCCGCGAGTCTCTGTTTTCTTGCACACTCTTGAGCAATCAACACTCTATCTCACTCACTACCCTTACAACAAACCCACCTAAATACAGAGTTACTAAATGCTGAAATACAAGCAAATTTGGCATAGAATGAAGCCAATAAGATGGTTGATTAAATTCAACCTTACAAATTACCCTGACCTGGATTTGGCGAAGGTCTCAATGGATGCCCCCTTGCCAACGACTCCAGCAGGTGACGCCATTCCAGAAGAGACTGACGACTCTACTAAGTTAGATCAGGACACTCAAGATAACGGCTTCGTCCTTGCTCAGCCTGCCTCGAATCCTTCCGTCGTTCCTTTGACTCCGTCGGCCAACCCTCCAACAGCTGAAAACCCTTTAGCTCGGGATGCCCTAATCCTTTTTCAGGGTGACGAGGCCCCAAAAGACCCTCCTGCTTCATGAACTTAGCGTTTTTCTTTACTGTAACTGTAGTCTAATTTTTGGATACTGCCCTTTTTGTTTTTTCTTGGGCTTTGCTTGTAAAAACTTTATTTTATTTATGGTGTTTTATATCCATTTCTTTCAGTATGTTTCATTGTTGTATGTTCGTCTTCTTGCTTTTATGAATCCATCCATATGTGAGATGAATCCATGCTTTATGGTTTAAACCCGTCCACTTTGTGGACGACTCACCCAATTTTTGGACTCATCCACTTTTGGACTCATCTACTTTATGGATTTACTAAGTTCGTCCACTTTGTGGACTTAGTGATAAATTCGTCTACTTTGTGTACTGAGTAATAAACTCGTCCATTGTGTGGACCTTAATGATAAATTCATCTACTTTGTAGACTGAGTAATAAACTTGTCCATTTTGTGGACTTGATAAAAAATTTGTCCACCTCGTGGACTTAGTAATAAGCTCATCCACCTTGTGGACTTGATGATAAATTTGTCCACTTTGTGTGGACTTAGTAATAAACTTGTCCATTTTGTAGACTTAATAATAAATTCGTCCACTTTGTGGACTTGATAATGTGCTTGTCCACTTTGGGGACTTTGTAGTGAACTCGTCCACTTATGGACTTAGTTGCAAACTCGTCCATTTTATGGACTTGATAATATATTGTAGAAAAAACACAGTAAGTCATATCTAAATGAAACCCCTCTTATTATGTTAAACCATGCATTCGTAGAAAAAGTAGTTCTTAAAAAGAAGAAAACCTGCCCTTTGGGCTTAAAAAAGAGTTATTGTAGCAAAATCTAAAGTAAAATAGAAAAACTGAGGAATGTAGCTAAATTTTGACTAAGGTATACTAAAAATAAGGGTGTGCTACTCTTCATGTTATCCTCTTTATTGGTAGTACTTTTACAGGTGCTCGACGTTCCATAGGTGATGTAGCTTCCATCCGTCCATTGTCTCCAGGTGGTAGGTGCCCTTCTCTACTGTTAGGACATATGTGTTTCACTTGTTAAGAACATATGTCATGATTTTATGTAATTGGCTAATCCTTTGACAAAACGCACTTTACATGTATTTGGGTAGATCTAGGATGAGGTTTAATACGTCAATAAACAAGGTTTCAAGATCAAGTGTTAAAGCCATCAAGTCTGTCCAAGAAACAAGTGAAGAAGTACTAAGTTTTTAAAGCTCAATAGTTGCTCGACACCTCTCGACATCTAGGCTATCTATTGAGCCTCTTAAGGTGTTTCTTATCGCAATCTCGACACTTGCTCGACACCTTAACTGTCGAGCTTTACGATTTTCAGATCTAATTTTCAGCCCGTGATGACATGTATGTGTAGGGTTTCTTTTCTCACAGCCCTAGACTTATATAAGGCTTATTTTAGAGGCTGTCACATAAGAGAATACAAGGAGAACATATGTAAAAGGTGACCAATGCCTTATTCTCCTTGAAAGAGGCTACTGCGTCTTTGCGCCTTAGGGTTTTATAACCAAGTGCTTCTTGATCTTCATTGTTGATGAAGTAAAGAACTTTGCAGCCAACAATATTCTTCTAGTTGGTGATTAAGTCGCATACTGGGATCAGCACAATTGGTTAGTCACGTACTGGGATTCGTGCATCAAAGGGTGATGTTTATATATTGAAGAGTTCAGAGGTTCTGAAACGGTAGAAGGTTTCTACTGTGAGTTCATCTATGATGATTGTAAAGTCTAGGGACAAAGGTTTTGTACTAAATCTGAAACTTCTCTTTACTGTAGTGGATTCCTTTTCGGGAAGGTTTCCCCTAGGTTTTTTACTGTGAAACTAGTTTGTTTAATTGGTTTTCCTGGGTCATCATATCTTGTTTTATTTATTTTTCCACTGCATGATTTTGACATGATATTGATGTTTGTTTATTTTAACAAGTTTTATTAATAAAAAATCTATTTAACAACTTGGATTTAAAACTTGTTCATTCTATCAATCAGGGTCTAAATTTCCTAACAAGTGGTATCAGAGCGGGTACACTCTGATTGGATTAATTTCCTGAGTGTGATCCTTGACCCTTGTTGTCATGGATCATGGACAATCTCTTTTGATTCCTCCTTTATTTGATGGAACTAATTATGCGTACTAGAAAGTTCGTATGAAAGTTTTTTTGTAGGCTTTAGGTGAATAGGTATGGCAAATTGTTGAAGTTGGCTAGATTAAGCCAAAAGAAGCATTGGTAGATTGGGATGATGCAATAATCATAGCGACAAATTTCAACAGTAGGGCCTTAAATGCCTTGTTTTGTGGGGTGACCAATGAGGAATTCAAGAGAATATCATCCACAGAAGTTGCCAAGGAAGCATGGACCATTCTTGAAACCACCTATGAAGGTACCAAGGCAGTAAAGACTGTGAAGTTTCAAAGACTCACTAGTAGTTTTGAAGAAATAAAGATGGAGGAGGATGAGACCTTTGATGAGTTCTATGCTAAACTTAAGGATATTGTGAATTCTGCCTTCAACCTTAGAGAATGTATTGTAGAATCCAAAATTATTAGGAAAATCCTTAAGTCCTTACCTGAAAGATTCCATGCCAAGATCACTGTCATTAAGGAAGCAAAGGACATTGATCAAATTCCTTTGACTGAGCTTGTAGGAAACCTTCAAACCTATGAGATGGGATTAGGCTCAATGGGAAAAGGTGGAAAGAGTAGAAACTTGGCTCTTAAGGGTATAGAGGAGGAGATTGAGGACTCTAAAGATGAAGATAAAAGTGAAGATGAGGATGAGAATTTAACTTTCACAACTGATGAGATTATCAAGCTTCTTCAATTTGGGAAAAAGGATAAGGGCAAACCTCCTAGGAAATCTAAATCCTCAAGGAAGGGCAAGAATGAGAAACCCCTCTTCCAATGTCATGAGTGCAAAGGTTTTGGTCATATGAGGATAGAGTGTCCAAACTACCTCATGAAGGAAAAGACCAAGGAGTCAAAAGGTAAAGGGTTTGTTGCGACTTGGAGTGATACTAAGAATGACTCTTCTGATGAGTATGTGGATGAATGTCGTCACATTATGGCCTTTGCTACCTCAACCAATAAGGTGATTGTGGAGGGTGATTGTGGAGAGTGCTAGTGACAGTGAGGATTCTTTTTCTAATGATGAAGTACCCAAGAAGATGACCCTTCATGAAACCTATGATAAGCTATGCACTGAATTTATAAAATCTGAGAAGACTTCTCATCTTTGTAGAAAAGAGCTTAATGAGGTAAAAACTAAAAAAGCTGATCTGTTAGTCAAACTAGATGAGACTACAAGGTTAGTTGAGACTCTTGTTGTGGATAACACCTCATTAGAAGAGAAGGTTAAGAATCTTGAGGTTGAGCTTAGTCAAGCTAGAACTCAAATAGAGAGAATGTCTAGTGCAAAGCTTGATGAGGTATTAAGTGCTTAAAAGCCTAGTTCTGATAAGACTAGCTTAGGATATGCTGTTTCCTCCAGCTCCTCCTCTTCCACGGCTTTTGAATCAAGGACTGTCTTTCTACCCCAATCTAAGAAAGGTAATAAAGGTATGAAATCCAAAACTGTTTTGGCTAATTCTGAATCCTTTGTTAGACCTCATGTTTGTCACTATTATGGTGTTTCTGGACACATTCGTCCTAATTGCTTTAAGTTGTATCCTCAAAAGCAAGTGTCCAAACGGTCACAGGTTTCCTCTCAAGAACCTACACCTTTGTTTGGAAAGTTATTAAAAGCCTTGAGCTTTTTAACTCAATTTCAGGAGAATTTTAATTCTTCTTTGTCCTTTTGTAGACATACTAGGACACGTGCCTTTTCATCTTCACGACCAAAGACTCGTGCTGTGTGGGTAAGAAAGGAGCCTAAGAATTAATTGTCTTTTCTGTTTGTCCTCTGCTTTAATTCTTTCTATCTAAAGTAGGACTCTCTTTGCTTGATTTTTTATTTGCTTTTGGAATCATGCTTTCATGCATCTGCACCTTTCTATCATGCCTTCATGCATATGCATCTTTCTTTCTGCTTTCATGTTGTTTGTCTATTTTTGTCTAGTTGTTTAGTCTTTATTTTGTTTGTTTTTCAAAATAAAAGAGAAAAATCATAAAAATACAAAAACAGTGTGTTTTGTGTACATTGGTACTTGTGTACTTTGGATGACCATTGAAGCGAAGTTTTCTAAATTTTGTATCTCTTGTAACTTAGATGAGCATCTCTATGCACAATTAAGCAAGTGAGCTTTGTGGCTCTTGTTTGTGATGAGTAAGATTAAGTTATCTCTTGTACTTAACACTCATATCACTCTTTTTGACGGGAAAGACTAGAAAATCCTAAGAGAAAGGCATAAATAATCATCTCACCACTGTTGCCCACCAATCATGAAATGACACCAGTATGCTTCGGCATAGCAAAAGTGCAGTGTTAATGACATTTTTGTGCTTAGGCATAGCAAAATTGGAATGTCAAATATCATTGGGTATTTCTTTTCTCTCTCTTATATGTCCATGCATGATATGCTTAAAAGAAAAAAATATGCAAAGAAAAATCAAAAGCAAAAAGAACAAAAATGCTTTAAATATGATTGCAAGTGTGTATTTTAGGAGATGTGGGAGTTATAGGATGTACCTCGAAGGTGATAGTCCCCATCAAGCAGTTATGATTGTGTGTGAGTTAAAATGATTTTCTCATATCTCAAATCGTCATAACATGTATACACTAATGCAATCTTGCGATGTTTTTCACATACAACACGCAATATTCTTTGCTACTTTTGATACATGTGCAAGTACAATGTGATTTGGCCATCACAAGGAATATTTGTCTTAATGTATGCTCACTAAACTGTCTTAGCTTATTATTGAAATATAAAATTGGTTAGACTTGTTTAGTGTGTGTGTTTTAGGATCTATGTGCTTAACATTTTTCTTGTTGAGAGATTTGTTTTTCACATGTTTTGCATCCTTTTATTATCTTGTCATTCATAGCATCTTGTTTCATTGTATTCATGCATTTATATGGATTTCATGTGCCCCCTTAATCATCCTTTATCATCTTTATATTTCTCGGGTGAAGCTTTATAGCTTCATGTACCCTTTGTTAATCATGACAAAAAGGGGGAGAAATTGTGATGTGGTTTCTTTTTTTTAAGATTCTACATGTTAGGGGGAGAAATACATTCCTTTATAAGGGGGAGATATGTTTCATTTTGTTAGGGGGAGTGTTTACCTCCTTGTTGTTGTAGGAGCTCCTTTTAGCTTCTTCTTCTAGTACACCGGTCTTGTGACCATTTATAGACATACATTGTACTTATCTCTTTCTTTATGTTGAGGTATGTTTCTTTCACCTACCTCTACATGTGTTGTTTCTTTTCTATCTTTATACATATGTTTCTTATTAATTGTATGCAATCTATTATTTCTGTTTCACACAAAGATGCCTTGATGAGTTTTGTTTAAAGTGTTTCAGAAATACAATTTGTCAAAATTTACTTGCCATAAACTCTCTTCTTGCAAAGTTTTTCAAGAGTTTATATTAGGATAAATTTTATTATATTCAACAAGTGAATATGAGTTGAGTGATTTATGACTTTTCCCGTATGTTCATTTGTTTGTTGTGGTTTTGTCACGAATTGCCAAAGGGGGAGATTGTTAGGACATATGTTTTACTTGTTAAGAACATATGTCATGATTTTATGTAATTGGCTAATCCTTTGACAAAACGCACTTTACTTGTATTTTGGTAGATCTAGAATGAGGTTTAATACTTCAAGAAACATGATTTCAAGATCAAGTGTTGAAGTCATCAAGTCTGTCCAAGAAACAAGTGAAGAAGTGCTAAGTTTTTAAAGCTCGATAGCTGCTTGACACCTTTCGACAGCTAGGCTATCTATCGAGCCTTTTAAGGTGTTTCTTATCGCAATCTCGACACCTGCTTGACACCTTATCTGTTGAGCTTTATGAATTTCAGATTTTCAGATCTGATTTTCAGCCCATGATAACATGTATGTGTAGGGTTTGTTTTCTAACAACCCTAGACCTATATAAGGCTTATTTTAGAGACCATCACATAAGAGAATACAAGGAGAACATATGCAAAAGGGGACCAATGCCTTATTCTCTTTGAAAGAGGCTACTGAGTCTTTGCGCCTTAGGGTTTTGTAACCAAGTGCTTCTTGATCTTCATTATTGATGAAGTGAAGAACTTTGCAGCCAACAATCTTCTTCTAGTTGGTGATTAAGTTAGGTACTAGGATTCGCGCAATTGGTTAGTCACGTACTGGGATTTGTGCATCAAAGGGTGGCGTTCATATATTGAAGAGTTTAGAGGTTCTGAAGCGGTAGAAGGTTTCTGCTGTGAGTTCATCTACGGGGATTGTAAAGTCTAGGGCCAAAGGTTTTCTACTAGATCTGAAACTTGTTTTTACTATAGGGGATTATTTTTCGGGAAGGTTTTCCCCCAGGTTTTTTACTGTGAAACTAGTTTGTTTCATTGGTTTTCCTAGGTCATCATATCTTATCTTATTTATTTTTCCGCTACATGATTTTGACATGATATTAATATTTGTTTTTTTTAACAAGTTTTATTAATAATAAATCTAATTAACAACTTGGATTTAAAACTTGTTAATTCTATCAACCGGGGTCTAAATTTCCCAACATCTACCATGACGTGACTCGGTAGGGTCCTTCCTAATTGAGGCCGAGCTTTCCTTGGGTAGGGTCTCTAGCAGCGCCCATAACCTTCCTTAAAATGAGATCTTTGACTTGAAAGTCTCTATGTCAGATCAGGAGTTGTAGTGCTTAACCATGCGATCTTGGTATCGTGCGAGCCATTGTTCTGCTGTCGCCCTGACTTTGTCAACTAGATCAAGCTACAGACACATAGCCTCATTGTTTTTTCTTTCATCATGGTTGTCTACCCTGTAGCTTGTGAGTTCGACCTCGGCTGGAATGACTACTTCGCTTCCTTACGTTAGCCAAAATGGTGTTTCTCTTGTGGGTGTCCTCGTCGTTGTCCTATACGCCCATAGTATGCTTGGCAACTTTTCAGGTCATATATCTTTTGCCCCCTAGAGCCGAGTCTTGATAATTTTGAGTAAGGATCGGTTCGTGACTTCAACTTGTCCGTTTGCTTAAGGGTGGGTAGGGGAGAAGTAGTGATTTCTAATCCCTAACTACGAGCAAAAATCCCAAAAAGAGTTGTCAAATTATTTCCCGTTGTTTGAGACTAAGACTCTAAGGATCCCAAACCTACATATGATGGACCTCCAGACGAAGTTTCTCACGTTCTTCCTCGTAATGGTAGTTAAGGCTTCAGCTTCCACCCATTTCATGAAGTAGGCGATGCCTACTATCAGGAACTTCAGCTATCGCACTGCAATTAGGAATGATCCCATGATGTCTAATCCCCACTAAGCTAACAGCCATGGGGCTGTCATAGGGTTCAACTCTTCGGACGGTTGTCAGATGATGTTGCTGAATCTTTGGCATTTGTCATAGGATTTGACATAAGTCTGAGCATCTTTTTGCATGGTGGGCCAGTAGTACCCTACTCGAATCAGCTTGTGTACCAACGATCATGACCTTGAGTGGTTTTCGCAGATCCATTCGTGGACTTCTCTCACGATGTAGTTTGCTTCTTCAGGACCCAAACACCTTAGATATGGGCAGGAGAAGCCTCTCTTATATAAGACGTCCTTCATCAAGATGAACCGCGCTACTTGGACCTTCAACTTTCTTGCGGCCTCCCTTCCGTCTGGTAAGACGCCATTTTTCAAGTAAAAGAATAACGACGTGGTCCAATTGCTTTCGGAACCTATCTCCTGCACATTGATGGTATCTATTAGTGGAGAAAGTTGAACAAAAGAGAGTATGTTATCAAGGGTAGTCATATGTTCGGCTAAAGCGGCTTTGGCAAGGTGGTCAGCTTGCTCGTTCTCTCTTTTGGGTATTTGGATAATTTTGGCCTTCAACTCGTCTACCCTTCTTTTTACTTGATCTAGATATCTCTTCATTCTTTCGCCTCTGCATTCATAATCCGCGTTTACTTGGTTAGTGACGACCTGAGAGTCGTAGTAAAAAACTACTCTTACAGCTCCTGTTGCTTTGGCGAGATCAAGCCCTGCCACTAAAGCTTCATACTTCGCTTCATTGCTGGTGGTAGGGAAGTCGAGGTGAACAATACATTCGATCAGGTCTCCTTCAAGAGAGAAAATTACAACATCTACACCCCCGGCCTGCCTGTTTGACGACTCATCTGTATGTATACTCCACTGCGGACATTCATCTGCCCCCTTGTCTTCCCCGTTGGTGAACTCTACTATGAGGTCAGCGACGACTTGCCTTTTGATGGCGGTGCGCAGTTGGTACTAAATGTCAAACTCACTCAACTCTATCGCCCATAGTGCCAATCAACTAGCAGCTTTGGGGTTGCTTATTACCTGCCATAAGGGTTTTTCGGTTAAGACAATTACCGTGTGGGCTTGGAAGTACGGCTTAAGTTTGTGGGTTGTCGTAACCAAAGCAAAGGCGAGCTTTTCCAAGGGTGGATACCTTTCCTCTACACCACAAAACTCTCAACTAGCGTAGTATACGGGCTTTTGAACCTTGTTTTCTTCTCTGACCGAGGCTGCGCTGATGGCTACTAGGGAGACAACCAAATATAGAAAGAGCTTTTCCCCCGGTTGTGAAGGACTTAGCAACGGTGGGGAAGAGAGATAGGCGTTTAGCTCCTTGAATGCATGTTGACACTCGGCAGTCCATTCAAAAAGATTTTTTTAGCTTGCGGAAGAAGGGTAAACATTTATTCGTCACTCTTGACACGAATCTATTCAGGGCGGCTACTTTATCGTTTAAACTCTGCACGTCTTTCACACTCTTCAGGGGGGGGGGGGGGGCATCTCTACTATGGCTTTGATCTTATCTAGGTTGGCCTCGATGCCTTTTTGAGACACCATAAATCCTAGGAATTTTCCCGCCATCACTCCGAATGCACAATTACTTGGATTAAGCTTCATGTTGTAGGAGTGAAGGGTGCTGAAGGTTTCCTTAAGATCCTTCAAATGGTCCCCTTCTCTTTGGCTTTTTACTAACATGTCGTCGACGCAAACCTAAACATTTCTTCTGATTTGGTTCACAAACATCTTGTTCATGAGCCTTTGATACGTTGCGCCTGTGTCCTTAAGGTCGAATGACATTACTTTGTAACAAAAAATACCTTGGCTGGTAACAAATGAAGTCTTCTCCTGATCCATTTCATCCATCCGGATCTGATTGTACCCTGAAAAGGTGTCCATGAAGCTCAGTAGCTGGTGCTAAGCTGTAGAGTCTATCAGTACGTCGACTCGAGGGAGAAGGTAACTATCCTTGGGGCATGTTTTATTCAGATCCGTAAAGTCTACGCACATCCTCCATTTCCCATTGGCTTTCTTGACCATCACCACGTTTGCTAGCCAATTGGGATAGTATACTTCCCTGATGAAACCCACCTTTTGTAACTTGCCGACTTCTTCTACTATTGCTCAGTCTCGCTCTTGGGTGAATACTCACTTCTTCTGTCAGACAAGCGAAAAAGAAGGTGACACATTCAACCCGTGTACCATGACCGATGGGTCAATTCCTGGAATGTCTTCATGACTCCAGGCAAATACGTCCTGATTCTCCCTGAGGAAGGCTACGAGTGCTTGGCAAACTATTGGGCTGGTGAGAGTGTCAATCTTCGTGGTTCCGTCTAATCTGGTGCTATCGAGGGGTATCTCCTCGAGCCTCTCTATGGGTACCGCCCCCGTCCACTGTTCCTCTATGCTCATGGTTTGTAGATGGTTGTCCATCTCCAACATCGCAATATAGCATTCATGCGCAACTACCTAATCTCCTTGCAATTCCCCTAGTCTGTATGCTATGGGGAATTTAATCATTAGGTGGTAGGTTGAAGTTATGACCTTCCATGAGTTAAGTGTAACACCCCAACCTAATTGCCTAATTAATTTTATGGGTTTATATGCATGTTATTGTCTTAATTACTTTTAAGTGCATGAAGCTTTGATTTTGTGATATTATAGAACATATATGCCCTTTTAATGTGATGGATATAAATTTATAAAGGTAAGGATATATATGTGTGTGTGTGTAAAGTGATATTATTCTTTGTAGATAAGTGTGAATGCAAAGAATATATATATATATATATATATATAAGTGTGAATGCAAAGAAAAAAAAAAGGGTTGAAAAGTGGGTGTGATTTTCTTCCCTAGCATCCCACCCCAATTTGTCCACATTTCTTATCTTCTTTTGTGCCCCAAAAGTCTTCTCCTTATCCTATTTTGCTGGCTGCCTCAGATCAGAAAGTCCAGCAGCTCCTTTTTCTTCTTTCTCTATTCCTCTTTCTCTCTTCTTGTTTCTTTCTTCTCCCCTTCTTACACGGCAACCTTCTCTCCCTCACCAAGACAAAATATTCCTCTCTAAAGAAGAAATTAAAGGGTTAACACTAAAATTTCAGCTTCAAATTGTTGGGAGTAAGTAATCAAAACTTCATTTGTTTATTTCTACTTCTTTATCCTCTATCTTGATTTTAGAGGCTGAACTATGATTCTGTTTTAGTGATTGAAGGTTTGATGAAATTTTGATCAATTGAATGCTTATTAACATATTTTAATATGTATAGTATGGGTATAAAAATACCCAAATGAAATTAAGGCCTATTGCTATTTGTTGATGATTTTGTAAGAATATGTACTGAAGCTGTCTCTGTGACAGATTTGAGGTTTACAACAAGAAAAATATGTATTAAATCATATTTTGTGAATTAGGATTCTAGGAGTAGTTTTTATGAATTCTAAGATACACATGGTTTTTATAGAAGTGGTCTCACAGCATTTGGATGAACATAAAAATAATGGTTTAATTTGTAATTTGCAAGAAATTCTGTCAGGACAGATTTGAGTATCCTGTCTTGTGTGATTTTTAGTAAATCATGGGTTTATTTTTTGACACCGAAATTTTTATGGTATATACTGGACATATAGGGTAGTAGTTCTGTAAAATTTCATGACAATTGGATGTGTGTGGACAGTCCGTTTGTATTTTACAAATGGAGCAAATGCTGCTGAAATGAGCAGTGAACAACATATGTTACACCTGACTCTGTGGATTTAATTCTCAAGTTAGGTTGAATGTTTTGAGTTATAATTTAATATGATCATCCTTTGGTATGTTTGGAACATATATAAATTTTATGAATTGGTTTCTCTGTGGTTTGGGTGCAAAATGTGTTTGATGGTCGTATCATGTACTTTGGGGAACTTTATGTGATGGGAATTAAGATTTCTTGAGTTTGAGAGCTAGGTTGTGATTGAAGTATAAGTTTATATATTAGGAAGAGTTTGTTCATAATAAGTCTTGATTTTTCATTTAGGTGGCCAGAACAAGAATACGGACACTTGAGCTCCTCGTATACAATCTCTCGTGCCTTCTGTTTTCAGGCAAGGGACTTGTGACATGTGCTTTTAATAAGTATAAAGATTATTTCGAAAACTATTATGCATTAAAACTTTGTGATTAGAGATATTACATATAAGCATGATTTAAGTAAAATATATGTTCGTGAGTTGTTCAATCTTATATATATGATAATTTTAGCATATTAATGCTAGTACCTATATCGCGAATATAATATTTCAGAATGAATTGGATATGCTACTATTATGAAATAATTATGTAAAAGCATAGTTATCAGAAAAATATAGCATTCGAGTTATTCGATTGTTATGTTCTGAACTCAGCCAGTAGGGGTTAATTATTGGTTTTCCATGGAAAATGTTCTCTGTTTGGCCATTTAAAGTAGAGGAAATGGGGTTGCCCATAACTCTAGGTCATTTAAAGTAGAGGAAATGGGGTTGCCCGTAACTCTGAACAAGGCCTTCTTCCCAATGTGTACGGACGAAGGGGAGGAATAAAACCTTGAGGAGATGTGCCATCGGGCCTCTCAAAGAGGACAATATCATGCACACGAGGCCACCCAAATGTGATGAGGCATTCTCTGTACAGACTTATCAAATGTGGACTAACCAATATGTTATGAATAGCTATATTATGTTATTGTTCATGAGAGAATGATTTTGTTTTAAATGCATTATGAAAAGTTAAAAGCTCTCATGAAAAGAAGTTTATGATGAAGCATTTATAGTCCTTTTTAAGATAAGGTTACAGAATTATATTTATGTTCCTTATTATGTCTTTTTATTATTATATGAAAGGAAAATGAACTATTTTTCTCTGCAAGTTCATAAGTTATTTTAAGAGCAATATGAATAGTATGAAGATTTTATCAAAGCTAGCATATCCATAAACTATTTGATTTACATGCATTCTTATTAAAGGCCCATGGAGCTTTAAAACCTTACTGGGCTTCGCAGCTCACCCTATTATATTTCAGTGCACAGGTTCTTCCTGGAAGCAGCGAGAGTATTAGAGGTGGCAAGGATTCTGTGTTTTCTCGTTTGTTAGAATGTAGAGTTTTGTTGTATAGCAGTTAGCTCTTTTGTTGTATAGAAGGAATCAAGATGTACTTGATCCTTTGAGCATAGATGTAATTCGGTACCTTAGTTTGTTTTGAACCCCAGTTGTATGTCTTTGGTGTTAGGTTTGTAATAAGAGTTTTGCTAAACATTTAGCTATGTAATATTTACTTGAATACCTTAAGTTTCAATCAGGTGGTATATTTCCAAGTTTGAAGGAAATGAAATTTCAGGGTTGCCATCATTTTTGTATATATTGGCTTTTTTGCAAGAAAATAAGCAGGAAGTCAAGAAATAATTCTTGATAAGTACCTTCAGTTTAGGTTGGTTCGTGTCAATATTGAGGTAAACTTAATATTAATATGCCGGTCATGCTCTAAACTTTGAAGTACAGGTTTGGGTTGTGACATTAAGGGTTGGTCATCCTATGATGGCATTGTAGGCGGAGGAGCAATCAACAACAAGGAATGTAACATCCCTAGTGATTTGCTGAGGATAGTCCCTAGTTGTTACAGGCAATGTGACCGCGCCAAAGGGGTATACTTTTGTTCTTCCAAACCCAACGAGTGGAGCGTTGGTTGGAACTAGACGTCTCTGTCGATCCGCATCTATTGGAACGCTGGGTAGTAGAGAATGTCTGCGAAACGTCTGTCCTCAACCAAGACCGAGTATGTGTTATAGTCTCCTACTCGGATGCTAACGATGAGGGCGTCATCATGTGGGTAGTGAAGACTTCGAGTATCTTCTTTCGTGAAACCAATAATTGGGTTATCAACTCGTGGCATCTTTGGGACGACACTTGTCAGCTGAACATTTTGAACTATTCTGAGTGATAGTTTTTAGACCCTTTAAAACCACCATTGGATTAACCTAGGTAATAGCTAAATTCTTATTTAGTCCAAATTAACAAATCTAGGTTATCACAATTAAAACAATCATATCATGCAAAGCAGCGGAAAGATAAATAAGACAATGATATGATCACCCAGGAAACCAAACCGGTAAAAACTTGGGGAGGATTTAACCTAGCTATCTTTAAGGTAAACCTGAATCCACTATGAAAGAATCGAAGTTGTTCAACAGGACTTAGACCACTAACATCCTATTGCTACCCACCAGTAGAAACTTACTGACACGACCACGTGCAAGCTCCGAAACCACGGACTCCTTCTTTCTTGGATTCCCCAGCAAGTACAAGTACACCTGCTTGTGTTTCTTTAAGTTCTTATGGTAGCAACTGAATGATCATCAAGCTCTTGAATGAATCTCCTTCTTGATAATCCTAAACTTGTGTAAAGGAAGGCTCCTCACAGATCTCACAAGAGATTTACACAAACAGCAATATGAGCAACACAAAAACGTGGCTAGGGTTTGTCTTTTATACGTAGGGCAAATTAGAAAACCCTAAACGTTTTAAAACAAACTAGGGCTGAGTTGGAATTCTGCAAAAAACGCCTCTGACCCGATTTTCGATTGATCGAGCCTAAGCTTCGATCAATCGAATCAGGCTAAGAAGCTTAAATGAACCAACTTTGAGCAAGTCTAAACACAACTAAACATCTTGTTTTGATCATGGTTTGCCAACAATACACATTAGAGTTCTAAATACATAAAATCTTAAGTCTTTAGAACGTAACACTAAGGTAAGTCTTTCGAGCCTTTTTGGATAAGCCGGTGGTCGCCGTGCCTCCCACAATCATCCTTATGTTTCCTAGGGGTGGTTTGGGATGCTCTTTGTCCCGCTGGGGGGCTTTACTCTTGAGGAGGCAGATATGTTCTCTCCCTACTAATGAACTTCTATAACTTCGCTTGCCTAATAAAGGCTTCGATTTGTTGTTTTAAGTCATAGCAATCGGCCGTGTCATGACCTTGATCATAGTGGAAACGGCAATATTTGTCTCTAGGCCGTTTGTTAGGATCCCCCATCAGCTTGCCGAGGAAGGTTAAGGCTCCTTCGTCCTTGATTTGCACTAGGACATGGTTGATTGGGGCGGTTAGCGGGGTGAAGCTTGTGAACCTCCCCGAAGCGGGCTTAGAGTGCCTGTCATCCCTTCGCTCTCCAGTCCTTGCCATCTTCCGCCCTCTGTCTTGTCACATGTCTTCCTGCCTCTCTCTCTTCTTAGGCCTCTCTTCTCGAGCCAGCAGCGCATCTTCGGCATTCATGTACTTGGTGGCCATATAAAGTACATCCGACATGGTCTTCAGGCCGTTCTTATATAAAGAAAACAAAAACTTACCTTTCTGCAGCCCATTTGTGAAGGCTGTCACAAGTATTTTGTCGTCAGCTTCATCGATCGAGAGCACTTCCTTGTTAAAGTGGGCTATGTAAGATCTTAGCGTCTTGTCCTCTCGCTGCCTGATACTCATCAAGCATGCAGTAGACTTTTTATACCTATGCCCCCCAATAAAGTGCGAAGTGAACTAGACGCTGAGCTTCTCGAAAGTGCTGATGGAGTTAGGTGTTAGCTGGCTAAACCAAATTCTCGCAGGACCCTTCAGCGTCGTAGGGAAAGCCCTACACATGATCTCATCTGCTGCTCCTTGAAGGTGCATCAAGGTCTTGAAAGTCTTTAGGTGATCGAGGGGGTCCTTGACTCCAACGTAGCTTTCTATCTGTGGTATGCGAAACTTCTACGGTAGGGGGAAGGAGTTAACAGATATGGTGAAAGGCGAATCGGTTTGATGGACTAGATCATCAAGGTCACTGGACACTCATCCTTTGAAGGCGTTCATCACAAGGTCCATCTATTCCTTCATCATCTGCATCTCTGTGACAATGTGAGGGGGAGCCATGTTTGTAATGGAAGGACGACTCATGTCTTGTCGCTTCGGTCTACTTGGGGCGTTACTACCTTCTGGCCTTTCTCGGTCTCTCCTTTCAGCACTGGTACCTTCTTGGTCTTCCTCTTGGGTACCCATAGCAGTGTTTTTCTACCGTAGCTGTTCTTCAAGGTCTTGATTTTGTTTGGTGAGATGTTCCACTGCTGTCGTGAGGGTTTAGACCTACCTCTCTAGGGTAGTGGGTTGCGGCTCGTCTCCCTAAACGTTGTTGGTAGTTGCCATTAAGCGAATAAGTACCATGCAACTCTTTGTTTGGGAAGCGATAGGCTAAAGTGCGCAATTCCCATAAACGACGCCAACTGATGATGCTAAAAAATCAATAGTAAGCTACACAGTCCACACATGCTCAAAACAACACCTGCACAACACAAAAAGAGAAGACCTTATAGAGAGCATCGGTGTGGTTTTGGCTAGATAGCCTCCGAAGGTCAAGTTAGAATTTCTCAAAACTCTAGAGTGCCAGAGCGAGTAAATTATGCGTACCTTGGTTAATGAGGGTATTGGGGCTTTTATAGTAGTAGAGGGTTGACATCTTTTCCTCGGTTTAAAAGCCTTTTCCTTATAGGAATCCTCATGATCGTATTTTACTGAACCCTTTCCTTGTATGAGTCTTTCTAAACGTGGGACACAAGATATTTCCTTATATACTTATGCATGGAGGCCAAGTTATGTCAGATCTGTCAGTCTTATGTATACCTTTCAGCTTAATGTCGTCAGGCTTTTATCTTCGCTCCAAGTTGACACCGTCAGCTTGGAGCCGTAGACTCCAAATATATATTAGTGGATGCAAGGCCGACGAATTTGTCTGGAACATTGCTATATGCCTCAATATCAGTGGGTGCATTTATAATTTTATCCTTATCAATACTACTTGATTAAACCGCCTCCTTGTACTATTGTATGTGGTATTGGATCCTTCTTAGAATTCTGGTGCCTTCAGCTTGTATATCCAAGACAGATAAGAGAAGGTGTGGTCATTTTTATCTTGTACAATCTAGATTTAACCAAGAACGTGTATTTCTTTAGTTTCTAAGGACTTAAGCAAGGAAAGAATCAGTGAAATAGAGCTCCAAAGGTGCAACTAATGATTCTTTCTTCTGAGACTGTTCTTACGTATTCATTTTCCTCCCCCTCTCTTTCTTTCATTTTAGAGTTTTGTGTTTTGTAAATTATGTGAACTTCATCCCTTGAAATCAAAGTTTCAGATCCTGTTGCTTCACGGCTTCGCTTTACTTTTTGCACTTTCAGATTCTGCTTGTGTGTGCTTACTTGAAGAGATACATATTGGTCTGAACTAATTGGAAATTCTGCCTTAATTAGTTATTTATACTTGTCAGGGAACTCTGGAAAAGATATGGATAAGCATCATTGGGTGCATTTTGCCCATCTCCATTTCTACTAAGAACTACAAGAAAACCACAACCCTACCAATTACCATTCCACCTACAAGGTCGGTGGTGGATTCATACTCTTAATGGACCTAATTTACATGAGTTCATTTTTAGTTTATTCCTTAGGAACCTTGTATATGTCATGCATACTCCCTTTATTTTGTTTGTTGAGTTGCTTATGGTTTTCCAAGTCAAGTTATTAACATGATATTAATTGATTATGTAAGGTTGAATTTATTCAACCATCTAATTGGCTTTATTCCGTGCCAAATTTGCTTGTAATTCAGCATTTAGTAACCCTGTATCTAGGTGGGTTTGTTGTAAGGGTAGTGAGTGAGATAGAGTGAAGATTGCTCAAGAGTGTGCAAGAAAACAGAGAGTCGCGGCTGGGACTCGCGGGTGGACTCGCGGCTGCAAGCCGCCAGAAGATGCACACGTGCCAAGCATGCTGGAAGATGAACAGTCATGCTAGCTGGAGCACTACAGGACAAAACAGGACAACTGGCCATACGGTTAACTCGCGACTGGATCTCGCGACTTGGTCAAGCCGCGAGGTCAAGCCGCAAGCCACCCTTGTTTTGTAAAACCTGATGTTTCACATTCCTCTCCCACTCCAGTATAAATACCCCTTTAACCCACAATTGAAAGAGAGCTTCCAGAGAGAATTTTGAGAGAGAAACCCTAAAGAAAAACAAGATTGTTTCACATACAATCCCTACCTTAGAGTCTCATCATATTCCTCAACTCTCTTCCTCTCTATTGTTAAATCCTTGAGAGGCATTATACCAAACCTGGTTCTCACCATCATCATCTCTGTGAGACAGTCGTTTGGAGTTCTGGGAAGCAGTTAGGAAGGAGCCAATCTTCATTGGTTGATGCTACGGTCTAGTAGCGGAATCCGGGAAGCTAGAAAAGAAAAAGGTTCGGCGCAACCTCGTTGGAGCAAGAAGCTTGGAGGGCTTAGGTGCACTGGGTAGATTAGGCTTGGAGGGTCTATTGCTGTCCTTGTATCCCAACTGTATTTTCTAGTGGATTGATTACCGCTTGGAGGGCGGCGGAGAGGTTTTTCGCCGAGGACTTCGGTTTCCTCTTCGATAACACATCGCGTGTTGTCTTTGTGTTTGCATCTTCCTTCCTCTCTATCTTTGTCTTTATATTATCTGCTGTGATTTTATTATGTTATGGCTTAGATAGTATTTAATCTATTTCACATTATAGCATATGTTAAGTTTCCGCACACTTGTTGTTTAACATATTGCTTGTGTTGGTTAAGTTAACTTTTGGGGGTCTAAACGTTCAAAAGTGTTTTTGTACACGTTTTTGAACTTTCAATTGGTATCAGAGCGGGTACACTTGTTGTGGTTTTATTACCTAAGTGTGATCCTAGACCCCTGAGTTGTGGTTGTTGTTTTCGTTTATACCATGCTGAATTGTAGCTTAAGTGTTTGTGAAGATGACTCTATACGTATGTCTGAAAGGTGTCTTATTGATGATGCCTTACCTAAGGTGGAAATGATTGATGATGTAGAAGGGCTGAGCACCGAAGAGCCTGATGTCGAGGTAGAAGCTTTGAATATAGAAGGTGAAGAACCTATACCAGAAGTAGAATCGACTCCCATCAACCCAAGAATGGAAACGAGATCGATGTCTAGAACTTCAAGTCCTCTTACTCCTCCAGAAGTTCATCCTCCTATCTCTCGTAGTGATGAAGTTTCCACTTCAAAAAGGCCATCTTCAAGAGTTGTCAAGAATCATCCGGAAAGTAATATCATAGGATCACTTGATGACGGTCTTCGCCTCAGGAAAGGAAATATTCTGCTAGCCAATCATGTAACACATCACTGTTATCTTGCACAGTTTGAACCAAAAAGGGTTGAAGAGGCTCTTCAAGATGAGAATTGGGTTGAGTCAATGCATGAAGAGCTGAATCAGTTTGTGAGGAATGATGTGTGGGAACTTGCTCCACGGCCTGAGAACGTTCATGTTATAGGCACAAAGTGGATTTTTAAAAACAAAACTGATGAAGATGGAGAGATAATTCAAAACAAGTCTCGGTTAGTGGCTCAAGGATACACATAAGTAGAAGGAGTGGATTTTGATGAATCATTTGCTCCGGTGGCAAGACTCGAATCCATTCGAATCCTCATGTCCATTGCGTGTACTTTGAATTTCAAGCTTTATCAAATGGATGTTAAGTGCGCTTTTCTGAATGGATATCTAAATGAAGAAGTTTTTGTTGAGCAACCAAAAGGATTTGAGGATCCTCATTTTCCAGATCATGTATTAAGATTGAAGAAAGAACTTTATGGTTTAAAACAAGCGCCTAGAGCCTGGTACGATCGTCTTACACATTATCTTCTAGATAGAGGTTTCAAGAGAGGGTACGCCGATCGAACTCTGTTTGTCAAAAATGATGAAGATTATCTCCTTGTGGCACAAGTCTATGTTGATGACATAGTGTTTGGGGCAACTATCGAAGGTCGTGCTACTGAATTTTCTGAGGAGATGAAGAAGGAGTTTGAGATGAGCATGGTGGGGGAGCTCACATTCTTCTTGGGTCTTCAAGTCAAACAACAGAAGGAGGGTATATTTGTATCTCAAGAGAAGTATGCCAGAAACATTGTCAAGAAGTTTGGCCTAGACTCCAAAAAACATGCCTCCACTCCCATGAGCTCTTCCACTAAACTGAATGTGGATTCGTCGGGAGTTGAAGTAAGTCCTACATTGTATAGGAGCATCATAGGGAGTTTGCTCTACCTTATAGCCAGTAGACCGGACATTGCTTTCAGTGTGGGCGTTTGTGCCAGGTACCAAGCTAATCCGAAGGAATCTCATCTGACTGCTGCTAAGCGAATCATTCGATATGTGAATGGTACTGCAAACTATGGTCTGTGGTATTCAAAAGACTCAAATGCTTGTCTTGCTGGGTATTCAGATGCTGACTGGGCTGGCAGTGTAGACGATCGGAAAAGCACTTCAGGCGGTTGTTTTTATCTTGGTAACAATCTTGTTTCGTGGATGAGCAAGAAGTAGAATTCAGTGTCTCTATCTACTGCAGAAGCAGAATACATCGCTGCTGGAAGTTGCTGCACTCAGCTTCTTTGGATGAAGAAATTACTTCATGACTATGGAATTCCTCAAGAAACGATGTGTGTCTTCTGTGACAACACCAGTGCCATCAATCTTTCCAAGAATCCTGTCCAGCATTCAAAATCCAAACACATAGAGATACGTTACCATTTCATTCGGGATTTGGTAGAGGAAAGAGTTGTGTGTCTTGAGTTCATACACACCGACAATCAAAAGGCGGATATCTTCACCAAGCCTCTTGATGGTCCACGGTTTGAATCACTCCGTAAGACCATTGGTGTTGGTACAATTCCTTGACTCTCTTGTGTGTTGTGTGCTTCATTTTTTTTTTATGATAAATCTGTCTGTGTTGGGGCACACACCTTTTTGTTTTAGCCTTTTTGTGCAACATGTTTCTTGTTTGTTTGCCCTGTTGTGTATACTGCTGTTTCTTTTTATGTGTGTTCAATCATTTTTGTTTCTTGTGTCAAAAATCCAAAAAATCACATAAAAAATTAGAAAATCAAAAAGCTTGATTGACTTTGTTGAGTTTTGTCTCAAAACTTGTTTTGCCTTGTACCTTTGTGCTAATGGCTTTGTGCATTTTCGAGCATTGCTTGTTTTCTTGCACTCATATCACTGTGGGAAAAATCTTGAAATCTATGTGATTGTTGTAAATAGATCTTCAAACTTGTCATGAATGATTAGTGAATGGTTATGTTGATCTTGAGACACGCATAGACTTGTGTCTATATATCTTCCCACTTTTTATTTTTGTATTGCTAAAAAGAGCTCACCAAATGTAAATCTCCAAATGAAAAGAGATATTGAGCTGCAAAAGCCTGTCGCACATTCTAGTATTTGACTAGGAAAAAGGGTAAGCGACCTTATATTAAAAGTGAATGTTCATTCAAAAAGGGCCAAAGGCCTGTTCTTCAAAGAGAAATGTTATATATCCCTCTCTCAATGAGAGATGATTGCCTCAAAAGAGCAAAAAGATCAAATGTTATGTTTGAAAGTGGAGTAAAATGATAAGCTCCAAATTATGCTATCAAGTTGTGTGGGAGGTCATATATACATATTTCTATAATTGAGATGGGTCACATGATCTAGTGCTAATTGTGTATGCCTTGGTTGAATTGATCATTGAAGTTTCACATTAGACGAAGGACTATCTCATTGTTGATATCCACACACTACACACAAGTTTATGTTCAATAAATGCCATATTCATTTGTGTGATTGTACTTGATGAAATGTGTTTTTCACATGCTCAATCTTTGTTAATTTCAGCACAAAAAGATTTTTGAGTGTTTTAGGAAAGTATTTTGTTTGAAAAATCTGAAAATTTCAAAAATCCAGTTTTTGCCGTGTTTTGGCTGCTCAGTCGCGGGTGTGTCAAGTCGCGTGCCTCAGTCGCATCTTTGCTGGTCATTTTTGGCGACTTGTTCGCGAGTGGAAGGTCCAGTCGCGAGGTTCACTCAGAGATTTTCGCGGCTCAGCTCGTGACTCACTCGCGGGTAGACCCTCCAGTCGCGAAAAACACTTAGAAAAATTTTTCAACTTTTTGTCTTTCAGTGTTTTGGCGGCTTGATCTGGCGACTTTTTGGCGACTCGTTCCAGTCGCGAAAATCGCGTGTTTTGGATAAACAGGGGCAGTTTTTAAACTTTTTATTTTTCCCTCGATCTTTTTGTGACTGTTCATTGTCTTTCTCATCTGCTCTTACACTGTGTCACCGTGCCTCCATTTTCGATCTCCCATACTTGTCTCATTTCAGCTCAAAATCATCGACTAACAGGTATGGTTTTCTGTCCTGCACTCTATTTTTCTTGCTATTATGGTTTTCCCTCTGGTTCATTCTCATTTGATTGTGATTTTGTGATGGGTTTTAGCTCAACTATTATTCTGTGTTCTAGCTTCGCTTGGATGCTTGTGTTTCTGTGTTTGAGCTTGTTTATGTTGGTGGCTGTGTTCTTCATCATGTGCTTAGCTAGGGTTAGCTAATTTTTGTCTGATCTGCTGTTGATATCATGTTTCACTATGATCCTGTGTGGTATCTTGTTGATGTGTTGTTGTTTTTGGTCCTTTTTCAGCTGATTGTGTGGTTGTATTTGGTCACCCTATACTGTGTTGTTCAAATTTGAGCCTTTGGTGTCCCTCATTGCTATTTTCTGACCATTCTCATCCAGCTCTTAGGGTTTCTTCATTGTTCCTAAAATTCCACTAACCCACTGCTAATTTAGTTTGTTGGATTGTGTTCTGTCATTTTCCTTGTTTATAATGCAGACTGGTCATGTCTCTATTCAAAAAGGCTGCTGTGAAAGGAGGTTCTTCCAAAGGGAAGGAACCCGTAATTGATGTTGATGAAGACACACCTCTCCCGAAAGTGACTCGCTCTTCATCACAGCGATTCGATCCCAATAAGTTCAGATCATATGCAGCCTATCAGTCATATGAGAATTTTTTTCTTCATGCCACACCATTACTAGAAAGAGCTGTGGATCTGTCCTCACTTCATAACACTGACATTCCGAAATGGTTTGCTCACAAGGATTGGAATTACCTTCTCTCTAATCCGGATATCGTGTATGAAGAGTTGGTTAAAGAATTTTATGCTAACGCTATTGTGGAAGGCGATGAACTTAAGTGCTGGGTTCGGCAAAGGAGCGTTTCTGTCTCTCCTACATACCTGGCAGAAATTCTTCACATCAACAGACCCATTTTTCGACATTCACCGGTCTATGATGATCTATGTCCTGATGAGGAGCTTCTCAAACAAAGTCTTGGTCAAGACTTAGAGTTCTCACCCAATGGCAAATCCATCAGTGTTTCCTCCCTTTCTCCGAAACTGAGAGTGCTTACAATTGTGATGTTTCACAATTTGTACCCTTTATCAAGTACTGGGTATATGAACCTCGGACGTGCTTTGTTTCTTCATGATCTAATCTCTAATGAAGAAATCGACATTTGTGCTCATATCTTTCATGTTCTGCGCAAAACGGTTCTTCGAAGTGAGTCTAGGATATGCATTCCTTTCTGCAGTCTCATTTCACGGATCTTGAAGCTCAAGGGAATTTATCCAACGGCTGATGAGTCTCCTATTCCCAAACCGAGTCCAATCAACATGCGTACATACAATGCAAGTGTTGGACATAGTCAGAAGAGAGCCAAACCAGAAACTTCTGCATCTCACAGTGACTCTCAGTTCAGCAATCTCTCCCTCGATGACAAACATGATCGCATTGTCTCCTCTGTCCACGAGTTGAATACAAAGATGTCTGGACTCACTGCTTCTCTACACCATCAAAGCAACCGATGGGATATGAAGTTTACTTCTCTTCAAACTCAATTGGATCAAATTCAGAGAAAGCTAGAAGAGGATGACTAGCCTATTCCATGACAAAAAGGGGGAGTGATAGGCATAATTAGAGGGGGAGGATATTACCCTAAGGGGGAGCGTCATTATCTAAGGGGGAGTGTCTTTATTTTTTTTCAGTTTCATTTTTCTCTTTAAGTTAATATATTGTGTTTTGTAAAACTGGTATTCAGGATACTCTGTGTGTTTGTACCCATGTTGCTTTTGTAAGCTTTTAGGGTTTATGTTTGTAGGCTTTATGGTTTGTACCATGCTCTATGCAGCCTCTATGATTTTGTTAAATCAGTACTTCTATCCAAATGTCATGCATTTTCTGGTTATGTACTGTCACTCTTGTGCCCTTGTAGGATTGTTCCTAGATGCATATGTCTTGTGTGCTATGCATTGGTTGAGTGTTGAGGATACAAGTGTCTTGCCTTGTGCTTGTTAACTTGTATGTTCTTGTGTTCATTCCAAGTGTGAATGAGCACTGTGATCACTACCTTGTGGTGGTCACTTGGTTGATCAAGCCATGGTTTGTATCTTACTCCATCTTTGCTTGATCACATTTTGCCTGTTTCATATGCATTTATAATTTTCTGCTTACAATGATCATGGTGTATTGTTGTGTTTCAGGAGTATTATGTTCATATGATTCAAGTGCTTCACAGCTTCTAGAGTTAGGTGTGAGTGAGTTTTGTTCAACTGTTCCCAACTCACATGTTAAGTCTAGAGTCTGTTTTAGGGTTTTGTCACGGAATAGCCAAAGGGGGAGATTGTAAGGTTGAATTTATTCAACAATCTAATTGGCTTTATTCCGTGCCAAATTTGCTTGTAATTCAGCATTTAGTAACCCTGTATCTAGGTGGGTTTGTTGTAAGGGTAGTGAGTGAGATAGAGTGAAGATTGCTCAAGAGTGTGCAAGAAAACAGAGAGTCGCGGCTGGGACTCGCGGGTGGACTCGCGGCTGCAAGCCGCCAGAAGATGCACACGTGCTGGAAGATGAACAGTCATGCTAGCTGGAGCATTACAGGACAAAACAGGACAACTGGCCATACGGTTAACTCGCGACTGGATCTCGCGACTTGGTCAAGCCGCGAGCCACCCCTGTTTTGTAAAACCTGACGTTTCACATTCCTCTCCCACTCAAGTATAAATACCCCTTTAACCCACGATTGAAAGAGAGCTTCCAGAGAGAATTTTGAGAGAGAAACCCTAAAGAAAAATAAGATTGTTTCACATACAATCCCTACCTTAGAGTCTCATCATATTCCTCAACTCTCTTCCTCTCTATTGTTAAATCCTTGAGAGGCATTATACCAAACCTGGTTCTCACCATCATCATCTCTGTGAGACAGTCGTTTGGAGTTCTGGGAAGCAGTTAGGAAGGAGCCAATCTTCATTGGTTGATGCTACGGTCTAGTAGCGGAATCCGGGAAGCTAGAAAAGAAAAAGGTTCGGCGCAACCTCGTTGGAGCAAGAAGCTTGGAAGGCTTAGGTGCACTGGGTAGATTAGGCTTAGAGGGTCTATTGCTGTCCTTGTATCCCAACTGTATTTTCTAGTGGATTGATTACCGCTTGGAGGGCGGCGGAGAGGTTTTTCGCCGAGGACTTCGGTTTCCTCTTTGATAACACATCGCGTGTTGTCTTTGTGTTTGCATCTTCCTTCCTCTCTATCTTTGTCTTTATATTATCTGCTGTGATTTTATTATGTTATGGCTTAGATAGTATTTAATCTATTTCACATTATAGCATATGTTAAGTTTCCGCACACTTGTTGTTTAACATATTGCTTGTGTTGGTTAAGTTAATTTTTGGGGGTCTAAACGTTCAAAAGTGTTTTTGTACACGTTTTTTAACTTTCAGATTATTTGTTCCTTGATAACGAATTACTTTATTGTCATTGTTGTAACTACTAAATTATAATAATTATAACAAAAAATTATACTATTTTGGATGGCTTAATAAGGAGAAATGTTACAATCCAAGCCGTAGGTTTGGTTGCATTGGTACTGGGTAACTGGGTTGCTTACCCCTGAGCATGGACTGATCTTTTATGAGCTTTGATTGGCCAAAAGCTTCCAGGGCCTCATACTATGCAAACATCGATCATATCTTTTTCTTTTTGGATAAAAGAAAGCCTCCACCATCTAAATTCACAAGTGCCTTAAATAAGACCAAAGTAGTGTTGAAACAAAAGTAATAAGGTTAACTAGAAAATGTGATAAATGAAACAATTAGCAGGTTTGTTATCAAGCATCGCAAGATAGCCACACTACTAGTCAAACAGCTAGAAAACGATGACACTTCTAGTTAAACCACACGCACGAAACTAGTTACATGGCATATATACACATCTTATTGAATACCACAACAAGAAGTCATATTTTTGCATTCATTTACCAGTACGCTGTCTCGTTGGTTTGTCGACTTCATTATCCCCCACAACATGGGCCACCACTTCATTCAACATGTTCGCACTCAAGGTTGCAATCCTCCTTGCGTGGTCACGCTCCTCAATGGAAACTTCCAACTAATACCTCAACAAGGAGTTCCTAATGTCTCCACTGCCATAGTTGGTTCCTTCGCTTCAAGACGTGCTTAGTGGACTTGATGTTGACATGTTCGGAGTTGCCCACGATGCGAACGCACCACCCTGCATGTCCATACCAATACGATGCAAATACTCCATGTATGTGTCTTCTGCTTCCTTTCGCTCTTTATATGATTTGTGATTGGCGTTTTTGAACTTTTGAACTTGTTTGCTCGCATCTAGTCAACTGTCGTATATGCCTGGAACATGACCATTAAACATAACGTAGGTACTTCCCATCCCACTCTACAAAGACGCATAACTAGGTTGATAATGCTAGATGTTGCACCTATTGACATTGGGGGGTAGTTTAAATGACTGAACTTGTACAGGTTCAAATGCTTCAAACACATGCAATGGACACCTACTACATAATACCCAACCACAGTTGATAGATTGTAGTTGCCTAAACAGTAAGCATTCCTTTCAACACATGCATAAGTACTGAATACTATACAGATACTTTCTATTCATTAAAAACCTAGAGAGATTGATCATATACGACATGAGAGTCTTACCTTTAGAAATCAATTGGAACTAGTACTTCGCCATCTTTGAATGCGCTATCCTATGAAGTCCTTGCACCAGAATGGTGGATGCATACCTTCTTAATAGCAAAGTAGCTCTAGGTGTTTATAGAGAAACTTGGAAGAGAAACTCAACATCTTAAGAATTGAGATACATAACTCAATTTTTTACAAGTCGAGTTATGTACGAGACTTGTCTAGGCAGTTTGATTCCTCCTAGATTGCATCTGGTTCTGTCTAAAGTTCATGATAGCGATTGCCATAACTCGATTCCACAATAATTGAGTTATGCATAACTCGATTCATCATGTGTCGAGTTTCTGAATTTGCCATCACATCATTAGCTTTCCGTACATGTTACTTGGCCACTTAGAAATCAAGCTTGTTAATAACTCAACTGTGAAGAAGTCGAGTTATGATTGATTACCTAGGGACCACATATCAGAACCTATGTACGGCATCTGGGCGTTTGAGTTCTGAAAAGTAGCAGTGGAAAGGTTGAGAGCTCAGCTGAAATAGCATAGTGTGTTGGCATTTTCCTCCTAGCCAGTGCATATTCACCAAGTGTACTACAACTGTGGTCCCCTTCTTCTCTGTTGTGGAACATCTCCCTTGACGAGTAAAAAGTTGTAAATATATGAGACTACAACTATATCTTGACTTTTAGAAAACTATGATTACATTTACTGTGGTACTTTAGTATGAATGTGATTACACTTTAGTATGATTCTGACACTCTGTGTGTGTGTATGTATGTATAGATATATCTATATATAAACAAAATACCTACCCATATATGATGATATCTATTTATATATAAATAAATATATATATATATATATATATATATATTTATATCTGTATAGATATATCTATATATAAACAAACATACCTACACATATATGAACATATCATTGTAGGTATGTTTATACACACACACACCCATATATATATACAATTATATATATGTGTGTGTGTGTGTGCGCGCGCGCGCGTGTGATTGTATATATTTATATACAATTATATCAACAATAATGTAACAAACAATCATGGGTTTAAATTGTCTAGTTTAAGTGCATGTTTGTGTACAAATGAATCAAGTTTTTTAAGAATACTTAGGATATCATTATCATGCATCTGTAAAAGTTTCATTGTATGTTCACGTGCAATGAGATTAATTATAGTTGCGTTAACATAACCCTTTATCTTTTGCATGATAACCACAATTAATTATCCTTATCTAGGTGTGCCATGGGTGATCATCACTTTTACATTTACTATGATGGGGAGGCATATTACCATGACTTGCATGGGCTGTCCTATTGAGGCCAGTCACTGAAGCAGAAGTTGATTATGTTGAAATGCAGAGCACAGTTGAGAAAAATGCACCAGAAGATAACTAGAGTTCAGGGGTTGGATAGGAGTCACATAAGATATCCACCATGTACTGTGCTCCTCAACTACTTATGAATACTCAAGTTTTCTACAACTCGCATCCGTTGCTTTGTGATGATGACGTGGACATGATGTGGGTAGTGATTAAGCAAACCCCCCAGTTCATAGCATCCGACTTGTATGTAACTGTTGAGGCTATTAGGTTCCATGCTAGTGCAAGTTCGTAGCATGGTAGTGGAGTGGAAGAGCCACACTCATCTCCGCTTGATGTGTATCCTTTCGTTACCAATGCCACGCCTTTGCCCTACAACACTCAACCATGCAGTGCAGTTGATGATTTGGACAACATTGAAGAAGCCGAAGTTTAGGGTGCCACCCAGACACATGACATGGGAGGGCCTAGTCACGCATATGAACTTGTCCAAGCCTATATGGACAGGTGACTTGATATTGATGCCAGCTGAGATGTGTACGAAGAGTTCATTGATAATGATGGACCGGTACCACACCGGTACTCTCTGTGAGTTCTTCTTCTTTGTTTGGTAGGTTTTGTCTAGGGTGCTTGAGGATTGTGTGACTTAGTGATGATTTTTGGCATCATCAGAGCCTATTTGGTAAGAGTATTTAAATATAGTTTTTTGTTTTATAATCCAAAAAATGGTAGGTCTCACACTTGAATCTATTATTTGGTTGATGTTCTCTAAATATAGTTTTCAGAAAATTGTATCCTGTTTTTCTTGTTCAAAATAAGATTTTGAAAATGACTAAGAGGATGTTTTTAAGATTCAGAAAATATTTTCAATAGCATAGTTGTAAATAAATTGAAAAGAATGGACCTCACATATTTGTCCAAACTCTTCTATCTCTTAAATTAAAAGAGCTTATTTTTATTACGAAAAAAATCTCACATTTTAAATTTGAAACTTATCATTATAAAAAATAAAAAAATAAAAAAAGAAAAAAGAAAAAAAAGAAAAGAAAGATACATGAGTTCTATTCCTTGATTATTATCCACCAAAAACAAAAAAATAATTTACAAATCTCCTACACGTTACTTTTTGTAAATATTTTTTTTTGTTTTTTAAATCTCAAAGATAGAAATGATTTCCCAAAAAATAATTAAATTTTTTTAGTATTTTGAAAATTGTTCTTAAAAGTGGGAACCAAACATGTATAATATATAAATTATTATCTGAAAACTAGTTTCAATTTCAATTTTTTGAAAATTTTTTTTATATTGTTTTGAAAAAAAAAAAAAATCCTCCTACCAATCATACCCTAATATATCATTCGACAAAAAAGAAGATGAACAAAATAAGTGGAACAAACATAAATATTGATGGATCTTGTTTGCCTTTCATATTGATCATGTTGAATTAATTATTTAGATGATTTGGAAATTTGGACATTGAATCTAAACTACGCTCCATTTGTATTTGTTTACATGTAACATGTTTTCCAAATTAATGTAAAATATTTTTAGTTGAAAATGTTTTCGAGCTACGAAAATGTTTTCTTTTTAGTATTTGGTTGTAATTCTAAAGCACTTTTAGATGATTGGTGCAATATAAAATGAGAAAATTTCTAAGCATAAGCTACCAAATTTCCCTACCACAAACAACTATCAGCCCCAAATCCGATTGAATCCATAGCCCCAATCCCTAGATTAATTAGCGCCCCAAGCCACCATTAATGTCTCTTAGTCGTGATCAAAGCCTCCCAACCACGATTAGTTGATACCCAACCACCATTGGCTCACCAACCACATCGAATTAGGGTCTTGTTACCACCACCATCAAGGCTCAAGTGATCACTATAATTTATGCTATGAGGACTACCAATGTGAGCAAAAAAGAAAGGAGATGGGTAGAGGAGGGGATCTTTGCATTGTGTTTCAAGAATTGGGGGTGGGGGGAGGAGGTTTGTGTTAGCTTACCAATTTGAAAAATGATTTATCAAAATTTATAGGGTGAAATATCATATGAAATTTTATAAAGGCTTTCCAGTCAGCCTTAAAATCTTTTCTAGTTGTTAGGACATACGTGGAACTTGTTAGAACATATGTCATGTAAAATTGGCTAATCCTTTGACAAAACGTACTTTACATGTAATTAGGTAGATTTAGGATGTGTTTAATACTTCAAGGAACAAGAGTTCAAGTCTAGTATTGAAGCCATGCAAATCTGTCTAAGAAACAAGTGAAGAAGTGCTATTCATTAAAGCACAATAGATAAATCTGTCGAGGTTTAATGTTTAATTCTCAACAGCTCTCGATAGAAGTTGTATCTATCGAGAATTACGAAATTCAGATTTCCAAATATGTTTTTCATACATATCCAAGCTATTTGTGTAGGGTTTCTTGTCTCACAACCCTAGACATATATAAGGATTATTTTAAGGGTCGTCTAAGGTGATGCAACTTGATGCAAAGTGATTCTTTACTCATATTGTGACCGGAGACAATTTGCCCTAATTCATCTTCTTTGTAGAAGCTATCGCATTTGTGCGCCGAGGGTTTTGTAACCAAGGAGCTTCTTGATCTTTATCGTCTAGATGAACTGAAGAACTTTGCAGCCAACATCCTTCTCAAGTTGGTGTGTTAGTCACATACTGGGATCCGTGCATCATTAGTTAGTCATGTACTGGGAGCTGTGTATTGAAAGGAGAGATTGTCACTACATTACAAGTCCAATTAAGTATTGGGGTAAAGGTTCAACTGTAGGTTGGCATTAGGTACTGGGATTCCTTTTACTTGTAAGTGCCTATTTTGTTAATAGTGGATTCTTGGGAGTGGTGACCTTAAATTCACCCGGTGGGGTTTTGCCTCATTAATTTTCCCCATTTATAAACAAATCACCTGTATCAAATTTATTTTCCGCTGTATTTAGTTATTTTGTGATTTGTTTATGCTACCACGCATATTGTATGTAATTGAATCAAATTAATTTCACTTGGCTAAATTAATTGATTAAGTTACCAAAGGGGTCAATACGTTCTTGGCCTATCACTAGTCAACCAAAATTTTACATCGAAACATACTTTGGAAAATGTGGAAAACATTTTACAAGAAAACAAATGACATTTGTTACATTATCAAGTGAGTCTAGTGTGTGTGTATATATATATTACTTTTTTAGGAGAATAGTGTCCAATTTGTATTAGTTTTTTTTATAGTTTTTTTTTTTTTTTTTGGAGAAAATAGTAAGGAAATTTTATTAATAAAAATCAGATTGGAACACAGCGTCCAAATCATCAGGTAGATCTTCTACCCATACATCAGTATCTGCAGATAAAACTGCTCTTCTAGCTAATTCATGAGCTAACTTATTTCCTCCCCTTCCAACATGAAAAAACTGACAAGAATGTAAAGCATAGCCTAATCTCCGAGCATCATCAATCACGTGTCCATACAAGGTTTTGCACTGTCCCTGGGATTGCAAAGCATGAATAACCCCTAGACAATCCCCTTCAACCTGGATATGAAAGAAAGACATTTCTTGAGCAAAAGTGATTGCTCTATGGGCTGCCCGAGCTTCTGCCAATGCAACTGACTGAGGGAGAGCAATTTTCTGACTAAGGGCTGCCATAACTTCTCCTCTATGATCTCGAACAACCACCCCAATGCCCGCAGAGCCCAAATGATCAAACAGAGCTACGTCAAAATTGATCTTATAACAGCTCTCAGGTGGAGGCGACCACCGTGCTACCAATCTTGGGCCTGGGTTACTGATATGTTTGTTCGCTTCTAGAAACTCTACAACCATAGCTTTAGCTCTTTCACCAACTTCATGCAGTGGCCAAGTTCCTTGATTCTCCATAAGTCGATTCCGTCGCTGCCACAAACTCCACGCAATAGTGGAAAACAGAGCCACACGATAGCCCGAGCTGTTCTACATTATGTCATCCAGCAAATCGAAAAAACTCCTGTGCTTCCTTGTATACAGATTAGCAAAGGTGATCTCTGACCTCCAAACCGATTGAGCATGGGGACAAAGCCAGAGACAATGCAGTAAAGATTCAGGATGATCATCACACATCGCACAGGTATCATCCAACGGAATATGTCTGACCTTCAAATTTTGTTTAGTTGGCAACGAATCCTTTGCAGCTCTCCAGATGAAGTGGCGAATTTTATTAGGGGTTTTAATCTTCCAAATGCCCTTCCAAACTCTCTCAGCATCAGATGGAGAAGACGAACTCGGGTTTTGGCTAATCCCCTCTGCTGCCAAAATACGATACGCACTCCTTACAGTATAGTTACCATCTGGGGTAAGTGGCCACACCAAAACATCTTCCCCATCCCCATCATGCACATAAATCCGTTTGATCATCTCTGCCTCCCATGGTAGAAAGCATCTCTCCAACAAACCCGGATCCCACACTCTTGTATCTGGATAGAATAAATCATGCACTCTACTGATCTCTGCGCCTTGCCGAGGAGAAACAACCTTGCTCTGTCCCTGTTTAGGTAGCCATCTATGGTTCCATATATCAATAGACAATCCGTTTCCCACCCTCCATATAGCACCTCTATTGATGACCTCACGGGCTTGCAAAATACTTCGCCATGCAAAGGAGCAATTAGGATGGACCGGAGCATCCAAAATATTACCATGAGGGAAATATTTAGCACTAAAAACTCGATAAAGCAAAGTATCCTTATTGTGAAATAATCGCCAGACCTGTTTAGCCAACAAAGCATTATTGAATTTCTGAATATCTCTAAACCCCATACCTCCAACAGATTTAGAAGAACACAAAGAACTCCAATTAACCCAGTGAATCTTCTTCGAGTCCCCATGCCCCCACCAAAACTTTCGAATCATGGCTTCTATATCCTTACACAGGCTTACTGGCAATTTAAAAACACTCATGGAATACGTGGGAATGGATTGAACCACTGCCTTGATCATGACCTCCTTACCAGCTTGTGAGAGAAGCTTCTCTTTCCACCCTTGCATTCTCGCCCATATTCTCTCTTTAATTTGTGTAAAACAAGCTTTCTTTGCCCTACCAACAAAGGAAGGAAGCCCCAAATATTTCTCATAGTGTTGAATGGCAGGAACATCTAGAGAAGATTTAATTGCCTCTTGCATCTGAGCATCTGTATTCTTGCTAAAGAACAGGGTAGTTTTATCCTTGTTGATAGCTTGACCGGAAGCTCTTTCATAACAAGCTAAGATATCCTGGATTTTTTCACACTCCTCCAAGGTGGCTCTACAAAATAACACACAATCGTCAGCAAAAAAGAGATGAGTGAGTTTAGGTCCATTCCTACATATAGAAAAACCATGAATGTCCCCATGTGTGGCTGCACTCCTAAGAATGGCATTAAGACCTTCTGCACAAAACAAAAACAAATATGGCGAAAGAGGATCTCCTTGCCTCAACCCCCTAGTAGGCTGGATTACACCTTTTGGCTCACCATTGACTAGTATAGAATATGAAACTGTACTAACACATTCCATAATCAAAGCCACCCAAGACTCCTGAAAACCCATCCTCAACAGAATACTCTTCAAAAAAATCCACTCCACCCTGTCATATGCTTTACTCATATCCAATTTTAGTGCCATAAAACCATTCTTCCCCGTACAACTATTCTTCATGTGGTGCAAAGTTTCAAAAGCAATAAGAATATTATCTGTAATCAATCTATCAGCAACGAAAGCACTCTGAGTTTCAGAGATAATAGAGTTTAGTATAGACTTAAGACGGTTAGCAATAACTTTACTAACTATCTTATAAATCACATTACAAAGACTAATAGGTCTAAACTCAGTTACTCTCTCAGGATTTTTAACTTTGGGAATCAGAGTAATAAAAGTATGATTAACAGATTTCAAAAGTGACCCACTATTTACACTGGACAAAACAGCTTGAGAGACATCCATACCTACATCAGTCCAATATGTTTGATAGAAAAGTGGAGGCATACCATCAGGTCCAGGTGCTTTTAAGGGTGCCATCTCCTTTATAGCGTAGTCAACTTCTTCAACTGTGTATGGTTTAGCCAGATCAACCCTCATCTCCTCAGTGACAACCTCGTGAACCCCATCCAAAATTCGGTCCAAGCCCTGTGGATTAGAGGATGTAAAAAGCTCCTCATAGAATCTATTCAAAATTCCTGAAAATACTGTCTCATCCTCCTGCCACACCCCATTCTCATCCCTCAACCCCTTGATAAAATTCCGTCGCTTCCTTTGGGTAGCAGTACCATGGAAAAATCTAGTATTTTGATCTCCGTTTTGTAACCACTGAAGGTGTGAACGTTGCTGCCACATCTTCTCTTCTTTATCATACAAACATCTCAGCTCTGATTTCAATCTCTCCATTTCATCTGAATTCCCAGACCTGGTCACTTCTTCCTCAGCTTTCCACAACAATTCCTTTGTCCGTTTAATTTTATGCACTACATTCCCAAAGTGGTCTCGACTCCATGCTTTTAAGAATTTCTTACACCTTTTTAATTTTTTAGTTGCCACATACATTGGTGTACCATCCTGACGACACTCCCAAGCTCTTGAAACCACGTCATTACATGATGGCTCTGTCAACCACATGGCCTCAAACCGAAATGGTTTTCTTCTCCACCTTTGTCTCTCACCATTTGACACAAGAGACACCAATATGGGGCGGTGATCAGATGTGAAGCTATTTAAGTGATGAACCCGTCCTGTTGGAAACTTAGCTAGCCATTCATAATTTACAACACTTCGATCTAGTCTCTCCCAAACCATCTCCCCACCTCGCCGGCCATGCCATGTGAAGTCCGGCCCTGTATAATGCAAGTCAACAAACCTGCATAAGTCCAAAGTATCTCTAAAAGCCTGCATGAGAGAATGAGCTCGTGGTACCCCTCCTTGTTTATCTTGGATCTGCAGCAATTCGTTAAAATCACCAAAACAACACCAAGGCATTTTCGGTTTTGAGCTCAACATCCGGAGCATTGCCCAACCTTCACTTCTTTTACTTGTATCAGGTTCCCCATAAAACCCAGTGAGTCGCCAGGCATCCTCCGAACCACCATGAACAATCACATCAATATGGTACTTCGAGAAACTATCCAACCAAACATTCTTACTAGCTTTCCACAAAAGAGCCAAACCACCACCTCTTCCATCACTCGGAACAGTAAAACAACCTTTAAAGTCTAAACTATCGCCAATGTGCTCCATCTGATCCTTTGTAGACCAAGTTTCAGACAAGAACACAATCTTGGGATCTTGTGCTTGGATAATATCCCCAAGCTCATCAACTGCACGGCGGTTCCCAAGCCCCCGGCAGTTCCAAGCTAAGAGTTTCATTGATTTCGGCGGGGCTGGGACCCAGCCTCCACCGCTAAATTCTTTTCTGCCCACCCCTTTCTCTTCTTACTCCCCTCTGAAACTTCCAGATCCTCATCAAAGTCTCTCTTATTTCTTTTTGTTAGTACAGTAGACCCCACTCCTTTTAGCAATCCTTCATCTTCCACATTGCCTGCATGTCCCACTTGCTTAGGTTTTCTCCGCACATTCCTAACTCTACCTCTAATATTTGCAATTGGTTCGTCTAGTTCATCCATTCTGGGCAGCCTCGGGTCAGCTAAATTATCTTGCAAGCCTACTACATTTTGTGGATGA
This sequence comes from Quercus robur, assembly GCF_932294415.1. Taxonomy (NCBI): domain Eukaryota; kingdom Viridiplantae; phylum Streptophyta; class Magnoliopsida; order Fagales; family Fagaceae; genus Quercus; species Quercus robur. The sequence goes on from NC_065537.1 coordinate 20,071,098, forward strand.
GGACAAGGACTATTGGATGTTTCAGACTCAATTCTACCAGTCATATCAATAGGAGCATCAAACTTAGCAATCTCGGCATCAATCTCAGCCAACTGATCCTCTACCGATTGGACATGTGCTTCAGTTCTCACAGCATTAACTTCTGTCCTAGGTGCTTCACAAACTTGAGAAACCAAAGGCATAGACACAGACCCTAAGGCATTGTCGTTTTCCATCACATGCTCCATACTTTCAACTCTCTCAACTCCATCATCATGTCCCTCCCTTCTCCCTTCTTCCCCGGTAGTGGGAATAATTTCTTGACTGTCATCGCCTCTGTTCCTTGCATTCCAATCACTAGAATTCTGATCCTCATCCTCATTGTCTTCCTCACAGGACCCTGAGACTCGTACCACTGTTTTCCTAGATAAATTTGGCGCGAAAGCCCGAAGCCATGGACCAAATTGTCTATCCTCTTCCTTGAGACCCTTCTTACTCTTCAGCCAGACAGGACACTCCCTATCAGAATGTGTGAGCTTCCCACACCAATAACATATATTTGGTAGCCTCTCATATTTGAAACTAACCCACCAATCATTCCCATTATTCAGAGTTATTTTTCTGCCCCTGCAAAGTGGTTTAGAGATATCAACCTCTACCCTATACCGCTGAAAATTACTATCTTCCAACTCCACTCCATCCTCATCCACGGCTCCAACAATTTGCACAATCTGTTTTGCCACACTTGGATTTAGACCGGTAGGTAAATCATACACTTGGACCCAAAAGTGAGTAGACTCTAGCGGAAGGGCCCTAAAATCCGTATGTTTCTCAACCTTCTTCATGGTAACAAGATGTTTGTCAAAAGTCCAAGGTTCTCCCATCAAGACCTTCTCTGCATCCGAGTCATCCGTGAACACAAAAACCACCCTATGGTCTCCCATGTCTCTTACTTCAAACCACTTTTGAGTCCTCCACAGCAACTTGAAAGTCCTAGCAATAGCCTCCATGTTAAGAACACGCCCTGTAAAAAATCTTGCAGCAATATAAACTTCTGCGGCAGCCACTGGCTCTTGAACCACAAAGTTTTGCCCTTCACTCTCTGACAGAGAAAACTTTCTCCACATCACTGACAGGTTCTCCATCTCCAAAGAACGCCAAGTACTCCTACCGAATCTGTTCTTTTCTGTGAAGAAAAGGAGAAAAACGGCAGGAGGAAATAGCCTCACCCACAGGCAGGCACTTTTTCTACAGACACTAGGATTTAGAGAGCAGCCACCTAGGTCAGAGAAACCCTACTACTAGTCTACTTAACTCTTGGCTTTTTTTTAATTAATTTATTTATGTATAAGTTTTTATAATTTATTTTTTGAGTACCGTTATGCTTTAACCAACTTTTAATAAATAAATAAATAAGTTTTCCTGCCGTTTTTAATTAAAAAAAAAAAAATCAGCAGAAAAGTTATATCCAAATGCATTGGGCTCTCTCTATCTTTAACACGTAGGCAAGCATGGTTGATATGCCGATTCCTTTCTCCGACTTGCTAAGGTTTAAAGAAATTCTACTAGTATAGTTGATTTTGAAAATAATTATTTCATCATTTTTCATTATGTTTGGATAGTGATAATGCAATGCTAGTGTGAAATACAGGTGTGCAGTGCTGAAAAGATGATATGGTTCGCAAAAGGAGAAGAACGTGAGGAAGCGAAGGACTTTATTGAAAGCTTTAAGATATTGGAAGGAGAGCTTAGTGACAAGCCTTACTTTGGGGGCGAAACATTTGCGTTTGTGGACATTGCTCTGATCACATTCTACAGTCGGTTCTATTCCTCTGAGATGCTTGGTGAATTCAGCATAAAGGCAGAGTGCCCCAAAATTATTGCATGGGCTAAGAGGTGCTTGCAAAAGGACACAGTGGCTAAGAGTCTTCCTGACCAAAAGAAGGTTTATGAGTATCTTGTGCAGTTGAGGAATAAGCTTGGCTTGGACTAGAGTAATGGTTAGGACTGTCTTAGACTCTTGGATGGTCTAGTTATTGTGTTTGTTCCATTTTGTACTATTTTTAGTTTGGGTTTGTATCATATGAGTTTGTTGACCTTGTTAGAAACTTCGATGTGCATGCTCACAATAGACCCAGAAATTTATCTTTGATTTTTGATTTATTTATAATTTTGAAAGATAAGTATATAGATCAAGTAAAAACTATGGTGATTAAATGTTCAACTTAAGTAAGGCTGTCCACGGGTCGGTTCGAATCAGGTTTGGGTAACTTGCAACCGATCCGATTAGATCGGGTGTATGAAAAATGGACCCGCAATCGACCGAATATTCAAATTGGACTTGATATCTTGGGTCATCAATTAAACAGGCCGGAGTCGTCGAGTGATTTTGGGTCTGAAGAACAACATAGAAGAAATCAACCCCAAACTCAAAGAACACATCTCACATGTCATAACCATAATCCAAAACAAGAGCAATCAAATAACACCAAAAATACCGCAAACTCAAATCTAAGATTCAAATCTAAAACTCAAACCAAATAGCACTAAAAACACCAAACCCAAATCTAAAACTCAAATCAAATACCAAAAAATATTACAGAGGCTATAAGGGTAGGGATTTAAGATAGATCAGAGAGAGAGTGAAAAACAAAGGTCTTAACTTTGAGAGAGAGACTTGAGATTGAGAGAAGAGAGAACGGAGAATGATTTATGAGAGAGTGAGATTCTGATTTCTAAGAGAGTGAGATATTGAGATGAGATTGAAAACTGAGGCTTTGCATGTGGAACTGTGGAAGACTGATTTTCATTTGTGTAAAGTTGAATTTATTCAACTATGTGTTGACTTTATTCCATGCTAATTTTGCTTGTAATTCAGCATTTAGAAACCCTATATTTAGATGGGAATAATATAAGGATTGTGTGTGAGACAGAGTGAAGATTTGATCAAGAGTGTGCAATAAGAAGGTGACTCGCGACTGACTCACGAGTGGTGATTCGCCAAAATGAAGCACATGTGTGAAGCATGCAAGAAGATGAAAAGTCAAGCTAGCTGGATCACTACAGGACAAAAAGTACAGTCTGGCTTAGTCTGGTAACTGGCGAATGGAACTTGCGACTCATCCTAGTCGCGAGTGACTCGCCAGTGCACCTTTTTTTGCTAAAAAGTGACTTTTCATATTCTATCTCATACTCTACTATAAATACCCTTATACCCATGAAATGTAGAGAGCTTCTAGAGAGAATTTTGAGAGAGAAACCCTAGAGAAAAACAAGATTGATTCATCCACAATCTTATGCACTTGATTCTCCAAATTCCTCTACTCTCAACCTCTCCATTATCATACCCATGAGAGGATTATAAACCAAATCCTTACCTCACCAAATTCAGAGTAGTGAGAAGGTTCTTGGTGTTTGGGAAGCAGTTCAGGAGAGAACTAATTCATATTAGTTGATGCAATGGGCTAATTGCGGGATCTGGTGAGCTAGAGAAGACACGGTTTGGCATAACCTTATTGGAGCAAGAAGCTTGGAGGGCTTAGGTGCATTAGGTAGATTAGGCTTGGAGGGTCTATTGCTATTCATGTATCCCAATTGATTTTGTAGTGGATCATTTACCGCTTAGAGGGCGGTGGAGAGGTTTTTCGTCGAGTTCTTCGGTTTCCTTTTCAATAACACGTGCCGGTGTTATCTTGTGTTTGCATCTCTCTTTCTCTTTCTCTTTACTTTTAATTTCTACTGGTTGTGATTAATTAATGGCTTAGAGTAGTTTGCTAATTTGGGTATTGCTTATATTTCATATTCCGCACATATATTGTTTGAATTTGAATTTTAGTCGTTCTGAACTTCTAATTTGATTTTGGATTTGCGTTTGCATGTAAGTTTAGATAGCATGTAGCTCTTAATAAGTCAATGATTCAATGCTTTATTCTTATCAAGTCTTTTGTCTTCACGTGTTCACCTAAAGAGAACCAATTTTTTATTTTTTTATTTTTTTTATCTGAAACTTTCGGTTGAGTCGGGTTATATAGGTTTTTAATCCTATAACCTGCTACCGTGACCAAATATTCAGTTTTTATTAGATAAGGACCTGAATCTGACCGACCATGGGCTTCAGGTTGACCCACTAGGATTCGGGTTGGTCGAATCCGATTGGTTTGGTCGAGTCCTTAACCCACTGGATAGCCCTAAACTTAAGTAACTCAATGCTTCATACGAGGAAATGAAATTTGTTCGGATCCTTTGTACACAATTTAAGGTGCAAATAAAGTAATTTATAACTCTTTTTATATTTGGGGGAAAAGAGTATTATAAAGTGATATATAAATCAATAGACATATAACAAAATTGATCATTAAACTTTGTTTTTTTTTTAGGAGTTCATCATTAAATTTAACAAGTAAATATTGTTACTAATTTGTGTCTCGTTCTGATATTCTGTTGTTAAATAACTATTATCAGAAATATACGCTATATGTTGAAACCATCTCTTAAAAAATAATGTTGTCACCAAAAAGAATTTTCACCTAACCCATATTGTTACTAAAAGATTTTTCACCAAAAAGATCTTCTTTACCACTTTAATTTATTTGGTGGAGAATATGTGTTTTATATGTTTTTTTTTTTTTTTTTTTTTGAAGTGGTGTTTTATATGTTTAATTATAGAAAACTTGTATTATACCGTTATTTATAATTAAGTAAGTGTGTGGGTATTTTTTTTAAATAAAAAACCTCCTGTTTACTGTATTAAAAAATTCTAATAGTTAAATAAAATTTAATGAAAATTTTATCCGTTTGTAAGATTTTTTTTTTTTAAATAATATTTTTTTCACTAAAATATCACACGATGTTAAGATAAGGGATCTTTTGGTGCCCAGTCCCAGAAAAGAGTTTGTGTGCAATTTAACGCTTTGTCTAGATTGGAAGATAATTTGAAAAAATTTAAATAATTGAGGATAATAATTATGAAATTTTTTTATATATAAAATTTAATTTAAAATGTCATTCAGACTGTTGGAAAATAATGTAATTTATTTTCGATCTTTTACCTAATTTTTTGAATTTTCGATTATATTTTCTACCTACTGTTTGGTTGGCCATGAACCAGTCTTCGAATCACTTCGAATCCCCAAAGAATGCAAATTCTCCTGATTAGCTATACCTCAACAGCACAATTGGATGATAAATGGCTCCCATTTGGATGTAGGTCATAAACTAACGTAATAGAAAAGTGAAAACACTACTAAAGTAAAAGCAGGGGGATAAAAAAAACCACTCCTTTTTAGAATAGGATAAAAGACAACAGTTGATTGCTAATATTTTTTTTATAGAAAAGTTCAAAGAGACAAAGAGTCAACAGTCAACACCCACTCAGTCAGCAATGCTATAGTGATAATTATATGACCAAAGCAATGACGTCGTCTGTATTTGGGAAATCCAAAATTCTAACAAATAATTATTTGTTACTTTTGGGATGGAGAATATCTTGCTTTGCTTTACTTTACTCTCTCTTCTTCTTCTTCCCTTTTTTATTTTTTTTTTATTTTTTTATTATTTTATTTTATTTTTATTTTTATTTTTTTTAAGTTGTCATGATTTTTTAGTGAAGTTTGATAGTTTATGGTGTGTTTTTGTATTAAAATATCTTTGTCACTTCCTTTTATGTGTGTATTTGTTTCTAAAAAAAAAAAAAAGCTAAAACCTAATTAATCAAAGTATCTAATATCATATAGGAGGTTATTTTGCTTTAGTTAGAGGAACCAAATATTTTAATATTAGTTAATATTGATATATTTTTTGGATATATATATATATATATATATATCAGTGGTAGAGCCGAAAATTTGTGCTTGGGGGCCAAATAAAAAATATATATAACTCATTTCAATATTTTTTTATAAGAAATTTTCAATAGTTAAGTACTTTATAAATTAATAGTTTTTATTTTGTCAATTGACCTATATTTAGTATTATAATTAGGATAAAAATTTACTAATTGGTTCAAGATTGCTAAAATCTTCCATTATTTTATTTATTTATATGATATATTATATACTTTTATCAAACTATTAGTTTATTATATTATATGTTATATTATAAAATATCTATCAATTAAAAAAATAAGAATATAAGAAGAAGAATCACGTATATTACATGGGGAGCAGAGAAAAAAATAGTTACTTTAACAAAATTAGAAGAGAGAGAAAGAGATATGCGGTTACTATGGTGTCGTTTAGATTCGGTTGAAAGTTGCGCCTGCGTCTGCATTCCTTTTTTTTTTTTTTTTTTTTTTTTTTCATTTCACGCGTTTTGTAGAAAGGCAGAGACAATTAACACTGTAACAATACTGTTCATGGGACCCACAGCCACTTTATTTATAAAAAAAATTAAAAATGGGTCCCACCATACTATTTACACATTTAAAAATGATTTTACTACAGTGTTTTCAATTTTCAGTTTTCAGTTTCAGCAACAATAAGTTCAATCCAAACGGACCCTACGTTAATTAACATTGCTAAGTGTGAGGTTTTTAACCATACACATGGATAGTATATTTTCTTGAAATTGGAACAACTTAGGTTGCATTTAAATAGCTTATTTTTTGCCGACTTAGTTTACTATTTAACTTATTTTTGTTACTATTCATGACCCTACTGTACCTTTTGATACTATTCATGGATCATATTGTACTATTTCAACTAATTTTTACCTTTATCTATAGTATTTTTAGCAAAAAGTTTTCAGTTTCAACAAAATAAGCAGATCTCAAACAGACTCGTAGACTCAAGGTGAGTTGCTTAACAATTCAGTTGTAGATTTGCTAGTGGTGTTGTGTTTTGTAGTGGTGTAATTTTTGAGAAACACCGCTATCATAGTCAAAATAAGCAAGATGAATTATTATTATTATTTCTTTTTAACGAGGTAGGAGCAAAGGTTAGAATTTTTTTCCCGAGATAATTGTTAAAAACTATATGTTTATCACAAGTTGATGAATACCCAGTTAATTTAATTTAAAAAAAAAAAAAAAAAAAAAAAAAAAACTAACGGGAGAAGGGGGGGCCAGAAGGATAAAAAAATTTGAGTTTTTTTTATTTTTTATTTTATTTTTCAAAAAAATAGGATTACTCATTACAAATCCATATATTTCAACTCATTACAAATTCATATATATATATATATATATATATATATATTTGAGAGGGAGAAAAAGATTAGTTATCAAGTGAACATGAACCACTATTTGTACCCAAAGGGTTATTACCCTTCAATAGGTACCAATAAAGAGTTACAATGTTTTAAAAAACGTCCATTAGGTGCAAAACCTTTTCAAAAGTTCATAACAATTACTAAAAAATTCAATAGAAAACTCTTATCGCAATCTCGATTGACCAAACTAGGTGTTGAGCTAGCAATCGAAAGATCTCAATTGGTCAAGCCAGTAGTTGAATTGACAGCAACTTTTAGAACCAATTCCTTCAACACTTTGATTGGTCAAAAACTCTTAAACTTGAATTTCACATTATTATTTTATACAAATGATATACTCTCCAAACTCATATATCATTTTTACACCCTATCATTGTATACTTATATATAGAACAAACATTTTACGGAGTTGTTCTTTCTCATATTTATTGGCAAGGTAATATTGTAACACATACCTTAGCTAGGAGAGAAAACTTTCTTCCACTTTATTAGTTTTGATGAAGGATGTTCCTTTCAACTATCTTTCTCTTGTTATGGTTGATTTACCTGCTAATTACATAATGTCATTGATGGATTTATTCTTAAAAAAAGAAAAGAAAAAATGATTTATGTTGATATTAATTTGAGCCATAGAATCTTTTTTATTTTTATTTTAGAAATGTCAGTCACTATTCTTCTCTTCTTTATTGAGGGTGTATTTTATTCTTTGTCATCATAGTCTATTGACATTTATTAAAAACAAAAACAAAAACAAAAAACAAATTAGCCCATTATAAATTACATTTTTTTTAGAAAAAATTATAAATTAATTATATCTGTATCAACTTGTGTATTCTAAAATTTCCTAATAGATATGTGTATCGATTTTATTTACAATATCTTAAAAAAAAAAAAAAAAAAGCTTATGTAACCAAACAAACAAAGGTGGGTTAATTTTAGTTTTTTATCCCTCAATTTTTCCATCTCTAACTAAACACATAGGGTGGAAAATAAAATATTTTTTATTCTTCCAATTTTCCATTCTCTCACTATTTTCTATCCCTCACTTTTTAGTTCTTTCAAACAAACAAAACCTTAATTAGATACATGTTGCATCAATACTACGTTAACTCTCTTCAACAAGTTTCACATAAGTAAAAAATTGTTGTACGTAAGCTAATACACACAGTTTTGCACACACACCCCAAAATAATAGTATTCATGACTTGGGAGTCATGATTTCAAAATTTTGTGCACACACCCATTTGACATCGTGTGAATTTGGTGTGTATGTGAAAAATGATGTGGGTTAGAGTCTGTGTAATGAACATTACTCTTTGTTAACGATCATTTTCACGACAAATTTTATGGTTCGACGGAATGACTAAGCCCAATTGCTTAGCAGGTCCGACTAATGTATTTTATCAATGTATTCTGCTTTGTTGCGTGGCCCAAACCCATGCGAATGGTTGGAGAATTGAATAGGAATGGTTTTGGTGGGTGTCGGTTAGTTCCCATTGGATCTTTTACATAGGCCCAGCCTGTATGTGCCACGAAATGGGCTAGGGACACTGGGGGCATCTAGGGCCCATCAAGGAGGTCCAATGTCAGAAATTTCCACCCCAAATTTGACTCAATGCTTTGTGTGACTGTGCCCCTGATTTTCAACCCAGCTCCATTTTCCCACACCAAGACAGCTGACTCTAAGAAAAAGACTGAGCAACCTAGCCCACTCAGCCACCTAAATGTAGTCTTCCAAGGCCTACAAAGACCAGAGACAGCAGCTATAAAGAGGAAACAACTTTGTTTTCCAAAATCATGCAAAAAGCAACCAAACCTTTCCCTAAGCATAAAACATAACACACCAAGTCATAAAGATAGCATCTGAAAGGTCCAAGGCCTTCCTCCCACCTAAGAACTGGTCACAAGAATCCCCTAAAACTTGGTATAAATATGCATCACCAGCCCACAAGAAAAGGGAGGTTTTCCACACAAAAAATCCATAAACTTTGACACAAAAGGCCCAGTCAGCTACCTAGTGTATGGACGATTTTGAAGGGTTGGGGGTGAAAATATTGAGATAGAGGAACTCTCCCTCTCTTGCTTGGGACCTCCTTCAATTTCTTCCTCTGTGTGACTGTGGGCTGAAATTTCTGACTCATGAATATACAGTTTCTGCGTTTTCTTATGTTTTCATTTTTGTGTTGGTTTCTTTTTCCATAAAGCACCATTAGCCTTTGTATACCCCACATTGTGAATTTTAGGCTTGGCTCTCCAAATAACTAACGAATTTGATGAACCTAAGGGGAGTTTTGGGCTCATCTTTGCAATCTTGGCCCTTGTTGCACAAAAAAAAAAACGTCCCCGACATTTTGGCGACTCTGCTGGGGAGTCAAGCAGCTAAGGAAGGAGAAATCATGCCTCCCAAGCTAAAAAAACCAATGTACATCCCACACCGTTGCTCCATCTCAAGGGGAAGCCGCTGACGCTACCTCTTTGAGGGAAGTACGTCTTGAGGAGGAAGTTGAACAAACCCCTCAGCAAATGAAGGAATTATTTGAAATGATGAGAGGCATGTAGCAGAACCAGGACAGCCTTGCTCAGGCCATCCAACACATTGAAGAATCCAACAAAGTTCATGATAAGGAAAATCCACGACGAGAGGAGCCCACGCTCGAAACGGGTCAAAATGAAAAGGTGGTGGATAATAGCGAAAAGACGAGGCAGGACAAAGCCAGTGATGCTCTCGATGCTAATAATGTTTCCCAATATGTCACGCTTGCCGACGTAGCGAAGCTCATCGAGAGGGAACAAGTGAAAATCTCCAAAGTGCCAAGGCAGTTCGTCCGCCAACCTCCTTACCCGTCTGAGCTATTGCACAAACCATATCCTCGAAATTATGAAGTTCCCAAATTTCCACTCTATGATGGACAACGAGGAAATGCTCTTGAGCATGTAAGCAAGTTCATAATTACTATGGGCCCATATGCTAGTGATTCGGAGTTATGCCTTCGCGAGTTTTCCAAGTCGCTTTCTGACAAGGCTTATTCATGGTACATCACGATCCCAGCTGGATCGATTGAGTCATGGGAGGACATGGTGGAGTGCTTCTATGGGAAGTATTACCAAGAGCAAGAGGAGGTTACGTTGATTGGGTTGCACAACACTAAGCAAAGGACCGACGAAGATTTACTCGATTACATACAACGATTCCGAGATAAAGCCCTCGAATGCCATGTGAAGTACGAGGAGCATGAATTGGTGGAAATTTGCATTGATAATATGTTTTCAGAGTACAAAATTCACCTGGAGAATTTGGAGATCAAGCAATTTGCTCCGCTACTCCAAAAGGCCCGCAAAACTGCAGCATCTTGGAAGACAAACGAGAGAACTTAGAAAACGAGTGAGCGGTCAAAGACCGATAAAAGAAATGCTCCCCAAACACTCTTGGTGGCTGCCAATGAGCCCGCTAGCAAGAAACGCGGGAAGGGCAAGGCAATTGAAGAATATCTGCCCATATCTTGCACGTCAGAGGAATTGAGTGTCATCCTTGATCGGTGGATCGCAGACGGAATGGTAAAATTGTACAAGATTGATAGAGAGCCAACCGAGGAAGACAAGAAACATTCACGTTTCTGTCGCTACCACAGATATGTTCATCACCCAACTATGGAATGTCACTACATACGAAGGATGTTTCATGAGAAATTGGCAGACGGCACTCTCGAAGTAGGCCGTGGCGCTCAAGGTGTACAAAGAAATCCTTTGCCTCAGCATGACAGGGGAATAGTCGCTGTGGTCATACATCCTGGCGACGAAGAAGAAGATCCCATGATATCTGCCACACTTACTCCGGACGCTATTAAAACATTGCAAAGAATTCCCGCGTTTCGTTCGCTATTCAACCAATTGGGATTAACCCTTGAAGCTAGAATGGCAGCAACAGAAGCTATAGTCGACATTACGTCTTCATCCAGATCCCATTGTTTTACAGCGGAAGCTCATGCAAGTCGAGCCTTTCTAGAGACGACCAACGCGGTCACCTTTACCGATGAGGACATGGAAGTCCAATACCCCGATCATAGGAGGCCATTATATGTCCCAGCAATGATAAATGAAGTTCATGTGAGGAGAGCCCTCGTGGACACCGGCTCATCCCTCAATATTCTTTCATTAAGTACTCTTATCGCAGCAGGCATTTCTCAAAAAAAAAATACAAGGATTGCCAATGGAGATTACTGGATTCGGGGGAGGATGTGAGCATACCATTGGACACATTCAGTTAGTACTAAAGGTCGGACCACTCGTGGGGCTCACCAAGTTCCATGTTCTCGATTCTTTTGTGTCCTACCATGTGTTATTAGGAAGGCCATGGTTGCATAAGCACAAGCTCATATCGTCTACTTACCATCAATGCGTAAAGGGACACTTAAATGGAAAACCGATTTGCATCCCAGCCAACCTTACTCCTTTCAACCAATCAGAGGCTCATTATCTAGAAACGGCCTTTTATGATCAATTGACCATAAGTGGAGGGGATGCAATTGCAAAGCCCTTAGGCACCCCATTGCCTAGTTGGGAGGATGTTAAAAGGGGGGTTTGAAGTGGACTTGCAAGATCTCCTTGAAAGGAAGAAGAAACGCAAAGAGCGAAAAGAGACAACCCATAATGCTCCAAGATGTGAGAAGTTTCAATTGCTTGATGGGCGCACCGTTTATCGCTTGTGAAGGTGCGCGGGGCTTGAATCTGCCAAGTAAGAGGGCCTTGGACTGATAGAGGGCGGTTGTCTTACCTCCTGTTGCCTGTTAGAAGAAACATTTAATCCGACTAAAAAAGAAGCAGTATCGCAAGAAGTGTTGACACCACCTAAGCTGTTGCCAAACGATGAGGAACTTGAAATCGTTAATTTGAGCGATGATCATAATATGGAGCTGCCTATCTCCATCAATCCCTTGCTCACGCCACTAGAGAAAAAGGAATTAGTGTCTTTGCTTAAAAAGTATCGAGATGTGTTTGCATGGCAATACGAAGAAATGACAGGTCTAGATCCCAGAATGGTGGCTAATGAAGCTCAAATTGTTCAAGAGGTTAAAAAGTTGTTAGTAGCGGGGTTTATCAAGCCTATTGAACACCCACAGTGGCTCTCAAACATCGTTCCCGTGAAGAAAAAGAACGGAAAGATAAGATGTTGTGTCGACTTTCGAGACTTGAACAAGGTCTGTCCAAAGGACGAGTTTCCTCTCCCTAATATGGACCTACTTATTGACTCAGTCGCGGGTCATGAGATGTTCTCCTTTATGGATGGCTTTAGTGGCTACAATCAAATTAAGATGGCACCAAGAGACGTAGCAAAGACCACATTTCGTACTCCTATTGGAAATTTCTACTATACCGTGATGCCATTTGGCCTTAAGAATGCGGGTGCCATGTATCAAAGGGCTATGACCGCTATCTTCCACGACATGATGCATAGGGAACTCGAGGACTACATCGACAATATAGTCGTAAAGTCCAAAACTAGAGAGAGTTATATGAGAACCCTCAAGAGAGTCTTTGAAAGGTGTCGTTGTTACAAACTGCGTATGAATCCTTTGAAGTGCACATTTGGGGTGACAGCTAGAAAATTTCTAGGATTCCTTGTCCATCAAAAAGGAATCGATGTGGACTCATTGAAAGTGAAAGCTATAGTCACAATGAAACCCCCAACATCAGTCAAAGAGTTGAAGTCCTTTATAGGAAAGCTCTCTTACATTCGGAGATTCATACCGGGATTAGCGGCATCAATCGCCCCACTCACCCCATTATTGAAGAAAGGCATAAAATTTTCAATGGAGTAATGAACACCAGTTAGCTTTTCGCAAATTGCAAGAGATGATGACCGGCCTACCTACCGTTAGGTCACCAACGCCAGGCGTGCCACTACGGCTGTATCTTTCCTCAAATGACAAGGCTGTTGGGGCTCTAATCGCACAAGAAGGTGAAGATGGTACTGAGTAGCCCGTATACTACGTGAGTAGAGCCCTTAGAGACGCAGAAATGCGTTACCCAAGAGCTGAACGCACTTGTCTATCTTTGATATATGCAGCACAAAAACTGCAACATTATCTCTTAGCCCACACGGTGCACTTAATGACGAAGTCCAATCCAATAAGGACGCTCTTGCAAAGGCCCATTCTCTCGGGTAGGCTGGCACAGTGGTTGCTCCAACTCTTCGAATATGATATAGTGTTTGTCATGCCAAGGGCGGTTAAAGGTCAGGCAATAGCGGAGCTTCTAGCCCAGTTCCCCGGAGAAGACATCTCAAAAATCATGGATGAAGTGCCTGGAGAAGTCGCAGAAGTGGCATGCCTGGAGGAGAATAAATGTCTGTGGGAGATGACATTTGATGGATCTTCCGTTTTCACTGGCAGAGGAGTTGGTATTGTCCAAGCTAATGGGGAAAACGAAGTCATATCCATGTCTTTCAAGTTAGACTTTCTTTGCTCTAATAATGCAGCAGAATACAAAGCATATCTTACCGGACTAGCAATAGCACGAGAAATGGGAATCAGGAGGCTCAAGGTGCGGGGAGACTCGAATCTTGTGGTAAGTCAAGCAAGGGGTGATTTCTCTCTAAAAGAGCCCTCGTTGGCCCCATATTGAGTAATGGCTCAGAGGCTAGAGGATCACTTTGATGAGCTAACCATAGAACACACGCAAAGATCGGACAACCGCCATGCCGATGCCTTAGCCACGCTTGGGTCCAAAATCATGTTCGAAGGGGAAAGCACCAAAGTTACCATCCTCAAAAGAAGCAGCCCCATCACACTACTCTTGCAAGAGGAGTTTAAAAATACGACCACAGGAGCTGAAGATTGGCGAGCACCTTTGAGAGATGCCTTATTGGAACATGGAATAGAAATTGATGCCAAACAGCTCTGAAACTATACGCTTGTTGCTGGCGAGCTTTATCGGAGGCTACCTGGAGGGGTGTTAGCAAGGTGTGTAAATTTAGAAGAAGCAGCGAAGAGGTTGAGCGAAGTCCATGAGAGGACCTGCTGTGCCGAAAACGAAATCCCCCTCTATCGACGCCTCCAACGCTTGGGTTATTTTTGGCTTGATATGAAGGCCCAAGCAAGCAAAGTGCAAAGCCAATGTCCAGTATGCCAACATGTGTTCAATAGGGTAGAAGCATATACTATCTTCTAGACGACTGATTGGAGAACACCATTTCTGGAATTCATCTTGGAAGGAGTCCTACCTACTGATAGGAAGGAGGCTTATTACCTGAAGAAGCTAGCCAGGCGCTATTTTGCTGAAGGGGGGATTTTGTTTCATAAAGGATACAACGGCGAGCCATTGAGGTGTTTGGGCCTCGTAGAATCGCAGGCCGTAATGAGAGAAGTATGCAGTGGAGAGTGTGGAGAGCATCAAGGGGGAAAGAAACTTCACGAACGACTCTTAGCTGTGGGGTACTATGGGCCTTCGATGAAGAGGGACGCCACTGAGTTTGTTAAATGCTGCCACACCTGTCAAACGTATGCGAACCTCATCCATACCCATCCCATGAGCTTGCAAGGCATGAGCACACCATGGCCTTTCCATACCTGGGGGCTTGATCTTATCGGCCCCATCCATCCGCCATCGAATGGCTACATTTGGATCCTTGTCACCACCAAATATTTTACGAAGTGGGTGGAAGCTATTCCACTCAAGAGAGCAACAGGGCCGACTGTGGCCAATTTCATCAAAGAGCACATCCTTTGCCGTTTTGGGATTTCATACAAGATTGTGAGCGACAATGGTACTCCGTTCGTAAACAAAGATGTTTGAGCAATCACCGAGTATTACAAAGTCAAGCATCGAAGGTCGACCCCTTACTACCCTCTAGGGAATGGACAAGCGGAGGCAACCAATAGAGTATTATTGGGAATTCTTAGTAAGATGGTGTTTGACTATGCTGGAGGTTGGAATACGCATCTTCTCGACACACTTTGGGCCTATAGAAGCTCTACCAAAACGGCCACTAGCTTTTCGCCATTTTCTTTGGTATATGGCACCGAAACCATCTCACTAGTGGAGTTGATGGTGCCAACAGCTCGCACATTGCAAGGCCAAGAGCTTGAAACAGATGCGAATATATGTGCAAAGGCGCGAATGGTGGACTTGGAAACAATGGATGAAATACGCAACATCGCACGCGGGAGGGTACGGTGATACCGACAGCGAATGAGCAGCATGTATGAGCAGAATGTACATGAACGGATCTTCGTGGAAGGCCAACTCGTTCTTAGGGTAGCAGATTATGTAAGGAGAAAAGTAGCGGCCCCTTCCAAGTTTGCACCAAATTGGGAGGGCCCATATGTTGTGAAGGAGGCTCATGGAAGCGGGTATTATCGCCTTTGTAGCATGGACGAGTCTACCACGACGGATCCCATCAATGGCAAGTGGCTCAAGCTTTATCACGCTTAGTGAAGCCAAGAAGTGCTAGTCTAAGGCGATAAACACCAGCTCACTTTTGAGGTTGGGCATCATCCGCCATGTGATTTGCATTTTATTTTATTACCTTGCATTTTCTTGTGGGAAACATGATGTATGAGTATAACGAATCAATGAGAATGCCCACTTTTCTTTTCTTTCTTTTTATTTTTTATTTTTAAAATGGCATCACCACATTCTTGTTTCGCTTTTTCTTTTTTTGGTATATGTATATATGCATATATATATATATATATATATACATGCATGTGAATGCACATACCTCAAAAGAACATAAATCACTTTATTCGAGCGACAAACCTTACAAATTTGTAAGGGAGCTCATGAAAAACACAATCAAGGCAAAACCCCTACATGCGAGACTACTACGCTCTCAAGAAGGTAAGGGAAGCCGTTGGGTACCAGTTCAATGACAATCCTTGCAAAATGGTAAGGAAGTCAATGAAGTAATAACTCGGCTAAATCCTCATTCACAAGAGGGAGCCTGACATTCGCTCAAAGGTACATCTTACAAAATAGTAAGGAGGCCAACAAAAAATGGGGGAGGGGCGATAATGCATGTTCGTACCTGAAACCTTGTAAAACAGCGAATGGGTTTAGGAATCAAAATCTAGCATCAAAGGCTATAAATTAACACATATTAAGCAATGGCTGATTACTATTACTACAGAGATGCTAAGTGTGAGGATACAACTAGTGCCACAGCCCACCATAGGTAAGGATTGTAGGTGTACTATTTGACTACATAGGAAAACAAAACCATCCCCCCTAGACAATGGCAAGCTGGCATGAGTTGCAACGCACATAAATATAGTCCAAAAAAAAAAAAAAAACGCCAGCATGGTAGCCCTGCGTACTATACAGGGGAGTCAACCACTAAATGGCGAGCCAAAAAATATATGTATATATATATATATATATAATCCTCGCAGAGAATGAGGTATGAGAAGGCCTAAATCACCCTTTAAAGGCTACAGTAGTCAAGCACCCTGATCATTGATGCTTCCTTGGAGGATGGATTAAGGGTAAGCTGATCGCCTAACTAATCGCGACTTGCTTCTAAGTAGTGACACATAACTTGCAAACATATGTGATCTCAAAAGGAAGGTATGAAACCACTTTAATTTGAGTATTTAATAGATGCATACACTCCTATAAAGCATGAATGACCTTTCCGGAGCTAAGCGCGAAAACGCGTTTGATAATATATTTTGTGCATAATATGTTTGGATACAATATGTTTAGATACAAAATGCTGGTCGCATTAACCATGATAGGTTAATCTAAGCGACATACCAAATACAGAGCCAAAAGGGGTTGTTTAGCACATGTACACAACCTAAAAAAAGAAAAAAGGGAGAGGGGCTTAAGCACTTCTCCTACAAAATACATTTGTCATAAAAAAAAAAGGGGGGCATGTGATAAGGAGACGGCGGAAATTCAAAGCAGGCCGTGAATGGCGGTGTTATCCAAAATGACCAAATTTGGAGGATTTCTTTGCAAATGGGCCATCTCTGACTTCAGTATTGCGAGCTCTTTTTCCAATTCAGAAATCCGACGCACAATAGATGCCAATCGAATTCTCACATCTCTCTAAACCACGATGTAGCAACATCTCGAAGATGACAGAGAACAAAGGAAACATCCAAACCCACCTTATGTAGGTCTCTCACAGCGTCTCTCCATTCAAACAATCGTTCTTCAGTTAAGGCATTCACCTGAGTTTCTCGCATATCCATAAGCACCGCCGCCAGGATCCTCAATAAAGGATTCCCGACAACTGAACCGACTGTTAACTGCCCGATGAAATCATTGTGCCTGGTTCATAGATGTTCCAACAATGGAACACTCTCTAAAGGGACTGAGAACCGATGGATACGTGTGCTTGGGCCTACAAAGTTGTAGAAATGGGAAGCCTCATGCTCATTATTTCTGTCTTGTTCGAATCTGTCCAAGAAAGCTTTAATGTGCTCCCCGTTAGAAATGAGAGCTAGGGAATCAAAACATGTGGACGTGGGTTCGACCTGAGAATCTGATACGATGGTGGTGTCGACGGGTGCCTCAACGCCCATACCGAGGGTAACCTGAACCTGTAGGTAAGTAGCAGGGCCAGTTGAAATGCATGTATGAACTAAAGAGAAAAGTGAAATACGTATATGCATATACATATACATATATGTGTGTGTGTGTGTGTGTGTGTGTGTGTGTGTGTGTGTGTGTGTGTGTGTGTGTGCGTGTGTGCGTGTGCGTGTGTGTATTAAAACACTCATTGAGTCTTTTGCAATCACAAGCTTCATGTTGGTCGCCTCCTTGATAGCGTCGACTCCCTTGCTTGCATCCAAAGCCCCCTACGCACCAAAAGTCACATAATATGAGCAGAGGCATGAACTTGTTATTATTATAAAAAAAAGGGGAAGAGGCAGAAAGGAAGTTTTGTTGTAAGGCTCACTGTGGTTCCAACTGAACTTTCACTTGTCCCGTTATAGCTTTCACTTGTCATCTCATCGCCGTCACCCACTGAAGACCTTTGTCCTGTAGTGATAAAGGGAAAAGCAGCAGTAATAGGTACTGCAACGTCCTCACAATCGTCCGACAAGTCATCTTCAAATGATTCTGGGATGTCCACTTTTCCTTCAGAGACCACGTGAGAGGAAGGAACCTAAAAGAAAAATGGGAGGGGGGAAGCGATGTTAGTCCAGTGGAGTGATAGATAAATATATATATATACATTCATACGTACATGTATATATGTATATAAATATATATATATATATATATATGTATGTATATATGAATGATAAAATAACCAAAACAAAAAATATATATACGCACAAAAAAACGAAGACAAGAAGGAAAGAGAAGGAAATAGACATACCTGGTCCTCAGAAACCTCAGGTCCAAGCAAAGGACGCATTGTGACAGCACAATTTAAAGGTGCGAGAGCATCATCCTTCATGGCTACACTGTGCGGGGTAAAACCCTCGAGCCCACAACTATTGAGGAGCGGATTTTTTTAGATAAAGGAGGAGGAAAGGCAAAGGTGTTGATGGAAATTTCTGGTCTTTCCCTCTTGGCTGGGGGCTTGGCATTCAAGGCCTCACCACTCGCCAAAGGAGCAAAGACGCGAGCTTTAGCCATGTTTTTATATTTTTTCCAAGGTTCAGGAACTTTTAAAATTTCAACCTTACAATCTCCCCCTTTGGCTATTCCGTGACAAAACCTTAAAACAAACGCTAGACTTAACATGTGAGTTGGAAACAGTTGAACAAAACTCACTCACACCTAACTTTAGAATCTATGTAGCTCTTGAATCATATGAACAAGAATCTCTTGAAACACAATAACACAATACGATCATTGTATGTAAAAAAACTTTTAATGCATATGAGGCAAGCACAATGTGATCAAGCAAAATGGAATTAAGTAATAAACCATGGCTTGACCATATAAACAATCACTATAAAATAGTGACCACAATACTTATTCACACTTGGAATGAACATCCGGACATACAAGCTAACAAGATCAATGCAAATTACTTGCATGTCCAACACTCAACCAATGCACAATACAAAAAGTATATGCATCTAGGAACAAGATCCTACTAAGGCACAAGAGTGAGAGTACTTAAAGGAAATGCATAACATTTAGCTAGAAGTCTTAGGCAACAAAGCATAAAGACTTCATAAGCACGGTACAAACCATAAAAGCTTACAAAACACATGGAAACAAACCCTAAAAGCTTATAAAAGCAACATGGGTACAAATTAGAAACATTTTAAATAGCTAAGCATAAACATGAACTATGAGCAAAGCAAAAACATAGTTAATGTAACACAAAGCTCTTTTTCTCTTTCTCCCCCTATCATATCATTCTCCCTATCATGAATCATAGGAGTTGTGATGAACTTGGAACATATATACCTATAACCTGAAACACTTGCACAAAACACATTAGACCCTTAAGGTAAAGCAAGTAATAAAAGGACAAGTATAATGTAACAAGTAAATTGCGATCAAGTAAACATGATGTGAAACATATGAGCAACTTGATCATACACCAAAACAGTCATATAGAAATGACTACAATGATCACATACCAAAGCAAATGATCATCCGAACATGCATTCAATGAAGCACAATAACATAAGGATGTATGCATGTTCAACACACAAACATGATGCGATGAGAACAACAAAGCATAACTCAAAGCACCATAAAGCCAACAAGAAAACAAACAGAATAGAGTTTTCTAATTAATACAATGTCTTCTCCCCCTTGGTATATGCATCTCCCATATAGAATATCTCACCCCCTACAAATGTGCATGAGAACTAGAATTTCTCCCCTTAAGGATGTGCATAAGAGTCATATAGAAATGACAAAAAACACTCCGGTATACTCTCTAGAGTATACTTTCCCCCTTTTTTTCTGGAATAGACAAAGGGTCAAGGAGAAAAGAGGGCAAGAGATGAAGGTATGAACAATGATAATGATGCATGAAGGGTGCGAGATGAATGAGAAAATGAAGCTCAAACTTAAGACAAAGTAAAATACTACAAAGCATAAGGTAAACATGACATGCTAGGATGAAGAAGCAAGGTATAGACCAATGCATGACAAGGGTAGCAAAGGTGTGTGCAAGAAGTGGCTATGTGCAATGCATGACCAATGCATGGAAAAAGCACTTGTGGGGCAGTATGTGTTAAATACACAATCAATGAACCAAAAATGTTTCTAGTGAGGAAACATGAGAAACCCCAAAATTTGGTACTCATCAAAGTCCAAACAAGCGAGAAAATTCCTAAAAGGCATTTTATCAAACACCTAGTGTGCACACTATGAACAACAATATAAAATAATGTGTGAACATCATAAAATCCACCCTTAATACATGTTCTTTTTTCCACAAGGTGCCAACATCCAATGCAAATCAACAAAAGAAACCAATCTCGTGAAAAAATTTGACAAAAATTAAGTTTTCCCAACCCCTATGATAAAAATCCCAACCAAGAGCACAAAACTTCCTAAAACATAATCTAAGGATCAAAATCAATGAACATATTTTATAATTACCTTAGAGATGTTGATGGAATGAAAAATCATTCAAATTGATTGGGTTTTGAAGTAAAAATATTGAAAGAGGGGTTTAAAAGAGGATGGGAGAGGTTTGAAACAGGTTTCCCACGAAATGCCCTTTAAAAATCTGTTTCTGGGCGTTTCGCGACTAGGCGAGTAGCGAAGATTTTTGCAAGTCATGCGTGAGTCACCAAAGCTTTTGGATTAGCTCGCGACTAGGGTTTCGCGACTGGGCGAGTCGCCAAAACGAGTAGCCAAAAATTCTAACACCTGTTTTTCAATACAGAACATGTTTAAACACTGAAGAACAAAGTAAGCACTAAACACGAACACAAAGAGTAATAAAAATAACTTCCAAATACATATAAAATGATCAAAAATCTTTTTGTTTTGATCCATATATAGTTGAGCACACACAAATCACATTTAGACAAGTACAATTGAACAAATGAATTAGGCATTCGTTGAACATTAGGCATGTGTGTTGTGTGTGTGTATCAAATGTGGAATAGTCCTTAGTCTAGAATGAAGTTTCAATGATCAATTCAATCAAGTCATACACAACTAGTACTAAGTCAAGTGGTCTATCTCAATTATAGAAATGAACATATATGACCTCCCACAAGAGAATGATTACATATCTTTGAAGCTTTTCATTTGGCTTCTTTACAATTCATAACATTTGAACATTTTGAATCAATACATCTAATTTTGAGATTGATGCCTGAAATTTTTAAGTGCTAGGTGAAATTATGCAAAATTGCAATCTATATAGTTTTATGACCAAAAGTTGCACCACTTGTTGTTTTTTTTTTTTTTTTTTTTTTTTTTTTTTTTTTTTTTTGAGAGGAAAAAAAAAGTTGCACCACTTGATAAATAAACTTTTGTGAATGTTGGAAAATTATTTCCAACTATTTTGTTTATATTTATAACACTTTATTTGTGATTACTACCCCATGCTATATATATATATGTTTTAACTTTCACTCCCATGTTGTTAAGGATAATAGCTAGTTCATACCTATATAACTATAGTTACAGATGTATTACGGCAGTGCATTCAAAATACAAATGGTAACAAATTCAGGATTGTGATAAGATAGGATTGTATTTCAAATTTGTATCTTTAACAAATTCTTCTATAAATGAAATTCCTTGAACCATGTAAGGTAAGGCTTGAAAACAAATTCAATTACTCTATGTTTACATAGTATCAGAGCCATTGTGAATTACGTCTCCATTTTTTTTTTCAATGGCTTCCTCATCTTCTTCAACCTCCACTATCAACACTACTGCTTCTCCTTCTACCACCTCACTTACCACTATTCATCATCTGATCACCATCAAACTTACCCATGACAACTACCTAGTGTGGAAAGCTCCAATTGTTCCTTCCTTAAGGGGTAACATCTCTATGGCTATCTCGACAAAACCACACCTGCTCCACCTCGGATTATCATGGCTTGATGGTGCCACTCAAGCTCTCCAAAACCCAGAGTTTCAGCACTGGCATTTGCAAGATCAAATGATACTTAGTGCCATTATCTCCTATCTCTCTGAGAAAATTCTGGCTCATGTGGTTAAATTTACTACCTCTCGGGATCCATGGAAAGCATTAGAATGCATGTTCACCTCCCAATCCAGGCCTAGGACAATGCAAATCCACTATCAGCTCGCCACTTTGAAGAAATGAAATTCATCTATTGTTGATTATTTTCCCCAGTTCACTACACTGGTTGACACACTTGCTGCCAGTACTCAGCCCTTGAACAATTTTGAAATTGTCTCTTTTCTTCTCGCTAGTCTTGGATCAGACTGTGATTCAGTTGTCACATTAGTGACTACAAGGGTTGATCCTCTATCCATTGAGGACTTGTATTGGCATTTATTAGCTCATGAACTTTGGCTTGAACAACAACAGCCAATCATGGGCCTCTCACTTGCAAGGGCCAATTTTGCAGGCCAAGGGACTTCATGTGGTGGTCGTGGAGGTGGCTCCTCCCCTCCATCAGGTCTTGGTTCTTCATCCAGCAATCAAAGGAATTCTCGAGGATGGGAGCGTGGTCATGACTCTTCTTCTTCCCCTTCACATAATCGTCTCGTCTACCAGGTTTGCCAATAGATAGGACATACGACCTTGAAATGCTATCACAGGTTTGATTATTCCTTTACCACTCCACAGGCTGCACTCAACCTCAATTGGTACCTTGATTCTAGTGCAACTTGTCATCTCACATATGATTTTGCAAATCTAAATGTGAAGGCAGAGGAGTATCATGGCCCTGATCAAATTCGCATTGGTAATGGTATTGGTTTGAACGTTGAACATATTGACTCTACTGAGTTATCCACCCCTACCTCTTCTTTTCTTATACATGATGTTTTACATGTGCCTCATATTACCAAAAATTTGATTTTTGTTCACAAATTCACCACTGATACTAATATCTCTATTGAGTTTCACCCGTCTTATTTCTTTGTGAAGGATTGAACAACAGAGGGAGTCCTGCTGCGCAGGCTGAGTAGAGATGGGTTGTTCCTATTTCCTTTCACTTCAAATAAATTGCCTTCATCGTCATCTGTCTTTGTTGGTGAACGTACTTCTCCAGCGCAATGGCACTCACACTTAGGACATCCTGCCTTTCATATTGCTAATCATGTTCTTTCCAAATTTAGTTTACCTGTAATTTCCAGAAAAATTGTTCACCCTTGTTCTACTTGTTTCAATTCTAAGAGTGAACAACTTTCCTTTTCATTGTCTAGTACTCAAATGAATTTTCCTTTGGATTTAATTCACACTAATGTATGGGGTCCATCTCCTATTTGCTCAAAATCTGGTTTCAAATATTATGTCTCTTTTATAGATGCGTACAGTCACTATATACTTGGCTTTATTAAATGGCAAAAATATGTTGAGTATTATTTTAATAAAAAAATAAAAGCTTTTCAATCTGATTGGGGTGGTGAATATCCCTCACTTCACAATTTTTTTCCAAATCTATGGCATTACTCATCCTGTTTCTTGTCATCACACGCACCAACAAAATGGTGTTGTTGAGCGTAAACACCGTCATCTTATGTAAACTGGTCTAACTTTATTGTATTGTGCCCAAATTCCTCTTCAATATTGGGAAGATGTGTTTCAAAAAGCTTGTTATTCAATAAATAGACTCCCTACTTCCACAATAAAAAATTTATCTCCTTATGAAAAATTGTTTACCCAAGCACCTGATTATAATTTCTTGCGTGTTTTTGGTTATGCATCTTGGCCTAATTTATGGCCTTATAATTCTCACAAACCTCAACCATGCTCAACTTAGTGTGTCTTCCTTGGTTATAGTTTACTTCACAAAGGATATAAATGTTTGCATCTTCCTTCAAGTTGAGTTTATATTTCTAGAGATGTTCTCTTCAATGAAGATGTCTTCCCTTTTGCTAAGACTTGTTCCATAAATCTCCAGTCATTGTCTAGTTCAGATTTCACTTCTTTTCAGGTACAACCATCTTCTGGGCTTTAAGTAGCTGCTCCACTCTCCGCTGGACCATCTCCTTCAAATTCTATCACATAAACTTCTCTAACCCATACTGAAACTCCACTGACCTATACTGAAACACGTGCTAGCCCACAATTGTTGGCCCACCCTACACCTACTTTACCCCACTATGAATCACTCCCACCACACATCTATTTGCCTCACACTTCTCTCATAAATACTACCCTTGTCGACGGAAATGCTCCTCCCTTACTTCCTATAGCCACTGAAACTCAACCCACTCACCCCATGATCACTCTCTCCAAAAACTTGATTACCAAACCCAAAACCTTCAACGGTAGCACTGTGTGATTTCCAGTTTTGAGAGCTCTTCTCGCTGATGGCGATGTCTCCATCGTTGAGCCTACTTATTTTACCACTACTGTAAAAGATTTCAATTGGCGTGCTACTATGAATCTCGAATTTGATGCCCTACTCAAAAATCAGACATGGGTTCTCGTTCCTCCTCACACTGCTCACAATGTCATTAGGTGCAAATGGGTGTTTCAGATTAAGCTTAACGTCGATGGCTCTGTTGAACACTACAAAGCTCGCCTAGTAGCCAAAGGATTTCATCAATTGCCTGGAGTCGACTTTGGAGAGACCTTTAGTCTCATAATCAAACCCACTACGGTCTGGACAATCCTCTCTATTGCTATTTCCAAAGGCTGGGTCCTTTGTCAATTTGATGTTCAAAATGCCTTCTTACATGGCCATCTATTTGAAGATGTTTATATGTTTCAGCCTCTTGGGTTTGCTCAACCCCAATTTCCCAATCATGTTTGCAAGTTGAAGAAAGCTCTTTATGGGTTGAAGTAGTCCCCTCGGGCTTGGTTCTCATGACGTTCTTCTTGCTTACTAGCCTTGGGCTTTAGAGGATCAAGGTCTGATTCTTCTCTATTTATTTATCATAGTGCCACTGTTACTATATATTTTCTCATTTATGTGGATGATCTCATTGTTACTTCTTCTTAACCATCTACAATTGATGATCTTCTTTGTCATCTAAAGACTAATTTTGCTATTAAGGAGTTGGGCAATCTCAATTTTTTTTTTCTTGGCATTGAGGTTTTACCCAATTCCATGGGCCTTTTGTTGTCTCAAAAACGTTACATTGTTGATCTTTTAAGAAAAACAAACATGATAGAGGCCAAGCCCATCAACTCTCCCAGTATATGCATCGCCCTACTAACATCCACTGGCAATCTGTTAAACACCTCTTGCGTTATCTTAAGCAAACTATTCACTTTGTTTAGCAGCTGCTCCATTCTAAGTTCGATTCTTTCAAGCCTTCATTGATGCAGTTTGGGTTGGATGTCGTGATGATCGGTGATCTACTGGAGATTCCTATGTATTTATAGGTAATAATCTTATTTCCTTGGGTTGTAAAAAGCAATAGGCAATGGCTCAATCTAGTACAAGGGCTGAATACAAAGCCTTTGCCGATGCTGCAACAAAAGTTACATGGTTGCATACCTTGCTATTTGAACTTGGAATTCCTATCTCTAGTTCTCTTGTTATGTGATGTGACAACATTGGTATGACCTATTTATCCTCAAATTCTATTTTCCATGCTCGCACTAAGCATATTGAGATTGATTTTCACTTTGTTCGAGATATGGTTTCTAACGATTCCCTTCTCATTCATTTTCTATCTAGCCGTGATTAGCTTGCTGACATTTTTACGAAGCCTTTGTCTTCAAATTTTCTCTTCTTTGGACCAAGCTCAATGTATCTCTAATACTGTAGAGCTTGCAGGGGAGTGTTAAAGATAATAGCTAGTTCATATTGGTATAGCTGTAGTTGTTAAGGATGATAGCTAGTTCATACCTATACAGTTATAGTTACAGATGTATTACGACTGTGGTATTCAAAATACAAATTGTAACAAATTCAGGATTGTGATAAGATAGGATTGTATTTCAACTTTGTATCTGTAACAAATTCTTCTATAAACGAAATTCCTTGAACTGTGTAAGGTAAGGCTTGAAAACAAATTCAATTACTGTGTGTTTACTCACGTTAACTTCATATTTTTCTGTTAAAATACTAGAAATCCTTTAAGTCTTCTCCATGATTGCTACGTGTAGAACTCAATAAATCTGCTTGTATTTTTGGGACAAGTTTGCAGTAAACCTTTAGCAACTTAGTTGTGGGAGTAAGTATTGTCTAATGAAAGCAATTTCATCATGTCTTCAATCGATCGTAATTATTGTTTGTTTCTTGTTTTCTCCAACACTAAAAATCTGTCATTCTTCTGTTGTTGTAATTATCAAATTATAAAAAATAATAAAAACTAAAATTGTTGATTATGATAATCTCATTATCGAATATAATGGCACACTTTATAAAATAAATAACTTTACTATTAAAAAAAGTACTGAAATATAGGCATGTTAAAAAACTTTTGTACAAGGATAATACATGTTATATACGTTTAATTATAGAAAATTGTGTGATATGTTTTAATACGTGTTTTATACGTTTAATGATAGAAAACTGGTGTAATACCGTATATTATATCATTATACGTAGGTGCGTATTTTGAGCAAGTTTTCAAATCACTTTCATAACAGCATAAATTATAACCCTCAAACTATAGAGGGCAAATTCTCCTGTTTTGCTACCGCAACAACCCAATTGGATGATAATAACTCCTATATAATCATAGCATAGTTTTTTATATTATATGATAGGCGATACTTATTGTGTACAAAAAGTTAATTATCATAAGGATGCATCGTAAGTGCTCAAGATTCATATGATATATAGGATCATATCTTATGAACTGTATCGTATCATAAAATTATATATATCATACGATACATAGATACGTGAGTTTAAAATGAGTTTTTTTGTTAAAATTTGTGAAATTATATTATTAGATTTGTTTTTAACGCAAAATTATTGGGCTACTTAATTGAGCCTAATAAAATAATACGTCCAAAAGTTTTTTTTTTTTTTTTTCTCTACTCTCTTTTTCCTACAAATTTTGGATTATACACTTGAAACTTCACTTTCATATTTGCATTGTAACTATAATTGTTTTTAAATGACAATAAAATATATATATATATATATATATATTTTTTTTTTTTTTATTGTGTTAGGACATATGTGAGAATAGTTAGAGACATATGTTAGGTAAATTGGCTGATCCTTTGACAAAACGCATTTTACTTGTAATTGGGTAGATCTAGGATGAGTTTAGTACTTCAAGAAACAAGTGTTCAAGTTTAGTATTGAAGCCATGCAAATCTGCTTAAAAAACAAGTGAAGAAGTGTTGTTCATTAAAACTCGACAGATATCTTGATAGAATCATATCTATCGAGGTTTAATGTTGAAGCTCGACAGCAGCTGTATCTATCTAGAATTATGAAATTAGAATTTCTAGATCTGATTTCACGCATATCTATGTGTATTTGTGTAGGGTTTCTTTTCTCACAACCCTAGACATATATAAAGATTATTTTAAGGGCCATCATAGATAATGCAACTTGATGCAAAGTGATTATACATGCATATTGTGACCAGAGACAATTTGCTCTAGTTCATCATATTCTCTCTAAAAGCTACTACTTCTTTGCACCAAGGGTTTTGTAACCAAAGAGCTTCTTGATCTTTATTGTTGGATAAACTGAAGAACTTTGCAACGAACATCTTCCTCAAGTTGGTGTGTTAGTCACGTACTAGGATTTGTACATCATTGGTTAGTCATGTACTAGGAGTCATGCATTGAAAGGAGAGATTGCTACTACATTACAAGTCCAATTGGGTATTGGGTAATGGTTCAACTGTAGGTTGTTATTAGGTACTGGGATTCCTTTTACTTAAAATTGCTTGTTTTGATAATAGTGAATTCCCGGGAGTGGTGACCTTAAATTCACCTGGTGGGGTTTTGCCTTGGTGGTTTTCCCTATTTGTAAACAAATTATCTGTGTCAAATTTATTTTCTACTGCATTTAATTTAGTTGGTGATTTGATTGTGCTACCACGCTTATTGCATGTAATTGAATCTAATTAATTCACTTGGCTAATTAATTGATTAATTTACCAAATGGGTCAATATATTTTTGGTCTATCATATTGTAATAAGTCTAAGAAGCTAGAATGTCAAGAAGAAATATAAAGAAAAATATTAAAATAATACAACAAGAAGAGATGTTGATGATGATAGAGAAAATGCCAATGAAAAAATAAATTTGTTAGATGATGAACAAGTTGATAATATTGACCTAAATGGAGTTAATTATGTAAAATGATGGACATGATAAAAGAAATTATTATATTGACTCATATGTCATGTATTAATTATCACTTTCGAATTTGATCAATTTGAATGTGCATGTTACACATATGCTGATTTGATTTATTTAGTTAGTTTTGTTAAATATTATTACACAAGTGATAATTAAATTAATTATTAGTTGAATATATTTCGAATTTATAATAAATATATAGATTATATATGTACATCTCTATTTTTTTTTATTAGGTGTTTATGTATCTTACGAAACACAATACATAAAAATTAAAAATCGATTCACGATATGATACACGTTTTGATAATTATGGGTCATAGTTATACTACTTTATAGACTAATTTACTAGAAAAGAGAGAACAATACTAAAAAGCAATAAATGTAAATAAAAAATAAAATTCAAAAGGCATTACAAGTTTTTCTACATAATACTTACAAATCGATATCCCAATAAAAGAGATTGATGGACCTTAACAACCTCACAAATGAATATTTGTAATGTTCCAGTTTCAGTTTTGTTTACATTCAAAAACTAGTTTGGGTTTGTTTCATCTGGGTCATTGAACTTGTAAGACACTTTGATGTGTATGCTGAGCTTTAAATCGAATGGGCATGTATTGGATCACGAATAACAAAGACAATTTGTTGTGTCTTTTAAATGTTAAATCATGTTGTGCGTCTATTTGTATTTGGCGTCTAGAATTTTTTTTTTTTGTAAATATGTGTGTATGAGGGGACAAATTAAGCAACATATAAAATGTAATTAACTCACGCTAAAGTGAATTTTACTGTGTATGTATAGTTTTAGATATTAAAACTTCACTCCATAACGAGAATTAAATTAAGACAAGTAAATAATTAAATATCTAGAAAATACATAAAATTAATTCGTGAAAAGGTTCCGAGGTGTCCTTAGAATATTTATTAATAAAAATGGTTTTACCTAAAGTGTCATTTGGCACTTAAGTCTAGAAATGTGACAATAATTAAGAGAGAGGGAAAAATAAAAACTTCAACAATCTATGAGTAGTATTTGGTTCTGCCATGTGGTGCTTTGTCTGAGTAGTATTTCTTTTAGCTTTTCACCTTATGCCATCTTCTTATCAATGACCAATTTAAGCCATAAATGTAGGAGATTAAGAGATTTGGTTCCACCCCCTTTTTCAACTTCTTGAACTCTTCAACTTTTAAATTCATTAATTTCAAAAATGAAAGGTTTTTGAAAGCTTGAAATGTGTGAAAACACAAGAGCTTGTTTAGACCCCCAATTCAAATTACGGCTTGATTGATTTTACACTAACTTAATACTAAGTACGGAATAGTAAAAGCAAGCATACAAGCAAGAGAGCTACTCTAATCCATATTTAAAGCAACACAGCAGTAAAATGAAATGAACAAGAGTAGGGAAGAGAGATACAAATACAGATAACACCGAGATGTGTTATTGAAGAGGAAACCGAAGAACTTAGCAAAAAACCTCTTCGTCGCCCTCCAAGTGGTAATTGATCCACTAGACAATCAGTTGGGATACATGGGTAAGCAAGAGACCCTCCAAGTCTAATCTACCCTCTGTACCTAAGCCCTCCAAGCTCCTACTCCAACAAGGCTTCTCAGAATCGTGTCTTGTCTAGCTCTCCGGATCCCGCAACAAGCTCCATGTTGCATCTGCCATCCTTGGCTTCTTCCAATGTTTCCCAGCAGCACCAAAACCTCACTTGACACTCTCAAAAGGAGTGGTAAGTTTTTGGGCTATTGACCTCTCAATGGTATGGAAATGAAGATGTAGGAGATAAGGAAATTCCACAAACAAATGTGTAGAGAATTGTTGGTATAACAATTTCTAACTCTCAAGTGTTTTTGCTAGGGTTTTCTCTCAAAAGCTCTCTATCACATTTGTGGGAAATATGGGTATATATAATGAGGGTACAGAAAGTGTGTATTAGGCAGTACAGACTGGCAGAATAGAATGTCTCGCGGGTGTCTCACGGGAAGGCCTTACTCGTGAGATTCTCGCGAGAGACAGTTGTCTCCATCTGTACAGACTCTTTGCATTCCAGTCATGTGCAAGGCACATGCTTCATTTTGCGGGAAGCTTAGTCGCGAGACACCCACGAGAATTCTTCTGGCTTCACTTGCTTGAGTCTTCACACTCTCTCTCTCTAACACACAACCCTTACAATCACGTCCCACAATAAATACAGGGTACACAAGATTGAATAAAATTACAATCAAATTTGGCATGGAATAAAAGCCAACAAAATACATATTTGTAAATTACAACTTTAGAGTTTTCACCATTTAATGCTAGTTTTTTATGCTATAACACCTATTATTTATATATTCCAGTTTCACAAAATATTGAAGGGCCAAGAGAGAGAGAGAGAATCAATGTTAGGAAGAGTATGAAATTGGCTTTGGTTTTAGGTGCATATGATCTAAACCTCTCAACAACACTGGCAAAGCTTGATATAGTAGTGCTTAAGCTACATTTGAGGTTTCTAAAAGGTATGTTTAGGTAAAACATAAAGCCTTTGTATGTGTTATTTGTGTTTATTTATATTTTTAGGAAGTATATAATCTTTGTAAGTGATTAAGGTACTCAAATGTATGTAAAATTAAACTTAAGGTATGAAATAGTATAATTTTATATTTCTCAGTTTAATTGTTGTTATATTTTTAATCTCTTGACAAGTATATTTAGTTTTGCAAATTAAAAATTATAAACCTTAAATCTTAGATGTTCAGCCTTCAAAATTTCATGTGTTTTCTTTATTAAAAAAAAAAATACTCTTAAAAAAATAAGAATTTTTTTATTGAAAATGTCAAATATAAGAACCAAATATACATGTACACTTGATAAAATAAATCAATTGGCATAATGTATATATTAGGGTCTAATTAATTATGGTTACTTACATATGGATATATTGTATTACAATTTTTTCTTTATTCTTAGATGTTTAGCCTTCAAAATTTCATGTGTTTTCTTTATAAAAAAAAAAAATACTCTTAAAAAATAAGAATTTTTATATTGAAAACGTCAAATGTAAGAACCAAATGTACATGTACGCTTGATAAAATAAATCAATTGGCATAATGTATATATTAGAGTCTTGTTAATTATGGTTACTTACATATGGATATATTGTATTACAATTTTTTCTTCGTTCTTAGATGTTTAGACTTCAAAATTTCATGCGTTTTCTTTATAAAAAAAAATACTCTTAAAAAAATAAGAATTTTTATATTGAAAACGTCAAATGTAAGAACCAAATGTACATGTACACTTGATAAAATAAATCAATTGGCATAATGTATATATTAGGGTCTAGTTAATTGTGGTTACTTACATATGGATATATTACTCTTAAAAAAATAAGAATTTTTATATTGAAAACGTCAAATGTAAGAACCAAATGTACATGTATGCTTGATAAAATAAATCAATTGGCATAATGTATATATTAGCGTCTAGTTAATTATGGTTACCTACATATGGATATATTGTATTACAATTTTTTCTTCGTTCTTAGATGTTCAACCTTCAAAATTTCATGTGTTTTCTTTATAAAAAAAAAGAATACTCTTAAAAAAATAAGAATTTTTATATTGAAAACGTCAAATGTAAGAACCAAATATACATGTACACTTGATAAAATAAATCAGTTGGCATAATGTATATATTGGGGTCTAATTAATTATGCTTACTTACATGTGGATATATTGTATTATAATTTTTTCTTCATTATTTTAGTACAATATAATACAATAGAAGAAGAGGATCAGAGGAAGAAGACCCGGAACCAAGAGGGCTCCGAGCTGGAGTGGATTTGCGCTTGGGTGCCATGCGTAGTCTATCTGAGAGATAGAGAGAGAGAAGAAAGATAAAACACATTACAACCAGAATAAGAGAAAGAAAAGGGATACGTATGCATGAAATATACATGAACATGTGACGTGCAAAAATATAAATTGCATCATGGGTAAAAACCCAATCCAAACCTACTAGCACACATTCCAATGATCAGGCACACATCTAAATGCATGAAACATTGTTAAAATACAATAAGAATGTAATGCATGAGCATATAATGACAATTTCGCAAAGCCCAACCCAAAAATTTAAGGAAAAACTCAAAAACCCCAAAATTTTTGAAAAACCCCAAAACCTAGGTCTAAAATGCATGAATGCATGAAAAGAGATAAGATTAGAACACTTACCAAGTGTTTTGATCTTGATCTAGGCCAAAGAAGACAAGGGAAGAAGTTTTTGAGAGATGGAGAAGTGTTTGGGGTGAGAGAAAAAGTTTTCTGTCAAGAGAGAGGTGAGAAAAAGAAATCTGATTTCACGCTCAGCCTTTAAATAGACATTACAGCTCAATGGATCGAGGAGCTATCATGATTTTTTAAGCACTAAATCTCGACAGAAGTGAATTTGTCGAGGTGTTGTTGAGGATCTGTCGATGGCAAAAATACCTTGATGGATCAAGAAGCTGTCAAGAATCTATCGGCCAGACATAAAGTTGCTCGATGGATTGAAGAAGTTGTCGAGCATCTATCGAGAAGAAATCCAGAAATCTTGATGGATTGAGATTGCGATAAGATCTAACAAGACAAGAAGAAGGTGGGGCTCGATAGAAAATAATCTGTCAAGGATTTGTGGAGAAGCTGTCAAGCTTGAAGAAAAGGTGTTTTTCAACAAGGAAAAACACAAAGAGATGAATGCAACAAGTAAGCTACTCAAACATAGATTCAATCAACATATTTAGCTCTCAAAACACATATGCAAAGCATTCAAGATCCAAAACACACACACACACACTAAACAAGTCTAACCAATTTTATATTTCAAAAACAAGTTAACACTAAACAATTTTATATTTAGTGAACATATATTAACACATGTATTCCTTGTGATGGCCAAATCACATTGTACCTGGAAATGTATCAAAAGTAGTAAGGAATTTTCATGTTGTGTGTGAAAAATATAGCAAGAGTGCATAAGTGTCTCATATTATGACAATTTGAGATATGAGAAAATCAAATACACCCACACACAATCATAACTGCTTGATGGGGACTATCACCTTTAAGGTACATCCTATAACTCCGACATCTCCTAGAAACACGCTTGCAACCATATTTAAAAGCATTTTGATTCTTTTTGCTTTTGATTTTCTTTGAATATTTTTCTTTTTGAGCATATCATGCATACACATATAAGGGAGAGAAGAAGAAATACCCAATTATGTAAGCTTAAACATCACAATTTTGCTATACCAAAGCACACAAATGTTATTCATGATTGGCGGGCTTTAATAGTGAGATGGTTATTTATGTCTTTCTCTTAGGATTTTTTTAGTCCTTCCCGTCAAAGAGAGTGATATGAGTGTTAAGTATAAGAGATTACTTAATTGTACTCATCACAAACACGAGCTATAAAGCTCACTAGCTTAGTTGTGCATTGAGATGCTCATCTAAGCTACGAAAGATACAAAGTTTTGAAAGCTTTGCTTCAATGGCCATCCATGGTACACACATTGTTTTTGTGCTTTTCTGATTTTTCATTTTTTATTAATATTTTTATGAAAAAAGAAAATTAAGTAAAACTGCAAAAACATGTTAAACAAAACAAATAATAAAACTAGACTGGTTCAAAACAAGAAAGCAAAACAAACAAGTAATGCATAACCATAAGGGGAGAGAGAGAAAAAGTGACTAAATCACTTAGAGCCTTTTTCCTTCCACACCTTGGAAGAACCTTTCATTTGAGTGAACCTTTGATTCGGTGGTAAAGGGGAAGAATTGAAACCGTTCAAGTTCAAAAGGAACATGAGGGCCTTGAAAATATTTCCAAGAGGAGCAAACGAGGATTGAAATTGATTCTGGTTTCCAGACGAGAGCATACTATTGCTTTGTTGAGTGGCTAACCACTTGTAGCGATTTGGACGAGTATGCCCTGAAACTCCACAGTGATGACAGAAATGCGGCTTCTTCAGTTGAGACTTTTTGTTGTTAACTTTCTTAGTCCTAGGGTTTCTAGTCTCTTTCTTTTCAACCTTAGGGGGTACTCCTAAAATAAATTTGCATTTATCTATGTTCTCAGTAGCTATTTCAGTTTTAAATTCATTGTTCTCATAATTAACATTATCAGCAGGTGAGACAAACACAGTTGTACTAAAGGAGGCAATATTAGGAGAAGAGAAATCATACCCTAACACAATTTTATCAGAAGCAGCTTTCAGAAAGTTTAGCATTTCATCAAGCTTTGCACTGGATGTTCTCTCTAATTGAGCTCTAACTTGGGACAGTTCTGAATGTTCAATAAGTGTATAAAACACTATGAATGTTTAGACCCCAATTTCCAAATAATCAATTCAAGCTTATTATCAAACAATTAATGTGTGGAATACGAACATAAGCATATAACAGAATTAATAAACAATCTAAACCAAACAAAATCACATCTACAGCAAAAATTAAATGGCAAAGATTAAGGGAAGAGAGATGCAAACACAAGGACAACACAGCGATGTGTTATCGAAGAGGAAACCGAAGCTCTCGGTGTAAAACCTCTCCGCCGCCCTCCAAGCGGTAAATAATCCACTAAAGAATCAAGTTGGGATACATGAATGGCAGAAGACCTTCCAAGCCTAATCTACCTAATGTACCTAAGCCCTCCAAGCTCTTACTCCAATGAGGTTACGCCAAACCTATTTATTCTTTAGCTTACCGGATTCCGTTATAGCCCATAGCATCAACCAATATGAAATTGGTCCCTTCCTAACTGCTTCCCAAGCACCAAATGACCTTCTCACAAATGTGGGTATGGTGAGAAAAGGTTTTGGTAATGTAGCTCTCAAGGATGTAACAATGGACAAGGTGAGAGTAGAGGAATTTGAAGAGTCTCTATGTGAAGACTGGGGATGAGTCAATCTTGTTTCTCTCTAGGGTTTCTCTCTCAATATTCTCTCTAGAAACTCTCTACAATTTTTGAGTATAAGGGGTATTTATACTTGTATGTGTTTGGAATGCGAAGAGTCAGTTTTTTTTCCAAAATAGAGCTAGTTGGAAGCTTGGCCTCGCGACTTGACTGAGCCGCGAGTTCCAGCCGTGAGGTAACTAAACGGCCAGATTGGACTTTTTGTCCTGTAATGCTACAGCTGGCATGTCGATTCAGCTTCTCTACATGCTTGGCACGTGTGCAACTTCTGGCAGCTTGCAAGCCGCAAGCTACCCGCGAGATCTAGTCGCGAGTCCCTGATTCTTTGCACAATCTTGAGCATTTCTTCACACTCTCTCACACACTACCTTTACATGATTCCCACCTAAATACAAAGTTACTAATTACTAAAATACAAGCAAATTTGACAAGGAATAAAGCCAACAAGATGGTTGATAAAATTCAACCTTACAATCTCCTCCTTTAGCTATTCCGTGACAAAACCCTAAAACAAACTCTAGACTTAACATGTGAGTTGGGAACAGCTGAACAAAACTCACTCACACCTAACTCTAGAATCTGTGTAGCTCTTGAATCATATGAACAAGTATCTCCTGAAACACAACAACACAATATGATCATTGTATGTAGAAAAACTTATAATGCATATGAGGCAAGTACAATGCAATCAAGCAAAATGGAATTAAGTAATAAATCATGGCTTGATAATACAAGCAATCACTATAAAATAGTGACCACAATGCTCATTTACACTTGGAATGAACATCCGAACATACAAGTTAATAAGCTCAATGCAAATCACTTGCATATCCAACACTTAACCAATGCACAATACATGAAGTATATGCATCTAGGAACAATATCCTACTAGGGCATAAGAGTGAAAGTACTTGAAGAAAATGCATAACATTTAGCTAAAAGTACTAGGCTACAAAGCACAAAGGCTATATAAGCATGGTACAAAACCATAAAAGCCTACAAGTACATGGAAACAAACCCTAAAAGCTTACAAAAGCAACATGGATACAAATGTACCATAAACAAGTACCATAAGATTCAAAAGTTTTAATAAAAACAACCATGAGTTTAAACCAAAGTATTAGAACCATAACCACACAAGAGTAGAGTTTATAAAAACAGTAAGCAAATAGCTATAAACAGGCAAAACGAAAAAAAATTTAGACTATCTAAAAGTATATATGAGTGTATATGTATCAACTTCCTCTTCTTGAGCATACAACTCCCCCTTTCAGTGTGCACATTGCTATCTCCCCCTTGCTATATGCTATCTCTCCCCCTTTTTGGCAAGAATAGCTAAAGGCTTTCCTCAAGCTTTTGTTGAATAGCATTTAACTGTGTCTCAATTGCAGTGAGACGCATTTGAACGTGATTGTTGGTGGAGTAGAGAGATTTTTCTAATCAGGAAATACGCTGATATAGCCCCTCTATTAAAGTGCTCAATCTATCATCTTGAGAGCTAGGTGCAGATGGAGTGCCAATTGTTTGCCTCTCAGAAGGAATGGGAGAAACAGTTGTGGTCTGCACAGGTGTAGCTAAATCATGGCTAGATGGAGTGGTATGGGTGAATGGCTCACTCTTAGGTGTTTTAGAGGAATGACTCTTGCTTGCTTGGAAAGTTATCAAGTATATTGGTCGAGGACGTGACATAATTTTTCCATCTGTTGGTGGACGGACACCTTCAAGAAGCATGATCTTCATGATGAGACTACAAAAAGGAATACATGTTCGTGCTACTGATCGAGCCGCTATTTTCCCAATTGTCTGAAAGATGTGGGCACAAATGTCAATTGGAACTTCGGTAATGAGATCACACAGAAATTGTGCTCTTCCAAGATTGATGAAAGTGGTGTTAGACAATGGGTAGAGGTTGGAGAACATGATCAGTTTTAGAGTCGTCAATTCAAGCGTAAACTGTGTAGTGCCTATAGATGAGCCTTTTCTTCTAACCTTATGATCAGGCCCAAGAACTTGGAGAATGTCTTGTACCTGAAGTAATCTGTCATCATATAGAGTAAGGTCCACATTTGCTGGTCTGGTGATGCGAAGGACCTTTGCAATGTATTCTGTATTGATGGAGAATTCTATTCCTCTTACCCAACATTTCAACTCTACTCTGGTATATCTGGCATTAGAGTAGAATTCCTTAACTAATTCATCAATTGGGTCCTCGAAATTCCCGAACAAATCAGCCTAATCTTTTGCTTCAAAAATCCGAGGGACAAATGTTGTTCGCAAGGTATCAAATTTTACTACACGTTCCACAATAGTATGAGCATCTATAAAAATGATTGAGTAGGTCTGTGAATTAAAAGGAGTCCTAAATCTCTCATTGTTTGAGTCTTGAGACGACTGAGTTGAGCGATGAGTCCGCTTAGCAACAAGGGATGGAACATCAATTACAATCTCTTTTCCTTTAGAGGAACGGCATGACATCTACAAAAGAAAAGACACACAGCTGAGAACCAAGTGCGACACCATAAGACACAAACATCAACTTGATTAGATTCATATTAAAAAAAATGAAATTTGGAGAGAGAACTCACTTAATCAATCACAGAACTGGAACCAAGTCAGCATCAAGTAATCATAAGCAACACTTATGCATTGTATATTTAAGAAATTAACAGGTGTCCAAAAATGATGATTGATCAATTACAACTTAGAACAAAGTAATCAATGAGCATCACACAATCACAAATAACTGTCATTGTGACAATCTACCATGAACATGATATGTATAGAGCAACACAATTATGAGGCACAACTCAGAACACAAACACCATCAGGAAAAATAGTGAGAAAAGCATCTAACAATCAATATCACCAGCACTCAATCAAACTCACTTAACAAAATAAACCAAACCCATGTTCGAACACTATATTACTCAAATCACAAAAATAACTCACAAATCAAGAAAACAAAACCATAATCATGAAATATGACGTGAGAAAGAGAAAGCCCATACCTTTTCCTTGAATATTTGAGGATGAAATGATGCAAAAATGGAGGTTTTTCGAGAGTGATACGGTGAGTTTGAGAGAGAGATAAATGGGGAAGACAATGAACAGTTAGAGATATTCAAGGAAAAACTGAAAAGTTTTAAAAAACTGTCCTTAAAATGCAAAACACATGATTTTCGTGACTGAATCAAGTCGCGCTCAAGGTTCTAGGACAAGCTGCGAGAAACTTAGAAACCAAAAATTTGAAAATTTTTCTAAGTGTTTTTTGTGACTGAAAAGTCTACCCGTGAGAGAGTCGCAAGGTGAGCTGCGAAAATCTTTGTGTACCCCTTGCGACTGGACCTTCCACCCGCGAACAAGTCGCCATACTGATCCGCGAGAAACATAAAAACCCAAATTTTTGAAAAATATTCTATGTATTTTTCGCGACTGGGACATTGACCCATTAGTAAGTCGCGACAAATCTCTGTGTGGGCTCACAACTAGGGCATGCGATTGGACCAACCCGTGACTGAGTCGCCAGAACAGGGCAACACTGTTTTTAAAATTTTGACAATTTTTGTAAAAAAAAAATACTTTCTAAAAACAACTAAAACACTCAAAAATCTTTTTGTATTTGATCAACAAGGATTGAGCATGTGAAAACACATTTAATCAAGTACAATCACATAAATGAATATGGCATTCATTGAACATAGGCATGTGTGATTTGTGTGGATATCAAAAATGAGATAGTCCTTAGTCTAATGAGAAGTTTCAATGATCAATTCAACCAAGGCATACACAATTAGCACTAAATAATGTGACCCATCTCAATTATAGAAAAATGCATATATGACCTCCCACATAACTTGATTACATAACTTTAAAGCTTTTCATTTGGCTCCATATACATCATATCATTTGATCTTTTTAAATCAATACATCTCATTGTGAGATCGATGCCTGAAATTTTTGATATTTTAATTTGATGAGATAGCCTTTGGCTTTTTGGGCATCAACATTTTTCACAAAAGTTGCTTTCCCTTTTTCCTAGCCAAATACTAGTGTGTACGAAGGCTTTTGCAGCTCATTATCTCTTTTCATTTGGAGATTTACATTTGTTGAGCTCTTTTAAACAAATAAACAAAATAAATGAGTGGGAAGATATATAGCCACAAGTCTATGCATGTCTCAAGATCAATAAGACCATTGACTAATTATTCATGACAAGTTTGAAGATCTATTTACAACAATCACATAGAAGTCAAGATATCTCCCACAATGATATAAGTGCATAGGATACAAGCCATACTCGTAAATGCACAAAGCCATTAGCACAAAGGTACAAGCCAAAACCTGCTTGTGACAAAACTCAACAATGTCGATCAAATTTTTGGATTTTCTACTTTTTATGTGTTTTTGGATTTTTGACACAAAAGCAAGAAAAAGATTGATAAAAAACAACAATGTAAAAACACTTAAAAAAAAATAAACAAAAACAAACACAATTTTCCGAAACAAGCTATCAACTCAACATAAAGCACACACCCAAGCAAAATCACAAAGCATAGGAAGTATTAATGCATGGACATGTTGTAATGCTTATGCATGAGTACCCTTTTTCACCCACACGTCATGTGCGTTTGGGGTGATATCCCTATAGGATTAGGTACGAGAGTTAGGACTTTCAAACCTTCTAGTGAAGCTTTCCAAGTAGTTGGTGAATGCTCCAATCATCTTCATCACGTCCATCATTCCGAGATAACCATTTTGACCTCTTGATGGCTCAACTTCCCAAGTCCTCTTGTCATTTCTTAGTCCTCTTGACCTTTGATCACTAGCATTCCTCAATGTTCTCAGCTTATGACAATTGAGTCGGGTGTGCCCTTGAAGTTTGCAATGATGACACACATAGTTCGTTCTAGGATCTCTTTGCGATTGTGGAAAAGATTTTGCTCTGGCTTCAGACTTGACCACAGATTGATTACGAAGCTTGTTCAACACCCGCTGGTTAGCCATATTCTTCTTCTTCTCAACATTTGTCTTCTCCATAGTAGGGGCCACTACAATCGGCTCTTGGCCTTCACAAACTTCACTTCTTTGGAGATATTCACAGTTGAACTACTATCTCTGGTGTATCCTAATCTAGTTTTGTCAGAGAAGGTTTTTTTGAGAGGAAAGGTCATCATCAAGGTTCTTTGTGGATACTCACTCTATCTTGGCATTTGCTTGAACCACCTCAAGCTCAAGGAATTTCACCTTGGTGTAAGCTTCGGTTAGCTTGCCATTTAGCTTCTCAATCTCACACTTGGCCTCTTTGTATCTCACTAGAAGGCTTCGATATTACTCCTCTGCTTTCTTCATCTTCTTCACAGCCGCCTTGGCCACCCTTGCATACTCTCCCAACTTCTCAAGGAGTGAATTGTAATTCTCTTGAAGACCGGCTGTATCTTTGTCTTCTTCAGCATCCGATTCTTCCACAATTCCCATTGATTCATCATCACTATGCTCCCCAAGTTCTTGCACAAGCGAATTCAAGTCCTCCGAGGACTCAACATGAGCAATAGTCATAAATGTTGAGAAATTCCCTTATTCATCACAACTATCCTCTGAATTAGAGGTGGAGGAATCTGAGTCATTGAGAGTGGTGGCATATGCCTTACCCTTCGATCTCAAGTAATTAGGACATTCCTTTTTGAAATGGCCATGCCCATTACACTCAAAACAAGTGACTCCTTGAGTAGTTTGGGACTCCTTCCTTTCTCTCCTGTGGAAGTCCTTCTTCTCATTTCTGGAACTTATGAATTTCCCTTTATCACCAAATTTCTCACTGTTCTTGAACTTTAGAAATTTGCGGAGATTCTTTGCAAGGTAGGCAACATCCTTTTCGACTACATTCTCATTCGATGAACCATGACCTTCTACCCTTTTATTTATCGTCTTAAGAGCAAGTGATTTGCTCTTTCTTTGATTTGGCAATGAAAGCTCATATGTTTGTAGAGAACCAATCAGCTCTTGGACTTTGATTTTATCAAGGTCCTTGCTCTCCTCAATTGCAGTCACCTTTACACGGAAGCTCTCCGGCAATGAAAGAAGAATTTTTCGTACAACTTTCGAGTCCTCAATTTTCTCTCCCAAGTTAAACTTGCCGATGACCACTTCATTTAGCTTGCTATAGAAAGAGTCAAAAAACTCATCCTCACTCATTTTCAGCTCCTCAAACCGAGTGGTCAGCATCTGCAACTTGGTGTCTTTAACTTTCTTCGTTCCCTCGTACGTGGTCTCCAATATCTACCATGCCTCCTTGGCAATGGTAATGTGAGAAATCTGGTGGAACTTATCTGGAGACACGCCACAAAAAATAGCGTTAAGTACTTTGCTATTAACATTTGACGCCGCGAGGGCTGCCTTATACCATGTGGATTTGGCTGCCTTCAGCTTTGTCCAACCTATTTCAACGACATCCCAAACAGCCTCATCTATTGAACACAAAAATGCTCTCATCCGCACCTTCCAAAAGGCATAGTTGCTACCATCAAAATATGGTGGAACATTTAAAGATTGAGATCGGTCCATCTCAATATGGGGTTAAGGATCACATTAAGGTAATGAAACCAATATAAGTGAACTCGCTCTGATACCAATTGAATGTTCCATAAGTGTATAAAACACTGAACGTTTAGACCCTCAATTTCCAAATAATCAATTCAAGCTTATTATCAAACAATTAATGTGCGAAATATGAACATAAGCATATAATAGAATTGATAAACAATCTAAACCAAATAAAATCACATCCACAACAGAAATTAAATGGCAAAGATTAAGGGAAGAGAGATGCAAACACAAGGACAACACAGCGATGTGTTATCGAAGAGGAAATCGAAACCCTCGGCATAAAACCTCTCCGCCGCCCTCCAAGCGGTAAATAATCCACTAAAGAATCAAGTTGGGATATATAAACAATAGAAGACCCTCTAAGCCTAATCTATCTAGTGTACCTAAGCCCTCCAAGCTCCTACTCCAATGAGGTTACGCCAAACCTATTTCTTCTTTAGCTTACCGAATTCCGTTATAGCCCATAGCATCAACCAATATAAAATTGGTCCCTTCCTAACTGCTTCCCAAGCACTAAATGGCCTTGTCATAGATGTGGGTATGGTGAGAAAAAGTTTGGGTAATGTACCTCTCAAAGATATAACAATGGACAGGGTGAAAGTAAAGGAATTTGAAAAGTCTCTATGTGAAGATTGGGGATGAGTCAATCTTGTTTTTCTCTAGGATTTCTCTCTTAATATTCTCTCTGGAATCTCTCTACAATTCGTGCGTATAAGGGGTATTTATACTTGTATGTGTTTGGAATGCAAAGAGTCAATTTTTTTTCCAAAACAAAGCTGGCTGGCGGCTTGGCCTCGTAACTTGACTGAGCCGCAAGTTCCAACCACGAGGTAACTGAACGGCCAGACTGGACTTTTTGTCCTGTAGTGCTACAGTTGGCATGACGGTTCAGCTTCTCTGTATGCTTGGCATGTGTGCAACTTCTGGCGGCTTGCAAGCCGCGAGTTACCCAAAAGATCCAGTTGCGAGTCCCTGATTCTTTGCACAATCTTGAGCATTTCTTCACACTCTCTCACACACTACCCTTACATGATTCCCACCTAAATACAGGGTTACTAATTGCTAAAATACAAGCAAATTTGGCACAGAATAAAACCAACAAGATGGTTGATAAAATTCAACCTTACAAGTTCCGCTTCAAGCTTCTTTGTCCTTTCAACAAGGAAGTTGTTCTCAAACCGCAAAGCTCCAATGGTTTGATTTGCTTCATCAACCTTTGTATAGAGTTCCTCTCGATCTAGCTCCACATCACTCAGCTTTTTGGTGGCCTACCTATACAGTTTGTCATGCTTCTTAAAAACCTTGTACAATTTTGCATAGGCTGTATGGATGTCATCTTGATCATCCATTTTCTAAAACTTAGAATTTACCAAGTCCTCTTCATCATCTACTATTTCTATGACCCCTTCAATAGGATCAATTGTAGCACTGAAATTCCCTCGTCATCACTGTCATTTGACTCAATTTCAGGCTCAATGTCACTCAAGGTAGCAGCAAGAGCCTTGCTTTTCCCAACTGACTTGAGATATGTTGGACATTTTTGTTTTATGTGTCCAAAACCTTAACATCTGAAGTACTTTGGTTTGGAGGGAATAGTGTACTGACCGCTATCCTTAGCATCCTTCTTTCCTCTGTCTTGGCTCTTGAAATGAGAAGAACTAGATTGCTTACAGTCCTTATCAAATCCTTTTGCATTGGCATTCTTCATGAACTTCTTGAACTACCTAGTGATGAAGGATTTCATCTTGGAATCTTCATCATCATAAGACTCATCAATCTCATTAGTTTTGGCCTTCAATGCCATGCTCTTGCTTTTGCTTCCTTTCTCG
Organism: Quercus robur; assembly: GCF_932294415.1. Taxonomy (NCBI): domain Eukaryota; kingdom Viridiplantae; phylum Streptophyta; class Magnoliopsida; order Fagales; family Fagaceae; genus Quercus; species Quercus robur. The sequence goes on from NC_065537.1 coordinate 20,114,990, forward strand.
ATTCTAGTCAAACCCAATTCATAGGTTTGCAAATTGCCAACCAGCTCTGTCAAAGGAATAGAGTCAATATCCTTTGAATCTTCAATGGCAGCAATCTTGGCATGAAATCTCTCAGGCAGAGACCTTAACACCTTTCTTTCAACCTTGGGTTCAGGAATGGTTTCCCCAAAATTAAAGGTTGAGTTGACTATGTCCTTTAGCTTGGCATAGAACTCATCAAATGACACATCCTCCTCCATTTTTATCTCCTCAAAGCTAGTGGTGAGCCTTTGGAGCTTTGAATCCTTGACAGCCTTAGTCCCTTCATAGGTTGTTTAGAGGATGTCCATGCTTCCTTAGCAGTTTCAGTTGAGGATATCTTCTTAAACTCCTCATTGGTCACCACACTAAATAGTGCATTCAATGCTCTGCTGTTGAAGTTTGTCGCTTTGATCTTGGCATCATCCCATTTAGCCAGCGCTTCCTTTGGCTTAGTCTAGCTAATCTCTACAGCTTGCCACACCTTCTCATCTAAAGACTGCAAGAAAGCTCTCATGCGTACTTTCTAGTGTAAATAGTTAGTGCCATTAAATAAATGAGGTATAATAAGTGATTGTCCTCTATCCATGACAAACTGGGGTCAATGGATCACACAGTAAAGATTAAACCTAATCAAAGTGTGCCCACTCTGATACCACTTGATAGGCCAAGAATGTATTGACCCCTTTTGGTAAATTAATCAATTAATTATCTAAGTGAATTAATTAGATTCAATTACATGCAATAAGCGTGGTAGCACAAACAAATCACCAATTAAGTTAAATGCAGCGGAAAATAAATTTGATATGGTGATTTGTTTACGAATGGGGAAAACCACCAAGGCAAAACTCCACCAGGTGAATTTAAGGTCACCACTCCTGAGAATTCACTATTATCAAAACAAGTGGCTACAAGTAAAAGGAATTCCAGTACCTAATACCAACCTACAATTGAACCCTAACCCCAATACCCAATTGGACTTGTATTGTAGCGGTAATCTCTCCTTTCAATGCACAGCTCCCAGTACATGACTAACCAATGATGCACGGATCCTAGTACATGACTAAAACACCAACTTGAGGAAGATGTTAGCTGCAAAGTTCATTAATTCATCCAACAATGAAGATCAAGAAGCTCCTTGGTTACAAAACCCTTGGCGCAAAGACACAATTGCTTCTACAAAGAATATGATGAACTAGGCAGATTGTCTCTGGTCACAATATGAATGTATTATCACTTTGCATCAAATTGCATCACTTGTGATGACCCTTAAAATAATCCTTATATATGTCTAGGGTTGTGAGAAAAGAAACTCTACACAAATACTCATGGATATGCGTGAAATTAGATTTGAAAATTCTAATTTCGTAATTCTCGACAGATACAGCTTCCGTCGAGCTTCAACATTAAACCTCAATAGATATGATTCTGTTGAGACATCTGTCGAGCTTTAATAAACAGCACTTCTTCACTTGTTTCTTGATCAGACTTGCATGGCTTCAATACTAAACTTGAACACTTGTTTCTTGAAGTACTAAACTCATACTAGATTTACCCAATTACAAGCAAAGTGTGTTTTGTCAAAGGATTAGCCAATTTACATCACATATGTTTCTAACAATTCCCACATATGTCCTAACACAACTAAATCAAACAATGTTAGATATTTACAAACTGGTATCAAGAGAGAAATAGAGAGAGAATACGTTCCATGGCTTTAAATACAAAGCCAAAATTATGAATTTTGGAGTGAGAGAGAGATTAAAGAAGAAAATATAGGATTTTGATTGAATTTTTTGGGAGCATCGATTGCTTTTCTAAATAGTAGGACATTAATTCGTACGAAATTGATCTTTGTTGACTAGCTCTTTTCACCAATCATATAGTAATAATTCTATGATTATAGTATTGAGTGGGAAGATAACTGAGTATCACTAACCTAGTCATTAGGTGCACTTGACATTTATAACTAATCTTCTCAGTAGAACAATAAATTCTAATCAAATTTACCTACAAATTAAAATAGGGCTGCACGAAATAATAACAATAAACTTATTTATATATTAAAAAATAATACTATTTGAAATAATTAATTCTTTTTAAAAATATGTTTAATTAATTATAATATTTACAAATTTATAAATTAAAAAACAATTAACTGTGCGAAGCATGGTTAACAACTAATAATAATAAAAATAAAACAATAACAATAACAATAACAACAAATTTAATAAACGTAAGCTTGTTTATGTCTATTATTATTATTAGGCTCTTCCTTCCTCTAATTTTATATATCAAGTTAGATATATGATTAGATTTTTTATAGTTTATTTATATTGGAATCCTCGTTTTCTATACTGAACTAAAATTATTCAAATTCTTTGAAATGAAGGTAGGTGGCTCTTATTTGATATTAAAGAAACATAGTGAATCTGATGCGAACTTCAATTGACACGCTTTGAGACCCAACAAAAATATTGAAATACTTGCCCAAGAAAACTAAAATTCAGATTTTTCATAGAAACCTTAACCCAACGTTTATAATCGAAATGCGAACCAAAGGTATAAGTGTAACACCTTGACCCAATGATTATAATTGAATCATGAACCAAAAGGTATAAAGTTTGAATGCCACAAGGAAGAATCCCTGATAAGTTCACAGTTCTTGAAGAACCAAAAGAAGAGCAAAGCCTCACCTTTTTTCTGATTTTTATTCAATAATTCTCCTCCATTACAATGAGTGCATGCTATTTATAAGACATGACTGAAAATAGAAAATCTAAAAACGTACTAAATAATAAAACCCTAAATAAAAGTTGATTTGGTCTGAAATTAGCAAATCCAAAATAGGAAAATAGCTAAAAAACGTTCTAAATTATAAAAGCCTAAAATTAAGGTAGATCTGGTCCGAAATTAGAAGCTCCAGAATAGGAAAAATATCTATTGACTGATATGGAGCTAGAAAATCAATCAGCCATTAATCCACGCCATAAATCAAGCCCAATTAAGCCAAATCAGCCCTTAATAGCTTGAATTAAATTTATTACGCCTTCATCTTTCTTTGGGCCCAGCTTGGAATGTCCTGCATTTGAATTAGCCCAAATCACTTGAATCAGCCCATTAAGTGCTTCTTTCATCTTCTTGAATCTTGCTTTAGTAATAGGCCCAACTGGAACATGCAACGGATCCTTGAATGCTTGTTGATTCTCATTAGAATCTGAAATGGACATTGAAAGGATAGTTATAGCGCGGTTCCCACATAAATTGAGACACATGGAGCAAAATTGGACCCTAATTTCAAATTTTATTTGAACATCTAGAAGTGTGGTCTCCAAATAAATTTGGACACATGACGTAAAATTGAACTCTAATTAGAAATTCTAATTGGACTTTTTCTGAGCTTTGCCTATATATATATATATATATCTATCTTTATATGTGTGTGTGTGTGTGTGTCTTCTTTATTTGTTTAATTTATCCTATCACAAACGAAAAAAGAAAAGAAAATATGCTTATATTCAAAATCCTTATTGGAATTGTGTTCATTTTATCAAGCTTAATTTTAGGCTTCGACGCAATTGGTTCTTCTTTTTCTTCATCTTTTGGTTTTAAATTATTTATTGTCATTTGTCAAATTACTTAAAATGCTTTTTTTTTTTTTTCTTAATATAGGAAACTCATCACCGGTTTCCCCACATTTCTCCAAGGTGGCATCCAAGCAGTATCAGTTGGATAAAACGATGAGGAACCTGTTTATGAGCAAATGGCAGTTCATCATAGTGAATCTTAGTATCCTAGTGGGTGTAGTTCTAACTTCGTTGTCAAATGGAACTAGGTTCTAACTTAGTATCCTAGTGGGAGAACATGTAGTCTACTTACTCTTTCAACCCCACTGCTAGAGATTGTAAACATAAATATAATCTACTTACTCATTATGTATAAACATAAATGTTTGAACCGATGGATTTTGAAAATAAAAATACCAAAACGATTGCTTAAAAAATAAGTTTTTGTTACCATTATATATGGTCCTTAACTTTTGCATTTTATAGTCCCTAACATTTCAATTGTGTTAGTTTAGTCCATAACCTTTTGGCATTGTGTCAAACTAGTCCCTACTATTAATTAAGAGATGGATAGAAAATAATGATGTGGTTAATGGTGGAAATAATATATTTTTTTATGCAACTTGGATTTCACATAGACTACCACATGGTTTTTGAAAAAAATATATATATATAAAATAAAAATGAACACAATGGGGGGATTGAAATCCCTAACCCCTTCCCCACAAAATCTAATTCACGAATTACTCCAATAATTATAAGACAAAGACACCAACCACTAGGAAATCTTAGCTATTATACCCTTGTCACTCCCACCCTAACACCAATTTTACTAAGAAACAAATTGAGTTCATGACACTAAGAAACTCAAAAGCAATCAAACGTTGAGATCTTAGCATTTAATTAAAAAAAAAAAAAAAACCACTAGACCATGTAATTAAATAACAAAAAAAAAAAAAGAGTTTACAAAATTAATATAATAATATTTTTTTCATTTTCTATTTGTTTTTCTTACTAAAAAAACACGGAATCAAATACATAATCCTAGAAAATCAAACCCACAGGCAAAAGCAAAACAACCAAATCAACTTGATAACAGCCTTGTACCATATCCACTCTCTCTCAACTCAAACCCTCTTTCTCTCTCTATCGGTTTCACACAGGCCACTCTCTCACTCAAGAAGTTCATTTGACCTTAAGAGTTTTCCTTAGATCTATATCTCTCTTCGCCATTTGTGAAATCGCTGAGAAGACTATCTAGCAAAAACTTTTCATTTTTGAACTTTCTTGTCCAAGATTTTCCTCTAATAGCTGATTTTACTTTGGCTTATCCACTTCTGGGTTTGCAAATACTAATTGCAAAAATATTGATGGGAGGATTAGATGATAGCATGTATAGGGCCCCTGATACCAGTTGTTTTGATTGCTGAATTTATTTCTGACATAGACAAAGGGTTGGGTATTCGTTGGGTTTGATGGTATTTTTGGGGTGCGATTTGATGAGGGGAAATTAAAAGATTCCAGTTTGGTTTGTTTAGCTATCGATAAAGTACAAGTTATGCTAAGAAACAAACAAGCACAGTGATTTTGTTGTTTTGATCTTGTGTGACGGTTTGATTTCTTAGGCTTGTGTGTGTTTGTTTTCTAAGAAAAATAAATGGAAAAAATGAGAAAGTCTTGTTGAATTTTTTAAGGAATTATTTTAATTTTGTAAACTTTTTTTTTTTTTTGTTATTTAATTACATGGTCCAATGGCTTTTTTTTTATTAAATGCCAAGGTGTTATTTTTTAATGTTAATTAAAACTTTTTAATATTAATTTACTAGCCACATCAACATTAGTTTGGTCAACTGTGCACACTATTTGCCATGTAATCATTTTTTGTTAGTGAGTCAACAGTAGAGACCAAATTAACTTTAAATTGAAAATAATAGAGATTAAATTAATTGCTATCAAAATGTACAGACCAAATTAATTGTAACCTAGACTAAATTGATATTTTCGCCCACAAAAAAAAAAAAAAAAAAAAAAAAACTCCATTTTAGAACAACATATAAGAAAACAGCTGATTATTAGGAGTAAAAGAAAAAAAAAAAAAAAGTCAAAGGAGTCAAAGAGTCCCCATCCAAGCTGAAACTGAAGCAGGATACTCGGCTTGCTCTTGACCAAAGTTTTGATTGTGTGACAACAGAAAGCCACTCAAAGATTTCCGTGGATGCTCTTATATCACCAGGCAGCTCAGAAACATGAAGGATTTCTATTCTTTCAGATTGGCAACATTAATACCAAATTGCAGTTATAGTTGGATTCCCACTTCCTAGAGAGGCCAATGTTGCGGCCCACATTTTAGCAGCTCGGTCACTATAACTACTTTGGTTTAGGTTATGCTACTCAATCCTTTTGTAATGCCATATTTTTTTCGAGCAAGCTAGTATTTTCTATTTTGTAATTACTCTGTTTCCTTCTCAATAAAATTCATACGCGGTTGAAAAAATAAAATAAAAAAAGACAGAAAGAATCAAGGACGCAACACCCACTCTGTAAGCAATGCTACACTGAAAAATTATATGAGCAAAGCAATGACATCGACCGGATTGTGGAAGGATCCAGAAACTGAAAACAAATTTGGTAATCAAAATTATCATTCATAAGATAGTCAGTGGAGTACTAAAATACATTTTAGTCGAAGTCATCCTTTAGCATTATTTATTTGTTTATTAATGAAATACCGAGCCGACACTTTTGACTATAAATCCACGCTCTCTTCCTAGTGTTTTTTGCATACCATCTCTCACTTCTTCATCTCTCTTCTTTCTTTTCCCTGCTTATTCTATTTGCTTCAATATCTTCAGTTCTGTGAAGATGGCAGACGAGGTGGTTCTGCTAGATTTCTGGCCCAGTGTGTTTGGGATGAGAGTCAGGATTGCACTGGCCGAGAAGGGTATCAAGTATGAGTACAGGGAGCAGGATATATTTAACAAGAGCCCTCTGCTTTTAGAGATGAACCCCATTCACAAGAAGATCCCAGTTCTCATCCACAACGGGAAACCGGTGTGTGAGTCCCTCATCATTGTTCAGTACATAGATGAGGTCTGGAAGGACAAGTGTCCATTGCTGCCCACTGATCCTTACCAGAGAGCTCATTCCAGGTTCTGGGCTGATTTTGTTGATAAGAAGGTACGTTTTCTGCGATTTCTTTTCATTCTCTTTCCATTTGTATGTTCTGTTTTTGTTTTTGTATTTTTTTAAGGATTAATATTAAGCTAGATTCACCAGATTTGTCAAAAAAAAAAAACTATTATGTGCTTAATGTTTAGATTCTATTAGAGTTTAGAATTTTTCAGGTCTTATCATGGCGATGATACTTGTAAGATTCAATTAGACATGATGACTCTAGTACTTAATTTGACCAAACATGATTAAAGTTTGCGAGTTCTAGCAGATCATAGAAAGTGTTGTGATTAAAAAAATGAAAAAAAAAAAAAGTGATTTTAAGTCCAATATACTGTGTCTTGTTCTTCCATCCCACAGTCAATAACGTAAGTTGATTTACCACGGATTTAATATATTTGAGTAAGATTAATGTCCTGCAACCAAGAGCATCTTATATTGGCCTTCCACCTTTGCTAAGGTTTCTAGTACAGTGGACTTGATTTGAAATTCATTACTGTCATTGTTCATGCATGTTATATAATATATACGTGGGAAGTGGTAGTAAAATGTGTGGAATATGTAGTTTTATGAAGTTTCAAAGAAGGTATGGACCACAAAAGGAGAAGAAAAAGAAGCAGGCAAGAAGGAATTCTTTGAAATCTTCATGATATTGGAGGGAGAGCTTGGTGACAAGCCTTACTTTGGGGGTGAAACATTTGGGTTTGTGGACCTTTCTCTTATCCCCTTCTACAGTTGGTTCTATGCAATTGAGACCTTTGGAGAATTCAACATGGAGGCAGAGTGCCCCAAGATTGTTGCATGGGCTAAGAGGTGCTTGCAAATAGAGACTGTGGCCAAGACTCTTCCTGACCAGAAGAAGGTTTATGAGTTTGTTGGACAAATCAGGAAAAGGTTAGGCTTGGAGTAGAGCAATGTTTAAGCCCAAATCTGGAAGTACTAGCATTTCTTAATGGTTTTGGATGGTTGTGTAATCTTGTGGGTTACATTTTGTGATGTTACAAGTTTTGAGTTTGTTTTGCCTAAAAAAAAAAAGATGGTTGTGTTTCATCTGGGTCCGTGGAACTTGTAAGACACATCGGTGTGTCTGCTAAGCTTTGAATCCAAAGGGCATGTATGCTATTGTAATAAGAAAGACACTTTGCTGTGTCTGCTATGTTTTAGATGAAATTGTATCCTTATGCCTTTTGTGTGTGTAGACTATTGGAGATTTTACTCGAATAAAAATATTTGTGATATGAAATGACCTTTTTCATCTAATTATTTCAAATTCGTATATTAATAAAATTTAAATCTATTAATTAATTTTTCATTAGTAGAAAATTGCTATTTCATAATCTATTTAATTTAATTAATCTAAAAATTAAAATCCAAATAATTATATTATAAACATTTCTATCCAAAAGAAATAATAAAATATAATTATAAATTATGTCGCATCATTAGTAATACATTCGCGTATATTACGAATTTCAATAAAAATTCCGAAATTAAAAGAACGACTATATATGTTAAGTTATATATTTTATTACATTTCAATTTAGTAGTATGTTATTTTTATCTTAATATAATTTTATAGGATATTATACAAAAAAATAATAATTAATTTCTATATATATATATATATATATAATTTCAGTAAGTGTGTTCAAGCAAAGTAAATAAAAAATGAAAGAATAGATGATTTTAACTTAACAAAAAAAAAAATTTATTTATTATCTCATCATGTTTATATGAGGGATATTTTGATGTGGAGAAAAGTTTTTTGTGCAATTTAATTATTTGATTTTTCTTTATTATTTATTAATGACTTTTCAAGAAGTTAATTTGAAACGATTTTAATAATTGATAATTGTAATGAAAGATATTTAAAATATAGGATTTTATTTAAAATGTCATTCAGAGTATTGGACAAATAAACTAATTTTCTCCATCTTTTACCTAAGTTTTTGTATTCTTGATTAAATTTTCTACCTTCTAGCTTGTCTTTGAGCCAATCTTCGAATCATTTTTGAAAGCTCAAATTTATGTATAAACACAAGAACTTGTTTAGACTCCCAATTAAAAGTTACGACTCGGTTGCTTTTACCCTAACTTAAATTAAGTGTGGAATAAGAGTAAATGCATGTGAACAACCGATAAACTACTCTAAGCTATATTTATTAAATATCAACAATAAAATGAAAGCTAAAAGAGTAGGGAAGAAGAATGCAAACACAAGATAACACCGAGATGTGTTATCAAAGAGGAAACCGAAGAATTAGGCGAAAAACCTCTCCGCCGCCCTCCAAGCGATAAATCGATCCACTACAACAAAATGTATTTTTAGTGACGAAAATTAGTGAGGAAATATTTTTCGTCGCTAAAAATACAGCTTTAGTGACAAAATATGAATTTCGTCACTAATAATGAAAAAAATTATAACATGTAGTGACGAAAAATAAATTTCATCACTATTGTGATCTGAAAAATAGGCGCCAATGGAGGGAAACTTTGGCGCGAGTTTAATTAATCTATAGTGACGAAATATTTCGTCGCTAAAAGTTGAAATTTTTAGTGACGAAATATTTCGTCACTATAGATATTACTACGGATAGTATTAGTGACGAAAAATATTCATCACTAAAAATAATAATAGGTTTGCACTTATATGTTTTTAGAGACAAAATTCATATTTCGTCACTAAAAGTATGACTTAGTGACGAAATATGAATTTCGTCTCTAAAAATCTTAACAAAGCCCGATCTTTAGTGACGAAACTGTAATTCATCACTAAAGACACCTAATTTCAATACCCAGCACACCCAAAAAAAACAAAGAGCCACAAAACAAACCGTCACTTTTTTGGTAAAAAAAAAAAATCTCAGTTCTTCAGCTCCTTTAGGCGATGAAGACTCCAACCACCATCGCCGTTGAGCTCAGTCGTCATCGATTAAACTCAATGACGACGCTTCAGCTCATGACGATTACAAATAAACCATCGCCGTTAAACATACACCGATACCCACTCCAAATCGCCGATACCCACACCGATGCCCACTCCAAATCGCGACCCTTCGCATTCCTTTGAACCGGCGACCATTTGACTTCTGGCGACCCTTCGCATTCCTTATCATTGCCAAAACCCAGCCTCACCATCACAACATTTCGCTCACTTCAGATCGTGACGGTTCGATCTATTCACCGTCGCCAAAACCCAGCTTCAGCTCGCGACGGTTGCAAATAAACCATCGCCGTTAAACATACACCGGCAACGCTTCAGTCCTTCCAGCGACGCTCGCGACGGTATTTTTTTTACCTCAAGTTTGGTAAATTTTGATTCGGATTAGATGGAATTGTGTGTGCCGGGCTATTTTGAGTGTCATATTTTTTGCTGAGTTCATGAAAATAAGCTATTTCTTGATAATAGGATTGTTTTTGCAGATTGTAAACCGTTACTATTAGTGGGTCTCCTTTGCTGAAAAATGAAATATTTCTTGGTTTTGTGCTTTTGGTGTTTTTTTTTTTTTTTTTTTTTTTTAAATTCTGTTGCATGTAACAATTTTTTGGAGTATAGATTTAGGTTCAATAATATTATAAGTTTTTTAAATTTGTGGAATCATACAGATTTTAACCTAGTGTTTGGTATGAAGAAATGAGAAACAATGTTTGATATTGCTAGTTTTTGGGCAGAGTACACTGCTTTGCAAGTGTAGACAACTAGCCTACAATCCTAAGGAACTCCAAGGAAGAAAAAATTATGTTATAAAATGAGATTAAAGCTGTAAGCATATTATAGAGACAACACAATGTCTAATTCACATTCAATTATTTTCTTCTTTTTTTTTTTCTTTTTTTTGGTATAAAAGTTGATTCTATAATGTAAATATTGTATGATTTTATTTATTTATTTATTATTAAGCTTTATAAAATCCTACATGAAAGGATATATGTACTAAGAACTTATAACGTTAACAAATCCTAAAAAATTTAAATCAAGAACTTTCCTGTGGTACATTGAAGTTGAACTCTCTCCACTTAGAGTCTCTCCACTTAGAACTGTCATACATTGAAGTTGATAATTGTTTCTTTTATCATGTAACAATGACATGAATGGACACATGTAAAATGTTACTAACATGCAAAAATAAAAGCTAATCTAGGAGTTCTCATTACAATGTGTTATGGAAGTGTTAACAATCAATGTGCATATGCTTTCACTTCCTGTTATATGACTGCCATTCAATGTCAGTTTAAGCCATGACTTTGTGTATAATTATGTATTTCTACTTATTATTTATTATGTGAATCTATGGAATTCTAGATTGAGAGTCATCTTTTTATTGAAATTATTGCATTGTCTCCATCAAGAGGTAAAGCTTCACTATTCTATGTGTTGCATGCAGGTGAAATCCTATTGATACATAGAATGTGTTGATGACTACAGCCATTAGATCATTGGGAGGCTTATCAAATGTTGGGTGTGGGCCCTTGGCAACTTAACTCCATGTTTTATGTAATTAAACATTAGGAATATTTTTGAGGTATGATTGGGTCTGGTTACTAGCAATATGAACGAAGGGAAATGTGGGGACTTGATACCACGAAGTGGGGTTTCAATCTTTTCAATATTGAATTCTAAGCTATACCACTGTTTAGAAACGGGAAAAAAGAATAAAGAATATGTATTTTAAATTTGGGTCTACTTAACTGTTCACTAAAAGTTACCTTTCTTTTATCTCCAGCTCTCTTTCTCTTTTGTGGCTGAAGAAATTGTGAGGAACAAGGCGAAGAACACAAGTTAACTTTGGATTTTTTCTGAAAGTTGTAAACTTAGTTTGAGCAAAGTAAGTAAATTCTAGTTAAAAACTTATAAAACTCTATATATAGTTGTGATGTTTGTGATTAGTTTTGTGGTGGGTTGTTGTGTTGGAGTAAGCGGGTGGCTTGCATGGTGTTATAATGTGGTTTAAATACATATTGAGAGTGCTTTTCATTTCTTGCAAATGTGAATGAGTATTGTTGATTAGATGTGATGAATAGTAAATACATATTGAGAGTGTTTTGCATTTATTGCAAATGTGAATGAGTATTGTTGATTAGAAGTGATGAATAGTATTTTATTTGATTTTAATACTTGTAAGCATTATACTTGTTAATTAGTAACAATTGTGTTTCTTTATTTGATTTCAATACTTGTAAGCATTATTGTTATGATGTTTGTGATTGGTTTTGTGATGGGTTGTTGTGTTGGAGCAAGCGGGTGGCTTGCATGGTGTTATATGGTGGTTTAAATTCATATTGGGAGTGTATATTTGTGTGTGCAATGTATATTTGTTTAAGTATTTTATTTGCTTTCTACTACTTATACATTAGGCGTTGTGATTTTAATTTATTGGTATGGTTACTCTTAATGCATCGTTAGAAATGTTTCTTATAATATAATTAATGTTTTTACTTTACGATTTTAACGAAGCATTGTTTTTATATTTGTGCAGATTTCTTATTGATGGCTTTTAAGGGATTTACTTTTGGTATTACTTGAAGACATATGAGGACATCTTCCCTTAGTTCTAAAATAGGGTTTAGGTAGAGTTATTGTATGTATTGCAAACAATTATTGTATGGAAGGAGTTTGAATTAGATACTTGTTTTAATTCTTTACTTGTGGAATGTATGGATATTTTTTTAATAAATGTGTTGTTAAAATAAATGTGTTATTCAAATGTGAGGTTTTAATAATGTAATGACAGGTTACAGGTTAATATTAAAGCCATGAAAAAAATAAAAACAAAAAAATTTAGTTTTAGTGACGAATTTTTTCGTCACAAATATAGCAACAAAAAATTGTTTTAGTGACTAAAATTTCATCACTAAATATAGCAAAATTTTGTAAGAAATGGTTTTAGTGACGAATAATTTTCCTCACTATATGTGTCTGGATTTTCTTAAAAATAGTTTTAGTGACAAATTTTTTCGTCACTATATGTACCCAAACATAGTTTTAGTAACGAAATTATTCGTCACTAAATATGATTTAGTAAACTAAAGTGTTTTTAGTGACGAAATATTTTTGTCATTGAATAGTGTTTTTAGTGAGGAAAACATTTAGTGACGAAACATTTTCGTCACAAAAAGTTTTTTTTTTTTTTTTAAATCAAATTGGACTTTTAGTGACGAAATTTTTCGTCACCAGGACTTTTAGTGACGGGGCTACAGTGACGAAATGGGTTTCGTCACTAAAAGTCCAATTTCGTCACTAAAGGTCCTTAGTGACGAAAAACTGGACTTTTAGTGACGAATTTTTTCGTCACTGAAAACGCATTTTGTTGTAGTGATCCACTAGAGAATAAGTTGGAGTACACAAATAACAAGAGACCCTCCAAGCCTAGTCTACCCCATGTACATGAACCCTCCAAACTCCTGCTACCAACTGGCTTGATGAAGCCTTGTCTTCTCTAGCCCTCTTAGATCACGCAATTCAACCCGATTGCATCCGCCAACGATTGGTTTCTTCCAAAACTTCCCAGTAGCACCAAAACCTCACTTTACACTTAGATTGGGTGCGGTAAGTGTTTGAGCTATCAATCTTTCAATGATTTAGATATGGAGAGGTAGGAGTAGAGGAAAACCACAAGGAAATGTGTAGATGATTGTGGGTGTAACAATCTCTAACTCTTAAGTGTGTATGCTAGGGTTTTTTCTCTAAAAAACACTCCTAACAATGTGTGGGTAATGAGGGTATATATAGTGTCAGTGAAAACATGGTGGAGCACAAATGACAAAATAGCAAAACATAATGTTTCACGGGAAGGCCTTACCCACGAATTACTCGCGAAAACTCCAATTGTCATGACTCTTCGCATTCCAGTCATGTACTCTGCACGTGGATTACTTTGCGGGATAGCTTCTCGCGAAACCACTTGATCTTCAATAAGAGCTTGAGTTTTCACACTCTCTCTCATACACAACCCTTACAATAAAAACCCACATAAAATACAGGGAAAAATGATTGAATCAGAATTACAATAAAATTTGGTACGGAATTAAAACCAACACAAAATAGTTGTAAATAACAACTTTACAACTTTCATAACATATATAGGGTTATATTTAACGTATAAATTGTAATCCCCAACAATCCAATTGGATAATAACTCCTTTTTGATATTGGTTATACTACTACTACATGGATGTGGAAAATTCTTTAAGTACTCCCAAAGTACAAAGAAATAGTACTCCCTCTTCTCACATTTATGGTGGACCCTATTATGAATTTACTGAGTGGACCCCACCATAAAGGTGAGAAGAGGGAGTACCATTCTCCATACGTCGGGAGTACCTAAGAATTACCCATGAATGTACTAGAAAAGAGAGAAAAAAGCTGCAAAATAAATTTAAAAGGAAAAAAGCTTACAAATTGATATTGTTATCATCATGATTGGTGGGCTTCAACTTCCTCACAAATGAATTTTTGAATTATCTCTTTATAATTTATGATATACCAGTTTGTAAACTCAATTTAGTAAAACTTGTAATATCTATAGTTGTACTACTTTTACAAAAAATTCTAAGTGGCAAGTTATGGGCTTTAAAGAAATATTCTTCTATCTCTATAGATTTGATTTAAAATTCATTACTGTCACTGTTCATCCTTGTAATACAATGTGTGGATGAAAGTTCAAAAAACGTGTACAAAACACCTTTGAACGTTTAGACCCCCAAAAACCAACTTAACCAATACAAGCAATATGTCAAACAACTAGTGTGCGGAAACTTAACACATGCTATATTACGAAATTGGTTAAATACTATCTAAGCCATAACAGAATAAAACCACAGCAGATAAAATAAAGGCAAAGATAGAGAGGAAGGAAGATGCAAACACAAAGACAACACGTGATGTGTTATCGAAGAGGAAACCGAAGTCCTCGGCGAAAAACCTCTCCGTCGCCCTCCAAGCGGTAATCAATCCACTAGAAAATACAGTTGGGATACAAGGACAGCAATAGACCCTCCAAGCCTAATCTACCCAGTGCACCTAAGCCCTCCAAGCTTCTTGCTCCAACGAGGTTGCGCCGAACCTTTTTCTTTTCTAGCTTTCCGGATTCCGCTACTAGACCATAGTATCAACCAATGAAGATTGGTCCCTTCCTAACTGCTTCCCAGAAATCCAAACGACTGTCCCATAGAGATGATAATGGTGAGAACCAGGTTTGGTATGATGCCTCTCCAGGATTTGACAATGGAGAGGAAGAGAGTTGAGGAATTTGAAGAGACTCTAAGGTAGAGATTGTGGGTGAAGCAATCTGGTTTTTCTTTAGGGTTTCTCTCTCAAAATTCTCTCTGGAAGCTCTCTTTCAATCGTGGGTTAAAGGGGTATTTATACTGGAGTGGGAGAGGAATGTAAAACGTCAAGTTTTACAAAACAGGGGTGGCTCGCGAGATCCAGTCGCGAGTTAACCGTATGGCCAATTGTCCTATTTTGTCCTGTAGTGCTCCAGCTAACATGACTGTTCATCTTCCAGCATGCTTGGCACGTGTGCTGCTTCTGGTGGCTTGCAGCCGCGAGTCCACCCGCGAGTCCCAGCCGCGAGTCTCTGTTTTCTTGCACACTCTTGAGCAAACTTCACTCTATCTCACTCACTACCCTTACAACAAACCCACCTAAATACACGGTTACTAAATGCTGAATTACAAGCAAATTTGGTACGGAATAAAGCCAATTAGATGGTTGAATAAATTCAACCTTACAGTGGAAAATACAGGTTAATGGTGTTTCAAGGAAGTTATGGGCTGCAAAAGGAGAAGACCAGGAGGCAGGCAAGAAGGAATTCTTTGAAACCTTCAAGATATTGGAGGGGGAGCTTGGTGACAAGCCTTACTTTGGGGGTGAAACATTTGGGTTTGTGGACCTTTCTCTTGTCACTTTCTACAGTTGGTTCCATGCCTATGAGGTATTTGGCAATATCAACATAGAGGCAGAGTGCCCCAAGATTATTGCATGGGCTAAGAGGTGCCTCCAAAAGGAGACTGTGGCAAAGTCTCTTGCTGACCAGAAGAAAGTTTATGAGGCTGTTGTGCAATTGAGAAAAATACGTGGCTACGAGTAGAGAAATGGTTTAGCCCGAATTATGGTTTTCAGTGGCTGTGTAGTAAAGTTCATTCATATTGTAATACTCAAGTTTCAAGTTTGTTTACTTTCAAAAATAGTTTAGGTTTGTTTCATTTGGGTCTGTTGAAATTGTAAGACACTTTCAGATGATATCCTGCATGATGCATGAACTACTTTACAATATCATTTGAAATAATTTTTATGCATATTAAGACCTCAATCATAAACACCCAATTCAGTATCTCAATGAAATTAAGAAAATCATCTATAATTATCAACATAAAGAGAATGTGAGTTCTAACAAAATATTTCTTAAAAAATAGCTAACTTTATAAATAATCAATTAAAATTTTTCTTTTTTTTTAGTTCTAAAACAAGAGAACATTTATGACTTTTTCAAACCAAAATCTCAAATACCCGAAGACTTAAAGTGAATCATAACCTTTACAAAATCCACAACGTCTGATTTCAACATCAAAATTGTAAGTTACTGTCACTAAATAAAAAAACGCAAGCCTCATTCCTTGGTCATAGCCTACTCATACGGGTTAGAATCAATGATACTGCAATGTTGATGTTATGTAAGTGTCGTTGAAGGTTGAAGGTAAATGACATCATTTTTTGTCCAAGTGTATTTGAGATGGAACGGAATAAAGGGCTATAAGCATGTATATATAACATATTAGAAGTGCAAATGGTGAATGGAAATGTAAATGGTTTTTGCGAGTGTCTCGCGGGTAAGGCCTTCCTGCGAGATACCTGTGAAATATTCTGTTTTGCCAATTTGTCATATCTGATACACCCTATCTCTACCCACACTATATATACTCCCATTACCCACATATGTTGAGGAGTGCTTTTCAGAGAGAAAACCCTATCTACAACCTTTGAGAGTTAGAGATTGTTATACCCACAATTTTCTACACAATCCATTGTGGTTTTCCTCAACTCCATCCTCTCCATTTCCAAATCCTTAAGAGGTTGATAGCCCAAACACTTACCATACCCGTTTTGAGTGTCAAGTGAGGTTTTGGTGCTGTTGGGAAGTATTGGAAGAAGCCAAGTTTTGGCGGATGCAATCGGGTGTATTGCGGGATCCGGAAAGCTAGACAAGACACTGTTTTGAGAAACCTTGTTAGAGTAGGAGCTCGGAGGGTTTAGGTGCATTGGGTAGATTAGGCTTGGAGGGTCTCTTGCTATTCGTGTATCCCAACTTATTTTCTAGTGGATCGATTTACCTCTTGGAGGGCGCCGGAGAGGTTTTTCGTCGAATTCTTTGGTTTCCTCTTCAATAACACATCGGCGTGTTATCTTGTGTTTGCATTCTTCTTCCCTACTCTTTTTGCTTTCATTTTACTACCATGTTTTAATGAATATAGCTTAGAGTAGTTATTTTGTTTATCTGCTTGCATTTACTCTATTCCACATTTAGTTTAAGTTAGAGTAAAATCAACCGAACCGTAATCTTTTAAATTGGGGGTCTAAACAGCTCTTGTGTTTTTACACAAATTCGAGCTTTCAAGAGTAAAAGAAATCTAGTAAAATTGGGGTCTAAACAAGCATTAGTGTTTTCACACTAAATTGTGCTTTCAGAAACAATCATCATGAAAGAGACACTAATAAATTTTAAATCCTATCATAAAAAATAAAAAAAATAAAAAAAAAGAGCCTTTTTCCCACCCTTTTCATACATGCTATGAGGGAGTGGTCATATGAATATAAGAGAGGTCGTATGAATTTTCATCTCATAGGATATTTTTTTTTAAGGTTTAGAGAAATATTCTTCTACCCCCATCAAATTTGATTTGAAATTCATTACTGTCATTGTTCATCAATTTATTTAATCCATGGAAAGTGGTAATACAATGTGGAAAATACAGGTTTATGATGTTTCGAAGAAGTTATGGACCACAAAAGGTGAAGAGCTGGAGGCAGGAAAGAAGGAATTCTTTGAAACCTTCAAGATGTTGGAGGGAGAGCTTGATGACAAGCTTTACTTTGGGGGTGAAACATTTGGGTTTGTGGACCTTTCTCTTGTCACTTTCTACAGCTAGTTCCATGCCTTTGAGGTATTTGGCAATATCAACATAGAGGTAGAGTGCCCCAAGATTATTGCATGGGCTAAGAGATGCCTGCAAAAGGAGACTGTGGCCAAGTCTCTTGCTGACCAGAAGAAGTTTTATGAGGCCGTTGGACAATTGAGGAAAATACGTGGCTTGGAGTGGAGAAATGGTTTAGCCCAAACCCTAGAGTATTTAGCATATTAGAATGGTTTTGAGTGGTTGTGTAATGGCATTCGTTCATTTTGTAATGTTCAAGTTTCAAGTTTGTTTACTTTGAAAAGATAGTTTAGGTTTATTTCATCTAGGTCCATTGAAATTGTAATACACTTTGATATGTGTCTGCTGAGCTTTAAAAAGTATGGGCATGTATTTTATTCAATGAATAAGAAAGACACCTTATTGAGTATCTCTATAAGAAAATAAAGATTACTCTGCTTTAAGTTTATATGCATAATTCGAGTTTACAATAAATTAGAAAAATAGAAATACTGTTTTTAGAAAGAAATATAATTTCACAATAAAAAGATAGTTCCACTATATATTGTTAGATGTCATATATAGAGAAAGTATTTACTTGCATCCATATAATGCCATTCTCACTTATTGCATGCTCCTCCACGGTGCACTGCATTCTTTATAATTCCCTGTAAACACTGTGTTGTAGTATTTTAATAGAAGTTTTTTTTTTTTTTTTTTTTTTTTAATTTTTTTTCCGTTTTCATAAACCACCAACAGGAGAGAGTGGTATCCCACTTTTTCCCCATTTCTATAACTTAAGTGTTGATTATTGTCCATTATTATATTATTAATGGGT